>NC_140519.1:43122535-45566285 GCF_964339955.1 Pipistrellus hanaki | reverse complement strand
TGAAATTCATTAAGGGATGAGCATGTCTTTTGTCATGTTGATGAAGTGATTTGGGGATGTCTCTAGATCACCTAAGTATAGGGGTTAGTCACCAGAGGATTGTGATTAGAGGGTTGAAACTTTCAATCCCATCCCCCTGATCTCCTGAAAGGGTGGGGGTGGGGAGGTTTGAAGGATTTTCAGGGGCCAATGCTTTAATCAGTCACACCAGCCCATGCAATGAAACCTCCATAAAAACCTAAAAGGACGAGGCTTAGAGACCTTCCAGGTTGCTCAACAGGTAGAGATGTGGGGCGAGTGGCAAGCCTGGAGAGGGCATGGAAGCTCGGTGCCCTTTCCCACACCTTGCCCTATTCCTGTTCCATTTCGCTGCTCCTGAGTTACATTCCTTTATAATTAATTGGTGATCTAGTAAGCAAAATGTTCCTCTTTTTTGTGAGCTGCTCTAGCCACTTAATCAAACCCAAAAAAGTCGTCATGTAGCCTCTTGTTTATAGCCAATTGGTCAGAAGTACCGATGACAACCTGGACTCCTTTAGATTGGCGTCCTGTGTTGGAGGGTGGTTGTTGGGACCTCCAATTTGTAGCCAGGTCCTCAGAAGCACGGGCTTGGGATTGGTGTCTGAAGCGGAGTTCTGTTTTGTGGGACTAAACCCTTCCTTTCCTATGGGATCTGCTGCTGTCTCTGGATAGATAGTGTCAGAATTAAGTTGAACTGAGTTTAATTCTCAGACACCCTGCCGGTCTACAAGAACTGCCTATTGGTGTGGTAAATACCCTCCATAACATGCGCATATTGGAATTGGGCCCAGAAATCCAAAAGAGAGGATTATACAATATAATATGAAAAATGCTAAAAATAAGATAAAATAGTGTTCCCTAAAATAAAGGCCAAAGTGAGAGGCATTAGGCATCTGTTGGAGGTCAAAAGAACAGCTAGCTCCTGAGGAAGCACTGGTTCAGGCAGAGTCCTAAATAGTGTTCTCCTTAGGAGACAAAGGCAAGGGTATTTATGAGCAAGGGAAGGGGAACCATTGTATCAACAGACAGAAGGCATTTCTATAGGTGCAGATGACAGAACATAGTGACGCTAATTCTAAAGAATGCTTTCAATTTTCAGCCCCGTAGTCATAATGTCTGCTTTCTTGTTATGGCTTGGAACAGTTGTTTGGGATACAGTGTGCTGTAGGCTCAGCCCAAAGGTTATTTTGCCTTGTTTTAACATTCCAAAGGTATGCAAGGCAGTTCCTTTGGGATGGCAGCTCACAACCACAATGACATTGTTTTATTCCTTATCAATGCTCTATTTCGATAAACTTATCTGGTCCTATTGACTTAAGTATTGTTTATATGTTAATAATTCCAAAATTTTCATCAGTATTTCTGACCACTCTGTGGAACTCCAGACTTTTGTGTCTAATTGTTCACTTGACATCTCCAAAGGCATGTCTAATATGTATCTCAGAGTTACCACAGCCAAAAGAGAGCTATCTTTCCGTACCCTACACCCTGTGTTCAGGTAAGTCTTCATGTGTCTGATCCTCTTGTCTATTGCTGCATAAAATAAAATATAGATCTTTCTGTATAAATATGGTATGAAATAACCCCAAGCATAAAAAACAACTCTAAGTGTTGATGACTCAAGACAATAACTTTTGTTTTCCTTCACAAATTTGTGATTTAGGAGGAGATTGGCAAGAAAGATGTATCTCTGCTTTACCCATCACCAGGTGGGCAGCTCTGATAAAGATCAAATGGTCCATTTCCAAGGTTACTCACTCACACACCGCTGGCAAGTTGGCTGTTAAGTCCACCTTGGTACCTTTCCAAGGGGGAGTGATGAGGGCCAGGAGCCTTGGTTTCTCTCCACGTGGGTTTGCCCAGGTGGGCTGTGCATGGTGGCCGAGTTCCAAGCGGGATCATCCCAAGAGAGAACCAGGTGGAAGCTGTACCACCCTTTGTGACCTAACCTCCGGAGTGACACTGTATCATTTCCACAATGTCGTCCCATGCCCTCTCAGCCAAGGAAGCCACAGGGACCTGGCTCCACCTGAAGGAATGGGAAGGTCCTAGGAAAGCGTGGGAATGTTGTTGCAGCCATTTTTGGGAAATGACATGGTGCCGTATCTTCACGTATCAGAAGAGAAGGACACTCTCATTCTTTTGGTCGGTTCTTCAAACCAAAAATCAAAATATCATCCTGGATCTGCCTCTTTTTTTCACATACATGCTCAATTAATCAGACACTCTTGTCCACTAGACACATCACACACCTGAGATCTTTATCTTTGGGAGAACCAGGTTGATGGCTTCGGTAGCCTCCGAATTGATCACCAAATTCCTTTCATTTGTTCCTACATTTCACTCCCCATACAACCCAGACACAGATCAGCTCTCCCTGCTGACAAAATCTCCAAAGACAAAGTGGATCACAGCGTGGTGATAACGGGAGCCATTCACTGTTCTAAATGTCTGCAAATGATCTGTAAGTACAGAATGGGAACAGGGAAAACCTGGCAAAATTGATTTAACAATTCTACCCTCATATATAGATACTTTTTTCATAGTATTTATTTAGTCATAGTGTTCCCCAGTATTTGAGAGCCTGGGCAGAGGAAAGGTGTTAATGGCACAGTCCTTAATGGGTTACAGGTGGGCTGAGATGCACATTCCCCTTAGCCCATAGGCTGTTCTGTCTGAATTGTTATGTTTCTGGTTGAAAATTATTGTCTTAGATGATTCTCCATTATCGTTTAAATGATTTAAGGACCATCCTGGTACATGTCACATTAAATAATGACATGTACCAGGATGGTCCTTAAAGGATTTGACCAAGATCATCATCCAAAATAGACTCCCTCATTTCACATCCTACCTGACAGGGAGATAGTTGGAGATTTCTATTGAGATCTGATGTGGTGAATCTAGGGAGAAATTCACTTCTTCCCAGGCATGCATCCAAACCCTCTGCTCATGTTAATCACTGTCCAGCAGCCCCCACGGAGAGCACACGGCAGATGCGTAGATTGATATCAGCATGTGCTGGGAACAGCTCCAAGCTAAGCTTTCAGCAGTTTGTAAAGATGTACATGAAGCACAAAGCAAAGGATATAGATGGGCTTGACCCTGGGAGAGAGAACAAACACACTATTCTTACAGGGTGTTGCCATTTGATTTTATTTAGGGGCCTCTCAGACAAATGGATGGACTGAGAACATCTGATGATTTCAAAGGTGGGAACCAGAGTGAGGATATCTCTTTAAAACCCCAGTTATTCTATGGATAACATTATGACACTTTAGAAATGAGAGCAAGAGGGAGAGAGATTAACTTGGATCTTCGATGCTTCCGACTCGGGCAAAGGCATCGATTCATCTATGAGATTGCTAATAGCAGGTGTCTGATGTGATTTATGGCAACAAACAAAGTTGTTTGGGCCCTGATCCTTCTCCATCTGTTTCATAACAGGGAGAGGAAACAGGAGAGTCGTGAATAATTCTAGAACTTCAAGAATCCTTTTCACCCTGGCATGTGGAAGTCATGCTTCCCCATCCCTGACTTGTGATCTGGGCTTTCTGGGAAGGCAGGTTCCTAACCAGATATGGACTCATATCTGCTCATGGTCTATGATCTATGAGGCCTCTCGGACTTGAAAGGAGCCAGGACAGTGTTAAGAATTTCTGTAACTGAAGTCATAATGCAAAATCCCTCTGTTCCCACTCCCCTGTGCTTATGCGGGATCGTTACCTGGACTCTTCCCTGAAAGAAACCTCCTGCTCCAGCATGGTTAGGAGTTTGGGGAATAACAGAGCTGAGGACTGGAGCATATTCACTCAACAGGCATATCCTGAGTCCACAGTATTGGCCAGCCATGGTGCTTTTTGATAGTAAAGCTGGCACTAAGTTCATGCTCTGTTGAATACCTTCTTTGAATATGATAAAATCAGAATAGTTCATTGGTTTGGCCAGTATTGTCCTTTTTCCACCATGCATTAAGGTCACATAATATGTGACATCTTGCCTTCCTGAGACCTCAAGGCAAGGTTATTCATCAGGCATGCCATTAGACAAAGCAGTGGCCTTGATCTGGCTCCACACCCCAGATGACGTGTTCACCTTCTCCCATAGATGTTAGGCAGGGCCTAGAGAACACTGACATTTGGAATCTGCAAATGCCATTGCAATTTCTCTGTTACTGGCATTGCTGGTCATCCTTTTAATACCCATTTAAAATAATGCCATATCCTGACCCTCTGTCACTGCAGATAAACAGTGTTCTGCAAGATAGATTTGTCCCCAGGTGGTCATGACTGAGTTGGGAGATAAAATGGGAATTCAGGTACATTAGAAAATAAAATTTCAAAATCACAGAAAACTTAAAGTTCAAATAATTTTATCCCTTATAAATGATGCACCATTTCCCCATTACCTCTGAACACACACACACACACACACACACACACACACACACACACGAACAAATAGACATATAGTTATCTGCAAGACTTTTCCAAATATTTAGCCTACAGACATAAGCACACACAGAATCTTGGCCTTTTCCCTTTGAACACAGGATAGAATTTTGACCTAATAAGATTAGTTTTTAGAAAAAGAGAAATTTAGCACTGACAAAAAAAAAAGGGGTGTTGGAGGGAGGAATCTCTTCAGCAAATAGAAGAGAAGTGATACACTGTGCGATATTTATGTGGTATTTAGTTGCTAACTATAATCTTAACTTGCTATTATTTTTCTGCCATTTTGTAAATAGTAGAAGCCAATATCAAACTTCCCTGATTTCAGGAATTGATTTCCCTTCCTCCCTTTCTTCCTCCCTCCTTCCTTATTCACTTGTGATGTCATTATAGAGACCTTGTCTGAGCACCCCCTACATTTTTAAAATTAGAGTCTTCTTCATATCATTCTTATTTTGTTTCATTTTTCTTCATAACACTCATCATGACCTCATAGACATATTTCCGTATATATATATTAAAACTAGACTATTAGCTTAGGAGGACAGAGGTGTTATCTATTGTGTTCATTGGTGAACTTCATTGTCAAGGACATGCTTGGCAATTATTAGCAGAGAGCAATCATTTGGTGAATGAATGCTGCTTCTAAGAACCAAAATGCAGTTCTTGACTGTTTACCATCCATCTTACGTGAAAATTCTCTCTTGGTGCTGAGGATGAGAATGTCTACAGTAATTACATGCTGATATGCTTCCTTATTCCATTTGTTCCAACTTACTAAGTCTGATATTTGAGTACCATTGGGGAACTTGGGGCATTCGCCTACTCCTGAAACAGTCTTTGCGGTCAAAATATAGAGTAAACTGATTGGCTAGACCAGTTCAGCTTCCATTACTGGGGTTCAGTTGGTCAAGAATGAGAGTCTGTGTCTCCCCAATAGAAAATTGAGATGCTGTTAGCAAGAACAATCTTTTTGGGGGTGCGTCATTAAGAAAATGATTATAAAACTGCAACTACAATATTAATTATGGGACACCATGCATGTGACAGGCCTTGAAACTTTCAAGTATCATGACAAGTCTTGAAAAGAAAAAGTTACAAAGGAAGAAAGCAGATGTCCTCACAGGGCACTGACAGGGAAGAGGAAATGTGGACTAAGCCACAGAGGGGTACAGGGAAGGAGGACTTGATTAGAGACCTGAAGAAGGAAGATCATCAATTAGGCCTGACAAAGCTCCCCTCTGCCCAGCTGAACACATTTCCTGCCCAGTGCAGGAATTTGAAAAGCGGTTTCCAGCCAGGAAGAGAGGAATGCAGAATTGGGTCTTGAGCTTTCTGTCCTTCTCATTGTCTGCAGCCTGCTCTGAAGGGACTTGTGGAGAGAACAGCTGTGGGTCCCTAGTACAGCTAATCCTTTGGGGGGAGGAGGGATGTTACATAACATAAATGTGTTTAGCTGGATCCCCAATTCCCCCCCTAATTTGAAACATCCCACAGAATGCCAAGTTTGGGTGAGGTGTGAATATTAATGAGCGAATCCTGTGCTGTACATCCAGCATCTCAACCCAAGGAAAGAGGGGTCACACTTCCCTCCACAGCAGCAGAAGTGGACTCAGCGTTCAGAATCTGCACAGTTCTGCCTGGTCAACTCATAAAGTGTTGCCTCGGTGCATTTGTGTAAAAGCCATTGCAGGTCACCCTGCAGAGGTCAGGTGTAGCTGCAGAGTTGGTGCTCGTGGAAGAGGGGCAAAGAGAGGAACACATGTGGGCTTCCCCTGCAGGAGGGCCTGATGACAAGCATCCAAGGACATGCTGTGCTTTTCTGAGCTTTCTCAGCTTATGGATTGTGTGTCGGAGACTCATGGAAGTCTAGAACTTGGACTTCCTTGTACAACCAAAGAACAAACTGAGGTATCACAATTGCGATTCCATGCATGAAGTGCCTACTGTATACAAGGCAACATGCTCAGTGCTTTTCATGAAACATTTCTAATCCTCAAAATAACCTATGTAGAGATGAGGACTCTTCCTTTACCAAGCAAACTAACAAAACATGTGCTCAGAAGGTGCAAGGAGAATAATAGCAGACACAGGATTCAACTCCTCATCTATCTGAGTCAAAGCTCCTGGTGGTTTCCATGGGTAATAGATACTTCCTAAGAATACCTTTATGGTGATGATTGTAATCATCATTGTTTAGAATTAATGAGCACTTTATGCCAGATACTGCATTATGTGCAATGTATGTGTATGTGTGTTATTTGATAATTTATCCAAAATCACTCCTTCATATTTGAACCCATGTCTTTCTGGGTGATTATGATCAAGCTCACAGTGTTCCCCAGGACTGAGTGCTTCGGACAGCTAGGCTACAGCATTTATGACAGGGGAGCTAAATGGGGAGTGCCTCCCCTCCCCCCCGGGGGGGCAATTTTACACTTGCCTTGATGATCCCCATGTAGTGCACTCTGAACTGGACCACTGGGCCCCTAACCATGCGCCTTACTTATTCCATGGTGTTCAAGTAACCGCAGCCCTTGGGTGGATGTGTAGCAGACCCACGAGCTGGCTTCCTCTCCACTGTCATGGTTGTCAGCTCCTCTGCGGTGGTCAGGGAACAGACTGCCTCAGCATTTAGAATTGAAAGTGCACATTAGCATCCCACGTGCCCTGGCCGAGGATCGCACAGCTCTTGTTGGCTGGCTCTGCACTTCCCGTCCATGCAGCAGATCAATGGAAGCATGGCCAGGGCGGAGGGGGGCTCAGTGGACATCCTGGCTGCGAGGACTTGACACATGAAACCCCAAAAAGAAACGTGAGATGGTTTGAAGGAAGAAAACCATGGCCAGGGCTTTTTCAGTAATCTCCTCGAAAAGAGCTGGTTTGAGATAAAAATGGCATCCCGCTTGAGAAACCCTGTGTGGGTCTGGTGAGGGCAGAAGTCCAGGCATTCCTGAAGTTTGTGGAGGAAAAAACTAGATTTCAGTTTCTTGAGGCTTGGGTTTAAAGTCTCATTTCAAAAGAATCCAAGATGAAAGAACCATACTGGCTAATTTTAGAGCAAACTATTTCATCCCCCTGACTGGCGCAGAAAGGGAAAAGGGAATTGAGAAAAGGCTTGAAATCTCCACTTTAAACCCAACTACGCCCATGAAGCCAGCCTGTGCTGGGCTTTCTCCTTTAACATTCGAGGTAAAGCACTGTTTGGTGTGATGAAGTGATTTTGCTAACTCGCTCCGCCTCGGTGTGGTGTGCCTGGTCCCATCCATTCATTAACTGGGAGACCCTGTGAAAATCCCTCTATAGCTCCAGACCTATGTTTCCTTATCTCCAAAACTGCAAGATGGAATCAGGGAATGCAAAGGGAAAAAGCAGCTTAGCCATCATCCGGTTCCTGATTCTTAAGAAGCAGGATATCTGAAGGTGACGTATCCGTACAAGGTCATTTAGCTAGTTAGCGGAGACAGGACTGAAACCTCGATGTTGTAAAATAAATTCATTCCTTTTGTCTGTTTTCTTGAAACCAAACAGATTCAATAAGCCTTTTTGAAAATTCCTCAGTATGCATGTAAGAATAGATTTAATGAAGTTACCACCATGAAAGCTTTGACAGACCAGAATTTTGAAGCAGAATTCTGCAGATGAAAGTGGTATGTACCACAAAGCCACGTTATTATGGGGGTGGTACCACCTCCTCAGCATCGGGGAGGGCTGGGCCTGGACAGAAAGCCTCAGGCAACCCGCACAGAGAACAACCACCAGCCACTGGCCCTCTAACACCTGACCCTGTGGTATTGAGGATGGAAAGAAACACAATCCTCCCCAGGCCGCCGGTCTTCACTGCGTGGATCTGGCTCCTTTATCTCTCCAGGGCTGAGAGTCCGGGGCCTCTGGAGATGACAAAGAGAAAGATGTTTCCAAGGGATTAGAGAAGGTGGAAACTGAGAACCAAAGAGGGGAAGGCGTTTCTTCCTTTGTTTTCTGTCACCTTCCATTATGAAGTGGGAATCTGAATAACAAACTCCCTATAAAAAATGGTCCTGCCTGGCTGGTGTCACTCAGTGGTTGAGTGTCTCCTTATAAATCAGGCTCAACTTATAGGCTCAATTCCCAGTAAAAGGTGTGCAAGAGATAGTCAATCAATGATAATCAATCAATCATTGATGTTTCTATATCTCTCTCCCTGTCCCTTCCTGAAAGAAAAATATATATGTTAAAAAAATAAAAATAAAAATGGTCCCTCAGTGCCTCCCCTACTTTACTTATACTGTCCTCATTCCTGCCGGTGACCTTCTGCCTTTCCTCCCTTGTGAGGTAGACCCCTACCCCCATCCCACGGAACTCGATTCTGTTCCTTACCACAGTCCTGCTGCACTTGGTCTAAACTCCTCTCACTGCAGGGAGAGGCCGTGCAGCCTCTGGAAGGTTCACCCTCCTCTCTTTCCGGGAAACACCAACATGGTGCAGCCACTGCACCTCTCATCTTCACTGACAGTGGTCGGTGCCCCTCATCCCATCCTAGGACGTTCCGGTGCTTACCTTTGGGAGAACTGATAGCTCTGTGTTGCTGTTATCCATGTAATTTCCTTTCTCCTCAACATACCATAAGCTCCATGAGCTCAGGGAACATGCTGAGTGAGGTACACAAAAGGAAAAGTAAAGAGAAATGTCAATATATTACATCATATCCGGAATCCAGCTGTTGTACCTTCAAACCAACGATAAGTTTAACGAGAATAAATATTCTCCATAGCAGTCTGATAGAGACAGGAGAACCCACAGGTTCAGTGAGACTCTCAGAGATGATAAGACAGTCCAGGAAAACAGATACAGCTCCACATAAGGAAGATCTTTCTAGCCATCACATCTTCCCGGGATAGAATAGCCTGCCGTGGGAGGTAGCGAGTCCCCAGTCACTGGAAGCGCTCAGCCAGAAGTTGGATGGCATTTAGTGGAGACATTGCACTGAGTTTCATTGTTAGCTGCTCCGTTATATGAGTTAGCCCTGCATCGTAGGGACAAGCACAGAGGCACGCTTAGTTCTTGCTGTGTGGTGTCCCTTAGGATTGCATTTAGATATAAGTCACACAGTACCTGAGTAATGGGAACGTGGAGAAATAGAGGGTTATTTGTTTCATATTTTAAGAGGCCTTAAGTGGTTCAGGTGGGAAAAGTGCCTCATCAGTGTGACCATGAACTTAAGGAGTTTATACATGTTTTACTCTACTATCATTATTTAATAGGCCTTAGCCTCATGCTTATAATAAGATAAAATTGATAATAATAATGATGATGATAATGATGTTGACACTTTGTAGTACTAATCTTGTGCCAAGAACTGTTCTAATTGCTTTCACCTATTTATTTATGGCTATAAAACGGTTGTAGTAGAACAGACCTCACATCCGTGATCCTGAAAACAGCAAAACTCCCCACAAAACAGTGGGGTGCCAGTGGGAGAGATACTAAAGAGGCAATAGACAGGCTCTCTTCTATCTATATCCATATCCATATCCATATCCATATTCATATCCATATCTATATCTATATCTATATCTATATATATAGATATATATATATCTATATGTGTGTATGTGTGTATATAATATTTATGTATGCAAATTAATCATTATATTATAATATTTATGTTTATATATAAATATTATATATATTATTTATATTATGTATAAATATTTCCAGAAACCTATCCAAAAGTAGACTGCTTGATTCCATTGAGCAAAAGTGTGTCATGTGGCCACCCTCAGCTGGAAGGAGGCCAAGGGAAAGGGGACCATGAATGGTGGTTGAGTCAGATAATGAGCAGGTGCTTCCACCCGGGTTAAGTCTTTTTGCGTCCATCATGTCATCCGATCCTTTCTGCAGCCTCTGTGCTAGATACCAAAGGAAACTGAAGAGCTAAGTTTTGAATAACTAGTCATTTAGCTCTTACTTTCCAAAGCTGAGATGTGAATTCACCTACGTTGACCTCCGAAACATGCCTCCGTGCTTGTCACTACTACGCAGGGCTACCTCCCTGGCCCGGTTTGAATGTCACTCCCTCCCTCTCTGAAACGTGATAACCAAGATGTGCTGGTCACCTTGAAATAGGAGCCAGAGTAGAATTACCCAGCGGTAAGCCCAGGGCTCGTTCTTTTCCTGTGATGGCTTTCCATGAATTTGCTGGAGCCACCAAAGGTCTGATGAGGTGAATGCTCAGTGCCACGTGACCAGGCATAAGCTCAGGCTGGCCTCGGAATGAAGGGCACTGTTCCTGCCACTGCTGAGCGAGGCACAGATTCTCGGGATGGAAAGTCATGCTCTGGAAATAGGTCAGATCACTTCAGCAGGGCGCTGCAAGTACCAGGTCCCAGCTCAATGACATGAGGGGATGCTCTGCCATCGGTTGTCTCATGTGACCTCCTGTGCGTGGCTTGAGCACTCAGAAAAACCACGTCACTGTAGGACGGAGATCTTTCCAGATGAGAGAGATCAGCTGGACGATTCCTGCAGGATTTGTCGGGAAAAGGCAAAAGGAGACTACAGTGACTCTGCCTAAAATATCTGCCATTGCCCTAGAACTGTGTCTGCCCGTGGGGAGGCAGCAGAGCACAGGCCTACGTCCTGGCTGCTGTGTGTTTGGATTCCAGTCCCCATCCCCCATGCCCCAGCTGGGCCACCTAAACTCTCTAAAGTCATGTGGTTATTTTGAGAATTAAATAAGGTGATATCTTGAAAGCACTCAGCACGGTGGTCAGCAGGCACGGAGGGAAGAATCAATAAAGGTTGGCTGCAAGTCATTATTATCACGGTTGTTGTTGGTTACATTATTACTGTTCAGAATAGGTCTGGAGTGTTTTACCATGTGAAGGACAAAACCCTGGAAAGGTTCCCAGATATTTCCAAGGTAACTTGAGGTCTGTGCGTGTGGTTTACAGAGGTCAGGCATCTAAAGCGGCACGTCAGCAATTGAAAGCTAAAGCTGGACGCGTGTTTGTAGAGTAGACTGCTAGACCTATGAGCACCCATCAAGAATCTAAGAATCTTTTAAAAATCAATCATCTCTGCACTAAGAAGACCCAGTAGTGGAGACACACTTAGAGTGAGGTACTAGGATCTCAAAAAGCAACCCTGGGTCAGTCCTGTTTTCTTCTTGGATAAAGCCCCTCCTTAGATGAATAACAGAATTCATCACTCAGGTTTTTGAACACTTACTCTGTGCCTTGCTGACATTCTAACCTACGTGTAAGCCTCACCATTCATTGGGGTAGGTTCTGCTTCCGTCCACATGGTGAAGTTAAAGAGATGGAGGTACAAAGAAGTTGAACTTGCCCTGGAGTACAAAGCCTATAAGAAGTCCAGTCCGGCTCTGGACTGAGCAGGAGGGATGTAAATGTGGCCCTTTGCTCGGAGGTATTGTTTTCTGGAGGCAGAAAAGCAAACCTCCAGGAGCTGCTCCTTCCCATCCCTCTCCTCTTGGCTCTATTTCTCTTTGGCCACGTTGAACTGTTACCCTTTCCTGGGACACATCAAGCTTATTCCCACCCCTGAGTCTTTGCATGCTCTGCTCCAGGGTCCCTCAGAGGGTGCAATGACTCCCAACAGGATATCATTTGTCACAGAATCCAACCTATAAAAATATAACAAAGACAAGACCTAAAATCTTTGTGGAAATAATAAAATGTGCTTGTTTCTAAATGAATGAATTTCCAGTTCTCCCCACCACCTCCATCTCCCAAAGGAAGATGGAACTCATCCATCTGCATCCTTCAGGTTAATTCTTTCATTCTGGTTTGCCCAGGACTGTTTCCATTTTTGCCCATTTCCCTGGTATCATCATTAGGAGCACCCTCTTTGACTCTCAGATGGGTCTCAGTTTAGGAAATAGTTATATGGTCACCCTATTTATAGGGGGAATTTCTGCCCCAGTATCAGTTTCCAAGTAGGCCGTCTCACTTAGTTGTAGTTTTGTTTTGTTTTATTTTCTTCTAGACATCAGGCAGGGAAAAGAAGAATATATATACATATCTACTTGCATCTGAATCCAGGGTTCTCAAAGTCTAGTTGGCCCCATCCTTAAATGATTAGGAAACATTCTCAGCTCTAAAATCTCTACAATCCTCCCAAGCCACAACGAGTTACTCTCAACACTTCTATCAGTTTTTGCCTTTACCATGAAGTTAATATTGTGAACTCAATTTTACACATTTATTTTATTCAATTTCCCATTCATACATATATTGATTGTTTCCATTTATATAAGGAAATAAGATTGAGGGCTGGGTTTTCTTCCTTCTATTGCTTATGGTGTGTAATGTAAGACTATACAAAACTAGAGACATGATAAACATTGATAGAACAAACAAAATACAGGAAGCAGAGAGATGAGAGATGAATGGAATATAGACACAAAGAAGAAAGGAAGGAGGAGAAAGGGGAAGGGAGGGATGAGAAGGAAATGCAAATTCCATATATATATATTTCCTAAAACACCAAGAACACTAAAGGGAAACCAGCTGGTCCCTTAAAACAATGACTTGTCTTCATTCAATGCAAACAGATGCATTCTTCCCTTGACCAGTCTCTGTTACTGTGAGCAACAAGCCTGTCTAGACTGAAGAGTTCCAAGCAGGCTGACCTGTAATTGGATTCATCTCATACTAGCTACTTGAGAGAAGCAAGGTGCCTTTCTATTTGGACAATAAGTTTGAGTTGCAAATAAATAGGAATGAGGGCTTATTGGATGAAGAGTGTTGCTTCCATGATGGTCTCAGGTTAAGAATCTTCTTTTAAAAAAATAGATAGCATCCTTTCTCAAATGTTGATTATTAATATTTACTACAGGTTCTGTTTTAAACTAAAAGAAACAAAATTTTATCATGTTAATCTATTTCTCTGCACTATGTTAATAAGTAAAGTAAGATTTAAGGAAGTCATCTATCTTTTTTACCCTTCAACAATTAATGAAATAACTTCCTCATGTAACTCTGATTTTATTTATTCCTTCATACATACATAATTTGCATTTGTTACTTAGTGAGTGATGAGGATATGCAAATGCTAGTATATAATAATTGCTAAAGTATATAAGAAGACAAAATTTAACACTCCTTTATGATTGAAGGACCCACAAATGGGAATGGAAGTTACTTCCTCAACCTGAAAAACAGCACTGAGAACAACTCACAACTCACAACGGATGCAATGGGGAAAGAATGCATTCATTCCCATAGTTCAGAAAGAAGACACGGATATCTTCTCCCATCACTTCTATTGAACATTGTGCTACCAGTTCCCATCACAGCAGTTAGGCCAAAAAACAAACAAACAACAAACGAAACAGTGAAATAAAGAGAATCCAGATGAGAAAGTAAGAAGTAAAATTATCTCATTTGCAGATGACCATCTTGTATATAAAAACTCCCAAGGAATCTACTAAAAATGCTTAGAACTAATAAATGAGTTCAGTAAGGTTTCAAGATATAAGACCAACATACAACTGTCAATTGTATTTGTAATAATGATCCAAAAATATAATTGGCAAAATAAATCCATTGAAATTAGTTAATTAAAAATTAACTAATTTTTAATTTTTATTAAAAATAATTGATTAAAAATAATCAAATACAAAGAATTGAATCTAACAACATAAGTCCAGACCTTGTACTCTAAAAGCTACAAAAATATTGTTGAAAGAAATTATAAAAACCGTAAATAATTAGAAAGGTATCCAAAACCTTACCTGCAATGCATTTTCTATAAGCTTGTCCATTATAAGTAACCCACAAATGGTACAGGATTGTTTAACAAATGGGTTCCACTGTATTCCAATAATCTCATGGTCACTAATGGGATATTTTTTCATACACACAACACACACACACACACACACACACACACACACACACACACACAGGCATGGTAAACTTGGCACCGAAAAAAAATCACAAATCTAAAAATTATTCTCCGCAATGTGAGTATGAGGTGTGCATCCTCTGTTGGGAAGAACTCTGAACATTTATTTGGCTGTCAACAGAGGGGAGAATGAATGTGAATATTGGCCAGTCTACTGGTCTCCTCTACAGGCCAATACTCTTTGAGTGAATCCCACAAAAGGAATGCATAGGTGATTAAACACCAGGCTTCTCACTTATAGGCTCCTTTGAGTGTGATGATTTTCCCAGAAGCCTTATAAAACGTTTTTGAATCACCTCTTCCATTTTCCAGGTGATGCGGTATATCCTCCTGTTGAATATGGTAACGGTAACTCTTGTCCCCTAAGCCAAAGGGTTGGGTGTCCAGATGATTCTAGAAGGAGAAGAAAGCCAAGATATTATTGAATGCACCACTTTTAATGAAGGAAACACCTTGGAAAGAATTATGGCCAATTACTTTAGAGAGAGCAGGTAGAACTTGGCCAGTGCACCAAGGCAAAGAAAAGTTGCTGAGACAGGAGGAGATAAATCTAAGAGTCTGGGAAGAGGTGTCCTGATGAAGTTAAGAACAATTTAATGAGTACAGTGTTTAGAAAGAGTGACATAACTGTGTCACAGATGATGGGACAGTTGTGCAATAAGTCACCAAACCTCTCTTATGGTGGTTGAATAGGCATATTTAAACAATCAACTGCCTCTTCTGTGCATTTGGTCTGCTGACTTCAGTTTCCTATATGGTTTTTCAGTTCTGGCCCATTTACAAATGTACAGAAACATCTGCAAACTATGCAACTACAAAGGGACATATAATTCTGGGGCAATAAAAAGATGAAATTCCTTTTGAACACTGATGGGTTTTTTAAAATATAACTCCAAGAAAAGATGATGCAAGAATACTAATGTATTTAAAAAAAAAAAAAGAATACAAGTAATGTTTTTGTTTAATGTCCAATATGTTTCATTTCTTTAATTGTTTCAGCACGCTGTAATGTATGGGATAAGATCATTTCATATATATTTTGAAAGGTTTTTGTTTTTTACATCATATGTTTACATAGCAAAATTACATCATTTTGCTGTTTATTTTAAAATTAGATTTCAAGTGGAGAGAGTTGAGCTTATTAGCCCAAGCATAATGATATTATCTCTCCCTGCAGGTGGCAGTGGAGCTTAATTCACCTGTTTCCCCAATTCTCTGGTGTTCAGTCTCATTCTCTAGTGTATAGATCCCTAATACAGGGTGTCCAATATATGCCCTTAAATATTAGCATGTTCTTATAAAATTTCTGGTATTGTTTTAATTACATGATATTATATTGTAATATGAACTCATCTTCTTTATGGGACTCAGCACTCTTTTGGGTGGAATCTACTGATGTGGTTGTGAACATCTAACTTGTGTTTCTTACTAATGCTCAGTGTTTTGGTGAGCATTTCTTGCTTATTTCTTTTCTTGGGGGTTAACCTTAATTGCATGTAGTAGTTTTCTGCCACCAAAAATAACATTCTGAAAAACAACCTTGTACTGGTCCCTTATGAACACACACATACACACACACACACACACACACACACACACACACACACAACACAAACAACACAACACTCAATTGGACTGGCTAGATCATAGGGAAGAATAAAATTTTTGTTGAATATTGCCTAATTGCTTTTCAGAATGGTTCAGTTTTCTCTTCAATTGTGGACAAAAATTCATGCCCTCTCAAAGTCTTGACAGCACTTGATTGTCCCAACATGCCTGTTTTGTTGCCATTCTAATGACCAGAAAGCAGCATCTGATTGTTGTAGTGTTCAGTCCTGCTGTTTCTAATGAGCTCACACACATTTTTATGGACACACTGGTCTTCATTTTCTGTGAATTACCTGGTCACAATGCCCATTTTCCTACTAGTTTCCTGCTTTAGCCTGTTAATTTGAAGTTAAAGTATATTTTGGAAATCAGTCCCTTAATTGCAAACATTAAATATATCTTCTCCCAACATGTCACTTACTGTTAACATTATCCAAGGTATCCTACCCAAATATGGATCCAGATATGTGAGTAATCATTCCAGTCTATGGTTTGTGTATTGGAGTCTTGTTTAATTCTATTTTTACCACCTTCAAGTCATTAGTATATCCTTATAAAAGGTCTTCCAGTAGATATATAGGTTTACCTTTATACAACAATAGCCAATACTTAGAGATGTTTACAATTTTCTAGATTATTTCACATATCCTCACATATTTAGATTTTCAGATGAACCTCCCAAAAATGAGATAACTTTTTTGATCCCCATTTTACAGGAGGAAATTGAAGCACCAAGAAATTAAATAACTTACCCTAAACAATACAGCCTAGAAGTGAAAGATTCTAGGTTTGAACCCATACTATCTGTACCTCAGAATCCATTCTTTTGTAATTAGGTATTTTATTTCTGTGAATTATACC
Organism: Pipistrellus hanaki; assembly: GCF_964339955.1. Lineage (NCBI taxonomy): Eukaryota > Metazoa > Chordata > Mammalia > Chiroptera > Vespertilionidae > Pipistrellus > Pipistrellus hanaki. Next base: position 45,549,432 of record NC_140519.1, on the reverse strand, counting down.
TTTTTAGGTTAACAATCTTTCCTTTCTTCCTTATTTCTTTTCTCACTCTTTTCCTCCCTCATTCATCCCTCCCTCTGTCCTTCCTTCTTTGTTTCTTTTTATAAAAATTTAAGCCCCTACTATGTAACAGATACAAATTATTAGCTGTGAGCACACAGTTGTTATTTAAGCTGTATATCCAGATGAGATTCTCCAAGAGAGCAAGTCAAGAAATGCCAAATCCTGAGCCTTGGGACACTCAACAGTAAGGTGGAGCCCAAGAAGCAAAACCAGAAGAACGGGCTGAGAAAGAGCAACACATAATAGAGCAAGAGAACCAAGAGTCTTCACCAGAAGCCAGGTGAAGAAAGTGCTTCAACTAAGGGATCAACTAAGTCTGTTGCTGCAGAGGATTCTAGAAGAATTCTCAGAACTAGTTTCTGGGAACAGCACTCAGGCCCTTACAAGAGCAGTTTTGATGGAGGGATGGGGACAAAGGTGGTGGCCTTAGGGGAGAATGGGGAGCAGAGTTGAGGTCAGGCAGCAGGGACAATGCTCTTTTCAGGAGCTCCATTGCAAGAGAAAGTCACGGAATGGGATGGTAGCAGAAAAAGGAAATGACATCAAGAAAGAGCTGTGAAAGTTTCTCTGGTTAATTAATATACTTATCATTGTGCCATAGAGTATTGATCATTCCCATTCATGACAGTGTGCTTTGTTTATACGGTTTTGCCACTACCAACAATGCTGTAATTGAGATACTTAATACATATCTACTTATAGAATGTAGATTGTTTTCACCATCTTCCAGTCATCTCAGTATGTATACATATGCACTTTTAGATAGTGGTGTTTTGTTATTCTATGGGTAGATTCACAAGGGTGAGATTGTTGAATAGAATTTCATATATACATGTATGTTTTATATTTAATCCATATCCACCTACTAATACATATTTATTAATAAAATGCTTATGTAATTTACATTGAAATTTACATTAACTTACATTTATACCAGCAATGTTTGAGTATATCTTTTTCTGAAATCCACACTGGCAAATAAGACACATCCCTGGATTGTGATTTTTAAAAAAAATATGTACTCTTACTGATGAGAGAGAGAGAGAGAGAGAGAGAGAGAGAGAGAGAGAGGGAGAGAAACATCAATATGAGAGAGAAACATAGATTGGCTGCCTCCTGTACACCCCCTACTGGGGATTTAGCCAGGATGCTGGATTGTGATATTTTGCTGCCATGTGTCAGAGTCATAATCAAGAAAACTTACCAGTATTTTATTTGATCTTCAGAATGGGTCTCTGATACTTCCAATTCTGTGATTTCCAGTTTGCTGAGGTGGAGAGGTAAAGATTCTCACACAAGTTCACCCACCTTCAAACTCAGATCATCTCATTCTTAGATTCCTTCTCCTCCTATTTTCAACTGCCTTTGGTCCCTGATTCTATTCACAGATTCTTGTCAGTACCTCTGACTCAGAAAAGAGAACATTCTTTTGGGTTGGACTGGTGTCTGTGTTTCTCTCCATGTAAGGGCCTGGCTGCATAGCCTGCTACCTACCCTCCTTCCCCCAGCTCTAGGCCCCCTTGGCCCTGAGTGTCTTCTCACTCTGAGGCCCCACAGAATCTCAGTGCATATTACAAATTCCTCCAGCAAAACGAATCCACTGGCAGACACCCAGGAACACACAGTCACACATGCGGCTCCCCAAGCCGGCTGGACTGTATCCAACTGTGGTCATAGGTAGCCGCAGAGACAGGCATAAACGCAGGTCCTGGAGACTGGACCAAAGGCATGGCGGGTCGAGTGGGCGGAACCACAGGCATGCTGCAAGGATGCCAACCAGTGACCTCTACGCAAGCCGTGCCAAGGAAAACAGAGCATCATAAGCAAAAGGATCCTTTGACTTCTCTGCCCTATCTTCTTCTTCCCCAGAAATGCATGGCTGATATTCCACCAGTCTAAGGTTTTTAATCACCAGATAACACTAATAATTAGAGCTATCATTTATTATGGAAGCCAAAAAATAGTACATATAGGCATTCCACATGTATTAGCTTTCAGCTTCAGGAACCCATGAAAGATAGGTTAGATTATTTCTGATTCAGAAATATTGACATATTCAGGATGGCATGCCTCATAAGTGGCAGGATCAGAATTGAGACTCAGACTTTCTTGATGTAAATGCTCCTGGGCTTTCTGCTTAAACACATCCCTGTCTACAGTAATGTTAGTAATAAAGAATATTTGTAAGTACTCAATATGCATTGGCCATAATGTCCAATGGTTTATACAAATTGTCTCAGTTATCCTGACAATAATCTTAACTTCATCAACTCTTTCCTTCTCTGTGATTTAAAAACAATGATTATTAAACACATGAGAGCTGTCTTAGATACCGAAGCAACTTCCCCAAGGTCCGAGGACTACTAAGACCTAGAGATGGTATTGGAAATGAGATACATGTGACTATGGGCCCCTTGCTCTTGGCTCTTGTCTCCCCAAAATGTAGATCGCCTCCTTCATCTCTGTGGCTCATCCTTTTCCTGGGGATAAATCTGCATATATTCTTTAGTAGAAATTGAAAGTAATGTGTTTCTCAAGGTGATATTTAAAGTCCAACAGGAGCTTGACTGATCAAATGAATCAGTATGGTTTTTCTTTCAGAGAACACTTACGAAGATTTATCTTCACAGCTACAAATTCAAAAGCTTCTTTTTTTTTAAAATATATTTTATTGATTTTGTACAGAGAGGAAGGGAGAGAGATAGAGAGCTAGAAACATCGATGAGAGAGAGTCATCGATCAGCTGCCTCTTGCACACCCCCTACTGGGGATATGCCCGCAGCCAAGGTACATGCCCTTGACCGGAATCGAACCCGGGTCCCCTCAGTCCCCAAGCCGACGCTCTATCCATTGAGCCAAACTGGTCTCGGCCAAAAGCTTCTTGACTATGATGTCAACTTATTATTGTTGCCTAACTGCAGTATTTCTAAGAGTCAACAGAAAACAGTCCTGACCCTTTCTGTTGGAATCGAAAGGTCACCAGGACTTTGCTTATTTATTTATTTATTTATAATTTGTCAATTGCAGTTGATATTCAGTATTATTTTATATTTCAGGTATACAGCATGGTGGTTAGACATTTATATAGTTTATGTCTGAACAGATGGAAAGTCAAAGGTGTTAACACCTGGATGTGGTGATTAAATCGTGAGCTCTAGAATCGCTCAGACATGGGGTAGACAAACTGGGATTTGAGCAACATACTTAACCTTTCTCAATGTCAAGTTCCTTATCTATAGAGTGAGAATTAAAATAGTAACCCACTTCACAGCATTGCTGTAAGAATTGATAGATAATGCCTGTGCTTAACACATTGTCTGGCCCCACCATTCGCCCTGTAAACGGTGGCTTTCAGTGCATATCATAACCAACCAATTGGACACACCAAGAAAATGAATGTACCACGTGTTTTCTCAATGACTTTCAAGATATTTGCTTCTCATTCGGAATTTTATTCTCAGTAGAACATTCTTACCTTTCTATACTCAAGAGAAATTTGACTCGAGGAAAAAGATGTACTGCAACCATATGTATGTTAGGAGGGATTTCTTAACTTTCCTACATTCATTTAAAGTGCTGTGAAACTCTTTTGAAAAATAGAAGTAACTTTGTCCACCTACTCACTTCCTTCTTAATGCCTTACTTTTAAATCTCAAGTTTGAATGTAATTTAACATAATTATCAATGTAATCCCAACAACACACAGGTCATTGGAAACCAGCCCACTAAATCGTTTTGTCTCACCCCCACCTTTGGAACAGAATAAACCATTAAACATAGCAGTTTTTAAACAGACATGCACTGTGGTTTCCTTACATCTTTCTCCAAAGCTTTAGAAAATTACTATTAGTGTCATTCAAGTTAGGAAATTTAGTCATATTTTCTAAACTGTATGGATATGCCCCGGAATGGAAAAGGACAGAGAATAAGTAAGTCTTCAACAGCTGGGAGAGGTTTTGTGGATTTCATAGTGGTTGGGAACTACTAACAAGGAAATATTACACATGGCCTTTGGCAGGAACATATTATAAAATCCAGAGCCTTTTGTATGGGCTGAGTAGGGTATTATTCATAATTGTTATTTGATTTGGTCTTCTTCCCGTCTTCTTCTTAACAGAAGCTTTCCTGCCTTGAAAAAATTACACCATTTAAAGGTGCCCTATGTCTCTGATTACAAGCTACATAACCTGGCAAATGTTCCTGGGGGGAGGAGGGGAGCTCACGAGGCCAGTAAAATTTACAGTAGCAGATGGCATTCATTCTCACCAACGAACAGCGCCAGTATTTTACAAAGGTAAAAGGGGGATCTACCCGATCTTGAGCAATGCCAGGAAATGTCTGTCATTCCCAGAATATCTCATTCATTCAACTGACATTCATTAATCCCCTGAGCATCCTGATAACTCCAGGAAAGCATCCAAACTTATCCGTGTCTGGCTCCTGCTTCATCTCACACTGCTGCTTGCCCCTACGAACCCTCACCTCCAGCGTTTACAGCTCAAATGGGTGCAGGTTCTGCCGGTGACCAGTGACCCCAAGCAGCTGATGACATGCCAATGTATTGATGCACTCATTTTAATCACACATGCTTTAGGCTGGTGACCCTAAGGGAGTCATTTGGCTGCTCAGTGACACTAGCTGGCTGCTCAGCATCTGCCTTTTTAAAAATATATATATTTTATTGATTTTTTACAGAGAGGAAGGGAAAGGGATAGAGAGTTGAAGACATCAATGAGAGAGAAGCATCAATCAGCTGCTTCCTGCACACTTTCTATTGGGGATGAGCCCATAACCAAGTTACATGCCCTTGACCTGAATTGAACCCAGGACCCTTCAGTCCCCAGGCCAACGCTCTATCCACTGAGCAAAACCAGCTAGGCCCAGCATCTGCCTTTCTATAACACATTGCCATTTCTCTATCTATTCCTTTGTGTACTCAGAGTGGGCTGTATCAGTTAATGCCACAAAAATGCTGCTTTACAAATACCCACAAACCCCAATGGCCCACAACCATGGACGTTTATTTTGCCCTGTATGGGTGGGGTACCCAGGCTTGGGAATGAGCATTGGTTGACTTCACCTGGGCTTGCCTACAAATCTGTGCTCAGTGGTGGATTCCTGGCAGCACTGTTGCTCTGGTGCAGGCTCATTTATAAAGCTGGGATCGACATGATCTCAGTTAGTCTGGTGTGGCCTCAGTCAGGATAGCCAAGTCAGTGTGGTTCTGCTCCTCTTATCCTTCACCCTCCTGCAGGCCAAGCCAGGTGTTCTCAGAGCAAGGGCAGTGCTTTAAGAGCCACCAAGCTCAGCCAATTAAACAATTTCAAAGTGCACTTGCGTCAGGCATGCTAGCACCCTATTGGCCAAACCAAGTGGCATGGTCATTCCCACAGAGTAAGTTAGAGAGACTGCAAGGGTAAGGGTATGGAAGGAGGGGAGAACTGGGGTCATGTTTGCATTCAATCCACCCTCATGGAAACAATGGATTCCAGAGTGGTGTTTGAGAAGACCTCCCTTCTATTCCACTTGGATTCTTGGAAAAGTTTATACAGTTTATCCTCCATGCCATGGCACTGGTAACTGTTCCCTTACTCTTCTCTTATCACTGCCCTTCCCACTAGGTACAGGGGTGAGACAAAACACAAATAAAAGACAAATAAAAGTCTCTGGCTTTAGGAAGAATACAATTTATCAGGGAAGCACACTTACCTAAGGATTGAGCTGGATAATGCAAATGAAGACTAACATAATGCTTGATCCACGGTAAGAAGGTAGAGAAGATTATGCTGAGGTACACTCCATTCCTCTAACACATTTTTATCTGTAGTTACAGCAGACAATTCTCTGCATCTGACAAATTCCTACTTCAAGTACCCTCAGCTCTCTGCTTTTCCATCTGAAGACTTTTTCCCATATCCATGGGAGTCTGTGCCTGTGCACACAGGGGAAGCCCCCAAGTATTGCGAATGTAATGCCCCAAGAGAAAAGGCCCAGCCAGTGAGGCAGGTGTCAGCGGACATGCTCCCGCTTCCCCTCCTTGTTGTGATAATTCAAGTTGTGTCTGCAGAGCTCCTCAGCAAGAGTCGGGCAGTGGCCCCATGAATACTCTCTGTTTCCCCAACTTGTTTCCTCCCATCACTGCTTGGGCGCCTGGGATCATCTCCCATAATAAGCTACCTGCTCCCAAGCCCTCATCACAGGACCTACTTTGGGGAGAACCTTAACAGAGAAAGGGCAATAATGGTAATTAGCTAGAATAACTGTGAAGCCCAATGTGCAAAAGCAGAGAAATTCTTTAGAAGAATAGAATGGGGGAAGGGGCTGAACCTTCTATATTGCTTTGTTTAGACTCTAGGACCTACCTTTCACAGGTGAGTTTCACACACCCCGATAGATAAAGTCACTGCCTGAGATGTATTGCTTTGTTTAGACTCTAGGACCTACCTTTCACAGGTGAGTTTCACACACCCCGATAGATAAAGTCACTGCCTGAGATGTTCCTCTGGTTACCTGTTTCCACAGGATTGAGGGGAGGCGGGAGGTGGAGGAAAAGACACAAAAACCTCCTTTGAGCAGTAGTCTGAGCCATAGCCTTTGTGGTATGATAGAGGTTCCTATTTATCAATGTCTACAATTTCTTCAATAGGAATCCATCTCTTCAGATAACTATTGCCCCGCCTCTGTGAGTGGTTTTTACAAAGTTCAGCTACAGAGAAAACAAACAGCAGTGTAGGATGGTGGGGCAGGAGTCTTTGAGAACAGAACGACCCAGAGTCAAATCTGAGCGCTGCTCTCCATGAGCTCTGTGCCCTCCAGCAGGTCAGTGTCTTAATTTCTTTATCTGCAAAATGGGAATAATAGCCTCTACTCTACTATGTGAATATTAAATAAAATAGCAACCATAGCCTCCAGGCACTATCCTGGACATATAATAGATACTAATTGAATTTTATCTATTATTAATTTGGAGTCCAACATGCATGAGTTTGAATTTTTGTCCCACTACCAAAGGGCTAGATGGCTCGAAAGCAACATGGCACCGAGATTGATAGCTCAAAGGCAAGCTGTGGAACCAGATGGGTTTGGGTGTAAACCCTTTAGTACCATGTGAAAACTAAGTGAGGTCAGGCACGTTCCTAAATCTTCCTGGGCCCCGTTACTGGCTATCTGACCTTTAAATGGGAATGATGACATGCTATAATTGGTCTATCTTAAAATATATTTGTAAAATTAATATCACTGATGTCAAAAAGCATCTTATAATTAACAGTGTGCCACAATTTAATAGGCAGAGTTCTACTTTCTGAGAAGTACATAAGGAGAAAAGCGTTTTGTAATCAGTTGTGATCTTGATAACACTGAAATATGGTTTTACTTAATATGGATGGCTGTACAGATTAAATGAGATGGTACTTTAAAATATTAGCTTCTAATAAATACTGTCAAAGTAAACTATATAAAAATTTTAAGAAGTAAATGATAAGCTTAACTTAAGATAATTTTTCAGTCTTAATTTTCTCATCTGTAAAATGCAAATAATCACTCTAGTCTCATAAGGTTCCCTGGGAAGCCAATCACAGCCAGGGTTAATGTATCTCACACAGAACCGGCCAAGAAAGTAATATCCAGTCAGTGCTTGTTCCTCTGCTCCTTGAGGGTTTAGGTTGCAATCCATGGGAAAAGACTGGCCAAATTAAGCTGGAGACACATTAGTTGGAAGGAGAGAAGGTATTTTATAGAAATAATTGGAAATGCCAAGACCCAGGCTTGAAAAGTAATAGGAGTTGGAGAAGCTCCAGACACAGTACACTCATACTGGCGTGACATTCAGGTGAGGCCACCATAGCTAGCATCAATACTATCTCCGCCCCCACGGCCCCAGTCAATGTCACTGTCACTACCACTAGGATGGAGCTGTTGACACTGCTGCTGTCATGATTTGACCTTATTGGCCCATGCCCTTGGGAGCAAGACTTCCATTGACTTACTTAGGTCCTAACTTGCTTTCTGATTGAACTAGGGAACTGCCTGTGGGAGCCAATAGAGGGAAATGGGCTGTGAGAACCATTTTTTTTTTTTTCTTGTGCCACATGATGTACACAGTGGTATAGGGGTCATTCTCCATATGTATGTTTTTCAGAAAAGAGTTGAATAGTGAAAACTAAAACACTAAAAGCGACAACATCCATATCATAAATTTACACTAGAGTGCTTCTTCTAAAATAGGCCTTGGAGCCAGGCCATTGATTTAGTGTTCTCCCAGTGAGAATACTGGAAAGTTTTATATATATATAAAAAATACGCAAAAACAGAAAACAGAGTGAAGCTCTTATATTTATTGTACAAACACCAAATCTGTCTCTGACAAGTATAAGAAAGCTTGTATTTTAGGAGTTAGGGTATTAGGGAGCTATAAAGTTAGGAGGACAGTACACAGTTATCAATTATGATTTCCCAAACTTCCCTAAATCTACTGATAGGATTTCAGAGGAAAGGCCTCATTTGAGCCTATAAATTTATTATTTAAAGGTTTTCCTTTAAGAGAACTAGGGAGGTGGCTGGTAGAGATAGTAGAATTAAGAAACTTGTTCAAGAACCCACAGAGAATTAAGCTCAAAGGGACCTTTGCCTTGGGTATTGGCCAGAGATGTGTGTCTTTGAACTTCACCCTGAAGTGAGTGTTGAGAGTACACACACACACTGAACTTGGGAGATACGTTGGCTGCTCTCCTCTATTATAACCAACTTGAAACCTCATACTTTCTCTCTAGAATTTCTGCAAAGGAAAGTAGAGAATAGTGAGTTCTAAAAATGACTGTGTTGTATGTCCACTGAGGTTTCTCCATGCACAGAGAAGAACAACATTCTCCAAGAACACAGATTCGAAACAGAACTCATCTGTAGGACCTTGGGCAAGTCTTCAGTTCTTCTGATCCCTACTTTGGTTACAGAAGATGCTAGCTACTTTGCTGTGGTTTGATAGGACTGGGGAGGAGGCATGCTAAGTGCCTTGAGCATATATATGCCAACTATTTTCTTCCAGGGACATTAAATTGTCTGACTATCTCTATTGTTTTACTTATTTTGTTTTTGTTTCTCAGTGACTGTTGGAATGCTTGAAATAATTTATGGTACCTTCCTAATAACTGTGAAGGTCATTCAGAATCTGTTTCCCTTTAGACTTTTATCTTTCTTTACCTTTGATCAACTTATGGCACCTTGCTGTATTTTAAGGATGCTGTCTTAAAACATTTCTACACTGTCAATACATCAAAATCACCATGAGAGATCCAGAAATTTCCATATAAAAGATTAGCAGGGCAGCTTAGAAAAGGTAAGGGCCTCCAGTGTCAATTATAACAACATAATTGGCTCAGAGAATGAAGCCAATCATTAGGCTCGAAGGACTGGGGTGAGTACTCTTTACTTCCTGGAAATCCAGGAGAATAAAGTTGAGGATATCCGGGTGAGATGTTCTTTCCTCCTTCCATCAAGGCAGCTTCACACCTCATTCCTCACTCCCTTGTTCTGTTCTCCTTTTGCATCTAATCTCCTTTCCTTGGAGGGCTTTGTGGACTGGGCAACTAACCAGAGGCTTTCCAGCTTCCTGAGCAGGTGGCTCAATTTCAAACCCAGGCAACTTGTTCTCTTGTTCACTTTTGTTGATCCCGTTGAATATGCAATTTTATTGTAAGCCATCATCTGGCAAAGTCTTATAAATGAGATGCAAGTAACCAAATCTTGAAATATTTCACTTCTATCACTCATGATCTCATATGTTGGCAGGCCACCTAATTAGGTGTTGTTTTTTCCTGAGGAAGAAGAGACAATCATAGATAGGAATGCAAAACTTAAAATACATATATATTTTGTAAATATAACATATATAATAACTAGAGTCCTGGCACATGGAATTTGTGTATGGGTAGGGTCCCTAGGCCTGGCTGGAGATCAGGGCCCATCTGTGGGGCAACCAGCAGGGCAATTGGGAGCTCCCCACTGGCACCTGCCTTGTCTGACCCGGCAGCCCACTTACTGGCCCCACCTCCTGCTGCTGCTGGTAGCCTCCCTCTGCAGGGAAATGGCACCCACCATGGCTGGCCTGGGGCCTGTGGGCTGGGGGCAGCTCCTGCATTGAGCATCTGCCCCTGGCGGTCAGTGCTCATCATAGGGACCAGTCATTCCACCAGGCATTCCGCCATTCAGTCTATTTGCTTATTAGTCTTTTATTATATAGGATAGAATTGGGAATATTTTTATATTCTCCGGAGTGGGGGGAAGGATGGTGGCCTTTGATGAATCATCTTACATCTTTGAAAAAAAACAATGAATTTTTAAAATAATGCTATTATTCATTGAGAAGAAGAAGAGCAGTAAAAAAAATGTAGAGATGCAATGTTTTCTGGTTGCCAGGTGCTTCATAGATGATTGCTCATTTAAATTCCAAAACAACCCCCCAAAAGAGACATTTTTACAAAATGAGCCAATTGAGGCTCAGAGAGGTTAAGTGATTTGTCCCTGGCCACACAGCTGGTAAGTTGAAAGCTGAGTGTTAAGCTCAGTTTTCGGTCTCACCTTGAAGTCCACACTCCTCCCCTATAACAGGTCCATACAGACTAAAAGTGCTGCGTGAAATGTAGAGAGAAGCTCTAGATCTCCCCAAATCCCATAGCAGAGCAGGAAATAACAGAAAAGAAAAGAAAAGAAAAGAAAAAAGAAAAAAGCAAAAAAAAAAAAAGCACAGACTCCCAAGCATCCATAGCAAGCAGGAAATCACACTTTCCCATGAGCGGGGCCTGCCAAACAGCATTTCATAGGGGCCTGCCAGGGTCCATGTGGGTGGGGTATCCTCCAGGCCCTGCCCGCTCCCCATAGAAGCATGATTTACTGAGGGTTTAGCATTCAATCCCTTGATGTATCATGCTGGAATCCACAGTGAGGGGAGGTGCCTCTCCAGCTAGAAACTGCCAGATGCTTCCAGCCCCTGACTCTTCATTTTTGTGTCTGCAACTTTTCCTGAGCTATTTCAGCGGGAAACAGCCCCGACGCAGTCCACTTGCGGGTCACGTGCAAAATCTCCCTTCCAGTGCCAGGGTCAAGTGCTCATGTGTCTGCATAACATTCAGCTTTCCGACAAAAGTCAAGGAGCAGTTCCACACGGGTGAGGGTTCCTTGTAACACCAAAGCGATTTCCGGGGAGAGGGGAGGGTGTGTCTCTCTCCAGCCCATGGCACTTTGTATATGTTGCTTTGAAGCCTTGGGAACTGAAAAATGAATCACCTTTGTGACTGGGGTCCCTGGTGCCAGAGCTGGAGCCTTCCTGATGAAATCAGGGGCCCTTCTCACCCAGAGAGGGCAGCCACGCCCCCGTCCAGATCCAGGGTCCCTGCGCGGAAGGGAAAAGTGAGGATGCAGGTCCCTGGGTTCAGATGACCACCTTGAGAATTAGCTCCTTGTGATGATACGTTTATCTTGGACAACTTCTTTCTGGTTAGCAGACCTGGGGACCGTGTTTTGACCAAGACCTTCAGCTGCTCAGCTGGGTTTTCTGACCCCTGGTGATGTCACAACCCCCTTCAGTGATTCTCTCCAGTGGGAAGTAACTCACTTTTAATCAAGCCTCCACCATACACCGGGCACTTGATTTAATTCTCACAACCCTCCGAGATAATAGTATAAGCTTCTTTAGGCAAAAAAATGAAAGTGGCCTCGGGGTCACTTTGCTAGTTAAAACTGAGGGCATTCTGATTCACAGTGCAGTGTTCTTCCTGCTCCATCACACTGATGTGACTCATTTAATTTCACACACTCCATCATTCTGCTATGAACTCATGTAATAAACATCTTCTGAGTGGCCGTTATGTGCTACATATGGTGCTGAGCACTGCCATACAGCAGTGAGCAAGACGGACTAAGTTCTTACCGAGATTGCACAATTCTTGGGAGACAAACATAGTGAATTAGAATTGTGTTGAGTGCTGAGACAGTACAATATTAAATGGGTGCCAACATGCACCAAGGACCCAAACTAGTCTTAGAGGGATGAGTAGAGTCACAGAATAATTCTCTGAATAAATGAGGCCTGAAAGTTGAGTATGAGTTAACCCAGTGCACATGAGCAATGTGGGGATAGCAGACCACTCCTCAGTAGAGGGAAAAGGCATGTGCAAAGGCCCTGTGGCACTAAAGGTTTGTGCTGTTCAAGAATCTGGGAGAAGTTTGATTTGGTTGGACTGTCTCCTGATTGCTCTAAGTTGCATTATCTTTGCTAGTAAATGGTGGCCAAGACTCCTATCTAGAGAGAAAGAAAGAAAATGGGGATTCAGATAAGAAATCACTTTTATAAGTAAGAATGTTTTGTTTTGTTTTGTTTTGTTTTTGCCTAGAATGACTTCAAGCTCAAGAAGCACATGGCAATTCCCACCTAGTCATTGGAAAAGCGTTGAAGATGGAGGTAAGTTTCTGATATATATGGATATACCCTGCTCCCTTAAACCCCAAAACGGTTCTCTGTGGTTCTTCTCTAGCCTCATCTTCATCATGCCACTCCTGGGTCCCAGGAAAATAGTAAGGTGTTTTCCTTCACTTCCATTAATTCATAGCTCTCTTCTGAACTGGTGGGAAGGAGATTAACATTTATTGGGTACCTACTATATAACAGCTGCCACTTTATATAATCCCATAGGGCAGATGTGATAACTCCATTTTCAGATGAGAAAAGGAGGGTTTGAAGTTACATTATTTGCTTGTAATCACAAAGTAAAAACGAGAGCAAAGGCTGGAACCCACATTTTGTTCATTTTGTTCTGAAGGTAATATTTGGCTCTAGGACAAAGGACTTTTTAAGGTACTTACTATGTATGACTCTGCCCAGCCTCGAAATCTAACTAACTGTGGGACTCATTTCCCTGCCCTGGAAATTGGTCTTTAGGTGAGTTGCCAGCACCAGATCTGAGACTCAAGTATGTAAAATGAGTCTAGAAATGTTTTAATCAATCAATGATCCAGAGAGACTGAATCTTAATTCCAAAAATAAGAGACATATGTATGATAGTAACCTGGTTGGGAAATTTGGCTTTCAGGGAACAAGAAATCTTTGGGGGGGGGGGGGGAAATTGTATTTTCAATAGTGCAACACTCCAATCCATAATTTCATTCATAATGTACTCTAAGGAAGAGACGCAAAATGAACATCATGTGACTAATTTCCATGGGGAAATTTGTTCTCATAAGCCATCTTGGTAAAATGGGCAGTCGATCTCAGACTTGGTCAGACTTGGCTTTTAATTCCGCCTGTGCTGTTTCCCAGATGAGTCATGTGGACACATCACTGAATTCTCTCTGAGCTTCTGTTTGTTTGTTTAATACTTGGGGGATAAAAATATCAAAATGAGGTAACGTGAGTTTAAAAAATAGCCCATAGTAGGCTAGTGAACATTCAACAAATGCTAGCCTTGTCTTTTCCTTTGCAATTAACTCACCCTGTGCCCAACAATTGTCTCTATTGATTTATGGTTTTACTGTGATATTTGCCATAATAACACTGTCTAACACTTGCTTGGCATGTCATCATTGTGAAGTGTTTTCAAGTTTGCTATCTTCTTCGATCATTACAACAATTGTTTAATTGCTACCATTGCTCTCAATCCAATTTTATGAGCGAGGTAACTAGATCTTGAGAGGCACCCTGATCTGAGGAGGGTCAAGGAAAGCTCTGGGACCCCATTGGGTGGGTCTGGATTCCAGCACTTACTCTGTGACTTTAGGTGAATTACATAAGCTATCTGTGACTCAATCGAGTTAGCTGTAAAACTGAGAATAATAATGGCACTTGTTGCACAGTGTTTTGAGGATGAAGTGAGGACAGTGATGTACTATTTAAGAACAGGAAACATTCAATTCATGTTACATCTTATTTTCCTCTGCAAATATGTAGTTACCTTTAGGGGTTTGGGAGCATGAAATAAGGCAATGAATAATGTATTTAGACTCATTTCTGGCGAGTGGTAAGGGCTTGTATTTAGACTCGTTTCTGGTGAGTGGTAAGGGCTTAGCAAGTGTTACCTGCTATTATTGTCCAATAGTGGTAAGTAGAAAATCTGGTTTCTGAATGAGAGTCCTTGGAAGCTAAAGCACTATGGGTGGGGAGGGGGAGGACTGAGAAAAGTAATGGATAGAAGTCCCATTAATGGGCCAAGTCTTTATGCACTTGCTTATATTATTCTCCTAACTATGTTATGAGAGACAGCCATAAATAGCAATTTTGAAGGTTCAAATAAATTTTTTCAATAGTTCCTAATTCATAAAGTGGAAGAGGACAGGTTGTTTTATTAACTTCCTATAAGAACGATATGCCAGGGGGACCTAATGAATTATTGGCCCCTGCCTCTCTTATGGGTGCTCTTCAGGCCGGCTACCCAGCTGCAGTCTCCATCCCCACGCACTGCAACCATTGTAGGAAAACCACAGCGTGCTCATCACTGTAAGTGCCATCTGTGACCCCCCGAATCCAGCACATCTGGGAAAAAGCTCCCCTGCCCTTTCTAAGGAGGCTTTATGTAGGATGGACTCCAGTCAGAGACCAGGAACTGGGCCAAGAGGGAGCCTTGGAGTAGAAAGTGTTTTTGTCTGAAAAATCCATGGATGCCACCGTTTTGTTGCTTTTGACAGGGAGACTAATGAACTCTTTAACCACAACATCTTCTTTCTTAATGTTCAGAGAGGAAATGAACCACTAGCTCTCATATAGTATATTTATATACATGGTTGTGATATTTAATCTTTTACATAAAATTTATTCAGATACGTAAATATATATTCATTTATAAACAACATAGATAAATATTTGTTTATGTGAACATATGTATGTTTACTGGGTGTGTGTATATGTGTATATATCTCTTTGGAAGTGGAAAAGAGTCAAAGAGGTTAGTTGTTCATGTATGGCCTCATAAATTCACTGATAAAGTCATTGTTTTCTAGAGAAAAAAGCAGACTCAGAGATAGACCTCAGTTGAGGATTTTCCAAACCCAGTTCCCCGAGTTCTGGGTTTCTGCAAAGAGGTAGCAGAGAGATATGTATTCAGATATATTTGCATCTAAATTTGAATCATAGCCATATCACTCTCTAACTCTGTGACCTTGAGAAAGTCCCCTGTACAATGGGGATAATGATAATAGTAACAGATTATTGAGATGCCATGAGTCTTCTATGAGTATAAAGCACAGAGCATTTAGCCTAGAGCTGGAAATACACTAAGTGCCAGTGAATGTTAGCTATCACTATATATCTTAATCTCCTTTTCACTCTCTATGACCATGATTCAATAGCAGTATCCTCTGAAGATTATGCTTAAAAAAGAGTTCTACCACTTTTCTGAGAGATTTTTTAAAGCTTATTAACCCAGTCTAGTATGCTCAGATATGTAAGGAAGTACAAATTCAGGAAGGGGGGGGGGCGCAGCTGTGTCAAGAGGCTGTGGTCTGTTGTGAAGAAGAGGGTCTCAGGGGATTGAGAAAAGCTTAGTGTGATTGGTTAAGAGGTTATTGAATAAAGGGCAATTAAATTCAGTCCCGGTACTGACACCAGACTTACCACCATTTACCTAACTTACTCATGGAAGCACACTCATGTACACACACACACCTACTAACACAGACTCACACACCCAAGTGTGTACATACACACTCACTAATTCACATGCAAATACAAACACAATTTCCCAGGCACAGAGTCTTGCTAAACTATTTTATTTTTAATCCCACCTTGTTCCCTCTATGTAAACTTTCAGGCATACCAGTCATCAGGATTTACCTTGTTTTGGGTGGTAAGACAGTTCTACCAAACCAGTTAGTGTGTCTAGATGTCCTCCACCCCACCTCTTTACTGACCCATCTCACACCTGTGGTCAGGGTGTAAGGTGAGGAAGGCAACCAATAGATGTGTCTTTCTCACATTGATGTTTCTCTCTCTCTCTGTCTCACCTCATCCCTTCCATTCTCTCTCTCTTTAAAAAAAAAAAAAAAAAAAAAAAAAAAAAAAAAAAAGTTGAATGGCAAAATATCCTCAGGTTAGGATTAACCAGAAAAAAATAAATAAAATCAAATCATGGAAACAGAAGAAAATATATGAGTGGCCAAAACTGATTTGGCTCAGTGGAGAGAGAGTCTGCCTGCGGACTGAGGGGTCCCGGGTTTGATTCCGGTGAAGGGCATGTACCTTGGTTGCGGGCACATCCCTAGTGGGGGGTGTGCAAGAGACAGCTGATCGATGATTCTCTCTCATTGATGTTTCTAGCTCTCTATCCCTCTCTCTTCCTCTCTGTAAAAAACCAATAAAAAATAAATGTCAAAAAAATATATGAGTGTATTGCACAGGTTTGTTTTGTAAAGAGTGGTTTTGTAAAACTTGTCTAAATAGGCATGTTTTGGCGTGCTCAAGATAGCTATGTAACGTAGACTTTGTGCTGGAAGTCTAAAGCAGAAAAAGTTAGAAAGCAGCCACCCTATTATTGTATGCTGCCGGGGAGAGTCCAGTCATTGGATGCAGAGCTTCCTGGGAACCCTCGGGCAGAATGAATTGCTTCCGCATGTGTGTTTCTAAAGCACAGTGTCTGTTCCCAGTTTATAATTCTAATCACATGGCACTTTGGTTTCCTCCCAAAGTGTCCTTGGAGGTGTGGACTTCTTTCTTCAGTGTCTCTCATCCCCACCTGTCCGTGCCTAGGGCAGCACCTCTGACAGACAGACACCCAGTGCGTGTTGATTGCTTTGAAATTGATGTAACTAAAAACTGAGCTATTGAGGAGCTGCAGATTTTGCATTTCCTAGATTTCTTTCTTTTACATCTCAGCTTGAGATCATTTTACTCTTTCTTAATACCTACAGAGCACGGGCAGGCTGAAGAAAAGACGGGTGTGTGTGTGTGTGTGTGTGTGTAAGAATACAAAAAAGAAAGAGTGATAGTCAAAATTACTAACTACTTTTTTTTTTATCTCAAAAAAGAAGAGAAACTCAAAATTATCTTAAATATACATTATTTTGTCCATATGATCACAGGCCCACAAACCATCAAAGCTAACTAATAGCTGAGTGCCATTGGTCACATCCAGAGGAGAGACACTTAGGCTGTTGGCCAGGAGGAAGAAAGAACTGTCCACCCCCTCTTCCTGAACTGTCCATGGGCCAGCATGCTAAGCCGGGCCAAACTCTGCCCCTGAGGCTGCAGAGGGTTTGGCTGTAAGTTTTTGGTTGTTTATTGTTGCTCCAGTGCTCTCCGTGTTCACACGCCTCCTGGGTGGAAGGGAAGCGGAAATGCTGGGTCCCGAGTGTTTGTTCTCATGAGGAGGAAGCCACCACAGACCCTGAGAGACAGAAGCCCCTGGGGCCATGTTTTCCCGGGCTTCCTGTAGGAGGGACATGCTTGAGTGACTGGGCACATCTTCCCACATGAACCAGGGGCTCCAAATTTGGAGTCAGTGTTGACCAACCAGGCCTTTGGGAAGCAAAGCATTCTCTCCCTCAGTGGCTGACATAACCTGCAGGACTGGCATCGATGAATTGTACAGACTCCTCAGAGAATGTGTTCTTCTATTGTATACTTTTCTTGTTATTATTGTTGTTATTAAAACTTTATTGCCTCATTATCTACTGCTATTATTTAAGGATCTTAGAGCCAACTCTCCAAGCCTTGTCAGAACTTGGAGGACAATGTAGAGGCGGGCAGAGCACGCACTGAGGGTGAGGGTGGGCTGAGTGAGTCCGATGAGTCTATGGAATATAGTCAGGAAAATCCTTGCTGGTGACTCAGAGGCAATGGGACATAGGGGTATCTAGTGAGCGGGCATCTGCCCGAAGCCCTCTTGTTCACCATACTTAATTCAGATCAGGCTGGAAGGGGACATCCTAAAATCTTCCTGAGCGGGTTTCTCTCTGTCTGAGTCTCTTGGGCAGGAAAGGGTCAAACACTCAAAGTCCTTTGTTCTTAATAAACAGCTTAAAATCAATATCCCAGAAAGCAGCTTCAGGGTGCAGAATTGTAGTCCCCTCAATGAATTCAGGGAGAAAAGTAAATTTTAGAAAAGTTGCTGTGTATGTTTCATTGCTATTTAGAAACATAGTCACCTACCTACTTTAAGTGTGTCTGCATTGGCATGTATGTGATTTTTTAAATACCAGGTATAACATGAAAGCATATAACCTGGATGTTAAATGTGTTGATCCCTAAAGAAGAAATTTAGGTAGATGGAGAGCAGAATTTAGGTAGTGGCAGAATCAGGATGCTATTATTTTTCTCCATTTTCCTTTCTGGTTCAAATGGGTTTTGCTGCTTTCATGATACATGTGTAAGTGTTAGATAGAAGATATGCAGAAGAACTTACTGTGCAACCATAGACACACCGCTAGCTAGTCTAGGACTCAACCTCCTCATTTGCAATGTGAAGCAGTAGGCTAAATGATCTCCACATTCCCATTTTCCTGGGATGATCTCTTATTCTATGGCTGATTTCAGCATATCTCGGGACTTGGCTGATTCTGGACTAATTCCGTACTTTACTAAAAGATGCCCTCTTTATATCAAGGGAGAAAAAAGTCATGGGTATGCTTACTCACTCATTCCTTATAAGAATCTAGCATGAAATGACCCAGTATTTCAGAGAAATATTCAAGTTATTGTTTGCATGACTGGCAACAACTCTAATACACATGTGTAACATGTAGATGTCCGTAACTGTTGAGAGTTGAAGTCACAGCAATTAAGCTTTTTGAGTAATCTCGAGAAAATATGTTTCTCATTAAGTGTCTCCTGCTTGAACCCTCCTGGTCACCCACAGGAAAACTCTGACCATGAAATACTATGTCCTGTTTACTCCTATGACCTCAGGCCCCAGCAGTCAATGATGTGAAAGTTAGAGACTTTCTCATAGTTATTTGAGCTCATCATACTTTGTCAAGCCTCTTTGCTTCTGCATATATTACTCCCTCAGCCCAGACTGCCTCTCACATTCTTCTTTTCTTTTTTACGACTGGCAAACTTCCACCCTTTCATAAACAGGAAGACTATAATGCAGAAAATCAAACTTATCCTTATCCTTACATACTTGGTGAAATGCAATCTTGCCTTGAAAAGCTTTCCTGAACTCAGCCTTCCCTCACTTCCCACAAGCCCCTGCGCTCGCATCTCTACTGCCGGCCTCCTTGCTATGTGTCCTTATTCTGGCATGTTGTCTCTGAGCTATTATTGCCTGCTTCCTCCACACTGGAGGGAAGAGACCCCTCTGTTCTTCCACTTCATGGTACCATGCCTAACACATACTAGGCACTCAAGAATATGCTTTCAAAATATTAAATATTGTATATGTATGTGAAATCTATAATGATAAAAGAGTAATACACTAATTAGACCTTCCAGAGGGAAGCCCGGGTCCCAGGTGCTAGAGGAAAACTGGTGACGGCAGCCTGGGGAACGAAGGCCTGCTCTTGCATGAATTTCGTGCATCGAGCCTCTAGTTCAGGGGTCTTCAAACTACGGCCCGTGGGCCACATGCAGCCCGCAGAGGAGTCTGATCCTGCCCGCCAGGTTTTTTGGGCAGTGAGCGCAGCCGAGGTGTTACAGTAGGAATTAGTAGTTCATATAGTCCGGCCCTCCAGCTCTCTGAGGGACCGTGATCTGGCCCCCACTTTAAAAAGTTTGAGGACCCCTGCTCTAGTTTATATATAATTAGAGGAAAGAAGCAATCAAAATACAACCAAAAAAAACAACTGCCAATAGAGACACCTCTGAAACACACTGAAGACACTAGAAATGTATTGAATTAATTCAGTGCATGGTCCACAGCCCACAGAGCTAGCTGACTTTTTGCCCCAGAAGATCAGAGAAGGAACTGGGTAGGTGCGGCTATCAGAACGAAGCTCTGCATGTTTGGCATTTGGAAGAAGCCTCTAATCTGCGGGAGGGTCATGGTGTCTCCAAGTGTGGAATGATTTTCCCTGCCCCCAGCACTCACCAATCCACAGTGTGAACAGTTCTTAGCCTGGATGATTTCCTCCCATTTACTGGGCTTTGGGGAGAAGCTTTCCATGTCATTGTGAAGTCCCCTCTTTCCCTCCTCTTCCCCGAGATGGAAACAAGGAAACAAGCTCTGCTGGGGCTTGGTGCCCATGACCTCTGGTCCTGTGATGGAAGCCCCCCCCAGATCGCATTGTTTGAGCCCTTCTCCCCCTGCAGCCCCTCACCAGGCAAAGGAGAGGGAAACACTGCTGGGTGTCATGCAGAATTTGGCCTTTCCAGCTGATTCCTCAAAGTAATCTTTCCAAGGCTTTGGTAATTCAGATTGGGAGTGGGATCCTTTCACTTAAATGGAAGATATAGTAAGATTTGTCTGGATAGCAGAGCTGAAATTAAGACCTAGAGAGAGGGACTGCTCCTTCTCCTATTGGGAGAGCAATGAAAAGCTGCAGTAAGATTGGCCAACCTTTGTATGCTTTGGAGGGGCAGGGTGGGGGGAGTCACTATTTTATTATGATCATTGAATACTTTTGATTTTTAATTTTTTTTTTCAAAAATGCATACAACATTGAAAGTAAGCGAGCACATACATTCTCAACTCTCCTTGGTGTGGGAATATTTTTGTCTTTATTTAGATTTTTATTTAAATGTCAGCTTACTTCAAAAGGGATTTAGAGGAGGCTTAGGAAATATGTACAGCAGCATAATATTATGAATAAATGGAGAGGGGGCAAAGGGAAAATGGAGAGTGAAATAAATCCTAGAACTAGACATGTAATTAACATACAATAAACACACCACATTATTTCCAGAACAGTGTTTCTGAGTCTGATTTTCCTGGCAGTCAACACGAAGAGGCAAATATGATGGGTGTGAAAATTGTAGCTCTTACCAAGTAAAAGCAAATCAGTTGTCCAGAAAAATTCCAGCTATTGCGAATATGGAGACTTGAGGGAAATGCCTCTCATGGGTCCTCATAGAGGTGACTGTGAATCTGAGCCAGATATGCAGTAACACTTCCATATGAGAAGAAGACAGATTTTGTATTGTTTCTTCCCCATCAGGACAGGGAAAAAGCAAGATACAGAAAGGGCTATCTATCTATATGTCTATATCTATGTCTATGTCTATATATCTATATATATCTATATATCTATATATCTATGTATCTGTATATCTATATATCTATATATCTATATATCTATATACCTATATACCTATAAACCTATCTATATCTATATCTATATCTATATCTACATCTATATCTACATCTATATCTATATCTATATTTATCCATATCTATACACACACTAGGTGTACCGGTTAATAATGGCAGATTTTGTAATCAAAGAAAACACAATAATTTCAAAAGAAACATCAAAAGTAATGTCCATCACTAACACATTTCCCCTATTTTTCTGGTAATTTGTGGATACCATCCCACTGGCACTTTTCTTGTTTTGAGTTAAACCATTCAGAGACCCAATTTTCTACTTTTTCATACGTTTTGAAGTGTGTGCCATCAATCTGAACAAGTGGTAATCTGAAGGAGCAAGGTCTGGTGAATGCTGCGGGTGGGTTAATACTTCCCAGGCAAGATATTTTAATATGTCTTTAACTGGTTTTGAAGTGTGTGATAGTATGTCATCATGAAACAAAATTACTTTGCCATGTCTTCTGGAACATTCTGGTTGTTTCACGATCAAAGTGTGGTTCAAATTGATTATTTGTTATCAGTAGTGATCAATATTAACGGTTTCACCTGATTTTAGAACTCATAATATATCATATCTTCCTGATCCCACCAAACACAGAGCATTGTCTACTTTCTGAAACTATTTGGCCTTGCAATCAATATTAATCATTGACCTGGATCAACCCATGATTTTGTGCATTTGAGATTCTCAAAATAAATCCACTTTTCATTGCCAGCCACAATTCTATGTAAAAAAGACTACCTTTCGTTCTGTTGAAGCAACATTTTACTGATTATTTTTTGTTTTTTTATTTGTCTTTTGTTCAGTTGATGTGGCACCCATTTTCCTTCCTTTAAAATCTTTCCCATTACTTGTGAACAATGGGAAATTGTTTGCTGAACAACATTTAATCTTTCTGCAAGTTGTTTTTGAGTTTGACATGCCTCTTCATCCAATAATGCTTTTAATTTCTGGTCTTCAAACTTTTTCGGTTGACCTGGATGTTCTTTGTCTTTCACATTGAAATCATCACTTTTAAAGTGTTTAAACCAGCATTCACAAGTATCTTGAGATGGAGCATGTTCACCATAAACTTCCTGAAGTACATGATAACTTTTTCTTCAAAATAAAGGAATGAATTAAAACTTCCTACAAATGCTCTTTTTTTTTTTTGGCATGAGATTTAACATTTTTGAGTGTAAAAATATCTATGATATTAACACCTTCAGCAAATTTGACATGAAATTTTGAAGCTTGCTGTCAATACAGCAAAATAGCATACATATCAAATAGCATATATATCAACATATGTGTAACTTTATCTATTAAAAAACCTGCATTATTAATTGGTACACCTCATATTTATATATTTATATATCCTATACAATAAAAGCCTAATATGCTACGTGTCCAGTCATCCAGTAACCAATCGACTATTCAACCAATCAAGGGTAATATGCTGATGATATGCTAATGCTGCCCAACTGCTTGCTATGACATGCACTGACTACCAAGGGCAGAGAGTCGACCAGTCAACCAGTCGCTATGACATGCACTGACCACCATGGGTAAGGTGACCAGACGTCTCGCTTTTGGCTGGACAGTCTGATTTTTAACAATTTGTCCCATGTCCTGCGGCATTTTAAAAAAGTCCTCCCGGGACACTGCGGGACGTGGGACAAATTGTTAAAAACCAGGACTGTCCGGCCAAAAGCGGGAAGTCTGGTTACCTTAACCATGGGGCAGATGCTCAAACCAGTAGGTTAGTTTGCTGCTGGGGTCTGGCCTATAGGAACTGAGCAAGATGAGTTGGACATGCCCTGGAGCCCTCCTGTGGTCCCTCCCCAGCTGGCCAACCTCCTGCTTCCCTCCCCGACCAGCCATCCTCAATTGGGGCCGAGCAAGATGTGGCTGAACATGCCCTGGAACCCTCCCGTGGTCCCTCCTCAGCCTGATCATGTACTGGTGGGATTCGTTGGCCTGAACTGCACCCTCTCACAATCCAGGACCCCTCAGGGGATGTCAGAGAGCTAGTTTCAACCTGATCTACAGGCCACTCTTCTTGGGAGGCAGCAAATGCAGGGTTCACAGTTGGTGAGCTCTGCTATGGCAGCTCAAGCCTCTCCTTGATTGGGACTGATTGGATGTGAGTCTGCTGCAGGCACAGTGGGGCCAGGAGGAGCAGGAGGAGCAGGTAGGAGCTGCAGGTGGCATTGGACTGCAGGTTTTGGCCCGACCCCCAAAAGCTACTCAGAGGGGCCTCACTTGTGCATGAATTTGTACACTGGACATCTAGTGTGTGTGTGTGTGTGTGTGTGTGTGTGTGTGTGTGTGTGTGTATTTGATTGATTTTAGAGAGGAAGAGAGAGGGAGAGATAGAAACATCAATGATGAGAGAAAATCATTGATTGGCTGCCATATACATGCCCCCTCCAAGTGATTGAGCATGTGCCCTAACCAGGAGATGAACCATGACCTCTTGGTTCACAGCTCAATACTCAAATCACTGTGCCACACTGACTGGGGCAAGGGTATTTCCTCTTATGTACATTACTGTAACCGTATCTGATGCTTCCTAGACTGCTGGAATCACTGTCCTGTCCCTATGGTTAAGGGGGAAAAAGGAGGAGGAGGAGGAGGAGGAGAATAGGAGAAAGAAGGAAAAGGAGAAGGAGGAAGAAAATGAGCATGATTATGGAGAAAATAGGCATTCTCTCATTTATTCACTTATTCAGTAGAAAAACACTTATGAGCTCTGTCATTCATATTATTTTACAAATAATATTTTTCTATAGATCTCTGTCAAATTCAGTTATCACAATGTGAAGATTCAAATTTGGAAGCTTGCATTTTACAATATCTAATCTGTAGAGGTTGGAATAGATGACCCTCAAAGCCTCTTCCAATTTACACTTCTGTGCTGTTGAATGTTACAAGAAAGAGTTTGCAAGAAACTGGGTATGCAGAGCAATGAAGTATGTCTTTAAGAGTGGAATTGTATGTGGTGTCCTTGGCCAGAATCATGGTTTGCACAGAAAAGGCAGAGAAAAAATGGCAGAGTTCACTGTTTTTAATTAGTCATTGTTTGCAGATTTTCAGAATATTTTGCCTCAAAACTAAAACTGTGTCTAACAGGACAGCCAGTGAAAAAGTCTAGGCCTCTGGAGAAAGAGAGAGCTGGATGGAATTCTCACCTTTTCACATAATAACTATGTGACCTTGGTAATGGATTTAATGTGTGCAGCAATAGTCCATACTGCAAATGTAGTGAAGATGAAAAACAACGCAAGTGCCTAATGCGTAATGCAAGGGATGTTCCCAGTAAGTGTTTGTTTCTTTCCTCTTAGAGTTTTATTCTTTTAAGCCACAAAGCTGATACCTATTTAAGAGCTTTGTCTAAATGCATTTCCTAAAACTACCTATAAGGAGCTAGAGTCAAATGCAAAGTTAAGAATACCGACGCACAAAGGAGAACCCTGTGCCTCTCCCAGACAAGGCATTGATTTCATTTTAGCTTGTGGACCTGGGGTTCATGTTAGTTCATTGAACAGTTTCCTGAATTAAATATTTGTCATGGAGACATTTTGACCTGAGCTATATCACTTTCCGCAGAACAAAGCTGTTTATGTGCTGTGCAGTAGGTTGGCATTTGATGCTGGGAGCAAAGTTTAAAAGTCCTGAATATACATGAATATCCTAACTTCGTTTTTGCAGCATGTCTTTTGAAAAGGTGAACTTGATACGCTTTTAAATGCTATGCCCTTGGGTCTAGTTAAGATGGCATCCCTGAATGGAATGCATTTAAAATCGACGCTCGGAGTGGAGAAGTTGGGCTTGAATGATTCTCCTCCTTCTCCTTCTCCTCCTATTTCTCCATCTGAGGAACACAGATATGTTGGCGAAAAGCATTTTCAGGAGAGTCTTGCTTAAAAGATGGCTTTTAGAAAGGAAATGAAATTAGTGGATTTATAAAAGTTGTACGGCCCTAGAGTGATGAAACTTATACATGCTCTGCTATGGAAAGTGGTGCAACTTCTTAGGTAAATAGTAGGAAATTACTATTAAGAGCCAAAAAGCCACTTTTATACCTTTTGACCCAATAATTGTGAATGTAGGAATTGCATTTATTTATTTATTATTTATTTATTTATTCATTTATTTAGTACCAATCATGTACCTAAAGCTGTCAGGTACTTGACATGAAAAGGCAAAAACTATTTGATAAAATTTACAGTCTAGTAAGGGCATTGTAAAGAATCAATTTAGTAGAGCTAAATGGTGTACAGAAGAAATATTCACTACAGCTTTACTTTTAGGAGCAAAAAATGTTATATGAATGGAACAAAATAGGGGAATATGAGAAAACTAAAACAATGTAATTGTTATCATTGAAATCCTGACCCCAAAAGGTTCTAGCTTGCCATTGGTCTTCCTTTGTACTGACATAAACAAAGCACAAGACTCTTTAAAGCTTGGACAACTCTAATTTTGCTGAAGAAAGGATGGCCATCTTTGCTCTGTGCTTGCACAACTTTCTCTTTCTTAAGATTTACAAATACCAATTAGATCTGGACTTTGGACTTGAGTTATAGCTTCACAAACTTCTTTGGGTGACCTTGGACAGATTATTGTGCCTCTCTAAACCTTGGCTTCTTCTCCCAGAAATGGAGAGAAAAAGAACAAAATGGAGAACTCATAATACCTCTTAAAAGAGTCTCTTTCACCCTTCCCTTTTATCATCTTTTTTTTAATTTTAGAGATCTATCACTGTGTTTGTTCACTGCTCTTTGTGTAGCAGCTTATTTCTCCTGGTAAACATCCTATGAGTTTAGAGTTAGAAATTGCCTGGGAAGTGTTTGGTGCCTAACAGATAAAAAGCACTCCTTGCACTCTGGCCATTGTTAATTTTAATTAATTCATTTTAAATCTAGAAATCAGTGATGGTGGGACCTTAAAGTTTTTTTAGTTCAGACCTTATTTCAAGGAAGAAAATGTGACAGAAGGACAGTTGGTCTCCTCAAGGCAGACCGTGAGCTGGGATCTTCTTCTCTTGATGTTGGTCGAACTCTTTCCAACATGCACTTTTTTGGTATAAAGATGTGGAACTGCCTGAAAAACAGTCTTCGTGGTAAATGTGAATGTGACCAGTACAAAAAGCCCACAGAATAAGGGGATACCTTATAATGGCTTTTGGAATTATGAACAGTGTAATTTAATATTTTTGATAAATGCTATCTCATTTTTGGCTTATTGTGCTTGTACATTTTAAACGTAAATGATCCCAAACTATTAATATAATGTGTATAAACTCTAAAACTCAAATTAAGTCTTTGGAAGGAGAGGAGAAGCTTCTTATAAAAAGCTTGCAATGAATCTTTCGTAAATTCCTATCTTGTTATTTGCAGCTTCATATATTATTGTGTTATTTATTTAATATATTTGCTTCTCATTTTCAATTCCACACAATTATTTGGAGGATATGGAAATGAAGAGCTTCCAATCTTGTGACTTTGCATTTATTGACTGCCTCCCATCCCTGCTGCTTTGTTATTCTTTTCATTAAGAGGAATTTTATATTACAAATGGGTATAGTGACAATCTCTTACCTAACCTTGCAGCCTGCTTCAGAAGAGATAAGTTTATCTCACCCTGCAATAGGACAATGTGACTATCTCAAACTAGTGGGTGACTCTTGCCACATGATAAGTTCTGGGACAAAGACTTTCACCCAGTTAAAATGTCACACCTGCCTCTATGACTTTGCACAGTCCCCATAATCCATGGATGAGGCTATTGTGGCGTTACTCTTAGGGGAAATAACTTGCTAAAGTTGTTAAAAAGGAAACTGTTGGCATAAATATGTATAGGAGAACATCAACATATGGAAATTTCCATGGTGAGTTTTCCTCCAGAGCAAATGAAAAGGGATGTTAGACCACACGGAATCCCTTCCCTGAGCTTCTGAGATCTTAGAAAGGCACTTAATGGAATCATATCCTGAAGTGGTTGGATCATAAAAAGGTGTAGCATCCAGTTCTCTTTTTGAAATGCTTCAGAAACCTCAGCTTTCTCCTTAAGAAAAGGAGTAGGACTTTGGCCTTCTTTGAAGTGAGGCTCTTCTTTGAGTCATTTCTCATTTCATGGCTGGATAAAGGCCCAGCAAGGGCTGGCTCAGATTCCTTCCCCTGAAGCTTTCTCGGCTGGTCCCTGCTCTGTTTGACCTCACGCTTTCTTAAAACATTAGGTACTAGGTGCTTGGAGCAATTTGACATTTACTTCAAACTGAATAGGCAGAAATGAAACCCTACTTTCCTAGCTTTCCTAGTATCAATTGTACGTTGGACCCTCTGTGAAGGTTTAACAAATATGGGCAATAATCAGTCTTAACAATCAGGTTGTGTTAACCATAAACTTCTCAGTAAAGGCAGAGACTTCTTATTCAAAATGGAAAGAAATGCTGTTTATCAAGGCCCTGCTATCAGACATATGCTGCTTTTAAAACTAATGCTATCCCATGTATTCCTGACAACAGTGTAATTGTTTGTATCATTATGTTTTGATTTCTATAGCTTTGTAGTATGTTTGGAAAGCAGGCACTGTGATACCTCTAGCTTTGTTTTTCTTACTCATGGTTGTTTTAGTTATTTGTGATTCCATATAAATTTTATGATTTTTTTCTATTTCTATGAAAAATGACATTGTGGCTTTTGATAGAAATTGCATTTAATCTGTAGATCACTTTGGGTAGTGTGGCCAGTTTAACAATATTAATTCTTGAACACAGGATATCTTTATTTGTGTCTTCCTCAGTTTCTTTCATCAGCATTTTAAAGTTTTCAGCATACAGAATTTTTATGTTCTTGGTTAAATTTATTTCTAAGTTTTTAATGGTTTTTGATACTATTGTAAGATTTTTTCCCTTAATCTCTTTTTTGGATAGTTTGTTGTTAGTGTATAAAAACTCAAGTGATTTTTGTATGTTGATTTTCTAACCTGAGCTTTACTGTATTTATCAGTTCTAACAGCTTTGGGTCAAGTCTTTGGGGCTTTTTCTATATAAGATCATGTCATCTGCAAACAAAGACACTTGTACGTTTTCCTTTCTGGTTTGGACGACTTTTATTTTTTCTGCCTAATTGCTCTGGCTAGGGCTTTCATTCCTGTTAAATAGAAGTGATGGGAGTGAACAGCCTGGTCTTGTTTTTGATCTTAGAGGCTTCTTAAATGAAACAATCATATTAATGTGAGTGGCTGGTTGCTTAACCATGTACCTTATAACACTCTGCTTATTTGTAAAGGAACACATATTCATCGTAAGACTCTGAATAGTAGTGCAATACAAAAGTAAATCACGAACGTGAGCTGAAGTCCTATATTAAAGTGCTTTACACCAATTAACCATTGATTCTTTTCAGCACCCCTATGAGGTAGGTCCAATTACTATCCTTATTTTTTAAAAGGAGGAAACTGAGGTACAAAGAGGTTAAATAGCTTGCATGTGATTAAAAAGCTGGTAATGGCATAGCTCAGTTTGAAACCCAGGCCATCTTTTAACCACTGTGCATGCTTTTAACCATTATGAATGCTGCCTCTCATAATACGGTAGTTAAGAACATGGATTGTGGAATCAGCTAACATTTTCCTTACCTGGCTGTGCCTTTGGGGAGGTTACTAAATCTCCATTATCTTTAGTTTCTCCATTTATTAAATCCTAATAATAGCTGTGCCTGATTTCTACAGTCCTTATGTGTGGTAAAGGGATTAGCACCTATTACAGGCTAAGTGTGCTGTCAGGTACATAGAATGGACATTCCTAAATAGTGTCTGCTTTTATTCCTATAGTGTTAGTCAGCTTTGCCAAAAAGGCCATTGTGGGCCTACTGGAAGGGCGATGAGCAGTCTTCCTTAGTGCTCTTTAGATTCCTCTGCGTGGAAACCCTGACATGCTCATTCATGAAACCAACTCTGACCACACTTCCCTGCGCTTCACGGGTGCCTGTGCCACCTCCTCATAAGGAAGGTAGGAAAGGCCCAGCTCTGCTCTTGCTATGCCTGTGCTCCTGAAGATCATCGCTCTCTTCTGTGCTTTTGGAGTTACGTGTACGTTACAGCCACAGCCATGCAGGCATGTAATTTCACACGCCTCTCTGAAAATGGAGCATCCAGATTTTTAAAAATAAACTTGTGCAAGCTCGGAGCTGGAATCAATGAACGTATGTAACTCTGTGGGGAAACCACTAGCACTGCCATCCCCTTGTCATCACTGACAACCAGGTCTAGCCTTCCCAGTCCCAAGCCCAGTGAATCCTTTACTTTTCTATCCCAGAACGAGTGGCACCGATCTTAGCAACTGGTAAGCGAGGACTTTGTTGTTAAGTATAAATGTCTGACTCCTCCTGGAAATTTGTCTTCTGACAAATGTTCCTGAAAACTTTTAGGATATCTCAAGGGCACCTTTAAGGAACCTCAAATGCAGTCAGCGTTCTCGGATCTTCTTCAAGTTGTGAGCTCAGCAGCTACCCCTCACAGAGGGTTGGGACAGTAAACTCCAACTCAGGGATTCCTCAAAACTTTGCTCCTCACTCCTGGCTCCCCTTTGCCCCCCCCAATGCATCCAAACAGCCAGGGAAGGTGTTCTCATGGTTAATTATTGTTGCCATGGTAACCCCCTATTGATCCCTTATGGTAATATGGCCAGACTAGAGGCCCAGTGCACTTTGTGCATGGGTGGGGATCCCTTGGCCTGTCCAGCAACTGGGACTGATTGGGGCAGGCCGGCCAGCCATGGGAGGCTGGCCTTGGGAGCACACTGACCACCAGGGGGCAGCTCCTGCATTGAGCACCTGCCCCCTGGTGGTCATTGCATGTCATAGCTACTAGCTGGTCATCCGGTTGTTTGGTCTTCCGTCATCTGGTGGTAAGGGTCCTTAAGGCTTCTATATATAGAGATGCCCCTGGGGATAGAAGAGAATAATTGGGTGATAGCTCTCCGGATGGGAAATAACAGTGTTTGCTTTATTTTTATCATCAGCACTATCTGTTCCCAGTCTCAAAGAGTCAAATGCTGAAGCTTGAAGCTCTAGAGACCATCTCAGTTTGATGATGATTGTGGATGGACCGAGAGGAGGCCCCTGGGATCACTGGGGAAGACCTCACTGGAAGAAGTTGAGCTTCCCAGGATGGGGATAAAGGGAAGAGTCCGGAAGGAAAAAGAGAGAGACAGGAAACGATTGTTATTCAGTTGCTAAGGACCAAATTAGGCCTCAGGGACCAATCCTTCCACTTGCTAGCTAGGAAGACTTAGGTGAGAGGTGGGAGGGGGGAGGGGGAGGTAACAAGATCATTTGGAAATCCCAAAAATATTGAAGAAAATTGAGTTTTGCCACTCAGCACCTTGTAGAAAGTCTTAAGCAGAGAAGGACAGAGATATCTGTAAATTTCTCTAGGAATTCTTGGCATGGCCAGTGACACTAATCTGTTATCTTGTAGTTTAAACTCTGAAGTGATCAAACCCTGCTGGAAACTCACTCTGTGCTTTCAGGGCGGCAGTCACTGTAACTTCCTCACTTGATATGCTCTTCTCCTTCTAAAGGCCTCCCATTGCCAGCTTCTATTTGGCTAGTCCGCCTTCAAGAAGTGGCAGGGGCAGAGAGGAGGAAGGGGGTGTGGAAGGGGACCTAGGGAACAGATTGACTGTGGAGCATTCCAAAGAGAAGAGATTTGGCAATAATCCTTTTTCAAAGCCATGTTATCAAAAACCATCTTTTTTAACCTTGTTCATTGTTTTCTGATGAGCAGGGGTGGAAAGAGATTCCTGTTTGTTATCAGATTTGCCAAGAGTAAAAAACAAAACAAAACAAAACAAAACAAAACAAAACAAAACAAAACCAGCTCCCCTATTAACACTGTGACCAAACAATTTGCTTAACCTCTCTGAGCCTTGGTTTTTATCACCTCAAAAATGGGAAGCATGCCACCATTTGAGGAAACTGATTGTGAGAATTTAACACAATGCAAGCGCCCAGCGTGCTATGAGCCCTTAGAAAACAGCCCCTATTATTTCTGTTCTATCTAGTGACTCCCAAACACAAAGCGGGACTATTATGTGGAGAGGAATTAACAAAAGCTTTATGAACTAGCAGGGGAAATTGATTCCATGCAGGCTTGGGAATTGCTTTTAAATCCAGAAGAGAAAATGCTACTTTATCAGTATGGGTTAAGGACTATCGTTGTTTCCTTTAAGAGATGAAGTGGGATTGGCCTCCAGTCGCAAGCATATTTCATCTGCAGTCCCCACATATGTGTGTTTTGCTCTGTGAGCAGCACATATGGAAGGACTCTTTATGGAGAACAAGAGTGATGTCATCTGCCCAGCAACACCAGGATATGAACTCACACTCCCACAGTTGGGTCTACACAGCTCCCAGTGTTCTCTGAGGAAGGGAGACCATTCTGAATGTTTCCGGGCCAGAGTGCTTTGATTCTCTCCGGAGAAATCGCGGGGAGGGTATAATCTGATTGCCACAAAGAGAAATGGGTGTGGAGGGGCCAGAAATAGTTCCTTCTTAGGGATTCCTAAAGAGGTCCTTGCAAGTGTTTCTCTTGTTTCAGAACAGAGAAGTAGAAAACAGAGCAAATGTACCCCACTCCCTTTTATGTGGAAGAAAACAGTTCTCTGTCCTTTCAAGAGCTCCGGTCCCGCGAATCTGCTTAGACTTGCTATTCAGTCTGCATTCTTCTGGGGCATTGCTGAGCAGATTAGCTCTGAAGCAGGGTTTACTGCTTCTCTGGCGGTTTAAGTTGTTTTGAAGGAGGCTTTCAGGGTGGGATAGATGAAAGGAAGTCAGGTATTTGGGCACCCTCTCTCCTTGAAGAAATCTATTTGTTTGTTTTCTCTTTTCTTAGAACAAATAATGACAAAAATTAAAGTTTATTTATGAAACTGCATCGGATGGCTTAAATTCCATTCTTTGTAGGGAGGTACAATGGCCTTCATAAGCATGGATCTCCCTGTAGAAAGAACCTGCCTGGCTGCTTGGAATCCAGTCTTCAGTCTCTTACAAGCTAATCCCCACAAGCTTGTAGGAATTGCCACCCTGGGCCACACCAGGTGCCTGCCTGATATAATGGAAGGGATGACTGGTGGTCTCGTGATTGACTTCATCCCGAAGGTGGGTTTGGTTAAGCAGAGTTTTTAAATAGATTTGAATTGAAATGCCCTTCACTCTCCTCTGATATTCTCTCTCTCTCTCTCTTTAAAAAAAATATTTTATTGATTTTTTTACAGAGAGGAAGAGAGAGGGAAAGAGAGCTAGAAACATCAATGAGAGAGAATCATCAATCTGCTGCCTCCTGCACACCCCCCACTGGGGATGTGCCAGCATCCAAGGTACATGCCCTTTACCAGAATAGAATCCGGGACACTTCAGTCGGCATGCCGACTCTCTATCCACTGAGCCAGACCGGTCTCGGTGAGACTCACTCTCTTTTACAATTACCACTGGTTTGGGCATAATGTGAAATGACTTGCCCAGTTCCCAGAGGCTTTGAGGTTTGAGATGCTGGGACTGGAGGGGGACATCTAGCCAGATGTAAGTAGGATATGAATTCTTGTTCAAAGTCCTCCAAATCCCGACTGCCCTCAGGGTCAGCGAGGCTAACTTGTACTAGGATACTCTCAGTCTTGGTTTCTCTACCGTAGGTTTCCTGCCACTCCACTCTGTGACATGGCTGTGGGGACCAGCCTCAACAGCCCCTCCCTGTACATTGCCAGGTTCATTGCAGAGCAGGAAGTGAACGAGGCAGAACCCCCAGTTCTTTTAAAGCTTCTACTCAGAAGTAACACATGCCACTTCCGGTTAGATTTCATCGGCCAAAGTGGGAGAGGAGGAGAGAAGAAACTTTCCTCTACCCCTCTAGGCCCTTTCAGCTGGTCTAGTAATAAAATAGACGCGAGACATTAAAATGAGAAAATGACCAAATTTAATTATATGTGTACATATGGGAACTCCATATACATGAGAGATACTCCATGTACATGAAAAGTTCAGACACAGAAAGGGAAAATGAGGTCTATATGGCATTTTGAGCTAAGAATGAGATAAAGCACCTTGAAGAGAAAGATCATTTGCAGGACAATACAAAGAGCAGATGTCTAGTCATTTGAAGTTTACCTTTCCTATAGATAGGACATAAAAAATTATTGCTGATACCAATGGTTATGGGCAAATCCCCTAATGTAAGTTGTTCTTTATATATATATATATATATATATATATATATATATATATATATATATATATATATATTGATTGGTTTCAGAGAGGAAGGGAAAGGGAGAGAGAGATAGAAACATCAATGATGAGAGAGAATCATTGATTGGCTGCCTCCTGCATGCCCCCTAGTGGGGATTGAGCCTGCAACCTGGGCATGTGCCTTTGACTGGAATTTGAATACAGGACCATCCAGTCTGCAGGCCGAATGCCCTATCCACTGAGCCAAACCACCTAGGACCTAATTTAAATTCTTTAAGAGAGAAGTAAAAGTTTCTCATGAGTCTCCAGGGTCTTGATTTCCTTCAGCTCAAAATAGCTCTCAGGCCAAAGTGGCACATGTTGGGAGGCCACTTCAAGAGTAAGTCACATGTATGAGCTACTTCCCACGAGGAGGAAATATCATTCTTCCACAAGGAAGGGCAGTGCATTTTTGAACAATATGTAATTAATCTAGTCAATAAAAATGTTTGTGAGTTTAGCAAAAGGGAAGTGGAGTAATAGAGGAGGAATTAGCCTTCCCTCAATTAGAAAGTGAAAGAGAGGTAAGAAAAAGATAAAGACAATAAAAATTCCATTGCTTTTGCATGCCCAATATTCATTCCTTCTTCCATGTAATAGTATGATCTCACTTTCTATTTGAAATCTATTTTTTCCCCTCTTTTGCAGTTCTGGTGTAAGTGCCACTCCATATATACTTTCTCTGCCAACCAAAGACAGGGCGCAGGAATCATGGCAGCCAATCTAACTCAATTATCTTGGGCATTTGTGGTAGATATAGAGATGTACCAGCCAGTTTCCTCTTCAAAGAAGTACTTGCTTCCCAGCTACGGAAAATGTCAGCAGACAACTTCTACTTGTCAGCTTCGTCAGGGTTCCTGTGGAGAGCTCCCATGCCCAATATATGCCCTTCCCCACGCAGCCAATATATGGAGAAGATGCACTTAATTAATCAAGATAATCACATTATCAACATAGAGGAGAAAAATCTAGACACAAAAAAATGGATTTGATAAAATTTTACACTCTTACATGAAAAAAAAATTCTAATAAACTAGGAATATAAGAGAGTTTCTTCTAAAAGCCAGGAATTAGTAAAGCAGTTAATTGTATTGGGCCAAGCCAGGCTCCTGAGTTTGCCTGTGCCTGTGCAAATTACCTAACCTTCTCTCTCAGTCCCCTCATCTAAAAATTCTAATAATAGTATTATGTTTCTCATTAGAATAAAATAAACTCATGGAAGACATTTAACAGATACTTGGCCCATAATAAATACCCGACAATAACTTTATAATTAGTGATGTTGTTTCTATATTATTAGTACTTAGCATATTATCTAGAACATAGTAGATGCTAAATAGGTGTTTTTTAAATAAATGAGTGAATGAATGAATGAATGAGCCTATATTGACACAGTGCCTATGAAGTGTGCAGCATACTGATAGGTGTATAGAGGAATATAAGATTCAGTTTCATCTCAGTTCACTTTTATCATGCCTTAGGAATGCTTTAGACCAGGGGTCTTCAAACTACGGCCCGCGGGCCACATGCTGTCCGCAGAGGAGTCTGATCCGGCCCGCCAGGTTTTTTGGGCAGTGAGCGCAGCCGAGGTGTTACAGTAGGAATTAGTAGTTCATATAGTCCGGCCCTCCAGCTCTCTGAGGGACCGTGATCTGGCCCCCACTTTAAAAAGTTTGAGGACCCCTACTAGGCAATAGGATGTGAGGGCTTCTGAGTGGATTTTGCCCAGAGTAGACTTCAATCTGGATAGTTGTGAGAAGATATGGAGAGATGCTTATGTCTTTCTAACACAGGAGCAAGAGGATGAGAAGGAGGGAAGAAAGCCCTGCCAGGTGTGTGTGTGTGTGTGTGTGTGTGTGTGTGTGTGTGTTTATGTGTGTGTGTGTGTGTGTGTTTATGTGTGTGTGTGTGTGTGTGTGTGTGTGTGTGTGAGAGAGAGAGAGAGAGAGAGAGAGAGACAGACAGACAGAGAGAGAGAGAGAGATATTGAATTAGAAGCCAGGAAAATTGGGGTTAATTCTTTGTGTGTGGCATTGGGCAAAGTCATTTAATACTATCATTTACTCAATCTTGTTGGAATTATTTATGCTCTATTTGTTCCCAATAGATGGTGAGCTCCTTAAGGAAGAACTCATGTCTCATCCATCTTTTGTGGCCTGGGTTTCACATGGCAATGGCACATAGCTAGCTGCCTTTGGTAAGAGCTTTTCAAAGGAAACTTAA
Organism: Pipistrellus hanaki; assembly: GCF_964339955.1. Lineage (NCBI taxonomy): Eukaryota > Metazoa > Chordata > Mammalia > Chiroptera > Vespertilionidae > Pipistrellus > Pipistrellus hanaki. The sequence goes on along the minus strand of NC_140519.1, from coordinate 45,513,652 downwards.
CTCAGAGACTCCATTCTTTATTTCTGAAGCATGCCTGTCTAGCTCATCTTTGGGGATTGGATTTAGTGAGAGAGTATACTTTGAAGACCCTTAGCATTCCAAGGGCTGCAGAAATGGGTGCTCTCACTGGCAGTTTTATTCAAAAAATAGCAAGCAACCAATCTATACTAATAAAAGGTAATATGCTAATTAGACCAAGAGACCTTCCAGACAAAGCCATGGTGGCGAGGCTGAGGCAGAGGCAGTTAGGGTTGATCAGGCCAGGAAGTGACGGCAGTTGGGGTGAGCAGACAGCAGGGTGGCAGGCAGAGTGGTTAGGGGTGATCAAGCAGGCAGGCAGGCGAGTGGTTAGGAGCCATGGTCCTGGATTGCAAGAGGGATGTCCAAATGTAAACCAGCAGTCGGACATCCCTGGAGGGGTCCCAGATTGAAGAGGGTGCAGGCTGGGTGGGCTGAGGACACCTCTCCCCCCATGCACGAGTTCTATGCACCAGGCCACTAGTACATCTATAAAACACTTTATAGTTGACAAAGCATTCTTTTAAATCTAGTGCTTAATGTAATCTTGGCTAGTGCCTTATAGGAAGGCATTATTATTCCCGTTTCTAAGAAGTTTCTATTTTAAATCAACATTTTGCAAATAAAAATATGCTTTATATTCATTTAAGAAAATTTGCTTTCAAACAAACTTTAGAATAATTTTTGCTTCATACAATAATCTGTTCTTCTTTTATAAAGCTTGAATATTTGTATGTTGAAGTTACCTAGGTATATGAACAATACATGTATATATCTAGAGATACTGCAAATGTAGTACATTTTCTGGTTTAGTAATTTTGAAAAAAGATATAGTTATTTTTTGTTGCTATCTTTAGTCATACTTGCACCCTATTTCTAACTTCTCTTATGCTCCAGTATGTGGTTCCACTTGGTATTTATTTCCTATGTCTGCCATAACAACTGTCACAGAAATCCAGTGGCTTTAAACAATGCAATGTATTATGTTATCGCTCTGGAGGTCAGAAGCCTGAAATGGCTCCCCGGGGACTAAAGTCACAGTTCCGAGGCCCGCGTTCCTTTCTGGAGGCTCCAGAGTAGAATCTGTTTTCTTTCCTTCTGAGCTCCTTGATGCCGCCAGAGTTCCTTGGCTGGTGACCCCTTCCTGTCTTCAAAGCCATGTGTGCCATGTCTCTGCCTTTCTCCCAAAGTCACACCTCCCTCTGGCTGTCTTCTCTGGCTCCTTCGTACACCCTGGGGTTCCATTAGTGAGATCTAGCATCCTCTCCCTGTTAAAACAGTGAATTAGCAATCTAAGCTCATCTGCATTTAATTTCTCTTTACGGTAGAGCTTAATATATTCTCAGGCCCAAGGATTAGGACATGGACATATTTGGGGGCCATTATTCTCCCCCACCACAGCTCCAAATAACACTGGGGTAGACCTAAAGTCTCTAAACCTAAATTTAGAAAAGAGGCAGCTTTTGGTTTTGATTTTGGTGTTGAACCGACACCTCCTCCGGGCCTCGTCCCGTGTTTGCACGGCTCTGTCTCCCCATCCGCAAGGAGCTCCGGGCATACCCAGCCCACAAAACAATCCTTGTTCTGGGCCAGTCATGTGAGGTCAGGAAATCCAGCCCCGCTTGAGACGACAGCAGAATTAATGACAGTTTAAAGTTCACGTCTTTTCTTTTTCTTTCTTTCTTTTTCTGGGTTCCTATATTTTCCTTCTTCCCTGCAAACCACCTAAGAAGGCCCAGTGTTTACAGCATCCTTCAAAGCCCCACATTCAATTTCCTGGAAAGCTAGGAAAGTTCATGGGGAAATAAAAATGTCAGAAGATTTAGCAGCTGCGAAGCTCATGCTGACAGCGCACGAAGCTGCAGCCTCAGGCCCCGGGCAAGACGTGCCGGCCCCGAGTGGTCCCACTGCACAAGGAAATACAGACCATCGAGTGCCAACTGCCTCCCCTTTGCCAGGCGCCGTTCACAGCATCTCTAAGCAGCATCACCATCCCTGTGAAGCAAAATCCTTCACATTTTAAAGGAACTACGTCACTTGTCTAAGAGGTGAGCAGGCTGGCAGGTAGAGTGGTTAGGGGCTATCAAGCAGGCAGGCAGGTGAGCGGTTAGGAGCCAGTGGTCCTGGATTGCAAAAGGGCACTCACCTCTTAAGAAGCAGAGTCAGGAGTCAGAACCCAGGCTCTCCTTCTGAAGGGGGAGGCTTTTCAGCTCTTCCTAGATGCCCTGCTGCTCACCCTCAGACTCCACACAGGCCTGTCTTTTGGACGAGAATGTGAGCTCGGGAGGGATCGGAGCCACATCTTTTTCATCTGTTTCCAGCACTCAGCCTGTGGCTGGTGTGTAGTCAGGGTTCAGCAATGTTTGCTTATTCTATGAAAGTGTGATTGAGTGAGGACACTGTATGGTTGTCTCACTGCACCAGCCTACAGAGAAACCCATGTCCGGGTGCGGCCGAGGAGAGGCAACTCGGACTTAGGAGCTCACGGAAAATTGGCCAGGGAGAATTTTGTTCTCCAGGAGCCATTTACATGCTATTTGATTTGGCTTCCTGAGACATATTAATCAATCCTCCAAACTCCATCCAGGGCGCCACTCCACTCATTTGTAATCAGCTAGTATTTATCTACTGAGACACTTGGGAGGCCAACATGGAAAAATGCAGCGTTTCAACAGAGTACTTTCATTTAACCCCTCCCACTCAATTTCATTTCAGACCATCTCGCTTTCAGGGGGGCCCTGCCCTGCCTGAAAGCAATGTGTCTGACCCTATCCACTCAGCACGCAGTTAGTGAGCTCCTTGCCCCTACTAAGTGCTAAATACGGTGTTTGCCCTGTGCGTTTGAATATGGAAGACCCAGCAAATGACCAGTTCACATTAATGCTACCTTTACCTGAAATTCATATATAACACATGTATAGTGCTCCACACATATAGGCTAAAGCCTCTTTAAGGATTGTTCAGTGCCCAGAAAAGTTTAAGGATGACCTTTTGGGTGACTTTTGAATGCCATGGAATATGTTTAACTGTTTAAGTCATCTTTGACAAATTGGCCTTAAAAACATCCTTAAGGTGTCCCTGAGATAAGCCCACCGGGAAAAGATAGGAATCATGTAAATGCTTGAAAAATTCCGTATATTTCATCATGCATAAGACATGTGACAAATGTGCTAAATATTCATTATTCAAAACACTTTTTCTCTTTATTTTTATAGAGCAAAATTGTAAGGATGGGACAGAGAATTCCCATCGATCCTCTGTTGCCATACATGCACAGCCTCGCCCATGATCAGCACCTCACACCAGAGGGGTCCATTTGTTACAGTTGATGAACCTATACTGACACATCAGCATCACTTGAAGTCCTTGTTAGAGTCCACTTTTGGTGTTATAGAGCCCATGGGTTTGGACAAATATATAATAACATGTGTCCAGCATTGTGGTGTCGTCTAGAGTAATTTCACTGCCCTAACCGACCTCTGTGCTCCATCAGCTCATCTCACTTTCCTCCTCTGCTGCCCCCTCTGACCCCTGCCACCGCTGGTCTTTTCACTATGCCCATGGTTTTGCCTTTTCCAGAATATCATATAGTTGGAATCATACAGTATGCAGCCAGCGCACTAATAAAAACAGTAACTACCTTAATTGAGGAGAAAAATAGACAGCTAAGTTTCTTTACATCTAACACATTTTGATAACTTGTATTTTCATTTTCATTTAGTTCCAAATACTTTTTAAATGTGATAGTCAGTTTTTGTTGCCTTAAACATAAGGCTTAAGCCTCCTCCTTAGATGTCCTTGAAGATCATTTGCTTCTGACAGAGAACAAACTGATCAAAATGAAAAGGCTGATCCAAGATGCAGCTCTCTTCACTCACGTGCTGTCTTAATGTGGGAGGAAGTGCCTTTGCCATTCTTCACCTGCACACCTGTGCTCCCCTGTTGGGTTAACACTATGAAAAGCTTCCAGTTCTGAAAACCATTAAGTAAGCCACCCATGGCACTAAAGCAAGTCCCTTCTACTAGTCTGTATTTTTAATTTTCACTTCATCTGTGTCCCTTTAATTGTGAGATAAGTTGCCCTTGATTGCTTCAAAATATTCACATACCGAAAAATATTTTATACCAACCAACGTAACTTTTACACAATATTGACATCATCTCTCTGTGTCAGACAGTGCCTGCCCAAGGAATATTCACTGTAGCTAAACAGAGAACAGCAAACCTCCACGCCTTCCTCTCTGAAGGTTGCCACCTTCTTCTTAGTCTCAGTCACCATAAAATGCTGGAACAAAAACCTAACCTTCCTATCACTGACAAGCCAAAAGCAAATGCATCAATTTCTAGACATAGAATCTGGGACAAGGAATGGTAAGGCACAAGCATGGAGGCGGTAGCTCCCAAGACTTCAACAAGGATCCCTGAGCCCCTTCAGTCACTGACTCACTCACAGCCAATGCACTTGTTTTACGCATAAGCCCTTTACTAGGTGGTGAGCAAAACAAAGAGACTCACAGCGGGTGCTCACTGCCACCACTTCTGTCACCTCCTCCATGTCCACAGCAATCCAGGGATTCTGTTTTGCAGATAAGGAGGGTGAGCTCCCCTGCAAATGAGAGCACAAAGGCGATACACCCAGAGTGGAAAATGCATTCTGCTTTTACTGGAAATCACTTGGTTATACCTCATTTTTAAGTCCTCTCATTCATATGTGTAGTTTGTCCTGTATGAGACACAGTCTTACAGCCTTCACCAGCTCAGCAACTGTTTTCTTTCCAAATAATACGGGAACAGTCATTCTTCCTGGACCTTAGAGTGGGATTATGACAGAGTGAAAGTTGCTGTTCTTGGCTTTTTTCCCCTGAGTACATCGTACGAGCCCCTTTATAGGATGTGCTCCCTGTGCTCACTCATCCGCAGCCTAGAAGAGCTACAAAGCGTCTCTCAGAGTCAGCTCAGTGGTCAGGGTTCCCACAGCCCAATCCCTGTGGGCACGGCCTGACATCCCTGTTGGGTGGCACAAGTCATGATTCATTTTTGAAACGTCTGAGCTCTGCCTCCCCCTCCTCCCAGGCTCCTTGCAGACTTTCCTTTCCCTTTGCCAAAGCCTCTGATAACTCAGGGAGCTCAGCAATGGGCCCATTCATGCAAGGAAGAGGTTTTCCTACCTGTTTTCCTAGGAAGCTGTGCCTTACTTCCTTATCCTTCCTCCTGGCATATTTTTTTTTTTTTTTTTTTTTTTTTTTTTAATGTCTCTGTAAATAGTGAAACTTTATTTAATTTTACAAGCAAGCTATACAAATTATCTCTACATAAATCCATAATCACATTTATTCACAATAAATCAATATATTTATTATAAAAATACTCTGGGAAAATTTTTATGTGTAAGTACATATACAGAATGTATAAGTACAAAGATAGTATGTGTGATATCTATCCTAGTGTCATCTTGTGCCAAAGAAATAACTCCATGCATTAAGTTTAGAGCATAAAGTATAATTAATTTTTAGTTAAATAATAAAATAAAGTTTCTAAAATAAAACCAGAGAAAAATAGCATCATTTGTGATTTTAAAAAAAAGAATAGAGGCAAAGAATAGAAAATAAAAAGAAGAGAATTATATCTTATAGTAAATAATGTAATTATATAAGAGAAAAGAAAAAGTTAATTTCCCAATGAAACAGACACTCAGGGAAGAATGAGAATGACTAAATTATCAAAACGGAAAATTAGAAGGTGGTTAATTTAATAACATAGGCTGACTCTTTTTTTTTTTTTTTTTTTTTTTTTTTTTTTTTTGGATTCTGCCCTCTGAGGGATGGGGGGCCCTGTGTGTGCTGAGAAGGGATGGATGCCAAGGCGTATTGCTAAGTGAACCGCAGGGGTGGTACACGGCTTTGCCATGCGGGTTTTTAAAGGAAAGATACGCTTGCACGCGATAGAAGTTTTTTGGAAAGACACAAAAGAAACGGTTAACAGTGGCGTGTCTCTGAAGAAAGATTCCGGGGGCTGGAGGCATGGGAGAGGGAAGACTTACTTTTCCTCGTATACCCTTTTGTGTTCTTTTTTTTTTTTTTTTTTTTTTTTTTTTTTTTTTTTTTTTCATTTTATTTTATTTTATTTTTTTTTAATTTATTTATTTATTTATTTATTTATTTTTTACATATTTTCTTGATTTTTTTTTTTTATTGCCCCCCTCCCTCCCTCCCACACATCCCCTCCCTCCCCATAGTTTTATGTCCATTGGTTGTACTTATATGCATTTATACAAGTCCTTCGGTTGATCTATTATCTCCCCCTGATATCCCTACCCTCCCCACTGTAATTTGACAGTCTGCCTGTTGCTTTACTTTCTCTATATCTGTCTCTTGGTTCATCAGTTTATAAAGATCTTTATCATCCACCGATGTGTGAGGTCATGTGGTGTTTCTCTTTCGTTGATTGGCTTATTTCACTCAGCATGATGCTCTCCAATTCCATCCAGGTTGCTGCAAATGATGAGAATTCCTTCTTCTTTATGGCAGCATAGTATTCCATTGTGTAGATGTACCATAGTTTTTGGATCCAATCATCTGCTGACGGGCACCTAGGCTGTTTCCAAATTCTGGCTATTGTAGATTGTGCTGCTATGAACATAGGGGTGCATATATCCTTTCTGATTGGTGTTTCTAGTTTCTTGGGATATATTCCTAGAAGTGGGATTACTGGGTCAAATGGGAGTTCCATTTTCAGTTTTTTGAGGAAACTCCACACTGTTCTCCACAGTGGTTGCACCAGTCTGCATTCCCACCAGCAGTGCACGAGAGTTCCTTTTTCTCCGCAACCTCGCCAACACTTGTCGTTTGTTGATTTGTTGATGTTGGCCATTCTGACAGGTGTGAGATGGTACCGCATTGTTGTTTTGATTTGCACCTCTCGGATACTTAGTGACTTTGAGCATGTTTTCATGTGCCTTTTGGCCTTCCTTCTGTCTTCTTTTGAAAATATTCTGTTTAGGTCCATTGCCCATTTTTTAATTGGATCATTCATCTTCCTTTTATTTAGTTGTATAAGCTGTCTGTAAATGTTGGAGATTAAACCTTTATCAGTGGTAATATTTGCAAATATGATCTCCCACACCGTGGGCTTTCTTGTTGTTTTATTGATGGTTTCTTTTGCTGTAAAAAAGCTTTTTATTTTGAAGTAGTCCCATTTGTTTATTTTCTCTTTAGCTTCCATTGCCCTAGGGGCAGTATCAGTGAAGAAGTTATTTTGGCATACGTCTGAGATTTTGCTACCTGTGGATGCTTCTAGTATTTTTATGGTTTCCCGTCTGATGTTTAAGTCCTGTATCCATTTTGAGTTTATCCTTGTGAATGGTGTAAGTTGGTGATCTAGTTTCATTCTTTTGCATGTGTCTTTCCAATTTTCCCAACACCATTTATTGAAGAGACTGTCTTGACTCCATTGTATATTCGTGCCTCCTTTGTCAAATATTAATTGAGCATAGTGATTTGGGTTGATATCTGGGTTCTCAATTCTATTCCATTGATCTATTTGTCTGTTCTTGTGCCAGTACCAGGCTGTTTTGAGAACAGTGGCTTTGTAGTATAGTTTGAAGTCTGGTATTGAGATCCCTCCTACTTTACTCTTCTTTCTCAGAATCGCTGTGGCTATTCGGGGTCTTTTATTGTTCCAAATGAACTTTTGGAGAGTTCTTTCTAGGTCAGTGAAATATGTCGTTGGTATTTTAATGGGGAGTGCATTGAACCTATAGATTGCTTTAGGAAGTATGGACATTTTGATGATGTTGATCCTACCAATCCATGAACATGGTATGTTCTTCCATCTCCTTACATCTTCCTCTATCTCTTTTTTCAGTGTCGTGTAGTTTTCCGCAAATAGGTCCTTTATTTCTTTAGTTAAATTTATTCCTAGGTATCTTAATTTTTTTGGTGCGATGGTGAATGGAATTGCTTTTTTAGCCTCTGTTTCTGTAGTTTCACTATTGGTGTATAGAAATGCCATGGATTTCTTGGCATTAATTTTATATCCTGCTACGTTGCCAAATTCATTTATTAAGTCAATTAGTTTTTTAATGGAGTCTTTTGGGTTTTTTATGTACAATATCATGTCATCTGCAAATAAGGATAACTTTACTTCTTCTTTTCCAATTTGGATGCCTTTTATTTCCTCCTCTTGTCTAATTGCAATGGCTAGTACTTCCAGAACTATGTCAAACAGGAGTGGCGAGAGTGGGCATCCCTGTCTTGTTCCTGTTCTTAGAGGGAATGGTTTTAGTTTTTGCCCATTGAGTATAATGTTGGCTGTGGGTTTATCATATATAGCTTTTATTATGTTGAGGTATGATCCTTGTACTCCCACTTTTTTAAGAGTTTTTAACAGGAAAGGGTGTTGGATTTTGTCAAATGCTTTTTCTGCGTCAATTGATATGACTATATGATTTTTATCTTTCAATTTGTTTATGTGATGTATCACGTTTATTGATTTGCGGATATTGTACCATCCTTGCATTCCTGGAATAAATCCTACTTGGTCATGGTGTATGATCTTTGTGATGTTCTTCTGGAGTCGATTTGCTAGAATTTTGTTGAGGATTTTGGCATCTATGTTCATGAGGGATATTGGCCTGTAATTTTCTTTCATTGAGTTGTCTTTATCTGGTTTTGGTATTAGGGTGATGTTGGCTTCATAGAAGGAGTTCGGAAGTGTTCCTTCCTCTTGGATTTTTTGGAATAGTCTGAGGAGGATATGTTTTAGTTCTTCCTTGAATGTTTGGTAAAACTCTCCTGTGAAGCCATCTGGCCCTGGGCTTTTGTTTGCTGGAAGCTTTTTGATGACGGTTTCAATTTCTTCCCACGTCACTGGTCTATTGAGATTTTTAGATTCTTCCTGATTGAGTTTTGGCAGTTTGTATTTTTCTAGGAATATGTCCATTTCCTCCAGGTTGTTTAGTTTGTTGGAATAGAGTTGTTCGTAGTATTTTGTAACAATCTGTTGTATTTCGGTGGGGTCTGTTGTTATTTCACCTCTTTCATTTCTGATTTTGTTTATTTGGGTCCTCTCTCTTTGTTTCTTGGTTAGCCTGGCTAGAGGTCCATCAATCTTGTTTATCCTTTCGAAGAACCAGCTCTTGGTTTTGTTGATCTTATGTATTGTTTCTTTGGTCTCTATGTCATTTATCTGTGCTCTGATTTTTGTTATTTCCTTCCTTCTGCTTACACTGGGCTTTTCTTGTTGCTCTTTTTCTAACTCTTTGAGTTGTAGAGTTAGTTCATCTGTTACCATTTTTTCTAGTTTTTTGCAATAGGCTTGTAAGGATATGAACTTCCCTCTCAAAACTGCTTTTGCTGTGTCCCATAGATTTTGGATTGTTGTGTTTTCATTGTCATTTGTTGCCAGGATGTTTTTAATTTCTTCCTTGATTTCTCTGGTAACCCAGTCCTTGTTTAATAGCATGTTGTTTAGTCTCCATGTATTTGATTTCTTTGGATTATTTTTATTGTAATTAATTTCCAGTTTTATGCCACTATGGTCTGAGAAGATGCTTGATATGATTTCTATCTTCTTGAATTTGAATAGACTCTGCCTATGTCCCAAAATGTGGTCTATCTTTGAGAATGTCCCATGTGCACTTGAGAAGAATGTATATTCTGTGGCTTTGGGGTGGAATGTTCTAAAGATGTCAATTAATTCCATCTGGTCTAGTGAGTCGTTTAGGATTGATATTTCTTTGCTGCTTTTTTGTTTAGATGATTTGTCGAAGGGTGACAGTGGGGTATTAAAATCTCCTACTATGATTGTATTGCTATTAATCTCTCCCTTAATGTCCTCCAGCAGTTTTTTTATGTATTTGGGTGCTCCTGTATTGGGTGCATATATATTTACCAGGGTTATTTCTTCTTGTTGGATTGTACCCTTTAGTATTATGAAGTGACCTTCATTATCTCTTGTTATGTCCTTCACTCTGAGATCTAATTTGTCAGATATAAGTATTGCTACCCCAGCTTTTCTTTCCTTTCCATTTGCCTGGAAAACTTTTTTCCATCCCTTCACCCTCAGTCTGTGTGCATCTTTTTTTCTGAGGTGGGTTTCTTGTAGGCAACAGATGTAAGGGTCTTGTTTTCTTATCCAATCTGACACCCTATGTCTTTTGATTGGAGCATTTAATCCATTTACATTTAAGGTTATTATTGATAGGTACTCATTTGATGGCATTTTTATTCTATACCCATGTTCCTTCTTCAATTCCTATTTCTTTATTTTTACAGTAGACCCTTTAGCATTTCTTGCATTGCTGGTTTGGTGGAGATAAATTCCTTCAGTCTTTTTTTGTCTGTGAAGCTCCTGATTTCCCCTTCAATTTTGATTGATAGTCTTGCTGGGTACAGTATTCTTGGATTCAAACCCTTCCTTTGCATGACTTTGTATATTTCATCCCATTCCCTTCTGGCCTGATATGTTTCTGTTGAGAAATCAGTTGCTAGTCTGATGGGGGTTCCTTTGTAAGTAACTTTCTGTCTCTCTCTGGCTGCTTTTAAGATTCTTACTTTGTCGTTGTTGTTTGCCACTTTAATTATAATGTGCCTTGGCGTCTGTCTTCTGGGATTCATTTTGCTTGGGACTCTGCGAGCATCTTGGATTTGTGTGGGTTTTTTCTTCTCTATCTCAGGAAAGTATTCTGTCATTATTTCTTGAAATACTTTTTCCACGTCTACCTCAGTTTCCTTTCCTTCTGGAACCCCTATTATTCGAATATTATTTTGTTTTGTAATGTCCCAAAGCTCCCGTAGGCTCTCCTCCTGCTTTTTAATCTTTTTTTCTAGAAGCTGCTCTAATTGGGTATTTTTTTCCATCTTGTCTTCTAGCTCACTGATGCGGTCTTCCGCTTCATCTAGTCTACTCTTGATGCTTTCTATTGAGTTCTTCATGGTAGCGATGTCATTTTTCATTTCTTCTTGGTTCTTCCTCAATTCCTGATGGTTCTTCCTCATTTCTTCTTGGTTATTGTCAAATTTCTCTTCCATTCTTTTTAGCCAACCAATAATCATTATTCTGAACTCTTGCTCTGGTAGGCTGCTTGCCTCTGGCTCGTTTACTTCCTTTTCTGGTGATGCCTGCTTTTCTTTCATTTGTGGGGTGTTTCTTTGTCTTCCCATGGTATCTCTTTTCAGGATGTCTGGTTATGTGGTGTTCTTTCTCTTGCGTTAATTTATAGGTGCAAAATACAACACTACCATGTACAACACGAGAGGCACTTAACAGGAATGTATTTACAATATTAATAACCTCTAATAAAGGTAACCCCTAGCGATAGGCAAATTAGGGTATAGGAGAGAAGGAAGGAAGGAAGGTAAAAATAAAATAAAGAAAAATTAAAAAAAAAAAAAAGTCAAAGAAGAAATAAAGTAATGACAAAATGAAGTTAGAAAACAGGGAGAAAAAGAAGAGAGAGAGAGAAAGAGAGAGAGAGAGAGAGAGAGAGAGAGAGAGAGAGAGAGAGAGAAGAAGCAAACTAAAAAAATGGGAAACAAACTATATATATGTGGAGAAAATTGCCATAGATCAACCACTGAGCCCAGCCAATGCCGGTAACAATACTTGGAGATTAATACAAACTACAATACAATATCCACTATTATTAAGTAAGGTTATGATATACAGAAGTCAAAGAAACAAACAAAAACAGAGGATTTAAAAAAAATTACAAAGCAACAATAACAACACTGGAATAAGCATAACAATTTCACTGAAAAGCACCAATATTCACAATAATCAACCTTCACTCAAACAATGAGAAAAGGATAGAAAGTAGAACCGTTTTTTTTTTGTGTGTTTTTTTTAACTAGTTAATATAGTGCAGAGAGTGATATTTATACACTTGTATCAGGGGTTGGAACTTAGATCTATGAGTATAGTGAGAGCTTTAGCAGGGGGTATACAGAAAGAATAGAGGAAAAACTAAAGCCGGAAAGGGATAGGATAAACTGGAGACTAAAAGGTTAAAGTTTAGTAAGAGAGTGATGGGGTAAAGGTCGAATTGAGATAGGGTTGAATGATGCTATAGTAGAGATTAAAATAGAATGAAGGTTACTCCCAATGTAAAATAAAGACGAAGTAAAATGGTACTGGGGAGGAAAAGAAAAAGAAAAAAAAATTGCAAAATAGCAGTAGTAATAGTGAAGATAGAGATTGAAAAATGTAATAATTGAAAAGGTAAAATCAAGTAAGGAAAAAAGAAAAAAAATCGTTTCTGAAGTAAAAGATGTAAAAAATGAAAATTAAATAAAAAATGTAAAAAATGAAAATAAAATAAAGAATAGTATAATTAGCATAAAATTGTCCAGTAGAGTTCAATCACTTCCTCTGTTATTGTATTTGGTATGCCTGGTTCTTGGATCAGAGAGTCTTGCAGTTCCCAGCTTTCCACTGCACCTCAGTTTTGTAAGGTAGTCCTTAATTTTAGGCAGGCTATATCTTAGTTATTTGTGTCCATTTATTTATTTTTGATTAATTAAAAGAAAAAGAAAAAGAAAAAAGAAAAAAAAAAAAAAAAAAGGCAGTTTGTAGTTCAGCCCTTAGGTGTCAGTGTTACTGGTTTGACCTCCCAGACTTTGGTTGCTCTGGCCCTCTTTCTCTCTGGGGGCGGGCCCTCGCAGCTCTCCCGGGCTACAATATAGGCGGGGCCACGGCCGCTCTGGGGGCGGGGCCTCGCGGCGCTCCGGGCCGCGGTGCTCTGGGCCGCACTGGGGCCGGGCCTCGCGGCGCTCCTGGTGGCGCGCTCAGGGCCGCTCTGGGGGCGGGGCCTCGCTGGAGCAATGGCGCTATCGCAGCCTGAACTCTCAGCCTAGCCACGCAAACTCTGACCTTTCTGTGGGTGGTTGAAGAGCTTCCTTGAATCCACCCGCTTGCTCCGATCGGGGCGCCACAGGTGCTCGATGGACTCCTCGGCTGTGGGTTTTCCAGGCCTCAGAGAAGCTGCTCCCTTCCTGGTAGGGTGGCGCCGCCTTTGCGCTGAGCCCGGAGCTCCGGGAGAAGTCGGGAGTGCTGGCCGCTTGGTCAGGAAAAATTGTCCAGCGGACACTTCCTTACCTTCCTAGAGTGATCCGCTGCCCCTTAGCTGCTAATCAACATTCCCTGAGCGACTCAGATGTTGCTTCTATCTGTTTTGGGACCGGGGTCAGAACAAGTCCGTCTGTTCGGTCGCCATCTTCAAGCTCCGCCCATAGGCTGACTCTTAATGAAAATCTCCTGCAATACCTAGAATACACTCCGCTCGGCCGAGGCGAGGCCCACAGGCTTCGGCACCCGCTGCGCACGGCGCCCCGGGCCCCGTCACTGGGAGACGGTGGCGGGAAGAGCGGGCGGGCGGCCGGCACGCTTCCCCTCCCGGAGCGCGGGGCGGAAGCCTCCTGGCATATTTTTTAATAAATCCAGGTAACACCTGCACTTAGGCATCACCAGCAGCGAGAGGTCCCAGGGGCCATTACGTTAATTTTCAGTTCCCCATTTCCTCTGTGAAGTATAGGTGGTGGGACTATTAGAGATGTGTTCTAACTTTTAGTGTGTAAAAGCCCCGACATAGTCCCTCAGCCACAATATGAATCCTGGTCTGACCTATGACCTTGACTCAGTTTTCTGACACTTTTAAATTTCCATCTCTTGATCTGAAAAATGGAGAAAAAAAATAGAAATGATTAAATAAGCAACTATATGTAAAATGCTTAGCACAGTGTCTTGTCCATTAAACATACTCCCTAAGAGTTAAATACTCTTATTTTGATTCACGGGTTCATCAAGTGTTTTATTAAGGACTCCCTCCTTCACCCCTATGCCAGACACTACTAGTGCATGTAAACTGGTGAGAAAGACTCTCCGAGTCCCTGCTCTCTAGATAATTATAGTTCCCTTAGTGGGTTAATGACATAGACAAGCCAAAACCTTCCTGTAAGTCTTAGTCAATTCAGCTTGCCTCACATCTCTCATGCCTGCCTGGCCCTCTGGTCCCACTGCTGCTGTCCATTGGAGGGGGAGGGAGTACAAGGAGAAGAGGCGGACACTGGTGCATTATTAGGCGCTTATTATTGGCCAGGGCCCATGGGGAATCTTTTTTTAAAAACTAAATGCAGCATGAAGTGGCCGAGGGTGGTGATGCAACCAAACAGAGGCGTGCTCGCCCGCTCAGCTCGACGTCAGTGTGTGAATGATTCTTTTCAGGGAGCAAGCCGGTGTTTCCACAGCAAACATGTCCTGTGACAGCTCCACGTGGCTCAGCTGCACACACTGTGACAAGGAGAGTGACAGTAGCGTTCTAGCTCCCCGAGAAGAGGACAGTGAGGGGAAAACCTCCTTACACTGCCAGAGAACTCCGGTCTTGATTCAGCAGGAGACCTGTAGAAACAAGAACACCCAGAGCAATACTATTACCATGAGCATGATCACAATGAAAGAGCCTTACATTTGTGCAACATCATGGATGTTAGCAATATTCCCATGTGGTGGGCAGATTGTGTATTATTGTTTCCATTACAAACATTAAAATAAAATAGTCCTCAGAAGATAAAGACCTTTTCTAAGGCAAAACTTTAGAATAGAATAGAATAGAATAGAATAGAATAGAATAGAATAGACTGGAAGCCTTTTTCCACTAGAGTGTATCCCCATAGAGGGCAGGGGCTGTGATTTTTCAGAACAGTATTTGAAAGGTTAACATTAGGATCCAGATTCAGCATATGTCAGGTGAAGGTGTCAAATCCTAGCCCTGTCTCCCACGTACTAAGGACCTTGCAGAAATCATATAATCTCCCCGAGTCAAGTTCCTCATCCACTGAAGGGGGATTAACATGGCCGCTTATCTTGTGAGGATGAAACTGGGTCATACAGGTAAAGGATTTAGCCAGTCCATGTGGAAAGGGCTCGTGAAACACTTGTCATAAATAGCTCCCTTCCTCTTCTTCTTCCTGCTTTTCCTCCTTGTCCTCCTCACCTTCTCCATCTCTTCTCATCAGCTCGTTGTTGTTGTTGTTGTTGTTATATTACTGTTATTACTGCCATTTAGCAGAGTAGTGTAACACATACAGGGTTTGAATTCCAGTCCCAGCTCTACCTAACCTTCTTGATTTTGCTGCACCAAGAGTCAGATGATCTATATCTCTGGGCTGTTTCTAATCATTATACCATCTTGAAAACGGCAGGGATGCTGTACTAGACTGAGACAAATAGCCCATTTTCTCATTCATTAATTACTTTTGAATGCAACCAGCCTACCTCTAATTCATATATCTCTAAATCTGTATTAGATGAGCAGCACTCCCATTTAGTCATGATTAACATGAAGAGCTTGCTGTCTGGTTGGCTGATTTAGTGGGGAATCTTGCCAAGTCACATCCTCCCTCCTATTCAAATGAGCAATATCAGTCATTTGTTTATCCAGACCACTGCTTCATTTCCAGTCTGCTAGGCCAAAGCACACAGCCTTTCCAACATCAAATAGTCTCATGGATTCAAATGGTGTTCCTCCCTTGTAGGCATATGGTAGGGACATCCTCTGGACCACAGAATTGGATCACAGGGTAACCATGGCAGCCATGATAGGTCTGTGATGCCTGGATGTGTTCCCAAGCAGTCCATTATCATCATCTGCCAGCTGCCATAGTGGAAAGGATGAGAACTTGGGAGATGATTGGATCTGTGTTTGAATCTTATCTGTATGATGGCTAGAGAGTTATGTCTCATCCTTACAATGTAGTCTCCTCATCTTTAAAATGGGTTAGTAAAACCTGAGTTGGTGTTGAGAATTAGAAATGCTTTAGATCAAGTATCTGACTAGGGTTCTGTCACACAGCACGAGCTCAATAAATCTTAGCTGCTACTATTATATTTAGATAACCTGTTTTCCACAGTGGTCCCAAGGCGCCACTTTCCCTCCAACCAGATGTGTATAGTTCCAGCAGCAAACTGTGAGGTGTGGGCTGCCCTCCTCCGCTGGCCTCAGCATCTCAGCACTGACTTCTCTTCTCACACCTCACTGTTTATTAGGGACACCCTCCTTCACCCCTATGCCAGACACTACTTTCAGTTCTCCAGCTTCTCTGTAACCTGCTCTGTGGAGCCCACTGGACTGGTCATAGCATCAGCTGGTTTGCAGAGGTTCCCACCCAAGCAGAGCTGATGTCTGACCTTGGCCTCCACGCCTCTCATTGCCCACTCAGCCATCTTGCGAAGTGGGAAGGGACTCGTTCCCACACCCTGTGGTGCTCATATTATGAGTGTTACTCATGTTCCTGCACCTTGAGACATGATTTTGAGGTTGGTAAACATATTTGGAAAGGTTTGGATCCCTAAAGTTGAATGTAGTTCAAGTTCTTATCCCACATTCTCAACCTCCCCAGAGTTTTCAGCTCAAATGCAAGGCAGAGGATGTTAGTAGATATGGTGGGGGGGGGGGCAGATGTGGACTCAATCCCCCAGACTCACTTGCTAGTACCATTAGAATTTGAGTTCAGACCTAGCCAGGACCTTTGGTGTGTGAATTTTTAAGGTCATAGAGGTTTTTCAGTTCAGAAGGGGGCTTATAGGACTCATGTCTTCTGACCCTTTTACCAATAACATCAAATTGCAATAGCATTAAGTACTGACATATAAAGCTCTTGCTCTGTGCCAGATGCTGTGGTCAGTACTTCAGAAGCTGTCTCATGAAGTAAGCGTAATTAAAATCCCCTCTCAAATGATATGAAAGATATCCAGGGAGGCTAAGAATCTTGCCTAAAACCACCCACCTATATGAAGCAAAAAGCATGATTTGGCCTCTTGTCCAACTCAAAGAAATCTCTATACTCTGCTGAATCTGAATATAAAGAACTGAGTGTAGTGTTTGACACATAGTAAATTCTGATAAATGATGACTGGCTTGAATAAGGCTAGTTATATCTGAAAACCCCTTGAGGACCAGTGGCTTGTCTTCTGTTTTGCTTTGTTTTTAACCTCATCATTGTCTTAGACACATCACAAGGTCAACTGCAAGCACCTGCTCAGTTGATTTGATTTTCATACTTCCCAACTCTGAAACGACCACAAGGATGTATTTGGCGTTGCCTTTGTGCAATAAGCAGTCATTCCTGAGTGGACAACAACCCTGGTCTGTCTTTAATATGTTCATGAATAAGAAACAAGAAAACCTTAGCTCAAGTTTGCTAGATCTAACACCCATTAAGTTCTATGGAATTCAGAGTGTGAAATAATAATTGAGAAAATGAAATTTAAAATAAAATAAGATAAATAAAATAGCAGGCATTACTGGTTGACTATATTGGGAATCTGAGGCAGTTGATTTAGCAAGCTTCACCAACTGTGGTGTAAGTCTAGCTCGCAGAGATTGAATAACTGTGTTACACACTGTATTTCACATCAGTTTGCTGAGCCTGCATACAACATCATGGATGAAAAAGTAAGATAGAAAGTGACAACCAGGCTGTGTAAGGGGAGTTCAGTTGGTTGGTTTGCCCTGCCAGGGAGCCTTTTGTAGGAGACATCAAGTCTTTCCCTAGCTCTAAATTCTACAGGTTTTATTCATGGCCTTTGGCAGTGCTGGCCAAATATAATTAATATGAGAAAGTGAGCCAGCTTAGAAAGAAAGAGGGACAACTTGGAAGATATTAGGTTAATTGGATCCTATATTTTTCATGAATCGTTTATACTGTTTGATCCCAGTTTTCAAAGAGAAAAATCAGAACATCTATGTGTGTGTGTGCGTGTGTGCATGCTTCTATTAGCATAATCCAGTAACTTAATTCTCAACAAAACAACCATTTCTGCATGTTTTAAATGGCACTTCTCCTTTGTGCTGGAAAGAAACCTCTGTGTAGGGTGAGTCAATGAAGCAAACATGGACTCAGATTCAGACCAGAGTAATCAGAACCATCCGGAGTGTAACAGCAAAATGAGCATGAGCTTTGGAAGCATTGTAGACCTAGGACTGAATTCTGGTCCTGCCCCTAACTCACCGTGTGACCTGGAGAATCTCATGTAACTTATCAGAGTAGTCCTTTCTGCTTTGGTTAAGCAGGATACACAGTAGCCATCTTGCAGCTGTTGTGAGTATTAAATTTGATAATGCCCACAGTGTAGGTGCTCAGTAAATGGGTTCTAGTCATGACGACAAGCTTTGCTGTGACTCTTTTGCTCAGTAGACACATCTACAAAAAGTGATGCTATCTTCTCTACTGTATGCTAGGAGAAACTAACAGAACAGACCAAGTGCCAGACCCAGAGACACTTATACATTAAATATCATCATCTTGGCAGGCAGACCCCTGCCAGATCTGGTTCCCTTTCCACTCCCTTCTCTCCACATCACACACTTCCTTGGAAGGAGTCCATACCAACAAACGTACAGATCATGGAGTTCTGCAGGGTTTCCCTGTTCACCATGCCTTGCGTCATGCTTAGAACACCCTGCCCTTCTCAGTTCCCTGAACGACTCTCCTTTTTGTTTCAAGACCCCTTTTATGTATCATCCAATCCTGAAAATATCTGACATTTCCCTTCTTCATCTGGACTGAATGGAGAGCCCCTCACCACGTTCTCTTCTGTCCTCCCGTAACTGCAGGACATTCCTCTCCAGTATCCTCATCAACCACTGTCATCATTATTGATCTGCTCATCTATAGCAGAGCACACAGCTCCCAAGGATGCAACGCACGCCTGTTTATTTTGGTATTCTTAGCACCCAGTATTGGGGCTGACACCATTAGGAACAAAATAAGTGTTGAATGACTGACTGAATAAATGAATCTTCTTAAATAACTCTTTATTAATATCCCTTGTATACAAATGCAATCTCTAAGGATTAAAATATGGTATAAAAATTATTTTAAATGTACAGCTTTCTAAGAAGTTCATGATTGAGTCTACCTATCTACTTATCTACACTGAATTTGTTCACCTCTTTATGGTATAAACAAAATGAGCTAATGTCCTTTTAAATTTTAAATAATGACAGCAATGAATTTGCTGTGAGACAGTTTTCTATTGCTTAATTTAAATATCCAAGCATCTGTATTAATGTTTTCAGTTATTTATTCACTCATCCCACAGATTTATTGGTAAGTGGTCCTGTGCCTGGCATTGGGCTAGGTCAGTGGTCAGCAAACTCATTAGTCAACAGAACCAAATATCAATAGTACAACTATTGAAATTTCTGAGAGCCAACTTTTTTAAACTTAAACTTCTTCTCATGCCACTCCTACAGGCTGTGGTGTTTTGTGGAAGAGCCACACTCAAGGGGCCAAAGAGCCGCAGGTGGCTCATGATCCGTGGTTTGCTGACCACGGGGCTAGGTGATGGGGAATAGTGGTGTGCAAGAGACAGAGAAACAATCTTTTCCCTTCATCCTCCTGTAATCTCTGGGAATCAGATAAGAAACATCAATTAATGGAAAATCACTGTAGTATAAAAATCAAACTGAGGTAAATGCTTTGAAGGAAAATGGGAGACTACGAAATGAATTTCCTACCCTGCTCAAGTAGGGTGAGGAGAGGTCGTGGAGTAGTGACAGCAGTTCACAGTAGTGTTTGAATATCCAGAGCAATCAGGCAGGTGGGGGTGGGGGGTGGCAGAGAGATGGGGGCATGTTTATACTTTACAGCAGGAAGCAGCCTTAGAGAGATCAAGGTGGCCTTCCACACACTGCAGCTACCAAGATCCAGGTCCGAAGAAACAAAACCAATTCATTTCTGTTAGCAGGGCTTCCTGATTCCCATTAGTTCCCCTGCCTGCTTTTCATTAGATGAACTACCTATATTCCTCGGATATAATCGGATTTATTTGGAGCCCTGGGCTCTTAGAGACAGTCTGCATTTAGTACAGGCTGATCAAATAGAGAAAGCGCCTTTATGTGCTAAGCAGGGCAAGAGGAATTCCCATCACGTAACCCAGAAATCTGATGAGCTGACTTCTGTTTGGTTGATCTCTGAAGAGTCACATGGTATGTTGGGCTGTATTTTCAGAGAGAGCAATAACCAGGGAGCTGGCTGTGTGTGCATTTAGGAGAGAGGGTGTGGTTGAAAACCAAGTTATGGAAAGAGCACTGGATGCCAGGTTACATCAAAATTCCAGCGTCTGTTAAACAGCAGTGGGAAGCAACTTCTTTCTGGTTCTCTGTGCCATTAAAACTGATGGGGTTTGAGGACTGATTCCATTTTTCTTCTAAATACACATGGGTTGTCCCTCAACATCAGCAGGAAGTGTGGTTGTGTCTTCATAGGTAGCGCCAGATTCAGTTACCTTGGGGGCATCTAGACCAACTATCACCCCTGAGAAACAAATTTTCTTTTTTTCTTTCTTTTTAAAAAAATATATTTTATTGATTTTTTTCAGAGAGGAAGGGAGAGGGATAGAGAGTTAGAAACATCAATGAGAGAGAAACATCGACCAGCTGCCTCTTGCACACCCCCTATTGGGGATGTGCCCGCAACCAATGTACAGGCCCTTGACCTTTTAGTCCGCAGACCGATGCTCTACCACTGAGCCAAACCAGCTTTGGTCAGAAACCAATTTTCTTATAGACGTGGTGGGTTCTTCTGTGCTGGCTCTTCCTGATGGGGAGCTCATCCCATTCCAGAAACTTGGTCGGAAATCATGCCACAAAGAGATGAAGTGCTGTGACATCCATAGGGTGTGGCTGTTAAACATTTCAGGGGACATAACTGCACAGAATAAAGCAGGACTTTCCCTTCCCCAATTATGAACATTTGTTTTCTTTAACTCAGTGTCAAGTCTGTATTATATGGAAGCAACAGTACTCTGTTGGTACATATTGAACTTGGAGTCCTTGAAGACCCTCAACTCAACTGGGCAATTTCACTGCAGGACTTGACTGATGACCCTACTCTGTTTCCTTGTTATATTTGGCCCATTTTTTTTCTGAGGTGGTTGAAGTCTTCGGCTTTCTGATTTAATGACCTCTTCTAGCACCCATATGCACGCACATTAAGCATCTTCAGTTTTGTTCATGGCTCCAAACTACCAGTTAATATCCTTAATCTCTAGCATGTATTAGAGTTAGCCTCTGCTATGCAGTTCCCAGGGCTATACATTTACCTTAGTTAGCCAGGGCTAGTTTTTGCTGCCTGTCCCCCCAAATGCCCAATCTCCTAGTTGTATTGCATTGATCATCTTTAGCTCTCCCCAGTTTGGCATCTCACTTCTCTGCCTCTGGAGTTCACTAGCCTAGTGCTTGTCCCTTAAAAGAGAATTGAAGTGAGTTGGGTTTTGACCAAGGTGGCCTACCTTGCAATTACTACCCAATAGCTATGAAAACTGGATAACTCTGATCATCAAAACATTTGGGGGGTTGGAAGAGACCTTTTTCAGGGTTTGTGAGCAAAAGGAGGATTGCAAGGGCAAAATTATGCACTAGGAAAACTGTTGGTTTTGAATCAACTCTGTTAGCTCTCCTGCATGCCTATTAGTGAGGTACTCCTGCTCACCCAGGCTGTGATTCTTCAAAGAAATGAATGCTATTGAGGCCGGGCATTGGCTCATGGAAATTCTGACCCATGGACACCTAGCTTGTGACACCCACAGCTCCCTTTGGGGATATACATAGACTCCATTGAACTCTAGCTTCTCTATCAAAGCATGGCTCTCTCAGTAGAAGGCAGCACAGATTTTAGTTACTTTTATTGTTATTATAATATCACCGAGATACATGACACATTCTATACTTGTAATGGTCCGGAGAGGAGAATTTAAATGACTTGTAAAGTTAAAGAACATATTGCTTTGGGACATGTTCCTCTACAAACTCTAGAGCTCTTTTAGTCTTTTTTTGTTTTGTTTTTGTTTTTTGTTTTGTTAGTTTGTTTCCATTTCTCCAATTTCAAGGAAATCACATTTTCTGGTGCAAAAGAATGAAATAGTTCCTTTTTGTTGGTGCCAAGGATGTGAACAATGTGTGCTAACCTATTACATGTAAGCAATAATGAGTCTGCTATGTGGGCTCATTGCTTCCACTGGTCTAGGAAATTTCACAGATAAATATGTCGTGGTGATGGCATCACCATCATATCAGGATCTTATTTATCTGGATGGACTATTAATAGCTTCCTGCGTAGGATTCTAGTTTAAAAGAATTTTCCTAGAAAAGACCCACGGCTTTAAATATTCTCTCTAAATGTGGACTGCTGGAGCAGATTGAAACAGTCATTTGTCTGCTTATTAGTTTAGAGCGTTCGTTGCACTGTAATTGCAGGGAGAAAAAACTCGTAACCCACGTGGCTCATTCCACCAGTCGCTGGCGGGTATATTTCTCTCCAGGGAACAAATCACTGTGGTTTTTTTCCCCTTCTGGAGAAGCTTACAGTGCGATGGGCTAATAGATACAATACATCTTCTCGGAAGAACTTACAAAAGAAATCAATGGTTTGTTTTATACCCATTGTCTCCCCAAAGTCCCTCATATATTTGCCTCGCCTGACTTGGGTAACTTAAGAGCAACCACACTCCGTAATAAAATCTGGCTCATAAACATAGACTTGGGCTAGAAGCTTTGGTGGGGCTCATTTATTTATAGCATTAATTGTGATCCTAGCTAAGAGCAGGCTGAAAGAACAGCCAAAAAAGGAAGCAAAAAGGAGCAATAAAATTGATAACACACACACACACACACACACACACACACACACACACACACACAGTTTTGCTCTGTAAAAGATATGATGGAATCATTGAATCTGAACTAAAGAATTGAAGTATAGACAACTGAAATTTAGGCTCAGCAAAGAATGAAAAACATTACAGCAATCAAAACTACCCAATGATGGAAAGGGATGCTTTCCAATATCTTATGTTTTTTCTTAAAAACAAAACAAAATTAAAAAAAAAAACGCAAAAACAAAAACATGGCAGAAGACAAAGATTTCTGAACTCGAAGACAGAAGTAACAAATGGAAATATGGGGTCAGCACTTAGTAACAGGTGGATCTGAACAAATTATTGTCTACAAAATGAAGATAACCTAACAGCAGAATATTGACAATTGCATGAACGTGGATATACAAAGTGGCTAATATAATGCCTCAAACATATTTTGGTAGTCAATACATATTAATTTCATTATTTTTCCAGCAAGACTGAATGCCTAGGGACTGCTTAGGATATGGACAATTGATGCTTGTGTTTCAGCCCGCACTCTGAGCACAGGAGGCTAAAAATCACTTTCTCCATAGGTTCTTGAAGCTCAGAATCTGAATGTAAGTTAAGTCCTCTTATTTAATACATCCATGCAAGTTTTATACCCCCAGTCCTGGTCTGGGGCATCTTCCTGTAGCTTTGGATGTATCTCTCTGGCAAACAAAGTTGTGTGGGGACTGCTGTCCACATTCCAGCTTCACAGTTTTGAGAAGCAGTCGTGGTGGTGGCAGGGGCAGGACTCAGTCAAGTGTCCACGCAAAGATGCTGCAGACATGTTTTCATTCCTGGTTGTTGGATCAGAGCCTGGCACTTTGCTCTTGAACTTGCTTGCAGTGAGCACTTATTCCCTGTGTTTCCCCATTTTAGAAGAATACCCACTGTAGCAGGTTACTTCCCTGTTAAGCATATTCCTCAGATTCTTCTAGAAAGTCTGCAGGCAACAGCTATTTCTCTGTTTTAGATATCTTTCTTCCGAAAAACACCTGTGGTGGTTTAGCAGGTTACAAGGTGATTACTTTACAACAATCCTTTCTTTAAAAAGTATTCTTACAATAAGTAAAATTTAAGGAATAGTTAAAAAAGAAAAATAGAGAAGCTCATCGTGGAGCAAAGAATCCAGGAGAGCCATTTAATGTGTCCATTGCACAAAATTTGGAGAGAAATATTGCATCACTTTTGCTGAGGGAACCACATTACTGGGTGGGAGTTACTAAGATAGTGATCTGACTCAATGTAAGAACTTCCCAATGTCCTACAGTGAAAGACTGTCTGTGAAGGTGGTAAGCAGTTATTTAAATAAGGAACAGACAGTTGTTTTCCAGTGATAAATTACAAAGGATTCTTAAGTAAGGTGCTGCATTAGAGAAACTCATAGTCTCTTCCAATTTTAATATCCTGAGGTTCTATAATCATTCATGTTATAACCTTACATTTTATATTTAAAATTGATGGGTGAAAGCAATATAAACTCAACTTTTCATAAATATTGATATAACAACTACATTCCTTGAAACATAAATCAGCTTGTTGACATTAATATAATTAACATACTTTTTTTGTATTCTGAATTTAAGTGTGCATGAATGTAGACAAAGAGCCGGATAGACAGGTGATAGACAGATGCACACACATGAATACAAGTGATATACACCAGTTTATTTATTATTCATCCAATAAGCAACTTACCCACTTATTTCTCTTTTCATCACTATGGATTTGTAGTGTCTGGAACACCTAACAATGTAGATATACACTTACATTTGTTCACTAGTTACTGCCATAAAGGAACACAGCAAATGGGGCAAATTAGAGCAGCATTGGATTCCATCTAGATGTAAGTCAGAAGGACTATCAAAAAGTGATTCTAAAATGAGCTTCAAAAGTTTTTATACTCCACTCCTTTACTGCTTATATGCTTATATATTTCACTGGTGTGTTACAGACAAAGCAGGAAAATCACAATGTATGTGTTGCCAAAGTACTTCTAACATTTTTCAAAAAAAATTTTAGCTGAAAAACTCTGGAATTAATACTATTTTATTTTATTTTTAATTTATCTTTATTGTTGGAAGTATTACAGATGTCTCTTTTTTTCCATTAACCCTTTCTAGCCTGAACCTGCTCCCCACCCCTGCCCTAGGCCTTCACCACACTATTGTCTATGTTCATGGATTATGCATAGATGCATATAAATTCTTTGGTTGATCTCTTCCCACCCACCTTGTCTTCCCTCTGAGATATGACAGTCTGTTCCATGCTTCTATATCTCTGGATCTATTTTGTTCATCAGTTTATTTTGTTCTTTAGATACTATTTTAGAAGTTTACTTCATGTCAAGAGGAAGTGTATAAAAACATAATTTTCACTGGATAAATTCTAATTTTCTGACTTGCAAGTAGGATTCAGTAAGCAGTTATTTTATCGGAACGTGCTATCTCTATCCAGTACAGGGAGTGGTAAGTACCAGTTCACTGTGGGGCATAAATCATGTTTAGAACCTTCCTGAGTTCTGGGAGGCTCTGGGAAATTCCACATCATTTACTCCCTGTAATTACATTTCATCATATTTGCTTTTGGGTTTGTCTGTTAATCGAGTCTCTTGATCTGCTTAACTGCCTCCTCTGTAATTAAACAATCCAGGAAAGCATATGGATAATACTGTGCTAATGATACAATTTTAAAATGTAGAATGATTTAAAAGCGAATTTTAATGTTCTACTGAGTTTGGCCTTAAAGTGCTGTGGTTATGATGGTAATGTTTCCAACTTTATCACTCCTATGAAAGCTTCATATTGCACAGTACTTACTTTACCATCAAGGAGTCTTAATTAACATTTATTAATAACGAGAAGAGGTATCCAATTTGCACTTTTTATTCCTAACTCTTGCCCATAACTGAATAGTTTAACATTTAAATGGGAGTGCTGCATAGTTATTTTCCTTTCCTAAAGTCAAATGCAAAGTAGGCATTTTAAAAATATCCTGTTTCACATAGATAACGTAATTTGAAGGCCTGCTTGGTCTATGAGATGTGGGCTGTATAAGTCAGTTTCGCTGCTTAACAACAATCCCCAAATCTCAGTGGCTTAGAAAAACATTTATTTTTCAAAAAATGGGATTACCTGTCAGTTACTATTCCACCCCGACTTGCTTTGGCTGCAGGTCTTCTCACTTTGGAGTGGTGATGGAGGGAACAGCCCACATCTGGTCCATGCCATGCTAGCAGCAGAAGCGTAAGGTCAAAGCTTTAATTTTTAAATTTCTGTTAATCAAGAAAACTTAATAAAACTAAAATTCAGCACCTCAGTCATACTAACTGCATTGCAAGTGCTTGAGAGCCACATGTGGCTAGTGGCTACTACCATGTTTCCCCGAAAATAAGACATCCTCCGAAAATAAGACCTACTTACAAGTTTCCTTCTGAGTGAAATATAAGGCATCCCCCTGAAAATAAGCCCCCCCCCCCCCCAGGCTAAACATGAAAGATTTGGTCCATTGATTCTGAAAGAAATGGAGTCACAAGAAATTCACCAGAAAATTCAGGAATTGGATTGTTATGATGATGTTCCAGAAGATGATGACATGATTGTCATTGAATAAATGAGTAAATTCTTGATACTGTAGGATTCACAGTTTGTCTGGTTTGTGTTGACTACCATACCGTATACAGGTAATAAATTTCCTTTATTTTTCATTTAACAATAAATGGGTACCATATTCTTCTTCATGGAAAAATAAGACATCCCCTGAAAATAAGACCTAGCACATCTTTGGGAGCAAAAATTAATATAAGACACTGTCTTATTTTCGGGGAAACAGGGTATTTTTCAGCACAGGCTAGAGACCAATTGGAGGAGGAAGAGAGATAAACAATTACAGTGATTTGATAATGTAGTTCAAAGGCAGGTAGAGAGTGAGAATATGTGTTGAATGAATACATAAATAAATAATATGTTACCCATAACATTCCACTTTCCACCAACACTGACCCACTCATAACTCAAGCAGCTAGTGGCCAATAAAATGAAATGAATGTCAGAAACTCCATATCTATTACATTAATACTTAGAACCCTCTATTTACTCCTGTCAAACTTTTTTCTCTCTCTTTATGGCCAGCTATTTATTCCATTTCCTTCCTCTGGACCTTTGGGGTTAAAGTCTGAAGTGATCTTTTGGTGCCATACTTATCCTCTGAGTCCAGGCTACTTTTGATACTTTTGATATTCTAGTTCTAGAATCTGGAGAACTAGCTAGTTACAGAAAGAGAGAGAGAGAAAGAGAGAGAGAGAGAGAGAGAGAGAGAGAGAGAGAGAGAGAGAGAGAGAGAGAGAGAGAGAGAGAGAGAGAGAGAGAGAGAGAGAGAGAGAGAGAGGGGAGATGAGAATGGAAGGGAGAAAAGAGAAATCTAGAATGTGGTGTGCTGTGAAGAAGTGTAATGAGTCATTGTAATAAATGCTAGGAAATAAAGCTTCATGAAAAGATAGGTTTGGGCATTTAATTAAATAAATTTGACATAAAGCAAAGAATGCAGATGTTGCTTGAAAATCTTGGAAGATAAACTATTTGAGACAACAAAAGCTTTTCCAGGAAATTTTATAAACACCTCTTAAGAAGTGACCTGGATGTTTCAAAAGGACACAGGACTTCTTTAGCTCTGCTCTCATTCTGAAAGTTTCTCTTTCTTGATCAGTCATGGTTTTTCCCAGGTTTTCATTTCAGTACACATAAACAGGCCACATATCTAGGTCAGTAAAATGGGTCGCCATCCCCAGTGATTTCCTCAGTCCTCACACTTGGCAAAATCTCTGTAAAGATGGCAGCTATGTCAAGAACAGGACTACACCCGCACTCAAGGAGAGAGGGAAGGAATCAATGAAATGATAGAGCCCAGAGGATCTATTTTATAGATGAGATATCTGAGGTTCAGAGAAACGGACACATGGTCAGTTCCATGATTCCTAATTGCTTTAATCTCTCAGATGACAGTTCTTCCAAAAATTCCCAAAAGATCCCTTGTCAAAAAAGTTTGCTCATGATCTACTAAGGACACTGTATTTTATATAAGTCATTCTTTATGGTCATTGACTTTTTTTAATTATAATTTTTATTTTGAGATAATTGCAGATTCACCGGTCATTGATTTTTGATATTCCATGTCCACCTGTTAGAATGAGGACATTTTTCCAGGCAGAGGCATACACCTATGATTACTTTTCAGGTGCAGAGATTGGGAGGGCAATGAAGGTGGGACAAGGAAACATGTAGGTTAAATCCCCCCAATAACTATAGCTCACATTTGCTGAGCACTTAAAATGTGCCAAGAACAGTTCTAGGTGCTCATTTAGTCATTCCCCAAACCCAGTCTGATAGGTATTGTTATGGTGAATGTCCGCATTTACAGATGAGACAACGGAGGTGCAGGAAGGTTAAATACCTAGCTCCAGGCACATATCTAGAAAGAAACAGAGCCAGGACTGAAACCAAAATGGTCCTCAAGTGGAGAGACTCCACCCACAATACTTGCCTTTTTCCCCAGGAGGACACACACACTGAGTTGTTACATCAGGAGGCAAACTGGAAATTTAGAAACATAAAATAATAGAATCTGATTCAAAGACTCAGAAAAACAAATGCTTCTAGAATCACAGGGTTTCCTGATTAGAGGATGCAACTGACCTGAATGTCTCCATTCATGGCCCACATTTGCTCTACAATATTTGTACTGAATGGTCATCCAACCTCATTGTCTCTTAAAGACACCCAGAGACAAGAACACACTATTTCCTAAAGGTAAACTTTGTACCTTTTGGCACTTGGGCCAAATGGAAGAGGTGTCTGTATAATGAACTAAAAGTTGACTCCCTAAATCTTCTATCTATTGGTCCCAATTTTGCTTCTTAGAGACACATAGCAACCCTTCATTTGAAAATGATGACCACCTTAGTCTATTTCTATTTTCTTTTATCCCAAGACTAACATTCTTATTTCCTCAAATAAAGACTTGTTGTTTCATAGAACAAGTCTTCCTCAATGGTGAGAGCTTCAGTAGAAGTAATTTGAGAAGGAAAAATCTTGGGAAATCATAACTATACAAAACTTAAGAATATGTGTCTTTAAAATCTGATTGCCTGCCTTGTCTCAAAGACAAAGTCTATGACCTATTTGTAGGCAGTATATTAATTTTTCCTTGGCCATATAACAGTCCCAAGTAGATGTTCCTGGTTAACATGGTTTTGTTGTTGATTTGCTTCATGCAGTGATTGAGTCAGGTTGCTTCTACTGTGTGATATATGTTTCCATAGCACAGTGTTTTATTGGCATTTAAACTATGGAATGAGGAAGAAGTATTGGAGGCAGCATACCTCTTCTTTAAAGTCTTCATGCTAGGTATACATCATTTCTGTGTACTATCTACCAATGAGAAGGCAGCTAGACTCAATAGCAAAAAAAAAAAAAAAAAAAAAAAAAAAAAAAAAAAAAAGTCTCAAAAAAGTGTACAAATGGCTTTTAGTGAGCAGCTGGCAATGTTGGGAAATCAGACCTAGACTGGAATCCTAGTTTCCCCTTTTTCTAGGCATAGGCACATGAGCAAGGACTTACTAGCTCTAACCCTCATTCTCCACTGTTATCAATAGTATGTAACTTGTAGGGGTGTTGTCAGGATTAAATGAAAGCACATTTAATGTCCTTAGCTTTGTCTAATGAGTAGAATGTGCTAAAATATAAATATTAGTCATTATTATCCTAATTTTTCATACGACTACTACTGGATCCCAGCAGGTAATGCATCTCAATAAATGTCTGAGCTTAACTGAACTTCGCAGTCATTTCCAGGTCAGCTGTGCCCTTATAAGGAAGTCCAGGGGAGTAAGTCTAGTCCTCATTCATGCTGATGTTCACGTGCTTACTGTCTGCTTTCCTGGTGTTCCCACGCCTCTGTGTGGTTTTCATCTGGGAGCCCGATTTATACCTTCTCCAGGGACACACATCCACTAACTGAAGAATGAAAACAGAAGTCAGGAACTGAACTGAAGAAGTCAGACAGTCTTATGGATACCACTGATCTCATTTCTCCAGACCTCGGGACTGGTGGCAACCTGGGCACTAGCCCAGCCTAGCCGAGTGCCCACTGGACTGGGAGGCTCCGGGGAACATACGGGGCTTTCCCATGGCTTTCTGCTTTATGCACAGAGGACCTGTGTAGACTCTACCTGTCACCTGACCGAGAGTGGTCATGCCTCCAAAGGCAGGGCCATGCTCAGTCATCCCAGCTCCACCTGCTCTGTGGATGCTCTGCTCTCTCTAACAAGACAGTTAAATAAAAATTCTTTTTTCCAGGGTAATCAAGAGCCAGCGTGCACAGTGCTCCCCAGGGCTGGGATGACAAAGGCTGGATTATTCATTACAATCTGTTCCTCCGACTAATATCTTCTCCGCGGGTTTCAATGCAATTGTTATTCTTGCTAATTGTTCCAACAGCGAGTTGGTGGCCAAGTTGTCAGGTGAAATGACAGAGGGAAGATAAACTGTGTCTTTCTTCACTTCATATCCAGAGTCTCGAGGCACTTGGGCGTTCTAGAGCCCGGTGACAGCATGGTCAAAGCGAAAGGCCAATCTGTCTCTGAATGCCAGTCAGTCACCAAGTGGAGGCTTTTTCCTTTTAAGTTCTTTAAATCAACCTCATTTCCACTTCAGCTCAGGTTTTCCCCTAGGTCCCTCTCTCTGTTTCCTTCTATGCTAAAATATAGAAATTCCTTTGGAAAACTCATTAGAGCTAATTATTTCGTGCTTGGAAACATAGCCAAAGCATGACTAGTTATCTCAACAGATGGACTATCTTTTTCTTCAAAGGTTACCAGGGCGATGGTATCAGAGTTGCCCTTGATATTCTTTGAGGACGTAACAACCTTTAATGCTGAGTAGTTTCTCTTCATCATGGTCTCTTTTCAATTTCTATCACTTTTCTTTTATCCTCTCCTTGGTGAGAATGGCAAAGAGATGCATGGCAACTGCATGTAGCCATCTTTCATGCATTATTTCTCGTCTACTTTGTTTGTGTAAGAGTCTTCTCATCTTTCCTCTTGCAAGAAATGGACATTTACCCCTAACCAATTTGACTAAATGGATAGAGCATTGGCTTGCAGACTCAAGGGTCCCCAGTTCAATTCTGGTCAAGGGCATGTACCTTGGTTGCGGGCACATCCCCAGTAGGGAGTGTGCAGGAGGCAGCTGATCAATGTTTCTCTCTCATTGATGTTTCTAACTCTCTATCCCTCTTCCTTCCTTTCTGTAAAATATCAATAAAATATATTTAAAAAAATAAAAGAAATGGACATATAAGAACTGGATAAATCCCAGGACAAAAAAAAATGAAGCTACCTGCAAAACCAAGATACTACCTGGAGATGAAGTGGCTGCAATTGCTCAATAAACCTCTATGTTAGTTGCACATTTTCTGTAGTTTGAAGCCTATCCTATCAGAGACAGACAGAGGGGTTGGAGTTGAAAACTCACGTGCTTTCTGGGGCTAGCCCTGATGTTCAGGTGAGTTTGTGATTTGAACTGTAGGTCATTTGTCAGGTAGCTATGTTCAGAGAGTCCTGGTGCATTCAAAAGAGCCTCTCAAGTTCAAGTTTTGACTGTCCACTTATAAAACATTGATCCTGGGCAGACCCTGAGGTGCATGGGTTGTTCGTGCAGATGGACCGAGTCAGTGCCTGGAAAGGGTCTTGTGAAATGCAAAAGACGGCTATACGTCGCAATTGCACATTCAAGGCAAACAGTAGGCAAGGCAGCCTCAGAGCAGTCACACCAGGTGTGCGGTGAGGACAGAGAAGGGCAGAGGGTGGGGAACAGTCTCTGCAAAGAAACCAGGCCCCTCCTCAGGCTGCAGGCAACTGGTGAGATGACCAAAACCAGGAAGTTAATGCTAACACAATAGCATTATCTAAACTGGGGATCTTATGCAAATGTCACCAAGCCTCCCACTAATGTTCTTGTTCCGATGTGGGAGCCAATCCAGATTCCAAATGGCCATTGGAGGGCATGCCTTGTTCCACTTCTTCAGTCTGGCATGTCTCTCAGTCATTCTTCGCCCTTCGCGAGTGGGCACTTTGCATAGTCTTGGCTAATCATTTTGTAGAACTTTCCTCACTTTAGGTTTGCTTGATTTCCCCCCTCGATTTAATTCACTTATGCATATTTGGTATAAAATGCATTACCAAAGCAATGTCATACCCTTCATCGCGCATCTTACAGGAGATACATAAGGTTGATGTCTTCTTATTGATGATTTAATAAGAACGCTTGCATATGGTTGGATCTGCCATATTTCTTCCCTACAGAGTTACAATTTCCCCCTTAGCATTTAACAGCTACTTTGTGGGGAGATATTTTGAATATGCAAATAAACTGCTTCTCATCATACTTCCACCCATTAATTTTATTATCCCTTCATGGTTCTTCCCTGCATCAGTGATTACTGTGGTGGTCCCCAAATGGTGATTTCTATTTTTATTATTCCTTGTACGTTTATTAATTAAGATTCTCCTGTAAAGACGAGTTTTCCCTTCTCCCCCATTTATTTCTTCATTCTTTTAAAAAATTTATATCTGTATGACCTCATGTATATTTATTTTAGTCCATGAGAGTTACAATCCATTACTGTCATTCTTTATTTTATTGCATATATTGATCCTGATTGACCTATTAGGAACGCCTTCAAACTGGTTGCTAGATCCTTTTGAAGTGACACCATAATTTTTAAAGCAAGATCCTCCTCTGGCACCATAAAATAGGGATATGCTGCTAAGCTGGTTCTCTGGAAGGAAGGAAGGAAGGAAGGAAGGAAGGAAGGAAGGAAGGAAGGAAGGAAGGAAGGAAGGAAAGAAGAGAGGAAGGGAGGGACGGAAGGAGAGATGGAGGGAGGAAGATGTACTTTCCTGCCTCAGCCCTGGAATCAGCCATTTCTCTAAGGAGCCCTGATAGTTTGCATTGTATAACAGTGTGAGGAAACCAGTTTCTGGGTACTAGGTGTGTACCTAAGCTTACTTAGAGATGAGAGTTAGGGAGAATTTCTGTACATATATCTACACATACATTAATATCTATTTCTCTGGCTGTATTTATCTTTAAAATAATGATATCAAACTGATACTATTGATTTCAATTCAGCAACACAGGGTTTATTTTTACCATCTCCCTCTCTGTTTTGGAGATTCTTTCTCTGACTGTGAGAAACCTGGCTGTTATTAGGCTCTTGTTATAGACAATATATTTACCTATTTGCTTATTCTTCTAATATTATCAATCTACTACATTCTTGTGAAAATAAACTCACTGCTAATAATATCTACCAATATACTAATAAATACTAATATATTCTCCTAGTGCTATTAATAGTAATAGTACTATATACTAGTATCATACATACTAATAATGTTTGTGCAGGGTTTTTCTTATCTTTAGCCTTAAAATATACAGTCACTGTGTTAGCCCCTGAGCCTACCTATATCACAGCAGACAGTCAAAAGAAACTTGTTGAAAGAATAAATGATTTAGTACATTCACTTGGTCCTGTCTGTCTTCTAAATTCAAGAAGTTTCTAAAGAACAATCAGTGAAATGTATTTTTGAAGAATCGATGATATGTCTATTCGGGGATTCAGAATCCAAGGATATGTGACTCAAAGAAGCCTTGGACATCATGTAGCTTGTTGCCTGATTCAAAAGAAGGAACTGGAGCCCAAAGAAGCAAAAAGTGTCCATCATCCCACTGCCAGATTCCGGGCACCGAGCCCAATGCTTCTCAATCACAAAGCTGGGAATTCTATCTTTCTCCTTCTGAACAGAAATTTGGGGGGAGGGGTCAGGGGAGAACATGAGAATCAGGATGCTGTGAAGAAGTTTTCATTCATTTCATCCAGGTATAAAACCAGCATGGTCAAGGAATGTACCTAAAGCATTTTTTCACCATCCATTTCTACTATTTTGGTTTTGATCACACTGGGATGAAGAATTATCTATTTTTACTTCATTTAGGAGTGTTTTTTCATTGTTTCCTGTCTGACAGTGATGTTCAGACACTATTATGTTTCAAATACCTGAAAATACCTCAGAGATTACTTTACAGTGAGCCAGAGAAAGAGGAAATTCTCCACATTTTTGCAACCATTAATGGCAGGAGAGGGGCTAGTTCCTACATTTTCTGATTTTTTTGGACTGATGTTCAACATTTTTCAGTCTAAAAAAAAGTCATTTTTTAATTTCCAAAATTTTCTAACAAATCAAGCAATTATTTGAAGAATTTTAGACAAGTGCTCCTTACAGATTATCAGGATTATTGATATTTATACATTTATTCCACACACTTTTTTTTGGTTTTGTTTTTACTTCTTAACTTTGAAAAATAATGTAATTGTTCCAAGTCTGAATTATCACACTTATAAAATTGGGCTAATAGTACATCACAGCAGGTGTTTGAGAATTCAGTATTGTAAATTGCTTAGAACCATGGTCGGCAAACTATGGCTTGCGAGCCACAAGCGGC
The DNA here is from genome assembly GCF_964339955.1 of Pipistrellus hanaki. Classification (NCBI taxonomy): domain Eukaryota; kingdom Metazoa; phylum Chordata; class Mammalia; order Chiroptera; family Vespertilionidae; genus Pipistrellus; species Pipistrellus hanaki. Next base: position 45,479,390 of record NC_140519.1, on the reverse strand, counting down.
TCTTTGGCCCCTTGAGTGTGGCTCTTCCACAAAATATCACGGCCTGGGTGAGTCTATTTTGAAGAAGTGGCGTTAGAAGATGTTTAAGTTTAAAAATGTGGCTCTCCAAAGAAATTTCAATGGTTGTACTGTTGATATTTGGCTCTGTTGATGAATGAGTTTGCTGACCACTGGCTTAGAATTGTGATTGGACTCTTACATGGAAGTCATTATTAGAATTCTTATTTTCCTTCTTGTTATTATTTTCTATTATTATTACTAGTAATTGTTATTAGTAGTAGTATTATTATAGTAGGAGGAATAGTAAAGCATAGACTATTTACAGTGACTACTATTTTTGAGGTTCTTTGTGGCCTAAAGGTGTAGAGCCACCGGGGCTGTCCATCTACTCAAGGCAGTCGTTTCTCAACTCATTTGAAAAGAGAATCAATGAAAGCAGTCCCTCACTTAGCTTTCATTCCCCCCAAGGACAGCTTCCAGTCCCCTGTCAGAAGTAATATCTGCTGTCAGAAGCCTGAGGCAGCGCTTTGTCAGGGAAAGCACAAGTGCTCCCAATGGAGGACCGAGTTATTTCGTTCTTTGCTCTACGTTTGCAAGGCTCATGGAAACTCTGTCTTCCTGTCAGTAGCACAGAACTTTAATTTCTTTCCTCTCAGCAGAAAGGGGCTTCTCTTAGAGTGAGCATTTTTGCTTTATTTCCCACAATTAAATCTTTTTATTCAATGTGGTTCACCTTAAGTTTATATATATTTTTAATATAGAGATTAGTACTTTTTAAGAGCTCTCATTCTCTTGCCATATATTTTACTTGAATATAAGCAAAGGCAATTGGAGTAGCTCCACATATACTTTCTATATTGATATTTTAAAGAAAAAAAAATTCAGTGTTTGCTTTAAAGATGGATAAAAACAAAAAAGTTCCAAATATGTGCCATAGATTTTTTTTTTTTTTTTGCATTGAGGAGATAATGCAATTTAAAATTAGAGAAAGAAATTTAATTACTTCCTACAATATATGTAAGAGCATTTGTTTATTCTTTAGCTGCCTTTATTGCTTAGACAAGACAGACAGCCAAGTATGTAAAAGATAAAAAATGGTTAGCAATGATTCAATAAAATTTGTCCAACAGAAACACTCATATGCCCAGTTTTATTAATATATAAATCTAATATTTGGGCATATTCACAGTATGCTGATAATGAAAGTAATGATATTTCTAGGGCTGGGGAATACATGAGAAATTCAAGCAAAAAAATCATAAACTTATTAAAGTTGGATATCAACTCAAAGGTCTAGTATGCCCATCCAGTTGCAGGAATCACATTAATAGTTATCAACTTCACTAGCAAAGATATTCCCGAGTCTGCCTAGGATAGCTGTTGAGAGAAAAAAATATTGGAGTGTGTGTGTGTGTGTGTGTGTGTGTGTGTGTGTGTGTGTGTGGTGGGGGGGCGCTCTGAGGATTGGGGGGGCGGGGTAGCCTGTATGCTGCTGTCCAAGGTCCTAAATATTGCTTTTGTTATGATATAGTTCAATCCCAATAATCTTGAACTAAATGAGAAATAGACAGTGGTAGGAAAGGGGGGAAAGAAAAAAAATTAGAGAGAAGATAGAGGGGTGGTGAGAGGGACTTAGCCTTTAAAGAGTGCCAGGAAAACAAAATGAGAGCCCTTAAATTCTCCATCATGTTCACATAACTCTAATTACAAAAAAGGAAAAGTCTTGTGAGTTGTTAGGTTGGATGATGCTACATGTTGGGTTTCCTGGGACATAGACTCTGAGTCAGAGTTAGAATAAGCGTGCAGAATATGGGAAGGGGAAGAAGTAGGTTTGGGAAGAGGAAGATGCCAACCTGAAGAGCAGTCTCAAAACCCTCAGTTTATCCCATGGGGAGTGCTGAAGCTAGTCTGGACCTTCAAAGGTATTTAAAGCTGAATTAAGCTTCTGTATTTCACATCGCTCAGTCATTGGATCCACATTGTCTTGAGAAGGGGCCTTGGGTGAAGTGGATGTCTAGAACTGAAGCAGTTCCCGAAGGGGATTATAGCTGGGCTACAAGGTCTTTATTGAAGAGAGATCTGGATGGCTCATGCCAGTGCCTACTGCAGGGGTCGTATGCCACATTATTCCTCATCTTATGTTTATTTGTAAGTGTAATACCCCCTGTAGACTCATGGTAGTATTTCCCTTCTCTTTATATATATATATCAGTAAACCTCCTACATCTGATGGAGCCAATAGCTTTCTCTTAGTAATTCTCAAGCATTCTTATTGCTTGTTCACATTTTAACCCCTCAGCCATTTGAAGGCATCAACCATGCTTCACCACCATTCAACCCTTTGCTTTTCCCAGTGCACCATCCTTGGCTATAGAAAAGTTTCTTGAAATGACAACAATCTCTCAGTCATCCTTCATTTCACTCATTCTCCTGTAGTTGTATTCTTGTTTATATAAGTCATTCATAGAAATAGTACCTAGCGCTACACGACCTGGGGAGATGCAGTCACTAAGTTACTTGGAATACATTTTAGGAGCTGAACAAGTATTCTGGCATTTATTCAAATGGTGTACGTTGGAGAATACCAAAGAATAACCAAGAAAAAGGAAAGGGGATAAGTAGGACTATATCAGGAGAAAACTATTTAAAAAGTGCATAATTTTAAGATTCAAGGATATCCGGTTGGGCAGAAGAAAAGACAAAGCAAGGAGGGAGTCTTTATTGCCTGTACACTCTTCCATCCAATAGAGTCCTTTGCAGCTATACAGCCTGATTTTCACTGCTCAGCTCGCTCCACACGAAGCAGGCCTCCAGCATTCTCAGCTGCTGCTCTGTCTTGGTTCTGGACAGCTTGCTCTGCTTATACTACCTTCTCCCTCACCCCAACATGCTCACTTCTGATTTTCAGATTCCTTGTCCACTGATGATCTCACCCTCTGGATAAGCGAATTGGCACCATTTCACTTTCCTCACCGGTAATTTAAGTCTTTCCTCTGGCTGTATTTAAAGACAGAAAGTTCCAGAAGGGCAGGGACTATACTGTTTTACTCACCACTTTCTCCCTGGTGCCTAGCACGGTACCTGGCATCAAGGAGATGGCCAGTGAGCTTTGGTTGATTGGGTGGCACCTCTGCAGCTGCTGGCAAACATGTGCATCTTCTCCTCTGCTTGGGACATTGGCTCAGCCCATCCTGTGAGCATGTCGCTTACCAAGCCCGTGTCCTATGAGAGGCAGGCCAACACAGTGAGTCAGTACTCCCCTCTTTACAGAGGAAGCCCCATCTGCCACAATTCCCAGTCTTGGAGAGCAAGCAGTTAACTCCGGAGAAGGGAGAAAGGAGAAGACAATCGAGGAATGGCCTTCATTTCCAGGGGCATCTGCTTCCCAAAATGAAACATTTGGAAGTTTTTTGAGTGCCTGAGGGGGGGAGGAGTTAAAATGCACCATGTGAAGTGAGGTTATTTAAATTCTGATCTAACTGTGTGGCCTATCTTCATGCCTGCATTAAAATTGCTCAGCCTCTGACCATCCACCCCCGTCATTTTGTTTGGATTAGCCGAGCGCTCCACTTGTGTGGTACGTTTTGATTCTGTCTGACAGAGTGTTCCCATCCCATCCTCCCTCAAGTAGGTCTGGGGGAAAAATGTACTGAGCTGAGAAGTCACAGTCTCTGCTTTTTTATGCTTCCAAGGAAACTTCACAGGAAATGGCTTGGCTTGCCATATTTAGGATCGCTTGGGGTGCAGATTCACACGGAGTTTCTCTCCAGTCACATTTTACACAGAAAAGTCAATGGCAGATGCAAAAAAAAGAAGCGATCTCACAGCCCAGTCCCAGGGTGCTTAGAGAGAATGATGAAAGCCTTCCAGCTGATAGATGAGGAAATTGATTCCTGGTGAGGGAAGAGGTTTTCCTCAAAGCTACAGTGAAGTCCTGATTTAAGAACCAGGACTGGATTCCAGGTGTCTTGTCATGATTAGGCACGAGATAGAGTTAAGGAATAATATTTTCTATAGAGCCAGATAGCTGCATGCTTTCTCTTAAACTCTATTGTCCCAATTCCCAATGCAGTGATGAAAAATAGGTTTGTGTGTGTATTGGGATGGAGTTCAGATAACAATGTCAAGAATATGGACCAGTGAGCGTGGCCAGTATGGCTCAGTTGGTTGAGCATCGGCTCATGCACTGAGAGGTCACTGGTTCGATTCCCAGTCAGGGCACATGCCCAGAATGTAGGCTAGCTCCCCATTAGGGAGTGTTCAGGAGGCAGTCAATCAATATTTCTCTCTCTCTCAAATTAATTAAAAAATAGTCTAGCTGGCATGGCTTAGCAGTAGAGTGTCAACCTATGAACCAGGAAATCATGGTTCCATTCCTGGTCAGTGCACATGTCTGGTTTGCAGGCTCGATCTCCAGTGGGGGAGGTGCAGGAGGCAGCTGCTCAGTGATTCTCATCATTGATGTTTCCACTTTTCTCTCTCTCTCCTTTCCTCTCCGAAATCAATAAAAAAAATATTAAAAAATTTTAAATAATAAAATCAATAAAAACATATATTAATAGAAAAAGGATGTGGCTAGAAAAGTCCTCACTGTGGGAGGTCTGAATGTTTTATGAAGGTAAGAATACAAAGGGTAGGATCAATTAATCTAGATTGGAGGACCCTCATAGGATATTTCTCTTTAGAGCCTAGAGATTTTATTTCCTTCCTTTTAAATAGAAGAGTGAGGAGGCCTGGACAACAGAAAAAGAGTAAACATCAACTTGTGCCTTACACTGTTTTCACTCAAGAGGAACAACAAAGGACAATATCTGCAGCAAAGTGGTAAGTGGCAGAAGCTTCAACATGCACCAGACATTGTCCAGGACCTTTATCTGGGATAGGGCATGTGCTTCAGTTATGCTGGAGGGGACTGCTGCTTCCACATACATCAGAAGACAGGCAGAGATGTTTGTTACCTTTCTGCAACTTTGTGAGGCAGTAGGACTAAAGGAAGAAGGTAGAGAAGAAAGGAGAGTGAGAGTATTAGTTTGAAAGCATATTCTGAAATGTTCTTGCACCATGCCAGTCTAGGATAAGCACCTTATCTTTGATGTCTACTTTACAAATCATTTTGGATTTTGTTCCATGTCTCCTGCTGCACCTGTACCTTGCTCCTGACTCTGTGTTACCTTCAGTTCCCAAATTCAACTTAACCTTGAACTAAACCGTCAATCAGCTCTTCTAGTTTACTGCTCATCATTCTTTCCTTGGCTCCTGTTTATTCTTCACTTCTGGATCCCTCTACCCATGTAGTTCATGTTCAGTTTCACTGGGCCTCACTCCCAAGTTTGGAGCTATCTGAGGTTTACATGTGGTCTCCTGGAAAGCCAGAAAGAACAATGACTAAGGATGCAAAGATCTGTCCTCTTGTTCCAGTTCTACCTTCACATCACTCATGTTAGCATTTTCTGCAACCCAGTTTATCTTTTGTGGCATGGGAGTATAATGTCTAGTCTAATATGTATATTATTATAATACAATATGAACACTATCCTATGTAATAAAAGCCTAATATGCAAGTTGACCAAATGGTGGAATGACTGGCCGCTATAACATGCACTGACCACCAGGGGGCAGGCACTCAATGTAGGAGCTTCCCCCAGCCCGCAGGCCCCAGGCTAGCCAAGGCAGGTGCCAGCAAGAGCCCTCCAATTGCCCCATTTATCATCCAACAGATCGGCCCTAATTGGTGGGCAGGCCTCGGGATCCTATCCTTGCATAAATTTTGTGCACTGGGCCTCTAATCTATATGTACAAAAGCCTAAGTGACCGGTCATCTGGTAACTATGATGCACACTGACCACCAGGGAGCAGATGCTCAACACAGGCATGGAAATATGGAAATATGGGACAGACTGATGAATCTCACAGGGACGGAGAGAGGAGGCAGGGTGGGAAGAGATTAACCAATGATCTTATATGCAAACTAGAGGCCTGGTGCATGGATTTGTGGGTCCCTTGGCCTGGCCTTTGGGGATCCTGTGGACCCTCTCAGCCTGGCCTGCAGGGATCAGCCTGAAACAGGCTCTCCAACATACCCCTAGGGGGCCTGGATTGCGAGAGGGCACAGGCCAGGCCGAGGAACCCCACTGGTACACAAAAGGCCTCTATTATAACTATAATATGTATGATAACTAATACAAGCATAAGCATTAAGTGAAAAGGCAAAGACAGAGTGATTGGCGTGATGGAGTGACTGGTGAATGCTGATCTTTTCCTTCCATTCTTTAGCCCTGACATTGCCTGGTTCTGGCTGTAAATATTTCAAGAAGAGGCCTTGAAAGGGACTGGAATAACATTTCCTCTTGGTCATGGCCTCTTTCCCCAATCTGGCCTGTCTTCCCCTGAAAGTGCTATTGCTATTGGGGGGGGGGGGGGGGGGGATTAGCAACATCAGAGAGATCAGTTCTGGAAGTTTTTTGGATATAGGTGATGATTCTAGGCCAAAAAGCCAGCCCTCCCTCATGCCCTGCCTCCATCTGTCAATCACAAGAACCTTGCCCTTCCCTTTAACTTTACTCCAGGTGCCTGCTTGTTGAGATGTCAAGGCTCCAGACATCTATAGCCACCACGTTTCCCAGTTTCTCCAGCTTGATCAACCCCATTATCATGCAATTATTGTCCCTTGCTCCTCTGGGCTCTCTAAGCCTTAGTTTCTTCATTTGTAAAATGAGGTTGGAATCTATATTTTGGAACATAATGATAATGTGCATAAAATGCCTACTACACAGACACTCAAAGGAGGATGTAGGAAGTATGATTATCTTAAATAATCTCATGCAAAGCTACCTGTAGTTTATCTTTGTAAAGTGTTTGCTATGCAAATATTGATAGATTTTTTTAAAAGAATCCTTTGTCAGATTATTTATTTCTAAAAACCTAAATATTCTTCCAGATGTCGGTAACACCGGGAGGGTAGTTGTGATCATTGTGGTGTGCACTGAAATAAAGGGTGTGCACTTTGGACCAGTGTAGGCTTTAAGCCCAGCTCAGTCATCTAGTAGTACATTGTTTCAAGGCCAACTGTATGACATTGGCAAGCTTTTGCACCTTTAATTTCCTCATCTGGACAATTCTGATAGTAGAACCCACCTTGTACGCATTTTGTATTGCGCCATCTGTCATGTACCAGTTACTCAATATGTTAGCTCCTTTTCCTTCATAACTGGTCCCTCTAAAATCATCCATATTTCCTAATTGAAGATAATTCATGCCTTGTCTTCTTTGATGAGAGCTTGAGCATGTTAATGATCCTCCCTGCAAGCTGCTTTGATTAAACACCAATGCATGACCTAAAATATGACTAGCCCATCCTCCTCACCATCCTATGTCCTCCCTAACCTCAGACTCCTTTCTCATCTAGAAAAATCTCCCTTCAAAATTTAAAAGGCCAAAGGGAATTCTGAAGAAAGTAAATCCCTCTCTGCTTTGCCAGAAAACTTTCCCACAAAGAGGAAATTCTGCAAATACTCGGATGACATCACCGAGAAAAGGCCCTTGTTCCCTCAGAGCCCAGCCTCCCTAGAAGATGACAAGGGCTTGGGATAGAGAAAGCCCGGGCCACTTGTCGGATTTGGCAAGCAGCAGCCAGCAGCTGGTCCGGCCGGTTAATTAGCCCTGCACTCTGTGCCCGCCCAGCCTGCACTGGCCAAGGCGGAGCGAGCGGCTCTGGCCTGCTTTTCTCTTTCTATTAACAAAGCCCAGTACCATCGGATTACCTTGGCCTGGAGCCAGGACTGCCCGCTGTTTGCCTCCCTGTGCGTTGCCATGGCAATGGCCATGCACCTTTTGCCAAGGCAGCAGCTGGTGGATGGGTAGTGATTACCTGCCAAGCAGATTTCCTAGTTCTGATAAATGAAAGAGGGGAGAGGTTTGAGGCTCAGACGACGAGAGAAGGGTCTCTGCGTTTTTGACCCATTTCCCCTTTTTTATTTTTCGAATACAATGATTATTCTCCTTCATTTGTCCAGGCATTCAACTGCTAAGCACATAGCCCCGTTTTGCCTCGTCTTCTCCTTGCATTATCTTTTATGGAGGAGACACATGAGCAACTTAATTCTTACCTTTATGGCAGGGCTAGCACCTTCCACACTGCAGTGCAAAGTCTTGGGGAAGCGAGGGGTCCAGGCAATGGAAAGAATTTTCACGAGTATAAAAAGGCAGTGTCCACTTTGATGGAATCATGGAAACTTAGTAGGAAAGGCAGGGGAATAATGGTGTGCACCTATAGGGCATTCCCAGGGAATTCTGGGTCCCTGGACTTTAGCATGGCCTTTTCACCTTCCATTGTATACATAAAACATGTATTAAACACTGACTGTGTGCAAAGTTAGTTTTTACTGAATTGCAAGCATCGATTCCCTGCTATCTTCCATGTATAACCAATGCTGGGACTACCCAGGCTGGTTAGATTTCAGAAGGCTAAGCAAGGTTGGTGAGCAGAGAAGGTGGATTTTGCCAGGGACCCAGGCAGGACTGAAGTGCGGACTGGTGAGGGCCTTACAGAGCTGGAGTATGGGAGCTATGGGTGGGAGAAGGATGAGGAAAGTCAGGGAAGCAGGCTGGGGGGTTGTGTGTTTGGAAGGCATAGGCACTGAGGAGTTCACACCTAGGAACCTGCTCTCTAGGTGATGGAGTTAGGTTCTTAGGACAGAAGTAAAAAGACCAGTGAAACTCCTTGTCTCACAGAATGGATTGCATCAATGGGAGAAGTGAGAAGGATCTGAAAAGGCTCAAGACCTTCTCAGCAATTACCCTCTTTCCCCATAACAACAGCTAACCCAGATGGGAGGCCTTTGATGCCCCGGGCTCCATGATGGTTGTCCCATGTGTGTCCTCTAGGACACATCTACCTCAATCACAGTCATTGTCGTCATCCCCACATCAACCCCAGCATCAGGTCCCACTCTACAGAAGAGAACATGAACTTGGGGATGTTTCTGTGATTGCACAGCTGATAGGATTGGCAACATATGGTGCTGTAGTTTAGATTCAAAGTAGTCTGATTCCAGATCGTTGGGTCTTAAATATTTTATCACACTGTGTCCCAAATTCTACGCAAAGTAGAATGAGATTCATTTCTAGGTAACACAAAGCTCATAATCTAAGATGGGATTGGTTAGCAAACCTTTTCTATGATGAACCAGATAGTAAATATTTTGGGCTTTGTGTGCTAGGCAGTGTGCCCCTGACCCTCTGCTAAGGGATGTGAAAGCACCCCTAGACAATATGTAAACAAATGAGTGTGGCTGTGTTCTAATAAAACTTTATTTAAGAAAAAATAGGCAATAGACCAGATCTGCTCTGTGAACTATAGTTTGCCAACTCCAGATCTAGAATAAAACATATGGGAGGGAGCTCTTTGGGCATAAAAATGGGGCAGCTTAGGTGATGAGTTACTGAATTGAACTTGGAGGGAACTTATCACCTAAGAGACAAAAATTTAGATCTAGGAAATTCATCTATTCTGAGAGCTCTTGTTGGACCAAATATGGGAAATAATCAGGAAGGACTGAGGGGGATGGGACTACTGGGCTTATATCAACATCTCTTAGAGCAGTGGTCGGCAAACTGTGGCTTGTGAGCCACATGCAGCTCTTTGGCCCCTTGAGTGTGGCTCTTCTACAAAATAACACGGCCTGGGTGAGTTTATTTTGAATAAGTGGCATTAGAAGAAGTTTAAGTTTAAAGAATTTGGCTCTCAAAAAAATTTTCAATTGTTGTACTGTTGATATTCGGCCCTGTTGACTAGTGAATTTGCTGACCACTGTCTTAGAGAAAATGGGTGAACTTTGAAAAAGTCTGCTTTCCTAGAAATAGCAATAAAATAAAACTAACGATGTTCTTGGTTAAAGTGTTAAGTAAAGGTTGGAATGAAAGCACATTGTGGAGGGCCTCCATCATTATATGAGTAACCTTCAGAAAACATGTAGGTTTCCTGGGATTACTTGCAGAATTGTTTGGAGATGTTCATGTATGTGATCACTCCTCCACCTTGGTCCCACCTAAAGAGAAACAACATAACTCAGTGAATGAAGACACCAGGGTTGGACTCAGATATACTGTAGTGTACATATGGATCTTCTAGTCATTAACTCTGCCTCATAGAACATGCTGTTTTCCCACATTCATTGTACACATCTATAAGATGGGATAAAAAATAATGCCAACATGTTGAAGGCTATTGTTCTGAGCATTGAATGAGTTGATACACATAAATCGTGGTGCAAGAGCCCCCAAGTAGAGGAAGAAGGTCTAGTCCTCACAGAGAGAGTGTACTTGGGGGGTTGAGCCCATGGCCTCTGGAGCCAGATGCCTGTATCTCGTTTTCTTTATTTGCAAAAATAATGGGTAAAACACAAAACTTACCTCATTGGGTTATTGTGAGGATAAAATGAGATCATGACTATGAAGAGATTAAAGAATACCTGACACATAGTAGGTATTCTTTAGGTTTAAGATTTCTACACAAGGGCAAACGGAGGCTCAAATGATTAAGGGACTTGTCCAGAGTCACACTGATATTTGGAAATCTTCTGATCTTGGAAGTGAGAGAATGTTAGAAACTTGAATCCTAAAACAGTTTTTGTCACCATATCAAATTAAAGAAGAAAATGTCTTATTAATGATAAACATTCCTACAGTGCCTACCAGATGCCAAAAGCATCCTAAGTGCTTTACGTTTACATTCCATTCAACCTCTCATCAATCACAGCACAGATAGGCTAACTACCTTTTTCAGAGTGACAGAGTAGTAAATGGGGAGTTAGGATTTGAACACAAACATTTTACTGTGCCGCCTCTCAAATAACGTTATTAAGTCCCAGCAGAGGAATAGTAGAAGATAATGAGAAAAGGCTAATGGGAATGCCTGGGTGTGGAACAGCTCTCCAGATCTGAGAAGTGAGCACAGGACCCCAAGTTCCATTTCAGGAGACCTTGGAGTATGAGCTGTGTCTGCTTCAGGAAGGTTGTTCAGTCCTCAAGCATTTGTCTAATGTTCACCTCCTGATGAAGGCTGAACTACACCCTCCTCATCCCCAGCGAATTTATCTCTCCCTGTTGCCTGTTCCCATTGCCCCCTTGTCTAGACTTCTGTTACAGCCTCCCCAGCACGTTCTTAAGTGTGTCAGGTGACATTCTCTCTATCTCATGTCTAAGTCCTTGAGGCTGTCTTATCTGTCTTTGTATTTTCCGGACCCAGTACCTGACTCGGAATAAATGCCTGATCCATTTTTACCAATTGAGTAAACAAATCTGTAACGAAATGAATGAAGGCTCTTTGGAGAGAGGAAGGGATGGGTCCACAGGCTGTGATAAGATTCAAGGGAAATCCAGGATTGTGTTGTAATAAACTCCTAGCAGTCCTAATGCAACTCCACCCCAGCTGGATGTGGAAGCGAGAGGCAACGTGAGCCCATGTTCTTCTAAGAATAACACCTACAAGATAGCAACGTTTGCAATAAGCCCTTCTCTGGAAAGGTTCCTGCGCCCTGTAATTTTACTTTTATAGTCATGGCCCCGGCGTGTTTGACTTTGCAAATCCTCTCACTGCAATCCAAAGGTCTGTTTATAAGAGCCATATCTTAGGCGCGTTCCTCTGCACGATAGAGGGATTTGTTCTCCTCTGTGTAAGCTGGTCCCCTGGTACCACATTGCATTCTGCTCCTTGAGGGCTTCTCTACGTGGCAGATGGGAAGGGACACCCAACAGTCTAAAACAGAGCTGGTCGTAACCATCAAAGCCCTCTAACAATAGAAATGACCATAACAACAGTAACAATAACAGCCCAAAGCAGTTGTCATCCAAGAGGTAATAGCCAATGGAGACTTAGGAGAAATGAGATAGTGCACCAGAGGAGCAATATGATATTTTAAGTGACCTTTTCTAGGTAGTAGGCAGGAGCCGGGGACATTGAAAACAGGCTTGGGAAGTAAAAAATAAAAAGGTTGTAACACAAAGAAAAATAATTCAGGACCTATTTTAGGATTCAGCAATAGCTACCAGGAGGTCAAGTTTATTAGATTTCAATGTGGTCTGGTTAAGATTTTTAGGACAAGAGCCCTGTCACCACAAAAAACCATTATGGTGGCTTTATAATGTGCTCACTTGGCTAGGCTAGACTGAGCTTTCCCAGAATTCCTTTTTCCAGAATGTTTCTGGTCAGTGTGGCCCAACAAAGATTCTTGTACAAGATTCAAAGGAGCCAGCACTATAGTATAGACTGGAGATGTCCCTGATCTGCTGGCTCACTTTGTCGGCCTGACACAGTAGTTGAGCTGACCATTGCTTCCCGGTCCCCCTATGCCTTCCTAAGCTTATCCATTTCCTGGGCCAGATGCGTATGTTTCACTATGTGATGGAAGATGCAGGGCACCTACACCACCAAGGCCAGAGGTTGCAAGGACTGACTTGGATTTCAGCCCATCTTTCTTGGTACTGATGGCTGCCAGCTTACCCTTGCTTGCCCAGACTTCACATTAATTTTCCCTCCTTATTATCTGCTTTCTGAGCTCCAAGGTCCAGCATGAGGCACAAAGGCAATATCTTAACCAGCTGCACAATTGAGCAGGGGTAAACCCCTCTAATGAATTCCTTATTATATACAGACCAGGAGCCCATTGCCCACCCTCCAGTCACGGTCCGGCCCTGCCTCGCTCTCTGGCCCTTGAAGCAGCCATGGCTGCTGCTGATCAGGCCCTCCCCCACTGCAGGTGCATGAAGGCCCCTGCTGCCCTGCTCCCCCAGATGCTGTGCATTCAACCTCCTCTGGTCTGGTTGACACCTTATGGTGCCCCAGATAATTAGCATATTTCTCCTCAACTGAATTGAAAGAGTACAGAAAGATTGGCCTGGGTTCAGATCCTACTCTGGCCACTCCTTATTTCCAAACTTCCATGTAGATTCTCATCTTGATGAGCCTTGCATTTATCACCCATAACATGAGGCTAATACCTACCTTATAAGGTTGTTATAAGGATTAAATACAATAAATATGTGCATAGCACTTAGCTCATAGTAGATGGTCAGTTATGATGGAGAAAAGGAAAGGCTTTCTTCTTTATTGGCTTAGGGTAGCTTCTCTCCCACCCATCCAAGCCGCTTCATTAGAAGAGGCTGTACTTTGGTATGTGCTCCATGGTTAATTGGTCATGAGTGGTCACAGCGGCCTACTTCCAGAAAGTGATGGAGACGGGGCTGGTTTGACTCAGGCCATGCTTTCTTGCTCCCAAGTGAGTCACTGCAAGTGATTTCCTCTTCACTGTGGGGGATAAATGCCTCACCCGGAATGAGCTGAGCACATGTTCCTCATCCTCAAACATTTCCATGTGTCCCACTGGCTGCCGATTCCCCAGCTCTGCTGTCCCATTTCTTCTTGTCTCTCTTGTGCATGGCAGCTCTGGGGACTGGAGTTGCTGAAAAAGAGAAGGAAGGCCTTGCCAGACAACATCACAAGTTGATGATGAGCCCCTAGCTGAGCCCATCAGTGCCTCGAAGTATCCTGACAGGCCAGGAGATCAGCACCAAGACACCAGGAGTCATCTTAAGACACAGACCGTTTTCTTCAGCTTTACGATTGGGTGTTGTCAGAACTACATTCCTGATGACAAGTCCATTGATCAAAAGTCTCTCCTATTTATTGAGTAATACAGAAGGTACAGAAAAATGAGTCTGGAGAATTGCAAGTATTCCTTACCCTTAATGAGTTAATACATAGCAGAGGCAGTAGAAAGTAGTAGAAAAAGCAGTGGGTTGACAGTGGGACAGGAGGTTCCAGTCTTTCTCTGTTGTTGCCCACGGTGGAAACAGTTGTGGAAAGCCAGTCCATTCCTCTGGGCCTCAGTTTTATCCCCTGAAACACCACCTCAAAGGTCCACTCTGAACTCTGAATACTTAACTTTAAAGCATGGATTAATGGAAGAGAGACTATCAAGCAATAAATACTTTTGAACATTTATTGTGTGCCAGGCATCTTGTTAAGATCCTATAGAATAAACCCAAAGAAAAGTATAATTCCTATGTATACTAAACACTCAAGAAGTGATTGACTAACAGCAAAGCAATACTAGAAAAGGTCTCAAAAGCAGAGCATGATTCATTACCGTGTTGTGATTTGTACAGAAAATATGTACCAAAGGAGATCAAAAAAATGTGAAGGGAAATGAATCAGATTGGTCTGTTAGTTAATGGAGTACATTGATCCTTGATGACGTTTAAGATTTGGATAAGTAAAGAAAAAAAGAGGACCAGGGAGGAAACTAGAGCTGTGCCTCAAACTAGACAACTGCTTATGGATATCACTCTGGAGCAGCAACTTCCCACTGGTGTGCTGTGAGAATGTTTAAAACAAGCAATACATGACATTCAGTCAGGGGCACTGACCTCTTTTCCCTTAGATTGTCAAATTAAAAAAAGCCAACACAACATTAGCCATCAGGTGTGGTAATGAATCGAAATTGTATCTTTTTTTTTGTCATATCAGCAAAATATATGCTGTTTTGTGTGCCACAGGAATTTATTAATTAGTTTATGTGTGCCATGAGATGAAGAAGTTTGAAAACTGCTGCTCTAGATATAACATAGCCTCAGTTTTCTCATTTTCCGTATGGAGTTATCAGGTCAATGATTGTAGAGGGGATCAGACTCAGTATCAAATTAGATGATATTCCTGCCCGGCTTGTGTGGTTCAGTGGTTGAGTGTCAACCTATGGACCAGGAGGTCACAGTTTGATTCCAGGTCTGGGCATATGCCCGGGATGCAAGCTCAGTCTCCACTATGGGGTGTGCAGGAGGCAGCCAATCAATGATTCTCATGTCACTGGTGTTTCTATCTATCTCTCTCTCCCTTCCTCTCTGAAATCAATAAAAAAAAGTATCTTTTAAAAATTGGGTGATATTCCCTATTGTTTGAATCACATTATGCAGGTCTATCAGCCAATTGACTTTATTAAACACTGGCAGTGGACACATAGATAATTTGCAAGCCAATGAGAGGAACACAAATAAGCATAAACTATAGGATTTTCCCTTTAAAAGGCTAACAGCCAGACTGGTACAGCATTTCATAGACACATTTGTCCATTATCAACTAACGTCAAATGAAGCCTTCATGGCTCCAATTACCAGGCCAATAAAGAACCAGGATCCCACATCCAATTCCCACACCACCCTGGAGGAGCTCAACACTGAAAATTTCGTACAAAGGAGGGTAAAAAGTGAAAATTTTTGCCGCAATCATCTTTTTTCTCACCAAGCCAAACACGTGGTGTCTGTTGCTTCTTATTTTTTCTTTTTCTTTGCAAGTTTGCAAAATGACAAAAAGACTTCTCAGGCCGTTGGGAACAGATTGTCCCTTTGGCCCAAGTGGAAGGTGGCGAGATGCTGACTGCTGGGGAAGAAACACTTCTGAAGCACATAGACATGATATTTTAATTTCAGTGTCAGCGGTTTGAATAGGATGACTGAGGCTTTTTAAAGAATTATTGTTTTGGCTTGTAAATGTGCAGATCTGCTTTCAGTCAAGGGGAATCATTGTCACCAGCAGTGAATCTCTCCAGAGGACAAATCGGTAGACCTGCATGTGAGTATCTCAGCATCCTTCTCTTCATGGAGTCTTAGGAAACTACTTTATTAGGTGAGAAGTCTGATTCGTCCAAAGATAACAGGTGACCTGTCAAGGAAACTGACTTTCGACAATTTAGACTCTAGAAAGTGGCTATAGGTTCTGTTCATGCCGTGGCCACTTGACATAGAGTTGTCTCTTTTATTCTGGAAAGCGGATGTGGTTTAAGGAGACGTTCCAGATCCATTATCCAAATCACTGGTGATCCCTGCCCCCTTTTTCTTACTTCACCTGATGCTGCCTGTCAGCATTTATCAGGTCTGCCTTCCCTCCTAGATCACTGCTGAGGAAGGAGGTAGGTTTTGTGCATCTTGGTTTCTCTCCTATTGCCTGGTGCTTGTTTGGCAAGTAATAAGTTAGATTCCAGAAGTGTTTTCCAAAGGGATTTTGATTCCCCAAACAACTTTGCGTGCTATATAAGGCAATAAATAGTATCAATTAGCCAAGAGAGGCGATGGGCCATGTCAGGGCCATTGCTTCCTACTCCTTTCCAGGTAGACAGGTCACCGATGCCTTTATCCCACCTGAGGCCCCTTCTTCATGTGGGCATCTCCAGATCCTCCTGATACTCAATTCAGGGGACTTTTGCTTTAAATAATATCATCATACAAGACTTTGACATATTTTCCTCTATCTTCTCTTGAGATTATTCTGATGATGGATAATGAGGCAAAAACTCAGAAGCTCCTAACAGTGAAATCAGACCTCTCAAACTCTTGCAGGAATTTGAAAAGAAATTTTCACTTGTTATCCTACTTCAGCAATTCTGCTAAGATTTGCCAGTAGCTGTCACATCCCTTGCTCTGTGGAATGGAACAGACCCCCTGGTTAAAAGAAGATGGGGACAGCTTTGCTGCGTCCCTCTCATGCACATTGCTGTCACTTGTCCAGAACCCAGGGTTTTGCTCCGCTAGGAAAGCATGCCATTATTCCTCTGCTGAACAGGCTCACTTCATAGGAAAGATACTGTGTCTTGCTTAGGAATGACTTCTAATAATAAAATACATGTACACCCACCTACCCACCCACACACACACTTCATATGCATATTCTTCTTCAAAATCTTTCAGAGTTTTTGTTAATTATTTGGGTCTTCAATTTTCAAGTCACGTGGAATACATTTTTAATACGGCACAAGTGTGTGATTTACTTTACTTTTTCAAATACGGTAAGCTCACTGTCCCCACTCTGATTTTGAAAAGCCCATTTTCCCTAATAATTTGTAATGCGAATTACTTTCTGGAATATCTATGTATCACTCCAGTGCAATGAAATAAAAAATTCTGGAGATGGGTATAGACATCAGTCATATTTTAAATGTGTCCCCAGTTTATTCCAATCTTCAGCCAAGGTTGAGAACTCTTCCTCTACATGCCGAGAACCAAGGGCGAAGTGATAAAGGCATATTCATGACTTGACTTCTTCTCAGACAGCCACCTCCCCAGTGACCACCCAGTGTTCTCTTATCCAGTGTTCTTGTGATCATGTTCACTACACCATGCTCTTATTGCATGTTGGACCTTTACCTATTGTTTTCTTTGGTATCATCTGCCATTCCATTTTTTTAGCCGACACACATTCATCCTCTAGACTCTGCTCAGACTCCTCTGACCTTCCTAGAGCTTCATCTCATAGCTTATATGAGACTTCCCTCCTCTGGGCCCTTGTGCATTCCACTTTTACCTCCACCATTGCCTTGGTCAAACGATTTAGTCATCTGTTTTCTTTCTGTTTCTCCCATCAGGCCGAGTGTTCTTTGAGGTCAGAGACTATATTATATTAATCTATGATTTCTCAGTTCTTAGAAGAATGCTTGTTACATAGTGGGCCCTCAGAGAATGTTGGATTAATAAATTAACATCATGAGGACATTTTTAGTAAGGACTGAAGGCTCTATCACAGCCAAAGGCTTTACATGACCTCTTACTGATAAGAAAAAGTCTACCTTGCAGCCACAGCAGTGAATTCTAATCAATTAAGGCTGACTCACGCTTGGATTCATAGAAGCACAGCTAAGCATTCACATCCACAAAGATGAATTTTATTTTAAGTGCCCAGGCCCTTGGAATTATTTCTTTCACTGCTCCTCTCTAAACTGCCTCCTGATTCAGTGTAGTTCTGGAGAGCCCATCTTGTCAGGGAGATGATCTGTTGGTATGAATGTATTCTAATCACGTGCTTATGTCTCCCATGAAGTGGGTTAGCCATATTTTTCATCCTTAGTTCCACAGCACAAGCATTCAAACCCATACTTCCTGCCACAGCATCTATGATGCAATTCAGGACCTTGATATTCTTGGCTAGAAGAGAGAGAAGAACAGAAATTTCATTAGTCATCTCCTTGTATTTTGTTTTAATACCCACCATATTCGATTTCCTTTTTGAACTCTGGGAAAGCTGTTTCACCAACTTACAAGAACCCAAATCACAAGATCAAAGACCATAAAACCTAACTGTTTCAGAAAAATAGCTAAATAGTGAAGTAACCACCTTTAACCAGACATACCAACATTTCTTAATAATGTTGAACCAATATGCCAACCTATCTGCTGGGAATAAATAAAACCAAAATTTACCATCTGCATCTTGGCTTTAAGTTTTATAGTTACAAGAAAAAGTTGGTCTATTCTTTTCAGAAAAATTCCACTCTTTGACATCATTACATTATAGGGTTCATATGCAATCTGATTTCAATTTGTTGAAGTTTTAGGCTCTTTATAGGCATAGACCTAATTTCAATAGTATGATTTGCTCTTATTCAGAAATTGTGTTTATTATGTTAGCTTCCTTTTGCTGATGTAACAACTGAGGCACCAAAAAGAGTGTCTCTAAAATCACCTATCATATGGAATTTATTCCAGCATGCATTTGAGAAGACTCCTGTTTTCAGCTTAGAGTTGCATTGATCAAGGCAGGGCTATAACAATAGTCTTCATAAACTAGAATGGAAGACATGTCTCCTAATTCTGTGCTCCTGACAGATCGCCACAGAAATGTCTTCTAATATTTAACATCCTCCTTTAAAAAGTCATTCTTGTCTATAATGCTGTGAGAATATATGCCTAGAATCTTTTTTCAGAGACCACACTACAAATCAAGGGAAACTAGCTATAAATGTCAGGAAATCCCATATCCTTCTGCTTGTTGAGCATGCATAGTAATTTATCCTAAGTATTCTGACTGTGCTCTATTTTTTTCTTCCAGTATTTCTTATTTCGGTGTTTATTCTTTATATTGCTCACCATCTATCCTTTTGCACAAATTTCCTATTCTCTCCCTGAAGTCTTTCCCCCAAAGACAAGTAAGCATTGTTTCTCCCCATCCCACCCCCAATGTTCTATTGCTAATCATTATGGAAAAATAGCCAGAGAAATAACACTTTGCAATCATTGAATAGTCACCAAGTTTTGATAGAAAGATGAGTATAATGTACTTAACCAGGATAAAAAAAAATAATTATACAAGAGTTAAAGACAGATATTAGTTTCATTACTTTAGAGATGTCGCTTCTCTCAAACTCAATCGTCCCTTCCTATGAGAAAAGAGAATACTACCCAAACTTTAGGATTGTTACATACTGGCAGGAATTTATACACACAACACCTACTTACTGAACACATTTTAGGTATGTGGTCCTGTGCGAGGCTTTAGTATACAGTAGAGGACAGGTCTGTTGTATAGGTCAAACAGGTCTGGCCTCATAAAGTTCACATTTGAATAGGGTTCAGCAGAGAAATAAATAAACATACAGCAAAAAACCTGACAATAGGTATTTTGAGAGTGTTCTAAATTTAGAATATATTATAAGAACTAAAGGGTAAGACATTTTGTAATATTTTTTGAAAAATATTTCAGAGGTATGCCACCTTGAACTAACTTATTTGTATGTCCAATGAATCATGGTAATGTGTTCCTTGGGGTTTCTCCTGAATGACATGTCAGTCATCCTGGACATAAAATAGGTCAATTCCTAGATCTGAGAGAGAGCATGTCTTCTTCTGCTCTTGGACCCTAAGGAGGGAGATCAAGAGGATTGTCTCAGTTTAGTCACAACCAGTGACTGACAAGTCCAAGTGGCTAGCTGGAGGGCAAGGACTTTGCGGAACTGGGCTTTTGAAGAAACTAAATATCATGATTATAGATTGTACACATGTAGTCTCTTTCTATAAGAAGAAATTTGGGAACTTAGGCCCAAAATGGTGACACGAAAAATAGTAGTTGACATATCTTACATGTCACCGGTATGAAGACTCATTGCTGTTGATAGAAATAGAATTTTATAAAAGAATTAGTTTTATTTTTTATTATATGTTCCTGTTAGATACTTCAGATATTAACTTTCTCAGATATTCACTGGCTTCCTCAACCCACAATGACTGATCATCATAATGCTCCAGAAACTTTATAAGGCTGGAGATGTGGTTGAGGAGGGGTTCATTCCTGCCCTCAGGAAGCCCAGAATATAAGGGAAAATAAACACTGGAGGAGTCATTAAACGTGGAACAGTCAGTTCCCCAATGGGAACTGAATCCTAGGTCTCAGAAGTTTCAGTACATCAAATCTCCAGGGTATGGCGTGGTGACGTTTGTTTTCTTTACTGGGGTAGAATAGAAAAGAAAAGAAAAAAAAAAATCATCAACCCTGCCTGCACATATCTGAACTTTTGATATCTTTATTATGTTTTGACTAATCCAAAAGCTCATTATAATTTCTCTAAGCCTTGTAGTGGTTGAGTGTACTCTCAGTCTGGCTAAGTTTGTAGCTGAGTCTATTCTGCTGTTTTTTACATCTAATATTGTGACAGTGGGAATTCTCAGTAAAGACTCATTGGGCTTTCAATCTTTCTGCCAAACCTGGGGAGCAATCATCTGCTCGAGTCACTCTGAGGACATAGTCCATGTTCTTGCCAAGTATGCTGTGGTTGTCTAACCACCATGCACCATTTTTTTCTGAAAGGGGTCTTTACAGTTAAGGGCCCAGAGCTCAAATACTATGTATATGTCACAAAGTCATGAATGTATGTCTTCCACCTCACCTCTTTCCAGAACTCCAGCCTCACATATTCAACGGCCCACTCCACGTTTCTGCCTGTTTATCTGACATGCATATCAAACATGACATGTTCAAAACAAAACTCTCGATTCTCTACTCTGCAAAACCGTTCTTCCTTCAGACTCTCATAACTCAAGAGAGCCGTCCCACTATCTATGCAGTATTTAAAACCAAAGCTTCTCTTTCTTCTGCCCTGAAAAAGTGTAAGTCCATCAGCAAGCTCCTTGACTCATCTCAAACTCATCCATGTCCCCTGCATGTCTAACATATTCACTCTAGCCCAAGCCATTATTCCTGCCTAGACTACTGTGTAAGCTCTCAAATGGATTCTCCTATCCCCACTTGCCCGCTGCAGTTATCCACATGGCTGCTTGAATCACCCTTTTAAGACATAAGATTGATGCCCCTGCTTCCATTGTGATGTAATTCTACCAAACATCTCCTTAAATAGCACACATCTAAGTGATTACCTATTGGTTGACTAAAAGCCCATGAGAGTATTGAAGAGGATACCTTTGGGAATTCGAGATTATTCATAATTGGATCCTAAGCTTTTCTACACAACAGCTGTGTGGATTGGAGCCACCTAACATTTTTTAAGCCCTCATTTCTCAATCTGAAAAAAAAAAAGGTAAAAATATTACCTCTTTGCTTAGTCACTTTTTTCTAAAAATATTTGTTGATCTTCCTTAGTATAGTGGTGAGTACCTTCATCTGTAAGAAATAAAAAATAAATAAATAATAAAAATAAAACTGACTGTTGAACTAAGATGTGTTGGGTACTGTGATGAGCTTTGGTATAAAAAGTAAATAGACAGCTATATGATTGTCCTTCTATTGTTTAAAGTTTAATTGAACCTTATAAGTGTCAAATATGTAACAAGTGCTCAATAACCAATGGGTGCCTCTATGGTCTGAGTGGTTGTGCCTCCCCTCATCCCAAATACATTGAATCCTAATGTCCAATAGGATGGTTTTGGAAGTGGGGATTTTGGCAGGTGCCTAGGTCATGAGGGTGGAGCCCTCATGAGGAGATTAGTGTCCTCATAAAAGAGACCAGAGAGAGCTTCCTCACCCTTTCTGCAAAGTGAGTATGCAGCCTACAAGTCTGCCACCCCGAAGAGAGCCCTCACTTGGTTGTACTGGCACTCTTGATCTCAGACTTCCAGCTTCTAGAAGTATGAGAAATAAATGTTTGTTGTTCATTACCCTTCTAGTATTTTGTTATAGCAACCTGAACAGACTAAGCTGGTGCTTGGTCCCTTTCCCTTCTAATACTATGGATCTCCTGTCCCATCCTTACTCAGCTGCTTCCTGATTTTTAATCCACAGCTATTTTTACTTTACTGTCATCTATTGTAGCAATATCCAGTTTTTCTATTTAAAACAAGAAGCTGAAATTATTTGTCTTCAAAGCATCACTTGGGTAGTCAGTCCTCTTAGTGCAATTAGGGTACAATTATTGCCCCTGTGTGAGTTGGTACCGGCCATAGATAGCACCCACTAGATGTGTTAAGATGCAGTAGGAAGTGAGCATGTTCCTTGAGGCTTATAAATAAGCATGTGATATTTGTAGCAAAATACAAGAATTGGGTTTTAATTGCACCAGAATACCATAAGCAGCCAGGTGACAAGGATGATCACAAAACAAGAAGGCAGTCCAATCTTTGAAGTAGATCAAGACCCTAAACACCACAGTCAAGCTGATTCTGTCCTGGCTCATAAGCACCCAGAGACACAACCCTTTGATGAGCAGAGTGTCACTGCAACAACTTGGGAGGCCCCAGCTGACTGAAATCTTTTGAGGCACCGAGTAATGTCTTGTGATATTGAGCCCGGGGAACACACGCCCCATTCCTGAAAGGGAACCACAATTCGATTGGCAGCAGAGAAGAGTCAAAAAACCAGGTTTCCCATCATAAATGGAGGCAATCCGAAACTGCCTAGTTTCAGAGGTTTTGAATTTAGTTCAAAAATGGTTTGATTTTCATTTGCATCGAAGCAGCAAATACAAGCATACAGACTGGTAGGCAGAATCTAGATTCACTGGTTTGATTTGGAAGGCCTTTTTCTTGGGTGCTTTGGGCATGGAAGTAATGAAAATGCAGTTCTGACTGCATGCCTATGCACTCATGGCTAAGTCATTTCCTTTCTGTGGGCTGTCTTCACCTATTAAATAGGAGCTGAGCAGAAGCTTTAGAAGGTCCCATCAGGTCTTCTAATGGAGATGGAACTCTCAAATGGATGGAGTTCAGAGCACCAATATCAGCCTAAGCTTCCTTTTAGGAAGTTGCTTTGCATTAAGTAGGCTCTTTCTGTTCTTTTGTCCCATCCTATTGGCCAGATCGCACCTTCTTAACTACCCGCACTTTCCCCTCTCTGAGCTTTAAGAGCTCTTCACCTTTGTGTAGAACACTTAATTTCCTGTCTCAGCAAATGCATTAGTATTTCCAATAGGTCCCGCTACCCAGACTTTGCTTCAACTAAGAAAAATGCCTCCTTGGAAGCAAGTCAGATTGCACATTTATGAGAAGTTCTTTATAAATTTCCTTTTCTCGATTTGTGCATGTATAAGCTGAGGATAGGTGGGAATTGTTGGACATTGGGGATTCACAGAGCCATCCAGGTATTTTTTCTATAAATACAGTGGTGGGCAAAGTAGGTTTACAGTTATTTTTATGGAAAGAGACTTACAGGTTATGGTTATTTACATTATTTACACATTCTTATAGTCTACTCTGTTTCCTGTACTCATAGCTGTACACCTAATTTTCCCCACCCCATAATTATTAAGCATCTTTTATGTACCAAGAACTTTGCTAAGAGCATTACATATGTCTTATGTAACCCATCAACTAAAAATATTAATTGAAAGCCTACTAATATTTGGGAACTTACATTTGCATTTTTGATAAATTTCCCTAAATTCTTTCTTTTATAATATTCTTCCTATTATAAAACATTAAAATCAATTTTATCACGATATAATTTAGTACATTTTGAGTATATAATTCAATGAGCTTTGACACATACATACACCTTTGTAAATACTTCAATCAAAATATGGGCCATCTACATCATCCCTAGAAATTCCCTCATCCCCCTTTGCAATCAACTCCCTTCTTTTTCTGGCCCCAGGCAAGCACTAATCTGTCATTATAGATTTGTTTTGCCTGATCTAGAATTTCTTACAAAGGGAACCATACAGCTTGTTCTCTTATGGGTCTGGTTTCTTTCACTCAGTTTTATGTTTTTGAGATTTATTAATGTTGTTTGCTGTCTTATTCATTGTCTCAACAGTATTCATTGTAGGGATATACCACAAGTACTTTATCTATTTTTATATTGATAAACATTTGGGTTACTTCAATGTGGAGCTATTCTGAATGAAGCTGCTATAAACATTCATGAACAAGCCTTTGTGTGAATACATGTTTTTTATTCTCTTGGGTAAATACCTAGAATTGGAATTGGTAGATCATATTGAGTTGTATGTTTTACTTTATGAGAAGCTGCCAAACTTTTTAGAATAGTGGTACCATGTTATCTGAATCTTGTACTCCCAACGTTCTAGCTGCACCACATCCTCGCCAATACTTACCATTATCAGTCTTTCAATCCTAGCCTTTCAAGTGGATGTTTAGTGGTCTCGTGGTTATTTAAACTCGCATTACTAGCAATGTTGAACATTTTTGGTTATGCTTTTTGGTCATTCCTATATCTTTATATATTGATTGTCTGTTGAAATACTTTGGGTTGTTAGATTTTTATTATTGACTTGTAAGAGTTATTTATATATTCTTGATGCAAGTCTTTCAGGAGATATAGGTAATGGGATTTTTTTTTCCCTAGACAGTGGTTTATTTTTTCAGTTTCTTAATGGTTTCTTTCAAAGAGCAGACATTTGTAATTTTAATGAAGTTCGATTTATTACTTATTTTTCCTTTGTGGTTAGTTATTTTGGGGTCAGGTCCAAGAAACCTTGGCCCATTCCAAAGTTGTGAATATTTTTCCTATGTTTTATTCTATAAAGTTTTATAATTTTAGTTTTTACATGTTAAATCTATGACACATTTTGAGTTCATTTTTGTGTGTAGTATGAGGTACAAGTCAAGTATTACATTTTCTCTATAAATACCAGTTTTTGTAACACAATTTGTTAAAAAATATATTTTTTTCATATTGAATTACCTGGTTATAGTTTTAGGAAGCCAGTTGACCATATAATCTCTATTCTGTTCTATTGATCTATACATCTGTCCTTATAACAATACAATACTGCTCTTCATTACTGCATCTTAGAGTGAGTCAAACAAGAAAGTCCTCTGACACTGCTCTTTTTCAAAAGTGTTTTGTATATTTTAGGTGCTTTGATTTTAAATAGTAATTTTTAAATCACATTGTCAAGTCATATTTAATAATAGCCAGCTGGCATTTATTTTGATGTTACATTGAATTTATGTGAATCTGAAAAGAATTGACATCTTAACAGTAATATTAAGTATTTCAATCCATGAGCATAGTATAGCTCTTTATTTACTTACATATTCTTTTTTGTTCTCCCAGCACTATTTTTAGCTTTTGGTATATAGGTATTAAATATATTTTGTGAAACTTATCTCTAAGTATTTTATAATTTTTGTAACTATTGTAAAATATATTTTTTTAAATTTCCCAATTATTTGTTACTAATACATAAATATTAAGTTAACTTTTGTATATCGGCATTTTACTGTGTAAACTTAAAACTCAGTTATTAGTTCAGAGAGCTTTTTGTAGAGTCTTCAGAATTTTTTATGTCCATAATATTGTTGTCTATGAATGCAAATGGCTTTATTATTTTTCTTTCCAATCTAATACTTATTTTACTATGACTAGGATCTTCTGTTTGCTGTTGAATAGAACTGATGGGTGGGGATATCCTCCTCTTATTCTTATTTTCAGAGAAAGCATTCACTTACAAGCCATAACATATAATGTTCCCTGTAGGATTTTTTTGTAGGTGTTTGCTGAAAATTTGCTCATGAATGCTTTTATTTTTTTTTAATAAAAAGTATTTCTTGATAATATTGTGGGGGTTTTTCTTTATTCTGTGAATGTGGTAGATTACATTGATTGCTGCTGTCATTAACTTTGTATTTGTGTTTATAGATAAGAGCAAAGCATCAAAATTTAAAAGCTGCTGAAATTCACTGTTCATGGGTCAGCCTTGTCAGTTGATGGGATTTTTATAAGGAGATTTGGTTGTGCATTGTGTTGGGTTTTATCCACATGTCAGTATTTACATAGTGTTTCCCTTTGGCTGGTCAGATACCCAATAAAGGAACCCGTCAACTCTTCTTTGAAGGTTAAAGACTATTTCCCACTAGTTTCTTATTTTATGATGAAAGAGAATATCTTTGTAGAGTGGATAAATCCCTGTTTTCCGTGTAGTTTTCTTACATCAGCTCTGTCTGGTGTCTTTCTGGGTCAGTTTCTCTGAAGACTAAACTCCATTCTTCTATGACCTAGAAGAGGAGATGATGCTGTTGTGTGAGAGGAGAAGGTATCAGCAGGCATGGCTGCTTTTGACACACTCTTTTGGCAATCATTCTGAGACCACTTTCAAAGGTATCGGATCTCTTGAAATTCTGAAACTTCTGGAGTCCATGGTACATACAGCTTGCTTTTAGGATCCCTGTAGTTCTTCTACCTTGAGTTTCAGAATAGCACTGTATTGTTGCTAAGGTGGTTGTTGCTTTTTTCCCCTTTGTCTTTGTGGACTTCTGTCTTTTAAAAATATCCCTTTGCTGCCTTTTAAAATAGAGATTGGAGAAGCAGTAGAGATCAATGGGGATATTCAATCATTTAGAAAGTTCCAGCATCAGTTTTTAAAAATATTTTAGAGCAATTTAATATTTGATGAGGAAACGTAGCTACAGTTAGGCTAGAGAAATAAACAGACATTGCTGTAGGCCCTTGTAGGCCATGTAAATGTGTTGTTCTTTTTCCTGAAGACAGGGGAAAACATTGAGGGATTTTTAAGTAAAATAGCAATGTAATCAGAATTACATTTTAAAATAAATCTCATGTCGGGAGTATACAATCTCATGTCTGTTGAGGAGAGTTAGGGGTAAAGGCAGGGAGTCTGGTTAGGAGGCTCGAGCAGAAATTAAAGAAAGAGTTATGGCAGTTTGATGGAGGGTAGAGTCAGTGGGTCATGACCTAGAATCCTGACCTATACTTTCAAAGGTTCCTTTCTATCTGTCTTCCCTCCTTCCTTCAACGAGGATTATTTGTGCCAAATGTTACCTTCTAACTATCTCTGTACTCTACCTTTGCTTCCTCTATAGCTGGGACATCTATCTAAGTCCTCAGAGACCTTCAGAAACATCATGCACCCTCCACTCTGTCACCAGAAAGGTTTCTCCAAAGCACACGACTGATTGTGTGCTTCTTCCAGTGAAAGTTTTTCAATGGCTCTGCACAGTTCAGAGGACAAAGCTTGAGATCCTCAGTCTGACATTTATTTTGATGATATTTTGCTAAAGTATCCACCAGACATGGGCTATGTATTGTGAATCAAGGTTTAAAAATCTTTTACTGAACAGTTTCTGCATAACAAATTTCCCCCAGTGTAGGGGCTTAAAACAACTCATTTTTACTATTTCATCATCTGTAAGGGTCAGGTACACAGACATAACTTAGGTGGGTCTCATGCTTTAAGACCTCTCACTCTTAGAGAGAGGTGGGGTGGGAGGAGAGGGAGACTTATTTTAAGGAATTGTGTCACACAGTTGTCAGGGCTGGCAAGTCTGGAGTCTGGCAGGCAGCAATTCATGAAAGAGTTGCAGTCTTGAATGCAAGTTTCCCAGGGTAACGGCTGCAAACTGAAGCAAGTTTTCTGTGTTGCTGTCTTAAAGGAAACTCCATCTTCTTTGGAGAACCTCAGTCTTTAAGGTGAATTTCTTCTCTCAACCCCCATTGCATTCAGGATACTAACCAAACTGCCTGGCTGGTACTCTAGAATTTCTGTGGTCTGATTGCAAGCAATTTTCCCAACCTTATTTCCACGTCCTGTGTATGATCATCTCTGCCCTTTCCTCATGTATAATAATCTTCCTTTAACTCTTCACTTATTAAACTTGATCCAAGATCCAGTAACATCACATCCCTAGATAGCACTTCCTGTTTCTTTAAGAATCTCAATGAAATGCTCTTTTATCCATCACTCTCAGTACATTGTTTATATCGACACAAGCATGTATCCCATTCTGTGGTGAGATTTGACTCAGCGTTTACCAGCCTTTCTATCCTTAGACACCCAGGACACTTTTTAAAAAGAGAAAACATGCTTTATATTCTTTGTTTTGTTCACATTGTCAGCGTCTGTCATCATGTACTGAGCCACCTCAGCCCTATGAGAATAGGACATAGATTTTTGGCATCAGACACACCAGAATTGGATACTTACAAGCTATGTGATTAGAAAAGTTACTTAGGCCCCAAGTCTTGGTTTCCTCATCTGTCAAAAGTGAATAGGTAGCATTACCAGTCTCAATGATTTACTGTAAAAACACATTGGGTTTTAAATACATAGAAAGATTAGCACAACATAGAGTAAACAATTCCTCTTTAGTCCCCAAACCTTTCATTCTCACAACCCAGAACCAACTTCCATTCCAACTTCCTCTTCCACCCACTCTTCCTAGTGCCATCCCACCATCAATTAGCATTTGTTAAGTTGGATTTTGTCCTCTGTCACCAGCCTCCTGGAATCAGGAAGTGCATGACTCACAGCTTTTCAATGATCTATTGACTTCTTCCTCCAGCCTTTCACTTGTGTGGTGCCCTACATCCTGGCTTCTCCCCTCCTCCCCCACCCTGTCTGCTCTGAATCTTTCTTTTGTGTCCCTTTTCTGTTTTCAAATTTCATTTTCACCTTCAAGCTTTGTGCTTACATTGTGTCTCTCTTCTGCTGAGAGAGCATGGCCTTGAGAAGCTGGCATTTGTTTAATCTGCTTGCTCCTCCAGATATGTATTTGTGAGCCTCCTAATGTTCCCAGCGCTGGGACTTCAGTGCACAGGCCGCCCAGCTTTCTGAGCGAGGGCTCCAACCTGAGAAGAGGGTTGTTCCAAGGTTATGTCATCCCCCACCATGCTGCTTCCTCACGCGCAGCCAGGAAAAATAAAAGTCTCCATGGAGATGAAACAGAAACAAGTCTGTCTGATCACTTCTGATTTTTATAAATAGGAATGCATTTATGCATTTTCAGTCTGCATTTGCGGCTTGAGCTGCTTGTCACAGTGAAGAGGAGAGCGGGAACATGTTGGGAACATTTCTAACATCTAATATCTACTCAGTTCGATAGAAGAGAGAGAGCAAGTCCTTGCCTAGCAGGGCTTAAAGCTCAGCGGAGAATGAAAAGTAATCCACAAAAAAGAGAGGTAATTAAAGGCTAGGAATAGGAAGAGCTCGTTGAGTTAATATTTATTGATTTCCTGCATGAATAAATAAAGACAGGATTTCTATGGACTGAATGTGTGAATGTGTCCCGCCACCAAATTCACATGTTGATCTCCAGTGTGATTGTATTTGTAAATGGGGCCTTTGGGAGGTAATTAAGTCATGAGAGTGGAACCTTCATGATGGAATTAGTGCCCTTGGAAGAGTGGTCTCTCCTCTCCCTCCGCACTCCACCTCCTCTGATGTGAGAAAACAGCAGGCATGTAGCCACCCAGGCAAAAGGCCGGCCCTCACCAACATTCAGTCATGTTGCCATCCTCAACTAGAACTTCCAGCCTCCAGAAATGTGAAAAATTAATTTATGTTGCTTAAGCTACCCAGTTTACACTATTAGTTACAGCAACCATAAGACAATGATTGACTGAATAGAAGTGATTACATAAACAAATGAATAAAAGCTTGAGCTTTAATTCTTGTGCTTTAAAATTCAGACAAAGTAACTAATTCAAACAGATTAAATCACTTTTAAAGAATTTATATTGGAACTCTACTTTGATCTTAGTAAGTTAGCAATCTAAGGTATTTTGACAAACACCTTAAGTAACAATGATGGACAAGACCCTACAATGAGTCTAAAAGGAAAACAAGTTGAATAAGATATTGTTCCTTTTTTGAGAACACTATCTTTTGAATTATTGCCCAGATAGCCTAAGAATAGGCACATAACCTCCAAGTCCGGATATTATCATCAGTTTGAAGTCCTATAATAGACTGAATGGAAAGTGTGTTGGGACTTGTTGAGACTCAGGACAACTGAGTTAATCTATAAGCTTTACCCAGTGTTGTCTATTTGATCAACTGGAGAGCTTTATCCTTATTCTGGAAGTAGTTTGACACTATACATTTTCTGTTCTAGAGATATTAAATACTTGTTATGTTCCCAAACAGTCTCTAAATTTCCTGAGAGTATGATCTATTTTTTATTTATTATGTGTCTTCCACAGAGCCTCTTATAGTTTCTGACATATTCAGATACTCACTTATATTGAGTGAATAAGCAAACAAGTATAAAATAAAAATTTATAATTGCTCACTAAGGATTGGAGGAATATCACTATGTGGCATGCACAATGCTAAGCAACGGAGACATAAAGACAAACAAAACTAGTTTCTGGTCCTTCATGAAGAAGCTCCCAGCCTGGGAACTCAGAATGCAAACCAATAATAAAATGCAGTGTGCTAAGCGTCATGGTATTGATAAATATTGGAAGCTTTATGAGCAATTGGTAAGGACCACACGTTCTGAAAAGAATTAGGAAGAGAGGTGAACTTGAAGCAGAACCTAAAGAATGAATAAGAGTTTGCCAAATTAAAAATTAGGAAGATAGTTCAACAGAAGGTTATCAATGCAAGATTGTGGTGAAATAGAGCTTGTTATTGATAGAAAGAACAACCTTTGCAAAGGCACAGAGAAATGAGTATGTCTGGCAGTTAAAAATAATTTGAGGTGGCTGGAGTGGAGGTGTATTATAGAGAGTCGCTTCCTAAAGGAGTAGCAAGTTAGATTGGGTTCAGATTATGAACCTCTACCAAGCCAAGTAGTTTGAATTTAGCCAATTGATAAGCCATTGGTTTTCTTTAAGTAGGATAGTGATATAATCAACATTTTGTCTTCGAAAGACATCTCCGACTAAGGTGCGGAAAGTGAGCCTGGCCATCAAGGTAGGAAGGAAACATGTATTGAGTGATGACCTTGTGCCCAGAAATTCACCAGAGGCTTTCAGAGATGTTATTGACGTGTGCTTCATTTAAGACTTAGAATAGCCACAAGAGCTCAGCATTGGTGTGCTCATTTAATAGGTGAGAAATCTGATACGTGAAATTGGGAATAGAAGAGTGATTAGAAATTGAAAAATCACTTAATATTCTAGGGGCTACCCAAAGTGGGTCACTGCTATAACTGGTATTGGGGAGGGCCGAGTAAGGAGGGGAAGAAGGATGCAACATACTGCAGAAGTAGTCAGAAAGCATAGCTAACTAATGGAATAATCATTGAATGGTTGTAGGCATGTGGTAGAGGGATAGCCAATGGTGAATTCAAACTCTTTAGAGACTTAAAAAGCCTGGGACTTATATGAAGTCCTTCTTTGAGTGGTTTAAAAATCCCTCATGTTTCTTCTTATACCATTAACTTGAAATCCATATGCATTTTCCTTAAAATGCAAAACAAAGTTTTTTAGAGACTTGTGACTTTAGAGTGTCCTCTTGGGAATCATCTCCTGTGCCAGGGAAGACCCTAGGCACCCACTTTTCAAGACAATTTTAATGTCTTTTAGCTTTCTCAGATTGAGATAATTTATGTTAGTAAACTATTCCGATGAATCTGGAGGCAAACAAATATATAAGTGCAAAGAACGGTATCATATATGAGTCACCACCCAACTTCTTGGCAAGCCACAGTTCACTTGGAAGCAATTAGTGGCTCAAGAGGCTGATATCATAGAAGATCAAAGTGCTCACTGGGAAGTGATTTGGGGAGTGAAGAGGCCACCAGTGACTTCAGAGCAAACCATGCAGCGATTGTGAAACTTGGAGCATTTTGCAGGGCTACACAGAGCAGAGGAAGAGTTCCAACTCCGGAGAAATCCTGCTGACATCCAAAAGGCCTTTCTTATGCTTCCAAGGACTTCTCGTCTCCCATCTTCTCCTTCCTCTCCCAGGCTTAGTTTTTGGTGATCTACTCCCTATTGGGATAGTTTCCTTAACAACTAACATGACTGGCAAATGTACATACTCAACTCATTGCTCTTCTAAGGGAACTTAGGGTATAGAAGATGCGTTAGAGTTCAAGAGATAACCCTGTAGTAGCACAACTTCTAAATGTCTCTCCTCAGGGTGGAGCCCTTTTCAGGAAACGTATCCTGGCTAGTGAGTTTTGAGAGTTCATTAGACATAGAAGGATGCAGCTCCTTAGAGCAGGCATCTGCTCTCACTTATTTCTGGAATGGGAGAGACCACTCTGAGGCTCAACTGCTGCTTTCAAATGGCGCCACCATGCTTGTCCACGGATACCTCTGGGCTCTTTCGTATTCTCCAGGTTTCTGGGCTGGCAGACACCCCGTTTCCTCTGCTTCTCCTAGACTGGGTAGGTTCAGTACCCTGAGGACGGCTAGGCTAGATGGTGATTTTCCTCCCTTGTTTTTTGAGGTGTGTAAGGATACTTGGTCACCTGGTCTTGTGGTAAATGTTATCCATTGGCTTTGTTTTCTTATCTCCTTGTATCTTTTATTTGGAGATTCTAAGAGATTCATATCTATATTGTGATTGTTACCACCTCTGCAGAATCACTGGGCCATTTTATAGTTATCTTCTTGTTATTCATTTACAGCTTAATTCCACTGTCCTTTGCGAACATGTTCTGTACAGTTTTATTTAGTCAATGTTGCCTTTCAGATAAACTGCTTGTGGGTATGGAGCATCCCCTCAAACTTCCAAAACTCCAGCCAGTGCTTGTCAAACACTGGCACACAGTAAATATTTGTTGATTTGGAGGGGGTCTATTTTTCTTTTATTCTCATCAAGAGTGCTTTGAACAGTTAATATAGTATGCTCAGTCGTAACAAAAGCCCTTGGGAGGTTTTCTTGGTCCATTCAGACTGCAGGTTAGCTGATAAACAACATACATTTATTTCTCACGGTTCTAGAGGCTAGGAGTCCAGCATCAGGGTCCAGCATGTTCACGTGAGGGCTCTCTTCTAGGTTGCAAACTTCTCATTGTGTCCTCACATCATGGAAGGGACTAGGTAGCTCACTGTGGTCTCTCCTGAGGGCTCCTCCTAACCATGACCTAACCGCCTCCCAAAGACCCTCACCCCCTAACCATTGCATTGAGCATTAGGATCCACATGTGAATTTGGGGGGAAACACAAACATTCAGACTATCCCAGAGGTACAAAGAAACGTAAGATATACGTTTGTTCTAAAGTACTTTATATCCTTAAATCAAAGATTCTTATGATTGAAAATATTGGTAACGTCACCCATGTCTACTAAAATCAATAAATAATGGAAATCACAGAGCTTAGATGTGAGTAATTTTCACCCACATGATAGTAACAGTAGTTTGGTAGTGTGTTTCTAGACTACTTCGGGCAGAGAACTGTTCCATAGCTCCATAGGGCACCAGAGAAAGAATTCAGCAGTTGAGTTCTGGAATGTTTTCTTCCATGTGTTTTCTCCATGTATATGGGTTATGAGTGTAGCATGATATATCCACATATTTGTACTCTCAAACAAAAACCTACTTGCATCATATAAAGACAATACAATGATTTAAGAAATTAAATTTGAAGACAAGAATTAAGTTTGGGGCAAACTTGGAACTTAAACATAGTTATGTTATAGACAAAATAAAACTTGCAGAAACTCTGTGTTTAGGTTTGTCAATTTCTGTTTGTATACCTGAGATTTAATGAGTACTTACCACATCTCTGACACTATGCTTAGAGATGAACTTGCATTAACTTATTTACTCTTGCCAGTTTTGTCAGTATGTTGTAATTTATGATCTTGGGAAGTCACCTAAACTCACAGCCTGATTCCCTAACTTTTATGGCATGGATCCTGCAAGCTAGTTCATGGGCTAACTCGAGGATTTTGTCATATAATGTATATGAACACAATCTATAACCTAAAAGTATAATATGCTATTATTATTTCCAGGCCACCATATGTGATAAACTAGCACATATACACACAAAGAACACAATATACATAGGTTGAATTGCATAATATAGAATAGAAGAGCTATACAAAAGGAAGGTATTGAGGGTTGGGACATTGAAGCAAGAAATGGGTTTATATAAATCAGTGACTTTAGTCATGAATTAAAACATAAACTGGGGAGCCAAAACCGGTTTGGCTCAGTGAATAGAGAATCGGCCTGAGGACTGAAGGGTTCCTGGTTTGATTCCGGTCAAGGGCATACATCTTGGTTGCGGGCACAACCCCAGTAGGTGATGTGCAAGGGGCAGCTGATCTATGATTCTCTCTTGTCAATGTTTCTAACTCTCTATCCCTCTCTCTTCCTCTCTGTAAAACATCAACAAAATATATTTAAAAAATAAACTGGGGAAAAGTATAAAGATTGTGGAGTAAGAATGAGAATAATATTTCCTGAAATACCAAGAAGGGTTACCTGCATGAGATGAAAAACTAGGCCTTAAAAATAACATAGAATAGAATGAATATTTCTTTACTCTTGAAATATATCTGATTTTGATCACTGTCTTTTTTCAATATATTGCATGTTTTCTGCTATCCTATTTTACTGTCAGGTTTTTGAAGTAGAGACAAATCCCCTTTTCCTTACTATACCTTTTTCATGTAATGAAAATATATAGTACTTCAAGTAAGAGATGTAAGTTGAATTCTTTACTATACCCAGTTCTTGTGTGACTTGAAGAGTTTTATTATCTGTGAAATGGAGATGATGAGTCTAAACAAACAAAAATCACATGAGCATGGTGAAGATTAAATGAAACTATGTAAAATACACTATCAACTGAAATGATATCCAAATGCTCATCATTGATACAGGTCATCACCATCATCATCAACATCAAGTGCCATTACTTCATCATGATGATCATCCTTAGATCTCACACTGTGTCTTGCGAGATGAATATTTGCTGAATGAAGGAATGATGAAACAAATGGATGAAACAAATGAGTAAGACAAGATAGACTAGAAACAAAGCAGGAATTTAGATTATGCAGGGCCTTGAAATTTCATCTTTTATAAACAGTTCCAGACAAACAATGGGTCGACAATGAGTCACTTTGAAGTCCTCCTTTGTGTGTAGCTTTCTGACAGTAAAATGTAAAGTTCGCTTGAATGGAACCCAAGAAAAGGCCAGGGGCCCTGGGGTAGAATCCGGAATTTGTTTCTTCTTCTAAAAGAAACCTTTAAATACTTTGGCACTGAGAGAAAAGCCAAATTGTCAGTCAGTGGGGGTCAGCCAATGACCTTCCAGAGAAGAAAGGAAGGAATCCAACATGCTCCTTAACTCAATCTATTGTGGACGGAACCCACAGCCAAAGATTTACCTTAGTTCAGACTCCTTTGTATTCAGATCAGATGGGCACTTCCGGAAGTCAAATTTTACCACTGTAGTTAAGAATGTTACTTCACAGAGGAAAACGTATCAGCCCATTTTAGGCGTGTTTAGACCTCATGACATTTCTTGTTCCTTTTGGGAAACTTGTGTATTTTACAAAGTTCTTAAATATCAAGAATCACTTTTGCCTGGCCGGTGTGGCTCAGTGGTTGACCAAGAGGTCATGGTTCAGTTCCCAGTCAGGGCACATGCCAGGGTTGTGAGCTCGATCCCCAGTAGGGAGTGTGCAGGAGGCAGCAGGTTAATGATTCTCATCTTTGATATTTCTCTCTCTGTGTCCTCCCTTCCTCTCTGAAATCAATAAAAATACATTATAAAAAAAAAAAAAAAAGAATTACTTTTGTCCACAAATAACCAACTTTTTTGCATTCTCTTTACCATATCTGAAGTCACAGTCACTTCTGTGTGAGGGTAAAGATGTAAGCTCGGAATGGGGAAAACAGCAGATGTGGAAAAAGCTTGTCAGATTTAAAAGAGCACCTGCTTTGCATCTCTCTCAGTTGTACAAGGTCGTCTTAGGATGAGTGAAAGAAAGGAAAGCCCACAAAGCCAACCTAAGGGTGGGTGGAGGAGAAGAAAAGAAGACTTAAAAACATTTCTGTTCAAAACGGAATCATTTGCTCAAAACAAAAATCAAACACAAAATTGTAAGTATTGTAAGAGGCTAGAGTTAATTTTATGAATTAGTTTGCATAAAGGCAATTGCTTTTTGTATGTATCTAGGGGTATTTGAATTTATACTAGTTTTAATTGGTCTTGTGAAAAATAGGTTTTCTTGTCACAAGATTTTATAATAAAAAAAATGGTATTTATTGTCATTCATAATAAAAATACTAAGCATCCCAAGCATCGAGACCACTGAGCTGGCACTAGGAGTGGGAAAAAAATGAACAACTATCCAGAGTCTCTCTTCATTTGACCTTTAAACTTAATTTTATCATTTTGCCTGACAAACTGAATTCTCAGAACCCATTTGAGCTCTACTTTGGGTGACTAAGTATGAAAATATCTTCCCATGCTAACTGTGGAGTAGGGGGTTATCTATGCTTCTCGTCACCCACATCTGCATGAATAATGAATGTAGACAACAGAATGACTGGAAAACGCTAGCAACATTTTAATACTGGTGATAACAGCATTAATTTTAATTCTAGCCCAAGGTGGTTTGGCTCAGTGGATAGAGCATCAGCCTGCAGACCAAAGGGTCTCTGATTCGATTCTAGTTAAGGGCGCCTACCTTGGTTTCAGGCTCCTCCCACAGTGCAGGAAGCAACCAATCAATATGTTTCTCTCACACTGATGTTTCTGTCTTTCTTTCCTTCTCCCACTCTCTCTAAAAGTCACTGGGAAAATATCCTCAGGTGAGGATTTAAAAAAGTTTTAATCCTAGAAAATACTTTAAAAATACATCTATTATGTCAGCTACCTGTGAAAGTTCAGGGGCCAAGAAAAATTAGGTGAGATTCTCTGTTTGAAAAGGCATTTCCATTTGTAAGAAGCAGGTGGTTAGATTATCATTCGGGGACAAAAGTGCAATAATGTGTTCTTTGGCTCATAAATTCATTTTAGATTGAACAAGGTCTGGGCACCAGCATGCCAAGCAGGCCCCATTCAATAAAAATATGGAGAAAGATGTCTCCTGGGTCCAACTTGGCTGAGCAGTATCTCCCGCCAACAGCAGTGGGCCTCTCTTCTAATTGAGATTTTTTTTTTTAAATCATCTCTTTTTTTTCTTGGTCTGAAAATTAGATATTTCTCACAAAAGAAAATTTGGGGGGCGGTAATCAGCTTTGTGATAATGATTTGGTGTTTTTATAACCCAATTTTATTTCTTATGGCTCCATTATCTTTGGAAAGTCGGCATATTTTTCTCTTCCTTTATATTGGCTTTCCATTCTTTCTTATACCCAGATGCTAGAATTAGATTTAGGGCATCATAATTATGCTATAATTACCATGATCATATTTTCCTGCCATTGGAAATTAGTACCAATTTTGATTTTCCTCAAAACTTCTACAGATGCTCTCTTTCTGTTGTGTCATAAATTAGTGTCAGAGCAAGTATAAATGTACAAGCCATTTATGTGAATTTGTGTGGGGTATGCTGA
Organism: Pipistrellus hanaki; assembly: GCF_964339955.1. Classification (NCBI taxonomy): domain Eukaryota; kingdom Metazoa; phylum Chordata; class Mammalia; order Chiroptera; family Vespertilionidae; genus Pipistrellus; species Pipistrellus hanaki. Next base: position 45,441,941 of record NC_140519.1, on the reverse strand, counting down.
ATCCACTGTTTCACTGAAGTTGATTGTTTCCCCGAATTATCATTTTTTCCTATTGATAATTTTACTACTGTGAGCTTAATTTTCTCTAACTACCCTGCAAACTGTCTCATTTCACTGTCCAGAAAGGAACTTATTGCTCTACCCCCAAAACTTTACTTTACAAATGAGACATAGAGGACTGAGAAGAGAAGTGACTTGTTCAAGGTCACTCAGCAAGTCAGAAACAGAATCCTATAAACCATTGTACTGAAGGACAGCTGAGAAGGCAGATCAGGGGAACTGAGTTCTGTTTTTTAAATATTTTTTTTCTGTATCCATCACTCCATACAAAATTCACACATATACACACAGAATCATGCCTATTTTCTTTAACTTTAAAGCAATATTTATGTTCTTTAGAACAGAATTGTTAAAACCATCTTTACATTCATGAGCGTCTTCTTTCTTCAGAAAGAAACGTGGAAGGGTAGTCTTCATTGCAACACTGGGTAGCCCCTCCTCCAAGATTGTTATTGGCTCCTTCATGTGGATTCCCAGTGGACAAGAGGCAAACTATAGACAGAGCCCCGCTGAGATCAGATCGGATCCTCTGATGGTCTGTACTCAGAGAGAAGCAGGACAGAGAGACCTTGAAGGACAAAAAAAGGGGGGGGGGCATAATATGGCTTAAGGGAACATGATTTCAAAATAAATCTGGATAAATTATTTCATGGAAGACTCATAGCAGGAGAGCAATATTTATCAAACAGCTCACATTTCAAGTGCTATAAAATGTATTATCTCCATAAAGAAATTGAGCCTTGTAAGAGTTGTGTAATTCTTGTAGGTCAAATGATGCTAAATGAAAAATCTGGGGTTTGAATTTGTGTTCACATAAGCAAATCAGAATATGTGCTGCCGCTTATCTTGTCATTGTTTATGTCCAGGGGCTAGCAGGTTGTCTGGCTCAAAGCAGGAATGTAAAAGGGGATTTTCAAAGGCAAGTCTGGGAGTCGAGGCCTGAGTTCATGTCAAGGTTCTACAGCCAGTTCTGAGATCTGGGATTTGCTTGAAGCAACTCTACATGGGCCAGAAGCCAGGGTCTTGGGACACTCAGTGCAGCTCCCAGACGTTTGATGACTGTCTGTGTCACCACAGCAGATTCTCATTTCCTTTAGAAGCGGTACTTAAAATAAATGTCCACAGCAATCACAGAGGAGGGTCGCTCCAGTCTCTTTAAAATAGAGTTGCTCATCTGTGCCAAAGGACAGCTGGCCAGGAATAGATGATCAGGACAGTCTGACCCAGAGGCCAAGCTATACATAATGCTTCCTTTAATAGCCACCTTTTAGCCTCTGTTCTCTCTTTTTTTTGTACAATGTCCATTTACAATATTTCCTAAATTCCTTTTTTTTTAAATTAAATTTATTGGGGTGACATTGGTTAATAAGATCATATAGGTTTCGAGTGTACACAGTTCTGTGATACATATTGCATTGTGTGCTAAACACCTAAAGTCAAGTCATCTTCTCAAAACGTGGCCAAGGATGACAATTACCAAATAATACTGATAGGCTTGGTTTGTTTTCTCTGTCTTCACAGAGAAGATGGGAAAAGGCAAAAGGTAAATGGTTCCACATTCCTGTAAAAATTGCTTGGAATTAGCTACTGTACTGGATATGTTTCATAGGTTGACATATTTGATTTCTTAAGAATTAAGGTTGTAGAGGTTGTACCTGGTTGTATCCATGTAGTGAATGCTTAAAATATATTTGTTGGATAAGTGAATGAGGTGTATTGTAACTCTACTGATCCAAATTTCCACAAAAAATAAAAAGTAAAGACTTGAAACAAAAGCTTATTGGGGCCTGCAATCTCAAGAAAGCAGGAAGGAAAAAGGAGGGAGGGAGAGGGGAAAAGACAGATTTCTGGGTGTGCAACCATGGTACTCAGTGCACTGATTCCTTGGAGTTACAGGACATTTCCAAAGAGGCTACACAAAATACTGTGGCTATCCAAAATAATGGCCACACAGCCCCAACTTGTCTTAGCATTCTTCCCACTCTGCCCATACAAAGGGAAGGCAGAAGGATACTGTGTCTTCTGGCTCCTTCCTATCCTTGATTTCTTATTGATGCCCCAGGCTGGAGTCTACCTCTGGGGCATTAGCTGCACTTCTCATTGCTCTGTGGAACCAGAGCCCCATAGGATACTTCTAGCCAGTGTGTAGACAAGATGACCTCTCTTTGTAAGTCAGAGCTGGGCATGGGGCTACTCAATTTGCAGCCATAGCAACATGGATCTGGGAGCGTAGAAAGGAATTCACCCTTGTTAGGTCCTTTCCAGTCTGAAAGCAAAGCTAGAGTTTTCAGCCAGAGACAGGGTAGGAGAATGGCATCATTTAGGAGGGGGTTAAAATCTGAGTCCAATACACAGATGCGATGGGCATTTTCTCTGCTCATGTCTTTTCTCAGACCCAGACTTATAGCTTCTTATATTATTCTTTCTTCCTTTATTCGTCAAGTTCTCCAGACACTTGGTCTGCTTTTCTCTCCTTTTGGCAACTCCTGCCATGTACTTTACCCCTAAGGAATGTCTGTGCCTCACAGAGTAATAGTAAACCGCTTCTCCCATTCCCTCCTCGTTTCCACCACTCATCCTGGCTCATCATTTCTGTTCTCTAAGACAGTCCTCTGGGTAAACAATGTCCAGCAAGTATGTTCACCTTCTACAGCTCAGAATATCAGTGACAGTGTGGAGTGCTGTATAAGAAGCCAGGGCTACGAGGAAGCCTAGGTCCCAGGTGCCCGCTGGCGGCTGGAGGGAAGCCTAGGTCCCAGGTACCAGAGAGAAGCCAGGGTCCTGAGTGCCAGAGGGAAGCCAGTGCTGGCAACTAGGGGAAGGAAGTCCTACTCTTGCATGAATTTCGTGCACAGGACCTCTAGTGCATTATAAAAAGTTCAGATTCCCTACACTCAGGATTCCTCAACTATGATACAAATGACTGTGCATAGTTTTCATCTGGGACTCTATAGGTTGTTCTCATGCAAATTGAGAGGCAAGGGGAATTGGTACTAATATGCTAATTCTCAGCCTGCTTGCTGTAATAAAGTTATTTGCTTCTGATACATCTGCCAGAATTCATGAAACTATGGCAGACCAACTTGTTTGATTACAGATAGGGTAAAACTCAAAACTTTTTACAGTCCCTGACATAGACCTGTACAAATTAATTGTAGCAGTTTCTAATCTTAAAAAAAAAAAAAATAGATTCAAGTTGAATGTGTAACAGTGGGCAGATGTATTTTAAAGATGTGGAGTATAATACAGCAACTAAATTTTGTGGAATTGATGTGCTATGTTTACTCATATAGGACTGCAATTTTAATGAGTCAAAATTAGTTGATTGTTGGCAATCATACATGTTCAACCTCATATTTGTGTTAACAAAAAATAGGTCTCAAAAACATAAAAGTTAATTTAAAGTTTGATTTCTTCACTGAAAAACACACACAATTTATCCAAATATTTAAAAATGAAATCATTTTCTTTTCTCACTAATGGAGTAAGAGCATTCTTCTCCATGTGGATGGAGAGACACTGACTTCAGGATAATAATTGATCCTAGACTGAGTAGAAGGATGATGGACCCTGGGTGAATATTAATGAGATTTGAACTGCATCTGTCAAATTCTGGTTCGGAAACCAATAAAAATCAAAAGTAAATACTATAATAGACTAAATAGTTTTTATTATATATGTGTTTACTTGGGTGGTTGCCAAAAATCTTCCTGGACTCCTCTTTATGTAGTAGGTGTCCATTGTTTCTTAATTAAAACGGTACTAAGGTTCAGTAAGTGTGCAGTGTGCAGAGGCTCAAGATGGCGATTACAACTTAAAACCATTCTTTTTAGTAGACTAATTTTGACTAATTTTGATCAAGCTTTCAAATATGCAGAGCAGTATCAGAACTCTGTTCTCGCATTTTCTGAGAAGGCCTATCTTGGTTTATAGGACAGTTTTTTCTCTCTTTTTCTCCTAGAAAACACATTATGAGTCACTCTGAGGAGTATGGGTCTAAAATTCTCATCTTGTGTCATTAAATGTCATATAGTTCAACTGCAGGAAATTTTTTTCTCATAATGAGAAATGCAAAGTCTGGGTTGGTTTCAAGTTTTTATAGTTTTTAATCCAAAAAAAAAAAAAAAACATTAACAAGTTCATACATTTTAAAAAAACAAAACACTATGTCTCCACTAAACTATTTTTCCATCTATGAAATTAATGCTTTTTAACTTTTTTAGGGGGAGTAGGGGAGACAACATAGGCCTTAGTAAGTTTTTGTCTTTCCGTCAACTTCCAGTTTTGATAATGAACTTTTCTAGTCTTATAAGCAATCAATGGGTTAGATATTTTTTATTTTATAGTTATAAAATGTGAGGACCAGAATGGAAGAATAACTGCGTTCTTGGTCTCATCCATCCTCTCACTACTGGCTGGAGAGCATGACTTACCATTGGTGAGAATTACATCATTAGAAAGGAAAAGAAGAAAATCATATAGGTTCTGTTTTTCAATAACTTTAAGAAAGCAGCATCAAAAATCCTATATAATAAAGAGGTAATATACAAATTGACTCTCACGCCCTTGCACAAGATGGCCACCCCCATATGGTCAAATATGGCTGCCACAAGATGGCCAGCAGGGGAGGGCAGTTGGAGGCGACCAGGCCAGCAGGGGAGGGCAGTTAGGGGTGACCAGGCTGGCAGGGGAGGGCAGTTGAGGGCAATCAGGCCGGCAGGGGAGCAGTAGACATCAATCAGGCTGGCAGGAGAGTGGTTGGAGGGTGATCAGGCTGGCAGGCAGGCAAGCAGTTGGGAGCAGCAGTCCTGGATTGTGAGAGAGATGTCCAACTGCTGGTTTAGGCCTGATCCTTAGGGGTCCCAGATTGGAGAGAGTGCAGGCTGGGCTAAGGGATACCTCCCCCACACCCAGTGCATGAACTTTATGCACTGGGCCTCTAATAAATTGATAACTAAGAGTCAGGAATTCTGTGTCGGTCATCTGTGTAGCTCTCTCATCTGTGAGACTAATAGCTGTTATTAAACATAATTCATGAATCTTAATTCTGAAACAAGCCCTAACTTTAAGGAGCTACTGAATGAAAGAGAATTTACTATGTTGAGGCAGATTCATATTGCTGTGTAACTAAACACGCCAAAACTAGTGGCTTAAAACAACAACCATGTACTTATTGCATGGTTCCGTAGGTTAGTGGCATGGTTCTTCTTGCTTGGATTGATCTTAATAATCCTCTGTTGGGCTTTATCAAGTGTTTGCAGTTGGCTTGTGGGTCACCGTGTGATCTAGGATGACCTCCCCCATATGCCTGGAAGTTGGCAGCCTGTTGCCTGGAGGAATAGGAGTCACTGAGCCTTTGTCCCTCATCATTTAGCAAGCTACCTTATTCTCATAGTAGAGATTTCTAATAACAAAAAAGAAGAAGCTGCACGGGATGCTTGTAGAGAATCCAGGATACCAAAGGAGTGCTCCAAGCAGCACATTCAAATGCTTTGCTGAAGCACTTCCCATTGCCTGTAGTATACAGCTCATGTTCCTGACCTTGACATTCATTGCCTGACATAGTATGGGTCTACTTACTCTTCATATTTTCCATGACTGCCCTTCTCACTTTCTGATTTAGACATTATGTAGCTGAATTACACTGTTTGTTTACTAACAGTTAATTTCCTGTCACTTTGGGTTTTCTCAGCCGTTCCCTCTATCCTAATATTCTTTCCTTTGACATCCTCTTGCTGAAAGTTTGCCACCTTTCTAAGACCCAGCCAAAATACAAACCCCATGCACATTCTTTTCGCTTGTTTTGTAATACTTTTGTGGTTTTCTCTTTGGAGTTTTATGGCATGCTTTACACTAACTATATAGCTCTGTGAATATACTTCCTGCACAATAGTTAGACTATAAGCTCTCTTAAATGCAATGATTGTGTTTCCTTTTATTTTGCACCTTTAGTACCAAGAAGAGTGTTCAAAAACACACTTGGCAAAGGAAAAATATGTTTGCTATTTGCTGACTAGAATTGAAAATTCAAATTATCCACATGGGGATTTTCATGTTTTTGAAACCAATCTTGTTTACCCTGCTTTCTGGCTCCATAAGGGTCTTTCTACTTTTAATAACAACAAAAAACTATGACTATGAAGGTCGCATTTTCCATCCCTCTCTCAAAAACAGTCTCAAGGCCATTTGTGAGAGAAGGTAGGAGGTGAAGCTAAACTGTTTGCCCAGAGTGACAAAGGTGCTGTCCCATTTCCCCGAAACCACAGGACTGACTCACTCCTACTCCAAATCTTTGGGCCGCTGTACCCACCCCATACCAGCCCTCCAGCCATTAACCTCCCTTGGAAACTCTCCTCTGTCTCCTGAACTACAGAATTAGCAATACTTAGTGTTCATTGATTTCCTTATTTGAAAACAATGAGGTGCCTCAGTGTTATTTCAAAGACTTGGCAGCTCCTGTATGCTCCCCTCTCCCCACTCTGTTCTTGGGCTCAAGTTGAAGTTAAGTTATTGTTCTTACTCTCAGTCATTTCCTGCCTTTGGGAGTTGATGGAAGGTGAGCCTAAATACACTCAGACATTCTCCATAACAGTTTGACACCTTGGACTTTGTGTGCCTACACACACACACACACACACACACACACACACACTAAACAAAATTAAATGTGTACCATATTTTTTAAAATGTTGCAAGCACAGAAGCTATTAAAAATCATGCCCTCACACACTGAAAATCATAAGTGTTAGTATATTGTCATTTTTACTTTAACATCTTACTTATCATAAAACAGAACTTCTAAGATAAACTTCAAATCTTCTTAATTTTCTCTCCAATCTCATGCCTGTCCTTTCTCCCATGACATAACTATAAGGAACTTAGTTAATTTCCTTTGAGTCCTTATCTATACACTTGTATATTTGTGTCCATAAACATATTATTCCTTAAGTGTTTGTAGAGGCATCAGATTAAATTTAACATTCTTCAACTTGTGTTAATTGCAAGTAGATTTAACAGAATTATTTTAGTCTATAATATTTTAATAATTTTTTTACTAGACTATATCATTCATTTATTTACTTTTACTGATAGATAATTTGGATTGGGCCAACTTTTTCACAGTCGCAACAAATCAATAAATACTGTACTCTGTTTGGGTTTCCCGAGTATAAACTTAAAAACAAAATTGTTAGGGTCCTGGTTATTTTCACTTTCCAGATAGTCCTGTACTTTCTCTGCCTCTTACCTCTCTTCCACACTACTTCTTGTTTCCTTTTACCCAAGAGATTATGCTAAAATGCAAGCTTGATTGTGCCCCTAACATATTTAAACCTATTAGTGACTTCCCATATTCAGTAGGATATACTATCAATTCCTTAGACCAACAAGATGCTTTATGACATGTCCTGCTGACCCATCCAGGCTTATCTCACTCACATTTGATCTCCTAGTATTATTCAATTACTTCTTATTTTGTAACTAGAGGCCTGGTGCACAAAAATACGTGCACTGGGTGGTGGAGGGTCCCTCAGCCCGGCCTTCCCCCTCTCATAGTCTGGGAGCCCTCAGAGGATGTCCTACTGACCACAGTCTGGCCTCCCTCTGCAGTAGACGACTGGACCAATCGGAGGAAGGTGCTCCTCCCATCACCTGCTGCTGCTGCCACTGCCGGCCCCCAAGGCTGCTGGTGCTCGGCCCTAGCCCCTAGCTTCTTAGCGCTGGTCCTGCCCACCCCCTCCCACTGGTTGTGGGGGGTGCGATCTGGGGCCATGCTGGCTCGGGAAGGGGCTGTGGGAGGCTGAGGCACTATGGTTGCACCTCATCCACCCTTTGTGGAGGCTTTGGGACTGAGGTGCGGAGGCCTCGCCTGCCACGGTCTCTGCGAAGGAGGGGCCACAGCCACCAGACCAGGCCTGTGCCAAGACCTTTCCCACGCTGCCTCTGTGAAAGGGGCTGCGCTGCTGGACCCTCAGCCCTCGCAGCCACCGGGACTTTGTCCAGAGGATGTCCCCTGAAGACATTCAGTCTAATTAGCATATTACCCTTTTATTAGTATAGATGGAATGATGGCGTGTAGTTCCTGCCTATAATTCTCCTCCCTATAATTACTCTCTTTTCCCTCCTTGATCTTAGTTTAACCTTCAAAACTAATCATAGATCCACTCCCAATAATAATAGATAATATTTATTGTTTGCCAGGAACCTGAAATGATCCTTGCCAACTTGTCTCCCTGACACTGTCATTTTTTTTATATATATTTATTTGTTATTAGACCTATAAGAAGGAAAATATCTGAATGAATTTCCCTTTTTCTTCTACTTTTTTAATTGCTGGTATACATGTCCATGCCCCCACTAGTTTATACATTTCTTGAAGAATAAACTACACTGTAGGTATTCATATATGTAACTCTAGTACTTAGCACAGGGTAAGGGCTTCTCAAATATTTGTTAAATAAATAAATTGTCCTTGGTAATAAAGTGTCCTTTCCTTTCCTGGAAGAATTTACAATGGGCTCTGAGCTCTTTAATTGCCACTAACACTTGTGGTAAAGGCATTTTGCCAAATGTGAGTTAAAAGCCACCTTTTGATGTTAAAACCACTCTTTAATAACCAAGTCATGAAGCCACAAAGGCTTCACACGTTTCATCCCACCAGTTTCACTGACAGATCGCATCCTTCCTTTCCCAGGGTTTAGTGCTCCCTCAAACTCATACTGACTTGGGGAGGTTCCAGTTTTCAGTATTCAATGGTAACCCTGAGAGAGGGGGTGGAGATGCTCTGCTAGCTTCCCTCAAATCTAAATATGACATAAATTAAAAGAAAATGGATTCCTGTCTGTGGACTCTACTCCGGTCCTCACGCAGAGAGGCATCATCAAGCTTCGCAGGAAAGGCTCATTTGTCTTCGTAGAGCAGCACTGCGTTCCCAGCCATGGGCGAGAGGGAAAGGGATGGTATCTCATCAGATGCGAGCAGAGCAATTAGAGCAGATGGATATAGAAAAGTCCACGGGGTGAAAGCATGATGATGAAATATCAGGACTCCAAACATGATGGCCGTTCCCGGAGTCATACCCAGCATCTTTGGCAGGAAGTTTTTGAAGGCAGGAATAGAGAAGAGAGACCTGGAGACAAGCAGTAGCAATAATCCCTGGGAAAACAAACTGTATAATCTTCATTCTGGTGATTTCTTTCTATGCATGATTCCCTTCAGGGGTGGGAGGGGAGATATTAATTTGAGGTTGGCAACCAATTGGAACAAATCAGTAGAGACACTTGTTGTGCATGATTGCAGATATGCCTTGTGAATTACGTGATGTGTTTTATGAATCCTAGACAATGTCTTTCTAACGCCGATACTTAAAGAATAGAGTCAAACAGAAATATTTTATTAAAATTGTCTTGAGTCGGTAAAGATTAATGCCAGCATGTCAATGTCTCAAATACTTTTAGAGTGGATTAGAAATTTGCTGAGCTCCATGCCTTGAAAGTCAGCACTGTTGGTACTGCACACAAAAATAGTTTCCATTTCTTGAATATCTACTTGATTCTATTATCTAACAACTGGACTGGTCTAGGCTGAGTGCTTTTTCTGCTGGTCTTACCTGAGGTCATTCCTGTGTTTGATGGGCCAACAGAGGCTGAGTGGTCCACTATGGCCTTACTCACATTCCTAGCAAATGATGCTGCGTGTTGTCTGATTGGCCCAGGGGCTGGAGGATTCATCTCTACTCCATGTAGCATCTTCTCTTCCAAATGGTGAAAGAATTCCAAAAGAACAAGAGTACAAACTGAAAGCCTCTTGAAACTGAGGTTAGCTAGTTGCACATTGTCACTTCTGATACGTTCAACTGGCAGAAGCAAATTATAGGCCCAGTCCGGATTCCTGGGGAGACAAAGATAGTTCCACAATGTGATGGAAGTAACAAAGTCACCCTGCAATGGGAAGCAGATACCAGGATGTGGGAAATTATCAACGCCATGTTTGCAAACTATGTACCAAATGTTGACACTGTTTGTTCTCTCTCACTCTCTCCTTCTGCTACTCCTCCCCTCCCCCCTTGTCTCTCTCCCTCTTTCTATAATATTTTTTGAAATCTTGCTTCGTTGTCCTTTGACAAACTTGACCCTGTATGCCTCATAATGATTTATTTTAAATCAGTCAATACTCAAGCTAAATAGGTCACTACAAAACAAGAGCATTCTAAAGTTTCAGTTTGCATTACACAAAATTCAGTCTTTAACTGTAGAAACTTTGAAAACATAAAGACTCATTTGTTAAATAGCCTCTACTTTGACTATTTCTTTGTCCATTATCTTCCAAATCGGTGCCATGCATAAACTTCACATGGTAATGACTCTTCTCCAGCAAAGAGGGTAAATTCTAAATTACCTCCCCATTAATGCCCTTCCCCCCCAAATTTTGTGCCTCCACAGTGAGAGGGTTTATTTCCATATGTCTCATTTTTTGTAAGAAGTGAAACTTCTGGTTAAATGTTGCATGATAAGATCAGACAGTACTAATCATATCCATAGAAGTGATATGAGAATTAAGTCTGGCAATGCAGAGCAAACACTATGGCTACTTCCAAAGAAATTTCCACCTAAAGGAAGAGATTGGCACACACACATGAGAATAAGTATCGCAGTAGAGAGCCATCCTGTGAGGTACCCAGCTATTCTGGCTCACATTGGCTCATGGGAGACCAGTCTGTGTGGCCTCTGATGGCTCGATGAGAAAGCTGTAAGTCCCAGTCTGAAGAACACCAAATTCATTCTTTAAATATAAATATGTTCTACTATGTCCAAATAGAGGCACATGCATGTGCACACACATATACAACTATAAAAGGGAAATGAACCATTTCAATGGGAAATTAAAAAATGAACAAATCACATTTAGGTGTAGGAAGAAAGAGAGGTTCTGAGATGCTTCATAAATGTCTGTTCTCTTTTTCCATCTCTGAATATGAGTTTCTCCTTTTAATCAAAGTTTTGGATTACGTAATTTCCTGGGTCCCTTCAAGCTCTAACAATTTAAGCTTATAGCATAGGCATCTAATTGGCATAACAATGTCCAATCCTATTGAGTCAAAGCGATTCCCCATATTCAGAAATAATCCACAGTTCCATGAAAAATAGTTGCTGAATTGCAATACATGTACATCTTATCTATTCCTTAATTAGGATACCACATGCACCCAGTGAAGTTTATAAAGAGGGGCTCGAACCTTACAGTAAAGTCAAGGGGTGCAAAATGGGGAAAACAAACCACAGTCAAAATGAAAAAAAAAAACTTTTTTTGGAATTCTTAGCATACCAGCAGAACAAATGGTAAGTCAATTTCATAGAAGTATAGTACTCTGCTGTTCAGTGTAGATGAGTTGTATACAGATTTCCACATAGGACATTGAATCCTTCCACCTGCTCTGTTAAACTTGGTGGGGGGGTCTTCTTTCGCAAAATTTACCCAAATGCTCTACTTTCCTTCTATTATTCAGATCATTGTTCTCATCCTTCAAGTATCTAAAAATTCTTACCTGCTTATGCTTTATTGCACTTTTTTGCGCTTTAAATAACTTTCAAACATACTCTCAAATAGAATCATCAAACACAGGGTGAAAGGTTTTTATAAAGAAGGAAACTGAGTACTTAGAATCCAAATGAGTAGTTCCGGTTTACAGGGCATGTAAATGACAATGACGGGTCTAGGGTGAAACCCAGACACCTCGCCCTGAAACCAGTCTTCTTACTGTAGAAGCTGGGGGATTTTGGAGAGTGGTGTAGGCCTGCCCCTGTCATAGAGACAACATCACTCGCCGGTTTCACTGCCCTGACATCCAAATAGTCTTAAGAAAGCAGAGATGTTGGTGCCAGCGAGGCCACTTCGCTGCTCATCTCCCATCTGTTGGACAGCTGGACAAGGGAACAGCTGCCAGTCAAGGCTGTTTTGCCTGGCACTATCAGATCTGTTGGCATTCCACACCACATGCCAGCTGGTGCCGGCTCTGGTTGAATAGGCCTTGTTTGGGTAGGCGAAAGCCCCAGTTGCTGTTAGTGCAGCCATGAGCCTCAGTTCCCTTCCGAATGCAAGAGTGAAGGTCAGAGCCAGAGAGTAAGCCAAACTCACCTTCAAAAAAATGTTGTTTCTGGTTTTGTGGAACCAGGGCCTGTGTTAATGTGAGGTGGAGCAGTGTGTGCACCCCACATTTACCCCTGCTCAACTGTGTGACCTCAGACAGTCACCTCGCCTCACCTAGCTCAGCCTACAGGTCCCTGCGCTGCAGTGGCAGTAGCATCTGTGCCGTAGTTGTGTTGGGAAGATGGCATGAGTGGGTATGACAGAGCCTGGCATGCATTGGACCCTCAGTGAGTATGAATTGGTCCAGAAGCCACCATAGCTGGGGCGTGGTTTAATCTCCAGAAGACATCCCTGAGGTTCTCGTTATCCATCTTCAATTATCTAAGGTACTAGAAGGAGAGAGGGAATTAGACATTACTGTGTTTTATTCCAGAGGGAAGAAATAAGACCAAAGTTCTAGTAGTTGCAGGATAATACCTTGTAGTTCAAATTCGAAGCAACTTTCTTGAACCCAAAGCACTGAAGAGTTGGGAAAATCCAGAGTGAAGTTCTACACAGAAGACTCCTGGAAAAAGGTAGAGGCACCATCTCTTTGAATGATAAGGAAGGCACCCCTTTCACTTCCACCCTTTTATTCTCCTTGCCTTTCCTTTATATTTCTGGTTATTTCTTGTTCCAAGTGAATTGTGTAAGAATAAAGTGATTAATACATCTCCTTATGCTAAAGAGGCATTATGTTACAAGTCAGTGCTGTATAAAATATTCAAAAAGCGTGTTGGGGAAGATAGTGAGCAGGAGAGGGAATGAAAATCTGCCACTTGCCATCCAGAGAAAAGAAAAAAAAAGTGTTGCCCTCCTGGGGACATGTAATGTGATCATCGCTCACTAGGCTTCACTCCCCCTGAAGCAGAAAGAGTAACTTCAGCATCTTTATCACATATGCAATATTTCTTATATGCTATGCATTTGGCCTCTGTCGTTTGCTAGGGCTGCTATCACAAGTGTCAGAAGTTTGGTGGCTAAAACAACAAAAATGTATTGCCTCTGTAAGTTCAGAGGCTTGAAGTTCAAAATCAAGGTGTTGACGGGGTTGGTTCCCTCGGGGGACTGGGAGAGAGATTAAGTGCCATGCTTATCCCTTAGGTGCTGTTGGATTGCTGACCATCTGGGGCACTCTTTGTCCTGTGGAAGCATCACCCTGCCCTCTGCGTTCATCTTCCCGCGGTGTTCTCCACTGTGTGTGTCTCTGGGTGTAAATGGCCCCTTTCTCTAAGCATGCAGTTATGTTGGTGTAAGGCCCAACCTAAAGACCTCTGTTTAATTACCTATGCAGTGACCCCATTTCCAAGTATGGTCACATTCTGAGGTACTGGGGCTAGGACTTCTATCTATGAATTTTGAAGGGACACAACCCCAAACGGGACCTTACATGTGGTATATGCTTAGTAATGCTTTCTGTACAAGTGGAGCTGAAATCAGTGACCAAGTCTCAGAATTAAAAATAAGTTGATGGAATGAGCTCCATCTCTCCTATGCCTGGATACCCTCTGTACTGCAGGCTTTCTTGAGATTCTTCCAGCAATGCCTGTAAGTGGTAGAATTTGTTTCATTGATTTATCTCCAAGGTTTGATGAGTGTAGGCAGGCTGGTGAAAGCTGAGGAAAGAGGATCCTAGAATAATAAATGATTGCTTAAAGAATTTGAACCCCTTTGCTCACTAGGATGTTATTTATGATGATTGTTGAACTATCAAAAGCAAAAATCTTTAGAAAGTAAATAGGTAATATTTGCTGAGCACTTATTATGTGTCATATTCTGTACTAAGTGGTTTCTATGATTGGATGAAAACAACTCATCCTTGTGGAAGAGTTACTGTGCATACCCATTGTAGAGAGGGAAACTGAGTTCTGAAGTGCTCACACAATTTGCCCAAGATCACACTGCGTGCAGGACACCGCAAAGGAGGCCCATCTGATGGGAAAGTCTCTTCTCACAAGTCCTGTCCTGCTCTGACTTTTCTCAACTCTTATTTTTCTTCACAATAAAATCCAAATGAAATCATGTGCTTAGTGACTCAGAGGGAGGGTGGAGAGTGGTGAGGGTGGAGAGTGGTGAGGATGATGTTTCTTCTTGCATCCATGTATAAAACTAATGCATTTTAAAGAGAAAGGGGGCGGGGGGGGGGGAGGAGGGAAAGAGAATTTGTAGAAGGAAGAGAGAATTCTTACCAGGACATGCTTTAGGCAGGTAGGTGGGTGGGTGGCTATTTATAACCTGCCTTCTTCAGATCACTTTTGTCTCTTGCCACCATTAGTGATACACAGCAAGAGAACGATTCAGAAAATTCTATTTCCTAGAAGGCACCTGGCCCTCGCTTCTGCGGGGGAGTGAGGAAGAGCACCAGATGTGCTGAGGTTTGCCTGATTTAGCATTCTTCCGTGGGCACTCACCACAGTTCCTAAAAAGGAAATCATTTTGGGTGAATTAATTTAACAAACGTGGTGTTGAAGTTGGCTCTTTGTCTCTTATGCTGTGACAGTCAATAGACGTGCTGAGCTCACAGGCCCAATAGTCCATTCGGTTTCTGGACTTCAGAAAAATGGTTCTGGGAGCCTGGCTCAGCCAACTTAAATGAGAGGGTTCAGAAAGCAGGCATGCTTCTTCTTGGAGCACATCACTAGTAAATGGACTGCTCTCCCAGTACAGACATGTTGAAATTAATGAATTCTCTCCCATTTCTTTTTCCAGTCTTGATGTAGGGGTTACCCACTTTGTAGCCATATTTCCCTTTAAGAAAATGACATGTGGGGGATTCCAAAGTGCCAGAACTAAGTTTTCCTCATGCCAATTTGCCTATTCTGTTCATTTGTCTGACATACCTGTATACCTGCTCCTGGAAATTTTCACATCTTAATAGAAGTGAAGTACATTTACTCATTACAAGGAAGCTATCAGTTAGGCATTCTTCACTCTTACATTAGTGAGCAAACAAAAAAAGGCTAAGTAATTTGGAGGGGGGAGATACAAAGTTTCCCATTAAAGGGTTAAAGCATTTAAGTATGGACTGTATGGCTAACTTGTTCGTTCATTCATTCAACAAATAACTTTAGATTGTGCTGGGGATAAAGATGTACATATTTCTAATAGAGATAGCTTCTTCCTACTTTCATAGTTTTTATAATCTGCCGATGAAACAGAATAAAACATTTTATCATACAAATTAATATAAATGCAATAAATAAATTGTGTAATGAGAGCATATAAATGAGAGACGCAATCTGATCTGAGTATTAGGAGAAGCCTCCATAAGAAGATATATTTAACCTGAGACTTGACAGTTGTGTAAGAATTAGCTAGAAAGGAGAAATGGCAGATGAAATAATCAGATGGGAAGGAATCTCATATGTTGTGAGTGACAGAGGATCCAAATGGTTGAAAAGACACAAAGGAGAACAAAGGTGACATGAGGCTGTGGAATTAGGGAGGAACCAGAACACGCAACTAATACCAAGTCATACTATAGTTTATCTATATTCTAGGAATAACAGGAAGTCTTTGAACAGCTTTATCTAAGGATTATAGTTATAGGTTCAGAAAGGCATTTGAAAGATCACTCTTTTCAGGAGACTAGGAAGAAGAGGGAAAAAAGAAAGGTAAAGACCTCTTAGAAGTTTCTGGAAAGTTTCAGTGGGAAAAAATTTGGGAGCTTGAATTAGTAATATGACAATCCTATATAATAAAAGCCTAATATGCTAAGTGACAGGTCATCCAGTTAGCCATTCAACCAATCAAAGCAAAAAATACTAACTGCTCAACTGCTCGCTATGATATGCACTGACCACCAGGGGGCAGACACTTCAACCAGTAGGTTACCTTGCTGCTGGGGTCCAGCCAATCAGACTGGACAAGTCCTGGAGCACTCCTGCAGCCCCTCCCTGGCTGGCCAACTTCCCGCATCCCTCCTGATCATGCAGGGTCCCTCGGCCTGATTTTATGCCGTCGGAATCTGGAACCCCTCAGGGTATGTTGGAGAGTATGTTTCCACCTGATGGCAGAACAGCTGGTCACTATGACGTGCACTGATCACCAGGGGGCAGATGCTAAATGAAGAAACTGCCTCAAGTGGTCAGTGTGCTCCCATGGGGGGAGCATCGCTCAGCCAGAAGCTGGGCTCACAGCTGGTGAATGCAGTAGCGGTGGTAAGAGCCTCTTCCGCCTCCACAGAAGCGCTGAGGATGTCTAACTGCCAGCTTAGTCCTGCTTCCCCTGGGAAGTGGGCTTAAGCCAGCAGTTGGACATCCCTTGAGGGCTCCTGGACTGTGAGAGAGCACAGGCTGGGCTGAGGGACCCCCCAAATACACGAATTTCATGCACCAGGATGCTAGTGATGATATAAATAAGTGCTTGGATTAAAAAAAAAATTATTTAGAAGGCATCTTCCCTGGATTTGAAGATTATTAGATACACATCTGAAAGTAAGATGCCCAAGATGACTGAGGTTACAGCCAGAAGCAAATGGGAAGTTGGAGGTTACAATCACTGAGATAGAAAACACTAGAGATAAGGCATATTTTCTGGGGAAAGATTATGAAGTCACTTTGCGATATGTGGGGTTGCTTTTCATATAAAACATCTAGGCAGAAATGTCAAATCAGAGATTGGCTAAAAGGTAGAAAACTAGAGCCTGGAAAAAAATATTCACCTTGTAATTATTGATTTGAAAGTCATAGCCTTGATGTGCAATGAAGCCATGGGCAATGAAAATATAACATAAAAGATCTAGGTTGGGACAGCAGATAGAAATGGGGAACCCTGAGGGTTTTTTTATTTTATTATATTTTTATTGATTTCATAGAGGAAGGAAGAGGGAAAGAGATATAAACATCAAAGATGAGAAAGAATCATAGCTACCTCCCACACACCCACTGCTAGAGATGGAGCCCATAACCTGGGCATGTGCCCTGACAGGGAATCAAACCATGACATCCTAGTTCATAGGTCAACGCTCAACCATTGAGTCACACCAGCTGGGCTTGATATTTGTTTAGTTAAAGAACAATAATTAGAAAAGGCTTTTAGGAGTGACGAAAGGTGCAGATGAAGACAGGAGAATATTGGAAGAGGCAAATTGAAGGAGCACTGTCTTAAGAGCCTAGTGGTCAACATTGCTCAAAGTCAAGTAAAGGTGGTGAGTGCAAAGATTGCACGGGATAGAGATTTGGATATCACTGAGGTCTTTTGGACAATAACTGCTAAGAAGTGCTGGGAGCAAAAGCCAGAATTAAGTGGGTAGTAGAAAAATAGAGAAACATATATGCATAGGAAGTTCTTTCAGTGTGGTGAGAGAGAAAACTGGGACAGTAACTGGACGGGGGATATCTTTTTCCACCAACGACCTCCAAGGACTCTTTCAACTTCTAAACTCCACCAGTATTCACAATTGGCTATGCCCCCAGTAGTCAAGGCAAGTATTTAAAATTGTTTTTTCTTAATTTTATGCCTTCTCAACTCATGACACAATGCCTATCACATTGTAGATACTACTCAAATACTCAATATTACTTGAAAGATCAAAGTTGTTACTGGTGGATAACCTGTCAGAGCACATAAGATACCCACAAGGAAATGAAAGAACTGTTTGACTAAGAGGTCTAATCAGAATAAAGGCCTAGATCTTTTTAAAAACCCCAATGTGGTATCATTGTGAGCAGAATGACTAAGTGAGCAGAAGGCTACAGAGCTCATGCTAAGTGAATATATACTTATTAGCCAATGAAACCACCAAAACAGATATAACACACTGGAATTATTAATTTAGAAAGTATAATGGCCCAGCAGCCAGTAGCCCCTGTAGGCTTTTTTAACAGTTGGTATTGGAATGATCTTTCTCACACTTGAATGCTGAACAGAGTAAAGATGAAAGTGCCTTCATTCTTGGGTTTCTCAAAATACATCAGCTTGATCAATTATCAACAACTGCCTGGTTACTGCTTTTAAAATCTGATTTGAGAAAAGCATGAGAATGTTCTTAAGCTGATGCTTATTATTTGGAAATATGCAAAGTCACTCAGCCTAGTGTGTTTGACACCAACATTGGGACTAGAAGACCTACACTCTAAACAAGTTTTAACAATAATAGCTAATATGTAGTTTTGTTCACTGTTCCCCTAAATTTGCTTTTCCCTCCTGCCCAGTATCCAATTTCAAAAATAATAATAACAATAAGATAATAATAATAAAAGTTAACATTTGTTTGGTGCTTAATATATGCCAAACACTGAACATATATATTATCAAATCCTCAAAATAATCTCCATTTTACAGAAGAAAAAACTGACCACAAAATAAATAGCCTTTACTCTGAGATTATGTGTGTGTCCTCAAAACTAAAATGAGTCTCTTGTAAGCAGCATGCTGTTGGGTCTTCATTTTTGATCCATTATATATTTTAATTGGTGAATTTAGTCCATTTATATTTAATGTAATTATTGACAGGTAAGGACTTTCTAATACCATCTTATTAATTGATCTGGCTATTTTTCAGTTCCCTTGTTTCTTGTTTGTTTTTTCTTTCTTCGCCCTTCCCCCCTTTTCCTGACTTTCTTTGTGAAATTTGGATTTTTCATGGTGTATGCTTTGATTCCCTTCTTTTTATCTTTTGTTTATGTAATGTAGGTTTTTGCCTTTTTATTATTAGGAGGTTTACATAAAATCCCTTACAGATATAATGGTCCATTTTAAGCTGAGGACAACTTAAGTTTGATCACATATAAAACCTTATCTTTCTACTCCCTGCCCTCTATACCTTTTTGTGTATGTCATAACTTATCTCTTTTTATATTTTTAACAAATCATTATAGCTATAGTTATTTTTACACTTTTTGTTCCATAACTGATTAACACAAAATTATATTACAGTATTAGATTATTCTGAATTTGACTATTTACCTCTACCAATATGTTTTATGTATTTTATATTTTCATTTTATTGATTAATATCCCTTTATTTCAGCTTGAAAAACTTATTTCTGCATTTCTTGTAAGGTAGGAGGGGTAGTGGAAAACTTCTTCAGCTTTTGTTTGGAAAATCTATCTCGCCTTTATTTCTGAAAGAAAACTTGGCCAAGTATTCTTGGTTAGCATTGTTTTTTTGTTGTTGTTGTTGTTTTTTTTTTCTTTTTTTTTTTTTTTTTTTTTCATTTAGCACTTTGAATACATATCCCACTCTTTCCTGGACTGCAATGTTTCTGCTGAGAAATCCACTAATACACTTATGGGGTTCCACTATATATGAGGATTTTTATACTTACTGCTTTTCAAGTTTTCTCTTTGGTTTGAGTTGTAGACAGTTTTATTATCATGTCTTAGAGAAGATCTTTTTGAGTTGAAATTTTGTGTTGACATACTAGCTTCATGAACTTGGATGTCTAAATCTCTCCATAGATTTAGGAGTTTCTCAATCATTATTTTTTAAAATAAGCTTTCTGCCCATTTTTCCCATGGGAGCTGGTCTGGTACTAGGGTAAGCCTTTATTTTATTTAACCTGAGGTTTCTGAGGCCTAGCTGAAGTTTGAATCTGTGGGGACAGCCTGATGTTGGGGGGGGCTCAGAGCCTGCATCCATAGAATTTGTCTGGGGTCACAGGGTTGGCCCAGTGCTGGAGTGGGTCAAAAACCTTGGTTCCTAGTAATCATCCTGGCACTCAGCCCAACTGGGAGCCCGGTTTATGGATGTCTGTCTGGCTTGTGAGTGTTGACTGGGAACCTGGAACTTACTGGGGCCTTGTAAACTGACAAACACTGGAGTGGGCTTGAGTCCTGGGTTGATGGGAGCCTGCCAGGGGCTACCTAGGACTGTGGGAGTGGTCCTGGAGCCCGGCAGACCTGAGCTGCGGCTCACAGTGAAGTCTGGCACTCGCTTTACTCCCCTATTTCCACACAGAAAGTCTCTCCCTTCATGATGAGCTGCCCAGGATTGGGGAAGGGGTGAGCAGGTACTGCAAATGTCTTTCCTTCCATCTTCAATGTGTCTTTTCTTATTTCTGTGCTTATGATCCCTCACCTGGAATTTTAGGTTCTTGCAAAGGTATTTTTTGTGCACAGTTGTTCAATTTGATGTTTCTGAGAAAAGACAAGCATTAGAAATTTATAAACAGTTATTTTGCTGTTGTCACTCTTCTAGATATTTCTGTTCCTATTTTAAAGATAACAAAACTGGGCCCTCGAGTGGATGAATATGTGGCATGAGGTCAAACAACTCATTAGAACAGGTCAGGATAACAACTCAAATCTGTCTGCCTCCAAGGCCCATGTCCTTTCTCTCACAAAAGACCTTCGCTCCAGAAAGAAAATACGGTAAAATAAAAATAATCTCTCCTTTTAAAAGTAATTAATTATAACCACATTTGTTTTCCATGGGGTAAAATAATACACAGTGGTGGGAGGGAATAGTTTTATACTGCTCCCATCCTTATAAACACATCCAGATATTGAATCATATAAAAGGAACAATTGTAAAGTCAAAGCTTCCACCAATTCTTTGGCTGTCAGAAGGCGAAAACCCCAGAGAGATGGCCCTTTGTTTAGGAGAAAACCATAAAAACTTTTTTATATTTTCAAAGACTGGCAGACCTGGGAGTTTAGACAAAAATAATTTATTCTATGTATTAAATGGAAAACTCAGAATTGGCGGTAGAAAGGAGTCTAGGAAATGGGAGACAGGGGAGAAGATCTGAAGAAAGTGAGGGGCTGGCTAATATGGAAGCCAGGAAATCCATAAAGAAAACTCTAGCCATTGAGAAACCCTGTAAGGAATGAGTCTAGCACTGTGGGAAGTTGAGAACTTACTAGTAATTTTCCTTAGTCTTCTCTATAGTACCACCAAAATAATGTGTGTGTTTTTTTCTCTCTAAACATTGAATCAAAACAAGAAAAGAAGACTACGGTAGGTTCCACATTTGAGTTGATTCAAACTAGAAACAGAAGAGACACAAGTCACAAGACATTAATGAGATCACGTGTCCAGGGAAGACTAGGGCAAATGTGTGATCCTCCCCAACAGGAATCCAAGCAGAGTTAATAGGAGGGTGTGTTACCGCTGGGATTTATTTTTGGTGCATGTAACTAGCAACTTGAGCTTATTTATTTTAGTGTCAAAGGAGCCCTAGCTGAATGGCTCAGTTGGTTGGAATATTGTTCTGGACACCAAAATGGTTGCTGGTTTGATTCCTGGTCAGGGCACATCCCTAGGTTGTGGGTTTAGTCCCAGGTGGGGGTGTGTATGGGAGGCAACAGATTGATATCTCTCTCTCTCTCTCTCTCTCTCTCTCTCTCTTTTCCTCCCTCCTTCCCTCCCTCCTTCCTTCCCTCCCTCCCTCTATAAGAATTAATTTTAATTTTAAAAAGCCCATAACCTCCGGTAAGAATTAAAACAAAAAAGAAAATGGTGGTCAGACACCATCAACTCTAGGATTTGTGAGACATTCACATGTCTAGTACATCCAAGATCATCAAGAGAATAGCAAAATCATACAAACTATCAAGAAAGAAAAAAAGTATTTACCCAGAGTTCTTTCCAGAATTTTTTTTTACTTTCACGCCACCACACACCCTAGGTTCCATCAGCATCAAGTGACTTGCCCTGTGCAAATATGCTGTGATTGTTCAGACCATCTTTTTCTATCTACAAGGATTCTTCTTAGACATCAATGCCATTTCCTTATAAAGACTCTGCACTCTCCTGGTTCCTTCTTCCTCGATAGCATATTTCAAGTATACTGCCTGCCACCCTGTCTCCCCATCTAAAGTGTAAACTCCTTGGGTGAGAGGAAAAGACATTCCTGAAGTCGTTATTTCAGAACCCAGCACGGGGCTGGAATAGAGATGTTTACTTCATCTTAATTCCATAAATGGCATGCTTGAATGGTGTCTTCTTAGGCAACTTGGTTTCAACTTTGTGGAGAAAGCTCAAATAAGATGCTTGAACTTTCTCTAGATTCTTACCCCACATCAGTCACCATCTGTGATGGAGAAGCAGTAATTATATACTCTCTGTGAGGATTGTCATGTCGATAAAATCAGTCTCAGCCAACAGAACTCAAGGAAACCAGACTCAGCTCCTTTGAGTTCTTGAATTTAGAGTTCAGTTTCTTGTCTCTTCTGAAGTATCCTGTCTAATAAAAGGGTAATATGCAAATTAACCGTGACTTCATTATAAAGATGGCGGTGCCCATAGCCACAAGGCGCTGGTGCCCAGTCTTCTCAGCCCCGCCTGAGTCCCCCAGTCCTGGGCGGGCAGCCACTGAGAGCGGGCAGTGTGAGCGGCCTGGCAGAATGCTTGCTTTGTCGACGATGAGGCAAGCTTTCCACCCCGGCTGCGGAGGTCCTCTGGGAAGCGGGCATGGAGCAGCCGGGGCGGTGGGGAGGACACTTTCCCTGCCACCCTGGTGATAAGGCAAGTGTTCTGCGCCCAGCCGTGGATAGGCCTCTGGGCCGAGGAGAGCCTCTGCAGAGAGCTACTGGTGCACGGATTCGTGTGCAGGGCTACTGGTTGGTTTCTAATTTGATTGTTTTTATTTTTAGTTTGGAACTAACTTCAAGCTTAAAGAAAGTTTGTAAGAAAACAACAACAACAAAAACACCTATATACTCTCATTCAGACTCAGCAGTTGCTAAAATGTGACACATTTATCGTTTTCCCTTTCTCTCACATACATAGTTTTCCCTTAAATGAGTGATAGTGAGCTGCAGACACCTTCCCTTTTATTGGTAAATACTTCAGCACATAGTTCCTCAGAGCGAGGACATTCATGTCCATAACCATGGCATAATTGTGAAAATTGGGAAATTTAACATTGGCACAGTATTATAAATTAGGCTGTGGATGACAGTGAAATTTCACCAGTGATCTCTTTTATAGCAATTTTTCCTCGTCCAGCATCTAATTCAGGACCACATATTGCATGTAGATGCCATGTCAGTTGACCTCCTTATTTGTAGTTGGTTTGTCAGCCTTACTGTCTTGCATAACATTGAAGCTTTTGAAGAAGACCAGCCACTGATTATGCAGACAGCTCTTTGGGTTTGTCTCATAATTTCTAATGATTTGATTCACTTTAAACATTTTGGGCAGGATGTCCATGCATATTATTAGGAGTCTCCTGGTGTCAGTTCATCCATTTTTGAGGATGTATTCTTCACCAACTACTTAATATTTGCAAATGGAAAGATAGTAACTCTACCATAGATAAACCTGCTAAATGCACCTTAATCAAGTGATCAAAGTTGACATTGCCAATAGCTGGTTTTTTAAAAGCTACTTCAATAAAAGATTCAGCTATTTTTGAGAACTGATTTGCCACCCATGCAAATTACACATTCTGATTTTAAAAAGAAAAATGCATGAAAAAAGTGATGTTGGCACTTGTTGCAATATTTACTTACCACCCAGTGCATAAGATCTGGAATAATATTAGTAATATTCAGTGAATTCCAAGTCTTTAATAATACGTTACCATCAACCCACCCACAAATCTTTTTTTTATCTTCCGATGACCTCATGTACCAAAGAGGAAACGATAGTAACTTGGCCACAGTCACAAAGCTCAAGTAGTGTGAGTGTGTATTTGTGTCCTTGCAAGCCCGTGTTCTTCCCTCTGCACATACGTACACACAACCAGAACACAGGTGGGCATTCTCCATTAGGAGAGGGCTCGCTAGGAGCTATAGGGAAGGCCGGATGCTAATTCAGTTTTCATACTACCAGATGGCACTCTGTGACTTCCTCATTAAAGTAGTAATCAGAGAAAAGATGTGGAAGAGAGCTGTGGAGGTGAGGGCAGGTAAGGGAAGCACTGGAGACCAACGGTGCTCTCTGGCCTTACAAAGCAACCCATGCTGCTGTGGATGTAGGTATGTCTGAGTGACTGAGCCCCCACTGGTGACTCAAGCACCCTTTTAGAGAAAGCAGGCAGCCCCGTGTTTCCCAGTAGACAGGAATTTAAAAGCAGCCACTCTGTAGAACACTGGCTTAGAAAACCCCTAAATCCTCTCAAGAGCTCAAACTCTTGGTTTCAATCATCTTCAAGTTCTAGATAAACCTCATCTATGGGTGGGAATCTCATGAAGCAGACATGTGGAAGAGATGTGGGATGGATGTCATGTTACCCATGGAATCTGTGAGAGATGTGGAACAGGATCAGGCCGAGGGAAGGAGGTGGCAGAGCTGTCTGCCTTCTCTCCTGAGCTGGGTAGAAGACACTCTGCTTCTTCCACGAGGAGTCTACCGTGCAAACTCACCGCTACATTAAAGCCCGTGAGAAGGGAAAGATGGTTTGCTGTTTTTAACATGTGCAGCCACCGAGATGGACGAAGGAACTAATTGACTTTTGGGAAAGTAGCCATCTGAGTTCTAGAAGATTCCTCCAGAGAGGAACCGCAAGCACTGGAGAGAGAGTGGGGTCCTTAAACAGTAGGCTGCATCACTAGCAGGGACCATCCCACAGGGTTCCTTCCTTCTCCCTCTTTGCCCTGGGATGGGGGGATGGGTGAGCTGCTGCAAAGCGCTAAGCTAGCCAGATCACTTTCTTTTTATTAGCAGCTGTCACATGCTCTGTCTGGCAGCAGCGAGCTAAATCCACTGCTTGGGCCACTTCGTCACAGCTCTCTTCTCAAGGGAAGCATTCCTTTATCCTTGCTGACTCTGGAAAGGTAGCCTGCTTTGCTCTCCTTCTATATATATATAGCTGCCGCCCTCAATTTCTTTATTTGGGCATCCATTTGGGAGAGTAGAGCCCATCCTCTCCAGCTACCCATTTCTTCTTTCCCTTGAAGACAAGAGTGTAAGACCAGGGAGCAGCACCAGGGCAGGCCCTGAAGTCAGACACACCCGCCTTCAGCGGGGTCCCTCCTGTTACAAAGTTCGGTGATGCTAGCCAAGCCTGTGTGTCAGTTTCCTCATCTGAAAAACTGGCAGATAATCTGTAACATGATTCATGCCCCACAGAATGCATGCAAAGCTCTCCACCCAGAGCTAGGACTTAGTACACTTTAGGTATTAGTTGGTACCATCATCATCTTGCTGCCATCCTCATC
Source organism: Pipistrellus hanaki (assembly GCF_964339955.1). NCBI lineage: Eukaryota > Metazoa > Chordata > Mammalia > Chiroptera > Vespertilionidae > Pipistrellus > Pipistrellus hanaki. Next base: position 45,416,705 of record NC_140519.1, on the reverse strand, counting down.
TTCATCATCACTGCCTCCTTTAATCAGTGTGAAGAATTAGGCAAGAAATAGAAAGCACGGGTTTGAAAATGTCTACCAAGTTGAGAATCTTACTGACTTCTCACTGTGATTTTTCTTTGGGAATACATCCTGGTCCCCATTTCCCCTTGCTAGAAATGCTTTTTTTTTTTTTTTTTTTTTTTTTTTTTTGTCAAGAGAGGATGCAAATTTACATGGAGGAAGCGGTAAGGAGAAGGAAAAGGTCTCTGCTTCCTTTCACCCCCAACACCTGGCAAAGCTGAGACGAGGTGAGGACCTGAAGCAAATAGGGCAGGGAGGGGCCGCCAGAGGCTCTCAGTTCCCCTTGGCCCTGGGCCCCATGTAGCGGTTCAGTACTTGGGCTCCCCTCTGTCTTGGCACTGACCACACCGTGTTCATTGCTTGCTGTACGGCTGGGCCTGTTTTCTGCTCTGCCTCCCTGACTAGTACATGGGCACCTCTACAAGGGGGGGGGAGGGGGGGAGGGGCGGGGTGTTCTACTCAGCCCCGTGCTCCTCAGCCCAAGCACAGGACCGGCACTGCAGAAGGAAGGAGCTCGGTCAGGGCCCCTCCTTCTCATCACCTGTGTCAGTCTCACTTTCTGTTCCTCTTCTTCAGTTCAGATTCGCATTCGAACACACTCGTGGATGTAAATCATACTCTACCCCCTGAACACATCCTCTCCAATGGGGAAACGGGCTCCAAGAGGGAATGCCCCTCTTCTGGGATCTCACAGCAGGTGGGCAAGTGACGAAAACCAGAGGAGGACCAGGTGTCAAGTCTTCCGGTCCACATTCCCACCCAGCTTCTGTGTTGAAGAGCTCGGAGACTTCATGGGGTGTTTATGAATCGGGGGAACCCCAGACCGGTGACTCACTACACAGAACTATACTGTTTCCTCAGGAAGGAGTACCTGTACCCCTTCCTTCATGCTCCTCTCGATGAAAACTACCCTGACAGTCGGTGACCACATCTTCCTCCTTGTCACTTACACCTCCCTCGGGTCTTCCCCTCCTCCTCCCCCCACCTCCACTTTCTGACAAAACTGCCTCATTCTGCTCATACAAATTCTTTTGTACTGATGTGAGGGTGGATGCTAACATGATCATGTCTGTATGCATTTTTAGAGGGATTTTTGAAGGTCGCTATCTTTAACCAAAGGAGTGATTGCAAGTTCTGAGGCCAGCAGGGCAAATGTGAATAGGTGGCATTCCAGGTCACATGGGGACTGGAGCAGAGAGAAGGTCATACTACTGGGCACGATGCAAACCGATGAGGCCTGTGACCTTGAATGTGTTGATAGGTCAGATAATTGTTAATGAAACAAATATGTCTGCACCAGAGACTCTAAAATATTCCCCAATTGTGCCTGAAGTCTCGACCACATCGCCTGCTCCTGCCACAGAAACAGAAATAATAGTCATGGAAGTAATAGCCATCAGAGCTATCATTTGTCTGTTGATTGTTTGCTATGTGCAGGCAATATATAAACCTCAGCAACCCTTCAAGGTAGGAGTTATTATGAAGAAAGCCAAGCTCCGAGAAGTTGAATAACATTCTAAGGCTCAGAAGTGGCTTTGAATCCAGTGCCTCCTTACTCCGAAGCCCCCCTCTGCAATTCCCTCCATGGTGCCCATGATCACAGGGACCTGTCCAGCAGATGGTTTGGGATTAGGGATGGGAACACTTTCTGGGCAGAGAATGCCCAGAAAGGGGTCACCTCCAGGAAACGTTTGCAGGGTGTCCCTTTAGCGTTTGTTAGTTTCCTTTGGGTCCCAAGGTGTTTGAAAAAGCAGGAGTGTACAGTCAACAAAGCACTCTCAGTTCAGCTGTCCTCTCATTCCTCTTAGCCTCCTCACAACTTGCTCTGAAGACAGGCTTGCCACTGCCACTTCCCTCCTTTGAAGTGTTTTAAGTGATCATGATAAAGTGTGGCCACATCATTGAGTGCACCGAGCAAATCTTCTCCCAGGCAAGCTTGGTGCTTTTAAAACTGTAGACCTAGCACAGACCAAGCCCGAGCGCACTTCTCTCTCTGTGTTGGGCCGTTCACCCAATCATTCCTTGGCAGAGTGAGTTGCTCTTTCTGCAAAGGCCAGCCCCTTCCATCTCCCTGACACATCCAGGTTTAACCTAACTGCCCAGCTGGTCTTTCCTTCTATCCTGACCTTCCTGTTGAACAATGAGCTTATTTAGTCTCTTCCCATAAGCTGCCTGCAGACAGTGAGCTGTCTTCTCTCTCCATCTCAGCACGTTGCTGGGCACATAGAAGGCAATTAATAAATGGTTCTGAAATAAATAATGTGGCCATCTATTGAGCAGACAAAAATCATTGGTTACCTCGCAAGCCATCAGTGAATCAGTTCCAAGTAACACGAGAATTAAATGGCATAACTCAGCTCTTCTGTGTGGTGTATAACGTCCTTTCCAGGAGGAAGGAACACAGAGTAGTAAGGGAGCTCTGTGTCCAAGGCCGTATTCCAAGGGCAAAAAGTGAGAAGCCAGGAGCAGCTGAAGGTATGGGAAGAGGTAGCAACACATTGTGCTGTGTTCGCCCTCACAGGGATTTAGATTGTATACCACAAAAGAGGAAGAGTCGATGAAGGTTTGAAACAAAGGAACGGTCCTATTTCTTTTACTTGTTTTTCACTGCAAAGGATCAAGTGGGTCTCAGGGTTTATCACTGTGTCAGACCTCAAATTTCAACACAGAACAGGGTCTAGAAAGTGCAAGAGGCAACAACAAACCCGCACCACTCTGACAAATAACAAAGATAGTTTTATTTTTTTTCACAAATAAAATTTCTGAACCAACCATGATTTAGGGTAGGGGTGTCGAACTCAATCAGAGAAGGGGCCAAAATCTAAAATCCAGCCTAAATCGCGGGCCGAATGGTTTACTGAACAGTCATAAACTGACAATGTCATAAACTGACAGCGGAGTGCAGTGATGACAGCGCGGTGCGGGCCACATTGCAAGGCCTGGCGGGCTGGATTTGGCCCTCGGGCCTTGTGTTTGACACATGTGATTTAGGGGATCACTACCATTCATTGAACATTTACTCTGCTTTAATTAACCTCTTAGTTCTTTACACATACCCAGCTGTTAATACCCCTTGAAGCCACTCACAGATATGGTCCAATTTTGTCACAAATTCTGCATCTGATATGTTTAGAAGCATGTTTCCACCTTGTTCTGGATGGCATCACATAGGCATTTTAAACCCTGTTCTTTTTGCTTCTCAACTCAAGAATATATTTCTGACAGTCCGCCTTGTTCTTTTAAAGGTTGATTGCAGCGTAATAGACAATTTTGGGATGGAGGTCTGGGTCCAGGAAGGAGGCTGGGTCTGGGATGGAGTTCTGGGCCTTAGAGAGAATTCTGGGTCCTAGAATGGAGGTCTAGGCCCCGGATGGAGGTCTGGCCCCTGGGATGGATACCTGAGCCCCAGATAGAGGACAGGATTCAGGGATGAAGGTCTGGGCCCCTAATGTTGGTTTGTGACCTGAATGGAGGTCTGATCCCTGGGATAGAGGTATGGGCCCCGGATAGAGGACTGGATTCTGGGTTGGAAGTTGGGCCCTGGGATGGAGGTCCAGTACCTGGCATGGTGGGTTAGGACCCGGATATAGGTCTGAGACCTGGGTGGAGATCTTGGTCCCAGGATGAAGGTCTGGGCCTCAGATGAATATCTGGTTCCTGGATAGAGGACTGGATTCTGGGTTGGTGGTCTGGGCCCTGGCATGGAGGTCTGGCCCCAGATGGAAGTTTGGGTCAGAGAAGGAGGTCTGGGTTGGGAAAGGAGGTCTGGATCTGGGAAGGAGATCTGTATACAGGATGGAGTTCTGGGCCCCAGAGTGAGGTCTGGGTCCTGGGATGGATGTCTGTGCCACAGTATGGAGGTCTGGGACCCAGATGTAGGTCTGAGCCCCGGAGGGCGGTCAGGGTCCTGGGATGGAGGTCTGGGCCCAGGTATGGATGTCTGCTAACTGAAAAGATACGTGCAAAATCTGTTTATCCTGAAACTGGAGCTGCTGAGGACATTCCTAGCACCTCCAGCAGCCTGGCTCTCTGCTCCGGGGGCTGAAGACAGTCCTCCTTTTTAGGCCTCTGCACAAGGGCAGAGCTGTTCTAGGAGCAATATGGCCACACACAGATACCCAGAACTCATTCCATATCTGCAAGGGGGCGGGGGTGAAACCCTCTGTTACTTTGTTGGTGTTTCTGTGTGATGGTCCTAATCTGGGCATCCTTTCCCTATAGAATTCTTAAAAGCAATTCCTCTTAAAAACCAACCAGGGAGTCAGTTTGTCTATCCTATTCCTTGACTTGCGCAAGTGATTGCTTCTCAGACAGTATGCTTGAAGTCTTCCTCTCACTTGGGAGATGCTGCTAGGTATTTGAGCCATAGAAAATATTTTGAATTCCAGGACTATTACATAATAGACTTGTACAAGGTACTTAAACTCTAAAATGGGAAGGGCGTGGTGAGCAAGTAATGTGTGATTATGCGTTTAACATTAAACACAAAATGTCCATAATATATTGGTAAGCTCCTTTCCCCTTTGCAGAGGTCCTGTCATATTTTATTTTTGCTCCAATTACTGTGATAGTATCTTTCTCAATTAATCTTTTCTTTCACTCTAAAAGTCAATTTTCAAATTTTGTCATCAAAGATTACTTCGGACATTTGATCGGGTTCTGCAAGCCCATTGACAATCTGGGTCAAATTTAGAGGAAAGTGGTCAAAATTAGGAACACACTTGAAACCATAGAAGAGCAGGAATGTTTTTAAAAATCTGACTGTTTTCCCTAGAAACAAGGATTTTTGTGTCATCATTTTCAGCTATTAAAAGGATTACTACTTGAAAAAGGAATTACACTTTTTAATGAAGTCGTAATTCTAGAATTCATACCAACCAGTGGAAAATGCAGGGCAACATATTTGGAACAACTAGAGAAAACTTCATAAAAGCCCCCAGAAAAAAGGGGGTTGATTTGGGAGGTAGTGAGGGCCGGTAGAAGTGCTCACCCGTAGGTGGGTGTTGGCCACAGGGTGGAGATGTTGTAGAAGGTATGCAGGTATAGCCAGAGGGGGTTGGGTTTCATGACCTTGACAGTCTTTGAACTCTGAGATTTTGTAAGCCTACAGATTCATACTTGTTTGTATCTAGTCTGTGCTGGCTGTGAGCCGGTGCAGGGCAGAGCTTTCAGAAAACTTCCTAAGAAATGATCCTTGGTGTCAAAAATAGAATAACCAGATGCTCCAGGTGAAAGAAAACTTTGAGCACCCCTCATTGAATCGTCACTGTAAAAAATGTGCAGGCTAAAATGAAGCCAGGAGAGTTCAATGACCTTCCAAGGACCCCATAACAAATTGTCAGCCAGTCAGAGCTCAACATTTTAAATGAGAGATAAGATACATACATAACCTCTTTAAGGAATACTTTGAGGAAAGCCCCTTTCTAAAAAGAACACTGCCGTGAATATGAATACTCTCTTCTCCCACGCTGCTCTGTTTACTTAGTAAATATGGAACACACTTGCCTTTTTTTTTTTTAATTAACCAGATGAACCATGTTTGGCAAAGACAATAAAGCAAGAGCACAGTCCTGCTCCTAAATTTCAGAGATAAATTGACCTGAACCCATAAATTAGCAAGATTTCAGAGAAGCTGCAGGAATATCATTCTTCACTTGAGCTACTGCCCCAGGAGGCATTTGGTAGCAGATGGGGCTTCTGGGAGAATGGAGGAACAGTGATCCTCTTTCAGGTAACAGTGATCCTCTCTGGCAGAAAGCAAAGAAGTTTGCAGAATACTCCCCCTGTAGAAGACAGGTACATGTGCAGGTGTTTCTCAGAATAAGGGTGTATCCAAGGAAAGTACCCACCTCCAGTATTTTTATGGGTTTTCAGCATTTTAATAGCAAAAAAGGAATCAAAACAACTATGGAAATAATTCATGAAAGCAACTTTAACAGTGGAGTAAACTAAGCTAATTGAACATATCGGGACATAAAAATCTCTATGAAGGAGATAACCAGTCTGGTATGGATCCCCTAAATCTAGCAAGATCATCCCATCTCTAGACCCTGAGTTCCAGACCAGTCTACAGCTGGGTCTTTTCTGTACCTCTCATGTCTCCCACCATCACTCACTCAGCGGAGGTAGTCTGTTGACTAACAACCTGCAACACAGAAATGGCCAAGACTGATGGCCCAGGAGTCATGATGAAGAAAGCCAGGCAATCTCTCACGAGAATGACATTAGACATGTGCACATCCGTCTTTAAGATGACCCTACGAACAACTCAACATCAAGGTCTTCTGTAACCCATCTCTTCTCCCCCCCCCCCCCACCTCATTCAAAGGTCAGAATGTACTGAGTGAATTTTTGTTAAACTGAAGCAAAGCTGCTCTTTCCTGGTGTTCCCTAGTGATACGGAATTGCAGTCAACTCGGACCTTCTGCTAGATGGACTGGGCACTACTACTGTGTGTATGCAAATGTGGGCTGTACGGGCATGGGCACAGCCTTGGGAATGTGGCTTTAGAATCATAAAACAAATGATTATCTTATCCAGGAAGTTCTTTGTTCTAACTACATGATTATAACTAGCTCTGAATTTCTATAACTATGCCTAGAGGCGTGCCTAGAAAAATGTTTGCCCACTAAAATGTTTACCAAATGTTATTAGTTATCATGACCAACAAATTTTTTTATTTCTGTTTCTTTATTAAAACTTGGATTAAGAAATCCACTTCAAGATGACTTTAAGATGTGAAATGGGAGTGTTAACCAGTTTGGTTCAATGGATAGAGTGTTGGGTCCCAGGTTCGATTCTGGTCAAGGGCATGTACATTGGATGCAGGCACATCCCCAGTAGGGGGTGTGCAGGAGGCAGCTGATCAATGTTTCTAACTATCCCTCTCCCTTACTCTGTAAAAAAATCAGTAAAATATATATATATATATATATATATATTTTAATATTTGAGATGAGAGCTGGTTGGAACCTCTGGGAATGCAGGATCCTGGTGCTTAGATAGAACGTATCTGTTCACCGCTCCTCACTGTCTATAGACCTGCACCTTAACGGTCTGTCTTCCTGGCTGGACCCATGGCCTGTAAAATACCATGGAATGCAATTAGGTTGTTTAATGGAATCTAACTCCAGTTAACGGCGGGGGATCTTCCCAGTGTGTGTAGTATTTTCTGTCACTCCGAATTTGTTCATTTCAGTTGAATTTAGCCCACAGCTTTACACCGCTCTAACTTCAGGGAGGGTTTTTCCCCAGTCTCTCTGTTCTGCTGAATTGCATCTTCAGGCCTGTTCAAAAGAAAGCATGAGAAATGAGAATGCTGTGATCAGGTTCCTTCCCATCTTTGTTGCTGGTAGTAGAATTTTTTAGTTGAACACAATAATGGTCATATGGCTTGTAAGAGGCTCTGGGAGAAAATGTGTAATCAGAAGAGAAAAATGTATCGAGCCCTAAGCTAAGAGAACTGTAGACCTTAAATAGCAAAGTGGCCTCTCTCTGGTCTCCAGGTCTTCCTCTCTCTGCTGTGTGGGGAGGTTGGTGTGAGGCCCTCCCAGGGGTCCTGAGGGCATCCTGTATCTTTCATCTCTGTGCACTTCCGTTTCCTTCTCCTGCCAGTTTCACATAATGGGGTTTTAAACTTTTAAATTACAAATGGAGAAGACACCAAATGTTTTTTAAAAGATCAACAATAAAGCACAATTTGAACTTGGAATATATCTTATTCTTTTGCTACTGATGCCTTTGTTGCACTGGATTTAAAGACAGTTTGAAAATTAGTTTATGTTTTCTGCATACTCAACAACCAGTGATGGGAAATTACCCAAGATACTAATGGAACAAAATTCTTAAACTTTTCTGGGAAATTCCATTTTTTCCTGGCGGCGAGTAATGTTGAAAATCTTAAATTCAAACTCAGACAAAAGTATATGTAATACAAATAAATGCTATTGAAAATAGTACAGTGTATTTAAAATTAAAAAGCAAAAATGTATTGACTAATAAAGTCTATATCTGGTTTCTGCTAAAAACAGTTTAATATGTATGGTATACCTGTGTCATTTTGTAGCTTGCAAAAAACTGGAAACATATGCTCTAAAAGAGATAACTAGGGAGGGAGGATTTGGAAAATATATAATAAAATATGCATATTATACATCATAGGTATTTTGAAAAAGAGCTAGAATAAAATTCTGGGATCAGACCCTGCCTAATATGGCTCAATGGGTTGGAGCACTGTTCTGAAAGATTGAGTGTTTGATTCTCAGTCAGGGCACATACCCAGGTTGTGGGTTTGATTTCTTCAAGGGACAGTAGGGTTGCATACAGGAGGCAACCAATCAATGTTTCTCACATCAATGTTTTTTCTCTCTCACTCTTCCCTTGTCCTTTCCCCTTTCTCTCTCTAAAATAAATAAAAGTATGTCCTCAGGTGAGGAGTGAAAAGAAAAATTCTGGGATCAGCATTGTTTTCTTATTTTATGCACCAATTACACTTTACATTCAGTATTATTTTTATTAATTTCAGGTATACAGCATAGTGGTTAATCATCGTATTACCCCCAATATTTTCAATACCCACTTAGTACCCTGCATAGTTATTACAATATTATTGACTATATTTCCTATGCTGTATCTTACATCCCTGTTACTATTTTGTAGCTACCATTTTGTATTTCTTAATCCCTTCACCATTTTCATCCAGCCCTCACCACCCTCCTCTCTGGCAAACATAAGTCTGTTCTCTGTATCTATTAGTCTGTTTCCATTTTCCATTTTGTTTATTGGTTTATTTTGTTCTTTAGAGTCTACATAAATCAAATAACATGGTATTTGCCTTTCAATGACTAATTAATTTCACTTAACATAATACCCTCTAGATCCCTCCATGCATCACAATAGTAAAATATTGTTATTTTTTGTGGTTGAGTAATACCCCACTGTTTATATATGTGCCACAATGGGATTAGCATTTTTGTACTTGGATTGTGTAATCAAATAAAGATTGTTGTAAAGCTTGGAAGTTGGTAAACCACATCTAAAGTAATGATCCATGTCCACATTGGGTTCCATTGATTGACAGCTGTGGTCAGCATAGTGTTCAGGGAAACAGATGGTACTATGACACCTTGAAAGGGAAGTGGAGGAAAGACAAAACCTTTGTGAATATTTGCAGTTGGGAATATGATATCATGTGATTTGGGGATATTAAAGATTTTTCTGGGCAGGAATTATTATTTGGCTGAGAATTCTGTACATACAACCTCATGTGAGTGTTTGATGAGTTGCCACCAGCTTGGGGATTGCTGGAAGAAAGTCCTCAGTGATCTTCGCCCTGAGATAGGCTCAGGATAAATGAGTACAACAAAAGCCTCTCTGAAATAATGGCCTCCCCACCCTGAGCAATCCATATTTAGGCATTATTTCTCTATGATATAAATTTGCAGTCAACTGTATCTGAGAAATCTTTACATTAATTTTTTTCTTGCCTCCACAGAAAGTCTGGGTAGTGCTTTGAAAATCAATGTGCTCTATAAGTGTAAAAGTCAACACTAGCATTGCCATCATCATTAACATTTTTCAGTTTGCCTTTTACATAAGACCTCATGTTCATGGATAACTTCCCTTCAGAAATCTTAATGGTTTGTTGTTAACAAATTACATTTGGTTAGGAATTTCTATGGAGAAAAAAATATAAGAAAAATCCCCCAAAGAATTTCAGAAATATATCTTTTTGCAACTTACCTCAGAGCTTATTGCTTTCATTGAAATTATTTTAAAATTTTTTTTCATTTTAAACTTTGAGAAAAAAGGTTTGCTAGTCTATTTGTATTAAGATGATGTTTCTGACTATGCATAAAACTTCCTTCTATCTTTCTTGGGTTCACCAAACAGTTATTGATAACTTAACAAAAAAAGGGAAATATTATGTATTAAATATTATTATTTGCAAGGCATCGTGAGAAAAATTTACAAGCATTATTTGATCAAACTACTCATGATGAGCAAATGTACACCCATCTCCAAGAGCTTGTAAGTGACACATAGCTTGAATAAAGATAAAGATGAGATTTGACCAACTTTTGAAAATATTTCAAGATTTCCCCTGGACCTGACCTCTTGTTCTACCAAGTAATGACCCTGAATGCTAAGTATGCAAGGGATAGAGTTTCTGAGAATTCAGTGGTTCTAGGCAAAATAACTGAGTGAAGATCCTGACCTGGGAGAAGCTTGCAACATAGGAGTTACTAAAAGAAGGTCACCAAGGCAGAGGGGACAAATGGAGTCAAGAATTCCACTGATTTCAGGACACACAAGACCTATGGACAGCGGTAAGGGTATTGATCTTTATACTAAGAGATATGGTCATCTATAATGGTTTTCTCTAAAATTATTACAAGAGCTTGTCCATGATTTAAGATGATGTCTCTGACTACCTAGTGGGGAATGGCTAAAAAGAGGTAAAGTCATTTAGTTAAATGGCTTTGACAGAGATCTAAACAAAAATGTTAGTGATTTGGACTTCACTATTGGATGTGGAGAAAGAAGTAAAAAGCAGACAGAGTCAAGACATAAGAAAAATCAATATGATGTGCTAATTGATTCGATGGGATAAATTGAGGATATCAACCATGATGTCAGGATTCTGACATAAAAATCTAGAAGATATCAGAATTTTTGATGATTTTTTAAAATTTAAACTCGATTTTTTTTTCAGCTTTTAGGTCATTTAAAAGAGGATATCACACTAAAGGATTCTAATCCAGAAATTTTCAATTAGTGAATCTAATCTGAAGAATTTCTCAAAATATCAATGAACTTTGCTAAATATCTGTAGAGAACATACATGTTATTTCTTTTACCCAAATATCTAACCTGGTAATATTAAAATTAGAATAAAATTAAAAGTGATTCTGTTCTAACAATTTAGAAAGTCTTCTAGCTACACACATCTGAATGAATGCATGTAGTTATCTGCTCTTTTGTTGAATCAAACCTATGAACTGTAAAGATAATAAAAAATAGAAGAGAACTGAAGAAAAGAACTATCAATGAATGTGAGAAAGATTGAAAATAAATGAAGGAAATAACACTGTCAAGAAATTGAACAGGAAGTACTTATAAAGAGGAACCTCATTGAGGAGTAGGTCATAACTTTATAATTTATGTTACAGAATACAGCAAGTCTCAAAACTTGGCAGTAACATATGACACTAAATGTGAGAGTAAATAAGAGGCCCAACACAAGGGGATTCTTAGAACCTGAACTGGAGCTATTAAACACCAATATAACCATGTTCTAATTCACAACATCAGGCAAAATTTCTACCTACTCTGGTAAGAAATTTGTTCTGTAGATAAATTGAGCCAGAGAGATCTTAGACTCAAGGATGCTAGGCTAAGAGGAAATCAAGAAGATTAAGTATAATGAAGAGACTCTCCACATCTTCCCTTTTCTAGATTCAAGGAACATGGGTGAAATTTACCACCACCACCCACCCCTTTCTTTACACTCTCAACAATGTCTTTCTCAAGTAGGGACTTTTTAGTGTTCTCTGGAAAAATTAAATAGCTCCTGACAATGGACTTGAAAAAATTAGTTGGGTATATCTCAATCAAATAATTGCCCCTATATGCCACCTCATTCAAAAATGCACCAGTTGGTAAATCCAACCCCTTCCCCCCCCAAAAAAGAGCATCTCATAAGCTTTGTAGCACTTCATTCTCAAATACTAATGGACAAGCAAGGATTATCAATAAATGAAGAAAACCTTTCCATTTGAAACAAAGATCAAAAGAAATAGGAAAAAAGAAACTTGAGGAAACATAAATATTATAATTATTATTCTCAGGTAGGTGAATCAAGAAAATATAACCATGGAATAAGAACAGGAAACTATAATATATAAAAGGAACAATCAGCTAATAAGAACTCCTTTCTATTAAAATTTTGATGACTAAAAAGAATCTATTGTATTTAGAAATTAAACTTGGTTCATTCTCCCAAAAAAGTAAACAAAAAGGTAAAAAAATGGGAACATTAAAGCTGGTTAATCTATCCAATATGAAGTAACTGGAATATCAGAAGAAAAGAAACAAATCAGAAGAAAGGAAATTATAGATAAAAATAAACCAAGAAAATATGTTAAAATTGAAGATTTAATGTCTCTGGAGTGTCAAGACTAATAAATGAGGAGATATGAATACCAAAGCATACCATTATGAATGTTCAAAATAATAGTGAGAAAAGAAAAATTCTAACATTTTCAGGAGAATATAGTAGACTCCATATTTAGATGAGAAATAGGATGGCATTAGCATCTCAAAAGTAACCTTAGAAGCCAGAACTTCATAAGTGAATGTCTTCAAAAACTATTTAAAAATAATTTTATTTGTATTTATTTTCTCAGTAAAAGGATAAATCAAAAGATGAACAATGAGTAAAACACACAGTTACGAAACTATCTGTACTATATGCAAATTCACAAAATTATCAAAAGTAGAAGACATAATCCAGGATAAAGATTTAGAGAAATCCCAGGATCACCTGAAAACAACCATTCCAAGTGAGGTAGTAGAAGGTTGTATTCTGGAAAATATGTCTAAATAAAATGGGAATGATGGAATATATGATGTGATTGATCATGAGGTAAATAATAAACAAAAAGGCTTTACATTACTTTAAAGGGTTTGAGAAGAAATACAAATAGAAAAACACACACATAAAAACCAAGCAATCAAGCACAGCCAGTGTGGCTCAGTGGTTGAGTGTTAATCTATAAACAAGGAGGTCACAGTTTGATTCCCGGTCACATGCCTGAGTTGCAGGTTTGCTCCCTAATGTGGGCATGGAAGAGGCAGCAGATCAATAATTCTCTTTCTTCATTGATGTTTCTATCACTCTCTCCCTCTCTGAAATCAATAAAAATATATTTTTTAAAAAATTAGCAATCAAAAAATAACTACAAGAGGAAACTAACTTAAAATTTAAAAAGTGCTCATAATTTTGAACTAGTAATGAATAATACTATATATTTAGAAAATATAAAATAATATATAATAATTTAATTATAAACTATTACATTATGATATTGTGATGTAGCCATAAAAAAGGAGTTAGATAAGTGTAATAAATCTTTATCACTAATATACAGAATCAAGAAATGGTTTTGTATGCAGACTATTTAATTTAAGTTAAACTAGAAGAAAAATATTGAAATAGTTGCTTTTGGTTACAGGGACTTAGCAGAGAAGGGATACAACAGATAAAAATATTTTTAAAATTATAACCTTATATCATGGATACATTTTATTAAACATGCAAAATGTTTTAGATAAATACAAATATAAAAGTAATTTATGAAAAACATTGGGAAAGATAGCTGAGAACTTTTCTAACTGAAATGAGTTTGGTTCTTGCTGACTGCGACTCAATTTTAAATAATGAAACCTTTATTCTGTGTATTTTCAATTTGAAAATGACCTTTGTCTGCTTTTGTTTTGCACTTCACTCATCGAATACAGAATAAACCGATATCACAATCAAACAACCACAGGAACTAATTTTCTGAAATAATCCCTAGTTGAGTTGCTTTTCTAATGAAATGATAATGGTCTAAGTGATTTTGTCTCAAATCAACCATTACCAATCATTGTCTAGACTTTCTGTGAACAGTTTTTCCATCATAAGCAAATGCAGAGCAAAGCAGCCATGAGAACAAAAATATTTATTTAATACTGGATCTAATGAGTGTCAAATCATCATAAATGAGGGTTTAATCACTGTGCTCAGGAACTATCCCTTTATTAGTCAAGCGAATATTTATTGAGGGACTTAGTCGTGGTCCAGTGGGAGCTTGAGTTGGGAGAAGATGATCACTATAACGATGGCCAATTAATTCTTTCAATGGTTTCAGAAAACTCTTCATTCAGCAGGAATGAAGACCAGGAAGGGTTTCTAGTAATAATACAATCACAACAACAACAAAAAGTAATGATAGATAGGTACTAACTGCAGAAATAAAGTGATGGCCGAACTGGATAAAGTGTCCCATGGAGACTGAAGAGCACTAAGAACTAATAACTCTAGACTTAACTAATATTTATGCAGCACCAGCTATGTACCAGGAATTGAATTTAATAATTTGCAAACATCCTCTCATTGAATATCATATTTATTAAGAAGAAATCTAACCAGAGAAGTTAAATAACTTGACCCCATTACATAACTTACTTTTTTTCCCCAGAATTCAAATCCAGCTCAGTATAAATCTAAAATCCATTCTTTTTCTAGTGTATCAAAACAAAAACAAACAAACAAACAAAAAACAACCATATTGCTGGAAGCTTCTGCAGAATTATTTTAGGATTCTGGAAAAATGAGATGTTGTGACTGCAAACAAAGGTATTTAGATTGTGTCCTCCCAAACAACAACTCAGTCTTGTACATATTGAGGCAAAGAAGAAGAACTAGCACAGTCTCTGTCTTATGTTTGCTATAAAATGGGCCTTTAAATAAAATGAGTCATTTAAATAAAGTTAGAGATGAATGCAGAGAGCAAATGTAAAATGCAAAATAAAGAACAGACTTGGAAAATCTAGAAGAGAAGGAAGAAGAGAGAACAAGGCAGAGCAGGGCAAGCATAGTTTCATCACAGAATCAGTAGGGATCCACAGATAGAGCACATAACTAGTTCCTTCCTCAAAGCCCATGTTTCCCAGTTATTCTGTGTATCAAGGGTCCTTCCAAATTCTCTGTTTTTATTCTATACTTGGAATTATAAGATAAGCATGCCTTTTAAAAAGCAAGTTTTAAGAAATTGGAAATATTTCCACCATAGTCACAACCTCACTGGGCATTAAGTCCAGCCCAGCATGATTACTTGAATAGAACATTTCAAGGGCCTGGATCCTAAGCTCAGTTATGTGTTGCTGTTTTTAAGTTCTTCACAGATTTGGTGAGCCTATAATTTTTTTCTTGTCTGATACTCTGGTTTTAAAGTATCTCTTCCCCAAAGGTTCTTCTTAAAGTCATTTACTCTTTTCACTTTCTCTTACAGCCATTGGACAGAGCTAGTCTTCTGGTCCAAACGTAATGGCTAGAAATTTTTCTCAAGTTTCCAGGAATTAAAAGGAAATTGGATACACCAGCTCTAGTTACCTCATCTAGTTATCTCTACCTCATTAAATGCCTGACTGAAATTCATCCTCAATCATCTTTAGTCAGAGATTGTTCCTCTCCCCTGGCTGTCAGAACAGATAGGAATCACTGCATCCCTGGGAAGTGTCAAGTTCACTTACTTGGAGGCACCGGGCAGTGGGAGGAACACAGGAGCTGGGTCAGAAGAACTTGATGTGATGCCTAGCTCCTTCAATCACATATCACAAGAGGCTTGCATTGTCTTAGCTTCAGTTTCAGTTGAAGAATACATAAAACAATACCTTTATAAAATGTTTTCTAATGAGTGAAGTCCCCAGAGTTCAAGGATAGTGTCTGCTTCATTTATTGTTCATCCCCGTGGAGTTTCTGATACACAAATTGGTCATCATAATTTTTGCTCATGTGAATAAGTGAATGGCCCATTATAATTTAAAAACACTGGAAGAAAATTTCTAGATCCAAACATAGTATGGTTTATTGCTTTAAAAAAATTAAAGTGTGTGTGCTACCACACACATGCATACACACACACACACACACACACACACACACACACACAGGACTGAGGGATGTGTTCTCCAGGCAACATCTTTAGAAAGAGAATACAAGCTCCTTTGGACTCTCATGGTTTATTTCACTTTCCTAGGAAATCCTCAGGCCAGGGTGCCCCTCACTTTCCCCAGGCTTCACCCACCTTGCACTTCTGACCATACCTCCATTTGGAACTTGACTGAGCTACAGGGAAATCTCCCCCTGGTAATTGTAGGTGGAGCAGGTGCCATCATATGGATCAAACCATGGGCATAGGATTTGATTAGCTTCCTAATTAGTTTCATCATATAAATGATTTTTTTTCCTCATTACTAAAATCAAACTAAAATGGGTGAAGGCTTTTCACTGCCTTAGTAATTTAAGTACGTTGGGGGGCGGGGAGGTTTGGGGATGTAGCTATGTCTGTGTCTCAGATTCATCCTTTGAATTGGTGGGGATACTTCTGTCCTGTAGAATTTCAGGAATCTGGCAGGCTTCTTTCATTTTGTCTGTTCTCTCTCCCATTTAGGCAAAACTGGCAGCATTTCTGCTGGTATAATCCCAGCATTATTCCATATTTCTTCTGAGATGCCTCATTGGATCCCATAATCTCTTTATCAAATGAGACCACCTTGCCTTGGTGCTCTCTTCAGAAACACGCCTTCTCATTTCTGTCGTTTTATAACAAGAATCACCTTTGCTCCAGTGTCTAGTAATATGCCCCCCAAAACTCTTTTAGCCTTTATCCCTTCCCAATACCAAAGCCATGTCCACATTTGGGGGTATTTTTATAGCAGCACCCCACTTCCAGTACCAACATCTGTATTAGTTTTCTAGGGCGACTATAACAAAATATCACAGATTGGATGCTTTGAACAAAAATTTATTTTCTTACGAAATTCATTGCCTTCTGGAGGCTAGAAAGCAGAGATCAAGGAACCATCCATAGCAGCTCTCACTACTGAGAAGTATTTTGAGATATCACTGCTGTGGAAACACTCTCTCCAACAATTCCCACTACTCCTAGCACCATCTTCACTATGACAACCTCAAGATCTTGGAAGATATAAGCAAATCCAAAAGGACTTGGAAATGTAGCACAGTTTTTCATCTGAGGAAAATTCCAGAAGACTTCAATAATAATGCATCTAGTAAATACTATTTAGAGTCTCTTTGGGTCTCAGAGAAATCATGTTGCTTCCAATCCTGTGCAGGTGAAGACCTCTGCAAATTCCTCTGCTGAGAACCTGAACGGTAATGAGAAAGGTGCCCTTACGGCAGGTGGCCACAGGGGGCTGAGAGGTCATGTTCACAGTCCATTGGTCCTCACGCCCTCAGACTAGAGCTGGTTTTCCGCACCATAACCTAGCTTTCCGTTGTAAATATTTCCTCAAAGGGATCCGGAGGTTCAACAGAGAAGGTGGCTTAGGAATGACTTTTGGAGGACATTGAGTGTCCCCTCCACTCCAGAAGGCATGTTGTTAAGAGGAAGCACTCACTCAGCCTGTGCTCTGGTTGGGACGTTTCGGTCTCATGGTCTTTCAGCAGCCGCGTTTCCTCCTGGCGCAGTGCCGGTGCCAGAAGAACCATTCATTGATGGCCAGTGAGAGGAGGCCTTTGACAGGTGGCCAAGGCCACGCAGGGCTTTGCCATGGGTGACTTGGTTCTGAAGGACCGTAAAAAACGCTTCCACCTGATCCGCCTTTCTGCTCTGTGAGTGGCAAGTTAAGCAAGAAGCAACTGAGAGCAATTATAAAGTCAATGAAAAATGCATGTTTAATAAGAATATAATACTCCTAACAGTTGCTTATTGTGCCTATTGGGCCCTCCCTCCCTGTCTCGCCTCACTTATGCCACGCTCAATCTAGAAACTTCATATCCAACGGAATAAAGCGATAGGCAGTTTCCGGGGTGAGCTGTGCTATTTAATACCTCTGTGCCTTTAGCAAACTTTTTTTTTTCTGAATGAATGACCTTTTCTGCTGTCCATTCAGGTCTGATCTCAACTCTAAAGCTTTTTCTTATTGTCGTTTGCAAGAGCAGAACTAAAAATGTCTTTCTTTTGCACTATAATCCCTCTCCTCCAGATTCATCTTTGTTCCTTCAGCTACGTCTCTGTACCCCTGTGGGCATAAGAATGTCCCAGGAATCCATGTGGGAACACTGGCAGTGTTTTGTTCACAGTTATTCTTGATGACTTTAAGGGGTGGTGGGAAAGAGGAGAGCTGTAAGTCAAAATAAATAGGTATACTATTGTGCAGAATGTTTTCAAAATTTCACCTAAAATATCAATTAAGAGTCCTTAAAACATATTTACTCTTAAAATTGTGGATCCCGGTTTCAGATTCTTTGACAGAGGTAATAATTTTTCTTAAATTTTGGTGGAAAAGATTGAGAGATAGTGGTGGAAACTTCTGTGATTGCAAGTCTCACCCTATATATTTTATTCATCAGTTTCAATGACTGTGTTACTGCAAATGCTGGAGAACACATTTAATAAAGGCACCGGTGTTATTCATCAGGGTGTCCTTAGCACTTTGCATACCGAACAGAACTTTGTGTCTCTCACATTAAACCAAAATGAAGAAGATAGGATCTCATTATGCATCGTAAGAAATGATGACATTAGATAACTAGTTAATAAACCTGTTCTGTGAAGTACTAAATGTGGATACAGCATAAGAATAAGAACAGACAAAGCTGGTTTATACAGCATCCACCACCCAGCAATCTCCATTAATCAATACTTCATCGACACTGATCTTCATAACGTAGACCAATGAATAATGTGTGAAGCATTAAAAAGAGGTCAGATTTGATTATATCTTATTCATAAACTTTTAGGGCTAGACATGGACTTGGAAATAGCCTGGTCCTTGGGTGGCAAATGTGCATATGTGTGTGGCCACTCTCATTTTCTAAAATGAAGAAAGAAAATCATCTGAGGCATTACCATAAAGTTCACCAGTGAGTATGGCATTCATATCCTTCTCTAGACTGAGATTCACATATTGTTAGCCTAAGGTTGACCAGTTGGACAGCAGTAAGCTTGGGGTTCCACGTTTGTCATTCAGTTTTGATATCCATGCTTATTCTCTGTTGACACTTTGTTGGCACCTTTGGGATAAGTGGATATCTTTCCAAGAGAACTGGTTTGATGAGAATTGGCTCATTGATGTTATTAAGTTCTGATACGTTTGCTCACAGATTATCCCTGTTATGTGTTTACTTTTCAAGTTTGAATGACGAAGTTACCCTTTCCCTTTGAATTTTTTTCTTCTGCTCCCACAGTACTTGAAAGAGCTTATGCAAGAAGAGACAACTTAATAGATATTTATTGAAGCCTGACTCCGACTCTAGTGTAGAGTTTATTCTTGGCAAGACACATACAATTTGTTTTCTAGGTTTTCCACTTCAAAATATATTTAAGAAGAGTCCATGTTAAATACTTAAAAAGGAGCAAATGCTGGGGTATTAAAAATATCTGCGCTTAAATCCCCATTCTGCCACTTTTTGCTTGCATAATCTTCACTAGGTTCATTAACTGCCAGGCACCCAAGTGTCTCATTTATAAAATGAAGACAATCACACAGCTTTGTTATAAGAACTACATATGATCACATGCCGTAATGTTCCAACCTCAGTATCTACTATAGGATCTTTATAAGTAAAAGGCATCTCTACTTTTCATCTTCCCTGGACTGCTCTGAAGGAAAAATGGTTCCCACACTCACAGACCTCAGTCACGAAGCAGATACGAAGCAACTGGGCAGCTTTGGGAAATTTCCCAGGATTGACGTGGGAAACCCCCTCTGCCGCATGTCTGAGCACAGATCTCAATTCAGAGAAGTTCCCCAGGGCTTTGGGCCAATACATTATTTTCATTATTTCCTTGCACGCATCTTCAATTGTTCCACTCATCATGCCAACTATATTAGAGACCTCTGCCCGTCCGCACTTGGGTCTTTGGAGGGAAAGAAGGCAGGATTGATATTGACTGACAAGTCTATGCTCCAGCTTCACAGCCAGGCTGAGCTAGGCTGATCCACACAGGTCAAAGCCTGGCAACGGTCAGGGGTGAAAGTGGGTGGCTATGGCATGGCCATGGATTAGTCAGATTGGTACCAGCTGAAAATGAAAATATGCCCCTTTGAACAGGTTATCTGCCTCTCATGATCAGAATAGAGATGTAGATTTGGAAATTTAACCTGTACTTTGGTTTCAGATTGAACTGGCAAACAAGCAGTGAATGGGATATGCTGGAAATGAAGGCCTCAGTGGGCAGACCCACAGTTTCCAAGGCTACCTTGATTCCTCATAGATGTGCTGCAAGTTCATGATGTAACCACCCACTGAGGGAGGGATCATTCATTAGTGGGTCTCAGAACCTTCCCTCCCTACTTCTTCTGAAATTAGTCTCAATTCTCAAAGATCCTTACTGTTGATTCAATCAGAAAACCTGACCTGCTTTATGGGTATATGTTTTTGAATATAGTTCTTGCATTACCAGGAATACTCAGCATCCTGGTAGGAGTGATCTGGCCAAGGCCTTCCATGAGTGCCCATTAGCAGACTCAGTTTGTCCCATCTACTCCTTGTATTATCTGGTGGCCTCTCAATAGTCAGATGACTTAAGTTCAACATGCCAACTCAACCACATGAATCTGAACTTAGGCAAGTCATTTAAATTATAGAGATGGGCTGTAAAGGAAAAACAAGACAAATTATTTATCCATCCATCCATCCATTTGTTATCTAGCTATATTCTTCAAAATTAACCTTGCCTCTGCTTAAAAAATCTGCAATAGTTTCCTATTGTTTTGTAGGGGAGAAGTTGAGGAAATGAACATTTTTTATTCAACCTATGGATTAACACAGTCTAGGCCTTCCTGGTCCCTCCAGCCTGATTTTTTCTGATGCTCTGTTCTCCTGCCTCCCAAGCCCCCCTTGGTATTCTCATTATACCTTTGTGCATGTACACACACACACACACACACACACACACTCCATTTAAAATACTTTTCCTTATTTTTTTACCATTCATTTTCAGATACTGGGTTTATAATTCTCCTAAGATACTTTCCTTGTACCCCTTAGATAGATTATGTTTTCGTATATTAGGTTTTATTTTGATTTTCAGCATCTATTGTATCACTAAGAGAAACATAATAGACATTATACTGTACCGATATTTGTTTTTGCTTCAGAAGAAGTCATCAAGGGGAAATGTGGCTTCTACTTTATCATTGACATAGTTTTCCCCAAGAATAAGACAAAACAAAAATAAAGAGTCAATGAGTTGTCATGCATTTTCCTTTTAAAACATCATTACTTTACATGTTTATGTAAAGAAAAACAGGTCTAGGGAAATGGAGACCTTTTGAAAGCCTGGTACTTCTTTGCTCTTGTGATTGTCTAAAGTGTTTACAGTCTGTATGACTCAGTGGCATGGTGGATTGGTCTTGTTTTTTCCTGCATGTCTTTTTTGACAGCTATTCTGATATAATTTACATGCTGTAAATTCACTCATCTAAAGTAAAAATTTTAATAGTTTTTAGTCTATTTACAGAGTTGTATAACCATCACCATAATCTAGTTTTTTAATATTTTTGTTATTTCCAAAAAATTTAAAAATACATTTTTTTTTCTTGAACAATTATGTTTCTTTCTTATAGGACACTGATCTCATTTGTAAATATGGTTATTGTTCAATGAATACCTGTTTCTTACATTAGAACTTCAGCAATACAATAGACTGTTTCTGGGTCACCTTTTGTCACTAATGCCTAACAGAGCATTTAGCATATAGTGGAAGTTTGATAAATGTTAAAAGGTTAGTCTTGTGAGCTTCAGTGGAGAAATAAAAATACAAATCACACAATGATGCTTTGAGGATCAAATAACAGAATGCACAGGAGAGCACTTGGTAAACTGAAATGTCATGCAAATCTTAGCTATTACTTAATATCTATTTTTAATTCAGGGAAAAATATAAGAGAGAGATGTGAATTTGGAAGTGTAAAAGCAAGTACCTCGATGTTCCCTAACCTCTTCCTTTTCCCAAACTAGAGGATGAATACATTTTCTAGAATCCTTTTTGGCCCCAGGGATATGAGCAGAAGTGATAGGCACCTCTTCCAAGCCTAGGCCTTAAATTCATCTCAAGGCCTCCACTCTGTCCACATGGCCAAAACAAAAAGACCTGGAGATGGCAGTCACGTGGCGAAAGAATCCTGGGTTCCTCTCTTTGAGGAAAGCCTAGGAAAATCATCCAGTCTGTAACGAGTTCTGACATTAGCTAGAATTCAACTTTTGTGTGTGTGCTACGTCATGAGATTCCAGGAGTGGTTGTTGGTTATGTAACTTCATAAGAAATCTCTGCTTTGAAGTGGGACACGGCTGTAAGAAAAAGCTAAAATAAGTTGGCGCTGGTAAAGCACTGAGAGATAGGCATCAGGAAAGTGAATCCAGAAGGCTGGAAGGCTAGCCCTCCAGATTCTGAGGTTACAAAAAGATTGGTTTCATTCCTGCCAGTGGTTACTTGGGATTCAGATCACATGCCCAGTCAACCAGCAGCTCTACCAGAAAAGCTTGGAAAGCAGAACCTTAGTAGTGAGTGTTGACTACTGAAGGCTGCCGTTGGCAAGATATTATAAAATATGAGCTCACTGGAGAATTAGAAGCTTTGAAGACAGAAATAAATGAGAATAAAATAAGTGTAGAAATTCGAGGCCTTTAACAGAGTTGAAAAAGTTAACAGGTTCTAGTCCCAGGGAAGTAAGATAGGACATTTTAAAACACTTTGAAATGCCAAGTCTCAGGGAAACTGCTCATTTGGAGGAAGTGATTCAGGGCCATCAATGATAAATCCTGATTCAGTCAACCCCATTGAATCCGGATAGCCTCAAGTAGTTTTATTTAAGAGAAATGAGAGAGTGAAAAGGGACAGAAATATGCAGCCTGAGAATTAGTCTAGGAAAGGATGTAGAATGTGATTACTGGACATGGAAGTGACTGGGAAGTTAGAGATTAGGACCTAGTAAGCTGTTGTGAATTTGTAAACACGTTCAGAAAGTCTTTTGACTTTAAGACTTGAGGCAACCTAACCAGTCACAAGCAGGAGGCAAATCTCAAAGCCACTAAGACAGTGCATCTCTAATACCCACTTCAGATGTCCCCAGAGAGGCTACTGGACGAAGACCCCCAAGGGTGGAGATCCAGGTTGCAGGCCACAAAGAACAGGTGTTCCTTCAGCATAGAACAAATTAGGGCCTAAAAAGCAATTCTCTGCATCTACTTGGACTAGAACAGTGGTCGGCAATCTCATTCGTCAACAGAGCCAAATATTAACAGTACGAAGATTGAAATTTCTTTTGAGAGCCAACTTTTTTAAACTTAAACTTCTTCTGACGCCACTTCAACACAGACTCGCCTAGGCAGTGGTATTTTGTGGAAGAGCCACACTCAAGGGGCCAAAGAGCAACATGTGGCTCGCGAGCCACAGTTTGCCGACTACGGGACTGGGAGAAATTTGCAATCTCTGTCCTGAAAAGTCTCCCATAAGAACCTCCATCTGCCTCTCACCCCTGCTGGAAGTGAAAGACCCCCAAGTTGATGGAGCCAGATGCTAAAGGAGCTTGAATTCCTAACTTACTTTTTGGAGGCGAGGCACCCAACCCACATTGGTTGTAATGTGAGAAAGAAATCCAATCACTGAGATGGGGGATATGTGTTAGCTAGAGGTGGGAGTAATTCACCCGAATTGTGCAGAAAACCTGGCTTTGGTCCTGAAGTTAAGAAGGTACCCCCGTAATACACAGAAGGGACAAAAGACAAAACCTTTGCAGTTTCAAGGAAAATATCCTTTTGAAAGTGAGAAGATCAATTCAGGGTGTGAAACTGCGTCTTGTGCATAAGCGTGTGACAACGTAAGAAAGCTAAGTTTTAGCATCTATTTTGGCATTAAATGCCAGGATAAGACTTAAGATTCTTCACCTCCAGGTCACTTTCCCAAAGAGGATTTCTTGGAAAACCAGTGTCCAACTGACTTCTTAGGATCTTGAATATGCTAATGTACGCTGGTAATCCCCAGCCCACCACCACAGCCAGCCCACCTGCCCCTACCTGCACAGCCCCTCTCCGACCCCCCAGCTTCCAGACTCCCATGTACAGGCTGTATTTCCTTCTTTCTTTTTGAACAAGGAAATTATCCTCTTCCAAGTACATACACGTTTCCAGAATCTCATATACACCAGCATTCCTTGAAAAACAGCACGGGAAAACTTCTTTATAGGCCATAAAGTTGTTGTGATTGCCTCTAACACCGGAGAAAGAATATAAAGGCAAATGGGCGTGGGGGGTGTTAGGAAGATAAAAAGCCTGGCATTCCTGTTCCTCCTCCTTCTGCACCTTATTAGTGTCGAGGGGCTGTGAGGCAGGCTCTGAGGGAAAACGCTGCCTCTTCTCTGAGCTGTACCAGTTCCAGTAATGGATAATGTTCAAAACGACCAATCAAATCTCCATCCTCCATCGAAGTGGCAGTGTCTCCAGACACAGGTGTTCTAAGTACCGCACAGCCAGGAGTCACGTGTCATAAACACACGTGCTTGAATTTTAAAGACCAAAACAGGTGTTAAAATGAGCATTTTTGCTCAGAGGCTTGGGATCTGGAGACAGGCTCTGTTTCTCTGCTTTCCACAATTATTTGCTCAAGGGGGAGAGAAATAGATTAAAATTTTATGCCATAATTTTGCAGTTGATCATTAGTGCCACAGAGGGCATAGTGCATAGTTATTTTCCAACCACTGGAAAGAAAGATGTGTCTTGAAAAGAGGTATTTTTAGCATCGTAGTGACTGCCTGGTTATATATAGATTTTGTTTTACTTTCTTCCAACTGTGAGTGTGATTGTGTTCATATGCTTGGGGGATTTGCATATAATGTGTGCTATTTGTATCTTAGCCAAATCACTGCAATTCAAGTTCAAACTGCTCCCTGGAAGGGGAGTAAAGCCCCCTGAGGTAAGTATACTTATCTTTCATTTCTTAAGGCCCAATTCCAGGGGAATGTCTTCCCGTCTTCCCGAACTTGTCCATCTGGCAAATTTGCCAACAATTATCAAGTTCTCACTGGCAGGAAAGCCAGCGATTGGATGAAGCATCACAAATTGTGGTTGGCAGCCTGGGAGCAAAGAGAAGACTGAAGCAGCAAAAAAATGTTTTAGCTCACTGCTATGTTCCAGGTTGAATTCAGTACGTAATAATAATGATGAAATATAAAAGTTTTTAAAAACTCATTTGGGAACATTTATAAAATGCCAGCACTAGAAAAGGCCACCGTACCTTTATTTTTAAATGGAACTTATAATGGGCATATACCATAACATTCACAAATATAATCACTTGTTCATATATTCACACAATTGTGCAATCATCACCAGTAATCACAGAACATTTCCATCCCCCCAAAAGTAAGCTCGTTCCCATGAGCACTCACTTGTTCTCCCCTCCCCCCACCCTTTAGCGGGCACAAATCAATTTTCTATTTGCATGGATTTGCCCTTCTGGATTTTTCATGTAAATGGTGCCATCGAGTATGTGTCCTTTTGTGTCTGGCTTCTGTCAGAGGCCTCACTTCATGGATAAGGTAGCTGGGCCTGTGCAGAGGACACAAATTGCCGAAGTCATATGGATTTTTCTGGACAAAAGCCACAACTAGAACCTGCTCTTGTGTGAGCTGTATTTAGCAAAATACTAGCTGGGCACTTGCCCGGAGCTCCTATCTCAAGGGGCTTTCAACCTCATTGGAAATGTCACCGAAGAAAGAAGATTGTCGCTGTGCCCTAAGAATACTATACAGGGTTGGGAAGAGGAATTTAGTACGCTTCATGGGGCACAGGAGGAACTGTGAACTTACCGGATGGCATGTTCAATCACAATGGCAGTGTCTCAACTGCTCTGTAATGAGTGTGGACGCGGGGAAGCTCAGGCACTTGTGTTGGTGAGTGGGTCTACAAGACTGAGGCTCCGTCTCTCAAAATGAGCTTTGTACAAATAGGTAGCGAGTGTATTTTTGAAGATGTGCCCTAGGATGAGCCTGCCTACGTGCTCTGAATTTTCACCCGGCTCTCAAAGGCAGGCCCTGGCTCTAAAAGCAAGGCCTCCCTCAGTTGATATTTGGGATATTGATCTGGGATTTATTGAAAACCCATTTCTCTTGGCATGTTCCCCATGAACTCAAAGTGTAGAGTAATCTTACCCTCCTGTCCCAGGAAACAAGCCTGTCTCCACGTTTATACACTTACAATCTTGCTTGTTGCCCCTAAATTCTTTTTCCATCTCAGTGAAACCACAATTTCCATTCTATTGTAACCCACAATTAGGTTTCAAGTCAAGACACTCAAATAGCCAATCTTCTGAAAGTCCTATGGCACCAAGTTCATCCTCTGCTCTTCCCCCACCCCCAATTTTTTACTCATCCAGGGACCCAGGGCCTAGTTTACACCCTTGAACTCCATAAGGTTTTGGGGTAGGATTCCACTTTCTACCTGCAATGCTTTTATTTATATTAATCCCTTAGGAACTTCAGGACTCCAGCTTGCCACTTCTCATTCATATTCTAGACACTTTAATATCTCAGTCCTTTTTAGACACTTTAATATCTCAGTCCTTTGTACCCCTAAATAAACCAGGACACTTCCTAATAGCTCATTATTAATGATTATTTCCTAAATTTCTAAGCTCAATTGCAACAAGAGCATGAAAATGGTAGCATAAAGCTTTGATGGTGAATATCCTCAATCTGTAGCCCAGTCATGACTATTTAGTAGCTGTATGACCTTAGTTAAAAGTCTTAATTTTTTCTAGGCCTCAATTTATTCATCTTTAAAATAGACATTATTGTAGTTTATACCTTTTAATGTTGTTCTGAAGATTAAATGTCTTTATGTATGAAGTACTTACATAAATACTTGTAACATAGACATTATATAAAAATATTATTTTATTTCCTCTATTAAAAGTAACCCATATGCAACATTTACACAGAAATGTAGGAGTTTTTTTATTTTTTATTTTTGACAATCTTAAAATATCAATTAGAAAAAAGTACTAGATTGGGAAAGAGGAAATCTAGAATCGAGTTCTGGTTCCATCACTAAATTATTATTGAATGTAGTAAATTTTCTATTGAGGTTAAATATTTTCCTAAATCTATGGCTGTGATGTATGTACTTTTGAATGCTATATTTACAGAGAGTAAAGATATAAAAGTCTAAGTCAACACAGATGTTAAATTAGTGGCTTTCTAATGAATGAAATGTACATAAATGATTCTTCTCTCTATGGTTGATTAATTCTTTAGCTCAGTAGCACACATTCATCTTCATGAGTTGTCTTTGCTCTTAAAAAAAAAACCCAACAACAACAAAAACAGCCAGCATGTCATTAAATGGTGATGGGAAACGATGCCTTACAAAAATCAGATTATTCAAAAAGCTGGACAGATGGGGACCGTATCAACTCAGCCTTCTGTTGTGCTACTTGAGCCAGTTTAAGTGTCTCTGACTATACTGTTCTCCATGAAGTGTCTGACTAGACTGCTCCCTGTAAAGGAGGTCAGTCACTTCATTCCAACCCAGTGGTCTAGGAAAGGTATGAGCAGTCTTCCAGTTTACCTGGGACATGCAATGCATAACCTGGCCTGCCTGCCTTTATTTTCCCATAGACCCTCTGGTTGTCTCCATTTTAATTATTAACTTAATTAATACCAATCTGTGCCCAGAGTGGGTGTTCTGAGACAAGGGACTGAGTTTGATGCTCTTTAAGTGGTCAGTACTCAGCACTTAACCACTGCATGAAAAATTATTTGCCTTTTGTGAGTACATATGGTGAGTCAGCTCAAATGCTTTTTCATCCAAGGTGTGTATTGGTCCTTTTTTATATACATCTCCCCACTCTGCCTGGAATGAGTCCCCCTTTCTGGGCATTTCATGAGTCATTCTTTGCAATCCAACCCAGACATCACTTCCTCTGAAGCGTTATCCTCCACCCTGCAGATTTTCCCTTCTTGGTGCCACAACAGTGTATTTTTTACAGAATTCAGAGATTTCTTCTATGGCTTTGTCTGTATTCTTTGAAATGATCACACTAATTTCTTTTAAGTAATTTATTGATTTTCAAGTCGTGTTTGCTCAGTAGGATATTAGCTACTCAAAGAAGACAGAAGTACTTCCTTAATCATTCTTCCCACAACCTAGCGCAGACCCTGGCACATGACAGGCACTCAATAATATTTGTTGAATTCAACTGTATGGAACCAATTTGAATTGCACTGAGTTCAGATTCATAAAGGAAATTCATTTTACTTTGAAGGGCTGTAATATAACTGATATGGTCAAATGAATTGGCTAAATTACAAAAGAGACAGAGTTAACTTTTGACTTGGGAAAATTTTGTAAATTATTTTGACTATTTTAACAGTTTTTAAAGATCTCATTGCGAGTTTTCTTCTCCTGGTCTTTTCTTCTTCTGTGCATAATTCAAGGCATCCATTTGTCCTCAGAAAGATCGAGATAATAGAAGGGAGAAGGACAATAGCCAGTACTCAACCTTCAACATCCAAAATAGGACATAAAGATTAGAGGAAGACAAAAATCATGCAAGCAGGTTTTGTTGTGTGAGAAAAGGAGATTTTCAAATTGAAGTACCGGTATCTTCCTTTATATAGCAAAAGTAAATCTTGGAGGATTGAGCACAAAACATGACTATAGATAACAGAGAGAACTCAGCATGTGACAAAAGACATTTCTTGACAAAAGAGACTTCTTCTGAAAAGAGAAATATATACTTAATAGGAAATTTGAGCTTTGTATTTACAGAGTATTTGTCCAAATAAGAGAAAAGCAAGAGAACAGAAAAGAGACTGTTTTAAATGAGAAGAAAATGATAAATTTAAGTGCCAACCCCCACTTCCCTCTGTCATTAACAGAAATGGCGATCAGAACAAGATAGAATCTGTTGCAGAGAACAAAGTTGATATTTGATTTGTTTTTGTATTTTGCATCCGAATGTTGGCTCCGCTGCCCAATGTTTGGGCTAACATACAGCTTTTGAGAAGGCAGGATTGCCTAGACCAGATGGAATTCTTCACAGTCCTGCTGCCTGACCTTTGTGTGTAAACCATAATTAAACCATCTAAAAGGCTTCACGAAGGGCCCAAGAGTCCAGCAGCAGCCATCAGACGAGAAAAGGTCAAGAATATCGGCCCCTTGCCAAAACTGGTTTGGCTCAGTGGATAGAGCGTCGGCCTGTGGACTGAAAGGTCCCAGGTTCGATTCCGGTCAAGGGCATGTACCTTGGTTGCAGGTACATCCCCAGTAGGGGGTGTGCAAGAGGCAGCTGATCAATGATTCTCTCTCATTGATGTTTCTAACTCTTATCCGTCTCTCTTCCTCTCTGTAAAAAATCAATAAAATATATATTTTTAAAAATATGGGCCCTTGAGACACAGAGGAAATCTGACTGATGAAATACAAAGATACCTAGAGGAAACTGACATTAAAGTTTGGGTGATAACTTGATTACCCAATATGCTTTATCAATAATTCAGAGCACCATGGCCATCAAGCTCTGCTAGAAGGCAGTCCTTTCCAACAGAGATGTTTCATAAATGCTGACCTTTTTACTATTGATGGCCTCTTCTTTTTCTTCTTCTTCTTCTTCTTCTTCTTCTTCTTCTTCTTCTTCTTCTTCTTCTTCTTCTTCTTCTTCTTCTTCTTCTTCTTCTTTTATCTTGGCTTTCTTGATCTTAAGGAAATCTAGGCCATTAAATAATTTCCTCAAGAATCTGGAAATAGGTGTGTTTCAGTGAGTGGAGCATCCCAGTTAATATATACCACTGATAAGTCTTATTGCTTATCCAAGAATTAGAAATGCTAAATATTAGTTAGGGTTGTCAGAGATAAAGAACCAATAAGGAGATTTATTATAAGGGATTGTCTCACACAATGATGGAGGCTAAGAGATCCCATGATCTTCTTTCTGTAACTTGGAGAGTTCAGAAAGCCAGTGGGGTTGTTCCAGTTCCAGTCTGAAGGCCTGAGAACCAGGAGAATCGAAGACATAAATCCCAGGCGGAGGGCAGGAGAAGATCCGTGTTTCCTCTCGGCAGTTTCAGGCAGGAAAAATTCTTCCTTCCTATGCCCTTTGGTTCCATTCAGACTGTCAGCTAATTGGTGGGCAATCTTCTTTACCCAGTCCATCAATTCAAATGCTAATCTCTTCCTGAAATACCATCACAGACACACCCAGAAATAAGGTTTAGCCAGATATAGGTGCCCTGTGGCTCAAATCAACACATAAAATTAACCTTTACGTGCTATGTGCTAATTCTTTGAAAATGATTAACCTATGGACTTAAGTATGAGACAAGATGGCTATGCTGGCTGCCTCTAAATTGCTCTCAGGTCTAATACTCTGTCATCACTGCAAGTGGACCAGCCTTCAGATGGGAATTTTCTTTCTCCAGAATTACCTGATAGTTTAAGTACCTGACAGCTCTCGGATTCTTGTTGCCAGTGACAGTTTCAGAGTATGGAGGATTTCATTGCTGTCAGATTGGCACATGGCTTGAGTCCTTTATAGATGAAACATCAGCTTCCGGTGCCAACTCAGCACTCATTCTAATCTGCTTGCTGCCTTGCACTGTGAGAGCAGGGGTTTCATCAGCCCAACATGATTCCCAAGAATGTTGTTTTTCTCTCAGATAAATATACAACTTTGTACCAGAAAAGTAGGCAAGCCTAGAGTCATAGACCCAAATCATAGCTCTGTCTCTGCCATTGACTTTGAACTTAATCCTGTCCATCATTTTTCTCATTGGAAATATTAGGAGATAGCCAACATAATCTCTACAGCTTCCCACATGCTCTGAAAATCAATTCTATTGGTGCCATATTTGTGGTTGTTGTTCTAGGGGGAAAAAATGAGTACACCTACAAGTGGGACTAGATGAAGGGTGCGGGGGCGAGGGGGGGGGAGATGAAATGCTTGTCACTGTCTCAGAGTCTAGTAGGAAAGGTGGGTATTTAAGCCATTAACCACAATATCCTGTGATGAAAGCTAATTATGGGATATATTTGATCTAACGTATTCACACCATCTTATTAGCAAACCCAGGTGACTGCAAAATAAGTACCTGAGGTTAGGGGCTCTTTTAAGGACACAGATAACTAGTTCCCTTCAAGATGAGACCCATGACCTCTGCTGTAGGGCATTATCACGGAGTTCCAACACACTGCACTAAGCAACATTTCTAAAAAAAAAAAAAAAAAAAAAAAAAAAAAAAAAAAAAAAAAAAAAAAAAGAACAGATGAAAGAAGAAAAGCAAGAATTATAATTAAGGAAAGAGGCCATAAATTCATTTTTTTGTATTCCTATTACCTATCACAGAGCCTGGCACATCACAGATGTTCATGTACATATTCATTCATTCATTCACTCTTTCAACTTGTACCTGTGCCACATGTTTTGCTGTTTTCTGGAACACAGTGGTGAGTAAAGCATGCAAGGTCTCTGTCCTCAAAATAAGGGAGGATGAACAACAGACTAGTACACAAGCAGATAATCTAATATTTTGATAAACTGAAGGAAATGATGATATGATCATGCGTATGAGGAGGTGTACTGCAGGAGATAGAGTGGTCTAGGACATCTCTCTGTGAGATCTGAAGAGGAAACAATGTGAAGGTCCTGTTACATAAGAATGAACAAGGAGACTAGACTGCAAGGATCACATCTGCTGAGGGGAGGATGGTACAACAGGTGTTTGCTGGTGGAGATGGTGTATAGATGAAGCATGTGTTGTCAGGTCAGAGGCTGATAACATGATTTTAGATTTTCTGATAATATGACTGCAAGAGATAAAGAGGAGATATCAAGGATTGTGGCTAAATTTAGTTAAAATGGAAGGGGAAGGAAGGGAAGGGAAACGGATAAATAAAAAAGATTGATTTGTTTATTAAATGCTGGCCTTTATTTCTGCACTAGTCACAGGAAAAAGTGCATGTTTTGGGGAATCTACAACCTAAAATGCTATGCCAATTTTGATGACGGATCAAAGTAGGTAGAGTAAAAGAGAAAAATACTCAATTAGAATACAGGCTCTAAGAGAAGTGACCACCTATTTTGACAGCAATGGAGGTCTAGATAATTTGGGCAGTTAATCATTCCCTGTCTGTGATTCCACAGGGATGGAAGGGAAGATTTATCTTGAAAGATGAGTACGATTCACCACATGACAAAGTAGAGAAGAACCTTTTAGACAGAAGAACAGGGTGGACTAATAAATGGAGACATGAGCAGCCTGCTGCATACATGCCAGTGTCTCCAAGCAATTCAGCAAAACTAAAGGATAGACTTAAAGAGAAGTGCTGAGTGACTGGATAGGAAAGTTAGTCAGTGTTTGATCAAGCAGTGTTCTATATGCTGAAAAGCCCTTACCCCATTTTATGTATTTGAGATGGCCCTGCAGCCAACTGAAAATTACTTTTCGCTGGGTTTGAATCTACGTTCATTATCCTGGGCACAGCTTGTATATCATTTTTGAAAGAAGCTTTGAAATTAAAAGAGCAACATGACTGCTAAGGGGTCTACAATTTCTAATGATCTGGGTGTTTAGAGTTTCCACTTCATATTCCTCCTGTCCTGTGCCCAATAAAACACACAGTCCGTAGAGGGAACATTAACAAGGTGTATGATTCAGCAATTGTCTTATAAATGTTGAGAAAAATATTAAGTAATCCACTGCAATTCCAGGTTCAAATAAGAGCCTCTCCCTTTCTCTCAAAAATATGTGATCAATTTTGGTATTTTCTGCTAAGCAACTAAGGAAGGTAGACATACTAGATTTTCATTCCAACCAACTTACAAAATATTGTTGTGTAGTTTAGGGTGTCAGATACACTTCTGTGCTAAATGAGGGTGAGTGTCTAAAAGACGTTTGAAGTTTCATGAACATGGTCTATCAGGAGCTACTGCTGTTTGTACTTCTACTGGCCTTTTACCAACACTCCTCCCACTGTGTAGTGCCCAAACTTCTATTCCTTACTAATGTAAAATGACACTGGGGAATAAATTGCAGATTATGACAGATGTGATTTGGTTTAACACTATTGGCTAATAGGTTGAAAAGAGAGTGAATGAACCTTTGAAGATCCAGGTATCAGCCTGAAGTAGCCATGTGCTAACCCTCACTCTTTTCAGCTTAGATAGAAAGGATGTATTATTGTTGAGTCCTAGTAATAAGTAAGTAGATATGTTAGATGTCTCAATGTTTTCTGTCCTGCACAAAGGGCTGAAGGCACATTTGGTCTATGGAAATGTGAGTCTGGATCAAGTACTATCCAATATAATAAATAGCTAATACTCTAATTAGACCTAACAGCCGAACAACCTTCTGGATGTCCTTCCAGATGACCTTCCAGACTATGAGGGCTGTAGGAGGCTGCAAGGACTGACCAGGGCTTTGAGGGGCTGTGAGGGCTGGCCAGGGCTGTGAGGCCTGAGCCGCTTGCATAAATTTCATGCATTGGGCCTCTAGTCTTTTAAGTAATGCCTTGGAAATCAGCGAGCATTTTCACTCTGCAAATGAAAAGTGGGGAGTGCTGACCTATTTGGTGCCACGTTCAATTGTATAGGAAGATGAATAGAGCACAGAAGGCTAAGGTTCAACATTCCAGCCCATAATCAGGCAGTTCTGTGGGGAATTTCATCCTTCCTGCCTTTGAGCTTTGTAGCTATGGGTAAGTTAACCTTCACAGCTTCATTTTTGCATATGAATATTAAGGATAATAATAAACCATACTTAGTAAGGTTTTGTGAGCATTTAAAGAAACAGCATAAATTGAATGCTTAACATAGTAAGAACTATAGTCGTTATTTAATTATATTAAGGAAACATAACCATGAAGGTATGATGACGATGATGGTGATGGTGATCTCATTGTATATATCCAGAAACAGTGTCAGGGATGCTATATTTCTTGGCTAAAGTTGTAAAAATCCTGAAGCCTTGAGTCCACTTACCAAGCTCCAAACTTTATCTTGTTTCCAGGCTCCTGGGGCTTGCTGAGGGGGTTGGGCAAGGTGTTCCTATGGAAAGGAACCTGTCAGTGCCCATAAGAATTTCCATTATGGGATGTTTCAAAAATGAAACTGAGGATAAAGAGTTTCCAACTCACTTTTTGTCCTGGCAAAAAAGCAAGTGTGTGTTACAAACTTGACTTACAAAGATTTGACAGGAGGAACCTTTTTACTATTTGAGTTACTAATGGGATAGCAAACAGTTCCTGTAATTTACTTTGTACTTTGATAATGTCCTGGCTCAAAGGGTTCACACAGACCTTTCCAAACATTAACTTATTTCCCCCTCCCAACACCGCTAAGGGGTCAGAGAAGGGTGGCACTCCCTTTGTTTTATGAGTGAGAAACCTGGGATCTGAGAAGGTTATGTGTCCTACCAAGGTCACCCCACAAGCACATGTGCTGCCCAATCCACTGTTCCCAGCTACCGACACTCCTGGAACCCACACGGGGAAATTTGTCCAGGGTGTTTTCCATGCTGGCCTGGAACTGCCACCACATTTCACTCTGGCTACCTTTCTATCCAGCTTAAGCAAGGTCTCGAACAGCAAATCAAAACTATGTTGCTTCTTGAGGACTACGAAGCTAGCAGAGGTGAATGTGTAAAATATATTAGTTGCAAGCAAATATTACTTATCACATTAGGGGGAGTGGTGGAGGTTGATTTATTTGTTTTAAAAGCTGGGTGGAACATTCCAGGGAAAGTGTACACACATGGGCACCACATTGAGGACCTCATTGAAACCAGGAATAGATTCGGCCAGTTAGGAACCACGTTTTCTGAGCTCTAGGTGCTACCTCAGAAGCTTTCATTTATGCGACCTCATTTAATCATCACACTATCCCTGGTTTCTGTACAATATTGTGCTCATTTTTTAGATGGAGGAGGCCGAAATGTTGAATAGATCTCTTCTTTCATGTCCATATTCAAATGTCACCTTCCCAATGAGTCTTCTTCCAGGCAATCTTATCTAAAGCCATGGCCTTTTTTACACGCATGTGTCTTTCCCTGCTTACCAATTAATTACTTATCAGTTAATTATCTTGTTTATTACTTATTTCCTCCCATGGGAATGTCATCTCCATGATGGCAGGAAGCTTTGGCTAATTTTCTCACTGCTACATCCCTCTTGCATAGAAGAGAGTACACAATACACAGCAGAGCTCAGCACATGAATGAATAAATGAATGAATGAATGCATTCATGTTCTCTCGACAGCTCATAGCTCTCTTAGTAGCATACAGATACAGTTGTGATTTTATATTTATTTTCCATCCCAAATCTTTTTCTTCATGTAGATTTTTCATCACTTTATTTAGACATTATGGATTCCAACTTGGGTTACTTCCTCTTAAATGATCTCTTCACCTCCACATTTCCTTTTCCTACAATGAGATTGAAAATAGGGTTCAAAAATAATTATTGGATTAATGAATGAATGCATTTATGTTTATATACACTGAGGGGCCAGATTATTATGATCTCTGAATGCATAATAATCTGGCCACTCAGTGTGTGTGTGTGTGTGTGTGTGTGTGTGTGTGTGTGTGTGTTTTAGAGGCCCGGTGCATGAATCAGTGCATGGGTGGGGTCCGGCCAGCCTGGCCAAGAGGAGGGGATATGGGCAGTTGGCCGCCTGCCTGCTGGTTGAGGGGACAATTTGCATATTAGCCTTTTATTATATAGAATATACACTGAGTGGCCAAATTATTATGCATTCAGATAGCATAATAATCTGGCCACTCAGTGTATATGCCCTTACATATATAAGTAAATATATTTATAAACATATATCCTTAGACATGTATAGATGCTAACAAATAAGTATAAAAATTAATATACACTTAAGAGTATGTACTCATTATGAATGTACTTTTTTGTTTATTGCCCTTGTGTTACCGTGTAGAATGTGAGGACCGTGAGAACAGGGTTTTTGCTGGTTCATTGCTGTATTTCTTATGTCTAATATAATGTCTGGTGCATAATACTCTCTTAGTAATTATTTGTTGAAGAAATAAAAAGAAAAAGTGAGGAAGGAAGCAAGGTCAAACACTTATACCCGCCACACCATACATTTTTACATCCACATTATGTATGAAATGCTGTCTTTCTCTGAGGTTTTGAAAATGTATTCAACAGTTATGTATTGAGTGTTCCCAGTTCCTCATCCTGGAGGAAGGAGAGGACCACCAGACACTCACGAGGATAATATTTATAGTATGTCAGATGGCATTGAGCCTATATAATGCAATCACCCTTTTCTCCACCTGTTACTCCCCATTTCAGGACTAAAATGGACTGTTACCGAGAACCAGCTTAAATGGCCATTGGGCTGTTCCCTCTATTCATTTGTAGCCTATGAGCCTCTCTAATCCATCTTCTCTTGTCAGCCTCTGTTAGAATCTGTGTTTGAGATCCTTTGTCAGAATACTTTGTTCTTATTACATTGTGGCTAACTTTATAGCTGCCTGTTCCTTTCATTAGCCCACAAGCTACTGGAGTTTATCATGTCTGTATCTCCACGTCTTAGCACATACTTGGCATGGAATAGATAGTCACCACAGTTGTTTTATAAGAAAAGAAATTAAGGCTTGATAGTTTTGTTATTTTTTGCTAGTAGAAGGCTCTTTTCTAGGTGGATGCCTTGTCTAAAGCAATGTGCAATTGAAGAGAGGAGTGGAACAGAAATTCATTTAAAAAAAAGAGAGAGAGAGAAATTCTTAACACACAGCAATCTGGGGTTAGCCATTGTAGGACAAATAAGTGACCTATGTTGACCCTTAAGTCACTGTTTGGTTTAATTGATGGTGATGATGAACCATGCTCACAAACCAAGAGATTTAATTTACTTGATGGTGTTTACATTATAGCTGCATAAGGCCAGAGAGTAGGCAAGATATATTAGGGGAAATAATACACACAATAGTAAAACACTATCTTTAGCATGTAAGGGACTGAATACAAAATTATTAGCATGATTTGGCTCCATGGGATCACTTATTTCCAGAAAATGAGGTTTTTACAGTAAATTTGGAATATTTGAAAACTTTCCAACTATTTAAATTTCTAATTGCCTACTATAACTCTTTAAAAACTGATAATCTTTTTCTCTGAATTTTAATACCATTTATGAGAACGTATTGAGTGGTGGAATTCTTTAAAAATATTTTTTTCTGAAAGGGTATAAGAGACATCAGGAGGAAATGAAAGTTCTTAGCAGATAGCTAATACTTAGAAAATTGCCTTGTTGTACCACATATTTGCACAACAACCATCTAAGTATTTGTCTGCTTCTTCTCTCTTACCTTCTCCTTATTTCTCTTTTATCCTCCCTTACCTGGTCTTCTGCTCCCTGTTTATTTAACTTTTTATAATCTTGAGAGAGAGAAAGAGAGAGAAATCAATTTGTTGTTCCACTTATTTTATGGGTTCATTGGTTGATTCTTGTATGTGTTCTGCTCAGAGATGGATGACTCTGTAAATAACTGAGCTACCAGGTCAGGGCTCTAACAGCATTTAAATTTGCATATCAAGATTGAAGTACATTCATATTCCACTACATCTTGCCTTATAGCTGAAACGCTAACAGAATTCTATGCTGTGAGTCTGTTGACATACAGTTTCACTCAAGTCTGGCTCTAGGAACCACTTTGGCATCCTTGATTCACTTTCAGACCGGAAGTGATAGACTCACATACACACCACACTCCCATCCAATTCTACCTCGTTTTATGCTGATGATGCTGGAGGTCTGATACTGCTCACTGATAACACTTAGTCTACCCGGTTTATGGTGATAACTAGGAACCCTTGTGTGTAAAAGGGCTCAGAGTGTTCACTGTTGCTATTAACAGGCCAATGATCTGGCAGAGCTTGGGCCTTTGAAATGGGATTTTGATTGAAATGCAAAGATGAAGCAATGTGGTGGTGAGGATAGAATGAATTCCTAAGGTAATTTGCATACAGCCTGTACTTTCACTCACTTGTTCCACTCCATGGAAATGCATTAGGCTCAGTGGGTAGAGCCTAGGCCTGGGGACTGAAGGGCCTGGAGTTCGATTCCGGTCAAGGACACATGCTCAGTTGCAGGCTTCATCCCAATAGAGGGTGTGCAGTAGGCAGCTAATCAATGATTCTCTCTCATTATTGATGCTTCTCTCTCTCCTCCTCTCCCTTCCTCTCTGAAATCAACAGATATATATATATATATATATATATATATATATATATATATATGAATCATTAAAAATCTGAGATGAGCTTGAGGATGATTGAGTGACAGTGAGTATGTGTGAGAAGAGATGAAATTAGAGGAGGCAAAGGATAGGAAGTTAGAGTTGTAATAGTAAAAATGATAATAACAGTCATAACAGTATACATTTATTACATTCTAAGAATGCTACAAACATAATGCCAAGAGTTTTGTATGCATCATTTCATTCAATCCTTTCAATGGCTCTATGTGGCAAGTATTATTGTCATTCCCATTTTATAGATGATAGAATTAAGGCTCAGATTCATGTTCAATTAAATGTATGCAACTATTCAATGACAGAGCATGAAAATAAATTCATATCTTTTCAACTCCTGATTCTGTGTTCTTAACCATGATAAACCAGCGTGGGGCCTTTTACCAGCCACCAAAAATCAGCTGCTCCAGATAGACCCACCCCCTCCTCCAAACACCCATACAAGTCCATCACCCTGCGGCTACTGCTGTGAGAATAAGACATCACAGAGGAACCAAGTCACCATGTGGTCTTTTTCAGTCATCTAATGGACTTTGAGGACACTTTTCTCAAACAACTTTCCTCCCGCCTTCTAAGTTCTTCCAGCTAGTAACCAGATTAGCATGGGACAGGTGAACAGGAGCAAATTCATTTATTAATTTGTACATTCGATAGTGACATAAGATATGAGACCCAAAGACACTTTGGACAGTTGAGTTTTACATGTCATTTTGGACTAAGGAGAAGAGGTTCCGGGGCCTGGGATTTCAAAGGGAAAGCAGGTAATTTACAATAGATGAGGAAGAGCCAACATGTGATAAACCAATTCTTGCTTGGGAACCCCAAAACAATGGGACACAGAGGGAAATGTAGCACACAGCTGTTTCCTTGTATCCTCCCATCTGTCACACTTAATTCAAATAGGCTAAGGGGAATAATGTAGTGTGAACATGCTAAGAATTCCTCTCTGAAGCAGGTTCCTCTATCTGAATTCCATTAGGCAGGGAAGGTGGGAGGGCCAAAGGTTCTTTCTGAGGCTTTTGTTTTGTAATAACCAGCTTAAATCAATATGCCCAAAGTCATATTCCGGGGTGACAAAACCTTGGTCCACTCAGGACTTAACAAATATTGGTGGTGTTTCCACGCGCTCCTTAGAATGTGGAAAGAGTTCTTGAAGTTGAATGTGTTGTTAGGCATAAAAACACTGGGAAGCTGGATGACTCACCTGCTTGGAGGTGTTGAAAATTGAAAACAAAATGGCAACGATTCCAAAAAAATTACTGAGCACCTATTATGTTGATCACTTTACTTGAGCTACTTATATACTAGTACATATACATAGATAGCTAGATATAGATGTAGATATTAATATGATAGATAGATAGACAGACAGACAGATAGATAGATAGACAGACACATACATGACATACATGTTTGATAACAAACCGCACTGATCAGGGATGAAGACATTAATTTACTTTCAGAAGAAAAGACTGAATTTCAGAGGTTAGGGAATTCACTCAACAATATAAACTCAGTGAGGAACAAGTCTCATGGTTTGAGGCATGTCATAGAAACTTACTTAGCATTGGCCAACCCCTCTGAAACATGAATCAGTGAAATTGTGTGCATGAGACTTTCTCTGGGCTAGCACAAAGCAGTGCTCATTATCCAGATGGTGATCTAAATCTGGCCCCACCAACTGCTCCATGCCATGTTCACGTGGATGGGCACTGAAGAAGTTAAAGAGTGATGTTCTGCCATCCCCTGTGTAATTTTGAGCCGCCATATAGGTGGCAGCATGCACTATTGGAGTGAGTTATCTTTGACACAGCAGAAGTCAGAATATAGCGTGCCACCTTAATTATGCTCTAATTGAACTACGATGTGCATCACCAGTTGGCATTGGCCCTTTGAAGTCCAGGCATTACCACCCCCCTCATGAGAATGTGCGCCGTTGCCATGAGCATAATTGTTGGGGCAACTGTCACCTTCCCAGCAGCAGGTATTTCTGCAGGTAGAGGAGATAATTAGGAGGAGATTTTGATCTTGCTGACTTATAGTGGAAAAAAAACACACAACACAGTAAAAACAAAGCTCTTTTCAATATGAAGAGGAAAAATTGCTATCCTTTGATCCCTGACATAATTATGACAGGAAAACAAAACACTTAGATCATCCTGAGAGGTAAAATTTTTGTTTCATTTGAAAATTTGTATGTGGCAGCCACATTGCCACTGCTTGAGAAAGTTAATTCACTTTGTTCATTCAAGGAACATTTACCAAGTAGTAACATGCACCAGGCACTGTGCTAGGCTCATGGACCTTTGCACTCAGCTGTTCACCGTGTCCTGGGGAAGGTGGAAACGTTTGTCCAGATAATTACAGTGTGGTGTGCTAGCCATCAAACAAGGTGAGCAAAGGCGCCTTTGAAGCAAGGAAAGGAAGCATTAAAAGAGACTCATAAGGGTATACATGAGGGGCCAGAGGTGGCCTCTTGGAGGAGGAACATTTGAGCAACTGATCAAATAGGATTTAACTGTGTTAATGGGAAAACCTGTTTCCTACCGAACCAAGAGCTTACAGAAAGGCGCAGAAGCATAAGGAAGCTCAGGGAACAGCACAAGCTCAGTTCACCACTGTGTTAGTGGAGGAATTAGTCTTGTGGGAAATGGCAATAAATGGGGCCAGAACAGTGATGTATCCTCTGCTGGAAGGTTGGTTCTTTAGTCTAAGGGAAATGAGAAAATATTTAATGGGATTTTACAATCAAATTTATACCTTTAAAAATCAGCAGATTGGATGATGATTGAATTGAAGAGAGATGACTGAGTAGAATTAACAAAGATCTAAATAGAGGCTCATATTAACGGAACTAGTAAAAAACCACATTGGCGTAATCTATATGTTGAAGGTGTTCTTGACAAAATCCTTTATGTAGATGAGATTTTCATGAAGTGAATGCCATTTGAATATGTCAAAAGAGCTTGTTATTTAAAATGCTCTTGTTCTGTCTGATTAGAGTATTAATAGCAATAACCTTTCAACTTATTTACTTAATTTGAATTTTCATCTTTTGGGTTAGCTCAACGCATGTTTTGCATGCCTTTGCCGCCAATTCAATTTTGTTTGGTCAAACGATGTACCTTAGTATACCAAAAGGTAGTTGTCTCTCATCCACTGAAGCAGTGCTTATCTTCACTGCAATCAGTTTTAATGTTTTCGTTAATTTTAGTTGTGTACCTGCAACCTCAAGTTAATATGAATGATCAAGTCATTTTCTGATGGCATGAAAGGTGATTTTGATGGAATTGTGGATAGATGGATGCATAAATAAAAAGTAAGTAGTGATAAGTAGGTAGATAGGAAGATAATTTATAGACTCTCACACCTTCAATAAACTAAAAAATGTAATCTCCTGTGAGGAACCTGAGGCTTAGAACTGCATATCTGAGCCATCAAAACTGGACATAAATGAATTGGAATTCAGATCACCTAATAAACAATTTAATGCCTCTTACCCATATCATACCAATAACAAGTGTATTAAATATGCTAAAGTAATGTTATACTTCTATAGCAAACCAAAATAATAGCAAAAGAAAATTCAGATGAAGAGAATGATAGTTCCATCCATATTCCATTTTTAAAAAGCTAATTTTAAAATGTAAAAAGAAAATGGTTTTACATTTTAGTAAAACAAGAAAAGATCACCAGGTTCTGTACATGCCTTATTCCATTTCATCTTCAGTCATCCACGTGCATAGATATTATCTCCCTTTTGCGAATGAGAAAATAGATATTTAAAGAGCTTAAATGATGTGCTCAGCATTATCCACTTCTAAGAGTTGTAGGAAAGAGTAAACCCTAAGTCTTCACAACTTCTGTGACCCTTTCTAAACACCGCTTCGCCCACAGTGGCTGAGATTTTGAAAGCCAGTTCTGGGTACTCTGATCTGAAGACTCCCCCTGCATGCCTCCCGCTTGCCTTTATGGAGTCAGTTTGAACTGCTCTCCAGGGAGTAATTGGGTGAGTCACTGGAATAGTTTCTTGTTTAATAGCTTGAAGATAATAGATAATTTTTTCCTAATAATTTCAAATGCAATGCTTTAAAGAGCTCAAAGCCATGCTTGGACATTTGTTACAATCTCTCAGTTACTTAATCATCTTCTCATGAATGAATACAAGAAGAAAACATACCGGCTCAGATCAGTGGTCCATTCTGCCCAGTGTACAGCACTAAAGCTGACAGAAAAGGATCATTTGTCATTTGTACCCCCTGGTGTCAACTTCAAAGGCTTTTGCAACTGCCCAAGCAGGCCAAGCTTGTCCTAATTACAAATTGTGACTCAGCCACTCATCATTTTAGCACAACCCTAAGAATGTATTGTTATAGATTTATGCAGATTATATTCACTTAGGCATCTGCTCACTTAAAAAACATTTATTGAGAGCCTTTTGTGTGTTAGCCACTTTCAAGGTATGATTAAGGCCTATTGTCCTTCAAAAGCTCAGGTAAACAGATGACTGCTTTGTAATTGCAGAGAGGTTATGATGGAGAATAACAGGGAACACTACAGAGAATTACAGTATGCGGTCGCATTTCCCTGTTGGAGGTGGGTTGTTTCAGGTACCCTATCCCTTTTACCCCAGACCCAGAACAAACACACAGAAAACAAGATATATACTAAGTTCAGCTTCAGAGCCAAGCCTAGCAGATCCACAGCCCAAAATGGCGTCACTTTGCTAAG
This sequence comes from Pipistrellus hanaki, assembly GCF_964339955.1. Lineage (NCBI taxonomy): Eukaryota > Metazoa > Chordata > Mammalia > Chiroptera > Vespertilionidae > Pipistrellus > Pipistrellus hanaki. The sequence continues at coordinate 45,373,836 of NC_140519.1, read as the reverse complement.
CCCAGCCTAGATCAGCCAAATGGTAGTCAAATTACATGACAAATTATGAAAACGAATGCTTGTTGTTCCTAAGTATTTTGTTTGGGTTGGTTTTCACATTTTTACAATAGTCAGCTAATAGCAAATATTTGGCCCTCGCACAAGAAAGATGCTCAAAAAATAGTAGGTCTAACTCTTCTTACCAATTTTCTCTTAGCATTTATAATCCATTGAAAATGGAATGGGTGTTCAAGTGAATATGTCTGCATCATATTTCAACACAATAATCTACTGTTTCACCACCAAATAGAATCTGCTTCCACACTATAGAGAGGGAAACTGAGGCATAGATATTTACTATGGTGCTAAAATCTATTAATGAAGTATATAAGTCACACTGGTAAGGAAGATATGGGAGAGGGATAGACAGGTTGATGCTGTTACCCAGAGACCTCGATTGATTCTGAACTTGTTTCAGATTGAGACAAGGGGCTGGGAGAAATCCAAACAACTATACCAATGGAATTCTTTTATTCATTTCTTAATATAGGTAATCAGGGAGGAAGGGTGAATTTACTGATTTCCTTTTACTTGCTCATTTTTTATTCATTCATTCACAAACTCTTAGAAATCCCCTACTGTGTGCCAAAATCTACTCTAAGTGGTATGTAAATTCTGAATACTGATTAAGAATACATTTTTCCCCTTCTGGGGATCTTGCAGTCCAGCCTGTAAATGGCTAAGTGGGATCTTTGAAAACCATATACACTCACCTATTGTAAAACTTACACCAAATTAAAATAAGGAAAGACATCATCTGCAAACAAATTTTCTCTCAAAGCTACAGGAAATCCCTGAGGGACAAGAAGAAACTTGTATGGACCCAAGTATTCCCTCCCCCTTGAAAACCACGCTTTGTGGGTAGAACTAATTAAAGAGTATGCCATTCTGTTTCATCTCCTCTGTTTGATGGATTTGGCTCTGCACAGGACAGTGGCTTGGATTGCTTCTGAATTTGCCTTTGCATCAGCTGCAATCTTTAGACTCTTCTCTGCCACAGGGGGGGAAAGTGTTCTTGGTATGAATAATAACCCCTTAAATGAAGTGACTAAAGAAAGAAGATTAGAAAATAAAGGCCGATCTAAAGAAAAGTGTCCTAATAGGTAAGAAGTCCTGCCAGTATTTTTCCACTGGGAGCCTTAGCCCACGAACCATCAATATTTTGGGATTAAAGTAGACAATGTAATTAGCATGACACCATTTGCTAAGACCTCCTTGGACATAAAAAAGCACAATTCTACCTTCAGAGCATCTTTGTCAGCAGAATAATGTGAACCAAGTATCAACAACTAAAATACTTAATGAAAACAAGGTGAGGATTCTTTTCAAAGTTATCCAATTTGAAACAGATATAATGTACAAATAACATGTTGACCTCTGAACCTCCTGTTATATTCCAAGAAATCCCGTGGAGTCTACTACTACATGTACTGTACTGCCTTGTAAATGAGAGTTAAAAAAGTACAATTTAGGTTTAAGAGAAAAAGAGGGAATTGACATTTAAAGTGAGTCAAACTGAGGGTGAATTATGCTAATCCATTTTCTTAGAAGCACCCAAATCAACAAGCTCATTGCTAAAAGAGAGCAAAGGAAAATCCCCAGAGGAAACTAAGAATAGCTCATTCATGAACTCATTTGTTCATTTCTATTGAGACTTCTTATATCCAGACTCTCCTCTAGGCACTGGTGATAAAGTAAAAAATATAAGAAAAAAAGTTCTTATTTTCTTGGAAGTGTTTTTTAAGTACAGAAGAAAATATAATTATCAAGTGTAAAAGAAAATAATGCCCATATACTACTAATATTGAAGACTCATACGGTCTATGAAAAAATTCAATCACAGTCACTATACGGAGGATAATAGCAGGGCCAAGGATTTCAGACGTAATGGCAGGCATTGGCTTCTCAGAAAAGGAACACTTGAAGGAAGAAGAGGAAACATCCAGGGGAATATATGGAGAGCAGACACTTTAAGAAGAGGAAATGGTACAAGAGCCCTGAGCTGGAAACAAGTTTGGCATAGATGAGGAAATGTGGGCATGCCAGCTTAGGGTCTCTCAGAAGGATGGTTGCCCCGGTGTATGGTCTCCCAGTTGCCTGTTCCTAATTTTCCCAGAGACACTAGATGCAACCCTGGGAGGTCCAGGAGTTTAGTGAGTAAGAGGGAGAATGGCAGGAGATGTAATTGGCAAAGCCAAACTATGATGTCATTGGTTCCAGAGAGGGATGCTGCCTCTTAGGTCGGAGTGACCTATACTATTCTATAGCCAGTCCCTGCTTTGCTTAGAGCTTCAGTACCTTCTCTACAGAACAAAGACCCTGGGCCAGATGCTCCATCAGGCCCCTTCCCCCACGCTCCGCACAGTTCTCTGAACCTACTATTGAAGGTGCAACTTAAATTGGGTGCCTTAGTATTTCAGACTCTGGAAGTGCCAGGGGCTAATCCCATTGCATAATGTTTGTTTAGGCTAAAGTAATTAAATCAATTATCTTTTACATAATATCCAGCAAGTAATGTGTGTGTGTGTGTGTGTGTGTGTGTGTAATGAGTAAGGGAATTTGAAGACCAAACATGATGAATAAGGAAGCTAGAGAGTAGGTGTGGGTCTCTGGCCATGGGTGAAGAGCACCAGACCTCGTTTATACTAGGGAGTGGCTGACTACATGCACTTTCTGGATTTAAAATTTTGAGCATATTATTCGTAGGGACCAATTACAGATTGTCAGGAATTTTTAAATAATGGAAATAATTGAATAAGAGGTAGACCATTCATTGAATAATGAACATATCTACATTTTCAGAATACTGAAGAAATATATTTGCATTTACTTTAACTGTCCAGATTAAATGGAAGGTTATCTTGTCGCTGTACAAATGAGTCATCAGAAGCCCAAAGTAGCTTTAAAGTGCTTAAAATTATTGATTTCCAGCAAAGCCAGGACTAGAATCCAAGTTTCCCGATTCTAATTCCTTTACTTTTTGATGTGTGTAATTAGGTGATATTATAAATATATTTAATTTGATATACAGGACTGATTCCAGAAATCCCTGATTTCTTTTGTACCATCGAGACCTCTCTTAACATAGTTATGTTAATTAGTAAAGATAAATCAGTAACACAGCCATGGGTTTGTCAGGAGACTTAAGGTTGTATTTGCAGCCCTCTCCACCTATCCTAATGGTCTTAGTGGTGCAGTGTACCATCTGCATAGCTGTAGGTAGCAGACCTGATACTCACCCACCAACTACTTTTGGCTACTTGAAGACCAATGGATTTAATAATTTTTGACAAAATAGCAAGAGGAGAAAATATAATAAGCATTCCTTATATTTGATTTGTACTTTCCAATATACCTTACACTATTTTAGTTGATAGAGTGGAACCATATTGTGAGAGAGCACAAAGAGGGGATTGGTGTCCCTAATTGATTAGTTAGGAAATGAAGATGCAGAGAGGTAATGTGACTTGTCCATGTTCACCTAGCCAGGAATTTCGGAAAATGGATTTTGATCCCAGAATTTCAGACACCCAGTACAACTCTTTTTCCATCTCATCTCAGTAAGAAACTTAAGCCTGATCATTCTTTTTCTGAATCTTCAAAGCTCCTGTACAAGAATTAAAAGCATGAGGTCTTTGGGAAGGCACTAAACTGTGAGCTTCCAGGGTGATCAACTCTGTTCTATGGATTTCATTTTTCTGAGGAATATTTGTGTTCTCTTAGGCTGAACCAGTGAGCTAGTCCCATACAATGCTGCAGGCAGAGAAGTACATTAGAATCAACTGCACACTCATTCCTGTCTATTTGGAGCTTCCACCTATCACCTATCCAAGTGCAGAGAAAATGACCACGTTACTTATGAAACACATTCATGTAATTGAACAACAAAAACAATTATGTTAATTAAAAGAATTGCTCAGGTTTTGGAACACAATGAAAGAGATGAAAAGTTATAATAATTTCAGCAAAATAAACTGTTATATTTAAGAAACAAAACTCCCCACACTCTGTATTATGTTTATGATGCCACATAAGCATTGACTAATAACCCTTTTCACTTCTGAGCTCTTTGAGTCAGCATTATGGGAAGGCCCAGAGGGTGCAGTGAGCTCCTGTGTGGAGGGAAAGACCACACATTCTATCATGAAAACATGGGGCAGGGGCTGGAGGTGGGGAGGGTGGGTGGAGGGAAAAGCATTCTGATTAAACAGAAAATTGCTCGGTAAAGAGTCAAGTACTAAGAGTAGCAGCTTATATTAGCATAAAATGTCATCTTATTTCTGTTTAACTGTATTTTGGAAGTGTTGAGATTTTGTAATGTCTAAACAAGCTGTTATTCTACCAACAAGACTTGTTCAAGTATGTTAGATTCGCTGGAATGACTCCAATTCTGCTACTTATTATTGCTCAAGGAGTCTGTCCAAGCTCTGAGTCCCAAGCCTTGCAGAGACCTTATAACATTTCCTTCAATGTGTATTTTTCTTTCTTCAGGACTATACACTTAGAACAGACTTTTACAAACTCCACATCCAGTGCCCAAACCCCATTCTGGGACCCAGATATCCTTTCCAAAATCCAGACCTCCATCTAGGGGCCCACACGTCCATTATAGGGCCCAGACCTTCATCGCAGGGCCCAGACTTCCTCTATTTCACAGACCTCCATGCCAGGGCCCAGACCTCCAACCTAGAATCCAGTCCTCTTTCCAAGACCCAGATCTCCATCTGGGCCTACATTCACCTCAAACAGATTCTGGCTTCTCCTCAACTATGTACCTCATAACCAGTGGCCAGCCCTGCCCTGTCACACTTAGCCCTATCTCATGAGTGTCTTGCCCAGGTCAGAGCTGTGGTATCTTTCCTGGCCACGAAGGGAAATGTGGATAAAAGCACTGTGGCCATTTTGAGAAAGTCATTCAGATTCTTTGAGAAGAGAAAATGACTTAGAAAAGCTACAGACTTCTTGGAGGCAAACTCAGATATCTATATATATATAAAAGGCTATTATGCAAAGTTCCCATGGGAGTTCAACTGGGAGACCAGGAGTTCTATCACTTGATATGACATGCACTACACCAGGGGGCAGGGTGGAAGGTCCCGATTGGCCCTGATCACAGGCCAAGCCTAGGGACTTCTACCCGTGCAGGAATTTTGTGCACTGGGCCTCTAGTTAAAAGATAAAATACTTAAAATTGAACTATAAGAAACACCTAATAGAACTTCTATTAGCTAGACTCATTTTGGAATGAGTATATTCTCTCTGTTCTATTATAGTATTGAAAATCTCTCATTGTTTGACTAAGACACAGGTTTTACTATCCGTATAAAGATACAAATGTACTACTATATTTTCTTTTTGGTCTTTGGTGGAAGATGAGTGGTAACATCTCTTCTAGAAGAAACAGTAAGCCTTCCTTGCTCTTATTCAAATGCTGGGGACAACTACAGTGTGTCTACTGTCTCCAAATGAATTAAGTTGATATATTTTCACAAAATTATAGTAACACTTTAGTTGTTATTGATCATATCTGAGAATGATGACAAATGCAGTAAAGTATATGAGTGAGTGTATTCTTTAAAATTGAACTTGATATGCTTTATCATAAAGCCTAGATATGTTTTATGATAGTTATGTTGATAAAACTTCCTGTTGTGAAAGGAAAGTCTTAGCCCAGTTGGCGTGGCTCAGTGGTCAATTTATGAACCAGGAGGTTATAGTTTGATTCCTAGTCAGGGCATATACCCAGGTTTCAGGCTTGATCCCTAGTGTGGGGTGAGCAATTAATGACTCTTTCTCATCGATGTTTCTCTCTTTCCCCCACCTTTCCTCTCTGAAATCAGCAAAAATATATGTTTTGTTTTCTTAAAAAAGGAAAGTCTAAAGCCACACTCCTTCTTCCTGTGTAGGTGATCACACAGCTTATGGTGATTGTCTACTCACGCTCCATTCCTGTGGAGGTGATCACATTGGTGGTGAATGTATGGTGTATCAGAATGCGCAACCTAGTCACCCCACTACTGCCCATTGGCCTCTTCCTTTTATGGCAAGCAGTTTGGAAAATTTTTGATAATTTATCTGCCAATGAAAGTACATAAATTGCAGGCCACTAGCTTTGACTGGTAGGTTCATCTTCTTAATGACAGTCCATCAGCCAAAAATGAATCACTGAACTGCAAAGCCACTGCATTCCCAGAATCAAACCTCATCATTTGGGAAGCAGATAATCACAGCACCTGTGTGGACAAGGAAACATGAAGTTCAGTCTTAGTTCCAGGGACGGAATGGCTGCATTTTGAACAGAATGAACAAGGCCAGAGGATTGTATGAAAACAGATGCATAGAGTGTGCATGCATATTGAACCTCAGCAGAATGGCTGAGGGAGCCAAGTAGTAGAGCTCTGAACCTGGTCCTGCCAGTTCTGAACTGCCTGATGCTGGGCAGAGGGTGCTGGGAGCCAGTTTTCCCACCTGTGAAAGGAGAGGTAGAACTTGTCCTAGGCTCTTTACAGACATGAAAAATCATATATGTAATGTTTCTAGCACCATTCCTGTTATTTAATCGTGCTAGATTTTCTTTAACTTAGGAGAACAAAGATCCTCATGCTGAAGTAACTCAAGGAAATTGACAAGAAATCCATCCACTTGAATAGCCCCCAGACCTTGGATCTGTAAAGCACATGGTGGAGATAGATCACTGAGAGGAGGAGAAAGCCCTGGTTTTACAAACAGAAGGCCTGACTTTGGATTTTTCCCTGTGGGAGCTTAAGCAAGCTGTTGATTCTCTCTATGTATGTCTCTGTAACAGGGCAGTGATGATGCCTACCGGAGATGCTGTAATAGACTAATGAGAACATGTATGCAAATTAACTAGCACAGTGCCTCTGAGGAACAAAGAGACTACTAAATAAATATTAGTCTCCGCACCCTCTTGCTCTTTCCTCAGACTCTGAGGTCATCGTTTATAATTTGGCTAAGTGGGAGACTTGAGCAACATTTCTCAGTGAAGTTTCAGGTCAAGATCATTTGTCCCTAAAGCCAGTTCATGAACCCCTATTTTAAGAGCTTAGATTTTTGCATCCGACTGGACAGATTTTCATCCCAAATGGCTTCAGAGGGCATCTGCAGTTCAGCTTCACACCCAGCTGCGTTTCGTGGACCTAACATGGCGCTTGGCTGATTGGAAGGACCCCACCACCTCTCACATTTCACATTTACGGCCTTGAAGTAAAGTGTCTGAGATAGTTTGTGAATCTGAGTCATCTCCTCCAGACTCCAGACCTGTCTGGAGAAAATGTCACCCCCTTTTTATTGGAAATGCCTGAAGGCGTAAGTTGTTACCCAGTTAAGTTTCTCACCCACCGAATCCAGCCTCTCTTCCTCTTGATTCAGACCGTTCTCAGGAAGCCAACTGACAATTTCTAGTCAAATGAAGTGGACCGGTGAGAGATTTTCTTTTACCCACTGTTTTGCTAGATTTTAATAAGGTCTGCTGGTGACTAATGTGTTCCAGTTTCAGGCAAGGACAAGATAACCCTTCCCAGAAAGCTGGTTCACATTTTTTCAAAGACAGAATTGTGCTGTGCAGCTGAAAGAGCAGTTAGGGATTTCCACTCTGGTCGAAAGTCTGATAAATGTATGCTAATTTTCAAATACAGGGCTGACTTGGACTTCCCTAGTACAAGGAGAATCTGTTTAGAAGTCAGTGGAAAAATTCATTTCTTCCTGGTCAAAAAAAAAAAAAAAAAGAAATAGTGTATTCACTTATTTTAAAAGTGAAAGAGATCTGGAAGTCAGACTTCCTTTTCAGCTTGAACCTGTCAGGCCACAAGTGCTTTCTTAGCAAAATGTTTTTTTCTCTGCAGCACACAACACAGACTAAATGCTGGCTGTTTGACCAGACCCGGCATTAGTGTTGTAATGGAGTGTCAGGATGTTGCTATTCAGCATTTAGAAAATGATTTGCATCTCCCAGGGAAGTATTTGACTAGCTTTCCCAGCACTCCAGTTCGGGGATGCTTTTCCTGAAGGAAGTTCAATGCAAATGTCTGGCTTTCAATCTACCTTACTAATCTAGCTTTACAATTAAGACTGAAAGCGTTCAAGGACATGTGCCAAGTTACTTAAGCATTTCTACTGCATCCACCTGCTACAAAGTGTACAGCGGTACGTGATCTTGGTGTGTGTGTGTGTGTGTGTATGTGTGTGTGTGTGTGTGTGATGTTTCACAAAGCTTATCATTAGAGTCTGCATCATTATGGAATGTACCTGTGTTTGTTTTTATTTTCATTCTTTCAGTGCAGTGATTCAGGTTCAGATTTAGTTAATATTTGTAGGCTTTTACTCTGTGCGAAGCACTATGTATGACATTTCACTGGTGTCATCTCAGGCGGCCTTGCCTTGATTGCTGAGGCATGCATTATTATTTCCGTGAGCTTTGGAGGTTAAAATGACTCCCAAAGCTCAGGTAACTCTACATGGCTAGGACAGGAACCTAGAGACTTACAGAGCCAGGATTTGAACCCAAGTCTTCCCAAGCAAGGCACTAATTATACTTTGCCAAACTGATGTTCAGTAAGACACACTCCTTTTGCAGAAAGAACCCCCGAACAACCCAAGAATTCTATGTTCAAAGAAGTTTGGAAAGCACAGAATAAAAGTTAGCTAAGGTTTTCTTAGAACCAAGGATGAGATTTTATATAATCCAGGAAGAACCTATGCTAGGATGATGTTACAAACATTCTACCAGTGGAATCCTTTCTTTAAGGAGCCACTTACGGAGTTCAACACACATTGGGGAATGGTGCCTAAGAGCATTCTGAGCCTATTTTCTGAGCTTTTCGTAGTCTCACAGAGTGGCAGGGTTTCTTTTGGTCTAGAACACAGTCCATTGTTGAAGTCTTTAAAGGTGTAACTGGGGAAACACGGTCTACACCCATAGAGCCATGAGGAGGCTGTACAGCACAGATCCTGCTGAGTGTATTGTGAGCACTTCTGCTTATCCAAAAGCATCACTAGGATCCTTTACTTAGAATCATGCATTTGGAAATACCTTTGTAGTGAGCTACAGACTACATCTTCTAAGAACATAAGTTCCAAGAGCCACAAAGGAAGTTTTTATGTTCCATTTTGTGATTCTCTGCTAGAACTTTATAGGAATCAAAATTCTGGGAAAGAACATAGTACTATTCTTTTAAGGCCTAAATATCATGAGGATCTCCTCTTTTTACATATGTGTCGAAGGAGAAGGAATCCTTCATGAGCCCATTCACTCCCAAATGGAGCTGCAGAGGAATCGAGAGAAGGGAGGTTACAGAAGAAGCAGATTTCCAATATGTAATGATGATAAAATCCATTGAACCAAAGCAAAACTTCCTGAATCCCAGATGTCCTACACTCTGGGCTGGTGTATGTGGATTTGCAGAAGTGATGGGAACTGGAAGTCATTGGGGGAGGGACAATCTTTTCATCAGTTAACCGTTGTTAACAGCAAATGAAAATGTGAGACAAAGAAGTTGAAAAATGACTAATTCCCTTACTTTGGGTTATTGTACCCTCTCTCTGAAGATGTCACTGCAGCTGCACTTCTTTCCCATGTGTGAATGTGGCTAGAATACTTGATATGCAACTGCAGCCTCTTCCATACCAAGGGCATGTTAAATCTGTCCTCTGCATGATTAGACACAATGGCTGATGGTCCCTAACCCCACTCACTGTCAACCTCCTGCAGCTGTCTGTTCACATCTCAGCCTCTTTCCTTCCATTGATCACCTCCCAGACCCAGAGTACACTGTTTAGAATCACGTTAGCTGACTACCATCCCCAAGATTTTTGTCTTTGAAGTTGTGTGTTTTTTTTTCAAGTCTTGGTAAATACAGGCACATACATACACATACATATTGCATTCCAATATAGATATCTTAACATATGTTAGTGTAATGCATATTAATTTGTGTCAGTAGCTATTAAGTGACTTCAGTTATCCATCATCCTGAGTAAATTGGAAAGTTGAGTATAAACAATAGACTTCCCCTGCCCATACCATCCCACTAAACGTTTGATTTGGGACAAGAAACTTAACAAAGAAAGATCAATTCTTTCTTTGGAAAATGGGGCTGAAAATAGATACCTCACTGTGTGGTTATGAATTTTTATTATGCACTTAAAACATTCTGCAAAATCTGACAAGATGTAAAATGTTCCTATCCTATTCATTATTTAATTTAGAAAAAATATATTATGAATATACTGTGAGAACATTAGGCAAAGTCTGGGACTCAAATGTAAAGAAAGTCATCTCTACCTACAGGGACCTCATATCTATGATGAAAGCTCTTAATGCAACCATGCTTACCTGGCCTCTTAGTAGTATTTAATAATACTTGAAACCCATTTCCCTTGTGTTATAAGAAATGGCAGTCTAGGTGTTCCTTCTCTTTCCCTTTCTTCCTTCTCAGTTGTTTTGCCCAACTAAGTTCTTTTAATCGTGTTTAGATGTTGAAGTTCCTAAGAGATTGATCTCAAGCCAATTACTGATCTATATCTTTTTCTACACAACCTTATTGACTTTAAATTTCATCTCTATGTTAAAGCATCTAAAATTTTTATCCTTAGCTAGAAGTGCGATTTCTTACATTTAAGACTATTAGTACAACTTGTAGGCTTTCAAACTAAACATGTTTATATTGGAAATCCTGACCTGCTTTTGTAAATCTGTTAATACCCTTCTTTTTCCTAGAAAATGTTTCTTCCATCCCCCCAATTGACAGGACAAAAACCTAGCATTGTTAGTTATACCTTCTTCTTCTTATAAATCTTGTAATTTCTACTGCAGCCATCCTAGTGCAAGCCACCCAAACCTTGGCAATGACCTTCTAACTCACCCCACAGACTCATCTTTCTAAAAAATAACGTACTTTCTTGCTGAAAACCTTTTGATAGCTTCCCATTGCATTTGGCAAAACAAACAAAACAAAAATTTCATAACATGGCATACTTGTCTAGGATGACCTGGCTTCTACCTCACTTATCAGTCCTATGGGGGTCACCACCTTGCTGCCCTCCAATAATTTTAACCTTCTTTTGGGTCCTCAGACACATAATCACTCTCCTGCCTCAGGATCTTACCTCTGCCCCAATCTGCCTTGAAGCTTTGCCCTATCCAATGTATCTTTACTCAGCTAAGACCTACTCACACTTTGAGGTTTAGCTCAATGCCACTTTTTCAAAAAAACTGCCCTGACTCACCCATGTAATGGAGATTCCCCATCAGTCTTTCTCATGGGAACCTATGCTTTTCTTTCATGGTGCTTACACTGAATTTCTATTTCTATTTATTTCCTTACTGTTCACATCTCCATTTGAGAATAAACCCCATGAGGGAAGATATGAGACTATTTACAACTTTAACTACTCAGCCCCTAGCACAATGCCTTGCAAATAGGCATTTAGGATGCATTTACAGGATTAATTAAGTAATGACATTTTTATGATGACCCAGATCATTGAAGCCTAAGTGTTTAAATCCCAGTATTTAATTAAAATATTTTGAATGATAATTTTTATTAATCATTTATATAACTTCTTACATCAAAGTAATAAGACACAACATCTTTTTCTTGAAGATCTAGGTAACCAAGGACACAAAATTAAATCTAGACATGACTTACGTTTAAGGTTAAAAAAAAAAATTGTACTAGCATAAGTTATAGAAATGTGACCTTATAATAGTTGATATAAATACAACTCAGGGGTTTTAGTTTGACTATAAGTTCAAAATGAGGCAATAGTGGAATGTGACTAACAGACATTAATATAGACACAAGCTATATTAGTAGAACTATACACACTCAAATAAGACAGGTGAAAATTCAGCTCTGTTCTGGACCTAAAATATCTATGTATTTCAGGATACCAACATTGAAAAGGTGCATTCAAAAACTGCAGGGTATCAGAGGAAATGGCCAGATGCAGAGGGGCCATCTTGTTGTCTCCTTGGGTTTCTTGGTCTCTGGTACAGATATTCTTTAGGATTCTGAGTCCATTCCACACCCACTCTCATTAGATAAGCAGCCTCTGGGGCAAATTCCTACACTCTCATGGTTCCAGTGACTTATCTTCAGCCATTGATTTCCCAAATCTAAATTGCTTCCCCAAGCCTCTCTGAGAGTTTCAGATGTCCTGATGCTTGCTGGGTAGCTCTCTCCCTGTTATCTTATCGTATATGTATCTCAAACTCAAGCCAGCACCGCTGCCTAATGCAATGATCCATTCATAGCAGCACCTTCCACCTGCCCCCACATCAAAAACCTAAGATGACCTTAGCTTCATCTTCCTCAGTTCTCAAACCTCTGAAGTGGTAAGTGATACATCACTGGCACACATTGAGATGTGAGTGGCCCACCACCTCTAGGAATATTTTTGAGATGATTCTTGCTTTCAGTGAGGGACTGTACTGGCAGAATTCTCACAACCTCATTCTCAAGTTTAGTTCATTTTCTAGAGCAGCTCACCAAACTCAGAAAAGCATTATACTTATTTGATTGCTGGGTGATTATTAAACAATATAACTCAGGAAGAGCCAGATGAAGACATGCATAAGGCAAGGTATGCGGAAAGGGCCCAGAGCTTTCATGAACTCTCCAGGAGCACCACTCTCTGAATCTCCACGTGCTCACCAATCTATAAGCTCTTTGTCCTGGTCCTCTTGGAATTTTAATGAGGTTTCATTCTATGGTCATGACTGATTAAGTCATTGGCCATTGGGGCCCTGGCTGGGTACCTTTGTCAGCTGGTTACAGTGTAGTCCGGATACACCAAGGTAGAGGGTACCATTCCTGGTCAAGGCACATTCAAGAATCAACCAATGAATGCATAAATAAATGGGAAAACAAATCAATATTCCTTCCCCTCCCCTATCTGTCTCTTTTTAAAATCAATAAATATAATTTTTTTTAAAAAAATAATTGGCATTGATTCAACCTTCAGGCCCTCTCAGCTACCTGGAGGTCTGGGATGGGACTAAAAGTTCCAACCCTTTAATTCTGTAGTTGGTTCTCCAGCCAATCAGCTCCAACCTTAGTTGGGGAGGTCCCAAAGTCACCTCGTTAACATAACAGGAGACACTTTTGTTACTTTCAACACTTAGGAAATTCCAAGGATTTGGGAATCTGTGAGTCAAGATCCATGAATGAAGGCCAGCTGTACATGAAAAATATGTTTTGCTCATCTGAATGATTAAGTGTGTATTTTTCTTATATATATCACAATATCTCAGCTGCCTTTTTACTGTACCCTCACATGTTGAGAGAGAGAGAGAGACCACTGTGGTCTCTTCCTATTCTACAAAGGACACTAATTCCAACCTCTGGATCTAATTCAAATTTAACATTCAGTTTAACAAACATAAACAAATAATCATTATGATACTCTTAATGAAACAGTAATTCTGCTGTAGTTCCTGAGTCTGTCCCTATTTGTATTATGCCACATTTGTATGACCACACTCTGCTATTATTTTCAAGTTTATATTTGATTTTATGATTTTTTTACTCCCTTTGAGAATACTTATCTCTGATATCACCTTTTCTACCTCATCTAACATTTGCTGAGACTTGGGAAAGCAGAGCATTAAGTTGCCTAAATTTTCTAGAAAACAACAAGCAATTAGAAGGTGAGTGAGGCTCACTGGGTTCTTTCATGAATGTATAGAACAGGGTTAAATACTTAATTTAGTCACATTATTTGTGTGTGTGCTTATGTATGCTACAAATAGTATCAACAGCTAGCACTATTAGAGAAACTGTGTGTACATTATTTCATTTTAAGTATTATGAAATCTACATGTGATACCATTATAATTATCTGAATTTTACAAATAAGAAAACTAAGCTTTTAATAATCCATTAAGTGTCACAGAAAGGAATTAACACCAAGACCAATTCAACTTTAAGGCTGTAGTTTAACTATTTCACTGTACAAATGAATATATGTACTCATTTTATCATAGGAATTAGCTACAAAAGAACTGTTAATGTTACAAAGTCTATTAATCTTTCTAAGGAAACAACTAGAAAGATCTTTCAGTTGATATCAATACAGAACAAGTTATTAAAAAAATAAAACTATAATTAAAATGTAACATCTTTTCTAGGAAACTAATCATTGTTCCTAATCACTCTCTGAAAAATAATTACTGAATTAAACTACATACTCAGGCTCAGAAAAAAATAGGAAATTTGTTCAAAAAATGTCATCTTGCCATCTTTTTGCTTAGACTCATAAAAGTGCCTTGACATGATGATGAGCAATGGGGGGAAACAGAGGTAACCAGAAATCTTACTTTACTGTTTACTTACTGAAGCAGCAGCAATAGTCTAGCCTTTTGCTGATTGGGTGAGATTAACGAATGAGTCAACTTCTAAAACCTGAAGCGTAGTAAGTAGATGATAAAATGTGTTAGCAATTTCCGGTAATGTGTTTTGGAAATTAACCTAAATAAGAGGTCAAAGACAAAAGAAGATGAGTAGAAGCCTAAAAAATGCCAACGTAGGCCAACTTCTTGATTTCAGTCATGTATGCTACATGGTGGATTTTAATAGGCCTGTTGAGGGGGGGAAATGTCTTGAAATGTCTTGGATGAGAAGACAGCATAATGAAAGAAGAAGGGGATAGATTTAGTGAGTTTCACAAATAGAAATGATGAGGCTTCTGTCCCTAGACCTATCTCTGGAGTGTATTCATCTCTCAAAAAGACATAAATGGACCTTGAAGATCATCACTCCCGTACTCCCTTTCTTTCCCCCAGCGTCACCCAAAATTCAAGATGATACCAATTAAAGGGCTTTACATTGGAATAAAGCTCAGCTCCACTATGGACTGCCCCTGTAGCTTGTGTAGATTACTTTCCTGAGCCTCTTCCTATTGCAAAGATTAAATGGCACATACAGGTGATATATATGAAACACCTCGGACAATATTTCCCTCCTTGACCACTGTGGGTGAAAAATCTAACACCACTGTGGAAGATCCTCTTGCTTCTTCACCATCCAAAATGTATGTTTTCTTCTAGTCACAGACTAAGTCTAGAGTAGAGCCTTGACATGGCCCACAAACTTTTAAAAATATTTTTGAATAATAATCACCTGTTATAGATAATTTTGATGTGTTTTCATGCCAGAAGAAACCCCTACTTCATTAGGGCTTATATAATAGAGAAGACAAAAGTCTGTGGCTGCTCTATCCTGTACCCATCATAATATACTGTAATGGATTATTCCAGTGTTTCTGCCTATATAATATTGAGTTCCTAGAGTTAAGGGACCATGTCTTGAGCATCTTTAGATTATTAACATGCTGCTCTGGCACAAAATATGAGCACAATGGCCATATTGAGAGAGAAAATACTTATTAGAGAGAGACTCACCCTATTTTATAGCTGAGGATAATAATTTTACCCAGGTATATTACAGTGAAACTCTGGTATGTTTTGAGAAATCCTTCAGCTACACCTCTCCAAAGACAATGGTCTAAGTAGAGTGCAACAGCCTATTTCATTCTTTGAATTGATGACTTATGAAATTTTAAATGCAATTGGCTAAGACAGATATGGAAAAAACATTAACCCTCATGAGTAATCAAATAAAAACTATGTTAAAGCAATTCAATATAATTTTTACTTTTTTCTTAGATAAAATGAGGATATCTAATCTTGGTAAGAGTGTAGGCACCTAGCCATCCTCACTCATTTGGGCTCAAAGTATAATTTTTTTAAAACATCTTTTTAGAAGCAATTAAGTAGTAATTAATAGGACACTTGAAAAACAACTAAATCAACAATAAAATCTGGTTTCTTATAGATTATAAAAAGTAATTTAGAAGTATCATAACTCTTTATCTTCCTATTCCACTTCATCTTCCATCTCCCTTGTTGGTGGCATAACCAGTTGCCAGGAAGGTGGAAGGACATGAAGATGAAAGAACTGAGGAGAAGATGGTAGAAAACCTAATGAAAAAATCTTAATGGTAATCCTCAAGAATCAGGAAATCAATCTAAGTAAACCAGTCAGGGCTATTTAGTGTTGTAAGCCCTTCAAACGGAAAGTCATCCAAAGAAGACATTGGGGATAGAGTTTAATTAAATACATAATTAGAATCTGACTTCTTGGAAAGTCTTGGGGAGAGACTAGGATAAAACTTTTTATTTGTACTTTTTTGGTTTGTTTGGCATTGGGTATTCTGATACCCTAAAACTTACCTTTTAAAACCCAACTCAAAGACCATTATCAAAACCATCATTCTTTACTCTTTAATAATTGATGGGGACTATTCAGATTCTTTCCCAAGTTTTACACAACTAGGTACTATCAGCTACTCTTCATCTCTGAGGATCTGGATTCATTTAAACTTGGCTGGCATGTATTGACCATCTTCTATATACCAGGCACTGTGCTAGGTGTGAAGCATGTAAAACTAAGTGTGACATCATATCTGTCCTTACAGAGTTCATGGAAAGGCATATATAGAAATAGCAAGGGTAAAATAGGAGATGTGTCAGAATTGGTTTAGGTACCATGTACCACAAGAGCACAGAGGCGGAAGCAAGACAGTGCCACCTACACAAAAACACCTGATGCTTAATTTCTAACTGGTCCTTTTTCATGTCTTTGAAATCCTCACTAAGATCCTTGAAGTCTCACCGAGTCTCTTGAAGCTCTCATTAAGATCCTTGAGCAACCTTATAAACATTGTTTTGAATTCTGTATCCAGTAGTTTGCTTGCTTCCATTTCACTTAGATCTTTTTCTGAAAATTTCTTCTGTTCTTTCATTTTTGACATGGTTCTTTGTCTCTGCATTTTATTTTTGACATGTTTGTCTTTTGTCCTTTCACTTTTGGCATGTTTCTTGGTCTCCGTGTTTGTTTCTACGTATTAGGCACAGCTGCTATGTCTTCTAGAACTGATAGAGTGGCTCTGTCTCCCCAGTCACCTGAGCTGGGCACTCTAGGTGCGCCCTGTGTGGGCTGTGTGCACAGTCTTATAGTTGAGCCTGGATTGCTGTTGGTTTCTCTGGGAGAAGTTGACCTCCAGGCCAATTGGCTATGAGGACCAGCTGGGACTACAGTGGGAGAGCTGCTGTGCAGGAGACACCCCTATGGAGCAGGACTTGCTTCAGTGGGGCTTTGGCATTCACTGAGTCTGCCTCTTGAGTCTGTAGCTTGAGGATGTGTAAAGCTGTAATCTGCTCTGGCCTGAAGCTGTCCACTGGGTACACGGGCTCTAGAGCCTCCAGTGAGGTGCAAAGTCAGCCACTGCCTGGACACCCAGCAGGAGCTGTTTGTATTGGGCTTGGAGGTGCCCAAGTGAGGCCCAGCTATGAAGCACGGCAAGCTCAGGCTAGTGCTGGGTCTCCGCCTTTTATTGATAGCTTTGGGGCACGCTGACCCAGCTGCAGTTTGTTTGAGATATTTTAGCAATGTCTGAAGCCCGAGCCAGGGCAGGCCCTTATAGGAAAAAGCTGTTGCAAACAGGTTGCCTGGGGCTGCAAATTGGAAAGGGCGGAGCAAACAGTGTAGGCCATGCTTAGTATATGGGCCCAGTGTGGGCCTTTCATAGGAAAAAGCTGTTGCAAATTGGAGGGGGCGGAGCAAACAGTGTGGGCCATGCTTATATGGCTGCCAGTCAGCCCTGCGTCAGGGGAGGCCCCAGTACAGGAACAATGACCCCTGTGAGTACCCCTGTCTGGGAGAAAGCCACCTCCGAGTTCCTGCCCTGATGCCAGGCAATCCACTTCCTCCCGGAGCCTCCACCCAGCGCTGGAGCTCAGAAGAAGCAGGACATGTAAGTTTGTGCACCTGCCCTTACAATGGAACCCCTGGGTCTCCAGCAGCCTCTGTGCCACTGGGCCTCAATCACTGCTGGTATTTACGGCCTGTAGTTGCGGGGACTTCTCTTCTCAGCTCTGGGACCCTGGGCTAAGGGTCTGGTGTGGGGCTGGGACCTCTTGCTCCTCCAGGCGGCCTCCACAGAGACCATCTCCCTCCCGATCAAAAAAATGCTACAAGTTGGTGCCGGACCAGCCCATTATGCGCCTCTGCTCCTTCTGCCAGCCTCAGTGTGCTTTCTTCTTTACTTCTCTAGTCGTAGAACTTCTATCCAGCCAGCTTTCAGGAGGTTCTGAATGACGGTTGTTGTGTATTTTCACTGTAATTTAGATGTGGTTGTGGGAGGCAGCGAGTATAGGCCTTTCCCTATGGAGCCATCTTGGTTCTCTTACTTTTAATCAATTTAACAAAAAAAGAAAGAAAAAAGGAGCCTCACCAGAGCCTCACATGAGTATTAGCAGGTAGCTGCTTGCCTGTGAACATCTCAGGGCTCACCACTCTTCTCAGACACTTGTGGAATGTCATCCACAGTGAACACAGGCCCCTCCCTCTCCCAGCAGATATAGAGACTGGACAGAGCAGGCAGAGCTGAAACAGGTGGCTTTGGATTCAGAACTGAGGATTTGGAAGGTATCAGACTTCTGCATCGGCAAAGCTGTGCATCTGGGGTGGCTTCTGGCAAAGGAATGGCCTTCCTATGGCGGATTCTAACTCAGTAGGTGGCTGTCAGAACCAGTGCTCGAATTCGGTTCCTAGAAAGGTGTTTCTGGTGGAAAGTCTTTCCTATGAAGCTATGGGGGCCAAAGATTGGTCAGCCACAGAGCTGGGGCTTCGGCGTCAGGCAGTCGGGGACCTGAATCCTGCCTCTGCCCGCACTCGCTGCCTTGTTTCAGGCATGTTTACATCAAGCCAGCGTGGCTACTGAAAGGACAAATGAGTAGCGTTTGTAAAGTTCGATGCCTGGCATGTGGTGCCCGGTACATATCAGCTGATTGAACACATGTTACGGTTTCTGATGCTTTGAAAGCTGATGTTTACTTCTTATTAGTAGCTCATACCCATAGTGGATGCCCCGGATCCACAATAACCTTACAAGTGGAATCAGGCAAAGACAATCACCCCTGATTGATTATCTTACAAATGATCTTTATTTTACAAATAAGGAGGCTGGCTCAGAGTGCCCGAACATAGCTCCCCAGGCTGCACAGCAAATACAAAGGAGAGCTGAGACTAGATTCCACATCTTTCTTTAGACCAGGTATGAAGGGCTTAGTCATGTGTCACCTACCCTTGGTTTCTTATTTTCTCCCACAGATGTTGAGGTTCCATGATAACCTAGCTCCTGCGGTGAATATAGTGTTGCAGGTCCTAAGGATGGAGGCTGAAATAGCCCACAATCTTCTTCATCTCTACCCTCCTCTTTTAGGGCAGGAAAAGTAGTGAGGGCAGGCCTCCGTGGAAACTAGTAGAGAGCCTGGCACAGAGTAAGGGCCCACTAAATGGCCAGTAGATGAAATCTTTGTTGAATGGACATGTCTAACACCTCATATCCCATCATGCCTGTCCCAAGAATCATGGGACCAGCAGAAGGAAAGACCTCTACTCTGCAGAAGCAGAGGTGTGCAGGAATGCCTGGGGCTTGGAGGTCAAATTGTCCCATTTTAAATCCCAGCTCTGTGTGGCTTTGGGCAGCTTCCTTAACCTCTCTGAGTTTCAGTGTCTTTACCTGAGAAAATAAGCCAGTAATACTTGCCTTCAGGACTTGTTTTGAACCTTAAAGAAGAAGGCCTTTTGAAAGCACCTGGCATGGCGTGCTGGCACATAGGAGGCGCTCAGTTAGTGGTAGTGGTTATTGCTGATGCAAGGCTCCAGGGAGAGGCAGCGGTTGATGAGAGCTTTGCAGGCATGTCAGGTATGCAGCAAACCATCTCTCACTAGAATTACATGGCTGGGCTGTCCCACCAGGTCCAGCCACACTCTGCTCCAACACAGGGTTCTTTCTCAGATGGAGAGTGCCCCTGGGGCCTTTCCCTTCCCCGCTGTCAGGGGAGGTGGGACCAAGCCCTGGTCTTGCAGAGCTGCCCAGTTTCACTCAGGAGCTGAGTCACGCTGACTCGAACCAGCATGGCTGTGCCAATGTCATTAGGGCGCAGAGGTCTGCAGGCGCCACAAACGTGAGGCTTTTTATTCCCCCTTCTACAAAGGCCAGATAGCACACACAGGACAGAACTGTAAACACACTCCCAGGCCTCTGTTTGCCCTCAAATTGGCCAGTGTGTCCAGCCCAACCTCCCCTAGGCCCCACCTTCTACATCAAGCCTCAAAGACTAGCAGTGCCAATGAATGAAATTACCCATGTTCATTGATTCAAAGGGAAGCTTTGAGATTGAAACCAAGGTTTTTAGTTTATGTATAGCTTTTTCAGTAAAAACTTGGACAATTCATTCTCTGCATAGTTTCAAAGAGTATGGAAATGTTAACACAATAACTGAACCTAGAAATGAAAAGGGACTAACACCTAGTGATCCAATTAATAAAAAGTGGAAATAACCTCAATGATCAATAATAAGAAAGTGATTAAAATTATGGGACACCCAGCTAATTGGAATCTATGTAGTCCCTAAAACAATGTTAGTTTTAGTGACATCAAACATGTCTGAAATATAACATGTCATAATGCAGATTAGAAAATTTTTCATACAGCTTATTCCAATTTTTAAATGCATATGGAATATACCAAAGGCTACTTCTATATGGAATTACAGTAGTAATTTTTACTTTCATGTTGTATATATTCACATCTATAGGGTAGATGCTTATAATCATATACAAAATGTTTTTAAAATGAAATAGATATCCCAGGTAGGTTTCAGTCACCTTTGCCTATGGAAGAGGGATACAGTGGATAAATTCAACAAGAACGTAGTTAATAAGCACTTGTCCCTCATCAAGAACTCGCTGTCTCCATAGACATGAAGTGACTAGAGTCTGGTGAACAAATGGTGAGTCAAGGGAAGTCTTAGTTGCCAAAGGTTTGGAGAACAGTGTTGAATAGAAGAACAAAAAACTTGATGTTGGGTTAGGTGTTGCCCAAAGTGTGGTACGCGTACCCCCAGGGGTACGGGAAGAGTTTGGTGGGGGTACGCGTTGCACCGGAGTTTGGTGGGGATATGCACTGCACCGTGCTTAGCTGCGCCTAATTCTACATTCTCATGAGGACAAGGGGTACTCAGTGTTACAAAAATTATAGAAGGGGTGCACATATGTCAAAAGTTTGGGAAACACTGGGAGGAAATCAATGTGTTGTTAATACTAACTCTGGTCACTAAAAATTGTTGAACTTGACTAGTTTCCTCTATTTTCTTTTTTCATTTTTTCCACTTGTAAAAATGAGAGGAAATCATTCCTTCAGTTGTTCCTTTATTCATTTATATCAAGAAATATTTCTGGAAGATTCACGGTGAATTTAGTGTTCCCACACATCCTATTGTCGGCCCTGGGGACAGGGACATGTAAGGAGATATGTGGCTTCTGCCCTTAGGGAGCTCATGTTCTAGTGGCAAAGACAAACCATGGACTACTAATCAAATAAAAGACAAACCATGGACTACTAATCAAATAAATTCAGGGGTGGGAAAAAGTAGGTTAATCATTCATACAAGATTAAACTCTGTGTTTCGTGTACTCCTAACTTTTGGCCACCCCCGTAGGTAACATCGAAGATGAAAAGGCAGGGTGAGGAGAAAGGGAGCAGTCCAGAAGGTCTTCGAGAAGGTTTGTCAGGAGATAACTTTGTGAACTTAGAAGAAAGTCATGCTACTACCCAGGGGGACAGGTGGCCAGACAGAGGGAACAGCATGTGCAAAAGCCCTGAGGCAGGAGCGCAGCTGGGGCAGAGATCCAGGTGAAGGGTGGTGGAAATGAAGGTAAGGTGACCAGACGTCCAGCTTTTGGCGGGACAAAATCGGGACTGTCCCGCCAAAAGCGGGAGGTCTACTCACCTTAAATGAAGTCCCTTTTCTCCTTTGCAGTTGAACCAAACAGCGCCTGCCAGGAGCCTGTTGGCAAACTCAGAACGCTCCCGGTGCCCTTGAGATTCAAAGTCCAAGGCTCTGGAGGGCACGGGGAGCCTTTACAGAGGCTCCATCAGCGCCACGGTGGGGCTTTGAAGGCCCGCTGTGCAACTATTAGCTGATCCCACTCAGCAAACAGTGACGCAGTCGCCGGGCATGTTTGCGCCCGAGCAGGTGGAGATTTTCTCTCCGCTGACTGCCCTCAAGGACTTTCCACTTCCAGATCTCAGGCTCCAGGTGACGTTGGGCCCAGGGGGTCAGGCGAGTGGAGCAGGTCACACGCCGGCCAGGTGACGGGATCCGTAGTCAGCTCAAATTTCAAAGAGGCCACGTTTCCACCGGTGTGTCAAACACAGTTAGTGTGAACGCTACGAGCAGAGTAAGATGATTCATCCATTTCCAAACCCAAGGGAAAGGAACCTATTGTTTAGATTTTAAAATGTGTTTTTCCTAACCCCTGCAGAGATAGCTATAACTCAGGAAGATAAACTCTGATGAAGGGAAGGGGGGAGAAAAGCAATTACTGTCATCCACAACGATGAGCCTTATCATTTACTGCGCACTAATATTTGCATTGCCAAGCAGACATTAATTAGGGAACTAACAAGGCAATTTGCATTCATCCAGATCCAGAAAAACTCAGACTGCTTCAACAGACCAAGCATAGGTAACTCAGCCTTAATACTTTGAATCCTTTTAATATTGTAGATGGGGAAACTGAGGCAGGAAACATAAATGGATCATGCAAAGAAGTACATTTATCCAGAGCTGCTTAGATGGCCAACCAGGAGAGCAGTGCCTGGGGACCATTTGTGGGGAGGCGGAAGAGCAGAAAGGCACGTGAAGGCAGGAAATTAGGTGAGCCACTCGGGCACCTCCCCTTTGAGCTCCTCAGAACCTGTTTCCCTGCCTGCTGTGACTGTTCTGCAGAATAAATGAACATGTGTGCCCACAAGGCAGGTGGGGTTTGTAGCATGAAGGGATGCCATCCAGATTCCCACAGAAGTACCAGTGAAGGCAGAGAAAGGAGTTCTGTGTTAATCTAGCAGTGTTTCCCAAAGTGTGGTACGCATACCCCCAGCGGTACGGGAAGAGTTTGGTGGGGGTTCGCATGGCACCGGAGTTTGGTGGGGATATGCACTGCACCGTGCTTAGCTGCGCCTAATTCTACATTCTCATGAGGACAAGGGGTACTAAGCGTTACGAAAATTATGGAAGGGGGACACATATGTCAAAAGTTTGGGAAACACTGATCTAGAGTGTCTGGGGCTTAAATATCTCAGGGAGGAAAGCTGGGGCCGCAGAGCCAGAAGGAAATCCAACTCATCTTAGTGAGAGATTGCAGAAGTCAAGCTGGGTTCCCAGTCTGACGCCTGCGGAAGGCCCTCAGCAGGCCCATTGTCCATAAAAGTGATAGAGCCGAGAGAGAGTTTGGGACAGAGTGGCATGTGCACCCAACCTTCCAGTTTTTAATTTTTGTTTTTAACAGCGGTCAACTAAAACAAAATGTTAGCCCAGCTGGTGTGGTTCAGTGGATTGAGCATTGCCCCATGCACCAAGAGTTCAGTGGTTTGATTGATTCATGGTTAGGGCACATGCATGGATTTTGAGCTCGATCTTCAGTAAGGAGCATGCAAGAGGCAGCCTATCAATGTTTCTATCTCATCACTGCTTCTAATGCTGTCAACCTCTTCCTTCTGCTCTCTCTGAAATCAATAAAAACATATTAACATATATGTAGAGAGAGAGAGAGAGAGAGACTCTGCTTCTAAAACTAAAGAAACAGAAGCTGAGAGAGTCACTTCCTCCTGATTACAAAGTGTTTGCAGTATTTAGTCTGAACACTGAACAGGTCTCCTCTGACCCCAAATTACCATGGCTCCCATAGGTGCACCTTCCTATGTCATAGTCAGCACCCAGGAGGAGGGAGGATTGTCATTGTTGTGTGTTTAGTCTTGGGCACCCATGAGTCCCACCCCCTTCCAAGAGAAAGAAGTGAAAGGTGATGTGGTGAAGCAAAAGCTACATGGCGTCAGGACTCAAGGCCCTGATTTTAAGTCCTTCAGTTTCGATCTCAGATACATGTCCATTTCCCTGAGCATCCATCTCCTCATTGGTTGCTTGGAGCACCAAGTTTAAAGAGACAGAGATAAAGAGGAAAACAATAAAAAATATAGTTCCTATTCTTTTTCTTCCTCTTCTCCTTTGCTGTGTGATGGTTGTTCTTATCATTCTTCTTATCATTCAATGGCAATACAATAGCCTCTCATTTCATCTGCTTCTTCATCATGCATATCTGATTTGATTCCCTTTATTGGATTCTGGGCGGATGAAGAGAGTCTGTATATTGGCGTTATCTTTCTTAAAGCAGCACTCGTCTTCCTGAACAGCCTGAATGATGGCAGGAAGCAGGATGGCTAGAAGCCCTCCATCTCCTTTATTTATCAATTACTAGAAATAACGTCAGGGATTCCACGCTTTTCCACACCTGCTGCTTGCCGTGAACTGTAATATTCTATTCGATTGCCTTGAATTACTTGTGATAAGAAGGGAGTGTTTGTTAAATATTATCCAGCCAGTAATACACTTATTTGTATAGGACACCTGTTATCCAACGGCTCCCCTTCGCGCCACAAACATCTCGCTATCTAAAAGACACATCCCTGTCCTGGCCAGTGTGGCTCAGTTGTTTGGAGCATCATCCCAGACACCAAAAGGTGGTGGGTTCGATTCTGGTCATGGCACATACCCAGGTTTTGGATTCCATCCCCGGTGGGGGCACATATGGGAGGCAACTGATCCGTGTTTCTCTCTCATGGCAATCTCTCTCTCTCTCCTCCCACCCTTCCTCTCTCACCCTCCCTTTCTCTCTGTAAATCAATTAAAACAAACTCACACACACTCACATTGAACAGCAAGTCTCTGTGCCATCAGTAACCTAATTTCCTTCACAGTTTCCAAGAGGCAAGACTCTGGTAGTTTATCTCAGGCCATTTATCTCAAAAAGAGATTTTATTTTTCTGTTAAGATCCAGAGAGAAGTATTGGGATGGGATCAGGAGATCAGGCTCCCATGGTGATGATCATGGAGGTTATGATGATGACAACATGCTTGATCGCCTACTACATGACTTGCAATTCTTATGTCTTCATTGACTTAATTCTAACCAAAATACTGGGTTGATATTTTTGACATAGCATAAAAAATAACTGAGAATGGCAAGTAAAGTATGATGATCTCTCATACTTGGGATTCTATCTCTAACCTGTCAGCTCTGGCTTTCAGATTTTTCACACAATGAGCACAAGGTGGCTGCTATTGTTCCAGGCATCACAGTTTCACATAATACTGTACAAATTAGAAAGAGAAATAAATGTCACTTTTTGAGCCATTTTTTAAAAATGAGGAAAATGTCCCAGAAGCTGCCCAGAAGGCTGCCCCCCACATCTCACTGATCTATGCCCGTTATTGAGTCATTCACAGGTGAGACAAGGGGAATTGCCACAAGGGGCTTAAATTGGCCAATGCACGTGTGCTGTATTTACACACGTGTGTGCACATGCGCGCGCACACACACACACCATTCCATGGCTAGAGTTGAGGATGGACCCAAATTCCCTTAAAGCAGAAGAATGCCAACTAACCTACCACAAGTAGGATCCCATTACCAAGAATAAAAGGGAAAGACTAATTGTCAGGTACTAACTACTAGCTCTATTTTTAAAATGAAAAAGCAGAGGTTCAGAGTAGTAACTGCATTAGTCAGGATATCTTAGCCACTGTGACAAAGGACTTTAAACATCAGCAACCGAATATCATACTATTTTATTTCTAGCTCATGTCGTAGTTCAGTGACAGTCATGGGGAGGAGACAGGACAATGCCATCATTCAGGGAATAAAGCACCTTCTGTTAGGGAATCACCTTCATCTACATCACATGTGTCAAACACAAGGCCCGTGGGCCAAATCCAGCCCACCAGGCCTTGCAATGTGGCCCACACCGCGCTGTCATCACTGCACTTCGCTGTCAGTTTATGACATTGTCAGTTTATGACTGTTCAGTAAACCATTCGGCCCGCGATTTAGGCTGGATTTTAGATTTTGGCCCCTTCTCTGATTGAGTTCGACACCCCTAATCTACATCCTTGAACTCTTCTCATTTAGCTTGCGATAGAGAAAGATAGAATTGTCCATGGAAGGTGACTATGGGCCACTCCTGAAAGTGGTGCTTATCACTCAGCTCACATCCCATTGGCTGTAACGAGGTCACCTGGCCACTCCTAGCTGCAAGGGAGGCTGGAAGGATGATAGTGCGCTGAGAAGGGAAAGGAAGCCCCTCTCTTGGTAACAGCAGGTGGCCCAGCTGGCATGCCAAGCCCAGTAGGTCTGAGTGTGTGGATGGAGCCACGCTGCCTCCTATCCTGATAATGCTTCCCTTGGAAAAGACCATTCACCACAAAGCCCCATCTGACCTCTGTGTTATCTTCTGCACAGTTTACACTGTTACTCTGACTCTCACTGGCCAACAGGTAGAAACTTGGATGCTAACATTATTACTTTGATTGTTCTTATTTATATTTATACCATTATCACCCCTACACATGTCTTAATATATGCCAGGCGTTTTGTTAAGTTATCCTTAAGCCGTTCAAGAACACCACTGCCCCCACCACCACCTGCCTTTTCAAATAAGAAAGCTAAGGTTTTGGACAAAAACAAAATGCTATGAAATGACAGAACAACAGTCCATGGACATTCTGACTCTGAAGCCAAACCGGTTAGCTCGTTCATGTGCACAGCTGCCTCTGAAAGTTCTGTATTGTAGGTTCCCTAAAGGCACACCTGAGTCAGGTACAGAGCTGAGCACACAGTACTTAGAAACGTGCTAAATTCAAGTCGACAACATCCAAAAGCAAGCAGATCACTTTGTGCCAAAGTCCTACTGTCTCCCCAGTAGCTATATAATTCTTTCGCTGTTTATATTCATTTTGGGCCATCCTTGCTGACTTGTTCTGAATCTTAAACCCCTAAGCAATAGCCTCAGGCAATATTTATCAAGCATTTATCAGATTCCAGGCAGTGCTTTTTTGCCTATAAGGTAAGTTCTGATTATTATCCCCATTTTATAGATTGGATGACTGAGGTTAAAGAGTAAGTGAAGAAAGTTGAGTAATAACGTAGAAGTCTAACTCTACCATCTACATTCTTGCTCGTTAAGTTCTCTTGCCTGTGGCGATGCCACTAACTCTAGTACATTCTATCCATAGTCTCTTCAGGCAGTATTTGTTCCTTCCTTGTTCCTGTTGACAATTTTCAGAACCGATTCCCACACATCTGATTATGGAAATAGCCTCATTCTGAGGTTAGAGCTAGTCTGCCCCTTTTAAATTGATTTTATTAACTGCTATTAACAGAATATGTTATTTTTAATGGGCCCAATTATCTCTTCTCACCTGGTCTGTTGATATAATCTTTCAAACCTTTACTCTTTGTATGAATCAAGGCAGAAGTCTCCTTGTGGCCACATCAGTTGGACTTATTCTCTCCGTGATTTAAACTTTGTTGGGAGTGTCAGGTGGGACTTTAAAGCATCATACACATCAAGCTCTGGAAAAGATGTTTCAGATCAATGGACCGCCATCTGCCAGGATTAATCTCGTTGCTTCAGCAAGTGTTTTCTGTTTTGCTGGCTCACGAGAAGCACCAATCAGTCTTCATGGGAAGTAACATTAGACATTTTTAAAGTATTTGGATTTATTCATTTCTCCAACTGGTATTACTCAATTTAACACCTACTATGGGCTAAATTCTATCATATCACCTACCTGAAGGGATATCGTGACAATTACATGAGGTAAAAATTTTAGCATAGTTCTAGGCACAGAGTAGGAGAGACATACACAGATCCCCAAATTTCTCTTGAAAACGTGAGTGTGCAAATGGATTTGCACACTTATTTCCCTATGGCCTTGTCCAACTGTGTCCAACTCTTCCCCAGAACTTACTTCTTGGCCCACAGGCTGAATATGCTGCTCCGTCAGTTCTGCTCTATGTGGATTCTGCCAACCTTTGGTCTTGA
Organism: Pipistrellus hanaki; assembly: GCF_964339955.1. Classification (NCBI taxonomy): domain Eukaryota; kingdom Metazoa; phylum Chordata; class Mammalia; order Chiroptera; family Vespertilionidae; genus Pipistrellus; species Pipistrellus hanaki. Next base: position 45,345,765 of record NC_140519.1, on the reverse strand, counting down.
TTCTGCCTACAGCTCTGTATTCTGTGTTTCATACCACACTAATTCAGCAAGTACTTATTAAGTGTGCCTGGCATGGAACTGGGCTCTATGTATACAATAGTGAGCATGATCGATATAGTGGCACCTAACTTTAGGTAGGAAAGAGGAAATAAGTAAGCGTGATAAGGATAAGTTCGGTATATACAGGGTAGTATTAGAGTTTCCTAGTTCACACACACACACACACACACACACACACACAACACAAAGAAGAATACATCAAATAAAAGCCTTGACTATTATCTAATTCACTCCCATTAAGTCCTGTGGTTCCTCTATGGGCAGGTAGGAGAATTTCCACCCATGTATTTGCAGTACAGTGATTTTAGTATTGAGTCACATGCCTCACTTCTAGACTCAGGGGTGAGGTCAGCTTTCCTAAAATACATGACCTGCCTGATATAGGAGTCACATGATAGATATTGCGTGCTCTCCTCAGTTTTATGGTACAGATTGTTGTACAAATTGGATTGTCAATCTAAACTTCTAAATGACAACAGCAAATGGGAGTTGTCATTTCTAAACATCCTCAGCAATGCTGGGTATTTTTTAAAACTTACGTTAATACTAAAAGACATGAAATGGATTCTTATTTATTAGCCATTCTTATTTCTTTTTTCATAAGTTGCCAATTTCAGTAATTTGTTTGTTGTTTAAGTAGATTGTCTTCTTTATATTTATTTTTATATGAACTTTTCCTCAATTACATGTTTCGCCAATCATTTGTAGGGATAACCTCCTAGATACATTGGACAGAGTTATTCTATCCTTCATACCTTTTAATCTTTCTTTTATATTTTCAATGATTTTATTTTTGCTGAACCAGATTTTGTGTTATTTCTTTAGATCTATATCCACTAATTCTTGCTTCTTCGCTATATGATTTGCTATTTAGTTTCTTCCATTGAGTTTCTTTCCCTATAGCAACATATATTCCATCTTAAAAATGTGTGTGTGTGTGTGTGTGTGTGTGTGTGTGTGTGTGTTTTATAAAATACACCTAGCCTTTTGTTCATAGTACACTGTATTTTGATTTAGGTTATGTTTTTATGTTTGCTCCTTTTTAATGTAGTCAGGTGTGTGTGTTTTTAAATTTTTTATAGCCCCTCTCAGATTATTTTATTGTATTGAATTCTTGGTATGATATCTCCCCAGTGGTTACATTTGCTAAATTGCTCTCGTGATGTATCTTTCCTCAAATAGTTTATAATTGGTGATTGTGAGCTCATCTTCAGGGGAGGTTGTTTCTTTCATTGTTGGAATCACGCAGGCAAAGTTGTGAATGTTTTATATTTTCTTTCATAGTAACATCTATTTTGTTAAAAGATCTATAATTTTTATGTCAATAGCTCTGTTTGGGATTCTTATGCCACTTGGGAACTGTAAATTCAAACCCCATTACCTCAAGTTGTATACCCTTATGTCTTAATTTATTATTTATTTTTAATCTTCACACAAGGATATATTTATTGATTTGAGAGAGAGAGAGAGAGAGAGAGAAGGGGGGAAAAAAGAGAGAAACATTGATGTGAAAAACATCAATTGTTTGCCTCTCATGCACACCCCAACAAGGGGCCAGCCTCGGTATGTGCCCTGACTGGAATTGAACCTGTGACCTTTTGGTGCAGGAGATGATGTACAAACAACTGAGCCACACTGGCCAAAGTGAGTTTCTCCTTAATTTGGGTATTTAATTGAGCTTTAGTCTCTGATCGTGTTGTTAAAAGTTTGTCAGGTGTGCCAGAATTATAGGGACAATAATGCTTACTTTTGGCAATAATGCTACAGCCATGTGATTTGCCACACCAGTTGCATACTTCACAATGTCATATATTCTAATTTTGCAAGAGAAAGAGCAATTTGGGTTAACAGGTTACAGGGTAGGGAACTAAAGCTAAGGAGTAAAAGCAGGTTAATACCATATTAAGACTAAAGATTTGAATGAGGCAGCTCTTCTGAGGAGATCTGAAAAACCACTTCCCATCACAAATGCAAGGAGCCCAGGTTGAGCTCTGAAGTGTTACTGTTTCATCAAATCTTCCACTCCGTGGGCCTCACCTAAGGTAATTGTTCACCTGCTTCAAAGCCTTCTCTTCTGAAGAGAAGGGGGAAATGGAAGTGTTTCATAAATGCGTCTGGTTTGGGAAACGGAAATGAGGCTAGGTGACCAGGGGTGGGAGAGTCAGGGCCCAGAACAGACCTGCAACTTTCTCCTTTTGGTTTCTCCCACAGTCACCCTGGCAGCCATTTCACATGACCTCTGCTCAAAGACATGAGAAATGACTGGAAGGTGAGGGCACTGGTACCAGGTAGCCTTGAGAAGAGACAGGAAAAGATATGATAGACACCATCTCGTAGCTGTATGTGCTTGAGTGGAACTAGGCTTTACCAGGGATGCTCCAAAGACTCCAAGTGTATGCCATGGGTATTAGGACATGACTTAATGGACACTTGCTCTGTACCAGGCTCTGTGCTCGTGAAGGAAACGTGAGTGGAAATTTAGTACAATTGAATATTCCATGCCCAATGTGCAAAGCTATTTTATTTTCATTATCACAATTTTCACAGCACTGCAAAGCTGCATTATCTCATGTCCTTCAGAACTACTTTAAATTGCTTCCCAGTTGCTGGAAAGCAGTTTCTCTCAGTATGGGAGGTTCTGTGATTTAATTGACAACGAACAGACTTCATAGCTACATAAACCTAGGTTTACTTCTCAACTGTGTGCACTTACTCTGTTACTGTGACCAACTGAAGTCAATTATCTTAGACTTAATCTGTTCACACATAAAATGGGCCAATAATAACTACCCAGTAGGATACTCATAGGAACAAAATGAGATGTATTTACATAAAGCATATTCCAAGTCAACATTTACTGAGCATGTTTTTTCTGTGCTAGACATGTGCTGAACTATTTATAAACATTTCAGTTAATCCTCACAACATTTCCTCTAAAGTACAAAGGATTCCAATCTCTTTTAAAGAAGTTCAGACTCATAAAGATTTATTTTTTGTCCAAAGCCATATGACTACTAAGTGTCCTGTTTGGTATTCCAAGTCCACCTGCCTTCCTCCGCCACCTGTGGTTTAAAGGGATAAGGAAAGTCTGATAAAGGGAGGTTAATGCCATTTTTAGAGGTTGAGAATGTTGATTTTGAAGTGGTTCTTGCATTGCAAAAGAGGTTAGAGGGGATAGTTTCTAAAGTCCCTTCCACCTTGAATCTTATTTCTATGAAACAGATTTCCCAAATCACTAGGTAAAAATAAACATATGTTGCCCACATTTGGCCTCAGCATGAGTCATAACCACAGTTTCCTGTGTCATCCATGATGGACACCTTATTTCTGCTCTGTCTTCATGAAAAGTAGACATCTTGGTCCAATCTCAGACTTTTGCTCTTCGGATTTGTTTGGATCCCCTTCCCATTTCATTTACTCACTATTAATCTCTAGCCACTCTTTAAATATCACCTTCAGGAAAATTCCACCATGCTTAACACTCATGCCTAATTCCTCCTCAGCTAGAGGTCCTCACTGGCCCATGCCACTTCCACTTCCAAACCTGCATCCCTGAGGTATAATGAACTTGGTCTCATTTGCTCGCATTGTTATTTCTTGACCATTCAGGCATTCTCAAATCCCTCATTGATGTCTATGTCACTTGCCAAAATGTAGAGCCATCCTAAACCCTACCTCCATTTAAGACTCATCCCAGGAAATTCTTGTCTCCACGAAATAACCCCCCTTCCGGTCCACAGGCTACCCTAAGAGCATGTCTACCTATAAGCTATGTTATAAGGCTTATATTATAGGTGTCCTGCCTGATATTTCTGAAGCTTCATTTGGCTTCAGAAGAAACAAAGGTCTGTGAATATAAGTGATTGATTAAAAAAAAAAAAAAAAAGAAAGAAAGAAAAAGCAGACGGTCTCCCTTCACACAGGGAAGATTCAAGGAGAAGAGTGGAAGGGACATTGGAAACATTCTATCTAAACTACTCCTCTTAGAGTGGAGGAAACTGAGGGCCAGAAAGAGAAATACACTTGTCTGAGTATCTCACTCTAATGTCCTATTTATTTTGTTTTACTTTTTCTCTGATGCGTGTGTGTGCGCGCGCGCACACACACACACACACAGTTGCTTAAATTTTTCTATTAGAAAATTCACTTGGATAAGTAAACCTCAGGTCTTAAAAATGTGACTATTTCATGGAGGATTAAACTGTACACAGACTTTTTTTTTTTTTTAATTAGATGGATTTTCTCATTAGAGTGCAACACAGTGGAAAGAAAGGAAACTTTTGAGTTTACCTGAGTGGTTTGAAATGACTTTCTTATTTATTCACTGCCTGACCTTGAGTGACTTAGTTTAAGTCTTGGGGTCTTATTTTTCTCTTCTAAAGAGGGAGGGTTATCTGTACCTCACAGGACTGTTGAGAGGAATAAGCAAGTCTCTGAAAGTCCCTGTCCTTTTGGAGGCACATAGTAGGATCTTCATCCAACATGAGTGTCTTTGTCAGGTTCAGGAACTCTGAAGCAAGAGGGCTTGGTAAGGCTGCAGTGAGGTGAAATGAAGTAAACAGACAAGATACCAACAAACCCTCAACAACAGACCCACATTCGGGCTAACCACACCCAAGTTCAGAGTAACATACAAGACACCCAAAGGAATGAAAACATAACCTGATCTCCAGGTGATAGAAGTATTTCTAGAATCCAAAATAGTAGGATTTTTGGACTTTTTGCCATGGGAACATCTCCCTCTGGAGGTGTGGAACACACCTGCCAAGGCCCCTGCCAGCTTTGCAGAGTTGGCAGGGGTCTTGGGACGAGCAGGACATAGGGACTGTCCCTTAAGGCTGAAGCAGCAGGAGTTTAGTTGTCTCTTGTGGAGCCTGGGAATCCTAGCCAGTGCCCCGGGGAGGGCCCTGGCAGCTTTGGCCACAGTGATCTGAGTCTGGGTAAGCCATGATATCTAGTTCCAGTAAAACCCACAGAATGTTCTGAGCTTGTGACTAAGCCTGAGGTAAATAAACAACCCTCACCACCTACCTCATGAAGGATTGTGATGTGTGGTGTAGCCTCATATGTCTTTTCTAAAAAAAAAAAAAAAAAAAAAAAGAAAAGAAAAAGAAAAAAAAATGAAAGTGTCAAGAGGCTATCCTTTTCAGTTTTCAACATCCTTTGAACAATTGCATGTTTGGCCTCTGACTCCTGCCTGTCATTGTGTTACTCTGTCAGATGGGACATCATGTCCTCAGAAGCTTGGGTCTCCTCAGGATCATCATGGGGATAAGGCTGGAACTGAGTAGACTGAGCCTGCCTGCTGCTCCCTGGGTTAACCCGCAGAGCTTCTCTCTCATCTTTTTCATTTTATTGGCCTTATAATATTTGATTAAAAAGACAAAAATGTTTCCAAGTCCTGCACTTGTTTAAAGTTTGGAAAGGAAATCCAGAGCAGTGCTATTGTGAAGTGGATGTTATTTAGACCTAAAGACAGAGAGAAGAACAGAAACAGCTGATAGTTGTTGTTTGTTGTGTAGCAAATATTTTTTTTCCACTAGTCCTCGTGTGAAATGAGTACTGTTATTTGCCCCATTTTAGAGAGGAGGAAACTGAGGTCCTGAGAATTTCAGTAAAGTTGATCAACTCAGATGATCAATAAGTGGTCCAGCTGTTATTAAATCCTACGAGCATGGATATAGGAGGGTAGGCTCTTAACTGCCACGCTATGCTGACTCCTCCCCCAAAGCTCCCTTTGTGACCAACAGCTCCTTCTCCCAGTTTCCCCCCTCCATCCTGGATGTCCCCATATTCAGCCTCTGTCCAAATGTTCCCTCCTCGTGGGGGCCTTGCCTGACTGTCCCATTCAAAATAGAGTCAGTTCAATGCTTCCTTTACTTTCGTAGCTTTTATCCCACACTGATCCATGTTGCCCGTGTTATTTGTGTATCTCAAGGAGCTGTGGCCCTCAGCTCCTTGGGATCAGGGGCTTTGTAAGCTTCTAGAACATCTCTCATAACCAGTTAGAAAAAGGCCCTGTGGAAATAAGTATGTAAGGGACTACAAAAGTTGAACAAGAAAAGATCTGGCCTGAGAAAAGCCAACATGGTATAAGGTGACAAACCTAGACTATAGGGTTAGACTGTCCAATTTGAGTCACAGATGTGTTAACTATTACCTGTGTGACCAGAGCAAGTTTTCTTTTTCTCATTCATAAGATAGCGATAATTACCTCAGCCTCGCAGTGCTATTGTGAAGATTAAATGAGATCGTAGACATTAGTAGCTTTTTGCTGGTTCCTTAATACATGTTTTCCCCCTAGAGCTGATCCTGGAAACATAGAAAAGCACGTAATAAGCACTCAGTAAATATATGGTAGGTCATGGAATACTGGATCATAGTTAATAATTAGAGAAGACATGTTGTGTTATGGGAAAACAATAAAAAAAGAGTAAAAGGACCAGCAATTAGGGCTAATTCTGCCGATAACTAGTTGTGTCCCTTTGGACAAACAGCCTTGCCTCTTAGGTCCATGTTTCTTCCCTGGCAAAACAAGAAGTTTGGGCAGGATAAGGTAGAAGTTGCCTTTCATCTCTGAAATCTATGACATTGAAAAAACATCCCACAGTTGATCTGATTTCCCTTGGACTTCCAGTAGCAAAGCAACTATCCTGACTGTTGTCGGGAAGTTGGAATGATCCATTATGTTTCTGTTTGCTTCCTGGGTTCCAGTTCAAATAAAAATTCTCCATACCGTTCACATCAGAGAATAATGGTGGGCTGACATTTACAATGGACAATTAATTCACTCTCTTATCTGGGTCTCTGAGGGTCGTTCTGGATTGGTGAGCCTCTTGACTAGGCTGAAGGAATTCCATCACCCCTTGTACTTGTCCTCCATGAATGGGAAATGGATGAGATGTATGGAGGTTGTCTTGGAGACTTCTGTTTCAAGTCCACCTTGGGAGAATTGGGTGGTTTTGGTCCTGTTCCATGGGAAGGGTCATTGTTTCTGTTGACAGGTTGATTTATTTCAAGAGGCTGGTGCCAAGGATTGGGTTGTCTTAGAAAGTTATATTGGTGACCTGATGTGAAAGTTCTGTGTCCTTAACCACCATTTCCTCAGCCATCATTTTCAAAAGAATTGATGTTTTACCTTTGTCCAGTATTCTAAAAACTAAATATTCAGAATGATTTCTGAGAATTCAAAGAGTAGTCACTTTTTGGTGAATTTGTGTCCTGTGGCTGGTGGACTAGCGAACGAACGCATCTCAATTGTCATATATGGATTATCGGAAACCACCGTGTGGCTTGCCTTTTGTGTGACATTTTTAAAAAAAACTGAACAATATATAGAACTTTCTGGTTTTCAAATTATTTCACATTTATTATTTGATCTTCATAAAAGTTGCATAGAACTAGTGGTACTGCAACCCCATTTTTCATATGTGGAAGCTGAGTCTCAGAATGCTTTTACAACTAACCTAAACACAAGGATTAAGGTCTGGATTTTCTGACTCAGCTCCTTGGCTCAGAGCTGAAGGAGAGCAAAGGGGATTGGAAAAGAATCTTGGCAGAAATTCCTTTGTGGAGCAAAACAAGAGATGGCACTGTTTACAACATCCTCCCAAGTTTCTCACCCCCACAGGGGACAGACAATCTCTAGGAAAGGAGAAAGGCCTTAGTAACCAGCAGCTTGCTTGCATAAGTACCAATAAAGCAAGAGCTGAGCTGCTTCCTGGCGCCATGGAAATTCAACAGGATTACGGAAGTGGGAAGTCAAGAGGGGAGAGAGGGAGACTGAAGGCACCTGCTAAGGACGCAGCTGGACTTAGGGTGAAAACCCAGCGAGGCCATCTGACAGCTGTGTAGTCTTAGAAAAAGGTTTCTTCTCTCAAAACTTCACTCTCTTAAAGCATAAATGAGAACTGCTTCCTCATAAATTCATTGTAAGAATTAAATACAGTAAGTCATAGATTTTGCAGACCTCCATTTAACGGCCTTTAGACTTAATGGACAACATTTCCGGTCCTTATGTGATATGTGAAAATTAACACCCTGTTAATTTTAAAATACTTTTTAACCAAAACTTGATTGTAATTAAATTAACAGGTTATTGCTTTGTTATTAATTCACTGTTATTTTTTTTTTTAACTAATTTTAGTAAATAGGTCATATGTTGGAAAAAGATACTGGAATAATTTTACCAACATAAATGAATATTACATATCTACAACTATAGTCTACATGTTATATAACTGACACCCCCTCACCAGAATTAGTTTGTTATATGGAGGTTTTACTGTACACTAATGCTATGAAACATAGGGTAGAATCCCTGGATCAGAACAGTAGCTACACTTGTGTGTGACTGTGAAAAAATTATTATGCCTCATTGGACAGTAATTTCTTTATGTATAAAATAAGGTGATTGGACTAGATGTATCATAATTTGTTTTTCAAGCTCTATACAGTATTTGATTGATGACTGTATTCCATGGAATATAGAGAGATGGGGTTATTAAGGATTTATAGGATCTATGTCAATGACATGTTCAGGTCGGTAGCAGGGCCTTATGAGTGGCTGTGGTTGATAATAGCAATAATATTTTAAAAGCTATTTTCATTGGGAACCTGCTAAAATATATGCTATCTCATTAATTCCCCATGAAAATCCTATGGAGCAAGTTAATATCAGCTTATTTTAATAGACAGGGAGATTAAAGCTCACATAGGTTAGCTGACTTGTTCAAAGCTACCCAGATCATTCACGGTAAATCACACTGTTCCATGTGACTCTGGCTCTCATGCCTCTTGCACTATCCTGTGCTTGTTCCATTCATTAAAATACTTGTTTAAGATCTAAATGACCTTCCTTTCCCTTATCCCACAGTGACTTCTCTTTTTATGTGCATCCCTCTGCCTAATAACAATATAACCCACAGTTAAATCAATGCACTCTCTGCTGCATTGTGTGTTTTTGTAAGTCTGTGATCTATTATTATCTACTTAAATCTGTGTATTGCATAATTCAGCATTTTAATATTCGCTTTGAAAAGTGTTTTGAGTCACTTCCCTGCAAAGGTGCTGTATTAAATTACATTCATTATTCTTCCTAAATGTAGACAAGTCATGGTTCAGGTGAACTAGAAAGTAACTCCCATTATCCTCAGCACATTCCATCACATTCGTTATTCTCTGTGACATTTATCAACACGGCATTTAGACCTTTTAAAGAAAGCAGGGGGAGGGAGGGAGGAAATCACTTCAAATTCCGAAGCATTGAACTAACACTGAGCCAAGTTCTGCAGGTGAAAAAGTCACTTCCTTGCTACAAGTGACAAGCTGCCTTTTGGACCACAATGAGCAGATGTAAAAGCAACATGCCAAGAATGGGAGGAACTGAAGTGCTTAACCCCATCTGCTGCAACTTGTTGCATCTTGCTTATGACTGCTCATGCTATCCTATCTAATAAAAGAGTACTATGCAAATTGACCATCACTCCCAACACACAAGATGGCTGCCTCATGTGGTCGAAGATGGCTGCCCCTATGTGGACATAAGATGGCCGTCTCAAGATGGCCAGCAAGGGAGGGCAGTTGGGAGGGACCAGGCCTGCAAGGGAGGGCAGTTGTGGGCAATCAAGCCTACAGGAGAGGGCAGTTAGAGGTGACCAGGCTGGCAGAGGAGGGAAGTTGGGGATGACTGGACCTGCAGGGAAGGGCACTTGGAGGGGGAGGTGGGGGGAAACCCAGGCATGCAGGTTAGAGCAGTTGGGGAGACCATGCCTGTGGGGGAGGGCAGTTAGGGGTGACCAGGCCTGCAGGGGAGGGCAGTTAGGGCCAATCAGGCTGGCAGGGGAGCAGTTAAGCATCAATCAGGCTGGCAGGGGAGTGGTTAGGGGGTTATCAGGCTGGTAGACAGAAGCAGTTAGGGGCAATCAGGAAGGCAGGCAGGCAAGCAGTTGGGAGCCAGCAGTCCTGGATTGTGAGAGGGATGTCTGACTGCCCATTTAGGCCTGATCCTACCAGGACTACTGGCTCCCAACTGCTTGCCTGCCTGCCTTCCTGACTGCCCCTAACCACTCCCCTGTCAGCCTGATTGATGCCTAACAGCTCCCCTACCAAATCGGGCCTAAATGGGCAGTAGGACATCTCTCAATGGGTCCCAGATTAGAGAGGTGCAGGCTGGGCTGAGGGTCACCCCCCACCCCATGCATGAATTTCGTGCACCCGGCCTCTAGTTCTTAATAATAGCCCCATCAGTGGACCTCAGTTGGCCCTTGCACCAAGAGGTTGCTGGTTTGATTCCTGATCGGGGCATATGCCTGGCTTTGGGGTTCATCCCCAGTAGGATTTGTACTGATTTGCTAGGGATGGTGGCTTAAATAACAGAAATTTATTGTCTCACAATTCTGGATTCCAGAAGTTCAAAATCAAGGTGTTAGCAGTGCTAGTTCATTTTGAGCGCTGGGAAGGAAGGATATGTTCCAGGGTTCTCTCCTTGACAAGTAGTTGGCTGTGTTCTTCCATATCTCCTCATCTTATCTTCCATCTATTTACATCTCTGGGTCCATATTTCCTCTTTGTGATACTGAATTAGAGACCCACCCTTATCCACTATGACTTCATCATGGCTAGTTGCATGTGCCATGACTCTATTTCAAGAAAAGGAAAGATTGCATTCTGAGGTATTAGGGATTAGGACTTCAGCATATGAATTTTGATTAATCAATTCCAACAACAACATTATTCTTCAATTTCAAAAACTTTATTCAACCCATGTTCAATAATCCATGTTCATACCCACATCAACTTCTTACTTCCTGTTCCTGCTGTCTGGAATTTTAACTCTCTACTTTGTACCCTGTCTGTTTGTTTATTGTCTTTTTCACAATCTTCAGTCCTTAAATGAACACGACATAACGGAATAGTTGTAAAATACAAAGGGCATGAGAAAATGGTTTGTAAATTATAAATTCCTATAAGAGTTTTAAATTTCCATTTATTAACATTCCCTCAATATGAGCTCCTACTTAGCACATGTCCCCTGGTGATTCAAATTTTAGAGAAACTCCATCAGTGCAAGATGGATTAAAGGAAGGAGACAGTGATTGCAAGGCCATTGTGGTGTTGCAAATTCAAAAGGATGTGAGGTGGAATGAGGGACCCACAGAAGAGATGCCAGAAAAGAAAAGTGAGACACATCCCTGAGAGATGGTTGCACAGATTTGGAAATTCATTGGATATTGCCAGGCACATAAGTCATGGGGAGAAAAGCAGATATTGACTTTTTTTCTTTCATATCCAATACAATGATGCATGTAAGTTTTGATTTATTTTATTTTATTGTTTTCCTACACTTCTACTGGCTTTCTATTTACTGCCAAATAAAGGCAAACTCTTCAGCTGACACCCTTCCCGACCTTGCCCTTGCCTGCTCTCCAGCCTCGTATTTCTCCATTTCCCATCATATCTTTATTCACATCTTACCAAACCACTTGGAGCTGAACTTCTTACCTTTGTTTCTTCCTGTTGCATCTGATCTCTAATCTTGCAAAGTCCTTCCCCGGTGGACACCTGGCTCCTGCCCAAACCAATACTGAAAGATAGAAGCCGTGTTGGCCTCCCTCTGGAGACTCCCGTGCTTTCATGCTCCTTTCACATCTTGCAAATCCCCTCATCATTCTTCTCACAGTGAACCACAAGCATTTCTTACTGTGTGTCCCCATCACGAAATCATACACTTGAAGACAATAATATGTTAGATTCATCTTTGTATCTCCATTCTTAGCACAACGTCTTGTCCTCAAATGCAGATGTGAAGTATGTGTTACATGAATAAATGAGTGTAGACAAAGGCTAAATCAGATGCTGGGTGATGCATTCCACCCCATTGGAAAGCTCTTTTTAACACAGGAAAGCTGGTGTAGGAATTCTTTGGAGGCTATAATCATGATTATCTTTAGATTCTGAAAAAAACATATACACTGAGTGGCCAGATTATTATGATTTCTGAACTCATAATAATCTGGCCACTCAGTGTGTGTGTGTGTGTGTGTGTGTGTGTGTGTGTGTGTATGAGTCCCAGGTTCAATTCTGATCAAGGGCACATGCCCAGGTCCCTTTTGGGGGCGTGCAGGAGGCAGTAAATCAGCAATTCTCTCTCATTGATGTTTCTCTCTCTCTCCCTGTCACTTTCTTTCTGAAATCAATAAAAATATTCCTTTAAAATAAGTCAAAGTGCAGCAAAAATTATTATTATTATTATTATTATTATTATTATTATTATTGAGACAGAAATAAAATTCAAAACTGGGCAATGCAGATTAATGACTTTTGGACCTTGGGCAAGTTATTCAAAATCTCAAGTACCTCATCTGTGAATTAGAGGTAATAATAACTGACCTTACCGTAGTTGGTAATGATTAAAAATTATGCAACCCATATGATAGGGCATAACTCTGTGTTTCCCGATGGGAATACAATTGACGTTTGGGTGGGGAAGACTCCCTTACCTGCAAGTCCATTGCCTATATTATAAGATAGTAAACATCTATGGAAGCTGAACTCAACGCCAGGACTGCCCCCACCCCCTGTGATCTAAGCAGCTGAAAATGTCCTGCACCCCCCGCCACACACACACACACACACACACACACACACACACACACACACATTGGAAAAGCCATAATGAGATAAAACTTATCAAGTGTTACTACACGCTAGAAAACGTTCCAAGGACTGTATTTGATTCATCTCATCTAATCCTCATAAAAACTTTATGATGCTCTGCAAGATGAAATGTGTTGTTAGGTTGTATAACTGAAGAGTGGAGGGTCTGGGTTTGTAGGCTTGTGAGGTTAGTGTCTGAACCATCCTGATCAGAAGCATAGTAGGTACTCAATAAATATGCTTTTCCTTTCTTCTTCCCAATGTGTATTCAGCTCCAGTGCCTTTGGCTAACTCCTGTGAGATCTGTAATTAGAGTTCGTTTCTACGTGTGTCTCAGGGACTCCAGATGAACAGCCTTCATTGGTCCAAGCTCAGTCTTGACAAAACTGAAAACATCGTTTATTTTCTTTTTCCTAGGGAAGGATATCTGCAGGCCAAATTTTTCTTGCTGTATCATGGCATAGCCCACTGCGGGGTTTTCCTGGGGATCAATAAATATTAGACCATACATTTTCTTTCTTTCACTGAATTCTTCTGTTCCTTTCTTTTTTGCAGGGCCCTGTGCTGTGGGAGCACCTCTGATGTGGCCGATTTTTGTCACCGCTGCATGAAGCTTGGGAGGTAAGTGTTCCACACCCATTTCCAGTGTCAGCAAGGTAAGTCTTCCACACCCATTCCCCCCACATCCACGTCATTTTCCAACTGTAGATTCAGCTCAGTTCTGACACTGCCTACCTGGAGATAGGGTCAGATTCCAGAGGCTGAGGGTATTTTTCCTTGTTACGTAGCTTACACAGAGAGAGCTTTGTTCCAGATGAGCCCCTCAGAGACGAGAGAAGGTAAGTAGTAAGTTTCTGAACGGGGACGCTGGGTCCTCCAGGATTGTGTGGGAACCAAAAAGCAGAAGGGTCCAGTACAGCCAGCCTCCATCGCCATGGGTAAAGAAACGATAGGTTTGTGAACATCTTGCCAAAACAAAGTGGCTCTTTTAACTCTGACATGAAAGGGTTTCATAAAACTGTCCCTGAGGAGACAAAAAGCCATGGTCATAGCCCCTTAGGTACTGTGGCCTGGGTCCCACCCGGGAATTAATCCGTTCCTCACTCCCACACTCCCAGGGCAGACAGGTATGAGGGTCTCCTCTGTGTGCGTCAGGCATCAGGGAATGCCCAGGCTATTCAGGGAGACATTCTGTGTGCAGATGTTAGTTACCTAGCATGCTACCCTATCCGATAGCCAAGAAAATGGGGGCCAGAGACCTCCTTCCATCTGGCAAAATAGAAACAGGCTTTTCTGTGAAGAAAGGAATAAATCAAGAAGAGAATGGGTCTCTCGTAGAACTAGGAAGGAGGCAAATTTCGGCTCCTTCACTTACTGTATATTAACGTTTTTTATTTCGCTAAGTCTGTTTCCCCATCTACTCTAGGAGGATGGTGATAATACTACTTAAAACTAATAATAACACTCCCAAAGGTTTGGGGAGACTCCTTGGGATAATCAATGTGAAAATTCTTGTTAAACTGTAAGAAATACATTCTATTTATATCTACTCCCCTCTCTCCCTTCTGTAGCAGAGAATTTACTATGGACTCGGTATAGTTAGAAATGCTCACTTGTCATTCTTCCCATAATTCTAGTGCTCACTTTCTGCTCCAAACAGTGACATTGCTGCGTCACTCCTTAGAGATTTCAAAATCTTCCTACCACTTAGGATTTCCTTTTACAACCTCCCAGGGCCTGAGAGAGGATTAGCTTCCATTTATGACCACTCCTGCACCCTGCCCATTCGGAGGGCTGAAGCTGATAGAACAAATCCCCAGCCATTGATTTCCCGCCCAACTTAAGTTCAGGAGCTCTATCTCCCCCACCCTTCTGTGTTATCTTAAGAAACTAATACTTCCTTATGCTCATTTAATAGCTGTGTGGGGAGGGGGGCAGATAGCTGAAATCCGAAGGATCGGTTCTCAAGAATTCAGAAGTTGGAATTGGGAAACCAGGTTTAAGATTCAGCCCTAACTGTGAGAACTTGGCTAAGCCACTGAATGTCTAGAAGCCTCAGAAAAAAAACAGATGGATGTAAAATTATTTTTTTAAATGCTAAAACCCTGTACAAACGTTAGCTGTGTAGGTAATTAATCTTAACATTGATAATAAAAAGCGTTAACATTTACGGGGCTGTATTCAGGGTGTGTGTGTGGGGGGGAACCACCAAGATGAATTTTCCTTATTTATTCCACACGACTAGCTTACGGAATGGTAGGAAAGATTGGGCCGTGTTTGATGATGGCCTGATGGTATCAGAACACATGAAGTCTGAATGGTGTTGCTATCTCCTGAAGACTCATAGTATAAAAGGCGGGCTGGCCGATGTGACTCAGTTGGCTAAGCATCATCTCATACACCAAAATGCTGGTTCAATTCCCAGTCAGGGCACATGCCTGGGTTTTAGGCTCAGACCCAGCTAAGGGGCGTGTAGGAGGCAGTCAATCCACATTTCTCTCTCACACTGATGGCTCTCTCTCTCGCTCTCCTTTCTACTATATAAAATCAATAGAAATATATTTTTCAAAAAGGCAGCAAGGTCTCAGGGCTTTTTTGCTCTTCTAATCTGGTAGGATATCTACTCTCTGTAGAAGGTATTGATCTTCCTGACATCTCCATGGGAACCAAGGAAGCATTTATCTTGCTTATTTACTGGTTCAAGGATAAACTTCAGTAGAAGTAACATAAGCTGCAGCTGAGTCATTATCTCTCTCCCCAGTCATGGCATGTGGATGAGCCCTGTACTTGACCTCAGCATTCTCACCCCCGTGCCTCCCATGTGCACCTTGACTAGTATATAAAATTTTGCCATGGCACCCAAAAGCTGTTATTGCATTTGTTAGTTCCATGTCAGTCCCATGCCAATAGACTCTAAGCATAGACCTGTAAAGCAAGTCTTTAATGCATAATCAAGAGTTAATACAACTAATGTGAATGTACAAATGATTAAGTCATAGAGGGGCTGGGTGGGTGATTGGACAGATAGACGAACATATCCTGGCTGCCTAGAACATGGGGCAAAGTAGTACATGCTGTCTGTCCTTCAAAGTAAGTTTCACTTTGGTGTCAGAGCAGATGGTTGAAATGGCCTGACTTCTGTCCCTACATTGATCCCTAGATGCCTCTCCCATCACCACCACCACCTCCACCACCGTGGAAAGCCTCTTGTTTATATTCTCTTTAATGTCTCTTCAAGTACTCAAGTTCAACCCCAAGTTCAACCACTGGTCTGGCCCTGATCACTGAGGCTCATCAGTTGATCTCCCCATACTTAGCATTACAAGGGCAGTTGTTCTTTGTTCTGGCTCTTGTGGCCACCATGACTATCCATTTCATCTCCTAGTACAACGAACAGGGAAGCTGAAACCCTCTGGAGGCACTAATGCCTCCCAGATGTTCCTGGGCTGTCTCCTCGCTTTTGTCCTATCTGCCTTAGACTGCAGAGAAATTCCAGTGCAGCTCCTTAAAGCTGAAGGCCTTCTAGTACAGGTCAACAAACTGTGGCCCATAGGCCAAATCTGGCCTGCTGCCTGAATTTGTAAATAACGTGTTATTGGAACGTAGCCATGCTCATTCATTTACAGATTGTCCACGGCTCTTTTGAATTTCAGCTGGAGAGCTGAGTAATTGTGAAGGAGACCAAATGACCTAGTATATTCCACAAGGTCCAGCATATGTACTAGTACTATCTACCTCTTTATAGAAAAAGTTAACCAAACCCTCCTTTGTAAATTAGCTCAGACGTAGAATTTAGCTGAGTAACTCTCTGTGGTAGAGTCCTTGGCATTGGGTTTGGCGATGAGTGGGCACCATGCTTTTACTTCTAACCACTACAAATTCTGACACCACCGAGAGAAAATGGCTTTGTTAGCATGGACTAATTGCTAGATTTTAGACAATTCTAAAGTCTCAAAAGAAAGGAGGAAAGGAGGAAAAGGAGAAAGAAGGGAAGGAGGAAATTAGAGGAGAATGAAGCAATAGACCTTTAAAAAAACTTATTGCTGAGAATATTATACAATAGATGTCCTCCTTCCCCAATTACTCCCCTCCAACCATTCCTCCTGCACCCCAGGCTTCCTATTATGTGTCCATAGGTAATGTGTGTGTGTGTGTGTGTGTGTGTATGCATATACACACACTCGGGGCCCAGTGCATGAATTTGTACACCTGGAAAGGAACTGTGGTCTCTAAGGCTGCAGTGGGCACAGGGTTGGATCTTGGCCCATCCTCTGCACCTCCACCCAGCCCCTCCCGCTGCAGCTCCTGAGTGCTCTGTCTGTCGGCAACCCTGCTCCTGCCTCTATTGCTCTCCTACGTTCTGAAGGCATTGGCCCCACTTGCACCCACTGGCAGCACAGAGTGATTGGGGCCAGCACCATCAACAGATGCAAGTGGGGGCTGCTGCCCCAATTGCCCCTTAGGAGCAGGGGGAGGTGGAGAAGTTCTCAGGAGTGATCAGAGCCAGAAGCCACTGCTTGCACATTCTGGCAGCACTAAGCCATCAGGGCTGGTGCTGGGCATCAGCAGCAGGTGTAAGTAGTGGCTCTAGCACCGGCAGTGGGTGCTAGTGCAAGACAGGACCGCCGCATGAGTATAGGCCATTTTAGTGAAAAAATACAGATGAACTGCACTGGGTTCTCTACTAATCTGAGTGATCATTACCTGGTCTCTGTTTCCTCATCTGTAAAATGGTTAGAATATTTATCTCTGTACAGCATTTTAGATGAAGGTGCATGAGGCAAAGAGGAGAGGATGTGCATGCTGTGAGACTTGGCAAAGGTCTTCCTAAAGTATCTTTCCCTGGATGCCCTGACTCTTCCCTTCCCACGCTCCCAGAAAATTTTCAATTTTATGACATTTGATGTCAGAACGACACCAGTCACTACAGATTGGATGCCAGTATGTGTGGGTTAAAAGTGGCAAAGAGTAAGTTGGTGACATGGCAGGCACTAATCACAGCTGGAGCCCGTCACCAGCTGGAACCTCATTGAACTGAATGCCATTCACACAAAGGGAAATCTGGGAAGCCTGCCAGGGTCTTCCCAGAATAGTAATTTTTCATTTACATTTCTCCCATTTCTCCCCCTCAAGGCAGACCTCCTTCTCTATCATTATCTTAACTGCTTCGTTCTCCCTCTCCTCCCATCCCTGTTGTAGAAGCAACGGGATCCTTCTTGGGCCTTCCCAGAGATAGTATTTGTGAACACCCTCCAGACAACATACTGAGCCCTGTGCACCTTCTTCAGCACCAGAGGAGTCACGAGGGCGAAACAGAGTTTTATTTAAGCTGTCAGGGTATCAGCCGGTCCCCAGGTCTAAGGAAGAATGGAGAAGGTTTTATTCAGTATGGCCCTAATGGTTCTGAGACAGGCTGGTTTGTCCAGACCCAGTGATAGAATAGGCCTTGCAGGAAAGCAAAGGTGGCTTAAGCTTGCTGTGATTGATCAGAATGGAGTGAATACTTAGATATTTTCTAATCCCTGTAGTTGGTGTTCTGTGTATAAAATGTTCATTGTTTGAATTTCACCTGAAATTTAATAGTCTAAATTACAATTGCAGTTAAAAACAACCTAAATTACAATTTTAGTTAAAAACACAAAATATAATTAAGACTTTGAGCAAGGATGAATTCTCATACTTGACTGTTAAAGTAACATAAACTATGATGTGTAATCCTGGAGATTTGCCAACAATCTTAGAGATGTGTTTCTGGTATTAATTCATTCAGCAAACATACTTCAGGTGTCTATTATGAATCATAACTATATAAAAAATTTTGTATAAAGCTTTAATTTTGGTAGAGTACTTTACCTTGACTCTTAGAAACATTTTATAAACGAGAAATTACTACAATCCTTATTTTTGCAATTAAAGGAACAAATTCTCAAGAACAAAAGTCACTTGTTCAAAGTCACAAGTCTTGACAGTGATAGAGCTGTGAACGGAATTCATGTCTTTTGACCCCAAATCCCTGGCTCCATGCCTGTATTCTCTTCCCCTCCACGTTAACTAAATTTTCTAGAATTGCATCATAGTTCTAGATACTCCAGTCTTTCCCAATTCTGATATTTATTGTTTTCTCAAGTCTCATTTACTTACACAAATATATCAGTTCAGATCTTCAGGAGTCTAGCCCCTAAAGTTGCCTCCAGCATTCAACTCTTAAATCAGGGGTCATCAAATACTTTCTGTGAAAGGCCAGATAGAAAATTCTTTAGGCTTTGTGGGCCATATGGCTTCTGTTAGAACTACTCAGCTCTGCCACTGTATTGGGAAAGCAGCTATAGACAACCAGATAAACAACTGTATGGCTGTGTTCCAATAAAACTTTACTTAAAAAAAACAACTGGCAACAGACCAGATTTAGTCCTAGGGCCATTGTCTGCTGACCCTTACGTTTAATGCATTGTTTCCCAATAACCTTTCAACTAGTAAATATCCTCAAAGTTGGGATTTTTATTAATTGTTGAGTGCCCTAGTCATTCATAAAAAATTCTGACATTTGCCCTGGCCAGTGTGCCTCAGGTGGTTGGGTATTGTCTAAAGGTTACCGGTTCGATTCCCAGCAAGGGTGTGTGGGAGGCAGCAGATCCATGCTTTACTCTCACTTAAATGTTTTTCTCTATCTCTCCATCTCCCTTCCTCTCTCTCTGAAAAAAAAAAAAAATTAGTAAAAAATACATTTTTTTAATGCTGAGATTCTCTACCCTTCAGGTCACACACAGAAAGAACATGCTCATTAGAGAGTAACCAAAGTTGCATTACAAGGGTCCAACAATGACAAGATAAGCAACTACCAACACTCAAGTACAGCAAAGTCTCAGCTCATCCAGGGAACCACCTAGAAAAAGGACCTCATGAGTGCATTTCGGGGTTGAGTAAGTCTAGGAAGCCAGGAAGGAAATTATCATTTTTAAATACCTTTTATGAGCCCCCACTGTGCAAGACATTTTATGTATTTCATAATTCTCAAAACCATGATTTTACACCTTTTGTAGATGGCAACATTGAGCCTTGGGTTACTGAGCATCTTGGCCAAGTTCAAACAACCAGCATGTGGTGAAGTTAGAATTCAGACTCACTCATGTCTGATGCCAACATGCACATTTTTTGAATTACCATGGGGCCCACTTAGGAATGAGCTAGCATCCCTCATTGACAGGGATGTGAGCTCATATGCATGCCTGACCCTGAGCACAAAATAGATACCACAGACAAATTTACTATTAAGATAACATTGATTTTTTTTTCTGTATTTTTTATTGAATTTATTGGGGTTACAAGGGTTAATAAATGATATAGATTTCAGGAGTACAACTCTATAGTACATCATCTATATATTGTATTGTGTGTTCACCATCCCATCCCAGGTCTAGTTTTCTTCTATCTCCATTTATCCTCCATACCCTCTTCTATAATAATATCATAAATAATATCATTAAAATTGGTGACCATTTTTCATTGTCTACTGGTAACAAAAGATAGAGCTGGGTATTGAAACTCTCCAGAATCATTTATTTTGAACCCTTGTCCCTTCTGTTTTTGACCAGCTCAATTAAAAAGGCTTTATTGTAATTGTTGAGGGTAAAACATATCATTGGCCTGTGTGATTCACGAGTCAGTAAGACCATTGTTATGAAACTGTGAGTCAGCTGTAGCCTAAGTCAGAAGCCAAAGTAAGTTTCAGGGCAACCAAGATAGTCCCCAGAGCTCATAGACAACAGTGATGCATTGTTTTATGTCATAGGGTGAGGATGCAGAGGAGATATTTGTGCTTAGTAACATATCTCTATAGCACAGCAGCTCTATTTTTTTATAGAACCTGGAAAACATGGAGTTCAGAGGGTAGAAGATGAAACAATTATTTCTGATAATTTTCCAGAGTTGTATTTCTTTTTTTTTTTATAGTGGTGTAGGAACCTTGATTTGAATAAATTTTTAATCTGAAGATTACTTATTATTCCTATATCCATCTAAAGACAGTAAACCGGTTCTTTGGGGGTTTAATCCAAGTTCAGGACATTAACAAAATGTACCTCAAGTTTGACATGCTTGGTTTAGAACTTTTGGAAGCGTCAATCATTTAATACCACACTATTATTTCTCAAATTCCATTCTCTGAACAGGTGCTACCTGAGAGAAGGCTAGGGTGATCTATGGAGAGGAGGTGAATGGAAAGGGTATAGAAAGTTATCAGTGACCAACTATTGTAGGAAGCTGTATCAATGATCTATTTACAACAAACTACTTCAATGATTAGCAACTTCGGATCACGGGCACCTATTGCCTCACAGTTTTGGGGGTCAGGAATCTGGTCACTGCTTAGCAGGATGCCGTTGGCCCTGGGTGTTCATGAAGTGGCAGTGCGGGGTTAGTGACAGCTACAGTGATCTCAAGACTCAGTGAGGCTGGAGACTTTCTTTCTGAGCTCCCATGCATGGCTGTTGGCAGTCTCAGAAGGTCCCCTTCCAAGTGTACGCATGTGGTTGTTTGCAGGTCTCGGATCCCACCCGGTGGGTTTCACCAGAGGCTTCCTGAGCATATTCCTGACATGGCAGCTGGAGGTCCTAGAGCGAGAGAGAAACAGAGTCCCAGACAGAAAGCATGGCCTTTCTATAAATTGAACTCACAAGTGACACCTCAACACCCTGCCACATTCTATTTGCTAAAATCACAGTGCCAAACCAGGAGGTCATGGTTCAATTCCCAGTCGGGGCACATGCCCAGGTGGCAGGCTCGATCCCCAATGTGGGGTGTGTAGGAGGCAGCGGATCACTGATTCTCATCATTGGTGTTTCTCTCTATTCCCCTCTGAAATCAATATATATTTTTTTTAAATCAAAGTTCAGCCTACACTCAGAGGGAGAGGATTACATAAGGGTAGGCATCCCAGGAGGTGGGACTCAATGGACCATTTTATTTTATTTTAAAATATATTTTTATTGATTTCAGAGAGTAAGGAAGAGGGAGAAAGAGATAGAAACATCCATGATGAGAGAGAATCATGGATCGGCTGCCTCCTGCAAGTCCCCCACTGGGGATTGAGCCCACAACCTGGGCATGTGCCCTTGACCGGAATTGAACCTGGGACTTTTCAGTTCCCAGGCTGACGCTTAAGCAGCTGGTTTGGCCAGGGCTCAGTGGACCATTTTAGAAACTGTTTAACCAAGCACTTCCGTGCGAAGCAAAGTTAGCAGTTTCTTCAGCACAAAACTTCAGAGCTTTTAGTACACGTATGTGTTTCGGACCTTTCTGAGCAGGGGTCAGGAAACTGTCTTAGAGAGCCAGATAGTAACTATTTCGGTCTGTGGATCTGAGGGTTTCTTTACCAATTATTCCAATTGTGCTCAAAAGCAGCCACAGACCATACATATAAATTTGGTGTGGCTGTGTTGCAATAAAACTTTATTTACAACAACTATTTTTTTTCCAACCCCTTGGATTATATGCTGAAACGTTAGCTGATAGCATTTAATAATAACAACTTTTTGTCCTGAAATCCCTATCCCACAGAATAGTGAAATGTTGCCATATATGCCTCTGTGATTTGGTCAATAAAAGCAACAAGTGTCAGCAACCAGAAAAAAATGCTTTAAGTACACTTGCTAAAATATCATCATTTTCTTCCTTGTTTAGATTCGTAGAACTCAGGATTCCTGGAACTCTAAGGTCATTAATTGTATGAAGGCAGAATCTTCATCTGTCCTATGCATCTTCCAGCACATTTCCCACGCCTAGCACAAGGTCAGAGACACAATGGGCGCACAGTCTTTTTGAATGAATGGATGATTGAATAAATCTCAACATCCTATATTTGTATTTCCCTTTGCCTTTTCCATTAGCAATGCTGTACTTCCCCAAAGGGCCACATTCTGATAAATCAAGTGTCCTGACCTGTAGCTGACATCTCTCCCATGGCATCTCCCTTCTTCCTGGCTGCAGTCCCACCTGACTCTGCAACTCAGAATCATTGCACTGATGGCCCCAGATAGACTCAGCGGGTCTCTGCTCACACTTGGCCGTAGCTTCAAGAACTGAAGACTTGAAGGTAGGCTGGCAGGAAGGAGGGAGAGAGATAAGAACATTTCACAAGCCTACAGAAGGTCATGACTGAGCAAGGCCATTCTACACACAGTATGTCACAGCTTTACAATGGGTCTTACTAACTCCACTTTGCAAATGAGGAAAGAGTTGTAGAGAGGTTCTCTCTCACCCGAAGTGACACAGAGGTGAAGGAGAAGCCTGGTCTAGACTCTAAAGCTCATTCCCTAAACCTCACATCTCAGGTTGCCTGGGCTATTCTCTTGGAACAGTCATTAAAATCACCTTTTGTTCTCTCAGAACAGTCATTAAAATCACCTTTTGTTCTCTCAGAAGTGTCTGTTTTAGAAAGTACATTATCTAGTCACCTGCCCACCACCCTTTGTCTCCCCGGGGACAGTTCTGGCTCCTGCCATGGATACAAGTTCAGTCAGAGGCCATGGTTAGGATTTTACCCCAGATCCAGGGGCATTCCTGGAGACCACTAATTAATTACCCAAAGCAGTCTGTGGAGCTCTTGCCAGGCCACTAGGGTACATACTGTGGGAAGGGGGGGAAAGGTGGCATGTAGCGTGAAGGGGGCATGTAGCGTGAATGCCATTAAAAAGACCCATGCACAGGTGCATGCAAGCAGAGACAGGCACACACACATGCATTTATTTTTAAGCCACCTTCCACAGTACTTGGCTCCCATTTGTCTCATGGAAAGAATTTTGAATGCAGTCATTTCTCTAGTTGGAATCTTGTATTAAAAAAAAAAAAAAAAAAAAAAAAGTCTCTGCATTTCCTAGAGTCCTCATCACTCCTTCTGCTGTGGGCTAATTCTGTCTGCTTGAAAATTCACCTAACAGACAGCCCTCATTTGGATGTGGCTTATGAAGGCTTCCTGGGCATTAAGTGTACACTTACTTGCTACATCCATCTTAGTACATTGTTGCCAATTCTTTCATGATGTTGAGCTCTTTCTATCCAACATAACAGCTTATCATCTTCCCCTCTCCTCTAGCCAGGATGCCCATGTTCGTATGGTGTTTCAGAGTTTTCTCATAGATCCCATGCATTGTTGTATTGGATCTTTACAATAACCCTGTGATGCTGCCCAATGGAGCCACATTTTATAAAACTGAGATTCAGGAAGGTGAAGCAACTCACCTGAAGTCACACAGCAAGTAAGAGCTGACAAAGTTGAGACAACCTGCAGGAAGAGATGACATATGGTTCATTTCCATATCCTGCAGAATGCCTCGCTTACAGCATGCACATAAGACATCAGTGTTTAATGGCTGGCTGAATTAACAAACAAAAGGGTTTACCCTCCCTCATTGATTCTGGTCACTTCCTAGGTGGCATAGGATTTGAAATCACGTTCAGTGAGAAGTGACAGAAGGATATGTTTAGATTAGAGTAAAGATGCAGTTGGGGGGCTCTGAGAGCTTCCCCATGGAAGAGGATTGGATTCGGGCTCTGCGTCGGAGGGGATACATCTGGAATTGTCGCATGAAAGTCATAAAGACGCAGGGCCATTATAAGGACTCACATTCTAGCTAATAGAATTGTCTAGACTTTAGAAGACTCTCATGAGAAAGTGAGGTTCCCCTCCCAGGGGACATACTTTAACAGGAGTTTGACACATCATTGGCTAGAATGTAGTGAAGGCGAGTCGAGCATCGCATGTGGCAGTTAAAGTGGCTGATCATTATTCCAGCCTCCTTTGAGGATGAGTCGAAGGTTTTCTCTGTAGATGCATTTTGATATCTGTATTTCATTAGATTGTTTCCCTAATGTGCCTTCAGGCTATTTGAACTGGAACATTGCTGAGCATTCTGCAATACTGACACAACTGTCCATGAATGCGACATCTTTGTTCTGTCTCCCAGCAACCATTCTTGTTTTGATGTCAAAGCATGTGAGCCTTAACCACGCATATAGTAACAACAGGTGTGAACCATTTAAAGATGGCTGCATCATAGCACCAAATAGAATGACGTTGATGGCACTGGGACAGGCTGCTTGGAGACCACTCATTGCAAAAGGGCTTAACCCCTTCCCCAGGTCTCAGTCAAGGGATCAGGTACTCAGAAAACAGTTCTAAGACACTGTTCCAATCCCAGGACCATGGAGAAGAATTCCAGTTAACAAGTATATTTTGTTCAGGTTAACCCAGACACCAAAACCATCTCATTGGCTGCTGAAGACCACTGGCCAGTAAGCAATGGGAGCAAATTGGGGTTTATAGGCTTTTTGCTCTCACTGGATGCAAGGGGAAATACTGGTGACTCATGGTTTTTTAATGAAGGGATTTAAAGTGCCAACTATGTGATATCTGACATACAAAAATGCGGCTGGGTAAACCTCAAAGGAATTTAGAGATTACTAAAACCAATTCCTTAATTTTACAGATGAAGAAACTGAGGCACAGACAGGGTAATTGGCTAATCTAAAGGGTTTTCATTGAAATTTGAACTCCTGATTCTTACATTCTCCAGCCTCCCAATCCTCTGGTAAAAGTGGAAGGTACAAGTGCGTACCTAAGTCAGAACCCAAGAACCATACCACATTGCTATGGCAGTGGAGAGCACCCCGAAACACAGGTGGCGGGAGGACACTGGCATGTCCCAGGGTTGGGTACAGTTGCAATTATCCATTGCAAATTTGTCACATTGAAGAAAGAAATTCATTTACCCCTGAATGTTTACCTAGGGCTCCAATCTGGCCTCCTAAGAGCCCCACCTGGATTATGTGTGACACCTGAAGCCCTCATATTTATATAGTACTTCCTTCCCCCTAAACAACATCCATATCTGGAATCCACTTCTGATCTTGGGAATGGAAGCAAAACAACTGTTATTACATCCATTTCACAGAGTCAGCTCCTTATATGGTTCACCGGACCTCTCAATCCCAGGACCTGAAATCCCGCCAGCCATCAGGATGAATTACAATATGTTGGGCTGCCTTCCTATTGATAAGGCAGCAGACATTTTTGTCACTTAACACGTTACAATCAAATTTTCAATTCTTGCATAATTAGAAAATATGCGGATCTGATGGGAAAGATCAAATCATATTCTACATGATACACAGAAGTCTGTCTCAGAGAGATTAAGTGTCATGGCTATTAATTGACAGGCCAGGATTAGACGATCCAAGCCAGCATTCTTTCCACAGGAATCCACTGCCCTGGGGAGTGGACGGAGCATTCCCAGCGACAGGCCCTCGCTGTCTCCTGAGGATTGCCTGTCTCGGGAATTCTTCCTCGTTAGAAGTCCAACACTGCCCCTGTGTCAATGAAAGCTTGGGACCATTAATTAACATTGAATTTCTATGTAAATCTCTGAGACAGAGCCATTTTGCCTGAGGTGACAGAACACATGCTAATGGCGATTGCTTGGGATGTTGCCTGCTAAAGCTTGCGCCTTCTTTGGTGATCACATAGGGATATTACACCCACTGTATGTTTGAACCCGCGACTGGAACCCAGGACTCATGCTTTCCAATCCAGGACACAATAACTTCAGCAGAAGCTTACTAAGCACTTATCATATACTATGTACTAGGTTAGAATGAAGGGATGAGGCTTCAGATAAGAGAGGCATGGTCAACATGATCCTGTAATTTAGTGTCAAAATGACTCACTTTAGACTTAGAGGATGAAAGTGGTGATGATAAGAATCACTCAGAATTACAGGCATGTCACAGGGCTATCCACATAAATGGTGGTACATAGTCAACCAGTGCCCCTATCCTCAGTGGGAAGGCAGGCAACAAATAAGGGTTTAAACATTGGATTTCCATGTAAGGTTTTCTTTGAGAAAGTGTTCATTACTAACAATATTTAAAAACAAGGGGGCCATGCTTCCTTTTTTCACTCTACTTTTTTTGGATCTCTTGGGGAAACTTGATCTTGGCTTAGGTCAGTTAGCTCACTCATTGACCAAGGGGTTAATAATAGCTTACTGCCTCAAAGACAAGGAATTGCACCAAATAAATGTTGACTCTCCTGCTTGAAAATCAACAATTCTAAGTTCCTGCAGAGCTGAGAAGGGGACCTTCGAGGACCCAGTGTGCGGTAGTTGACTTTCAGTGATCAGAACTTTGTCATCGTGTGAGGCCCCCATAAATAAAACCCACGCCAGCCAGAAAGTCCTTCCAGAAAAATGCGGCTGTCAACATCAAGACACAAGTAAGTGCTGTGATTCTGAGCTTCATTGAAAGAGTCACATTCAATCCACCGCTTCCTTGAAAACTGACTGCAGTACCGTGGCTCCAAGTTCTACAGGAGAAAAACCACAAAGTATGCACGAACCAGAGGAACAGTCTGGGCTGATGACAGAAAAAATAGAAGGCCATTGAGGCGGACGGCAAGTTTGACAAAATGTCTTCTGTGCACCTCCTGGAAACATGGGTAAGAACTAGGTGCTAGAATCCGGACCTTTGATTGGTGGCCTCCAGAGAGGAGAAAGAGTGGCTGGACTCCTTCAGGCCAACAAATGGGGCAGGGGCCTGATTTGGATTCAGAAGTGAAAAAGGAACAGGGCAATTTTGTGATATGGCTTCTGGGGCGGGAAAGAAATGTGCTGCGGAGGG
This sequence comes from Pipistrellus hanaki, assembly GCF_964339955.1. NCBI lineage: Eukaryota > Metazoa > Chordata > Mammalia > Chiroptera > Vespertilionidae > Pipistrellus > Pipistrellus hanaki. The sequence goes on along the minus strand of NC_140519.1, from coordinate 45,318,378 downwards.
AAAGAGACTTATGATTTTCTTTCACATCTGCCCTGCCTTCAGAACAGAAAAGAGACCATGTATTTGCCTGGAAAACATTAGGAATTCATGGAATTGGGTGGAGTTTTTTTTTTTTTTCATATTCCAACATTAATCATGAGATTTCAAGCAAGCCTTTCAAACTCTGTGCCTCAGTTTGTCTCATTAGTAACAAAGGGATTTAAAGTGCCAACCATGTGATATCTGACATACATGTGTATATATGATGAAAAGTGAGTTCTTGGTGCTCGAATTTAATACTTCTACAATTTTTGACAATCTCTAAAACTTTGAATAGCACTCATTTAATTCTTTCATAAAAAGGCAATAGTACAACTATACTTTTTATAAAAGTATAAATGAAAAATTGAGATTCAGACTTGGAAACACTTGGCAAGTGGCAAGTGTTACAACATTTCTCGAGAAACAAAGCATGGGCGGAGTCTCAATTATGATACAACCAAGTGAGTGTTTCTCAGATTTGCAGAGATTATGGATGGCTAAAAAGTAGTGTTTCTTTAAGAGACTATTCTAAGTTATTCATGATTTTATTTTACCTAAGTAAAATCATTTAAAATAAAACACAACTATCTAGCTTCATTTCATAAAGCAGCAATTTTTTTTAAATGTTTAGAAAAGTTGGGAGAATAATCTTAGAATAAAAGACAGCCTTTCCCAAAGAAATACAGCTGGTAAACTAACACAAATATATGAAAATACAGAAAAATCTCAATATGCATTGGCAGATGATAGTATTAGAGTATACAATTTTTTTTTTTGATGCTTGTTTGAAATTGGGCATCTATATTCAACACTCTCACATAATGTTGAACTAAAATATGCAACCCGATCTGGAACACCATTGTTAGAAATCTATTTTCATGTAATGAGAATGAGAATAATGCCCTGAATGCTGTTCATTTATTTGCAAGGTCATGAGCAAGTTAGACATTTATCTGAGACCCCAGCTCAGAGTCAGATCGTGGCACGGGTCTTGTTCATGAACAGCACTGCTTTATGGACCAGCATTTGAGAACCACTGTGATCTCAGTGAATTAATCTTCGTGGCTCACAACCCCCATGATTCAAACCTGAGCCTTTACTAAATTAGAAATTAAACCCTTAAGAGATATTACTACTAATTCAATGTTTCACAATGAGGCAATGGAGCCAGAAGAGATTAAGTAAAATATACAAATTCACACTATTGGTGTCTGATTTCCCTGACCCCTAACTAACATCATCAATACTAATAATAGCTAGCATTTCGATCATTTATTATGCACAAAGAGTCTCACAATAACCTATGAGATGAGCTCCATCATTATAAGAGTAGAAATAGAGGCCAAGTGCTTAAGTAGCTTGCCCAGATGCCAACAACAATTACATGGTGGAACAGGAATTCAAACCAAGCTATTTAACCCCAGTCCTGCCTGCTTAGCTTCTAACATGTGCCTCTGCATCTCAGGTGTATAATTTCAATGATAATGGCACTTCCATTTCTAGGGAGACAGTAGTAGGCCATGTTCCAACTTAAATGGCTAGAAAAATTAATTATCCCCCAAATCATAATTTTAAGTGCATTGGTAAGTTAGGGGAGCTAAGAAGACTAGGTGAGCTAGAACTGTAGAGAGAAGAGTCCTGCTTAGGTTAGCTAAGAGTGCCTACCATTTTCTTACCAGTTCTGGCCACAGACTAAGGATTGGGGTTGGCCTAGGCCAATGGTCTCCAATGAGGAAAAAGAAAACAGAGTTAATCTGACAGTCACGGGGTGGGGCGGGGGGGGATGCATTGGTGCCTAGGGGAGCCCTGTGAGCCTGCTCTGAGTGCTTGGGAGGCATGGAGGCAGAGGCTGGCCTGAGAAGGCAGAGCAAAATCTGTAGCCTTGTGATAGTACACAAGGTCCCCGTAGGAAAAGGAGCCAACAGCAAGCATCCAACAGGTTTCCACTCAAGACATTTGCCCACTTTGATGCAAATGGGGTTGGGAGCTAAAAGAGCAAAATTTCATTCGCAGAAATAGACCTGTCTGGTTCCACAGCCCCCACTCCCCTTACAATGCCAATACTATACATGCATCTTGCCCCCAGCCTCGAGGAAGCTGTTGTTATTGGCAATGTCAGTGGCAGCTGTGTTCACGTGGGCCTTTGCATAGTTCATTTTATGATGCTGTGAAACTGGAGAGCGGGAAGTTGCCCCAAGCAAAAGAGCATGTACACTAAGTCCTTCGGGTTTTATCTCTTCTCCTTGGATCAATACCACTCAGCTTAGGACTCTTTGTAGTTGGGGTGATAACCAATAACAGTCGGTGTTTACTTTGCAGAAGGCTAAGTCTCCTGAGAGCCTAACTTTTGGCACAATCTGATTATCATGTGTACAAATATCACACCTTCCAATGGGCAAGGAGCTGATTAACAGCCTGAATACAAAAGGCTGAGAGGACCAGAACTGGGTTTGGTTTTGTGCAGGACGTTTTTCTTCCCTCTGAACCTTGCCCCTTTAAAAGGTTCTTAATCGCACCTGGAGATTTGCTATCTCCCTTCAATTTGAGGGTAATTTAAGACACAGGCAGTGTCAAGGCCAATCCTTGCAAAACTATGAGGAAGGCAGGAAGGCCGTTTTATATTGGCCACAGAGTGGAAAGAAGTAGTTTGTTTCCTGGGAGATATCCCAGCCCACCACACCCCTCCCAGAAGATTACAGGTCTCAGTGTGTGTTCTCTGATGAGTGCATACTGAGAAAGGCAAAAGGTGAGGGGGAAGGGAGCAATTGGAAGGGGAATCTGAGAAAGAGAATACTATATAGATCTCAGAGCTACAAGTTGAAGGAGTAGGATCAAAGCCACATAAAGAAGAGTTAGTTTTGATTGTGCGGAGGAAAACCTCACATTCGCAGACTGGAGAGAAAAGAGAAAAAGTGGAAGTGGACAGAGATAGCATGGAAGAGCACTGAGGTTTTCATATGATCTCAGGGGCAAGGTTTTCCATTGAGAAGAGATTGCCAAGATGCTAGAAGAGAGTGATCAGGTCTGAAGCATCACGGAGGGAGAGGGGCAAGAGCTGACCCAAGGGCTGTGGGAGACTGGGGACTCCGCAGGAGTTGGGTTGATGGTGTGCATTTCTCAGGCTTAGGAGCTAAGAAGACAGATTCTAACTTGTTTCCAAAGTTGGTACTTTGCTGGGTGGGAAGGCAGAAGAATGGGGCATCTGTTTCTCTTCTTTTCACCCCTACTCTCCTGGGTATCCAATGCCTTGACTTAGCTGAGTATCATTACAAGATGAGGGAGATACCAACTGAGTCACATGGAGGTTTTGGGGGGCAGTGTGGTATGATGAAACTGCCTGTAGTCCTAGGGTTCAAATGCTTACTTCATCACATACCACATATTGTTCGCTGCTTGACCCTGGGGTGAGTTACACAATCACTTTGAACATCTGTTTCTTCATTTACAGAAGAATTTGAAGCATTTACATGAGCTTATATCCATACAGCCCCTCATTTGTAGTAGACATAATATGCTTGTCCCTCTTTTCTTTATCAACACCTCATGAGGGAATATCCCTTGTAAAACTGAGCCCAGAGGAACTCAAATTACTTTCTCATAGTTGAATTTCCATTATGGCAGAATAATTCATTTGGAGAAATAAATATATATCCTCAGTCAGTTGATTAAGCCATGGAAAACTAGGATGATTCTTTAAAAATAATATGATCCCCATCCTTACCTTCCATCTTTTTAGGGATTTAATTTAGGATAAGTATGTCTACATGAGTCAATGCCACCACTAAATACAACCATATCCACTCTCCCATCTTCTAAGAAGACAAGGACTGAATTAAGCCCACATATAACGCCTACAATCACCAATCCAAATTTCTGACTTAAAGAGGAGAGTTTACAATTATTAGAGATTATTTAACTCATATTTCTAACAAATCAGAGCTTCAAATACTAAAAGGCAGGCCACTCACTCTAAAGCAAGGCTTTTAGTAAATCAGTCCTTCTGAGTAATCGCATAAAATGATTAAGCAGCAATCTCTGTACTCACATTCAGCATCCATCATTTCCACTGTCAGCCATTGCTAACAGAAGGAAGGGCATGACTAATATTTTCCTGAATAAGCCACTGTTTACTTCCGATTTGTGCCATAGGAAGTGCCCACAGTTCCTTCTCTACCATTAATACCATCTTGTGAATCAGCTGTGTGGTCAGTCCCCGTGTGAGTCACATCTGTTTCTGCAAATGCTCTGAGTGCTGTGTTGACAAAGGACAAGAAGGAAATTCACGTGGTAGCTTCCTTTCCCTGCCCTTCAAGTCACTGCTACCCACTGAAGTTGTTGGCTGTTCAGTGCTCCATTGCTTTTCAGTGTCTAGCCAGAGTGCCAGGTACCCACAAGGCACTCAGGAAAAAAGTTTCTCAAATTGAGTCTCTGTCCTGCCTCGGGAGGGAGGGAGGAAGGAGAAGGGATAGGGGAAGAGGTTTTCAAGCTTGTGGAGGGAAGTTCTCTTAAAAACTAGGAAGTAAGCAGAAATAAATGAGATCATTGCAAATATATCTGATCGTAGATATAAAGAGGCTCTTAGACTCTGCATTGCTATTCAGACAGGGACAGAAGCTGCAAAGGTGGGATTATGTGTAGAACAGGAGTGAAACTAGGCGACCGCCTTTATACTACAAACCTCTATGGAGTGTTTAGGGTGTAGCGACTGATATGCTGAGCATTGAGCATTGGGGATTTATCAGTGAATCAAACAGTCAGTTTTCTGGAGGATATCTTTACACTATCTTTCCATTGTTCCCTGACCCTGGACTTCACTCAGTCATTTGTATCAGGTAGAGTGTGGGGGGAGGAAAGCATCCTTTGTAGAGCTGGAGTATTTACACAATGGTAACCCTGAAATCTGTCCCATTAGTGAATCCTTCTCCTTGCTCTCTCCCAGGATGGTGCCTGGTGATTTTATTGTCTTTTATGCAGACATTCTTATCTCTTCTTCGGGATACTCTGAGTTTCATCCAGAGGTGAAAACTTATTGCAAAATGGAATCACCAGGAATCTCAAAGCCAGAAAAACAAAAAACAAACAAACAAAAAAACACCTTTTCAACTTCAGCCATTCACATCTAGGACAATGGGTCCATTTTCCTTCTACTGATGGAGGCACAAAATAACCCCCACTGCTGCTCAGAGGGAAAGAGGAAGAGACCCTCTTAGTCCCTAGACACCAGTCCTGCTCCCCTCCCCCTTGTGCTCCCAGTATGGCTCTGGGCTGTGAGAATCAGTAACCATGAAGTGAAGGGAGTGTTCCCTATTGAGAAAAGGTCAAGTGGTAAGAATAAGAGCTGACATTTATTGAATACTGACTCCGTGCCAGGCACTGTTCTCAGCCATTTACATGCATAAACTCGTGTCATTTTATGACAGCCCTTCATGGGGCTGCTGTAAATATCACCATTTTGCAGAGGACAAAACTGAGACCAGAAAGCCTCACTGAGAAAGAGGAAAGCTACAATTCAATCCCAGGCCAATGGACTCCAGAGTCCACTGCTCCTCAAACTCTGGTCTGGAGACAGTGCGGGTCCATGACCTGTTACCAGTGTGTGATGAGACAAGTGTAGAAAATGAGGATAAACACTGGGAAATTTTATAACAATTTGCTGTTTGTTTGGCATGCAAGAGTGTGAGCAGTTCTGGTGTGGTTTAGGGTGCATTCTGGCTATGCACAGTAGGACCACACATAGATTCATGAGTGATTAGAAATTGAAAAGCCAGTCCTGCCCAAACCGGTTTGGCTCAGTGGATAGAGCGTTGGCCTGCAGACTAAAAGATCCCAAGTTCGATTCCGGTCAAGGGCATGTACACTGGTTGCGGGCACATCCGCGGTAGGGGGTGTGCAAGAGGCAGCTGATCAATGATTCTCTCTCATTGATGTTTCTAGCTCTCTCTTCCTCTCCCTTCCTCTCTGTAAAAAATAAATAAATAAATAAATAAATAAATAAATAAATAATCAAAATATATTTTTTTTAAAAAGAAAGAAAAGCCAGACCTTTACCAGACATGGTTTGATAAGCACTGTTCAAAAGCATCGTGCTATGCAGCCAGAAACTTGGTGCTTGCTGTGTATGTGATACATCTGTGAGGTATAAATGTGTGTAGGGAAACAAACACCAAGCCAGGAGCCAGAAGATAATAAGCAGTGGGTATGAACAGTAAGTAAGGGATATTGCATGTTCAATGTTAACAGGTGCCGTCCATCAAAAAACTTAAGGAGTAGAGCGGGGTAAGGTATTGAGTTGGGGGAGGGACTAAGTACTAACCAGAGGTCATTAGGATAGTATGTGACCATTCCCTGGGCAGATAAGCCCTTTTGTAAATGTTTAACTTTGCCTTGGCTTCTCCCTGCCACTCCCTCTCACGTGTCCCATTCTCCTATTTTCTCTCAATCTGTTGACACAGAATCATTAAAGTAATCAAAACATAACAAGGCAATTCATTCTTTGCCAACCAGGAAAGCCCAGTCTATCATGATATGTACTCCAAAGCTCAATTATGGGTTTGGAACAGATGACCTCTAAGATCTCTTCCAACTTTGGAATCCTGTTACTTTGACTGGAAAAAAAAAAAGTATATTGCTCGCAGGGGAATAAACCTTATCAAGGAGGCTCATTTGATACAATTCATGAATTAACTAATTTATTCCCTATACACCTAGTGAGCACCTACTATCAGTCAGGCATTGTCTTAGACATTGATGTTACAGTGATGCATCAGATATAGATTCTGCCTTTGAGAGTTTCAGAGTTCAACAAGCAAGTCAGACATGTAAGGAAAAAAAAATTCAACACAGGTCTTACGTACCACAGCGCATGTCTGAACAGAGTGCCATGAGCGTACAGATGACGGAGCCCGTGATTCCTCTGGTAACAGGAAAGGGAGCATCACAGCACGATTGAGAGGTGGCAACATGTACTCTAGGTTTTAAAGAATAAAGGGGAGTTGGCTCTTTAAAAAATCGTATGATTTTATTTATTGATTGGAGAGAGAGAGAGAGAGAAACTTTTGATTTGCTGTTTTACTTATTTATGCATTCATTGGTTGATTCTTTCATGTGCCCTGAACAGGAATTGAAACCACAAGCTTGGTGAATTTGGACCATACTCTAACAATCTAAGCAATCTGGCCTTTTTGAATAGAGAAAGAGAAGCCAGCTCAGGGAGGAATGTAGAGGTGGAGGCATCCACTTGGGTGACCTATTTAGGGAAGAGAAGAATAGCTTAGTTTGGTTGTAAGATTGGATGCCTGTGTGGATCATGACTAGCCTGTTTTGTTTTGTGTTTGTTGTGAACATCAGTATTTTCCTCAAAGTGTGATTTCAGACACGCACACACGTATACACACACTCATGATTTTCTTTCTTCAAACCTCCATTTCTTCATTTATAACAAAATGTAGAGTCCCAAAGTCATTATCCTGAGTGATATTAATGAATCACAATTTCATGAGTGATTCATCATTTACGTTTCAGTGCCTACCACATACACACATACAGGCACTCAGATTTGGTTGAATGAATAAATGAATCAATAAATGCATCAGTTTTTATCATTAATTATCACTAATATCCTTTCAGCTCCATATGCCATTTCTAGAACCTTTACATGTTCCCACAGCTTTGGATAAACCATTTGTCTGCATACCCTTGACAAGGGATATTTGTGGGTTAAGCATGCATATGAATATACTTACACATATTTAAATAAATAGGCACACAGGATGTCAGAGCATTCAAGAGTCATGGGGGAAAGGGTGCTAGCATTGGAGAGGGGGAGGTGATCAGAGAAAGGCTTGACTATCAAATTAATTTTAATGATTGAGGGAAAGCTGTCTGCTTCTCATCACTTTCTCGCATTTCCCCTTCCATGAATTAGAGCTGACCGTATTTTTCTAATACATCACTCTGCTGTGATCACATGCTTGGCATTCATTTCAGTCACACTCACAGAAAAAAGGGGCTCCATATTGAGGCACAACAGTTCCCTTCTTGGCACGAGCTGCTGAGGATGTTTCCAAAAGTACACAGAGCCTTTCTAGAAGCTCCTCCACGCCCCCAGGATGACTTCACCCACTTACATAAACATGGCTGAAGTTCTTTTACTGTGGAAATGTTCTGACATAAAAAGAATACTCGAATCATCTTCAACAGCACTCATAAGGTTGCCAGTATCACCTCTCACCCATCACTGCCCGTCCTGGTTTTGTTTGTTTGTTTCTTTGCCTGCTGGATTGGTTTAAAGCAAATCCCAGATGCTGCATCCTTTCATGTGTAAATGCTTTGGTATGAATTTCTGAATGGTAAGGTCATGCTTTGTTTGTATGGTTTCCCTAACACCATGACAGTAATGCACCTAGTAAAACCCACAGCAATCACTTCATGTTATACATGGGCCACACTCAAATTTTTCTCATTATCTTACAGTGTTTCCCAAACTTTTGACATATGTGTACCCCTTCTATAATTTTCGTAATGCTGAGTACCCCTCAGCATTACGAAAATTATAGAAGGGGTATAGAAGGGGTATAGTACTCATGAGAACGTAGAATTATGCACAGCTAAGCACGGTGCAGTGCATATCTCCACCAAACTCCGGTGCAATGGGTACCCCCACCAAACTCTTCCCGTACCCCTGGGGGTACACATACCACACTTTGGGAAACACTGATAGAAGATGGCTTCATACAGTTGGTTTATGTGCATCATGACTAAACAAGATCCACACATTGCATTTTGTTGTTTCGATGTGGCAATTTTAGGCAGTTCACTTGAAATATTTTCTTCCTCTCCTCCTCCCCCTACCCCCAAAGCTGAAATATTCAGGAAAGAGAGCATAAAAGCTGCCAAAGCACAGCATGCTGCAACAGCACCATTTTCCCCCCCATAAAGATTTTCCCTCAGTCCATGCTAGTGGCAATCCATAATATGCAAATGTGGGCTCCAGTCAATACGTCTTAGTATGTAGGCCTCCGCATTCTTCCTTCTAGGAATACAAATCAAGGGAGGTACACTCAGGTGAATCCCCAAAAGGGAGTCACCATGGTCTCCCCTTCTCCGATGTCATTTCACTTTCCCCTAATAATCATTGTCATGGTAATGCCACACTATATTTTAGATCGTATTTGAGGGTTTGCATAGTACTTCCACATGTATTCAACTTACTCTAGCCAAGAGTCCACTTGTTAGGAAAAACATTTCATCTCACATGATTTTCCATGAGCCTGTGGAAGAAGACAGGTCCTACTTCTTTCTCACAGATGTGGGAATGGGCTCGGGAATATTAAGCAGCTGAGACCCCATAGTCAGTCAGTGGAGTTAAACGTCGGGTCCCAGGTCAAATGATTTCACACCCAAAAACCTTTGGACCAAATATACCGTGCCTTAACCTTATATAGAAAACCCTGGACCAGCCTTCTGCAAAACGCCCCCTCAGCCAGCCACTATCTGGTGAAATGTCATGTATTCCCTTTAGTGCTCCCTCCAACGTTGGGGTGCCCTGGGTAGCCACTATAAAATGATTGACTAGATTAGGAATCAGGAGAAGGAGAATTATTTGAGAATTGTACAGAGGTAGAATGATCAACCTTCTCATTTTCCCCAGATAGGGAACTTTCAGTGTCAAAACTGGGATAGTTCTGGACAAATAGGATGAATCAGTCACCCTATATGGATACACATGAGCTCCATGACTGACTATGGCAGCTAACAGCCAAGTCCCACTTATGTGCAAGGAACTGTGTATGTTAACTACTCTCCTTCGCAGCCAGTGGTATATCTCCATTTCCTACTTACAAAGGCAAAGAAGTTACTCTCCGCAATACTGTTTGAAAATGATGACGCTGAAACTGAAACTCAAATTAGCCTGGATTTGAAAATGGCCTTTTCTGTCTTCAGTTGTGTGGCCTTGAACAAGACTCAGGGAGTTTTATCAACTCAACCTTGAAAAAAACACACAAAAAAACGGATGCCATACTGAGAGCAGACTGTGGGGGTAGAGGAGGGAAAATCCATTAGGTGCTAGACCCAGAAACGGCAAATCTTCTAATCAAGGTTATTTTTAGAACCTGGAAAAAAGTTAGAGGTGCAGACTTCAGAAAAGCAAACTATAAGTCAAAGCATGGGAAAAATGAAACTCCAGCCACTTATTCAAATGAGACAGTGAAATTTAAAGGTCAGGTGGTGTGTTTCCTGGGGTCAAATTGCTAGGATTCAAACCTGGATGCCACCAACTACTAGTTAATGTCAAATGAGTCACTTACATTCTCTCAATGGAATTTTCTCAACTGGATGACAGTAGTAATTATGATAGTTCCTACCCAACGATCTCACCCACTGATCAGGTCGAGAATTGAACAGAATAATTTATGTAAAGTGCTTTGGGTATGTATCTAGCAGTGTCTAGCCAAGAAACCAGCATCACTTAGATCTTTCGATAGAGATAATGTAACACTTGGAATACTCGGGTGATGAAAAACCTAAGTGAAATAGGGGACAGTAATGCAGCTCAGAGATGTACAGCAGCAGGAAGTCAGCATCACTGGAGCCCCAAGGACCTCATCTTCAAAGACACAGGAATTCAGACATAGAGCAAAGAGGAGAGCTAAGTACTGAAAAGCCTGGGTATAACTGAGACACGATAGCAGGCCTGGCAGGGGCCAATCCTGGGACTGAAGACACCAGGCAGGGTAGGACTAGCAGGATGAAGAATTCGGTGCTCTCTCCCTAGAGGGTCTTACCTGGGGTTCTTTTGAGTCTCAAATGAGTGCTCAAGGCTGAGACTGAGCAGAGCCTTAAAAAGCTCCACCAGAGAAACAAAGGCTGGCAGGAGTCAGACACTTTCAAATCATTGCTAGATAGAGTGTGAAAGGCCAGATCCCTCTTTGACTTCCTTCAAATGCAGGCTCTGTGACTCACTCTCGTAGCATTTTCTTTATTTGCTAAGTAAGATATAAACATGTTTTCTGGGGGATTCCAGTAGAATAGTAAAAATAACAGGAAGCACTCAGCTCTGTTAATTGTGCATCTTAATGTGGCATCAGGACATTTTTCACTACAATGCATTTCCTCCTGATGCCCACCTCAGATGCTTCAGGAAGTCCGGTTAATCTTATGGGAAATTAAGGAGCTGTAAGATTCTGTAGCCATCCTAGTCTAGACTCCGATATTGATCATAGGACAGACAGATTGTAGGAATGAGGTAGAGTGGCCATCTTGTGTCTTAGACATAAGTGCAGACACTCAGTGGAGAGTGACCTTTAATGAATGCCAATCTACTTTATAAAGCAGCACATCTGCAACTCCTTTCAAAGGGTGTGCTAATGGTCACCTAGATGGCCCCTTCTCAGCTTCCTCTGATTCACTTAGGAAAGCTCCTGAGGGCCCACTCAAGGGTTTCATATGTTTCTCATTGATGTTTGCTTTTCAAATGTTTGTCAATTTCAGGCATTTGTGTAGGTCCCATTAACGTTTAAAGAATTCGAGCGGTGAAAATGATCCACAATAAATGGGCAAAATAGAGGCTCTGACTAAAGACTGTATATGCCATCCTCAACATCTTACAGCCCCAGGAAACCCAAGTCCCAGAAAAATTAAGAGGCATCAGCATGGTAGATTGGTAAAGATTTGGTTCCGATTCTTAGCCATGCCATCCACTTGTTACGCATAGTTAACATTTGTATTGAAATATTGTCATATCTACCTCATATGTACCATGTGAACACCTGGCAAATACAGGCACTCAGCAAATAATATATATTTTATTAGAAATATTTATTATTTATATTTTATTAGAAATATTTATTAAACACCTGGTTCTAAATAAAGTTTCTATGTTCTATACCAGTGGTGGCAAACTCATTAGTCAACAGAGCCAAATATCAACAGTACAACGATTGAAATTTCTGTTGAGAGCAACATTTTTTAAACTTAAACTTCTTATAACGCCATTTCTTCAAAATAGACTCGCTCAGGCCATGGTATTTTATGGAAGAGCCACACTCAAGCAGCCAAAGAGCCGCATGTGGCTCGAGAGCCACAGTTTGCCTACCTCGGTTCTATACCAACATCACAGGACACTGATTTCTAAAATGTGTGAATCATTATGTAGTCGTCATTTGACTTATTATTTAACCATTAAATACAAGTCCTTTTGCTTGACTGACATTTTAAGATTTAGACTAAATCACAGATTCAAAGTATTAGAGTTGTAAGGACCTAAAGGCCTTAGCAATTCTCAACCTAATCACCCACCAAATGTTATCATTATTTCTCTAGGAAACCTGGCCAATGGCTATTCTGTAACCACTGCAAATGATGACAGAGCCCACTAGGCACCCAGACAGGTTATTACATACTGAGGAACCTAGTGGAGACTGTTATTCCCTGAGAAAAATTAGAAGTGTTTCTTTATTACTTCCACACACAAGCCGGAGGCTCACTTTCAGGAGCCACCCACAATACAGACTCACTGCAAGTATTTGAGAGCAGATTTATCTCTCTCTCCAGTCTTCTTGTGTCTTGGAAAAAGTCCTTCATCTCATGTAGCCAGTCTTCATGGTTTCCAGACCATCTCAACCCTAACACTGACCACCCTCTTACTGGATGCTCACGTCTGCACTGCCTTCAATACGTTGATGCTTTTAGGCAAAATTGCCAACAGTATCCTCAGAAGTGGTTTAGCCAATGGGGAAGATAGTGATCCATTCTATGTATTTCCATTAATGGAATTAATGTTATCATCTTAAATGATAACTTTCAATTTTCTAATTCACCTCACTAGTTTCTTTCAGCATTTTAATTTGTTAAAGTCATTTTGAATTATATAACATTTATATTCCCTATGCATCCCTACTGTGGCATCTTCTAAGTAACAGGCAAAATTTTTAAATAGTCCTTAGTAATCAGTCTCGACGACAGGCACTTCTGTGTGACACCAAGCCATTATTAATATTCCTAACTCTGCATCTGCCAGTAGCATCATCCTGAGCAGCACTTGTCAAAACTTCATCCCTGGGGATGTCAAAAGAGGTGCTTTATCAGAAACTTTCCAAAGGATTCTTCAAGTGAAAAGGTCTGTGGATTGCATTTCTGATTGAATTGTCATGTCAATGACAACACAGTCCTATGTTCTCAGAATTTAATATTGGGGTCTTGGGAATTTAATATTGGGGTCTTGGGAAAGTACTTTTATAGATTTCAATAGAGAGGTCTCAAGCAAATCCCAGCCCAGGTGCCAGAGTAGACTAAATCAAAAGTTCTTAACTTCTAGGAATCCATGCATGAACTTCAAAAACTGTAATTCCCCTAGAATCATAGACAGTGTTTTATGGTTATGTGAATGTGTGCATTTTCTTGGGATAAAGTCCCCAGCTCTAAAGAAACCTATGTTCAAACACTACCATTGAACAAGATAAAGTTTAATTAAAGATGCCGTAAATTTAAGCTTGTCCTAGCCCTTCATCATATTTCCTATCTGTGCTATGCAGCAAGGCCATACAATCCCACTTTCATGCTCCATTCCTTTCCGTTGGCTTCAGACAGACAAATGTACTGCACTTACACCTGCTGGGCTTACTATGCTGTAAAACCAGCGGCACATTCACACCTTCAAAAATTGCATTCAACATAAACATTTCTGAGGGCCATCTCAACCCCTTCCAGTGAATTAGTCTTCTGATCTAGTGTTTATGAGAAGAGATTTTATTTTTATTTTTATTTTTTTTAATGAGAATGAATCATGTGGACAGAAATGAAAAAAAGGATTTGGGTTTTAGTAAGTGGGGAAAAGTATAGGTGAACTGATTTTGGATCAAGGGTGCAATTAGCAAGGCTAGTCCCCGAGTTCGTCCTTGGGACTAGTACACACAGCATTTCTTTCCTGTGGGCACCCAGGAAAGAAATGTTTTCGGGAGGATGAGTAGAGCAGCTTCAGAAAGGGACTGATGATCACTTCCTTCCCAGAGCCATTCTGTATCTAATTGGGAAGAGAGAATGCACTTTCTCTTCATTTGGGTCAGTTAGAAATTCCCAAGTCTCCTTGTCCTAGCTCACGTCTGCATGTCCTCCTACATGTGTCCCCTGTTCATGGGTGCCCTTTCTGCTTGTATCACTTTCTACAGTGCTCCACTGTCACCTTAACACCTTATCCAGGAAGATTTTGCTGACCACTTAGACCGATTCAGATGTTCTCACTGCAAGCAAAGTACATACAGGGATGGAAACCTTCTGGTGAGCTCTGGCTTCACCAACTCAAAGCTGTAAAGTGACCACAAACCGCACAGGGGCAATAAACCTGGTCCCTTCTCTCTGTCTGGGGTATTGTGAGAATAGATGTATGTAGGCTCTTTAAGCCCTTCAGAGAAAAGGTGCTCTCTAAATCTAAGTGATTATTCACACATTATCCAACACAAATTGAACCTCCTTCCCTTGGAGACTGTTTCATTACTAATTTCACTGACAGCAGTTGATAAAGTTGACATTTGGTTTTAATGGCACCGGCTAATAAGCTGTCAGAAGGTTTCATAATCTTACAAAGTATTAGATTACATTACAGATATTAAAATTAGTCTTAGAATTAACATAATCTACATTGGCTACTTCACTGAATTAATCTGATAGGATATTCTAAGTTTTGTTCTTCTTCACCCTAGGAGGACTTACATCTTTGTTGGATATGAAGAAGAAATGTTTACAGATTGTCCTAAGTGTGTGTGTGTGTGTGTGTGTGTTCTGCTTATATAGTTCTGATCATGAATATTCAGTCCGTGTCAGAGTAACTGGCATTTTGGCTCAATGTTTTGAACTTTTGAAAATACACACAAACCTGCAGCACCTGGCTCTGCTTAGATCCCTTTATAGCTTTCATTTGTTTGAGACCACTCCAATAGCTATCATGGAAAGAGTGTAACATTTAAAGTTAAGCTGAAGATGACATCACTATAATTGCTTCTATTTATTGAGAGTCTCCTGTGGATTAGTGCTTTTCATCATTATTAATTTTCCTGTGGATTAGTGCTTTTCATCATTATTAATTTTATCTTTGCTACAACCTTTTAAGATAATTTTATCAATTTAAACGCCCTCATACTTACAAGTGACAGAAAACCCAACTGGCTAGAATAAGAAAGAAAATTTATTAACTCAAATGCAAGTCCGGGGTAGAATCCAGACCTCAGACATGGCTTAATCAAGGACTCAAATGATACCAGAGAACCTTCCCCCCCTACCCCCATTCTGCTTCTTTTATTTTATTTTAATTTTTTAAAATATATTTTATTGATTTTTTTTACAGAGAGGAAGAGAGAGAGAGAGAGAGTTAGAAACATCGACGAGAGAGAATCATCGATCAGCTGCCTCTTGCACACCCCCTACTGGGGATGTGCCCGCAACCAGGTACATGCCCTTGACCGGAATCGAACCCGGGACCTTTCAGTCCGCAGGCCGATGCTCTATCCACTGAGCCAAACCGGTCCCGGCGTGCTTCTTTTAGATGGACCCTATTCTCAGGGCCCCTATGGTGATTCTCATTAGCTCGAACTCACAAATATAGTACCCAATATAAAAGAATATCTATTTCTTCCATCAGTTCAGAAAAGAATTAAATTTTCTTGGATCTGATTGGCCTGACTTAGATCATGTGATCAGTTCTAAGCCAATCATCAAAGCCTGAAGCTTGGAATGCACTGGTAGTTTGTACTGATTGGTTTAACCTGTTTTACGCTGGAGTGGAAAGATAGAGACAAACTCATCCAAAGCATAAGAACCAATGGTAGGGTGACCATAAAAACAAGATTGTGGTGATGTTGTTATAGGAATGAAAATTGGGAAAGAATAGACACAAGACAGCAATATCAATAAATATCAATTACAGATTGGCATATCTTCATATTACTGAAGAGGAAGTAGAGGCTCAGAGAAGTTAAGAGACTTACGTGATGTCATACATCTAATAAATGGGAGGACCAGAATTTCAAACAAAAACCCTATGACTCAAAGCTAATGCTCACTGTCTTCTAGAGGACACAGCAAAATGGTAGCCTACATGGGAAGCAGCATATCTAACCGAGCCTTAAAAAGGCAGGTCCCAGACGTCCACTGTCTTTGGGATAGAATGAGCTAGAAAGCAGAGCCATCTGTAACCTCCACTGAATGCCCTCTGTGAATCCAGTCAAAGGGAGAATCAAAGAACTTGCATTGGTGGGAACAACGGTGGGGCGGGAGGACACTGGCATTTTCAGCTGCCCTTCCTAACATTTCTTCCAATCTATGCCTTCCTTAATCCTTTCCCATCTCAGTAACTATCATTAATTACTGTGTTCTATTATCTCATATCTGATAAATCAGTAAGTTCCCGTGACCCCAACTTCCTCCAAATCATAACCTGGGTCTAGCCTCTTCTCTCCACCTCCATTACCATCGCTTTAGTCCATCTTACAGCTTCTCCCCCTTTTCCCTGCAAGAGTCCTCTAACAGATCTTTCTGATCCCACTCCCTCCTTTGATCTATCGTCTAGACAGCTGCTAGAGTAAAGCTTTTAAACTTTGCATCAGATTACCCCACTCCTCTGCTCCAAGCCTTCAGTGGTTTTTGCATCATCCATGGATAAGTTCCAAAATCCTGTATGATCTAGCCCCTGCACACTTTCTGATTTCATATCACGTAAGTGTTCTCTTAGCTCACCATGCTCCAGCTTCTGCAGCCTTCTTTCATTTCCTAGGATTCCTGCCTTAGAGACACACCACTGGATGTTCCCTCTGTTGGAAACCTGCATGCCCTTGATATTTCACAGCTGGTTCCTTCAGACCAGGCAGATTTCAGCTTACATTATAAAGAGCCCATCTTGACCGCCCCAATTAATTCAACTATCCATAACTCCATCACTTATTTTAACTCTCTGCATAACATTGACCATTATTCATTATTTTTCTTCTTTCCTCCCACAAAGATGTAAGTTTTATGTAATCAGGGACTTTGTTTTTTTTACAACTATATTTTCCGGGTCTAAAACAATGCCAAGCACTGGTGAGTGAATGAATAAATGATTTAATTATGAATTACATCTTTTATTTTGAATTTTGTGCAGTAACTTTGACATCTGCCGTGTGTGTGTGTGTGTGTGTGTGTGTGTGTGTGTGTGTAAGTACTAACTCTGTATGGGCAGGAACAAACTCTGAACTTCTATTTTCCTGGAACCTAACACAGTGAATTGAATGAGACTTTGTATTGATCTCACCATAGAGAAAGGACTCAGGATTTCCGTAGTTATGACCTGTACTTCTCTTTGGAGTGGTGTTAAGGAAAGAGCTTGGATTCAAAGACAGCCAGGCCTGATCAGGGGTTCCTACTCCACCATTGGCTGCTCATGTATCCTTGCCTTAAGACAGCAGTTGGAGAAGTTTAGTAACTTATCAACTGTACAGGAATAATAACACAACTCACCTCACCAAGTTCTAGTGATATTCAACAAAACCAACCAGGACACCTGACACATGGAAGGCAGCCCATAAATATTTCTTCTCTTCTTGTAACGGAATGTGTCATTAATTATAATTCACACAGTTCTTGTTGAGAATATTATCCTATCTAATGAAGAGGGAATATGCTAATTGACCGTCACACCTTCAAAGATGGTGGCGCCCACAGCCACGAGAGAGTGGCACCCAGTCCCCTCAGCCCCCAGAACCCCCTGTCTCAACTCCTCAGCTGCCCAGGGCCAGCCCAAGGCATAAGCAAGCCTTAGATGGCGGCTGCTCAGCTGACACCCAACACACAGGCAAGCCTCAGATGTCAGCTGCCTAGCAGCCCAGGGCCAGCCCAAGGCACAGGTAACCAGGGCTGACCAAGGTGTGGGCTGCCAGCAGTGGCAGCAGCAGAGAGGTGATGGGGTGTCACTTTCCCTGATTGCTTGGGTTGCCTCCCACCCCTGAGGGCTCCTGGACTGTGAGAGGGGGCAGGCCAGGCTGAGGAATGCCCCCTCCAGTGCATGCATTTTCATGCACCAGGCCTCTAGTATTATATATACCAGATACTGCAGGTATTGGAGGGGAGGGATCACACACATATAGAACTCTTGGTCACTGTGTTGTTCTTTTCTACTGGCTCTTCCAGATTCACTCTCCCTTCTTCCCCACATGCTCCCTGGTCTGTGCCCTATAAGGCAGACCTATATTAACAGTATCAATGGCTTTTCTTGCCTTCTGGATTCTGGTTGGGTTTGACCAATAGAGAGCATCAGCAGGACACTGGAGAGAGGGAATGTGGTCAGAGGATTTAGTCCCCTGGTTCCATCTCTTGGGGATGAGTGAGGACTAAGTGCCTCCTTCAACTGAGAGCCGCAACCCTCTCCTGACTGGCTCCCAGTAACTGCATTTTCCCTTTTCCCATTTCAGCACAGGAGTGCTGAAGGCTCCCACGGAGGTAATTATCCCCTGGGGTTTTTGCACACCCACTAACACATTTGTAAATATGTATTTAAATTTCCCTCCAAGCATCCAATTTGAGAGCACCATCTGCTCGCTACCCAGATCCTGCCTGAAACAGTTCCTATCTCTAAGGAGTTCACATCCTAAGAACTCATCATACCAGAAATCAATAACACTAAATGGACCAAAGCAAGAGTTCTTCCCTGCCTGCACCTACCTCATGGTGCATCATTATATTGACTTTATTCATTACCCAGCTTCCACAAGAAGCCATAAAATATATGTGTTTATGAAACAACAGACAGAATTGATAAGTGCTGCAGGTTAAACATTATTTCTCTTTGATTAGTGGGTTCTCATCTGATCAAGTCATCTGAGGAACTTTTAAAAAAATGCCCATGCCCAGGCCAGCTCTAAACCAATAGAACTGAAACCTAGGCATATTTGCAAAAGCAACCCACTTGTTTCCAATGTGAAGTCAGGTTGAGAACAATGGCTTTAAATATTCCTGGAGAGACCAAAGCAGTAGCTACAGGGCTAGGTGAGATGTTGCATGATCATTTGCAGCCTCACATTGCAATTGCTCCCAGACTCTTTGCTCACTTCCAGATTCCTCTCACGTTAGCCTCCATTGACTCTGTCTTAGCCATCATTCTTCACATAACTCAGATTGACCTGGCCGTCAACAAGGAAGGGTTTATGGTATAACTTGTTATGCATTTCCTTTGAATGTACTTAATAGCGGCCCCTTGGTCTCAGTCTTCAGCTCCAAGGATAGAAAGCATGCTGCCATGACACCTGCCCAGAACTCCCAGTCCCCAGCCTGCCAGGTCAGCAATGCCCTGTGGCCTCCCCCTTCCGCGGATGACTGGCCCCGGGAGGTATACAATATAACACTACAGAGAAAAATTATTTTCAGAAATGGGTCTCATCAGGGATACATTTTTCACATCACTTAGCGTGCTGAGAATATTCAAGAGGTCTCATAATCACTATCAGCAAAGTGGACTGTAAGTACCCAACTTAAGCAGATCAAGGGACCTTGGTAATCAACTCATTCCAATCTCTTAATACACTGGATTTGTATGCAATTGTGTCTACCCCCAACAGCTAATAAATATGATAGCTCTTTGTAAAATACAGAATCTTCTACACATGTGATTATCATTACTGTCTCTATGACTAGAACTTCAGACAAAAAAAATGTTGCTAACATATTTAAGATAAAGGAAATAAAAATAAACTAGATGAATTTAAGCCAATTTAATAATAGTAATGTTGGGAATGAAATTATGTCCACTGATACAAACTTTACAGAACAGCATGTTATGAATCTATGTAGATTTAAGTCTGGACATCCAAAGTTATGTCACAACAACATATCTGAGGCATATTTCCTGGTAAGAAAGTTAAGTGAGCAGGAAAAGGGGTCAGTAGGGTGGTGAGTTAAGAGGAAATGGTTATTGGAAGCGGCAACCACAGGGCCACTCTTTTGACTAATACCAAGATGAATTAGCTGCTGATGACTTTCCAAGTGGCAAACATTCTGATTAACTTCCAGTCAACCAAGCTGCTGAGGTTTCTCTTACTGGTGACTCTACCGTGCCACTGTGGACCTGCAAAGAAACTATCTGTAACTAAAACAGAGAAAGCTGGCTGTTCTCTCCTGTATGACCTTAATGTCAATTCAATGTGAATTACACTTGACGTGAAAGCTAAAGAAATGATTTGATGTGATTAGCACACATAATTAGAAACTGATGTATCATAGACTTTCATATATGCATATTCATACATCTGCTCAGTAAACATTGCTGGAGCAGCTAGGGAGCTCTTGGCACCGTGCTATGCTATGGTGAACCATGAGAGCTCTAAGGCACGGACCTTGCTGCTCTAGCACACATGATCTTACCTTAAAGAAACAGACATGCTATTTGAATAAAAACTATCAGCTAAGTGCTGTGATAGACACGTGAACAGAGAAAAACGGGGCCATGGAGAAGGGAATTTTGGGGCTGCCTGGGAAATAACCAGGGTTGCTTTACCTTAACTTTCCTTCTAGATATGTAACTTGTAAGGCAGGTTAAGCAGCCTCAAATATTCCACATTTTAAATAGCTTACATTTGTTAAAATGCCAAATATGAATGGCCCTAGTTGTCAAAACAAGCTATGATTTTTAGATCCTTCTCCACAACTATGAGAGCATATATTGTGTGAGTAAATTAGAGCTTATCATATCATATATTTGAGGGAAATGGAGCAACCTCATGAGAAAGTGGGGGGTGGGGTATTTTGAGTGGGTAAAGCTCGCTTTGAGCCCGGATCTGCCCCTGAAAACCTGTGTGTCTTCAGGCAAATTATTCATCTTATTAAAGCCCCAGTTTCCTCACCTATAACATAGAGATGCTAATACCTAGCGCACAGCTTTGTGTACAGTGAGAGAATCTATATAAACGTTAAGCAAACATGTGTTGGTTCCTAATGACCTCTGATTGTTCTTGATTGTCCTGGAGCCATGCTCAGAAGGAAAACATCACTGTCAGGCTCTGAGTTTCAAAACAGTGGAGCTTGCTTCAGTCCCAGGGAGATGATAACCTTGACAACCACACTGATGCCAGAGGGCGGAATGCATTTCTTAGAACTTCCACAGCTGCTTACTTTTCTTTCTACCTATCTCTTACTTGTTTTTAATGTAGAAGGAACTGGAACTTGGAGGAGTAACTGTGGAGGACAGCACAGAGTGGGACCTGAGGGAAGCCACACTGTATACAGAAAAGAAAGCTTCCAGTCGCAGAAAGTCTGGTGGGTTTTCGCCTGTGTTAGACTCCGTTTGCCAGCTGTTTTCTGCTGGGAGCACTGCTTTTACAGATGTTAATATCATAATGTCCGGAGATCACACCTACCTAAGATGATGATGGAAACCAGATGTTTTTACTAAATCATGAAATAACAAAGAGGTTAAAATTATTGTGAAAACTACAATAGAAAGGCAGGCCAGAGGATCCTAGCTTCTTGAGGACTGAGTTCCGACAAATGCCAGGCAGTCCCTCCATACTCCGCCCAGCTTCCAAATCCTGTGCTGGCCATCTCCAATGGGAGAAAGAGGTCAGATTCATTTTCAAATTGAAAGTTTCAAAATTGTTTTTCTAAAAATAATTATCCAACAGCGTCTCTTCCCATTCCATTCCCAAATATTTCAATGCAAAGATAAGGCTGAGGAAGGCAGGTGTCTGGGGAAGAAGGGGCAGAGGAAGGAGGCACAGGATTTGGAATCTGAGTGGACTTAGGAGGGTTTGCCTGACAGGGCTGTTCTGCACACAGGGTGGGAGCCCAGTCAGATGTTGGAGGGCACCCCAGCAGAGTGGCAGCCTGCCATGGGGCGTCAGATCCTGAGTGGCCTCTGGAGGGCATTTGCGAGGGAGTGTTACCCTGCTGGGTTCCTGGAGTCCGAGCAGGCTGCAGGGAGTGTGCACATAGGAGCCAGCAGTCCTGGCCATCAGGTATGGGCTGCCAGAGCCTGAGAAGGATGAGGAAGTTTTGGTGTAGAGGACAGTGCCAGAGCCTGAGAGGGTGGAGGAGGTCTCTATGTGGGTGGAGAGAGTGGCCCAATGCAGGCTATCGGCGCCTGCGCAGGGTAAAGGTGTCCCTGCAGCAGCAGTGGCCCAGCCATGGGGCCTGGAGCCCACGCGAGGTGAGGAAGACAGGCTGCCGGTAGACGGGCAGCAGTGGTGGCAGAGATGTGTCAGAGCCTGGGCAGAGTGAGGAGGTGTCCATGACTGGCAGAGGCACCATAGAGGGCATGAGAGACCAAGTAGGGCGGTCAGGTGATCTTTGGAAATATGAGGGGTGGCAGTTGTGACAGGAGACTGGCTACATACAGCGGGAATGATCACGTAAGTAAATGCATTAAGGATAATGGAGTCAGTATTCTCACTATTAAAAAAAAAAAAAGTCAAGCTGAGCATTGACCTATGAACCAGAAGGTCACAGTTCAATTCCTGGTCAGGGCACATACCCAAGTTGTGGGCTTGATCCTCATTGGGGGCCCTATACGGGATAGCCAATCAATGATTCTTTTTCATCATTGATGTTTCTATCTCTCTCACTTTCTCTCTGAAATCAATAAAAAAAAATTTATTTTAATAGGTCAAAATAAAAAGGAGCCCTGGCTAGTGTGGCTCAGTAGGTTGGGCATCGTCTCTGCACCAAAGGGTTGCCAGTTTGATTCAAGTTGGGGCACATGTCAGGGTTGTGGGCTCAATCAGGAGGCAGCTTGTTGATGGTTTGCTCTCATCAATGAATGTTTCTCTCTCTCTCTATCTCCATCTCCATCTCCATTCAAAGGAAGAAAATTAGAATGAACTTTGTAATGTTGAATTTGAATTGGAGGTATCAATGTAACATCATGGTTTTTAATATAGAACAAGATCCATAAAAAAATGAGTAGGAAGTAAATGTGTGCACATGTATATCTAAGGATAATGTGACATATTCCATAGCTCTGAACACAAAAAGGGACTAAGAGCAGGGTCATTCCAAAAGCATGAGTCACACATAGCACTCACACCTTGGCTGCTAACCACTGAATTTCTATGGAGAAAAATGACTGATTCCTGGGACAGGGTGAGCATGAAATGAGCCTGAACATCTTTCCTGAATATAAAGAAGTCCTCAAAGATGGATGGCAACACATCAAGGGGACACATGGGCCAGCTCAAAAGGGGTTCCACTGGTCAAATAACAGACAGTGCATCAGAAAATAATAAAGCAATGGATGATAACCTATTGAATAAAAGCAGAGTCCAAGTGTCTACACTGATGTAAATACATCAATGCATAAATTGGAAGGTTGATGAGTCAAGGATATTTACATGGTTTCATACGTAATGCCTCCCTTCAAGACACAGTGACCACAGTGGAAAGAGGAATCATTACAGTGAAGGGCCTGGCAGGGTCCACTTATTCAAGTGATTAAAGTTAACATCGCCAGTCCTGGTACCAGTGGAAACCATGGGCGACCAGATAGGAAATGACAAGACAGACACAGCATTACTTCAATGATATTCCCAGCCCAAGGTGCACAGATTGAATCTGATAATGAAGGAACACCAAACAAACTGAAGGCAAGGGGCACTCTACAAAGTAACCTGCCTGTGATCTTTCAAACACATACACATCTTGAAAGCCCCCAAAAATTATTTTAAAAAATGAGAAATTGTCCCAGACTAAAAGAAACTAAATAGATGTGAAATCTAAAAACACTAAACTGCACTTTTTGTTAGCACTATGAAACTTGGAGAAACTTAAATGGGTCTGAGGATTAGACAACAGTAATGTACCAATTTAGCTTTTGATTTGGATGGTTATTTCATGATTATACAGGACATTGTTCTTGTTTATAGAAAATGAATATAATTATTAAAGAATAATTGAACATTATTTGGGTGAATTACTCTCAAATGGTTGGGGGGGCACGGAAAGAACATTCTTTATGCAGTACTTGCCATTTTTTATTTAAATCCAATATTGTTTAGAAATCTCTCTGAAAAAGTCATTGAAAGGTTTCCTCACAACCCAACAAGTTCCCACCCCTCAGTCATTTGGAATATGCAAACTTCGTGCTTAATGAGTATTCTCACCTTTTTATAGCAACCTCTGTGAAAGGAACTCAGACCTATTCTGAGGAAGATAATCTGGGCCATAAGATTCATAGGGAAGTGGTTGGCAACATGACAATCCCAATGAGATTTCTTTTCTTTTTTTAGCTAACTGATTCCACTTAGGAATGAAAGTTTAAATATTCTGCTGTGACCTTTCTGCCTGAGAGGAGAGTTTAATTACCTGCCCAGTTTACATAAATTATGTCGCCTATTTGTCTAAAATTGAATCCTAGGCAGAGATCAATATGGCCTCAGAAACACCAAAGCAAATGACTTCTCTCAAATGCCATCAAAGGTCACTGGAACCTTTCCTGCTTGGATGGGGACACCCTCTGTTCGACAACCTAGAGCATGTCATGGGCCTGCTGCCTGCTGCCTTAGGTTCCAACCACAAGAGCATGATTGATCATCAGTGAGAGGACACCGGGTACAATCTCCCTCAGGAGTCAGCTGTGTGGAATTAATCGAATACCATGATGAGTCTGATTCATCATTCTCTAAAAAGGGGGTGGAGGTAGGGAATGGCACAAAACACACCCGGAGCTTGATGCATGAGGTCTCGTGAAAGTAAACTGCAATTTATACTCAGGATCCTGGTGGCTACAGGCTGTGCATGTGCTATTTGGTTGCAGTGCTACACAAATATCCAGGGAACAAAGTATCTTTGAATTTTTTCTTATTATTCTTCCTTTGAGGAAGAAGATTGTTGGTGAGGGCCAACTATGTGTCTGGCCTTATTCAAATGACCACATTATTTATACCTCTAGCATGAAATATTTTATAAAGTGTAAATTGATTTCAGAGAGAGGTAGAGTTTTCATCTGGGAGACAAAGTTTCATTGAGGGTATGATATTTGACTGTTAATTTGGAGAAGGTGATTGTAGTCAATATTTGGAAAATGAAGGCAAGAGGAAATAACAGGAGCAGTGGCACAGACATTGTGCAAATCCAAAGTCCAACAACTTATCACTATGACCTGAATGTCAAGGTAAAAATATTGAAATGATAGGACAGCTCATGAGTGCTGAAGTCAGGCCCTCATAAAGCATAAGCCAGAGAGAGAAGAATCCTCCAAGAAACAGATGGAAAAACTAGAGGGTTCCATGAGCTTAACGACAAAAGGGGGAGAGATTCCATTAGAAAAAATGGATGAACAAGGTCAGCAGGTAGAACTGAGAAAACACTATGATAATGCAGGAGCAATTCCAGCCTAGGGAAGCATGGCACACATCAGATCTCAAGGGAAGGGAAGAGAGTCTGTAGTGAAAGTCAGTGCAGAAGGTGTGGGTTGAGCTTTCACATGATTTGGTGGTGAATGGAGATAGGGAGGGAAAGATATCAGTGAAAACAGAATAAGGAAAGAAACAGAAGGGAATAAATTTGATCATGAAAAGCAAAACACTCTGGTAGGCAGAAGGGTTGAGTGCAACATAAAATAAGGAAAATCACAGGTAATTGTTAAATCAATTTGGGGTATGAGAAGATGGAAATGAGAGTTCAGGTATATGATTATCTCTTTCAGCAGAATGAAGGAAGGGGAAGATAAGAAATTTTAAGATAGGTGTGAATATGTCAGATCTCTTAAGGTTTAGAAAGTTCTTCCCCAAAGACAGAAACAAAGACAGACAATCCTAAATTGTTCAGGAACATAAGCTTCAAAGTCTGAAGAACATCAAGGGCCACAGGCTTGCTGGAGCTCTCCTTGGTGCTGAGCACTGGACAGCTGCCTAGATCAGTGCACTATGAATAAGAGTCCCACAGAACACCATGGTGCATAGACCTGGAGGTGCTGTACAAGAAATTTCCTTGAACACTTTAAGGTTCATCCACTTGATAAAAAAATATTAAATCAATGAGTGGAAAAGGCTTGAACTGAGAGGTAATCTGGAACATAGTTCAGATGCTGTCACTAATTCTCTGATGATCTAGTCAAGTCACTTCTTTCCTCCGATTTTCACTTTTCCCTCCTTTGAAATGCTGATAACAGCCTCAGGGAATCTTGTATGCTTTCCTAGTTCAAATAAATAAATGTGTAGTAAGGCCTTTAAAGTTGACAATATTTTCTTGCTTTTGTGGTTTCATGAAGCAGGAGTGTTGAGGAATAAGACCTTCTCCCAACACTGATGTTTGGGATACAGATTATAACTCCTTATAAAGTACATTGTGGAAGGTACTGTAATATAGGTTTTAGCAGACCTAGGTAAGTTCATGCAGAAGGAAACCAGGGAGACCAACGTGTCTCTAGAGAATTGTATACAGTTGACTCTTGAACAACATGGGTCCACTTATATGCAAAATTTTCCAATAAATACAGTAAATATATTTTCTTTGCCTTATAATTATCATAATAACATTTTCTTTTTCCTAGCATACTTGATTGTAAGAATTCCATAAATACATATAACATAAAATATGTGTTAATTGACTATTAGATAAGTAAGGCTTCCAGTCAACAATGGGATATTAGTATAGTTAGCCAAATGTGTCTGTGGATTCCAAACCATGGATAAAATATATTATATTCACTCTGCAGTTGGTTGGATTCATGGATGTGAAAGCTGCAGATATAAAGTACCAACTGTAGTTAAGTTTTTGCAAACTCAAAAGTCCCACATAACCAAATTTTCAACTGCATCGGGAATCAGAGCCCTTAAACCCCATGTTGTTTGAGGTTCAACTATATAATCATATATAATAAAGAAAATTGAAGAAATCAAAATGTCCAAAATCAGTAGGGGTATTAAATACAATAGTATATGCTGTCATTAAAAACAGTTATTAAAAGTTTAGCTAACATAATGGATATTGGTAAATTATTAAAATGTTTGGTTAATTATTTAAAATAGTGGATATAGGGCATGGCTTCTAGCTCTAATAAGTGTCAATGCCTCCAAACACTCTCTTATATTTTTCATTAGCTCCCATCACCACCTTAAAAATATATATTCTAGTTACCATAGTTATTTTTATCTCTCCAAATAGGGGAGTATAGTTCATGAGGGTCATAATAATTTGTTCCTTCCGTTCCCTTCTTAACATAAAAGCATACTTGGCAGACAATAGGCATTCAACAAATATTTGTTGAATAAATGTAATGTCAAATGAAAAGGCAGATAAATTTAGGTAAAGAGCATGGTGATTCTAATTGCATAAAGCTAAATATATGTATGCATGCAAGTCTGAATATGTCTTGGGTATTTATCATTAATTTATAATCATCTTGAAATGCAAAAATATACAAGAAGTACAAAATAGCCACTCATTTTTTTTAAAGTAGGGGTGTCGAACTCAATCAGAGAAGGGGCCAAAATCTAAAATCCAGCCTAAATCGCGGGCCGAATGGTTTACTGAACAGTAATAAACTGACAATGTCATAAACTGACAATGTCATAAACTGACAGCAGAGTGCAGTGATGACAGCACGGTGCGGGCCACATTGCAAGGCCTGGCGGGCTGGATTTGGCCTGCGGGCCTTGTGTTTGACACATGTGTTTTAAAGCTTAGGTGGTTTTATTAGACTTTAAATTCAATATGTGATTATCAATGAGATTTAGGAGTGTATGTGTGTAGTAATACTGTGTTGCCTGGTCTCTTCTTTCTATTGTGTGGCAACCCTGACTCTCCTATTTCCTTCATCTCCACTGCTTCTTCTGTAATCTCAGCTTGCACCATCATCTCTTGCTTGAACTGCCTCAAAGCCTTTTAGCAGGTCTGTCTGGAATCACTCTTGATCCTACAATCCATTCTACATACAGCTTCTACAACTTAAAACTGTAAAACTGATCCCACCATTCCCCTAGGAAAAACCCTCAACAGCTGCCCTTCACACTCAGAATACAATCCAAACTCCTTACAAACCACAGCCTAAAGACGCTGGCCAACTTCACCAAGCCCTCCCACATTCACCTCACTTAACTACACTTTTCCCCTTATCCTTAATACACTTTTTCCCTTATCCTTAAAACACAAAAGTTGGGTTTCTTTCGAACCTTTGTACTGGGCTTACGTTTGCCTAGAATGCCTTTCACTCTGCTGATTTCAAGCTGGCTGCTGCTCACCAATATTACTTCCTAGAGAATCCTCCTGGACCACCATCCACTCCAATTCTACACAGCTTGTATTCCTTCTATTGCCTGGTTGTACTGATGTTATAAACCTGTATCCTTGTCTCAAATTACCTTGCCAATTCACTTATGTATTTATTGCGTGTATCTGTTGCCTTCCCTTAAAAAAAGCAGGGATATTTTCTGCCTTCTCTGTATTCCCAAGATATAGCACAATCCTAGATATATGGAGTTACTTAGAAATTACTCGTTCAATGAAAATAATGATTTTGACCTGAACTCATATCTGTTCCAAAGTATTGTATTCTTCCTTCTCAATTGTCAGAATCTTTCATTCTGGTTCTTACTATTAATCTTTTCTCCTTAACCCTGCTTTCATAAGGTTTTGAAGCCAGACTTGGACTTTGAATGATAAAGGTATGGGTAAAGATATAAACAGGGAGTATTCTAGGATGAGGACATGTGAGAGCAAAGGGACAGAAAAAGGTAAGGGATTTGATGATGTTCATGAAAAGCTATTGTAAAGTCTACAGTTATTACATTAATCAGAACTCTTGTTTATAACAAACAGCCAAAACAAACTGCTTTTAAGCAAGATAAATCAATAAAAAATTTAAAAAGTTTGTGTGTGTGTGTGTATTGACTCATGTTATAAGAAAACTTAAGAATATACTGGCTTCAGGAATTGGTCAATCCAGGTGATCAAAGAATATGATCAGAAATTTCATCTTTTATATCTGTTTCTTCTACACTGGCATTTTTTTTTTCAAGCAACCTCTCCTCAGGTAGAAACAACCACCAACAATTTCAGCTTAGCAATCTCAGTAAATAGATAACACTTTCTCCCCAATAACTACAGCAAAATTTCTAATGGCCTTTTGCTAGCCAGCCGTATTAGTTGGCTCTGTAGGCTTGTCTGGGCTCTGTGTATGCCTGGGCAGTGGTGGACTAGCTGTTCTAGCGTGACCTCAGGTGGGACAACTGCGTTCTTCCATGTGTCTCTTATCCTCCAGCAGCTTAGCCCAGACTTTTCTCATGACAGATGGTTCTAAGACAAACAGTAGAAATCCCCATGACAGTTTGAAGTCTAGACTGCAAATTCTCACAAGATGATTCCTGCTCTATTCCATTGGCAATACCAAGTCACGAGGCCAGTCCACTTTGAAGAGACTGGGAGGAACTTGATGGGAAGAGCTGCAAGGTGATGTTGCAAAGGGCATGGATACAGGGAAGGTGGGAAATTGACCTCATTTTCTGCAAGCAGCCTCATACTGGACTTGGGTCAGAGGCCCATTGGTAAGCGAGTTACTGTGAGCCACGTGTGGGCAGAAAGCTTAGAGTGATGGTCTCTGCGGGGAAAGTGAGATGCTGTTCCCGTGAGAAGTGATGATGAGGAAGCAAACGCAGCCGTTTCCACTCATGGGCGTACAAGCAGAAAGTCGGTTTACCATAGCAATTTAGAGCATAAGGTTTTGATTCAGACTGTTGATGTTGAAATCATAACGCTGCCACTTACTAAGTGTGTTTAACACATTACTTAACCTCTCACATCCCAGTTTTCTCATCTGCACGATAGAAAGAATCACCGTTTTTCCCTCAGGGAACGCTTTTGAGTATTAAATGACACAATACAAGAAAGTGCTTAATAATAGAGGACCTAGCACTTCCTACGTGTTCACTAAACTTTAGCTGTTTTGTGCTCTTCTGTGGCAACAGTAAGATTTTAAAAAATGTTGACCAAAATGATAGACATGTCAGAAACATCATTCAAAGGAAAGAAGCTATAATGATAGACTGAGACGCCTCCTGTTTATGGCCACTATTTTTGTCTTTCTGTATTTAGTTTCTAGCATCATATTAGAGCCCTGGAGGGAAAATATTCTTCCATAAAGAAATTGAGGCGAATTTCAGGCTTAAGAAAACAAGAGCTATAAATATTAGCCTGTGGCAAGGGCACAGCCTGTGTCAGCACGGTTCCAGGGCACCATCATCAATTATTAAACAAGGTCAATATTTGTGGCCCAGAGAAGCATTTTAGCATATATTATTGATGCAGATGGTGGTAATAGGCACTCCATCCTTGAACAGAGCTTCAGAGTGGACCACTATTAACAAGAACACGACTTGCACAGGGTTTAAGAAAGCATCCTTTCCAGGAAAATATTTCTCTCCCTCTCTCCCTCCACTATCTTATTTCTCCACGAGGAACAAATCTCTAATAAATCTATAGTTACTTTGCTATATATACTACGCTGTAATATATAATGTTTGATATTCTTCCCAGTGCTCTAGCGAAGGTGCAATAAGGTTCTAGGAAAAACAAATATTGGTTCTGGCCTTCCAGAAGCCTCCAATCTGGCT
Source organism: Pipistrellus hanaki (assembly GCF_964339955.1). Taxonomy (NCBI): domain Eukaryota; kingdom Metazoa; phylum Chordata; class Mammalia; order Chiroptera; family Vespertilionidae; genus Pipistrellus; species Pipistrellus hanaki. The sequence continues at coordinate 45,287,803 of NC_140519.1, read as the reverse complement.
GAATAAATGAAGTGCCAGGAAGAAAATGATCTATATTAACAAATGCTGCAACATGGGATGCAGACAGATGTTTATTAAGTTCAGATGAGAGGCAATCAGTGTGAGCTAAAGAAGCACGATGGGTTTTAATATAGTAGGTGGCATTTCACCCCAAATTTGAAAGATGACCAGGTGGGAAGGGGAGGGAGAGGAGGTCAGAGGGTGCACTCTTGGGTTGACAAGCCTGAGGATAGCCTGGAGGCGGCAGTGAGCCAGCTGCACTTGGAAAGGAAAGTGCCCATGAGAGGAGGCTCAACTGTCAGGGGATGTAGAAGGAGCTGAATATTCAAGATGTGATTCTTCCATTTCTTAATCCATAAGAAAACATGGCTGCTAAAGTGAGGTTATTTAACTTGATCTTATAAGCAATATGGAGCCTTTATAGGTCAAAGTCACTTTTTTAATTAACTAGATAAATAGTAGTAATAACATCTTACTCAATGTCTACTGTGTGCCAGTCCTATGTTACAAGCAACCAGCTAATAACCTCCTGACATACTTGTAAGGAACCACTGGGGGCTAACACACACACACACACACACACAGCTCTATTATGTATCTAAAATTTGAATTGCATTAAGAGAAGTAAAAATGGCCATTCAGAGGTTAGACAGCTTTGAACTAAAGAAAAGGAAGCATCTATGTGACTGTCAAGTTTTAAAACTTTCCCTAGAGTAAACCCTATTCACCTCTCTGGTTGTAGCAAGTAGTTGTTTATTCCTGAGCTCAGCTAAAATCTCGGGTTCTTCATTCATGATGTCATGCCTCAGAAACCAACAAGCCTGTCCCCCAGATTAAGAGCATTTACTCCTATTCTGAGCGTGGTTCTGGCCCCAGTTACTGTCACCCAGAACTCTCCTCAGCATCTGCCACCAGCTCCGCTCTGAATCCCAACGCAGAAGGTGCTTGGGGAAAGGTAATTGTTAGCTCCCTGGAGATAGGGCTGTCTCTCGCCCACTTGGAGAAATCCTAGCTTTGTACTAACAGGCGAGAGGCATGTACAGCAGACAGTTCTCTTCCAATCCCACCCACTGGGTCTCTGCACTCTTCCCGGGAGGGAGAGAACGGCATAAAGAACCTGTGGGTTGTCTCCAAAACCATCAGACAGTAATTACTGCTAAGCATCTACTCCTCTCCTCCCCATCTCCCTTCTGACACTTTTAATAGTAACAGCTGGTAGATTGAGGGTTTCTATTGTGCCTGAACTACACCTTTAATATACAATATATTTTTCACTCCTTACAGAAACCCTGTGAGGCAGGGGTCATTATTATCTCTCTTTTGACATTGAGTAGAGGTTAAATAATGTGCCCAAGGTCACTTGTCTATTGGAATCCTCCTGAGAGCTAGATGCACATGAAGGCACGTGGAAGTTCAGTCTTGGGAAGTGGTGCACACTTTTCTGAATTTACTCCTATATCTTGTCCGTAATAAAAAGCCTCTTGCCCGGAAATAGGGGAATATGTCACCTCTAAGGATTGTCCTACACTGTAACAAATGCTTAATACATGTTTGTTGAATGAGTAATTTGTCATGTGTTTCATGTCTTTAACAGGTTCATATTCATCTATCAAAATGCATGCATTAATATGCAAAAATGTTATAAGCAAATTCTGAGAAGGCACATATAGGCAATTATCTATTATTATTCAGTCTCCCGCTAGATTAGGGGTGTCGAACTCAATCAGAGAAGGGGCCAAAATCTAAAATCCAGCCTAAATCGCGGGCCGAATGGTTTACTGAACAGTCATAAACTGACAATGTCATAAACTGATAGGGGAGTGCAGTGATGACAGCGCGGTGCAGGCCACATTGCAAGGCCTGGCGGGCTGGATTTGGCCCGCGGGCCTTGTGTTTGACACATGTGCGCTAGATGATAAACTCGTGAGGATAACACTGTGCCTCCTTATTGCTTCCTGATAGCTCCTGGTAAAGTGCTCACTTCAGAATAGGCACTCATTACATATCAGTGGAATTACAATATAAATGGACGTGTGTACTTATCAAAGAATACGCATCTAATATTTTCCTTATATACAGTTCTGCATATACACATACCACCTGACATATGCTGGGCATCATTTCTTAATAGCTTGAGCATTCTTCTAGAATAAATCCTTGGAGTTATTTACATTCACCAGTAAGGAATGTACAAGTGACCAGATTGGAGAGTTACAATCAAATTAGCCTAGAAAAATGTGATCCAATAGAAAGTATCTATGTCTGAATCCTTGCTGCATCAACATGTTGGTGGATGATGAGAGGAAGCACAAAGGCAGGAGAGCTCTGGGCAGTTACTGTGATTGGGATAAGGACTCCACCCATTAAACAACAGAGGACAGCTTAGGACGATGTGGGATCATGTCTCTATTGTCTGTGGGAAGGGAAATCACTGTGATAGCTCACTGACAGCCAGAGAGATTGGAAAATATACAGGACTTTGCCTGGACATGGGATAAATGACCAGGTGAGGCATTTTTTCTGAATGTCAAAAGATTAGAAAGATTAAAATGGAGTGAAGAGATAAAGGACAGAAATCAGAATTCACAAAGTCTGGAGCCAGGTATAGTGGGCTCTTTACCTCAGTGTCCCCCACTCCCACCACCTTTGTGTTTGACTTCATCAATCCTCAGTATCCCCAACTGTAGAATTGTCATTGCAATAGTAGCTAATGCACATGCTTGCCATGAAACCCAAAGATACCATTTGGAACATAGTTCACAAGTGCCTGCCACAGAGGAATGACTCAATAAATGTTAGAACTATTCACTTGTATTGTCAGTATAACTTGGGAAGCTATAGAGTCAGAATATTGGAGCTGGAGGAGATGTGATACATCACCCAGTCTAGCTCAGTATCATCAGGAGGTAGTGAGGTTTGTCTGACCATCTGAGGACAGGTGGTAATTCAGCAGAGTTGAGCAGGACCTTTTTACTTACATTTATCTATTGAGATATGTCTGTTGATTTCTCCTCTAGCATGGCCACACTAGAGGGCCTTTATAAGACCAATCTAATCCAGTGTCTATCCCCATTTTCATCAGGAATTGCCACCAAGGTCAATCTATATAGAGATGGGCTTTCAACGGCAGCAGCGATTTAATTATGCTCAATGAGTTTCATCGAGAAACTCTTCCAGATAATGAAGAGAGTAAAATATGCCCAGGTTCCTCCTCTGTCCCTTTATTAATGAATTAGAGTACACAGAAACTCAATAAAAGTGACAGAGGAGGCTCACGAGCATCGTTGAAGTCATCCTTACCAGGGGCCACTTGCATCTCATAAAGCCCATTTTCCGTCAAAAGGCCTGACTCGCCCGGGGAACGATGCCATTCTCTTCTGGGTTTGCGCTATGTGCAGTGGGAATGACTCATTTCAGCGGTGCAGAGCCCCAGGCGAGCAATGTGAGCCCCAGTGCTATGGGATCTCATTGGCTTTGCTCTGGTCTTGGCTCAATCCCTTCCTAACTCATACTTTTAATCAAGCTTTAACCCTCATTATGTCTTACCTATTGAGAGAGCCTCACAATGGATTCTCTTTCTCAAGTACAGACCCATAAATTTCCTACTATTTTTTAGAGGCAGCCATTGGCTCCTCACTTATTTCTTAGTTCTTATTGCTACCATTGTTGATATTATTACTATCATCATCATCATCATTTCCAGATAAAATCCAAACTCCTTGGAATACATTCAAGATCTTTAAAATCAGTCAATATTTTTAGCTTTATAATAATTGGGATGAACACTATTTGTTGAAAGTAGTATGCCCCAGATCCTATGGTCAGTGATTTAATTCCACTATTTCATTTCATTCTCAACAATCCTGAAAAGAGGACTTGTCATGGAAAGGTCATGTATCTTGCTCCAGGTCACATAGCCAGTAAGCAACATATTTGTTTCATTCCCAAACCCACACTGTCAACCACCATTCTCTCAGCTGCACTCACCCTTCACCCCTCCCCTCTTACCCATCTCTCCCATACTTGGTTGCTAGCTCCTCAAGAAGATGGATCTCTCCTGTTCTTTTGGGCTATTGCACACACTTTGGTTTCCCCATGGAATTCTGGAACTGATTGCAACAAAGGAGTCACCTCCAATGTCACTGTAGCAGGTGCTGTGAGTGCCCCACCCAGTTCCCATGTACAGTGCTGCTACCCTCGTCTATCAGCAGCTGCAGGTACTGGCTGCTAGTTCGAACCATTCTTTCATGCTTTCTCTAGAGAGCTTGCCCTTGGGTTTCAGGAGCCACAACCCTAGAGATATTTAGGAGGTGACCACACACTGCCAATCACCCAGGACAAACAGTTGACTGATGAGGGGGAATAACAGCCCAGGCCCCTTGCCTTCTGTGGGACAACTTCTGTGGTGCAACTTGAAAGCACATCTTTGCATAGATATTTCCTCTGCCCCATCCTGCTTCCCTTACTGCCTGGATCCTCTAAGTAAACACCCTCAATAAATCACCATCTCAGGCTCTGCTTCTGATGCACTGACCTAAAGCAACCACTCTCTCAGAGATGCCATTTCTGACCTCTCAAGAAACACTTCACATCTTTGTGGTCACTGCTCACAGAGTATAGTTCCATTATAGCATCAAGTGCATTGTTCTGATAATATCGTACTAAAAGTCCTTCTCCTCCCATAGATCATCAGTTATTTTAGGTCAAGAACCGAACCTTTTGAGTGTCTGTACCCACACACATCACACAGTGACAAGCATTCAAGAGGCATTCCTTGCCTTCCAGCTCACTTGCAACCTTCCCATGCCTGTCAGCCTGTCAGCCCTGACCCAGAGAACCTTGGTTGCTATTCTGTCTGACCTCCCAGGCCTCCTTCCTCATGACCCAGACTCACATCAGCACATCACGTTCAATTCCTCTCCTTATATCAGGGCCAGCTTTGCCTCTGCTTTCTCAGCCATAGGCCTCCTCTTCTCTCTCTTCTTTTTCCTACTTGGTTTATCTTTCTTTCTCTCACTTTCACTTCCCAGACCTCACATCAGTGCAGAATTTAAGATTACAAATCATCTCATCAGTGCCAGCCACATGACCTCCCTCAGCCAGACACAAAGGTATGATCTCTCCAATCTATGAAGGTCATGCTTTTCAGAGGGAGGGGAGAAACCTCCTATTAAATGATATACATCTCTCTAATCCCATTAATGAGCTAATAAAAAAGTTAAAGAGAGGTTCATGAAGATAGACTGGCTTCGGGATAGTATGTTGTCTAAATGAAATGTTAATAAAAACGCAACACGTGTCTGTGTCAGTTCCTCCGTGAGGAGGGCTGAGACTATAATTGACAGTGAGAGGTTTTACTCATTTGTCTGGGGTGTGGCTTCAGTGTCCTTTTTAATCTGGGTTAGTTTTTGTCACGATCAATTAAGCTTTAACACACAAGCTGGATAGCTATGAAAAAGGAAAAAAAGAGTCATTCACTGAGAATTTGATGCTCTAAATACAATGCCTCAATTAATGGTCACAGCAACCCTCAAGACTAAGTATTCGGTAAGCTTCTGTGCTATGCCATTGAAGATCAGAAAGGGTGATTTGTTTGCACAAGGTCACACAGGTAGCAGGAATCAGATTTGAACCCTAGTTGACCTGGCCTCAGAGTCTGTTCTGTTCACTGCTTTGTGTATTGTGAGTTGAAACAAGATTTGAACAGATAAATAATGACTGAAGGGTGATCAAGGGAAGGCCAGAAAAGGCTTATTTGCTTTAAATACTCATGAATTGGGGGAAATACAGAGGAGGTGGGCTGCACAGCAATGAGAGGAAGCCTTCTTTCAGCGAGTAGAGTGTTCTATTTCTATCGTTTGGTATTATACAAGACTAGAAGCTCAGCACACAAAATCATGTGTGCATAGGGTCCCTAGGCCTAGCCTGTGATCAAGGCCATCTTCAGTCCATTTGCCAGTCCCCAGTGCTGCCCCACCGCCTCCACCCACCCCAATTCCTCATTGGCCAGGTGATCAATCTGAACCTGTGGGCTGGGGGAGGGGGGGGGGGAAGGACCAAGAGGTCTGCCTTCCACCAGTTCGCCAGTCCCACCCCACTACCACCTATCCATTCCCTATGGTTCTCCATTGGCCATCCAGCGATCAGAGCCTGTGGACTGGGGGGAGGGACCAAGTCCACAGAGGTGGTCAATGCAACTCATAGTGATTGATCGATCAGTCGTTCCAGTCATTACGCTGTTGTGGCCACTGGCCTTTTATTATATAGGATGGGAGGCGAAGTAAGCAGTCATAGTTAGTATCAGAGACAACTAACCAGGAGTGATTTTTGGATGGATGAATTTAGTCTAATGATCAAGAATAAGGAAATAAAAACCATCACTAAGATTCAAGCCAATGGATTGGGAGGATTTCCCAGAAGAAAAAAAGAACTGTCACTTGTGAAAGCCAGGCATTACAATGTAGGGTTTCCTGAGCAAGAAAACGGGCATAAGTCCAATTACCTCTTGGAATTCTTGGTTTATGAGGAAGAAAAAAGACAAGAGGTGAGAGCTAGATGAATGGTATAAGTAAAAGGTAGACCGCAACAGTATTAGGTTTGCAAGCCAAGTCCCTCTCTCATACCCGAGTCATATTGGCCTCTTTCCTGCCACAGGGCCGTGCTGGCTGCTCTCTCTGCCTAGGACACTCTTTGTCCCTTCTTCCCTGAGAAAATGTCACACACCCTTTAGGGTTAGTTGAAATATTCCACCTTAAGGGACATCTTCTCTAGTTGGGCCATCCACCCCCATAGTATGTTCAAGGAGTCAAGTTTAGTTCATTTCTTGGGATTAGTTTGGGTATCATGGCAATATCCAATTGCTGGAAAGTCTCCAACTGCTAACTTTCATTTTTTTTTAATGTATTTTTATTGAACTCCAAGAAGGCAGAGGGAAAGACATAGAAATATCAATAATGAGAGAGAACCATTGATCAGCTGCCTTCTGCATGCCTTCTACTGGGGATTGAGCCCACAATCCTGGCATGAGCTCTTGACCAGAATCGAACCCGGTGCCCTTCTGTCTGCAGGGCAGTGATCTATCTTCTGAGCCAAACCAGCTCAATTTCTGTATCTTTGTCACCAGCATCAGGTCACAGGCCATTATTTGAGCAGCACTCCTCTAACGTGCTCTTTGTATTGCTCCAGCTCACGGTAATGGTTATTGGGTGTTAGGCTTACATGACCCTACCCAGAAGAAACGAAACATATAATAATCTTCCCGAGAAAGGAGTAGGAAACAACCAGCAGATAAAGTGGGGTGTTTTGTTCTGACTTCCCAAGCTTGCAGGGAAACCTGAGCAGGAGAAAGCAGGCTGGATGAACACGCAAGCACATCGCTGACTGATTCCCTGAAAAATATCTTTGTATTAAAGGACTAATATAAACTAGTTGCCTGTTCATTACCTGAATACGTGGATGATACATCACAATTTAGAGAAAGATTTATAGAAATATAAACACTTAGGTACAGGCTGGTAATTCTTCCCCATACTAAACTTCAATTATCATCAATCATAGCTTAATCTCGCTCTGATTCCTGCATTATCTCATTCATTCTTCATGGGATCCAGGCTTTGCATGGTAAACAACCTCTGCTTTCCTATGCAGAGGGCAGCCCCATCTGTCTATGCCAGCCTAGTCTAGCCCTTTAATAACACTGTAGATAGCAGACATTTCTTTATTCCACGAGTTTCTATTTGACTATGTACAACCCATCAGAGAGAAGGAATCTTTCCAGAAATCCAGTTGAGCTCCATTTCTCTGGTAAAGTAAAAACAAAAAAACAAAAAACAAAAAAGCCCGCAAAACAACACACACACACACACACACACACACACACACACAAAAAAAAAAAAAAAAAAAAAAATTCTCTCCTGCTTGCAACTGTTTACTTTTTTCTGTTCTATACACAGAATATAATTTCAGGTGAGAACATTGGGTAATGGAATGTTCTTTGGGCCAGCAGGAAAAAAATAAAATAAACAAATCCTCCAGGATAGTCTTATTCCAGTTAAGAAAAATTGTCTTGGCAATGAGTTTTGATGTCACCACTATCTCCTAACATGCTTTTTTTTTTTTTTTTTTAATATATTTTATTGATTTTTTTTTTACAGAGAGGAAGGGAGAGAGATAGAGAGCTAGAAACATCGATGAGAGAGAAACATCAACCAGCTGCCTCCTACACACCCCCTACCACGGATGTGCCTGCAACCAATGCACATGCCCCTGACCGAAATCGAACCTGGGACCTTTCAGTCCGCAGACCGATGCTCTACCACTGAGCCAAACCGGTTTCGGCCTAATATGCCTTCTTTATCGAAGAATGTCTCATTATCCCTCAATGTGCTCCTCATGGAAACATGACCCCAACAGTTTTTATAACTTGTTTGATCCATTTGAACCAATTGATTGTCTCATCTAGGGAATGATTCTCTTTTCTTTCTTTCAAAGATTTAAAAGTGCACTTCAGCAAGGTGGAGGACACACGTTCATACAGCGCGGGATATTGCTCTCACACGGGGTGCTCGTTGGGCTCTCTGGCCATGTTGAAGGCAGGAGCCTTGCAGGCCAGAATAATTCTTAGCAAAGCAAAACCACCGGATCTGGGCCTGAGGGGAAAGATGAAGTGCTGGGCCAGTGTCCAAGCCCATGCTGGCCAGCCAGAGCTAGCTGCGCTAATCGGGAAATAAAATGGAAACTGGCCTTACAGACACTTTATGAAGACTCTTTCTGGAGAAATTCTTGATCTCACATCCACCACAGTGACCTTGAAGAGCCCTTTCATTTTGTTTTCAGTTCACTCAACCCTTCCTCTCACATACCCGCAGAGACAGTGGGGGTTTCTGGGGGTGTTGAATCAATGGAAAGCTGCTTTGAATTGCTTGCAAAACATTTTGAAACTTCAAAGTGCAAATGGAGCACCAGGTTATTCGTGGAATAAAGAAATGTCTGCTATCTCACTTTTAATGTAAGAATGATTCTAAACTCCAAAATTGTTGACACTCTAACGTGTCATATAATCTATTAGGTTCCTATTTCATATCGGTGCCTCATGATCATAATGTTTCCACTCAAGACTTTGTGTTATTTATCAGAGGAGAGGGGTGTGAACATTGAAGGGGAGGAGGTGTTTGATGTGTCAACCAGGTGCAAGGTATTTTGCAATGTTGCTACAAAATATCATCTCAACACATTGCTACCATGATCCGGTGAGCAATTACCATAATCTCCATTTTTATTGTGAGGAAGTGAGACTTAGATTAGACAATTTGCCCAGGTCCCTAAGTCAAGCTGGCATTCTCTCAGAGCTCATGGCTAGACACCTGGACTTCACTCTCCAGGAATCTCATGTTCATGGATTACATTCCATTTATACATGGCTTACTGCCAAGATCTAGGGATCATTCTGAAGTGTGAATCATGTCATGTTATCTTCTTACTTAGAACATCGCAAAGGCTTCCACATGCCTCCACCAAGACTTACCATCACTCACAAGATGCAGGTAACCCAACCATTAGCTTCCTCTCTGATCACATCTTCCTCCACGTCCACCATGCTTCTACATAACACTGACTTTTCCATCATCCAAACACATTCGCTCCTCCAATTTTCATTTTATTTCTTTAGTTACTAAAGTTTAGTATCTCAGCTAAATACTCCAACTCCTTTTTTCTCCATAAAATTGATCAGTACCATAAAGTATCTTATTTGTTTGTGTTTATTCTCTATATGCTTCACTCAGACAAGTTCCAGGAGAACAGAAATTTTGTCTCTAAGAATAGTGAGCAGCACAGAGTCGAAAATCACTCTACACTGGTAGTCTTCCTATTGTTTGTATATATGTTCCCTCTGCTAGAATACTTCTTCATCTTTGCTTGGCTAAATCTGATCCATCCCTTCACTTTCATTTCATTTTATTTTTAAAAATATATTTTATTGAGTTTTACAGAGAGGAAGACTGAGGGATAGAGTGTTAGAAGCTTTGATGAGAAAGAAACATCGACCAGCTGCCTTCTGCACACCCCCTACTGGGGATGTGCCCGCAACCAAAGTTCATGTCCTTGACCAGAATAGAACCTGGGACCCTTCAGTCCACAGGCTGATGCTCTATCCACTGAGCCAAACCAGTTAGGGCCCTTCACTTACATTTTAAATGTCACTTCCTTAGGATGCCTTTCCTGACTCCAGAAACCTGGAGAGCACCAGTTTTAAGTTCTCATAACACCGCTTCCTTCACAGTTTTTACCGATATCTGTAACTGTGGATGGGTGATGGTTCTGTGATTTGCATGTGGCTCCTCCACTAGACATACAAGAACGGAGCTATGTCTGTTTTATTCCATGAAGAATCTGCTGAGCCTATATCAAAGAAGTCATAAATTACAGCTGCCATTGTCTGGGTGAAGAGTCCATATCAGGCAGGACAGTTGCAAAAGGATGAAAGTCAGATTTCTCACAAAGTAGCAGAGATGAAGGATGAAGGAGGGCAAATGGGCAAAGAAGGTGTGTCAGTCATTAATATGATGACAGTTAACTGTGCAATAATTTGCAGGATTTCCATGTGTGAAAAGAGACCAAAATAGAAGGCCAGAAGCAACAGATACAAGGACAACTAGAGAAGAGATAGAAAGGGATGTCCATGGAACTAAGGAAGGCCAAATGTCAGAAAAGAGATGGAGAGAACAAAATGAAGTGAAAGCATCTTAGTTCAACACCTGTAAGGAGATTGTGCCTTATTAGAGCAGAGTGGAGTCTTAAATAACTTCAAAGGCCCCCAAACAATCAACTTACAGTAACTAACTTATCACATAGCTTTTTCTACTGGGATTTTTCAACCACATGAGAAACCTCTAAACTTCGCTTTAAGTGTGTTAGCTGCTACTGTCTGGCAGATTGCCTCTTCAGTAAGTATCCTCCTTCTTTCTTGATAATATAATAGCAATACTCTCAGCCAGAAAATAAATTGCATTTCCTAAGCTCCTTTGCAGGGGAGTGGCCAACGACTTGTAAGGCAAAGCATTTAGGTGGAAATTACAGCGGAGCTACTCCAACACAAGCTGAATCAATCAGAGGTAAGACCTGCTGCTGCTCCTCGCCCCCTTCTCATTCTTGCTGTCGGGGGTGATAGCTGGAGCTCCAGCTGTAGTAAGGACCGAGGCAGCCTTGAGCGTAGAAACTACATGAGTTTCAGGAAGGTGAGGAAGGATAGAAGGAGTCTGGATCGCTGATATGTTTGGAGTCACTTTTTGCCCTGGACTTGGTTTATGTGCATTAAAATGAAAGCCTGACAGGTTGAGTGACTTTTCTTTTTTTTTTTTTCATAAATGCAGCCATATCTGATTCCAATGGACACATAAAGCAAATCAAACTTGGCGTATATGCCATTCTTGATGCAAAATCACTTTCAGAGCAGTGAAGCGGACAGTCAAATAGACTCCTTGTTGTTTGACTTTCAGCAAGAACCTTACTATCTGAGCTGAGCCTGTGTTTCTTTCTCTGTAAATTATGGCAAATAGTTCCTTCACAGGGCTTTTGTAAGGATTAGAATGCAGCTTGCACAAATCCGTAGCTCAATAGTTATTGTAAGTTTACAAAATTTCATTTATTAGAAATAAGTCAATGTTCATTTATTTATTCAGTCAATATTTTAAACACCTATTTTGATGCAGAGCACACAGAATAGCAGACAGTCCCAATAGTTATGGCACATTAGCTGATTGGTTTAGTGCAGTGGTCAGCAAACTGTGAGCCACAAGCCGCTCTTTGGCCCTTTGAGTGTGGCTCTTCCACAAAATACCATGGCCCTGGGCGAGTCTATTTTGAAGAAGTGGCATTAGAAGAAGTTTAAGTTAAAAAATTTGGCTCTCAAAAGAAATGTCAATCGTTGTACTATTGATATTTGGCTCTGTTGACTAATGACTTTGCCGACCGCTGGTCTAGGCCAGTTAGCTGCAAGAGTCCAATTCTTCCCACATAGCCTCTACAGAATACCACCCTTGTGCCAGTTGTTTTTGCTATTCAGTGCATCTGAGACAGATGTCTTGGAACAATGGCCTGTGTTCAGCTCCTGGACAGTGCCAAGTTCATCTCCTTCCCCAGAACTTCAGATACCTGCCCTGCTCTCATGTCTCCTTTGCTGAGCTTACTCTTTTTTATTATTGATATTTTACAGAGAGGAAGGGAGAGGGATAGAGAGTTAGAAACATCTATGAGAAAGAAACATTGATCAGCTGCCTCCTGCACACCTCCTACTAGGGATATGCCCTTGACTGGAATCGAACCTGGGACCTTTCAGTCTTCAGGTCGACATTCTATCCACCGAGCCAAACCGGTTAGGGCTGAGCTCACGCTTATGCTTACCTACCTACATGACATTAGGACTCCCCGTTGAAGGATCACCCAGAACTCAGTACTTCCATTTCATAACACTTACAGTTTGAATTATGCCTTGAGGAACATTTGCTAAAGTCCAAAGACTTTGTTAAACTTTGAACCTTGCTGTGGGAAGGATCCATGTCTGTCCTGTCTGTGCACTAACCCCAGCACAGTGTCCATGAATTGGATGAATCAGTTGTTTAGTGAATGCAAATGGTTATAAAAGAAAACACAAAAACTAACGAATCTTGTGAATAATTTAAGTAAAAGCAAATGTCTTTATAGGAGGCAAAGACTACTATACTGATCACCCTGTGTCTTTTTAAGGAGTGCCTGTATGACAAAGAGATGGGAGCATTTGCAAAGCTGATAGTTGCCACTCTTCCTTCTGTCAGCTCCTCTTTTTTGTTCTCTGAATTGAATTGATGGGAAAGATCTGAGTCAGGAACACATCTGCTAGTCCTGGGAATATCACAATGCAGTGCAAGTTTCAGAAGCTTCTAGGAAGTGAGCGGATCCTGGAATTTACAATTCACTAATTTCAAATGTCCATCATGTTTCCTAAATTGGAACATGTAGAAAGAACTCATTGTTCAGGCGTATTATTTAATACTTGATGTTTTCCATGAGCCTTGTCATGTTCAGTTACTATAATCAAGGAGAATCCTTCTAAGAAAGTCTCTGAAGCTTTTTTTCAAAAGAGAAGTCACCAATGGGGAGACTCAAGGTTCTGTCCAGCCAACAGGATGTTTTGTCGTGTTTACATGAAACAGACTGGGAACTGCCTAAAAGATGTTAAAATCAGTTGCCAACATTAAAAAACCTAGATTTCTAGCTTTTGTGGCAAATCAGAAGATCCAACAATGCTGGGACTGCCTTCCTTCATGGCAACATTTACCAGACCGGAGTCAAATTCTGCCATTAGCACAGCCAGCATTCCAGCTCTACTGCAGCCATTGTGTCTGCTGGTTTCCAGCTGGCCCTTGTGGGCTTGAAGCTCTGTGATCTCCATTTCCTGCCTTGCCCTGTTCTTATCCTTAAGAGGAGTATGTATTCCTAATTTATCTCTGATATTAAAAACCACACAAATATAAATTCATGTAACATCTATTTCCAATCACGGATATATATACTTTTCACTCTTGATGAGTAATTAGTCCAGCCTCCCAATCTTTAGAACTGTGCTCTCACACATGGTAGGCACTAGCCATATGTAGCTATTTAAATTTAATTCAACCTAAATCAAATGAAGTTAAAATTCAGCTCCTCAGCCACAGTAACTCCAGTCAAGTGCTCAACAGCCATGTGTGGTTAGCAGCTACCATATTGAAGAGCTCAGACAGAAAACTCTTCCCTTGTCACAGAAAATTCTATCTGATAGGCTGCTCTAGAATATTTCTGATAAATGGAGAAGTTGGAAGAAAGAATATCATGAGGAGTTTTAGAGAATTTACTCATTATTATGGATTGAATTGTATCCCTTCAAAAAAAATATGCATATGTTAAATTCCTAACCTCCAGTATCTCAGAATGTGACCTTTATGGTGAGTGGGTCTTTCTAGAAATAGTCAAGTTAAAGTGTGATTATTGGGGTGAGCCCTAATCCAATTATGATTGGTGTCCTTATAAAATAGGGGAAAAGGGAGGGAGGAATTGGAGGTATCTATAATACTATCAACAACAAAAAATATACTTTTTAAAAAGGGGGAAATTTGGGCAGAGAGACAGGAATAGTGGGAAGATGAGAGAAGAGACAGGGGGAGAAGCTGTGGCCATCTACAAGTCAAGGAGAGAGGCCTGGAACAGATACTCAGAAGCAAACAGCGCAATGACACCTTGAATTTGGACTTCTACCCTCCAAAATTGTGAGGTGACAGATTTCTTTGGTTTAAGCTACTCAATTTGAGGTACTTTGTTACATAGACTTGGCAAACTAATGTACTCATAAATTGTTCATTTGTTGACTAAAACAGGTTCCCAAACACTTATTCAGTACTAAAAATAGCAGTAGGCATATTAAAAACTATCAAGATAATTTGATCTTTCCCCTAAGAGATTTATGGTCTAGTAAGGATGATAAAAAAAAAAAAAAATCTAAATAACTATAAAGTAGACAGAGATATATGCCTTCTGGAATTTTCTGTTGTTCCTTAACATTAGCTAGAGGATTTAAGTGGATACAAGTTCTCCCAGGCCCTGCTGCAAGGGCTCATTACAATGAGGCTCAATACCAAGCTCTTAAAAAAGAGGACAATTTGTTATTTATTTCCGTGGGTAAAGCAGGAAGGAGTCGTGCCCCTTCCCTCCCACACAAATCTCCCATCTCTTGTAAAAATCAGAAGACCCCCACATTGGCCTAACACTTTTCTGCATGGTGGCTGCAACTGGTGACGGATGTGATGTTAGTGCTCTCACTCACTTTACAACTAGCTGCTTAGTGGGTCTCTACCAATTGATTATTCTTAGGAAGGCTCCCAAATTGTATCAGCCAATCAGAATGAGTACTCCAGAGGGTGTGGGTATTACCAAGGTTAAACCTTCTCAGATTCTCCTGCTCCCCAAACCTCCTGTTACTAGGAGGAATCAACTGGTACTCACTGGCCCATCTCTTCCAAGATTGTTTCATCAAAATCAGGGCCTTATTTTTCATTAGTTCACTTATTTCTAAGACCAACTTTTTAGAATTAATAGCCAACTCATCACTGGCTCAGCTATTTGCTTCATTTGGAAAGATGATTTCCTCTCTTATCAGAGAGTGAAAGTTCATAGTGTGACAGTCACTTTCTCTCCTCTATTCTTAGACATAATCACAAATAATAATGTCATTTGTCTAATGAAGGTCCTCGCACCTAGCTTAGCCTCTCACTGTGGGTAAGGCCCATACAGCAGGTATTTGATGAATATTGAATGGTTGAACTGATTAATTTTATGAACCAACAAGTTTTAATGTGAAAAGTTTTTATTAATAATAAATTAGTTTTATAGACTACAAAAAGACTATGCACTTAAGAGGATGGAACAATTACTTCCTGCCAAAATGATCATGAGGAGGAGGGAGTATGTGAGTAGAATATTTAAGGGTGAGGGGGCTTAATGTAAGTGGAACTGAGGGAACTGATTATATAGAACAGCATAAGCAAAGCCCTGAAGACAGAAATGCATGAAAGAGAATTATAGTCAAGATGGAACAGTGAAGTGTAGGCCAAATCGGGAAAGAACTTTCGATTTTTTTTTTCCTGTAAAGAATGAGGAGGTATTAAAAGATTTGGAGAAAGAGATTGATATGTTCAAAACTTTTTTTCAGGAAAATTAATTTGGCAGTAATGCTTGAGATTGATTGAAGGGAGGGAAGTTGAAAGCAGAGAAAAGTGTGAGAGACGGATGCTCCTATGTCTCTATGTTTATATATTACTCTTTATGCAGATGCCATGGTTATTGTACAGTATTGACACATTCATCTGTCAGACTGGAGAAAGCTGACTGTCATAGTATCAGACGATGCTTTTGTACTTGAATGGATTTTGTGTTTATTTCCCATCTGTTTAATGTTTTTTAAAGTCTTTGGAAATTGCCATCCTGCATTGATGTGCAAGAGTTTTGCCCACTCTTTCAGTTAGAGTGTTGGCGATAGGCTGTCAAAGAGCAGAGATTTGAGTCCTCTTGGTCTAATTTGGTGGTTCTTAACCTGAACTTCACATAGAATCTCACCTGGAGATGTATTTAAAGCCCCCAAGGCCTCAAGCCATAATCCTTGCCAATTAGAGTCTCTGAGAGCAAAACATAAATATCAGTATTTTCTAAACCTCTCCTGGTAATTCTAAGGGCAACCAAGGTTCAGAACTACTAGTCCAGAATCTCCCTTCTCTCCTGCAAAGTCCCCATCAAAAGATAAAGCTTGGACATCTGTTTTTGTTTCTAAATACCATGTTGTTTTTCCTGTGGTAGAAAGTCTATTACTCCAATGAGAGAGAAGATGAGGACCTGGATAGGGTAATGGTGAAAATGAGAGAAGATGGCATGGGTGGTATCACAGAGGCACAAGTAAATCAGAGAGGAAAAATCAGCCAAAAAGAGTTGGGACTCCAGGGCGGAGAAAGGAAAGGCCTAAATCAGAGTTAGCACTGAGCATTAGACCTGCACATAATAGGGAGCAAGAAGATGAATTGGTTTGGTAGGGAAAAGATGAGCTCAGCATTGAAGAAATTGAGTTAGAGGTGCAGCAGGACACGAGGTGCAGATGTCACACAAGAATTAGATATATATGGATGAAGATTTGGAAGGAGGCCATGCTGGGAAATAGATTTGGGAGTCAGCCACATCAAGGTCAGTGCAAGACATGACATCGGATGAGCCACTAAGGGGAAGGCCCTGTGAAGAGAAGAGAAGGACACCCAGAATAAGTCCTACTCACACTTCATCATCCCAACACCTAAAGATCATCACTTCTCTATCCGTGGTTCTTGCTACTTTCTGCTGTCAGAACATTTCTCATGTCACATCCATCAGCCGTACGTTTACATCTGTCTCCCAGCTCTACATTTAACTTTGTCAAGGGCAAGACCATGAGCAATTAATCCACACATTTACCAATGTTGAACTAATGCCCAACACATAGTTGGTCAATGAATAAATGTAAAAGTGAATTAGTAGACACTGTGCAGCCCCAGGGCAGGGGCCGCAGTCAGACAGCCTGACAGCATCCTTGGATTAACCTGACCTGTCGTCACCATGCCATCCTATCGGTCTTTGATCCAGCTTCCCAGGGGTTATCACAACAAATAACATGAAGCCTGCACTTACTGGGTATCTGTGACTGTTCTGGGAAGAACAGATTCTAATGCAAAAATTTACAAAGACGTGGTCCTTGTCTTTAAGGAGAATATGACCAAGCGGAGGAGATAGGTCACCTCCTCTGTGAAGCTGTCCTTGATACTGCCAGGCCGAAGGAGGCACTCTCTTGGATTTTGCATATATTAATATGGTCGCTTAACACAGTTTTCTCTGATCCTTGGATATATTTCTGACCTTTACAGCAGATGAAACAATCCTCAAGAGAAATAAACATCATATTCATCTTTATATCCCAATGTCTAATATACCCAAATTGGACTACCTGTGTTTTAAAATGCTGCTGTTTCTTCTGCTACAGAGGATTTGCATATGCTAGTCCTTCTGCCTGAAATGTTAATCCCCAATTTCATCTGGTGATGATCTACTTTACCTAAAATTTTCATCTTAAGTGTCACTTCCTCCAGGAAGCCTTCACAGACTCCAAGTTCCCCATAGGTTACCTGGTTCTCCAGAATTATCCCTGGCTCACAGTTCTTGCTTCAAAGATTACACAGCTTCCCCAGCCCTTCACATTGTATCATAAGCTTCCTGAAGATGAAGATTATGTCTGAGTTTACATGAGTCCTTAGAAACAAATGTTAGAAACAAATGTAATGCCTGTAACATATTAAACTTCCAATAGAGGTTGAATGAATGAACCAACATAGTAGGCCTTCAATATGTTGGCGAATAAATTGAACATATAGATATTCCAATATTAAAAGATATTAACTAAAGAACATGTGGTACTATGAATGTGAATGAGGGATGTACATGGGACACAGGTCATGAGCACAACAGGAGTTTAGAAACAGAGCCAGTCAGTGAAAAGCAGCAACAACCAGTGTACAGGGCATTCCAAATGACTCAATAGAGGTTAATAGTAACTTAAGCCATCTTCTGTACTTTTGACATCTTGCATTGTGATCACAATTAAAAATATTATTCTTTTCTGAGGCAATGTTTAATGAGTTTAATGATCAAACTTTTGAGAGATCAATAAATAATTATAAATTAAGGTTTTGAAAATTATAAGCATGTTTTTAAAGACAATGAATCTAGGAGGTGCACATAATTCTTTTAAATGCTTTTGTGAATTCCATTAAATTCACAATATATGATGTGTTTAAGAATGGACACAGACAGCAATGTGGTAGCTGCAGGCTGGGGAGAAGTTTGGAGGTGGCGGAGGGTATAGGGGAGATAAATAGTTATGGGGGGAAAATAAAAAATATATATTAAAAATGAATACATGTTATAGAAATGTTGTTTGATTTTAAAATGTAAAGAAACAAATCCTCAAAATAAATATGATTTTGTCCAGTCACTATCTACCTGAACCTATTATTCAACTTTATGGGTCAATAATCATAGTACAAATGTGACAACTAGAGACTTGCTTTTTCATTACTTCAAGATCATCTGGAAAACAGAGCAGATTGAACCTTGACCAATCACACATAACTATGGAGATAGATGGATGGATAGATTGATAGATTGATAGATAGATGGAAGATGAGAGACAGACATAGGTAATTCATTTATTGCCTCTAATAGGTGAAATACTGTATTATATGTCTTATACATACAAGCTAATTTATTACCAGGCGAAAAGAGAACATTGCTATTCACTTCTTATTCATTAGAATACTGGGCTCAGAAAGATTAATTAACTAAATATTTCAAAACAAGTAGGTAGCTGAACCAGGCTTGAACCCACAATTATCTGACTCCAGAACTTTGGAAAAGTCTGTGTTGGTTGCTATGTTATCTTTCAAGACCAAAAATCGATTATTGTTGGGATCTGCTCGCAACCCCTTACCCTGAACCCAGCTGCTCTTATCAAACAAGTGATAGGGCTGCAGACCCACCCAGGCCCTGCAACCCCCAATGTGGTCTCAACATTAATCTTTAACCAGCTGAGCCCAGCCACCCCAGATGGGCTAATGACCCTGCTATCTTGAATGACCATGTAAGGGATGACATATTCAAATGAGAACTGTCCTTGGGGAGAAACTACTCCTGATTTACTCTAGTCACCAAAGAGGTGAATTAATGTGATGGTTGAATCTGTTTGATTTAGGCTCTCCCCTCGGTAATATCTTTTTTTTTTTTAAATATATTTTTATTGATTTTTCACAGAGAGGAAGAGAAAGGGATAGAGAGTTAGAAACATCGATGTGAGAGAATCATCGATCAGCTGCCTCTTGCACACCTACTGGGGATGTACCTGCAACCAAGGTACATGCCCTTGACCGGAATCGAACCCAAGACCTTTCAGTCCGCAGGCAGACGCTCTATCCACTGAGACAAACCGGTCCCGGCTCCCCTCAGTAATATCTTAATGGATTCTCTAATAACAGAAGGGTTGGTTGAGAGAAATCACACACTTCCCCCCCCCTCCCAGACACACACATCACATACACACAATTATATAATGTGTACATATACTAGCACATTAGTATATGTAAATATATCCATATATCCAGATACATGTAAATTATATAGTTATACATGAACTGAAACCCAAATACGTATATGCACTTGCATACCTGCATTTGGTGTTCAACAAGGAAGGACTTAGCGGGGACTGTCCACCAGGTCACCTGCCTTGGACTCCAGCATGGGAATCTCAAGAAGCCAGACCCTCACATGGTATCAGGGCTTCCTAAAGATGATGACCGAGAGGCACAAGGTGGAAACTGCCAGTTTCGCTCTATGTCATTCTGAGGAGTCGCAGAGCCTGCCTGCGTTCCGGGAGGGGAAGCAGAGGAAAGAGCCCGAAGAAAGGAGAGCCACTCTCCACGCGCCACAGCTTCTTCCACGGCGTCCGAATGTGGTTTCAATGAGTGGAAGTGGGAAGGGATGGGAGAAGAGGGACCATTTTCACTGCCTCCGGGCGGTCAAGCTTCCCCTATGGCAGGTTTCCTCAACTCAGCCCTGTTGAGTGATAGATCACATGATTCTTTGAGGGAAGAATGTCTAGCAATTTCTCTGGCCTCTACTCGCTCAATGCCAGAAGCAAGCCCCCTCTTGACAATCAAAAATGTCTCCGAACATTGTCAAATGTTCCCTGGGAGACAGAATCGCCCTCTGCTGAGAACCACTGCTCTGGTAAGCACTAAACACTAAGACACCGCAGTAGAGTATCACCTCAAATCCTCAGAGCATAAAGGAGGTACTGCATTATTTTTATTTTATAGAAGGGTAAACTGAGGCTTAAAGAGTGATTAGCCACATTCACCGACTAGGGAAAAAATCCCCAGATCTGACTGCAAAGCCTCCATTATTTCTACCAAGCCCTTAATTTTTCTATTTCAAAACGTTCAGAATCTGGCAAAACCCCCGTCACACACACACCTCCAACAGCACGGAGGCCCAGCTGACTCAGCGAAGGCGGCTGGCTTGATCCTGGGCTGCTGCAGGCCACCTCCAGCACAGAAGCCATTGATCTGCTCAGAATTAGCAGGCCCTCTGCTCCCCGCCCCGCTGGTCGCTCAGAGAGGGAATTCGAGCCTCATTTGGATGGGCCTGCCTCCGGGCCCTGTGCCAGGCCACAGCCGGGCACACTGCACACACGCGCTCACCTGGCGTGCGGACTATTTCCGGATACAGCCGCAGAGCCGCTGCTGCAGGTGCCTGACAGATGCTGCGTGCCCGGCATTCATCCGGGGTCAGAGAGGCGCTATTTCTGGTGCAGGTTTGTCATTGCAGACTCTCCTCTCACAGCCCGCCTGCTGGTACCATGATGACCTCTGCCTACCCCCTAACCACCCACCACTGCCTACCGTTCTCACTCATCCCACTCCCCTCCTTTATCATCTCTTGGGAGGAAGACAAACATGCACCTGACAGTTAGAAAAAGAAGGGCAGGACAGAGCTGAGGGTACAACAAAGGGAGTGGACCATTCCACTTGGAGGCATAGATCAAGGGGGGCTTCCAGGAGGAGGTACACTTGTAGAAGTTCTCCAGGAAGAGCAAGAGTGCGGAGGACTCGCCAGCAGGAGAGGAGAGCACATTTCAGGCAGAGGGACTCCAAAGGCAGCATGTCCCGGAGCCACCCCCGTGCACTGGGAGGATGGGACCGTGAATTACAGAGGAAAGAGCAGGGATTGAGCAGGGGCAGCCAGGAAACTTCCTGTCTGTAAAGGGAAGGGCGAGCCTTGAGGGAAAGCTTGAGAGGTTGATGGGCTGATCACAGAAGTGAGTCCACCACCTCTGAGCAGTATGGCTTGGAAAGAGTTGAAAATGAATGCAAGGCACGGATGGAAACCCATTAGGAGTTTGTGCAAACCAGTTGCAGTCTATTCATTCAACAAACAGGAGTTTCATTCCTCTCCCTGCTGCCAGACACTCGGCTGGACAGCTCAGGGGAGCAGTGAACACACCTGCCATTGTCACAGCACATGGGGCCATTCAGGTGAGGGTGACCGGTGTTAAACAATGGGCACGATTCATCCCAGCTGGGGAATGGAAGCCCTCAGAAGGCAGAGTGGCCTCAGAAAGTGTGCAGCAGGCGTGAGACCCAGCCTGGGGGTCACTGCCAGGAGGGGCAGTTTCTCTTTCAGATCAGGAAAGTGTTGTCCCCCACAACCTTGTGTGGTAGGTGATATTAGTCATCACTTCAGAGCCCACGCCAAGGCTCCCAGCTTGCAAGTGAGCAGCAGCAGCAAGCTCAGAAGACAAGGAGGCGGGCACTCCTTACCAGGCCTGGTCCGGCCAGATATGTGACCCGAAGAACTCAGATTTCAAAACAGCTTAACAGCCTTTCCCTCTCTCCCGCCCTCCCTTGCTCCCCTCTCCACCCCCCTTTCTCCAAGCTGAACTGTTTTGCTGAGCTGTAAGGACAGCCAGCCAGAAGGGTACAGTGAGGGAGATGGAAGGGAGCTTGCAACTTCTTGCATCAGAAAAGCAGAGAGCGCTCTGGCAATGGGCCGCAGACACACAAGAAGCTCGCATGCAAGGTGACTCAGCGCTGGCTTGCTCAGCAGCACTCCCTGTCAGCTGTGAGAGAGACCAGGCAGCTTTGGGGAGACCTCCCGCTGATTCCACAGCAAGCCACTGCCCATGGGAAGCTGCGAGGCAGGCGGTGCTGGCTAGTGCTTCCACAGGGCATGAGCAGAAGGCGGCTAGTTCAGGCAGGTCTTCATGTCCTGCTTAAGTTTGACATTGGTCTCTGTCTCCTCCAAGTTGACCCTGGAAGCAGGTGCACACCTGGCTGACTCATTCTGCATGGCCTCCAGGTAATTAGAGGAAGATGGCCCTGAACTGAGGGGGAGAGGGATCCTCATGCACCTCCCATGCACCTCTGATCAAGCACTAGTGCTCGTGGAAATGGCACAGCCTGGGGACCAGCTGGATGAACTTGGAACTTCAGCAGCTGGGTGGCCGGCCTTGTTACCCCTCAGTGCGAGCGAAATAGAGGGAGAAGATGGAAAGTGAACCAGGCACTTCATCATCTCATCTGGTTTGATCCTCATCACCACCCAGAAGGCTGTTTAAAAGGTGATCATAGCACCTCCTTCCCATGGTGTTTCTGAGAATCAATGAAATAATAGAGACCCATGCCTAGTACCACAAACCTAGGAGGCATGGTTCGTTATGGTTGCTGTGATGGTAAGTATTAGCCCCATTTTCTAGATGAGAAGCCTGACTCTAAGAATCCACTTGGCAGGCGTTCTAATCCAGCTCTGCCTGGTTCCAAAGCCCCTATTCTTAACCCTGTCAGAACAAGGTCCCCTCCACCCCCATCTCTCCCTTCCTCCCCAGAGGCTGGCTCAAACCCACTGGAAAAATAAGAAAATTACAATTGAGTCAAATGTTTCTTGAACAAATAATTTCATGATAATTAAATTTATTAATAAGCCATTAATAAATCAAAATCATATATTAATAATGAAGAGTCCATAAATATTTACCAAGGGCTTTTGTGCTGGTCACTATAGTGCTATGGGAGATGAAAGGCATTGGATAAGAAATCTGCTGCTTACAGCTGATGTCTAGCAAACATGCAGGAGTCACGCCAGTGGTGGTAGGATAACTGATCATCATCGTCAGAATCAAATAATGCTCCAACCCACATTGCTGTGTATTCCAGTCGAGTAGTCAGCATCTTGCATGCATCCTCCCTTTAGCATTTTATGTGTGATAGGAATTATTCATTTTTAAAGAGGAGAGACCAGAGCTCAGGGAGTTAAGAAATATGATAAAATTTCTGTAATTAGGAAGTCAGACAAAACAAAGAAGCAAACCCAGGTCTGTGTGAGCCAAATGTATGCGCCTAACCATTGTGCAACAGACTACCTTGTTCTCCCTGCCCAGCCTCTCTCCTTACAACTGTAACATCAAACCGATGTGACTCCATGGCTATAATAAAAGGAGTAATTACACCGGTTAGCACTAGGAGGGAAGAACCGCAAATAAAATTGTGTGAATTCCTTTTTGACCTGCCCATTTCCTGTCTCTGTGCAGACCAGTTCCATGCCACGCTGTCTGGCTTACCTGCATGAGGAAAACACAAATCCTGCAGCAACACTGCCACATCTACACTGCCGGTCACACCCCTTTATAGGCACAAAGCATTCAGGGCCGCCTGTGACAGCTCCTTCGTTTCAAGAGGCATCTGCCACCACCCTGCCCCTTTAATCAGCCCTTAATCAAACATTAGCCTGATTCTTCTTCCAAGGTATATGTGAATGACATTACTGAAAAATAAAATAACAATGCCATGCCTCTCTCATTCTCTTCTTCAAAGCTGCCCAAGATATCCAAGCCAAACACGGATAGGCTAGAAGTCATATAATTGGAGACAATATTGAGGGCAAGAACTAGACTGTTGTTAAAAGATTTCTCCCTCCAAAGCACACCAAGAAGAGAATTCTCAACAGAAGCATCACACTCTTGCTAAGTGTCAGAAGGAGGAACAGAATGTTTCACTGGATTCAAGGGGTTTGGGATGGTGACACTCTCCACAGTCCACCATCAAAAACTCTCCCTGGCCTCAGCTGCTCCCCAACTCCTCTCCCTCCATCTTACACACACTGTACTTCAGTCACACAGAAATCCCTTTATTATCCAGCACACCAAAAAGCTCTGTCCCATCCACAAGCCACTTCAAGGTCAAGGTCCAGCTAGAATTCACCTTATTGGTGAAGCCCCCCCTGATCACCAAGGCTGGGAGGCTCCAGGTCTCCTCTCATTGTGCCCTGCTTCTCTTGGCTGTGGTCATTATCTCCATGCATTTGGGTTGTGTCTTGAAATACCTTCCCCTCTCTAAAATGACAGTCTTAGAGTGGGCTTTAACTACAACCTCTTTGTCGTTTTATTTACTGATGAGAAAAAAAGAAAAACAGATTACATTCTAGTCGGGAGACCATCGATAAATGAAAAGGCAAACACATTAACAAGTAAAATATTATAGACTACGATAACTTCTAGGCAGAGAGTTAAATGGGCCATATAGTAGAGAATAAAGGAAAATGACAACCCACTTAGCATGTACAACGGAGAAAACTCTCCAAGGAAGCAGCATTTAAGCTGAGACCTAAAGAAAAAGATCCAGGCCCACGATGAACTGGGCCAAGAAGAATTGGTAGGAAGACTTAACAGTGCAAAAATCCTGCTATGGCGAGAGCTCGGAGAGTGGGGAACTGGGCGACCAGGACAATGGAAAATGGTAAGAGACAGGGAAGCTAGGTAGGTTCAGAAGAGATTCAAGGCTAGGGCAGGGCAGGCTGGACCTTGTAGGCGACACTAAAGAGTCTTCCTCTAAATGTAATAGGACTCCATTAAAAGATGTTTAGTGGGGCAGCGACATTATTTTATTCACATCTTTTAAAAAGCCATTCTGACTTCTCTATGGGGAGAAAATGGATTGAGGGCTCCGAGGAACAAGATTAGAAGTAGAATAGCCATTGCAGGCAGGAGGTGGGGGGGGGGGGGGGTAATGTTCCATTACCAACTATAGTGTCTGATATGGTGCAGGTGTTCAATACAAGAGAATGAATTAATGAATGAGTGAATAAGTAGGTGGATGAATGAATACCTGAGTGGGTTAGATTACATTGGGGCTTACAGAAAAATTGTGGCCACCCAATGCTTTCCAAGCTGGAGTGATGATGTCTCTCCCTCCTCCTTAGCACCTATAGCATTTGACTTATTATGAAACACTTTTAAAGAGTACATTCTGGAAATGCCCCACTCATCACAGGCACTAGTTTCTGATGTCCCAGGCTTGCAAAAATCACCTTGTTCTGGTAATATTTGATCATGCTTGACATCATTTCTTGCCACTGTTCTTCATCCCTGTGTACAGGAAGCAGCCTTTTGTTCCCCGGGGAGCCGGGGGAAGCAGGTTCTGTCCAACCAGACAGAGAAGGCAGAAGAAGGGGGCGGATTATGATGGGGACTTTCATCCCCTTTTCAGGAAGCTGGTTGTGGACCATTCTTGTCGTCTTGACTTTAAACCTGAAACCTCAGCATCCCCAGGGGAGGCAGGAGGGCGGGCTCTTGGCACACGGACTTCCTAAGCAGCACCAGTATCCGCTTTTCATCAGCACTCTCCTGCTTTATTAGCTAAACTGCTCTGAAGTCCCGACAAGCGCATTTCATGCTGAGCTTGGGGTTAAAGCGATGTGGCAGGCTCCGTTCCCAGGGTGCTCCGGAAAGGAGATCAGGGCTGTTGAACATGAGCCGCGCTGGACACTTGCCTAAACCAACAGGAATCAGCTGCTCCTTGACAGTGGAGTCTGCTAACAGCTGGGAAATTCTTCAAGGGGAAAGAATAGAGAAAGAGAAGGTGCGGAGTACTCCGGATGGATATGACTCTAGCAGAGCCTTTCCCCTAATGTCTTCTAGCCCCTGGAAGAACCATTCAAAGGGACGTCAAAGTAACTCTTCAATAAACATACTCATTAATATGTAAAATCAATAAAATTAAATGAATTTTTGAGCCCGAAGACAATTTAATGATCAAACAGTCCCATTTCACATGAGCAAGTTGGCACACAAAGACATGGACCAGCTACCAAAATGTGCCGAGCTAGTCAAGGATACAGCAGAAAGATGCCCCAGGGAACCAAATTCCATTTGTCCAGCTCTTTCCTGATACCTACCTGTTGTTCTCAGGAAGCAAGGGAGGTGGTCATTAAGGACACCTTACTATCACACAGACTTGGGGCGGAATCTCTGACACTCCCCCAGAGCTGTGACCTTTTTCGTGTCTTTATAGGAAATAAATGAGAGTAATATCACTTGCCTCATAGACACAAATGAGATAATGACTATAACGCCTGTGCCTATGTGATCACCAAATATTTTACTTTCTTCTGGACGTTAGGATGACTATGTTTTCCAGCTCCTTTGCACCAGGTGGGGCCATGTGACTAGTTTTGGCCAATAGGTGGAGACAGAATGGAATGCTCCCAGAGTTTTCCTACTTCCTTCCACAATTACTGCACACTGAAAATGACCTCACCAAGCAAATGAGCAAATGTAATAGAACAAAAACAGACTCATTGAAATAGAGATCAAACTGGTGATGCCAGAGGTTAGAGGAGAAGGGAGGCAGGTGAAAAAGGTAGAGGGAATTATAATCAATAATCCTATCTAATAAAAGAGTAATATGCAAATTGACCATACCCCCGCTACACCCACCAGCCATGCCCACCAGCCAATCAGAGCAAGTATGCAAATAAACCCAACCAAGATGGCTACAGCCACAGAGAGCAGGAGGAAGGCTTGGGTTTCCCCAGCAAAGGAGGAAGCCAAGCTTTCTGCCTGCCCTTGCCAGCCTAAGCCTCCATTCAAGGCGACAAAGTTTCAATTGCAGAAGATAAATATATAATATACCAGATACCAGGGCTTCTGTTTGGGTTGCCAGGGGGTGTGGCTAGCCTGCAAACCACCACAGGCCCCTCACCCAGGCCTCCCCACACTCCAAGGGAACTCCCACCCTGATTCAGGAAACCCTTCAGGGCAAACCAGCCTCCCCCTACCTGTGCACCAGGCCTCTATACTATCTAATAAAAGTAATATTCAGATTGACCATCACTCCAACACACAAGATGGCTGTCTGCATGTGGTCAAAGATTTTTCCCCCATGTAGACACAAGATGGCCACTACAAGATGGCCAGAAGGGGAGGGCAGTTGAGAGGGACTAGGCCTGCAAGGGAGAGCAGTTGGGGGGGACCAGGCCTATAGGGGAGGGCAGTTAAGGGCAAAGAAGCTGGCAGGGGAGCAGTTAAGTATCAATCAGGCTGGCAGCAGAGTGATTAGGGGGTGATCAGGCTTGCAGGCAGAAGCGCTTAGGGGTAATCAGGAAGGCAGGCAGGCAGGCAAGCAGTTGGGAGCCAGCAGTCCTGGATTGTGAGAGGGATGTCCAACTGTCCAACATAGGGATGTGCCTATGTGATCACCAAATATTTTACTTTCTTCTGGAGGTGGGATGACTATGTTTTCCAGCTCCTTTGCACCAGGATCAGGCCTAAACGAGCAGTCGGCCATCTCTTGAGGGGTCCCAGATTGGAAAGGGTGCAGGCTCGGCTGAGGGACACCCCCACTCTGTGCATGAATTTCGTGCACCGGGCCTCTAGTATAATATAACTTTGCATAGTTACAGATGGTTACTAAACTTAGTTAGGTGATCACATTGTAAGGTACATAAATATCAAATCACTACACTGTATACCTAAAACTAATATAATATTGCATACTAATTAAAGTAAAATTAAAAAATAATAACAACAACAGAAGGCTAGATCCTGAATCACTTCATGAAGGAGAGTCACCTAACCAATAACATCCACCTTGAACTCCATGGCTGAGAAGAAAACACCTTTTGGTTAAGCCATAATTTAGGGGATTGTTTATTGTAGAAGCTACAATTATTTACTCTAATATAATCAGCACTTGTTAAATAATAGTTATCATTAATGCCATAAGTTTGCCTTATTCAGGATCTACACAAGCTACCAATTCTTATAAGCAGTGCTTTATTCCACAAAACTGAACATTGACAACTAACATCAACTCTGGTGAGAGGTACCATCAGATTCTAAATGCTATATGTATATAGTATTTTAATTGGACAAAATCCTTGTAATTGAGCGAGTTTTCATTTTTTATTGACTTTTAGAAAGAGAGGAAGGAAGAAGGAAAGAGAAAAGAAAACAAATGTGAGAGCAGAACATTGATCAGCTGCCTCCTACATGCTCCCTACCAGGGAAGGAGCTCACTGCCTGGGCACATGCCATGACCATGGATCAAACAGGCTATCTTTCCATGCACAGGATGATGTCCAACCAACTGAGCCACACAGGCCAGGGCAGGGATTTTCCTTTTTTAAGCATTCATTTGGTAAGTGATTGCTAAGCTTCATGCATTGTCCTACTTATGATCAAGAGTTGTCATACCCTATCCTCACAATAGCCCTGTGCAACTGTAAGATAATTATTATTCCAACCATGTCCACTCCCACTGCAGATCTCTTGCCTTCTCTTCCTGTCAAGAATATTCTTACTCCAGACATCTGCATGGCTCACACCCCAGCTTTGTTCAAATCCCTGGAACTCAGTCTAAAACAATGTCCCTTTGCCATCCACATCACCAACCTCCATTCTCCTCTATCTCATGTTCACAGATTTTGCTATTCATTCTTAGCACTGTTCAACCCTGACAGACCAGAGCCCCATAGGTCCTGGTGGAAAGGGTGTTCCTTAACTGATGCCCCATTGGGTTCTCATTGTCCCTCAAAAGTATTATTTCAAGAGTAGGAGAGATGAAAGTCTGAGGCTATTTAAAAAACACAATATGTTGAAGGTTATATAAGCAACATTATTTTTTTTAACAAGACGAGAAAAGGATGTGCCTTCAGGAAAGCATGAATGAATGTACTCTTGTGTATTTTTAGGCCATTCTTTAGAGATCTTGTTCCTTCTTTTAATATGTCCATGTTAAAAGGTCAAGATGACCCTTGCTAAAAATCAAGAGCTTTTGTCAATTATGTTATTGTTGGATCCTGGCACTGACATCAAACACCAGTGTCCCTGCTGAATAAGGACACAAAAACCTGGTGATCATTTTTCTGGAGAACGACCAGTCTTTGCAGTGGGTTGAGAACAATGAGTAAGGCTTCCCTGAATGAGCCTCTAAAGAGAAGCAGGCACTCAGTCCCCATGGAAGTCATCCTTCGGGAGCGGGCCTGGAGACTGATGAAGTGCGTTTTGTATAAAATGCAAATTCACATTTTGTGGAAACTGGAAGTTCATTCATCTAAATCATTGCTGTTATAGTCTACGACGGCTTCTGAAAATTGCCAGGGTAGGTTTTTTATTTGATCTTTCAACATTATTGGAGGTCATATAAACAGGATTAGATGAAGTCTTTCACTGTCGATTAGTGTAATTCTAAATCAACATTCTGTCAACGAGGTGCAGATTTTTACAGCGTAGGGAAGAAGGAAGAGCTCCTTCCCCTCAAATGAATTTCCCTGGCTTTTGGTTAATTCTTAATTAAAAACAGAGGAGGGGGGAGGTAGGATAAGAGAGGGAGTCGAGAAGGAAAGGAAAGAAAAAAGCTACTAAATTTATTTTAAGATTCTTTGGGAAATTAATCCATTTCTTACTCTCACCTTAAGAAAAACACTGACAGTTATAGAAAGGTAAAAAAAAAATGCATTTTCTATGAAAATTGGATGCCTACATGGCATTCAGGTTTTATATTCTAAAATATGACTCTGAACCTAAAATGTAGGAGACTTATTTTTAGCTAATAGACCTAACACAGGACACTTTTTTTTTCCTGGTGGAAATAAGAAACAGAGCAAATTTCTATTTATTCCTAGAATATCACCCCTACTATTCAATGTAATTTGCTTGACTTACATGTCTCTCCAAGGATTTCAGAGCACTTCTGTGACAATACTTTCCAACATCTCCATTAATATCAGAAAGAACCTGCTTTATTTGAAAATCTTTACAGACACCGGATTAAATTTTTACCTCTTTCTTTATAGCTTCACAGAAAACCTCCCAGGGGTGGATGAGAAAAGTTTTAGTATCAAGTAAACTATCTCACTTATCTCCACAACATCCTTGTAAAAAAAAAAAATGCTACACTTCAAGCTAATAAAGTGGGGAAGAGTCAATGCATGAAATGGAATCATCGAATGAAGAGGTGCTTTTCTGATCCAGCAGTCCATGGGACTGGCTTATTTCAGGCACTCAATGCTTCACACTCCACATAGATTCAACCTCTAGTGTTAGACCTACTGAGGTGGAATCCCAGACCTCTTATGTCCTCTTCCATAAGACAGGGGAAAATATACTGTCCACCTCAGAGTTCTGATGAGAACCAAATGACATAACGTTATGACAATGACCAGCACAGTGTCTGTTCTGCTGTCTCCATCATCATTGTCATCTTCATCTACTACCATAGCTTCAAAATTAACCCGTGGTCCATTCTTGCCTCCTTTAAATCTATTCTCAAAAATGAAGCCAGAGTAAAATTTCTAGAATGTCATCTTGATCCAATCACTCCCATGCATAAAATCAGTTAGTGTCTCCATTGTCCGTAGAATAATGTCCATGATCCCTCAAGGGCCAGACAGACCATGCTTTCAAAGTCAAGCTCTTACCTTCACTCTAGTATCTTCTCCCATCACTTTTCTCTCCCCCCACTTCCTGTCCCTGCTCTGACCTTCCAGCCACACAGAACATCTGACAATCCTGGAAACTTCCTTCCAATTAATTTCACTCTTTTGTCTTACTTTGCCTAGAATTTCCTTTCCATTCTTATCATCAAAAGGTTGAGTCAAAAAATTGTTTGTTTTTTTCTTAATGCAAGAAACCCCAGACTAAAGGAGGGAAAATACACAGAGAAGGGAGTGTAATCTGCTCCAGTGACGTTGAAAGGGAAGCAGGTGCTAATTTGCTCACCAAAGAGAGGATTCATTACGAACTCATCAGTCCTGCTGCTGTGCACATTCCTGCTGTGGCCTATTTGCTCACACTGTTAATGCAGTCATAATCTCAGCTCTCCAAAGTCTGCTTGGCCAGTTTACAATACATCTTAAAAAGCATCTGCAGCACACATTGAACCAACGCTTTAAAAATATGGGGAAATGATAAACAGATGACTCTGCTTAAGTAGTTATGTGGCTGCAAATTAGAGTTGAATTTCTCCTAGTGTCCTGCTAAATTGTGTTTATACACATAGGTAATGAGATAGCTCCTTCTCAATTAGCTTCAGTGAGTAAGTAAAGGAATAAAACAGAGAGCCTACACGTACTGACTAATTTCTGTTTGGGACTATGGTGAGTGTGGGGGTACTATAGGTGGTCGTCATAGGACTCATGGATACCTACTCCCCGCCAAGGCTCAGACACCCCTTCTTATGAAGTTCCAAGTGCACAAGAGAAAATGGAAAATAAGTGCCATTTTATTATATTTAGGTGGGCTTTTGACTGAGACTATAATTGCAAGCTGTTTGGTTAGTTGGGCGGGAGACATGTCTTGGAACAGACAGTACCCAAAAGCCTAAGGAGCTTTATCTATCCCAGCGTTTTTCAACTGCTGTTCCGCCTGGTGTGCCGTAGGTGCAGACAAGACAAGAATTTTATAATTTTTCACTATTTTGTTTACTTAATATTTCATAATAAAGTAATTATAAAATACTTTCTTTGTGTTTATTTGATTCCTATTCAAGAGAATTACTTTATATATAGTCAATATAGGCACAGAGTTAAATTTTTTAACATTTTCTAATGGTGGTGTGCCTCGTGATTTTTTTCATGAAACAAGTGTGCCTTTGCCCAAAAAAGGTTGAAAACCACTGATCTATCCTTCAAGCCCAGGCACCAATATATGCTTATCTGCGTGACCCCAAGTGCAAGGAGATTCATGAGATGCACACACTGGACCATATTTTTGAGAAGAGTAAGGGAAGACTAACTTGCCAGGCTTCCCTTTTGTAGAATTGTTGTCTCCCTTAGATTACTTTTTTTTTTTTTGTATAACCAATATCATTATCTTTAATAGTATTAGACATTAAGAAAAAGCAATAACATTTATTATACATAATATTGGCTCTTTACGCATTTTGGTAGAGTAAAATTGTTCAATTCAGCCCAAATCTATCCAATTTTATTATCTTATCTCACTCAATCTATCACTGATTTTAAGATACATAATTATTTAGTGTCCAACTACATAGAAAAAAAGCACTGTCAATTCAACTAGAGCACAATGCTTCCTAATCACTTAGAATTTCCCAGGCAATATCACCTTCTCGGCCACGAAGACCATCCCATTCACCACTTCCTAGTATATTGTTCTTGGGCTTTTCTCCCAAGGATGCTGACATCATTCTGCAAGTTGTGATGTTGGTCCATTCATGAACTTGGTCCATTCATGAACTTATCAAATGGAAATCAGCGGAATGTTTCAGAAAACCAGGAAATGTTCGAAACTCACGCACATTCCCGTGGTGCTGACAAAGCACGTAACTCCATGGGAAGGCTGATGTGAACAGCTACACCAAGTTCACTCGTGAGCGGCAAGAACAACTCCTTCACAAAGTTTACTTCTTCGGCGTTTAACAAAGACACAAAGATAAAGAGATCACAGTTCTGTAGGCAACCAAAGTTCTGTAGGTTACCTTTCCAACTAGTGTCCCAGAATCTCCCTTTCCCTAGTCTACAACTTATTTTTGTGATATGGCCTTCTGGGTCAACACTCTGGCCCTGAAATCATGGTGCAAGTCAGTTCTGGACTTAAACTCAGACTTTTCATCTTCCAAGTGATTTATCAGGCATGATGCATCTGTGGTTCTTTCCAGCTATGATGTAATGTCATGTGACTGGAAGTAAACATCTTCTATAGAGCAAAAGGATTAGTGAAGCCCACTATTTTCCCAATAGCAAAATGAATTCCTCTTGGGTCAAATTTTATTTTCATAGTCTTCACCCTTCTAACCATAGGCAACTTATAGGAGACTGAATGAGAGAAGGTGAATGACTCCGTATACTTCTATCCCCACTCCTGAGTAAAAGCTCCAATACTTTTACTTCAGAAAACCCAGAGTGTAAAAAAATGAGAAACTTTAGCCAATACGCTCTCTAGAGAATTCAAAATAGTTAAAAATAAGGAACAAAAATTTCCCATATGAACATAATGGGATAATCAGTATTTTTCACTTCTCTTCCAAGAAATCATATTTTAAAAGCACTAAGAAAAACTTGAAAATATTTGGATCCATGCAATCAAAACTTTTATAAATTTGGATTATTGAAATTTAAAATACACATAAAAGGCTACCCAAACCGAGACTGGAAAAGGGGACTGGGAGGGAGAAATGAGAAGAAGCACAATGAGCGGCAAGAGGATGAGACACCGGGATCTCGGGAGGCATGAGCAAAGACACACTTCCTAAATGTGAGGTTTGTGACCTAAGTGCAAAAGCTATCACCCTTGTTTGCAACAGGAAGAGAACTGAGTGGGCTGGCTGCCTGAGAAGAAGAGAAAACTCCACTGAGAAAGAATCACATAGATCAGCAGTGTTTGCCAGGATCATGCTGACAACGAACAAGTAAAGAGACTCCTGGGTGTGGAACCATGGAGGCCATTCTTCAACCCACAGGAATCTGAAAATGGGTGATCTCAAAACTCATTTCATTAACAGATGAGTAGTAGCACGGGAACATGAAAATTCATGCAAAGATACTATTAAAAAAATAAGGAAAAGAGAAGTAAAATGTACCATGAGATATAGAGTTTTTATCAGAAGAAAACTGTGAACAAGAATGCCATGAACCTAAATATATTAATAAATCAATTGCCGTTGTGAAAGAAGATCACAACAGGAATGTGGTCGTATGGAAAGATGTAACAAGACCACAGGCCAAACTCAATGTCAACAGGTATGGACGCTGAAGTCCAAGAATGCCTGCAGTATCCAGAGTGGCCATGGGAGGCAAGAGAGACTGGGGATTCACAGTGTTGTTGGCTCACCCCAGGGGTCCCTAAAACATGGAGGAGTGGGGAGGTAGATACAAAAAGGAGAAACCATCAGGCACACCTTCGTGCCAACTGAGTGCCCGTTGGGGCATGGCACCAATCTCACAACAGGCACAAGAAGCCAGGAAGAGGTTCTGGAAACAAAGAGAGCGCTTACCTGCACTTAAGTAAAAGACATTTGTGTTTTCTGTCTCCATCTATCACCCAAACACTCAAAACTGGAGACAACCTCTTTCCCGCTCCGCTCTAACATGCATATTGTTTTTGTAGCTCTGTGATGACACGAATTTCCCATAGTACATAGGCAAACATATTTTTTTAAACACAAATAGTACATGTATAATATGCAAAAAGGGCCGAAAAAAATGAGAAGGTGAGAAAATAGCTGTGATTTGGAAATCTGTGATTCAATTCAATGCACTTATTTTATAGACCGTGAAATGGAGGAGAGACTATGACTTCTACAAGGTCACATCGCTAGTTAGTAGTGATGCTAAGAATAGAACACAGAGCTCCCGTCTCTCAGCTCACTGCAGGGTCTTACAAAGCTGATCAGAGAAGCAGACAGCAGACTAGTAATCATGGGACAGGAGGCTGTGGACATATTTACGCTCACAGCTTCTTGTACCCTCTCCAAAAATAAATGGTTGCACATAGAGAAAACAGAGCGCCGTGAACCGGAGCTCTGGCACACTCATTCCATGGTGTTATGACAATAATTTACAATGCCTTTGCAATTACCGTGGAATTATGGCCCGCCCAGCACCTAATAGAGCTGTGTGCATGCTCTTGAGAAAGACAAATGTGCTGGCATCTCTAGCTGCAGAAATAAGATTAAATGGCTCCCAAACCCAATCCTGCCATTGATTTTTGTTGCCCTCCCATTAGCATGATACTACACATAACATCCCTCTATCATTCCTCAGAGGTGAAGACAGAGTTTTAGAGTGTAAATAATTAGACCCTCAAAATCCAAGGTGACAAATCTTCCACACCTCCAACTGCCGTGAGTCGGGACACATAAATCAGAGCCTCTTTTGAGGATGTATTCATGAGGAGGAGACGTGTGTCTGGAATGCGACCGCCTTGTGTTTCTTTTTTCTTCCTCTTTTCTCCTTTGGCCTCCTTGTGCATCCTTGGCTTTGGCTGGGAGTAAGTTAGGACATTTTGTAAAAAAGACAGAGGGTGCTCTCACACCAAAACAATTAGACTACACAGGGACAGTCCCTGGCAAACAGGGCTGCAGGTTCATAATGCTTTCTCGGGGGGCATAATGCCTTCCATCAGGAGTGTTTTCTCTGCTTTGATTTCTCATAGCATGCTCTTCTGGGTGTTGCTCAATATTGCCAGAGAGATCATGCAATAATAAAAGGTCATACATTTAATAGCTAACAGTGGCCCCTTTTTCCTGAGTGCCTACCTTTTAACCCTAAATGTCTGGAGTGATGGTAAGAATGCTGGATTACTGATAACACTCTATTAGGGAGATCACCACACTGTGCCCCAGGCCTTACTTAAGAATATAAAGCACCAGGACAAGGCAGCATTCAAGCAGGGCAGCTGTTCACTGTGGGATGTACTGGTAGTGGGTACATTCCCCGGATCTGACACAATTAAGGAATTGGGAGTTTAACGGTAAAATGAGAATGTTCCTTCTTTTCATAATTTTGGGTTTTAATGAAGGAAATAAACACAAACAAGTATAGGCTACCAGGAAAAGTTGGAAAAAAGGTGCAAGAATCAGTGGGGGTTCATAAGGAGGACACAACCCACCATATCCTCATAATGTGCATCAAAATCTGGTATTTTCCTTATGTGTATGTTATGGTCCATGTTCCCACTCTGAGTGTAAGCTTTGAGAGATCTGCCCTCTTGTTTACAGCCGTTTCTCCTCTGTCTGCCCCACAAGAGGTGCTGAGTGAGTGAGTGAGGATCAGAGAGGATAAAAAAGGGTTCTGTTTTGCCAAGCTGGCATGGCTCAGTGGTTGAGCATTGACATATGAACCTAGAGGTCACAGTTCAATTCTCAGTCAGGGGTCAGAGCACATGCCCACGTTGCGGGCTTGATCTGCAGTGTGAGGCATGCAGGAGGCAGCCAATGAATGATTCTCTCTCATCATTGATGTTTCTCTCTCTCTCTCTCCTCCTCTCCCTTCCTCTCTGAAATCAATTAAAATATTTTTAAAAGCGTTGTATTTTGCCCAGCTTGCAAATTGCAGAACTATTCTGATTCCTCCAGATCTTGAAAGTGACCTGCTCAGGTAATCATCTCACACAAACACTGAAACTAGGCAAGGATTCAAAAACAGTTTATGGAGAGTGGGCCAATGAGCAAGTATCAACCCACAAGCAAAATAGAGGTGGGTGGGGGCAGCCATTAACAAGCTGAGAGCAGTTCTAGAAAAACGATACTTCAGGGACAAGTGATTTGTCCAACTTGATACACCCAGCAAAGGGCCATTGAAGTGCTTCATTTCAACTCCCCGCTGGCCCCAGAGATGAATACTTCCCCCCACACTTAGAGCTGAAATTGGACAGAGGATCTGAGAAAATACCTGGATAAAGAGTGAGAGGCTTAGCACACAAACGAAGGACAAAACAAGGTGGAAAGTCAGAAGATACAAATGCATATCGATTCACTTTGAGTGAAAAACAAAGACAGATTTCTGCAACAGAGAAAAATTGCTGTGTGTTAATCAAGGCATCGTTAACATGCGTGCCGGCAGGCCGGGGGCCTCAGCTTTGTGAATGTACTAGTTTAGTCTCCTTTCCTTTTTTTCCTGCACATTTGCTTATCTAGGAATCACACCGCGGGCTTGGGAAACCGGCTGGCGCATCAGGAAAGAATTCTTGGAGAAGTTCTCAGAATTCCGTGCTCAGAACTCAGCTTGCTCAGCTGGAACAGAAAGCGGAGGCAGGAACCTCCCTTCCTCGGGGCTTTGATTTCTGCTGGTGTCAAGGCAGGAATTTGGAGTCAGCTGGCTCTATGGCTCTTTCTAACCTGGAAAGATCTTGGTTTCCCAGGGTTCTGGAGAAAAACAGGGCGACATGGTTCTGGTTCCAATTGTCTTAGTTTTGACTCATCTCTTTCGTCTCTCTCCCTTAGTTTCTCGAAGTCGGGATAAAATGCAGAGTGTGTGCATAAAGCTTTGGAGTCTGAAGATCCCCTTTATATTAGCTTGTTTTAAGGCAATACAATTATCTGGCAGCTCTATCTTATGATGCCTTTGCAGATCAAACAAGGTCATGAATATGTACGTCCTCTGGTAATTACCCATTGCAGCAATAAAAAGAATCGGCCGTCTTCTGCCATAATACTGTTTTTACAGAGACCTGGTAGTGTGTTTCTAAGAGAGGTTAAAAGCCTTTTCCTAGGAGACAGATAAGACAGAAGTAGAGGCAGCCTGGCTGGCATGGCTCAGTGGTTAAGCATCAACCTATGAACCAGGAGGTCATGGGCTTGATTCCCAGTCAGAGCACATGCCCAGGTTGCAGGCTTGATCCCCAATGAGGGGCGTGCAAGAGGCAACTGATCAATGATTCTCGCTCATCATTAATGTTTCTGTTTCTATCTCTCTCTCCCTCTCCTTCTCCCTTCCTCTCTAAAATCAATAAAAACATTATTTTTAAAATAGAGACGAAAGTCTGTCAATATTTAAAATCATTCTATAGTAAACTCTGCAGCTGATTAAGAATAAACTAAGATGAAATGAAGTGAAACAAAAATACAACAAAATAAAATAATAAAATAGAAGACATGGTTTCTCTTATGTGGTTGAGAAGAGAAATTTGAACCCAGAAAACTAACAAGCAGCAATGTGATAAATAAAAATGTGTCTTAATAGAAAGAGGAGACTGGGCACCTCAGTTTCCTCATCTGTAATATGAGGAGCTAAGCTTAGTGGGGAGGGGGCAGAGGCCATATTGCCAACTCAAGTGCCTGCCATGGACCTGTGCCTAGCAGCCACCTGATGTCAGGAATACCTGACATCAGGAATGGGGAGCATAGGGGTGAGGCCAGCTGGCCAGCTGCAGTGCCTGTGTACTTTGTGACAGAGGCAGCCCCTACTCAGCTCAACTGATGTTTGCTCTGCATAACTTACTTAGAATATAGGCCATTTTTGTAAAAGTTGCCAGAAAGTTGTATTATGATGTTAAAAAAACAAACATATATAACTAGAGGCAGGGTGTACGACATTTGTGCACTGGGGTTGGGGGAAGGTCCCTCAGCCCAACCTGTGCCCTCTCACAGTCCGGGACTCCTTGGGGGATGTCCAACTGCCAGCTTAGGAGCAGGCCTAAGTCGGCAGTTCGACCTCCCCTGAGGGGTCCTTAGCGCTGCTACAGAGACAGGAGAGGCTCCCGCCACTGCTACTGCACTCGCCAGCCATGAGCCCAGCTTCTGGCTGAGAGGCGCTCTCCTTGTGGGAGCGCACTGACCACTAGGGGGCAGCTCCTGTGTTGAGTGTCTATCCCCTGGTGGTCAGTGTGCATCATAGTGACCAGTCATTCTACTGTTCAGTCAATTTGCATATTAGGGTTTTATTATATAGGATAATAATAATTTAACAAAAAACACACCTCCTGATTTTTAAATGCTGGGAACTGACTTTTAAAAATAAAAGAACTCTGGGTGATTAAAAAATAACAGGCCCAGTCTATATATTTGGCAGTTTCCCATCTTTGCACTAGAGGACCTCTAGCTACCGCTCTGACATCCTAAGATGCTGGGAGATGCCTGGAATACAAGTGCTGCCTGAAAACAGATCAGTAGGACACGGGGTACCACTGAGCAGTGATAATTACAGCAGTAACATTATCGCCTTATGCACACGTGACCACATGACCGCTTGCAAGCCACTTTGATACCATGCTGTCATATAACTTTCATAGCAATCCCATGCACTAAGCCAGACCCCAGGGAACCTGAGAGTGGAGGAAGGTTAGAGGATTGGCCTATGATACCCCAGCGGGGAAATGCACAGTCAAGAGTGAATGGAAGTGTAAGATGGTGTGGATGCGCATCATCCTACAAGGATACAGCAGCTGCCATCTTCTCTGCTGCTATCTGGGCGTCCGCTGGACAAGGGGCACACTGGCAGGATGGATGATGTGTGAGAGCCACTGACGACTGATTGGCAGGTGGGTGGGAAGTGGGCAACACAGCTCCCTCCCGCCTGGTGCTGCCCACCTGGAGCTCCCAGGCCTAGCGAGGAGCCTTAGTGGGGCGACAAGCCTGATTCTCACGAGAACTGAAGAAGTCTGTGGCTATGCTTGGGAAACCAGGTTTTGAGGGACTCACTGGCATGAGTTTCAACCAATGATGGAAAACTCTAGTCACTGTGCTGGGCTGGAGATGGATTCTCAATTGGTGGAGGAGTGAGAATCTGGGAGGAGCAGCCAGGTTGGGGGGGGGGGGGGTTAGGGGGGAGGGCATGTGAGAGGCTCAGGCCACCAGTCATTTGCCAAACAGCATGTACATGGCTTACATCTGAGCAAGAGATGTTAAGAGCAACGGGTATCCTAGGGAGGATGAAATTCCCAGGGTGCGACAGCCCTGGATGGACCGAGTGTCCCAGTGCCCCAGTCTGCCATCTCACCCACTTCCTGCACTTTCTTTCCTTTTCCCGCTTTTTCTCAAGCAAATTCATTTCCTTTCCCTTCAGCCATTTCATAGGGTCACTGCGTGGTAGGGATGCAGGCTCTTTCTGCCATTCTGTTTCCCTTTCATTCAACCCCGTAAAATTTCTCCTTATCTGGCAAGCTCACGCTGAAGGTGGGGCCAGCCAATGTGCATCTGTGGGCGCTGAGTGGGAGCCACTTGCCTAATTTAAATTCCTAAGAATGTCTTTAATGCCGAGTATGAGCAGGTCCACAGACATGCCTGAGGTGGTGACCGTCCCTTCTCTGTGGGCAGCGACATCCAGTACATTCTCTGCAGCTTGTGGAGGACGGAGACAATGAGTGGTTTGGCTGCGTGGCTCCAAGAGCCTGGGCTCACACGCGTGAGTGTGTATTAAAGGAGGCTTCTTGAAAGGAAGCATCTCATTGTCTGTCTCCTTAGAAACGGTCCCATCAGATGATACCAAGCACCACTCCGCCGAGTTTTTATCTTCATACCAGGATGAAAGAGATTTATGGGTCGTGCTTATTAAAATGCACTTGCAACTTCACTACGATAATAAACCCTGAGGGGCTGCGTGCTGTCAAGATCAGCAAATTTCTTGCCTGCTGCAGCCCCTCGCCTGCTCAGGCTGAAGGCATCTCTGTGGGTGGATGCCGGAAGGGCTGGAGGAAAGGAGAAATAGGGCCTTTTTAAAAGGCCACAGGGCAGAAGAAAACGGGGTACACCACCCTCCATGAATTCATGCAGAGCAATCACGCAGAGCCACTCGTCCTTATGAATAACAACTGCAAACTTTATTGAACACACAACCCAGCCATGGACTGGACTAACCCCCTTAGCCGGTACTGTTTTATATATTTTATGCTTGACACAGATGTCTAGCAATCTAGGCACTGAAGACCCTGGTCAGCGAGTGGGTGGGTAATTCTGCCTCCAGCTCTGGTTCACTATTGGCGACGCCACCTGCCAGCAAGCACAAACCACATCCCACAAGATAAAGAGACTTTGATTCCCAGGTACCTTACTCTGTTATCTTGTTTCTATGTTGGTTCAGAGCTTGATCTAGGGTGACTATGGGCACTGGTTATTGGACACTCAGATCCCAACAATCCAAACAGCTTCCCAAGGCTCCCAGTGAGGAGCACCATCTGCCCCGACCACACCTCCAGTCATGGCCTTGTCCTGTGGTGGATTTTTATAAAAATGACCATGGAGGCTTTGCAGTG
Source organism: Pipistrellus hanaki (assembly GCF_964339955.1). Taxonomy (NCBI): domain Eukaryota; kingdom Metazoa; phylum Chordata; class Mammalia; order Chiroptera; family Vespertilionidae; genus Pipistrellus; species Pipistrellus hanaki. Next base: position 45,246,690 of record NC_140519.1, on the reverse strand, counting down.
CCTCCCAAGCTGACTCCAAGCTGGTCTTATCTAGCTTGGAGCAGTACAATTTGGTGAAAGGAAGGCCTCAGGAGCCTTGCAGCTTCTGCCCTGGTTCTCTTGAATATGCCGCCATGTGAAAAAGCCCAAACTAGCCTGTGAGAGAGACACCAGAGTGCACCTTTGACCACCAGCCCCAAGTCAGCCACCAGAATGTCTGCAGCTGCAAAACTCACCTTCTAACCTACAAAGTTTGGGGTGGTTTGTTACGCATCATCACATGACTGACACACCCCTTCCCCCTCTATGCTCTGGGATCCCCTCTCTCTGGTCTTCTCTCAGTTCATGGAACACAGCCTTGTCTTTTCCACGTCAGGGTTTTTGCATATGTGTGCTCTGTGCATGAAAAACGTCCCACTCCCTACTGTCCAATGGCTTGCTCCATCTCATCATTCAGGCCACATCTCGGGAGAGAACATCTATCTGCAGTAGTTGGCTCTTCTCCATATCAGCTCCTTGCCTCCTTTTCCTAATTGCAGGCATAACACTCTGCATTTGGTTTGGTATTGCCTATTCTTCTCCTGCCCTAGTGTAAGCGCTAGGAGAATGGGAGGAATCGATGTTTGTCCCCTTCTCCAGGGCATCCCAGGAGAGTGCCTGGCAGAGGGTCTCATCACCTTCCCTTGGGTCCCTTTACTATTTGTGTGCATGTCTCCACCCACAGTGTTCTCACTCCCAACACCCCTAACTTCTCTTTTGGGAGGGTTGCCCCAGGCTGCTGGAGCCCAGCTGGAGTCGCCCACACCAGTGGTCAGCAAACTTTGGTTCGTGAGCCACATGCGGCTCTTTGGCCCCTTGATTGTGGCTCTTCCACAAAATACCATGGCCTAGGCCAGTCTATTTTGAAGAAATGGCATTAGAAAAAGTTTACAAAATGTGGCTCTCAAAAGAAATTTCAATCGATGTACTGTTGATATTTGGCTCTGTTGACTAATGAGTTTGCTGACCACTGGCCACACAGAATTCTGACGACCAGGAATTTATATGACTTTAGCCAATGACCAAGGGGTGGGGTGGGGGATATGAACACTCCAGCTTCCTTATCCTACCTTCTGTCCTGTCCGTGGATCAGGACAATTCCCAGGTGTGGTCTACGCCTTCTGCAGTGAGCACCTGCAGGAGTGAGCCAAGGTCCCCTACATGGGACCTCCCTTGCTTCTTTTCATCATGGTGTCCCTGGTCAGTGTGCCATACCCTCACTTGGCTTCCTCCCTAACATGGCCCACTTCCACTACCCCCTGCAGGTTTTTCCAGAAACACATCCTAATAAATCACTTTTATACAGATCCTTATGTTAGAGTCTGCTCCTGGGGAAGTCACCCTAAGCATGGTAGTGTGTTGAATATTCATTACAGCAATTCTTGAGTTCCACACATTGGTTTTTCACATTGACACCCCTAAAGCAACCTCATAAGCAGAATTCAGGCATATTCCGGAGCATCCCAAGGCCCCGCAGCCATGTTTGTGCAATTACTTCAATGTTTCATTACCATTTTTCCTGATGTTTTATGAAGATGAGAGGGAATGGAAAGTACTGACACCAGCGGTTAAACAATTGAGACAAACCACTTGGCGCTGTGGAAGCAGGGATTGGGGATGATATTAGCATTCTGGTCATCTGGTGTTTGATTGTGGAGAACAAGCACTAAATTAAAGACTATAAAGAAAATTCTGGAAATAGACCATCTAGGCCTATATCGAACGATGAGGCTGACTGAAAGATACAGAGTATGAGAACTATGAAATAGGCACCAAAGGCAGGAAAGTTCACAGACCAGAGAGCATTCTCAGGGACGAGTTGGCTTTGCCCTGTCAAGAGGAGAAACAGGCTCACCTGACAAATGTTTCAAGAAATCTTGTAAAACCCTATTAAAGCCACTCTCACAGTCTGATGCCCACCACAAGCCCTTCATTCTCCTGCAAATAAAATAAACTTCTTATTTTTCCTTAATGTCACTTTAAGTTGAAAATACTAGGTTTGGGGGGCAAGAAATCACATGAGAACATGAGTTCTACTGTTTGCATTTAATGTGCAAACCAATTGTTAATTTTTAAATAATCATTGCATAGCTTAACATTTTAGTAATGCTCTTGGAGTCCACGGAGCTTCACTCCTCCATATCCTTTGCAAAGTTTTTATTTTTTTCAGTTCTATTCCACTTACATATTGTTTTCCCTTTTGAATTAAAAAGTCATGACACAAGGAACTTGCACAGGCTGATGGAATAGTACAAGCCTCAGCTCTGCTACCAGTTATGTAACCTCCCGGAAGCTGGTCTTTCTGAGCCTCAGTTGATTCCTCGGTACTAAAGCCATCTCTGCAGGGCTAGACAAAGTGCGCAGGACATCGCCAGCACTCGGTGACTCTTTATTCTCTTTCTCATGGTCCCTTCACAAAACAGTTGGCTTGAATGATTTTGCAAACAACTTGACTGCCTTGGCTTAAAGACCAAGTCTGAACTCCTTAGCATGACATACACTGGCAGGGGTCCTCAAACTTTTTAAAGTGGGGGCCAGATCACGGTCCCTCAGAGAGCTGGAGGGCCGGACTATATGAACTACTAATCCCTACTGTAACACCTTGGCTGTGCTCACTGCCCAAAAAACCTGGCGGGCCGGATCAGACTCCCCTGGGGGCTGCATGTGGCCCGCGGGCCGTAGTTTGAAGACCCCTGAACAGGGTCCCACTTGATCTGACCTCCATGTGTATCTCCTGGCTCATCCAACTCCTTCCTCATCCCCCCACCTGCCAATGTGCTTCCAAAGGAAGGAGTGGAATTCCTCGCACTCAGGCCTTCCCTCTCCAGAACCTCCTCCCAGGATTCGGTCCAGATGGATGCCCTCCTGAACTCCAGGAGCCCGCACGCCCTCCAGCCTGGCTACAGGTCCATCCATCATGGTCTCTCGGGAACATGGGCCTCCCTCTAACACAACACTTGTAAATATCTTTCATGCTAATTCCTCCCTTAGCTTAGAACTTTCTCACATGAGGGTATTGGATAACATACCAGTCACTGTTCTAAGGTCTTTCCATGTATGAATTATTTTATTATTACAGCAAATTTATAAGTTTTCTCAGCTCATTTTAGAGGTGGAGAATTGAAAAAATTAAGAAATTAAATGATTTTCCCATGACCAAATATCTAGTAAGCAACAGAGCTGGCTCTGGTACCTCCTTGCTAGAACCCTACCTTCTGCCCTGAGCCCAGAATATAAAGCTCACAGTTACTCAGTAAAAACTGAATAAACAACACGGACAACAATATGCCAATTACAAGAGAGATAGAGGGGCGGGGGAGGCAGAAGAGGGTAAAGGGGGAATAAATGGTGATGGAAAGAGACTTGATCTGTGCTGGTGAACACACAATACAATATACATATGATGTGTTATAGAAATGTACCGTGAAACCTATGTAATTTATCAATGTCACCCCAATAGATTTAGTACCACAACTGAATGAACAAATAAGATCTGAGCAGGGATAGAAACAGATTGAGACCAAAGCCCACACTGTCGTGACTTGTTAGAAAGAAGGCTAAGAGCTAGCAAATAAAATCTGGAATGTGGAAGGGCCTCTTACCCCAATGTCATGAGTTGATGCAGGAATAATGGGGAATGCACTGCCTGGGGTATGAGATAGACCTGAATTTTAGTGTCTACATGGGTGACCTGCTCCTTCACAGACCTCAGCCACCTCATGTATTAAATATGAGCAATGAAAGGGATGGAGTTGGAAGTTCTCCCACATCAGATGTTTATGTTCTGTGATTCCAACAGAAGAGTCCCATGTCAGGGACCTGCACTTGCTGTCCTGTCCGTCACTGCTTGCCTTGTCCTCCTCCTTTCTGTCTTGAGGAAAATGTCAATACAGAGCAGCAGCGACTAACATAGACTCCGAAATTCTGGCTCTGTGACTTCCAAGCAACGTGATCCTGGGAGGTTACTTAACTTCTCGGTACACTGCTTTTTCCTGTCTGTCTCCAGTCTGTCTCCACTACTGGAAAAAGAACTGATGTATTGCTGTTTAATTGCCTGGTGCTATGGGAGGGAAAGGAAATTGGTTTGCAGACTTTTACCAAGTCATGGCGCATTATTATTTTAAAAAATCCTAGCATGTATACAGGGTTGAGCAAAAGTAGGTCTATAATTGTGAGTACGCAAGTTTATTCTTATATTATTTATTAACTAGTGGCCCAGTGCATGGATTCATGCACATCAATTAGGAAATTAATTAGGAAAGGAAATTAATTATAATAAATATTTTAATATCACTATATGCTCTTTCTTTATAATAGAATTGTCAGAGATGAAATAAAATTAGTAAAATGTATGTGAAAATAATACATAAATTGATTAATAAACAATAACAACATGATATAACAAAGACATGATATAAAAACAAAAACATGATATAAAATATGATATAAAAACATTGACGAAAACAATGACTGATAAATTGATTAAACTTATTCTAATATCTCTCTGTACACCACATTAAGAGTAAAATACTTTCAGAGTGCTTGACTAATTTCCCTTGTGATGAAATATTTACGAGTTTAACTTTAATGTCACACACTCTTCAAACTTGAGAGAAAGCAACCTATAACTGACCATGTTCAGAAAATGGGTTCAGATAGGAATATTCTTACTCTGTTTAGAGTTTGTCCTTGTGATTTATTGTCATTGCAAATGCTGGCATCACAGGAAACTGTCTACAAATTAATTTAAATGGGAGGCCAGTGTCAGATGGAGACAAATTAATTCTTGAAATCAGAACAACCTCTCCTTCTGCAGATCCTGCTAATATTTCAGCTTCGATTATGTTAGGTCACAATCTTGTGATGATAAATCTAGTACTATTACAAAGACCCCATTTACTATTAAGATTTCTCAGTAGCATGATGATTGCACCTACTTTCAATTTTAACTTATGACACAGCATTCCCAAAGGAGTAATACTATTAAGAAATTCATTGGGAAAATTTTCCTTTTCGGCATCATCCTTTGAATCAATGGAATCATCACTCAAATGTTAACAAAAATAACCAAATTCATGATCAACAAAGACAGCTAAAATACACATGTGCGATTGGAGCTGAGAGCTTTATATGTATTGTGCATGCACGAGTCAGCATCTATTTTAAATTGCCAATGCTTGTCATAAGTACAGGCCTATCAGTTGGATGGTCAGATGGTCACTTAGTCATATATATATATATATATATATATATATATAGTTATTGTATTATTTTCCATATGAACAACTGTAAACCTACTATTGTTCCCCCCACCACCACCCGGAGAGGGAGGGAGGGAGGGAGAGAGCAAGAGAGAAAGAGAGAGAATGCTCTGCAGAGTAGGCAACAAATGGCCAATGAATCAACCATCCTAAAGATTACTGCTCAGACTATAGACAAATTGACCCACTAGCTTTCGGCAGCCCACTGCCTGGAACTCCCTTCCCCCTAGAACATTTGGGCCCGGCTGCCTTGCCACCTTAGGAAGTGACTCACTTGCTCTCTGCTCATTCTGTGCTGCACAGACCCAGCTGCTGTGGCGCCTTCTCCAGACTTAACATTGAACATGACTGAGGGGAAAGGTTGGGAAGCTGTTAAGGATTACAAATTTGGCCTTACTTTCTAATGTTACAACTCACTTCTAATTAAAGGGGGAAATAAAACAAGAGGAAAGGAAAAAGCTGTGTCATCAATTCATCCAGATGTCACTTGCTGTTTTGTGGTTAATGCTTACTTTTATTGCGCCGAAAACTCCCAAGATGTATTTTGACAGTATTTACCCTGCTTTGTAATTAGAGGGAGCAAGACCTGCATCTCTTGACAGGAGCATGTTCTTTAAACACCTGCCGCCATATTGAAGGCTTCCCTTGGGAAATGTATAATTATAACTTTTACTGTATTATGCTGCTAAGTTTATTTTAGATGGAAAAAAAAAAAACCTTTTGGCTCTTTGGCCATCATGTCTGAAAACAGGCGGTAAGCATATATGAGGCTATGAAGACAAAAAAAGAACAGGCTGGGCACATCAGCTTCTTCCGTGATGCCAGTTTAGTGTGTTCACGGCTCTATAATGTCAGAAAACGGCTCTGCCACTCACTCGTATCTGGTGGCTTGAATGGTGGGCCCCTCCCCCCCCCCACACACACACAATATATCTCCGTGTCTTAATGTCTAGAATCTATGAATGTGGCCTGATGTGGAAATGGGGTCTTTGCAGGTGTAATTAGTTCAATATTTCAAGAGGAGAACCATCTCGGACTATCTGCCTGGGTCTTACAGCCAATGACAAGTGTCCTTGTAAGAGATGCAGGAAGAGGAGGAGGCCATGTGATGATGGAAGCAGAGCCTAGAGTGATGCAGACACAGTCCATGAATACCTGGCGCCTCCGGAGACTAGACAAGTGAAGGAAAGATACTTTCCTGGAGCCTTTGGAGCAAACACGGCCCTGCCAACACCTTGATTTCAGACTTAAGAACTGAAGAACTAGGAGAGACTACGTTTCTATGGTTTCAAGTGCCCCACTGTGTGGTCATTTGCCACAGCAGCCCTAGAACATGATCGCACCAGCAGTGTGATCTTGGGCATCTTGATTTACCTCTCTGAACCACATCTAACAAATGATGGTACACCCACCTGCAGGACTGTAATGAGGAGTGAGCCTAATAGAGTATACTTTACCCAGTGCTTAGTAGGTGTTCACGAACCAGCAGTTGTGATTATCATATTGTCAGTTTCACAAAACTGAAGGGAAACGCTCATCGGAGACCCAAGAAGGCTTCTAAGTCTTTATTTTCTTCCCTTGAGACCTGCTACAAAAGACTGGCCTACTTTCAATGCAGGGTTTACAGTGGTGAAGGTTTGCATTCAGAGTTTTCTTTCAATGGCCTCACTCTCCACTGACACACATGACAAACGCTAAGCTGAGTAAATATTAAACTAAAGAAAGTGGTCGCGGAAGCAGGTATAATGAAGCCGGTGTTACAGTCTATTGACCTCCTTCAGAGGAGCACAACAATGGTCTTTCTATAAAAGAAACTCAAGTTGAAGCACAGGCTGGAAAACCTTCTGCGTCTAATTCGATTAGCCAAGCAACGCACCCCAGCCTACTTAGAACGAGTGGACTCTCCATCTCAGGGAGGAATCTTAGTTTCTGCTTTTCCCTGCTCTCCTGCTCTCTCAAGGCAACCATTCATCTTTTTATTGTTGTTATCCCCCCCTCAATTGATTATTATATTCCATTTTCATTTCGCTCATTTTCATCACTACCATCTTAGTTCAGACTCCCGGCACTTAGATGGCAGCTGTGGTGTCCTCGCTGACCTTATCCTTGTCATCTGTCCACCTGTGAGCCCCTGTAAGCCACTGGCATGCAGCAGCGACATCAGCAAACCTTTGAAAATGTAAATCCCTCCAGGCCAACCCAAAGCCCCCAGGCTTCCTGTCTCACCCAGAACAAAATCCAAGCCTCTTGCCCTGGACTCAAAAACTCAACAAGACTTGGGTCTTCTCCCCACCCCCTCCCTAGACTCTGTCCCACTGGCCTTCGTTCTGTTCCCCATACACTCTGAGTCCATCCCCCCTCCTGGGAAGTTTGCCTTCTGGTAGCCCTCCAACCCACAGGGCAATCCCTTGCCTTTCCTATGGCTGGCCCCTACCCAACCCTGAGATCTCAATTGCAGGAAGATGCCCATAGCAACGGGGATGAGAGGATTCATGCAGGACAGCCCAGCCCGCATGCTCAGTCCCACACTGCCCGGCCACCTCTGGAGTCTGGGGTCCATCTGGGACTCCTGGCTGTGCTTCCTCACTCTCCTCATCCTGCAGCAAAGAGGTGGGTAGGTGGCAATGCCACCTTCCCCAGGAGACCCAGACCCAGGTCTTAGCTGCCTCCCTCATCATCCCTGTGTCCCTCCCTGAAAGGTCCAGCAAGATCCGTTTACAAAATGTTTTGTAACAGCTCCATTCAGCCCACCAAAAAATTTACAAGGCCAAAACAGTACACTCATCCTTCCGATTGAGAAAACACTGGCATCCTTTGGACAGAGAAGGGTGTCTGATGAGAGGTCAGGCCCTCTCTGGGGGAGGAGACAGTGTGAGAGGCAGTGTGATAAGCATCACATAAGAACAGAGTTGGCACATGAAGCTTTCTTTCACTTCTGTTCTTCTGACACCAGACAGTCTGTTGCCATGGAAATTGTTCTGTCGCTTTCTGAGCACAGCCTGCCTTTCAGAAGTGCAAAACAACCAAGCAGTCTGCATTTGGGACTCGAACTTGGCTCAGAGATGTCTGCCCCACATTGAGCATTCCCCTCGCGTATCTGACTTTGAGTCTGCCGACCTCATGATCAAGGATTTTGTCACATGAAGGCATTAAAAACTAGCTTCTCCATACTGGCAAAAGCACCTCCCTCAGTCTCGTGTCCTCTTAGCCACCAAAAGGACTTATGGGGCCTCAGTTGCCTCAGAGAACTCAGCACCAACCAATGGTCTGTCTAGCTTGCCCCTGTGTCAGGGGGAGGATGACCTTAAGATGTCTCAGAGCCACTTGGAGACTATGAAGCTACCTGGCCATTTCCCCAAAATATTTGTTTGATATACATCAAGCAGAACTGCCAGGTCCCAGGCAACGCTCAAGGTGTCAGAGAAAACACAAGGATAAATTCAGCTCAGCACTTGCTTCAAAGTGTGTACACACCAGTGACAGTGACAAACTTTGTAAACTATGCTTCAGTTAACCAAGTGCTGTCTGGATGTTTTCTGATTAAATCTCCTAAGCTCCCCGAGGGAGATAATACTGCGATGAGTACCACTCACCCAGAGGGTCTAGGAAAATCAAACCAATGCCGCTAACTCCAAATTCCTTGCTCACAGCACACTGTACATCCTCAGAGCATGATGGCGCCTAGTAGACCAGGATCAAAGTCATAGATTACAACCAGGTGGCTTCAGGATATAGATGAGGAGAAATCACATGCTTTAGGAGAAATCAGAATGATGTCATAGAGGAGGTAGGATTTGATGAACTAAAGATTTGAAAATGGAAACTGGAGGGAGATTCCTGCACAGAGGAAAAATTTACAGGCTTCCCCAAATCTCACTTCTCCACTATCAAGTAAGGAAGAGGTTTGTCCTAAAGGCTTTCCACACCCATGCCTTACATTCACATTGTAAGGATTAAGTGAGCTAATCCAATCAATCACTTAGTACTATACCCAAGGTGGAATAAGTGTTAGATATAGTACCTACAGGATGGATCTTCAATTCTGACTAGTGAAAAAATTGACGATCATTGATTTTCTTCTCATACTTGTCAATAGGTATTTCTTAAGAAGAAAAGGATATGCTTAGAAAAGAAATAAGTGGCTATAGATCTGTTTGGACCTAGATTTTATGTAGCTGGTGGTTTACTTGTTGGCTGGGGAATGGAGGTTATAAGGTCAAAATAGTGAGCCAGTTCATATAATCTTGCATAACACATATCGATGACATGGCTCTGCCACTACCAACCACACAATCAGATACAAGGGCAAATGCTTTTTTGGCCATCACAAAATCCATGTATATCACTACCTTAAATTCATGTCAACAACATATATTATTTCAACATCTATATTATTGGGGCTTAGTACAGAGTTGCTCATCCTCACGGAATTCTTAAAACCTGACATATCTCCATGACAAACAGTCTCTTCTGGTTCACCAAGGGGGAGGGGAGAGCTCTGTGCCTTATAAATAAGATTCAAGTGTCACACCAACCTACAGGTACCTATTGCTTCCCTTTTGGTACACAATGAGAACAGAAAAGCAATAGTGCTTAAGGCCAGGAACACACACACACACACACACACACAGTATTAACCAAGCACGATGGGCACACTCATAGCACTGGGATAAAGGGTCAGGAGCAATACAGATGTTGGTGCTTGGTGAGGTCACTTGCCTCCCAAAACCAGGGCCCCTCTGTCCTCAAAGGGTGTGGAGAACATGGTCTCAATGGCTTCAGTCTATGGAGAGGTTGCACTTCGGAGAGTATTAAATTTTCTACAGTTTAGCGAGTTCCCCAGAAGCTCACTGGTAAGATTTACTGGGTTGATCTCCTTGGGGTATAAAACAGGATCTTGCTCTTGGGTACAGCAGATAAGAACCATCAATGCAGCAGGACTTTTCAGAAAAGTCCCGACGATATCACCCAGTAACAGCTGACGATGCAAGAGCAGGAATGTCCATTAGGAACTGCAATACTCTCGTCTATGTGGCAAGAAGCCCATTCTGCTTCAGTATCCCTTGAGGGAGTCACTGTGACAGAAGATTTGGCCTTCAGGGTAGAGACACTGACTCTTCGTAAAAGTAAAAAACCTGACTCATGTTCAGAAACAGTGTAGTGTAATGGGTTAAGCCCTCAGGCTCTGAGATGAGATTGCCTGGATTCAAATACTGGGTCTGTAACATAATTGCCATGTGGCTTTGGGCAATCACTTACCCTCTCTGTGCTTCATTTTCTTCTTCGATAGAGAAAGCCTATTACAAGGATCAAATGAGTAAATCCAATAAAGCATTTATTACTAAGTGAAGTAACTACCAAAGATGTTGATTATTATTGAAGGTCTGTTTAGGAACTCGGGGAATTGGGTAATATATTCTAAGACATTTCCATTAGATAAAAAGGATGCATTTAAATGTTTGTATTTGGTTTTGTTTTCCATAAAGGAGTAAGCACCACTTATGCAGCAAATTAATTGTTTAACTAAATAAACAAACAATAATTAGTGTATGCTTAATGTGCGCCAGACACTGTTCTAAGCCTGGGCATACAGCAGAGGAAAGAAACAAAAACAAAAAGAATCACATCTCTGCTCTCATGGAGCTTACAAATTTTGGGGAAAACATGCAATACCTAAGATAAATAGAGGAAAAGGATGGTATCTTAGGGGGAAATTAAGGGCTAGAGAGAAGAGGCAAAATAAGGTATCTCTTGTATGTAACCATTTAATCACTCAACTCTACTGAGTACTCACGGAGTCAGGGCCCTCCTGGCCTTTTAAGCAGAAATACATGTCCTAGCTACAGAAAACCAGAGGTATTGTGGGAAATGTACACAGCTCCTGTTTATAAGACGGGACCAAGAGTGGTTGAATCGTCTGAGGTTGTACCTAGAAAGGTCAGGCTGCATCCAGCCATCCTTGGCTGGTCCCCATGCACCTCTCTGGAAATACAGATGCACCTGAAGTCAGACAGAAACCCTCCTCTTCCTGAGAACAGCAAAGCGGTTTCATCTGTGTTCAGTCAGCCCTCGGTGGTCCAATCACAATGCGTTTGTCCTCCTGCAAGTCCTATGGTCGGGTGCTTGCTGGCCCAATTAAGCTCCGAACTGCTGAACCATCCACAAACTCTACCCCAGAACCTAGGATGGGAGCGGAAGGTTGTGGTTTGAAGGGATGAAGTGGGGATGTCGGCAGCCACAAGCTTTAATGTTGTTAAAGAGAGAGAGAGAGAATAGACATGAGGTAGTAATGATTAACCTCTGAAGATCTCAGGTCAGTCATCTGTTCAGAAGATGTTAACTGAGCACCTACTATGAGTGTGTATTTTGCATGGACACTGGGTATGGGGCAGTGAGAGGACGGACATGCTTCCTATCTGTCCAGAGCTACCAGACTAAGGGAAGATGGCACCCAGGCTATCACCATAGTGAACATCTGAACAGGTTTAACAGGTTAGAAAGCCCACCCTCGACCCTCATATGGCCCTGTGGAAACACAGGTTATTATCTCCATTTTCAATGAGGAACCAGATCCGAAGACTAAATAAGGAAAAGTCTGAAAGTAAGGAGACCAGGTGATGCATCATTATAATAAACAATTGACAGCTGACGCTATTGTCATACTAAAAGTATCGACGCAGACTCCTGTGGAGCTGAGGAAATAGGACACGTTAAAAACCAGCAATTTTGTCCACCCATAACTTCAGCATGAAAACAAACAGACCTTAGGCAGGTGGGTGCCAGGTGTGGTGGGGGAGAATGTGTAAAAAGCAGCACATCCACACAACTTCCCTGAGGGCGGGGAACCTCTCCCAGACATCACTGGCGATGGGAGAGCAGCGAAGGACCCCAATTCCCAATCATCAGTGTTGGCAGCACTCCCCAGGGGACCGTGGTATGAGTTTCAGCCCCGCTGATGAGAGACAAGCAGGAGAGAGGGTGAGAGGACCCAAAGGAGAAGGCAGCAAGTGCTGCCCTCTATGCCAGTCCTTGTGAGAGTACCATCAGTTCACCCCGGACAGTTGTCTGTGGGCAGTCCTATCAGCAAGACAGGTATCTGCACACACAGAGAGCACAAAGGGAAGCGGGAGAAGAGATGTAGCTGATTTGCTTGCCTGGGGCTGGTCCTAAGCAAATGGCGGGACCCTCTGGAGGTAGGGCGTTTCTTTACTCACCAGCCCTGAGCTTAGTCCGGACGCTTGCAGGCCACTCTCTGGGTGTTTCCAGCTGCTCCTGCAGGAGAGAAAGCCCCTGGTTCTGGAAACACTTGGGGACTGACCACAAATAGAGTGCAGAGGAGGAGAGATGCTGGCTGGATCAACCCCAAAGTGCCAAGAACCTTCTCTAAGGAGCCCCACTCTCGCAGAAAAAGCTCAGAAACCACCGAAGCAGAGCCGTCAATATGTTTTGCTGAGACTCACACACAGCTGATTTCCATTCGCTGACAGTGACTGTAACAGCCTTTTACAAAGCCTTTTACAAATTCCTCCCTCCACACCTACAAACTCCTGCTCCCACCAAGATGGTAGGTCCAGAAAAAGGCCCTAATGGAGGACTGAGCTCTCATTTAAATTACCCTTTTATGCTCATTTTAGACAAATATTTTCAATGATATTTAAATATTTGCTTATTTCAAACAAAAAATAGAGACTACCATTCATCTCAAACAAAAATTAGCTGATAACCCATCATTACCTTTTTTAAAACATATATACAGCAAAATGAAGTCATATTACTGGTTCCCACATATTGTTATGTTGTCATCACCCCTTCCAATATTTTAAAGATGCTTGTTTCCAATGGAAAGATATAGGATAAGTCATCAACTAACCCTTTTTGGTATTTGTATACTTCTATTGTTTCTAATTTCCCCTAATATTCCTAATTATGTCATTAAGATAAAGTTCCCAGAAGTGGGACGGCTGGTCAAAGCACACTTTTCAGATTCTAATTGGAATTGCCAGCTGCTCCCCTATGGAAACATCGTAGCAACAGACACTTCCATCAATACCACTTAGAATATCCATCCTACCTGACCTTCGCCAGGAGGGCAGCAGGCCTGGCTGTAGAGAAGCGCTCCTCAAAGTGGTCTTTAGACCAGCAGCAGCAGCTGCTTTATGTAGAAACACAAATTTGCACGCCCCACCCATAACACCTACTCAATCAGCATCTCTGGTGGGTGGGACCCAGGCAACTGCGGTTTCAAAAGCTCTCCCGGTGATTCTTATGCCAATTAAAGTTTGAGAACCATCCATTTAGAGCACATGGAATAGGGCTATGAGGGGTGAGACCATTCAACATGCATGCCCAAGACCACGCCAACTGACGCCCTTTCTCTACACGCCCTCCTGAAGCCGGGCTGGTAATTAACGCTTCAGCAGAGGCTCCAAGGGTTCTAAGCTCAGCTTTGCAGGTAGTTTGGCAAGAAAGGGACCTCCGGAACCAGGTGGGTGAGATCTACAGAGAAGCAGAAGGGAGAGAGGGTGGTGGTCCTCTGCAGGGGGCGGAGAGGGGCAGAGGGGTGTCCCTGAGAAGAGCGACATGCAGAGCCTGGCCCTTTCCCAGAGAGCCCGGCTTTGCAGGTCTGCCGCACCCCTCACTTGTAACCCTATGACCTTGAACAACCAGGTAACTCCCTTGATCCTCAGTTCCCTCACGTTTATCCGGAAGAAGACATCCCAATTTGCAGGTCACTGCGAGGCTCACACATGGTAAGCGGTGTGACATGCTTCTGGGACTGTAAAGGCCTGTCCACAGGAGGGGGTGACATTGCTATCAGAGACCTGGGCTCAGGGGAAGGTCACCCTGCCTGTGGGGTTCCTCTTCCCCATTGTGACCATGAAATTCACTTCTGCCCCTGAACCTTCAAAAGCCCCATTTATCAACCAGCAGAGCACAAAGCAGTCTGCCTGTTGGCCTTCTTTTAAGGGCTATCACTTACACTTCCCAGTTGGAATATTATCTTTCTTATCTCCAGACTGCAGCGATGCCTGGCCCACCAGCTCTCCCAGCTGCATGGAAAATGGCTAGACAGAGTACCCTCCTTGCAGAGAAGGAAGGAGATTAAAAAAATACAAAACGCTGTTGGGAAAGGCAGCATAATGTTTGGAAGTTAAAGACAGGAGCTCAGCCCTAGATGGTTTGGCTCAATGGATAGAGCATCAGCCTATGGGACTAAAGGGTTCCCAGTTTGATTCCAACCAAAGGCACATGCCTGGGTTGCAGTCTCAATCCCCAGTAGGAGGAGTGCAGGAAGCAGCCGATCAATGATTCTTATCACTGATGTTTCTCTCTCTCTCCTTCTTCCTTTCTCTCTGAAATCAATCTATATATCTATATATATCTATATATCTATATATCTATATCTATATATTTTAAGACAGAAACTCAAAGCTTGACACTCTTGCCAGGATGACCAGGGTATCTTTTATTATATAGCTTCCACCCTCAAGATATTCTTCTCATTGCCTTGGAAAGGAGAAGCAGATAAAGAGAAAGGTATATCAGGCAAGCACTCAGTAGGCAAGCACTAGGATGGATGTGTTTATGGGGTGCTACTCTATATGGCCTTCAACCATGCCCTTGGGCTCCTCTGGCCCTCGGTTCTGCCTGTCACAAATGGGGATAACACCACCTGTTTTGGAAGAGGGCAATAGACAATTCCATCCTCGAGGAAATGGTGCAGATGAAAGGAAAGGAAAACCAAAGAGCCCCGAATTATCATCCCACTGCAAAAAAGGACAAAGCTGACATGAAGGGCTGATTCCCAAACTTCCCAACAAAACACAGAGCCAAGTTCTGGCTGATAGGACTTCAGTGAGCCTGTCTATCTAATCACTGCAGCAGGAAATGTAACTCTTCACAAGAATCAATGTGCTCTGAGGGACTCTGCATGAGGCTTGAGATAGGATGGAGAAGTTCCTCTCCGGCTGCTGTCGCAGAGCGATAGTTCCAAAAACAACAGGCCCAAGGGCTCGGTGGCTCTTCCACACCAGCCCACCCATGACCCTTAGCAAACGCTAAACCTTTACACTTCCCACCAATGACATCACACTGTCCAGCGTGAGAGCCATTTGCCATAGACCGAATATGTCCTGGCTTCGAACTTTGACACTGCCCCCTAACAACTGTAGCCATCACCAAAGTCCCTTACCCTCAGTATCCGGAATTACAATATGGTTGTGTTAACCATCTCCCAGGTAACGGTGAGGATTTAGCAAGACAATGAAAACGCTAGTATGGTCCATGGTCCATACTGAGTGCCCTAAAATGGAAGCAATAATGGCAAATGAGTTTATTCAATCTTCACTCATGCAGGGAGGCCACAAATAGGTTTTGTTAATCTGGATATTCCCAACACCTCGCAGAACGGAGGCTCTATGTGTGTTTGCGAAATGAACAAATGCATGCAGAATAGCTGCATGAAGTCCTTGAGGGACACAATGAGGGACCTCTGGCTAAAGCCGCCTTCCCCTGTCCTCCTACTGAGCCCAGCTGTGCCCCAATGTTGGAGAAATCAATTTTTATGATTCACAATTTCAAAGCACCTTTGTTCGTGAAGACTGACATCGCCTCTCCACGGGAGAAGGAAGCGCAGCTCCCATCACTGTATAATTACCTCTGTTTGCCTCCTCCCGCTAACAGCGAGGCTCACTTTGACAAAAGAAGTGTTAAAACCTGCTTCTGCTTTGGCAGGTTAAAAAAATATGTCATTTTAAGGTTCCTCTGAACCCGATAAACTCATACAACAGGGAGAATATTCATCAAAATCACTTCCCCTCACCTTGTAAAGTTGAATCACACAAAGAGTAAAAGTTTGCTTAAGCTTACATCTCCCAAAGGATAGTGACTGGGACATTGGACCTGCAGGACGTAAGCAGATATTGCTGGGTAGAAAGGGCTCCGTGGCACCCAGGTTTGGGAAAGATTGGAATAGAACTGAAAACTAGAGTGAGTTGTCTCATCTTTTTTTTTTTTTTTTTTTTAATATATTTTATTGATTTTTTTTCAGAGAAGAAGGGAGAGAGATAGAGAGCTAGAAATGTCGATGAGAGAGAAACATTGACCAGCTGCCTCCTGCACACCCCCTACCAGGGATGTGCCCGCAATCCACGTACATGCCCCTGACCAGAATCAAACCTGGGATCTTTCAGTCCGCAGACCGACGCTCTACCACTGAGCCAAACCGGTTTCAGCGAGTTGTTTCATCTTTCATACGCTACTGTGCACTGTCAGTCTCCAGTAGAGGGTGAGTCACTGTCCAATTTCACTGGGTTTCTAGAGCAGCTTATGGGACTGGCCATACTTTGAATAATGTTACCTGGAGCCAGAGGAATAAACCAGATACTCTTTCCAAACTATAGAATTCAATTGGAAGCTACAGATAGGCTAAGCCTGTTTGCCTCCTCTGGAAAATGTTCTCTGACAGCCTCATGTCTCCACTCATTTATTCATGTAAGTTTGCATTTATTCACCAAACATACATCAGCAGCCTGTGGTGGACCAGGCACTGTGATGAAGGCAGAGAGCGACTCACTTGGAAAGAAGATGCTCTCAAATCGTAGAGGCGAGAGAGAAGAAAAGGGGACCCCAAATCAGTATGAAGGATGCCAGACCTAGTGAATGCCTGAGGAGGTAAAGGGTGTGAATGAAGAGCCGGTAACAGATGGAGAAATCAGAGGTGCATTTAATTACGTGCATTAATTCAGAACTTCGTCACAGGCTCTTTGCTAGGTGTCAGGAGCACAACAGTGAACAAGGCACAAGGCCTGCCCCTGAAGAGTTAACTCTCTATTGGAAATGCAGAGGGTCAGATTTTGCTTTAGAAAGTGCCTTTTGGCTACACGTGGAAGGGGGCAAGACCACGACTGGGATTCGGATAGAAGAACCTAGGCAGAAATCAGAGAGACCAGAAATCAGCAACGGCAGTGGAGATGGGAATACACTCCCAGAATCCTAAGGATCCAGAATGGAAAAGGATGTGAGAAATGGTTGAATTTAGAGGTAAAAGAGGAGATACAAACAAGAAAGGTTTTTGTTTGTTTTTTTTAGGAAGTTAACTTTCAGGTAAAGAGTGGTGCCAATTTGTGAGCTGGGAGGGCATAAGGGGAACATATTCATTCTATGAGATGGTGGGCTTGGGGGGATATTCAAGAGGAGGTGTTAGGCAGTTGCAGAGTTGGAGATGCAGGTATAACATTCAGAAAAGGGAGAATACAGGTAGATATTTGAACTTTATCAGTGTAGAGATGGATGCAAACCAAGGTCATGAAAATGAAAGGTATCACCCAGAGAGAGTTTGTAGAATGGAAGTCAATCCAGTTGACACTGATTTTAGTCCAGTAAGACCCTTTCAGGATTCTGAACTCCCGAACTATAAGAGAATAAATTCGGGTTAAGACACTAGGCCTGTGGTCGTTTGTTATAGCAGCAACAGGGAACTAATACAGCTAGGTAGTCATAGAGGGCCATAATTCTACTTGGACCAGTCAATGGTGAACCCTAAATGTCCTCTTCCTGGAAGAAGCAAGGCACGGGCCAACATGCCTCCTCTCCTGGGAGCTCACCTACTGTGTGGGCAGAGGACATGACACTGGTCCCCCATTTTTGGTGGCCTTCTGCCAAACACTTGAGCGTGGCACCGTAGCTGAGAGGGCACAGCTCACATACTGTATGACTTTGCATTCACAGAAAGTGAGTAACAGGCAGAACAAATCCCCGGTGTCAGAAGTTAGAGTGGGGTTATCCTGGGGAGAAGGAGCCGTGTTTGGGAGGGAGCAAGTGGGGGACTGCTGAATTAGTAAATTCTGCCAAGAGACACACAGGAAATACTTCAGGCTTTGGGAGTCGTATGTCTTTGTCTCAACCAACTCAACTCTGCCACTGAACTACAAAAGCAGCTATCGACAATTCATAACTGATGGGTATTGCTCCAGCGTAATAAAACCTTGTTTACAAACAGGTGGCAGGCGGGAATTGGCCTGTAAGCTGCAGTTTGACGGCCCCTGGGATAATGCATTGAACCGTATACTCATGATTTGTGCACCTACCCACATGTGTCTCACCGGCCAGTATTTTAAGTGTAAAATGTAATAAACTACAAAAAAGGGCAGGATCCTGGATTCATTCTGCCTGAATTCCTGACTCTTCTACTAAATTATTTCATGACCGCCATCTGCTCTCTTTCTCGATGCCTCCATTTCCTCACCTGCAGTCACACTCCCTGCTTCATGGGACTACTGTAACATCGCAATGAGATAAAGCATGGTCAGTATTCAAAGCAGCACCTGGTTTGCAGGCAGCCTTTAATCAATATTTACTCTTCTTCTTATTATTATTGATGCTCACAGCAAGTCTGTAAATGCTGGCATTGCTAGCTCTGCATTGCAGATGAGCCCCGGAAGCAGTCATTCTTCTGCCGTAGTCTTCCAGTGGCTCTTGATCTTGCTTCAGATTACTGAAGTTCACACATGAGACTCATTCAAGTCTCTCAGCCATATCTACAGCCACAAGGAGGCCATTACAGCAACTAGCAATTCCCTCACTACACCACACACCTGTGTTCCGCCTTCCTAAAATAGCCTTCCTGGTCACTCAGTAATCCTTTACTCCTGTCTTCAATAAGTGCCATCTCCTCTGTGAAGCATCTGAATCTTAGATGCTATGGAGTAGTATTCTTAGAACTTACAACCATGCATCAGCCATCATTTTTCTCATGCATATTTGTCTTTATCAAGGGCCAAGCACATGCTAGGCACCCAATACGTATCTGCTGAACGGACTTCATATCTGCATTCCCCTCTGACTATAAGCTCTTATTCATCCTTGTGTCCCCTACAATAATGCCCAGCACATGCCTGGCGCTTAATAAACATTTGTCAGGTGGGTAAATGAATTGATGGTTGGAACCAACTGTAGACAAGTAGAGCCAGATGACAAGAAGCATAGTCCCAGTCTCAGTGAGCACCACCGAGAACTCCATCCATCATGAATATCAGTTATTAAGGGATAATAAGTCTTATCTGTATTTTACACAACAGGGGAAGTGCTATGGGTGTTACCATAATTATTGCTCACATTTCCCAGTCATAACAACAAATAATATACATGCCCACCATTTCCCAGAGTCAGTGAGTGATAAATACCCTTTTGAGGCAATTCTATTCCACATCTGCTGTCCTCAAATGTCTGTATTTCCCATAGAATTCGAGAACATTACATTAATGCTTAAAGAGACCTCAGAGGCCTTCTAAGGGGAAAATAACTCATAGTTTTCTTTTTTTCAGATCTTCTTATTATGCTGTTGTTGTTTTTCCTGGACTTGAGCAGCCAAAGAAAAGAGAATCTGGGGACAGTTTCACCACTTGTCAATAATGACAGTTTATGATATGGAAACCATTTTCACAGCAATTTACAAGCAGAATCATGATGAACACAATATCTACATCTGAAGGAGAAGAGGGGGTTGTAGGAACAAAAGCAGAAATTTCATTGTTATGCCACAAATCATTAAGAGAGGGGTAAATGGGTTATCAAGAGTATTCATCATTCTTTGGGTTGTTTCTGGAGCATCTACAATTGTCTCCAGTTCTGACCAACTCCTGCCATTCTGGAACCTGGTTTCCTATATTCCAAATCATCCCAATGCCCTCTTCCTGCTGCTGGAAAGAACATATGAAAAGCCAAACGAGGGCTGCCGGGCTCAGGCTTAGCGCCTGTTTTAGAAAACCAAGAGATAAAACCAGAGGAGAAATAAGATTCTTCACACTCTTGTCTTGTTCCTTCTGTCACGTCTTCTTCTTGTGTGAACCCTGCAACCTAATCAGGCCAAACCTCTTGATTATCCTGATTTGATGGCTCTCACCGACCTGCTGTTGCCTGGAATCCTCTTTCCTAAACCACTGGCCTGGTCAATTTCCAATCAGAGGAATTTGGTTGTTGTTTCTCCCCCAGCAACTGCCAACAGTTGCTGCTTCATAGCTTCCAGCAAGTGCCTCCCTTAGAAGGCTCATCTCAGTCCTGTGAAGCCACCACTTACTTATCTACCTCTCCGAGAGACCACAAGCTCCTGAAGACGGACTATGACCTCGGTGTCTTGCAGTGTCAGGCAATGCAAGATGGCTAAATGAGTGGATGGAGAAGTAGGGTCCTAGGGAGAAACCAGTCAAGCAGGATGGCAGGGGGTAGTGGCATTGTCAAGTCTGTATGATAATTTCTGGAAACAAACTCAGGCAAGCTTCTTTATAAATGGACTTCTCGGTGACATTCATGTACAAATGTGCTTAGTAAATATCCAAAGTTGTGATATTTACTAAGGAGTTAGTAAAGTCAAAGCATACTCCCTAACTTTTCCATGGAACACTGTGTGTGTGTGTGTGTGTGTGTGTGTGTGTGTGTGTGGTGCTTCTGCTAACACCTTAGGGCATGCTCAACCAGACCATTTCCTTAAGGGTGAGACCATTACCAGAAAGTACCTTGTCTACCCCACGTACAGGGTTACAAGTGCTACACAAACAGGTGAGGTGAGTTGACTGAAGAATAATTCAAGTCAAAATTGAAGCTGAAACCCACACAATGAAGTTGTCCCTCCAAAGTTCTGCAAAGTCCATGGGACTTATGACCCAGAAACATCTTCCATAGTCTCCATAGAAAAACAAAGGAAATGGCTATACCAACGTCCCCAGCTGCTAATTTTTCATCTCCATATTAGTGAAGGGAACCAGAAACAGCTTCTCACTATTATGTTTACATAACATATTGTGGGTGTTATGCATGCAGTGTGCTGAAGATAATGAGAAAAAACTCTATCTTTTGAAACCCTGTTAATCCCCAACCCCAAGTGATATTTTTGGTCATAAAATTCTTGTCAATGATTTATGCCAGTTTTAAACCTCTCAGGAATTACATGAATAAATAAGATAGAAAGGCAATGTAATTCAGAAATTCATTCGAAAATATTTACTGACCACTTACTATATGTCAATGTTAAGAGTACAAAGATTGAATTCTAAAAGCTTGGGGGGGGGGGGTCTATTATCAAAAAGATTGCTGTTCCTTTACATCAATGAATCATAATCTTAAGAAAAGTAGGTATGACAGGAATGCTATCTGGTTTACCAGGAGACACTTAGCATAAAAGCCTGGCGCATGGTAGATGCTCAATACATACTGAGCGAATGAGGAAATGAATGCACAGATGAATGACTAGATGGCACTGAACGCACCATTCGACTCATCAAGATAGGGCTCCACAAAAGAGTGGGAATTGAGAGGGACCTTGCAAATGAGCACCTGTACTGGACACATTCTAGATGTATGGGGAAGATAAGTGGGAACCTTCTTAAGTAGGGTGGCAGGAGGAGAAAGTGTTTCTAGGACAATGATTGAACCTGTCTGACCAAAGTGGAGAGTGTGGGTTACAGCACCATTCACATTGGACAGTTACCTGGGGGAAAGACTTAGAGGAACATTAAATGCCACATTATAGAGCCAGGACTTTTTCCTAAAAATAAAAGAAAACCACAGAAAGAAAGTTAACCTCAGGAGTGTTAGATAAGGGCTATTTTTATAGAAGGCAGATGTCTCATTATGGATCACAAGGGAAACATATTCATTGGTTAGAAATGAAATGAGAAGACCCTTCTCAAATAATGATTCCTTGTGATTCTAGGCACCTATGAATGCTTCAGGGTTCTGCATAGGCAAGGACTTCAGTAGACAGGCCTGAGAGCAGCAACTATGACCTGAGACAGACCAATATTTATGTCTGCTGCTTAACAGCCGTGAGATCTGGGGCAAGTTACTTAACCTTGGCAAACCTCAATTTCCTCCATTGCAAAATGGGTGTAATAATAGTACCTACCTCATGAGGTTGGTGGTAAGAATTAAATTAGATAATGAATGTATGTTTACAAAGTACCTGAACCACAGTTAATGGTCAAAAGCTACTATCTATTAGCATTGGACCTGAAATTGCAATGAACATTTCATCCCTTCAGTAGGTTCTTGTTAAGAAGATAATGAATTATGCCGAAACCGGTTTGGTTCAGTGGATAGAGCGTCGGTCTGTGGACTGAAAGGTCCCGGGTTCGATTCCGGTCAAGGGCATGTACCTAGGTTGCGGGCACATCCCCAGTAGGGGGTGTGCAAGAGGCAGCTGATCGATGATTATCTCTCATTGATGTTTCTAACTCTGTCCCTCTCTCTTCCTCTCTGTAAAAAATCAATAAAATATATTAAAAAAAAAAAAAGAAGATAATGAATTAATGAATCAGCTTTAACGATGCTCATTTCTCAGTCCTTGTGAGATTCTGGAACAAGTTTTGAGGGAATTACATAAAGCAGAGTTAACATTTGGTTTCTCTCATTAAAATTTTTGTTTCACTTGAGTACCCATAATTGCATACTGCAGGATTTAATTTTTTTGTGACATCAAAGACTTGTTTGTGCCCCGCCTGATTCTTGCTATCCTAACTCAATTTCCATTTTCTGGTGACAATATTAGAGAAAGGCAATGCCAACTCTTATCTTAATGTCTACCTGTAGGACGTGTCTACGGATACACTGCTGCCAGACAATGAGGGTGTAGGACTTAGAAGGTGGGTTTTCTCATTCCTGGGATGGAGTTCACTCACACCATAAAATGGCTATTTCTCTGTCCACTAAAGTATGCCAAGCAGTCATACTTAGGTGAGTATAGGCATAGAAGTGTCCTCCTGGAGAGGTAAGAAAGCCCGGGTGTTCAGGGCATGTAGCACATCTCCACTTTCTAAATGTGTCAGCTACACATCCTAATGGCTTTGTTCAACTTTTGCCTTAAATATAGGAAATCTTATATAGCAAACCACATGCAAATATTTGAAGCGGTGCTTTTTAGCTCACAGTATTTTCCCTGCACCTTCCAATCAACCAACCGGAATGGGTGCGGAAACAGCATAAAAAGGCTTTTATATTTTATTGTCAGAAATTTCCAAGCTGTGTACAACATCATTTGGGGACCTCAAACTTACATCAGTACTTCCCCATCTGACACTGAAGCTGAGGCCCCACGTTAGAGCACTTGCCTGGAGATAGGTCATAGACTCATACTTCTTGGTCCCTATTAGCGGAAGTCAGCAAACACTGGCCCCAAATAAACCTCAATGAGTTTTGCACGGCCGACATGGCTCAGTGGTTAAGCATCAACCTATGAACCAGGAGGTCATGGTTGGATTCTTGGTCAGGACACACAGTTGAGTTTTAGGCTCGATCCCCAGTGTAGGGCATGCAGGAGGCAGCCGATCAATGATTCTCTCTCACCATTGATGTTTCTGTCTCTTTCTCCCTCTCCCTTCCTCTCCCTGAAATCAATAAAACAAGAAAAAATTTTAAGGAAGCAGAGAAGGAAGTGGAAATAGGAAAACCAGAAGAGTGTGCTGTCATAAAATGAGCAGAGAATGTCCAAAAGGAAAAGGTGATTTACTTGCCTTCACTCGAAAATCATTTGTTCATCAACCACTTTACATGGGAACTAGGATGGGACTAGCTAGGAGCCTCAAGTGGGAACTTTAAGGAGGCTATCACTTTTAGAATCATTCAAGTGCATGGTCAACATTGAAAGGAAGTGCCTCCTTAAATTTTGTCTCCTCAGTGCCTCATTAGCCTCACCCTGGTCCTAACCCTGTTGAGCTTAGCACTGTTAGATGCTTCAGGGATAATAATCAATGGGACACAATTTCTGCCCTCAAGAAGTTCAAGGTCTCACAAACAGACAAATCTAAACCTAGTGATTATAATGCAAAAGGTGAGTTCTGACAGGCTTACGCAGAAGGAGCATGGGGGTATAGGTCAAGGAGCATTTCAGTCAGAGCCTGGGCTCAGAAAATGCGAAGGTGCTTGAACTGAGACTAAGAGATAATCATGAACTCACAGAGGGAGAGGGAGGAACAGAATTCTGGGCAAAGGAACAGCATCCACAAAGACTAGGGGGTCTTGAAAGTCCACAAAATGCTTTGAAATGATGATGTGTGGTAGCTGGAAGTGAAAAAGAGTGGCAATAAATGAGCCTAGGATTATAGGCTCCCTAACTTGTCCTTTTAGACTGAACTCTGTCTTAATTTTTACAGGTATATTAGTATCTGGGGCAGTTTTCCTGGGAAACGAGGTGCTGCCTAAATTAATTGGGAGGCCCATCAATCTGTTGGCCCTGCCCATTGCAGGCTCCCAGAGAACAGGGAGAAGGCCCCCCTGGGCTCTAGCTGCTCAGTCAGATGTATTTTTAGCCTCGGCAGAAAATAACAGCAGCGTTCACTTAATAAAAATATCAAGCCCTGGGAATGATCTTGTGCCAGAGTTGGAGCAATCAGGGACAGAATACGTTTTCCAATTGAATTACTACTGTGGTCATAGTTATAAAAAGAGAGAGGGAGGAGAAAACGTGAGGCTGGTCAGTTTCTTGGGAGCATTCAATCTCGGTTCGCTCTAATTTTAACGTTCAAAGACACATGAACCAACTCTGCCCTTAGAAGCTATTTCCGGGGGACCGGCCAACACCCGCAACTTGCAGTCAACACAGGGAGGCTCTATGGCCAAAGTTTTCTTTCTATTTCCTTCTCTTTCCTCCCTGCCCCCCCCCCGCCCCCCCCCCCCCGCCCCTACCAGTTGGGGCCTCTAAGAGTTCTTCTGCTCACCAGCTAATGAGACACAGTGTGAATAATTGCAAGGACAGTAAATTTAGATTCTGACCAAACTGAGGGTGTGGGCTCAGAAACTGGGCTCAGGAAGAGGTGCCGCTGGTGTAGCATCAAGAGAAAGCCTTGGGCCAAAACCGGTTTGGCTCAGTGGTAGAGCGTCGGTCTGCGGACTGAAAGGTCCCGGGTTCGATTCCGGTCAAGGCATGTACCTTGGTTGCAGGCACATCCCCAGAAGGGGGTGTGCAAGAGGCGGCTGATCGATGTTTCTCTCTCATCGATGTTTCTAGCTCTCTATCCCTCTTCCTTCCTCTCTGTAAAAAATCAATAAAATATATTTTAAAAAATAATTAAAAAAAGAGAAAGCCTTGGGGTATCGTGGGTACTGGGCTCCCCACTGCTCCCAGAAAAAGCCTCCTATTCTTTAGAATGTCATAAACTGGTCCTCCCAATCTGGTCAACATCGACCACCCCAACGATGTCTCCTTCTGTTGGTTCCGCACACCCTCATCATATCCCCTAGTCAAAAATCACTATTATCAGGCGTGACCTACTGAAGACTTCCTTTGTGCCAGGCATTGGCTGTGCAATCGCACATTTTGTGCTATTTCATCCTGAGACTGACATAGAAGAGCAGAAACTGTTAGCTCTGTGTACTGGTGAGGAGGAGGAAGCTGGGACAAGAGACGTTGCTTTCCAACCATCACCTCGCTAATATGTAGCAGAACCTAGATGCTGGCTCATTCCTAAGCCCATCCACTCTCTGCCCATTCTGTGGCCCTGGCCTGCCAAGTTGAGCCAGTTCTTCAGAATGCTATACATCTTCATACCCCTTTATCCTGCATAGGCTGCCCCCTTCCCGAAATGCCTTCATATCTATTTTCCTAGAATTCTCTCCTACACTATCTTAGTTTTTGTCCATACCTGTTATAGCATGCATTACTATACGTGTTGGTAACAATCACTATTATATATTCAATTCTGGTTGTATGCTAGGCATTATTCTAAGAGATTTATATATATTATCTGATTTGATTATCTCAACATTCTTATAGGATAGTTATTATTATTACACCCGTTTCACAGGAGGGAAACTGATGCATAAAGAGATTCACCGACTTGCCCAAACTTACAGAGTTGGTAAGTGGTAGAACTGGAAAAATAACTACTATTAATTAAGTAATTAATTGAGTAACAGACATTGAACTTTGCTCTGGACCATGCATCATCACACTTATTCCCCACAGCAATTGCAAGGTGCCATTATCAACCCCAATTTTACAGGTGAGAAGAGTCTCAGAGAAAGTTTTAGGTAAGTGGCCAAAAGGTCTCAAAGCCAGGATGGGAACTCAGGTGTGAGAAGCTCCCATACCTGTGGCTCTTATGCCCAGCATGACGAGCTGCTCTCAGATCTGTCTTCTCAATGAAGAGTCACTCCTTCCAGAGAAAAGCCATGCCTTATTCATCTCCCACTCCCCAGCGCCTTGCACAGGGCCCTGGTGCACAATGGGCACTCAGTAAATGGTGGAGAAGAGGAAGACTAGACCTAGGGCATTGGCCACCTGTTTCGAATGTGCTATGTTTCAATGCACTAGGAGGGAACAAGCAGAGCAGACATGGTTGTGAAGGACGTTCTTCAGACAGAGGGCACTCCCAGTGTGTTCAGCTCCTGCCAGCTGGTCTGGGCTGTCAGGTCAAGTCAGACTCAGGTGCAGGAAAGCCCTTCCCTGGTCAGCTCAGCTGCTACTCAAACAGATGGCTAGCTCTGACCTTCTGGCCTCTCCTCAGTCACTGTTCCTCACCCTCTTTGAGCTGGACCTCCTTCACAGAGCCTTGACCCCAGACTCAGCCTCTCTGATGGGCATCTGACGATAATGACCACCCCACTGTTGGTTTCTTGGAGTGCTCCCTGGAATCCAACTGCCCTAACCTTCGTCCTTCACTGCATTCCTTCCCTGTGGCTCTGCATCATGTCCTGGGGCTGAGAGACACAATTAAAAGTTTGAGGGCTGAAAAGAGTATCATCCTGTTTCAACCAGGCAGATTTTGGCTACAGGTAAACCATGTTGCCCTTACTATATAATCCTTGAAGGGAGGTCTCTGTCTTGGGACTAGTGGCTGTGTAGGTGTCTACCCTGCCCCTGAGGATACTGATTGGTCCCCAGGAACAGATTTCTGTGATGCTAAATTTAAGCCAACTTTCCCTTACCTGCTTCAGCCCAGCACCTTGCAGCTGTTGGCTGGAACAGGGCCAACGCAGAGCACTCCCTTCATGAAATGACTCAGGCTTGAGCTGAGAGAATAAAGGAAGTAAAATGGTAAGTCTTCTGAGTTGCTCATAAGAAGGAGGTTTGTACAGCATTGCTTATGGGTAGAGTTCAAATCGTCAAGTCCTCTAAAAATGCCTGGTCAACAGGCTGAGTGCATGGCACATAGAAAATGCTCAGTAAATAGATTGTACAACATGTTGACTTTGAAATTATTCTGAAAACCTCATTTGAAATAGGAAGGGTTAATCATATTCTTATTTCAATTATTTGGCCTATAGATATCTTATTCATGTATCTTTCTTTCCTCCAGAGTATAAGAGCACAGCCTAGAAAACCTTGACTTTAAAATTCACAAGACCTGTTTTCAAATCCACTACCATGTATTGGCTTTGTGACCTTGTGTAAGTCACCCTTCTTGCCTGCAGTTTCCTTAACTGTTAAGTGGAAACTATAATCTTTGCCTGTGTACCTCATTGCTGCCTTAGGACCAAAAACAAACAAATAAAAACACTCAGTGATAATAAGACAGCTGTCGTCAATTGTACTGGGTATACCTGTGAGAGCCATTTATCATTAGTCTTGTTCACTAGATAATAACAATGCTGAAGTATTAAGTGAAAAGTGTTCCGATGTCTGCTGCAATGTACCTTTAATTTTATTTTAAAAAGATAGCTTGACTGGTGGATAGATCAATGAGTAGATCAGTGGATAAATAAGTGACAATACAAGCAAATTATAGTAAGATGACGATGGTAGCATCTTGGTGATTGATGTCTGAGTGCTTTCAACTTCTCATAATGTATCCTTGAATATTTTCATAGTAAAATTTAGGGGAGAAAAGGAAATCCACAGCAAAGATACATTACCATCCTAGTTTTCTTGGGGAAATGAACTCACCGAGCTATTGTCCTGTCCCTGAAATGCCAGCCCCGTTTAAATTGGGTTTGAAATGGCTGAAAAGTGTGACTTCATACACCCCGGTGGGCAAGGGGATGCAGCAAGAACATTTGTCCTGAGAAAAGCAGACCCCTTCCCTTGGGAAGAACAGAATCTCTCCCCTGCTGAGTCACTCCAGGCTGAGATGCAGGGACATTGCTGAGTGAAGGCCAAGTGCACGTGATAATGGGCCCACGTGCCCAGAGGGAGGCTGACATCATCAGAGATACATCTCTTGGATCAACAGCTTGACCTGTTTGCTGAGCTTACAAGTGGAAGAGGCGGTCAAGAGCTCCCCAAGCCTGCAGATGACACGATCACCCCAGGCAAATGATGACTCCTTTTCCCAACGTGATCATATTTCGTCCTGCAGTGAGCTCCTCTTTGGATATTTCTATTCAATAATCCTTTCTGGCCTGGTCTCTGCGTCATTTAGCTCTAGTTCAGAATGATGTAAATGGTCCTGTTTTTTTCTTAAAACAAAAGCTGTAGGTCCATGGAAAAAGCTCTGGATGTTGTATCACAAGGTTTGGGGATGGATTCTGGAAATAACTAGCTCCAAAGCCTCAGGAGAGTCCCTTCAATGATCTGGGCTCTGGTTCCCTCCGATCACACTGGTGCTTTATCCACACTGGTCATTGATTCACCATGAAGCCGTCATGAAGACCAGATCTCCATCATATGTATGCCCTCAAAGGCAAACCTAGCGCCCTACCACACAAGCTTCTCAGCAAGTGCTGGCTGGACTGAGATTAGAGGCTGGATTACACACAACTTGCACACAACTAAATACTGAGAGATTCAGAATCTGGTACTTTATCACTACACAACATTTACATAACTATTTCAAGCTTTGCCACCCCCTTACAAAGTAGGCACAATCACCTTCGCTTTACAGTTTTGGGAAACTGAGGCAGAGGGTGGTGTGTTGTTTTGCCACTGAGACAGGATCTGAATCCTACCCCCTGACTTCTCACTATCATGATAGCTGGTCCAACCAGCATGCGTCACTGTCTCCCACAGTTGCATCCTATCCTTTCCTCATGAAAGACCATAAATAATAGCTTCGTCCATTCTTGACGGAACAAGCAAAACTGAAAATGTAGGCTGGGAAGTGCTTAGGGAAAGCTCCAAATTCCCTCCCTTTCCAGCTGCTGCAGAGGCACAGAGAAACACATCTACTCTTGACTTGTGACCAGAACATCATACTTTAGGGTCACCAAGCAGACGAGAAGGCCCTTGATGGTGACACAGAAGGGTTGGAAGTCGCTCAAAGGGGAGGGAAGAGCATCCTCTATCTTGAGGCCTGATTGATGGATGCACTGGGAGAATGTCTTCTTTTCAGACCGTGAAAAAACAGCCTCGGTCCATTTACTCTCCCTGATGCAGCCTTTCTTTCCCCTGCCCGCCAGGGAGAGGGGCCTCTTATCCAGAGTAAGCGACACCTGCCTCATTCGTTTCCATGGCTGCGGTGGCCCTAAGATTATTTTTTGAAAAGGAGGTAATATATGTCCCTGCAGGAAAGATGATTCCTAAGGTCTTTATCCTTGAATGATACCTCCGACCCACAAGATATCAGAAAGCTTAATCTGAAAATTAAATCTCATCATTCCTCAAGAGCCACACGATTTTCATCTCTCCTACATGGAGAGACTTTGCCGAACACTGACCTAGACTTTCGATTTCAATAATTACAAGCTGTTGTTGTTCCTTGTGATTAAGCCCCTATCCCAGTGGTGGGCAAACTCATTAGTCAACAGAACGGCAAACCGAAGCTCGCAGGCCACATGTGGCTGGTGAGCCGCAGTTTGCCGACCACTGACCCAGACTGTGCAGACACCATGCACAGTACATTAGATACCTTATTGCCCTTGATCTTCACAGTGGCCTTTGAAGGAGGCATGCGCACCCAATTTACTTATGAGGAAAATGGAGTCTGCCTCTGAGTTCAGAGGAGGGTACTAGACTGGAGTCTAAAAAGTAAGAATGTATTTAAATGGGCTTATTTAAATGTATTTAAATGTATTAAAACTTAAATGGGCTTCATGTAAGCAGCACAGTATCACATGAGGGTACAATGGCACTTACATCAGTCATTCTGGGTTTCAAGTTCACTTACCAGCTGTGTGACCTTGGGCAGGTCATAGAAACTCACTTGCAATGCCAATGGGGAGCATTATAATAACTTTATCTCAAGAGTGACCTGAAGATTAAATGAATGAATGAATGAATGAACGAATGAGACAATACCTGACATATAGGAGACTTTCAATAAGATGTGGGTGATTCTTAATGAAGAAGAGATTGGATATGAAATAAGCAGGATGAAAAGCAGTGGAGGTAAAATAGCCTATCACTTGCAGGTGAGATGTCAAGGGAGGAGTTCGTGCTTGATCTGGAAGAGGAAAGATGGAGCTGCTGCATGTTCTTGAGCAGAGGAGTGGCATGACGAAAGGGGAGGTGCTTGGAGACCTTGATCTCTGAGATATGACAACTTTGTCATCACATCAGTTGCTTAACTGTGGCAAACATTTTTCTTCATTGAGAGGTGCTTTCAATTCTACAGTAGTTTTTCCCTAAGGAGGACCAGCCAGCAGCAGAATCACCTGGGAGCCTGAAAAAATTACATGGCCGTGGGGCCCTGCCCAGACACAGGAATTCAGAAACTAAAGATAATCCCAGGAATTTGCATGCTTTCAAATGCCTCAGATGATTCTTGAAGCCACTCACCTAGAACGTGGAGTTTCAAACTTGGAGAACAAAAGAGTCTCAACTAAACAGGCTGTCTTCTCAGAATCAGGGCCCTGGGTTTCCAAGGGCAGCTCATAGTGTGATAATAAACCAGGGAGAGTTGGAGCCCTCTTTTAAACGGCCAGACACCTAAAAATAAAGCCAGCAAGGCAATGTGGGTTCAAGCCTCAGAGAAGTGGCCAGAGGAGGAATTACATGCAATAAGTAACCGATCCCTGTTATGGAGCGTGACTGTTTTTGGGCCTATAGTTCATGCCAATTCGGCAGCCTCGGCACATCCCAACTCAAGTGCAGCTTTCACCGCTGGCTAAACGGAGTCCTGGAAAGTGACTGTGACTCTGGCCAGCTCTGAGATCCGAAGCAAGGTTTCAGAGCAGGTGGAGGGGACTGGGAAGAGGTTCCAGTCAGGTCCACAGCACTGACTCGGCAGCTCCCAGGAGACAGACACACCAGGTAGCCTGGTGGACACACAGGTGAGGGGCCTGCTCTCAGGTGACTGCCACCCAGTGTGGTACAGGACACAAGAATACTGTAATGGAGTAAAAACTGATTAGGGAAACAGAGAAAAAGAAGAGATAGATTCTAGGTAGGTTGGGGAGGGAAGGCCCGGTGGAGGAGGGTGGCGATTGAGCAAGGTCTTCATAGGAAGAGTGGGATTTAAACAGGCAGAGATGAGGGTGAGCCTATACAGGCAGAGAAAAAGAAATTCGTTTGGGGGACCCTAAATAATTCTGATTTAGTTGAGTATTCTTTTCTCTCCCAGAAGCAATAGGGCAAGAGCCTGGAGGGAGAGCAATTGATGAATGCACTGAATGCCAGACTAAGCAATGAGGTCATTATTCTTGTAGGTAACAGAGAACTTTATGAGCAATGTTGGTGGCAAAAAGAGAGTGATTTGCAGTGGGAAGGTGAAGAAGCATTCATCAGTCTGTGTCACAGGTGGTGTGTCTGTGTTCTAGAGCAGTGGTCGCCAAACTTTCAGACCTCATGGGCCACCAGTGGTCCGCGGGCCACCAGTTGGCGACTACTCTTCTAGAACATCTGTTTTTTCTCCTAAGCTTAGCCCAGCCCTGATCCCTAAGTAAGTGATTGTCAAACTGGCTTGAAGGCAGGTAGATGGGTTTGGAGCTCCCATAATTACCTAGATAGAAAGCCTCCCCCAGGGGCAAGAAGATTAGGGATCAGATGAAGAGAGAAGATAGGAGAGAATTCACATTTTTCCATTTGAATTTCCAGCATTAAGGGACTATCCCACTTGGGTTCAAAGGTCATTTGATTGATTGCAAATATATTCCAATTTCTATCCTCCCTGCTTCTGCATCCCTTGCAATGTAGGTGAAGTCTGTGTTCCTACCCCCGCCCAAATCTGGGCCGGCTTTGGAAACTGTGGAGTGGACCGGTTCTGAGCCCAGACTGCAAGAGGCTTTGCATGATTCTGCAGTCTTTTGGAAACATGTCACCACCATGAGCAGAAGCTCGGGCTAGCCTGTTGGAGAATTGGACTTCCCATCTGATGGCATCCCAACCCAGCCATTCTCCAGCTGGCCCACTCACTAGCTGGCATCGGATGCATGAAAACAGATAAGGCCAGCCAAGACCAGCTGAGATCAGCAAAACTGCCCAGCTGACCCACACACTCAAACAGTAATAAGTGGTTGGTTTGGGTTTGGGTGTTTGTTTGTTTCTTTTTCCAGGGTGAGTGTAGTGGTTTGTCAAACGTTAACGGTCATGGGGAGCCTCTAGATCAAAGCTTCCCGTGGCCAAAAAAGCTGGGCCCTCTCCAGTGCTACATTTTAAGCTAGGTTATAAAAAATGAAGATAGAGGAAGAGGAGGAGGAGGAGAAGGAGGAGGAGGAGGAGGAGAATTTTTTAGTATCTTCTTAAAAAGGATTTGCTTCAGTTATTTTATTCTTTCAACAAGCATGTTGAGAGCATCAACCGTGTTGTAGTGAGGCACTTAATACTTAAATGAATATTTATTTGGTCAGTGCTGACTAAGACAGACCCTGCCCTTGGGAGCTTTTGGGTGTGGTCCCTTCACAATTTATAAAGTGCTTTCATATCCACTAGTTCATTAGACTCTCACACCTCTCAGTAGCTCCTGTTTACAAATAAGTAAGCTGAGGGGCACAGAGGTCAACTAGCTTTCCAAAATGATGCAACAAGCTAGTAAGCCCGCATGCCCACAAGACTGGCAGCTCATTGTGGGATGAGAAGGCAGACTATTATTGTCCCGACTCCTGGGACCAGATCAGTAGATCCTATAATTAGACTTTAAAAGAACAAACTCAAGGACTAGGATTCAAACCCACAACTCTTGACTACAAACCCTCTACTTGCTCTATAATATCAGCTATGCCCCCCAAAACATCCCTGCAACAGTTTAATTCATGTAAGGAAAGGAATTCATATTCTCATATTGCCAGCTCCCAACTCTAATACTGAGTACAGTAAGGTGATCTGCTCAAGGAAGCTACAAAAGTCTAGGGATTCAGGCATGATAGGATCTAGGTGTTCAACTATTTCCTCTTTCTCCATGTCTCAGTCTGTTTCCTCTGTGTTGGCTGCCTTCTCAGGCAGAAAGTCTTACTGTGATGGATAAAATGGCCCCTGGCAACCCAAGATCTTTCAGCTCAGTGTCTGAGAGACACTTTTTGAGTATCCATGTTAATTCCTGATACTGGACTCTAGCATAGATTAGGCTATCTTCCTAACCATGCACTAATTATTCTATCTAAGAGAATGGGATAGTCTGACTGGCTACCTTTCTGTTCAGGTAAAAATAGACAATAAATGTTCACCAAAGTAACCAGTAGATATTTTTTGAATAAACTGATGAATGAATCTTGACTCACAATGATTCACATATCTCTTCACTGTTAAGGGACAAGCCAACATCTTTTTCCTCCCTCTGCATTCCATGAGCTGAGTGTCATCTAACCAATAACCCTTCATAGGAAGCAAGATATGGTCTGCAATTCTAGAGGCATCTGTACCCTAAACATATAATTAGGTCAGAGGCAAGTACAGCTGGTGAAAGCAGGAAGACGAGCATAAACTCTTCAATCTAGGAATGTTTGTGGGCCCTGTCATTACATACCGCACACGCTAATCTATCCCACTGAGATTCCATAAACTCTAACTCCTATTGTTCTCCAGTTGAAAGTGCATAAGTCTTCTTTGCATTGTGGCTTTCCTCCTCTCTTCCTTTAATGAAAGCATTTTCAAATCATCACAAAATTGAAGATAAGGGACTGACCTAAGTGTTATTCAAGGCAGAATATTAGCATTGGGAGTGGGGAGAAGAGTATGTTTTAAGTAAAACAACAGCAATTCTATGCCACATACACACTGTGTGACCTGTGGCAGGTTACTTAACCTCTCTGAGCCCCAGTATCTCTTTCTGTATAATGTCAGTAATAAATTCAGCCTCCTGTGGTCACCGTGAGGATTAACATTATTATGGATGTATCATGCCCAGCACGGTGGCGGGACATGGCAAGTATTTAACTATTTGACCAATGTTGGTTCTCTTCCCTTTTAGAGACATGAAAAGTTCTGATTCTACTTGTCATGTAAAGTTAGAACTAACCAAAAAACAAAAGCAAATGTAGGAGTGCCTTTAGAAACAGTCTTCTTAAAGCAAAAGCAAATTACACAGGGAATTGAGTGGATGACTCATTGACCTACTAGGGGCTGAGATGCAATCTTGGGAAAGACACAGACCTTAGGCCCGAGGAGCTTAGGGAATCTGATCATGCTCCAGAGAGGGATACTATGACTCAAAACTATGATTGCACTTTGGTTGATACACTTTGTTTGGGATCCTTTCAAAAGCAGGGATCATATTTCCTTCATCATTATGTTCTCTGCATTTAGCAAAGTACGGGACACAGTATATGGTCAATAAATGGCAATAAATATTTCATGTTTCTCTTGAACCATAAATCAAATGGACTGCTCTGATCCAGGTAAAGCTCAGCAGATCTTGACTGGTCTGGGAAGCTCTCGGTTGAGGTGACCACATTTTGCTCTGTGCGGCCTTTCAGAGAGAACAGGTCCTCTGGGAAACAAAGGTCAGCAGGTCAGCAGTAAGCTTATTTAACGGGCAAGCTGCTCCATCAAACAGGTCCACATCAGTAGAAAAGAAATGAGAAAGAGAAGGGAGGTGTACACATTCTGAATACCTTTTTGTTCTGCTGAAGGGATGTGCTCTGTGCCAAAAATGAAGTCTGGCTACATTTTAATTGTGATGTGTCCTGGTGTGGGCCTCTTTAGGCTTATCTTGTTTGGGACCTCTCTGCACTGCCTGGACAAAGAAAATCTTAAAAAATAGCAGGAGAATAGCAGTAAGTTACTTACAAGGGAGCTCCCAGAAGACTGTCAGCTGATTTTTCAATAGAGACTGCAAGCCAGAAAGGAGTGGCAAGAAATATTCAAAGCAATGACAATGAAGGACTTAAAATCAAGATTACTCTACCCAACAAAGCTATAATTTAGAATTGAAGGACATGTACAGAGCTTCCTAGATAAGAACAAGCTAAAGGACTTCATCACCACCAAACCAGTATTACATAAAATGCTAAAGGGTCTTCTTTATGTAGAAGAATGAAAGAAATATTTAAAAATATGAACAATAAAATGGCAATAAATACATATCTATCAACACCGAATCTAAAAAGCAATACTGAATATCAACATTGAATCTTAAAAAAAGAAAGAAACAAGCAGAATAGAAACAGACGCATAGATACAGAGAACATTTTGATAGTTGCCAGACAGAAGGGTGATTGGAGGAAGGGGTGAAAAAAGATGATGGATTAAGAAGTGCAAATTGGTAGGTATAGAATAATCATGGGGATGTGAAGTACAGCATAGGGACTATAGTCAATAATATTTTAATAACTGGGTATGGTGCCACATGGGCATGAGATTTATCAGTATGATCAGTTCGTAAGCTATATGCTAATCACTGGGGTATACACCTGAAACTAACATAATACTGTATGTCATCTGTAATAGAAAGATGTAAAAAATGCTTAAGAAAATGAAGCCTGGGTGCGCATTTGAGCTGAAGGGTGACAGGTGTGGAGAAATTAGACTTGGCACAGAGTGGCAGGGCAGAGGATGAAAAGAAGAGGCGAGTGGGAGGAGCGATGGAAGGGCAAGGCAGAGAAGCAAGAGGGCACCAGCATCCCGATGCCCCCCGAGTAGGTACCACTGCTCTCCCCTCTTCCAAAGACACTTGTCACGCTGACACTGAGCCATGAGCCTGTCCCCACTTCCTGGAGGTGGAGGAGAAGAAAATGTGGACAATCAAGTGAATACGTGAGAGTGCAGGTGGAACAGCCATGCCACCGGGCTGACTCCCCATCCCCTCCATCGCAGGGGTGGAGGGTGCATCCCGTGGCACAGCCCTGACCTCCAGCAAGGAACACGGCTATGGAAACACACTGAGCCCGAGGGCAGGTCATCCCGAGTCCATTAAGTGGGCGGGTAATGTGCTGTTCAAATGTAACTGGATTTCTTAGCTTCCCTCCCTGCAGGGGGAAAAAATTGCCTCTGTTTCTTTTTCTTCCTTATCTGTTCCTGCGTCTGGGTCGCTGGAGTTCGTAGTGAGCTCTCAGCTGTCTGGAATATGTTCTCCATTGTGTTCTTTCTGTGAAGAAAATTACAACGTGAAAGGGAAAGGGGGCGGAGAGGAACATTACCTTCTAAACAGTCTCAGGGAGATAATTGCAAATGCTCCGTGGCTCTCTCTCGCTCCCCCTCCCTTCTTAGCTCCTCTGCCTTTCCTCCGGGTTGTAGGGTCTGGAAAATGAAAAACGCCAGGGCGTGGGGACCAGGCGTTCCCGCTGGGCTCCCCCTGATGTGCCAGCTGTTTCTCCTCCTCTTTCCCGGGCAGCAGGGTACCCCCCTATTGCTACACAGAAGGATATTCAGACTGTTTTGTTTGGGGAGATATGGGCTATGTTTTTTTCTTGGTGGTTTGGGTTATCCCTCTAATACCTCAGCTCTCTGCGTGGCCGTGCATTAGTTCAAGTGGGTTCCGGGGCTTCCTGCGTAACCGTATCACTGTGTCAGGGCATTAATTGATCATTTACTGTGTGTCCAAAAGCATGCCAACCCTCTATGTCCCTCATTTCATTTAGTCCCCATAGCCAACCTGGGAGGTCAGCTGTGGGCATATTTTAATAGTACATATGAAACATTGAGTCTCAATGAATGAGTTCAGGTCACTTGTCCCAGCTCACAAGCTATTACAGGCATAGCCAAGATTCGAACCTACTTCTGTCTGATTCCCAACCACTGAGCTATCACATGCCCAACTTCCTTCTCTCAGAATGGACGAGGGGCAGTCCCAGTCCTCAACACCCTTAAGTCTTAAGAAGACAGATACCATAAGTGACAGTGTTTCTGGGGATAGTAACGTGATCCATCTCTGCCCAATGAGATGCAAGCAGAGGTTTCCGAGGGAGCGAAGGACTTACCAAGGTCACCCGGCTGTAGGTTGAGGTTGGAGGAAGCACTCTATACAGTTCCTTCTAGAATGAAGTTTTAAGAAGTTGTGACTACCAAGTCCCTTAGCAGATGCTTGAAACAGTGCTTAAAATGATCATTGCCCGGCTGGCGTGGCTCATGAGCCAACCTATGAACCAGGAGATCATGGTTTGATTCCTGGTCAGGGTACACGCCCAGGTTGAGGGCTCAATCCCCATTGTGGGGCAGCTGATCAATGATTATCTCTCATCATTGATGTTCCTATCTCTCTCCTCTCCCTTCCTCACTGAAATCAATAAAAATTATATTTTAAAAATATAAAATAAAATCATCATTTTTCCTGTGCACAACTTGGAAGAAAATGCCACACACACACACACACACACACACACACACAAAAGAGTTATCTTGATTTTCTATTTTCCTCCCTTCCTTCTTAAATGTAAGCATTGGGTTTGTTGGATCTGTATGTGCCCATTTTATGGATGAAAAACTGAGGCACAGAGACATTGAATGACCTACGATCGGGAGGCCAGGTCTCTTTCCTCCATGTCAGTGCTTTTCAAAGTGTGGTCCCTGGACCAGGGGCATCAGCATCCCTGGGAGCTTGTGAAAAATGCCAAGTTTCAGGCTCTGCCCCCAGCGCACTAAATCAGAAACTCTGGTGTTGGGGGCCCAGCATTCTGGTTTTTCACAAACTTCCTGGTGATTCTGCTGCTGCAAAAGATTGTAAGGCCACTGCTCTACAGTGGATTTTAATTCATAGGCACTAAGAAAATCCAGGTACGAATCCACACATTTTGCTTTTTTTGCTGCTTTAAATGATAGATCATTCTGAAAGCGATTTTATGTTGACTTTGGGAAAGTCAGTTGCAAAAGCACGATGACAGCAAGCTTTTAGAAATCTAATCAGCCGGGCAACGTGCAAGGTGCTGACATTTGGCGTCTGGCGCGGAACAGCAGGTCGCTGGACTAAGGACAAAGGTGCGGAGGAGAGATCCCCCAGGTTCTCATCACTTCCTCTTGAGCTGTGCCCAGCGGGGGCTGAAGTAAGTGGACTTCTTCCCAGCTGTCATCCGAGGACCTGGCGGTACTGGTGAGAAATCCCACCAGCTTCCTCGGAGGTAAAATGACTTGCCCAAGGTCACCCTGCTGCAGCAGGAAGCTGGGGAAGGCAGTCCGTTTCAGCACCGACAGCTATGGAATCTGACGGCCAGGTGGCTTGAGCAGATGCTTAAAACAATCACGACCCCCCTGCCTCCCAGCAATGACTGGCGCACAGCTCGGAAGAAAATGCCACAAAAATCAAAAAATAAACTCGGAGTGGATTTTTTTCTCCTATTTTTTTTTAAAGCCCAAGCTCTTAAGCACAGCCAACAAAATCCTTCTGGATCTGGCTGTGCTGCCCCTTCACCGGTACCCACAAGAAAGCCTCCGCTGATGGGCACCAGATTCTCCAATGCTTTACTGAAGACCCAGTGCAGTTTATGTCAACAGAAAGTTATGAGTGAAACAAAGCTTAATGGAAATAGAGATTTGGGAGACATCATTTAGTCCTACCAAACTCTCCTATCCCTCCCATGCCATAGCATTTAACTAACCAAAAAACATCAGTGTAAGAAGGGATCCACCTATAAGAAAGAAGTAGGAAATTCTTTATGCATCCAAGTGGATGTATGACAATTTATTCAACCTTCCTCTTAGTCTTCTAAATATATATATATATTTTTATGTATTTCAGAGAGAAAGGAGAGGGAGAGAGAGATAGAAACATCAATGAGGAAAGAGAATCATTGATTAGCTGCCTCCTGCATGCCCCACCCTGGGGATGGAGTCCACAACCCAAGCACGTGCCCTGTCATGAACTCCTGGTTCATAGGTCCACACTCAACCACTGAGCCACCCCAGCTGGGCCAACATGCCCCTTACTGATGCAAATAAATTATTTGTAAGTCTTCCCAATCTACACTAGGAGAATAGTAATCCATCTGCCTTAGGAAGCAGGGATGAGAAGAAGTGTAAGAGTCAAACTGGAAAGAGCAATTATGAGCCAGAGGCCAGCTGAGAGACCGGCTGGTGGTGATGGAGATGGACAGAGAGAGAATTAAGAACCTGGAGGCCTGGGCTTCAAGCATGTGGCATTTTGAGCAGAAGCACAATAAACAAATAATTTCAACACACTGATTCACTGAACACATATGGATTGTGCACATGCCATGTTCTTGGGGCTGCCAAGCCTGCAGATGGAGTGTAGACAAGCAGGTGCCAGTCCTGTCCTCATGGAGCTTTCAGCCTCGGAAGGAAAGGTGGGTAAGCATTTTAGAGGAGCTGACCCCATGGAGCACAGGGGAGTGGAGGGGCCACTGCCCGCAGGAGGTGCACACGCCGTGGTCACAGAGAGGGAGATGGCTCAGTCGGGGTTCTCACTGTGGTCCTGACCAGCAGCAGCAGCACCTGGGAGCTTGTTAAAGCGCAAGTTCCCCTCTCCCCCCCACCCCCCCCCCACACACACACAAATCCCTGAATGAGGAACTCTGGGGCCAGCAGAGCCCAGCCATCGGGTTTCACAAGCTCCGTCCTCACTCAGCTCCAGTTCGGGAGACACCGCCTAGCAACCCACAGGACGCGGGATGCAGGATCTAGAATGACTCCAGACAGGAAGTGACCTGGGAGCCAAGCCTTCAAAGGAGAGCGAGGTCCCTGGAAGAACAAGTGGAGCCAGGCATGGAACATTCCAGAAATGTTTGCGCTCCTGAGCCCGGAGCCAGCTTGCAGGACCTCCACCTTCATGTTTCCTAATGGTTTTTGGGGCTAAATCAAGGGAAGTGACTTAGGCACAGAATTATTCGTGGCATCTTTTGCAAACAGTTTACACGCCTATCAGCAGATGACCTCTGTACGGAACTCTGAGTCACACACATAAGTGAGCAGTAGCCCTCCTCTCGGGAGAGAGGCCTGTGTCTCCCGATGCAGAGAAGAGCTTCCGAGCACAGGGCTGACTACATGAAGCATGAGCATAGCATGTCCCTGTGTGTGTGGAAATGCTCATCTGTACTAGTATGTGTGCCTAGAATACTGCAGAGAGACGCTAGAAAGGGGTAACAGGAAACCAGCGCTCAGGTGGACATTTTCGTTGGATGCAGCTTTGTAGCTTTTTAATGTGGCACCGAGGGCACCAATCGCCAACTGAGAAACAGACACCAGGTCTCCTGTGATACACAAACAAGGAACGGGGGCAGGGGCAGCTGTGCTGAGTGTCCTCCTGGCTCCAAGACGGGTCCACCCCCTCGCCACCTCACCCCTCTCACACCTTTTGGGGGAATTTCACAGGGTGGGGGGGTGTGACAGGGAGGGGTGCTCGGTGTTATAATTACTGCTTTCAGTACCTATTTTGTTCTGACAGGATGTGCTGTTTTGGGTCAAAGCCCTAGGCCAAAGTCCTAGCCACGTTCTTGGTACCCCCTCTGAGTTCCTGGTATTTGGGAAATGGTCACTGAACAGCCAGGGTGGGGGTGGGACAGGGCAGGGGTGCAAGAGTTGTGGGGGGGAGGGTGCAAACAACCACAGGGGTGGGAAGGGGGGGCCCACAGGGGCTCCATTCAGAAAAAGAAGAGCTGGTGGTTTCAGGCAGCTGAGGTGAGAGCAAGAGGGAAATGAGACAGCCTATCGGAGGGGGAGACGCTGACCCTCGCTCGCCTCACTCCAAAAAAGGGCAAGAATGGGTGCAAAAGATGCAGCCCGTGGTGCAGAAGCAGTGAGTCCTGCCTCAGCAGCCCCAGCGCTCACAGGAAAGCCTCCCTCCCAGCTCTCGCCTGCCTCAGTGTCCCCACTTCCCAGGCAAGAGGGTATCTCACTCCCCCAAGCCCTCGCCCACACCAGGCTCCCTGCATCACCCCTCTGTCCTCACATGCAATTCTCTCCAACACCCTTCCTGGGAAATCCCATGTGCAGATGTGGAGCCTGAGC
Source organism: Pipistrellus hanaki (assembly GCF_964339955.1). Taxonomy (NCBI): domain Eukaryota; kingdom Metazoa; phylum Chordata; class Mammalia; order Chiroptera; family Vespertilionidae; genus Pipistrellus; species Pipistrellus hanaki. The sequence continues at coordinate 45,205,281 of NC_140519.1, read as the reverse complement.
TCAGAGGGGTAACAGGACTCACCCCCGGTGCCTCAGTGAAGCCAGGATTAGAACCCGGTCCTTCCCGACTCTGCAATCTCTGCTCCACTCATTTCATGCTGCACGGAGCTTGGGAGAGACCCCTTCTCAGACCCTGAAACCACTCGTCCTTGAACCAGGCATGTGGGCCCAGGCGCACACCCCCTGCACTTGAAAATTGCCATTTTTTTTTTTCCTCTGAAAAAGCAGCAGAGAGCCCTGGGAGGTTTGGGGGAGATAAAAGCCAGCGAGGAAATCCTGCTTCGCGCAGACAGGATCTCCAGCATCTCTGAGCGCTAACCACCGGCTTGTGTTTGCTCCGGCGAAAAGACTGGTTTATCCGGTCCACGTCCCCGATGGCAATCTCGCTCCCATCCATCACCGGGGTTTTCTGTTTGCAGGTTGCCCAACAAGCCGGGCCCACACCATTCCCCGGCTCCGTGTACACTGTCAAGATAAAAGCTTGTTTGCGAGGGACATGACCTTCTCTGGGGTTTCAAAAGAAAACTTTGCAGATGGCTTGCAACTGAAAGGCACCTAGACTCAAATAAGATAAGGCCTCTCTGGGATGTGTTTGCTGAATCATTCCAGCAAGATTCATCGAGGACCGACAGCTGGCTGACACTATCAGGATGACTAAGCTGGTTCGGGTCCTTACAGTCCCTTAAGGTTTCAACATAATGCAAGTGAAACACTGAGAGAGAGACAGAAACTCTAAGGGATCCGGGTAGGGTGTAGATGGACGTCCCAGGTAGAGGGAGGAAATTTTTGGAAGCTCGAAAATTCATCATGTGTGCCGGGTTGTGGCTCCCTAGGCAACCTGCTCTACATGTACTTCTAGACATCTCGCTTTGCCTCTGATTGGAGTCTCGGGTATAGTTTGAGACCTGTCACAGTTGAAAGTGCGAAGGGACACAGAATTGCATGTCACCGAGGGTCCAGACTGGGCTCAGCACACTCTCTAGGCATCTCTGCATGAAAAGACACATGGGTTCCATTCAAAGGCCACAGGGGAGGGTCTAGGAGGGTAGCTAGTGGCTGTGATTCACACTGCCTCATGTCTCAGGTCTTCGGTCAAGTTCTCAAGAAAAGAGGAAGTAAAAATAAAAGTGCCAGCCAGCTGAGAGCAGCTGGCTGCTGGTGCCAGGTAGGGTCCTCCATTCACACCGCTGCCCGGCTGGGCCGCCTGCACTCTGCACTCTGCTCTCCGACCGACCAGACCCAGCTTCCACATCAGCTAGGCCATATTCCTTCTGCTCCTCCGCGACGGGGCAGGTCCTCCTCTTCGATGCTTCCTCCTCCTTCCCGTCACTATTGCCTTTATTGTACTGCATAGTAATGATCTGGTTACCTTTTAACACCCTTCGTTAAACCAGGTGTCACATCAGAAAGCCAATGAGTCTCTTCTTCATTTTACCCCTAACCTGTCACATAACTTGGAAAAGGTAACTGCTGGAGAAACATGAATACATCAACACACGGATGAGTTGATGAGAAAAGGGAAGATGGGATACGTAAGCAAATGGCACCCGTCTGCACACAGAGCAGCAAGAAGGCTAGTTCCACAGACATGGGTGATCTGCTCTCGGGGACTCCAAGCGCCATTCAGATGGGTGTGAGGGAGGAGCAGAGAAGTCCTGCCAAGGAGCTGCCATATCACAATGGCCTTGGAGACCATGTGTCATCCCCCATTGCTGGAATTTGGAAAACATTGTATGTATAAGTGGTGGGATGTTGGGTCATTTTCCTATGGGGAGTTCAAAAGGCATAATCTACTCCCTCCGCATCCTCTTCAGATGGTTGAGCCAGATGAGTTTGAGAAGACACAAAGGGACTTTTTAAAAAGAGAAGGTGGGCCATTATTTTATATGGAAGATAGCAAGCTAGGATGAAATGGAAACATTGATATGGACCTCAATTGAGCCAGAGGAATAAGTGGTGAAGTCAATGCATATGATGATGATGATGATGATGATGATGATGATGATGATAGAGGCAATAATAATAACGATGAGGATGATGGTTGTCAAAATTTTGAGCATTCTACCTTCATTATTTCTCTTACTCCTCACAACCTTAGGCAGGGACACTATTTGTATCCAATTCTACAGATGAGGAAAAACAAAAGTCAGAAAGTTTAACTACTTTGCTCAGAATTACTCAGCTCATTAGTGTCAGAGCCAGGATTTAAATCCAAGTCTGGTTCCAAAGCCTGCTCAGTTAAACATGGCTGTTCTGCCATTCACTTTTTTTTCATGGGTTAATTTTTCTCTGGCATCTTGATATCTTCATGCTGACTGGCCCTCTTTCCTGAATAACAGCCATTGCTAAGAAGACATAAACTTCTTTGTATCAAACTTAGATCCCCGAAGTAGGTCAAAACGTCCCTACCTCTCACATTCACTCACCAATGGTTTTGGCAGCACATTCCGAAATCAAAGGCTGCTGCTGCGCAGCACACTACACCCAGAACCTGATGTCAGAGGATAAAGAGTGGGTCCAGCTGTCCTAGGAATAACCCACATTTCACATAGTGCATGTCGAAATTCTCATGGGCCACTGAACTGTCATGGAAATCTCACCAATTCTGTAGGAGGCCCCTCTTTGTCCAACGGTGGCCCTGAAACTCTTTCTCAAGCTGCCTCAAGTTTCTACTTTGGAAAGAGTAATCATATTAGGTGCCCAGCATTCATTCACTATATTTTAACTAATTGCCAGCTTTGAAATATATATCTTTATCTATATCTATATCTATATCTATATCTATATCTATATCTATATCTATATCAATATCTATATCTATCTATCTATCTATCTATCTATCTATTTCAGAGAAAAAGGAGAAGGAGAAAGAGAGATAGAAACATTAATGATGAGAGAGAATCAGTGATCAACTGCCTCCTGCACACCCCACACTGGGGATTGAGCCTGCTACCCGGGCGTGCGCCCTGACTGGGAATCAAACTGTGACCTCCTGGTTCGTAGGCCAATGCTCAATCACTGAGCTACACCCACTGGGCTACTTGCCAGCTTTTAAAAGACAGGACATATGAGCATTAACCCCAACTTACCCCAGAGTCAGGGGATGAAGTAGTCCCATTAATTTAATAGTCTGGTGAATTTTCAAAAGACTATAGACAAAAAAGGTGGATTTCTGGATTTCCAAAATGTAGGCTCTGTAGAATGCAGTACATTGAACCTCGCGTGAAATGAGAATGCCATTCAGTTTACAGAGCACTGTGAAGAACACTACCAGATAGGACACAAGGGGAATAACAGGCTTATCTGCATTAAAGACAGAAGAGCTTGGAGAGATTTAATTATGTGTCCCAGGTCACGCAGCAGAGAGGAAGCAGAACTGTAATGTGAGATGAGTCTCCTAACTCCTCACTCAGTGAGCATTCTGCCACCATATGTTGGTCACTGTTCCTCTCTAGTCAAGACAAGCATCACCAACAGAGATGGACAAACAACTTACAGTGAGCAAACCACACAGAAGTGCAACCAGGACTCTGTGTCAGCACGAAGGTGATGTGAAATTTACTAAGGACTATGATAGACGGTTTATGTATGAGTGCAAGGGTCATGTCCTAGTGACCTTCTTATCCCTGGGGCTCAGTATGGAGGGGATGTTTATTGATTTCAGCAACTAGCACATCACTATTCTATCTGGATAACAAAGTATTTGGGGTTGGGGGGGGGAGGGGACGGGGGAGTCCTGAGATATGAACTAGCTCTCTTACAACTAGTTACTCTCACGTCAAAAAAAATCAAGAGCTTAGATTTGGGCTAAAAATATTCCTGAACAAGGTCCCCTTGGGACCTTCCACCTAGAACAGTGTCATCAGGTGCTGTCAGCAGATGTCACCTCGAAAGCAACAGAAGAAACATTAAGTGACATCCAGCTGATGAAATCAGAGCCTCGCCTACATCAGCCGGTGGATGCAAAGTCAAGGCCTGGCTCCCAGCCACAGCTTGCATTTACATGCAGGACACGCTAGATGTCCCTAAGGGAACCAGAAGATCAGCCTGAAAGGGTTGTCCCCAGTCTCCAATAGATGCCCTAGGTCATAAAGGTTGAACAAAGCTCCCCTGAGCGCAAATGACAAGGCCACAGTTTCAGTGAAGACCAAATCCCCCCATCTCCCTTGATGACTCCTGACCCATGTTCACATGGGGGCATCCCTGTTACCCACAACCCAGATCCATCAACTGGATGGGAATGAATAACCATAGCCTTTGATTACAGGCAATTTTGTTCTTTTGTAGCTGTGTGACCTTGGGCTAGTTGATTAATCTCCCTGAGCTTTAAATTTCTTTTCCTGCAAAGTAAATGAGCTTGCAGATTAAATGAGATATTATATGTAAAGCATCTAACACATAGTAATGGAGCTGAATCTCATATGACATGTGAAAGTTACATATAACTAATGTTACCCATGAGAATCCCTTACGTTGCCCAAAAAGGACAATTCAGATACTCTCTTATATATAAACTTCCACAGTAATAGATGCATATCAATATATAGTGTAAATAGTGACTAGTATATATGCAGAAATATAATTTTATACTGTTGTAATTACATATAAAAGAGTGTAGTTGAATTTGTACATGTTAAATAGGTGAGAAAAGTCCTCACTAAATAGAAGTTGTGCATTTATGATGTTACTGTCTCGGGGGTAGTAGATAAAAAGAAGCACAAATTGAATTAAGCATACTCCTTAATTAGGGCTATCCTCTGTTTCATCTAGTCTTCACAACAACCCTGCTGTGTGGTTCCTAGTATGAGCCCCTATTCTTAGAGAAGGAAACTAAAGAGGAAAGAAGTTAATAACTGCTTCTACATATGAACTAAACTGAAATCACAACATGAATATGTGTAAGATGACAGCCCGGAAGAATAAAAATGAATGACAGAGGAGCAATACAGATGACATTTTGTAGACTTAGGACAACTGAGCTGAAAGGACTGAGTGCATCTAGTCATGTAAGGAAAGGAGAGGGCGCTGTGCTGTCAGAAGTTCAGAAAGGACTGTTCTAACGTTGGAACTGGGTTTTCCCAGTCACTTGCTCAGAAAATGGAAACAAGGGCATGTATGTGTGTTGATGGAGGGATGCGAAGATGTGGAAGCGGGCACGTGATATTTGGTTTCGTAGATACACAGAACAGCTTGGGGATAGCTGTCAGGGGAAAGGATTGGGGTGACGTGGCAAATAGGCCAAGGTCGTATTGTATCAGTCTCAGGTAACACTCCAGAGCAGTTGGCTGTGAATTTTAGGGAGCCACTTTTACCCTGGACTGTGAAGCAAGAAGATAAAGAGTATTGGAGAAGATCAAACCTACTCTTCGCCAAACACATTTGGGCCATCAAACCATCACGTGGAATGCCCCTCCAGGAGAAACAGCTAAAAACAGTCCATGCAGGTCATTTTTACTCAGCAAGCAAATCGGCAAACAAATACGTTTTCTTTCAGGATGAATCTGGACTTTCGAAATCTCCGCGGGACATCTTCATACACAGCCCACAGGGCCTCAGCTGAGTGTCCCTTGCAGCTGAATGACAGTCATTCCTGGCACTTGACACTCTGTGTTCAATCCTGGTCAGTGACACCTGGGGGGCACCTTCCCTGCACCTTCGCCACCTGCACTTATTTCTTCCCATTTCACTGTTTGTAGTTTTTCCCATTTCACTGTTTCCGCAAGTTGAATGTACGTGTGTACTTGACAAACTGCTGACAGTGACAGTAAACACTTGTTATGAAACATCCTGACTTCTGGAACTTAGAAATTTAGGGATAGAAGGATGTATTTTCTCCTAAATGTATACTCTCCCACTTTTTAAAAATCCACAGGGGCTGCATTCCAGCAGGTCATTCTTGTGCTTCAAATGTTCCCTCCTCCCTATGACACTTTAGGACCAAACACAATTCTTTCCTAGAGCATCCATAGTCTACTCTACATACCAGTGGAATAGTTACACACATTGGCATCAGACAGATATGGGTTTGGATTCCAGCTTAGCCATCTACCAGATCTCTCTGTCCTTGAGGAATGATCAAATGCCTCAAACTTTAGTTTCCTGATCTCTAAAACAAGTATTAAGTAAGAAAATACACATTTGACTCCAGAACACTTCCTGACATGAAGCAGCTGCTCAGTAACCCATAGCTGCCTTAGCTCTTACTATCGGGTTTTCTGTGCACGCAGTACTCTACCCAACATGGTCTCACTTGGGGCTCTGTGCCCTCATTCTTCCTTGTGCATAAAATCTGAAAAAAAACTCTGGGACCTTTGACAGCAGGAGTCATACCTGTAGTATGACTATCTCACAGCCAACTCCTGCTCTTCTCTGACTGACTTCGAATCATTTGCAAGTTGCTCACTTTCCTCGTGACCACCCCCACCACCACTTGTCTGCCAAGCACCTCCTAGAAACTCATTCAGACTCTTACACAAATCTCCCAACCAGAGATCCTTTTTCCCCTCCAATCTCTTCTGTCTGTGATCTATTCTAATAGTAATAACCATTCTTTTCCAAGCTCTTAATACTTACCAGAGACTAAGATAAGCCTATGACATACTCTTTCTCTAGCCTATAACACCTGAACCAATATGTCCCATTTCTTTGTTTGTAGATGAAGAAACCAAGTAGGGCTCAGAGAAGTTGTTATATGCCTGAGGTTACTTAGAAAATCACCAGGTTAGGGTTCCATTACCAAACCTACGTCAGTTCCAAGGCTTTCTCCAGGATCCCTGCTCTATACCAATATATCTTAAAGTCTAATGCCAATGAGTCTTGCTAAGTCATAGAACTGCTCAAAATTCTGAAGATGCTCCTTCAAAATCCTATAAATCCTCCTTTTTGTTGGAGAAGAAAAAAATCCCCGGATCTGAAATTTAAGTATCTCTATAGGGGACCCCAGGCAAGAGCGCAAGTTTTATTTCACTGCTGCCCTTCATGAACATGACAAGGCAAACAAGACCATCCGCCATGCTTCTTCATGGAAACCCAGCATTTGCCAACCTCTGAGGATTTGTTTAGACCGCTCCTTTGGTTGATATGCTCTCCACACTGCCACTTTCATATCTGATCATCCAAATCCATACTGCATCTTTCATGAAGAACGTATCCCATTCATTCCTTCATCCCACGCATTCAGTGTCTACTGAATGCCAAGCAGTCTAGTTTTCCATGCAGCTCAGCACCCTCTGGGGTGAGCACACTGACAGGGTAAGTATAGGGGGAGGTGGCACAGAGGAAGGGAACCAGCCAGTCAGGAGTGCCTTTCTGGAGGAGGTGATCTCTTGGCTAAAATGGGAAGAGATATTAGTGATTAGAAGAGAATTGCTCCTCGCCCTGACTGGTTTGGTTCAGTGGATAGAGCATCGGCCTGCAGACTGAAGGGTCCTGGGTTCAATTCTGATCAAGGGCATGTACCTTGGTTGCAGGCTCATCCCCAGTAGCGGGTGTGCAGGAGGCAGCTGATCGATGTTTCTCTCTCATCAATGTTTCTAACTCTCTGTCCCTCTCTCTTCCTCTCTGTAAAAAGCCAATAAAATATATTTTAAAAAGAAAAGAAAAGAACCGCTCCTCATTCTGAACACCCCCTGCATTTTTCTTAATCTTTCTTAAAATCTAACTTTCTCCTTTGCATAAGAGGTTTTGTGTGATTTTTAAAAATATATATTTTATCACTCCTGCTAGTCTGGGAGCTCCTGAAGGACATTATCTGAGGGATTTTTTTGTTTTGTTTTGTTTTGTTTTTGTTTGTTTGTTTTTCAACTTTGACTCATTTTTACAAAATCGGAACTCAAAGTTGGTCATGAACCTAGACTTGGGAATGTGGATTAAGAATCCAGCCCCACTCTTTTTGAGCCAAGTGCCCGTGGTTGGACTAGTTACATTACCTCTGTAGGACTCCATTTCCACATGTGTAAATTAAACAGGAAAAACATACCTGTCTCACAGAGCTGTTATGAGAACACAAAATAATCATGAAATTGTTTCTATAATGCTTAGCACTGTACCTGGTACAGGATAAAGGCTCAAGAAGTGGTAGCTTTGCACTTCTAAAACAGTGAGTGATTTTATTTATTTTATAGACCTCTTAGCACAGTACATTAGAACAGTCCCATGTGAACACTCACTGACTTGACTTATCTTATTCCAGTTCAAATATTGTATATGCATATAAGCAAGATCATATTCATTAAGACGGTATCACAGATATTTCTTTTGCAAGGTAGATTTTTGTTCTTCCCCAATTTCATAAAGAAACAGCAATTGAGGTTAAAAAGCTAGTGCTTGTTCATATGCCACCGTCTCCAGAGTTTATCAATTACTATACAAATGAGTAGAGTGACTCATTGTTGTTAAGTGAGTGTATATATGTGTGTGGTGGTTAGGGTGTTTAATTAAAGGAATAAAGAGAGAAATAGAAAAAGAACCCAGGCCTAGTGAAAAGTTAAACCCCTATTATTCTTTCTACGCTGCTTTTGTGGTTGTTTCTTGGTTTAGATGGTGGTGGTTTTTAATTACCCGATACAGGAACACTCATTGAAGAAAGGAAGTCCCATTAAACTTCCCCAAGTCAACCTCTATAATTTAGGCAAATAGAGAAGAAAGGGCAGATCATGAATTTAAAGGATTGTGAAAGAAAGAAAGAAAGAAAGAAAGAAAGAAAGAAAGAAAGAAAGAAAGAAAGAAAGAAAGAAAGAAAGAATTTGTATTATCTTCAAATGCACAGTGGGACATCAGCTACCTCTCTACTAATTAAACAAATCCACATTGAAACTCTCTGGATAGAAATAATATAATAGGTTAGCATATTAAGCACACACAATACTGCACACTACTCGGGGGATGGGGAGGCTGGAAGAATACGCCCATGAATAAGACCTATGTTCTTTCCTGGGTGAGAGAAACATGCAAACATCCAACTTCACTTTGAGATAAAATGAAGTGACACAAAATGGAGGCAGAGGTAGCATTGTTGTCTGAGCTTCCAGGACGGATCAATCATTGCGATTAGGAACAACTAGTTTTCCTTTTGGAGGAAAGAACATTTCATCTGGGCTTTGAAGACTAAACTCACTGGGATAACTGGGGAACTCATCGTTGTTGAGAACTTACTCTGGGCCATATGTTCTACACACTACCATGTTTTACTTAATTTTTAAAGTAAACTAGTTATATAGTCTCAATATAGCTGTAAGGCACTTCTCCCAAGGCCACATTGCCAAAGAGCAGGGGTGTGGATCCTCATGTGGGCCTGGATGGTGCCCCAGCCCGTGGCGGCCCCTCTCCTTGCGTCCCGGAGCTTCCATATGGAATGCTGGAGGTCAGCTTCCTGGGAAGTGAGGTTAACATCACGGTGCCCGATTTTTGTTACTGCCATCAAGCAAAGAATGAGCAAAAGCTTTGGTAAGCAGTTCATTCCTGGAGTCGATTATGCTCACTGCCAATACTGCTTATACTATTCATTACCCAGTATAGATTAACTGATTACAGCTAACTTATAGCTAATTTATGTAATTAATAAGGATCGTTGGATGGAATTGAGTGAATCTCTCTCTCGTCGAGACAGTGTAAAGGTTAAATTTAACTCAGTTAAGCCTAATTATAACAAATTATACAAAATAACTGAATTACTCAGCGATCTAATGAGGTGTCCCCAGGCCTTTGATTAAGACCCCAGGCCACCAGGTCCTAGCATGTAGCTGCTGTCTGTGGGAAAGGCCAGGGAGATACAAGAGAGCATTGCTACGATGCGGTAGTAGAAACATCAGTGTGCTCAGAGAAAACAAAGAACAAACAGAAAACAATTGGATGTCTTTCTCAAATGGAATGATGCCATATATCATAGTTCCTCCCCGTGGGGTGGAACAGTTATCAAACATTTCACTGCATGCTTCTTTGGGGTCTCCTCTGTGAGCCCCACCTCATTTCTCCAAGTGTCTTTGGTCCTCTTCTCTACCTAATCTATTCTCACCAATGAGGTCTCATTCACTCTCACAGTATTTTTTTTTTTTTAGTTTTTTAAAAAATATATTTTATTGATTTTTTTACAGAGAGGAAGAAAGAGGGGGATAGAGAGTTAGAAGCATCGATGGGAGAGAAACATCGATCAGCTGCCTCTTGTACACCCCCTACTTGGGGATGTACCCGCAACCAAGGTACATGACCTTGACTGGAATTGAACCTGGGACCTTTCAGTCCGCAGGCTGACACTCTATCCACTGAGCCAAACCAGTTTCGGCTCACTCTCACAGTTTTTAATACCATTCCCCACTCAAAACCTCTCCTGCACCCTAGATGTATTTATCCCACTGCCAGCTCTAATTCCTAAAAAGTATCTCAAATCTAACATGTCCCAAGTTGAATTATTGATTTTGGTCTGTGAGAGTATCATTTAACTATTTAAGTGCGTTGGCATGATATTGTATTATCATGTGAAAAATTATTCTGTTAAAATGCTAAGGGAAAGCAGAGAATCGGCTTTATGTGAATTCTATAACAAATGAAAACGCAAATGTAAGTGGGAAGAATTCTGAAAAATATCAGCAATATGCTAAAAGTAATGGTGCTAAAGTCATGGGATCCAAAGTGATTTTTTCCTCCTTATTCACTTCTAAATGTTCTACTCTATGGATTATTTTATTACATTTTATAATGAAAATGTGAGTGTTTGTGTGTGTTTAATCATTTAGATGTTTAAGCAGGAGATTGTTCTTTGACTGGAAACAATACTTGATGTTCTTTCAATTACTGGGTTCACATAATACAGGCAAATTAGGAACAGGGTTCTTTGAACGAGAACATGATACAAGATTAACAGACGATTTTCCTACATTGATGTGGATCAGCCATGCAGTCATCTCAGTTGGCAGCCAAAAGCCCAAACATACAGACTCGGGCATTTTTTTAATCGTATAAATATAGCTAGTGGTATACTCAATGATTTGAATATATCACTCAGAGGCCCTCAGAATAATGCTATGCTCAGAGGCCCTCAGAATAATGCTGTCATTTTTCTTTCTGGTGAGGTCAAGATGCTATTCTCAAGAAAAGGGCTAGAACAGCCACATCATTCAAGAACATTCATTTATAGACTCAGAGAAGCTGGTTGGCTTTGGCCAAGCTACTTATCATCACAGGTCTCAGTCTTCTCATCTATAAAATGAGAAAGTAAAAACTTTGCCACTAAGGAAGAAAAAGTGGAAGGAAGAGAAGAACAGAGGGAGGAATGTCTTCCATCTGATCAAGTTGTTATGTGCATTAAATGTTATAACAATTTACAAAAGATCTGGTTTACCATACATGCTCAAAAATCCAGTCCTCTACCCATTCAAACCTGCATGTATTAAAAACTTAGGATGTGTGAGGCCTGTGCTGGGGACATGGATATATAACAGTGGACAAGGCTCATCTCCCTACTCTAAAGAGGAGTCTAGGCTGGTAGGAGAGTTCAAGAAGTAAAAGATGACTAAAAGCCTGTAGGAAATGCACCAGGTGTGCAGCAAGCACAGTGCTGTGACAGCACAGAGGAGGGCAGGATGGCACAGGACAAATAACCCCTGAGTACTCTAAAGTATGTTTTTAATATCAACAATAATGAATGTCCATTAAATGCTAGGCACTGTTCAGAGCTTTTCTAAACCTTTCACTTGCATTATCTCATTGATTCTATTCTGTGATGACTATCCCTACTTTAAGATAATTGAGACACTGAGTGGTTAAGCAACTTTCCTAGAATCACACAGCCACGCACAGCCACTCATCACTGGAACCAAGAGCTAACTTTCCCAGCCACTATGCACACTGCCTCCAGGCTATGGTGCTTATTAAGAAAGTAACAAGGGCCAAGTGCATTAGACCATCACCTGCCACATAGTAAGTACCCAATCAATGTTAGCTCGTGTTAGCAATAGCAGTAGTAACAACAGCGGTGAGAGTAATAACCAAAGTTGTAGTGAGTAGTACCAGTAGCAACAGTCATAGCGGTGGTTGTAATAACAGTAGTAGCAGCAGCAAAATGCAAGGCACTCTGCAAATGCTGGCCCTTATTACCAGACTGGGCTTAGAAGCTTCTAAAAAGCAAGGGGAAAAGTGCCCTTGGACTTCTGTGTCTTCGGGCTCCTGCTCCCAAGAAACCCACTTCTTGGTGCAGAAGAAAAACTTCCACACATAATACAGCTGGCGATTTAGAATAACATCTTCTGAAGTTCCAAAGTGAATAGTTGAATTTCCAGTAACCAAACGACTTAGGAAAATGTCATTTTTTAGGGTAGTGCTAAAGGGACATTCTCTTGAAGTCTCTTAGGCACACTTGGCATGCAGGGGGCGCTATAGCAAGCACTTCACAAGGACTGGGCCATTTCTTCTTTAGGACCCCTATGTATTATCCCCTTTCCACACAGGAGAAGACTGAGGTTCAGAAACACTAAACCATTTGCTCACGAGTACGCACCTAGTCAGTAACAAGGCCAGGATTTTAACCCAGAGGCATTAACTCAGCTCACCTGGCTGCTAGGACGAGGAGTGAAGTAGAACACAGGCTGAGAGGGGACCAGACTTGGACAAGAAAAGAGGAGAGGGCAGGGCGTGCTGGGGAGAGGAGCAGCAGAGCAGACGCTGGGGCGGAGATGAGTGTGCTGAGACCCAGGGCAGCGAGGAGCAGGCTGGCCAGCTGTCAGGCGTGGGCCGGGGCCTTGCCCGCCCAGAGCTCCCCACCCAAGAAAAACCACAGCCAAGACGCACACTTGTTTAGAAGGTCTTGTTTTCAAGTTGTGTTCTGTTTTTGTAATGTGGACCAAGGTTTACAAGACCGAGATCGAAACACGGAGGGAAAACAGCTTCTGTCTTTTTATTTTGGTTTCTTCCAAAATTCACCCAAAGTAATAAAAACATTTGTAAATGCTACTTGGATTTGGAACAATATTTTGGGGCCACATGTATACACCGATTTGAATTCTCTTCCTCATGAAACCCCTCTAGAATTAGTTCTGACCCAAAACAACCATCACAGCCTTAGAATGGTAGTCATTTATTCAACCAACAAACACTTCATTGGCTCAGCAATGTAGACATGGCAGTGAATACCAAGAGCCACAATTCTTGCTCCGTGGATTCCATATTCTTTCTAGTTGGAAGAGATGGGCAATAAATACAAAACCAAATCAATAAGGTAATACCAGACAGAGACACACACTTGGGCAAATAGAAGTAGAGTGACATGAAAGAGAGGGATTCAGGGAGAGGATTTACCCTAAGTGGGGTGGACAGGGTTAGCCATGAGAAAGCTGTGCTTGGGCTGAGAAGGAACCCTAAGAAGGAGCCCCATTGTAAAGATCTGAGGCCAAAGGGAGCCAGTTGGGGGAGACTAGCTAGAGCAAAGCCCCCATCAATGATGAAAAGTTGGGGCGTTAGAGGAACATGAAGAACCCAGTGAGCTTGAAGTTAGGAGAGGATATCCAGAACGGACTCAGGAACCAGATCTGGAGGAATGCCACAGACTTGGTGCAAGGAATACAGGTTTTACTTTAAGCGTCGTATATGAGGATGTTAAGCAGGTTAGAGAAGGAGCGGATTTTCACTGGGGAAAATATCTACGTGGTAACTTTGCAGAGAGGAGATTGGAGGGGGACAAAGGAAGATGACAACCAGTTGGGAAGGTAATGGAGTGGTCAAGGCGGATGAGGATGGGGCGTTGACTAGGATGGTTTTGGTTTATTTGGAGCAAAGCACAAGGATGTGGAAAATGTTTCCAAGATCGAGGTAAGAGGTCTCCATGAAGAGGAGCTGTGGGGCCTAAGGGGATGTGTGAAATCCAGGAAGATCCCTAGGTTTTGGCTTAAGGAACTGGATACATAAGAGTGTCCGTCAATGAAACATGGAGGTTGGGTGAAGAACAAGCTTCGGGAGGTTTGGGGAACAGAAATCAAAGGTTCTGTTTGGACACAAAAGACTAGAAATGGTAATCGGACACCTCCCGCCTTGGAGAGAGAAGAGGGGAAAAGTAGGCTCAAACCATTTCAAAATGGACACCACGAGCCTCAGTTTCCTCATTTATGAAATAACAGACACCCCATAGGCTAGTTTTACAAACTGAATTAAATCCTACTTTTAAAAGTCTCTAAACTGTCTGACCCCAAATCCCTGGGCCATGGCAGGGCCATACCAAGGTCCCATGAAGGCCAATGTCACAAAGGTTAGCATTTCTCAAGAGACAAGGTTCATTAATTGATTTGCTAAGCCAAGATCCTTGGTCCTGCGGTCCCCAACCACACTGCATTCTTTCTCCTTATCCCTCCTGGACCAACTCCATCTCCCACATGTTTTTATAGAGCACACAACAGTTGCAATGCATTTGGATTATTTCCCAGGGTCTGCTGAATCCAGGTCCTCAGGAAAGAAAAGATCTTCAAGAGTTACAACCTGATGACACATGACCCCCAGGAGTCCTAATTGGCCTGGGTCCAGCTCTGTTACAAAATGTTAAGTCAAGTGACAGCTAATTCCCATTGGCTGGAATAAGTCATGGCTTCCCTTAGAGCCCTGGGTTGGTGCCCAGTAGGGTGAGTGGCAGGCAAAGGAATCAGTCAGTGGGTACTGGAGGGCACCAACAGGCTTGCATCATTAACTGCCCTCTCTGCCACATCCCATTGTCCAAAAAAGGAGGGTGACAGAGTATGTAATAATAATAGCCAACATTTAGTGAGTGCCTTCTCTGTATCACATACTTGGGCAAGCGCTTTCCATGCATTAACGTATTTAATCCTTCCGGCAATCTATCAGACAGCAGACAGAGCTGTGTGCATTTCTTAGCTCTAGGACTCAGTAGCTTTGTGATCTTGGGCAAGTTATTTAGGCTCTCCTTGCCTCATTTGTCTTAAAGTAAAAAAAAAAAAAAAAAAAAAAAAAAGTATCTTCCTTGTAGAGTTAAATGTGAAAATGCATGTAAAATTCTTAACAGAGTTCTTGGGAAATAGTAGTCAAAGAAAGCTAGCTATTCTTACTGCAACGTTTTGATCCCTGGAAAAGATGATTCCTTAAGCCGCTATTAGTTGAGTGAATATGAGGGGTCAGAATACAGATTGAGTAATACCCGGAGATAAATTCTCCCACCAGCTCTTGGAGAAAAAATAAATAAATTGAGAGAAGCAGCCCCCATCATCCTGGTGTCCAGTTCTCCGGAAATTCTCCACGATGGCCAACACATAAAGATGTCTTGTCCCCCGTAGGAGTTCCAGCAAGTCTCATTAGAGCGAATGACACCATGTCCCAGACACCCCTGGGCTTCCGGAGAGTCATCACAGCGCTTGATGATGCTCAACCCTGTGCGGTTGCTTGCTTCCTGCACTAGAGCCTTGCAGTCTTCAGGATGTTACATCACAAGGGTGTCAGAGAGGGCATGGCATCACAGTCTCCGTTTTCCTGTTAATTAGAAGATGCATTAACTGTCCACGAGCTTCCACCACAAAGCCCTCAGATATAAGTAGGGGTTGGGCAGGAGATCGGCCGCCTCAGACACCCTCTGGAAGGAACAAAAACCCTGGAGGTTAGAATTGAGGAGTGATGTCACCCTCATCAGTTTCCATATCCCTGACGACGGTGCCTAGCCAGAGGCTCAGATAAACCTCATCCTTTGACAAGTTAAAGCTGGAGATCCCAACCCAGCACACATTTCAAAGTGTTCTGTGGGTCCTTCAACACTGTCCACCAGACTCGGGACTTTTATTTCTTCAGATTATTAATGAACAAGGCATGTGGGAGATATTGAAAGACAAAAGGGCCTATGCATCAGTTTTGCTTGTCCAGTAGGATAGATCATGGGCAGTGGGAATGGCCAGTTGGCCTGGCTTCTCTTTCATATCGTTCTGCAGAGGGAAACTAGGTCTCCAGATGGACAGACACATCTCTCCTCTCCCCAGGCTCTCCCATGACCCTCCTTTTGGGACTACTCACTCAGAGGCTAGTGGAATAGGCCTTTGGGGATATCGACAGTTGCTTTAGCCATCACTCTGTTCAGTGTCAAAGTATAAAGTTGCTTCCTCTTCTTAGCTCAAACCTCACCATTATTTGGCAATTGTAAAGTTGGTCTCTGGCAATTTCTTAGTTCCACTGAAGTCTTTACTCATATTTGTTTTTAGATTCTTTGATGTTTTTATTGGGAGTTAATGGAAAGCAAATCATCTCCCGAAACCCCTGCTCTGCCATCTTCAAACCAATTTTCTCATTTTCCAGGGAAGTAAACGGGTCCAGAGATATAGTTAGAGGTAAGGCACCCTGAATAGCAGGGATGTGCCAAATTCTTATCTCTTGGCTCCAACCTTATGCAGGATAGCAAGTCCCTGGGAAGGAGGGCTCCCTGGCTTGATGCTATGGTGATAACCTGAGGAGGGGAAATGCTGTGTTGGAAGAGCATTGCCTCCAGCCAGTTCTCACTGCCTCCTTGCTAACCCCGAGAGAGCTCATCTGGGCTCAAAAACTGGGAAATGTAGTTTGGTCAGCAAGTTCATTACATGTAATTTACTATCTCGTTCCGCGTGCAGAATCAAATTTGGTGAGAGAATTAGAAGGAGCTGTGGTTTCCCAGTCAATTAACATTTATTAAGATCCATCTGCAAGATAAATGGGAGGGTAAGTGGATTCATTTATTCACTCAATATGGTCCGTGTCCTTTTTCACATGGCAGAGGCAGTGACATGTGGCGGCCTCAAAACCGGAGCTTGAGAGCCGAGCTGCTTTGGGTTGGCTCTGGGCTCACTTACCAGCTGTGTGGTTTGGGAGAAATCCCCTCCTCTGTAGGTGCTGGACTTTCCTCTACATTGAAATGAGGGCAAAAAGTTTCTACTGGACAGCCCTTTTAAAATCAAATGACGTAGGTAAAGTAATTCACATGGCACATTGTCTGCAATTACAAGTAATAACAGTATGCACTAGATTCTGGTTGGATGAGAGTCTTCAGTATGAGGCTACCTCCTGTCGTATTTAGGAAAGCATTTCAGACATTTTTTCAGATCTTTATTTTGCACCCGAAACACTGATTTGTTAGTTAAAGGCCCGAGTGTTTGCACGGTCTTCTTGGGCCAACACCACCTTGACATGGATGTTTCGTTCTGGAATCTGCTTGGTCTTACAATTTTCGTCTTATTCATAAAACAGATTCTGACTAGGCCAGGGAGTTTCCAGGAAATCACTCAAAATAAGGACTTTTTTTGGACATCATTTGCGTCTTCATGTCCTTTTGGCTTAACATGGAATTTGAACCTCCAGTTCATGGGATTAGACTCCAGCAATGTTTTTCTAATATGTACATCCTACAGTGAATGTATATCACCTGGGGGAAAGATCACCTCTTCTAACCCAGCCAGCCAACAGTGAGGAGAAAGTAAAATGAGGTAAATGGATTATTTATGTGAAAAATCAGGTTAATATATATATATATATATATATATATATATATATATATATATATATATATATATATATATATAATAAAATAAGATGTATGATAAATATATTTTCATATTTTTTGGTTTTTATGTATATACTTATATAGTCAAAACCCTTCCAAAATATACATCCAACTATAAGTAGTGGTAAAACTGTAGAAAGTGGGACTATATATTATTTCTTCTCTTCGTATGCGTGTGTGTGTTTTCAGAAAAGAGTACAACAGACCTATGTTGTTTATGCACTAAGGTAAAGAGCACAGTTAAAATTAGGTGAACAATCATACTTATCATAGTGCCTGGCAAACTGTAGGTGCTTAATGAAAGTGTAATGATTGAATGAATGGCCCACGATCTGGGAAATTCCTAATGTGTTAACATTTCAGCTGCCCTGGCATATCCATCATTCCAGCTCCACCACTAGATAATCCCTCCAGTATAACAAGAGAAAAGGGAGAAAGAAGGAAAATGAAGAAAGAAGATTTAGGAATAAGGGGTGATGAGAGACAAGTTACACCACTTGGTCATGGAATGCTGCACGTAGAAGGCACACTATGGAAAGGGGACCCAGATTTCTTGGGCAGTGTGTAGGCATTTCACGAAGAACACAGCCCCCACGCCTTTGCAACTCCCCGCAGGCAGGAATCAACCTGACCTGTGACAAATGTAGTTAGTGGCAATGATTTGAATCAAGGCCTCCTGACTCCGATTCAGCACTCCTTACAATAAAGAGATACATCTACAAAGCATGTGTATATATGCAAATTCCATGTAAGTTATGGGTTTTGAAGGGTTAGGGGAAATAGGAAAGATAGAGAAGAATCAGAATATTGAAAGGAAAAGAACTTAAGGGGCATATTTATGAGCCTCAGTTAAATATTTACAACCTCAAGTCAAAGAAGATTTATGAATGGCATACATGTTTTTAGGACCTACAAGAGAATCCGTCCACGAAGAAGAAAGAAATAACTCACCCGGTGCAGAAAGTGCCTCATCAGCCCAGACACATCAGCAGGGAGAAATTTAGCAGCAGTCTGTGGGAAGAAATTTTCCATTGTATATTTAGGGTGTCATTCATTGCTCTGCCTGGTTCTTGTGTTCAAAGGAATATCGTTGAGTCTATTTCTTTTTCCTACATCCTTGGAGTTTTGCCCTCTACTCACCCCCACAAAACCTCTACACTGGAAGACAGGAATTAACTGACTGTATTATTACTTCTATACCCCCAAAACGCACCTCCATGTGCCAAAGGGGTGACTCCAATGCAGACCACCGATGCCCCTGGATAACTTAGTGTGCAATCGAATGGGGATGGAGAACTGTGTCGCCTATACTGCAATTCTCCACTTAGAGGCAATCCTTTCTTTCAGATCATCCTTTTACTTTCAACTCGGAAGCAGAACCTGTAGGTTAGCCAGCATCTCAACCTGCTTCACAGATCTTATCTAGAGGCCACGATGAGTTCTCTATGCTCTTCACACCCTCCTTGTACACAACAGTTTGAACAATGAAGAAAAGCTCAATGTGTTATTAAGGATTTACATTTTTAACAGAGAACAGGGCCAGGCACGGAGGTGACCCTATTCCTGTCCTTGACTAAGGGCATTGGTTCATTGGTTCTCCGGCTGGGAAAGGTTTGGGAAGGACCATAAGAACCTTGGGGTCCCTCCATCCCACCTCCTTGACCCTCATCTTTTTCTCTGTCGCTGACTGACCCTCATTTTTTTCTCTGTCTGAGAGAGAATTTTGTCTGTATTGAGTGTAAAAAAACACACAACACTTTGGTTCCCTATGAGTGACCTCATCGTAAACATCAGTTAATTAAAATTTGGGTTTTGATCTTAATTTTATTATTAAATGATTAGAGCATTACTTAAGATATTATCAGCTGATATTATAAACAAATTTCAAAAATAATTTTATTTTTAATATTTTTTCGAGAGAGAGATCAGTGTGTTGTTCCATTTATTTATGCAATCATTGGTTGATTCTTGTGTGTGCTCTGACCTGGGATTGAATCCGAAACCTTGATGTAACTCCTCAAGATGACACTCTAACCAACTGAGCTACCCAGCCATGGACAGCCAAGGGTAATTTAATAGTGATACTATAGTATTGATTGTCTTAATGAACCCCTATTTGCCATATATTCCACTTCAGACTAAAATAGTTGCCTCAGGAAAGAAAAAGAGGGCGAGGAAGAGACGGAGAGAGGAGAGAGGAAGGAGAAAAAAAGGAAAGCAGATGCCCTCTGCGTTTTCTCCATCATCTGTCTCTGGACCACACGTGGCTTTTAAACCAGTCTCCTCTGCTCTAATTGCAATGACTAAAGGTGGCTCCGAGTGAGGACACCCAAGAGGATGGGAATCCAGGTTACAACTCTCCTCAGTAATTTGATTCTGTACAAATTATCTTTAACTCCAGCAAGGAGAGATCCAGCCCTCAGGGGAATGCGAATTTATTTGGGGTTGTGAGGAGCCACTGTTTTTACCACTTTTTGAAATAGATTTCATGAATGTAGGAGGCATGAAAGAAATGCCTCTGGCAGGAAAACACCTTAATTCTCAGCAATGCTGGATTGTTCTTAATGCTGTCAGGTGCAGGCGAGAGACAAGTGAAGGACGCCTGGTGTCACGCAGGTCTGCCTCAAATCACGTACACATGTGGCCTTGCCCCTTCGGTCTCAGCCAACGCCCGAGAAATGCAAACACTGAGGCACAGCTTTCTCTGTTATAATATATATATTTTAAAGTCTCACCTGAGTTTGATAAAGATAAGTTAAATAGATGCACTCACACATCACTGATGAATTCAATTTGGAAAGCAGTTTCACTGACAATTTTATCAAGGTTCAATGTTTTCATGGCTTCCAAACCAGTGATTGAATTTCTCATTTCATTTCAAAGGAAATACTCTTAATTTCAGAAAAAAATAAAAGTCCTACACATAAGTTGTAAAGCTAATAATGGCTGCAAATGCCAACAATGAGATTGGCTAAATCAAGATGGCATCTAGACTATACTGAAATTATGCTTTAGCGCCTATGCAAATCATTACAAACTGCAGGTTAGTAAACTCATAAATACTGATTTCTGTAGATATCTAGTGTCAAAGAAATTGTGAGATTGGTCCTTAGATTTAAATAAACACATTAGTATGTGCTAGAATACTGTATTTCTCGTTCTATATTTGGGACATTTTAATGCCTTTACATGTGAGAATGAACTGACATTGAACTTAGGCACCACTCTGAAAATGATTTCATTTTGCACAAATGGCAGACAGCCTTAAAATATGTTAAATGAAAAGGCAGGAAAAAAAATTGTTGGGAAAATCTGGTATCAAACATGAAACAAACAAAACAAAAAAGAAAGAGAAAGAAAAGAAAAATGAAAATTTTAAATAGAAAAAAATTCTATTTCCCCTAATTTTCTTCCTACTTTTCATACCTCACCTTCTCCTCCCAGATTATAATAATCTTTTAGGTGACATGAGGTCTGACATTAGCTATGTGTCTGCCATAGATTTCTTTTTTCTAAATATATTTTTATTGATTTCAGAGAGGGAGAGAGAGGGGAGAGAGAGAGAGAAACATCAGTGATGAGACAGCGAATCATTGATTGCCTGCGTCCTGCACACTCCACACTGGGGATTGAGCCTGCAACCCAGGCATGTGCCCATGACCAGAATTGCACCTGGGACCCTTCAATCCGCAGGCAGACGCTCTATCCACTGAGCCAAGCTGGCTAGGGCTGCCATATATTCGTTAAGGAGCTCACTGGAACTCATTGATTCCCAGGAGTAGTAGAGCCCTAGGAAGGACAGATGGCTCCGTAGGTAACCAAGAGCCCCATGTCCACATCCACTTGTGGGACTGGGATGGTGAAGCTGACCATCCACAGAAAAGGGAGGCAAGCTAGACCTTCATGCTTCCTCCACTCCGCAGCTCTCCTCTCCCCGGGCTCTGGGACTTGTCTCCAACCGAGGAAATGCGTGGCAGCGAGGGCCAGGAGCTGCCCTTCCCTCCGGTAACTGCAGGCACCGCTGTCACAAAGGCCTGAGCCACCACTAGGCAGGCTGAGTCAAGTCTCTCGTTGCCAATTATCTCCCTATTGCTTTTGTGGGCAGAATGCGGTTTTGTTTCTCTTTCGGTGACAAAAGTACGAGCCCATCGTTGGGTAAGGCCTTCTGCATCAATCTGAGAGAACAATTCCTTCCTCTCTTGCATTGACTCACGTTCTTGGCTACCGTCTTGTAAAGGAAGCAGCCCTTGGATCCTGCTCGGCCGGGCATGTAAGGGCCCCTTCGCTCCCAGGCTTCTGATGAAGGAGACTTGCTGTCAGGTGGTGCCGGCCTGTGTCCCCCACTCCAGCCCCCAAGTCCTGTCATCTCCCGAAAGCTCAGATATAGGGTTGGGTGGAGGAAATACAGTCAAACTTGCCATGTCACCTCGTCATGCCCTCAAAACCTGCTAAGGGCCCATAGTGAGTTAGCTGCCAGCAATGTAACAGCAGAGACCTGCCGTCGACGTCGACAACTCCAATAAGGTCTAGGAGTTCTAGGAATGCCTCGTAGGGAGACAGGCTTTAGTCTAAGGCAGTGGTTCTCCGCCAGGGGACAGTGAGCTACGTCTGAAGACTTTTTCGGATGTTGCAACCTGGAAGGAGAAGGAGGCGAAGACATAAACAGGAGTGCTGCTGACATTGAGCAGATAAACGCTGGGCTGCTGCTGCTGAATACCCTACGATGTCAACAGTGTCAAAGGCGAAGTCCTGGTGGTTTTCAAGCTTAACCTGGCGCACTGGGCCCCCTGCCCAGAGGTTCAGATTTTGGGGTGAGACCCAAGAATGTGCATTGCCCACAAGCTCCCAGGTGATACTGTTGTTTGCTGGTGCAGGGACCGTGATGGAGAACTCCTGTATCCGTGAAGGCATGCCCAAGAGAATGACGTGTGAAGGTTTAGCAGGAGTGAGCTGGGGTGAAAGGAAAAGATATGCTATTGAAGGTACTTTGTGCAAAAGCCCACAGAAAGGAGGCGCTGGCACGTTAGAGGAACGGAAATAGTTCCTCTATTCAGGAGCACAGGGTCATGGGATGGAATAAAGCTGAAGAGGGAGCCAGAGGCAGAAGGTGCCATAGTAGACGCAGGTCTTTCATCTAAAGCAGTGGAAAGGCACTGAAGACATTTTAGCAGGGGATTCTGGGAAACCTGAGCAGGCCACTGGGGTGGAGAGTAGAGGAGGGCATGATGCCTACAGTTTAATATAATAAAAGAGCATGGCCTCTGGAGCCAGACAGTCTTGGATCATAACCCTTGCCAGGCCTCTTACTAGTTATATGATCAAGGGCAAATTATTTGACTTCCATGGGCCTCAGTTTTCTCATCTGTAAAACGGGGCTATTCATACCCCCATCACCGGATTGTTCTGAAAATAAATGAGCTCATGTTCATAAAAGTGTCTGGCACACAGAAGGGCTCAACGAATGTTAATTCTCTCCCATTAAGTGTCCATGATGAAAGGACCAGGTTTCCTCCACCACCTAATTTACATCTCAAAGAGCACCCAGCAAAGCATGATGTCAGCACCCGGGTCTGACCAAAGAGCGTTTGCATCACCTGTGTGCCAAACCCGAGGCAGGGCCTGCTGCTGGCACGTTCAAGGGCAAATTAGGCAACCGCCGGCCCACACAAAAATGCTGCAAAGCTAATGCTAGGTTTGCAGATACCATCACAGGGCTCAGGCCAAGGTTACCTAATCTATTATTGGTTGGACACTTCAGAGGCTCTTTAACCATATCCCTTATTGTTTTGTAGCATGACAATGGGGAGGAGGCACCGAGCTCAGAACCACAATAAATAATACTTAGCACTTAAATAACCTTGGCCATCTTCAAAGCCATTTACGAACACTCACAAATTAAGACTTACATGGCCCCAGCCTTGGGAAAGTGTCATTATCTTTGTTTCTTCAACACAACAAGGAGGATGAGGTCATGGAGTTGCCCAAACTCCGGCCAGTTGGCTTCAGAACGGGCTGAGTTCATTCTACCCAGGCAGCCCTAGTGGGTCTCTTCCAGAAGGATCGGGGCATGTCCCTGGACTACGGGTAGTGCAGAATGGTGGACCGGAGGTGCAAGTTCCACTTCCCAAGAACCCCTTAAAATAATTATTGTCATAAATAAAGAAGATGGGAGGACATTTTTGGAAGGGATGGATATGTGTATGATACAGATTGTGGTGATGGTTTCACAGGTGTATACTTACCTCCAAACTCTGGTTGTAGACATGAAAGATATATCAATCATATTTCAATAAGGAGGCTAAAAAACCAAGGATCTCTGGTGAACCCAAGTTGCACAGGTGTTCCCAGCAAGAGCTGAATTAGACTTAATTGGAAGGGTTGATTTTTGGCCAACGAAGTGCCATCTCTGGTTCCCAGCTCTCTTACTCGGCCATCTCCCAGAAGACTGAGTGAACGTCAGAATTTTTTTGAGGGTGTTTGATAATTGCATAATTAATATTGATAATATCTCAAAGTTTCCTCATCTGTAAACTAGAGATAACAACCCACTTGGCTGTTGTGAGGACGTTGTATGAAGAATGCCAGGATGGTGATCAACGCAAGAAAACTTTCTTATCATCGTTGTCATAGACGCCATTGCCGTTGTACTTATATAATTCTAGGTGTGTATGCTCTTATGGTGTTGATAACTATTTTCTTGTCAAGATAAGCAGGTAACATTATCTTCTCCGGAAATACGGGCTCAGAGAGGAAAACCACACAGTGAATCACTGGCAGACCTCGGAGTAGTCCACAGGTTGTCTTTCTTCACTTCATTCATAACGTCCTCTCCTCCTTCCCCACGGATGACTTCTTCGGGTTCATGAAGTCTCGGATGCTTGGATGCTTACATTCTCTCCCTCTTTACATCCCAGGCAAACACTAGTATCTCTCATCTTCCCTCCCGTAGCTCCACAGCAACTCAAGACATTGGTGGAGGCCCTCTTATTGCCAGACATTGTACCCAAAGTCCATGGAATGTCTTCAAGGAGCTTGACCTCAAGGAGCTGCATGTCACATGGGAATGATGAGTACAAGCTGAGACAACTGTTTCTTAGACCCAAAATTCAGAAAGGCCTTTAGAAAGGACACCACTAGAATTCTGGATCTGAGAAATGACCACCACCCCCATCTTCCAGATGATGCCAACTACCACCAACCCCAATCCCATGTCACCAAGGATATGATGCTTTATCAACGCCATCGGGCAACTGCCTAAAATGGCGCCTGGAAGTCCTGTGTGCTTATGTCAAAGTGGGTGATGTTTTCTAATGTGCTGCACTGATGAAGTGCTCAGGCTCTGGGCTAGACCTGGACTCAAATCCCAAGGCCTCCATTAACACAGCCTTGGACATCTTACTTAACTTCTCAGGAACTGACCTTCCTGTAAAATACATTGTGGGTAGAGGATTTGAAGGAGAAAATGAAATAAAGTGTTCGGCAGAAAGCTGGACACATGGTTGCCC
The DNA here is from genome assembly GCF_964339955.1 of Pipistrellus hanaki. Classification (NCBI taxonomy): domain Eukaryota; kingdom Metazoa; phylum Chordata; class Mammalia; order Chiroptera; family Vespertilionidae; genus Pipistrellus; species Pipistrellus hanaki. Next base: position 45,180,276 of record NC_140519.1, on the reverse strand, counting down.
TTCATAAAAAGCAGCTGTTATTACATTATTATTCTATTATTGCTATTGTTGAACCTCAATATTATTTATTACACAAAATTGTATTAAAGCTAAATGCAAAATTTGGCAGTGATACTGCTAGTATCTCTCCTCTAGAAAATCTTACTGCAAACTACCTGGTTATCTATGGTAACAAAACTGGGATACTTGAAAATAAAACAGCTATCCATGATATCATTGTATAGATGTATTAAATTTTTAAAGAATTCTTTGTGTTTTTTGGTGGCAAGTGCATCAGCTCAGTTTGGATGCAATGGTGATGCCATAGCCATCATAAGTAAGGAGCCAGCTCATAGGAGCAGAGTCGCTGGAATCACGGAGTGTCAAGCTCAGGCTTGCTCCTTCCCAGCTGTGTCCGTGGGGAACCCAAACCCTCCAGAACTGTCTCCTCGTTTATAAAATGGGGAGACTCAGGTCACCTTCTCTAGGTCATTGAGGAGTTAGTGAAATGACACACGGAACTTCACAAATGTTCTTAAAATACTGAAAGCTTCAGTTCATAAGAACCTAGTAAACAAATAACTTGTTTTATACAGTTATTTTAGAAAGTTACTTATTTTATATAGTTATTTGATATATAAACTCTTTAAAAAAAATAAACAGTTCATGATGGGAAAAAATGCTGAAAGGGATGCTTAGGGCAAAAAGGAGAGAAGTAATGCATCATAATCATTAAACTCCTTTCATGCGCCATACAAATAGTAGGATATTAATTGTGGGGTTCCAGATCAAGACAGACCTGGGTTTGATTCCTAGTTCTACTGTTTGTTAGTTGTGCATTTCAGACAGCTACTTAATCTCTTTGGGCCTCAGCTTCCTGGTCTGTAAACGGGATGATGAATGTCATCTACCTCATAGCATTTTGATGCAGACCGTGTGCATGAGAAGCACTTACCACAGTACCAGAGAAGCAGCAGAAACTTACTAAAGGTTGCCGTTAACTAAAAGGAGAAAGACAGCTTAGTCAAAGTTCTCCATGTCAGCGCCTTAGGGAATGGCAGAGTAGCAGTTACAAGGACAACGTCTGAAAGTGCTACACTGGACAAGAGAAGCCAAAGGTACAGAGTTAAAATTGTCAGTGCCCCCGACGTCAGAGTCAGAGAACCAACTGCAGCAGAGGAAGGAGAATTGAGGCTGGGTGCTTGAAATGTCACTGCAGCCAGGGGGATCACGTACCCCAGTCTGCCCAGGGGTTACAGCTCTCTTTCAATACATAACAAATGCCCCAAATTTAATGGCTTTAAACAGCATCATTTTGTTCATGTATCTGTAATTTTAGAAGGGCTCTATAAAAAGACTGAAAGAAAGGAAAGAAGAAAAGATATAGGGAGGGAGGGAGGAAGGAAGGAAGGAAGGAAGGAAGGAAGGAAGGAAGGAAGGAAGGAAGGAAGGAAGGAAGGAAAGAATGAAGGAAGGAAGGAAGGGAAAAATAAATGAAAGATAGAGGAAGGGAGAGAAGGTGTGAATAGATAGATAGATAGATAGATAGATAGATAGATATTATTGAAAGTTACATGAGGTAAGAGTTTGTATGAACCTGTGAAAGAGAATGTAGGGAAAACCCCACCCCTATGGGCTCAAGAAAGAGGATTCTTCTAGGAGCTGGAGGCTGCACCATGACCTCTGACATCCCTCCCAGCTCTCAGATTCAGTGGCCCTCTCCAAGGAGCAGACAATTAACATTCCCCTTTTCCCAGGGTGGGTGGTGCACGCTTTCATCTTCCGGTGTTTATAAATGCCTTTGAAAATGGAATGTGCCACATACATGCTGAGAGCTGTTATTAATATGGTGTCCACACACCTTGCTCCACACGATAGTTAAGGAACAAAGCATTCAGGGTGCGAGCATCAGAGAACTGACGTGTACGTGTGTGTGTGGGGGGGGGGGGGGTGTGTGCATGCGCACGCACACACCCCAATCAAGGAACATTCCTTATTCCCAGCTGCCTTTAGAGAGGTAGGATACTTCACAGCAGCTGAAGATGAACAGAATCAGGGAAATGGAAACCTGAATAGAGAATTGAGGGGCAAGGTTGGAGCACAATCAATGAACATCCTTTCCCTGGATCTCCCACTGCCAAGACGTGCGCTAAGCACCATGGAAAACATAAACACTGAATGCACACAAGTCCCTGAGTGGAGCGCGAGATGACAAAGACATTGAGCCAGTTTTGAAGAAGTCTGCTTTTCAGAAGACAGACTTAAAAGCCAAGCCTCCAATGCGGATAACCCACCGAGACGGAGCGAGGAAAGGCCTTCCCACCTGTAGACAACCAGGGCTGGGTCAGCTTGAATTCCTTCTGCACTGGCAGAAGCTGTGGTCATAATACACTTTTATTTTTTAAATCATGAATGTTTTAAGAATCCAATGAGAGTTATGAACCCTCTTCCCAGAAAAAAATACACATATAAATAAAACCTTGCACAAAGTGTCTGACAGAGTTGACAAATTCCCTGAAGTTCTGTCCTGGGCCCTTTTCTGTAGCTCTTGGGTAGCTGTGACCTCTGAGCTGTGAAATTCACAGCAAACCATGAGCAGATTCAAAGCAGACATGGGACCTTCTCCAGCTCTGGATCCTGGGCATTGTGCCCAGTGCCCGGCACAGCATGCACCCAAAATAAATGCTTGTTCAATAAATAAACATGGAGTGAAAGCATTTTAAAGAGCGATGGAGCCTCCTTTAGCTGTGCCTCTAAAGGCCTTTTTTTCATTTGTTTGTTTTTGGGTTGTTGTTTAATACTTCTCAGGTGTTTGACCACCAGGGGCTAGTGAGCCAAGAACACATGAATGAGTGACTAAATCACCCAGAATTATTTCAAGAACAAGGAAAGGCCAAGATAATTGCTCTCTCTTGCCCCAAACGAGGGTGAAAACTCTGTCTTGAAGTACATTAAGGGACTTGGTGTAAATGGCAAAGTCCACACCTAAAATGGCAAAATTGAGGAGCTGTCCAGAAATCCCAAAAGAAGAGTGAAGCAACCTGGAATTCAAACCTCTGGTCTATGATCTATGAGCAGAACTATCCTTGGCTCGCTTCTCAAACTTACAACCATCCCTCCATCATGGAAGAGATGGGAGTAGGTCACACTGAACTCACCCTGGTTGGAAACATCGATGCTATAAACCCCTCCACACACCCCAGCAGCCATACACTGGAAGAAATGGATCCTGTCACTCAATCAGGGTCCTCATCTACACTAATAAAAGAGAAACATGCAAATTGACCAGCACTTCAAGATGCCCACCAGCCAATTAGGAATGAGTATGCAAATTAACCCAACAAAGATGGCAGTGGCCCAGCCCCCCAGCTGCTCTGGACCTCTGGGCAGCAAGCAAGCAGGTGCAAAGAGGCCAGATGGGGCAGGATGCTTGTTATGAGGAGGACTGCCGGGGAAAAGGGGGGAGGGAGCTACAGGAATGGTGCTCTGGCTAGAGTGAAGACAGAAGGCAGCGGCCAGAGTGAAGACCTGGGTCCCAGGTGCCAGAGGAAAACCAGTGCCGGCAGCCAGAGGAAGGAAGGTCTTTTGCATGAATCTTCATGCAACGGGCCTCTAGTTTATAAAATAAGTCAGGAGGGAAGAAGAGGGGCAAAGGCTGGAGAGGGTGACAGAGAGAGCGTGGCAGGTCATGAAGGACAGAAAGTCAAGCATTCAGGTTTCTTCTCTTTCTAAAGCAGTCATTCCCCTAGAAGAGGTAAATAAAACAACACCATATGGGTCTGACACTATGCAAATGAGCCAGAGGGAAGAAAACTTAACAGCTAATTAGAGCAGGGACCCAGACAGAGCCCGGGGGTACACCTTCTCTGGGCGCCCCTCCCCTGCCCTGCGGGCCTTTGCATGTTGCTCCAGGGCTTCGTGCCTTGAGGGTTTCCAACTTCCAGCCACCTTGAGGGGCTTTTTGGTTGAGTGCCACAGAAGATAAAATTAGAAACCAGGCTTCCTTTTCCCCTTCTCACTCTGCTAGTTATTCATAATTCAGCATCAACTGAGCAACTCATCCTTCCAACTTTCAACAGCAGACACTAGGTAAGCCGAGTGTCAGCAGCTGCCTTCACTCTGCCCCTGGCTCCTTCCCCACCTGCCACCCCCACACGGAAGGAAGCCAGGCCCCCTGCCCTGCATCCTCACCATTTCACCTGCTTCCTCTTCCTCCTAAATGCATGACATGACCCTGGCAAACAGCTTAACTTCTTCGACCCTCATCTCTCAAATGGGAATTTAAAATCTGTCCACCTGGAGAGCTATTTTGGGGCAGCAAGCTGGGTCCTACTTATCAGCAAAGATTGTTGAACCCAAGAGCCCTGTTACTCAGGGTTATAACCCCAAAGGCAGCCTCAACTATGACCTCTGAGCACAAGGACCTGTGGTGCTGGTCACGGACTATGGGGTCTGCACCCATGCAGGTGGTACCCTTGAGGAGACCAAGGGAAGGAAGAAGAGTCTGTAATCCTCTCCTTTCCCCAAGGGCTTTCTTATGCCATTTATGTTTATCCAGAGAGAAAATAAGAGCAGAAATTTCATGTTGTGTTTTCATAAGGGTCAAGGCTTGGTTCATTTAAATATAATTTACATTTGCTTTAAAGAGGCTATAATTTACCCAGAGATGAATGAAGCATGGTGAATCAGGCAACCTGCAAAGTCTACTCTGACAGGCGAGGTCTGCAGGAAGCCCTGGGCAGCTCTGCTCAAGGGTGACAGCATATGGGAGATGCTGCTAGGCGGTGTGTGGGGAAATGTTATCTTTTCAGTTGTCCTGTGTGACCTTGAAGAAGGCATGTGCCCTCTCTGAGCCATAGTTCTATACACTGAGGTCTCCTGATTGCTAAGGCCCCAAGTCTCCTGTTCTGTGGCTTTTCTTGCGGTCACAAGGCCCCATGCTCTCTTCTGTGACCAAGGAGTTGCCCAATGCCCAGCTTGGTCCTCAAGGCTTTTCATGACCTGGCCTTCACCTCTTACCTCTGTAGGCCCCACCAGCGCAACCACCTTTCTCACTGCAGTCACAGACACACCATTCCTGAGACCTATTATGGACTTTGACCCTCCGTGACTCTGTTCCCTGTGAAGGCTAGCTCATGTCCTTGTTTCTGCCTATCTGGTGAAATCAAATGCACAGTTCAAAGCCCAACTTTCAAGTGTGCCCCAGAAAAATGTTCCCCATCCCTCTCTTGCCAACTCCTGGGCTCCATGGCACTTTGTGCATAGCACCAAGCAAGACCGAAACGTTTCTGGCCATACTCAAGGTTACCCTTGGGATTAGTAGTCATGATGCAGCAACTCCGGTCTCCTGGCTCCCTTTCTAAAGATGCTTCTAAGCACGTACACACACATACACATGCACACACACACACAATTATTCTGGGAACTGCAGTAGACTCTGATGTACACCCACGAAACTCATTCCATGTTCAATAAAGCTCATCCACGCAGCATCCTAATAAAATTGTAGAAATGCAATTGGTGGGGCCCTGTGACTCATGCACGGCTGGCTCTGTCTTCTCAGATAAAGCCAAGAGAGCGGGGGACAGAGTTTATCCAGATAATAAACAGGAACAGAAATAAACTAAGGGCTCTAATTCCATCAAGGGTCTGGACAGTGACAGAAACCCGCAAAGCAGGCTTCTGTGGTCACAGAAATGACCGACTCAGTGACACCATTAGTCCCATCAGTACTTGGCTTGGAGTCTGACTGTGACAAGACTTGCCAGATAAGGCCATTGACTGCAGTTAAACAATTGGGGTTGGGCAGCAAAGCTGTCCCCAAATGAAGGATTCACTCAATGTTAATGGAAGCAAATGCATTGAGTTTAGTGGCACCTCGAGTCCACACCTCCAAATAGAATTACATCTCCTCCAATTAGAAAGCACTCCTATATCCAAACATGGAAACACTTCAAGAAGCATATAAGTCACAGGAAGAGAGATTTTGCTATTATGTCCAAGAAACCATCAGTTCTCATCAGGAATGACATGCCGAGAGGATCTGTAGGAGCAATGTAGTAGCTCTGCCTTAGAAAAACAACTCCGAGTCTTTTGCATCACATTTACAACAATTATCTTGGTAGATCCTCCAAATATCTATAAATGTAGGCAAATAGGTAGCATAATTGTCCCCATTTCACACATTTAAAAAAAATGAGGCTCAGAGATCTTGAATGAATCCACCAAGGGAGAGACTCGGGGCTAGAAAGGGTCCCTATCCAATGTTTCCTCCACCTCCCAACCCCCCTAAGAAAGCCCCTCTCCCAGGGGGTTCATGCAACTTCAAATAGAGAGAGATCAGAAACAGTCAGCTCCTCTGAAAGGAAATGGAAAGTTCTACATTCAAAGAAAATGGTGGGTTTTTTTTTTTAAAGTTATCAGGCAATAATAAATATTCAAAGTTATCACTATTAATAATAAAGCTTGAGTAGGTTTTCCTACCTATACTTCTGGTCTTCACTCTCCATGGAATGTGTTTTATTAGGGAGAGAATAAGACTTATTTAGAAGTGCAATGGGACTTGGCTTCAGACAGACCCTTGGGTTCAAGTACCAGCTCTGCTGTTTGCTGGCTGTGTGACTGGGGGTAGGTAGGGGGTAAGTGGCTTCATCCCTTTGAATTTGAATGTCCTTAATATGAAATAAGGGAATATAATTCATGTAGGGAAAGGAGGAAACTAAACAGCAGGTAAAAAGTGCTTAACAGTGTACCTGGCGTGGTAGGTGCTCAAAAAATGTTTGAATCTAAAGAAACAAACTCCTCAACAGCATCTCATCTGCTAACACTGAGCAAGTCACCCCACGCTCTTTCAAAGGCTGGCTTCCTTCGCTGCAGCCTCACTAAGGCTGTTCTTTGCTCCACATCTCACGCTTTGTCAAGCAGACAGGTCTTCCCGATTAGGGAATTAAATCATTGCCTTCAGGCTTCTGCCACTAAACCAGAAACCAAATCAGCCTTTTCTTCCATAAGCAATAGATTAACTACTCGTTTTCTTTATTCATGGAACTGTGACGTATTCATTCACAGGTAACACATCCAAAGCATCTGAAGTAGATGCCAACACAGTAAAAGCATTGGATGGCAGGAAATATTGTTTGAGCACCTGCTCATTCAACCCACATTTGAGCTTTGCCTACAACTCTACAAGCAGGCTCCGGAAAGATAATATTCTCCCCATGTTACGAGCCTCAGTGATGGCCAAGGTCACATCTCCTACAGTAGCTGAGCCTGAGTCCCACCTCCAATGTTTTCCCTTTAGGACAAGGGCTCACTGCCACAGCCTTCCGAAGTCACCATCATGTCAACATCCAACAGAAAGTACCCGAGAGTGAGCAGCAATGGCCCAGAGTCAGAGGCCTCTCCCCACTGACTCATGACTAGGGGGATTCTGCCACAGGCCTCCACACCGACTGTCTCTTCACTCGTGAAATGGAAGGGCTCCCTACTTGGTTTAGATTTAAGTCAGTATCAAATTACCAGGCACCCTGATTCATTTCAGAATTTTGCCTCGGTTGCAGGTTTCTCAGAAAGTCAGAGCCCTTCTTCAAGTTGACTTTTCATTATTTGAATGAGAAAAATCTTTGCACCAGCTCTTTATGGTGCGAACATGAGGCGCCAGCCCCTCTGCTAGCTTCTGAGGACAGAAAGGCCCACCACAGACTCCACCGCACCCTCACAGAGCTGACAGTCCACTGGGGAAGAAGGGACACAACCCCTGACCCTTAAGAGTTACAATATAATCCAAGTTCTGGTGACTTCTCGATAGGAGACGTCTCTAAGGCATTGAGAGGGTTTCCAGGGGACATACCCTGCCCTAGGGTCAATGAGGGCTTCCCTGAGAAAGTGGTGTCTGAGGGGAAAGCGGAAGAATGAGTACAAGTTTGTCAATTGAATGATGGATAACGATACTCCAGGCGAAGGCAACTGCACTTGCAAATTCATGGGAACCTGACTTGTTTGAGGAACTGAAAAAGACCCGGGTGGCTAAAGCACAGAGCCCCAAATGGAAGGGATATGGGAACTGGGTCTTCAAAATATCCCTCCATGTCTCCATCCCTGAAACTCCCAGCAGGTAGACAACTTTGAGAGCACTGGATGTCATTCTAAGGGCTTGGAGGTATATCCTTAGCATAAGAGGAAATGCTGGGGATTTTTGATTTAGGGAGTAATATAAAGTAGTCAATATTTTAGGAAGAAAGACCCTAAAGTATTATACATTATGGGGATGACTGGCAGGACATAGGATAAATAGCAGGGAAGGGAGAGGACCCCAGGTTGGCATCTGCTCCGTGTCTGGGTCTTAGGATTTGGGTCCCAGTTCTACCAGATATATTCCAGGTAACCTTGAGCACACCACCTCTAAGAGTCTTGTTTTATTTATAAACAAAATGGAAATAAAAAATCATCCTGGGCCATCTCATCAGGTATATTTGAGGACAGTGCAAAATATAAATTCCAGTGAGAACAGTAAGGCTAGTAGCTATAATCCAAATAAACCCAAAGTGGGTGGTCTCACCAAGCCCTCAGTGTGACATCGAGCCCCTTTGTGGAATCAGATTAGTCCCACGACTCCCCAGAATTCCCCTGTGCAGTGTGAGGCTAAGATTATCCCCTGTGCCTGTCACCTGGAAGGTGACTTCCTCATCTGAAGGGTTGTCATGCAGAAGGACAGGATTAACTCCGAGGGGCTGGATGGCGGTTACCAGGAGACAAATACTGGCTCCACAGAAGGAAAGACTTGCAAACTGTCAGAGCTGTCCAAGGCTGCCCGGGGCGGGGAGTGGAGGTGGGCTGTGACGCCCTGAGACTGGAGATAATGAGACTGCCTCAGCAAGCTGCACACTGGTCAGCTCCTCAGTCTCCTTCAGATTCTAAAACCCCACTGTCCACCGTCTTGCAGGCAGCGCTACCCCCGTGGTGCTGCTCAGATTGCAAGCATCAGCTTAGGACACGAAATGGTCAGTGTGGAGGGATCACCCAAGAGGCAGGGACTGGGTCTCCTTCAACGTGGGGCTTTGGTGCCTACCACGGCTCCTGGAACACAGCCAGCCCTCAGTAATTACCGGTGGAATAAATGGATGGACGAGTGAACTGTTCTGAGTTTATGGACGTGACACTGAAACCCACAGGGGAAACGTGATAACGTCTTGACATTGAGGCTAGGATGAGTTCTTTCATGTGAGATGTTGATCTGGATTAGCACTTCCCAACGTGAACTCTTTCGTTCCTAGGAGTCAGAATTTCAATAGTAATAGGGAAAAAAGAAAAAAAAAAAGGAAAAAAAAAAAAGCTGTTACATGTCACACATTTGCCCATGTGACAGAGGGCCCAGGTTTAAAAAAACATTCAGTTTCTCTACATTAGCTGGGAATTCACCAATTTGGTGTGGTCATTCTTTTTTTCTTTTTCTTTTTTAAATATATTTTATTGATTTTTCACAGAGAGGAAGAGAGGGATAGAGATTCAGAAACATCGATGAGAGAGAATCATCGATAAGCTGCCTCTTGCATACCCCCCACTGGGGGTGTGCACGTAACCAAGGTACATGCCCCTGCCCGGAATCGAACCCAGGACCCTTCAGTCCGCAGGCCGACACTCTATCCACTGAGCCAAACCAGTCCCGGCAGTGTGGTCATTCTTTATCGCATAGCAAACTGACCCCTGTTATATTAGTATATGCATATTATCTCATGTAGTCCTTTCCATGAAACCTGTATGTGAGGTCATGTGGACTCGAACTTACAGACAAGAAGACTGGGGCTCAGAGAGGTTTTTGACCTGCTCAGTGATGGACCTTTACAGTGTCAGAGGCAGAATTTCAACCCAGTCCTGCCTCGCCTCTCAGCCCCTGCCTCCCCACATCCCATGCAGCACTCGGCTTCATTTCAGAGAAAGCGGCTCCTCTGATACGTGTCAACCCTCTGCCCTTGATGACAATGCACACAGGGTCCTCTGACACTCAACAATCACCTAGGTTTGCCTGGCCTGTGTGTCTCAGTGGTTGAGCATCTATCTCGGAACCAGGAGGTCCGGGTTCAATTCCTGGTCAGGGCACATGCCCGAGTTGTGGGCTTAATCCCCAGTAGGGGGCGTGCAGGAGGCAGGTGCTCAATGATTCTCTCTCATCATTGATATCTCTCTCTCTCTCCCTCTCCCTTCCTCTCTGAAATCAATAAAAAATGTATTTAAAAAATAACCTGGGTTAATGAGAAGGTGAGTATACCCAAACTCAAAGGCTTCCAGCCTCTGAAAGCTCCCAGGCTCCCTCTTGCAGCAGAATCTCCCTCTTGGCCTCCAATGACATTACACAGGAGAACACTGGGAAGCTCCCAGGGTCGCTATTCTAGACCTTATATTTCCTAGTGTTGACAACTTAATACACGTCCACACTTGCTTTTATGGGAACAGATAAGACTCCGATGGTAATCTGAGCACCAGGGAAGGAAATGGCACATTCCTCCGTGTAACCATTTGACTAAGCTTTCTGCAGGCCACGCATCACTGTGCAGGGCCCACCCCGAAAAGCTGCAGGCCCCCCGCAGATCTGCCGGTGAGATACTCCGGGAGTGAATTGTGAGAGGGCTTGTATAAAAACCAAGGCCAGGGGTGGTATTCTCCGGGCAGAGCGGAGACTGGTTTACATGACCAGCAGCTGCTCTGAGGAGGTCCAGGGTAGACCTGGTCTCCGCTGGCCCGGAGTTCTCTCCTTCAGTCAGGTCATCCCTGGGAAAGAAGAAATGAATGCAGCTCTGTAGCTGACGTTCACATCTTTGTACAAAGTGAAAAATCAGGAACCACCTTGAGGCTAAGAAGGAAGTACCTAGCTGGATCCATCAATGCACTGGGCGAATAATAAAAGGTATTAACAATAATATTCATTGATTGCTGACAATGTGCCAGGAAGGAGGGCAGGTTCCATCCATGCAATCACCTCTTAATCCTCACAACATTCTCTTGATGTCTCTTAAATATTGATCTCCCCGTGTAGACTGGGGAGACTGAGCAACTTGGCCAAAGTGGCTACAGGAAGCAAGGGATGGAGCTTGAAACTGGGAAGCCACTGGAAATGACAGTATAAATGAGTGTTTGTGGACTTAACACATGTTAGTGATATTAAAGGAGAAGATGCAGGTTGCCGACTTATGTGACTCCTTTATTTTTTATTTATTTATTTTTAAATCAAAGGAAATGGAGAACCACCTCACACTCCTTAGGATGGTTACTATTTAAACACACACAGAAAATAAAAGTGTTGATGAGGCTGCAGAGAATCAATGACTGCTAGTGGGAATGCAAAACGGTACAGCTGCTGTGGACAAAAGCACAGGGGCTTCCACACAGAGAGAAAAACAGAATCCCCACACAAGCCAACAGTTCCACTACTGGGTATATAACCCCCAGATTGAAAGCAGAACCTTAAAGAGGTATTTGTACACCCATGTCTGCAGCAGCATTACTCCTAATAGCTAAAAGGCACAAACAACACAAGCATCCATGAATGGATAAATGTGGTCTACACATACAAGGCAATATGACTCAGCCTTCACTAGGAAGGAACTTCTATACATGCTATGGCATGGATTAGTCCCAGGACATGTTTCTAAATAAATAAACCAGTCAAAAAAAGACAAATGTTGTATGATTCCACTTCTATGAGGTCCCTAGAGTAGTCAAATTCACAGAAACAGAAAGTAGAATGGTGGCTGCCAGGATCTGGGGACGGGAGGGGGAGGGTATAGGGAATTATTGTATAATGAGTCCACAGTTTCAGTTATGCAAGACCAGAAAAAATTTAGAGGATGGTTACACAACAGGGTAAGTATACTTAACACTAAATTGAACTGCACAATTAGAAGTGGTTAAGATGGGGTGGAAAAAGAAAAGATCAAAATTTTCTATGTGAGCCCTATCTCTTATGTATTATAGGTTATTATATTTAAGAATTTATTGTGTTTGTGTTGACCCAACTTTTCTTCTGTTTCTTTCTTTCTTTCTTTCTTTCTTTCTTTCTTTCTTTCTTTCTTTTTTTCTTTCTTTCTTTCTTTCTTTTTGACAAGCTCTACGTTTTAAATGTATATATTGATTTCAGAGAGAAAGATAGAAACATCAATGAGGAGACAAAATTGTTGACTGGCTGCTTCCTGCATGCCCCATACTGGGGATAAAGCCCACAACCCGGGCAAGTGCTCTTGACTGGAATCAAATCCAGGACCCTTCAGTCCGCAGGCCAATGCTCTATCCACTGAGCCAAACCAGCAAGGACATAAGCTCCACTTTTTGAGTCACTATGCAAGGGCCACCGCGGAAGTCTAGCTGCCTTACACTATCCATTATAAGACCTGTTAGAAGTAGCCAGACAGAGCCATGTTCAAATCCTGGGCCCACCACTTTCAGCTCTGTGATGGTAGGCAATTATTTAACCTCCCTGTGCCTCAGCTTCCTCTTCCATAAGGATCATAATTCCTGTTTCACCTGAGTATCTGAATGCACAAATAATGCTTAGCAGTAGGTTTGAATACATGCTCATTTCTCCTCCATCTGTACACAAGTTGCCCAAGGATTCTGAAACACACACACTAGCTGTGCCTATTGTCAAAGCCAACTCCTAAAGTCAAGGAACAAAGATGGATGAACGAAGAGTACTCTTCAGATTAAGAGAAGGAGTGCACCACACTGAGTCAGTGTAGAGCAGGGGTTGGAAAGCAGCAGCCCCTGAGCCAAATCTATCCTACCCTCTGATCTTATAAATAAAGTTTTATTGCAATACAGCCATGTTCATTTATTGGCATAGATCTATGGCTACCTTCAATATAATGGCAAAGTGTCTTAGGACAGAGATTGTATGCTCCACAAAGCTAACAATATCTACTTCTTTACAAAAACTTGGCCAACTCCTGGTTTAGGATATATGTGGTATTTTATCAGAAGATGATTGACAGGTGTCATTTTCTTCTGGAGATCTCCAAAATAAAGTGGCATAGATATAAGGGCAAGGCGAGCTGAGAGGAGGACCTTCTGTTCCAAAGAAGTCTGGGGGTCACCTTCAGCCAAATTCCTTCCACCCTTCTTTTGTTTTGTTTTGTTTTGTTTTGTTTTGTTTTGTTTTGTTTTGAGAGAGATAAAGGAAAGGAAGGACAAGGACGGAGGGAGGGAGGAAGGGAAGGAGATTTGTTGTTCTAATTATTTATGCATTCATTGGTTGTTTCCTGGTTGTACCCTGACTGGGGATCGAACCTGCAACCTTGACGTATTGGGATGAAGCTCTAACCAGCTTAGCTACCCAGCCAGGACTTTCCACGCTTCCCCTTCTTTAAGCTGGTGACTGGTGCTCAAGGCTGGCTAAACCAGCATGTGGTTGTCAAGTGGAAGGCAGTGGGGAAACTTCATTGGTTTTCCACTGATAGATCATTGGTTAGATTTTTAAAAGAAAAAAAAAGGTCAATAATTCTATGAGGCCAATAAAAAGAGTCATGGCGTATCCGAGTGGTTAACCCTGTGATACTGAAATGACTCACCAGAGTCTGTGACTGAACTATTATTGATTTCATTGGTTTCAGTCCCCATTCCTTCACTGTATTCATTCTACAAATACGGCCCAGAACTAACTTTGTGACACAAAGCAAGGTTTTTCATTTGCCCACAGATTTTTTTTTCTCTTTAAAATAAAGAGCTTTTGGTTTCCCTCAGCAGTTGAAGAAACTGTCAAAGTTTCTGCTTTACTCCCCAGGCTGTAGACTCAACCTCTGAGTGACTGATTTGGGCAATAGTGAGAATAATGTGCTAAAAGACAGTCAAGAACACAGTGCTTAACTCAATCTGGGTGTTTCCAAGTTGGGGAAGAAAATAGAGGACTCCACGGATAGTTCAGGCAAAAAGGGACTCAATACAGGAAACAAAGGTTTAAACAATTGTGGGATGGGTTCGAGTTGTGGTGGTAGGGAAATCTTCAAGGATGGGCATCCAGGAAGCTGCTGCTCCTGGAATCCGGAAAGGATACTGAACTCGGTACTCTCCAGAGGGCGAATGAAAAGAAGCCACTGACATCTGCATCTCAGCACTCCAGCTCCCGGGCAGCTGGTGATGAGAATAAGAATGCCTGCTTCTCCTCAGCCTTCAAATCACCTTGCCAGTGTCTCTCCTTGGCAGAATCCGACCCTGAACCCTGCTGGCAAAAATCTAGGGAATGTGGCTCCAGGCTAGCTTCTCCCATAGAAGGAATAAGGGAATCGTGTTGAATTGGAAGACTGGAGAAGATTTCCTAAAGAATGTGATGCCAGACTGGGTTTTGAAAGATCAAGATTGGCCAAGCTTTGGTCAATGATTCATCCAAAGTTTCCCTTTCTGGGCTTTAAGGGCCTGCTTTAGGGAAGTACCACCTTCCCAAGAAGTGCTTATCTTATGCAACCAAATGAGGAGGTAGCTATAAATAGGCTGACTTTCTCCTCAAGGTCTTCCAAATGGATACAACTGCAAGCAACTTTTGTCTTCTGGAGAAAGGAAGTTATGAGTTATAGTTACTAACTCAAATAGCAATAGCTCTCCTCATCGGAGATAAAAGGATTTCCCTCTGAATGCATTTCATAGGATATTAAAGATTGTTATGCCAATGGGAGGAGAATCTGCCTATTACAGTGGTTTTCTGGGTAATGCACAGAGTGAGATCCTAGCACCTCCACCTTGAATATCATCCTCTGTCTGTTTGGTAGCCCCTTCCTCTCATTTTCAGAGACACATGAGGAATTCTTCAGATAATAAGCCCATGGGTTATTTTTCCCTTAAAGTGTAGATCCATAGAAACCTAACAGTGCTGGGCAGGTATTGGTGCAGCATCAATTAAGCGCCGACTGTTTCTGTTGCTAGGTTAGATGCTTTGTGCAGCTAATGTGTTGAACCTCTAAGGGACCTGTGAGAAAAGCCCACTACCCACAGCTTCCAGATGAGAAAGCAGAGGCCAAAAGAGGTCCAGTAATATTTCTGGGATCACACACACACTGTCCCCCTTTTCCCCCTGCTCCACTCTTACAAGTGAAGCCTAAATTCCATGGGGCAGTTCTGGGTCACATGGAGGTCATTACATCCTCCCAGCTTTGTACAACCATGGAGAAACTTGAGCCCATCCCTCAAGACTTCCTTTTCCTTCCCCTTTAATACCAGGAAAATGCAGGACAGCCAGACCTCACAATACCTAGGGTAGAGTTCTACTTCCTACCCACACAATCATTTTGTGTCAGTCCCTTGCTCAAAATGGGTAGGAAGTAGAACTCTACCCTACGTATTATGAGTTATAAGGAGTGTCATGGCAGCTGCAAAGACCGTAGAATACTGTTGAGGCACAGAGGACTCCAGCAGAAAGGTCAAAGGTCACAGGGGACCAACCTTTTACATTGCTTCGAGCTGAGAAGGTGGAATGAATGGCTGGGGGGTGTGCTCTACAGGGTAGTTTGTCGGATCTTAGAAGAAAACCCATGTGGGGTCAACTAGCAACTAGAGCTGAGCTCTTGCCCCACGCATGCCCTGGATCCTTAGGATCCAGAAGAGTATTCACAATGATCCATCTGCCCTAATCAACTGAACTAGGAGCAACAAGACAAGTCCACCTC
This sequence comes from Pipistrellus hanaki, assembly GCF_964339955.1. NCBI lineage: Eukaryota > Metazoa > Chordata > Mammalia > Chiroptera > Vespertilionidae > Pipistrellus > Pipistrellus hanaki. The sequence goes on along the minus strand of NC_140519.1, from coordinate 45,164,656 downwards.
ATCAGAGACGAAGCAAAAAAAAAAAAAAAGATAGAAAGAAAGAAAGAAAGAAAGAAAGAAAGAAAGAAAGAAAGAAAGAAAGAAAAAGAAACACTAATGTCTTTCCCACATTAAACCAGAGCTAAGAGGTCTGGGCAGGGCTCTGCATGCTAACATGAGAAAAAAAAGTGGGGCAATGGCATTTCAACTATGCAAACCTTGTAGAACACAAAAGGGAGAGGACATACAATCTGCAAAAGAGCAATAAAAAAACTCAGTATGGAGTCATTTATACAAGATCCCAAAACAAGACGATGAAGCCATAGGCTGGGATCAAAAGAAAGGTTGCCAGGTTAAGGAAACAATTGAGGGGCAGAGCAACATCCTCGCGGATTCAAAGAAATAAATGAAACCAGGGAAGGACAGACTAGGCAGGGCTAAAAATTCCAATAACGATGAAAGGAAAAGGCTTTAGACGTCACAGTAAATGCAAAGGAAAAGATAAACGGAATAAACCAATTAGAGATGATGACATAAGGACTTCAAAGTTGGCTTCCAGAAAGAGCATTTCTATTTCCTAAGGAGACTACCCAACCAATGGAGGAGCGCCTCAGAGATGTAATTAATCAGGGCCTGTATATCTTTAGAAAAGTAGTAAATCTGCAAGACATAAAAATTAATATGTTAGGAGAGTATAATTTACATGGGGACACCAAGCATATCCTGCTCCACTTTAAATACATAGAATGACTTCATCCAGGCAAAAAAAGAGAGTGAGCTGGGATCATGCTGGCTCCAGATTTCTCCACGCTGGTACTTTTTCCAAAAGAAACAGTCATGCCCACAAAGCTCAAATAAAGGAAAATGTAACTCAAGAATGTTAAAACTGAAGACATTCCCGAACATGAGAGAATCCAGGTACTATATGAGTCCTTTTGGAAAATATACTGTGAGACTAATCCAATGACAAGTTGAATTTATTACACACACCCACACACCCACACACACACACACCCTCTCGAGTGAAGAAGTTATGGTTAAAAGAACTAGAGATGAAGGTTAAACAAGTATAAATAACAGCACAACAGCAAACATTTGATTGCTTAAAAGAACACATTATCAATCATTTTAAGTTTAAAATTATAAAAGTAACAATGATCAGGAGGCAAAAGAAAGGAGACAGGAGAAAGTATCAGAGTATAATCAATTTATGTTTATAGTAGAAGGCTAATCAGTACAATCTTAAAAGGAAAAAAAATAACTCCAAATTATGTGATTTCATTGAATTTTTACTTGATCTCTCTTAGATATTTGATGAAATACTATCACTGGCAATGGAGAAGAGGACATAATCTAAATTTTAGCAATTCCATCAGTTTCACTTTAGTCGGTTTTTCTTTGGTAAGGTTCAAGTGAAATTAAGAAAATTTTTGCTTTTGTTAAGCATTTTCCAGCATGCTCTCTTCTTTGTACTTTACAAATACTTTTAAAAATAATTTTATTATGCACATTTATCAATTAATATGAAATAGTTATTATGTTTTAAAATGTATATGCTTACTTAAGTTTATATAGTGATAAATCACTATTTGACAGTGTCCTGAAACCAGAATTATTGTTCAATAGTAACTGATGTTCTGAGGGCTTGCCATGTGCCAAGTAGTCTCCTCTAATCAATGCCATTTTCTTTAAACCTCAACGTCATGACCATGTCTTCATTTTAAAAAGGAGGAGGAAAGTAACCAGCCCTAAGGGGGTAAAGTACAGCAGAGGGTATATAGGCAAAAATCCTATATAACAAAGAGGTAATATGAAAATTGATCCTCACACCCTTGCACAAGATGGCCACCCTCATGTGGTCAAAGATGGCTGCCACAGATGGCCGGCAGGGAGGGTAGTTGTGGGGAACCAGGCCAGCAGGAGAGGGCAGTTGGGGATGACTGGGTCTACAAGGATTAGGCCTAAACTGGCAGTCAGACATCCCAGAGGGGTCCCAGATTGGAGAGGGTACAGGCTGACACCACCCCCGCTCCGCCTCCCAGTGTACAAATTTCATGCACTGGGCCTTTAATATTGTAACAACTGTGTAAGGTGTCAAATGGTCACTACACTTATCAGAATGACCACCTCATAAGTTATATAAATTTCTAATCACTAGTTTGCACATCTGAAACTAATATAGCATTGTATGTCGATTGTGATTGAAAAATTAAAAAAATATTTCTGGGGTCTTCATAAAAAGTTTTATAGTCATGGGGGAGGGGGGATGAGGAAATTAAAGATCACATATGTTAAGCAATGACATCATACACTTTCAAGAGGTTTGAGAGGGAGCACAAATCCATGTTTTTAATTCCAAGTCTGTTTATTCATTTATCAGCTGTGTACCGAGGCCCCACTCTGTCCCTCACATTATGTGTGCTCCACTATTATGGCACAATTCCTAGACTTCCTCCTCATGACTAATTTTAACTAAGAATTTCCTCTTTCAGTGGTTAAAGAAAAGCGTATGGCCATATTTCATACTGATTCAGACTCTAAACCACCCTAAAATGATACATCTATTCAGCTTTCCTTTTTATCTTCTCTTTGAGGATAAAATAGTTACTTGTTTTACATATAAGCTGGAGATTTATTTTAAAATATAATATACTGAAATTGGAATCAGGGACTTTGTTTATGATTCTTCCACTGTGTGTGTAAGCTTTGTGTACTTTCAATATGTGGCTATTATTTTAAAGAAGACTAATAAATGCAAGCAGGTTTTACCAGTTTGTTTCACTCCAAAAATGAAATGTGGATCTGTGATAAAGAGTAAAACAGATTAACCATTTTTATGTAAATGTATATGGGATTGTTTATTATTTACCTATTTTTATGTATCAAATTGCACAAATTACATTACCTCCCCTAAATTAGCACCTGAAAACAATAATATTTATTATCCACAGATGCTGGGTCAGGAATCCAGCCACTACTTAGCTGGGTGTCTCTGGGACACTCTTTCTCACAAAACCAGAATCAGTGTGTTGACTGAGCGGGGAGTGGGAATGGGCATCATTGTGCTCAGCTGGGGAGGAGCTGCTTCCAAAGTCACCCAGGTCTCAGGTCTTTGCTGGCTGGTGGTCAGAGTCCTCAGTTACATCACCACATGGATTTCTCAATAGGTCTGTTCACAACATGGTGGTTAGCTTCTGAGAGAGAGAGAGAGAGAGAGAGAGAGAGAGAGAGAGAGAGAGAGAGAGAGAGAGAGAGAATATGGAAGCCGCAATCTTTTTATAACCTAATGCCAGAGTTATATTCAGTCATTTCTGCTTTATTCCATTCATTAGAACTGAGTCACTAAATCCAGCCCTCACTCAAAGGGAGTGTATCACACACGGGGTAACAAGCTGGAGATGGGGTCATTGGGAGTATACTGGAGGTGGCTAACGGATGGGAAAACCACATACCAAAATGCCAGCAGTGATAACCTCTAGTAGTGAACTGGAATTATGGGTGGTTTTATTTTATTTTTATTGCTTCTCTGCTTTTCTAAATTGTCCATGATACAGAGGTAGAAAAGGTTGGAAACAGTCTCATTGTTTAAATTCTACTCTAACACTCACTTATCTGGACAAGACATAGCCTTACTTAGCCTTGACTTCCCCAGTGCCTACTTCTTATGATTACTGTAAAGATAAATGTGACCTATATGTAAAGCACCTTCCCATTAGCACATTTAAAATATATATATATATATATATATATATATATATATATATATATATATATATATATATATTATTGGTTTTTGAGAGGAAGGGAGAGAGAGAGACAGATAGAAATATCAATGATGAGAGAGATTCACTGACCGGTTGCCTCCTTTACACTTCATACTGGGAGCGAGCCCACAACCTGGGCATGCATCCTGACCAGAAATTGAATCATGACTTCCTGGTTCATAGGTCAATGTTCAAAGACCAAGTCACATGGGCTGGGTTTATTAGCACATTTTTAAGGGCTTATCAAATATGGACATTTGTCCTGTATAAGTATACAATTTTTAAAGTATGGAAAAAAAAAGATGAGAAAAGGTATAATGATACAAAAAGTATTATCCCGTTTACGCTCACGTTGCATTGGCATTAGCAGGAGAGGGATAGGAACACATACAGCACAGGAAAAGTGAGAGCGAATAATATAAGCAGATGCTCAATTTTGCAGATCAGACCATAGATGAAGGCATTACAATAAAGATAAAAACGGCAGGAGCAGTTGTGTAGAGGAATGCATTTCAGAGGAGGTGGGGTAGGCCGGGCAGGCAGAAGTCAGGATTAGAGGATCTGAAATTCTGGTCAGTTCCTCATTTCTGAGTGTCTCCTTCTGAGGAGACAGTGTGGAATAAGGCAGAATGTCTGTCCTCAGGAAACTCACAGTCTAGAACCGTGGTCACCAAACTGCGGCTTTCAAGCCACATGCAGCTCTTTGGCTACTTGAGTGTGGCTCTTCCACAAAATACCACGGCCTGGGCCAGTCTATTTTGAAGAAGCGGCGTTAGAAGTTTAAGTTTAAAAAATGTGGATCTCCAAAGAAATTTCAGTCATTGTACTGTTGATATGTGGCTCTGTTGACTAATGAGTTTGCTGACCACTGGTCTACAAGGTAGGGACAGCCATAAAGACATCCTCTCAAACTATTTGGTGACTTCAGAGATAAATGTAAGCATTTAATCAACAGCTACCTATTGATCACCTATTATGTGCACGGCACACCCGAAATCATTACTCTCAAAGAGCTCATCGCAGGAGATGGACAACTTAACAGGCCAACTCAAGACAATGTAACACATGAGAAGATGAGAAGAGAGTCTTTTTAAAAGATACTGTAAGAGATGGGAGAGCAGAGGTTGGTGTAGGGAGTCAAGGAAGGTTTTGTGGGGAAGATCATGCCTAGACTGAAACTATGTTAGCTAAGCCAAGAGTAAGGAGAGGAGAGTTCTGGTTGAAGAAGTACCCTAAGGACCCGGTGCTAGGACAGCCTAGAGACAAGAGACATGACTGTCAGGCAACAGGCCGCAGGGTTTGAATAGCTTAATTAAGACCATGTTACCGAGCAATCAAAATCGCAGACAACAGAAAGTGGGGTGCATGTCTAAAATCTGCAGACAGCAATGGCATAATGGATGCTCTGTGTAAAGATGGCCCTGCATTGCCTTCAGAGGAAATATGGATAAGTGGTGAGCTCAGCACCAGCGGAGCAGATGATCTTGACATCAGAGGTCGAATTCACCTGGAGTAGTCCTCCCCAGGTGATTTCCTTAAATGCCAGTAACATCTGGGCTAGAAATCTATGGTAGCTCATTCTAAGCTCTACAGAACCCTGTGATAACTTGTAGAACCAATTAGTCTCATGCGTCATCGATAGAGTATCAGAGAAGGACAGAAAAAAGAGTGCTCCAAGCAAATTGAAAATACAAGGACTCCATTGGGGTCCTCCGGGAATGAATGATCATCGGAGAGGTGCCAACAAAAGCAGAGAAGAGCCAGAAATAGGGTGGGGAAAATTATTAGTCCTCACCAAAGTGGGACAGCCACGTGATTTTATTATTCCAGAGCAGAGTAACTTTGGGCAAATCCCTTAATCTCTTTGACCCAAGTTTCACATCTGTGCAATAGGAATAATAACCACTATTTCGCAGAACCAGCTATAAGGATAAAATGGGATTATCTCCATGAAAGAACAAAGCACTGTCCAACTGTAAGCTAATTTTACCATTATTAATAGACAGGGAATAGAAGATGATGGCAGATGTTTAAATTATGGAGTCCAAGCTTGGATTTAAATCCCAGTCTTTCAATTATTAGCTGTATGATCTCAGGCAAGTTACTTAACATCTCTGAGTCTCCAATTCCTTGTCTATAAAGGAGAGAAAATAATACCAGCTCTTCATAGATGTTTTATGAGGCAAACATGATGAATTCACGTAAAATGCTCTACCAATTCAGGCATGTAATCAACTCTCAATAAATATCCACTTCTATTGGTAGAAGTCATTGTAATAGTAGCAACAGCAGGCACAGTACTATTTCTGGACTCGGTGACCCTGATTTCTGTATGGAAAATAACATTGGTGTAAATAAGACTTCATTATAAACTCAAAGTAAGTTCATGCATTTTGTGATTTTCAGATCTAGTGGCAAGGTTGCCAGATTAAACATGAGGAAACACATTTGGAGGAGTTACAAGAGTTTCTCACAAGCATACACCCAGAAATGGATAAGCAAGGAACTGGCCTCAGGTTCCCTGATGCTAACCCCAGTGCTCTCTCTGATACGCTGAGCTGTCTCCCCGTGCTGGGGCTGGCATCTTTTGAAGAGGACAATGTGGAGACATCTCAACAGGAATTTCCTTTGGGTTGAGCTAAAATCAAACTGCACGATGTTAGCGAGACTTGGCTGTTGCTTTAAAAAGCTTTTGTCTTGTCAGGTTGTCTTTCAGCTTTCTCCTCCAAGAGGAAATTTTCAATTACCCGTTAGCTTATGTTGCAAACATTTGTTCTTGTAGGTGATTAAGGGATGATGGGTACATAAATACACAAGTACATAAATGACAAGCCCAGCCGTGTGCATATGGTAATTTAATTTGGAGATGAGTACCATGTTTATGCACTTCCATCGGGCCGCCGCCTTTCGATGAACATGCAATTTCTTACCCGCCATTGCACCACGGCCAATATTTAAGGCAATAGCCCAAGTGCAGTGCTAGAGAAAACCATCAATGCCATCCAGATCACTTGCAGCTAGGAGCAACCATCTGTGGGGTTCTCTCTGATCCTAAGTCTGGGGAACTCCTTGCTGCCTTAACGCTGCGTTGGTTAGCCGGTGCCCAGTGATTGAGAACCTGCCACTGGGTGAAGCAACACTGATCCTAACGGGAGCACAGGATTTAAGACCAAGTTTTAACATTTGACTGAATAACCATCATAGATGATGGAATTTTTGAGTTATTTAAATAGAGAGGGGAGGACACCGAATTCAGCTGAGACTAACCAGGGTACAAGGGGAGGAGGTGCATTCTAGAAAGCAGGAACTGGATGAAAAACTAGAAGGGCTTTGTGAGGGACCTGCAGGAAGTTCGATGTTGCTGAAAACAAAATGGCAGAGACGAGCCAGGTGGACAAAGGCCGGTTGTGGAGAGCCTTCTTCCATGCCACACAGAGGGATGTGCACTTCTCACCCTGAGACCCTGGGGAGGGTTCCAGGCAGCTTCCAGATGACCCCTCTTCTCGCTCCACAGCAAGGAGGCTTGGAGAGTGATTCCAGGAAGCCAAGAACATTCTGGGTTGTCAAAATCAAAACTGAAAATCACCCATGACCATGAGCAAAGTTGAAATGTGAACAGGCTTACCGGGGCTCAGAGGTAAGCAATGGGGGCCCCTCGGTAATAATGTGAAACTAGAATTGAGACTCTGGTGGCCACACACTCTTCTGGGTCTTTTTTCTTCCTTTCTTTCTTTTTTTTTTTTCTTTTTTTTTCACTCCTCCTGGTTGCTTAGAGCTGAGCTATTGTACAACTGTGGCTTTTGCAAACCTGAGCTTCTGAGTTCCTTTCCTCAGTCTGCCCCTTCTCCATACCTCACACTGCAACCTCACCCCTCTATGAAACTCTGGGGTCCCAAGGTTTGAAGTAAAACCGAAAGTTCCAAAAGAACCACAGTCACCGCTGGTGTTACCTTCTCCTCAAACTCCTCCAGCACAGGGTACCCTCTTCTATACTGCACAGATGTAAGACTGTGTAACATTGGAATCCGGATGTCATACTGAAACCCTGTGCCCAGAATTCAGGCAGTTGGTTTTAATTCTGGTTCTACAGCTTTTTGACCATCTGACCTGTCAGTCTACTGCGAGCTTCAACTTTCTCATCTGCAAAAAAGGAAGTTAACTAGACGATGCCTGGGGAACTTTGAACTCTAATATTTTGTGGCTTTGGAGAACATCCTGTCACTCATCATTATTCTGGATGCTGAAGAGACAAGCCACAATCTAGCCATCATGATAAAGCCGTAATATTCATAACTGGAAGGTAACCAAATGATGTTGTCGAATGATTACAGACATGGAAAACTCCTCAGGTCTGTTGTCTCATGAGAAAAGAGGCTACAAAGAAGTATAGTATGACCTCATTTTAAAAAGATATGTTTTTATCGATTTATTTTCCCAGAGAGCAAGAAAGGAAGAGGGAGAGAGAGATAGAAACATTGATACCCCCTGCATGCCTCCTACCAGGAATGGAGCCAACAACTGACCAGAGCCCTGCGTCTTATGGTCTACTCATATCTCTTCATTCATTCAACAACCATTTCTTAAGCCCCATCTGTGTTCTAGCCATTCTTATATGTACTGTGACACAAAGAGCTACAGAAGCTCCCTGAGAAGAGGAATGCTGAGGACTGTGAGCTTGTGAAAGAAACCACTCAAAAAACAGTTAGACCAACTATCCTAGACCAAGTAGAGGACTAGTGAGCAGAGGGATGGAGCAGGTAGAAAAGGATCTCACTTTAAAACTATTTATATTGTATTTCATAAGAAGTAGGAGACCATTGACGGTTCTGAATTAGGAAAATAGTGTGAAGACTTTATGTTCCCAAAAGGCAGCAATGTAGAATGTATATTAGCATGGGGGAGGAGATCAGAAGCATGTAGACCAAATCAGAGACTATCATAGTAATCTAAGCAAGAATATATGAGGGATAAAACAGTGGGAGGAGAATATACACTGAGTGGCCAGACTATTATGATCCCTGAAAGCATAATAATATGGCTAGTGCTCACTCTAATATATATTAGAGGCCCGGTGCAACCGGTGCATGAATTTGTGCATGGGTGGGATTCGGCCAGCCTGGCCAGGGGAGAGAACATGGGCAGTTGGCCAGCCTGCCTGCTGGTTGAACTCCTGGTTGAGGGGACAATTTGCATATTAGCCTTTTATTATATAGGATATATACTGAGTGGCCAGGTTATTATGTGTTCAGAGATCATAATAATCTGGCCACTCAGTGTATATGAGAAATATTTATTAGGTAGGATTAGAAGAGCAGGAAGAAGGATTTATAAATCACTACATATGTCCTAACAGTCAATTCATTACTCACATCCAGTCTCCTTTTTGAGATCAAGGTATCATGTTCCTCATGACCCCACCAAGTTGGCATCAGCTTATTGGAACAGGGGTAGACTCCTGACCCACAAATAGACCAGATTTTCTTTGCTGGAAATTTCACTATAAGACACTGAGAATTAATTATCCACTCACTGGAAAGTCCTGGAAATTAAGGTTGGTACCATGGAGAGACTCAAGGGCAAAAGTACATTGTGAACCATTAACACATAGTTGAATGCAGTTTCTAGAGTAAAGAATGGAAAGAACTCATGGGGAGAGGGGGATGTGTAGTATGAGAAGCATGTCATCCCAGAGATGGAGCAAGAAAGACAGGAATAGCAAAAAGGAGAGGAGGAGAAAGAGACCTAAGTAATAAATCATAGTCTCTGAAACATAAGAAAACAAATGGAATATCATACTTCTGCAAAGTCACATGATTTGCCTATCCCATCTGGAGAAGGTGTTGAACAGAACACTGTATTCCATTTTAGAACGGTTCCAGGAGACAGAAGAAGAAACCCTGGTACAGGAGACATTAAGAGGCATTGTGACCCAGGAGACCAAACATGGTCCAAAGAAGGTGTGACACATAGTGCTTTAGAAACACAACAAATCAAAGTATTGGCCTGTTTTAGTGTGTGTGTGTGTGTGTGTGTGTGTGTGTTTTTGTTGTTGTTTTTTTGTTTTTGTTTTTGTTTTTTGTGTGTGTGTTTTGTTTTTTAAAGAAAGGAAGCCTTCCACAATTGGGTAACCATAGTCATTAAACATACACATTTGCTTCGCAGTAGTAAATTGCAGTTCCACATTTTGGGGTTTAGAGGTTTTTTAAAGAATAGTTGTGGTGAAGGCGCAACAACAAGTCTCATTGAAGAAAAAGAAAAACGCATTTTTTGCTGGCCATTGTTCCAGGTGGACAGAGACACAGGAATTGGCAGGACATTTCCCAACCATGGAGAAGCCCACGCTCCTGAGATCATGCTAATACAATGCTAAATGTTTTAGTGGAAGTTCAAACATGAAACCTTAAGAATCAAGATTGAGATACTTACACGAGGCAAGGAGAGATGGAGAAGTATTTTCCCAGGAGGCATTTGAATATTACACAATAAGCAGATGTTCACTGGACAACTAAAAGTAGAAGAGTATGCCATGACGGAATTACCTCACATTTCCTCCCAACAGTGTTTCTTACAGGTAGATAATGATTCTAAAGCAAAACCTTAAGCCTCCTGAAAGTAGAGTCTAGCCCTGACCAGTGTGGTTGGGCGTTGTATTGTGATGGAAAGGTTGCTGGTTCCATTCCCTGTCAGGGCACATGCCCAGGTTGAGGGCTTGGTCCCCAGTAGGGGGGCATGCAAGAGGCAGCTGATTGGTGATTCTCTTTCATTATTGATGTTCTATCTCTCTCTCCCTCTCCTTTCCTCTCTGAAATAAAATATATATATATATGAAAAAAAAATCTACGAAAGAGCCCAGATCTAACAATAGAAGTTTTGTTAAATAAATTATGATTTGTATAAATGATAAAATACTGGGAAGACATTAAATAAGTAATTAGACTAATAACTAATGTCTTGAAAATGATTTATAATATGATCTATAAAGAAAAGTCAGATCACAAAGCAATATATGCAGTATGATCCCAATTTCATATCCGAAATAAAATGCAGAGAAAAAGCTGGAAACATTTGCTCAGCAATTTCTTTGTGGTTATTTCAAAGGAGAGGAATTATGAATGACTTCATATTTTTCTTTGAGCTTTACTTTCTTTTTTCCATTTTTAAATCAAGCTCTTAATAGACCCTTAATTGTTCAGCATTTGGAATGTTTCCAATTCCCATTATTGGAAGGAAAGTTTTGAAGGACATTCTTGTACATAAATATTTGTATGTGTCTCTGTTAACTCATGTAAGTAGAATTTTGGGATTAGGAAGTATTCCCACAAGGACTATGTTACTTTAAGGTTTAAATTTTTAACTTAAAGGAAAACAACAAAAACAAAGACAATGGGCACTACAATCAAACTACCTAAGCTTAACGTGAACTCTACCACTCCCTAGAATATCACCTCCAGTAAGTTCCATTGGTTTTTTTGTGCCTCTGTTCACTTATTATTTCATTTTATTTTAATATTTTTTTCTTGATTTCAGAGAGGAAGGGAGAGGGAGAGAGAGATAGAAACATCAATGATGAGAAAGAGAATCATTGATCAGCTGCCTTCTGCATGCCCCCCCACTGGGGATCAAGCCTGCAACCCGGGCCTGTGCTCTGACCAGGAATTGAACCGTGATCTCCACGTTCATAAGTCGATGCTCAACCACTGAGCCATATCAGCTGGGCAAGTTCACTCTATGTAAAATGAGGATATTAATTGTACCTTTCTCCATGGGGCTGTTGTCAATATTAGCTGCATTAATTACTGTAAAGGCTTACAAATGCGTGGAATATTTTGCATGGCCAATAAATGTTAGAAATCATGAATTTTTATTGTTGATAAAAAGTTTTCTTGTTTTGTTTTTTTTATGATTCCCCCCCCCCCCCCCGCCCCTGTCATTTAATGTTTTCCTATTAGGACAGAATACCATCCCCTACGACTTATCCTTTGTTCTCACAACGTCTTCCTGGCACCACTGTAGAAAATGCTATTTAAGGGTAATTCTGAAGTCACAGACTACAAACTATGTCTTTTTGCTCTTGATATGAAAACTTACTTTAAAACATTCTTTAAACTCTCCAAGCACTAGTCACAACATATTTAGGCCTGGAAGTCAGTGAGGATGTGAGTTCTACAGTGTCAAAATCAATCCTGAAAGAACACTGGGGTCCCTAAAGGATTTCAAGCTTCACTTTTCAAGGGAATATTAGAGCTCAAACAAGCATTTGTTCCTCACATTTCCCTGTGGGGCCTCACGGAGCGATCAGATGAAAGCGGGAGAAGGGGTCTTTTCTATAAAGCGGGAGGCTCTCCTGCCAGGAGCAATTACTTAGCGCCGAAGAGAGCGGCCTTTACATTTTTGGGGTTTTTTGTAGAACATAATCCTATCACATAACATATTCTGCTCCACAAAGCCTCATTTGCAAGACGAGGCTCCTGAGGAATTCAGAAGTGGTCTGCGTGCTAGCCGAAGAAAAGAGCTCTTTTCGGAACCCTTCCTCTCCCCACTCCACATCTGTAACCGGCCGAGGAGCGTGGGGGACTCACAGGAAGGAACTGAGGGTGGAAACGGGGACACCTGGTCTCTCCACTGGCTCTAAACGAATTACCCGGGTGACCTGTTCTAACCATTACGGCACAACTCCTCTGAACTTCAGCTTTCTATCTGTGCAAACGAGGCCGAGAAGCAACTGGCGTCCAAGGCCCCTTTGGGTCCAAACATTCTAACATGTTTTTCCTTATTTTGCTGTTTCCTTCGAGACTTGGCTCGGAGTTCGGAATGCAGTATGACGTCATTAAACAGTGCAACAGAATTCCCCTCAGCGCTTGGAAGGGCGGGTGAGAATTCACGTGCAAATACCTTCTCGCTTGGCACACAACCCGTATTTACAAGGTATCTATTAGGTGTCAGGCGCTGTCACGTGGCGAGGGCATGCTCTGAGCAAAATCCAAACCATCTCTGTCCCGAGAAGTTACATCCCATCAGATAATTAAGCAAGTGGTGACCATTCAGCTGGATGGATGCTGTGAGCACAGGGATAGCTGCAATTTAGAGAGGCTGGGATTATTTAGAGAGGCTGGAATTTAGAAGCTGGACCAACAGTAGACAAGACACTGAGAAGCTGGTTCCTCTAGACTCTAGAGGGTGTCGAACTCAATCAGAGAAGGGGCCAAAATCTAAAATCCAGCCTAAATCGCGGGCCGAATGGTCTGCTGAACAGTCATAAACTGACAATGTCATAAACTGACAGCGGAGTGCAGTGATGACAGCGCGGTGCGGGCCACATTGCAAGGCCTGGCGGGCTGGATTTGGCCCTCGGGCCTTGTGTTTGACACATGTGCTCTAGAGTCTAGACAACCCGCCCTGGCCCTTCCCATAAAAGGCTAAGGAGATGTTCCTCTTTGGGCTCCATGGCATCCTATGTCGCTGCTAACTGATCCTCAGTTAACGTGTTGCATTGCAAATGTCTATATATCAATATATGTGCCTGCTCCCATTAGACTGTATGGGCTGCAAGAAGGACCATTTCAGTTTTATTTGGTGCCTCTACCTACAACCCCTAATTTAGCACCTAGCACATCTTTCATGCCTCGTTGGGGTCCCCAATATGTCTATTGACTAGAAATAAGAAAGGATCCCTTACAATTTTAGAAGAACAATGACAGATGGTGGGACTCAGGATCTATCTAAGTCCAGTCAGCCCAGGAATCAGGCCCATCACAGCCCAACATAGTCTTGCATAGAAAATGTCCAAATAAAGGTAATTCTTTGCTTTCTTCATTCTCCTGTAGAGTTTCCTTTTACTGCCCATATGTCTGTAATTCCTTCCTTTAAGAAGTCACCTGGGCCCGGCTGGTGTGTCTCATTGGTTGAATATCGACCTATGCATCAAGAGGTCGTCAGTTCTATTTCTGGTCAGGGCACATGCCTGGGTTGCAGACTCAAGCCCCATGGGGTGAGAGATGTGCAGGAGGCAGCTGATCGCTGGATGTTCTCTTTCATCGATGTTTCTACCTTTCTCTCCCTTCCCTTCCTCTCTCTCTAAATAAAAGTCTATAAAAATGTAAAAATAAATAAATAAATAAAAAGTCACTTGGAAGTACTGAGGCTTAGAGATGATGTCGGCAAAAGCCTGTGACCTCTGTACACAAAGGTGACTACAAACACACGCAAAATAGCTTGGCCTCCCTCTGGTGTGTGGAGGCCTGGTTACTTTAGAACCTCCTCAAATTTGCATCCTTTGTTCTTCCTGCTCTACACCCAAGATAGCCTGACTTGCAGGGTGGAAATCATTCCATTCCAAAGGAATTGTGTGAGCAAAGGCACAGAGACGTGAGCCAGCATCAGCTCTTCTGTCAACTGTGGATGCAGAGTCCCTGTGACGTGGATAAGAGACAAGGAGGGGGCAGGGCAGGGCAGCTAAGGGAAAGTTCATTGTGATTGATTCAATGACCATACAACTTACCCTGGGGTGGGAGAGGGAGAAATGATAAACTCGTAGAGCATGCAAACACCTTTTTCTTTTTTTTACAATTAAAAAACATCTGAAAAAAAAAAAAAAAAAAAAAAAGCTAACTATAGACAAAATCCTTCAAAAAACCAAGGCAACACACAAATGCAAGCTATGCTTTCCTTCAGATTAAGGGAACAACATAGCTCCCAATTAAGGACTATTTCCAGGTACATCATATTTATTCATTTCATTCCTATAGTGATTTACACCTGTTTTTACTTGAAACACCTATTATTTCCCCGAAAGTGAGGAGAATGGTAGTGCGGAAGCTTGCTGAGCTGAGGGAAAGGAGCAAGTCACAAATCATTAAATTCAAGAGTGTATTTTAAAGTAAAAAGTCCAGTTTTGTTTTTTGCGTTTTTTTGGGTTTTTTTTTTTTTTTTTTGGGGGGGGGGGGGGGGAGGAGGGCAGAGGGCAGAGGATCTAACTCTTCATGCTCATATATCTTTGGGTCTATTTTCATTCATTTCTGTCCTAGGATTAGTGGCCGAATCCAAAGTAAATCACTAGTGTTCACTGGAGAAGTTGATTTTTCTTCACATTAGTTCTATTTGGCTTCTGTGTTGGGCATTGGCTTTCTGTGGCTGCCATTTGAAAGTTCTAAAAATAATATGTAAAAACAGCTGGTCAGCAGAGAGCAATCCATGGTGAGGAAAGAGCTCAGAGTCCGTACCTGGAATTGTTGCAATTCTTCCCTCTTGATTGGGCGAGACACTGGAAGATCCATGTAGCACAAATTCTTGTCCAGAATCTTGCATGAATTCTCCAGATTCCATTTTCCTATCTGATAAGTGGGACTAGCTTTTGGAACAAGTTACTCAATGCTCTATCTTGGGTCAGGAACTATAGCTCCTGGACTAAATCCAGCATGCCAATTGTTTTTGTATGGTCAGAGAGCTAAGAATGGTTTACATTTTTTAATCATTGGGGTGGGGAGGGGGAATAAAAACTATCACAATGTTTGGCAATGTGTAAAAATGATATGAAATCAGATTTCATTGTCCACAATTATAATTTTGCTTACATATAGCCACCACCATTCATTTACCTACTGTCCCCAATGCTTTCCAGTATGAGTTTGTTCAGCCTGCTGTAATGCAACAGCACAGAAATGTATTTCTCATAGCTGTGGAGTGAGCGAAGTCCAAGACCTAGGTGCTGGCAGACCCAGTGTTTGGTAAGACTCCATTTCCTGGTGCAGAGATGGCTATCTTTTTGCTGTGTCCCCACATGTTGAAGAGCAGAGAGAGAAATCGAGTCTCTTGATCTTCTTAGAGGCACCATCTTCTAAACACCATCACCTAAACCTAATCACCTCCTAAAGGCCCCACCTCTAAATACCATCATACTGGTGGGGGCGGAAGTATTTCAACATATGGATTTTGTAGGGGACAAAGTATAACACACTGCAATGGCATCCATTTCCCATTTAACAGGCGAAGAGACTGAGATACAGGAGTGACTTGTTCTACTTAACTATCACACAACTAGTAAGTAGAGCCAGGATCTCCACTACCCAGACAGTCAGACTCCAAGAGGAGTCTAGCCTTGTATAATAAAAGCCTAATATGTTAAGGGTCCGGTCGTCCATTCAACCAATCAAAGTGTAATATGCTAATGATATGCTAAGGCCGCTCAACCACTTGCTATGATGTACACTGACCACCAGGGGGCAGACGATCCTTGTTGGATAGCTGGAGTGTGGCTGATCGGGAATGAGTGAGACGGGTTAGACACACCCTGGAGCCCTCCTGCATTCCCTCCCTGGCCCTGATCATGCACTGGTGGGATCTCTCAGCCTGGCCTGTGCCCTCTCACAATCTGGGACCCCTCGGGGATGTTGGAGATCTATCTGGTTTCAGCCTGATCCCACAAGCCAGGCCGAGGGATCCAACTGGTGCACGAATTCGCTCACTGGGCTTCTAGTTACTCTTAACAGTCTGGGCTGATCCCATTGAATGGGTTTGAAGTTGAAGTCCAATGGTCTCTGCTTTTTCCACTATTCCAGCCTCTATTACAGCAGCCCCCCTCATCCTGGTTTTGCTTTCTGTGGTTCTAGTTACCTGCAGTCTAGTATGATCCAAAAATATTCAATGGAAAATTCCAGAAATAAACAATCCGTAAGTTTTCAATTGCATGCCCTTCTGAGAAGCATGATAAAATCTCGCATCATCCTATCTGTCCCACTCAGGATGTGAATCCTCTGTATTACATGTATCCATGCTGTACACATACAAGCTTGTCCCAAGAAAGATGGGGATGATGTGGGGTGAACTTGGAGAGCTGGAAAACTGCTGTGATTTTTGCCAGGCAGAATAAAGCATTCGAGGGGTCATGAACCTAATACTTTGTGAATGACAAACACCCCTCAAAGATAACTGATTAACAGGTGAACTTACATCTTAATATGTTTCCTTATTCATCGTTTTTTAATTTTTAGGAAAAGAATAGCGTGTACATAGAGAAATTCTGAAATATCCCATTAGAGACTACAGTGGGACAACATCTGAAACCCAAGAGAGTAAATAAATCGTAGCTCATTGAGAAGGTAAAACAAAGGAAGTTCATGCAGCTGATTCACATGCCAACTTGTTAAAATTGCCAAATGAGGAACTCCACAACGCTGGGTGGGGCTCAACTCGATTGGTCCAGTTGAACCAGAGTGGGAAGTGAAAGTCAAAGGGGAGAATGGAACACTGATTTAGGGTAGAAAAAAAAAATTATTACAAACAATCTGGTTGTTTTTCAAATTCCTTAAGATCTGTGTTTCACAGGAGGAATCTCAGACAGTTTGTTGGGTGGCCATGAAGACACACTGCTCTGGTATCCTGGGATGGGAAGCCCCACCGACTGATGTCCCGGACACTACTGTGTCCAAACCCAGGCCACACCTCCCTCAGGCTGCTCCCTGTCAGTGGCTAAGCCTGGGACGGGAGCTAGTCCAGGGCCACATCTGTGAGACACGGGACTGCTCTTGTAGGCAATTTTTAAAAACATATCTTTATTGATTTCAGAGAGGGAGAAAGAGATAGAAACATCAACGATGAGAGGCTGCCTCCTGCACGCTCCCACTAGAAACTGAGCCTGCAACCCAGGCCTGTGCTCTTTCCAGGAATCAAACTGTGACCTCCTGGTTCATAGGTCAACACTCAACCACTGAGCCTCCATGGCTAGGTGGCAATTTTGGCTCAAGAACTCCAATTGACCTAGCCAAATACTAAATTTTAGACGTGCGTCCCAACCTGAGACTCTTTTGCTCCTTCCTCCTCTCCTTTCACAGGTGTGGGACCTGCATCCGGTCTGAAGGCTCTCCTTGCCTCCTCCTACTTCCTCCCTCTTTCTTCATAGGTAGTCCCTATGAAGAAGGTGCTCATTTCAAGGGCAGCCTGGAGACTAACATGTTGACCAAAGCAATTAGAAGTGGCACGTACTGCACCCTTACTTTGTTGCAGACACTGTGCCCAAACTATCCTCCATCACTGCCCTGTTTGTCAGGTAAGAAAATGGGGAGTTAGCGATATTAAATATTTTCCCAGTGTGTCACAGCTATTAAGTGACAGACATCAGATTCAACACAGATTTGATAACCGATCCGTCAGTCTGTCTTCTTCCTAGGGAGACCCCAGAATTGAGCATAAAATTTCCCATGTTGGCCCACCAATCGGAGTCAACAAGACTGACATCCTACAGGGTTCAGGATTATAATTTATTCAGAGAAATATTTTTCAGTGTTTCATTCAGATCAGATTAATAATGTGATACCTAGAAAGGGTGTCTAGACTTTTTGAGCTATGACTTAAGTGGAAGAGGTTTATAATTATCTCATTAAATGCTTGATAACAAATACTTCTAAGGTATCGCTGCATTTAAACCATTTCTCTTTAACATTTTCTGACGATCCCTATTATTTTGTTGGCATGCTAATAGTGGGGCTTGAACAGTCATAGGAACTGCCCAGGGAGAGGATTAAAGGAAGTACACTATCTTGATTTCTAATCTTGCTGAGAATGGTCAGGCCTATGTATAAATAGATAGATAAATAAATAGATAGATAGGATTATCAGTTGTGCAAGAAAATACTGAAAGTATAGGATACTAGAGAGGGAGAAAGGGGGTGGGGCGTCGTCAAGTTTAGGTGGGGGGATGGCTTGTTAAATTATGAAAATATAAAACATTGAAGTTCTGCCCTGGCTCTTAGGGAGCTTTGTTTTGTACTGGGATCGGTACCTGGGCAGAAACTCGAGGAGATACCAGTATGTATTAAGAAGAGGATGTGAAAGATGAAAGTTCAGAAAATTAGCTCTTCTAGCCGATATTAAGAAATACCAAGCTAACATGAATGTATTCGCCGAAATCTTTTCACGCTCTTCTGAGAGGGGAAGCCCCTTTCTAGCTTTGGCACACGCCCCTCTTTCTGCCTGTGTCACCTGGGTGATTTCTGGTTCCTTCTAGGCATCTCTACAGGGGCATGTTCATTTTCTGCTGACAGCAGAAAGATAGGGGAGTGTGGATAAGATCAGCCCTCAGGGTGTTTTTCTCCAGACCTCACCATGGCCCTTACTCCACAGTTAGTTCTAAAACAGCTCCAACCCTCTTGAAAGTCCTTGTTGACAGCCTTTGCCCCACACTCTTTCCTAAGAACCGTGTTAACATTAACACACTCCTAGAATTTCAACTTCCAAAAAAGATGTCAGAGACAGGACCTCTTTCTACCTTCACAGTGCCTTTTGTCCTCTGTGGAGGGACATCCGCCTATATGTTTAACATGAGGAGTCAGCTACCTGTGGCATGGTACCATGAAGTCAACCCAGTCTCCTTTCTGCCCCTCTCTGAACCCCTCCCCTAACCTTTACCCTCTCCTGGTACCACCATCTTACTATTGTTTTAATTCTTCCCCTCATTCCTCTTCAGGGGAAGATTGTGACCGAGGAGAATTTCTCATGATACAGAGGGGGTCTGTGAAATGTTTAGGACTCACCTAGGAGGCAATGCAGGGGTCACATGCTGCAGAAAGAGGCCTGGGTTTGAGTTCATTGTTTGTCGGTATTTGCATAACCTCAGCCATGTCACTTGACCTCAGTGAGCTTTAGTGGATAAACAATACCTGTCCTACAAACACAGCACATTCTTGGTAGGGCGCTGGGATGCCACCTCTTCCCACCTCCTCCTCTGATCAAATCCTCTCTCTGAAGAGAGTCTGTGTCTGCTCTGTTCCCTGGGGTGTGGTCCATAACCTAAAATAACAGTACTTCTCAGAAAAACACCTTCCCAAGACTAAGCTCATTTGGTGCCCAGTGTTCTGTGTAAGGCCCTTCTTCCCTCAGAGCACAGCAGCATAACAGGCTCAAATATATCAGTATAGGTTGCACGGGAAGGCTGATACAACCAAGATTGCTATGCCTACCTCCAGAGTTTCTATCTCAAGAGGTCTGGGGTGACAAGCTGCTGGTTGATGCCAATGTGGCTTGTCAAGGGACCACTTTGAGAACCACAGGCATTGTCCTAGTCTGTAACAAGTGAGTCAGGATTAAGCACGCAACCTGCCTCAAGTCAATGCCCAGTTTTACTGCTTTCCAGCTGTACTATCCTGAACAAGTCAATTTCTCCAAGCCTCGGTCTCTCCATCTGTAAAATGGACCTAACAATGATGCATCCTTCACAAGGTTATTGCAAGGAAGAATGAGCTCTTGCATGCAGAGACTTCAAAAAGTGCTCAATGTTCATGAGTTATTATGATTCAAGGGGGTTCCAAAGCGCCCCCGGCATCTTCTTACAAAGCTGTGCTTCTCAAACCCGCCAAAAAAACAACCATACCTACTGTCACTATTGAATGTGTCTGTATCCCAGAGCTGCCTGGAGATGAAGGCAAGCTTCAGGAGCACCCTGGTGATTAGACAATGACAATGAGCCAAATATACCCAATTCCTGAGGTGGGGGCTGGGACAAGTTGAGGCTCCTTAGAACCTCCCTGTAGGGAAAGAGCTCAAGAGGTGGCATCGTAAGCTCAGAATTTGGATCCAGGCTCTGCTGTGTTTTGCCAGGTAACCTGAGACTCAGTTTCCTCATCTGTTCCCGGGGACAATCATGTTCACCTCAAACTAAAGGAGCTGCCAGCTTGTTTTATAAGCTCTGGTCCTCCAAGCTGTGAGAAACCCAGCAGCTACCCAAATATTTGTGTCCCTTTCTGCTCCAGTCAATTAAGGTGCCATTGCTGATAACCGAGCCCAACCGGTGCTCTCTGCCCCCTGGCTGTGCTGCCATCTGGATTCTGTTTCTTTAACAAACCCTCATTTCTGAGAAAGGCCAGGTCACTCCACTGGAAACCATACTCCCTGGCCTCAGCCTCGCAGTGTTTCCAGGGAATGCCACGGGTCTATGTACCCAACTGTAGGTCAGTCCAAGAAAGAAGTGATTAGCAAAGGGCAGAGTCATGGTCGGCGAGAGCCACAAAACCCACAGGAGACAGAGGTGCATGATAGCGTGTCCGTTTCCCCCAAGAAGTCAATTTCACCAGTTACTGGACATGCCCTGAACGAAAATCCCACAGGAAAGCAGCACAGATTGTGTTTATCGTTCTGTTCCATTCCTCCTGTTTGCTCAGTAAGCCTGGTAAATAGCTTTGCGCAAACAGAAACCTTTTGAAGTGTATTGAGTTCTCTCCCAGAACACTGACACCTCAATCTTCAGGTTGGTGTGTGGGTGGAGAAAGCACTTTGGAATGAGACTTCCTGATCAATGGACATGCAACAAAAATGAAAGAACAGCCACTGGCCATTTATTTACAACAGATGCTGACAGTTGCAGTTCCTGGGTGCTGGGGATATAAGAGAACACAAAGCATCGCCTCTGTCCTCACGGATCAATACCTAATCAGGGAACATTCTAGATAACACGCAGAATTAACTGCGGATTATTTGGCCAATGAGCACTGGCTCCTTTTTAAGACATATTGGTCAAAGTGTGAGTACAGGAAGGACAAAACCTTATGAAGATATCCACCTACGTGGGTGTGTGTTTTTATTGTGTCAGAAGAAATTATAACTGTAAATAATTTCCAGAAACAAGGGATGGAAATATTTCATCTAATTCTTCTAAAGTGGCTACACTGCACAAGCTATTTGTGTATTTATTCATCTGCACGTTCAGTTAACAATATTCTTTGGGACTTTCTATGTACCAGACACTAGAGACACAGTCATGAATCAGACTAGCGCTCTGCTCTTCAAGACGTGTCAGTCTAGTGGAAACACATAATTACCGTTGGATGATGAGTTAGAGGAAAGCGAGAATAACAAGATACAAAGGAAACAAAGAGTATACAGCCCGTGTTATATGTGTTGGACAATGTGGCTAATGCCTACTGGGGCCGTTGCAAGTGCTTTACATACATTCACATACATTCACATAAGCTTCACAACAACGCTGGCAGAGTGGCTAGTATTCACCTCGTACAGGTGGAAAAACTGAGCCACAAACATATTCAGTTACACAGTTAATGAGTGCCAGGTCTGGGAGCCCAGGTGATTTGTCATGACTGTATGTTGCCTCTTCAACTAAACTCTCTGATGAGCATTAAGAGGTTTGGTGACAGCTCAACTTTGCTATCAGCTAAATCATCTCGCCTTATAAAAGCACCCGAACACAAAACTTCTTATGCAATGGGACTTATTCCAGGTGCGAGAGACTCCAGCAAGAGTTTTTCCAAGACGGAGTGCCAAGAAGGGTTACTGACTTCCGTGAGTGGTGGCCAGAGAAGCATCATCATGTAAAACAAAGATAGTAAGATGGAGGGACAAAATATCAGGTTCCTGTTCCAGCTTTGCTCCCTCTGACCATGTGACCTCTGGTAATTTGTTGGATTTCAGGTTCTCCTTTCAGTTCCGTGGAGACATCAATACCAGCCTCAGGTCACATTTTGAAGGGCTTGGATATGAGTGGCTTTTAAGATGCCATATGGATGCTATATATAAATTTCTAAAATATGTTTCTATTTACTTCAGAGAGAGGAAAGGAGAGGGAGAGACAGACAGACAGAAACATCAATGAGAGATAATCATTCATCAATTGCCTCCTGCATGCCCCCTACTACTAGAAATGGAGCCCACAACTTGGGCATGTACCCTGACTGGGAATAGAACCGTGACCTCCTGGTTCATGGGTCAACACTTAACTCTTGAGCCACACTGTCCAGGCTGAATGTTTTGGGTTTTGTTATTTTTTATCATCATTATTTATTCTGTCATCATCAGTTGTTGTCATCAATATCACTATCATCAAAGGCTTGGCCCACAAATATATCAAGATGTATTTGTTGAGTGTGAATTAGTCTTAGAGGTCAGAGTCCTAAGCTCAAGGTCATTTATTCAGTCACAACCGAAAACCCTAGAGAGAAAGAGACCCTGGCAGTGTTTGGGTCCGGAAGGGGACATCAGCCGAGCTTGCTGACGTAGTATGACCTAGATATGCTGAATGGGCACTTCACAAAGACTCACAGAACTCTGCCAGCTTACAGTGCCCAAGCCGCCTCCTGACCATCCCTGAATCACCACACCCAATGCCATTCAAAGATTCTGTGTGGTGCTGGGACTGGTTTGGCTCAATGGATAGAGCGTAGGCTTGGGAACTGAAGGGTCCAGTGTTCGATTCCGGTCAAGGGCATGTACCTTGGTTGCGGGCATATCCCCAGCAAGAGGCAGCTGATCGATGATTCTCTCTCATTGATGTTTCTGGTTCTCTATCTCTCTCCCTTCCTCTCTGTACAAAATCAATAAAATATATTTTAAAAAAAAAAAAAGATTCTGTGTGGAACACGTGTCACCACCATTAGCTAAGGTGATCATGCATTCTTTATCAGTATCATTGCAGTTTTATAGCCTTTTCCCTACAGTGTGGTATTTTCAGGTCTTCTTATCTCCCCAGCCCGAGTCACATAATCTGGGCTCTTTTCACTCCTCTTGCTATGCTGTCCAGCAACTGGCTTTTCTTGCCTATGTCCACGCATGACACAGGCTGGTGTGCTCTACAGCCTTTGCTCTGATTAACTCTCTGTTTTGTTTGATTTCTAGCCAAAAGCCAGCAACTCCCTGGGTTTTACTCCCAGTTGCTCAAATAAATAAGCCAAATGTTAATTTGTTGCTCATTGATTACGATTAAGTGCAGAAATGTTGTCACCGGAAATATTAATGTTTTCCTAGGAGCCCGCAGTGGCACTGTAGTGGTATTGGGTTTTGTTTTGTCTTGGTTTACTGGCGAAGCGCAGGGGCGGGGGGGGGGGGGGGGGGGGGGGGGGGGTAGGAGGGAGGGAAGAGGAGGTGGGGAAGGGGATTCCCCTTTTTCAATGTCCATTATCTCATTTGATTCTCTGAAGAGTGGCAGAGTAGAAAGAACAGGAAGTGCGATCTGTATGTCATAGGGCGGAGGAAACCGAGCACAGAAAAATTAAGTCGCTTGTCCGTGGCCACTCGGTTCAGAAAAAGATAACGCAGCTACAACTCGGGCAACCTGACCCCCCAGTTCAGCGAACTTGAGAGTGGCTCCACTTCCCATATGTCATCACGTGGGACAGTAATAATTTGTACGATATATTTTCATAGACAATTTCTGGGTTATCCAGAAGGCTTTCCATGTGATCAAATATCAGTAACAGGCTATATATTGCATCACTCTGTTAGAGATTCACTGTGCTGATTAGCTAATAAAAGCCTCTGAGAAGTCCTACCTACTGTACAAGATGTAGACTTCTTTTGTTGTTTGTTTGTTTGTTTGCTAATCCTCCCCTGGGGATATTTTTCCATTGATTTTTAGGGAGAGTAGAAGAGGGAGAGAAAGACAAAGAGAAACATGGATGTGAAAGAAACATATCAATTGGTTGCCTCTTGCACAAGACTCCACTAGGGAGGAGCCTGCAACCAAAGTATGTGCCTTTGACTAGAATCAAACCTGGACCCTTTGGTCCACAGGCCGATGCTCTATCCACGGTGCCAAACTGGCTAGGGCTAGATGTACATATTTTTGACCCAGAATTGTCTGGACACATTTGACCACGAGGAGGCAAGGGCAAAAGCAGAGAGACCATGTGCCAACAACATGGGTAAGAGTCAGGGGTGCTAGGGTGAAAAGGAAAACTGAGTGAGAAGAACGTATTTCAGGGGCAGAGCCCCCCACATTGCTGGCGGACATGATATAATTAAGGGAACTAGAAAAAAGAGGAGACAAGAAGGAGTTGGAGATGTTAGGTCTGAGCAATGATATGAAGAGAATGGCCACTTCCTGCAGGAAGCTCTCCTGAACTAACAGCCCCACCCTTCCATTGTAGTCTCTCACTTCACCAGAACCCTGGTCTTCAGAAACTGCACAGTTTTAGTTTGATCTTTGTTAATAAACATTGAGAAAATACCTGAGCTTATAATGTTTTACTTACTAAAGTCCGCCCTCTACATTCTCAGGTGCTGCATCCATCCATTCAACCAACCGCAGGTCAAAAATGGCCTAAAAAAATAAAAGGTTACATTGTTGTTAGGTTTACCTATACATGGACTCTGAAGGCTCACAATGGCTGCATCCGTAATGAACACGTACAGACGTTTTTACTGTCATTATTCCCTAAACAAAACAGTATAACCAGTATTTGCACAGCACTCACATGGTTTTAGGTATTGTAAGTAATCTAGAGATGATTTAAAGTATACAGGATGATATGCATATGCTATATGCATATGTTATGCCATTTAAAAAATACTTTTTTTTTTTTTTATCACTTTCAGAGAGGAAGGGAGAGGGAGAGAGAGATTCAAACATCAGTGATGAGAAAGTATCATTGATCGGCTGCCTCCTACACGCCCCACACTGGGGATTGAGCCCGCAACCTGGGCATGTGTCCTGACCGGAATAGAACTGTGGCCTCCTGGTTCACAGTTGGATGCTCTATCATTGAGCCATGCTTGTTGGGCTGTTATGCCACTTTTTTTTTTTTTTTTTTTTTTACAAGGGACTTGCATCTCTATAGATGTGGGTATCTCTGGCAGATGCTGGAGCTTGGATTTCAGATGAAGCTGGTGCTATTCGGTGGGAGGGAAAAGTCCAGTTGGCAGGACGACAGTAGGTGCTTGCCCCTTACCTGCTCCCAAAGGACAACTGAGCCGAAGCCCCTTGCTCTTCTAGCCCTCACTGCTCTCTGAACCTTGCTTGGCACATTGCCGTTCTTTTCTTGTCTAGTTAGGAAAAGACAAAGATACCCTTCCCATCTGGACCTTTCTTAAACCATTCATCCGAAAGGCTGGTCTCCGGTTCCAGGATCTGAGCAGCTCGCTTGGCCAGAGGCCCCGCCACGGTGCACGGAACAGGCTCACATGATTTCCCTGGCTCTCGCTATGAGGGCTCTCCCTGAGAAAGCTACTGGGCAAGTCATTTTTGGTTTCAGTTCGTCCCTTTTTCTTTTCCACTTGGTCGCCCAGGGTGACATCTATGCTGAGAGTTTCTCCCCCGGGGACCATCCACTCCGGCACCGCTTGAGTCCCTGGGTGCAGATGTTCTCGGCCCCCAGTGCCTCCTTTCCCCAGAAGAGGTCACTCCTTGATTAAGAAAACTAGTAGTTTTACCCCAACCCCCAGCCCCCCGTTGCCATTCAATACAAATTTCTTTTCCTGGTGAATAACCAACGCCCAAATGGCCATTTAATCTTTACTAATGTTCTCACCATTGATTTTATCATCATTGTTATTCTGAAAAAATACTCGTTGCCCTGTGTGGTGATTATCACATCGGTCTTTGCAGAGATCTCAGCATGACAATCATTTTATTTCCTCCTCAAACTGACACTCTTGCTACTACTGAAGGACAAAGAGATGAACTGGCTTACATCAAGATTAGCAACAGCAAGCCCGGCTGGGGTAGCTGAGTGGTTGAGTGTCTACCTAAGAACCAGGAGGTCAGGATTCAACTCCAAGTCATGGCACATGCCCAGGTTGCAGGCTCAATTCCCAGTAGTGGGTGTGCAGGAGGCAACCAATTGATGCTTCTCTTTCATCATTGATGTTTCTATCCCTCTTCCCTCCTTTCTGAAATCAGTTAAACATATATACACTGAGTGGCCAGATTATTATGATCTCTGAATGCATAATAATCTGGCCACTCAGTGTATATCCTATATAATATAATATGCAAATTGTCCTCTCTACCAGATGTTCAACCAGTAGGCAGGCCGACCAACCGCCCATGTTCCCTCCCCCTGACCAGGCTGGCCGGACCCCACCCATGCACGAATTCATACATCGGACCCTACACACACACACACACACATACACACACACACACACACACACACACACTGAGTGGCTAGATTATTATGCATTCAGAGATCATAATAATCTGGCCACTCAGTGTAATTTGTTAAGACTATCAACAGCAAAAGTTAGCAGAGACCTTTGGTGGTAAGACCTACTCCTGATGACAAGTACTGAAAGGAAGGCATGAGGGTTTAATTGGCTGGGCCGCCTTTCTAAGGCAGGAGTGAAAGGCTGGAACACAGTAGTCATTCAAGGTGAGAAGCACCATCCTGTGAAGACAGACAGATAATCAGGGAGGTGATTTGAAAGCCAGTGGCTGGGCTAGTGGGTAGCTTAACAGTCTTTTCATCTTCAAGATTCCCAGAAAGTAAACAATGGCAACCAAGCTACCAAGACAATGGCAGCAGAAAAGCCTACCTAATCATCATGGGATGGAATAAAAGGTCAGGCCACACACCATTGATTCTTTGTCATTGAATGAAGTGCCTGAGGTACTTAGTATGTCATTCTGAGTTCTTGCTTTCAAGTAACATGTGGGGAAAAAGAATGGGAGGGAAGGGGGCAGGTAAGTGATTAACTGAGGCTCATAGCCCCAGAGGTTTTGAAGAGCAGAACCATTACAAGTCTAGTGATTAGAGAGGGGGAAGTTCAGCAATGATCTTGGAGAAAGAAGGGAGAATGGAGTTGAATACCACCATCGAAGCTGCCTTCGTTGTGAATGAATTGCAAGTAACCATTTAGCCTGGGAACATACACTCAGGCTTCAAAATCCCAGAAACAAAAGTCATACAACCAAGAGCTTAAATCTGAGAATTACCCTTCACTCATCAAATTCCAGCAGGTGCTAGGGAGACCTCGCCCAAGCCAATATACACCAGAATGACAGAAAGCTACATTCTCATCAAACAAGATCTTCCATTGGGAACAAGTCTCATAGCTTCAACGATCTGATTTATTGGCAAGAGTCAAAAAATGCTGAGTTCCTCTCCCTGGCAGTGGCAGAAACCTGGGAGAAGTCATAGGTGGGGTGGACCATATGCTCAGCACTCTTCGGCATGACACAGGACTTATCAAGGAAGGCGGTGGGGAGAGGCAGAGATTTCATAAAGGCTTTATAAGCCACAGCCACCTTCATAAAGACCAGCTGTTGCCATCAGCTCTATGATAAAGGCTCAACAGAAAGTTGAGCCGGATTCCTCTGTGTTTCCCAGGTCTTAGAAAGGCCCAGTTATCCTCCTTCATTTCTCTTCATTCAGACTCAGAGGGTTCCACGAACATGCAGAGGCTGCTCCATAGTGAGCCTCCAACCAAACTAGGGACTTCTTAGAAAGTACTGCCTGAAAACTGCTTGATTTTTAAGCCACAATAGCTGGTTATGCCCTATGAAAAGCTCACAGGTCGTCACCTCCTCGCCTGTTACTTCCCCCCACCCCCCAACCTCCTGGCCCCATCTGCCTTTTCACCATTTAGCCTCATTCTTTAAGAAAAAATGGCTTCTTTCTGAACACCGGGACACATGAAATAAGTCAAGGGCATGCGGGATGCTGCTCCCCTTAACTTAAGCCCCAGGGAAGTTGGTCCCTTTGAGAAGATTCTTCTCCTTGCCCTCTAGCCTTTCTTATGTGTATCAAGAAGTTTGAAAAATGGGGAGTATCGTCATAGATTTTTTTTGGGAGACACGGTAAAGCCTTTTGGTAGGACAACTAGGCAATATTTATCAAAGGCCTCAAAAAAATGCATGTCCTTTAAATCAGAAAGACCAGTACTAGTGACTTATTTCATGCTCACAATTTGGTGTGAAAATGTCAAAGTATAAGAATGTTCATCACAGAGTTGTTTTTAATGAGGACACATTAAGAAAGAGCCAATAGGTCTACAAATGGGGATTTGGTTAAGGACATTCTGATATATTCACATTATGTAATATTTAGCAGTCATTCAAAATGGTATAAAAAACATTTCATTAATCTGGCAGGTAGTTTATGATATATAATTAAGTGGAGAAAAAGATTTCAAAATAATAGTTGGGATAGAATTACATTTTTGTTTAAATATATAACAAATTATAACAGTTATATTCTCATAAATTTACCTATTGCGAATATGAAAAAAACTTGTGGAGTGATGGTTTTGGAATAGCGTGGTGTACAATTCCTCCAGTGGTGATGTCATTGCTGAAGTTTTGGCATTTTTGACATTAGGCAATTCTGCGGCCCTGAGCATAGAAAGGTCTTTTCTGAAGTGGGAGATCCTTCCTGCTGTCAGTCCCCAGGAAAGAGGTGTGTCTCAGAAATTAAGCATTAAAAAGAGAGATCCCCTTGCTCGGTCTTTTGTCCTCAAAAGTATAGGAGACTCATGCCGGGACCGGTTTGGCTCAGTGGATAGAGCGTCGGCCTGCAGACTGAAAGGTCCCGGGTTCGATTCCGGGCAAGGGCATGTGCCTTGGTTGTGGGCACATCCCCAGTAGGAGGTGTGCAAGAGGCAGCTGATCCATGATTCTCTCTCATCGATGTTTCTAACTCTCTATCCCTCTCTCTTCCTCTCTGTGAAAAATCAATAAAATCTATATATATAAAAAAAAAAAGTATAAGAGACTCATAACCCTTGAGAGTGAAAGAGTCAAGGTATTCTCAAAGCTTAATTCTGAGTCATTTTGTTTGTGCAATCCCTTAGGAAGTTGCAAAAGCTTTTGTCCTTTTGATCTGTTCTGGGGAGCCAACAATAATGACAGTAATAACGGCTGTCATGGGGTCGGGCTCTGCGTATCCCTTTTCTCCAGGCCTCCCCCAGCTGCGTGTGAAATGGAAGGGCACAGCCCTGTGTTGCAGGAAGGGACAGCTCACATTCCTGAGCAGGACACTAAGCCGGACGCTCTCCTCAGGCCTCTGCATAGATTCTCATCTGCTCCTCTCCACAGCCTTTAGCAATAGTGACATCACCTTCGCTGCACCACGGAAGACACTGATGAGGGCAACAGAGAGGCCAGTGACTTTCCCAAGGCCACACAGCTTGTTCATGGGGGACACGGAATTAACATTCAGGCAGTTCAGGCCTGGAAGCTCTGACTACTAAGCTCTACTGCCAAACCCCAGAAACATGAGAAGGTGGTGAATCCGCATTCAGATTTATCCAAAATCAGGAAGCAAGAGTAACACCAACATGAGGTGGCAGAGAGATTGAAGGGGAAGCCATCCTCCCCAAATGGAAAGATGGACGCCGGTACTGCTAGCTCGGCCCCCACCACCCGGCTGTCCCCAGGACTCTCCATCCATCTGGAGTTTGGGCCACCTGCTTTCCATTGTACTAAGAGAGGCTGCGTTCTTTACTAAGCCTGGATCTGCCTGTGAGATGTGTCCATTTGGTCCATCTGAAACCCCTTGCTAATCCAGGAACAGTGAGGTGCTGAGGTTACCAGGCTAAGGTGCTTCCAGCCTAACAGTAAACTTATCAATAAACTCTAAATTGCCCGGCCCGCGTGACTGAGTGGTTGAGCATCCACCTATGAACCAGGAGGTCATGGCTAGATTCTGGTCAGGGTACATGCCCGGGTTGAGGGCTCCATCCCCAATGTGGGGTGTGCAGGAGGCAGCTGATCAATGATTCTCCTTCATCATTGACGTTTCTATCTCTCTCTCCCTCTCCCTTCCCCTCTGAAATCAATTTAAAACTATATGTGTATATATATATATATATATATATATATATATATATATATATTTAATCTGTAAATTATGGACTATGGCAAACATGTGAACAGGGAGGAGATGAGGGAGAGGAGAGCCATGCCAAGCACAGCCTGTGGACACCTACATTTCTGTCACAGACTGGCAGGCATCATTCCCAACATGGTTTTAGGTGCCCTCCGGGGACTTCATGCCACTGATCTATGAGAAGGAAGTGCATGGCCTTGCTGCTGGAGCAAGCTAAGACATCTGAGCCAGGGATCTCTAGGACCACAGACAGACATTCCCTGCAGCCATCCTCAGCCCGTCTCCCTGTCCATCAGAACAGTGACAACAGCCGAAGTGGCTGTCGGGAATCAAATGAGCCTGGACCGTGGGCTGAGGCTGCCTTGAGACCCAGCACACTGTAAGAGTTCTACCTCACACTTTAAAGTTCACCTCTCCCCAAAGCTCCTTCAGCCAGAGAGCAAACATTCACCCACAGGCCCCGCTCACATACACTCAAACACATACCCTCACACACGTGCACAGACTCTCTCAGAGCAAATATTATTTTAAAATGCTCGAGGGCAGTGACCTGAGGGTCTATTGAACTTGAATTACCGCAGCAGCAATTTTCCTTTCAAGCCAACATCAGATCCGATACTGATGGACCCGATGCTGTGTCACTCTGAATAAGGATTGCATGTGGCCTGCGTCAAATTGAGCCCAGCACTCGACGAATCCACAGTCAGGCTCCAGTAAACTCTCCTGTCCCTCTTAGAAATGCCCTGTCATTCAACTCCATTGGGCAATCATTGGGACTTCTTCCAAGAGAGAAGGGAAGCAGGGAAGCCACAGCTGACCTCCCCAGGGCTGTGAGGGGTCTCGGGCCCTGGAACTACAATACCTTCCCCAGGATAAATATGTCTGAAGTTGCCTAACTTCCCCGCCTGACCTAATTAGTAAACACCTTCAAAGGGATCAGGCTGACTTTTGAGACAAAGTCTGCCACACACAGCAGAGGCGAACAAATAAATATTGCAAGGGCACATCTGTGTAGGTGGAACGGGGAGGGGAGAGCAGATTAGAAACAGAGAGGAGTTAATGTTGGGAGTTCTGTTGTGCAACTGTCCTTGCCCTTGCCCCTCTGCTGGCCAAACTCGCCCTTTCTCCAGGGCTTCTGGGGACCTGGCTCCCAGACACCCAACCACCCAGTCTCCAGAAAGAACTACCCAAGTGCATGGACTCAGCCTGACCAGAGCCCTGGTCACTGGATACCATGCTGGTTTGGAGATCTAGCTAATGGAGAACAGTGCCACTGAGTGTCCACACAGGTGGCTGCTAGTGGTGTTATGGCTGTTTTAATCCATCCAGTGCTGGCCCTTCAGGCACGATCAGCAGTTCTCCACTGCACCTCTGCAGAGCCAGCCCTTCTACAGCGCTTCCTGAGTCTTCATGCTTTTTCAGTGGCTGGAACAGCAACTAATGAGACCTCCCAGGTCACGCAAAGGCTTCAAAGGATTTAAAGTCCATGGTGCAGTGCAGTACCAATGAATGACATCATTGGTTAGCCTCCAGGCGGACCTAGAGCAGAAGCGTTGACATCACTGGATTTAAACCACCAAAGCCATACTTGGAGTTGAAGTTCAGTTCTCTGGAGGAGACCAGAGAGGTAGACCGATATCAGGTTCTTTAATACATTAGATTGCACATGTCCCAGGGATAAATATGTCTAAATATTACTTTTCTCATTTCCCAGAGGAAGCTGAGATCTGAGTACATGGGTGGACCACATATGCTCCAGTCCGCTTTGTTTTGTGTTTGTTGTTCATTGACTTGGTTTGGCTTTTCTGCTGTACCATGTATATGATTATTCACTCAGCAAAAACTGTAAAATACTTGAAGGCAAGGATCTTGTCTGTCCTCTTTCTACTCTATTTGCAATGCACAGCTGAGAACTGGGACAATATTCATTCATTTGTTCATTTATTCATCCATTTGCTCAATATGTATTTATCATACATTATGGACATAACAATGAATAAGACCAAAACGTTACCTGTTATCATGAAGTTTACATTTTAGCTGAGAGAGACAATCAATCAATAAAGAAGCATACTAATGAAGGAAGGAAGAAACGGAGAAAAGAAGGAAAAAAAGGAAGAGGAGAAGGAGGAAATAAGTAAATTATCAAAACTTCATGAATGTCCCGCAGAGAACTGAGATTGAAGATGTAATGAAGAGAGGCAGGGTGGCATCATGGGTTCAGCATTCAGGACAGGGTTCTTGAAGGAGGTGACCTTTACACTGAGATCTGAACGACAAGGAGGACTCCATAGAAGGTCTAAGGGAAGAGATTGCAGTCAAGGAGACTAGGCAAGCCCTGAAGTGAGAATGAGCTTTAAGGGTTCAAAGAGCTGAGTGGCTCAAAGTGGCTTGAGCAGGTCAGTGAGTGAGAGGGAATTACACAAGATGATGTCATTGGAGTAGGTAGGAGGCAGGTTACACAGAGTTTTGTAAGCCAGGTTTAGACTCATTCATCAAATATTTGTTGATTGAATAAACGCACAGGCCTTGAAACACTGAGAGAATGTAAGTACCAATTGCCATTCAGGAGTTGACAGTTACATCAGAAAGACGAAAGAAATCTACATCTATTCACTCAAGAAATGTTTACTAAAGCCCAGTGTGTACCAGGCACTGCAGGAGATAAGAGGGACACCAGAGTAAGCAAGCCACACTCCCTGCCTTCACCCAGCTCACAATTTTAAGGAGAGACGAGCACAGTACAGGGTACTGAGGAAGCACTATGTGAACAATTGGAAAACATCCATCTCAGTTTGAAAAAAGTCAAGGAAAAAGTTAAGACAGCATGCACATTAAAATAAAAAGTCAAGGAAAAAGCTGAGGCAACCAAGATGAAAGAGTTCAGAGATCGGTTGGACCCTGCTGGCTGGAAAAGGTCAGGGGAAATTTGCATAGAGAATACTGGACTTGAGCAGGATCTTCAGGAATGCATGGAACTTGGAGATAAGAAGGAGGGGTTCCGGGCTAAACAGCAAACTCACACAGGTTTAAATCAAAGGTCAAAGCCCAAGTGGGGCATTCAAATCTCCTCACAGCCTCTATTCTTCCCAACCGGTACCTTCTCTGCACACATCTCTACCCCTCCATGCTCACCCTCCCTTTCGGCTAAAACACAACTGAAATGACCTCCTAACCATTTCCCACATTGCTTAGCATCCTACTCACTCCAAAATAAAAGTGTGACACCCCCCCCCCCCCTTCTAAGTAAGAAGACCATAGATAGCTTCCTGACGGTTGACTATCCTATGAAGGGATTCCTAATTATACCATATGTTTCATCTTGGGACAGTTCTTTTCCTTGGCAAAAAGATCCCTCCTTAAATGCAATGGAAGTTTGCTTCCTTGATACAGCTGTTCATTGATCCTAATTTTAATCTCTTAAGTATTTTGCTCAAATGTGATTGGGTCTGAATCAATACCAAAACCCTCAGAGCATATAACAATAAGCATTGATTCCTCACTCATGACCCTTTGGGCTGCTGGAAAGGCTCTGGTGCCCGCTGCACGGTGGTGGACATAGCTGTACTCTGCCTGTCTCTCATCCTCCTTTGGGACCAGCCAACTGGGACATGCTGTTATTATGGTGATGGCAGAAATACAGCAGAGTATTTGAGTTACAGGCACTCCGTAACTTCTGCCTACATTTCATTGGTCAAACCAAGCCATAGATCCAAGTCCAATGTCAAAAAAAAGTATTCAAGAGGAGAGTACACTCTGCCCACCATGGCAGGAATAGAGACAATGAGATGCAAATTGCAGCCAATCATTCAATTCACCATAGAAGTTACAAATAATCCATCCCACTTCTGCCACTATTGTCAAATCTCAGAAGGTGGAGCTTGTGCCCCTACAAACATCCTTACTTTCCAAGTTAAGTTTCCTTAACTTCTTTTCCAGGGGGTTTTCAGAACCCTTCTCCTTGCTCTAATCTGAACACATTCTAGTTTGTTAACATTCCTACTTAATTTTGTCAATCAGATGTGGCAAATCAGTGGGGATTTGCCATTACTGGAAAGTGGGTGCATCTGTTAGAAACTGATGTCCAATAAACACTCTAAAAGTAAGCTTCTGATTCTGTGGGCAGACCAGGCAATT
The DNA here is from genome assembly GCF_964339955.1 of Pipistrellus hanaki. NCBI lineage: Eukaryota > Metazoa > Chordata > Mammalia > Chiroptera > Vespertilionidae > Pipistrellus > Pipistrellus hanaki. The sequence continues at coordinate 45,130,236 of NC_140519.1, read as the reverse complement.
CCTCTAGTCTGGGCTGAGCATCAGGGCTCACTTGTGTATCTGCAATCAATCAGATGGCAAATGGGTGAGATGTTGGTTCGTATAGGATGGCCTCAGCTAGGATAACTGGGGTCTCTCACCACCTGGGTCTGTATTCCTCCAGAAGGCTGGCCAGGATTATTTACACGTTGGTATCAGGGATCAAGGATCCAAGAATGGAGGCTGCATGCTTGAGGAATAGATTCAACTGGCACAAATCCCTTCTACCACATTCTATTGACCAAAGCAAATTACAGGGCCAACCCAAAAACAAAAAGCAGGAAAGTAAACTAATATGCGAAAACATTGCTGTGTGTCTATGGCAGCCCTCACAGTGCTGGGCACACAGCTGGTCCCTGGTTGCCACAGAAAGTCACGCAAAAATAATCTACACTCAATGCAACACAATTCCAATGAGATAAATCAACGGTTCATGCATTTTTTTTTCCAGTTAAGTCCTTTTGCTTAAGATTAAATATGCCCAGCTGGTGTTAGTGGTTGTGTGTCAACCCATGAACCAGTAAGTCACTAGTTTGATTCCCAGTCAGGGCACATGCCTAGGTGGGGGACTCAGTCCCTGATGGAAGGTATGCAGAAGGCAACTGACAGATGTTTCTCTTTCATTTACATTTCTATCTCTCCCGTCCTCTCATTCTAAAATCAATTAAAATACACACACACACACACACACACACACACACACGTAATGATTTTTTAAAAAAAGATTAAATACTACATGAAAATCCAACATGGAAACCAGATGAACATGGATCTACTTTAGCTAGAAGAGAGGACATTCCTGAAGTTCTTCCTCCTACCTAACTTCTCCAATCCCCATCTCCCCCAAGGTATCTCAGGCCTCCTTGGAACAAAATTGAAAACTCATTGAGTGAAGCCAGCTTTGTGAAAAGGGATCCTCCATAAGCAATGCATCTCACAGGGTGACTTAGAGCACACAGCCTGAGATAATGGAGTCAAATGTTTCTCAACACGACCTCACCTCCAGTGCAATACACTCTGTTTTCTATTCTTTTAATTTTGAAATGTTGGTCATGAACTACTAAATTGATTTTATAACCCACTACACAGGTCATTCCCCACAGTTACAGACCAATGGACCGGATGACCTCTTGGAAAAATATTTCAACATTAAAACGATTGCCCTATGGTTCCATGTCTTCCATATCCTCAATTTCCATGATTTATCCTCAAGAATGAGGGGAGTCTGGTGATGGGCACCACCAAAAAGAGTAGAAGTTAAGTTCTAGATAAGCCATAATGATGTTCCCAGAATAATGGAGACCACATGACCTCGTGGACACTAACAAAATGAGATGAGACTTATAAGAGTTCACTAGAGAGTCTGACTCCCTAAGTTAAATCGTGCCAGTGGTAGCCTGAGTTCTTGGAACTTATTACTTAATCTATGAATACCTCAGTAACTATCTTATCTGATATTCTGGTCTAATATTAATATCTACCCTGCCAGATTACTAATAGCATTAAATAAGAGAGAATATAATGGGCTTAGCACAGCCAGGAACATAGTGTCAGGTTCTCTAAAAATAATAAGGAAGTAGATGGATTTTTTTCTCCCCAAAGTAGTAGGTTCAATCATAAGACAAGAGAAGGATTGCTGTCTCTGGCCTCTGCCCCTATTTTACTACTCAGAGGGATCTGAGTTCAAATTCTTATTCTGCCATTTATGAGTTGTGGTCTTAAATGACTCAGACTTTCTGAGCTTCAATATTCTCAACCGAGTTATGGAAATAACAAAACCTACCTATGAGGTTGGTTGAAATAATACAGGTAAAGCAGCCAGCAGTGTCTGCTGCATAGGAAATGCTCAATAAAAGAGGAAGACCCAGAGAGAGAAAGAGATCCCAATAACATCCAGAAAAAAAAAAAAAATCAAAGTGCTTTGAAAGCAACTGTTCATATTTTGAAAATAACTGAAAAACATTCAAGTTGTGTAACAAACAGCCTACCACAGCCAAATTGTATTGGTTATCTCAGCTATGACTTAGTCATCTAAAATGCAGAGCCTACTAAGAAGTTCCAACAACATGAAGTCACAAAATTCATCAATGTCTGGTGTGTGTGTGTGTGTGTGTGTGTGTGTGTGTGTTGCATCTGCTTGGCTGAGTAAACACAACTTCCTTTTGGTGCCGCAAAATTGGTTGGGGTTTCACAATAATTAAGGCAAGTCTCTGCCACCAAGAAAATCACTATAAGCAATCAATATCTCAACCTCACTCGCCTTTTTACTGAGCACTTACTATGTGCCAGGTGTTTTTACGGACATCACTTCACCTAATCCTCTGAGCAACCTGAGCACACAATGTGTTGTTGTTTTCCTTTGTAATATATTTTTATTGATTTCAGAGAGGAAGGGAGAGGGAGAGAGAGAGACAGACATCAATGATGAGAGAGAATCATTGATTGGTGCCTCCTGCAAGCCCCACACTGGGGATTGAGCCCACAACCCAGGCGTGTGCCCTGACTGGGAATAGGTTGATGCTCACGCACTGAGCCACACTGGCTGGCCACACAGGGTTTTTTATTCCCATTGTACAGTTGAGCATCCTGAGGCCATGTAACTGTTAAGAGGCAGAGCAAGAATGTGAATCCAGACCTCTCTATCAAAGCCAAAGTCCTCTGCCACTTCCCCAATCCTCCTCCCACAGATTAAGAATAGATGTAGGGCCGGAACAGGTTTGGCTCAGTGAATAGAGCGTCGGCCTGCAGACTGAAAGGTCCCAGGTTTGATTCCGGTCAAGGGCATGTACCTTTTTTGCAGGCACATCCCCAGTAGGGGTGTGCAAGAAACAGCTAATCAATGTTTCTCTATCATCGATGTTTCTAACTCTCTATCCCTCTCTCTTCCTCTCTGTAAAAAATCAATAAACTATATTTTAAAAAAAAGAAAAGGAAAAAAAAGAATAGATGTAGGTAAAGGTCAACAGATAGAACATGGCTTACGAACTGCCTAGCCCCTCTGTGTATATCTTAGAGGGGGTAGGGTAGGGGTTAAGAACAAGGACTTCTAACTTGGCCAGACCTCGCCTCTAATTCTTACTCTACCACTGATAACTCTAACATCCAAGAGGCAGAGATGATCATATGGATGTGTGATAGAAAGCTTTGTGAATGCGTGCACGTACACACACCACCACCACCACCACCACCATCACCACCACCACCATAGACTCAGTGCTGAGAGGCACCTCAGAGAACATCCAACCCAGTCTCCTCTGCCGTTGAGAGAGCCAGCACTGGGTGACAATGAGAGAATCGGGGTGCCCCTGCCTGAGGTCCCACAGGCACAGAGAACAGTCACCCTTCCAACAAGGGCCATCAGAGCCCCACCCCTGTCCGGTGCTCTATCAAGGGCCCATCCCAGCGCTCTGTACAAATGTGCGCAACTTTTCCAGTGCACTCCCCGGCTCAGAGGAAACGCCTGGCCCGATAAGGCAGCCTCTGCAGGAGAAAGCCCATCTCCCGCGGAGATTTTTGTCTGTCTGCTCATTCGCAGAGGTCACAAGAAGGGCAGGGGAATTCTCTCACGACGTGACTCCCGGGTCTCCACACCCAAGAATGCAGGAAGATTTAAACAAATCACACATCCGGCAAGAATTCAGACAGGCTCCCCGCTACATTCTGAGCTCTCCCCGCCCCCCCTGCTAGTGGATGCCATCAGCTGTTCCGTTGCTAAGAGACTGGAGTGGGTGGGCAAAGCCAATAGCCATATTTTTCCAACTTATCTGCAAAAACAGTTATGCCTTTGCCCCCTCCAGGGCTCGGGCTTTCTTAAGAACAAGATAAGACCAGCAGGCCCACGGAGAAAGTGAGAGTACATTTTCTCAAGAAATGAACGGAGTTTTTCCAGGACACCGGTGTCATCCAGCGGAGTGCTGGCTGATTCCGGATCTGATGCAATGTTCGGGAAAGAGCTGCTGAGCAAACATGACTCAACAAAATGTTCAGATTTGCATCCCTATCTCCTGGGGAGACGCACTTATCGGCACCAACAGATGCCGCGGCGTTGGTCGAAGTGTCGGGCTGCGTTGGTCATCGGAGAATTTAAAAGGAATTTTAAGACACCGGCAGGGGTTGTGGGGAGGTGAGCATTTGAATCACTCCGGGACTTTCCTTTTCGGTTGCATTCCAATCGGACAGACCGAAGCCTGGCAGAGCCTGCCATTGCTCAATGTCAAAAACATTCGCCTGGAATGCGAGACATGTGAACTTGGACACCCCCTGCAGCTTCCCTGGGAGGCCCCGTTGCAGCATCACTATAAACACCCCCCCTCCCACCCCCCGCCCGAGGTCCTGAGTGCTGAGCCGAGCCCGCGGGGGGCCAGGGGAGCCAGGAGGTGGCACATTTCACACAACGCAAGGCAGGGACACAGAAGTGAGCATTCCTCCCCCAAGGTCTTCGTACAGATTCATAGTCCACTCTGATGAGCAGAGCAGAGATGGGAAATGAGCCCTTGGGAACAGACGGGCGGATTTTTTTTTTTTTTTGCCCTTAGAACAAAGCAAGAATGTGAATTAACTTCCTCCTTCTCTGGGCTTGTACCTGGCAGTTGGAGGCAGAAAAACACACACACACAAACACACAACTACTACAATTGCTTCTTTCCAAAGAACTCTAAGAGTGATAGACACGGATCTCTAATTGCCTGCTCTGTTCTCTGCCCCCAGGGACCCCTTCCACCTTGGCTTAAATAGTTAAGGTAGCAGCCCTTACCACCTTAGTATAAATGAGAACATGACTCAGCACACCCAAAAGCCCATTTAGAAGCTGCACCATTTTCCACAGCTCTGTGCCCCAGACAGCAAAGGCCTAACAGCTGGCAGACCACTTGGGAAGTAACCATATACAAATCACATCACCCCCTTTGCCACCCCCAAAGCTGGCACTGAAGAAAGGAAGGCGTCACAGGCAGTGTGCCACCCACAGCCGAGAACGGCGGAGTTGAGTGCAGGGTCCCACGCACGAAGGACAGGATACACAGGTCTGAGAGAATAAAACACCTAACCTACATCAGACAGGCAGATGCTAGGAACTTGATGGCTTTGTCCGACTGAACTTTCACAACAGCCAGCGAGGTGCCCGCAATGCCTTTTCGGATGTACCATCTGTAGGGTGGAGGAGTCAGCACAGCCTCGGAAGTCCCTGCTCCACGGAAGGTGACACTCACTGTGAGAAGAGTGATGATCCCTCAGGCTAGCTGTCACAGATGGTGCAATCCTTCACACAGGACAGCAATTAGCTGACAGAACGCCAAACCCTTGTCACCCTTCATTCCTAATTGCCCATCTGGGCTGGCAGATTTGTTTACCAAAAAGGCACTTGGAGTAACAAGTGAAAGGGCTGTTCAAAGAAGATTCTAGAATGCGATTGAGTGTGTCTCTTTGGAAAACGGGGAAGGTGGGCAAGAGATCATAGGCCGGCTGAGACCAAAGGCAGGACATTCAGAATTGAGCCTCCTGCCCTTTTAACCCCCAGAGCTGGGGAGGCGGAGGCGAGGAAGGAGGGGTGAAGAGAGAGGATTGCAATACACCGACTCCAGGTCAGCGCCCATTGTTGTTTTGATGGTGAACCGATTGTGTGACACAGACTTTTATCCTGGACATCAGGCTCCTTGTTCCTCCTTCATGGGCTGATAAAACTTGTGCAACCCCCTGCGAGTCATTTCTCCCCCACGCGACAAAGCGCTGAACCCAGGGGTGGTTCTGGGCCACGGCTGTGATTTCTATAATGGCATTCGTGAGTGATCTGTTAGAAGACAGGCTTCGGTCATATTGACATGTCGTCAATAGCGAATGCAATGTCACATGAATATCTAGATTTGTCTTTTGAGCGAGTAGTAAGAGACTGTGTTAAGTTCTTCCTTGCATTTAAAAAAAAAAAGATATTTTATTGATTTTTTTACAGAGAGGAAAGGAGAGGGATAGAGAGTTAGAAATATCCATGAGAGAGAAACATCGACCAGCTGCCTCCTGCACACCCCCACTGGGGATGTGCCTGCAACCAAGGTACATGCCCTTGAATGGAATCGAACCTGGTACCCTTCAGTCTGCAGGCCAATGCTCTATCCACTGAGCCAAACTGGTTTCAGCTCCTCCTTGCATTTTTGAGAACATGGATAATGCCATCTACTGTGAGTAGTTGCCCCTTAAGTAGAAAGATGCTTGGTCATCAGTTGAAGATCGAGGTGATCACCGCCAAGTTAAACTTTAGCACTGTTTACTGGGCCTTTAGGAAAATCACCAAAAGAAAACTGTCAGCATTATGCTCCTGACGCCCAGCACAGTGCAAAGCACACAGTGGAATAAATCAGTGGCTCAGTGGAACTCAGCTTTGATAGACTGAAAGGACATCTTTCTCTAATGCAGTGGTTCTCAACCTTCCTAATGCCGTGACCCTGTAATACAGTTCCTCATGTGACATTACCATATGAATGGCAATGTCAATATCTGTGTTTTCAGATGGTCTTACAGCAGTGGTTCTCAACCTGTTCTCATAACAGTAGCAAAATGACAGTTATGAAGTAGCAATGAAAATAATGTTATGGTTGGGGGTCACCACAACATGAGGAACTGCAGTAAAGGGTCGCGGCATTAGGAAGGTTGAGAACCACTGCTCTAATGAGTGTTGGAGGTTTTGTCCAACAGGACCACCTGAGACTGTTAATAACTAGGGGCCGTGACCTCTTGTCCCCTCCTCCTGTATTTCCTATGAGGATCAATGTTGCTTCTCTTCTGTGAAAAGCCTTTCCCTCATACTTACCTGGAAAACTCCTATTCCTGGTTTGAACCCTTCTCAAATATTTACTCCGCTAAAAGCCTCTGCCTGCTCCAGCTTCCTCTGGTGAAGGAACTGGTCACTTCCTCTCTTGTATCCACCCTGATACATGGCACACAGCACAGTGCCTGTCAAAGACTATAATTTTGATTGATGAACAAACACGAATGAATAAATGGTTGTTAAGAATACAATTGGAGTCGATGAATCTATAGCAATGAGGTGCCTACTAAGTATAAAGCACTGTCCTCTGCCTTCAGTTAGAATCACATTCCACATAAATGTCTTGGTGGGTGGCTGGGAAAGAATCTATAAAATGACAATCCATGTAGCTTTTGTGATATCAATTCCAAAGCATTTGAATTGACCCCAAATAACGTTCTATAAAACTAAGGAGCCAGCCCTCGCCTGTTGGCCCAGTGGAAAGACTTAAGTGTCCTGGATTTGATTCTGGTCAAGGTACCTTGGTTGCAGGCCTGATCCCTGGCCCTGGTCCGGGCCCATGTGGGAGGCAACCAATCGATATGTCTATCACATCCATGTTTCTGTCTCTCCTCTTCCCTTAAGTCTCTAAAGATGGATGGAAAAAATAGCCTTGGGTGAGGATTAACAAAAAATAAATAAATAAAATTTAAAAAGCAGTCAAAAGTAATGCCAATCCCATCCCTTAAATATTAACCATCCATCTCTGAAGGACTTCCACCCACTCTCTAAAAAATAAAGGAAGCAGAAGCAGCCACCTTCCTCCTTTGGGGGCAGCCTGTGTTTTAAAATATGGTTGGTCATTTTCACAAGTATCTTTGACTCATACAGTTTGTCACCCAGACACATGTTTCCGCCTGGGTCTGTCCCTTTTCCCTTGGAAGAGGAAGAATCGTTCTAACCCAAGGGACCGCGACTTCAGGATAAAGAGCCGGTCTAGGGTGCCATCCTCCAAAGCAGAAGTTTGGGGACTTGCGTTAGAAGCTTTAGGCACGTGGAAAAGCTAGGCCGTCACGAGGTTCCTCAACCACTTCCAAACCCAGTGGGCATCTACACTCCTAACGCCCACCCTGGGCAGAAACCACGAAGATGGTGGAGTCCATTTTTCTCCTGTGGAGCCAGCATTTTATTTTCCTCCCAAAAGTCACGTGAACATGGAAGTCACAGCGCATCCATGGCTTAGTGAGGAAGGCTGACCATGCAGGTCTCAGATCCCTAGGGAAATGTCTGGGAAGGGATGCGGGGAACATTCCACTGTGGCTATCTCTGGAGATGTGAATGGGGTTGGAGGGCAACGGAAAGGAATTTTTACTATTTTCTCTATAAGCTCCTGGATAGTTTGATTTTTTTCCCCCACCACAAACACATTAATTATAAAATTTTAAGCCTGTCCAGTGTGGCTAAGTGGCTGAATATCGACCTATAAACTAACTAGGAGGTCACAGTTTGATTCCCAGTCAGAGCACATGTCCAGGTTGTGGGCTCGATCCCCAGGGTGGGGCATGTAGGAGGCAGCCGATCAATGATTCTCTTTCATCATTGATGTTTCTCTACCTCTCTCTCTACCTCTCCCTTCCTCTCTGAAAACAATATATATATATATATATATATATATATATATATATATATATATATTCTAAATTTGTAAGTAATAAACTTGTTAAAAATGAAGATACAAAAATGGGTATTGGGCCACTTTGACTTCCAAAGCTCTCTTTGTCCCTGGCAGCACTCAGAAGCTGGACTGGGTGATTTTCCCACTGCAGGCACGGAACCTCTGGGTCCAGATTCTCTGTCCATCAACATGTACCCGATCACTCCAGAGGGAAGGGGAAGCTGGCTGGGAGAGAAGACGCAACTAAAGATGGGTCCCAGTGCTGGGTTGAGCCTTTCGGTGGCATGATCTCATCTTGACCTTCCTAAAACCTCCAGCGAATAAATACTACTAGCTGCATGCTGAGGATGAGAAAACGAAGTGCAGGGAATTTAGTCAGGTTCACACAGCTGGTGAGAGACAAGCATGGATTTGAATTCAAATCCGCCAAACATCCCAGCGCCTGCTGGTGACGCTGTGCTTCGCACTCCCTTCCAATGCCGGCTGTCCTTCAGCTTCTACCAGGAGTTCTGGCCAACGACTTCCTCCCCACACCCGTCCTGGCCACTCCACTTCCCCACTCTCACATCAGCAAAGTCACTGTCTGAGGAAGGAAAATGCAAAACTCGTGTATTTTACTAACCCTGGGGCTCAGGAGGTGAACGACGTGTGATTGACAACTTCTCACTGGCAAATTACCAGGCGTATTCTTGGACTTCCTCAAGTCAATGGTATGATTTGAATGCTCAGGTTTCTCCTCCACCTGTCTGCTCCATAATAAGTTCCCTCAAGTCCAAAAAAAAAAAAAGCACAGCTAGGTCATTGAGAAGACACGACCGGTATGAAAATGTCGGGGGGTTTTAGTCAAAGTGGGTCCAGAATGAGTCAGCAGGGAGATGTGGATGACAGAAGAACAGACTGTGACTTACAAACTGAAAGAATTCAAGTGATAAGAATGTCCTTCCCTTTAGGTAGGACAGGCGAGTGCCCTTGTCTCTCTGAGTCTCACTTTCCTCCTTTGTAGAATGGAGACTGTGAGGGAGACTATGCAAGTCAATTGCTCAGCAGAGAACCTGACACATAGCAAGCTCTCCATCATTTTCTCAACCACACTAAGCGGAGGCACTATCAGTCCACCTATTTTACAAATTATGAAACTGAGGTGACAAAGCTCTCAAGTGGCAGAAAATAGACTAACACCAGGTCTGGCTGATTCTGAACTCCATTTTCATAACCACTAAACTATTACTTCCTCCCCCAATAGAAAATTTAGAACAAGAAGAAAAATCCCCCATCATCTCCTGACCCAGATATAAACACATTTAAATACTTTTAAAACACTTTTAAATACTTTCAGACTTTCTTCCCCACAACTGAGGGTCATACAGTACATTCTTTCTTACAACCTGCTTTCGTATTTGCCAATACACCCTAACCATCTTTCCAGGTCAATAAACTCTTATTTCTAGTCTAGACATTCTTTTTTTTTTTTTTTACAACATATTTTTATTAATTTCAGAGAGGAAGGGAGAGATACAAGCATCAATGATGAGAGAGAATCATTGATCGGCATAATGCACAATGCATACTGATCCTGCACAATGATCCTGCACAATGCACACTGGGGCACTAAGCCTGCAACCAGGGCATATGGCTTGAGCGTCATAAGTTGACGCTCAAGCACTGAGCCACACCGGCTGGCCTAGATGTTCTTGATAGCAATTTAGTATTTGTTTATAGGGACTATAGCTGTGCTTAATCTATCAACCAATCCCCTGTCACTGAATATTTTAGTAGTTACCTTAAGTTTGTCACAAGTGTAATCAATGCCCACTCCCGTAAGCATCCTTGTTGCTAAATCTTTGTCTTAATTCTTACCTGGTAGGAGGTACAGAAGCACTAGGGCTGGTTCTAGGATGGCGATTGGGTGGCTAATGAGAATTTAAGCCTCATTTCCTGAGAAAAGTATGGAGGAATGGACAGGGACCAACTTATCTAGAGAAGGGAGACTCCAGAGGCAGCAGTGGGGAGAGGACCGCTGCCTTCAGCAGCTGCGGATATACCGGTGGTGAAGTGACTGGACTTTCTCCAATGGGCTTGAGCAAGGAGGATTACAGGGCAGTAGGACTCCTCTAAACATGGAAAGCACTTTCCCACAGATCCAGCTGTCCAAGGACATGTTGATTAACCTGCCTCAGGAAAGGTAAGTCCCCCACCATGCACAAAACTCAGTTATATAATGACCTCCCCATTCTTCAGGGAGATTGGAAAAGAACACCATCAGTCCTAATAGTAGCTAAAATCTAAACTCTGACCTCTGACTTAGTGACTTGCAATTAAAGGAGAGTGCCTTCCAAACGACAAGTACATGACAAAGACCATCGTGTTTAATTCACAGAACAATCAATTAGGGATGGGTCGAAAGAAGATGAAAATTAATTTCTCTTAATTTACACAGCTGGTAAGTCCTGGGAATTCAGACTTAAGATTTTCTTGAGATCAACCAAAAGACATGTATGCATGCATATAAACCTAACCGGTGGTCATGGACAACAGGGGGATAGGGTATGCGTGGGGAGGGGTTTGAGATGGGAATGGGGGGAATGAGGACAAATATGTGATACCTTAATCAATAAAGAAATTTTTTTAAAAATATTTTCTTGATACCAAAATCCTGGCAGTCAGATACAATGATTACAAGCCTGGATTTGAGAGGAAAACAGACTTGGGCTTAAGAAAATTCCTTCTCTTGCTGGCTGAGTAACCATGGACAAATGACTCAACCTCTCTGAACCATGGGCTTCTCAGCCTTGGCAGCAGGATAATAATAGCACCCACTCTGAGCACGACTGGGAAGACTGAAGGAGTTGAGTCATGTCAAATGCTCAGCACAGAGCCCAACACAGAGTAACTCAATAAACGTTGGGCAGCATTAGCTAGCTGGCATCTGCTGAAAGAAAGGTCTAGAAGGAAAGTATTAAGGTAAGCAGACATCGTTCGGTAACATATGACTTCTTCTCCCCAAAAGAGCCCACCTGTGTTTATCCATGAAGACCTTTGGCATTCACCAGTGCCCAGAGATGAAGTCTAGAGCACTGACTCACACACTCCACTTATTCATCTATTGCTGGGCTCTGGCGTAGGTGCCATGGCCAGAATGAATGAGCAAGATAGAGGGGACTCTTGGCCTAATGGAGCTCCCAGCTTCCTGGAGGAGAGAGATGGGAACACATGACGATAGTCGGAGGCAGATTTCCCCACTACAGGGGAAAAGCAAGATGTTATTATAGAAGCACACTGCAGGGCACCCCGCTTTGTCAAGGGGAGTGAGGGTACGCTTCACAAGTGGGTGCTATCTAAGCTGAACCCTCAGAAAGAGGAGGTGGTGTCCAAAAGCAAGGTCCTGGGTGAGAGGTAAGCACAATGAGACTTTCTCTGGAGGGTGATGAGGACCTGTCCTTCAGGGTTGAAGCCACGAAGTCATAGGAAGAGACTGGCATTCAGAGAGCTCATCAGGGTACATGTATGGAACAAGAGGAGCCAGCCTGGGGGCAGAAGCTTCTGGGAGAGGATGGAATTCCCAACCAGAGTGACAAGGGACACAGGAAGGGACTGGGTCGGGAAGACTTTGAGTATGTCTATACTGAAAGCGACCCCTGGCCTGTGGATTCTGTGTGGAGCCTCCCACTAGGCTATAAGAAGCTGAAGCAGGAAAGACGTGGTGTCAGACTCCCTTGTCCTTCCTCTTTGGTGCCACCTGCTTAAATCACTGCAACTCAGAGGATGCTCCTAGTAAGCAGAGCACATCTTTATAACTTCTGGCCCAGAAGGTGCAGCTGTGCAAAGCCTGGCCCTCCAGTGGGCATAGGGGAAGGAGAGAGGAGAGCTGGGAGAATTGGGGAAACCAGTTTTGAATAATAACAGGCCGCCTCTGCATAATAACAGCTTCTGGTTTACTGGGCACTTTCACAGACATTATCTCACTTGATTCTCACAGTAAATGGGGAGTTGGGGAGAGGCTGGGGAAATGGGGCAATTAGCATTGGCCCAACCTTTTCAAATTCGAAGGCTTGTGGCCAGAGAGGTTAAGTGATCTGCCCAAGATTACAAAACCGGTGAGCCTCAGAGCTGGGAATGCCAGGTTTAAGGCTCTAACTTCAGTGACTCGGCTCCCTCCCTTGGAGTTATTTTTTGGGGAGAGAGACAGAGGTTCTTCCTGCCTCCGGAGGATAACTAATGGGTGTGTGGCCATGAACTTCAAACGACAGGCAAGCCAAGGACAGAAGATCCCTGAGCGGACAGGGCACCGAATAGGACAGTTTTGAATGCTGTGGGCAGGGGGTACTGATAAAAAGAGAACATGACCTCAGCACATCCCAGGCTGAGTGTGGGCTAGATCTACCAGAGGCAGGAAAATACAAGGCCAGTGGCACTGTGTTAGGAGAGGAAGGAAGAGGGTCTTCTAAAGAGTTGGGGGGCCTCTGGATGGGTGCATCCCTCAGGACTCTGAAAGCCCAGCTAGATGTCAGGAAGCAAAAGCAAATTCCGGGAACAGTATCCCCAACCCCTGAGGGGAAGGGGCACTGAGGAGAAGTGTTCTTGTCATGTCACCAAAGAGTTGACATGAGGACTTCAGGCAACTCTGTGTTGGGACAACACGGTGAAATCCACAGAGCAGAAACTGGCTCACGTGGCCCTGCCAGCCCTGGGCACTGGCAGCTGACCACGAAGCTGTGAAAAGCTCCTGTTTCAGAAGCCATGGAGCCATGTCCCTCCCACCCAAGGGAACCGCAGAAAGGAATTTTTCAAGGATGATCCACAACAGCCAGTCGGGAGGGAAGGGCTTCCCAGGATTCTGCTGGAGACCCACGTGAAGATGGTCCTGTCATCTCCGTCCCGAAGTGGGGAGAACCAGGGCCCAGGAACCTCAAACCACAGGCATCCTTGGCACTTCCTGCATGCCCACTGTACCCCCCAGGCCTTGCAAAGCCCTTCATGCTCACCCCCATGCAGTCCTCACTGCAACCGGGCATGATGTTGAGGAAACTGAGGCTCCGAGTGGAGAAGCAATCTGCTCAAGGTCACATCTCAAGTGACCTGCGGTGCTGAGATTTGTTGGGAGGGCGTGCTCTTTCCACTCCCCACAAAGCCTGGCAGTTGGTGCTTGAAATAGCATGGCAGCGCGAGGAGAGGAAGGGGGCCCGGAGCTGTTTGGAAACTGTATCTTAAGCCACCAACTGACTCACTCCCCTTAATAAGCATCTACTGACAGCTGAAGTGTCTATCTGGGGGGAGTAGGGCTTTATAAAATAGAACTGCGAAGGGGAATCCAGAGTGGTAGTGACTGAGGCATGAATCAACGTGGTGACTTCCAGGTCAAAGCAGCCCCGATGCAAGAGGAACACCCAGTGTTATCTGACAAGTTGGGGACCGTGTCTCAGTTTCTGGCTTCCATCGCCAGCCTTCTTTCAAACTATTCCCTAAGATGCAAACGACTACAAGCAAGCCTCCTTCCCGGGTCATTGTGACATGGACCTCCACCTGCCTCACACTCCGCTACTGAAGTGGTCTCCACCAAGAAGGTCTTCTCTGTCTTCTCCGCCTATCTCACTCTGACTTGTCATTCGAAGCCACGTCCAAGTCCCTCTCTTGCCACCAGACCTATCTCACCTAATCTGTTCACTTGTGGATTCATTAAATCCATTCATCTGTTAAGTGTCTGCGATTCCTGGGCACTGGAAGACATAGGAATACAATGATAGAGGACATAGGAATACAATGATAGAATACTGTCCCTGGCCCCATGGCCTTGTAGGAAAGGGGAATACATGGCAATAGAGGGCAATGACAGTAAGAGCTTGCAGGATGACTTAATGTTACAGAAGTGCTCCACTCTTCTGGGTTATGGAGGGGTGAGGAAGGCCTCCAGAAGGAGGTAGCATCCTAGACATGTTTTGAATGATGGGCGAGATCAATGAAAAGTCATGGACTAGGAGGCAAAAGACTGTGTTTCAGTCAACACTCTGCTTCTGTCTGTGCTGACCTTGAGTAAGTCTTCTCACCTCTTTAGATCTCAGGATGGGGTTGGACTGACACAGAAGCCAATATCTCCCTTGCCTGAGCTCCGATTTCCATATTGAATGACCGTATAATTATTGCTCATCTTGCATCTTGTAGCCCCAACCCTCCTGTGCACACACTAGCACCTAATGTGGGGTCCGTGACTGAAAATCAAATGAAGTGACTAAGTAACATTTAGAGGAAATACAGTAAACCACAGGGATATAACCTGAGAAACTCAGACAGAACAAACAACTGAGTTTCTTCAATAAATATACTGTGAAGAAATGGGAGTTTTGTGAACCGAATTATGCCCTTCTCCCTTACACACACACACACACACACACACACACACACACACACACACACCAAATTCTTATATCAAAGTTTTAACCCCCCAGGACTTTAGAATATGACTACATTTGGAGATAACATCTTATAAAAAATAAGTAAATAAGTAAAAATAAGGCCTGTAGGACAGACCCTGATCCAAGATGATTAGTGTCCTTTTAAGAAGAGGAGATTAGGACACAGATGTGCAGGAGGCTCATGTGCAGAAGATGGCCATTGGACAAGCTAAAAAGGATAAACCAACCTTGATCTTGGACTTCCTGCCTCCACAAATGTGAGAAAATAAATGTCTGATGTTTGGATCACCTAGCCTGTGGCACTTTGTTATGGCAGCTCTGACAAATGAATATGGTGAAAGGAAACCTAAGAGACATATCAACCAAGTGCGGTAGATGGATTGTATTTAAATAACAACTCAAACAAAAAAAACTGAATCCCACACATACATCTGTTGAGCACATAGTAGATTCCAAATTAATATCTACAGAAATTCATTCACATTTATCCCTCACCTGGCATTCGTCCTGTCTGTACCCACCACACTATAGGCTCTGCTCTATTATTTAAGTGGGATGTTCTGGTTCCTATAACACATATCTTTTTTATTTCACCCACTCTCTGTAAAAGGACAGCATGGAGCCTAGTAAAAGGCAAAGTAAGTGCTGTCAGCTGGCTGTCCTGCCCCTGCAGGACCCCCTCCCTCTTCTCCCTCAACCTCAGGTCGCCCAAGATGCAGCTGGACAGCCTGCAGCTCCTCGGCGGCGTCTGCAGACCGCCAGGCCCACGGCAGCTGGGCCCGGAGACAGCAGGAGTCCGCGGGGACACGTGCTTCAGGCAGACGCACACCGCCCAGGCAGCCACTTTCTCCTGGCGGGTTGCTCCTCGGCATCCGCCCGTGTGTGTTTTGGCTTGAAAGCCTCTGTTTACAATCTGAGTCCAGGAAGGACAGGAACTCCACAAAAGGGATTCACAGAAGCGGGCCAGTGCCTCCGCTTCTCGTGTTTTTCCTTGTGCAAAGGCAGTGCTAAGACATGGGAAGTCACCGGCTGGACTTTGAAGCCACGCGGACCCAATTCCCATCCAGCTATCATCTTTAGTTACCACCCTTACGACTTAGGGCAAATGACATAACACCGGTAAGCCTCATATTTTTCATTTTTTTTAAAGTAAGACGAAGATACACACTCACCAGAGTCGGAACCACTATATAAGGAGAGTTGCATGAGGAAGCCCATTGGAAATTGGAGATTATTCATTACATTTTCAAGTGATGCTCCAGCATCCCAGTTCAGGCGGAGTCATAGACTTCTCCTGGACGTCACTCTCTCTCTAAGACAATGGACCCCTATTTTAACCATCCTAACTCTATATGGCATGAACCCACCCATTCTCCCCTCTCCTGGGGAGGGTCTCCACAGCAGGGCTGGTCATTATGAGCACAGACTCAGGCGTTGTCAGCCTGGGATGGCAGCCATGTCTCTACCACCATCAGGCTGGGAGGCCTGAGGCGAGCGACCTCTCTTCTGTGTGACTCTGTTTCCTGATCTGCCAAATGAGATGACAGCGGTAGCTGTGATACAAACAGCTCCCGACCCCCTTCCCCTTGCCATCTCCCAGGGGAAAGCTGGGAAGCCATCTCTCAGAGTTCCCAGCCTGCCTCGCAGATTGGGGGGTGGGGGGGAACGGTGACTCATTCTGGCCCAAGGGGTACAAGAGGAAGACTGCTGGGAAGTGCTGACAGGCCTGAGGGTTACATTGCAATGTCCTTGGGAAATGCTTAGGGAAAGGCCTGGCAAATGGAGCAGAGATGCCTGTGGAATGAACATGGGAAGGTGGAGACTGCACATGAGCCTGCATTCAGGAGCGGGGAGATGAGCGCTGAGTGGCAGGGGAAGCTTCGGGGTGGTGGATGGTGCTGGAGGAGAAAAGGGATGTGCAGGCTTTGGCCGGACAGGGAAGAGCACATAGTCGGGCGCCTTTGAGTGCTGGGCCTGGACACATGCCTCCCCGCCCCCCCCAACCCCACCCCCAGGCTGCCTTGAGACCCTCTCAGACGAGACCTGTCCCTGGAGGGAGGCCAAGGACAGGGTCAGTGCCAGGGACCCACCATTCATCCTCGGACTCATGAATTGGCCTCCACATCACCGGGTTTATAGCGAGAGCCTCCCAGTCGCCATGGTGTGAACAGGGCCATTCATCTCGCACTGCCTTGCGGCCTGCAGGCCAGACAGGGCAAAGCTTTGCGGGAAGCCCCAGGACACAGGGCTGCAAAGAGCGAGGTCCCCTGGGGTGCCCTGGTGGAGAAAGAGTAACCACAGCCCCACTCGGGGGTAGGGGCAGCCAAGAACCATGTCTGAAACCCCCTCGTGTACCCTATCCCCATCGGGCAGGCTGCAACGCCGTGTCTGGGCCCTCCGATGGTGTGGAGGCCATGGAGAGACATGATAAGAGGAAAACTGCCTCTGAAGAGACCTGCTCTGGCCAAAGAAACCGAGTCTGGGTGGCTGTCCCCCACCCAACCCATGAGGTAAAAATACTGAGTGGCTCTTAGGTGCCCCACCGAGGCAGCCAGTCACTGTGCAGAAGGCGTGCCTAGAGGCTGACGCTGAGCAAGGGTTGCTAACCCCAGCTTGGAGATGTCTCAAATATGTAAAAGGTTATATTATGCCGGCCTCTCAGTAGCCCTTTGAAAACATGTTTGCAATACTCCCAGTGTCCAGTTTCTTGTGGGCTTAACTTGGAACGCAAGGGCAGGAGTGTTCTCTCCACGGCGCAAGTCGGACTGGGTCACCTTCCTGCTCTGGCCCAGGGGGCAGGACAGGGCGGGAGAGGGGGCTCTGCTTTGAGGAGGAAGTCGAAGCTCAGCCTGGCCCATGTGCCCGCTGCTTCCCTCTTTCCCCTTTCTCTTTGCAGGCTGGGCGCCCCCAAACTAAAGTATATTCCCCAGACACGCAGTGATGCCCATCCTCGCTTATCTTACACACAATTTCCTTCGTTTGATGATTCATGGATTCACTGGACATCTATTAAGCACCTACTGCATGCCTCTGTGATGGCTACAAAGATACGAGGGAGAATGAGAGTGACTGTGTGTTCCCAAGGCCCACAACGACAAGGGCAGCAGTTCCCACACCTGACAGCACGTTAGAATGGCCCATGGGACTTCCTAAAAGCACCGAGCTCAGGCTTCAGTCCAATATCCCCGGATGGCAAGAAAGGGGGTAAGAGCCGGGACCGGTTTGGCTCAATGGATAGAGCGTCGGCCTGCGGATTGAAGGGTCCCGGGTTCGATTCCGGTCAAGGGCATGTGCCTTGGTTGCGGGCACATCCCCAGTGGGGGGTGTGCAAGAGGCAGCTGATCAATGATTCTCTCTCATCGATGTTTCTGGCTCTCTATCCCTCTCTCTTCCTCTCTGTGAAAAATCAATAAAATATATTAAAAAAAAAAAAAAAAAAAAAAAAGAAAGGGGGAAAGAATCAGCCAGCAAAAACTTTACCGAAGGCCCAGCCAGCCTGACTCAGTAGTTGAGTGTCGACCTATGAACCAGGAGGTCACAGTTCAATTCCCGGCCAGGGCACAGGCCGGAATTGTGGGCTCCATCTCCAATGTGGGCCGTGCAGGAGGCAGCTGATCAATGGTTCTCTCTCATTGTTGATGTTTCTATCTCTCTCTCTCTCCTTCTCCTTTCCTCTCTGAAATCAATAAAATGTTTTAAAATATATATATTACCAAAGGAAGGGGAGTGGAATTCAAATTTCGTATGTTACCTTGCTGGGAATCCACAGGGTAAGTGCAGAGAAGCTGGGCTTTGAGGCCAAAATGACCGGTTTCAACCTTAGGCACCCGTGCCCTCTGGCTTGCTGGGACATTCCCTCCACCACCACCCCCCCCCCCCCACACACACACACACACCTGCATCTGTTGGCAGGTAAAACTCCCAATAGTCCCCCTTGTCTCTTTCAAAGGCGCCCACGTTTGGCTGATAAACTGCACGGCCATCTTATTCTAAACTCAACTCTCTACCCTTTCCTCCCTGTGAGAACCTGGGGAGTGGGCTGCAACTTCCTCAGCCCCAGTCCCAGGGTCTGCCTCCCAGAGGGAGCGACACCAGCATTCGGAGGAGGACGGGGGGAATGAGATCACACTGCCAGGTGCCTCGGAAGGTCAGCACCTGACTCACAGATGCTGTTCAGATCGGATGCTCTGCCTGGTGGGAAGTGCCCTCATTCGCTCAGCATTGCTCCCAGACAAAAGAGACAAGGCCTGAAGGATGAGAACGCATTTGGATGAAAACAGAGCATGTCCCTTTGCAGTGAGGATGCACCCGAGTCAGCAAGACGCGGCTCAGGTGGCTGCCGACCAGGATGGAGTGAGGAGCTCAGTTACATGCACTCCGAACCATTCTGGACATTGGCTACCAGCTACTCGACGCTACTTTGCGGCGGAAACGTGCGTTGAAATAACTCAATTCCCCTGAGAGGGGACATCCGAGTGATATGCTAGAATTCCGATGTCCCCTGAGAGGGGACAGCGGAGTGCAAAGGGTTAAACTTCGGCTCAAGCTTCTAGAAAGCGGGACTTGGCTACCCTCCTGGTTGGCTGAAGGTTTCCATAGAGCTGGGTCCAATGCCGCCAGTGGACCCCGATGGAGGGAAGTGTAGGCTGTGTGGATGCCCAGGGCCAGGCAGAGGACAGAGTCGGACACATTATCTGCCGGGAAAACCACAGCCATGACACATGTGATGGCAGGAAGGATGGGTCTAGGCCTGTCTGGACAGTGACTCTGCCAGTGAGTCACCACTGCGCACCCCCTCCCCCCGGAAAGCCCCCTTCTAGGTCCTCTTTCTGTGCTCCCCATTAGCAGCTGTGGCCCAAGAGGCCCGGAGGAGAGGGAGGGAGGCGGGCAGGTCTGCCAGCTGGACGGAGTGAAGCTTGACTGAGCAGCTGGGAGAGGCGGGGAGAGGGGAGGGAATGCTGGCATGGCCGGCTCACTGGGCAGCAACTTACAAACGGCCAGATAAAGAACTGGAATAAAAACTCCAAATAAACAGTGGAAATTCCTAAACTTTCAGAGATCCTGAAGGGTTAAGGACTGCACCAAGGACAGAAGGAAATGCTAGGGTTTTACATAGGTCAGAAATCTCTTTGGATGAGGTTGCTCAAATTAACAGCCACATAAGCTTACTGTTCAAAGATTGGAGGTGTCCATCTGCGGACAAAGAGGACCCACATAGACAAGGTCTCTGTGGAGTTAGGTAAGGTGACCAGACGTCGCGCTTTTGGCGGGACAGTCCCGATTTTTAACAATTTGTTTGTCCCGCCAAAAGCAGGACGTCTGGTCACCTTAAGTTAAGGGTAAAAGGAAGACCAAGCCGGGAGCTACCCAGCCCTGTTGTAGAAAGACCCACGCTGGGGCCAGGAGAGATTCAGGTCTCTAGAATGATTCTGAGTTCTCTAATGTGTGTCTAATAGAAGAGATTCGTTCCCGTGAACTCTGGTAGGCAACATGATTATGGTATATTCTATACACAGAGAGAAAAATGATCTTAGTAGCTCTAGGTTCCTCATACCACTCGTATACAAGATCCTGTAATACCCATATATGTTTCTTTGAACAGAATTAAGTTAAAATATGCAAACTTTGCTCAGATATGCCAACTCTCTCTGCCTGAAGCGTTCTTGGGCCAGCCTTCACCTGACCAGCTCCTTGTCACGCGGGTCTCAATCCTGGGCCTTCTCCTCAGAGAGGCTTCCCTGGCTACCCTGCCAAACACGAGTGTCCCCTGGTCACCCTCCCTCCAACCTGCTGTCTATTTCTTGTCAAGTGCCTCCCTGGACCTTGCCCATATTTTGGTTCGCTTGTGTGTCATGCCATGACTCTATCCTTCAGTATGTAAGCTCCATGAGAGCAGGGAGGCATCTTCTTCTTGCTTCCAGCATCTTGCTCATTGTGTGGCACACAGTAGAGGCTTAATAAATACATATATGCTTATTTATGAAGGAATTAGAAAACTCAATCAACTTTGAAGTAGACATGAGTACCTGCAACAGCTGACACATGATACAAAATCACGTGTGATTTCTGCGGATAAAACCACAGATACTGCTAATATCCTGGGGGTTTGTTGCTTATGGACAAGATGGATGACTATGGCTCCAAGTTAGTGGGGGCCACTGCTGTGAGGTTCTGGTTCTCAGCCTTGGCTATTTGTAAAATTGAAATTGTAATGACTATATGACATGGCGATCAGGATTTAAGATCAGGATTTAGACTCATTAACCAGAATCTTGAAAGGCTAAGGTATAATGCACATTTTGCTCATTCATAAATGCATGCAATCATGCATATGCTCTCACATTCTCTCAGCAACATGATTAGGCACATACCTATTGGCCAGTACTGCCTGACAGGTACAGAGACATATGCCAGGGCCAGTGGCATCCGAGTAGTGGCTGACAACATAACCCATGACTTCCAGGAACTCATGGCCATGCACAGTGGTCCCTGACTTCCATTTCCACCCATGGCACACCCATGGCCATGACATTCACTGCAGGGAGAACCATTCTCTTTCCCAGCTGTCCCTGCACTAGCCCACATCCACGCAGCGACTTCTATGATCTCAGAGGATTGAGGAGGGAGTTCCTGCCCTGGCTTGTTCCTCCCCAGGAAAGAACGGCTTTTCTGGTTGGTGAGACTGGGATCAGGGCCGCTGGCTGGTACTGCCGGGCTATCTATTGCTTCTCTCACATTAGAGCCACCTATGTTCTCTTGCCTTCTGCCTTTGCCAGAGATCAGCCCATGAGGATAGGCATTGGCCTGAATGAGGGTGGTGGAGGGATAGGAGGGGTGGGGAGAGAGGCAGGGAGGGAAAGGAGGAGGAAGGCCTGAAGTTCTCGAGCTGCAGCTGGGTGAGTAACCCCATCAAAAGAGGAAGGAACAGGAAACCTATTCCAGATTCAGTTCTAAACCATGTTGTCTAATCCGTATTTACCGCCATCAGGCAAACAGTCCATCTCTACATAACTCCAAGGTAGAATTATCACCAAACAGCTTACATCATCCTCCCATGGCCACATCCAGGGTGACACATGACTCACCGTGCTCTAGCCACAATGCACCTTTTTTCCTCCCGTGCAAAAAATGTCATTAATTAAGGCCATAATTCATTATAATAGTATTTTGTTCAATAACTACAGGGCAGGGCAAAAGTAGATTTACTGTTGTTCATATGGAAAAATGCTACCAAAAAAGTAAATAATAATACAAAAATAAACTCTGTTTTGCATACTCACAACTGTATTCCTACTTTTGCCCCACCCTGTATGTATGTTACTTACATGGATAATTATATATGTGATATATATTCATAGTACACTCTATATATATATGTATTCAATATAACTGAAATTTATTTATAACAACAACAACAAAAGGTAAGAGATCCTGAGAATCCTCCCAAATTGATGCTCTGCAAGAAAGGTCATCATGAGTTGGGGGAATGGGAGATATCTGTAATACTATTAATAATAAAAATATATTTTAAAAATGAGCAGGACTTGGATGAGTGGAAGGGAACTGCAGGAGGAAGATACTGAAGGCTGCACAGCAGCCTTAGAATGCGGTCACCTCTCGGGAGGAAGAAGACATATTTGATGGGGGGAGGTCCACAAAGAGGATTTCAAGGGTCTCTGCCAAGTTCCACTAAAAGGACTCAAAATACCAGAAGCAATTGTGACAAAATGTCAACACGAGTTAAACTCAAGTGGTAGGCAAAAGGTGAGTGTTCTATTCCCCGTGCTTCTTGCTAAGTCAGAAGTATTGCATGACTAGAAGAAGCGGATGCTTTTCAGATGGCAGGGATGGCATGAGAGAGGGCAGAGGGGTGGGGAGATCTGAGACAAAGACAGACAGGGAAGCTCTGACTGACATGGAAGATTTCTCAGTCACTACCTGCATAGACTCTCCCCACTGCTGGGGGCCTGGAGCAAGTCAGGAACTGTCCTTGGTCCTGAATCAAAACCACACCCTTGGTCCTGCCTATCCCTGGTTATCCTAGAACTTTGGAGGTTTCTACTCAATTCCCCAGTGCTTATAGATTTCCTTGGTAGTCTATACTTCATATTTTTTTAATCCAATTTTACCTCACTGCTGAAAAAAAAAAAAACCGGCTAAGAGCAGAATTTGAGTGTTTCCTAGCCTAATAATAGTCTTTACTATTTGTCAAGTTATTCTGCATGCCAAGTGCTGTGATAGCAGTTTTCATACATTGCCTCATATTGCTATAATTACCCCCATTTTATAGATAAAGAGCCAGAGCCCATAACTGGCAGAGTTGAGATTAAATCAGGAATTAGCTAGTCACTCCCTGGCACAGGTGAGTAAGTCCTTCACTCAGCGGGAAGAATCTCTGTGACATCATGGTCTCAATGCTCTCTAGACGTCTTTTCCATTTACAAAACAGGGTTTGCAGTGGGACAGACCTGGGTGTGTAGACCCCACTCTAACAGGTATCAGCCATGCCACTGGGGCAGAGATCATTGAATAACATCCCAGCCCGAGTTTCCTCAGCTGAGAAGTGGTTATGTGAATAACGTGGAGTCGTCAGTAGATCTAAAACATGGGATGCACAACAAGGTCGAGTAGGATAACTGAGAAAACTCTGATGATGATGATAACAGCTGTCATTGATCGATCACTGTTGCCATGAGCTCTCTCAGGTACCTCCTGTGCATTAGCCCCAGTCCTCACGGTGTTTGTCTCCATTTCAAAGATGATAAAAAATGAGGCTCAGTGAGCCTTTTGTAACTGTCAGCTAAGTCCAATCTGAGTCATCCTTAACCAGATGGCCTTGGAGAGGCTGAATGGCAGGTAGCTAGAAGGTAGCCCACTCTTTAATTTTTCCACACTCTGGGCAGGTACTCTGATGAGCAAGCCCCACTCAGAGCTGGAGTCTATGGAGAGAAGATCTCACAAGCCAACACGCAATTTACCAAAATGCCAAGCATGATGGGACACAGTTTGGCTCCCCTGATGCTTGGAGGGCAGCTGCCTCTGGCT
The DNA here is from genome assembly GCF_964339955.1 of Pipistrellus hanaki. Taxonomy (NCBI): domain Eukaryota; kingdom Metazoa; phylum Chordata; class Mammalia; order Chiroptera; family Vespertilionidae; genus Pipistrellus; species Pipistrellus hanaki. The sequence goes on along the minus strand of NC_140519.1, from coordinate 45,106,355 downwards.
CTCCCCATCTCTCTTCCGGAAAAAAAAAAAAAAAAAAAAAAAAAGCCAGTCCTCCAGGCAGGGGAAACCCAGTGCCCCAGTGCTAAGGAGCTAGGCTCCCTCCTCCTTTCTTGGCCAGCAGGGGAAGGGATGGGAGGGAATGGTGCCAAAGGTCACAGTGTTCCCGGTCAGTGTGCTCCAGTGTCCAGGCAAGAAAAATGCTGCAGGCTGCTCCACCTGCCAGGCCTCCAATGAGCTCCAGCTGGGCCTCGGCCTCCACAGCAGCTGTACGCTGCAGGGAGGGCCCCACTCACCAGGCATCTCTTTCCCAGCCCCAGCAGCAGCCTTAGGAACCTGTGACGACAGTAAAGTCATAAAGCACACACCAACTGCACAGAGGTGCCCTTGCTCCCATAGCCTCTGGAAGTCAGCCACGCATGCCCCCAACACCAGCTTTCACAGGGAAAATAACATTGCTACTCTCTCCAGATCTTCCTTCCTTCCTTCCTTCCACCATACCTGTAACTTCTCCTTAATTTGTTCAATCCTGGACTTCCCCAAAAGGTCCACTGTACACCCACTATCTGCCTGACATGGGGTCAGATAAAGGTTTAGGTATAGAAATGAAAACATCATTGTTCCAGTAATGGTAGAGTTTATAGAGGGGAGAAGACATCAAGCAATAAGTGAAGGGATTACTATACAATTAACAACTGTGATGGGAAGTGAAAGAGCAAGGTGCTATGGGAGAGAATACCAATCGTGCGACCTTCCAGTTGGGAGGTCAAGCAAGGTCTTTTTAAGCAGGGCAGTGCGTTTGAGACTTGAAGGAGCAGCAGGAGGCAGCCTTGTGAGGCCAGCTTGAATGTGCGTAAAGGTCCTGAGGCAGGAGGAAAAATATATAGCAGAATGGGTAAATGTGAATCTATGATCTAGCTATGGGACCCTAAAAATATATGTGAATTCTTGATATCTCCATTTTCTCAAGAGTAGCATCAGGTAAGAATTCAGAGACTGAGTGCTTTTGAGCTGATTAGTCTGCACAAATTAGAAGACAAAGAACCAGAAGGCAAATATTCCTCGGTTGAGGATTATGTTAGCAGAGGTCCATGGTCTCCTACCAAAAGGGATAGGGCAGCAACTGCTCCCTAACTACAAGGTGCATATTCTTGTGTCTTCAGCGAGTCCTCCTCACCATTCTTCACATTGTCCTAGAGAGAAATTTGTGTCCACATAGAAGGAAAAGTTAGAGAAGGAGGGAGGGAAGTGCAAGTTTCCGCCTCTTTTCTCCCTACCACTGGTTACACTGGTCTGCACATCAGGGTCTTTAACTAGAAATGTCACCACCCACATGCTGGTGCTTCCTCAGGTCCCTGAGCCTAGCCAACCAGAGCAAACCAGCTAGCTCAGTGTTTACCTCATACTGCAAAATGGGATTACTGGCAGACCCTACTGCCTGAGGTTGTTCTCTAGAACAAATAAGAATGCTGATGTAAAGAGACTGACACAGGGCCTGGCACATAATTAGGGCTTCAAGAATGTGAAATGTTAACAATAATAATTGGTAGTTATAAGTTATTACCTGATGATAGCAGATAATCACCATTATTCTCCCCCCCCCCTTTCTCCCTGCAGGGGGCGGGGTGGGGGCACAGTTGGGAGTGCTCAAGAGCACCTGCTAGTTCAGTGCCCACTGTCAATTTTTGCTGATGCATCTTTGGCATCCTTCCCCCACCAGAGAATACAGTTTCCCAAGGACTGAGTCTATTTTTGTTTTTGAAGAAGGAAAACAAAGGCAAGTGCCAAAGCACTGACTTCTTTAAAACAAGACAGGGCCCCCAGACAAGGCCATGGCCCTGGCTTTTAGGAACTGGGAGGGACGTGTACTTTTCAGTAACCTCTTGATGGAAGGTTATAACAGCATCTCGCATTTGTCAGTCAAGGACTCTTGTCTTAGCACAAAGGGTCAAGTGCTTCCCTAGTTGAGATTATCTTCCTTTTAACAACATCAGAACATCAGCCTTGGTCCCTGTTCCCCAGGCTCCTTCACCCCTCCTTCTGTAAGAAAGAGCCATTCTCCATGAACTCTTTGATCTCGAGTACATTACCCAGGACACAAGGCAGCCACCATCTGCGCACCTCTCCGATAAATCTCTCATTTCCCCCAGCCCAATCCAACCCAAGCCCACCTCGATTAGTTCATTTTTTGTATTCCACAGAAAATGGTTGAGCATTCAATGTGCCAAGGACAGTGCTAGACACTCAGAGACAGACGTGTTGAATAAGATACAATCTGTGTGGTTTTTTTTGTATGTGTAAGCCAGACTATAAATAGAAGGTTTCAATATAATGTGTTAAATGCAGTTGGAAAAGAAAAGTGATGACTGTAGGATCCCGGATGAATCTCTGGAAGAATCTAAAAGGAGGCTTAGCCCTATGTGCAAGTTCAGCCTAAGTTTAAGAAGAGGATGCCTGATTCAATCAAGAAAGGAAATGACTATTTTTGTCCATCACTTTGCTAAGTCATTCATAGTATAAATGAAGCTGCCCTACCCTCAACTCCCCCATGTAACTCCATATGTGCACATTTCATGATGTAATACCCGGACCAACTCCACGCTCCACGCAGGCAGAAACCAGGCCCACCATGTCCTCTGCAGAGCCATAGCACTCACTCAATCAGTATGCATCACATGGAATAAAACATCTTTTAGGACCTAATGTTATGAAGGCCTCATCCTAGATAATGGTGATACAACTTAGACAAATATGCATAAAGAAATAATTAACAAGAGAAGCTGGCAAGTGTAAAGACTAAATGGATGATGTAGATTGTAGACGTTATCGTATTATGTTCAGCTCCATCCAATTAAATCCAGCCCAACAAATAAGAAGTGTGTCTTCTATGTGAATGGGATGTTCTATGCACAAGAGAGGCGGTATCAGTCAATCTGAGAATGGAAGCTCTGGTGCTCAACATGTTAACCTAGAGGAGCGAATGCAAGTGCATAAGATAAAGGTCTAGAGAAATCAGAGGCTAGGAAGGTTCCAGAGGGATGGGGGTGGGGGGGCATCAGAAACAGATTTTAGGTGTTCAGAAGACTGCATCTGGACCACTTCCTACATGTGGGTTGAGATGGAGTGGCGGGGGAAGGGATCATTTCAGGAAGAGAAAATCAGAAGCAAATAGTAAGAAAGATGCGACATGGGTGTTGCTTTTTTGGAAAGTCTGGGTTGACTGTCCTTTCAAGACAGGGATCAGGAGTGGAAAGAACCTGGCCTCAGTGACCCACCAACTCTCCCAGGAACCTCCGACACAACCCTGGAGCCTCATGACTTCGGGCCTGAATGGCCCAGCTAAGATATTGGTCCTTTGGTTTGGATTCTCAAGACAATCAAAGCTGCGTCTTGAGAACATTGAAGGTGCTTGTGCAGTGGACATATGCTGCTTTTGTCTGCCCAGTCCCTCTGCTTCCTTAGAGAAACTTTCCCTCCTCTATTCAAACGGTCCTAATAGAACTGCTACCCCAATCCCTTCTCAGGAGTGGATACAATGAGCCCCATCAAAAAACCCAAGTCCCCTGCAATAATGACTGGCCTAGGGGTGGGCCCTTCAGAATCCTGTCCTGCATTAATATGTAGAGAGACACATCGATTGGTTGCCTCCCATTCATACCCTTACTGGGGCCAGGGATGGAGCCTGCAACCCTTTGGCTCTAACCACTGAGCAAACAGCTAGGGCTATTTTTGTGTATTTACTTGTTTATTTCCATCTACGATGATGGCCCTCTCTGGTTTCTTGACTTCTTGGGTGGGAATGTCAGAAAGTCACTTCTTCATTCCAAATGGCTCTGAGATGGGTCATCAGGATGTATTGACCCAGGGGGGGACTGTGTTGACAGAGACGAAGACAAGATCAATACAAGGTTTCCATAGCAGAGTTTGCAGAAGGTTGAGTTAAATGAGGACAGGTTTCCTGCATGCTTTCATCAGAAATTTCCCCTACACATTTATGAGACTTCCTTCCCGGCGTGTCTCTTTCTGAGCTTATAAAAGTGCTTTTAGGGGAGGTCTTACTGACTGCAAAGACCACAAATGGAAGTGGTGAATGTTTAAGCCCCTCCCTTGGAAAACAAAGCTAGCTCGTGATTTTAGAGAAAGGAAGAAGGGTCTGTTATCCTGGAAGAGAGAATTCCGGCTGGCCTCAGGAAAAGCCACAGCCCCTTTTCAGGTTGCACTTCCTCACCTAAGACCACAGTTAGACGACTGAGCAGTATGGGGACTTGACAAAGCTGGGAAAGAGGGCTCGGGATAAAGGAAAGCAGAGAGAAATAAAGAGGGCCCCTCCATGCCCTTCTCCACTTTCACTGAACGCAGGACAACCAGGATTGGAGAACCAGATCTGACACGTGGGAGCTGGGGGATCATGGGCAGGAAGTTCCTTCAACGGTCTGGGCCTAAGTGGCATCTGAGGAACTGCGAACAATTCTCTTTAGTTGGAGTAGGCAGTACTTGTGGGGATACCGCAGGAGACAATGGCGGTGATGAAGCACACATAGGTAGCAACAATAATAATAGTTATCATGCACTATTTCATTTGTGCCCCAAACTGCTTTAAATGCCTTAAAATATGAAACTCACATTATTCTCCCCACCAGTTGAAGTGAGTTATTACCATCCCTAGCTCCACTGACAACTGAGACTCGGAAAGTTACACATGAAAAAACCAACATCTGAACCCAGGAAGCCGAAGTCCAGGGTCTGCACTCCCACCCACTCTGCTCTGTGGCCTCTCCTGTGAGGCTGGAAGGATAAGCAGGAGTTAGAACATGCATCCATTTCCTCCGAGTGTCAGAACACATTATCACACATGGCGAGCTTTGAAACAACCGAAATTCATTCTAGCACAGTCTGGAGGCCAGAGGCCTATAATCCAGGTGTGGGCAGGGACAGGCTCCCTTGGAAAGCTGTACACAGGATCTTTCCTTGCTTCCTCCACATCCCGATGGCTTGTAGGTGCATCGCTCCAATCTCTGCCCCCATCTCACATCACGTTCTAATCTGTGTATCTCACCTCTGCTTAGAAGGACACCAGCCACTGGGTTGGGGGCCCACTCTATTTCAGCATGATCTCATCTCACTCTTCAACTAATTACATCTGCAAAAACCCTATTTCAAACTAAGGCCACATTCTGAGGCCCCAGGTGGACATGATTTTTGAGGGGACACTGTTCACCTCACTACAATCATGAGGCACATCAATTCTAGCTTATTTTATTGTAACTGAGGAGACAAAGATTTCGTATTTTTCAGTCAGGGCTCCTTGGGTTATAAAGTGATGGACATTCAGTTAAAAGTTGGCTTAAAGCATAACAGGAATTTGTGAACTGAGGTCACTAAAAATCTTAGGAATAAAAAATCTCAGGCACATCTTCTCCCAGGTGCCCAACGAACACCTTCTCTCAGCACCTCTCATAAGTCCAGTTCCTCTTATGTTGGTTTCCCTGAAGATGTATTCTCTCAGGAGATGGCAAGGTGGCCTCCATAGCTCCAGAATTAGGAGCCCCATGGCAAATGACCGAATTCACATGGGTTTTCATTTTATCTGCAGTTATTGGTAGAGGGTAGTTCATGGGGAATTATATCCTATCTTCCCATCAAACCCCAGTGAAGAAAATTTAACATTTCCTAAATATCTATAAAAAATCTCAGAAGTGCATCTGAGTGGACCAACTTGGAGCACATCCTTGAATCACTGTCGCCAAAGCACGAGAACACTCTAACTAGCCTGGATACAGGCCCACTCCCCTGGATCACCACTCATGTGGATACTTCAGGGATGGTTCCCCAAAGAGAAGCTGGCATGTTTGACCAGAAGAGAGGCTTGGTAGTGGGCAGGCAGAAACAACACATTGCCAATTTTAGATTCAAAAGAAGAAAGTGGCAGGGTTGAATAAACTTGAATTTTCAAAAGAAGGCGTCCAGGTGTCTTCATTACATCGAGTCTCACATCTCTAAACCAATGTTTTGCAAAGCAAATGAGATCTGGCCTCCTGTAGCACAATGGTCAGGAGCCCATTACTCAGCACTGAACTGGTCAAAGTTCCTTCTGGTTCATGTGGGTGAACCAGTCTCACCCAGTAAGACTGACTTCTCCTTGCAGGTATAAATATGATCCCTGTTGCTTTTTTTTTACTCCAGCTCTATGGTACCAAGAGCCTTCACCTCAAGAGCATCTATTTTATTTGACTTCCATCAGGGACACCAGAGTTCCGAGAGCAGACTCAGCTTAGCAGGGTGTCTTCATCCCACTCTGAGCATCTTAAATGGATTCTTTTCCCAGAGGTAAACCTAATTAGGAGCAATGGAACACCAAGGAAGCAGTCACATGAGTCCTCCTGCAGATGACCTTGATAAAAACTGGATTTAAAAAAACCACAAAAAACAACAACACAACAACAACAACTACGTAAAGCCTTTGAAAAGCATCCAAAAGCAAAAGCCAGAGGACAATTTAAACTTGAAAAATAAAAACACAACTGTGAGGAAGAAGAATTGAGAATTTGTGGCTTCTTAACCACATGGGTCAAATGTACAAACCCAAAGCCTGTGTGGCCCAAGGTGCCAGATATCAGAATACAGGGATATACAAGCAAGTGGACATTTAAAGAAGAATTCCTGGCAACGAGAGAAGCACAGAAGCAGTGAGATGCAGACACTAAGCATAAACTCTTTCCAAATCCCTGGCTGGCTGCTCACCTTTGAGAGAGATACGGAGGGGCCGCAGAAAGCATGCAGAGACGAGAAGGAAGTCTGTTCCTTCCAGATAGAGCTAAAGTGGGTGAGCTCCGTGAGTTTTCTGTTTTGTTGTGTTTAATTGAGTGCATTCCCACTTTTGCACAGCTTGGGCAGCAGAAAACCAAAGTCCTATGGGCTTGAGTTGTCAGGAAATAGAACCTGAGGTTGGCAGACAAACTGGAAATTAGTGGGGAAACCCTAGAAGAAGAAGAAAGGAAACTACTGAAAGTGCGAGTCCCATTGCTGCCCAAATTCTTGACAAATAACCAAGTTATGCAAGCAGGTGAGATACCACCAGGGAGCCAGGCTGGAAGAGGAGTAGAAATCCATAAAAAGAGAATGAAATACCAGGTGCCACATACTTTTGAATCCAGGCAAGTTAACTGCTTCCTATAAGAAAAATCCAATAATCCTCAGACAGACAGACACAACATAATGCATTTCTACAATGTATTATCTATAGCGTCTAGTTTTCAACCAAAAATTACTACACATGCAAAGAAAAAGAGGAACTCATACTCAGAAAAATGCCAGGCAATAGAAAATCACATTGCATGGGAAGGAATATTGTCATTATCAAACAAAAGTTTCAAAATATGGTAGCAATGAGTGATCAAATAAGAAATGAAGGAAATAATCAGTGAATATGCAATACAAAGGTAGATCAATAGAAACTATGTAATTCAAACAACAAAGATTAAAAATATTGAGGAAAATAAAGAGAGTTAAGACAATGTCAAGCAAGAGCCAATATTTGTGTACATAGAATCCAAGAAGAGCTAGAAGAAGGCAGAAAAGTTATTTGACTAAATAATGACTCCAAACTAGGTTTAAACATTAATTTAAATATCCCAAAAGTTTAATAAAAAACACTTAGCAGAATAGCACAAAGAAATACACTCTTAAAGACATCATAGTAGAATTTCTAGAAACCCATTATAAAGCTAACATTGTGGAAGTAGCCAGAGAAAACAACACATCCCAATGGAGACTGACAAAATAAAAGACTGACATCTCATCAGAAACTATGGATGCCAGAAGATACTGGAATAATATATTCAACGTGCAACTAGAAGAAGAAAAAACTATCAATCAAGAGTTGCATACCTTATTACTGTCCTTCAAAAATGAATGTAAAACAAAGACATTTTTAATGGTGTCCCTTTACTGCCCCAGATTCTTTACTTTCCAAAATATTGCTGTTTCATGTGTGCAATATCCAGAAGCTGAAGACGAGCCATTTTTTCTTGTCACGCTGACTTCACACATTTTATATCCTCTTGCTTTCTCAGATTCAGTTGAATTACTGGATTCGTTGGTATGGACCTCATTTATGTAATATCCCCTGTCATTTTCTCCTTTTCCCCTCTCAGGCTCTCATTACAGTGTTTTCTGAAGAGCTGCTGATGTGGTAAAGGACAACTATGTCTTGTTAGATGTTGTACATCACTCGCCAGTGGTAGGGTTGTAAGGGGGGTAATGGAGTCAGCTTTCTCCACATGCACTCAGATCTCCAATGGGCTGGAATTAGCCTCAGAGACACTTGACCCAATGACCCAATGGCTTAGGCAGTGGCCACTGCTTTCTGTGAGGGAGAGAGTATGGACTCAGGAGTCAGAAAGACCTAACTTTGGAGGAGAATCCAAGATGGCTGCTTGGGTAGGCAACTAGCCGCAGCCGCACACAACAATTTTAATAAAATACAACTAAAATATAAAATGGACATTACCCAGAACTACAGGAAAGTCGACTGACTGGAAATCCTACAACAAGAAGCAAGGAGAAAACCAGAAGGAAGCACGGAGGAGCTGTAAAAGCCTAAGGTACGGAGACACGCGGTGCGCGCGGAGAGGACGGAGCCGGAGAGGAGGGAGGCCGAGTGCCTGGCGGGCGTTCCCTAGCGGAAAGGAGATAAACACTCCGACTGTGCTGGGCCCCTCACTGCTCTGAACCCCAGTTCTGGGCCAGACCCCGGGGACTCAGGCTCAGCCATAGGGAGCTGGGCTGTAAGTCGGAACCCCGGGGTAGCGGAGAAAGGAGGTCCCGGAGGCGCGCACACTGCCCCCAGAGAAGGGACGGCCGGCTGTGCCGCGGGATTGCCCTGACGGGAAGGAGACTGGGGCTCCAGACTGCTCTGAACGCCACCTCCAACTCCACTTCCAACTGAACTGAACCCCAATACCGGGCTCATTGTGGGAGAGCATAGACTGTTTGGCAGCAGGCGAAAATCGAGGGCACCTTTCTCTCAGAGGCGCCGGCAGCGAGCACTGAAGGACCCGCATAGGGCGGGGCTGACGGAAGCCAAAGCTGCAGGCTCCACCCTGAAACCCCGTCCCATCTGTAACTGCGAAATGCGACAACAAAATAGATCACAAATGAAAGAAATGGAGGACAAAAAGCGTCTGGATATAGAGTTCAAATCTACGCTTATAAGGTTTTTCAAGAATTTCCTAGAAAAGATGGATAAGGCCTATGAGGATATGAAAAGAGATCAACTAGAATTAATAAGGAGTCAACAAGAAATGATAAGGGATCAACAAGAAATAAAGAATACATTGTCTGAAATAAAAAATATTCTACAGAGTCCTAAAAACAGAAGGGAAGATCGCAAGAATCAAGTCAAAGATTTGGAACATAAAGAGCCAGAAGACACTCCTCCCCAGAAGCTAGAAGGCAAGAGAATCCAGAAAATTGAAGATAATGTTAGAAACCTCTGGGACAACTTCAAGCGAACCAACATCAGAATTATGGGGGTTCCAGAAGATGAGAGAGAGCAAGATATCGAAAACATACTGAAAGAAATAGTGACAGAAAACTTCCCCCACCTGGTGAAAGAATTTGACTTACAAGTCCAGGAAGCGCACAGAACTCCAAACAAAAGGAATCCAAAGAGGACCACACCGAGACACATCATTATTAAAATTCCAAGAGCAAAAGATAAAGAGAGAATATTAAAAGAAGCAAGAGCAAAGAAGGTAGTAACTTATAAAGGAGCACCTATACGATTGTCAGCTGACTTCTCAACAGAAACCATGCAGGCCAGAAGGGAATGGCAAGAAATATTCAAGGTGATGAATAGCAAGAACCTACAGCCAAAAATAAGCTACCCAGCAAAGCTATCACTCAGAATCGAAGGCCAGATAAAGAGCTTCACTAACAAAAAAAAGCTAAAGGAGTTCATCACCACCAAACCAGAATTATATGAATTGCTGAAGGGGGTTCTTTCAGAAGAGAAAGTAAACAAAGATAAAAATTATGAACAACAAATACGTAATTATCAACAAGTGAATCTAAAAACCAAGGAAATTAAAAAAATCTGATGAACAATATTAACTGTTGAATATAATAGAATCAGAGGTATGGAAGGGGAGTGAACTGACGATTCTTGGGGAAAAGGGGAGAGGGGGGCGTGGGAAGAGACTGAACATAAACTGTGCACCTATGGATGAGGACAATGGGGAGAGGGGAAAGGGCAGAGGGTGGGGTGGGAACCTGGTGGAGGAGAGCAATGGTGGGGGGGGGGGGGAAGGAACATTTGTAATAATATGAAAAATAAAAACTTATTAAAAAAAAAAAAAAAAAAAAAAAAAAGACCTAACTTTGAAAGATTAGTCAGCCTCTTACCTATTATGTGACATTAGTTGAGTTACTTCAAATCTCTAATCCTCTGTTTCCTCATCTGTAATATGGAGGTTGTACTATGCAGGACATCTTACCACCTGTCCTGAACTAGCTTATGTGAAGCATATGTATTTTACTAATGTTTTTACTAATATATTTTCTCTCTCACACCAGATCATGAATTCCAGAAATGTGGGGACTTTATTTAGTCTGATTGCTCACTTCTATGTCCCCAGCACCGAGAACAATGTCCAATAAGTATTGGTTAGAAATACACATGTGTAATTGAATGAGTGAATGAATGGTCAGCAGAAAGCCTAGGAGCCTGCAGAGGCCCAATGAATGCTATTTCCCTGCCCTGTTATCCTTTCCTCCCACATTCAAGGAAATGCATTTGCCAGTTACTGTGAGACTATGTTCATAGCTCTGGACTCATTCTCCTCCTAGTCAAAACAAACATGATTATTTGGCTGAGGGAGACAGGAAATGACCAATTGCCACAACTAATGACATAGTCAGTCCCTAGCCAGGGAGACAAAAGAACAGCTTCTGTGCAAAGTAAGCAGTAAGAAGCCACAGGAATGTGACAGGAACATTTGTAATGATTATCTTAAGTGAAATGATACAGCCTGCCTTCCCGTTATTCTTTGATAAATCTGAGGCTCACCTTACACCACTCAACTGTGATTAGTCAGAATGAATTTTCCTGGATGTCACACCCATGTCTGCTGGAGAACAGAAAAAATCATACCCAACAAATACGAGAATTAGAGTTCTCCTTTGGGGGGTAAAGGGGAGGATCAAGATCGCAGACCTCTTCCAGGACCTTAAGAATGTTATGAATCCTCTGCCCAGAAAACACACACACACACACACACACACACACACACACACACACAATGTTTTGCACACTATTTTGGAGGCAGAAGGATCCCATCAATAAGGTGCAGGACCCTGTGGTCTGAGGCAAAGTGCTCCATTTCACAGATGAAAATATCAAGGTGCAGATGAATCAGCAACTCGCCCATGGTCACATAACAAGGTCACTTAGAAGACACAGCTGCAAACTGACCCCATATTTCCTAAAATCAAGTCTACCAGTAATGTTATCTTCACTACTTCATAGTTATCTTGATTTCCATACGTAGCCAAAATATTTGTAGCTATCTCTGATGAGTAAAGTATGTGACTCACAGCGAGTTAATTTCCATTTTGGCAGGGAAAGAAGTGTGAGTAGAAATGAATGACATCAGGGTTTGTGACTGAGAAGACAAAGGCAGGCTGAAGTTGACCCTCCTCTGCGTTGTGTGACCATTACTGAATGTTTCTGAGCTTCTGTTTCCCTCGCCTAGAAAATAGAAATTAAGACTATACTTGCTTTCTGGAGCTGCTGCCAAGATGAAATAAGATAATGCTCATGCAGCATCAGCTGTGAGTAGTAGTATAGTAGTACTTTCATAATTTTAAAGCCGTTTCCAAGATGAGAATACAACATATTTTTATTAATGAGAGTATCATCAGTCAGTGCTCAGCTACCTACAGTAACAACCACAGTGAGTTCACGGGAGCTCCAGTAACGTCTCTCCAGAACGTAGGAGAAAGGCCAGCCTGTGACAGCAACTCTCATGATACTCAATAGCAAGTGAGTGCTCCATCAGGCTACGTCAGTCTCCTGTAGACAAACACTCCTCCAAATTCCCAAGGCTTACAACAATGATTCCTTCCTTCTTTCCTCCCTTCCTTCCTTCCTTCCTTCCTTCCTTCCTTCCTTCCTTCCTTCCTTCCTTCCTTCCTTCCTTCCTTCTTCCTTCTCTCCCTCCCGCCCTCTCTGTCTCCCTCCCTCCTTTCCTCCTTCCCGCTCTATTTCTCTTTTTTTCTTTCTTTCTTTTTAATATTTTTATTCATTTTAGAGAGGAAGGGAGAGAAATAGAGAGATAGAAACATTGATGATGAGAATCATTGATCAGCTGCTTCCTGCACGCCCCCTTCTGGGGATCGAGCCCACAACCCAGGCATGTGCCCTTAGCCAGAATTGAACCTGGGATCCTTCAGTCCAAAGGCCAACGCTCTATCCACTGAGCCAAACTGGCTAGGGCGATGATTTCTTTCTCATTCACATGAATTTCCCACCATGGTTTCCACCTTGCCCGCACTCCAGGACCTGCTGCGGACGGAGCAGACTACCTGGAACACTGCCTGGCATCAGTTCAGAAGATACGCTGTCTTCTTCCTGGTGGTGACATGCATCACCTCCACTCACACATCATTGGCCAGAGCAGGCCACATGGCCAGCCTGCATATTCATGCGGGGGAAATAGAGTTCCACCCCCAAGAGGTGCAATGAATACACTTGAGCACTAATGAACTCCACCTTGGCAGATGGGGGCTGCTCTTTACAGAATGGACTGTCCTCAGTAATAGGAGGTGACGATGGAGCCGAAACTCTCTCGTCCAATGACAATGGTCAGTTGAGAAAATAAGAATCCTCGGGTGACACAGAGCCAAAGCCAAGACCAATCCAAATGACCCCAACTAGTCAGGTCTGAAGGAATGAGTTTAGCAGAGAGACCATAGTCTGGAAAGGGGGAGATGGAGGCATCACACATAAATGTCCCCCCTCACTGCTCCAAAGGAAAACAATTCTAACCAGTTGGCAAGAGCATCCTGGTGCACTTGGCAAGCTTGTTTGTTTGTTTGTTTGTTTTAGCCATGGTGATTATCTGTAAGATGGGGCCATAATAATTCATACAGGTGGTCATGGGAACCATTAAATTAAATGATTGTGATGTGCTTAGCACAAGGCCTGGTCATATTGTGAGATCATTAAATGCGACCTTATATAGCTACAGATATAAATATAGGCGCAGATACGGAGGTAGACGTGAACATAGACGTAGACACATTTACCACCACATCCAGGGTGTGGACCCTGCCAAGCTGTGAGCCTCAGACCCCAACTGGGTCTGATATAGCCCTGGCATGGCCAAGAGGCCTCGTATCTGTGTTGTGCTTTAAAGTTGGAAAGAGCATTCTCATCCATCTTTTTTCCTATTTAATCCCTGCACGTCTATAGAGTACAAGATCCCACAGCTGGTGCATAGCACGGCCAAACCCCAGTGTCGACTTCACCTGAGGCTTTTGGGCTCCGAATCCTGTGCTCCTTCTCCAGTGAAATCCTGCCAGAGCAGAGTTCTGGCACCTTCTTTGATCTCCCCCTCTCTCTCTACAATACTTACTTCAAAGGGACAATATTTGAAAAATAATGATACTCAGCTACTCTACTTCTCATTCAGGGTGTGTGTCTTCCCCTCATCACTCTGGCATGTCCGACCCAGGACATGACTGGCTTTGGGTGGTTTGGGTCCCTGTTCTGGGCTCCATATGCCCTGGCACAGAAGGCTGAGCCTGTTTCTCATTGTAACAAGGTTGCACTAATTAGCAGCCTTTGATTTTGCATATGGAGAGAGAATGCAAATGAATGCAAAGCAGTATGCAAATTAGCAACATCCTGGGGCTCCAAAAGAACTAGCTTGCAATACTGATGTCATAACAATGTATATTAATAGTCCATCTCACGAAGGCATGCAATGTTTCCAAAAGAGGTGGTTATCAGGGGTTTTCTTTGTGCTGGGATCCTTGTGACTTTATGTTGAATTCTAAGTTTATGATCCTCAGCAAGAAGTCTATTGGCCACAATGCTACGTTCTCTAGAGAGGATTCTTGTCAGCAATAGAGTTTGTTGAAAAGAGGCACAAACTTGGAAGTTGAGCCGTATAGACTGTGGTTCAGAGACCTGCTCTTGGCCTGGGCAAGCAACTTAACGTGATCTCAGTCTTCCCAGCCGTACAATGGGGTTAATTGGCTAACTCTTTGTTATGTAACTGAACAAGGTAATGTTTCAAAGCCACCTGACATATCCCAGGCGCTCAGGAATTGTTCATTACCTTCTCCACATTCACTCCTTCCTACTTTGGGAGACTACATTTGCAAATAATAAGAGCGGGGATGGGGTGGGGGCTGGGGGGGCTCCCTGTCCTCTCCTCGTCCTTACCTGCCCTGCATGGCTTGTCATTCCATTGAACATGTCTTTCTAGCACAAAGCTGGGCCCCAGCCCAGTCATGTTAAACCAGGACTAGAGGACCCCAGGGTCTTCAAAAATGAGGTGAGGAGTCTGCCCTGCTCCCCAACGAACCGTCACTGAGAAGTAGCAGCTAGTCTCCCAAAGCCACTTCTGTCATCCCAGATGGTGAATCCCCGCCCTCTTTCAAGGTTTAGTTCAAGCACCGCTGTCCCAGAAGCCTTTTAGGGGGCCCCTGGAAGTCGGGACTCCCCTCGGGGCTCCCAGACACCTTGTGGCCCCGCCACAGCTGGGTTGTTACCACAGCTTAGCGTCTCTTCCTCTCTAAACAGACGGGGTGTTTCTTGTGGACAAGGGCTATTTCTGAACCCTCTCTGTGCCCTTAGCACAGGGAAAGGGCCTGGCACAGATAAGGGAGGGAGGGAGGGAAGACGGAGGATGGAAGTGCCTGTGCAGGCTCCATCCCCAGCACGGGGCATGCAGGAGGCAGCCGGTCCATGATTCTCTCTCAACATTGATGTTTCTATGATGGAAGGAAGAAGCATCTTAACCTGTTTGGCTGGAGCCAAGCACACACATACTCAGTTCCCCACAACAAAACCCTGATGCAAATCAGACTTAAGTTCCGGAAATACCTGAACGTGGGTCCCTGGCAGCATGTCCCTTCTTCTCAGCGCAGAGGAGACACAAGGACACAAGCCTCCTCTCGGGCAGCGATCTCTCACTCCGGGCAGGCAGAGGGGCTTCTGCCCAGGGCACCGAGTGTCCCAGGCCAGGCCCGTCCTCCCTGACTGAACATCTGAACACTCGGACCCTGTGTTGAGGACGCTATAGTCCGTGCTGGAGCCTCCAGCCTGATGCACGATGCAGCCACGTGTGGCCACGGAGAGAGTGAGTGATCACACGTGTGCGTGCACAGCCACGTGATAGGCAGGCCCGTTCAGGGTGCTCACACACCCACCTTCGGGCTACACGCATACACACACACACCCAGGCAGACAGTCTACTCACGGGCAGCTCTGAGATTGGCAATATCCTCCTCTTTGTTTCTAAACACCAGACACTGCACTGGAGGGATACGGGTGTTTCTGAAAGTCCCAGACGGAAGTGCACCGGCGGGTCCAGCCTGCCTGTTCCCCCGCAGCCAGCCCTGGGCTCTGCCCCGCCTCCGGGCTCCATTCCCAGGAGCCGCCCAGGCCCCCCAGCTGCTGCCAATCCATGCACTTCGAGGCCAGGAGGCAGAGGGTCAGCTGAGTGACATGGGGACCTGTGGACGGGAACCTAGTCTCTCATGATGGCTCCCCAGCATTTTCTCAGGGTCCCTCTCGAGGGAATTAGCCTCACTTTGCAGGGAAGAAGCTGAACGAGGAAGTGAGCGGCCTGAGCTCACGCAGCTACATGGCCATACACGTGTGACCCCAGAACAGAGGCCATGCCCCAGGCGCTGTGTCCCGGGCCCAGGTTTGCTCCACGGCTCCGAGACCTTTGTAATCAAGCTCTTAGGACAAGTCCAAAGATCTAGGGCCGTGGTCGGCAAACTGAGGCTTGCGAGCCACATGCGGCTCTTTGGCCCCTGGAGTGTGGCTCTCCCACAAAATACCACAGCCTGGGTGAGTCTATTTTGAAGAAGTGACGTTAGAAGAAGTTTAAGTTTAAGGAATTGGGCTCTCCAAAGAAATTTCAATCATTGTCCTGTTGATATTTGGCTCTGTTGACTAAGGAGTTTGCCGACCACTGGTCTAGAGTAAAACCCCTCAGCCCCAGAGATTCAGAGCTCTCCTTAGGAACACACAGAGGGGCAAGCACTGCCCTGCCCAGGGGGAGAGCCAAGGTACCATTGTGTGCCCAGCCTGCATGGCTCAGTAGTTGAACGACCTATGCACCAGGAGGGCACAGCTTGATTCCTGGAAGGGGCAGGCTCCACCCCCAGTGTGGGGCGTGCAGGAGGCAGCCCATCAATAATTCTCTCTTGTCATTGACGTTTCTCTCTCTCTCTCCCTCTCCCTGCCTCTCAAAAACCAATAAAAATATAATTAAAAAAAAATAAATGTCTCACTTTGCTTTCTGTTGATTGAATGCTCCCTGGCAGGAGGGCAGGGCAGAAGAAATTGAGATGTGGACGACGGAGAGAGAATGGAAAGGGATATAGTATAGAAAGAGAGAGGTGAAGGAGGGAGGAGGGAGGGCAAGTGGGCAATCTACCTTGGAGCAGAAAGAGGATGTTTTCCATGGAAACAGAAGTGCCTGTTTGGCTTAAGATGCCATTAAAGAGGAAAATTGTAAATCACTTTCCACCAGGAGGCAGGGATGATTGCCCGGCGTTGCCAGCTGAATTCAAAAACACTCCCATCCATCAGCGGGGCTCCCGCGGCTCCCTCCTATGCCAGGTGCGGTGGGGGCCGCTTACAGAAGGCAGGCTGCACACACCCCATTGTACCTTCAGCATTTCCTCCAGCCAAATAACATCAGGGCTCACGTTATCTCTTCCTCCATTCTCAACTTCAGAGATATATTTAAAAAAAAAGGGGGGGGGGAGGAAATAAAGGAGGGAGGGACGAACACACAGAGGGATGTGGGCAAAACTGGCACCTGCCTCAACACCATGTAGGGATTCTCCTCCAGGCAAAGGTGCTAGAGGTGAGTGGATTTTCATCTGAAACATCCACAACCCTGAGACCAGCAAGGGGGCCTGGAAAGCTCTGACCCTCTTACCTGGGACTGAGAGGTAGTCTGCGCCCAGGCTCCTGGGGGCTTTCGAAGACTGAACTTACATAAGGCTTCTGCAGAAGAACTTGGCAGAGGGTCCAGTGCCTAGCACACTGGCTGGAAACACGGCTCCTTCCTTTCCCACTTTTGGCTCTGCTGTTGGGTAATGATTACTTTGAAAGTAAGGGGCTGAAAACAACAGCATTCTTCATCTCGGAGTTTCTGTGGGTCAGGAATTTGGGAGGTGCCGCTCAGGGCGCCTTTTGCATGCGGGCCTCTCCGCAAAGCTACTTGAGCATCCTCACAACATGGCCGCCGGCTTCCCCAGAACCCGTGGCCCCAGTGAAGGCAAGGAGGGAACCACAGGGGCTCGTGGCCTAGCCTAGGAGTTCATACCTCATTGCTTCCTCCATAGTCTTATTTTGTTGCAGGTAAGTCCAGCCAACACTCCAAGGAAAAGAAATTCGTTCCCCACCTTCAGAAGTGGAGAATGTAAAAAAAAAAAAAAAAATCGAGGACATATTTTAAAACCACCACAGGGGCTCCCTGTAATGGTTTTGGAAATATGTGAGTCATGGTGGGATGGGAGAGTTTTGTGGCCATGAGACTATCGCACCTGCCACCACTGTCAATGGTCCCTTCCCTTCCTTCAGAATTCCCAGTCTGCGCCTGGTTTACTACTGGCACCCTGACTGTCACAATGGATAACATTTTGAAAAAATATATTTTATTGATTTTTTTTTTTTTTTTTTACAGAGACGAAGGGAGATAGAGAGTTAGATACATCGATGAGAGAGAAACATCGATCAACTGCCTCTTGTACACTACCCACTGGGGATGTGCCCACAACCAAGTTACATGCCCTTGACCGGAATCCAATTTGGGACCCTCCAGTCCGCAGGCCGACGCTCTATCCACTGAGCCACACCGGTTAGGGCACAACGGATAACATTTTTGACACCACAGTAGACCTATCCCTCAGACCGCTTTTTATGCTTGACATCATGTTTCTGAGATTCATCTATATTTATCACATGCAGCTCCAGTCCATTTATTTTCACTGCCCCCTAGTACTCTCTGTATAAGTTTACTTTGTCCAGTCTCCCGTGAATGGGCATGCCGCTTCGCAGTTTTGTGCTGTTACAAAGACTGCATTTCTCCTCTGCGCATGAGCATTCGCTAGGGAGTATCACTAGGAGTAAAGTTGCTATCGTGTAATGCTGCCAGATGACTCTCTAAAGTCAATATGGTCTTTAGTAGAACAAACAAAATGTGAGAGCTTAACGGGGTTGGAAAACTGGGTTCACCTTACACGATGCAATTAGCTGTTTTGGAGAACCCTCACGCTGTCTGGCTGGAACAAGCCTCCCACCCGATGTGAGAATCCTTTCAGCAGTGTTCCCAGGAGGCGGCCAAACAATCCTTGCCTGAACTCTTGGAAATACATGGGGAATCTTGTTGGCTTCAACTCTGATTCCCTCTGCAGAGCAAGCATAATTTTGTGAAAAATATTCCTCTCCTTTTGCAGAACGGCCGCAACCCAGGGTGTGTGGCCAAAGGAAGAAGGAGTCGGCGATGATGAAGCGGGTAGAACAGTCTGGGGTAGATCACAGAGGGACCGTTCTGTGTTTTACCCTGAAGGCCATGGGGAGTCACCAAAAGAAAGTGGGCAGGAAAGAAGCAAGTTCAGATTTGGTTTACAAAAAGTCATTCTCCCGACAGGGTCCGAAATGGAGGCAGACGGACCAAAGAGGAAGCAGTGGCTCTGAATGGAGATGGAGATGTTCAATGGAGGAGATCCGGAGGATGGAGAAAGGAACAGATCCGGTGTTGGAGACTAGAATCAGGCATAACACTGGGACCGGATGAAAGAAGGTGAAGAGATTAAACCAATGCGTACCCTACGGACACAGACAGCAGTGTAGTGACGGCCAGAGGGAGGGAGGGGGAGGGGCTGGGTGGAGATGGGTCAGGGGGGTGGGGAATGGGAGACATCTACAATACCATCAACAATAAATTTAAAAATAAATTAAAATGTTTAAAATAACACAGGGCCACCGACGGATGAATGGACAAAAATGTGGTGCATGTATACACTGGGATACTACACAGTCATAAAATGATGGAATACCACCATATGACAACATGATGGATCTTGAGGGTATTATTCTAAGTGAAATATGTCAGATGGAAAAGTACAAAAACCATGTGATTTCACTCATATGTGGGACTTAGAACAAAAAGGTAACAAATGAAATCACAATACAAGGCAAAACAAACTCATAGATACAGACAAAGAATAATGGTTAGCAGAGGGGAAGGAGGTAGGGGATAGTGTATTGGGTGAAGGGATTCAAAATGGTGTTGGAAGGAAACTAGACCTTCGGTGGTGAGAACAATAAAGTAAATAGATAACTGAAGTGCAATGTTGTGCACCTTAAAAATTATATATTATTATTAACCAATGTTGTCTCAATAAATTTAATTCAGAAAAGACTGCCATATGGGACAGTCAGTCGAGTACCAGAGCATCTTCCCCATTGGCCAAGATGGTGCAGGGGGAGGTTCTTACACTCAGCTGCCAAAAGCTAGCAAGATGATTGGGTAGAAACAAAGCCCTCCCTCCAGTCCTAGAAGAACTACAGGCTTGAACAGGAATGGTGGATGGTCTTTGCGATGGGCGTTTACCACTCTCCCAGGTCGCATGGTACCTGATTAAACCTCTTTCCTTTTGCACCAGCATCGGTCTCACAAGTATGGCACTCATTGCAGCAGGCGGCCGAACCTGAATTGTTCTGTTACAGCCATGCTAACCTCTTGAACATTTGTTCCTTACTCTGAAAACCAAGGATAATAATACCACCATTTCATAGGGCTAGTATGAAGATAAAAGTAGGTTTTAAGCTTTAAAAGCTTTGTGTCTAACTCAGAGTGTGTGCTCAGTAAAATTAGCTATTCTTACTGTTGAAGAACTATTAAAGAGACGCAGTGATGACAGTAGTTTGGGTAGATTACATTGCGATAACTGAAAGATCCAAAGTGCAAAATGGCCCAGCCAGTGTGGCTCAATGGTTAAGCATCGACCTATGAATCAGGAGGTCACTGTTTGATTCCTGGTCAAGGCACACGCCTGGGCTGCAGGCTCCATCTCCAGTGCGGGGCATGCAGGAGGCAACCGACCCGATCATTCATTCTCTCTCATCATTGATGTTTCTCTCTCTCCCTCTCCCTTCCTCTCCGAAATCAATAAATAAAAATATTACAGGTGTGCCCCCGTTTTTCTAAAATAAATAAATAAATAAATAAATAAATAAAGCAAAATTATTGAAACATAACAGAATTTTACTTTTAAAAATCAATTTGATATGTTTATTGATTTGGCACTCAATAGTGTACATCGTCAATTAACCGAATGTGCTCTTCAGACTGGACCGACAGGACAGCCACCGTCCAAGCATCCCTTGAGTACTTTCCATGATAAGGCTGTGGTCAGCAAACTGTGGCTCGCGAGCCATCTGCGGCTCTTTGGCCCCTGGAGTGTGGCTCTTCCATAAAATACCACAGCCTGGGCGAGTCTATTTTAAAGAAGTGGCATTAGAAGAAGTTTAAGTTTAAAAAATTTGGCTCTCAAAAAAAATTTCAATCGTTGTCCTGTTGCTATTTGGCTCTGTTGACTAATAAGTTTGCTGACCACTGCTCTAAGGGATTCTCTCCCTCCTGTGTCAGGACGGAATGATGATGATGATGATGATGATGAGGAGGAGGAGGAGGAGGGGGAGGAGGAGAAGGCCAGATCCACTGGAAGAAGGAAATCACATGACATCTATCCACCTCCCCCTCTCCCCCCACCTCTGGAGGTGCTGAGAGCCTGTAGGAGAGAGATTCCGGCTCAGGGGGCTGCACCCCACTGCTGATTTCATCTTCCTGAAGGGGCTGCAGAAGCCAGAGGGGTGCAGACCTTCATCTCCCCTCCCTCCCTACCCCTGCCAGGCCTGACTCCAGCCGCTGCATTCTCCAAAGAAAAGCCAGCTTATGCCGGAGCAGCCACCTGTCATTTCTCCTCCGCTAAGTGAGGCGCCGTGGGGTTTTAATTCTCCGCTTCACTTCAGGGGCCCCACCCCCTCTTCTAAGTACCTCCCTCCTCCTGGCTCTGACAGCCCCCTCAGCATCGCGGGCCTGGAGAGGCGGGACAGGATGGCTGCTGTGGATTGATCTAACAGCTGTACTGATTTCTCCGTTACATCGCCCCCAAAAGAGCCACAGAAAACCAGCCCCTGGGAGTCTGGGAAGATAATTAAAAAGAGAAACTTAAGTGGACTTTTTATTTTTTCCTTTTGGGAGATAACAAGTACAAACAAATGAGTGTTCAAGCCCGCGCTTAGAAGCATGTATTGCAGGAGACCATGAAATATAAGCACAGCAGACTAGAGTGTCATGTGCGATGCAGAAGAAACCAAATGCCGAAATAGCCTGGGCCATTAAAGGGGCAGACAGAGTATATAAGTAATAAAAAGACTCTTACTAGGTACATGCACTAGTAAGTAACATCTATGCACCACGATCCCCTCCCCTGCAACGTGGAACTCACCAATAACGCCCACCTTGCAGGGGTCCTGTGAAGAATAAATGAGACGACAGGAATGAAAACACCATCAGAACCTGTGCCACGTATTAAAATCTCAATTAATAGGATTTTTTTATTTGGGGGGGAGGGGGAGTATATTGTATACTCAGAATCTATATGTGGTTTCAGGCATGACAACCGAGAAGTAAAAATCGGGATGGCACTGGAACCACTGTGTATGAATAATACTAGAAACCAAAGGAAACTCTGTCAAATCCTATGCAGTTCCTCCACATGAGCAGGCAACAGCGCCCGTGTCCCTTTAAGAGGGTCACGTGGGACGGGAGCCTGCCGTGGCCCTTCCCAGCCTCAGTATCTGTACCGCCTCCTGCTGGAAAGCCATCGCCAGCACAGAGCTCCTTCCTGACCTGCCCCAGAGCAGCAGACACCCCGCTCTGCCACCCCTGGAGCCAACAAAGCCAAGTACAGCAGAAGGTGAGATAGAAAGAGGCAGACTGAGTCCCAGGGCCTCCTTGCCAAGCAAGACAGAACTCACTGCCCAACAATCAAACACGTGAAGGAAGAGCCTAACGGACTGTTGTGGCCACGTGTTGCCATTCAACCCATTCGACAAGTGGGGCGATCATTTCGACTACGAATCTTCATCTCTGACACAGTGGCCCATGAAGAAGGGCCCCTTCCTCCTTCTCTCCCTCTCTTTCTCCTTTTCTCCATCTGTCTCTCCCTCCTTCCCGCCTTCCCTTCCTGCTTTCCTTCTTTCTGCTTCCTCCCTCCCTTCTTCCTCCTCTTCCTTCCTTCTTCCTTCCCTCCCTCTCTTTCTTCTTTCCTCCCTCTCTTCTTTCCTCCCTCCCTCCTTCCCGCCTTCCCTCCCTTCCTGCTTTCCTTCTTTCCGCTTCTCCCCTCCTTGATTTCCAGGCCCTGCTTTAGGCACCGAGCTTCCTGTCGACCTTGAGGCCCACTCTGGAGGTCAGCAAACCCGGTGGCTGACGCAGTTCTTGATGGCTCTAGGCGCTGGCCAAGGAACACGGGGGCCCTTCTCAGAGACAGCTCCCTTTGCCATGGTAAACTTCGCCAAGAGGACCAGGGAACACCTTCCAGCTCAGAAATAGGCAAAATCCAGACACACTGCTGGAAAGGGGCCCTCGGCCAACCGGACCCACAGGTGACAGGAATTCACAGTGATCTGGTTCCATGCAAGAGGAACGGAGTCCTGGGTGAGCACCTTCCACCATTCCAACATGAGGAGCATTCAAGTGTTCAGTCAGCAAACGGGCATTAAGCTCCACCTGTGTGCCAGGTGCCCTCGGAGAGCCAGAGAGAGACACGGAAGATGGGACGCCCGCCTCCCACCTCTCAGATGCTCCCCAGGGACCCTGCCCGCCTCGTGTCATCCCCTCCAGCGTGGGGGCTGGACCTGAGAGTCACAGCAGGTGGAGAGAACACGCGGAGGCGGCCGTGCTGTCTCAGGGGCTCCAGGGGAGAATCCTGCGCCTCTCGCAGCTCCCGAGGCTCCGGCACTCCTGGGCTTGTGGCTGCCTAACCATAACGTCAGCCTGTGCCTCTCTTCATGTGGCCTCTCCCCGTCCCTGTGTCCCTGTCCCCCTCTTCTAAGGACACCGGCCACTGGATTTGGGGCCACCCAGGAAACCCAGGATGCTCTCATCTTCAAGAACCTTAATGTCATTACATCTGCAAAGACCCTTTGTCCCACATGAGCTCACATTCACTGAGTCAGAGATGGGGATGTGTCTGGTGTGTGTGTGGGGGGGGGGGGGGGGAGGGAGGGAGTAGACGAGAGAGGGGAGAGCACCATTCAGCCACTCCACCACCCAGAGACAGGGGCAGGGGTTGTTCAACCCCCAATCCCCCGGCCCCAGGCCCCTAGGGTAATTCCACACACACAGCACGCATCTGACACACGCCAGTTCGACAGAAAGCAGCGGAGCGTAAGGTGGAAGTGCCGGACTTTAGAATTAGCTCAGCCCCTCCTAGCGCCTCAGCCACTTACAAATGATGTGACCTTAGGCAAATGGCTTCACCTCTCCGAACCTCAGGCTCCCCCTGTGGGCATTTTAATTCACCCATCTCCTGGGGTTCACAGGAGCCATGAGTGCAAAGCGCCCGGCCCCTCTGGGTAGACACAGTGCCTGGCAGACAGGGAGTGAGGGGGGGAGCTTGATGGGAGGCACTGTGCCTCCCCCTCCCACACACACCCCCCCCCCCTGCCTTTTGCTCTGAGGGCTCCAGAGGCCCCTTCCCCTGCTCAGAGTCCCCGGGCACCCAGAGGCCTTGCTGGGGACAGCTGTGCACCAGCCTCCCAGGCCCAGCCTCCCCCCCAACCCTCCTCCCCGCCCCCCCACTCCCGCAGGCCCCTTCCTTTCCCACCACCTGGCCGGCCTCCTCCACGGGCCCCTCATTGTTATTCCTGGCACGGGGTCATGCTGCCAGCATCCTCTGAGGCCCATAAAAATACCCGCAGTTTGTCTTTCCTCCACAGGGCTCTGAGCCCCGTGGCACCCTCTGAGAAGATGGTGCTCCCCGCTGCATCCTGGGAGCAGCTGCTTCCCAGGATGGTCTGGTATGTGCGAGGCGGTGCGCGGGCGTGAACTGAAATGACCCAGCCCGGGCGCTGGCATGAGCACACGCCCCTCCAGGCGCCCGGGGAGACACAAGGCTGGGTGTGTGGAGAGATTCTCCATGGGATTCTCTGGGCGTCAATGCTCTGAGTCACACGCAGGCAGCTCTGCGTTTCCACCGAGTTACTGTGTGACCCTGAGCATTCCACGTAACTTCTCTGGGCTCCGGTTTCTGCCTAAAGCAAAGCGACAGAATAGCATCCAGTGGGTAGGGCTTGGGGAGGCCTAAAAGGGGTGGTATAGGCGCAGGCTGGAAGAAAACGGCTACAGTACAGGTAGCTCACAAAAGACTTGTATCTAGAATATGTTAACTCTTGCAACTCAATACTAAGACAGACAGACAGACAGACACACACACACACACACACACACACACACACACCCTAATCAGAAAAGATTTAAACTTAAGACACCTCCCCACAGAAGACAGAGATAAAAAGCACAAGAAAAGGTGCTCAAGCCGAAACCGGTTTGGCTCAGTGGATAGAGCGTCGACCTGCAGACTGAAAGGTCCCAGGTTCGATTCTAGTCAAGGACATGTACCTTGGTTGCAGGCACATCCCCAGTAAGGGGTGTGCAAGAGGCAGCTGATCGATGCTTTTCTCTCATCGATGTTTCTAACTCTCTATCCCTCTCTCTTCCTCTCTGTAAAAAAAAATCAATAAAATGCCAAAACCGGTTTGGCTCAGTGGATAGAGTGTCGGCCTGTGGACTGAAAGGTCCCAGGTTCTATTTCGGTCAAGGGCATGTACCTTGGTTGCGGGCACTTCCCCGGTGGGGGATGTGCAGGAGGCAGCTGATCGATGATTCTCTTTCATTGATGTTTCTAACTCTCTATACCTCTCTCTTCCTCTCTTAAAAAAAATCAATAAAATTTTTTTTTTTTTTAAAAAGAAAAGGTGCTCAATGCCATTAGTCACCAGGGAAATGCAAATTGTAAGGACCAGACACCCATTCACCCCCAGGAAAACGGCCCAAGGGCAGAAGACTGTGAATACCAAGTGTCAGTGAGAGCCTGGAGCCCCTGGAAGGCACGCTTGAGCAAAAAGTAAAATAAAATAGCCGCGTGGAAAAAACAGAGTGGCAGTGGCTTATGAAGTTAAAAATACACATAGTCTATGACCCAACAATTCCACTCCGAGGTGTTTCCCCAGACATATTAAAAGGCTCATGTGTAAAAGCCCAGAGTGGGCTTACTCATAATCACCCAGTGTGAAAAACAGTGCGATGGCCCTCCGCGGGTGAAAGGCACACAGAGGGCGGAATATCTGCCATAAAAAATAAAAAAATAGCTAGCGGTATACCTGGATGAATACCACGAACACTACGCCCAGTGAAAGGAGGCAGATGTTCTGATAAAAAGCAAAGCTTCCATCCGTAAGATCATTTCCGAGAACTTGGAAGCTCAGAGAGGTTAAGAATCTTGCCCCAGGGACCCCAGCAGGACTGAGTCCAGGAGAGGATGTGGGCTCAGGGGATGAGGAGAGATGGTGAACAGGGGGCCTCTGACAGAGGGACTGGCAGGGGTGCCTTCCATGCAGCCCAGGGGCTCCAGATCTCACCGAAAGGCTTGAGGTTGAGAGATGGGAAAGGATGCTAAAAGCCGAGATGATCAGGGCAAGATGGCAGCCTGGCGCCCATCTAATCTGAGTCTCCATTTTATCTTTATTTTTTTTTAAATATATTTTTATTATTTATTTCGGAGAGGAAGAGAGAGGAAGAAACATCAGTGGTGAGAGAGAATCATTGACCAGCTGCGTCCTGCCCACCCCCTACTGGAGATGGTGCCTGTACCCTGGGCATGTGCCTTGACCAGGAATCAGACCATGACCTCCTCATTCATAGGTCGATGCTGAGCCACACCAGCCAGGCCTGAGTCTTCATTTTCCAGTTTGGGAAACTGAGGCTGGAGGAGAGAAGGGGCTAGCCTGATGCCCCAGAGTCAGGCAGCACAGTCCCAGGAGCAGGTGACGCCCTGGCCAGGGTGCCTGCCCAGTCTGTGGAGGACATGGTGAGGGTTCTGGGTCCTTAAACCCAACTGTGGAAAACTCTCCCAGCAGCCTCTGATAGCCAAGGACTCGCCAGTCCCGGGCATAGCGGGGTCCTTATGAAATAAAGCCCCTTTGCTGCCAACAAGGCAATTTCTAGTTCGGGCCGCTCGGCTCAGGGGTGCGATTTAGGCAGACTACCTTTGCAAAGGGCTATACCACTGACCAGCCGCGTGACCTTGGCTAAGACCTGCCCTCTCCGAGTTTCCGTTTCCTCACCAGGCAGATGGCTCAGAAGGGGGATCGCTTCGTAGTGAACACAGATTTCTGGGCCAGATTAAGTGAGGGGGAAGCTGCGGGGTCTAATACTGCCAAGTGCGAAAGCTGGGAGAGATCAACCAAAGGACTCATGTGCACACATAGGAGCATAACCATTGGCCAAGGACAATAGGGGGGTGGGGGTATGAATGGGAGG
The DNA here is from genome assembly GCF_964339955.1 of Pipistrellus hanaki. NCBI lineage: Eukaryota > Metazoa > Chordata > Mammalia > Chiroptera > Vespertilionidae > Pipistrellus > Pipistrellus hanaki. The sequence continues at coordinate 45,079,488 of NC_140519.1, read as the reverse complement.
GTGGGGGATTGGAATGGGGGTTGAGGACAAATATGTGATACCTTAATCAATAAAGAAATTAATTAAAAAAAAAAGAAAAGAAAAGCTGGCATGGCACGCAGTAGGTGCTCCCTAAAGGCCATTCTGAATCCATTGGAGGCCAAACCCACACTCTATGGGACAGAGGAGTCCCAGATGTCACTTCTAGAAATGCCTACCAGCACCTACCAAGCATCGCCATCCACAAGCCAAGGAGGGAACAGACAGCAGCACTGGGGGAGGTCTGAAATCGCGCCACCATGCACCGAGACCCAAGAGACAAGACCGGGGCGCCCTGGTGATGAGAAACAGGCAGGGAAAGTTGAGGAGGAGGGTTCGTGTGAAAAACACACATGGAGGTGTGTGTTTTTTTTGTTCTATTTAAGGTCTCGCTCACTACTCGGTAAGACTCATTTCTGGTTCCTGATCTTAGCAGGAAAACACACTGGGGCCAAACAGTAAGAATGGACCTGACTTGGAAAGTCCTCACAGGGCGGGCCCTTGGTCTCTGTGCAGGCACCGCCCCCGGGGGACACAGTTGAGCACTGGATTTGAATAATGACACTCTGAGGATCTCCAGGGGAAGCACCCAGGGCAACCTGCCCACTGGGGACCTCATGACAGAGGCAGATTTAAATCAAGAACATCTGTGAGCCCAAAAGATTTGGGAGGAACTTTAAAAGGTGCCAGAGACAAGGGAGGGAAACAATGGCAGGAGAGGGAAGTGCCCCAGGATGCGGGGGAGTCTGAATGGTGATGACTGAGCAGAGAGACCTGGGGAAGGTGAGGGAGGGGGCAGTGAGGAGAGAGAGTCCAGCAGGTGCAGAGCCTGGAGGGTCTGCGAGGTGAGGGACCGGTTGGCATGCGATGAGGATGAGGGAGACACAGAAAGAACACGGCCATGCCCGCGGTGACAGGGCTGGACCACAGGGCCTCCCCGACATCACAAGGCCCGTGGCTTTCCTCCGAATCCAAGGAGAGGCCTCTGGGAGTTTTCAAGCAAAGATGTTATGCGCTCTGGCTTCCATTTCAAAGGGTCACCCTGGCTGAAACTGGTTTGGCTCAGTGGATAGAGCATGGGCCTGAGGACTGAAAGGTCCCAGGTTCGATTCCAGTCAAGGGCATGTACCTTGGTTGTGGGCACATCCCCAGTAGGGGGTGTGCAGGAGGCAGCTGATGGATATTTCTCTCTCATCGATGTTTCTAACTCTCTATCCCTCTCTCTTCCTCTCTGTAAGAAATCAATAAAAATATAGATTTTTTTTTTTAAAAGGGTCACCCTGGCTGCTATTTGGAGAGCAGATGACAGAGGGACAAAGGCAGAGGCAGGGCGGCCAGTCTAGGGCGGCTGCCATAATGCCAGGAATAGATGCTGGTGGCCCAGACCGGACACTGAAGGGGCAGCGGATAATGAGAGGAAGTGTTATTCTGATCTATTTTGTGAACAGGTTGCCATTAACAAAGCTGGAGGAGACCACACATTGGGAGGTTTGGGGGGAGATCAGAAGTCTGCGGAAATGGTTAGACACCCAACTGGAGAGAGGTGAAGGCAGTTGCTTGTACCCATCCAGACGCCTGGGGGAGGGAACATTCGGAAGATGTCCACGTGAAGAGGACACGGACATCTCGAAGGCCACGGGCGCTCTCCAAGGATGGTGTCCAAATAACAAATAGAAGAGATCTAAGCATCTATGCCTCAAGACAAATGCTGTGACTCTAATATTTAGTGTCAGAGACCTCTTTTTTTTTTCCTTCTTTTTTAAATATATTTTATTGATTTTTTACAGAGAGGAAAAGAGAGGGATAGAGAGTTAGAAACATAGATGAGAGAGAATCACCGATCAGCTGCCTCTTGCACACTCCCTACTGGAGATGTGCCCGCAACCAAGATACATGCCCTTGACCAGAATCGAACCTGGGACCTTTCAGTCCCCAGGCAGATGCTCTATTGGGTCAGAGACCTCTTTCCCTTTGGGACAGCATGAAGGGGCCTGGAGAGTGCTATGCTAAGCAACAAAAGCCAGTCAGAGAAAGATAAGCCTCACAGGATCTCACTCATATGTGGAATCTAATGAACAAAATAGATCTAGAGACACTGAAGCATGGAACAGACTGACGAATCTCTGAGGGAAGGTGGAGGTAGAGGTGGGGGTTTGGGGATAGGGGGTGGAGAGAGACTAACTGGGGAACTTATATGCATATGTGCACAACCCATGGTGAAAGACACTAGTGTGATGAAGGCCTGGGAGGGGTGGGTGCAGGGTGGAGGGGTCAATAGGAAAAAAGGGAGACATCTATAATACTTCCAACATAAAGAAATTAAAGAATAAATTTAAAAAAAAAAAGAAAGAAATTTAGGGTCAGGGAGAGGAAAAACAGGCTAAATGGCCTGAGGGGAGTGGGCAGGCCAGGGGGAGAGGAGGCAATGCAGGTGAGAGGATACTGAAAACCAAACAAGGGACATGTTTCAAGGGGGACCTACTAACTGGGTCAAGGGCAATCCAAGGTCAAGTCAATCCAACCTCCAAACAAGCCCTGGAGAAGGCACTTGCATTTAGAAAATGAGGACCAGGGGTCCCCTGACACTCTGTCTTTCCTCTGCCACCAGACACCATCATCTTGGTTATCTATAATAATAAAAGCATAATATGCAATTCAACCAAAGGGCCAAACAGCATAATGACCTTCCAGATGACATTCCTGGACAAAGCCAGGGCTGTGAGGGCGGCTGAGGCAGCCAGAGCCTCGAAGGCCTATTCTTGCATGAATTTCGTGCATCGGGCGTCTAGACTTAGATATGAATCTAATTTTAGTTCTTGTCTGTCCTTACCACTGGATGTCCATTCACTGAGTAGTTACTATGTTCTGGGCATCTGATGCATTACCTTATTTAGTCTTAACAACAACTCAGCGTGGCTCATTGTTGCCATTTTACAGATTGGAAAGTTGAGGCAAGGTGAGGTGCCTGAGGTTATTCCGTTCATATCAACGCAAGGGCGGGTCAGAAACCTATGCACTGAGTGCCCCGGACACAGTGGCTCCCTTCTGCTCCCTGCCAGCATCCCGTCCATCCATATACGGTTGGGTTCGGTACGCTGTACCTTGTGGTCATCCTTTTTTCAACCGTGCCTCTTCTCTCGTGAGATGCCCTAGGCCTGGACTTTCTGCAGGACACACTGCTAATCCCTGACGAATATGCTCACCAACCACTGGCAGGTGGCTTGAGTTTCTTTTTACAAAGAAATGAAAGTAACACCATCTTACATATGAGAACTGGGGGGGCTTGGGGGAGGCACAGAAAACTCCATTCTGACCATGCCCGAATCGTGTGGCGGAATGCAGCGTCAAAGGGGAACAAAACATCTCAGAGGGGGCATCGCGTGAAACCAGCCCCTCGTTTTCAGCCTGTCACTGAGCCCCACACACCTGCGATGGGGAAAATGACAACCGCCATCGCCTATGGACAGGGCCACAGGGATGTTTGGTAAAAAGCCAGAGATTGCATGGTTTAGGCGTTGAGAGACTTACGTTTCCCTCACAACGGCTCCACTCCAGGGCTGTGGCAGGAAAAGCGACCCTGGGCAATATGGAAACAAATGGGCAAAGCTATGTTCCCATAAAGCTTTATTGACAAAACCCGGCGGTGGGCCAGGCTCGGAGTGCTGGCCATAATTTGCTGATTCCCCGTTTGGAACAGACCCTGCAAGATGCCCATTTAATGGGGATCAGTAGTGGGGCAGGCACTCCCCACATGTTACCTCCTTCTAACAATAGGATGTTGTATGCATACCACAGGCCTGACGACCTCCGACCCCGACTGGTGAGGCAGAGGGAGTGTAGATGCCCCGGGCCAAAGGCTCAGTAGGCTTTAGGCTGACCCCAGCCTCTCACCACCCCCCTTAATCCTGATTCTCATAAACTCACAGCTGTCAATGAGGAAACTGAGATCCAGAGACCACAAGACTAGACTGAGGATGCACTGTAGTGTTCCTGTGACTAGTAATGATAGCTCTGGTTAGTAACGATTAGCATCGAGTGTGCACTTGCAATGTGTTTCCACGGGTTATCCTATCTAACATTTAATCCTCACAGCCCCAGGAAAAGTTATATATATATATATATATATATATATATATATATATATATATATATATATATATATATGCCTAAGTGACAGTTGAATGGTTGCATAACAACCAGTTGAGTGGTTGCTATGACGCACACTGACCACCAGGGGAAGATGCTCAATGCAGGAGCTGCCCACTATTGGTCAACGCACTCCCACAGCTGGAGTGCCACTCAGCTAGCTTACCTAGCAGTGGCAGCAGCAGCAGGTGCAGGGGGCTGGGATGAGCAAAGCCGCACAGGCTCCTACACCCCTCGGGGATGTCGCACTGCTGACAGTCCTATATCCCCCAAGGGGTCCCGGGTTGCAAGAGGGTGCAGGCCAGGATGAGAGACCCCACCACTGCACGAATCTGTGCACCAGGCCTCTAGTATATATATTATAGGAACGTGTGTATATGCACTATTACATGTTATACCATAAGAACCCTGAAGCGGAGCAGTGTCTGTGCCGGGCACTGAGTACAAGTCCAGGCTGCTAGATGCTCAGCCCTGCCCTTCCACACCGCCGCACTCTTCCTATGCCCCCTTGCAGCTCACAAGCACCACAGGGGGCCAGGGCAGCAGGAGGACAGAAAAAGAGACAAGGAAAAACAACTGTCATGGGGACACCAGGCTGCTGGGGAGGGGGAGGGAAACCGAGCATGCTGGGTGACGCGGGGACCCACGGCAGGCTCTTCCGGAGCAGGAAAGCATGCTGAAGGGCAGTGGTTCTCTCACCCGCTGCAGCTCAGGCTCAGCGGGCCGCCCAGGCGAGCGCTGAACTTGGCTGGCGTGCAGGGTTGTATAATAACCTCAGCCCTGCTGGGTCACTCCGGAACACCAGGGCAACCTTCGTACCAGAAAAACAAACTCACCAGCGCTTGCCAGTCAGACGAGTAAACAGAGAAGTGACTGCACACCAGGGAGCCAGCATCCCTTCCGGGCCTGCCGGGCTAATAATAAGCACCGTGACCCACACACAGGAGCGCTTCCGTGTCGGGCACGTGTGCCGTGAGCTGTCTGTGCCCAACCACCTCAATAGTGTGGTCAGAACCGTCCTGGAGCTGGGGGAGGAAACCTCCCCACTTCACAGATGGGTAACGCGAGGGTGAGGAGCTCACCTTGGATCACTGTGCTTGCTAGGGCGAACCTGGGATTTGATCCCAGGCCAACAGGTTCTGTGGGTTTGTGGTGGAGTGGCCCATCGGGGAAAAAAAAAAAAATGGTTCCAGAGCTCCCGTGCTGGCTTATCAGTCCCTAAGAACTAACAATTTTCTTGTCCTTCATGAAACTACTAGAATCCTGGTGCACAAATTCATGCATGGGTGGGGGCCAGCTGGCCCTCTCCAATTGGGCCAATCAGGGGCAGGTTGGCTGGGGTGAGGGGGCTAATTGGGGGTGGGCCCAGCCAGGGTGAGGGGCTGAGGACGGTTTGCCAACTGGCCCTGCACCATCGGGGTGGGGGGCCCCGCTGGGGGGGCATGGCCAGCTGAGGCTAGGGGCCACAGGCATTCCAGTCATTCTGCCATTCAGTCTATTACCTTTTTCTTATATAGGATTTCCTGAAGGTCAGGTTTCTGATGCGTTAACAGATGGCACCAGGTTGCCTGTGCCTCTCAGCATCCCTGAAAAGTCCTGTTTTACCTGCAGGTCTGCACCAGTGGAAAGAGAGAAACAAGGCAAGAGGGGCAATATTCCCATACATAAATACATATACTGTATTTTCCGGCGTATAAGACGACCCCCTAATTTTACAGTTAAAACATAGGTTTAGGCCTATATTCGCTGTACAAGACTACCCCCCACTTCAAAGAGAAGACTTACTTTGCCGTGAAGATCTGCAGGTAATTTTTGTGCAATTTTGGTCTGTTGCCCCCGATTTTCGGTTGACTTTTTTTCGTTTCAAAAATCATCTTATACGCCGGAATATAAGTCTTATACGTCTGATATACATACATACATACTTCTCCCATTATGAGCCCTACCCTTCCAGGCATGATTGCCTGTTCCGTTATCTCTTCACCTGCACTATCTGCAAATTCTGGGAAGGCAGAGGCAAGGATGAGTCTTTTTATTGCAACATCCAGAACAGCGACTAGGATGAATAAGTCTCTGATAAATGTGTGCTGGCCGCAAGAGGGAAAGGGAGTGTTACTGCATCTGCGTCTCTCCTCTCCCTCCCGCGAGCAAAGCTCTTGGCCTCCGATGCCTGTTTGCAGTACTTGACCTTGTCTTCTTAGTTGGGCCACTTAGAGGACAAACTGGCATCCTGCCTGCCTCCTGGGTCAGGGGCTGGCCATGCCTCCTCCCCCCCACACACATTTCCTGTTTTATCCTTGTGCTGGGCACGTTGCAGAGTGAAGGCATCAACATCAGGAAGAGTATTGGGTATGTACTTTCAAGGTGGGTATCGATGGGCCACTCCACCCCAAACCCACAGAGCACACGGTCTTTTCAGAGGTGCATGCAACATTCCCATAGAGAGACCACGGGCTGAGCCAGAAAAGAAGTCTCAGGGCCCTTCAAAGGGCTGGAATACATCAAACATCTTCGCTGAGGACAATGGAACCGAACGAGAAGTTAGCAAGAGGAGACGCATAGAAAACCCAGATGTGTGAAGAACCTCTCTCAGGGCCTGACACAGAGGAGGCCCTCGCCAACTGTAGTTCCTTCTCCCAATGTCTGACTCCATCACAGTTAGAATCCCGGGGCGGCTGCTGAAAGTGAAGGCTGACCAACACCCACGGTGGCGCCCAATGCCCGCCCTTCAGTACGCTGGGACAACTGGTCGACCTCGGAGCCCCTCTGCACCTCTCACCGTTCACCAGATCCACATTCAGGAAGATGGCTGCCACACCACCAACGGGGCACACCCCACTCTCCGCTCTGAGAGCCCCAACATTACGCAAGGGTGAGAGCTCAACATGGGGATGGGCATGGCTGTATTCAATCAGAATGTTTCCGGGCAGATAGGAGCCGATTTGTTTTGTTTATGGCGTTTCATTGACACCCCACTGCCGATGAGAAGGGGGCTCTGCCATAAATCTGATCAGTCCACGGACAGGAAATAACCTCATCGGGTGCTCTGATCACGAATTCCTGACTGGGCAGGTCCTGGTGGGAGTCACGGCCCAGGCTTACAGCCCCTTCGGTACAAGGTTCATCTCTGCCTGCTGGCAGCCCCGTTTCTGTGCTTTCAGGCCCACCCACCCTCAAAGGAGCACACAGTCTTCGTACCCACCCAGCACCTTGCTTCTCCCACCTCCGTGCAGTCTTCCTGAGGTTCCCTCCTTCATCCCAAATGCATAAAAGACACTGCCAAACGGTCCCTCCCCGAGCATTTAAGACCTTTCTTCCCTGCAATGTCCTCAGTCTGGCTCAAATGAACTCCTTCAAAAATTCCCGTAGGTCTGGACCTTCCTTCCTTCCTTCTTCCTTCCTTCCTTCCTTCCTTCCTTCCTTCCTTCCTTCCTTCCTTCCTTCCTTCCCCCTTCCTTCCTTCCTTCCTTCCTTCCTTCCTTCCTTCCTTCCTTCCTTCCTTCCCCCCTCTCTCTCTCTTTCTTTTTCTCTCTTCCTTTCTTTCAATATATTTTTATTGATCTCAGGGAGGAAGGGAGAGGAAGAGATAGAAACATCAGTGATGAGAAAGAATCACTGACTGGCTGCCTCTTGAACACCCCCTGCTGGGGATTGAGCCTGCAACCAAGGTATATGCCCTTGACTGGAATCAAACCCGGGACTCTTCAGTCTACAGGCTGTTGCTCTGTCCACTGAGCCACACCAGCTAGGGCAGTTTGGACATTTCTTACATCAACACCTTGAGGAGAAAAGGAAGGCAGAGCTTCCCTTTGCCTGCCACTGGAGCGGGTCCCCATGAATCAGCACTAGAGTCAACCAGGAAGACACCCAACCAGCCGGTCATCCCGGGGAAATGGCAATGGCGGCATTCGGATTGGGGACGGAGTGAGATCTGAGTCTGCCGTCAAGGGTTTGCTTGAACTTTCCAAGGCTGATCATCTGCGCCATGTTTTGGGTTCAGGACATAAATGGACACCTCACCCCCCATGAGAGCCGGAAGGTGGAGGACGTGTGATTGGCGGAGATGTGCATTGTGTAAACAAGAATGCTGCAGCACCATGTTTCTCCAAATCGGGGCAAAGACCCCCAACCCAAGAGGGAGTGGGACTGAGGACCTTCACAAAAGAACACCGGAAGAGGTTGGTTCATGACAAAACCGCCTCAGTATTCAGCCCACGGGAGGTTTCCCCTGGACCCACACGAGAGAAGGAAGGGTGAGAGCATAAGTTCAGAGCCCAGCATTGTCCCATTGCAGAGTGGACATATAGCTTTACCTCTGTGCCCCCATCTGTACGTTGGGGAAGACGGAGAAAGAAGCTACCCGAGAGGGTGGTGGCGAGAACATGAGATGAGGTAGGAAGACATGGGGCCAGTGCCTGCCACCATCACAAACAGCGTGCACCCTTTCCTCCATCCCAGCAGACGCACGGGGGCTGGGAGAATCCGGGGAAGTGGACAGGAGGGTTATTTCTACAGGTAAACAAGAAAATTAAGGCCCGGGAAAGGTAAGGAACTTGCCCAGGGACACAAGCCAGAGGTGGGATTCAGACTCAGTCTAACGCTGGGGTCTCAGGAAACTTCCCATCGAAGAGGAGTGACGGGCAGCCATCACCATCACCACCACCATCACCACCACCACCACTACCACCACCACCACCACCACCGGGAGGGCAGCCAAGAGCCACAGGGGCTGGGAATGGCTCTGTGGGAACCAGGATTAAGGTGTGCCCTTTGAGCTGGGCCTTGAAAGATGTTTTGGTTTTCACCAGGAAGAAACTCTCACTGGCAAAGGCAAGGAGCTGTTGAAAGGAAACCCCTGCTCAGGAGGCTGGCAGGACAATGTGCCCAGGGCCCTGGCTTGTGGGAGTGTCACGTGAACTGGTTTCCACGTCTCCGCAAAGATTCTGATCAGCCCAACATGGTGGGGAAGCGCCCAGGCCTGAGTCTGGTGGACTAAGCTGGCATAAAGCAGCTGTGTGGCTTTCAGCAAGACAATTAACCTCTCTGGTCCTGAGGGGGCTCACCGACCATGGCGGTTCTGACTGAACGGGGCCCTCCATGCAAAAGCTGAGCCTCCAGCTTGTCCCGACGCTTCCTCACGCTTCTGCCCCACTAGAGGTGGCCCCAGTCACCTCTGTCATCCCTGTGCCCACAGACCCCGTCTGCTCATGGGCTGACAGCTCCCAAGGACTCGTTACTGTCCTGAAAAAGAAAGGACACCACCAGCCACAGAGAAACGGGGCTGGGTCTACTCCCAGGACTGGAGATGAGTTCCTACTGAACAGAGCTTGTACACTCACAGCCAGGGCTAGGGACCTCACGGCATCTCTCTTGCAACATGCATTTCTGCTGAACGACCATGACATGATGTCATCTGAATGCTAGCCACCCCCCAGCTGCCCGAGGGAGGCGCTCTGTGCCTGGACCACAAGGTCCTCGGGATTGATCCGCGTGCTTCCTCCTGCAAAAGGGGCTGGGGGAGAGGGGGGGTGGAGACTTTCACACAGAGCGGCCCTTGCTGTCAGCTCACCTCCCTCTTCCCACAAACCCAAGTCTTGGGGTCTTGCCCTGCGCCTGAGCTTAACTCTTTACATCAAAGATCCTAAGACAAATACACATCTTAGGAACCTCGTCCTACAGCCAGGGGTACCAGGGGGGTCGCTGGGAGCATCTGCTTCTCTCTTAGCGGCACATGAATCAGAGGTGAGCTGTATGATGGATGACAGCTTAGATAGGAGGAAAGGCGGTACATGCTAGAAAGCCCGCTGGGTTTGCAAGCAAACTTGCTTGGGAACTACACCACCACCACATAAATGAGCAATCTGATGCCCAGAGTGTTAGAGATGAATTTGCTCAAGAGGACCTCGTGTGTAGGAGAGTTAGGGTGGAGCTCTGGTTACTCCTGCTGAGTACAAATTACTGTAAGTAACACTAGCCTTCGTAAAATAATAATCGCGTGATGTCACCCTGGTGTTCTGGGTCAGGAATTTGGAAGGGCTTGGCCGGGTGGTTCTCGCTTGGGGTTTCCCATGACCTTGAAGTCAAATGTGGGCTGGGCTGTGGCCATTTGAAAGAGCAAATGCTCTACGCTTCCAACATGGCAGTCTGTCTGGCCATTGGCCCACCTGGCAGCCGGCGGCCGGCTCCGCTGAGACCACGGACCACAGCACCCACCCGTGACCTCTCCCAGGCAGCCTGGGTGCTTCCCCCAAAGCGAGCGGCCCAGGGGGCCAGGTGAGAGCCCCGTGACCTTTTGTGGCTCTCTTTCTCGAAGCACTCAAGGGACTCAGCGAAAGGACACAGACCCCATGTTTCCATGAGAGTGTCAAGGGGTAGGGCCACTTTGCTTTGAAGCCATCATCTGTGAGAACCCTGGTCTGACTGGTACAAAGACACCATATTTGGGATTGCTTGGTGCCCAGGAGCAAAAGGGAGGGAAAAAAAAAACCAATGTGATAAGGAGCATTTTTTTTTTCTTTTCTTTTTTCTTTTTATTGCTCTTTAGACAAAGGAAGGGAGAGGGGGAGAGAGAAAGAGAGAGAGAAAGAGAGAGAGAGAGAGAGGAACATTTATGTGAGAGTGAAACATCAATCAGATGCCTCCTGCAAGCCCCCTCACTGGTGATCCAGCCCATAACCCGGGCATGTGCCCTGACCAAAACTTGAACTTGGGCAACCTTTATGGTGCAGGGATGACAGCCAGCCCACTGAGCCACACTGGCCAGGGTAGGAGCATTTGCAAGCGAATGTAGGGTAAACCATCCGGTCACTAGCATGATCCCTTTCAAAGGCCTCCCTGGTTTGGCGCTTTCTGGGAAGTGGATCTGGGGCAAATGTAGCAGTTCACAGGAGACCGCAGGCTGTACAACATTTACGGAGCACGGTGACTAGAATGCTCTGGCTTCTGTGAAATCTCTAATGGACAAAGCAGTGCCTCTTTCCTCACAGGGCTTATCTTCTGCTGGGGAAGGCAGAACGTTATCTGTGATGATACGGGCCACAGGTAATGACGGAAAATGAGGAGTGGGGCATGTGTGTCAGAGGGGCTGGTCAGAGAAGGCCTCTCGGGAGCGGACATCTGGGCAGAGATCTGAGAGAGTGAGGAAATGAGGCCGGCAGGGATGCAGGGGAAAGAGTGTCCCTCACAGGGTCACATTCCGTGCAAAGGCCCTGAGGCCAGCCTGGGCAGGTATGCGTGGCCCAAAGCTAGGAGGCAAAGGGGGAAACAGGGGAAGGGGAAGGAGGGGGGAGAACGGCTTGGATTTTATTCTAAGTGAGACAGGACTCCACTGAAGGGTATTTTTTAATCAGGTGAGTCCAATGACTTTTATTTTTAAAATAAAATTTTAGAATGTTTCTGGGTTCTATTTTATTGATTTCAGAGAGGAAGGGAGAGAGAGATAGAAACATCAGTAATGAGAGAAAATCACTGACTGGCTGGAAAGACCCTTTCAAAAAGGAGTTCAAAAAAGTCTAGAGCCTTCTGGAAGGGCCGTTGGGGGACCCACACCCATTTGCATGGGCCAGGTGGGTATTTTGGTCACTCACTGCATGACATGACCTGGTAGTCACAGCCCCTCCTCCTTTTACAGTCACCGTTCTCCTCGGAGCCCTTCCTGTCAAAGAGAAACCACTGTGTTCCTGCTCTGAGGGGGCGTGTTATGCTCCGTGAGTCTCAGGGGTGACGGGGTCAAGGATCTCTTAAATGTAACAGGTGGCTGATGATATATATAATTAATTTTTTACAGAGAGGAAGGGAGGGGAATAGAAGGCCAGAAACATCGATGAGAGAGAAACATCGATCAGCTGCCTCTTGCACACCTCCTACTGAGGATGTGCCCGCAAGCAAGGTACATGCCCTTGACCGGAATCGAACCTGGGCCCTTTCAGTCTGCAGGCCGACACTCTATCCACTGAGCCAAACGGGTCAGGGCAATAGCGACCACTTTTAAGTGTGTGTGTGTGTGTGTTTGTTTGTTTGTTACAAACAGGTACATAGACACTTGCTATGTGTCCGGCACTGTCCCAATAATGTAATAAAATATCTTCTCCTTTTACACTCATCACCCTCCCGTGTGGCGAGTACGATGCTCGTCCTTCATTCAGTGCTCACGGGGCATTTATCGGCACTTCACACATGTGGACAGTGAGTGGCTTGTCCGGGTCAAACAGCTAATTCGTGACAGAGCCGAGATTACACCCAGACACCCTGGCTTTGGAGCTGGTTCCTGACCACCATAGGAAGCCGCTCGGCACGGTGCTTGGGTGGAAATCTATTCCACCATTGCAAATGCTTCCAGCTGCAAACGAAAAGCAAGTCCATTTAGGGTGGCATCCGCAAGCAGGAACTGGGCCCGTCACACGAAGTCTGGAGGCATCTGCTGCCCGGGTGGAAAAGGGCACACGAGCTTCCCCTAACGGGGGGCTTTGTCTTTTTATCTGGAAAGAGAATGCTTCCCCTAACAAAATCAGAGAACGTATCTGCCAACACCATGGCCGCCATGACCATATCTGGTTTAAGCCAGCCTTGATTCACCTCATGAGGCTGGGGTTGGGGCCCGTCTTCTCTGAGGCCTCCTCCTTTCCACCCAGAACTCTCAAGGCACCGCGCCGTGGAGAGACAGCAGAGAGCATGCCCATGGTGAGTGTTACTACCCCCATTTTACAGATGGGCGCACTGCAGCTCAGAGTCACAAGGTCAAGGCCACAAGGCCAGCAAAAGGGTAGCCCCAGCCTGGCCGGTGTAGCTCAGTGGTTGAGCTTCCACATTGAATCAGGAGGTCATGATTCAATTCCTGGTCAGGGCACATGTCCAGGTTACAGGGTCAACCCCCAAGGTCAGGGGTGCAGGAGGCAGCTGATCAATGATTCTCTTTCATCAATTGATGTTCTCTCTCTCTCTCTCTCTCTCTCTCTCTCTCAAATCAATAAAAAATATTTTTTTAAATGATAACTGCAGAATACTAACCCAGGGTCCCTGCAATTCTGAATCTCAAAACTCTAACTGGATGGATATCCATCTGACTGAACACTAACAACTATAGAGCTTCAGGCCAGTGACTCAAGCTCCCTAGGCCTCAATCTTCTTATCTCTAACTTGTGGCCAGTCAGAAGGGTGCCTAACCAGCGGGTGGCTGGCAGGGCAGATGAAATAATCCAGCAGACCCTGACCAACATGTGTGAACAGCACGACCCACTCACACACGGATAGTTTTCCACAAACAAGTCCAGCCCGCAAACGCATGGTCCTATCCTTCCGACTTTGCTCATGACATTTCTTTAAGAACTCCCAATCTGGTGTCTCAGCAAAACGTCTCTATTCAAACTGGGACACAGTGGTAGCGCTGACTGTCTAAAAGACTGGGATAACAGACATAGCCTGGAACCCCTTTAGCCACCCGGGGCATGGGGCCACCGCAGCCCCCTCCACCGCAGGCTCCGCGGGGCGGGGACCATCCCCGCGAACCACAGCCTGCCATCGGCCACACGCACCCCACACCCGTGCGTCTTCGCTCCAGGGCCAGGGAATCTCTGTCTGACACTCGCTCCCGCAGGCCCCACAGCAGCACGCGTTTCTGATGAGGTATCTGAGGGTCACAGGCCGGGCGGACGCCCGTCTCAGGGTCCAGGTTGTGAATGAAATGGGGATTGATCACCTGGAGAAGCACCAGATACAGGGGAGGCCACGGGGCCGGCTCACATTCATCTGCAGCAGTGCCAGCCGGGCTGGCAAGGATGTTCCTGGAATGGGGTGGGGAGGGAGCAGCAGCTACTAAAAACCTTGCAATGCCCTGACCGGTTTGGCTCAGTGGATAGAGCATCAGCCTGGGGACTGAAAGGTGCCGGGTTTGATTCCGATCAGGGGCATGTGCCTTGGTTGCGGACACAATCCCCAGTAGGGGTGAGCAGGAGGCAGCTGATCAATGTTTCTCTCTCATCAATGTTTCCAACTCTCTATCCCTTTCCCTTCCTCTCTGTAAAAAAAAAAAAACAAAAAAAAAAAACAAAAAAAAATCAAAATATATTTTTAAAATAAATAAATAAATAATTAAATTAAAAAACTTGCAGTGAGTGAAGGTTAGCGAGTGGAAATGACCGATGCCCTTAAGAAAAGGGGGGGGGGGGGGGCGGGGAAAAGGCCAATTGAAGCTAACGACCTCTCCCGCGGTGCACTGCCTTTGTGTGGTGTGTGGCTAGTGTAGACCATGCCTGTGGCGGGTTGGGAAGCTCAGGGATGGAACGGAGCCTGCAGACTTGCTTTTCTGTGTGAGAGGGGACAGGGGAAGCAGGGTCACCTGGGCTGAGCACCCCCAGGAGCCGCACTGGACCTCCCGGAGGCCCGCAGGGCAGGAAGCAGGGGCTGGGAGAGGTGAAGTCACCTGCCCAGGAGCTGGCCCAGAGGAGGAGCAGCCCAGACCCCCCTTCCCGGAAAGGGAGCCCTGCTCAGCCGGGAATGTGTCACCCCGAGCATGTTCACCAAAACCCCAGAGACCTGGCGGGCTGCGACTCCCACGCAGCTCTCACACCCCGGGCTCGACCTTTCACCTGCAGAACCACAGGCCCGTGTGCAACCCCGAGTCCGGGGGCTGGCACGCCCGCGCTGAGTGGGGAGGCCGCCGGGACCCCGGGGAAACCCGCAGGCCTCGGTGAATCAGGACCCCAGGCCCCACATCTCAGATCAGGAACCCAGAGCCGCCCGCCTCGGGGCTCGGGGCTCGGGGTGGGGAGCTCTGCCTCGGAATCCTGGTGGCCAGAACCTTCCCGGGGCCTCCCTGGGACCCACTGGAGGGTTGGGTGTATGTTTTGGGGTGAGGGCCACTTCTCTCGGGAAACAAGCCCCTGCCGTGGGTTCCGGTGGCCTCTGAGGCCTCAGTTCACAGGATGATCCCGCTGCACATCCGAGATGCCTGGTGAACACACTCCCCAATGAGGGTGGTTTCTTTCTTCTTCTTTTTTTTTTTTAATAAATCTTTATTGTTCAGATTATTACAATTGTTTCTCCTTTTCTCCCCTCCCCCCATAGCTCCCCTCCAACTGGTCCCCACTCCACCCTCTGCTATTACCTCCTCTTCCCCCCCCCACCCCCCGCCCCCGTCCTCAGCCATAGGTATGATTTTTGTCCAGTCTCTTCCTGTACCCCCCCCACAGACACCCCTTTCCCCCTGAGAATTATCATTCCCCTCCCATTCTATGCCCCCGATTCTATTATATTCACCAGTTTATTCTGTTCCTCAGATTTTGAATTCACTTGACTTTTAGTACTTGGATGGGAGGGTGGTTCCTAAGTTCTCTCTTAGGGAACCCTCAGCTCATTGGGAATCATAAACCCCCCGATGCAACCCCCAGAAGGTTCCCTCGGCTGGGAAACCCCGCTGGCCCCGGTTAAACCTGGAAGCAGGGGTCCTACTCCGGCCCCCACACCCTAACAGGCTAATAGGACATCTTAGAACACCACCCGGGACACCCACCTGCAAATGGGCACATCCTTGCTCAGTGGTCGGCAAACTCATTCGCCAACAGAGCCAACTATCAACAGCACAGCGATTGAAATTTCTTTGGAGAGCCCAAGTTTTTAAACTTAAACTTCTTCTAATGCCACTTCTTCAACATAGATGTGCCCAGGCCGTGGCACACTCAAGGCGCCAAAGAGCCGCAAGCGGCTCGCGAGTCGCAGTTTGCAGACCACTGTCCTGGATGGTTTCCCAGGAATCTCGAAGGTCTGACTGCAGGCAGAGCTCACAAAGGACTGCCGTCATGCAAAGGGTGGGTCTCAGTTACCCCAAGTGTCACCCCCACAGACAGAAGGCGAGGGTGTTGTCGCTTGTCCCCAGCACCCATCCCGGCGGCTGCACCGGTATGTGCTGTTGTTGGCTGGGTGAACCCAGGAGGGGCCTCCGCCAGCATCGCCTGCCTGGATCTGGGTTCCTAAAAGGGACCCCCGGAGGCCTGCGGTGCGAGAGACAGACACATGGCCGCCCATGGCTCCGGGGGGGACGGGGGGAGGAGCGAGCCTCGGAGGAGAAGGACCTGAGGGCCTGACCTGGAGGGCAAGTATCTCCTTGTAGCAGCATCACCAGCCAGCCAAACGGAATCCTTTCAGAACCAAAGCAGTTCCATGAGGACGTTGAATTGAAAACGGGCGTCCTTTCCCCCCGTCCCAGCCGGCATCCTGCCCGGGGAACCCCGGCATGGGCAGGAGGTGGGCGCTCTGCCCCCTGAATCTCTGTCTTGACCTCTCCCCGGGGAGCCCAGGAGGAAACCGAAGTTGGGGCTGCTGGCGTGGGAACAGGGCTGATGTCCGATGGACACGGATGGCAAATTCCAGAACACACCGGGCAGATCCGGGCCCAAGGTCCCCGTCGCGTGCCGGGCGACTCAACCAGAAACTCTGCCTGTGGTTAGTCACAGGCTCGGGAGGGGACGGTCCCCTGGACGAAAGAGGCAGGTTGCACTCCAAAAACTGTGAAGCGAGAGGTCTGGTGTGAAAGACGCTCAGCCGCTGTGCCTTCCTCCTTCTCCTAGGAATTACAAATACTCAGACCGGCCACGTCCGGCTGGGGTCCATCTGGCTGGTAAGACACAAGGGAAGTCACCGGAGCCAGTTTGGCTCAGGGGATAGAGCGTCGGCCTGCAGACCAAAGGGTCCCGGGTTCGATTCTAGTCAAGGGCATGTACCCAGGCTGCAGGCTCCTCCCCAGCCCGAGGCCTCGTCGGGACACATGCAGGAGGCAACCAATCGATGTGTTTTTCTCACATGGATGTTTCTCTCTGCCTTTCCCTCTCTCTTCCACTCTTCCTAAAATTCAATGGAAAAATATCCTCGGGTGAGGAGTAACAACAACAACAAAAAGAAAACAAAAAGGGAAGTCTACCTCCCCCGGTTTCTGGGGCAACTGTCTTCCTTAGGAGAAGACAGAGCTGCTGAAACGGTTTGGCTCGGTGGATAGAGCGTCGGCCTGCAGACTGAAGTGTCCCAGGTTGGATTCCGGTCAAGGGCATGTACCTTGGTTGTGGGCTCCATCCCCAGTGGGGGGTGTGCAGGAGGCAGCTGGTCGATGTTTCTAACTCTCTATCCCTCTCCCTTCC
This sequence comes from Pipistrellus hanaki, assembly GCF_964339955.1. NCBI lineage: Eukaryota > Metazoa > Chordata > Mammalia > Chiroptera > Vespertilionidae > Pipistrellus > Pipistrellus hanaki. The sequence goes on along the minus strand of NC_140519.1, from coordinate 45,062,200 downwards.
TCTCTGTAAAAAATCAATTTTATATATATATATATATATATGTGTGTGTGTGTGTGTGTGTGTGTATTTTTTTAATTATTTTTTTTTAAATAAGAGAGAAGACAGAGCTGCATTAGTAAGGCACCCGCCCCCTCTCTCCTCCCCTGTACCCTTCCTGCTCCAGATGTTGTTAGGATACATGGATGTGCAGCGAGCAGGAGCCTCGGAGATGCTGACCCAGTGCCCTGACCTGCCTGAGCATCTTCCCTGCCCCTCGGACAGCGCCAGGTGTGGGGAGGACGGGGAAACCGGAACTCGGGGCGCACCGGCGGCTTGGTGGCACAGTCATTCCGGAAAACCATCGGACGGCACGTGTGAAGGCATCCACCACGGAGCACGATGACTCACCCGCTCAGCCAGAGCGTCTCTGACTCCCACAGTCCACGCGAATACAGCTGTGCGCCGCCTGTCCCAGCCGCGGCCGGGCTCCTCGGCAGGGGCAAGGCTGGCCAATGGCAGGACCTACGGCGAGGGGAGGGGAGGGGAGGGGAGGGCAGGGGAGAGGCAGCCCCAGACGAGCTAGTGCACCCAGAGCAGCCAGGTGGGATCTAAAATGATGGAAGAGTCCGCCCTCCGTATCCACAGGCACCGAATCCGCGGCTTCAGCCATCCAAGGATCGACGGTATTTGGGGGGGGGGGGTTGTGTTATCGCTGACGTGTACTGTGTAGTTAGACCTATGATGGTCACGGTGGGACTAAGCGTGTACACTCTTTTCTTCACACGTTTCCTTGAACAACGCAGTGTAACAACTATTGACTCAGTATTTGCATTGTATTAGGAATTATAAACACCGCAAAGAAGCTTCAGAGGACGTGGCAGGGTGTGGGTCGGTTACACACAAGCACTGCACCACTTTACAGAGGAGACTTGAGCATCTGTGAATGTGGGGACCCCCGGGAGACCCCGGAACCAGTTTTCTGCAGACACCAAAGGAGGGCTGTACTGGGTAAAAAGAAAAACCAAGAGAGAAGCCAGGGGGAGATCTGTAGCCACATCCCATCTGCCCAAATTCATAACAGACAGCCAACCAGAGCCACACAGGAGGGAGCATACACACCACGCCCACAGCAAGCCCACCGGCCGGAGCCCACGGGAGCGGAGGGCACGGGCACCAGGCCGTCAGAGAAAGAAGGAGGAGCGGATCCCACACAGACCAACGGCCACGTGCTTTAGACGGAGGAGGCGTTCACAGCACAGCTCAAAAGAGAAATCTCACCCGGGTGTGGAGGCAGAAAACCCAGGAACACACGTGCCCCTGACTCTTTCTGGCTGTGGGTCCTCTGGGAAGTGACCTGATGGAGCCTCAGTTTCCCCACCGTGGAAAGCAGATAGGAAGCGCGGCCCCCAGGTGTCCTGTGAGCGTCCGTGGAGATCTGTGGCGAGAGCCCGAGTCTGGGACTCAGCAGAGGCTTTGTGCGCAGCAACTAAGGACTCAGCTTTCCCATCTGCAAAATGGGGTTTATTACATGGCAATGATCCCTTAGGGACCATTATGATGGGCGTTAAGGGAGACAGGATAGGAGGTGGACAAAAGGCTCGGAGGTGGCACTGGTTCATAGACTTGGAAAGAGGGCAGGTCCGTCAGGGAGCCATGCATGTCCCAGGCGCTGGGGGCTCTGCAGCTCGTCTCAGTGGGGGAGGCACACGGAGCCATCCTATCGGGGTGCAGCACCCGCCCCCCTCAACCAGAGCACCTGTCACGATCTGTGCACAGGCTGAGGGAGCGGAGGGGAGGTCAGGCTGCCCCTCTGGGGGACCCCCGGGTCCCTACAAACCCATCTATACATTTTTCTTCTGTTGCAGTAAGCCGTTTTGATAACTGGATCAGGCAGGTTACCAAAAAGGTAAGAGATGAAGACAGGAGAGCAAAAGCAACCATCGTGCTCCTGGGACCCCCGAGGAGGCACCCACACCTGCATTTTCCCAACCAGGAGCACACCTCCCTTCTGCGCTTTCCGGAACCCCGGGCGGGAGGGCGGGACACAACACGGCGTGCGCCCGGGACTGCGGCCTCACAGACGGTCCCTGCTTTCCTGACGGCGCCACCTCCTCTCCACCGGGAGCCCTCGGCGCAGAAGCATCAGGCGCCCCTGGGTGGCGTTTTGTTTCGGATGCGCCCCTAAATTAAGGTGACCGGACATCCCGCTTTTGGCGGGACAGTCGCAATGTTTAACAATTTGTCCCGCGTCCCTCGGCGTTTTCACAAAGCCCCGATTTTTTTTTAACAAATTGTTAAAAATCGGGAATGCACCCAGCTTCCAAACATCCTCCCTGCACAAACCTCTCGCCCCCCCCCCCCCCCCCCGACCTTCTCATTCCTCCAGGAGGGTTACCAGGTCGAAGAGCCGCCTTGATGGCTCCTGATAAATAGTTCTCCCAAGAAACCCATTCCCGCTGCCCCTGGCAATGGCGTCTGGGCAGGCCCCGCCACATTCTGGGGACGGACTGGACGAGGAGGCGGGAGAGGTCCGAGGGGGCGGCTCTGGTTCCCCCGACCCTCCCCAGCCTGGACCACCCGCCCCACCGATTCCTCACAGACCGATGGCACAGGTGCCTGTGGTCCCCGAGGCTGCAGCGAGGCATTGGGGAAGACCCCGGGGGAAGGAGTCCAGATTGCCCCCTGAGGAATGTCCGATAGCCGAGGAGGAATGAAGGGACAGATAATGAAACAAGTCAGTCCAAGATGGCTCGGGGGTGGGCGCTGTGTGGTCTGGGTGCAGGAGAGCAGGTCGCTGTGGGCTGCAGAGGGACGTCCTCGGACAGCCCAATGGGTGGATGGCAAGAGGAGAGGGGGGCGGTGACCAAAAGCCTGCAGCAGGGCCTGGCCAGCCTGGCTCAGTGGTTAGTGTCAGGGTCAGGGTTTGATTCTCAGTCAGGGCATGTGACTGGGTTGCGGCCTCCATCCCCAGTAGGGGGCGTGCAGGAGGCAGCCGATCAATGATTCTCCATCATTGATGTTTCTATCTCTCTCTCCCTCTCCCTTCCTCTCTCTGAAATCAATAAAAATATATTTATATATGTTTTTAAAAGCCTGCATTGGGGGGGTGGGGGTGGGGGTGCCTGCTTGGCAGCCAGTGAGGAGGCATTTGCTGCTAGAACGAAGACAAACATCTGGGGGGCCTGGGGGCAGGTGTTGGGTCCAGAACACTGAGGGCCTTGAGTGCTGGGAAGAGAGGACTGAAGGCCATGAAGCGGTGCAGCCGGTCAGAGGGCTTGACGGGAGGTCAGTCTGGGGGCAGCCCGCAGGGCGCTCTGGAGAAAGAACCGAGTCAGGGATTCCAGGTCAGGGCAGCGGGGAAAGGGGGGAGGGGGGCCATGCTACTGTGTGTGCAGGAGAGAGGCCACTGAGCCCTGGCCCCGGGCACGCCCTGCACCCAGCCAGCCCCTCTCACCACCGCCTTCTTTTAAACCCTCATTCCAGATATGTTTCCATGGATTTTTAGAGGCAGCCAATCAATGTGTCTCTTGCGCACCGTTGTTTCTCTCTCTCTCTTTCTCTCTCCCTCTCCCTTCCTCTCTCTCTCTCTCTCTCTAAAATCCATAAAAAGATGTTTTTAAAATAAGTAACCGAGGGTTTCATTTCTCAGAGCTGGGTGGATGGTGTGAGGGCTTTGTCCAGGTTTTTGCAGACCTGGCATACAGCATACCGAATATGCTAAACCTGCCCAGATGCCACCTAAAAAACAATTCCTGTTTGCAACAGCCGGGCTGCCGCTGACAGGTTGCGCTAAAGTTACATAACTATGTATCACTATGTCCATTTTGGGGGGACTTGTTTTCCCATTTTGAAACCAATCACTGTATCTGTTTTCACACTTGTTTGTGAGGCCCCCGACAGGTCCCGGGCACCTGCTTCTGGTGCCTCCCGGTCCGATCAGGGCTGTCTGTCCAAAACGCTACTCCTCGGCCCCACCCAGAGCCCAGGCCTTAGAACCGCAGGGGGGAGGGGAGCTCAGGAACTGGGCTAGCAGCAAGCTTCCCAGGTGATCATTTGCAAACTGCAGCCTGAAAACCACCGCCCTAAAAAGCAGCGAGAACCGGGGCAGCGGGAGGCAGTGCTGAAGGGAGAAGGTGACACCAGACGCCACAGCACATGGCTCCCGTGTCGCACGCCTCTGCCAGTCCATCCCTCCTGCCCCACACAAGCCACCAGGGCACACAGACAGCAAAACCCCGACGCCCCTCCGCTGGGCCCTCCCCTGCACCTCGAAAACAAACCGAGAAAAGCGCCCACAATACTCACAGTCAGCCGGGGGTGGCACTCAGCTGTCCTGATTTGCAGGAAGAGGACAGTCCCAAGGGAAGGGGCATGCTGTCTGAAGACACGCCGCTGCCAGGGACCGGCCACGCTGCAGGGGAGAATAGAAAGGACGCTGTCACCCAGGTGCTGGCTGCAGTGCGTCCCACCCTCGGTCTGTGATAGATCACCAGCCCTGACTGCAAGCAGTCTTTTTTTTTTAAATATATATTTTATTGATTTTTTTTTTGCAGAGAGGAAGAGAGAGGGATGGAGAGTTAGAAACATCGATGAGAGAGAACCATCAACCAGCTGCCTCCTGCACACCCTCTACTGGGGATGTGGCCGCAACCAAGGTACATGCCCTTGACTGGAATCGAACCTGGGACCTTTCAGTCTGCAGGCCGACGCTCTATCCACAGAGCCAAACCGGTTTCGGCAAGCAAGCGGTCTTCACTCACCCACGGGAGGGGGGTTTTGTTTAACATCGAGCCACACACACCAAAGCCTTGCACGTGGCTGGAGAGCGTGCGCGCGCGCACACACACACACACACACACACACTCACACCAAGCGAGACGTGCAGGTGCCTTCAAGCTCCCGCCGAGGTTAGGGAGGCAGCCTGGCTCCCAGCAGCCATGCAGGCTGACATGCTGAGTGCTAGCAGGCGCCGGGAAGGTCCTGGGCTGAGAGTGGGCTGGGAAAGGAGGGACGGATAGGAAGGGCCAAGGTCTGTGCTGTGTCCCAGTGTAGGTGTCACACCAATCCATCCCGGAGGGTATGACCAGATCAGCCTTCTGACAAGGAAACCAAGATGCAAAAAGGATCCGTGGCTTCCTTCAGAGGCTAGAACCCAACCCTGACCTTGCTAACCCCGAAGTTCAGGGTCAATGCATATGCGGAGCCGCCTTACATTCATAAGCTGGGGGGAGGAGGGGAGGGCAGAGGAGAGGGGGCTCTGCTCTGGGGAAGAGGGGACCCTATGCTAGCTCCAACCAGTGAGAGAACCAAAGTAATTTTTTTAAAATTTATTTTATTGATTTTTTACAGAGAGGAAAGGAGAGGGATAGAGAGCTAGAAACATGATGAGAGAGAAACATTGACCAGCTGCCTCCTGCACACCCTCTAAAAGGGATGTGCCTGCAACCAAGGTACATGTCCTTGACAGGAATCGAACCTGGGACTTTTCAGTATGTAGGCCGACGCTCTATTCACTGAGCCAAGCCGGTTTCGGCCCAAAGTAATTTTTAAAAATATATTTTTATTGATTTTCAGAGAGAGAGAGAGACAGACAGACAGACAGACAGACTACTATCAGCCACAGGGGATAGAGCCCACACCTTGGGCATGTGCCCTTCACCGGGAATCGAACTGGCAGCTTTTTGGTGCACGGTACAATGCCCACCCAACTGGCCTACACCATCCTGGGCAGCAAAACACTTTGTTAGCAACTGATTTAATTCAATAAATGGTCACTGGAAATCAGAAATCACGGGTGAGCAACAAGGAAAAGAGAAACACACACGGAATCCCACCTTGCCCCAAATAACTGTCTTGCGTCGCATGTATTTTTTATTTTTTCCTAGCGAAATACAGGCTCTTTCCTCGCCTCCAAGTAAGATGATGCAACGTGTGCAATGCATCAAAATGTTATAATTCTGACGTGTGTCCGTGGGCAGTGAGTGACGCTCGCCCGGTCCTAATCTCCGGTGGATTTATGTCCAACCATGAAACTGCAAACCAGAGTCTGAGGGGGAGAGACCACACCCTACACTTCTTTTTTTGTTTGTATCCTGTTGTCCCCTGCTCAGCAGCCCTGATACACTGAGGCAGAGGCAGAGTGTCCTGTCTGATTCTGGGTTCTGGTGGATGAGGCAGTCTGGCAAAAAAAAAAAAAAAAAAAAAAAAAAGTGAGGCTGGCTTTGGAGAGTACGTTTTGTAGCAACTGAGAAAATTATTTTTTTAAATGTATCTTAATGCCAAAGGGAAATGCAGCTCTTCTCTGCAGAAAGGCCTGGAATCAGACCTTCCACGCCCCTCCCCCCACTGCAGGAACTGGCTCTCCAAGGGCCCACACCCCACCCCCCCACCCCCAGACATCCCCTGGTTGGGAGAGTGAAAAACAACCTCCTTTGCCTCCCCCTTGGTGTGAACAAGGCTCCCTGTGGAGACGCAGGGCATCATATCAATGAGAAGACATTTACCCTTGGCCTTGCCTGCCCGGCACAGGCCCTCTGTCCAGGGGAAGAAGGTGGGTGGGAAGTCATGTCCTAAGATAATGCATAGTTTTTCCTCTTCCCCCTCCATCTATGTTTTTTCTATTTGTTTTTTTTCCATGTAGACATAATCAACACATAATGAAACATCCAGATCTTAAGAGAACAGTTCGATGAGTTCTGACAGATGCACAGACTCAAATCACGAAACCACCAAGACACAGAATGCATTCCCCTCACCCAGACACTGCCCTTCCACTCATCGTCTCTGCCCTCCTTCCAGAGGCCACCTAGCTCCGTGGGTTAATTTGGCATTCTCTAGACACTTACACGTGGAATCACGCTGTGTTTAAAGAGGAGTACGGCCTGGCTGGTGTGACTCAGTGGTTGGGTGTCGACCCAGGAACCGATGGTTCGATTTCCGGTCATGGCATAGGCCCGGGGTTGCCTGCTCCATTTCTGGTAGGGGCTGTGCAGGAGGCAGCTGCTCAGTGACGTTCCTCTCTCTCGTCCATGTTTCCCTCTCTATCCCTCTCCCTTCCTCTCCCTCTAAAAATCAATAAAACGCATTTAAAAAAACAAAGAGGAGTGTGAGTTATGAGCAAGAACAGGCAGTTCCTAGTGGGAATGAAAAACAGGGCAGACGCCTTGGGAAACCGCCTGGAAGGTCCTCAGAAAGCAACACACTCAGTTACCATGTGACTCAGCAATTCCACTTGGGCATCGATACTCCAGGGAAATGAAAACACGCATCCACTCAAAATCTTGTTCGTAAACTCTCAGAGCGGCATTATGCATAATGACCCACCCCCCATAAAAAAAATAAAATAAAATAAAATCCACCACCTGGCAAAGAACGAGCAAATAAACTGTGGCCTTACAGTCATACAAGGGAACATGATTCAGACACAGAAAGGAAAGGCACAGATGCCGTGAGACGCCGTGAAGGAACCTTACACACATCACGCTAAGTGAAAGGAGCTGGGCAGGAAAGACTGCATCGTGTAGGACGGTGGTCGGCAAACTCATGAGTCAACAGAGCCAAATGTCCACAGTAAGACTGAAATTTCTTTGGAGAGCTACATTTTTTAAACATAAACTTCTTCCAACACCACTTCTTCAACATAGACCAGCCCAGGCCGTGGTATTTTGTGGAAGAGCCACACTCAAGGGGCCAAACAGTCGCATGTGGCTCACGAGCCGCAGTTTGCCAACCACTGATGTAGGATTCCCTTCACGCGGAATGTCAGGAATAGGCAAATGCATAAAGCAGATGGCAAGTGGTTAAGCCTGGGAGGGGGCTGCGGAGGGAGGCGACAGGTTACAGACTTTTTTGAGGTGGTGAAAATGTTCTAAGGCTGGGAAATTGTACGGTATGTAAATAAAATCTCAACAAAGCTATTTAAAGAAACCAAACATTTGGAATCCACAAAAGTAGAGCCCGTTGCGATGCCCGGAAAACACAGTTCCCGCAGAGGAATTTGAACGGAAGGGTGGGTGGCACTGTGGCCAGAGACACCCCTCCCCCCCTCACCACCTGAGGATCATAATTGGTGCCCAGCGAGGTCTCCTTCCCGTGACCAGGTCATGGCTTGCTGTGTTGCCCCCAGGTCCCTGTCCCGCCTCCAGAGTCGAAACTCCCGAGAGTTCAGGAGCCGTTCACCAGACCCATTCCTCTTTTCCACAAACATCTGCGGAGCTGGTGTTTAGGAGAAAGCCCTCAGCCGTATCTAGCGTTGTCATCGTATTTCCCTGGTTTCGGGCGCCTGCATTTTTAAGGGCATGCTGAGTACCTCTGTGTGTCTGGCCATGTGGTTACAGGTGATAGATACGAGGAGCCTGGAGGGGTAGAAAGAGCCCAGGGTGACAGAAGGGCCAAGAACTCAGAGGTCCCTGCACTGGTCCTGAATCCTGATGCTGCCATTCATGCATGCACCACCTCACCTCTTTTTTGTTTTTTGTTGTTTTTAATATATTTTTTTTGATTTTAGAGAGGAAGGGAGAGGGAGAGAAAAAGAAATATCAACAATGAGAGAAAGAATCATTGATCAGCTGCCTCCTGCATGTCTCCTATTGGGGATTGAGCCCAGGCATGTGCCCTTGCCGGGAATCGAACCTGGGACCCTTCAGTCCGCAGGCTGATGCGCTATCCACCGAGCCTAACCAGCTAGGGCTCACCTCTCTTTTTTTTGTTTGTTTGTTTGCTAATTCTCACCCGGGGATATTTTTTCCGTTGAATTTTAGGGAGAGTGGAACAGAGAGGAAGAGCCAGAGAGAAACATCGATGTGACAGAAACACATTGATTGGTCGCCTCCTGCATAAGCCCTGGCCAGGGGCTGGCCTTATCTGGAATCGAACCCGGGACCCTTAGGTCTGCCGGCCGACACTCTATCCACCAAGCCAAACTGGCGAGGGCCAACTTCACCTCTTCCTGCCTCATGTTCCTCACCTGCCAACACCAATAACCTGTGTGAGGGTGCAGCCCGAGAGAGCCCAGACCTGGGAACCAAACCCCGTCTTCACCACCTCCCGGCCGGATGTGACTCCAGGCCCATGTCCTCACCTCTCCGTGCCTCTGCTCCTCCGAGTGCAGTGGGGATGGTGACCATGACAGCGGCATGATGCAACATCGGATGAGCTCATACTGTCACTGGAGCCAGCGGCCTCTTTCCGCAGGGGTACATCGTAAATACGCTGGGCGCTGAGGGTGACACCATCTCGTCCCGGTTACTCACCCCCGCCGCGGTACAATAAAAGCCGCCGCAAACTGGGTAACGAAAGGGCAAGCTGTGTCCCAATAAAACTTTATGGACACTGAAATTCCATTTCATGTCGTTTGGACATGAAGCACACAGAACAGTGTCCGGCGCAGGGAAGCACCCATGAGCCACACCCCAGGCACCAATGCCGTGTGTTCAGCTGCCTGCTGGGGCCTCCTCACTCCATATCTCATTTAAACGTCGCCATCACGTTGCCGGGCGGGGAGCATGCTCACTCAGAGGAGGAAGGGAGGACTCGTGAGCCACGTGGCTGAGCCACAGCAGACCCGGGTCCTGTGGGAGCTCTTCCTTCTGTTCTGACCTTTGTAACGAGCCGTGGGGCCACCAGGACGAAACAGCGAACCGGACCCACTCGGGCTCAGCGCCAAACACCACGGATCATGACTTACTTCCAAGGAGACGTGCATTACAGAAACCCAGGGCTGGGAGGAGAGCACGGGGCGGGGTCCTCTGAAGAAGGGACAGGTGCGCTGAGGACAGCAGGTGGGTGATGCGGGGACCTGTGCCAAAGGACAGAGGCTGCAAAGGGCCCATTCACCCAGGCATCCGGGCTCAGGGGGTGGTGGTGGGAGCAGAGGCGGGTCCAGACGTCCTGAAGGGCACTGTGGCGAACAGCATAGCCTAAATGGCCCTTGCTTCAGCCATTCTATCTTATGGGGATATATTCTAATAAATAGGAAACTTGAGTCACAGAGATTGGACGATGAGAATATTCACAGAGGCGCTGATTATAAGAGGAACAGCTGAATTCCTGCTGAAGAAAAATGGGAGGAGCTCTGTCACATGACTGAGCAGTGGTGAAGCTCGGTGTCCGAGCCACCCAGCAGGGGTGGGGAGTGAGGAGGAGCAGATGTGGACATGGGAAGATGGTTATCACCATTTACAAGCTAACGTGCATGCCACCAAACAATGACGAGTGCATATGTAAGGTGTCCTCCCCAAATGCATACACCCGCTCGGAATCACTATAAAGACAGTGTTTGTTCAAACGTATTTCACTTTCCAAACGGAGCTATCAGCTGAGTGACCACGGAGGGTTTTTTGCTTCTTGCTTTTGTTGGCCTGGATTTGGGGGTTTTTTCTGGGGGAGAGAGATATTGCTTTGTAATAAGAAATGCAGTACAAATGTGCCCAGACGGGAAGTCCATACTCCCACGTGGTCGGACTGGCAGCATGGAATCGCAGTTCATTCATTTAGTCCATGCGTCCCTAGGAAGAGTCCACCGGGAGCCAGGCACTGGGTGATGTGCCAGACAGTGGAGGGGGTGAGGCTGAGGGAGCTCCCACTGCTCTGTGGGGAAGCGGTCAGGTGCCCACACCAGTGTACTCAGTGGGCAGCTCCTTTAAAATACTGGCACCGGGGACCACCAGATCATTAAGAAGAGATTCATCCCCCAGCCAGTGTAGCTCAGTGGTTGACCTATGAACCAGGAGGTCAGGATTTGATTCCTGGTCAGGGCACGTGCAAGAGTTGTGGTTTCCATCATGTGCAGGAGGCAGCTGATTGGTGATTCTCTCTCATCATTGATGCTTCTCTCTCTCTCTCCCTTTCCCTTATCAATACAAATACTTAAAAATAAAAAATAAAAAGAAAGGAAAAGAAGGGAAGGGAAGGGAAGGGAAGGGAAGGGAAGGGAAGGGAAGGGAAGGGAAGGGAAGGGAAGGGAAGGGAAGGGAAGGGAAGGGAAGGGAAGGGAAGGGAAGGGAAGGGAAGGGAAGGGAAGGGAAGGGAAGGGAAGGGAAGGGAAGGGAAGGGAAGGGAAGGGAAGGGAAGGGAAGGGAAGGGAAGGGAAGGGAAGGGAAGGGAAGGGAAGGGAAGGGAAGGGAAGGGAAGGGAAGGGAAGGGAAGGGAAGGGAAGGGAAAGGAAAGGAAAGGAAAGGAAAGGAAAGGAAAGGAAAGGAAAGGAAAGGAAAGGAAAGGAAAGGAAAGGAAAGGAAAGGAAAGGAAAGGAAAGGAAAGGAAAGGAAAGGAAAGGAAAGGAAAGGAAAGGAAAGGAAAGGAAAGGAAAGGAAAGGACAGGACTCATAGCTCCTTATTGGAATGCAGCCTCGGTTACACTGCTCACACACCCAGCTAACAGTCTCTTACACAGGACTCCTGGCAGCCGTGATGAGAGTGGTGGCCGGCCTGAAAAGCTACGCTGGTCACTCCACAGGAGGCCTTTCTTTTCCTCATCTGCAAAGCGGGTCCCCTCTCGAGGGAGCTAGGAGGATCACCTGCAATTGGAAAGCGCTCTGCCGTGGCACAGCCCTGCACACACAGCCGCGGTCATTTAGTGCCCCGATCCGAACCCCTTTCTCCAAGGGTGGACTGCCTGGGATTCTGAATCATGACGGATGCCCAAGTGTGGGGAGGAAAACATGTTTACAGCTGAAGGACCGGACAGAGAAAGGCAGAGGGCAGCGTGGTCCCCTGCCCGACTCAAGCCTTCAGTGCCTTCCAGTTCGGCCGGCACAGGGCAGCGCCTGGCTTTCCGGAATGCTGACAACCCCAAGGACAGTCTGTACGTTCCAGCGGGGAAAACCATTTCTCTGCAATATTTGTTCACCTACGTGAAAGGCAAGTGCTTAGGTGCTCCACCTTGAAGAGGAATCGCATGCATCTCATCTCTGACATATCACAAAGAAATAAGCGTTCCAGCGAGGGGGAACAGGGTTTGAATGTTGGCTCTGTGCCTTTTGGTAAATTCTTTGTTATCTCCTAGTTTCAGGACAATAACATCTTTCCTGCAGGCAATCATTAGAGCAAAATATGTGGACAGCCAGATGCTCAATAAATAGGCAGTTGCACCCGAACGCTGGGGCTCAGTGGTTGAGTGTCGACCTATGAACCAGGAGGTCATGGGTTCAATCCCCGGTCAGGCCACATGCCCAGGCTGCATGCTCGATCCCCGGTGGAGGCAGCTGATCGGTGATTCTCTCTCATCATTGATGTTCCTATTTCCCTCTTTGAAATCAATAAAAATATTTTTAAATAATAATAATAAATAAATGTCAGTTGTTTTCTCTTAGTGGGACGGCTCAGGGAACTAAGGAAGCAATGGCGGTCACGTCACCCAGACGCTGCTCCGTGGGGGGAAATCAGCTCCTGATGAAAGGGAGGGAGGCCCAGGGTGTCTGGACACCCAGAGCTACACCTGACCTCAGCTCGGCCAGGAAGAGGTGAGGCGGGATGCCCTGTGGTTCTCAGTGACGTGGGCAGGCTCAGGGAGACAGAAAACCGAGCCTGAAGCCGCCCATGCTCCGCGCCCTCTGAGACCCGGCGGTGCGTGGGCCCCACGTTAGGTGTCTCCAGGAGGTGGAGGAGAGCATCTTCATCTGGGCAGGTGGTGCCCCTGGAGGCAGCCCCCGGCCGCCTGGCCACGGGCCAGGAGCAGAGGCCGTGTGGGCGGTGGGGCTTTCCATCAGAAGAACCCAGAGCCACTGGCCAAACCTTCAGACCCTCAGTGTCCGCTGGCCAGGGGCGGGGCGGGGCCCGGAGACTGTCTTTTATCGGGACCCACCGGTGCTTTTGCTACTGCCCAAGGCCGGGCGTGGGGACCCTCCCGGAGTGAGAAGCACGGGCGTGGGCTGTGGGAGCCCTGGGCGCCAGCTCTCAGGTCCAACCGAAAAACTCTCCGGAAAACACTGGGCACAGGCCCAGGGCAAGGCAAGCCGGGACTTCCCTGCAGGCTGCAAACATAGGCATAAAGAGGGACATATCTTTATGAGCTATGCACTAAATTATATATCTCTGTGCGTGCGTGTGTGTGTGTATATATATATATATACACACAAACACAGGTGTATATATAAACATACATGTGTACACACAAATACAGGCACACTTATGTGTATGAATATGCTTACAGGATAGCCGCAAAATATGTATACACACTATGAATAATTATAAAGGCGGTGTTTACTAAAATACATTTCCTTTTCAAAACGTAATACAATCTATAGATATTGTGTTTAAACAGTTTTGGGGATACCCTATATAGTCACATATACATATGTGCACAGGTGCATAGGTACACCTGCATGCAGGCAGGCATATGCATGCCCCCACACACACATATTACAGTTCATCTTCACACTCGCTCTACCTTAATACTAATATCAGCCCCATTTTCCTGGGAGAACCTCGGGCATGCAGAGAGTAAGTGGCTAGCCTCGGGTCACACAGCCAGCTGGGGCAGCGGTGGGGCTGGAAACCAGACGGGCTGGCTCCAGAATTCCTCCCCGTGCTGGCCGCACATTATCACAGAGAGCCTAGAGGTTACTGCGAGGAGAGACTGGGAGTCATCACCGAGGAGAGTCATCACCTTGCACCCTGGGGCACTGAGTCAGTGATGTCAGCCCAGCATTCCTCCCACCTCTGAGCATGCATGCAGTCTCTCCCACAGAAAGGGGGGGAGGGGAGGGTTCTCCTGCCACTGAGTTGGAGCTGGCTGGTGGCTGCCTGACCATTACAATGCGAGGGCAGGTTGCATGCTGTCTCTGCACCTCGCCCCCGGGTGGCCGGGCAGCTTCCACGGTACCCACTTGCGATGCGAATCCTGAAAAGCATGTTGGGCTAGACTGCTGGTGGGAGAGAGGCCCCGGCCACTGCAGTCACCCCTTTGAGAGCTGCCCATGAATGCAGTCACCACAGCCGCCGGGTGAGTCCACCGGGAGCAGAAGAACCGCCCGGCAGGACTCAGCCGCCCTCCACTATGACTATGAGAAAACAAACAGCTCTTGTGGGAAGCCACGAAGTGGTGGGGTGGTTTGTGGCACAGCCGGCTGTGTGACCTTGACCTGGGCCTCAGTCCCCATGCAAGCTTGGCGATCTCCAAGAACTGTCAAGTTCTTCCTCTGGTTCATGGTAGCCTCACCTTCAGCTCAGGTCATGGCCGTAGCATTCACTATGGACTGGGGAGAACAGTCCAGCAAACTCCACTTTGCCACCATCAAGAAACCAGCAGGCAGAGGACATCCCTCCCAGGACGTTGCTGATGGAAACTCCAAACCTAGGGACCCCCAAACTCGGGCTCTTCCCTGCCTGCTGGTCCATGCCACCCTGTTCTAGATAACCTCTGTAGGAAGTCACACACTCCCACCGCCCCCCCCCAAAGTAACCTGCACCCCCACACCCCCCAGTTAACGAGAGACTCAGGCTGGCCATGGGTTATCACTTTCCCCGGGGTCTGTTTCCTTGGCCCATCAAAGCCAGCTGCTTCCTTCCCACTGGTATCACCCGGGCCAGGAAGTTTCTCTTTCCCTGCCATCCATTGTGGCGGGGAGATCAGAGGGACCTGTCCGAGGCGAGGATGGAACCAGCTGGGCACGTGGCAGATAGGGGCCGGCCCCGGGCCCGGCCTGGCCCCAGCCCTCCAGTCTGCCCCCACACTGGAGGACTGTTATACCACCAGACAGTGAGGACGACAGGAGACCCGTCCTGATAATTAATCAAGAGCATTATCACCATCCCAAAGAGCCCCTGGCCTGCTCCCCAGGCCGCTAGGAAAGTGACCTCACCCCCTTCCTGTCATATAACCGCTGCCTCCTGTCCATCTAGGACCAGGGGCTGAAAGGCAGCCAGGAAAGCAAAGCCTGTCCGGGGAGCCCGTGGGGACGTCGGATGGGATGACCTCTCACTGTCTCTCAGGGGAGAAGGCTAAGGCCGCAGCTGACGGGCCTGCCTCCAAGACATGGCGGTTCCTGGCAATAAAGTGAGAATCGCAATAAAGCAAGTCGCAGTCTTTTCTCTGCTAGAGGGCCTTGCCTTCCATCTGTACATAATGCAACACCTGTGACATGCAAGAGAGCCAAGCCAACAGCTCCCGTCAGCATCCAAAGGAGAAAAGACGAGATTAGAAGGCAAAGGAAGAAGACAGCGTAGGTTCAAAAGACAGGGGCAAAGCATGCTCTCGGGGACCGACGCTCCGAAGTTCAGGCCACCAGGATGGAATCCTTGGTGGGGTGACGCTGGGGCGGGCCTTACATGTCAGACTATTGAGTAGAGGGGGCCACGGTCCAGGCTGTGCTTTCAGCATTTGGACTTGACCATCAGGAGGAGGGAGGAGGGACAGGGAAACTCAGCAGCACACCCAGCATGAAGCTCGGGGCATGGGAGGAGGGGAAGCCAAGGGAACAGGAAGTGGGAAATGGGATCGTAGGGGAAGAAACAGAGGCAGAAGCCCTGGCTGGAAGGCGTCCGGGGAGAGGGAAAAGCACTTCTCTTTGCCTTTCCATTGACAGCAAGGCTATTCCCTGAGAGCAGGGCTGGGCAGGGCGGGACTTCCCAAAACTCAGGAGGAGAACAGGCCTGAGCATATGACCCCAACGGGAGCTGCAGAACCAACAGCGGGCGGTCACTCCAGCCTCTCCCACCTGCCCTGGAGCCTCCTCGCAGGGAGCTGTGGCCACACACAGGCCCTGGTGGACCCAGCAGTGCCCCTTCCTCCGGTGACTTACAGCGAGAGCGGCCCAGAGGTGGTGGTGAGAGACAGCAAATGAGTGGTATCATCCCTATACTTTACCCGAGGCACAGAGAGGTTAAACAACTTGTCCAGTACCACACAGCGAGGGCGTGCCAGGACTGGGATCCACACACAGGGCCCTCGTGTAGGCCTCTGAAACCCAGCAGGGAGGAAACAGAAGAGTGACACCCCTGACCTGACTCTCACCCTGCCAGCGCCTCCCACACAGAAGCGGGGGCACAGGAGCTCGGGGTGGCATCCATCCTGTTGCAGCTGCACAAGTTAGCCTCCCGGATGCACAGCAGGGCCGAAAAAGACGGGGGGGGGGGGGGGGGGGATGTGGCACAAAGGGCACCCGACACCTCACCACTCCCACAACCAGAACATCATTCCCACAACCAGATCACCACTCCCACAACCAGATCTGAGGGTCCCTGGCCCCCCGCTGCCTCCACCCTGCGGAGCCACAGGGCAGATGCCCCAGGACGTGGCTCTGCAGCAGGGAACCCCTGGCTCTCAGTACCAGCTAAAGGCCTCACCCCTGCAAGCTCTGCCTTCACCCCACGCTGGCCCAGCCCCATCACACTGCTGCCTTCCTTCCCCAGGCACAGGCCAGGGCCCTCCACCGTATGCAAACATCTCAGAACGGCCTGCTTCCCGTGGGGCAGGCCACGGGGAATGGCTGTCTTAGGAGATGAGGGACAGCGGATGCCCATGACAGCCCAGGCTGCCCTCTCCCAGGTCCTGGCCACCTCCTGCCTTCCCTGCCAGCCCAGCACGCAGAGGCCTGGCTGCGGCTCAAAGAGAGGGCCGCTATCTCCGATTCCGCGGGGCCTCTGATAAGAAATGTCATCCCTCGCTGGGTAGTATTACCCGGCCGATAAGAATCTCTATCAAGAACAAACATATGGCTGGCTGCACAGCAGAGCCTGGCGGGCGGGCGGAGCAGGCTAATTTATGTGCTTAAGCCGAGAGCCCCGGGCGGCCCAGAGAAGTGCACTGAATGAGAGTGAGAGCCACAGGGTGAGCTCTCTGGCCCAGAGCTGGGCTTTTCCCTGGGAAGGACCCGGCACCTGAGAGCAGCAGGAGGCCCTCCTCCCTTTCATGTCCCCATCCTCAAAGGGCACTTTCGCTTACGCCGCCACACGCAATCCTCACGCCAGCCTCAGAGAAGCACGTCTGGCCCCCTTTCACACGGCAGGAAGTTGAGACTCAGCAAGGGTAAGCAGCATGGCCAAGGTCACACGGGCAGCCACACTGCACCATGGACTCAAGCCCCAGCAGGTCTGGCTCCCCAGTATCTCTCGAAGTCCCATACCAGCTGCAGGGTCTCTTGGTTCCCACAACAAAATGAATCAGTTAAGTCACATCTGCTTGGTTTACCTAGCAACGTCAGCTCCGTACTGTCACCTCCCAGGTCCCTTCCAGCCACGGTCCCCATCGGCTTGTGTCTGCACCCCGGGGAACAATGAGGAATCTTGAAGGACTGAGCATCTCCAAGCTGCAGAGGAGAGCTCAGTGGAGGAGGGGAGGTCAGGGACAGGGCCCAGGAGAGGGGGCTTCCAGGGCTCCCACGTGTTTGTGGAGGAGCAGAGGTCTATTGACTGATCTGTGCATTCTCAGACCCCGAGGGGCCCGGCTCAGGGCTTAGCCTCTGCTTGGCCGTCTCCCAGCAAATGGACACACCAGGCCCTGCCCTCAAAGAGCGGTCTGCCTCCTGGACTTCCCAGTCTGCACAGATGCCGGCGTGCGGGCGGCGGCGTTTGGATGGGCGCCAGTGTCAGTGTCATTGCCGGCTCCCTCCCCACACTGTTGCGTGCTCTCCTTTTTGTGAATCAACACTGTGAAGGTGGGTGTTGCCCTGTGATAGTTAATAGAGTTCCAAGGATGTTTCATATCACTTCATGAAGCCACTACTTCTGTATTCCATTTTTGTTTTTTGTTTTTAAATAAATTTTATTGATTTTTTACAGAGAGGAAGGAAGAGTGATAGAGAGCTAGAAACATGATGAGAGAGAAATATTCATCAGCTGCCTCCTGCACACCCCCTCCTGGGGATGTGCCTGCAACCAAGGTACATGCCCTTGCCTGGAATTGAACCTGGGACCCCTCAGTCTGCAGGCCAACGCTCTATCCACTGAGCCAAACTGGTTTCGGCTATATTCCATTTTTGGAATGTAACATGATTTAATCCACCAGTCCCCAACTGAGTAGCTTTCCAATGGTGTCTCGTCAGAAGGAATGAACAGGGGAGCACAGGGGGTTGTTAGCACGGTGAATCTATTCCATGGGAGGTGACACTGGTGGACGAATGTCATCATACATGTGCCATTGAATGTACTAATACTGAGAGCAAACCCTCACCTATAGTATAGACTCGGGGTGATTATGATGGGTCAAGGTAGGTGGGTCAGTTGGAACAGACAGATAAGTCTGGTGGGGGATTCTGGGAGTGAGGAGGGTTGTGCCTATGTAGGAACAAGGATACGTGGGAGCTGTGTACTTTCCACTCAGTTTTTCCGTTGACCTCAACCACTCTAGAAAATATGACAGAATTTTAAAAAAATCAATTGATCACACACATGTGGGCTTAGCTCTGGAATCCCAGTTCTACTTTGTTTTCTGTTGACTATTATTTTCCCTCTGAGTTTAGGTCACGCTTTCCTTTTTGTTCATTTTTATGTAGCCAGTGACCTGATTAGGAACGAGGCACTGTGTCATAGGTAGAGAGTCTCGTTTGCTATTTCAAACAATGTTGAGGGTCCTCTGACCCTGCGCATGCATTTCTATGGAATAAATTCTCAGAATTCACCAGCGTCTGTTAAACTTGACTTTGCTGTCCTCCTCACTTTAGCAATAGTGATGTCTCAACAATGCACCTCAATTGACTAGGGACCCCCGTGTGCACACTCTCATCAGAGCCCGGTGGGGCCTTAGCACTCTTGGCTGAGCAACTGTTAGCATTTTCACAAAAGCACATATTCCACTCCTGGTCATAAGAAGTCACTCCTGCCGCCCCTGCCTCCCCTTGCCCAATGTGGCTCAGTTTAGGGGTCCAGCTGAACACCACACAAGACACCAACCTCTCTTCACCCATAGCCTTGCCCAGAACTGATCGACTTTCCTCTTTTTTTAAATTCTGGGCCCTGAGAAGTTCAGGAATGCAGAGAGCACGAGGCTGGAAATGGGCAAATTTCCAGGGAGCTCAGAAATTCTTCTAAAATCACAGCCTGGAATTTTAGGAAATCTAACATCTAGGAAAACACAATAAATACCAATTATGCAATTTGCCGCCCGAGGTACCTTGAAGGAAAGCATTCATTACGTACAGAAAATCCTCTGATTGTCAGAAGATAAGGCACTGGTGTCTCCGGGGCTGGAATTCAGTAGAACCTAAGATAAAGGAGGTCAGCCTCCGGGTGAGAGGCCAGCCATCCGCCGGAGACAACAGGATGGACACTGGGGCAAGAGCAAACATGAGCGAGGCAGAGCCCCCTCCTAGAGGGACTCGTGAGAAAAAGGCTGGGATCCATGTGTTCACGGATGGAGAGACCGGGAGCCTTGGGAACACGGAGGAAGGCATCGCTGACCCTTCCTGCATGAGGGAGAGGCGAGGATATTTGAGCTGGGTATCAGAGAGTAGGCGTCCACCAGGCAGAGAAAGGGGGGAGGGAGGAACTCCAGGTGGTAGTAACAGCATGTGTAACAGGGAGTGTGAACAAACAAACCACCTGGAAAAGGTGTCCCTCATGGAGTTTGCCTGTCGCTTACAGTTGCCATGGAGATCCCAGACTTCTGATTAGCAGAGTGACAGGTAAGATCTATGCCTCTGCCTGGGCAGGAAGGATCAACTGGGGAAAGCAAATCCCCAACCCTATGGGCACCAGTATGCCATGGCCCACACCCTCCTGCAAAGCAACAGACACCGTGGTGAGGATGGTGCCCCCGGAGCCGGCTCTGTGTCTCCAAATCCCAGCTCTGCCCCTACCAGCTCGAGCAAGTTACTTATCTGCTCCATGCCCAACCTTCTCATCTGTGAAATGGGGATAATGTCAGTAGAGCTTCTGAGTGTGACGGTGTGGACAATGGATTGGAGGAGTTCATATATGGAAGGTGTTGAAAACAGAGCCCGGCACACAACAGGGGTACACACATGACCCCCACAGCTTTGGGGGCAGCTCCCTTGCTCTCCCACATCCCCATTCAGCACTTTAACTTCTCTGGAAACGTGAGCTGCCAAGAATCTAAGCAAGGGTGAGCAAGGCCAAGCGGACGCTGGCTTCAGGAAGGTGGGGACTAACTATGTCTAAAGAGAATTTGGACTTGCTAACTTCATGTTAGCTTTCCAACACCCCTGTGAGGCGGGGACTGACGCCAGTGGTTCTTGATGCTGCTATGGAGTCACCTGGGAAGATGTTACAACCACAAAGCCCGGGCCCCCTTGCTGATACTTAAGTCAGAATCGTTGGGGGTCAGGCCCAGTGGCAAGACTTTTAAATCCCTCCAGTGATTTCCATGTTACACCGGGTTTGAGAACCACAGGTCTAAAAGTCAAGTTCAAGAGAAAAGAGAAACACAGCAGAAGGGAAAGTGTCAACAGCCTGAATTGTGTCATCTCCAGAGGCCACTTGGGTTCTCCAGGCCGTTGCTTGTCACCGACAGGGCAGGTATGACCATGTCTAGGCGTCTTACAGCACCCAGGGCTGGCAGACCTGCAAGTGCCCTAAGTCATTGCATTTGTAAAATCCCCTCCAACCTCTCCAGGAAATAGGGAAGGGCAGAGAGAGGCACTGGAGACAACAGGGTGGACAGCTGGTGGCGGTCCCAGCCTCTCTCACCAACCAGCTCTGTCACTAGTTGTCCCATCCCTTCGGAGCCTCCGTGTCTTGCAGGGTGGACTGGGGACAGGACTGGCCTACCTATCAGACAAGGTGACTCAGAAGCTGTCGCAGGTCACACAATGAAGAGTCAGGCTCAAGCAGAGCTTTTTCATTGAACATTTCCTAGGCCCTCGTTGGAACATGGGAACTTCTGGACAGAAATGTCCCCATTCACCGGGGCTGTGACTGCAGTCGGGGAGGAGACCAGCAGCAGCAGTGGCCACAGGGAAGCTCTCTGCACAGCAGGTCCACGTGGGGGCGGGTGATAGGACCGGAGGGCGGGTGTGGCCAGGGCTGCCCCGCGGAGACGTTAAGATAGGACATGCTATCTGGGAACAATGGAGCAACCGTAGCTTTGTCCCGGCTCGAATCTGACCGCAGGGGATAAGACTCCAGGAGGCACATTCCTCCACGACCGGCCAGAGTGGCCGGACAAGCCAGGGGCCCATTGGCTGGTGCACAAGTCCATTCATTCATGCAGCCTGGCCTTTGAGAGTGGCCCCGACCACGTGCCAAGGGCTGGGTTAGAAGGTGGCGATGCCGCGATGAATGAGGCTTGGTCTGCACCCTCTGGAGGGACAGAGAAGTGACATGTAGGTACAACGCTGTGTGTGTTAAAATACAATAATAACCATAAAAGCCACACTCATGGATGGATGGATGGATGGCCTAGTGTGCACCGGGCAGCATACTTCCTATTTTATACTTACCGTCTCCAATCCTCAGTGTCCCCTCCAAGTAAGGGAACACGTTCCTTTTTACAGATATGGAACCAGAGGCCCAGAGAGGCTGATTACTGGACACAGAGCACACAGCAACAAGAGGCCATGTTTGTATGCAGTGCTGCTCCAACATGTGGGTTCCTTCCCCACAGCTCACGGATCCAGAGAAACAGAGGTAACAAGCCAGAGCATCCTGCCCCACGCAACTCCTACCCGCACAGCCCCCTGGCCTGGAGCAAACAGCTTAAAAATCACAAGGAGCAAATGAGAAATAAAATCAGGCATGGCACCTAGCCCGCAGGTACTGCTCAGTAACTGGTGACTGGTTAGAATCCTAATACAGCTCCGGAGCAGGCAGAGAGGAGGAGTGGGGTCCTCCCGGGCTTGGGTTCCACCTCAGCCTCCGTATTTACACCTCATCCAAAAAACGGGCACAGCAAAAGCCACCTTACAGCTTCCAGGACCCCTGGGAGGGTCCCTGCAGCGCCCCAGCCAGGGCTTGAGGAAGAACAAAACAGCCAATGAAAGGATGCCCAGAAAAGAATCGGGGGTGTTCCAGACGCACCCAGGAGGGGCCACGGGCACCCAAGGTGCCTTCTACAGAACCCTGTGCTCTCACAGCCTGGCAGCCATGCAGGGAGGGGCATGACCCATTGTCATCCAGCCAGGGCCCACAGGCCTGGCGCCACCCCACTTAACCCCCTCAGGATGGCATCTGCCCTTTGACTAGTACTCATGGATTATTGCTCAGAAACGCTGGGGTACAACTCAACAGGCAGCGGGGACAGGGGACTGACACAGAAGGCACTATTATCAGTGTTACTTCCGTTTAACTTGGCTCTGTGGCCATCACTGTGCTTAGTGTCCCTTTGTCGTTTGGGTTTTTTGTTTGGCCAGCAGGGAGGTGTCAATGACTTAAACTGGAAAACAGGTCCAGACTGGCCAACTGCCTGTCGGTAGGTGGGTGACCTTGAGCAGCTTTCTCTCCCTGTCTGGGCCTGAGTCTGGGCCTGGAGTCTCGTCCATTCAACACATACTTCCTGGGCACCCACCCAGGTCCCAGGGACTAAAACATGAAACAGCATTAGCAGGATCCTCTGCATTTGTGAGCTCAGGAGGGGTCAGGGGGCAGATCGTCAACAAACAAACAGGAGGGTCACATGGCGGTAAGTGCTACAGAGATCAATAAAGAAAGAGCTGGAGGCCGAGATGGGAGTGAGAGTGGCTGCTGTTTGTACAGAGCGGCCGGGAAAGGTCTCTGGGATAAGGAGGGTGAGGGTGTGTGTGTGTGTGTGTGTGTGTGTGACTTACTGAACACTCACCATGTGCCAGGCACATTCCAGAGTTGGGTTAGGTCAGTGGTCGGCAAACTGCGGTACGAGAGCCACTTGCGGCTCTTTGGGCCCTTGAGTGTGGCTCTTCCACAAAATGCCACAGCCTGGGTGAGTTTATTTTGAAGAAGTGGTGTTAGAAGAAGTTTAAGTTTAAAAAATTTGGCTCTCAAAAGAAATGTCGATCGTTGTGCTATTGATATTTGGCTCTGTTGACTAATGAGTTAGCCAACCATTGGGTTAGGTGTTTCCGAGGGAACACGCGTTTTACACGCTCCAACATCCCTAGAAAGAGGACAGGATACCTCCCCCACTTCACACTGGATGAAACCATGGCTTGTTTGGGTGACCGAGGCTGTGGAGGCCAGATGGAGCTCCTTTACGAAGAATGCTGCAGCCTTGCTCACTCATAGTTGGGGCATCACTCCATGCACCAAAAATCGCAGATTCAGTCCCCAGTCAAGGCACATGCCTAGGTTGTGGGTGTCTTGACACGTAAAGGATTGATGTTTCTCTCTCTCTCTCTTTCTCTCTCTCTCTGTCAATAAAAACATATCTTTGGGTGAGTATGAAAAAAACAAAAACAAAAAAACCACTGGTAGAATCACTTCCAGGAACCGCCATAAGGCTTCTTCACTGGCCTCCCATTGGACTGGAGCTCCGAGAGGCAGGGCCATGGGATTCTGCCCCATTCACCAGCACCTAGCACCCAGCACCCTGCACCCAGCTCCCATAGACAACATGCTTGAGGAATGGATCAGAGATGGATGGCTGCAAAGGAAGGAGAGAGGAAGACTGGAGAAAAGGAGGGGAGGAGGGAAGTGTGGCATGTAGCACGAGTGAAAAAAAATCCTACGACCTCAAGGGAAATAGAAATAAAAGGAAAAATGGATAAAAGCAAAATGCCCATTAATATGGAGTAGTTAGAAGAAAAACAACATGGAGTACTACACAGACGTTTAAAAATAATGTATGTGCACCGACACAGAGGTCTACAAGACATGCTGCTGAGTGGAAAGTGTTCGTGTTGAAATGTGTGATTCCCTCAGGGAGCCAGGTGGCCAGGCTGGGCCCGGGGGCAGGTCTGGGGGCGATGAGCTGGCCCAGCCCAGGGCCTCGGGCCAACACCTCCACACGGAGGAGAGGAAGGCACATCCAGCCACTAAGTCTCTAGGCCACAGCCACCGTGTGGCCTGGCTTCCGTTTGGCTTTGCTCCCCCGGCTCCTGGAAGATACTTGTGCTGTAAATGTGCCACCGCCTTTTTATCTACACTGACTGCTCGGCCGTAAAAGAGAAGGAAATATTTTGTGACAGCGTGGATAGACCTGGAGAACATCATGCTGAGTGAAACAAGCCTTTCAGAGAAAGACAAGGACCATATGACTGCACTGATATGTGGAATCTAGTGAGCAAAATGAACGAACAAAGTAGAAACAGACCCATCGATCCAGAGGACAGACTGACAGCTGTCAGAGGGGAGGGAAATTGGGGAGCTGGGTGAAAAAGCGAAGGGATTAAGCAAAAAAGGAAAAGAAAAAACTCGCAGACACAGACAGACCACATGGTGATTACCGGAGGAAAAAGGGGGTGGGGGTGGGGGTAACAAAGGTAAAGGTGATGGAAGGAGACTGGACATGGGGTGGTGAACACCCAATACGATATACAGATGATGTGTGATAGAATGGTACACGGGAAACCTGTATAATTTTATTAACCAGTGTCACCTCAATAAATCCAATAAAATTTTAAAAAGAAATCAATTGATTAATTTTAAAAGGAAAATGCTTGTACTGATTTCCAGACAAAACAAAACAGATGCGCTTCCCTCCCCTCCTGGCCCCCAGCCTGGGATACCCCATGGGGGGCGGTGCATCCCACTCACTATGTGCCAGGCACTATCTGGTGACAGGTGTCCCCCACGGGATGTTGGAAACATTTCTGGATTTGTTGCCCACCTAAACATTCAGGAAACTTCATTATATTCCAAAGTCCAAAAACGAATTGGGCAGCGCCGGTCACACACAACCCATCATCTGGCTGGAGGCTGTGGGAGGGCTGGCCCTTCATTTAGGGCAGCCACTCTCCCCCGGACCAGAGTCTGACCCCCTCAGAGACCACCTACCCCCAGGCACAGAGAGGTGAGAAGCCTTGCCCAAGGTCACACAGGAGGCCAGGGTGGGAACCAGAGCTCAGTACTCCTCGCACACAGACCTGTGTCCCTCCTACCAGCCAGGCTCCACCCCTTCTCACTTAGAACCAATCATGGCCTTCTACCAGCCAGACTCCGCTTCTTCTCACTTAGAACCAATCAAGGCCTTCTACCAGCCAGGCTCCGCCTCTTTTCACTTAGAACCAATCACGGCCTTCTACCAGACAGGCTCCACCTCTTCTCACTTAGAACCAATCACGGCCTTAGGAATTAGCCCATCTGTTGGGCGTTTGGCTGGAACAAATCGCCGAGGATCCTTGATTTGGTCCAGAGCAAAATCCATCTCAGGCACAAGTCACGCCTCAGACCACACCATGGCCCAAACACATGGCACCCCAATTAGCCCGGGGCCAACTCTTGCTCAACGCTATCCTTTGCTTCATGATTTCCACATCCAGAGAAACAATACTTCCCTAAAAATCAATTGTCCCTAGCAACCCACCTACACAGTTCTTGGAAAGTATGGGTTCAGCATGCTGCCTCACCAAGAAAAACAAGGAACAGAGGGCGGGGGGCGATTCATCGCCGTGGTCCTGCTCTTGTCATTATTCACACCAAACGTTGGTGCAAGTCACCAAGTTCAGCGACCCTGTCCCCGGGGCTGAAGACCTATTTCCGCCAACACTGGCCAGCACAGAAAATCTACCTGTTCTCACCACTGGAACCCCGCCCAGTGGGGCTCAGTGGAAAGAGCATCGGCCTGTGGACCACAGGGTCCTCATAGGAGGGGACAGGAGAAGATGTGACTTTGGGAGGTGGGCCCACAGTGCACTATACAGATTTGGTAACAGAGAGACCCACACCTGAAACCTGCATGTCCATATTGACTAATGTCACCCCAATCCATTTAATTAATAATTTTGTTTTTTAAAGTAAGCCCAGGTAGCATGGCTCAGTGGTTGAGGCTCAACCTACCCTGTTTCCCCTAAAATAAGACCGTCTTATATTAATTTTTTTCTCCCAAAGCTGCGCTAGGTCTTATTTTCAGGGGATGTCTTATCTTTCCATGTGCTAGGTCTTATTTTCGGAGGATGTCTTATTTTCGGGGAAACATGGTATGATCCAGGAGGTCACAGTTGGATTCCCGGTCAGGGCACATGCCCAGGTTGCAGGCTCCATCCTCAGTGTGGGGTGTGCAGGACGCAGCTGACTCATGATTCTCTCTCATCATTGATATTTCTCTCTCTCTCTCTCTCTCCCTCTCTCTCTCTCTCTCTCCCTCTCTTTCTCTCTCTCTCGCTCTCCCTTCCTCTCTGAAATCAATAAAAAGATTTTTAAAAACTTAAAACTTAAAAAAATAAATAGGATTACTCAGTATGAAGAGACGCCACATGGCTCCAAGGGGCAGGAGGTAGAGGAACTGAAAAGGTACTGGGACAACCAGTTTCTGACCCAGGAGATGGAGTGGCTGGATGCCATTCTGCTGCCCAGAACACTGGAGGCACCCAGACATGGGAACTGCAAAACGTCAGTCTACCAAACAGGTGGCTCCGCTGGGATCTTTTCCCAAACTTCCAGGAGAAATAGGAGAGCGATGGTTCTGGTTTTAAAGAGAGGCAGCATCCGGCAAAAGGGAGGCCTGGCGTGGAGCACGTGCTCAGGAAATGGCTACACACACACACATGATTTGGGCCCAAAGGACTGCTCTGCTCTGCTCTCCCTCACCCTCGTGGCGATCACACCCTCTCAAGGCTTAAACAGTTTGACTTACGAACAGGTACCCACCCTCACTATCAGCATGGCGACGGTCAGCATCATAATCACTAGAGAAACATAATGCTCAAGCACAGGGGGAAGCTGTGTGCAGCAAGGTGGTTACACACGTGTGCTCCGCAACCCAAGTGCTAGGTCTGTGTGACCTTGGGGAAGTGGCCTAACGTCTCTGAGCTTCGGTTTTCTCATCTTGGCGATAGTGGTGTTACCCACCTCAGAGTGTCAACATAAAGATTCAATGAGTTAATACACACAAAATTAGAATGGCGTTTGGCACATAATAAATGCTCGGTGTGTGCTGGCTGCCGCTGTGGTGACTGCTGTTGTTGCTATTCTTAGAATACCACATAGTAGGCACTTTAAGCATCTCAATTCATCTATTCTTACAAGGGCTCTAGAAGCCGGGTCTCCGGAAGCCTGTTTTATGCGTGAGAAAGCCGCGGCTGCGAGAGGGCAAAGCGACTTCCCTAGCCTCGAGGTAGAGGCTGTGCCCTCTCCACCAGGGGCGACAAAACGTGCAGGCCGTCACGGGGCCCAGACGCTCCCCGACGCCTTTCCACACCCACGCCGACAACCAGGAGGCAGGGCGATAAGCTGCCTGGCAGTGCCCAGGTTGTTTTCATTTGGTTTGTGCAGCTTTCTGCAGCTTTTGTCGTCCACAATACCCTCGGCCCGGCAGGCAGCCCCTGTGGGCATCAAAGGTGCCGCTGGCAGCAGCCACAAGGGAGCGTCCGTGCCAGGGGCCCTCCCCTGCCAGCGACCAGCCAGCCACCTCGCAGCCCGCAGCCCGCAGCCCGGAGATTCACAGAGAGGCCTCCTGACTACGCCAGGTGTGACTGCCCCCTCTGCCAGGAGGTCTGCTCCGGAACAGCCCAGTGTGCCAGCCCCAGGTGTGCCAGGCTGGGGCCCGGGTCCAAGGTGTTCCTGGGCCGATGGCGGCAGACAGATCGCTGGCAACTGGGTGGATCCAGGGAACTTACGTAACCTCCGCCTGTGATGAACGAGCTCTGAAAAGCTTTGTGGGGCGGGCTCTGCCTCCAGTCCAGAACAGAGAGCCTGCCTCCACCACTCAGCACCCATCCACAGAGCGAGCACCTGCTCTGGGACCTGACCCTGGGCCTGACCCCAGGGCTGCACAGGCCACGGAGGGGGCCGCGTGGGAAGCCACGCTGAATGCTGGGATGAGGTCCAGGCAAGAAGAAATGGGGAAGTGGACACAGCTTCGGGTGTTCACTCAATAACTACGAAGAGTGCCCACCCTGCATTCTCACGTGGGTTTCTAACAGGGTAGCAGGAGGGGGCCGCCCAGCGGGGTGGGGCACGAGGCTGACCCTCTGCAGGCCCACTGGGCTCGTGCACAGCCCCCTGCTCCTCCCGGCGCTCAGATGCCCTCGACAGTTCCCTGGATGGCCCCACACAGAGATCGAGAGCGCCGGCAGCTATTTATCAGATGCTCGTGACGTGTTAGCCAAAAGCATTTCGTTCCTCCCGCTGGACGTCCAGCTTACAGAAGGGGAAACTGAGGCACAATGCGGGGAAGTGCCACAGCTAGAGATGGCAGAGTGAGGTGCTCACCCCCTGTCTGGAGCCAAGGCCTGTCCCCCGGCCCATCCTGCCTCTCCTTAGAGAGCTCAGAGCCAGCCAGGCCTTCCTGCCCGGCTCCTGCATGGGGACCAAAGGCTGCGGGCGGCGCGGGGGGCTGCACCACGGGGCACCCATGGGAAAGGGCTCCGGCTGTGGGAACGGCCCGGCCGGCGGCCCTGATGAATGCCCATGCCAGCGAAGCGCACATCCGGGCACTTCTGTTCCCGTGTGCGTGGGCCCCGGAACCGCCGGGCCCAGGAGCCGGCCGGGCGGGAAGTGGCTGCCAGGCCCTGGCCCCGGCCCCGGCCCCGTGCACTCGGCCAGCTCCGTTGGCTGCCAGTCAAGGCTTCGAAGGGGTGAGCGAGAGAGCGGGGGACCGGGCTGGACGGCTCTGCCTGCAACCGAGAGGAGAGAACAAAAGGAGGCTGTCGGGGGCCAGTTTGGCGGGAGCCCTGGCGGGACAAAGGGCAGGAAGGGGAGGCCGCAGAGGGCGGTCTGCGGGGTGCAGGGCCGGGTGCGGGCAGCCTGGAGGTCCCAGGTGTGGCCCCGTACAAGGAGGCCCCTGAGGCCGGGGACAGTGGGCACTCTAAGTGTCTCAGTTCATCTCCTGCGAGGCCCACACGCTCTGCACAAACCCTGTGTCTGCTGGAAATGCAGAGGGGCCCCGGCTGGTTTGGCTCAGTGGGCGGAGCGTCGGCCTGCAGACTGAAGGAAAGGTCCTGGGTTCGATTCCCGTCAAGGGCATGTATCCAGGTTGCAGGCTCAATCCCTGGCCCTGGTCGGGGTGCGAGCAGGAGACAACCAATCCATGTGTCTCTCTCACATAAATGTTTCTCTCTCTGTGTTGCTCCCCCTTCCCTTCCAGGGGTCTTCAAACTACGGCCCGCGGGCCACATGCGGCCCGCAGAGGAGTCTGATCCGGCCTACCAGGTTTTTTGGGCAGTGAGCGCAGCCGAGGTGTTACAGTAGGAATTAGTAGTTCATATAGTCCGGCCCTCCAGCTCTCTGAGGGACCGTGATCTGGCCCCCACTTTAAAAAGTTTGAGGACCCCTGCTAGACTCTCTCTAAGAATCAATGGAGAAATACCTTCTGGTGAGGATTAACCAAAAAATGAAAGAAAGAAATGCCAAGGAGTCAGGCGGCTGTGCATTTTAGAGAGTTCGTCCCTTCGTTCCTCCTCTCGCCACCCTGGGCTCGGGCACAGCGGGCCAGGTGGGAGCCAGAGCAATGGGCCGGGCCTGCCATGGCGAGTGTGCCTGCCTGCAGCTCCCGGGGCGAAGGTGGGGTCCCAGGGCTCTCCGGGAGGGAGACCGGGCAGAGGCTCGTGGCGGGGCACAGGAGTCAGGTGCCCCACGTGGGACCGAGAGCCACGATGCCTATGCTCCCTCCTGACTCCACACCACCGAGCCTCCGTGCCCGGCACACGGCCTGTGTTCGGTAAGTGACACCGGCCGGCAGCACGGGGCACATTGGCAGGTGGCAGGTAGGGTCAGCCCAGGACGGAGGGTCCCGCCCCCAGCGAAATGCTCTTCCGACTTCCCCTGGGAGCTCCCAGGGGAATCTCCGCCACGTGGGATGGGCGACCCGCACGTTCTAACCCCTGTGCCACGGGGTGGGGGAGGGGGCGGGTACTGTCACTGTTGCAGAAGGGCACAAAGGGGAAGGTGATGGGAGAGACAATCACTTAGCTTGAGTGACAGCCCGCACCTTGAGTGACATCACACACCTTGAGTGACATCATGTAGCTTGAGTGATAGCACACACCTTGAGTGACAGCACACACCTTGAGTGACAGCACGCACCTTGAGTGACAGCACGCACCTTGCCCTTGGTCACGCAGGCAGCGCTGGAAGCCAGACTCCGCCTGCTTGGAGCTCCAGCCTTCACCAGCTGCAAACACCCCTGCCCCTGCCTCCAAGGCCCTCCTATTCTTCCTGGCGGTGACAGCCACAGCAGGGAGCCACAGGGGAGCTTGTGGTGAGGGACCAGGCGGCGGCAGGAGGGGGCCTCTGAGCACAGGCCTGGGCTCTGGCGGCCCGAACGCCACTCCAAGCTCTGCCCACCCCTCCTGTGGGCCGGGGCCAGCCACCTCCCCTGAAACGACCTCTCGGTTGGTTAGTGAGGGCGCCGGAGGCTGTAGGGAGAAACGCCGGGTCTGGGACAAGCAGAGGGCAGCAGCTCTGGGTGTGCCCAGCCCTCCCAGGAGGGGCACCGGCTGCCACACAGGCCGTGGGCCCAGGGTCTGAGGAGGGCATGAATGTGGAACTTGGGGAGAGCCACTGAAGATTGGGGCAAACACAGCCAGCCTGGGGAGAGGAGCACCACACTTGGCTGAGCCCGAACCCACAGCTGCTCGTGGACACGTGCACGCGTTTCTGGCCACTCGGACCGTGTTTGACTGCAAATCCCAGAGACCCAAGTGCTCCTTCGGGTCCGCAGCTGCCGAAGAAAGGGTTAGAGAGAGTCTGGGTGAAGGGGTTCGAGAGAGTCTGGAAGAAGGGGTTAGAGAGAGTCTGGAAGAAGGGGTTAGAGAGAGTCTGGAAGAAGGGGTTCGAGAGAGTCTGGAAGAAGGGGTTCGAGAGAGTCTGGAAGAAGGGGTTCGAGAGAGTCTGGAAGAAGGGGTTAGAGAGTCTGGAAGAAGGGGTTAGAGAGAGTCTGGATGAAGGGGTTAGAGAGAGTCTGGATGAAGGGGTTAGAGAGAGTCTGGAAGAAGGGGTTAGAGAGAGTCTGGATGAAGGGGTTAGAGAGAGTCTGGATGAAGGGGTTAGAGAGAGTCTGGAAGAAGGGGTTAGAGAGAGTCTGGATGAAGGGGTCAGAGAAAGTCTGGATTTCCGGAGGGAAGGCTGGTCCCCAGGGTCTGCCCCACGCCCATGCTGCCTGCACAGCGCGGGGCCAGCATGCAAGCCCTCCTGGCCTCAGTGACCTCGCCTGTGAAATGGGTGCAGGAGCCCCGAGGGTGAGCTGGTGCACATGCACCTGCTTTGCAGACCAGGAGGCTCCCGCCCGGCAGTCCTAGAGCGTGGTGGGACCGCGGCCTCGGAGCCAGCCCCGCGTGGCCCTCCCGGGAAGGCGCTGTTCTGAAACCAGGATGGATTCCAAAAGCTCCTCTCGTCTCCTCAAAGGCAGCCGGTGTCCTCTGAGGCGGCAGGAGGAGGTCCTGGCAGCAGTGCCAGCCAGGGCTTCCGGACGTGGCCAGCAGGGGTGGGAAGGTGCAGGGCCGGGCACACAGGTGCCCGGGTGCCACCGAGGGTGCCTCTCTCCCTCCGGGGCTGACGGTGCTGAACGTGGATGCCCCGGGCGCACGGCCAGAGTTTGTTCCGTGCACACCGGCCGCGCTGCCTGCTCCTCCCCGGGTTACCTTAGGTGCTGGGGCAATTATTACCTGCCTGTCAGGTCGCCGGGAAAGGGAGGGATGGGGAGAGCGAGAGACAGTTCCTCTGAGACGCTGCCAGCCCCGGCAGCTGGCCCCCGAGGCCGGGAACGCCCAGGGCCCAGGAGAAGGCATCCTGGTTCCTCCTCTGACCCGCTGAGCAAACACAGGAGCACGGCAGGTGCCCGGGCGGCGGGCCAAGCAGGGCTTCTGCCCGCGGCTCCCTCCGCCTCCTGCCCAGCTGGCACTAGCCAAGCTGAGGCCCCGTGAGCGCGCTGGCCTGGCCCTGCTCTCCCTGTCGGAGCTGGCAGGGGGGAGGCCAGGCAGGTCAGCGTTTAAACTGGGGTTTCCCTCCACAGCACACACCGTGGCTCTGGCGGCGTCTAGGTGTCCATTCTGCATATTTTAAGGCGCTGGTGTGGAGACTAGGAAACTCACCCTGGCAGCTCAGGGATGCCCACTGAGACACACGATCTCACCCAGGCACGGCGAGAGGGTCAGGTAACGGTGACAGGGGTGGCCTTGGGCAAGCCACATCCCTTCTCCGGGGGGAATGCTGCCTGGGTGCCGGCTGGGGTCCCTGCAGAGCGCGATGGGGTGAGAAGAAGCTGCCCCTGCTAGCAGGCAGCCCTGCACCGAATGGCTCACGCTCCTACTTCTCAAGCCGCGCCCCAGGCATCCATTGGCTGCCGCAGGTGAGTCCTTCAGCTTTAAGACGGAGAGGGCAATTCCCCCCTAGCAATGAGAATGGCCAAAGAGGGCCCCTTGGAAAGCATGTGCCCAAACTATGGCGCTGGTGTTACCCTAGCTCACCACAGGCAGTCCTCAAACTGTACCAACTCACTCCTCCCTCCCGCCGCGGCATGGCACAGGCTGGCCTGGGGGTGAGGACCCAGAGCATTCAGGGACCAACAGCAACGTGCTTAACCTTCAGCTTCTTACAGAAAAGTAGGACTTCAGCGACTCCACTCGTGAACACACACACACACACACACACACACACACTCACACACACACACCTTCTTCCTCTCATTCACGGCCTCGCTCCCTCTATACCTGTCCAGCAAATGGCACCCCTCCTCCTGCAGAAAAGCAAGTGAACGGGGAGTAGCAGCGACCCCAGCTGAGCAGATGCTCGTGAGTAGAGGAAGCAGGCAAGTGAAGGTGCTGACCGTATCCACCGGGGGGGTTACCTGACTCATCTTTATCGGGCCACTCGGTCATTCAATGGGGATCCGATACACAGGCCATGCTTAGCGCTAGGCAGCCCCTGTCCCTGATAGATGCCAAGTCTATCAAACAGTTACTATTGATATCCCCATGGTATCAGATGCTGCGTAACAACACCTCAGCCGCATGCGCCCTAAGTGTCCGAGCCTCTGGGTGGTCAGGCAGGCGGCTCTGGTGACCCTGGCTGGGCTCCCTTGGGGGCTGGAGGGGGGCGGGGGCTGGTGGTCAGCTGGCCCGGGTTGGTCTCAGCGAGAAGGAGGAGAGCGAGCGCCTTGGTTATGTCCTGTGTGTGTGTGTCTCCAGAGGCGAGCTCAGAACGTCCTCCTCTTGGTCACAGGGGAGGCTCAACAATGCAAATGGAAATGCTTTTCCAAAACACTGTTGGCAATGCATCTGTTAACACCCTGTAGCCAAGGCACCTCACCCACTCTAGCCCAGCATCACGGGTACAGGAAGTGGGTGAAGAGCTGGGGGCATGCATGTCACCGGGCCCCATGCAATTTTGGAGGGGGAAAGGCAGGGTGCATGGAATTCTGTTTCATACATGAAGTTACCCAGCTAAGTGTCCCGGGTGGGATTTGAACTCGGGCCCCGCGGCCTGTGGGATGCCCTGTGGGCACAGAGGAGAGGCAGCGATCGGGGGCACCTGCCGGGAATATTATTGGCTGCAGCTTGGGAGTGGAGGGCTTTTGTGCGTGCAGGGAAATGCCCACCGAGGCCAAGACCTGCAGGCTGGGAACGGCCGCAGGTCCTGGCCATCTGCTTTGCCCAGACGGGAATGAGATCCAGTAGCGTGAGTTCAGTAGCTGGACACGGCCAGCAGCCCTCCTTGGAGAGTGGGCATGCATTAAGCAGTTCCCCAGGAAGGAATGCCAAGCTTCCGAGCTTCATAAATCCCAGGTACAGGTCAAGCAAAGGTCCCAAGTGAACTGACCGACCCCCTCTGCGTCCTCGCCCCTCAGTGTCCTTGCTTCACTGGGGACAGGACAGGGTGCAGCGAGCCACCCACCGTGGCACAGGCCTGGGCTCTGCCGTCCCTGCTGGGCTGGGACTGGGAAGCCAAGGCCAAACTGAGCTCCAGCGGATGCCCAGTATCTGACGCAGTGGCTCTGGGCTGGGGCCCAGGAGCCGATTAAATATATATATATATATATATATATATATATATATATATATATATATATATAATTGATTTCAGAGAGGAAGGAAGAGGGAGAGAGATAGAAGCATGAATGATGAGAGAGATTCATTGCTCTGCTGCCTCCTGCACGCCCCACACTGGGGATCAAACCCACAACCCGGGCCTATGCCCCAACTGGGAATCGGCCATGACCTCCTGGTTCCTAGGCTGACGCTCAACCACTGAACCACACCGGCCAGGCATGAACCAATACTTTCAACAAAGGCACCAGATGACTCCAAGGCAGGTCTCCTGGGATCACATGGTGAACCCCTTCTCCCCAAGGAACGCAGCTATCAAACCACCCCATGCCCTATAGAGATCACGCGTGGGCCCCAAGCCATGAAGCCGCACATTCCAATGTGGACACAGACACACACACACACACACACACACACACACACACACACACGTGTGCATGCATGCACTCACCCTCACGCAGGGGCACAGGCGGAGAGGAGGGTCTGGAACAGCAGCCGCTAATATTATTCCCATCTCCCACGCCAGCACTGTTCGGAGCCTATGCACACACTGGCACAGCTAAGCCTCACGCTCATCTTGGGAGGCAGGAGACACTTTTACTGCTGCTTTTCACAGGAGGAGAACCGGGCACAGAGAGGTTAACCTGTCCACCGTTCCACAGCTCATAAGCCATAAAGTCCAGATGTGCAGGCAGACACTCGGACCCAGAGCCCAGGTCCCAAGCCTGGAGGTGCCTCCAGCCGCCAGAAATGGGAGCCCGGCCTGCAGGGCCTCATGAAGAAGCCGGTCAAGCTGCTGACCTTGCCTCGCGGCCTCAGTTCCTCACAGCAAAGCTGCTGAGATCCTTAACGCTTTCGGGGAAGACTTTTCTTTCTTCTTCTTCTTTGTTTTTGTTTTTGTTTTTTTTAATATATTTTATTGATTTTTTACAGAGAGAAAGAGAGAGGGATAGAGAGTTAGGAACATCCATGAGAGAGAATCACTGATCAGCTGCCTCTTGCACACACCCCCACTGAAGACTTTTCCATGGGGAATGGCTGAGTCCTAGTCCAAATACCTCTCTCTCTCTCTCTCTCTCTCTCTCTCTCTCTCTCTCTCTCTCTCTCTCTTTTTTTTTCTGCCTTCCTTCTCAAGCCAGCTCCCCCCATTCTCTGTGGAGCCACCATCTGACCCTGGGCAGGGAGGTGTGGGGGTATGGGGAAGGTGCCCTCCTCACACAGCCCTCCTGGGGTTCTGCCCTCCCTTGTTGCTTACTGAAAACAAAAGGAGCCTCAGAGACGTTGAGCAACTCCCCCGCAGTCACACAGCCAGGCCAAGGCCCAGCCCTGCGTCTGAACTTCGGTCCTATCTAATCGAGAGCCCAAGCTCTGGCCTCTTTGAAAATGTGATTCATGCCAAAACCGGTTTGGCTCAGTGGACAGAGCGTCAGCCTGTGGACTGAAAGGTCCCGGGTTCGATTCCGGTCAAGGGCATGTACCTTGGTTTCGGGCACATCCCCAGTAGGGGGGTATGCAAGAAGCAGCTGATGGATGATTCTCTCTCATCGATGTTTCTAACTCCCTATCCCTCTCTCTTCCTCTCTGTGAAAAATCAATAAAATAAAAGAAAGAAAATGTGATTCACGCTCCCGTGACGAGGCTCTCGGGGATTGGGAGAAAACGGCCACGTCACGGCTGAAGAATGCGATGAGCATCTTTCCTGGAGGAGAGGAACTTCCTGCGTAGTTCTGTTATTGAAAGTGAGGAAGAGGGGTGGGGTCCGGGCTGAGAATAGGAAATATGCGGCTTCCCAGCAGAGAGGGTGTGGGGAGCCAAGGAGACACCGTGTCCTCCAAGACACATCCAGGGCCGGGCCCTGCCCACAGCCACCGATGACAGGGCCACCGTGGGGGCCCCGCGCCGGGCGGGCCGGCCCTGGCTCCGGCTGGGCAGAGTCTTGGCCGCGGATGTGGCTCCCGAGGACGGAGAGGCCTCCCGCCCACAGCCAGAGGACAGACGCTTGGGCAAACGTCCCTATGATGGAATATGGAAAGCGTTTTTCCCCTCCCTCCCCCACGTTGCCCCAGCTCAGGGGGAAAAACAGAAGGAAAAAGAGACCGGCTTCCCCACCCCTACAGAGGGGAGAGCTCACAGTGGAAAATCCACAAAAATGCAATTCTAAGGAAAACAGCGCCTTCTCTGACTTGGCCCGGGCAAGCGGTTCAGGTGGGCTGGACCCTCATCTGTCTGGCGTGGGAGCAGCAGCATTTGAGGGGGGCAGAGCGGGGCCGGGGTCCTCCTTGTGGTAGGATACGCCCGAGGGAAGCCAGGAGGCGCTTCCTTTAAAGCGAAAGGGCTAGAGTTCGCACCGTAATAAGGCCCTTCGTCATCTCACAGCATCGCAAGAGGGGTGAGCACCAGAGAGGACGGTATTTTGAGAGAGAGAAAGCACATGTGCATAACTTTTATGACAGTGGATTGTTGCATTTATCCTATTGCACTATTAGTTACTAGAGGCCTGGTGCACGAAATCTGTGCACGGCAGGTGCAGCAGCCCTGAGTTGGAAGGACCTTGGGGAAGAGGCATGTTGCCCTCGGAGAGCAGGGAGATCTCAGGAAAGGTTTCCCCACAGAAAAAGGAGATGATCTAATGCCATGTGAGATTAGAAGGCTCAAAGGGAGGTGCCCCCCCTTCCGGGCTGGTCAGCCTACAGATGATTAGAATAACAGGTCTGGAAAGAGCCAGAAGCTAGAAGAGACTCTAAGGAAACACGCCAGGTCTGAGACGTGGACAGCGTCGCAGGAGCCAGCCACCCCGCACGCAGAGAGCTGCTGTCGAGCACACACACACACACACACACACACACACACACCCCGTCCTGGCAGGGCGATTCTGCCCTCCCAAGAACCTTCCAGAAACAACAGGATGCACCTTCACGGGAGCCCCGTCCCGCAGGGGAACGCTGCTGAGTGGAAGTGCAGGAGCCGGCCGGGGAAGAGGTCGACGGCACAGGAAATGAGAATGACATGCAGACTAGCGTGTGCACAGGTTGCCAATTTCCCAACAGAAAAAAGAGCAGTCGCTGTGAGAGGGCCTGGCTTCCCAAGCCAAGGGGTAAACATTCAAGAACTGTGTGAACCCGTGTTCTGTGTGAACCTGAGTTCTGTGTGAACTCATGTACTGTGTGTGAGTCCGTGTGGAAACCAGGGGTACCTGCCATCGGCCGTGGTGGGATTTCTCCCCAGACATCAGCAAACCTACAATTTGCTACTGTGAACCGGACTACAGTTCGATTCCCAGCCATGTAGGAGGCAGCCAATCAACAATTCTCTCTCATTATTGATGTCTCTCTCTCTCTCTCTCCCTCTCCCTTCCTCTCTGAAATCAATAAAAATACACTTTTAAAAAAGAGAGAAATAGACAACCGTGCTGAGCTACTAAACACTGAGGATGATTTGTTCCGGCGTCTAGAGCTGCTTGAACGCAGCAGTCCCCCGTGTGTGGCTGACGCTGAGGAGGGGGACGCTGAGATGCCAAGGGGTAGACTGGACCGGTCAGAGTGGCACTGGCCATGCGTGAGGTGCCGATGCCCACCAGCTCCTTGGGTAGCGATTCAGGCCTGTGCTCTTCCCATCCTGCCCGGCGACTGCCCAGAGAGCTCTGTACGCGCTCTGAGGGTCCAGGGAAGAAGGGTGAAGGGAAACACTCTGAAAAGTACCAGCACTCTAGAAATTACCACGTCCCACTTGTCATCCGCTTTCCTGCCCGCTGTCCCTTTTCTTAGCCAGGCCCCGTCCGCCCGAACTTCACTTTCGTGGAAACCGAGAACAACTCAGAGAGAGCAGCAGACACCCAGCCTTCTCGTTACTTGGAAATGAGCTAAAAATAAAAATTTTCCTCCACCCCCTGAGACCCCACTAGCCCCCTCCAACCCTGTTCCTGTCTGCTTTCTATTCCGTTCATTCTGAGCCATCCCCACCACCAGGCATGGCCAGGCTGCTTCACAGAAGCCAAAGGACTTATCAGAAATGAGTCCTGGCTTTGACAGTGAGGCTGTGCGTGCAGACAGGGGCGTTTCAAGGCCCTCACTTCCCCGCTCATAATTAGTCAGCCTCCAGCGACGGCGAGAACCTGGGGACGCTGAGAAGCAGTGACCTTCCTGGGCAGCTCTAATGAGACAGCTCCCATCACAGGACTCTAGACTGATGGACCGTTTCAAAACACTAGCCACCATCTAGCTGGTGTGGCTCAGTGGCTGAGTGTCAACCCAGAAACCAAGAGGTCACCCATTCAATCTCCGGTCAGGGCACATACCTGGGTTGTGGCTTGACCACCCCCAGTAGGGAGTGTGTAGGAGGCAGACAATCAATGTTTCTCTTTCATTGGTGTTTCTATCTCTCTATCCTGCTCCCTTCCTCTCTCTCTAAAATTATATATATATATATATATATATATATATATATATATATATATATATATATATATATATTAAAAAACAAACACTAGCTACCCTTATGTTTAGGGATGAGGACAAACTATCAGAGGAAAGATGGTCTATCCAGCTACTCTCCATACATTTGATGGCAGACCTACTGTGTGTCCTCTTGAAAAACTAGTTTTAATGAGAGCCAGAGACATGTTTATTTCAGGCGACACATTTTCAAGGGCCCACCACTCTTTGGGTCCCCATTCCTTACGGAACCAGTAGGTAGGACAGCAGCGGAGATGGTCCTAACCTACGTGTGCCTGGACACTCTCTCCCAGAAGACTGGGAGGTGCTCTGCAAAGGTCTTTTCATTTGTATGACCCAGACTCTCAGGATGTGCTGCTTGAAATGAACTGAGCCAGAGGAAGGAAGGACGAAAGAAAGGAAGGGAGGGCGGGATGCAGGGAGAGAGGGAAGGAGAATGAACTGGACTACAAAAATGATCAAAACAAATGTCCCAAGCCCAAAGCAATGATTGCAGAGGATACTGAGGGTGAACAGTTAAGTTAAATACCCTAAGTGCAGGACATCGGGTGTGTAAAATAAAGAAATAAGGCAGGAGTAACCATTACTCCCCCATGTCCAGGCACGAATTAGGACCATTGCTACACATTCCACAGCATCCTGACCGCCTCTACCTCCCAACTCGCCTCCAATCTTCTCTACATTGAGCCCTGGCCAGTGTGGCTCAGTTGGTTGAGCATCATCTCATGCAGGCCAGGACAACAGTTCTATTGCAGGTCAGGGTTCATACCCAGATTGCGGGTTCGATCCCTGGTCAGGGTGCATGCAGCAGGCAGCCAATCAATGTCTCTCCATTCTCTCTCTCTCTCATCAATAAAAATGTATTTTAAAAAAGAGATGCTACATTTGTTCCTGCTTTTCCCTCCTTGGATCTGAAAAATACCTGCTCTGAAATGGGAAAATAGACCTATCCTTAAAAATAAACCCACCTACATGGAATTGTTACCTTCACTCCAAAAGCCTAAGTGATCGTGAAAATACCCCGGGCGGGGCTGATGACGATTCACTAATGAACTGGGCACCTCTTAATGAGCGATGGCTCCCGAGAGGGGCCAATATGGGGACTGTCACTTGGCAAATCTCCAAGGTGCATCCCTCTCTGGGGAGACCACCAGGCTGCCGCTTAGGAATACCGTTCTCCCTGGAGTTTTTGAGGGCGAGCAGCTGCCAGCTCCCTTAGCTAAAGGAAGATGAGTCACCTGGAGCCGCTGCCAGCCGGCCAGGCTGCAGGCCACCTTTGTGTACAGCTCCCGGGCACCAGGGATGGGGAAGCGGATGTGCGGGGAAACAATGGTGAGTTCCCACCGGGTGAGAGCGTGCCCGGGGCACTGCCGGTGCAGCCAGGACAGCAAGAAAGTGAGTCGGACGGAGACATCGGCCCTCCACACGCGTGTGCAGCCGCACATCCACACACACAAACCACACGCGCACTACGCTTCCCCTCGCCGAGTGAAAGATGCTCTTTTAACACAAAAATTACCCACTAAAAACTCCCACTTTCTCACACCTTCCAACCACACTTCCCGGAAAGGTCTGCTAACAGGAAGGGCATACCTTTCTCAGAATCTCCCCCGTGTGCAGAGGAGCGAGCCTATTGCTCGAATGTTCTGCCTACTTTTGACAAGAGCGGGCCACTTCCACACAAAGGTCCTGCAACTCTTCTCTGATTAGCTGGCGATGAACACCTTTCCACGTCGATGTATACAGAAACCCATCTTGCTATTTGTCTTTAAAATGTCTTAATTTTTTTTAATAATTTCACACTGTCTTTTTTTAAAATATATTTTATTGATTTTATACAGAGAGGAAGGGTGAGAGATAGAGAGTTAGAAACATTGATAAAACATCAGCTGCCTCTTGCACACCCCCTACTGGGGATATGCCCGCAACCAAGGTACATGCCCCTGACCGGAATCAAACCCGGGACCCTTCAGTCCCCAAGCCGACGCTCTATCCATTGAGCCAAACCGGTCTCAGCTAATTTCACACTATCAAAGAAGAGTTATAAAAGACAGTGAGTTCCCATGACCTTGTGATTTCTCCATTATTGATAGCTTATCTATTCACCATTCAATGATCAAAATGTTGCAGAAAATCACCCTTACTATAATGCACATGCATGACTACATTATTGTAAAAGAGATAAAATGTAAGGCGCTTTATAAAAGAGGAAAAGCAAACAGAAACAGAAGTGGTAACATCTTCTTCCACCCTGTTGTGGATGAGTGATACTGTGCCCCCCGAAGAAGACCCCAACATCGGTGACCTCATTTGGCAATGGGGTCTTCGCAGAGGTCATCAAGTGAGGACCACGTCCTACTGGATCAGGGTGGACCTCACTCTTAGAAGAAGAGGAAAACGGGAACACAGACGCACAAGAAGCAAGGTCACGTGGGGAGGGGAGCAGCGGTTGGTGTGATCCAATACAAGCCAAGGCGGGCCAAGCCCTGCCAGCCACCACCAGGGCTCGGAGACAGGACAGGAAGGATTCTTCCCTAGAATTGGCAGAGGGCGTGTGGCCTTGTGGACGCCTTGATGCCATTTCTGGCCTCCTGAACTGCACGGGGAACAAATTTCCGTTGTTTTCAGCCAGCTAACGTGGGGCATCTTTGTTACGGCAGCCTCACACGCTCATATAGACCAGCAGTGCAGCCCTCCGACAGCAGCTCAGAGCCAATGTGGAGCACGGGATGCACGAACCGGAGCCTGTCTCTGACTCAGGGGAGCATTATCAGCCGTGACCCTGAGGGCAATCACGCTTTATGACATCGTACCCTGGGAAACGTCGAGCTTCGGTCTTGGGGGTGACAGCAAGACTCTGGCCGCCATGCCTGCTCGGAGAGGTGACTTCAGACAGTGGTCGGAGGCAAAAGGGGAGATGAAGGCAGCAGAGCTGTGCTGGCTCCACAGACACAGACACAGCCTTGAGGGAGCAGCCGGGTCGGCTGGGAAGGGTGGCAGGTGTGCACCCCGGGGCGGCCTCTGCAGCGCCCCGGGCAGAGGAAACCCCCCAAGAAGCACCGGGCCCACGCGCTCCCCCTGCAGCCTCACTTCCCCCTGCCCGCCCGCGGGCCCGGGTTATTTTGACAAGCCTGTTTCCACTCCGCATGGGCACACACACGCGCCCCTGCAGACACCCGGGTGCCTGGCCCACCCAGGGGACCCGCGTTCATCGTGGAAAACCCAGAGCCTCGCCACCACGGGCAGCTGGCTGTGCAGCCCTGGGGACCCCCCCCCCCCCCGCCACCCCGATCATGGGCAGGCAGCGAGTGTCAGCAGCAAGGAGCCCCCCACTTCTTGGCAGGCGCTGCGGGGGGCTGTGGCCAGCCTGGAAAGCCTGCTTCAAGCTCCCCTGAGCAGAGGAGAGGGGCTAGGAAATACCGAGACACGCCGTGTGCGTTCATCAGGAAGAGGAAACACGCTGGAGGCTGCCCCAGGCGGAGTTTCAGATAAAGAAGGAGCCGTTTACCGAAAGGGCAGAAGGGGGACCCCGGGCGTGGAGAAGCCGGGGGGCCGCGCTGAGTGAGCACAGCCGTCCAGGGATGGGGGTGCAGAGAGGCGGTCAGCGCTGAGGAGCCGGGAGGATCCTGCAGGGCCCCGCTGGGGGCATCCTGGCTGAGAGCAGCCAACAAAGCCGGTTCCCAGAGCGGGAACAAAACCAAGCCTGCAGACTGGAAGCGGCCGCTGCTTTCGGGGCCAAGGGCGGCTGCCAGGGGAAGCAGGGTTGCTACAGTGACCGTGTCGGGCACAGGAGGCAAAAGGGAAGGCGAAGGGGCAAGACCGTTCCCCTCCCCCCAGCTCCCGCTCTCCCTCAGAGCAATCCGGTCTGGCCACCCTGGGCCAGGGATCCTTCAGGGCCATCATGGGTGGCCACGAACTGGCCACGGTACTGTTTGAACTGGGCGTGCACAGGGGCAACGGTCAAGTTTACGGGCAGCTAGTCCTGCACAGGTTCCGGGCCACCAGGCAGGACCCTGGCCAGGTGTCCTGGCTCCTCACCAGCCCTGCATGCCGTCCAGCTCGCCGCCAGCCCCTGCGGTTTGTGTTGCCTGCATGGCCCCTGTTGGCTGCTGAACCTGATCACTCCCGACTGGAAGGGAAATCAGGTAGAGGTTCTCCTTCATGTGCACTCAGTGCATGTCATGTTCTAAGAAGGCACGTGTCACCGAAACCGGTGTGGCTCAGTGGATAAAGCAACGGCCTGCAGACTGAAGGGTCCCAGGTTCGATTCCAGTCAAGGGCATGTACCTTGGTTGCAGGCACATCCCCAGTAGGGGGTGTGCAAGAGGAAGCTGATCGATGTTTCTCTCTCATCAATGTTTCTAACCCTCTATCCCTCTCTCTTCCTCTCTGTGAAAAATCAATAAAATATATTAAAAAAAAGAAAAAGAAAAAAAAAGAAGGCATGTGTCTTGTCCAATGCATTATCCCGCCCCCCACCCCAAAGTCCAAAATTGAATGAATGGAATTTCCTTGTTTTTTGGGGAGCGAGGTAGGAATGAGAGACATTGCCCAGCTGATATCCACACGGGATCAACAGACAAGCAGAGAATGTTTTTTAAAGGAGGGTGCATTTCTGATGGGGTAAGTCCAGGGGGCTCCAGGAGTGTAGGGTGGGGGGCAGGGTATGTCATTGGGTGACATGGGAGAGGAGGAGCCACAGGGAGAGCTTCCCACAGGAGAGAGGAAGGCGAAGAGGCCAGGAAGGGCACACGTGGCCTATGAGCAATCTGCAAGCACTTCCGGGCGGCACACGTAGCTGAGTGTGTCTGTCCCGCTGTGTCCAGTTCATCTTGACTTCTGCTCCCGAGACCAGACTGCCCACAGGGGAAAGTGCAGGGTTCTCAACCCACGTGGCCTTTGGACCTCGCCATTCATCAGCTCCTCTTGCCAACCAACGTGGGCGAAAAACCAAGTCTGTTCAAAAGTGTGTGGGGTGTGGTAATGGATGAGCGTTGGGACATGCGCAGGGACTCAGGGTTCATTCGATATAGCTGTAGACGGACAATGGAAAGATGTATGTACATGTGTATTAATGAGTTAGTACACACACATATACTTCATTGCCCTATGAGCTGAGAGGCCGAGGACAATGATACCCCAGGAGCAATGAGCCCGTCCAGCAC
The DNA here is from genome assembly GCF_964339955.1 of Pipistrellus hanaki. NCBI lineage: Eukaryota > Metazoa > Chordata > Mammalia > Chiroptera > Vespertilionidae > Pipistrellus > Pipistrellus hanaki. The sequence goes on along the minus strand of NC_140519.1, from coordinate 45,018,661 downwards.
ACAGACGTTGGTTTCTGAAACCTTTCTCCAATGAAACACACAGAGTAGCCGAAACTGGTTTGGCTCAGTGGATAGAGCGTCACTCTGTGGACTGAAGGGTCCCAGGTTCGATTCCAGTCAAGGGCATGTACATTGGTTGTGGGCACATCCCCGGTAGGGGATGTGCAAGAGGCAGCTGGTCGATGTTTCTCTCTCATCGACATTTCTAGCTCTCTATCTCTCTCCCTTCCTCTCTGTAAAAAATCAATTAAAAAAAAACAAAAAACACACAGAGTACCAGAAATGGGCCAATTCTACGTCTGGGGTCAAGTAACACACAAGATGAGCCTGGAGCATCTTAGAGCGCCAGGAAGTAAGAAAGTGCTCAAAAAGAAACACACACACACACACACACACACACACACACACACGTATATCAAAAGGACACAGGAGCCAACCAAAATTGCTCTCAATGGCCAAAGCTGGAAAAACATAAGCAATAAAATAAGTGATATTAGATTATAATATGTGGATTATATAATAAATACTCAGCAATTAAATACTGATATAAATAAATAAAGAAATTAGCGAGAGGAGAGAAATCTCACAGGAATAAGAATTCCAAATAGTGTGTGTAGATTATTCAGTCAAGGGGAGCATAAGCCCCGGCCCTAAGTGTGGGCGGTATATGGTGATATCCTTCCAAGCATAAGGAAGGGGGTGGGGGCGGGGAGAGTACCTTTATGGTTAGTACCACGGCCAGGGAGTCAAGGTGAACATTAATCGTGGTCCGTTGTGTTGACAGGAAAGAGCCTTGACACAAGGGGATGAAACCAGTACTTGACCTGTGAGCTCTTCCTTCCAAACCCATCATCCCAGGGTCACGAGGAAGACACACACAAACACTCATAGGAGGCAACCTACAGAGCACCGGCCAGTACTCCTCCAGTCAACAACAAGGAGCATCCCAGAAACTGGTCCAGCCAAGAGGAACCTGAGGACACATCGTGACTAGATGGGATCCTGGGACAGAAAAAGGCATCAGATAAAAACTAGGGAAACCTTTTTTTTTTTTTTTTTTTTTTTTTTTTTTTTTTAAGTAAAAACTGGAGTTAATAACAATGCTTCAATATTGGCCATTCCTTATAAGAATGGTCTGCACGGATCTAAGACGGTGGTAGTAGGGAAAACTAGATGTGGGCATAAGGGGCCATTCTAAACTAGGTTCACCCTTTTTCAGTAAAATCTAAAACTGTTGTAAAAGTAAAGCTTGTGTGTAAACGGTGTGTGAAGGATGGGTGTCGCAGGGTGGAAGTGTAGGGATAGAGGTAAATAGCAATGGCATCTGGAATACTTCCTCCGATTTCTGTTCCTCCTGGTGACTATCTTTCACAGTCCCCCCCCCCCCCAAAAAAAAAACCCTCAAATATTGTAGCGGCCCGAAAAAGAAGTTGGCACACGTGGGAAATGTGTAAGCTGGGAGGGACCGTGGCGGCCATCCAGTCCCCTGCTTTCAATTATAGCTGGGGGGTGAAGGGGGGGGGGGCGGGCGGATCAGGTTCAAAGACCCGGAGCAAACGGCTGGTGCATGTCAGCTCAGCGCCCATTGGTGGAGCCTCTTAGGTGTGCGTCCTGGAGGATTCACAGACAATCATGTCATTTGGCTCTCAGATCAGCCAGCTCTGCAGAGGAGGGATCGGAGGCCAAGAGCCTGCCTCCCAGTGCTGAGCTGGCCACTGTGCTGTTTGAACTGGGCATGCACAGTGGCAAAAGTGGAGACCTGAGCTCGGGGCTCCTCTAGGTGCCCCGTGTGGCCCCCACCCCCACCCCCACCCCAACGCCCCCAACGGCCAGTCACTTTCTCATCCCCTCCCTTCCCACAGGGGCAGAGCTGATACTCAGGGAGGAGGCAAGCTCAGGAAGACGGCACTTACGTTGGGTTTTCTTTATCTTTTTCCTATTTTTATGAAACTTTTCCTTAGCCCAATATGTTTAAAGGTCCCCCATCTGACTGCTCACGGGCATGAAGCCAGGGTACCCATGCTCTGCAACAGCAGAAACATGCCCCTAGAAGTCTTTGAGGCCAAACACTGACCTCATTTTCCAAAAAAAAAAAAAGCTGGGAGAGGAGGAAAGGGAGATGGCAGAGAATAAAGAGAGGAAAGGAGAGGAGAGGAGAGGAGGAGAGGGGATGGAGGGAGGGAAGGAGAAAGGGAGGGAGAGAAGGAGGAAGGAGGGAGGGGTGAGGAGCAGCAAGGACAGTCCAGATCCGCCTGCGATAAGGGTGGGCTGGGGTGCGGGTCTGGGTGCCTGGAGGCAGAGGGTGCCTGTTGGAACCTGAGCTCCATCACAGCCAGCAAGGAGGTCCCTTTAACGCCCCCCGGAGGCTCCAATCCATCCATCGGCACAGTCCGGGGTCGTGCCCAGGCCGCTGTGTGAAGGTATCAGAGGCCCCGGTTCTGGAGGCCGGAGGCCCTCCGCGAAGGTGCGGGCAGCCCCAGCCCCGGCGTGCAGAAAGACGCCCTGGGCTGAGCCCTCACCGTGAGGACATGAGAGAGAAGCTGCTCTCTGGTGCCTCCTGGTAGCAGGGCATCCACCCCACCCTGGGGCTCCGCCCTCCTGACGTGGACCTGCTCACCCCCCCAAGGCCCGCCTCCTGCTGCCGTCACCCGGGGTGCCATTTTCAACAGAGGGATCGGCAGGAGACACACAAGCACACATGGGGATCCTTCCGAGCCTGAACGGCAGCTTTTCTCCGCTGGATGCCAGGCACCCCGGGTGCTGGCACGCTGCAGGCTCCCCGCAAACAGTCATGGAAACAAAGGCAGGAGAGAAGAGAGAGGGCGAGAAAGAACGAGATAAACCATCCAGTCCCCAGCAGCCAGCAGTGCTTGCTGGTTGCCCAGAGCAGACGGAGAAGCCCTTGACGTCCTTACGGAACCAAACCTGGGGTCCTGGCGTCCAGTCCCTCCGAGGGAGCCTCCCCCGGGCACGTCCTGGGTGCCTGTCCGACAGCCTAAAGCTGGGGCGGGAGCCAGGCCCAGACCCAGAGACTAGCCCTCAGGACTAGACTTCCGATCCAGGGAGAAGTCGGATGCTGCTTCTGAAGACGGAATGAAAGCCGCCGGGGTTGGGGGCTGGGGGCTGGGGGTGGGGTGGACAAGAGCTGGAGGTCCCAACGTCCAGCCTTTGCTCCAATGTTGATTATAAGAGGGATCAGCCCTGATGAGCGGCGGCCGTTCACCGTGCGGCCAGCCGAGGCCGGGAGGAAACGCAGAGACGTTTTCGCCTTCGGAGGCGGCCGGGCCTCCGCCCCCGGCCTCCGCGTCCGCCCGTGGCGGCCACCACCCGCCGGGGCAGCTCCATCAGCAGCAGCAAAGCCAGACACCGTGTCCCCTGCACGTGCGTATCCCTCCTCTGCCTTCGCTCTGCAGGGCAGACATTAATTGAACTGCCTTCGCTGCTAAAAATAAACTCCCGGTCAGATGCAGCGAGCCAAAAACCTCAATACGAAACCACAAGAAGCGGCGATCGCGTGGGCCAATGCCAGCGGCGTCTTGAAAAGACATGCCCCTTTCTTTCCATGCAGGGTTCTGAGGGGGCCGCCCCTTCTCTGCAGGCAGGACGGTCCGCAGGTGCCTGGGCTGGAGGCCGGGCTGGCTCCCATCCCCCGTGGACAGGGGCTGCCCGCCCAGTGCCCTCTGACCAAGGCCCGAGGGGGTGGCAGCTTGCAAGGATCAGACAGGAGCCAGGAGAGGCCTCCGGAGTCGGAGTCAACAGCAAGGTGACGGGGTCAAAGGGAAGAAGCCCAGCCGGTGTGCGGGTCCGAGGAGGGGCCTGGGTGAGAGAGCGACCCTGAGCAGGCCAGGAGCTGACAGGTAAGCAGGTGGCAGAGTGGAGGCCGGCAGACTTACAGCTGAGAAAAGAGGGCACAGAAAGCAGTAGAGGGCTTGCCCAGGGTCCGGGGGGGAGTGGAGTGGCAGGGAGAGGGGGGTAGGAGGGGAAGGAGGCGGGGCTAAGGTGGCATCCAGTTTACTGGCACCTCTGTTCCATGGCAGGAAGAGTCAGAGGGCCCAAGCTCACGCACTGGGAAGGTATGGGTGCCCTCACACTGGCATGGAGCCAGGGGAGCTATTTTCCAGGCAGGGGTGCAGGCGGGAGTGCGGGGCCCTTCGGACAAGGACTTGGTCCTGGTTCAGAGCCCCCATGGCCGACCAGCTCCGCCCCGGCCGTGCTCAGGACTGTGCACCTGGAATCCAGCACCTGCCCCTGGTCTGCCTGCTCCCAGCAGCCGAATTCCAGGGAAATTCCTCTCCCGTCACCCCCAAACAGACCTGCCATGCCTCACCTCCATCCACAGAAGGCAGCCCCCCCCAACCCCCTGATCATGGGTGCAACCCTAGAGACAATTCTTCCAGCTTCTGGATCCTCTGCCCCAGCCACCGGAGTCCCACCCGCCCTCCCCCTGCAGCGGGAGCAGCTTGTCCAGCCCTCGGGGTGCTGCAGGGAGTGTGGCCCCAGAAAAGGCTGCCGCAGGTCTGCGGCCACGCTTGTCCCAAAGGCCGCTGTCCGGAGCCTGGGCTCCAGAAACAAACTCTGGGACCTGCCGAGAGCTCGGGGGCCAAACCAGGCCCGCAGCCCGCACACAGGAGGTCCCGCGGGGCACGCACTGCAGCCGGGTCTGACCGCAGAAGCGGGAAATCAGGGGGTGCAAAGAGTGCCCGGCGGTGTGGCTTGGGAAGGCTGAGTGATTTGCCCAAGGGGAGGCCAGGAGCAAGAGCCGGAGGGACTGGCTCTGCCTGAAGCCTTCACGTTCACTGCCAGCCTTCAGGGCGGGCAGCCCCCGACCCGGCGTGGCTGGAGCGGGCACTTCAAGGAGGTGGGGCAGGAGGAATACATCATCCAGGTGCCCCCCCACAAAAGGTGTCTGACCTGGTTACTAACCCAGCGCCTTCCCATCCTCTCCCAGGTGCGGCCCCCGCGTGTCTCAGCTGGACCACAAGAGCGTCCTACTCCCCCTGAGGGAGGAAGGAGCGGGCGCCACTTCGGAAATGGGAGCTCCTTCCGCAACGAGGGGCCGAAGGAGAGAGAGCTCCCGAGGCACGCGGTACCGGCGATCGCAGAGCCAGGCCCCTGTGTCGGGATGAGGTGACCGAAGCCGACATTCCCGAGCCCTGCAGAGCGGCCCAGGCCAAGAAGCGCAGACCCACAGCCCACGCTGAGTTGTGAGACATCACCAATTCCGAAAGTCGCTTCCGGTCCGTCCCTTACCTCCCTCCTCCGAGCTCCAGGCGTCAGGGAAGGCCGGCGCTCGGGACCCTCCGGAGTGCTGAGCGGACAGGCGTGTGTCCAGGCGAAAGGCTCCTAAGTCCCAGGATTCTGCAGACGGACACGGAGAGGACAGAGGATGATTGGCACCCGTGTCCACAGGAGATAACCTCATTCACGTAAACAATCACAAGCACCCGCCCGGGCCGGTTTGGCTCAGTGGATAGAGTGTTGGCCTGTGGCCTGAAGGATCCCGGGGTTCGATTCCGGTCACGGGCATGTACTTCGTCTGCATTCAGGAGGCAACCAATCAATGTATCTCTCTCACGTCGATGTTTCTCTCTCTCTCTCTCTCTCTCTCTCTCTCTCTCTCTCTCTGTTCCTCTCCTTCCCTTCTACTCTAGAAATAATGTAAAATACCCTCCCCCCAAAAAACACACACACAAATAAGAACAAAATAAGAAGTGCCTGTTTACTATGAGCTAAATGAGAAGCAGTGGGAGAGCTGATATCTATTGAGCAACTGTGCCGTGTCAAGTACCGTGATGTACAGTTAAGTACAAGAAGCCATTGAGTCCCACGAGATGGGGTTTTGATAGCTCCGAGTGTCAGAGAGCGCGTGAGAGGTGAGGCCAGCACCGATGGTGGGGGCTCCTGCCTCCTGGCCTCCCCCATCCATCCTGTGCCCCTCCCCCCCTAAAGCTTGAGTTCATCCGATTCCAGGAATTCTGGCTGGGTGGGGGGCTCAGGGATGCGAAACTTCGCATCCCTTCATTCGGAGGCCGGCCTGTGCCAGATGCCCACGGCATTCCCCAGGAGGCGGGGCCTGTGGGAGCCGGGGAAGCTGTCTCCGATTAGCGCTGCTGTCACTTTTATCTGGGCCCCACACTGCGATCGGCTAACACGCAATCCGTGCACATGGCGGATAACTCAGGGAGCAAACCGCTGCTCGGCCTCCCCCGGGCCTCTTATCCCAACCGATCACGGAGGCAGCTGCGGGAGGGGGCCAGCGGGGGTGAGGTGGCCACCCCTGATCATATCAGCACTGCGAGGACCCCCTAAGACCCCCGGGAGCAGGACCAGGCGCTCCGCGGGTGAGTCTGACACGGACTTCTCTTCTTCAAGGGGTGGTGGGGCACCCCCAGGAAACCACAGAGTTACATCACCACGGAGGGATCCTGCCAGACCTCCAGCCTGCCCCCCACCCCCGGCCCCATCCCCAACTCCACAGCATCTTGGAAGCCAAATCACCGAGCAGATGGGACTCCCGTGAGCACGGGCTCAGAGTAAAGAAGACTGACACGTGCCGGAGGGGGATCTGCCCTCCGTTCTGGAAACAGAGACGTGCCCTTGCCCCAGGGGCAGAGGCCCAGGGGCCCCAACTCCCCACCATCGGTCCCCTCTCCTCCAGGAAAACGGTGCCGTCCTGTGCTTTTGTGGGGCCTCTCCCTCCAATTGTCAGTGTCATTGTCAGTGGCATGGGTACCTACAGCAGCCCCCCCCCCGTTAAGGGCTGGTGGGACCCATCGCTGCTCAGAGTGCGGGTTCCCAGCGGGAGACGGGGCACCTCCTCCCTCGGAGAAGGCCCCCCGGCTGACAGCGAGCTCAGGAAGGTGCCCTCCTGGCACACCCACCTCCCACGTGGACAGCCTCCTTCGCTCCCAGGCCTCATGCGCGCCCCCCCCCCCCCCCACAAAAAGGCGCCTTTTCCTTAGTCAAATGCACTGGCCTCATCACCCCAAAGCGGAGCCCCTGACTGTGGGTCCCTGGTCAGGCTGCCCGGGTTGGCATCCCAGTTCCACCACAAACGTCCTTTTAGGATAAGGTGACCAGATCGTCCAGGCGTTGGCGGGACAGTCCTGATTTCTAACAATTTTTCCCACGTCCCGCATTTAAAAAAAAAAAAAAAAAAAAAAAAAAAAAAAAAAAAAAAAAAAAATCCCGATGTTTGGAAAGATTGGAAACATTGGAAAGATTCTTTCCAAAAAATCAGGACTTTTTTAAAATGCCGCAGGATGCGGGAAAAATTGTTAGAAATCAGGACTGTCCCGCCAACACCTGGACGATCTGGTCACCTTATTTTAGGAGCCCGAGCAAGCGGCTCTCTGAGCCTCCGTTCCTCATCGGAAAGGTCGGTTCCCACAGCAGAACCTCTGCTCCGCTGAGCGCGGGGCCCGGCAGGTGACAACGCTTAGGCACGTCCGAGATTGGCATACACCGGGGCCAGTGCCATGGGGCAAGTGCCCGGCCTTCACTCTTGGTCCCCTCCCCAGAAGGAGGGAGAAGGTCTCCCCTCTTCCCGTGTCCCCGCGGTGCCGGGGTCAGCGCCGTGGCTCAGGACACAGGACACACAGGGGCAGGAGTAGAAGCCAGTGAGAACGGAGCCGAAGTCTGGGGTCTGTGGCCGCCGGCCTCGGCTCCAGGCCTGGAGGGACCCTCCTTCTCGATTCACTCATCTGCAGGATGGAGCCCATGGCAGCCCTGCCAGCTCCCAGGCCGGCCGCACGACGCCATGCAGGCGGGACTTGCGCCAGAGTCTGAAGGTGCGAGAGGCACGTGGCAAATCCTTAGGGCAGGGCCACGGACAAGCGGCCCGGACAGGACACGTTGCTGAGGACTGTCCTCCGGGACCTCGCGGAGCACCCACGATGACCCAGGAGGTCAGGAGGTCGTGCCCATTTCACAGACGGGAAAGGAAAGCTCAGAGAGGCCGAGGAGCTGCCTGACACCCCCCAATGTGTGGCCGGATCACTGGTTTGCAAGCTCACCCCCACCTCCTTGTAAGGGGGGCAGCCACAACCCAGAAAGTCAGCTCCTTCTGGGGGGGAAAAAAACACACACAAAAAACCTTCCAAGGCAGCCAAGTCGATTAATGTTTTTAATTAATGTCTGAAACCACGGAGCAGTGTTCCGTGGTAATTAGGGAACTAACATTTCTAAGTTTCTCCCGGGAGCGGGCCCAGCCGGAGGCTTGCTGCCAGCGCGCAGGAGGCGGGCCCGAGCGGCCAGGGCGGTCAGAGCGGGAAGGTCGCCGCCCCACGGCGATGCCCCGCGCCTGGCAGGCTGCCTGCCGGGTGGCTCCCCACCCATAGGGACAGGCCAGGGGAGGAAGAGACGGCCCAGCGCAGGGGCAGGACGAATTGGGCCCCTCTTCCTTGTGATCCAGACAGCCCAGCGGCAGAGGGAGCAGAGGGGGGGCGACACGCAGCCTGTCCAGGCCTGAGCCTGAAGGCCCGAGGCTTCTGCTCCCAGGGCCAGCCCCCCCTGCCACGCTGCCCTGGGACAGGGAGACCCCTGCTCTGTGGCCGACAGACAAACCCTGCCCTTGCACCTGAACCAGGGGACCCCGGGCTTTCTCAGGATGCTGACAGGTAGACTTAGCTAGAACCCCCACACACACCAAGAACCCAGGCGGAGAGAGGCGGAGGGGGGCCCAGACCCAGGCCCCTTGGCCATTGAGTTCAGGGATCCTTCTCGCTCTGCAGGGTCTTCCTTGTTCTATCCCTCCCCACGCCCCGAAAGGCAGGGTGGTGACAGCTCCTTTTCTCCCAGGAGAAGGTGACATACGGGACTGAATTGTCAATCACCAGCGCGGCGGTGGGCAAGGCTGCCTCATCCTCGGGGCCGTGGCCTTGAATGGCACCCTCATGCCACCTCGGCAGGGGGGCCAGTGGACACTGAACAGCCAAGACCGGCGGCCCCACAGGCAGGGGCCTGGGCTGCTCGGCAGAACAGACTGAGGCCGCCGTCCGATGAAAGACGGAGTGCTAACTCAGGTTACGGAAGTGCCGTCCTCCCCGCAGGATTCTTGACCTGGAAACCATTCAGACCTCAGCTGCTTGCTGCCGACAGACCACGGAGGTGGATGAAGGCACCTGAGGAGCAGAGGGCAGGCTGGGCCCCCTCCTGAGTCGCCCAAGGAAGACCCTGGGGGCAGCCCCAGCCTTGGGGTGCGCTCGCTCCCCCAGAAAAGGCCCTAGGGAAGGACACACACTGCGGGGTCAGCAGAGCCTGCCTTACGTGCTGCCCGGACGCTGAGATCCAACAGGCCTACGTGCACAGGAAACAGGTGCCAACCCAGGACACAGGCTGTCAGGGGCACAGCTCGTCCCGTCAGCAGCTGTGCACCTGGGCTGGCCACTAGGCCTCTCTGATCCTCACCTGTAAACCAGGGCCAGTCAGAGCAGTCCCCTCAGAATGCTTCGACCAATGCCCGGCTCACAGCAAGGGCTTGGCTAATACCTGTTATTCCTGGGGTCTCACAGCCGCCATCACTCCCACTGAGGGGCAGGCAGACCAGATAATCCTGGCCTGGAACCCCAGCGCGGCCCTTTCCTGGGAACGCGGCCAGAGACCAATTGCTTGACCTCCTTAGGCCCCAGTTTGCTAGTGGACGCGACGTGGGAGGGACCAGCCGCCACCCTGGACCACCCGGGATCGCAGGACACGGAGTGAAACGCGCGGTACAGTGTGCGCCTCCCAGATGGAGAGCCCAGCCCGAACCGAGGGAGGGATGTTCCCCAGAGCCACCGGCCGGCCCGCCTCAGGAATGTCAAGGTCAGGAGCGGCCCGGGAACCGCTCTCCGGGATAAGGAGACACGGCCACTGAGTGCAGAGGGATCTGGCACCAGGAAAACCCAAGAGGCCCTTACTGGGACAACGGGTGAAATGGTGTGTGGCCTGCGGATTAGATAACACAGTTGAAGCAACACTCCGTTGCCTGAGTTGGAGAAGATTTAGGGACAAAAGGGCATGTCCACAACTTACTCTCAAGTGGCTCAGAAATAATGGCGTGTGTGCCTGTGTGTGTGTGTATTTGTGCTTGTGTGTGTGTGTGTGTGTGTGTGTGTGTATGTGTGTGCCTGGAACCCTACCTGGCACAGTTCTCTGACGCCGTGTGCGCAGGAACTGGGTGTGCTCTCATCCCTACCTCACCCCAGCAGGCAGGCGGGACTCTTACCAGCCCTGGCACAGCCAGAGGAACCAAGGCCGAGGGTGGTTAGAAAGTGCTCTCCGAGGAGGGCAGCCGTCTAGCCCCGCAGACAAACAGGGCTCCGACACCCTTCCCTTCCCCCAGGAGGCAGGTGAGGCCCCACCACTGTCCCATGAAGAAAGGACTTGGATCCCCTCGCAGCTGTACCTGTGGGTGAGACCCCATCCACCAGCTGCACCTTGTGGGGACTGAAGGCGTGAACACGCAGGAAAATGCTCTGTGAACCATGACGTGCGTGGCCGAGCCTCCCATCAAAACAGAGGATGCGACGGCGTGGAGGCCTCTCACCTCCACCTCAAACTTTCCTTCTTGCGCCTCCACTCACATGTAACTTTCCCTCGCAAGCGTCCTCCCACGGCCCCTCCTTCCCTGGGGGTGTCACCTTGGTGAAGCGGCCCCACCACCTCCCTTCCTGCCGGCCCAGGTCTGTAAACAACTCGCCACACGCCAGCCTCGTCACAGGCACCGTCCTGGTTGGCCCGGTGCGGAGGTGAGGGGCTGGCGGCACCGTGAACTGTGCGGGCAGACGCTCTGCAGAGAGAGAGAGAGAGAGTCCAGCGCCTGCCCTTCTGCCCACATCCAGGCCGAGGGATGACCGTCCATAGCAGTCCCTCCCCACGCAGGCCCCATGCAGAGGAAGGGGGGGTGGGACCGGCAATGGCTGGGTCTCTCAGATCTGGAAATCTCTGATTCTATCTCCTCTCTGCTCAGTCTCTACTTCCTGAACTGCAGTGACAGCTCATTTGCATACAGGAAGGGGGTGGGGGCGACCATGCGGTTGCTTAGACCCCGGGCTGTGGATTTGGGGTGACTCAGAGAGGAGAAAACGTGTATTTTTCAGTCAAGAGAGCGGTGTCTCCAATTTTCCAATCGCTGAGCTGATGTAGCATCGCTGGGCCCCGGGACCCCGGGGGAAGTTCCAGGCTCCTGGGAGTTGAGACGTCAGTCAGCAAGCAGAAGCCGAGCAGGGAATTTCCTGCCACGGACAGGTGCACCGACGGGTGGCTGCAGGGAGAGTCCCCTCCCCGAGAAAAACATCCCTTGCCCATTCGCTCTCCATCTCGGTGAGTCATGGTCTAGGGAGCCAAGGAAACACTGGCCCAGGGCCAACCACCAGGAAGTCACGCCCCCAGAAGGAAGGGCGCCTCTTCCAGGAAGCCAATGGTGAACACTCCCTACATGAGAAAAGCTCAAAAAAAAAAAAATCATCGCTAAAAAATAGTAAGTATGTGCTGGATGAATTAACTATGCTGCTACCATAAAGCTTAGGCACCCCATCCCCCAAAATCCAGGGTGCCTACTGCATGTTGGGTGCCAGGGATAACATGGTGATCACGCAGGCATATCCGTCCAGCCACCTTCCAGAGCAGCGGCTGGCCGTGCTGGCGGATGATGACCTTCAAGACAATGACCTTGCTCAAGCCCGAGCATCCCTCCAGGGAAGCCCACATATAATGATGGACCAAACCTCGTCTCAGTTCTGGAAAATTCTGAAGGGCCATTCCAGCTCCAGGTCTCCCATGAGGTTGGCTGGGGCCTTTGTTGGGGGGGCATTGTCACAATTAGACTTCTCCTTCTTCCTCGTCCTGATCTCTTTTCCCTCCGTTTCACCGACTTGGATTCCAAAGGCATCACATAAACATCCGGCCTACTAATCTGCTTCTCAGCACCTGCTCCCCAACCAGCAAGTAGAAGGTGCTTCTGAGTGATGCTCAGGCCCCGTGCCCTCAGGATAAAGGGGCTTGGACCAGGGTGGCAATCAGACCGGTTCTAGATGGAAACTGCTTCCGGGGAGCGCCCTCCTGACCATGGGGCTGAAGCCCGAGTTCAAGGCCACTATGATTGATGGATGAGAACCGGGAAGCCACAAATACCTTCTTCTTTTTTTTTTTTTTTTTTTTTTTTAAATGTGTGCATATTAGTCCAAGATCCCTAAGACAGAGGCTCACATTCCCCAGTACCCACTAAAGGAGAAGAGCTGAAGAGAACAGCTGCTGAGCGATCAGCTGATGAACGGGTGAATGGACAACGAGAGGAAGACGTCCTGTCTACAGCAGCCCGGCAATAAGCGAGAGATAAGGAATCTGGGTACAGGTTAAGCCATGCAACCACATAAAGTGTTTATCACAGTTCTCAAGAAGCACTGGCGATGAAGATGACAGCTAAGCCGCTCATGAAGAACAGTGAAAGGAAGTCGTCAGGGTCATGGAACAGAGGGGCTAGGGGACAGCTGGTGAGCTAAGCTTCAGAACTGATGAAGACTCCTTACATCATCCCTCCCTTAGGTTTTGGCCAGGTGCTTGGAACCCCTAATCTGCTGTGCTCCTGCAGGGGGGCGGGGACTTGGGGACATGCCCAGAGCTTCCATTCAACAGCAGAATCAACCCTGGGCAACCCTCAGACCCCGCCTCAGCCCCCCTCAGGAACGTATGTACCCTGGGGGCCACCTCATTCAGGCACCTGCCTCGCCCACCCAGTGCCCTCATTTCTGAGGGCGATGCCCAGGACACGGGAGTGCTGAGGGTGAGGGGGATAAACAGGAGCCTGGTGTTTGTGCAAACAGGAGGAAGTGATGAGGACAGAGGGAAAGGGATAGAGTGTGCCTGGAACAAGGATGACACCTGATGTCACAGACATGATTTGTGAAATAGTAGAAAACACATGCCTTTGGCTGATGACTACCCATCCCTGAACTGGGAGCATCTAAATGGCTAAATGCTGGGGTCTTCGGCGGTGACAAGTCAAAGAACCGATTTCCAGGGCCAGCACGGTGCCCGGGGTCCGACTGGAGGCCCAAGTCACAGGGAGGCAGTAACGCTAACAGCGGAGCAGAATACTCTGCAGCCGAGCACCCTGGGCTCGGTCGAAGGCTCCGCCCCTTCCTTCCTGTGTGACCTGGGCTAGGTAGAGCCACCTCCCCAAGCCTCGGCCTGTCAGAGTGCCTGGCCACGCACGGGACACGTAGCTGGTGCTCACAGCAGATGCAGGTGCTGTTCAATCATAGGCTCCAGGTCTAAGACCACCCAAGGCTGGTCTCCAGCTGCTCAAGCATCTCCTGTGAGGCCCCTCCTGGGGGGAGCTGGGGAGAGGGAGGGGGGCAGCAGAGGGCCATTGCTCCATTGTAACCCTAACAGCTCCCCTAGAACCACTATCTGTAGACGGCCTGCTCATAGATGTCAGTTATGCCCAAGGGGGTTGAGGGCTTTAGGAAAGTATGATAACGTCAAACGTCCGAGCTCTCATTTTAATAAAGAAAAAAATGAGGCCTCCAGAAACCAAGGGGCTGGTCTGAACTCACACAGCAGGGCAGCGGCAGAAGGGTGCAGCGAGGAATCCTGGCCCACACACAGCCCACCAGTCCCAAGGCTGGAGGCGCTGGGCACCTCCTCTGAGGTCTAACACTACAGGGCAGAAGGCTCCCACCCTGGGGGTGGGCATGTGGTGACCCCAGATGCTTGGCACCCCAAATGGAGGCCCCTAAGTCCTTGCCTTCACAGCCTGGTTTAAAGACCAGCAGGGATGTCAAGAGGAGAAGCAATCCAGGCAGACGGAGTGTGACCCCTCCACTTCCCATCGAGGGCCAGTCTCCCCTGAGTGGCCTCCCAGAGCTGGGTGGGGGCTGAAGGAGGGGCCCTCGAGGCACGAAAAGGAATCGGCCCACAAACATTAGGCCCGAGAGAGGCGAGGGACTGAGGAGGAGAAACCAGTCCCTTCCTGATGGTGAAACCACAGCTCCCAGACACTCGGACGGGTCTTGTCCAAAGTGACGCCTGAGTCTCCATCCACCCACGATGTACCCCCACCCATGCAGTCGTTTTTCTCTCTCCCCGGGGAGGGAGGCACAGAAGGAGACTTCTCCCAAGTGAAGATGCTCTCGAGTGACCACAGGCCAACTGTCCACCCAAGAGTTGGCACACACAAAGCGAGGAAACCCTAGCGCGGAGCACAGATCGATCCCACAGAAACCGCTCCTAACGGCCGGTTCTCTCCAGGCTCCGCAGTGCCGGGGGCCAGCGGCCTTTCTGTGTGATCACTAATCCTGAAAGGCAGTGGTACTGTCCCCAGGTGACAGGTAAAATGAGGCTCCGCGAGTCCCCAAGACACAGCCCGAACTGCATGTGTGCCGTGTGCTGAGTCCTGTGTGAACAGCAAGACCTCAGAGCAGAGGCCTTTGCCCAGGTCCCTCCTGCTCCCCCCACGCACCCTCCTCTATTTCTAAGGAAGGGCATGAAGTGTGACTGAGGTTGGTTTTATTCAACAAGGAAGACGCAGACAACCCAGTGTGGGAGGGGTGCAAGCAACATCAGTACCACCATCAGAAGGTCGTACATCCTGGCCAGTGTTGTATGTGGTTGAGTGTCGACCCGTGAAGCAGGAGGTCACGATTCGATTCCTAGTCAGAGAACATGCTGGGGTTGTGGGCTCCATCCCCAGTAGGGGGTGTGCAGCAGATTGATGATTCTCTATCTCATTGATGTTTCTCTCTCTCTCTCTCTCTCTCCCTCTCTCTCTCTCTCTCTCTCTCTCTCTCTCTCTCTCTCTCTCTCCTCTCTCTGAAATCAATTAAAATATTATTTTAAGAAAGAAAGGAAGGAAGGAAGGAATGAAGGAAGACCTGGCCAGTGTGGCTCAGTTGGTTGAGCACTGTCCCATGGACCAAGAGGTTGCTGGTTTGAACCCCAGTCAAGGCACATGCCTGGGTTGCCAGCTCAATTCCCAGTATGTGTGTGTGTGTGTGTATGTGTGTGTGTGAAGGGAGGAGGGAAATGGGGGGGGGGGGGAGTATGCAGGAGACAGCCAACCGATGACTCTCATCAATGTTGCTATCTCTCCCTCTCCTCTTTCTAAAAAAATAATCATTAAAAAAAAAAAAGAAGAAGAAGAACACCCATACAGGGGAGTCCTGTTCCAGATAAGGATGGGAAGACAAGACCAGTAAGATTTCCTCAGGAAGACAAGAAGGTGAGATTCTGTAAGTCTAGAGTGAAATCCAATTATCCCCCTGTGTTGGATTGAAGGCATGTCTACAAGCCCTGAGCTGCCAACCTCAGGCTTCCTCAGGGACATCCTGGCTTCTCCCAGCAAGCCTCGGCCTTCCTGGGGAGGAAGGTCCCAGCTGGAGAGCTGGGCGAGGACTCACTCCAAGGCACCAGCAACCGACAGCCGCGTGAAGCAAAGCAAGAGGAGCCTGCGACCCCCCAGGATGTGGTGAGTCGAAGCAGCAAGAGAGAAAGCTACCTAGAAACAGCACCACCAGCAGCGAGACTGAACAGGAACCTGCAGAGACTTTTCTTCTTTGTCTGATTGCTAGGAAACCCCAAAATAGCTGCAAGAGTCACATCCCAAAGCTCTCTGGAGAAAGAGCCTGCTTTGTCCAACAGACAAGTCTACGAGCGAGGACAAGTGTGGAGTCTGCAGTCATGAGACTGCAAAGAGGTAGCTCAGATGCCCTGGCTGGTTTGCTCAGTGGACAGAGTGCTGGTGGGTCCGGGGTTCAATTCCAGTCAAGGGCCCTAGTTATAGGCTTGATCCCCAGTGTGGGGTGTGCAGGAGGCAGTCCATCAATGATTCTCTCTCATCATTGATGTTTCTATCTCTCTCCCTCTCCCTTCCTCTCTGAAATCAATAAAAATACATTTAAAAAAAAAAAAAAAAAAAAGAAAGAAAGAAAGAGGTAGCTCAGACTCCACATGACAGTGTGATGATGGGAGCAAGGAGCCCAGTGCTTCATCCCAGCCTTCAGACTCTGAAGTCAGTGTGCTCACGGACATGTCACACCAAGGCTCCGTCTGGAAGCTCACTCTTTTTAAATAAAGGCTGGCTCAACCTAGGAGCAGTGAACCTGGCCAGGGTTCCCAAAGACAGTCAGTCAGCAAGTCAATAAAAAATAAAATCTGTCCTCACTAAGGATCAAACATATAAATTTAACAAGAGACCAATTGCATCTATTGAAGTACACTGAGTGGGCAGGTTATAATGATCTCTGAACACATCATAATCTGGCCACTCAGTGTATATCCTATATAATAAAAGACTAATATGCAAATTGTCCCCTGGACCAGGAGTTCGATCGGCAGGCAGGCTGGCCAACCACCCATGTCCCCTCCCCCTGACCAGGCTGGCTGGACCCCACCCATGCACAAATTCATGCACTGAGTCTCTAATATACACTGAGTGGCCAGATTATTATGATCTTTGAACGTATAATAATCCAACTACTCAGTGCATAATATTTTAAAGTAATAACCCACAGTGTGGATGAGGCTGTGGTGAAACTGACATATCCACATGTGGATGGTGGCAACATAAACAACAGTATTTGAACATGATTTGGCAATCTGGGGTCGCGGAGCCATAAATCCACGCCTGTTGGCACAATAACCCATCTTCTGAGAACATGTCCAAAGGGTTTCCCAAGAAGAGAAGATTACTGTGCACAAAGATGTTCCCAGTACCTGCAAGTATTACAGCCAATTACTAGGAAACGTCATTTGCCATGACAGAGAACTGGCTTAGTCTAGGGTGTATTGATCGGATGAACCATGACACGCTCTTTAAAAATGATCCTTAATAAGGCGTTTAACAAAGTGGGGGGAAATGCTTAGGATATAATGTCGGATGAAATATTACAAAATATCCCCTACACCTATGCCTAACCATAATCGTAAGTTCACAGCGGGGCAGGCATGTGATCAGAAAAGGACCTGATTGGTTGGGGGAGATGATTGATTTCATTTTCTCATCCATTTCCATTCTGCGTGTACAATAAATGACAGCTCTCCTGATGTTGATAATGACGATGATGATGATGATGGTGATGACTAATTTCTATTGGTAAAACTTCACTAGCTTGCAGGGAAAACAATGGGCGGGACTCTGGGGCACTAGAAGCAGAACTCAGGGTGAGAAACGATCAAAAACTTCAGCAGCATTTGAAGATCAAGAGGGTGGAAACTGCAGTCACCCAAGGGCTCATGTATTAGCGACGTCAGCCCTCCAGGCCCCACGGCGCATCCGGCGGTATCTGATCATCTGAGCTGCGAGAGATTCAGCCTTCCCCCTCCCTGACACACCCACGGTGCTCAAACAGGAACAGAAAAGCCCGGATCTGTGTCTATGTAAATGCACGGCCTCCTGAAACACAAAACTCTGCGGAGAGGACTAGAAGTGATTTAAATGCTGAATTTCCTTTTGAAAAAGGCACCTTGGTCGGTTTCTACACGTGGCGCTAGGGGTCATAGGAGACTTTCATTTTCTATAGAGGCGGGACCAGATGGGATTGCCAGTGTGGACAGAAATCCCAACACACAGCTGCCTCCACGGAGAGCCAGGGGCAGGGGCAGGGGCAGGGGCAAAGTCAGGGGGTCAACACACGTGACCCGAGTCCAGTCCCAATTCTAACTCTACTGGCCCTATAGCTTTGAGCGTGATCTTTCCTCCCCGTGGCCTCAGTTTTTGCATCCATATAATGGGCTCGTTACAGAATCTTCCTCATAGGGGTGTGGTGAGGATCAAGAGAGATGTGTGCACTCAGTGTAGCGCCTGGAGGCCGAGGGTGCTCACTCACTGGCAGGGATCTCCCTGACTCTCATTCCCAGGCTGGCCAGATGGAGGCGGTGCCCTGATTCTCTAGGGGGCACCTGAGCACTGGACGAGGACGGGGCACACACACAAGTGATCCCCTGCAGCTCCACCGGGGTCCCACTAGGACCACCTGGCTGTTTCCGGAAGCCCAGTGGCTCCCAGCACAATGTTATCCAATTCTCTGAGGAAAGAGCCCTTGGCGCTGCTATTTTTTGAAGCTGGTCCCACTGTGCCATTGCCTGGCGCCCAGCTCACCCAGGCGCGAGGCAACCAGTCATTTCTCCCCCGAACCCGCCAACTCCCAAGAGAGTGGGAGGCGGCCGTGTTTCCTCATTTACTGAGGCCACAGTTCAGCGGCTCCTCCTGGAAGCCAAGCACCATCTGAGTGACTGGCAAGCACAGAGGGCTTCCCCGCTGGCCGCCCTCCGGCTCAGCCCAGTGGTTTCCTGCGAAGCGGCAAAGCGGGCCGGATGGGGTGATCTGCCCCCAGAGGCCCCTGGGAAGCACCTGACCCACGTGGGCAGCAGCGCGGACACGTCAAGGGCGAACACAGGTCCCTGGGGCTGCACCTGCCCCAGCCTTGACCTCCTGCTCACGATTGAAGCACAGAGCATCCCACCTGTGAGCCCGAGCGCCTGCAGACCTTCATCTGTGAAATGGGTACAACCTCCCCTGCAGGGCAGCTGAGATGCCATGTGTCCAGAGCCTGCTCTCCCCCCGCCCCCCAACTCTGCGCCCCCCAAAGAGAGGCTCTCAACCAACATGGCAGGCGCTGTGCTTGGTGTGACGTCCCACTGAAGGGAGACATAGGGGACCACTCTTCCCGGGCGATGCCCCCAGGCCTTGCTGAGTTTATAAACCTACAATTCTAGGCTCTGAAGATCGTCTGGGGGAGCCCGTACCTGGGGACAGGACGGAATTCCCTTCCAGATGACCCTCCTGGGGCTGCTGTTACAGGCTCCCACCAACTGGGTGGCTTAAAACAACAGAAATGGGTTGGCTCACCGTTGTGCAGGCTGGACGTCCAAAATCAAGGTGTCCGCGGGGCCACATTCTCTCAGGATGCTCTGAGCTGAAGACTCCTTGCCCGCCTCTCTCCCAGCTTCTGAGCTGCTGGCAATCCTTGGTGTTCCCGTGGTCTTTGTCCACGTGTGTGTGTGTGTGTGTGTGTGTGTGTGTGTGTGTGTGTCCTTTCTCTTATAAAAGCACTACTCATTGGCCTGAGAGCCCACCCCACGCCAGTACAACCACATCTGTGTTTGATGGCAGCCTCAAAGACCCTATTCCATAATAAGGTCCCGTTCATAGGATGGGAGCTAGGACCTGGATGTACCTTTTGGGGGCACCCGTTTCCACCCTGGGTGTCTGCCGGACCTCCTAGTGGTCCTGACAGAGCCAGAACGTGTCCCCAGCCGTCACACGGAAACCCCTATGGGATCCGTCTGTCCACACAGCCGGGTAGCCCTCCCACAGACATTTCTCAAGCTCCCCTCCCCTGGCACCGCTGCCGGCTGGGCACCAGCATGAACAGAGAAGAATGGCACCGAGAAGGCCACAGGATTCCCGGGCCTTCGTCCCCTGGGGCCCCCCAGCACCCCACAGGCACCGATCAACGTGAGTTGTGGTCAAGTGACCAGGCAGACCTGTCCCGTCCGCAAACGAGGCCCGGGGTCGTGTGCAGACATTTCCCGATGACCTGGTGTGTGACCTTGGGCAAGTGGCAGAACCCCTGTGGGTGAGGTCACGGCCTCACCTGGATGCATACACCTGAGAACAAAGAGCATCTTAAAGTGTCAGCATGCGTCTTTAAGGCGAGGGAAGGCCTGGTCAGGTCGGCTGCCCTTCCACAGGCGATGTCCCAGAGGAGGCTGGGGCGGCATGGGAGGAGTGCTCCCTGGGTCGGCTCTGCCGAGAGCAAGGAGAACGCTCTGGACCCAGCTGGATGGAGCCCTGTGCCAGGGGTGGATGGGGCACGGACGACCCTGTGCTTCTGTCCAGAACACACGCCCGATGCAAAGCATCCTGCCTCCTCGGGGCAGCTCCAACCCCAGCCGCCGTCACTCTGTCATTTACCTCCCTTCCCACTGATTGCATTGCCAGCCTACTTTGTGCACCAAACTGGGGCCTGGGGGATGGGTAAGGGGAGCAGGCAAATACCCAGCCTCATGGCACTAATCCCAGCGTCCTCTCCTTCTCTTCCTTCTGCAAATGTCTCCCTCCTCCCCCGCCCCACCAGCGGATCCCCCTTCTCCCAGTTCATTTCTGACCTTCCCCCAGAGGCCCCAAGCCTGCTTTGCTGTTCACAGCGAGGCCCTGCCCTCCTCCTGACCTCTCCCTTTGTCACAGTGGCCGGACACCCATTCCTGTCCGAGCACGCCGCCCGGCAGCCCGCTGCGGTCCCAGGAGCCGCCAAAACACTCCTGCCCCGAGGGGCTGTCAGGGCCCCTCCTCCAGTGAGTCCTCCAGAGCAGGGGGGGGTGGGGGGGGATGGCTTCTGGGGGAGCTGCCCAGGCTCAGGGGCCCCCGCTGGAGGGAAGGGATCTGAGTGTGTCCCAGGGAGAAAGGAAGAAGATACTCTCAGTTTCCCACCAACAGGTTCTCCTGAAAGAGACCAGAAGCCGAGAAAGGCAGGAGGCCAGGACCGCAGGCCTGGGCTGTCCAGCGGGGCAGCCACGAGCCAGAGTGGCTATTTCCGTGGCAGGAAACGCAAATGTGTTCCCATTCAACATGCGGGCGCCGCCTCTCAAGTGCCCAGGAGCCACCTGTAGGAGGTGACATTGTGCTGGGCAGGTTACGGGACACCCCAGCCCACTGGAGGCTCCACGCTGCGCCAGGGCTGTCCCTGGCCGTCGGGAAGTGGGATGGAATCCGCGCCCCCAACCCCCAACCTTCTGTGGCCCAGTGTACACCAGCTCCCCAGGGGCTGGTGGGAAACCCCTCCACGGGGAGAGCGAGAGCTCCCTGATCAGAGATGAAGAAACGCACCCGCAGGCAAGAGACCTGACGTGAGGCCCGAATGCAGCTCTGCCACCGGCCAGGTGTGTGGCCCCGAGCGGAGCCGGGGCTCCTGGAATGCCTCCCCCTCCTCAGCACCTTTTCAGAGTGATTCTGAACCCAGCACCGTGGGGCGGCGATACTTAGAACAAAACCACGGCCGAAGCCTGCCTTCTCCGAAACGCTATTCTTACCCTGCTTCTCTCGTTACGAAAACGCCAGCGACACGGAGCCACCGGAACGGAACGGGCCTCTCCGTAATGAAATTTATTATTTTAGCACAAACCAAGCAAGCGCCCCTCGCGGCACGCCTGCGAAGGCCCTGGAATTGGAATGGCAATTAGTCTGTTTATCGTGAGGTTCTCTCTGGCTGGCTGCCCGGGCCGGCTCTGCAGGAACATCGGGGGGACCCTTTCCGAAACCCTGCAAATCCAATCGCTAGGCGGCCTCCCTCGTCCCCCGAGGAGGCGTCACCAGGAAGGCACAGCGGGAGCTCTTTAGGGCCTCCGTGACCCTGCCCCTCCCTCTGAGGGAGCCCCTGCCTGGTCCCTCCCTGCCTGACCCGCCTGAGCAACACCTTCCAACCGGGGCTCAAAACCCAGAGCAGGCTTACCCCTTTGGGGAGGTGCTCCCACGGGAGCCTGACCCCCGCCCTCCCGGGTGACCCCGCTGTGCAAGCCCCCGTTGGCACGGTCCAACCCACCAGTGGGGTCCTCCAGGCCCCTCTCCTGGCCCAGGGCCTGCCTGGCACAGTGGCAGCCACCCCCTGGGACTCCCCACAGACATGAAGAGAGCTGAAGCAGACGCAATGGGGACGCAGGGGCCAGGCCTGGCTGACAGGGGCCTGGACGCTCGGCTCCAATGGGGCCGCGGGCAGCCGGGGAATCGCTCTGTAAGGACCCGAACTGAGTGAGTGCTGCCCCTAAGGCACCAGGGGACAGGCCAGAGGGCAAAGGGCAAAGGTCAGGCTCCTGGAACCCAGGGCGGCGCCCCCGTGGGGTGAGCAGAGCTTCGTCATCAGCAGCCTCCCCCTGACTTTGCCAGGAAGATGCCCTCTTATCCTGATGACAAATGTGCTTAGTCCCCCCAGCTTTCTTTAACGCTGTATGTATTATTGACTTCAGAGAGGCAGGGAGAGGGAGAGAGAGAGAAACATCCATGAGGAGAGAGAATCATTGATCAGCTGCCTCCTGCACGCCCCACACTGGGGATCGAGCCCGCAACCGGGGCCTGTGCCCCGACCCGAAATCAAACCCACGTCAGGGAAGGCTAACTGGGAGGAAAGGGCTCCTAGCAGACACTGCCCCCCTAGGGCCTGGCACAGGTGCCTCCTTCTTGGCCCAGCCTTCCTCACCCCATCTGCCCGCCCCACAGCCCCCTGTGCTCCTCCTCCCCACACCGTTCCTCACACCTGCTCCTCCCGGGGCTCCGGCCGGCCCGTATTGGTGGCTGATGATGTGTGAAATGAGTTCAGAGCTCAGAGGAAGGGCGTTCTGAGGCATTCGTCATATTGTAAGTGCTTCTCCGCAAGGGGCTGCCTTCTGAGTAGAAAAATAAAAACCCATCCAAGGGCTCTGATTCCCTCCAGGTGTGGATTCCGGGACTTAGCTGTCCCTCCGAGAAGGCAGGAGGAGGCGAGAGGAGCAGGAACTGAATGCTTTGCAGCAATCACCATCCTGCAACGAGCGGAATTCACTCCCTCTCCAAACAGGGGCCCAGTCTCAGCAGGTCGGGCACTGAGAAAGGCACCAGGGGCCCAGAGATGGCAAAGTGGGTGGCTGCCGGCGGGGACCGCTGAGTGGAAGGGCCAGCAGGCCAGCGGGCAGCTAACCCGGTTGGTGCCCCGTTCCCTGTCCCCTCCTGCCTCTGGCCAAGAACACTTCTGCTCGCCTCTCCTCCTCCGGGCTAACTCCTTCCCCCCGCCCCGCAACCACCTCAAACCCACACTGTGGGGGTCTCTGTGTCCTGATGGCACCCCCTGTCCCCAACCAACACAGCGCTTGGACCCTCTGCAGTGATCACCCGATTCTCCTTTAAATCTCTGGTCCCAGGAGATCCCCAAGCTCCCTCAGAGAAAAGAGAGCGTGCAACTTATTTCTGTGCTCCACAATGCAGCCCCGTGCCCGGCCTATAGTACATGCTCAATTAAACTGCTGCGGAAGGAGGAGGGACATCCTGCATTCGGAAGGATCCTTGCAAGTCGGAACGAGGAGAGTCCCATCAGGATTGAAGAGAACGAAGCCGAACAGGAAAGGATTGTCTGCGCCTCAGTGTTTGCCTCTGCGGAGCGGACCAGGATGGACAGGAAGGAAGTCCTCCCCCCAGAGACCTCCGGTGATAGCTGGCCTCTCTATCTGCAGCTAGCGTGCTGATCTCCCTATCGGGGCGCATCCATCCCCTCGGTGCGTCGGTGACAGGCTCTGCCACAGAGATCCTATCTCCGCCCCCAACCAAACTGTCAGAGCCTCTTTATCGGCGCGCCCACTTCCAAGAAGGCCCATTCCTAACTCCTCAGGGTAACCCTTTCATCCCGGGCCTGCCCGGCGCACCCACCCACCCACACGGCCTTATCGGCGAGGCCCCCACGCTGTTGTCTTTTCCAGGAAGGGTGTCTCCTATCTACAGGCCTCCAGGAGGCAGAGGCAGGGAGCGCCCCGGGCCTGGGCCTGGCTCCGGCTGCAGGCTGCCCCCCCACCCTCCTCCCACCGCCCGCTGTGTGGCCTATAACCAACCAGCCCACCTCTCTGAGGCTCCATTTCCCCCTCGTTCCCCTGCACAAGGAAGGGGGTGGGCTCAAGAGCCCTCCAGCTTAGAAAGGGCAACTATCATCATCATCATCATCATCATCACCATCATCGTCATCTCAGGGACTGCATTGGACAAGCCCAAGTGGCATCGCTTCCGCCCATGCTTAGCCACAGGACTGTCCAGCAGACAGAAATCAGGGATGCTCCCAGGAATTCTGTTCCCCTGGGTTTGCTGCAGGAAACAAAAACTCTCCATGGCCGAAACCAGTACTCTCCATGGCCGAAACCAGTGTGGCTCAGTGGATAGAGCGTCACCTGCAGACTTTCAAACCTCAGAGGGAAGGTAGGGGAGGGTGGGGGTAAGGGGGAGAGATCAACCAAAGGACTTGTGTGCATGCCTATGGGCCTAGCCAGTGGCCATGGACACAGGGGGGTGGGGGTAGATGAGGGGAGGGGTTTGGGATGGGAATGGGGGGGTGAGGACAATTATGTGATACCATAATCAATAAAAATAAAAAAAGTCCTGATTTTTGGAAAGAGATTCTTGCCTCACCGTGGCTGCAAGGTTTCAGTGAGTCCATTGATACAAATGGCTTAGCGCCAATAAGCATCCCAAATACACCAGTTCCTCCCAGGAACGCAAGTTAACAGACAGCGGCAGGTCTTCGGGATGCAGAGGGAGCATCGCAGGAGGAGCATGAGGACCAGCAGGAGGCTGGACGGAGGCCGCGGGCTCTGCAGCCCGGGGAGGTTTCCGCCGAGTCAGCACCGAAGGCAGGCAGCACGCCTGTGCACCGCCTCGGAGCGTGAGGAGCTCGGAGGGCTGGAACAGACATGACCTCACCGGGGCTTTTTATGAGCTTCCGAGGCAGGTGAGCAGGTTGCTCCCTCTCTGCTGAGATGGTGAAACCGCGGGCTCCCCTGGTACCCAGAGGCGGGGCGGCCTCCCCGCGCCTCTGCCTGGGCCACCGGGACCCGGGGCCTGCCTCCTGATCTACGATCTGTTACCAGCCAGGCATCTCGATTGAGAGGAAATTAATTTTTAAAAAAATATGTTTCCTAGGACAACATGAAAGAAATTCTGTATTTGTTTTTCCAGGGAGCAGAGCGGGGAGCGAGAGAAGCAGGGAGGCCTGGGGCCGGAACCCGGGATGTGTTTCCCAGTGGGGGCGGGGGGGGGGGGGGCAGGAAGGGACTGTGTGGGGCCCTTCCCAGCGAGGAGCGAGGGTACTGACGCCCCGGGATGGCACAGTACTCCTACTTCACGCCTGCTCCTCTCTCCTCCTAGCAGACTGCATTCTGTGACCTGCTGGTGCCCCCGCGATGCCAGCCCCGCGTGGGACCCTCTGGCTTATTATGAGGCCCAACTATGAGGCCCTACCGGCAGCCCTGCTTGCAGGGCCACTGCCGGGGCTCAGGTGTGAGGTCTCACTGGACCCCGGACGCTCCTGAGCAGGGAGCCCCTTGCTTGGGGATGATGGAGCCGGGACCACGTGGTGAGGAGGGAGGAGCAGGGGCCAGCTCCCGGCTTTCACCCTGAAGAAGCCTCAGTGTCCCTCCCTGCGGTCCAACAGGGGCTCCTGTTCCCATGTAACTGCTCCGTGGAATGGGGTCACGGCTGTGAAATGTGAGGAAGGGACCACCGACCTTGCTCTTGCCCCAGTCGGGGGGGCTGGAGGGGGAGGGGTGCTCCCCGTGGTCACTGTGAGAGACAGGCAGGGAGGAGGGGCTGGGGACACGGGCGCCCCTGGCAGGGCCTGGTCCCCGGCTGCATCCTGATCCTTAGCCAGTCCCACCAGGTAACCCTCGGTCCTGGTGACCATCTTGCCCCCTCCATGACTCCCGCCATCTCCGCCCACCCTGCAGCCAGCTCCTCTCCCGAGAGGCCCCAGAGCAAGCTCACTGCCCGTGCTGGCCACCCCAGCCTTTCCCTGGTGCCCGCCCATCCGAGAGCCCGGGAGAGCCCGCCAGCCCAGGTGTGTCCTGCAGAGGCAGCGGGGAGCAGCGGGGAGCAGCGGGGAGCACCGGGGAGCAGCGCAGAGCACCGGGGAGCAGCAGGGAAGGCTGAGGCTCTGGGCGGGCCAGTAGGGCCAGCTCATGTCTGCACAGCTTTGTGGCCAAGGGCTCATCAGCAGACCACACTCTAAAGCCAGGGGACCCAGAAATGCTTGGCTCCCATCTCCCCATCTGGGAAGCAGGCATACTGAACACAGCCTGTGCTGCAGGGTGACTGGGCGGTACTGGGCGGTACTGGGAGGTGACCTGGCGCACAGCAGCACCCGATCTCGGTGAGCTGCTGTCGGCTGTTAGTATTCGCCCGGCGGGGCTGGTGTGCCGGTCAGTGAGAGGGAGAGGAGAGGTATGTGTGTGCCCCAGAAGTTCATGAAGAGGATTAAGTGAACTAAGCACGCCGGCTGACTCAGGGAGGAGGGGCTGGGGACACGGGCGCCCCTGGCAGGGCCTGGTCCCCGGCTGCATCCTGATCCTTAGCCAGTCCCACCAGGTAACCCTCGGTCCTGGTGACCATCTTGCCCCCTCCATGACTCCCGCCATCTCCGCCCACCCTGCAGCCAGCTCCTCTCCCGAGAGGCCCCGGAGCAAGCTCACTGCCCGTGCTGGCCACCCCAGCATTTCCCTGGTGCCCGCCCGTCCGAGAGCTCCGTGAAGGAGGCTCCAGCGACGTGCGTCAGAGGAAGGTCCACGCGTGGAGCTTTTACAGGAACCCGGGCTGCAGGGGGAGAGAGCCAGCCTCGCCCTGAGCGAGGAGCGTCCCTCCGGCCAGTGACTAAGGCCGGCGCCCAGCAGGGCCCAGCGGCTCGGCAGGGCGGGGTGGGCCGAGGCTCGGCTGGCCCATGTTCAGGGCTACGCACTTTTCCCGTAAGGCCTGGGGGGCACTTTCCCGTAAGGCCTGGGGGACTCCGCCGCCGGCGAGGGCCACTGGTCCCTGGGGCCTGACACTCACTGGTCAGAGTGAGAGGTGCAGATGCTCCAGAGCCCTAGGAGCTATGCACAGAAGGCCCCGGGAGGGAGTGGACCAGCTCACGGGGTGCCAGGCTGAGTGCTGGGGCAGGAGCCAAAGTCAATTAAAACCAGGAGTGAGGGTGGGAGGGACCAATAGTGAGAGGATCTGGCGGGGTCACAGTGAAGGAGGGCTGGGACACAAAAAGGGGGAGAGAAGAAATACAGACACAGACACACACACACACACACACACACACACACACACGCACATGCACACACACAGCTCCTGGGGTGCACACAGCCCAGACTCGATGCATAGGTTCTCGTGGGTACATACCTCTCCATACACTGTCTCATTTTAACACAGGGACCGAATCCCAGGGCCCACCCGCTAGGCTGGCCCCTGCCTGCTGGAAACACCCAGCAGGAAAAGCAGTTGGAAAGTACAGGTTCCCGGGCAAAAGGACTTTGAAAGGGCCTGCTCACAGTGATGTATGTGCCCGAACTGTTCCAATGCCAGCTTCTGGGGGATTGTCTGCCATGACTTCTTTGCTTCCCCCAACCTCACGGGCTATCACCTGCCCAACACCTTCCCGACGAGGCCATGAGAGGGCACATACGATGGCTCTGCACCCATCCCCCCTCCCCCCCCCCCCCCCCCCCGCGGTGTGACTTTGCGTGTGCCACCTAACCGGCCTGAGCCTCTGATTCCTCGTGTGCAAATTGAGGAGTCGCTGTCAGGTGCGGAAAGACGGGGTGCCTGCCCTGGGACAGGCCCTCCAGGACAGCTCACCCCTCCCTCGTCCCAAACAAGAGGCTCACGGTGGAGAAGTGACCGCGGGTTAAACTTGTCAGCAAAGACGTCTTCATAAAAGTGCTGTAGAAACGAATGGAATCGGCCCTGGAGCCGGCTGCCGGCAGCACGCGGAGGGGAAAGGAATTCCAGAACAAGGCGAACACGCTGGCGGCGGAGCCATGACCCCGGGTCACCTACAGGCCACCCGGGCCTTGGGGAAGAAAGCTGGGACTTGCTTTTCTGGGAATCTCACCATTCCAGCCACAGGGCACCGGCCACAGACACTTTCAGATAAAATGAAAAAAATTAAAAAAAAGAACCAATGCCAAACTCTGACCTCTGACCTCTGACCTCTGACCTCTGACCTCTGGCCCAGGGCGCTGGCTCTGCGGGCAGGCTGCCGCTCCGTACGGGGCGTTCCTGTCCGGGAAATGCAGATAAAGATACTCCCGCCTCCTTCGCACAGAGTGCTTCACAAGACGGTGCGTGCCCAATAAACGTGAGCTGTTTTTTTAAACTCCTGTTTAATGTTATTGCCACGATCCTGCCAAGGCCGCTTTTTTTTCTTCTGAGGCATCAGCGCTTTCTGAGCGACAAACAGCGGCTTCCAAAGCCATAAAGATCACACCACGCTCCCCCCGCCTATGTGAGTGACAAGGTCGCCCGGCAGCATCGGGAGCTTGGGAGACGCTTCCGTGGCCCTGAATTCCACTCCCCACAAACCCCCACGCCTCCCAGAGAGCAGGTCTGCCGGCCTGGCTTCTCTGCCCAGCACTCGGGACAGTGTCCGATCTCCATCCGTGATGCGATGACACGGACGGGCTAGCTGGTGCATAAAAACTGCACAATACGTTTGGGGTGAACACCTGTGAGCAAAACGGCCTATCACAAGGCCCTCTCCCTGCATGTCTGGCTTCCAAATTCTAGAAAGGACAGGCCTGTGCCCAGGCCAACCAGCAGCAATTTGGCCCAAAGGGGTCAGCGGGGATCTAGCAGCCAGCCCGGCCTCCCTGCAGTGCTTTGCTCAATGCTAAACACCTCAGCACACGTTCATGTGTGCTGCACACTCTGTCTTTTCCAAAACCACTATGAGGTTTGGGAGCTTTAGGCCGTCAGTGCAAAGGCACTGGAGCTGCTGGGCTCTCCCGCCCTGGGCCACAGAGCTGACAGGGGGCACGGGAGCCCTAGAGGCCCGCCGGGAACCCAGGCCCTTTGCTTCTATAGCCAGTGCCAAATGAAGTGCTTAATGGCTGTTGGTTAGTCAAGGGGGGTGGGGGGAGAATGATTTGCCCGACCGGCATGGCTCAGTGGTTGAGCATCGACCTAAGAACCAGGAGGTCACGGTTCGATTCCCGGTCAAGGGCACATGCCTGGGTTGCGGGCTGAATCCCCACTTGTGGGGTGTGCAGGAGGCAGGCGATCAATGATTCTCTCTCCTCACTGATGTTTCTCTCTCTTTTTCCCTCTCCCTTCCTCTCTGAAATCAATAAAAATATATATGCATTTTTTTAAAAGGATGAAAGAAAAGGGAAGGCGGGAGAAAGGGAGGAAGTGAGGGAGGGAGGGAGGAAAAGGAAAGGGATCAAGCTCAATACTTATCACCAGGGTAAGACAGATCATGGACCCTAGGACTGTAGTCGGCAAACTGCGGCTCACGAGCCACTTTCGGCTCTTAGGCCCCTTGAGTGTGGCTCTTCCACAAAACACCACGGCCTGGGCGAGTCTATTTTGAAGAGATGGCATTAGAAGAAGTTTAACTTGACAAAAATGTGGCTCTCAAACGGAATTCCAATCGTTGTCCTGTTGATATTTGGCTCTGGTGACTGATGAGTTTGCCGACCACGGCCCTAGGAAAATGCCCATGGCCACCCATCGCTCACTCTCTCCGACCCGACCTCCCACCAGGTGCTCCCCAGTCCACTCAGGGGTCCGCTCTGCCTCTGGTCAGCGGCCGCGCTGCCCTCCGGGGAGAGCGGAATTTGCCGCTGAAAACAGAGCAGACGCCCCGGAAAGCTCCTCCGGGGGCCGCGGCCCAGGAGAGGTTCCTGTTCCCAGGGCTGGACCTCCGCCAGGGGCCCGGGGAGGGGCCGGGCTGATTTCATCCCACTTAACCCAATTTGCCGGGCCCAGAAGGCGACTAATGAGCAGCCTGCGCCCGCAGAGTCATCGATACCACTTTCCAAATCGAGTTACCAAATTGGTCTTAAAGCCGCTTCAAAGGGGCCGGGCCGCCGGTTACCAGGGAGGCAGCCTGCGGGCCATCTGGCTCCGCTTCCTGCTGCCAGCCTCTCCTCCGGCCTCCGCGGCGGGGACACGTGTGGTGCCTTTGTCTCCCTCCTTTGGGGTCCCTCCTTCCCCCACATGCCTGATGCCCCAGAATGGAACTCATCATAGGAAACCTGGCACCGTTGGTGGCAGAGAGATCCCGCGATGACAGGAAGTCAAGGCAGGGACGGGTGCGAACCATGCCCTGGGGGTGGCTCCAGCCGCCTGGGGGACCCGGGAAGCCAAAGGACACAGAAGGAAGCCCCCCATGCAACCGCATCCAATTCCCCCAAAATTCCCCCCATAGGCACCTCGGGCTGGTGAAGGTCAGCGTCCAGCATCCCATAGAGAGCTGGACAAAAGCCCATGGAGGGTCCCCTCTGGACAAGAATCACAGCGAGTGGCTTCTACCCGTGGTTTCGTCAAAGCTTCACAACACCCCGTGAGCTCCATCCTTACTGCCCCCACTTCGCAGACAGAGAAACTGAGGTTACGAAGCCCGAGCATGGGTACAGCCAGCGGGTGGCAGAAGCAGAAACGAAACCCTCGGGGCCTGCGCAGCCTCTGGGCCACGCCGGCTCTGTCGCCGGGACCCCGCTGACGTCCCTCGCCTCCTCTATAATTAAACATCAAACACGCCTGCGCCCCGAACCACAGCACCTCCTTTGGACGGAGGGCCCGCAGATTGTGAGGCGCCTGGCCATCTTATCTCCCATCCCACACAAGTCCTGAAGGGCATGGGGTGGCTCTCTCTTCCCCAGATGAGGAGAAAGTGGCTCTGAAAGGCGGAGGAACACGAGGGCGGTCACACAGCCAGGGCACCGGAGGATGATCACCGGATGCGTGTGGACTAGCATTCGCTCTAAAACCGGGCGCTCAGACTCCACACACAGAAGAGACGGCGTCAATGCTACCTGCTGGGGGGACGCAGGAGGTCTGGCTGGAGAGCAGGGGACCTCAGGAGACAATGGTTCTGCCTCCCCGCCAGGGCACAGTTAGCAATCGTCACAACTGGGGAGGGGCCGGGAACTAGGTTAGGGGAGACGTGGTGCTGGCAGCGAGTTGGCAGAGGCCAGGGATGCTGCTAAACACCCTACTATGCACAGGATACACCCCTCAGTGTGAACTGCCGGGTCCAACACAGCAACAGAGCCGGGGCTGGGAAACCCGGCTAGACCTGGAATTTTTGGAGAATTGGATGCGGTTGCCTGGGGGGCTTCCTTCTGTGTCCTTTGGCTTCCCGGGTTCCCCAGGCGGCTGGAGCCACCCCCAGGGCATGGTTCGCACCCGTCCCTGCCTTGACTTCCTGTCATTGCGGGATCTCTCTGCCACCAACGGTGCCAGGTTTCCTACGATGAGTTCCAGGTTTCCTATGATGAGTTCCATTCTGGGGCATGTGTCTCTCCGGCCTCTTCACGGTCCTGATTTCACACAGGAAGTCCTTCCCGATGACGCTGTCCCATAAAGTCGTACTTACTGACTTGCATGAAAACGGAACACAGGTCCCTCTGGAGGCTAGCGAGCCTATAGAAGCCTCCGGAAAAGCTGGCCAGAAAGGAGCCGTGGGCTGAGATCCGGTGCCTGGAATCGTGAAATCGCCTGAGACACCCCATGCTGAGCCCTCTCTGTGGCATGCAAGTCGCAAGGAAGTGCCTTCCCCGCAGTGGACACACACTATGTTACGGAGCCACTGGGTGGACCGGGAAGGCCATGAGCCTTTTTGTCCCGGGACAGTTCCAGGCCTCAGGCCCAAAGCCCCACAATGGCACTTTCTCTTCCTTCAGAGCCTCGGCAGAGAGGCCGCGGACCGGATAAAACAAGAGCGAGAAGACAGCTCTCAGCTGGCAGGGAAGGCCCCAGGTCAGCTCTGTTCCCGAGAACGATCGCCACAGGCGGGACATCAGGTCATGCAAGGTCACAGGGGGGCTCGGCAGCTTGGCTCTGATCCCCTCGAGGGCCACCCCCAACTGCACGATGGTCAACGGGGGCTGTGCAAGCACTCAGTCCGTGGCGACCTGCCCTGGCAGCCATAGGAGACTGCCTGCTGCACACCCCACAGTGGGGATGGAGCCCACAACCCAGGCATGTGCCCTGGACCGGGAATTGAACCGTGACCTCCTGGTTCATAGGTTGATGCTCAACCACTGAGCCACGCTGGTGTCCCAGGCCACACAGCCAACAAGGGGTAGAGCTGGGGCCTGGGGGGTTGGACAGCGGGGGGCTGGAGGACCTCTCCCCCTACCACACGCTGCTCCAGCCTCACGGGAAACGATTCTAAATCAAGTTCCCAGATGCCAACGTGGAGGCGGGATTTGGACTTACTCTACCTGGAGTTTGATATATTTTTTTATTTTTTATTTATTTATTTTTTTAAATATATTTTATTGATTTTATACAGAGCGGAAGGGAGGGAGATAGAGAGTTAGAAACATCGATGAGAGAGAATCATCGATCAGCTGCCTCTTGCACACCCCCTACTGGGGATATGCCCGCAACCAAGATACATGCCCTTGACCGCAATCGAACCCGGGACCCTTCAGTCCCCAAGCCGACGCTCTATCCATTGAGCCAAACCGGTCCCGGCTTGATATATTTTTTAAAATACCGTTATTTTAAAAGATAAATTGATCAAAAGAATACAAGTATAAAATAGTACAAATTGCACCTGGTGACAGGAAAAGTAAGGGGAAGGCCCTGGCCTGCCCGGGCCTGAAGGATGGCAGCGAAACTATGAGCCCAGAGGGACTCCGTGTTTTCACAACAGCTGATAAGGAGCTGCTTCCCGAGAGGACTCTTATCCCACCATCTGGGCGTGACCCCGGGCCTCGCCCCGTGCCCCGGCCCCGACCCCAGACCTCCACAAAATGCAGAGGCAGGCCGCCCAGCCAGGAGGCTCCCCGCCTGGCGCCATCCGTCCCAGTTACTCAAGCCTGAATATTTTGAATTTCACCCCCAGGGAGACTGGGAGCTGGAAAACAGTGGTCCCCGCAGGCAGGTGACCTTGCACTTTCTTTTTAAAAGAAAACACACAGGAAAAAAACCCTCCTTCTTGGGACCTCTGAGATCTGGGGA
This sequence comes from Pipistrellus hanaki, assembly GCF_964339955.1. Classification (NCBI taxonomy): domain Eukaryota; kingdom Metazoa; phylum Chordata; class Mammalia; order Chiroptera; family Vespertilionidae; genus Pipistrellus; species Pipistrellus hanaki. The sequence goes on along the minus strand of NC_140519.1, from coordinate 44,986,002 downwards.
CCTCAGTGTGTCCCCACCATTTCTTATTTGCACGTGGTAGCCGTGGACGAACCATTTACACCTCAGAACCTCAGGGTCCCTCCAGGTAAACTGCGAACAGCAAGGGGGAGGCCTGGCTGGCGTGCAGCTCGAAGGAGCTGGAAGGTTCATTCCATGATGACGGCATGGCCTGACCCCTGCCACGTGTGGACCCCGGGAGCAAACAGCGGGAATGTAATACACCCCTGATAGGGCACCTCTGCAGAACCAGCCTGGGCTCTTCCTTCCTGTCCAGGGAAGCTTACACCTTTCCCAGTTTGCATCTCAGAGAACGAATGGCCTTGCTCTTTACAGGTGTGATTTTTTTGGTAAACATGTTAGGAAAAAAAAAAAAAAAAAAATCAGTTCCGCAAAGGAATCTCGTACCCTACTTCCCGGTGTAACCGTGTGCTGCTGGCCACTCTAATCTGCATCCACTTATTTTTTGAAGCCACAGGATACACCCACCAGCGAAGGTGCGTTCTGGCTCAGCCCCTCTGAGCCCTGGCCCGTCTCCCCTTCCTTGTGAGCAGCCGCCCTCGAGGAGGAGGCGGGATGCAGCCGTTTGAAACGAAGGGGCCTCCCCTCCCACCGAGAAGGAACAGGATGTGGCTCGGCTCGTCCATCCCAGGACCAGACGCTCCGGGGAAGCCAGATCCTGGAGAGCGCAGAGATGCTCAGCATCACCCACGTCTGATCCCGGTCCCCCCCGCCCCCCAGCCCCAGCTGGGAAGCCCCGAGGGTGAGGCCTCTCTCTTCTGGAACCCCAGCCCCACGCCACCCCAGCCCTAGGCAGAGACACAGCATCTCTGAGCGGCTCTGCTCCGTGTCGCCCCCTGGGGAGGCCGTCTGAGGATCTCGCAGAGCCGGGACTGCCAGCGGCTTCCCCCCGGGCGGGCGAGGCCCACGCTGGCCCTGCCAGACCAGAGGACGAGCGGGAGAGGGAGGACGGGAGGCTGGCCCTGCAGCCTCGAGTCAGACGGGACGGAGCGTGTCAAACAAGGTCGCGCGTTGGAGGGACAGACAGACCTCAGGGGCTCGCTCACACGCGCCAGCTCTGTGGCTTTGTCAGGGAGCGACACCGAACGCCTTATCGCCCCCCGCGTCAGGTTAGGCCCAGAAATACCCGTGAACTTGGGCGATGCTCCGGAAGATTACAGCGGCTACGGCAGCGGAGCGCCTGGGGACGTGCGCCCACGACAGGTCACCTCCCCTGACCCGGCTGCCGGGGAGCTGGCCGTTTGCTCAGGGAGGCCGAGCGGGTGCCCGCGGAAAGGAGACGGAGAGGGGTACCCACAGGCTCTCGCCCAGCGGACGATGCAGCCTGCCAGCCCCCCAGGGGCCGGGGCCACCGGCTGGACCTGCATCAGGGATGGGACTTGGGGGATCTGCGAGTCCTTTTCTGTGCAGAACGCTCCCAGGGTGCGTGTGTGACACTGTGTGTGACTGTGTGTAACTGTGTGTGACTGTGTGTGACTGTGTGTGACTGTGGCTCCAGGACCCGCTCGGGCTGGGTTCAGGTTCAGGTTCAGGGCGAGAGGAGCCGCCCCCTCCCTCCCGAGGAAGGAAGGGAGGAAGCGGCCGCGCCCTCCTCGCCCTCCTCGCCCTTGCTGCATGCTGCAGGCGCTCCGCTGTGCACACTGCCTCCCGCGCCCCTGGGCATGGACACTCTCAGGGGGGGCGGGGGGGGTAGGGTATCGTAGCTCCGGGGCCGGGACACAGAGGTCTGGTCTGGCCGGTGTCGGTGGCAAGAAAGACACGCAGACCTGCCAGCGAGCCGGCCTCAGAGCGGGACAGCCGGGCCCCATAGGAAGTCAGAGGCGGCACCCGGCACGGCCTGGCCTTCCTCGTTTCTGAGAAAGACCATCAAAGCGCAGCCGGGCCGCTGTCTGCCGGGCGGGGAGCCCGGCCCCCGGCAGAGGTCGGTCCTGCCTAGGAAAGTGCTGTCTGCCCAACGCTGGTGCCGAGACCCCTGCACACCGGGCCCCCCTCCCCTGCCCCCATTCCCTGAGCCGCCTCTGACGGGCTGCCCCTGACAGGAGGCTCTGTCCTGGGCCCGCTGTGCCCACCGGCACCTCAGAATCACCCAGTTCCCACGGGTCACCCCTGCTTTCATCAACTCGGCCAGGACGATGACCATAATGGCAGCAGTCTTGTTGGAGCAGCCTGCAAGCTGTGTGTGTGAAGGCAGACACAGTTCTACTCCATCTGGAAAAATCCACCCCATGGCAAGCTGGGTGTCTGCAAGGAACAGGCTGCCCGTGGGGCAGGCGGCCTGCAGGGGCCAGAGCCCAGCAAGCCAGGTCGCCAAGGAGGCTCTGTCCCCCAGGTGAGGGCTGCGGAGCAAAGACCTGCTCAGGCTGGGTTCAGGGTCAGGGTCAGGGTCAGGCTCAGCTCAGAGGACTTGATGCTGACAATGTTCACACTAACCCTTCGGGGTAGGTACTACGAGCATCCCATTTTCCAGGTAAGAAAACGGAGGTTCAGTGAGTGTATGTCTCCTCCCCCAGACACCAGTGCTCTGACCTGGACAGGGCACTGCATCCCTGTGCCACCTCGCCTCCTGCTCTGCCACCGAGGATGGTCCTCACCTCGCCCGCTCCACGCTGGGGCTCGGGGCTGACCAAGGCAAGGGCCCGCTCGGGGTCCAGCACGCAGTAGGTACTAGAAATGATAACTGCTCCATGGGTGTGTGGGGGAGAGGAGGCAGACACGCACAGAGACAGATGGACAGACTGTCTGCCTGACCTGGCTTCTCTAAATAGGCAACGAGGTGGCCATCAGAAACAGCAGCGAGACCCTCCCTGAGGCACCCACTATGTGTGGGGGGCAGCTAGCATTAGATTCCTGTTCTCCTTCTCTCCCCGGGGGAGGGAGGCCCTGAAGAAGTGAGGACCTAGGCCCGTGGTCGGCAAACTCCTCAGTCCACAGAGCCAAATATCAACAGGACAATGATTGAAATTCCTTTTGGGAGCCACATTTTTTTAAACTAAAACTTCCTTCTAACGCCACGTCTTCAAAATAAGACTCGCCCAGGCCATGGCATTTTTGTGGAGGAGCCACACTCGAGGGGCCAGAGAGCCGCATGTGGCTCTCGAGCCGCAGTTTGCTGACCACGGGCCTCAGAGAACCTGGTGCGACAGAGAGCCTCCGGGGGCAGCAAAGAGGGCAACACACAACTCCCCAACCTCAGCCTCACCCGCTGCACCCGGCCCGGGGCTGGCGGCGCGGAGAAAGCAGAATCGATCATCAGCGCTCCCTCCATCCCACCCCTCTCCAGGGCCGCCGAGAAACCCCTGATGAGGAAACGTGTTTGCATGCCCTGCACGGGGTCGGCGGATGACCAGCCCAGGGCTGTATAAGGCCTGCAAAACCATTAGGTCTGGCCCTGCGTCAGGGGGGAGTTAATTACGTGTTTGACCAGATACAGCAGCTAATTTTTAAGTTCATAATTCTGTACGGCCCTCAAATGACATGATCAATATCCAATTGGCCTAGGGCAGAGAAAAGGGTCCCCACCCCTGCCCTTCATGGTTCCTGTTCCCTTGCCCATCTCAAACTTACCCTCCCTTGTCCCTTCATCCCTTCATTCGCCCGCTGCCAGGAGAGGGGCAGAGAGGAAGGCGGTACCGAACCCGGGTGCTCACTGCTGGGTGCACCTGTTGGGAAGGGGGCAGGGGCGAGCATACGGCCTGAGCTGCCACCTGCACCCCACCCTGGGGTCCCCATGCCTGTGGCTGGACCCGATTGCCAGGAGCGCCAGAATTTCTGCGGATGGGCTGTGAGCGCCCCCCTCTCCCAGCGGAGATGCAAGGCCCTGCTCCTAACACCGCCCCCCATCAGCAGCCCCCCTGGGGCAGTGCCCAGGAACCCGGAGAGCATTCGGCAGAGGAAGCCCGGGGCTGGGGAGGGAGGCGGGGACGGGGCAGAGGGGCCGTGCCAAGTTTTCCAGAGGAAATGAGTAGCCTGTCGTTAGGCCGTTACACATCGCCCGGCGAGGAAGTGGCATTGTCTGGGGACCAGCCGAGGGCCTTACATAACGGGCGCCCCCCCCTGGCACTCTGGCCATGGCCGTATTTGGGGATTGGCAAAAACATCTGATGAGCACCTCTCCCCTGTGTAAACACTGGCTTTATTAGGGTGGCGGAGAGAGGCCTGGAGTCCTACTTGGCTCCGTGCTAAGAATGAAATCAACGCCAGAGCTGCTGAAACTCCGGGTTCTCATCTGCTCACTGCGGCCGAGCGGCTGTGCGGCTCAGTGGGTAGGCCCAGGAGCCAGGCTGCTGGCTACCGCCACCATCCCCACCACTCACTGGGTATGTGATCTGGGCACGTTGTTCCACTGCTCTGTGCCCTGGCTGCCTTGTCGGCAAAACAGGGACCTACTTGCCCAGCTGGCATGGCTCAATGGTTGAGCATCGATCCAGGAACCAAGAGGTCACTGGTTCAATTCCAGGTCAGGGCACATGCTTGGGTGGCAGGCTTGATCCTGGGGGCGGGGGGTGCGCGGGGGGGAGGGGCGCGAAGGAGGGGCAGGAGGCAGGCAATCAATGATTCTCTCTCATCATCGATGCTTCTCTCTCTCCCTCTCCCTTCCTCTCTCACAAAACCGGGAACTACTTGCGCCTGTATCCTGGGGCTGCTGAGAATGAAGGGGCATCAGACACACGTGTGTCTCAGATGAGCACTTCGTACAAAATAAGCTCTCAAGGATGTCCAGGCAGAGTGAGCACCATGCTGCTGCCACCTCTCAAGGCAGGTCACAATTGATGCTTCCCTCTCTCTCTCCCTTCCTCTCTGAAATCAATAAAAATATATATACATTGAATGGCCAGATTATGGTGATCTCTGAACGCATAATAATCTGGCCACTCAGTGTATGTACATATATCTAGAGGCCTGGTGTGTAAATTCAGCCAGCCTGGCCAGGGGGGAAGGGACATGGGTGGTTGGCCGGCCTGCCTGCTGGTCGAACTCCTGGTGGAGGAGATAATTTGCATATTAGCCTTTTATTATATAGGATATACACTGAATGGCCAGATTATTTTGCGTTCAGAGATCATCATCATCTGGCCACTCCGTGTATTTTTTTTTTTTTTTTTAAAGAACAACATTTAACTGGGACGACAGCCTTCACCCCGTTGTTCTCATCGGGGAGGTCAGACGGGGAGTGTAGTTGGGCCTGAGCCGTCTGCAGTCTGGGAGGGACCATGATTCCTGCACCACCGAGGACATAGCTGCCATCCCTCACTGGTGCCAACTCTGCTTACAAATAAAAAAGTGTTTTTGAAAAAGAAAAACCTCACAGTTCAGCTTAAAAAGACCTTTCATGCCGTGCCAGGCCTCTCTCTCCGCGCCCCCCTCCCCCGCCCCTCCCGCCTCTGTCGCAAAGTACAATACGTATGTTTATCTTGCTCTGCGAAGGGGGATATTAAAATACTTGAGGATTTTCCCCTCCTAACCCTGGCATGCCGGCTCCCACCGGCCGCACGGCCACAGAGAATGGAGCGCAGAGGCAGCAATTATGGCTTCTGCAAACACAGGGATCTTTCCTGAGGTTGGAAGTCGCATCACTTGAAAGGCCGACTTTCTTCAAACTTCCAGGAACTGAGTGGCCCGGAGCCCGTCTATTTAAAGGTCAGCCCAGCCCTGCTGTGCTTGGAGGGCTGCCGCGGACACAGGCGTGTTCTGGGCCCCGGTCCGAGCCACCGCAGCGGCCAGGCTGTGAGCAGCACTGTGTCCCCTCACAGGGGGGCGGCCGCGCCTGAGACAGAGGCCGGAGACAGAGACGGAGGCCGGAGGCAGAGAGGAAGGCCGGAGACAGAGATAGAGGCCAGAGGCAGAGACAGAAACAGAGGCAGGAGACAGAGATAGAGGCCAGAGACAGAGATGGAGGACTGAGACAGAGATGGAGGACTGAGACAGAGACAGATGGAGGACGGAGACAGAGACTGAGGCCGGAGACAGAGATGAAGGCCGGAGACAGAGATAGAGGCCGGAGACAGAGATAGAGGCCAGAGACAGAGATGGAGGACTGAGACAGAGACAGATGGAGGACAGAGACAGAGATAGAGACCAGAGATAGACACGGAGGCCGCAGACAGAGACGAAGGACTGGACGGGACCCATTCGCCACCCCCTTGCCCACTGCGCCCATTGGGGGTGGGGGGGAGCAGCGAGTTGAGCAGTGGGCGCTGGTGGTTAACAGAGTGACTCCTCACATCTCAGAATCAAGTCCGGGTCCCGATTCCCAGGGACGCGATGGTCCTTTAGGCCTCCCTTTGACCTCGGCTCCCTGGGTCTGACCTCCGGGGACGCAGATGGAGGACAGGTGGCAGGAGGTCACCCCTGGACCCCTTTACAAGGCGACCAGAGGGGCAACAGCCCACCTCACCCCCCAGCCACACACGAGACCTCCTGGGCGTGTGCCGCCCTCGGCGCGGTGTCAGCGCGCACAGAGGCACTCGCTGGCATTCACACGCTTACTCTGCGCCCCCGCACTCTTACGGTGCCGCCGGCCCACAGGTGCCTGGGGTCCAGAAAACACTCTGGCCAGCACCTACAACGCACCTGGGGCCCTACGGGTGGGTGCTGGCAAGGCTTCCCACCCCACAGTCGCCCAGCTGGCGGGGGGCAGGGGCAGAAGTCCAGTGCTCCCCTGTCTGACCGCAGACACACCCTCCACACACACCCCACGTCCATGAAGCCAGCGATGTAGTCAAGGACATAACCCAGGCTATCCACAGATAGTTGTCCTCTGCTGGGGAGCAAGGATCCCGCCTGCCGGGCACCCAGGAGGGCCTCCAGGAGGAGGTGGCATTTGAGCACCGCCTTCAGTGGGGCTCCGAAAGAAGAGGAAAAGCAACCAGGGAAGGAGGTACAATGTGAGCAAAAGCAATGAGGCCCCACGAGGGCCTGGATCACAATCAGAGCTGCAGCCTGAGGGGGTGAGGGGGTCCAGGGTCCTTCAGGATCCGCTCGCGGCTCAGAGTCCTGAGCTGGGACCATATGGTGGTCACTGAGCTGTGTCCGCCACCCCGGCGGTCCCAACCCTCCAGACAACGCCGAGAAACAGGTGACCAGATCCATCACCGCTGCCGCTTCCCCGGTGGCTATGTGTCAGGGCTCGGGCCTGACTCCGGGCCAGCTGGTGCCCAGGCTGGGGTGCCTCCTGTGTGTCTCCCCATGTGTCTGTCTCCTTCTGCCGGGGACCCGTGGGCACAGGAAAGGGTGCTCCTGGGACCAGAGTGGAGGGGGGAAGAGAGGGAGGAAACTGGAGGGAGGGAGGGGAGGGAGGCCGGCGGGAGCCCTGCCAGGGCTGTGATTCAATGCAGGCCTTCCCGAGCGTCCGATTAGCCTGAAAAGACTTTGAAACCAAAACCAGCAAAACAGAACGCCCCGAGGGCCGAGCCAGGAAGCCGGAGCAGACGCTGCAAGACGGGACGTCATCGCAGGGGGACCCAGGAAGGGGACTGGGCTCCCAGATCCTGCCTTGGGCTGGGCTCCCTTACATGGATCCTGACATCGGGGCTCTTGGCTGCATGGCTGTCGGGGAGTCTTTCCGGGAGGAAGTGAGGCGCCCAGGACAGGCGGCGGGGGGGGGGGGGGGGGGGCTCAGCAAGGCCGTGGGAGGTCAGGGAATGGCCCCACAGAGTTCACCCCACATGGAAGCATGTGGGGGGGCGGGCGCTAGCCTTTTGCACCCCTGAGTCAGCAGGGGCTGGGATAGGGGGTGAGCCACTTCCTGGATGAGGCAGCAAACCCCCAGAGAAGGGCTGCCATAACCCCGAGCAGCTGCTGGTGAGTGTGCTGGCCCCAGAACGGGGACCGCGGCAGGACACGGGCAGCCGCCGCTCCGATTAATCATAATTACTGACGGGGGGGGGGCAGGGAGAGTGTGTGTGTGACCAGGAATCTAACAGCCCCGTTTTTTAACATTTCCTACGGAGGCCGGCTGCCGCCTGAGTCAGCCTCGCGAATGAGTGTTGGAAACATGTGAACAGAGAAGGACGCAGAAGACGGGAGAAACTCTACCCCGGGAACAGGGAGCCGGACAGAGACGCACAGAGAAGGATGCTCTGGAGAGTCCCACCTCTCCCCTGCCCGCCCCTCTCCCCTGCAGAGACGGAGCGTGTGAGGTCCGATGAGACGGGCCAAAAACACAAACTTCATCTCCTATTCTCCCCCTCTCTACCCCTTCCCCCCCCAAAAAAAAATAATCTAGCAGAATGGACCTGGTGCATGTGGAAATCGTATACACAATAGGAGTTATACACAATCACATTATCAAATGGCAGCGACTGTGCCTGGCGCGCCGTGCTCGATGGCAGCTGAGTGGCTGGTCGGCGGCCACACCATCACCCCCGCCACACACTCCCAGTTCGCCCTCCGGACTGGGAGCCTCGCCGGGCAGTGGGTCCTGGAGGGGCCATTCTTGATTTGTCCGAGAAAGGCTTTGCTGCCTCCACAGGCCCCTCCGCAGATGGATGGCCAAGCACAGCGAGGTCTAGCCGTGCAGGTCAGCCACAAGGAGGAGGTAGGCATGGAGACACACATTTCATAAGTTACGTGGGTGTGAAGCTTGGAAACCGGACCCTAAGTGACATCAGCCAGGCGCAAACGGCCACATAGACACTGAGTGGCCAATTATCATATCTGAACATATAGTGATCTAGCTACTCAGTGCTAGATTTTATATATATATATATTAGAGGCCCAATGCATGAATTCGGGCACAGTTGGGGCCCGGCCAGTCTGGCCAGGGGGAGGGGACATGGGCGGTTGGCCGGCCTGCCCACTGGTTGAACTCCTGGTCAAGGGGACAATTTGCATATTAGCCTTTTATCATATAGGAAGGAGGACATACACTGAGTGGCCAGGTGATTATGCGTTCAGAGATGATCATAACCTGAGCACTCGGTGTAGTTTGGATGCGTCCAGGCAGACCCCTGGAGACAGGAAGCAGCAGATGGAGCTCTCCCCGGGGCTGGGAGCCGGGGTGACGCTAACGGGCACAGGGTTTCCTTTAGCGGGGAGGCGATAACAAGGTTCGGAAAGGGCTCGGAGAGATGAAATCACACACCGTCAATGGGCGCCTTCGGGGGTTTGTGAATTCTGTGTCAATGAAGCTGCTGCTTTACAGCCAGAGAGACGGGGAAAGGCGAGACGGGCCCCGGCCACAGCCCAGAAAGACTCGCTGTCGCTTCTAGAACGCAGCGTGCTCCGTCGGAACAACTCCAGGGACACTCGGACCTGAGTCCGCACACGCAGCCCTGAGAGGGGAGGACACCGACCGGAAGCCGGGACAGCCGAGAGGACACCAACCAGAAGCCGGAGCAGCCGCAGGCCCGGCCTCGCCGCCCGCCGCCGCCATCACCACCGCCGCCACACAGAGGGGCCGCGGGAGGCAGCCAGAAACTCTTATTTTGTCTCCTGCCCCGAGCGATTCCTAAACAGTGGGAGTTAAATATTTATAGAGCGGCCGCTGTTTGTTTAATGTTCGAGCCGTGCTCGCGAACCCGACGCAGGGCAGCGCTGGGCTGAGGCCCAGGTACAAGCAGGGAGGCACCTTGCAGGGCGCCCACAGTTCCCAGGGCCCTGGCCTCGCCACCCCCTCCCCTCCGTCTGCAGCTGGCTGCCTCCTTCTCCTCCTCCTCCTCATTCTACTCCTCCTCCTCCTCCTCCTCATTCTCCTCCTTCTCCTCCTCCTCCTTATTCTACTCCTTCTCCTCCTCCTCCTCCTCCACCTCACCCTCCTCCTCCTCTACCTTCTCCTCTTCCCCCTCCTGCTCCCTCTTGTCCTCCTCCTCACCCTCCTCCTTTCCCCCTCCTCCTTTTCTTCCTCCTCTTCCTCCTCCTTACCCTCCTCCTCCTCCTCTTCCCCCTCCTCCTCCTCCTCCTCCTCACCCTTCTCCTCCTCCTCAGCCTCCTTCTCCTCACCCTCCTCCTCCTCACCCTCCTCCTCCTGCTTCTCTTTTTTCTTCTCCTCCTCCTCCTCCTCCTCATCCCCTCAGGGTGCCCTCAGGTTGGGAGGGGCCTCCAGTGTTCAGTCTCCTGGTCCCCACACCCACCGCGGAAGACAAACCACAGGTCTCCTCGCTCTCCCGTTCTGTGGGGGTCCCTGAGACAGCGGGGTGCTGGGGGAGGTCTTCCTTCAGAGTCCCCGCTGCACAGAAAGGGGAGCCCCCGAATTGAAGGAGGAAGGGATGCAGGGCGGACAGGGAATCCCGTGAGGCCTCCCCCAACCGGCCTCCTGGTGCCTGTGCCGCTTAACCTGAACCCTGGACATCGGCTTCGACCTGCTCTGCCTCGGTTTCCCCTGCTGCAGAACACAATTCGGAGACCCACTGCTCCACAGAGCCGCCGGCGAGCACGCCAGACGGCCCTCCCGGACACCTGGCCCCCGGAGCCTGCTTCCGGCTCCCCGATTCCCGGCTCCGCTCTGATTCAGCCGTGACCACGGGCCATTCCCGGCCCCGGTCCCAGCTTCCCTGGTGGCCTTATCAGCAGATGGGGACAAACGAGGAAATGTTTTTGGAAAACTAAGAAACGCTGCCAAAACACACGTCAGGCTTCTGCTGGTGAACTCCAGGGCGGGAGGCGGCCGGGAATGCTCCCCTGGGTCCCCGCCTTGCCTCCTTTTGGGGTGTCATCTCCCTCCCCTGCATCTCTCAGTCCCCGGAGAGTGGCTCCGGCTCAGGGAGCCCCCTCCCTGCTGCCCGGGAGCAGCTCCGCCAGAGTCTCCACCCGCCATCCCCAATCCTCCCACCCGTCCCCACTGACCAGCAGGGTCCAGAGCACAGGCAGGGGAAGTGAGGATGGAACCCTGCGGAGCCTCTGGCCCGTCCCTCTGCCCTCTGTGGGCCCCAAGTCATTTGGAGGTGACCTTTCCCCAGATCACTATCCTCTGTTCTTCCTAAAGCGCCTCACTCAGCGTTCATGCCAGGACGCTCTTCGGATAACCAAGTTTCATCCGTGTATGTAACACTTCATCACCAATCCGACTACCCTATGGCCAGCACGCAAATCACCAGGGGGCGGGACCTTCTGGGCACACCCATACCCACACCTAACCAGCGAACGGGTGTTTGCCGAGCGCTGGGAAACACCCGGAGCCCTCACCCACCTGCACTCACTCAGTGCTCCCCAGCATCCCGGAAGGGAGGCCTCAGTATGATTTTACATAGGAAGCATGCAGGCTCAGAGAGGTTGTTTGACCTGCCCAAGGCCACACAGCTCCTCGGGGACAGAACGAAGCTTTGGATCTGGAAAGCCGGGCTTCTGAGCAGCCAGCCCGCCAGCCCCGAGGGCGCCTGAGGACTCGGTCCATGCGCTGCACAGAGAGAAGGGGCATCGGCCGCACACCCAGCGGGAGTCACGCTGAGGGCAGTGCCGGGTTTCTGCAGCCCTCGCCCAAGACGGACGGGTGTCCACAGCGCCTGGCCTGGCGGTCAGTAAATGACTGGCGGTGGCCAGATCTGGGTGGGCTGGACAGCAGGTGCATGAGCGCCTATTCTAATGCCCCAATGTCCTTGACGGCCCCGTCTGCAGGAGCAGGTACGCACCGTCTTCCCTGGTGTGTGGCCAGAGCAGGCCCTGCTGGTGGGCAGAGGGCCCGGGAGGAGGCTGGGCTCAGAGTGACGGGCCGCGGTGTCCGGCCAAGGGGGTGGGCTTTGACCCCGTCTACAGATGCTCTCCGTGTCCAGCTCCTGGCGGATGGCACGAGGCTGAGAGGAAGGGAGAGGGATAGAGAGCTAGAAACATCGATGAGAGAAAAACATCCATCAGCTGTCTCCTGCACATCCCGTGCGTGCAACCAAGGTACATGGCCTTGACCGGAATCAAACCTGGAACCCTTCAGTCTGCAGGCCGACGCTCTATCCACTGAGCCAAACCAGTTAGGACAGCAGGCTCCTGTCCTCATGAAGCCCTCTGCCTGGCATGTGTGGAGGACCTACTAGGTGGTGGACACTACATGGAGCACACAGAGGAACAGGGCAACACTCCGGTTCCAGTCCCCTGGTGCCGAAAGCACACAGCAGGTCCAGTTCATCCATTAGGCTGGACACCAATGAACCTTCCCAGGGGCCTGCTGGGCTCCAGGCGCTGCACAAAGCGCGCTGTGAAGGCCTCACGGTTGGTGGGAATATTCTCCCTGACCACCGACGGCACAGGTCAGCAACTGCTCGCTCAGTGAGCGGAGAAGCAGCCCTCCAACCCGGCCAGCCATGCGCAGTCACACACACTTTCCATGACACGGGGTGCAGCCGCATACAACCGGACATGATGGGGAAGCCCCGCCCCCGGGACAGCCGGCCCCTCTGCAGCCTTCGAGGGTCAGCCCCCACTTCCTCGATGCTTCCCCATCGGCCCCGTTCGGTTCCGGGGGCACTGCCCGCCCCGCTTTGATAGCAGAGATGAAAGGGCACGCTGCAGCGCGCGCGAGGCCCCCCCCAAATGTCAACTGCTTTCATCAGGAAAACCCCAAATTACCCACTTCTACACACAGTCTTTCATCTCCGACAGCGCGCGCAGAGGCTGCTTATTAGAAAAGCTGCCTTGTCCGCAGCCTCCCCCGCGGGGGATGGAGAGGGAGGGGGCAGATGCCGGCGTCGGGCTCAGCATCACGGCAGGGCCTGGCGGGGCGGCCGGGCCATCGGAAACCCGGGCTCCACGCTGCCCTTGGCCGCAGGATGCTGACTAACCCGGCGGACAGAGGGCAGGTCTGTCCGGGCCACCGCGGCCACCCCTGCACCGGCTGGCCGGGTGCTGCCAGCAGACGCTGTCCCCCGAGCTGGCTGCAGGCGCGGGGCCCGGCCAAGCCACCGCTGCGCCACACACACACACACACACACACACCACACACACACACACGGCCTGCAGCCCCAGGAAACCGAGGGCTGGGACCACAAGCATGAGTGTGCAGGAGGCGGACTGGCCCTTTGTTCTCCCTTCTCTCTCTCTCTCTCTCTCTCTCTCTCTCTCTCTCTCTCTCTCTCTCTCTCTCTCTCTCTTCTCCAGCAAAGCTGGCAATGGAGAGCTCCACATCACAGATTCCTGCGGTGAGAGGGGCCTCGAGGTCCTCAGCATTTCCACACACACCCACACACACACACACACACACACACACATCCAGACGAGCCAGCCTGGAGCTGGAGGAGAGGCGGCCGCTGCGGGGTTGCTGCCCAGGGGCCTGTGGCCTGGTGCACCCAGCACTGATTCCTGTCCGTTTCCCATGTTAGTCCAGTGTCTATGCTCCGCCCACGAATGCAAGCTCTCAGCCCAGGGACCCTGGTGTGTTTTGTTTTAATGAATCCTCACCTCACCTGGGGATATCTTCTCCACTGAGTTCTTTTAGAGAGAGTGGAAGGGAGGGGAGAGAGACGGAGAGAGAGACACATCGATTGGCTGCCTCTCCCATGCTCCCCTGACCAGGGTCAGGGATGGAGCCTGCAACTGAGGCACAAGCCCTTGACCAGAATTGAACCCAGGACCCTTCAGTCCTTGGGCCGATGCTCTATCTGCTGACTGAGCCAAATGGGCTGGGGCCGGGGGCCCTGCTTTAATCTCTGTATCTTCGGGACGTAGACACAGAGGGGCTGCTCAGTGAATGTGGGTGGATGAGTGGGTAGATGAGTGGGAGGGGGTTGGATAAGGGGATAGATGGGAGGTGCATACGTGCATAGGTGGGGCCGGAAGTGCAGGCAGGAAAGGGGGAAAGAGAAACAGGAGAGCTTGCCATGAAGGGCCATCGATCTCGTCCACCGTAGCTGCCAGCATCACCGAACTTTCGGACCAGAAGGCCTTGCCAGGTCCTGGGAGTGCCCGCCCCCCTCCTTGGTTTGCGGGAGTGAAGACTAGGACTCTGGCTTGAGCTGCCTTGTCCAAGGTCACGCCCCGGAGAGCGAGCGGCTCCACGGGACACCCAGGGCTTCCGGCATCCGCGCGGGGGGGTCCCCAAATCCAGGTCTCCTCCAAACGCCCGTTAGGCCCGCCCCTCCCACCCCCCAGCTTCCCGCACTGAGCCGCGCCCGCTCTTTATCCGCCCGAAAACCTGCGGTGGAGATCGGTTAGGACAGTTCACGGAAAGGAGAGCTGCCCTTTGTGTCTTCGCCGGAGATAAGGAGAGTCTGCGGCTGGCAGGAGCCAGAGGGGCGGGAGGGGGGGTGGGACACAGCAGCCCGGGCTCCTGGCTGCACCCAGAAGCTCAGCTCCCCAGAGCAGGGCCGGCCGCCCCAGACACAGCGGGGGCTGTGCTCCAGGCCTTATGACTGTGCCTTTACGCAAGTTCCCCAACCTCCCTGGGCCTCAGTTTCCTCCTCTGTAAAATGGGGGTGCACAGGGGTGGTCGTGGATGATCAGGGCCAGGGAGCACCCTCGCCCCCCCCCCCCCAAGAGCCTGGCAGCCTGTTCCTGGTGGCCGTGGTCTCCTACGGGGACACTTGCTCTTCGTGGCGGCTGGCGTGGCCGCCCTGGTGAATCCGGCTGAGCCCTGCGGAGCCTTGGCCAGGCTGGCAGGTGAAGTGCCGGGAAGGGGTGCCGCCGCCCGGCTGTGTGTGCCGGTGGGAGCATCACCAAGGACCTGACCTGGGCCCTCTCAACCCAACACCTGAGAGCACAGGACATCAATGTGTCCGTAAGCCACTCTCACCGCCCCATCACACACACCGCAGGGTCTGCTCCGGCCTGAATTCCCCCAAAACTTCCCCTTCACCAACATCTCTGTTGGTCTCTAACCGCTTATCATTCTCAAGAAGAGGAGAAATGCAAGCGACAGGCCCACCGAACCGTGGCCAGACACAGGAGCGTGGCTGTCACCCAGAGGGAGAGGGTGCCACAGGGAGCGGGGGAGAAGCCGGACTCCAAAGGGGGAGGCACCCAGGCCCAGGAAGGAGGCCCGCCTGTCCGCTCCCTCTGCACCCCTGGGTGGTTCGGAGCAGGCGGAAAGGGGTGGGTGTGTGGGCCCAGCCTGCTCCAGGCTCTCAGAGCACAGGCCTGGGACTGGGGACCTCTGGGGCCCGGATAAAGCTCACACACACCCCATCACGTCCCAGAATCCTCTTCACCTGCAGTGTTTTTGTCAGAGCTTCTGCCAGCAAACAGAGTCCACCTTTCCCTCTTTCCCTCTCCATCTCCCCCACTCTCATCCCCTCTCACCACTGGGGATGCTGGTCACCCCCCCTCCCCCCAGAGATGTTTCTCCACCTTGGGACAGGGACCCCGCGTCCACCCGTCCAGACACTCTGACAGCTCCCACCTAGCATCTAAGACGTTTCTTATCCGCCTCTGGTCAGCCAGAAAGCCCTCTGGGACCCTACACGCCCACGAGGGTAGCATCCGACAGAACGGATGGGAACCAGACTCTAACAGAGCTCAGAAGCATCAGGACAAGGCCGGCTTCTCCAGGCAGCCTCACCAGGGACCTGACCTGGGCCCTCTCAGCCCAGCACCTGAGACCACAGGACATCAGTGTGTCCGTAAGCCACTCTCACTGCCCCAGCACACCGCAGGGTCTGCTCCGGCCTGAACTCCCCCCAAACGTCCCTTTCACCAGCATCTCCGCTGCTCTCCACCCGCTTATTCTCAGGAAGAGGAGAGATGCCGGTGCCGTCTGAGTCCAAAACGGAATGCCGGCTGCAAACCTCAAAGCCATGTGGAGGCGTTTATTTTGGGGCAAACTAGAGAGCACAGGGAACCCCAGGAATGGCCTAATGAGCCCTCGCTGCGAGCAGCGGCCGGCCAGGCATCCGCCCCTTGTCCTCCTCTCGGGCCTCCTGCAGGCACAGCCTGGCCCAGGTGGTCATTAGTCCGGCCATGGAGGCAGGGCAGGAAAGGCATTCGGAGGAGGAAGAGCCCAGGCCACCCAAGAGCCGGGATGACCGTCAGCGGGTTCCTGACCTTCTCTGATCCACCGGGAGGTCACCTATAAAGTGGTGGCCAGATGATGACCAGGTTGCATCCAACACCTGATGTGTGTCAGGTGCTGTGCTGAAGGCCTCATTAGAGTATCTCGTGTAAATCTCAACACCTCCCACGAAGCCTGTCTCGATCTGTCAGAGACAGTGGCTTCAGAAACAGACAAGTCTCTCTCTTGGTTCTGCAGGCTGGGGTGCCCCAGATCCTGCATTAGGTGAGGGCTCACTCATTGGCTTGCAGACTGCAGTCTCCTTACCGTGTGCTCACGGACTTTCCATTGATGTCAGCATAAAAGATCTCTGCCTTCCTCTTTACAAGGGCACTAATCCCATCCCAGGGGGCCCACCCTCATGACCTCATCTAGCCTGATTACTCCCCAAAAGCCTCAACTCCAAATGTCTCTGCATTTGGGGTTAGCACTCCAGCACACGAATTTGAGGAAGACATCACCAACACTTGTTAGCTGCAACAGGAGTGTTTTATGACCCCATTTCACAGATGGGGAAACATATTTTTATTGATTTCAGAGAGGAAGGAAGAGGGAGAGAGAGATAGAAACATCCATGATGAGAGAGAATTGTGGTGGATCGTCTGCCTCCTGCAAATCTCCCAATGGGGATTGAGCCCACAACCCGGGCATGTGCTCTCGACCGGAATCGAACCTGGGACTTTTCAGTTCACAGGCTGATGCTCTATCCATTGAGCCAAACCGGCAAGGGCCCCATTGGAAATTCTTAATTCAGGCTGAGCAGGAGCCTGCGCTCCACTCTGCACTGAGCTCTGAGCATCACCACGCAGCTGCTCCAGCCCCCCACAGCATCGACGGTGCCCGATGCCACCCCTCCCTGGCCTCCGTCTCTTGGGGGTAGCGTGGGGGCAGAGGGCCTGCCTCAGAGGCGAGCTGTCAGAGTTGGCCATGGTGGGGCCGGGGAGGTGTGTGGGGGGAGGGGGGGGCGCGCACGCTCAGCATCTGACAAGCTGAGAGCTGGCTTCCCCCTAACGGGCCTCCGCTTGCTGCCTGGAAAAAGTGGCTATTACATCAGGCCCTGGCTATTCGCTCCATGGGTGTGTGGAGGGTCCAAGGACACCACAGGGGGACACAACCTCAGAAGGACGGGTGCTGACATCACCCCCTCTTCCTGCCAGTGATCTGGCCCAGAAGGAGGTGCATCCCTTGGGGGTCCCAGTGCTGTAGTTAAGGGGGCAGAGAGGGGGTTGTCAAACACAGCACTGGGACAGGTCTCCCCCGGCACCAGCCTGCAAAGCCAGACCTACAGGCGTGCACCGGGAGAAAGGAAGCCTCCAGTCCCCGCCAGGGAGGGACTCCCTCCCCTTCCACTCCCTGCTCGTACCCAAGACCAGCTGTCAACGCCTGGAGGACAGAAAACAGGGCATCGACCCCGACCCCGGAGTCTCGTCCACGCCCGCCGCCTCACACACGCCCTGCACACAGCTGGAGCCAAATAAACACAGGGCTACTGACAGTGCTTTACGGGCTGTCAAAACGCCGGGCCCTCGGGGTGGAGCTGAGCTCACAGGGAAGGTGACAGGCATGGTGGTCTGCCCAGGAGCTGGGGCTCTCGGTGCTAAACCCAGGAAGTCCCAGACGGCTCCTCTGCTCCGTCTGTCATCCTACGCAGAGGGGCGGCCGTTGTCACCAAGGTGAACGGGGGTAGCTCTTCGGGGGAAGTTTATGGGACTTTTTTCAACACTCGCGTGTCTATATTTCTGTCCATCCTACGTTTGCTGCAAAGACCTCGTATTCGTTGTACCATCAGGGGAAACACTTAAGAAGAAAAAGAGGCAATTTCCTAGCATAAACCCAATTCCTTTCCCATTACCAAACCCAGATCATCCACTTCTGATCACACCTTTTCAGAGATGAAAGCAGCTCTCGAACTTGTCTCCATAGCCCTCTCTCGTCCTCTCGCTTCTCTCGGATTTTCCACAGCAGGAATCTTCCTTCCAGCACTTTCCTCTGCAGACCGTCCGTCCGTCTGTCCATCCGTCCGTCCGTCTGCAAACAGCCGTGCCGCCAGCCACCCTTCTGCTTTGCTTTGAGGCCCGTGAGCAGCACGCTTTGCTGACAACCCGGCTGAGACCGGCTCCGACAGAGGTCACGGCGACGCTCTGTCTCCCACGATCGGGACATTTGAGTAGCCAAGATCTTCCGTGAATAAAGGCAGCCAGCCCCAAGCTCTCAACCCAACCCCCACCACCCGCTTCCGCTCTCCGCACCACACCACTGGGCTCACCGGCTCCCGCACCCATCACCCGGCAATGGTTCCTGGGACCTTCGTGGGATGTCCATCCCAGTGGCAGCCACGCACCCAGGCTCAGACGCTTCTATTGACTCCTTCACCGTTATCCTTTCCGCATCACCTTCTCCTCCTCACCCCCACCCCCATGGCTTCCTCTCGCAGAGACCATGGCGGCATGCTCCTGGCACCCTGACTCTGGCCTTGCCCCTGGCGCTTGCCTCATTTCCTCCCAGAATGCACCCCATCCCAGCAGGCAACAAGCCAGTACGGGTGCTCCGCAGGGCGCCCCTGCCTCCGCGTCCACAGGCTCCTAGGGAGACGCCGCAGTCCACAGATCAGGCCATCGGACCGCTGTGTGGCAGCCTCGGGCACGCTGCCAGCGTGCATTCCCTGGGCAACCTCGGACCCCCCCCCCCCCCCCCGCGATGTGCACCCAGCGTGCAAGGAAGCTCAGCTCCGCTGCTCACACCAGCAAAAACCTGGGAACAGCCCACCCTCCACCGAAGAGGCAGAGAGGACCAACTGGAGCAGTGACGTCACCCAAAATGCAGAGCGGACCGAGCAGCCTGGGTCACCTCCCCCCGCATTCTGTCACCTCCCACCTTCCCTGTGTCACTCACACCTGCAGCATCACCTGCAGAAGGACTGTTACACACAGAACCGCGGCACCGGTGGCCGCCACGCAGATTCTAGTAAAAGGGTAAGAACATGGCCACGTTATATATATATATATATATATATATATATATATATATATATATATATATTGATTTCAGAGAGGAAGGGAGAGGAGGAGAGAGACAGAAACATCAAAGATGGGAGAGAACCACTGATTGGCTGCCTCCTGCATGTCCCCTAGTGGGGATCAAGCCCGCAACCCGGGCCTGTGCCCCCAACCGGAATCGAACCCGGGACCCTTCAGTCCACAAGCTGACACTCTATCCACTGAGCCAAACCAGTTAGGGCTCTTTTTCTTTCCTTCTTTCTTTTCTCTCTTTTTTTTTTAACTTCATCAGAGGCGATGATGCAAAGCCAGCACGCCATTTCTGCTCACGTCCGCTCATCCCGGGAGTGGGACTAAGGGCCAGAGGACCCGGAGTGGCGTCTCACTTTCTATTTCCCACCTGCACCCTTCCCCTTGTGGAAAGAAATAGCCCCGCACTCGGCCGCAGATTCCGGAGTCCCGCAAGCGGGACTGAGGGACCGAGGGACGCGGAGCCGGGAAGGGAGGCAGGTGGCCTGCGTCTGGAACCCGCCTGGGCCGTCCCCACCGCCGGCCTTCACCTTAGGGATGTGCCGACCCCATCACCTCTGTCAGCACCCTGCCCCCCTGACCAGCCTCCGCCGTCCTGCTCGGCCCCTTCTGGGCTGACTCATCTGGTCTTCTCGTCGGGCACGTGAGGGACACAAGGCGGGGACGACCACCTCAAGGAAAGACAGGCCTCTCGCCTGAGCTGACTCAACAACAGGGCAGCAGGATCACGGGCCCAGAGCAATGACTGGCTAAGCTGACTGAGACGAGGGGCTCACTAGGAGTCAAGTTCAGAGGCAGGGCCAACCACAGGGCCAGGTTTCCCATCTCACAATAGCCTGGCTTCACGGAAGAGGCAGTAACGACCGGCCTGAGGATGCCCCAGGGTTCACAAGCCCCAACAGCCTCTGGGGAGCATCTCTCCACGGGGAGAAGCCTCTTTCCGGAAGAAGCTGAGCATCCTCTGAGTAGGCAACACCACAGAGTTTCCAGGGCCCCCGGCGGCGGCGAGCTGAAAGCGGGAGCGGATCCTGGCGCATGTTTATTTGTTTATGTCATCGCCGCCTGCGAAACCCGGTCCAGGACTTCTGAGTGACTCAGAGACCTCGCCACCAGCAGCTGCGCTGTGCTGGGAGCCAGATAAGCCTCACAGGGGAGGGTCAGGTCAGGGCAGTTCCTGGTAATCGGTGGGGCTGACCCCCCTCTCCCTGGAACGCGCCCCCCCCCATAGGATGGGTGGCTGACCTCTACCTTCTGCAACTGCCCTGCAAAAAGACTCTGACATGACAAAGAAAGGGGCCACACAGGCCCAGCATCCCAGGGAGGAGGCAGGGGAGGGGGCAGCCAGGGCTCACACAGGCCTTCCCATGAAGGATCTGTGAGCCCAACACAGAGACTGCATCTTGGAACTGTATCAGTCACCAAAAGCCTGTTTTGTTTTTGTAAATACGTTTTTATTGATTTCAGAGGCAGGGAGAGGGAGAGATAGTAAGAACAATGATGAGAGAGCATCATGGATCGCCTGCCTCTTGCATGCCGATCGAGCCTGAGGATCGAGCCTGCCACCAACCCAGGCTTATGCCCTTGACCGGGAACCGAACCGTGACATCCTGGTTCCTAGGCCGACACTCCACCACTGAGCCACACCAGCCAGGCCAAA
Source organism: Pipistrellus hanaki (assembly GCF_964339955.1). Taxonomy (NCBI): domain Eukaryota; kingdom Metazoa; phylum Chordata; class Mammalia; order Chiroptera; family Vespertilionidae; genus Pipistrellus; species Pipistrellus hanaki. Next base: position 44,965,397 of record NC_140519.1, on the reverse strand, counting down.
AGCCTGTTCTTTTTACCCCATTCCACCAGCCCTAAGTGAAGAACTAGCTGCTCAGGTCCTGAGGTCAGAATAATAATGTTTTAAAAGATTTCCTTGTTGTTTGTTTGGTTAAGGCAAGTGGGTCTGCTTTCAGACCTCTCACAGGGCCCCTCACTCGGCCCCTCCTTCGGGCAGCGGAGACTCACCCCGCCTGGTTCACACGGACTCCCCTTCTCCCAGGACGGCGTGCCCTGCCCGCCCGGGGCGTTCCCAGCGCCTTTCCTGGGTTAACCAGGCCCCTCAGGGGGGAGGCTCAAGCTCACCCACCCAGCCCGGTCTCGAGGGGCCGAGGCCACGGTCCCGGCCCGCTCCGGGAGAGTTCCGTGTGCAGCTGCCATAAACCTTCAAGCGCTCCCAGCTCACTCGGGGGTGACAGGGGGTGGAGGAGGGTGGGAGGTCAAGCAGAGACCCTCCTGGAATCTGTGCCCTTCATTAACTTTGGAATTCCACAGGCCAGTGTTTTCCCAAGCTCTCCGACACTCAGCACGCACCCGGGAGAGGGGGGCTGCAGGCCGCACACCCAAAGGCCCCGGAAGGAAAAGCCAGACACGGCGTCCTGAGATGGGGGAGGGAGAAGGAGGCCAGCAGCCACCAGCAGCCACCAGCAGCCACCAGGAGCCACCAGCAGCCACCAACAGCCACCAGGAGCCACCAGCAGCCACCAACAGCCACCAGGAGCCACCAACAGCCACCAGGAGCCACCAGCAGCCACCAACAGCCACCAGGAGCCACCAACAGCCACCAGGAGCAACCAGCTGCCACCAGCAGCCACCAGCAGGAGCCACCAGCAGCCACCAGGAGCCACCAGGAGCCACCAGCAGCCACCAGCAGCCACCAGGAGCCACCAGGAGCCACCAGGAGCCAACAGGAGCCACCAGCAGCCACCACCAGGAGCCACCAGCAGCCACCAGCAGCCACAGCAGCCACGGGCTCCCCTGGGGGAGGAACCCACATTTAGAGAGCCAATAGCAGCTGGGAGGTGAGCACTAGAGATTCAGCAGCATTTGGGTCCCAGCTTTGTAGGCGAAGAGAGTGCTGCTCAGAGAGGCTGAGGAACTAGAGGAAGGTCACACAGCAGTGACACAGCACGGCTTCCCAGCTTCCTCGTGTTTTGCTCCCACGGGGGTGGGTACCTGGCCCCGGGGTCCCCCTGAGAGAAGAGCTGGGACTTGCTGTCCAGGCTGAGCCTGGAGGCAGGGGCTTCTCCATGGCATTCAGGGCGTAGCCTCATGGCCGGTGTTAATGAACGCCCGGAATGTGCCGGGTTAGCCTTCCGACCTGGGGAGGTGGGTGTGCCCCCCGCCATTTCACACGGGCAGAAACGGAGTCCGAGGGACCCAGGGAACGGCCCCGCTTCTCACTGGAGTGCGCGGAGAAGCTGGAGTGCGCTCCCATCGGTCAGCCGTCACCGACCCCACGGGGCTCGGCCAGGGGTCCTGCGTGGGGATGAGGGTTTGCTCTAATGGCCACACTCTCCCGATCACTGCCCCCGGGCGAGGGTCCCGGCTCAGAAGTCCTAGGAGATGCTGCCCTGCCAGTGAGGGTACGGATGCCCCGACAAGGAAGGCAACCTGCCTGTTGGCTTCTTTGGAGGCGAAGAAGGCAGTGGAGTCCCAGACGCACGGACAGACTGCTGAACCTCAGAGGGGAGGCAGGGGAGGGGGGAAGAGGTCCACCAATGAACCTGTATGGGGCATGATGATCCGTGGGCACAGGCATGGGGGGTGGTGAGGGCCTGGGCGCGGGGGGTGGAGGATGGGAGCGGGCTGGAAGAGGTTAGTGGAAGGAAAAAGGATCTAAGTAATACCCTCAACAATAACGATTTTTAAAAAATGGTTTGAATACAAAGTAAAAAAAAAAAAAAGGAGGCGGTAGACGCTGCAGCTCACAGCTCCAGGGAGGGTGGCCCAGTGACTCTGGAGTCGGAAAGAACCGCTTTCCCATCCTGCCTGTGTGGCCTCTCGGTGCCCCCGTGACTTTGGCAGTAGCCGTGAGCATAGCCCCAGTGCCCACCCCGCGGCCTGTGCGGGCTGGCCATGGGATCGGGTCTGCCCTGCGCCCAGCCCGGAGACCAGCTCAGCAGACGGAGTTACTCCTCCGTCACTGTCCACAGGGTGCCCCGCGGACAGAGGGCAGGTGCTCAGAGCAGCCCGCACAGTGGGGGTGCGGGAGACTCATTTCTTTCTTTCTTTCTTTTTTTCTTTTTTCTTTTCTTTTATTGATTTTTTACAGAGGGGAGGGGAGAGGGATAGAGAGTTAGAAACATCGATGAGAGAGAAACATTGATCAGCTGCCTCCTGCACACCCCCCACTGGGGATGTGCCTACAACCAAGGTACATGCCCTTGACCGGAATCGAACCTGGGACCCTTCGGTCTGCAGGCCAACACTCTATCCACAGTTTCGGCTCTCATTTCTTTCTGTGACCGTTCTGTCCCCTGGCACCCAAGCCCCCCTGCTCTCCTGAGAGATAACCAGGACCCCCACCAGGGGGTGTTCTGAGGAGGGACCGATAAACGGAGAGAGGGCAGGGCTGTGGGCCCTGTGATAAGTGGGGGTGCGCAGCCACAGCGGGAGTGGGGGGAGACAGCAGGGAGGGGAGCCAGAGCCCTGCCTGCCGAGGCAGAAGCAAAGGGGGTGGTGCTGGGCCTCGGGGTGCCCCACTCGCTTTCCCAGGGGAGCCCCTCCTGACCCCAGGCCAGGTCTGCCCGGCACTCCGAGCCCAGCTCCCCACGCCTCCCTGCACCCTCCTCCTCGGGTCACTCCCGGCCCGGCCCTGGCGGCCACGGCGAGTGGGCACAGCTCCCATCACGCCGGGCTGCCCACCACACCCCCCCCAAGGGCACAGGCCTCTTGGGGTCCAGGAACCCCCAGGTGCCAGACTGGGATGCCAACCCCACCGCATCCCAGGGCCTGCCTCCTTCACACAGGGGGGCACCGAGATCTTAGGAAAAGCCTCTCTCTCCGGGATGTTAAAGAGGGGGCCCCATCCTAAGCACCCCAAGAGCACCCCAAGGCTGGCAGGGCTTGGTATACAAACACACACACACACACACACACACACACACACCCTTCCCGGCTGCCTGCTCTGCCTCCTCCTCTTGAATAAATAACCTTGGGGGCGTTTGATGGCCTCCCAACGCCTCCACGTTCTGGGCTGTGAACTGGGGGCACCACGGCCCCCCTAGAGCAGTGTTCCCCAAAGTGCGGTACGCATACCCCCAGCGGTACGGGAAGAGTTCGGTGGGGGCACACGTTGCACCGGAGTTTGGTGGGGATATGCACTGCACCGTGCTTAGCTGCGCCTGATTCTCCGTTCTCGTGAGTATGAAGGGCACTCAGCGTTACGAAAATTATTGAAGGGGTGCACATGTGTCAGAAGTTTGGGAAACACTGCTGTAGAGGGACGGCCGGGCTGACCAAGGGATCTGGACGTTCCCAAGGAAAGGGGTTTCCCTTCATCTGTCCCTGCCCGGGAAGCTGAACAGAAAGCGCTAGCATTACCATCTGACCTGGTTCACTGGCGCAATACATAAGACGCCTACTGTGTGCTCGGCCTGCGAGCAGGATGACAGCGTTTCCTGGCCTCACAGAGAGGACTTCCCGGTTTGGGAGGAAGATAAGAGGTCAAGCACTGCGCATCCAGGAGTGGACGGTCCCCGCGCCCCCAGGGGCTGCGGCCTGGACAGCCTGGGACGGCCAGAGGGCCGCTGTGCCCATCAGGAGCTGGGGAAAGGCCCGCGGACCGGTGCCACCGGGCATGAGCGGCACCGGGAGCCCAATCCAGACCAAAGCCCAGGCCCCGCCCTGGCAGCCGAGGCCTGGTGGCCCCAGGTGACCCGAGCGCCGGGGACACTGGCTGTGGGGGGAGCTGCCCCTCCCCTCGGGCAGCCCAGCGCCCAGGCAACATCCCCAGGAGGGAGCCGCCAGCCTCGCGGCTGCCAAGTCCGCCCTCCCGCCTGTCAACGGCAGAGCCGCCACAGGCCTCCGCTGCCAAGTCCGAGGCCAGCTGTTCCCGCCCTCACCTGCTGCCGCCTGCCACTCAGCCTTCCCACAGTAGGTAACCTTTCATCGGCTGCCCATGCCAACCGGCAGTGCCCGGCGCGGAGTCCAGCACAGCCCACCTGGCTCTGCTCAGAAAGACTCAAGTGACACCTCTCCTCCCCAGAAGCTTGCCCCCCCGCCCTCCCCACTGCCAGCCACAGGGAGCCGTCACATGCCCGGGGTCTCTGCGCGCCAGGCACGGCGGCTGTCAGCACGTCAGCCTCCACGCTGCGATCCTGGACGCCGGGCCCGGGAAGCGTGACCTCCTTCGCTCCTGCCGGACAGCGAGGGGCCGGGAGCCCAGCGGGGCCTTGCCCGGAGAGGGAGCGGTCCAGACCCGGTCCGCGGGCACCCGGCTCCCAGCCAGCTCGAAGCACAGAGCCCCCAATGGCCCCCTGGTGCGCCCTTCCCTACTGGCTCTCCAATGTCCTCGTCGACGCCCTGGTAAGGTGACCAGATCGTCCTGCTTTGGGCGGGACCGTCCTGACTTTTAACAGTTTTTCCCGCGTCCTGCACCGTGTTAAAAAAAAAAGTCCCGATTTTTGGAAAAATTGGAAAGATTCTTTCCAAAAATCGAGAGTTTTTTTAAAACGCCGCGGGACGCGGGGAAAATCATTAAAAATCGGGACGGTCCCGCCAAAAGCGGGAAGTCTGGTCGCCTTATCTTAGATCGCCCTTCCTGCGTCGGAGACACCATCCTCCAGGCACCAGGTTCGGTCTCTGAGACGCAGAGCCACGCGGGAGAGGCCTGTCCTGCGAGGCCTGCTGGACGGACACAGACACAAACTCGGGAAAACCCCCGAGTGACCGGGACGGTGACACGTGTCAGCAAAGGAAACAGCCGTGGTTCCGGGCACCCCCTTGTCCTTCCCACCGGCCTCCCCCGAGCCCCAGCCCCAGCCAGACACCCCGAGGGCGCCCGTGCAAGGCCAGCTCCCCGGGAGAGCCGGCCACCTCCGGGGACCTGGCTCCACCCGCCACCGGAGTCACCGGAGGCCCCGGTGAGCACCTGGAAGACACGCATGAGGCATGAGGGGGGGACTTACGTTTCTGGGGGGCCCCACCGGGAGCTGGAGAGACCCAAGACGAGAGGAGTTCAGGAAGCTGGGGTCCTCCGTCCATCTGTCTGTCTGCCTCAGGCATCTCGGCTTCGGAATCCTGAGGCCCGGCGCTGCAGCCAGGCCTTCCCCACACCTGAGCATCCAGCAGCGGGGAAGCCCAGGGAGGCTTCCACTCCACAGCGGCTGGGCTGGGCAGGCGTCACTGTAAATCCACTCGGCGCGGGAAGTCCTCTCGGGACGCTCCACGCAGCTGACCCCTACGGCCGTGGGGCGGGGGGAGCGGGGGCATTTCTCCTTCACTCCTTTGTGGTCCCAAGATCAGGCCTGGGGGTGACAAGAAGGAAAAGCAGTCTTGTTACAACCACAAACCCGGGGCTGTGGGTGCTTCTTCTCCTGTCTTTATATTCCACACATACACACACACCCCACAGACGGAGAGGGAATCGTCTAAAAACACTGCCTGTGGCCCTGGTACCCAGAGGTGAGGCGGGGACCAGGGAACCCTTCAGAGGAGTGTCGCCTCCCTCCCACGGGGCACAGGACTTCTCAGAGAGGGACTTTCTACTGCAGAGTGCTCCCCAGAACTACCCTGGGAAGATAGGGGGTGCTGAGGCATGTCCACTACAAGGATGAGGAGAGAAGGCTCCAGAAAGGTCAGGGGACTGGCTTCGGGAGTGAGCAGCTCGGCCAGGCCTGGCACACCGCCCTGGCCTCGCCTGCAGGGCTGAGCGGTCCTGGCAGGGAGGAGCGGAGGGGGGTTGGGGTCAGCGGGTGGGAAGTGGCTCCTTGTTTGTTTCTGTTTGAAGGCGGCCACCAGGCCTGGCGGGGCTCCAGGCCTCGCCCTGCGCCGCAAGGTTCTTCAGGGCACGGCCGGCCGGGGCCTGTTCCCTTCCCCATTCATTCACCAGCGGTGGCTGGGGGCCTGCTAGGTCCCCAGGACCATCCCAGCTCCTGTCCCCCAGGCCAGGGCGCCAAATTATCCCGGCGGTAAGGGAAGAACAAATGCAACCACGGTGCACAGGACCGGAGGGAGCCCCAACAGTCACCACACCCACTGATGGCGATCCCCGCCCTCCACGGAGTGCCCCTAACTCGCCCCGCGAGAGCCCTGGCCACCATCCCATACCAACCCCCCACCTCCGGGGAACTCCTGGTTCATGGGTCAACCCTCAGCTGCGGCACCATGCCGGCTAGGCCAAAGCATGTCATTTCTTTCCCTTTCTACCAGGTATTCCCGAAAAACGGCGGGCCTCTACTTACTCCCCGACTTCAAGAGAGCATCTCTGAACACCAGCGGCCCCTCAATATGGGGGTGCTCTGCAAACCAGAAGACTGAGGTGCCCTAGGTGGGTGCAGCCTGCTGATCGGGGTACAAGGCGCAGAGACAGCTGGGCCAGGAAGTCCCCGCCCAGCTTTTGGGGGAGCCACAGCCCCTCTCTCTGCGCCAAGGTCTCCTGGCCTCTGCCTGGGCCTTCTCTTCGCAGCAGCGCGGCCGTGCTGTTCATTTCAGGGTGAGCGAGAGTCAGCAGGGGGACTGTCACTCCCTGATCTGAACAGGTTTTCGCGTGAGGACCCTGGAGCCCAGCAAGCTGTATGCCCACCGCCACACAGGCCGTCAGAGACGGAGCTGAGACAGGAGCCCAGGCACTCGGCCTCCGGAGCCCGCTGCTTAACCACTAGGCTGTCCTGCCTCAGAAGGACAGTGCAGTGAGAAAGGCTAGGAGGCAGGGCGACAGGATAAGAAGGTTCTGGAAGCCAGAGGCGGCGAAGGCCGTAGCTCTGTTGCTTGAAACGACAATGAACTGAGACTCCTGAGGTGTCAGTACCACCCACGGCCACATGCTGCCGGGGACGGCCTGCCGGTGGCCCCACGCCTCCCCCTGTCCCTGCACTGATCCCCACGCGTCGCCCATGACACACGCCCTCCGGGGGCTCCGGTCTGAGTCGGGAGAGTGTCCGGCTGTGGCCTGGAGCCATGGCATCGTTTCCCCAGGCTCAGGGCTGACGGGGCGGGAGGGGACCTGGGTCTCCCCAAACTGGCCGGACTGCCCTCCCCACCTGCAGGCGAGAAGACCAACGGTCCAGGGAGAAGGTGGACACGTCTGGCCTCCCGAGCTGTCCCTCGGACCCAGCAGGACCGAGGCCACAGGAACACAGCTGCCGTCAGTCATACCAGGTCCCTGGGGGGACCTCACAGGAGCCTTCTTCCCCCTTAACTAGACCTGACCTGACAAGATCAGCAAGAGAGAGAAAGAGAGAGAGAGAGAGAGAGAGAGAGAGAAGGAGGCAGGGGCCAGCAGCACCGTAGAGACAAACAGGGCAGGGTGAGAATTTCAGCTTCCACGCTCACTACCCAGCGATGAAAACGTGAACTTCAGTCCTCTCAATCCACACCCGGATCTGCACACACGGGTGCCGCCCTGCACAGGGAGGGGGGATCTTCCAGACACGAAGCCCTTTCCCAGAGCGGGGCCTCCATCGGGGCAGCTCTCCCTCCCGCCCGATCGGCTCAGCGCCACTCTGCTTCACCGCCCGGGAGCGATCAGGATCCTGGGAAGAGCTGGCAAAGGCCGGAAGCCATGTCCTCCTGCACACGGTAAACCTTAGAAAGTGCGGGTTTCGGTTTATTAAGTCCCTTCTGTTTGCCTTCGCCCATAAAATCCTCCAGGGAAAGGTCAGAGACGATTCACACGTCAGTCAAGTCCCCTCCCCGGGACAAAGGGCGCGGGAGGTGACATGGACCTGAGCCCGCGGACAAGGCCTCGGGCGGCCCTTCTGCAGGGCAGGCCCGGGGCCCCCTGTCCCCCGGGGAAGTCCCTGTGCAGGCGACTCGGGACCTCACTCAGGGCTCTGCCTGCAGGGAGCGTCCCGTCCCAGGGACGCGGCGAGGCCACGAGAAACAGTCCACGCGAGGACCACGCCGACAAGCTGGAGTGGACGGAGCGTGGGGAGCTCCACGCAGAACAAAGCCGATCTCACGGACGGACCACGTGGCCCTGAGAGGTGCGGAAGTGGGGAAGGACGCAAAGGCTGCTCAGAGTGGAAGGAGGCGATGCTCAAAATCAGGAGGAAGATGAGGAAGTACAGCATCTCATTCATGGTCTATCCCTGAAAAGGCCCCTTTTCATTCCCCTATTTAATGCCCCTTAACGCTCACATCCCAGAGTCAGTTTCTGACCCCAAGATGGCAGAGAGGGCAGCCAGCGCGGGAAAGGTAGGCACCTCGGTGACGCAGGCGGACAGGGGCGGACTTGAACCCGGGCCCATCCGACTGCACGCAGGTCTCCTCCGGGGCCTCCATTGCACTGACCCCCGTCTCCCCTTGGGATCCGGGTCAGCCTCCCAGCACCCTGCGCTCCCGCTCTCCGGAGCTGGCGAGCTGGCGAGCTGGCAGGCCTGGTGCACCTGCCCTTTCCCACATCCCGGCTCCCATAATCACCCCCTTTGTTCCCGCGCCTCCTCCCCCTGCGTTAGCCGGCCTTCCGGCAGGTCACACCCCTGACTCCGGAATGCACTTCTCACTCGCACGGAAACGGGTCTCTGCTTCAAGTCCCACGGGCACCTCTCGCTAAGTAAACTTTGGCAGCCTTCCACCTTGCCCACGGGCCCCGGGGGAAATCCAGAGTGGAGGGGGCGGGGCCGGAGGGAGAGATGGGGGAACGAAAGGCAGCAGCCTGGAAGCAGAGCACAGGCTGAGAACCGCTAGCAGGGTCGCCTAAGACCATGGGAAAACACAGAGATTTACATTACGGTTCACGACAGTAGCAAAGTTACAGTTATGAAGTAGCAAGGAAAATAATGTTATGGTTGGGGGTCACCACAGCACAAGGAACTGTATTAAAGGGTCACGGCGTTAGAAAGGTTGAGAACCACTGGATTAGACAGTAAACGCACACACATGCGTCCACTCACTCCCAGGGTAGGCGCTGCGGGGAACAGGACAGGCAGCCAGGCCCTCCAGCTCCGAGGACCAGGAGAGGGAGAAAATCCGGATGGAAAACGGGTGGATGTCCAGGCGGCTTAGGAGCAGTGTGCCAGCGAGCTGGACAAAGACCCCATATAGACCTCTTCGTGGAGCACAACCCACCACTTACTTTTCTTTAAAAAAATAAAATAAAATAAAACAATTGCTGGTTTATCGTGTGCATGAAACTTCTGTACCAGGCTGTCACTAAATGGAAGGCAATATTTTATGATTTGGCCTCCACAGTGAATTCTGGCTTCCCCCGGAACAGATAAAGACAGACACGTAACATTTTAAAAAGCAGAGAAAATGGTGGGCATTGTCTAGCATCTCTGCTCCTCGGGCTTCTGATCTTAGCCCAAGACTACAAAGCCTCATACTGAACAAGGAGACACATACTCAACCCTTCACAGCCCCGGCACCATTCTGCTAGTTAATAAGAAAGAAGGGAATGCCAGCCCCGTGGCTTGCTGAGGACTGCTTCAATCTTTAACCCTCGTGTGTGACAGGCAACTCGCTGAGTCATTCCTAGGACTCCTCCCGGAGCCCGGCCCGCAGGCCTCCGGCCACTATGCTCCCTGCCAGCAGCCCTACCAACCTCAGTCCCCAGGCAACCCCCAGATCCAACGCAGGACCGAGGTCCCAGCAGTGCCCAGGGGTGTGGGGGGCGGAGGGGGGTTTTAACTGATTCTTAAAGTTTCGTACACTTTTCAAAAGAAGTGCACAGCAGAAAAAAAGAAATATACCGCTCACTGGTTAGAGCGATGGCTTTCCTACCACAAGGTCTCAGGTTTGATTCCTGGTCAAGCGCACGTAATTGGGTTGCAGGTTCAGTCCCGGTCGGGGCATATTCGGGAGGCAACCAATTGATGTGTTTCCCTGACATCCATGTATCTCTCTCTCCCATTCCCTTCCATGCTCTCTAAAAAGCAACTGGAAATATATATATATATATATCTTCAGGTGAGAATTAACAAAAAGAAAAGATTAACAATTAAAAGACAGAAAGAGAAAGGGAGGGAGGAAAAGAAGGAGGGAAGGAAGTACATGAAGAGGAAGAGAACCAGAATACAAAAGCACATACCCAGGACCATTCAAGAAAATGTTACTGGTTCAAAGACGGGAAGCTGGTTAAGTAAACTGACACATCCATACGAGGACACGCTGTCCGTACAGCCATGCAGCTGTGCCCACGTCCTGGGGTACACAGAGTGCTTCTTCCGGGAGTGGTCTACCATTTTCAATCGTCTCTTTTTCAGAGCAGAGAAGCCGTGGCCCTGAGAGGCCCTGTCTGCTCTTCCCCAAGAAGCAGCCGGTCACACACACACACACACACACACACACACACACACACACCCTCCCCACCCCCGGCAATGTCACCTACCCTCTGAGTCCCACCAGCTCAGCCTCAGGGGATTAAGCGAAAGGAGCTAATATTTGCAAAGGACTTAGAACAGGTGCCTAGTTCGTGCAAACTGCTATGTAATTTCTTTGTTCTACAAAATCCGAATTTATTTTAGGGTAAGAAAACACACAGACTGTTTAATAAGCCAGGAAAGAACTAGTGCTGGACAAGGACAGAAAGGAGCCCCGAGGCAAACGCCATCCGGACTGTGTGGCCGTCTTTTCTTGTGTTTCGCTCTAATGATGGTCCTGGCAGACGTTCCACTCCGTGAGGGAGGCAGAGCTTTGATTCCCCAGGAAGCCGCACAGAGCACTTTTATTAGGTGGTGACCTAAGACTTCTGACATGCCAGCATCCAACCAGATGCCCCACAGGGGTGACCACTCAGAAGATCTTGGTTTCAGGTCTGAGGACTTCCCAGTCCCCTTCTCTGCACACCCCTCCCCTCACACAGCCCGGGGCACCCACACCCCCACCACCACATCTGGATAAATAAACAAGCCACACAGCCTCTCAGGCTCGCCTCCAAGTTCCTTTTCCACCTGGAGCCACGGCCAGCCCAAAGCTAGTACCTCCCGACGCCTGGCCTTTGTCAGAGAGGATGGAGGTGCAGGGACCTGCATGCTGTTGGCAGTGCCCTCCCGGCAGCACCCTCCTGCAGCACTGGGAGGAGGCCCCGGGAGCACCCTCCTGCAGACCTGAGAGGAGGCACAGTGAGCACCCTCCTGCATCCATGGGAGGAGGCATGGGGAGAACCCTCCTGCAGACCTGGGAGGAGGCCCCAGGAGCACCCTCCTGCAGCCCTGGGAGAAGGCATGGGGAGAACCCTCCTGCAGACCTGGGAGGAGGCCCCAGGAGCACCCTCCTGCAGCACTGGGAGGAGGCACGGGGAGCAGCCTCCTGCAGCCCTGGGAGTAGGCACAGGGAGCACCCTCCTGCAGACCTGGGAGGAGGCAGGTACCAGGAGCACTGGCTCATTGTTATTCCAGCCAGGTGACTGCAGTGGGCCAAGCCTAGAACATCGCCCAGGATATTGCGGAGGAATGTTAACCAGCTCAAGGCCATGCCCTCCACTCTCTCCCTCCCCCGCCCCTCTAACTGGGTGGAGGTGGTCCTGGCGGATGGAGAAGCCGATGGGCCGGGTTTGCACATACAAGGGCTGCCAGGCTGCCGTCTGGGCCACCTCCTCTTGCAGCCTCCTCAGCAAGGGCGCCCTTCCCTTCATCCTCCCTGACAACTTGACCTTGGCTGAGGCCAAACACAAGCCCAGACAGCATCCCCAGCTATTCCTGGAATAATGGGTGGCACAGCCCGAAAGGGCCACAGGCAGCCCCAAGGAGGCCTCTGAGGACAGCTGAGCCAGGCGTGGGCCAAATCCTCTGGGTGGGGCCTCGCCCTCAGGGGAGCAGCCACACCTGGCCCAGGTCACTGTCAGGCCCGGCTGCTGAGGACAGGGAGCCGCCCGGCTGGGGTGGCACGCGGGTCTCCTCTGTAGAGCAGGTGCCCGGATGGGTGTATTTCTGACTCCCTGCACGGGAGACTCAGCAGGAGGGCATGAGTGTAGGGCACTGTGTGCACCGTCAAAGATAAGTGTGTCTGGGGTGAGGCAGGACAAGCATATTCTGAATTCTTAAATGAAATATGGAACTTATAACTCGGCCACACACCAAGCCCAACGACAAGCACAGGAAGTGAACGCTGGGGTCCAAGACTGAAGGAGGAAGAAGACAGAATCCCCGGAAAGTACTAGAACCAGGCCAGGCAGAAGGGACATTTTAAATACTTTTTTAAAATATATATATATATATATATATTATTGATTTTTTGCAGAGAAGAAGGGAGAGGGATAGAGAGCTAGAAACATCGATGAGAGAGAAACATCATTCAGCTTCCTCCTGCACACACCCAGGGGATGTGCCCACAACCAAGGTATGTGCCCTTGACCGGAATCGAACCTGGGACCCTTCAGTCCGCAGGCCGATGCTCTATCCACTGAGCCAAACTGGTTTCGGCTGGAATTGGGACTTTTTTAAAACGCTGCGGGTCTCGGGACAAAAATTGTTAAAAATCGGGACTGTCCCGCCAAAAGCGGGACGTGTGGTCACCTTAGTTAAGGAGGCTTTCATGTCTTCGTGTGAAGTGAATCCAAACCTTCCACACACACACAGCATGAGTGCAGCACCCCTCGCAGGCACCCAGAGAGGAACCTCCAGGGTGGCATATGTCGTAGCAGAGAGGGCAGCACCTGCAGAGATCGAGGGGAGGCAGGCGAGGTGCTTCCACCGCTCTGGGCCCGCGTCTCTGTATGTGTCATACACAGGTGCCTGTCTGCACGCAATATACCAGCAGTAGCCTCCCTGTGAATGCCCCTGTTCACTAGCAATGGCCTGAGCCTCCGGCCGAGCTCGGGTCTCAGCAGCAGCTTCTGACCCGGCTTCCTGCCTCCCCCAGCCTCACCTCTGGGGGTGGCGGGCTCCTTGCTTCCTGTCCCCACCAGCCCGTGCTCGCCCGGCCTGACCCAGGGGCCACCCGGGAGCCCCCCTCATCGCCCTGCTCATCTCTAGACTCCCTGCAGGCCCTCCACAGGAGGTGGGGGTGGGAGGCAGACCCTGAGGGGAGGTCACGAAGGCCCCATCCCAACACTGGAAGAGTGAAACGGATAGGGCCAGGGTCACCTCCCTCTCTCCCTCCCTCCCCACTGCTGCCCGATAACCTCCTCCTGTGGGTGCGAGGGCAGGGCCCCATGCCCCGCACAGGCAGCTCAGGAAGCTGCTGTCAGCAGGAGCCAGGACGTGTGTCCAGAAAAGACCAAGGGGATGCTGAGCCCTGAGCCGGACGAGCCAGCATGCCGGGCGAGCTCATCGCTGCAGGCGGATGCGTACTTGAGAAGCGCTCCCGAGATGCTTACAGACACACCAGCCATTAAAACTGAAAACAGCAGGGCGGGAGGGGGCGGGTGCCCACACCCAGGCACCATTTCGCCATCCTTCCCGGGCTGCCCCGGCCAAGAGCTGGGCTGTCAGGGCGAGAGGGGATGGGCATTTGGCAGGGACGCAGGACCTTTTATCCCCGGTTCTCATCACCTGGTTACTCAAGCCAGCCCTGCCAAGTCCCCGGGCAGTCCTCCGTGGCCCTCGTCACCAAGGATCACACCCAAATGAGAGGCTGCCAGCCGGAGCCACACCCACCAGGACACTTACTTCCCTGGAGGGGTGGTCTCCGGCTCCCCCTCCCCACTGCGCATGACGCCAATGTAGCCGCCAGATGCTCTATCCACCCCATCCGCTTCCCGGGGCTGCAGGAATGAGTTACCACAAGCTCTGCGGTCTTACACGCTGGAGGGGGACGTCCCACAGGCTCTCACTGGGGGCAGCAGGGCTCCACTTCTTTTTATTTTATTTATTTTAAATATATATATATTTTATTGATTTTTTTACAGAGAGAAAGAGAGAGGGATAGAGAGTTAGAAACATCGATGAGAGAGAAGCATGGATCAGCTGCCTCTTGCAAACCCCCCACTGGGGATGTGCCCGCAACCAAGGTATATGCCCTTGCCCGGAATCAAACCTGGGACCTTTCAGTCCGCAGGCCGACGCTCTATCCACTGAGCCACACCGGTTTCGGATCCACTCCTTTCTAGAAGCTCTGACTGCGGGGATCCCTGACTCCTCGCCTTGCCAGCTTCCAGAGACCACTCACAGTCCTTGGCTCGTGGCCCCTTCCCCCCTCTTCAGAGCCAGCCATGTCCCGCCTCACATCACATCGCTGGGACCCCCTCCTTGTCCTCCTTCTTCCACTGTGAGGACCCCAGGGATGGCACGGGACCCGTCGCAAACGCCAGGACAATCTCCCATGCTAACGTCAGCCTTCAGCCCGCGACAACCTAAAGCACATGTGTCAAACACAAGGCCCGCGGGCCAAATCCAGCCCTCCAGGCCTTGCAATGTGGCCCGCACCGCGCTGTCATCACTGCACTCCGCTGTCAGTTTATGACATTGTCAGTTTATGACTGTTCAGTAAACCATTCGGCCCGTGATTTAGGCTGGATTTTAGATTTTGGCCCCTTCTCTGATTGAGTTCGACACCCCTAACCTAATGCCTCTTAGTCACATGACGTGTGGCAGGTGCAGGTCCCAGGCATTGGCATGTGAACACCTATCGTTGAGGGGCCGTTATTCTGCCAGCCACGCCCATGCCAACGCCAGGCCGCAGGCTGCTGCTCAATGCCCACAAAGGCCCCCAAAGAGCAGGCTCCTGATAGCTACACACTCCGCTGCCCTCCCACCGCCGAAACAGCCCTGGTCCCAGTGGCTCCTGGGACATTCTGGCCTCCTCCACGTCCCAGGTGCAGCAACCCTCCTGCAGGCCCACCTCACCGATGAGAAGAGGGTACAAAAGACTGGCTCTAAGCAGCGGGCCTGGGTCTGGCACGCAGGTCCTCACACCAGCACACTCTCCACCACCCCACGGGGCCCCGGGGACTCGGGCTGGCTCGGGATTTGTGTGTGCAGCCTCCCCGTTGGGTCCCTTCCGTCACGGGGCGGCCCCCGATGGGCGGGAGGAACTCCAACTTGAGTTTTCACCAACTCGCTGGGGAACTTCCCAAGGTTAGGAATTTTTTTTTTGCCAAATTCAATATATGTCAATTAAGAAAATGGGGGGGGCCAAAACCGGTTTGGCTCAGTGGACAGAGCATCGGCCTGTGGACTGAAAGGTCCCAGGTTTGATTCCGGTCAAGGGCATGTACCTTGGTTGCGGGCACATCCCCAATGGGGGTTGTGCAGGAGGCAGCTGATGGATGTTTCTCTCTCATCGATGTTTCTGACTCTCTATCCCTCTCCCTTCCTCTCTGTGAAAAATCAATAAAAAATATATTTTAAAAGAAATAGAAAGAAAATGTGGGGAAGGGTGGGGAAACCAACATGCACTGAGCACTTGCTAAGTGCCAGAAGGGTCACCCCGTCACTGAAGCTGCCCACACACCCCGAGAGTGGGCCCGATGAGTTCCCTTTACCAACCTGGAGGCTGAGAGATTAGTAGTGTACCCCAACCTCACACAGCACCCCGATCAGAGCTGGCAGACTTTCTCCCCCTCAGCATAAGGCACCCCCCATCCTTGCCCATGGGGAAGGAAACACTCAGCCCTAGGGAAGTTGCCTGACCACCCAGCAACTTCACCTCTCTCCCCAACCCCAGTGCACACCCGCACCCCACCTGCGGCTTCTCTGCCAGGAGGGCAGGCCCTGGAGCGTTGGGACCTGGAGTTCTCAGTGGGTTCCACCCCCGTCCTGTGACGAAGGAAGCTTCTTCCTCCTCGCAGGCTGCAGGTTGTGGGTGCTGCCAAGCAGAGGGCGCCGCGAGCTGTCACTGGGCACTCACCTGGAAGCCAGGCCCAACCTTTCCCCCAGATCGCTCTCTGTCCTTGCTGAGCCAAAGCTACCCGGGGGGATGGTGCCAGGCGAGCCCGGGCAGAAGGCCCTTCCATGCCAGCCAACCTTTGCTCAGCTCATCTGGACACCAAAGCAAAGCCCTGACCGCAGGTGCAAAGGATCCTGGGGGATCCAGGGCAAAGGTGGAAACACGCACATGAGTCAAGTCCCAGCTCGGCCATGTCCAAGTAGGGTGGCCTTAGACCAGTCACTTTACCACCCTGGGCATTCATTTCCCACCCAGCACCGCACTGAGGGCTGGGGTCCCGCATACGGTGCAATACAAGCCATGGTCCCTGCCCTCAAGAAGATTCGGGTCCATTGAGAATCTGGCAAATGAACCCACTATGTTAGAAATGGCATGTTAATGCTGTAAGAAAATTCCATCCAACTACCCCTCACCCAGGAGTCAGTCTGGGGTTCCAGGAAGAGATCTGGAGAGCCTTTTACCCTGACACCAGACAATTAGCAGAATCCTTTATTTGCTTACCAAGAACTGGAAGGAAGAGAAGAAGAAGAGCCTACACAAATACCCCTCAGGTGGGGACGGTGAAAATGGGTGAGGGCCCCATCAACAAGCCAGCTCCCGCATTTACTTGCAAAGCGGATGTTGCTGCCACAGTCAGATGCAGATTTGCAGAGCAAAGTCCCCCATAGAGATGGAGGTGCCTGGGCTGGGGCGGGAAGGGCCTGCCTAACAAAGAGTCCCATGGGGCTCTGCACCCCTCCCACCTGCAACATTCACAAGCTCATCAACACGGAGCTTGCAAATCAGGGAGAACAGAAATTGCTGGCACCCCAAAGGAAGTGATCCAGTGACAAAACACCAACAGGCCACACACACACACAGAAGAGCTGGTAGATCCCACCCAAAGGCAGACAAAGTAAGTGAACTACTAGTTACCAAGCACACCTGTGTGCTGGGCACTGGGATGACAAGGCTACAAAGATTGAATAAGCTTTCTGTAGGGGGGGCTTCACCAGAGGCCAGTGGCCCCTCACAGTTCTACTAATCCAAGGTCTCAGGGGATCTCCCTACTCACCTCCCCTGAGACCTTGGATTAGTAGAACTGTGAGGCCCCCGGGCCCCCAATGGCCTCAAGAACCAATCCATCCTCCAAGACGCAATTCAAGCAGTTCTCCAGGTAAACACTCCCCAGGCACCTGAGGTGAACCTTTCACTCCCTCCACGCCCCGGTGTGCCCTGCTAATCCTCTCACCCCAGCACCCACTACACTGTGCCGAAATGACTTCGTTACATGCCTGGCTTTGCCCCAGAACGTGAACTCCTTCAGAGTAGAGGCCTGTTGGCTCTTAGCTGTTGGTGTGTCTCCAGAGCCAGGCACAATGCCCAGTGCATTGTACAATAGAAAGGCAACAACCATTAGATGGCTGGGTGGCATGATGGCCAAATGAAAGGAAAGATGGGATGGAAGGCTGGTTGGTGGAAGGCTGGTTGGGTGGAAGGTTGGTTGGGTGGGAGGCTGGTTGAGCGGGAGGCTGGTTGGGTGGGAGGTTGGTTGGGTAGAAGGCTGGTTGGGTGGGAGGCTGGTTGGGTGGAAGGCTGGTTGGATGGGAGGCTGGTTGGATAGAAGGATGGTTCAGGGGGAGGCTGGTTGGGTGGAAGGCTGGTTGGGTGGAAGGCTGGTTGGGTGGGTGACTGGTTGGATGGAAGGATGGATAGGGCCAGGGAAACACAGAAGGAAGGTTTGGAGGAAAAGTACAGAAGAATGGAAGGGAGCACAGAAAAGGAATACAAGTAGAGGAACACATAGAAGGGAACATAGGAGAAAGGAAATGGGGTGAGATCCTGAGGAAGAGGGGAGGTGAGAAGCTCCCCCGCAATACCACGGCAGCAGGCGGAGGAGGAAGGCTGTGTGGCATGTCCGTTGTGACACCCCAGAGTCCACATCTTGACTGCGGTTCATCCACAGCCACTCTGAACACGTTTCCGTCTGAAGGGTGTTCTGCAAGGAGCTTCTCTGCCCCTGAGATGGCCACGCAGCAGGCAGGGGAGAAACAGCCGCGTGGCAGAGTGAAAAGCAGGAGGCTGAGCCTCGGAAGCCAGCACATCGCTGTCAATCACTCCTGTCTACAGACTGGCTGTTAGGAGGCACCCCGCCTGGTGGCGTCTCCCCAGGGCATGGCCAGAGCTCCTAAGATCCCAGAACTCCTTCCCCTGGATGCTCCATCTGGGCTCCTCAACCCTCTGAGGATACCTTTGGGGAGCAGCAGTTCCCGGTCCCACACCGCACCCCAGCGCCCACACCTGGGAACCAACCCTGCCAGGAGGAGCCTCGCTTCCAGCAGCACCAGCATCCACCACCAGAACCTGCTCCTCTTCTCTTCTCCTGGCACCCAGGTCCCTTCCCGGAGCTGCCGGGCGATTTCGGTAAGCCGCCCTGCCCAGGTACGCACACCCCGTTCCCCGCACTCCCTCTGGCAGCGCCAGTTCTCAGCACAGCTGGCAGCTGCCAGGCGGTCATGGCCGCCATGAAAGGAAGAGCTTGCCAGGGCTCTAGGTCACCCATCAGCTCCGATTGCCGGCGTTATTCCCGGGGCTCACCGCACCCAGATAGCACAAGCATCGGGAGGGGAGATGACACATGGGAGGAGGAAAGAGAAAGTAAGTTCCCCTCCCGGCACCGGTGACTCAGCCCCCCTCTGCTTGTCGGGACAGAGAAGTAGATGATCGCTGAAGGCCTTTCGATTACCAGGTACCTCATGCATGAGAGTCAACCTTTGACCTAGATCGGATCCCATCCATCTATCAGATAAGGAAACTGAGGCTAGGGCAGCTTACATAACTAGCAGGCCCAAGGTCAACCCCAGATGACTCTACAGCTCCCCCAGGTCCAGCCCAGCTTCATGTCAGCTCAGCCCCGAGAGAAATGAGAAGATGCTGAGCAGGATCGGGTGGGGAGGTGGGTCTGAGGGGACAGTCCACAGGCCAGCAGGGACACTTCTGTCCCAACCTCACAGCTCCTCATGCACGCGGGCCTGCCCCACGTTGGCCGTGTCATGTTTTTTTGGAAGAAGCCCAGGGTAATGGGAAGAAAGCAAGCGCAAAAGGCAGAGAGACCAGAGCTTCAGTTCCGGCTTGGCCACTGTGTGGCTCGGAGCAGGCTGCTAACCTACATTCTGGTTCTTCGGCAAAGAGCCTGTGCCGCCTGGGTGGCGTGAGCTGGTCATCCAGGAAACACTGCTTCCTATCCTTCCTTTTAGTTCCTAACTAGACAAGAACCCACACTCGGACATCCTCCATGCGCCAAGGATGCAGTGAGGGGGCTGGACAGCCACGCCACCAACTGAAATGGTCCACAATGAGACGGCCCGCTCCCTATAAACAAGCACGATCACACCAGGAGGGGGAAAATACCCCGTTTTCCCCTCTTTTAAAAGCGCCATGAAAAAAAATTAATAAATAAATGCAAGTGCCATTAAAACCAAATCTTCAGGTGTCGTAACTAGAGAAAAAGAGAAACAGGAGCTCAAGGTCACAGCACCACTCTGTGTTAGATTTCACTCAAACACTGGCCCTTGCTGGTTTGGCTCAGTGGATAGAGCATTGGCCTGCGGACTGAAGGGTCCCGGGTTCGATTCCGGTCAAGGACACATGCCTGGGTGGCTGGCTCGATCCCCATTCCTTGCTCAGCATCTACAGTCAAGCGCAGGCATAAGAAAATGCCTCACTTCCAAGAGGGGAGGTGTCTACCCTCCCAGCCTCCTGGAAACACACAGCCCCCGTTTCCTCCTCCACTTTGGATAGAAAGGTGAACAGGAGAACTACTTCCCATCTCTTTTCTAAAAGAAAAACAGCAGGCTACGCAGAAACGTAAAAGGCAACTGCGGGCCCCTGTGGGGAGCCTGGGGGAGGGTGGGATCCCAGGGAATGCAGAGAGACCTTCCCAAGGGGTCAACTGCCCAATTTCCTCACCCCAAGCCCCTTCCCCACCGCCTCCCAGACACACACCCTTAGGGGTCCTCACTGCCCTGCTGCCCCGCTGCTTTCTCAGCTCAGCTCCCCTGCCCCCCCTCCCCCAGCGCCCTCGAGCTCAGAGGGCAGCTCCCTCCGCAGTGACAGCGGGACACCTCAATCCGCTGCTTCCTGCTGGGCTGACAGCTGCCTTCCTCAGGGAAGAAAGACTCAGCAGCCAAGCCCCATAGGAGAGAAGAAAAGGCAGAGAGAGAGAGACAGACAGACAGAGACAATCTAAGAAACAAATGACCCTGAAGCAGAGTCCAATACAGTGAACCGAGTTCTGGGGTCAAGTTCCAGACATGCCGCCTCCTAGCTGTGCCTCTGGGAAACCTCAGCTTCTTCCACCGGAAATGGGTCCGAGGGCAGTGCCCCATGCCAATACACAGACGCTCCCTCACAGGGACACTGGCGGGGTTTCCAGGTCACGTCAAGATGCTCACAACATAGGAAAGACACGGGAGAGCCGTGGGCCCCTCCGGCGGGGCTTCGGGGACCCCGGGCCCAGCTGTCCCACCGGCCCAGCTGTCCCTCCCACCCGGCCTGCTCCGTCTGCCCACGCTGCTCTCCTGTAAGCCGGCTCCGACACCACTCAAACTCCCGGATTCTGGATCTCAAGGGACACAGCTGATCCTGCGAAGCAGCTGGGACAGGAACGTAGGAGTGTAAAAACATCGGGGTGTGAGTTCGGGGGGCGGGGGGGGCGGGGGGGGACATTTGCCAGTGGCAGAGCGGGTCAGATGCCAATCCGGGTCCCACAAAGCACTCCCCGTTGAGGACAGGGCTGCCTGGTGACTCAGGCCCCACTTCGGGGCAATGACTCAGCGCCCCAGCAGGGCCAGGCAGGCCAGCGCCCTGGAGTTGCCTCCAGAAAGAGGGGGTCCCGTGCCAGGCAGGCCTGGACAGTCAGCCCCGAGGAATGCCCCCCGCCCCCCCACCTGTGCCTGCTGCTGGCGACTCACGCCACTGGCATCCCGGCCGCGCGGGGCCATGTGACGGGCTGTGGCGGTGCCAGGGTAAACAGCGGGAGCAGGAGCACGGCTTCCCGGCCTGGGGTGAGGTCATGCCTGCGGAGGGGACGGGGACCAGGGGGGGGAGGGGGGGGCGGCTCGAGGGACAGGAAATGGCCAGGATGCCAGCGCACTGGCGTTTCTGGAGCTGGGGAGCCGGAGGGCAGAAAGAGAAAGGACCAAAATGACCTCTCAGGAGGCAGGAGGGCAGGGCAGGGGCACGCCCCTGGGGACCAGGAGGAAGCTGAGGCTTAAGCTACTCCACAGGCATTCTGTATTCAGAGGCTTCATTTGCATCTCCCCCTCCCCCACCACCCCGTTTCCTCCCCTCTGGTCCTCCTCTGTTTCCTCTCCATCTGTTTAGCATCTCTCCTTTCCTGCCCTCTCTCTCTCTCATTCATTTTTATTTTATTTTTAATATATTTTACTGATTTTTTTACAGAGAAGAAAGGAGAGGGATAGAGTTAGAAACTTCGATGAGAGAGAATCATCGATCAACTGCCTCCTGCACACCTCCTCCTGGGGATGGGCCCGCAACCAAGGTACATACCCTTGACCGGAATCGAACCCGGGAACTTTCAGTCCGCAGGCTGATGCTCTATCCACTGAGCCAAACCGGTTTGGGCTCTCTCATTCATTTTTAGAAAGCTTCGTCACAACCACCTGCCCAGCATTCAGGACCACTAGACACCCCTACAAGCCTCTGCCAGGAGCCCCCTCAGATCCCTTAGCCCCGTGGTTGGCAAACTGCGGCTCTTTGGCCCCTTGAGTGTGGCTCTTCCACAAAACACCACGGCCTGGGCGAGTCTATGTCGAAGAAGTGGCGTTAGAAGAAGTTTAAGTTTAAAACATGTCGCTCTCCAAAGAAATGTCAATCGTGGCACTGTTGCTGTTTGGCTCTGTGGACTAAAGAGTTTGCCGACCTCTGCCTTAGCCCCTTCCATGCTCCCAGCAACCTCGCTGGGGTCGGGCACTGCACCGGCACGTCCAGGTTAGCTCCTTCAGGTGGATCCCATTCTGATTCCCCGTATCACACAGGAGGTCGCTGCCATGCTGAAGACCACACAGCTGGATCCAAAACCAGGCGGCCCAGCTCCAGGGTCTATTCACTGACCACTAAACATCACTGACTATCTAAGCAGCTGGGGGCATGTGGGGGGTGGGGGAGGACACGTCCAAGGGCCCCACGCTTACCCTGGTCCGTGTCCCTCCCTCGGCCGCTGGGCTCACAGCCCCGTGCCACAGGACACAGAGTTTGCGTGATGCGACTCAGGACCATCCCGCGCTGGGGCGCTCCCTCTTCCCACACACCCACAGTGCGCCCCACGGAAAGGGGAAAACCGCCACGGAAGGGTGTCCGCCCCCAAAGGCGTCAACTGGACAGACACTCACAGGGGAGACCACCTCGACAAATAAGTCAGGAAATTACTCACCCTTATTCACACACCCCCACCCCAGCAGAAGTTGTGTATTCAAAACTTTTAGGAGAGGTTTCTCCCCTCGTGTTGGAATTCCTTCGATTCCTTCTACATTCTTCCTGTCCCAGCATTTCCTTCATTTAAGAAAAGGGGACTAGGACCCACCGGGGAGTCTACACGCCAGAGGCCAAAGGACAACACTCACGTGTCCACCTTCCATTGCTCAATCCCGTGTGCAGACTCGAATCACGTGCTTTGAAAACTGCCATGAGCTCCACAGAGATCAGGCGGGCTCATTATCCTGTCTTTTAAAATAGATTTTTATTGATTTCAGAGAGGAAGGGATTGAACCCACAACCTGGGCACATGCCCAGACCGGGAGTCATACTGTGACCTCCTGGTTCATAGGTCGATACCAAACCACTGAGCCATGCCGGCTGGCTGAACAGATTATTCTTCATATCTGCACAGCTGGCTCTGCCTGGGTGCGCCCCATTGCCCCACTGCTATGTGTACGGGACACCCCAGTGCTCCCCAACCCACACAGACACCAGCTTTCTTGAGTCCCTGAAGCAGGGACATCGTCACCTAAAACAGTGGTTGGCAATGATTGAAATTTCTTTGGAGAGCCAATTTTTTTAAACTTAAACTCCTTCTAACGCCACTTTTCCAAAATAGACTTGCCCAGGCCGTGGTATTTTGTGGAAGAGCCACACTCAAGGGGCCAAAGAGCCGCCTGTGGCTCACGAGCCGCAGTTTGCTGACCTAAAACACAAAGTTGACCCCTCCCCCCCACCCCTCTCCGGGCCCTGCCTCCAGGTACATAAGGCCTGAGGTCAAGTCAAGCTTCCAATGTTGTGTTAGGGAAACCATGGAGACTATCATACAAGTCTTTCAGGAAATGTCTTTTTTTTTTTTTTTTTTTAAACATGTTTATTGATTTCAGAGAGGAAGGGAAAGGGAGAGACAGAAACATCAGTGATGAGACTCACTGGGGATGGAGCCCACAACCTGGGCATGTGCCCCAAGCGGGACTAGAACCTCGACCTCCTGATTCACAGGTCATCACTCAACCACTGAGCCATGCCAGCTTGTAGGAAATGCCTCCCTTCCAGAGCCAGAGTGCTGCCCCCTGTTAGCTCTGTGAGCTGGATGCCAGGCCACCAGGCTCTCTCTGAGGGGCTGTGCAGTCCCCAACAGCCCACACAGCCACGCGAGCCCCTGGCCCACACGCCCACATGCACACGCATGTGCATGCACAGGCGCGCGCGCACACAGCCTTTCTCTCTGCTTGTTTTTCAGTGTCCCTGTCTCTCCTTCCATCCCCTTTCACCTGCCTGGCCTGCGCAGCCTGGAGCCTGATAACAGATGCCTCCTAGGGAAGGCAGGCCCTGGAAGTTTCTGTAGGATTCTACCTTTATCTGATTGAAGACCAGTCTTTCCACCTCCCGGGAACACCGGGTTCCAAAAACTGGGCCAGAGTGCAAGTTCCGCCTCATCCCAAATCCACCCCAAGGATTCAAGCCTCGGAGGGCCCCAGGGGCCTTTCCACCCATGGCTTACTCCCAGGCCGTCCCCAGTCTGCCGACCCCACGCAGGACAGGGACATGGAGAGGATAAAGGTCTTCGGGGATCTAAGGGACGGACAGGACCCAGCATGGCCACAGCCGCGGCGCAGCCCAGCCGGGCTAAAACCACTCGGGGTCCCCAGGTCCCAGGGGTGATCGGCCACCTGCTCTCCAATTCCCTTTTCCCCAGTCCTTGGCAACCTCCTAAGTGACCACACACCTCCTGTCAACCAGGGTTGGTCCAGGACACGAGACCAGTGGCCATCCCCTTCCTGGCCATTCAGCATCTCCCAGGACCTAACCTCCGGCTGTGTCTCCAACCCCACTCCCTGCAAAATGACCCTGACCCACACCCACACCCACACCCACACCCACACACTGGACTAGGACTTCGCTCTGCTCCTCACATCCCAACAACATCCCAGAGGTCCTTTCCACATTCACTTCACTCCACCTTCTCTGCCAAGCTGTGCCACTCCTGGGTCCCCACCACTACGTCCCCACTGTGAGCACCTGAGACCCTGGTAGGCAAACTGCGGCTCGCGAGCCACATGCGGCTCTTTGGCCCCTTGAGTGTGGCTCTTCCACAAAATACCACGGCCTGGGCGAGTCTATGTTGAAGAAGTGGCGTTAGAAGGAGTTTAAGTTTTAAAAAAAAATGTGGCTCTCCAAAGAAACGTCCATCGTTGTGCTGTTGCTATTTGGCTCTGTTGGCTCATGAGTTTGCCGACCACTGACCCGGGCCCATCGGCAACCTCTCCGCACCACAACCCTCTCGTCCGTGAAACAGAAGTAGCTCCTGGGCTACAGAGAGAATCCAGTGGGGCCATGGATTTGATTCTACCGCTACTTACATAAGCTTAGGGTGTTTTAGAATGCTTGTAGATTTTGCAGAAAAATTGTGGCTACAATACAGAGAATTCCCATGTAATCTACACCCCAGTTGCCCTCCTGCTGTCACCTGACATTGGTTTGGTGCATGTCTAACCAATTGCACACCTTTCCAGACACATCACTGTGAGCCGAAGTCGCACTGGGCTCAGAGTGTCTTTGTCTTCTCCCCGCGGCCTGTGAGCAGCCGCGTCTCCTTCGGCTCCTCGTCGCTCCGGCAGCTCGCAGATGGGCTAGTTTCCGGCCACTTGGGCAGTTTTCCGAGTACCTTCTGGCACTTTGTAAACGCCCCTCAGGTGGGATGCCTAACCCTGTGCTAGTAGTACATCCTGCTGGTAGGTGTGAGCTGTGGTTTTCCTGCCAAAAACCCATGACCCCAGTCTAGTAATGAGAAGGTCCTGATTTTTTTTTGATTTTTTTTTTTTTTACCCTCACTGGAGGATCTTTCCCCCATCGATTTTCAGAGAGTGGAAGGGAGGGGAGAAGGGGGAGTGAGAGAAAAACATCAATACATAGATAGACACATAGATCAGTTGCCTCCCTACTGCACGCGGCCCCAGTGGGGACCCTGGCGATGGAACCTGCAACGAGTTACTATGTGCCCTTAACCAAGAATCGAACCCGTGACCCTTCAGTCCGAGGGCTGACACTCTAACCATTGAGCTACCCCGCCATGGCGAGAAGGTCATGATTTTTTTTTTTTTAGTTAAATGTATGACAGGTAATAGGTTCCCTCTGCTTCAAAGTTCCAACGATGCCCAAAGGCACACAGTTCAGAGTCACCTGCCCGCCCCCTCCCCCCTCCACCTTGTCTCTCCCCAGCACACAGGTCCCTGGCGTTTCCTCGCGGAACTGGGGCAAATATAAACGCTTCCCATCCACAGGCACACGCTTTTCACACCAGAGACGGCAGGCTGTGCTCACTGGTCTACCCGTTGCCTTCTTCTCAGCAGATCCCGAGGCCTGCTCCTGCCGTGCACACAGCAATTCCTCCCTCTCTCCCGCATCCCGTCCCGGGGCGAGGACGGGCCCGCATGGGCTGAGCCAGCCTTCGACTCACAGCCATGTGAGCTGCTCCAAAAAACCCTGGCGGCTGTAAAGAAACGGGCCTGTGACTCATCTGCCCTTCACACAGATCCCTGCAGGTAGGGAAATCTCTGGTCTGAGATTGCCGGGTCAAAGGGCACCTACACTCCCTGTGCTTCAGAGAGAGAAGGCCAAGTGTCTTCCGAAATTCTGCACCAACGTGCGTTCCCTTCAAAACATGTCTGTCCGCAGCTCTCTCCGCAGCAGAGGTCAGCACCAGTGTGCGCGTGCGCGATCTTACTGGGGGAGGGGGCGTTGCTGGTGTATATCCCCCTTTCTGACCAGCAGCTCATCTCCTGTTTACCTGCCTTTCTGGACTCCTTTACGGTGAGCCGTCTTCATATCTTTTTAAAAAAATATATATTTTATTGCCAAAACTGGTGTGGCTCAGTGGATAGAGTGTCGGCCTGCAGACTGAAAGGTCCCAGGTTCGATTCTGGTCAAGGGCATGTACCTTGGTTGTGGGCACATCCCCAATAGGAGGTGTGCAGGAGGCAGCTGATGGATGTTTCTCTCTCATCGATGTTTCTCTCTATCCCTCTCCCTTACTCTCTGTAAAAAAAATCAATAGAATATATTCAATATATATATATATATATATATATATATATATATGTTGTTGTTGTTGTTTTTTGTTTTGTTTTGTTTTTTTACAGAGAGGGATAGGGTGTGCAGGAGGCAGCTGATCGATGTTTCTCTCACATCGATTTTTCTAACTCTATTTCTCTCCCTTCCTCTCTGTAAAAAAAAAAAAAAAATATATATATATATATATATATATATATATATATATATCAATAAAATATATTTTAGCCGGGACCGGTTTGGCTCAGTGGATAGAGCGTCGGCCTGTGGACTGAAAGGTCCCGGGTTCGATTCCAGGCAAGGGCATGTACCTTGGTTGCGGACACATCCCCAGTAGGGGGTGTGCAAGAGGCAGCTGATCAATGATTCTCTCTCATCGATGTTTCTAACTCTCTATCTCTCTCTTCCTCTCTGTGAAAAATCAATAAAATATATTTAAAAAAATAAATAAATATATATATATATATATATATATATATATATATATATTAAAAATTAAAAATAAATAAATAAATAAAAAGATCTGGATCCCACCAGGATAACCACCTCAGGCAAGGTACTTAGCCTCTTGCCTTCAATTCCGACCTCCTATCAAATGGGGCCCGTAGCATCTGGCACCGCCTCCCCCTGGCCAGTGAGATGGTTAAGGTCTGATTCTGGATTGAAAGGGAACTCACTGAGCACGTGTCATGTGCCAGGCACCGTGCCTCCCTCCCCGCAGCCCGCTGATGGACACGCTCCCACTTTCCAGGAGTGGAGACTGAGACGGAACGATGTGAAGCATTGTACCCCAAACCACCCATTCCCAGGGCGAGCTCTGGGGGCTGCCAAGGTGAAAGAGAGGATTCTGGAAGGTTGCAGGCTACCTGGTCCCAGTGGCAGAACCGGCAGAACCGGCAGCTGCCTGAGCCCCAACCCTCCCTCCTCACTCGCTCTACCCAGGATCCACGCGTGTGCCCTCCCCTCCGCCCCTGGGCATCCTGGGAGAACCAGCTCACCCAGAGGGACGAGGCCCCAGTCTGGCCTAAGTGGGTGGGGCCAGCTCGCTGCCCTGTGCTGCCCTTGCTCTGCCAGGCACAGCCACGAGAGCCGGGGAGTCCCCAGGGCCAGGGCTACCCGGCAAGGGTGTCCCGCAGAGCCAGGCACGACCTCTGGCCCCTCAGAGCCGGGCTCTGAGCACCCCGCACTATTTTAGGGCCTTTCGGGGATCCAAACAGGGCTCGGCGCTCACCAGGGACAGTGTGTGGGGAAGTTTTCCACTGGAAAGTATGTCGGTGCTGTAACTCAGAGGCTGACTTCACAATGGGCCTGATTATCAAGACGCCCAGAATATCCTCTTCCGAGACGTGCCGCTCCTCTCTTTCCTGTCACTTAGGGCCGGCGGGCACAGGGCACGTAGACCAGGCAACTGCCTCATCCCAGGCAGGGCGGGGGAGGTGGGGGAGAGGGACCTTTTCCTCCCCTGGGCATCGGTCCCCAGGGGTCCCAGACTCATCCTCAGGGGCCTCCGAACACACCCACGGCGAGCCGTTAGCCTGATGGTGGTATCAGTGTTTAAGTATATTTCCAGTAGGACGTGATCTCACTCGTCTGGGGGAAATGGTGAACAACAGAGACTGATGAACAAGAACAGACCCGGAGATAAGGAGCCGTGGGTCAGACTGTCGGACCTCAGAGGGAGGGTGGGGATAAAAGGAAGAGATCCACCAAAGGACTTGTGTGCACACATAGGAGCCTGACCAGTGGTCAGGGACAATAGGGGGCTGGGGGTATGAGTGAGGGGGAATGGGGATTGGAATGGGGGGGGGGGGGGTTGGGGACAGATATGTGATACCTTAATCAATAAAGAAATTAATAAAAATAAATTTTAAAAAAGCCGGGAGGCCCCATGCGGTGTGCCCCCTCCCTCCCCTGTCCACTCCCGTCCAGCCACATGCCCTCCTCCCTCCTCACTCTCTGGCTGTCCTCCTGTTACCTTCTCCCAGCCCCCCTCAACTCCAGTCGGGGTTCTGCCTTCTCCACCTCGCTCGGGGCCCAGCAGACACACCCATGGGCGCCACCAGTGGCCCCTCATGTCCAGGCACCAGCAGGTGGTCAGGGTGCAAGAGGAGGAAGAGTTCAGGGGGACATGATGGGACCCTCTCCACGCAGCAGGGGCTGGCTCCCTCCACACTATACAGCCCTGCCAGGGGCTCCTCTGAGCCTCAGTTTCTTCATCTGTAAAATGGGAGGTTCAGCTCCGGTTTTTCCCCAGAGCTACCGTGAAGATTGGATACTCTGCATGTAAAAGGCCTGGCACAGGGCAAAAATGCACAAAAGAAGGAAACTGATGCTGTCATTCTGTCTCCGAGGAGCAAAGGCTGGGATGAGTTTCAGATGCTTTATCGTTAATTATGTTTTTGTTAATCCTCACCCAAGGATATTTTCCCATTGGTTTTTAGAGAGAGTAGGAGGGGAAGGGACAGGGAGAGAGATAAACATCGATGTGAGAGAGAGAGACACATGGATGGGTTGCCTACTTGCACGCACCCTGACCAGGAATTGAACTCGTAACCTGGGTATGTGTCCCGACCAGGAATGGAACCAACAGCCTTTGGGTGCACAGAAGACATTCAAACAACTGAACCACATCAGCCAGGGCTTTGTCTGTATGTTTTAAATTCCTAAGCAGTCACATCCCTCTCAAAATACCTTTAATATCCACAAAACACCCAAAAAAACCTAAGCCAAGGAAGCAACGAAGGGACCCATCCTATCTGGTCGCCCCACGGCTGTAAGTGCTGGGCCAGAGTTTTTTGTTGTTATTGTTGCTGTTTCATATATTTTATTGATTTTTTACAGAGAGGAAGAGAGAGGGATAGAGAGTTTAGAAACATCAATGAGAGAGAAACATCGATCAGTTGCCTCTTGAACACCCCTTACTGGGGATGTGCCCGCAACCAAGGTACATGCCCCTGACCGGAATCGAACCTGGGACCTTTCAGTCTGCAGGCCGACGCTCTATCCACTGAGCCAAACCGGTTTCGGCTGGGCCAGAGTTTGAACCCTGGCCACGATCCAGTCCTGCCCTGAGCCTCCCTCTGCCGTAAGGTGGGAATACTCACCCCGAGGGTGAAGTCAAAGGAACAACCACTGTGCTCACACCCAGAAGGGCCCAGTCCATACTACCTCCCTGTATTCTTTAATAAAGCCAGCTGTTTGACGCGGATAATCCAGGAAATCAGGCAGGAATAATGCACACTGACCTTGCCCACAGGCTCCTAAAAACAGTCAATCTAGGGGATTTTCCAAAAGTCCGTTTTCCCAAGAGCAACGGTTCCTTCATAAAGCCAGTGGGGCGTGCCTCCGCTTCTCCTTCATTTCCGGTATTCAGAGAGATATATGCCTACAGGATCCCATGTCACTTTCAGTCGCTCAAAAGCTCGCCCTCCATGGTCCAGCCGTGACCTGACCCTCTCTCCACCTCCCGTATGCTAGCATTTGTTCATTTTCCATTCATTCGAGAGTGTCAGACAACGCAGAGAACAGGAAGGACACAGTCACAGTGTTTTCCCTCTGGTGGGGGAGCCATAGCAGAAAGCAGCAGCAAAATAAATCAATACTATTTTTACAAGCCCGTGATGGAAACCAGCGGGATCCAGTGGTTCAGACTCAGGGAGCCTGGAGGGACCTATGGGATGGAATTGTCTGAGGGGGTGACTGAAGTTGGGGTGAGGAGGAACCAGCTCAGGGGAAGAGCGTGCCAGGAGGAAGGACCAGCAAGTGCAAAGGTCCTGTGGCACCCAGAGCCGGGCATCAGGGAATCAACCGAAGACCAGGGGCCTGGGTGGGAGGGAGGCTAGATGAGGCTGGGAGACAGGCAGGGCCAGGCTCCAGGGTTTCGTAGGCATGAGGAGTTGCAATGAGAAGCCTGGGAAGGGGGTAGGCTGCCATGACCTAGGACTGCCGGTTACCATGAACAGAACGGGTCGTGAGGGGGCTGCCGCAGAGGCAGAGGGACCAGTGGCGCAGATACTACATAAGGTCAGTTAAGCATGATGGAATGGTGGCCCAGACTGGGGTGGGGACCCTGGCAGCAGAGAGGAGGGGACTCTGGAGGGAGAGTGGGACGAGAGACTGTGGAACTCAGAACAAGTCCCAGATCCTTGCCAAAACCGGTTTGGCTCAGTGGATAGAGTGTCGGCCTTCGGACTGAAGGGTCCCAGGTTCGATTCCAATCAAGGGCATGTACCTTGGTTGCGGGCACATCCCGAGTAAGGGGTGTGCAGGAGGCAGCTGATCAATGATTCTCTCTCATCAATGTTTCTGACTCTTAATCCCTCTCCCTTCCTGTCTGTAAAAAATCAATAAAAATATATTAAAAAAAAAAAAAAAAAAAAAAAACCGGGTCCTTCTGTCACCCGTGAGCGATGGTGAGAGATAAAACTCTCCCGCTCGCCCTGGAGCTCTGGGCGGGGCCAGCCATCTGGCTCTGCACAGGCCTTCCAGGTATAGCTGGGAGCCAGTCAAGTCTGAGGAGATAGATGACTGATAATATTAAACCAAAAAATGTGTCCACCGGGGACTGCCTTCGGATCCCCGCCAGGCCCGGACACACCCACGCCCCTGCGGCCAAGACGCTGAGATCTGCGGGGTCGTTTCTAGAAAAGAGTTTGCCCGTGGGGTGGATGTCCACTGAGCCCGGGCGGGGCGGCCTGTGGGCCTCGGCCAGGCTGGAGCAGAGGGCAGGAGGGAGGAGGGGAGGGAGGAGGGGCGCTGGGACCCATCTGGGGAAAGAATGCAGGCCGTCTGTCCTGCTGAGGCCCCGAAATCTAGACTGTGTCCTCATTTGGAAATAGGTCTTTGCAGAATGACTTGTTAGGATGAGGGCATGCTGGAGCAGGGTGGCCCTGAATCCCGGATCGGTGTCCCTGTCAGAGGAGGGGACACAGAAACACACGAGGAAGAGACAGGGGTAAGATGGGGGCAGAAACGGGAGAGATGCCACGGCAACCGAGGAATGCCAGGGATGCCCAGCAGCCACCAGGGGCGGGAAGGGACGAGGGGCGGTTCCTCCCCAGAGCCTTCGGGGAGAGCTGGGCCCTGCCGACACCTTGCTGTCAACCATCGAGCACAGGGGTCGGCAAACCGCGGCTCTCGAGCCACATGCGGCTCTTTGGCCCCTTCTGTGTGGCTCTTCCACAAAACACCACGGCCTGGGCGAGTCTGTGTTGAAGAAGCGGCATTAGAAGGAGTTTACGTTTAAAAAACGTGGCTCTCCAAAGAAATGTCAATCGTTGTCCTGCTGATATTTGGCTCTGTGGACTGATGAGTTTGCCGACCACTGGTCGAGCCTCCTGGAACAGCGGCAAATAAATACCGACGGCTGTAAGCCACCGGTTGGGGCCCGTGTGTCACGGCGGCCCTGCGAAATGAGCTCAGCATCCTATGAATACGCTCCCCGCCCGGGCGCAGCCCGCAAAGGCAGAGGGGAGTCCCGTTCCCACTCTCCGGGTGGGGAGCAGGGGACCCCGGCTCCAGGGCACACAGCTGGCAGGCATCAGAGCTGAGGCAGGCCCAGCCGGACCCAGAAGACGGGCCCTCTACGCTGGCTGAGCACTCCCCCCTTTTTATAGAACGGATGCAAAATGCGTTAAAAATAGGAGGCCTGAGAAACACCACCTGGAAACATGCTTCTTCGCAGAGGGGTTCTGGGGCGCTCTGGCTACCGGGGGGAGGGGAACTGGCTACCAGCCTCCTCAAAGAGCAAACGTGACGGCGGAAGGAGGCTCCATTCTGCAGGTGTAACTGTTTTGTTTTTGCTGGGACCACCCCATGGTGTGTGTGTGTGTGTGTGTGTGTGCGCGCGCGTGCGCGCGCGCGCATGCACATTCACACATACATACATACACACACACACACACACACACACACACACACATCTGAAAGGCTTCATTATGTGCAATAATTATTTTTTACTCATCGCAGAGTCCTTTGTAGTCCCTGGCCTGAATCATCGCTATTATGCTTGGCTCCGGTGCTAACGAGCTTACCTCTCAACAGGCATTCTGGGCAAAAGACCCAAAAATCTTTAACTGGTGGAGGCACAGGAACTTGGAACGGCATCTGGTACGTAATTATTTTTAACAGAAAAAAAAAAAAAAATAGCCCATCTTGTCAGCTTTCCACTTTGGGCGAAGACAAATGGGCCACCAGCGCACACACAGAAGGGCAGGCCAGGGAGCACACGTCTCCTCCTCCTGTCACCCTCCCATGGTCCTCCCATGGTCCTCCCATGGTCCTCCCATGGTCCTCCCATCATCCTCCCTCCCATCGTCCTCCCACGGCCGGTCCACAGTGACCAGGGAGGTCCCCAAAAGTGTGACCCGAGAAACAGTCCAGGGCCCTTGACGGAGCAGAGGAAGCAAAAGGCAGCTGCTCGCAGGAGAAAGCCTTTGAATGGTTCAAGAGAGGCGGGTCGGGGAATGATGATCCAAAACCCCGGAACAAGCACCGAACCGTCCAGAAAGGACACGTGAGCAATGCCTAGGGCTCAGGGGCGCAGGGAAGGCCACGGATCGGCCCAGTCACGGGCTTTTCCCCGATGTTCCGGCTGGGAGCATGAGCCCTGCAGGGGATGCACTGACGCCTCCGTGACGGGTGTGGGAGAGAATAGAACGGCCCATGCCTTGCCAATGTGAAAATACAGGTGCCAGAGAGGGAGGGGGGAAGGGGGGAGAGACAAGATGAGCATCCTGGTATCTCAGCAGCAGGTGTGAGTCACAGGGTACTGGGGAGCAGCCAGAATCACGGCCTGAATCAGTGAAGCCCATTCCTTAGAGATAGCGACCGAGCCCCACCCACCATCCCTCTTCTCCTGGGAAGAGCTGAGTAAGGGCTGGCGGGAAGGGGCGAGGCATCTGGCTCCCGGTAGCAGCCTTTCCCATCTGATGTCAAATGTGCAGGGATCGCTTGGAGTGAAAGCCTGATTCTTTTAACAAGGCGTTGTGAGACGCCACCTTCAAGCAGGCTTCTGATAAGCGGGAGCTTCCTACGTAAAAGCCCCCATCCCCCTCCCTTCAATGCATTCCAAACTCTGCATCCGAAAGAAAGCCGGGGTCCG
Organism: Pipistrellus hanaki; assembly: GCF_964339955.1. Taxonomy (NCBI): domain Eukaryota; kingdom Metazoa; phylum Chordata; class Mammalia; order Chiroptera; family Vespertilionidae; genus Pipistrellus; species Pipistrellus hanaki. Next base: position 44,931,818 of record NC_140519.1, on the reverse strand, counting down.
TGGGACGGGCGGGTGGCCCGTTGGGAACAAGCTTTCCCCACAGCCTGGCCCAAACCCAGAAGCCACTTTTACTAGGAGGTGCGCGCCCTCCGAAGCCTCTCGCCTATGCAGAGCAGCTGGGGAGGGATGCCAGATGTGGGTCGGATTGCACAAGCCACTGTGAACACCAAGACTGCGAACTGTCACGGAAAAACACACACGACATGGGCTCTGGAAATGAGGTCCTTCCTTTCCCTGGTCTTCTCGCCACACACACACACACACACACACCCGTCCTCTCCCATACAACCTCCTCAGTGCGGGGCGGCCCTGAGCCCCAATCCAACCACGTCACTCTCCGGCTCAGAGTTCCTCCTGGGCTCGTCCACAGCGTCTCCAGGGCGGACTCTGTGCCTCGCCATCAGCTTCATTTAACTTGGGGTCCTTTCCTGCCAATGCAGTTCACTCAGAAAAGCAGCTCCCGGGCTGCCGGACTGAGCCAGGCTCCCGGCCAGCTGAGCCTGGTCGGTGCCTTTCCATCTGCTGGCCATGCCCTCCCATTCCCTTCTGCCCAACGAGGTCGGCATTTCCGCTTCGCAGATGCAGTCCTGGTCCTGCTCTCTCTCCGTTGCCGGATGGATTCACACCCCCTAATCATGGCTGTGTTTATGTTGTTTCTGCCCCACTCTGGTTCCCCAAGAACGAGGCCCTTCTGTCTCTGTGTCTCCAAGTTCTAAATCACAGCCACCAGGATAACAATGGCAACAACCAAGACTCAGGGAGTTCTTAGGATGGGCCAACAGCCCGGCTGGCAGGGCTCAGGGGTTGACAGTCAACCTATGAACCATGGGGTCGTGGTTTGATTCCAGTCAGGGTACACACGCTCAGATTTGTGGGCTCCATCCCCAGTGTGGGTCATGCAGAAGGCAGCCGATGAATGATTCTCTCTCATCCTTGATGTCTGTATCTCTCTCTCCTTCTCCCTTCCTCTCTGAAATCAATAAAAAAAAAAAAAAAAAAAAATGAAGCCAAAACCAGTTTGGCTCAGTGAGTAGAGCATCGGCCTGCGAACTGAAGGGTCCCAGGTTCGATTCCGGTCAAGGGCACGTACTTTGGTTGCGGGCACATCCCCAGTGGGGGGTGTGCAGGAGGCAGCTGATCGATGTTTCTCTCTCATTGATGTTTCTGGCTCTCCCTTCCTCTCTGTAAAAAAATCAATAAAATATATCTTAAAAAATAATAAAAAATAAAAAATGAATTTTTTTTTTTTTTAATGCCCCTAGAAACCGAGGCTCAGAGAGGTCATCTGCCCAGCCCAGAGCCACACAGCCAGCAGGAACCAGAACGCGGGCCTCCTGCCTACAAGCCCAGTTCACTTGTCCTCACTCCACGCTAAGTCCTCTGCTCAGGAGCCACCCTAGCCAGTGGGCGCCTCCTTCCCTCGAGGGAAGCACCACCCCGCGCCTGGGGACACAGCAAGTCACTGGAACGCAATGAACTGTCTGTGCACCGACCTTTAAGGAGACCCGGCCCTGCACCCTTCTCCGCTTCCTGGGCAGGGAAGCATCTGGGAAGTTTAAAGGCTGAACACCTGGGAGACATCCTTTCTCCTCCTTGCAAAGCATCGTCTATTTCTCCAGCTGTCAATCTGGGGGGGCGAGGGGAGGGCATGAGTCTGCAGCTATGGGTCTCTAGGCAGGGAGGGAGTGTGTATCTGCCCTGGGCCCCGTGACCTACGAGGGCAGATGGCATGTGTCAGCCGCTCGCCACTCTCACTAAGTCCCCATGAGATGAGTCTTCCCCATCGCCCATAGGTCTGCGGGAGGGGTGATGGCTGGGCGTGAACCCGTGTTTCTCATCTAAGCAGGGGTTCACCCCCAAATTGGCTGAGCTGGGGGCTCAGGACAGGAACCCGTGGGCGTAACCACACAACAAACATCTCCAAAAAAAAGGCAAGAGTTCCAGAGACTGGAGCTGGGCCCGCCCCAGAGAACCCTTCTCAGTCCAGTGACATTCCAGAGGGTGAAAGAATGCGGATGGGACCCATGTGATCAGCCTATCGGAGTTCTGACCCCACTTCCGCCACCTCAGCTCACGTGGGGGACTTCCCCCTACCTCTCGGTGCTCCGGGAGGGCTGGGCAGGGCAGACGTTAGGGAATTTCTCCCGAGTGCCCCAAGCCCTTCCTCATTGCTCAGCCAGCTACCCGGAGCAGAGCCCTGGGGTGGACAGACAGGAGGACACACCTGCAGGGGCTGCTGAGACTCACAGATCCTCAAGTCTGACTATCGGGCTTCATCTCCCTGCCAATAACTGGTCACATTCTGGAGGGCTCCCAGGTGTTTACGTACCTCTAGGCTTTGTGAGGAGCCTATCAACGATGTCTAGTCCTTCAGAGGTATCAATAGAATACAATGAATGAATCACTGAAGCTCTACGAAATTTGCTTGCCCATTTGTCACGCCAACGATGTTTGCTAGCTATTTCCTTTTCGAGAACTCCAACTCCTGACCTGGCCGGCCGCTCAGTGGTTAGAGCATCCGCCCAGGAGCCAAAAGATAAAGGGTTCCATTCCCTCCCTGGTGAGGCTCAAGTGGGAGGCAAACAAATCGATGTCTCTCTCACATCAATGTTTCTCTCTCTCTCTCCTCCCTTCTTCCCTCCCTCCCTTCCCATCTTCTAAAAGTTAATCAATGGAAGAAATACCCTCAGGTGAGAATTTTTTTAAAAAGCAGCACCACCCCCTGGAGGAGCCTTTGAAGGTGATGTCATGGGTCGGAATGTCCAGGGTCGGGGCACTCTGACCCCTGCGGGCGCAGGGTTCCCCTCGGCTGCTGGGAAGTGAGCTCAGCGCACCCAGCTGGGTGAGATAACACACTGGAGCGCGGCGCAGAGACACCAGCCCAGGGTGAACCGTGGCCGCTGGAATCCGAAGGATGAAGGCTCGAGGCGGTCTGGCAGCCGGCAGGGACATGCGCTCTGTGGCTCCTTCTGGCCGGCCGGCTCGGCTGAGCTTGCTACCACGTCGGAGCCTCGTACCAAAAGCACAGGCAACCAAAGCAAAACCAGGTAAAGTATAGATTCCATCGAAATCAAAAACACCTGCGCACCAAAGGACACTTTCCACTGAAGGAAAAGAAGCAGAGCAGAATGGGACAAACATCTGCATGTCACACATCTGAACGGGGAGGAGACCCAGTCATATATAAAGAGCTCTTACAAGTCAACAACAATCAAAAACCACTCTCCGAAGGAGACATACGAGGGGCCGATAAATCACTGAGAAAGAGGTCCAGCCAGCATTGCTAGTCCTTAGTGAAATGCAAACCAAAACCACTGTGAGAGGCCACTGCCTATGTGTTCGAATGGCTGTTATTGAACGCCAAACGAAGACACAGGATGCAGTAAGTGTTGGTGAGGATGTGGGGACATGGGGACCCCGGGCATTGCTAACGGGAATGGAGAATGGGGCAGCTGCCATGAAGGACCCCTGGCAGTTCCCTCCCAAAACCAAGCCTGGGGTGATCCCAGGGAGGCCGTTTTGTCAGCTGGTAATGACGCGGAACGGCAGAGTGCTGCATCGGAACTGTGGGAATGCTAGATTATCGTCTCCATGCATTTTTGCTTTTCCTCTGCGTCTCTCCAAGGCAAGGACGGAATCTTCCAAACTATACAACCCATGGCTCTTCTTTCTTATCCCTCCAACACCGGAGCCTGGAACAGCTCAGGGCACACAGTCAGCCCCTACAGCTCCCAACCAGCCACACCTTTCTGACTTTTCCTCCACTCTGCTCCGAAAGACAGCTCAGTGGGCAGCCCTGCTCCGGGTGGGGTGGCTCTGGTCACCATGGGAGCTGATTGGTTCATTTCCTTAAGCAATGTTGCCATGACAGCGCACCACCGATGAGGAGAAATCTGAACTCAGGCCTGTCCCCCTAAGGCCAGCAGCCATGGCTAACCCAGTGGTAGGCAAATGAGTTTGCTGACCACTTGGCTAACCCACTAAGAGGCAGGGAGATGCCAGGAAACCACAGCTGCTGAATAGCCCACCAACTCCTTTCCCGCCCAGCAGGATGCAAAAGGACTGGTTTCCTAAAAAGGAAGGAAGGAAGGAAGGAAGGAAGGAAGGAAGAGAGGGAGGGGGGGAGGGAGAGAGGGAAGGAAGGAGGGAGGGAGGGAGGGAGGGAGGGAGGGAGGGAGGGAGGGAGGGAGGAAAAAGAAAAAGCCAAGATGTACTGTTGGGCAGAGAGGGAAGGGGAAAGGAAAGAACAATCTACAATAGAAGCTCAGAAATTATTACTTTTCCAAGCACACGTACGGGAAACGTTAAAACTGTGCATGTGGAAGGTCTTTGCTCAGGTGAGGCATTCGAGCCAGTCAAGACTGAGGCAGGGAGCCCGGCAGCCAGCATGACTCAGTGGTTGAGCAGCCACCCATGAACCCGGAGATCATGGAGTTCGAGTCCCGGCCAGAGCACATGCCCCAGTTGCAGGCTCAACCTTCCGGTAGGGGGCGTGCAGGAGGCAGCCGATCAGTGATTCTCTCTCATCGGTGACATTTCTGCCTCTCGCTCCCTTTGCCTTCCTCTCTGAAATCAATAAAAATAGATTTAAAAAAAATAAAAACAGAACGTGGACGCTTTGGCAACAGGGCATTGGGAAAAGGGTTGAGGGGGGTGGGCCTGGGTCCAAGAGCAGCTGCACCCCTAAAAGGGGGGAAAATTGTCTGTGGGTCCGCACTTCCTGTGGCTCTCTCCTGGGCTCACCTGGTGCATTTACGTAATCCGCTCACCCTCCCAAGCAGACTAGTCTGAGAGCCCTGGCAGGAACCCACATGGTCGACACCACGCAGTGTGGTGTGAGCTGTGATGGCCGAGAGGCAGGGTGCTTGGAGGGGATGGTCACACAAGGCTGAAAGGAAGAAGGAAAGCTTCCTGGAGGAGGCGACCCTGAAGCGGAGACAGAAAGCACCAACCAGAGGCAGTCAGGAAAGCCAGAGGGGAAGTGAGAGGTGAATCTGCAGGCAGCACATCAGCCAAACAAACCGTCAACAGTATCCAAGCCCCGTAGCCACCATCGGCCTAGGGCCAGGAAAGCCTCCCTTCGGTTCCAGGCTGAGGGGTCCAAGGGCCAAAGCTCTCAGCCCGCAGGGTCGGAGAGCTGGGGTCCTCACCCCGCTCCACCATCCAGGCTCACGCAGCAATCCCATCACTCCTCCCGCTGGCATATTCTGCAGCTAGAACTAATCATGCGGAGCCATTCAACGCCAGGAAGTCCCTGAGCTCCCCGATGGAGTTGGTCCCTTCAAAAGCTCCCTCCCTGGGGCCTGAAGGAAGGCAGGAGTGGGGGCAGGGAGACCCTCAGGACCTGCCGCTCGGCTGGGAGGATTCCTGCATGAGTGATGTCAGGTCTTACTGCCGGACGCAACTTGACAGTCCTGGGTATCGGAAATCCTTCAGGTATAAAAGGTGAATAACAGCCGAAACCGGTTTGGCTCTGTGGATAGAGCATCGGCCTGCGGACTGAAAGGTCCCGGGTTCGATTCCCGTCGGGGCATGTACGTTGGTTACGGGCACATCCCCAGTAGGTGGTGTGCAGGAAACAGCTGATCGATGTTTCTAACTCTCTATCCCTCTCCCTCTCCCTTCCTCTCTGTAAAAAAAAAAAAAAAATCAATAAGATATATTTAAAAATAAATAAATAAAAGGCGAACCCCTGACTGGGCCACCTAAGCCATGGCTGCCACGACAACCTCCACGCGTTACCGTGGTGACTGAATCAGTCATCGCCCCTTGACCTCGGCGCCCCTTGCTTCAAAATAAATAAATAATCCAAACAGAACTTTGCTTCTCCTTTTTTTTTACGGGATGAGCACGCAGGCAAAGCCTGCGATTGGGAAAGCCCGGATGGCATGCGTAGAGAAATGGCAGGCGAGAGATCTTGCCTTTGACCTACCTGGAGCCCAGCGGAGGCTCAGGCCACTGGGAACGCTGCCCGGTGCCTCTCGTCCCCAGAGCACAGGCCTGGGGAGCCGCGTCCTCCTGGGTGTCCCGAGGCAAAGGCCGAAGGCCGCCCTGCAGTGGGGGAGGGTGTGAGGGCCCTGGGTCCCCGGGGCCCAGGGTAAACCAGGCCAGGGCGCTCCGGCCTCTGCTCCTGGGTTTTCCATGGGCCCAGTGCCATGGTCTGTGGTGCAGAGAGAGGCATCCCAAGGAGAGCAGATGGCTCGGTGGGAGTGAGGACGGGCCGCAGTGGTCCCCAGGAGGCCATGGCCCTGCGGAGTGAGCCGGTAGTTCCGTGGGGGCGGTGCAGTAAGCCCTGTGGCCATCAGGGCTGGAAGGGGGGCCTCTGCTCCCACAGCTGCTCTTCCATCTAAGGTGCTTCCTCTCACGGGACCTCTTCCTTGCCCTGGGTCCTTCTGGAAAATGGGAGAAGCAGAGCATCCAGCCAGAGAGGAGCTGGTGCGCTCACAGCAACATTGACTGAAATGTTCTTCAGACTCCAGGCCGGCCGGCCACACCAGGGTGGGCAGATGTCTCTGCAATGACACTCTCCTCCCGCCCCTGCCCCTGTTCAAACCTTCCACAGCTCCCTGCCGCCTGAGGACCACGTCCAACACCTCTGCTGGGTTCCGAAGGCCCTGGCGGCCTCTTTAGTCCCACGGAACATTCTAACCGCACCCTCCAGGCAGAAGTGCTTTCTGTCTCCAAAAGAAACAGTGAATTCGTCCCCACCTCTCTCTCTCCACTGCTAACGCCAGGGCTCAGGCCCCCAGGCTAGAATACTGCAGTGCAACCTGCAAAGGAGCCTCCCACTGCCAGCCATCCAGCCCCGTGTCTTCCTCACGGGGCTGAGCGTGGACTATGAAGCAGGAGGTCAAAGTGCAATTCCCAGTCTAGGCACAGGTCTGGATTGTGGGCTCGATCCCCAGTGTGGGGCGTGCAGGAGGCAGCCGGTCAATGATTCTCTGTCACCATTGATATTTCTGTCTGTCACTCCCTCTCCCTTCCTCTCTGAAATCAATAGAAATATATTTTTTTTTAAAAAAGGTCAATCAAATCAGGCCCTGCCCAATCAAATCAGCTCCTACGGGGGAAGAGTGCTTAGGACCCTCCAGGACCTGTCAATCTGCCCACCATGAACCCCATGCTGGACATTCACTCCACTCCACCCACAGGGGTCTCTCTCTCTCTCTCTCTCTCTCTCTCTCTCTCTCTCTCTCTTTCTCTCTCTCTTTTAAATATATTTTATTGATTTTTTTACAGAGAGGAAGAGAGAGGGACAGAGAGTCAGAAACATCAATGAGAGACAGTCATTGAGCAGCTGCTTCCTGCACACCCCCCACCGGGGATGTGCCCGCAACCAAGGTACATGCCCTTGACCAGAATCGAAGCCGGGACCTTTCAGTCCGCAGGCCAACGCTCTATCTGAGCCAAACCGGTTTCGGCATCCACAGGCGTCTCTTGACAATAGGAACTCACCCCCCCCACCACCACCACCAAAAAAACGTTTTCCTGCCTTGGGTCCTTCCCTCACATTACTTTTAAAAGAAATGTTAAGAACCTCAAATTTACAACCACGAACACGTTGTCCTATGCACCACACATATGCATACATATACGCACCCTCTCCATATATTTTCAAAATGTGTGGGTGATATGTCCTTTTAAAAAGCCCTAAAGGGAAAGTCCAGGTGACCTCTGACCCCCGCGCCAGCCCTGTCCTCTCCTCCCTCCCCAGGGAGGACCTAGAGCCCACCAGCCCACTCCCCCAGGCTCCCACCCTTCTCCGAGGGTCCTCGGGCAGCACGGAGCCCAGGCTGGGAACGCTCACGCTCACCCAGGAGCGGGATGCACAGATGTTTTCCATTCCGCTGCGCGCTGCCAGCGGCTCTCTCCAGCGACCTCACACGCCGGCTCGCCGAGTGTGGGGATCCTGTTGCCCGGCCTCGCCAAGACCTGAGTCAGGCTTCCCGTTTTTGGCACTTCTCAAAATATGGAAAATGTGCCCCTTGGAAACAACCCAAATGCCCTTCGCCTGAAGGATGGGGGAGAAACAGCGGTGCGGCCCCGGGACAGACAGACGGCACTCAGCAATCCACAGGCCCTCAGACCGAGCCCCGCCTCAGGGAGCACCACGCAGGACGCCCCCGAGAGGAATCACACCGAAAGGGCTTCGTACCGTGGGATGGACGCCATTTATATGCAAAGGGAAAAACGGCAAGGACAGACAGAAAACAATCAGTGGTTGTTAGAGGGGGAGGAGACTGGGCCAGATGGGCAGGAGGGAAGTTAGGGGGGGGATGGAACGGGTGATGGGTGATGGCGAAGACCCCAGGACTATGCTACTCAGCACCGTGCATTCCTCACAGGCCAAGCATGCGCCAGAGGGTGAACTGTACTGTACGTGGATGGGACCCCGGTAAGCCTCCCGGTGTTAGTGAGGCTGAGTCCCTCACACACCCTGTGTGTTCAACTCTCTTCTCTGGAGAACTGCTGGCTCGTGTGTTTTACCCACTTTGCTTTGAGATTAGCTTTTTTTTTTTTTCTTTTTAAGATTCTTTTAATATATATATATATATATTTTTTTTTTTATTTCAGAGAGAAAGGGAGAAGGCGAGGACGATAGAAACATCAACCATGAGAGCGGCTGCTCCTGAATGCCCCACACTGGGGACTGAGCCTGCAACCCGGGCCTGTGCCCTTGACCGGAATCAAACTGAGACCTTTCAGTCTTCAGGCAAATGCTCTTCCCACTGAGCCACACTGGCTAGGGCTTAATTATGTTTCTTATTGATTTATTGAGAGAGAGGAAGGGAGAGGGATAGAGAGATAGGAACATCTATGGGCTGCCTCCTGCATGCACACCCCCCACTGGGGACTGAGCAGGCGGCCCCACCAGAATCCATCTGCGACCTCCTGGTTCCTGGGTTGATGCTCAACCACTGAGCCACACCCTCCGGGCCAATTGTTTGGGTGTGTTTTTTGTTGTTGTTGTTATTGACTTTCAGGAACTCTTTGTTTTTTATTATTATAAGCTTTTTTTTTTTTTTTTTTGCTTACAGTGCTTTTTTTCCCCTTTAAGATATAGGGTGTTCCCCCAAAAAATGTATACACACTTTGAATTATTATAAAGGCAGTGTTTGTACTTCAACTGCATCTTCAAACTTCCAGTAGCACTTTAGGATGAATCTCCTTTGATCAAAGCTTAGTCTGGCTGCAAAGAAAGAGACATCAATTGAGCTGTCAGCTGTTCAAGTGTGTATACATGTTTCTGGGACACTAAGAGCTAGTATAGTCATATTTACCAATCTTTTCATTTTACTTGTGCTTTTCTCCTTCTCTGGTTAACTTCTCCCAAGTCTTCATGGCTCACTCAAATCCCCTCACTCCAAGGACACTATCCCCTCACATTATTCTATTTCACATTCCTTACAAAAATGTTATTTTTTGTGGATGCTCACTTCTTTGCCCTCCAATAAAGTAATAAGCTCCTTCAGAACAGGGACCATTATCTGTTTTGATCACTACTGAATACCTCACACTAAAACCATACTTGGCACAGGTATATCACAAATACCTGCCGAATAAATGGCAGTAAAGAAAAAGTCACACAGGTGCATCTGACATGTATAAACATATATCTAGCTATACATGAATGTTCATGACATATCCCTTCATCATGGACAGCAATAAACATTACACATCTTACCAAAAAGAAAAATAGAGCTTCAGTGTAAATGTCCGGGGGCCACAATATTTACCTAAAACTTTAAAAATACTGAGAGGCTCTGATGCAATAATCCCATTCCTGGGGATTTTCCATTAAAAAAAAAAATGAACTGAAAAATAGGAAACTTGACATATACAGAGTCTATGATGAGCTAAGCATCCCAATCAACTGATTAAGTAAACAATAAAACTGTCATGGAACAGAATAATAAAATATTATCTCTCCAATAAAAGTACCACGGGCAAAGTATACACAATACTAATCAGAGATGCTTATAACTCGGTGATAACTAAGAAAAGTCAGGAGGTGTATTTTACAAGTATAGGGTGTCATAATGGCAATTACTCTCTCAAAGGGACAATAAAGATACAACAGTGGTGTATTTAACTCACGAAATAATATCTGTCTTTTTCACAGCCCTTTCCCCCAGAGTGTTAAAGATAGGCTGATATTTCTTTCATGGGAGGAGAGATAGTTTGAGTTTCCCCCGTCACAGTTCTGCCCACCACGAGCCCGGAATCCTAACCCAGGCACCTCCCGTCCGAAGCCCCCTGCTTTTGTCTAAATGCACATCTGGGAAGTCACTCCTGGGTGACAGTGCTTGGAAAGTACCCGGAGTGTGCAGGGCCCTTTAAATAAATGGCTTCTGGCCAGCCAGCGGGCTCAGAGGCTGAGCACTGACCTATGACTCAGGAAGGAGGGCCCGGCTCAATTCCCAGTCAGGGCACCTGCGGGCTTGATCCCCACAGTGGGGTGTGCAGGAGGCAGCTGACCAATGATTCTCTCTCATCATTGATGTTCCTCTCTCTCTCTCTCCCTTTCTCTCTCTCCCTTCCTCTCTGAAGTCAGTAAAAATACATTAAATAAGTAAATAAACAGCTGGCTTCTGCCTGGTCTCTGAGTCCTCCGTCCCCCAGCCCACCTGGCTGCCTGGCCCTCCCACCTCAGCCACGGGCCAGAGGCACGGGGCCCTTCCCTCCCTGTCTGCATGGTCACTACTGAGCCCACAGACCCCTCACCATCCCCCTGCTGGGCAGCACAGTTTGGGTGCGGTGGGCACAGCAGTGTAGGGTCCAGAAGCCCAGGACTGTGGCCACACCCCCTGCTACCAGCCTGGACCAGCACCTGACGCTTCTGATCCGGATTTCGTTTCTCTTCTGCAGAAACAGCGGCCAGGCGGGTCCTTCCCAAAGATAAGGCGGCTCGGATGGGCTTTCTGCTGAAAACCCTCCAGGGGCGCCCTGTTGCACTAAGTACAAGGCCATGCCGTAGGCCAGTGGTCGGCAAACAGCGGCTCGCGAGCCACGGTGTGCCGCTCTGTTGACTAACGAGTTTGCCGACTACTGGGATAAGGGGGCTTAGTCACGAGAAACAACGACAGCCTGTAATTATTGGAATCGAGAGTGTAGGTCAGTGGTTGGCAAACCCATTAGTCAACAGAGCGGCAAGCCGCGGCTCGCGAGCTGCATGTGGCTCGCGAACCGCAGTTTGCCGACCGCTGCCTTCGGCTGAAGACTTCATGGAAGCCCTCCCGCCCTCCACCACGGCACCAGCCCGGGTTTCCCAGCTGCCTCTGTCCGCCTTGCCCAGCCCACCCCAATCAGCCTCCTCCTTCGGCTCCCCCGTCTCCCGGGCCCGCTCCTGGGTGGGCCTGGATCCTGCTCTGCCCAGGGCATGAGACACCCTCCTCCACACTCACCCACCTCCTTCCAGAGGCGCCCATGTCAGCGCATCCTGGCCTGCCCCCCAGGCCCTGGCCCTGCTCCCCTGCTCCCCTGACCCCCACAGAGCACAGGACCCCTATGCACTCTTGTCCTTACATCTCTGCTTCCTCATGGGTCCATCCCAGCTAGAACCTAAGCACCATCAGCACACAAATCTCAGGAATCTTCTTATGTCCCTCTCTGCACCCCCAACCCCGAGGACCATGCTTTGGCTCAGAGCAGGCCCACCATCAATACGTGCTTCTTCTTCTTTTCTTTTCTTTTTAATATATTTTATTGATTTTTTTACAGAGAGGAAGGGAGAGAGATAGAGAGTCAGAAACATCGATGAGAGAGAAACATCCATCAGCTGCCTCCTGCACACCCCCCACTGGGGACCTGCACGCGACCAAGGTACATGCCCTTGACCGGAATCAAACCCGGGACCTTTCAGTCCGCAGGCTGACGCTCTATCCACTGAGCCAAACTGGTTTCGGCAATACGTGCTTCCTTGATGAAGAGAAATAAACGGCTTGCTGGAAGCCCCCCGCCTTCCAGAGCGGACAGTTCAGTAGGAGAAGGCAGCTATCTGGAGCATCCAGTCACCACCAGGACTGCCTGGTTGCCACAACAAAACCCTGTAGGCGGGGCCGCTGACACCATAGCAATGTCTTTCTCAGGCTTCTGGAAGCCAGGAAGTCCAAGGTCAAGGTTCCGGCTGACAAGGTTCCGGCTGACGAGGTCTCTGGTGAGAGCCCTCTTCCTGGCTAGTGAGAAGCCGCCGTCCTGCTCTCTGTCCTCAGCGAGGGGAGGGAGGGAGCTCTCTGCCGCCGCTTCTTCTTCTCTTACCCTGAGGGCCCGTCTCTCCCTCACTGCCCCCCAAGGCCCAGCCTCCTCACACCATCACACTGGGGGGGGGGGGGGGCCGAGGTTTCAACCTACGAATTTCACTTTATGTTTTTAAATATATTTTATTGATTTTTCACAGAGAGGAAGGGAGAGGGATAGAGAGCTAGAAACATCGATGAGAGAGAAACATCCATCAGCTGCCTCCTGCACACCCCCTACGGGGCATGTGCCCGCAACCAAGGTACATGCCCTTGACCGGAATCGAACCTGGGACCTTTCAGTCCGCAGGCCGACGCTCTATCCACTGAGCCAAACCGGTTTTGGCTCAACCTACGAATTTTAGAAGGGCACCGACATTCAGTCCACATGTCTAATGGGGGGGAAAATTAAACAAATAACACCCGAGGAAGAGGAGGGGCAGAAAGGGAGGTTGCCGTTTTACGAGGCAGCCGCCAAGGGGAAACCATCATCCTGACGACAACAGATACAGCCATTACCCCGCGGGCCAGGCCCGGGAAGCATCCTTCACCCGTTAACACGGGGGTGCCAGCGCCCCTCGGCCCCGGCCCATGTGGTTCGCGGGGCTTGGACCGATGGCAGGGATGGCTGTCTCCTCCGCACCTCCAGCGTCTAGGACGCCTGCCCGCCGCTTAGCAAATGAGCGGGTCCACCCATGAATCGATCTTAAAGCAGGACGGCACATGCCGGTGAGGGCTCACTTACCGGGAAAAGGGAGTCCTGGAGAAGAATAAATGACAGCAATCGCTCTGCTGTCTTACTCAAGAGCTGACTTCCTCTGTGCTAAGAGCTTCGCCCCATCCCGGAGAGGGAGAGTGTCCCCCAGGGGAGCCGCTGAGGAAATGGATGCACAGAGCGCAGAGGCAGGCCCCCTCCCGCCCCCCCCGGGGTGCCCTGGGATGCCTGCCCCCCTGAGGCTGCTCCTGCAGGGGCCGGCCCTCCTCCGGAGCCAGCACTCCTGTCAGATGCCTGCAAAGAGCCCTAGTGAGGGCAGTGCCACTTAGAGGCTCTGTGACCAGAACGTTACACCTCTGCACGTTACAAGGCACTCAGAAACCACCGCTCCAAGCAGCCACAGGAAGCCGCAAACCCCGATCATTAAAATTAATAATATTAGCCACCCTCCCTCCGGGGTGCACCCAGGAGCCCAGGCCCTCTGCTAGGGGCCTGCTGTCCTTCCGCTGTTGCGCGGTTTCCTCCTCAGGGCACCCTGGGAAGTTGGCGCTTTCTCTCCCCCACTTTCTGGATGAGGAAATGGCAGCCTAGAGAGGCAAAGCAACCTGCCCCCAAGGAACCCAGATCCGCATGACTAGCGCCCACAGCTGGCTGGCCGCTGCACTCAAGTTCATGGTCAAGGAGGGAAAGAGGCAGGTAAACAAATAATACTGCAGCTCAGATAACCCACCAGGTACCAGCCAAACCATACCTCACAACCACCACCACCACCACCACCACCTCCCAAAAAAAGGAGGAAGAGAAAACAAAAGAAAGCCCATTCAGAATTCTGCAAATAATACATGACTGAGCGTGGACGCGGGCAACAGAGGGATGAAGACCTGGGGGTGTGCATAGGGGCTGGGAAGAAGGGGGGAAATGGGAGAGATCTGTAATATTATCAACTATACAAAATATGTACATATTAAAAAATAAAAAATGATTGAGATCACTGTTTTTTTATTGCCTAGCATTGTTGTTTTTAAATTTATTTTATTTATAAAAAAAAAATTTTTTTTTGCTTTTTTGTTTGTTTTTTAATTGATTTTAGAGAGAGGGGAAGGGAGAGGGAGAGAGAAACATCGACTGGCTGCCTCCTCCAAACACCCCAACGAGGGCTCTGGCCCACAACCCGGACTGGGAATCAAACCTGCAGCCTTTGGATGCACGGGACAATGCTCCGACCAACTTTTTTTTGTTTTTATGATTAAAAAAAAAAAAAGTCAGAGCTGTTTTTTGGTGTAATGATAAAGTTGAGAGAGGGGCCACCACACTCTTTGTCGTTAGGGTCATTACTGCACCCACACACACCCAGGACCGGGGCAGGTACTCGGAACAGGTGGGGGCGGGGGAGGCGGCCTTATCACCTGCAGGAGTTCTAGCCCCCGTCCACTGCGGAGGGCCCCAGTGATGCCATGCGGGTCACAGAGCCACCGCCTCGCTGTGCGGCCTGGGTGGATCCTCTTAACCTCTCTGAGCTGCGTGTTAAGCAATAATCTGTAAAGCAGCAATAATAACAATCCTGTCTTACACGATGGTTGGGAGATTAAAGGAGATAATACCGTACATCCAAAGCATTTGGAACTGAGGTGAGCCCACAACAAGAAATCTGTCCTCACTAGACACTTTATTATATCTGCCTCAGGATATATTTTATTTAAAAAATGTATATATAATTTTATTATATCTGCCCTGGGGGGTCGCAGGGAACATGAACTGCAAAGAACATTGGTGACATGATATACAATTTTAATGGCACGGGAGCTCCTATTTTTGTTGTTCTTATTCACAACTACGCTGTTACCAGTTACTTGGGGCCAGAAAAACAGAAGAGACAGAGGAGGTGACCTATCGAAGAACACATGTTGGCAGTTTCCTCCCGTAAGGCCTAGCATTTGTGAAGTTTTCAAGGGAAGGTGTTGAAGTGACCATCGATGCGACCCATCAATAGTCAGAATTACCCTAGGCCTAGCCGGTGTGGCTCAGTGGATAGAGAGTCGGCCTGCGGAATGAAGGGTCACGGGTTCGATTCTGGTCAAGGGCGTGTCCCTTGGTTGCGGGCTCGATCCCTGGCCCGGGTTCAGGCGGGAGCCAGAGGCCACCCACTGATGTGTCTCTCTCACATCGGTGTTTGTCTCTCTCTCCCCCTCCCTTCCACTCTCTATAAAAATCGACGGGAAAATATCCTCGGGTGAGAATTAAAATGACAACAACAAAAGAATAGTCAGAATTATCCTAGACAGTATTGCTCCGTTCCCATCTTGGGTCGGGGTGCCCCGCAGACACTGAGTATACAAAGATGGGGGTCCAGCATGGGAAGGGGTGGGGGGAGATGAGGGAGAGTGCTCTGTCTATGCCCAACTACGAAAGGAAATACAAAACAAAAAGCCGAGCATCCGGGAGGGTGTCCGACACCAAAAACACGCCCCGGGAAGCAGACAGGCCGGGGAATGAGAACAGGGATCGGACCTGGCAACTATCCAAGGTCCTTGCTTCCCCGGAAAAGGGTCGATCTGCCTTCGGTCTGACCAAATTCAGGGTCCCTCACACAAGGAGGAAGAAAGGAAGGTGTCTCATCCCCCAGGAGCCCCCTTCGCTGAGCCACCGGAGCACAGTGTCCACCCCGGGCAGGCAGGAGGCCATGGGCATGGTGACCCAGGCCCGGTCCCCCTGCCATTCAGGAGGATAAAAGCTGGAAGCACAAGGGCCTGGCTACATGTGGACAGCGATATGAGCAAGCAACCACACAAACCATGGCCGGCGGGGGGGGAGGTGGGGACGACACGGTGGTGTCAGATATTCCAGAACCAAGGAAAAGCTCCCTCTTTCCAGCCCAGAAAAGCTCTGGGCAGGCGCACACGAGCACACCACACAGCATGGAGGAGGGGGGAGGGGGAGAGAAGGAGGGAGGGAGGGCAATCAATGAGAAAAAGAAACTGATTGCTTCTACTTTTCGAGAGAAGCCTGCTGTGTGCAAAACCCTGCCCTCGAAGCAGGTAAAGCCACAATAACAACACAAAGTCGCCCTTAGCCAGGCAAAGCTACAATGTGACCACATAGCAAGTGGCCCCTGGGGCCGGTGGGCACAGCCTGAGGATGGGCCACGGACCCCCCCGCCCCCTTGCCCGTCCACCCCCCAGTCTAGGGCATGGGGTGCCAGCCGGGCCCTCTCGCCAGTGGCTCAGGCCACAAGGCAGTGCTCACCTTCAAGATGGAACTCCTCTCAGACGGCGGAGACCAAGGCCACCAGGCCCCGGCCAGCCATGAGGCTCGGCCAGCCCGGGATCCTGTGTTTTTTGCTGCTTCCAGGGACCTTTTTTTTGCTCCTAATACTCTCAGGAAGTTCTCCTCCGGGTTCAGAGGATCCATACAACCCCCGACTCCATGGGTGGGAGCTTTAGACGGAGCTTTGGACAGACAGATGAGCTGTGACCACAGGACTGTGTCAAATGGACATGCCTCAACTTGCCACAGCCAGCATGCAAAAGAGGCCTGCCTCATCCTATAACCAACAGCACAGCCCAGGCAGGCCTGCGTCCCCGGGGCCCCCGCCCACCGGCCCACCCACCCCACACAAGCACACTGTTCTCCATGGCTCCCTCCAGCCACCCGGCAGCTCCCTGGCAGCCTGGACTCGCTGGGTGAGAGGGGCCTGCCCGCCTCCCTCTGGAAAACAGCCACCAAACCTCACCCTCTTCTCTCCCTAAAGACTCTCCTCTTCTAGAAGGGCCTGAGGTCACGGGGCCGGAATACACAGAAGACTATAGTCCACGGCTGCAAACCCCTCGGGAAAATCCGTGGTGTGTATCCCATGCAACGGACACATGCAGCCTCATGGCTGCCCTTCCTGCAAGCCTGCGCCCGGCCACAAACACGGGCATAAGTCAGGGCGCATGAGCGGGGGGAGGGCAACCCCGATTCGATCAACAGCCCATCCCCAAACCATCGCCAAGATCAGGGGTCCCCAGCAAATCTGGAAATGCGATGCCAAAGTTTCCAAGAGCAGAGTTGCTGAGTTTTGAGAAATCACCTTGGGGGGGGGGGGGGGGGAATGGTCTAAGGATCTAAGGATGGAGGAAGCAAGCATCCTATGGGTGCCAGGCTTCTGGTGTCCCCAGAGCGGCCTCCCAACCGCACCTGCGACCCCACCCGGGGGGTGCTGGCTGGAGCCGGTCTGTGTTTGCAGAGGAGGCAGGAAACGCTGGGTCAAGTGCATTCGATCCAGAATAAGAAGCTCCAGGCACATGCACGGGCCCCTGGATGTCACCACCCGCCCCTCCCCCTCTCCCCTTTCCCCACCCGCCCGCCCGGAGTCTGGTGCTGAGCAAAGTGCACGGTTCACCCGGACACGGGTCCGAGGCCCCTTCCCCCGTCCAGCGGCCCCCGGAGCATCCCTGCCCGCCAGGCCCCGAGCTCCGAGTGTGCAGAGACGCGGCGGGCAGCGCTCTAACTTACGGGAAGGAAGGTGGCTCCGGGCCGTGTCCCCGGGGCGGCCGGCAGACATCCTCTCCGCCTGGAAATCCACCCGGGGGGCGCCCGGGGGGAGCGGGGCCGTCCCAGCCCGCGGCCCCCGGCTGCTCCGCCCGGTCCGGCCCGGCCCGGGGCGCCCCGAGCCGGCCGGCCCGCGGGCCCATGTGCTCGGCGGCGGCCGCACGCGCTCTGCCCGGTGCCGCGCGGGGCCGGCGGGGCCGTGACGTCAGGCGGCTCCGCTCCGGGCCGCGGGGGAGGGAGGGAGGGGAGCGCGCCGGCCGCCGCGTGCGTCCGGGTCCTCCCGGCTCCCCCCGCCCCGCGCGGGGTGCCCCCTCCCCGGCTCCCGCCGCCCCGCGGCCCCTCCGCCCGCGGCCCGGCCACGCGGGCCACCCAGCCGCCCGGGGCCGCGTGCAGGCGGGGCGGGCCTGGTCCGCACCCCGGACCCGGAGGGCGCAGGGGAGAGAGGGAGGAAGGGAGTGCCCCCCGCACCGGGATGGGGTCCCAGCAAGCCACCCCCACCCCCGGGATGCCCTCTCCCCGCGCTTTCCGCAGCCCCGCTCCCTGCGCTCCTCCCCGCCCCCGCGTCCTGCAGGCGGGAGCCTTCCCACTGGCCAGATGGGGAGGGAAGGCGAGTGCGGGGACTTGGGGCGGACCGGGATGCCCTGGGATGGGGACACTGCGCTCAGGAGACCCCTGGCTCTGCTCCATCCCAAGGGATCCCAGAGCCTCCGCCCTTGGGTACCACCGGCACCGGCACCGGCGGGCCTGGGGAGAGGCGCACGCACCTGGCCGGCTCCGTGGCCCCCTCCGGCTGGCCCGCCGGGGCTGAGGTTTGCAGACCCCCCTGTGCAAGGGGCTGACTGGCTGCGGACCATTCCAGTAGGACCTTCAACCCCCAACGGGCTCAAGGGAACCAGAGAAAGCCTGCCCCCTGCGTAGGTGTGTTTATCCCGCTTTCCCCTACACAAACCCCGAGGTGGGACGGATGCGAGCAGCCTCCGTTCGTCCTCCGTTCGTTCGGGGCAGTCGTGTTGGAGCACCTGCAGGGGCCAGGCGCCTGCGAGGCGATGGGCGGGGGGCACTGAACGCCGAGCTGGACTCAGACCCCAGAAGGAGGCCACCGTCCGTCGGGTGAAAAGATGGGCAGGCACGTGGGCGATGCCAGGATGATGGACGTGAAGGCTGCGCCTGTCCCCTGCCCAGTGCCCCAGTGTACACGCTGGAATATCTCCCCCAGCAGGTCCTCCCTTTCCTTCCCTCGGGAAAGGTTTTCCTCTCTTGGGGCAAAACAAACAAAACTCAATGCTCCTGTGCGGCCTGCTACGCATGTTCATGTATAATCCCCCCAAATTTGGCTTTTGTTCGGCTCCCCTTGGAGAAGGGGGCGAGGGGCGGGGCTCACTGCGGCTGGCAAACCTCTGCCTGCACCTAGGCCGCTGCGGGAGCGGTGAGGTCCTGGCCCTTTCACCGCTGAGACAGGCTGCCACCAGGAAGAGCGTGTCCTCCCGCAGGATGCCCGCAGGCCAGAGAGGCCCAGCTTTAAGGACTGTCTCTCTAGTCCCTGGCCCCCGGCTCCTGGCCCCCGGCCCCTGGTCCCTGGCCCTGCCTCGGATCCTTTCTGTGCCCGGGGCCTCTCCAGGCTGAAGAGTCACCTTGACCCAGACTCACTCAACCTCGACTTGGATTCACATTTTTTTCCTTTTAGAAAACTACACTTTAAAATGAAGAATTTTCAGTAAAAAAATAAAATAAAATAAATACAAAGACAATATCTTAATAGATCTATCTCCCAAATTGACTATCAGTTACATTTTTGTATAGCTGCTTCCAATTATGTTTTTAAATCACTCGGTACAATACATGTGCATTATGAAATATTAAAACTATGCAGGAAAATACAGAATATAAAAGAAGATCAAATTTTTATCAGTCAGAAATAAGTCTCATGAATATCAGATAAATCCCAGACATCTTTGTAAACATATATATGGCATAGAAATATATATGGATTATGCATATCAGATAAACACCAGGCATGTTTAGACATATATATATTATAGAAATATATCTACACATCTATTATATATATATATATATATATATATATATATATATATATATATATACACATACATACATATACATATATATGGATAAATGCAGGGTTGAAATAAATATCTAAAAATAACTACACCTTATAGTTGCTATTTTAAAATCTAAGGTATTTCCTTTTCTTTTAATAGAAGAAAAGAAAGCTAACATGAAACTGAAGGAATTATCAAAAGTTAAGTGTTTAGGTTTTGTGTGGTTTTTTTGTTTTTTGTTTTTGTTTTTTTTTTTACTACATTTCCCTCAATAATTCTGGAAAGATTCCGAAGAGCTGATGAACAGGAAGAGAGTGGGGTAATGGTGTTTTGCTTGGAGATCTCTCCATGCTGGAGAGCAGGCCTCTCCCTGCTGGGACTTTACCTCACCGCCCCCCTCCTCTCCGCAGGGCACTCCCACAGCTGTCAGTTGTGTTACTGCGATTCCCTTGCCACCGCCCGTTCTGTGTCTGAGATGCCCACGCTTCCTTGGCATTGGGTCTATGATTACCCAGTGTTAGGCTCCCTTTCCTACACCTGCCTCCTTTATCTTCCAAATCCACTCACTCGTTTATCACGCATGTACCAGGCACACACACAGGACGCGCCAGGCCCCTGCTTTTGAGAAGGTTCCATTTGGGTAAGAACTGGCGACAAACGCTATGGAGAGGGTAAATGTGGATGGAGCGCTGGAGAGGGAGGGGGCAGGAGGGAAAGCAGCTCCAGACAATCTGACCAAGCAGCAGCCAGCCATGCAGTCTGGAGAGCGTGTTCCAGGCCAAGGAAACGTCAAGGGCAAAGGCCCGGAGGAACGTGGAAACAGGATCATCCATCATCTCACAAAGGCTTATTGAGTCGGACAAGCTAACGGTGGCAGCCACGGCGTTCTGCTCCTGGGCCAGGAGGCACGTGTCTGCGGTGGGCCATTCTCTCCCCAGCGCCGGCTCAGTCAGTTATGTGGGAGCCATGCGTGCATGAATGGACAGACACCCTGGACCTTGTGATAGCAGAGGAAGGGACAGGTGCCAGGTTAGGGAGAAGCGCACAGGGAGCCATCTGATTGGCACAGGCCGAGAAGGCTCCCGGGGGATGTGGAGACAGTGGGGACGGAGCTGAGACAGGAAAAGGGCTTGAAGTTCTCTGGTTTGGCCCCGCAGAGAATGGGGCGTTTGAGCCCAGGGAACCGCATGTGTGCTTGTGGAGGTTGACACGCTATAAACAGTTCGGGGCAGATGGAGTATAGATCGCGGTTGGAAAAGACTCTGAGCAGCCTTGATTCCACGCCGAGGGATTTTGCCTCAGCCCTAAAGAAATGAAGGAGCTTCTGAGGATCTACTAGCATGAGCAGGATCAAGACACAGGTGCCGTCTTGCTTGGTAGAAAGATGGTACTGCTGTCAGGCACAGAAGAGACTTCAGGGGGACCCAACAAGAAGCAAGGAGGGGGCATTGGTATATGTACAAAAATAATAATTTAATAAAAATATATATATATTATAAAAAAAAAAAAAAAAGAAGAAGAAGAAGAAGAAGCAAGGAGACTGACCCATGAGGCGGTGGCAGCAAACATCCTGAGAAGAACCAGTAAAGAGCCTGGACCCTAGCAGTTGCCTTGGGAATGGAGAGGAAGAGGTGAATGCAAAGGGTATTTACAAAATCAGCCCACATCACCCAGCCAGCGTGGCTCAGTGGTTGAGTGTTGACCTATGAACCAGGAGGTCAGGGTTCGATTCCCAGTCAGGGCCATTGCCCAGGTTGCAGGCTTGATCCCCAGTGTGGGGCACTGCAGGAGGCAGCCAATCAATGATTCTCTCTCATCATGGATGTTTCTATTTCTGTCTCCCTCTCCCTTCCTCTCTGAAATCAATAAAAATGTATATTTTTTTTTTTGGGGGGGGAGCACAAGGTAAGTCTAGGGAACAGGGAGGAATCAGGGTGAGGGCCAGGTTTCTGATTTCAGCAGTTGGTCCTGTCCATTTCCCTATAGTATTAAATATTTTTTATTAAATGTGTCTTTAAATACTTGTTTAACAATGTACTCCGTGCCAATGGAGCATAATAGATCCTTCGTGTAGAAAGCTGACATGGGAATTCCGGAGCAGGAGTCTCGGTGGGAGCCGCTAAGGTGGACCTGGGAGGTCGCAGAGAAGAGGGCTGTGAAACCCTGCCTACTGACACGTTGTTCTCTGGGAAGGTTTTGTATGTGAGCTTGCACATGTCCTTGTGGTCCAACCAAGATGTTCTTTTTATTGGGAGAGAAAGAGAGAGAAGAAAGGGGAAGAGAGAAAGAAAGAAAAAAAGAAAGAAGGAAGGAAGGAAGGAAGGAAGGAAGGAAGGAAGGAAGGAAGGAAGGAAGGGGGAAAAGAGGGAGGGAGGGAGAGAGGGAGGGAGGGAAGGAAAAAGAATCGCATCACATTTTTGTTTTAATTGCATGTTGAATTATTGCCAACAAAGACTACTCACATATGCGTTTATTGGCTCATTGCACTTTTTTAATGAACATATTTCACTCTGGCCCTATGCCCATTTTTCTGGGGAGGTGGGTTTTTGGTTTGTTTGGGTTTTTTTTACTTTTTGGTATTTGCTCCCCAAATTAAGTCCCTTTTCTTCTTTTCTTTCTTCCATCCTTCCTTCTTTTTTCAAAAGCAGCTCATTTAAAAAATCAGCAAATATACCACCCACCAGAAATGGTCACTGTTAAATCTGGGCTCTATATCCTTCTGGATACACACAAACACACACACACACACACACACACACACACACACACACACACAGATTTTTTTCATCAGGAAAATAGAATCAAGCATTGCATATTATTTGTAGTCCATTCGGGTTACTTAATATTACATCGCAATCGTCTTTCCGTGGCAGTACATATATTTCTGCGACATTATTTTTTAATAGTCCTGTAGCATTCCATTGTAAGTTTCTCTCATATTTTACTTAACCAGTACCTTATTGCTGGCAATTCATCTCACTTGCAAATTTTCATTATTAAACACAGTATGGCTCCACACATCCTTGTGACTAAAACTTTGCATATGTCCTTAAGGATTTCCTTCGGGTAAATTCCCAGAAGTGTCTTCTGGGATAGTAACACTTTATTTGCCATATAAATTGTGAATATTTCTTCTGCCTGATTTCTGACTTGCATTTTCTTTTTGTTTACAACAGCTTGTCATATCAATATGCTTTAACCTCAATGCGCTCATATTTATCCATCCTGGGATTTGGGGTGTATTCTTATCGTCTCTCTGTTCCAAAGTCATTTCTCGGCCTGAGATCTCATTTACCTCCTGCAGGGCACGTGTTGGCTGGTGCCCCAATTCCCACTCTACCCAGTAAGCAGCCTACGCTTAGGAGGGCATGCCACTTCTCTCGCTAGCCATCCATTCAAGGATGCACCGCCTGACCCAATTCTGGACAACAGATGCGAACGGAAGGCAACCACAGCGGAAAACTGACCCTAAGTAAGAGACCAAAGACATATTGTTTCTCTTCTTAGTTTAAAGAAAATAAGAATGCATGTTTCTTGTTTAAGACAGGGGCTGCCATAAGAAGTGTCCTCAGCCAAAACCGGTTTGGCTCAGTGGATAGAGCGTCTGCCTGCGGACTGAAAGGTCCCGGGTTCGATTCCGGTCAAGGGCATATACCTTGGTTGCGGGCACATCCCCACTAGGGGATGTGCAGGGGGCGTGTTCTCAGCAGCATGTAACAGGAGAAAGGGCTTTCACCAAATATGGGCTTGTATTTCCCATTAGCCAGTAGCCTGGAGACACCCTGGCAGAGGTGCAGTGGCTCATTGGTAGCTGTCCTGTGGCTGGTGCAGCCTTGGGCATCCCCTCCATGGTGGAAGCGGAAAAATGTGCGCCGATTGGCGCCAGCCAAGACTGACCCCGTTCCCAGACAAAGCAAGTCTTCCCAGCAGCCTGGGGTGGGCATCCATTCTCATTGGCCAGAATTGTCCGGTGGCTTCTGCTGTTTCCAAGTGAAGCTGCCATCGCAGATACTTGGGTTTTCAACCTCCGTCACAAAGGCAGCCAAGCAGGAAGAAAAAGGACTTGGGCCATGTTGACCACCGGCCTGTGTCTGCCTCTGCCAACTTGAGCTCAGGTTTCTGATCTTAAATAAAAGGCCTGGATTATTTTTTTTTTTCTTTATTCTAGTCGTATTAACAGTGTCCATTTTGACTTCTAAACTTCCTAGTCTGCCTGAAAATTGCCTCTGTCAGATTTTGGAATTCTGGAACCTTCCTTGTAACTACCTCGGAATATGCAAGCACACATGGACACAGCAAACCCTGCAAATATCCTGAGGCTGATGTTCAGAAGTCTGTGCTCAGAGGCTTGTCCCTGGTCCTCGGGGTCAGGAGGACTTCGGAAGACCTGTTGTTGGATTCCGTCCTGGACCTGCTGATGGGGCGTCCTAGGTCAGAGTAACCCTCCTGAGCTAACCTTGTAGAGGTCATCCCCTAGCGCCCAAGCTAGCAAGCCTGCAGCCTTGAGAAACACCTGTTCTAGACCCAGAGATGCCACCCACAGAAAGGAGGGTCTTCATGGGAGTCACTGGGTTTGAGATACTGAGAATGACTCCGAGAGACAGAAATGACTGCAAGGAAAATTCCAGTCATCAAGTACCCAATCTCCCTTTGCTACAGTTTGGATAGGTATATACTTTATGTATATATTTTTATTTTAAAAAAACACACACACACACACACAAAACACAACACTTAATGGATGCTGTGAAGCAAGGCATGGGCTTTGGGCAGAGAGACTCAGTGGGGATCTGCAATGAGCTTTCACCAGGTCTCTGAGCCCGTTTCCTCATCCGAGCAATGAAAATAGTAACACCTACTTCATGGCATGCTTGTGGGGAAATGGTCAGAGATAAGATAAATTCTGGGAGGAAGGTCCTGTCCACCTTTGTAATGTAGCTGCCCAGTCTGTGTGTAGCATTTGTATCTATATATATATATATATATATATATATATATATATATATATATATATATATATATATTCAGAGAGGAAGGGAGAGGGAGATGGAAGCATCAATGATGAGAATCATTGATCAGCTTCCTCCTGCACACCCCACATTGGGAATGGAGCCTGAAACCCAGGCATGTACCCTGACCGGGAATCAAACCGTGACCTCCTGGTTCACAGGTCAATGCCCAACCACTGAGCCACACCTACCGGGCTATTTTTATCTTCTTGATTTTTTTCTTAATAGTATGGCTTGATATTTTCTTATTTTTGCATATTGGCTATCCCCACCCCCCTCATGGGAATGTGAGATGTAAGCACAGAGGGGGAAAGTCACTTTATGAAAGTCACAAGACCTTATCTGCCTTGTTCATCTCTGTCCTCAGGGCCTAGTTTATAGCAGTTACTCAATAAAAGATGTTAAATATTTATAGACTGAGTACAGCACCTCGGGGGTAGTTTCACGCATAGTAAGCGCTTAGCAAACGGCAGTTCCCTTCTACTCTTTCTCCAATACCCAGGCAGTAAACTATTTTGTAATAAGACCAACTCTCAGCCTCAAAAACAGGATCCTAGTTCCAGCTTGGTGAGTGCAGAGCTGTGTGACTTTAGTAAAGTGACTTTCCCTCTCTGTGCTTCTGTTCTGTTTCCTTATCTGTAGAAGGAGAGGATCCAAGGAGATGATTACCTCCGGGTCTCTCAGTCTGCAGCTTTGTGATCCTCATGACTTGCAGTTATTAGATGCAACAAAGACCACCATTTTATCTGACTTTCCCTGACAGAAAGGAGGGGACATCTTACAGAGAAATCTGTTTCCATGGAACCTGGCCTTAATGAATAACTGCAACAAGCAGACTGTTATGGCTAAAAGAGACCACAGTCACTTTCCAACCTAGCCCCCCTCTCTCTCTACGTGGTCTCTGAGAGGTGAAATAAACCTGCTCAAGTTCACACGGCTAGTCACAAGCCAAACTGGGACGAGAACTTCTCAACCCCTCATTGTCTCTTTCCTTCCTTAAATGTGTCTCCAGGTACTTCTTTGTTTTTCCTAGATGAATCCCTGCCTTTTATCTGTCCACTTGAATGCATAGATATCTGTTTTGGGAGAAATTAGTGGCACCCCCATATATACTGCTAAGGGAAGTTAGATGAATGGTCTCATGTGACTCTTATGACTCGATTCATGATGAAACATAAACCTAGTAGGCACCTGTTGTCACTTCCCACCAGGTTTCCTCAGCGGCTTGCCCAGTCCTGATTCGGGGGCTCACCATATTCTGTCTTTCTTGGCTCCTGTGTGCTTTATCCACCCAAATACCTAAACTCTCAGGCCCAAGGGTTTCTGGAGAAGTCGAATTTTTTCCTTACAATGTCCTAGATTTTTGCACTTGGGTCTCAGGTCAAGACAAGTTACCTGGAATCTACTCGTCTTTTCCAATTTGCCGGACACAAGATAACGATATTGTGTGGTCATGACACTGAACCTAGGATCAACATTATCTGGTTACCATCTGCTCCTGCCGCTCTCCAGACACATGGTCACAAATACATCCTACAGCCCCGGTCAGCTAGCTCAGTTAGTTATAGCATTGTCCCCATTCGCCAAGGTTGAGAGGTTGTGGGTTTGATCCCCAGTCAGGGCTCATACAAGAATCAACTGATGAATGTATAAATAAGTAGAATAGTAAATCTACCTATCTCTCTCTCTCACTGCCCCCCTCCCCCAAAAATCAACCAATTAAAAAATAAGTTATACAGTGGGCTCAATGAGGCATTGTGGGTGTAGGTTACAGTGTTTGGCAGCTAGTAAACTCTTAACATTTGTGAAGAATGATCAGTGCTTAAACCCTTGGCTTGTACCATCTGTGTTAGCATTCCTTGGGTTTCGTCTCTAAATGAATGGAACACACCCAGGAGAGAGAATGACAACGTTTCTCTTCTTGATCAAACTCCAGCAGGGTTCCTCTCAGCCCGCTTCTCTACTCAACCTTGGCCTATAAAGACTGAAACAAACACTAACGTAGTTCCTAACAGCTCAAGGCCACATCCCTGAGATGACCCTAGCCTCCCCCTAACCCCTTTAACACGCCTGCCTGAGAAACTCAAGGCTGCCCAAAGAATGGACTGTCCCAGCCGATACCTGAAGATAAGGCCCGTGTCTTCCAGCCCAGAGGGAGGGGAGGACCCTAACTTTGATAAATGCCAATTACAATCCCAGATGGGTTTCACATGAACTGCTCCCCTTCCCAATGTTTATCATTTTTCCCTTCCCTGACTCAACTGAGCCCCTCCACTCCCCCTCCCTACTCTGTCATTCTCCCTTTATTTTATTTATTAATTCTTACTAAATACATTTTATTGATTTTTTTTAACAGAGAGGAAGGGAGAGGGATAGTCAGAAACATCAATGAGAGAGAAACATCGATCAGCTGCCTCCTGCACACACCCTACTGGGGATGTGCCTGCAACCAAGGTACATGCCCTTACTGGAATCGAACCTGGGACCCTTCAGTCCGAAGGCTAATGCTCTATCCACTGAGCCAAACCTGTTAAGACTGTCATTCTCCCTTTAAAACTCCCAGTCACCTCTGTATAAGCTGGAATGGGAAGTCAATGTTTTCCACTATGGTCAGTAGTTAGTGAAAAAAAAAATACATTTTCACTGCTCTAACAAATGCCTGGCAGTGTTCATCATTTTTTTGTTTTTGTTTTTGTTGGTTTTTTATTTTATTTTTATGTATGTATTTATTTTTGGCTGTGTCCATGGTGTTGTCTGGGGCTCTGGGCTGATAATAGCTCTGCATCTTTTCTATGTAGCTTGCAATTTGGTCTGGGTCACCATTCCAAACAGCCTACATGGAAAAAGATCATAGAGGAATGTGGACATGTGATAGAAGTGGTTCCCATGACATCCATCCACATTTCCTCTACCAGAACCCAGGGACACGCTGTGTGCCCGGGGCAAGAGGAGATGGACTCAGTGTGGAGCCGGTGGCCTCTGGCACACATTCTCATCAACTCCATCCTACCGGTAGCTAACGCTCTTCTTCTGTCTTTATAGTTGAAGTTTTTCTAACCGTTTAAATGTTGTAGCCCCAATAATTTCATGTGTCCATGTACTAGTCAGTTTTTGCTGCTGCAACAAGTAGGCCCCAAGTTTCCATGGTTGACATTTACTTGCTTGCAGATGTGCAGTGTATCTGTGGCTGTGCTCAACGTGGTTCAATGTGTCTGCTCATTCCAGGGCCTGGGTTCCCCCATTGGGGGGAACCCAGGGGTGGGACAAGTTCCCACAGCAGAATGTAAGAGCAGGAGAGACCTCCGCAAACCCGGCGCGTGTGCCTGGTGATTCTGCTCAGACTTGACAAATGGCACACCTGCTTGCAGACCATTGGTCACATTAACATGGCTAACCCCAAAGTCAATGGACACAGAAGTATGTTCTCCTGACAGGGAGGTAGGGCAAGAATGGAGAGAGGGTGAATAATGGTGAACAAACTATATAATCTATCAACCTATCAGAGCCAGATGATGCATTGAAGACATAACAAATACAGGGTGGGGCTAAAGTAGGTTTAAAGGTATGAGCCCATGAAACACAGAGTTTATTCTTGTCTTACTGTTCGTTAATTACTGTATTGTTTCCATACCAAACTGTCAACCTTCTTTTGGCCGGATCCCGTGTGATTTCATGAATCCCAGTTTTGCATTTGAGGAAATAGGTTTCAGAGAGGTTCAGACTTGCCGAAGTTCTCCATCGCTGGAGAGCCAAGAGCCAACCCCGGGCCAGTTTGACTCCAAAGCCCATGCCCTTTTCCTGACCCCTCTCTTGCTTGAGTCAAATCACAGCATTTGCTCAGTTTCTTTGTGAGTTTCTTTCTTCCTCCAGAAACCAGAGTGAAAGTATCTCTGAGTCACTGTATTGTCACTTTCTCCTGCCTTCTCCGCGTGGGTCTAGAGTTCACCACTCCTCCAGGGATTCGCCAAGAAGCCATCATACGTTTCAGATCATCACCACCCCCCATGGAAAGCCAGGCCAACTACCCGAAAGCAGGCTTAGGTCCTCTGGGTTTCTTTTTGTCACGTATGAACTTCCGTACGGCATTTATTACACTGCTTTCCGTTAGGCTCTGATTTTTTTTTTTTTTTTTATCAGTTTCCATTTATTACAATAATGTTACTGCCCGGCCAGTGTGGCCCAGTGGTTGAGCATCGACCTCCGAGCCAGGAGGTCACAGTTTGATTCCCGGTTAGGGCACGTGCCCAGATTGTGGGCTCTATCCCCAGTGTGGGGCACGCAGGAGGCAGCCAATCAGTGATTCTCTCTCATCCCTGATGTTTCTGGCTCTCTCTCCCTCTCCCTTCCTCTCTGAAATCAATAAAATAAAATAAAATGTTTTTTAAAATAATGTTCCTTAACCATTTTTAAAGAATTTGTTTGGGGGATGATCACTCATCTCTTTGAGAAAATAATGAAGACTGCGAGTCCTCCACCTTAGAAACGGGCCCACGATTTCATGGGTCTGTGATTCTCCATTAACATTATCTGCCGTGGGCTGTGGGCTGCGGACCACAGGGACCACATCTTCGTACTTTTGGGTCCTTTACACCTCGCACAGAGCTGAGAACCCAAAACAAGTCCTGAATGTGTGTCAGTACAGGGCCGAATGCATGAATGGGCAAACTAAGGGGGGACTATAGCAAAGCTTACACAGAGCTCATTATGTGGAGGACACTGTGCTGAGTGATTTTTGTGGGTGACCACATTGATGTCGCACATCAGTGAGGTAAGCACTGTGATTATTCCCATTTCATAGAAGAGGACACCAGGGCGCCAGAAGCTTCCGTGGCTCTGGAGTCCTTCACTGCAATCATTAGATTATAAGGAAAATGGGGCAAAAACACTTTAAACGATGTTAGTGTTTCTTTAAATTTAGAGTTAGGTGATATCTTTGGAGGCCCTACTAAGTGCCAGCCAGGCATTATACCGTGTTTCCCCAAAAATAAGACCTAGCGCATGGAAAGATAAGACATCCCCTGAAAATAAGACCTAGCGCAACTTTGGGAGAAAAAATTAATATAAGACACTGTCTTATTTTCGGGGAAACAGGGTATTAGGTATTTCCAGCTCTAGCTAGAGATGTTGGGCCCCTCCCCTCCAGTTTCCCAGGTCGTCCAAGTGAGATGGGAGATCTGGTGAGCTCTTGCCCCATGTGAGGTCCAGCTTGAGCAATTCTTGGTCCAGAACCAGAAGCGCCGGTTCTGTTCAAAAAAAGCATTTCCTTATAAATGGCCAAGATTAATGGGGTTGGTTTATCATCTTTTCAAACGGATTGGCATCGAACTTACGTGTCATGGGCTGGTTAGACTGGCCCATCTGCTACCAAGGCTTTGATGTCTTGATCAGCCCAGTTTATCTGGAGCAAACAGAACCATGTGCCCGTCTGTCATTGATCCAGACACAGAGAAACGGATGGCTTTTGAATTGTCCTCATGGAATTTCCTGGCGACTGGGAAAATGGCATATAATAAAGACAGCCATGAGGCTTAGAAGCACCTGGAAAGAGGATGTGAATTCTGCTCCAGTTGTGTTCCTGGATGAGACACGTCTCACTTCTGGATCTCAGGGAAATGGGAGAACTCTAGAAAGTTTTAAAGCCCTGATAGCCTTTGTGTCTGTGGATTTTTTTAAGACCAACCCCAGCAAGGTGGCCAAAGCTGTAAAGATAGAGGTAAGAAATGGACTCTTCTTTCTTTCTTTGTACCCATTCAGCAAACACAGGTCAGGCATGGCTCTCAGCAACCAGGATGCAGCAGCGAAGGAAACAGAAAATGTCCCTGTGGAGGGAGGCAGACAGTCAGCAAGAGAAGAGTGTGTTGTACTGTATGTTGGAAGGTGATGACTATACAGAGAAAACAAAGCAAGACAGAGGGTCGGTAATGGTTGAATTGTGACCCCTCCCCAATTTCCTAAGTTGAAGTCCTAATGCCCAACAACTCAGATGGTGACCTTGTTTGGAAATACAATAATTAGTTTGGTTGAGAGGAAGTCATACTGGAGTCCTGTATGACTGGTGGGTGTCCTTATACAAAGGAAAAATTTGGACACACACATACAAAAATTTTGGACATACACATGTGGAGATGGCCGTGTGAACACAAACACAGAGATCAGCATGATGCAAGAAACACCAGGCATTACTGGTGACACCAGAAGCTCAGAAGAGAAAGTCATGATGAACTCCTTCTTCTTTGGAGCCTTCCAGAGAGCATAGACCTACTGACACCTTGACCTTGGGTTTCCAGCCTCCAGAACTGTGAGACAGTAAGCTCCTGTCGCTTACGCCACCCACTTGGTGGTCCTTTGGTACACCATCTCTAGCGAACTAACACAGGAGTCTTGCAGAGTTAAATGGGGAGATCAAGAAAGGCCTCACAGACAAGGTACCATTATTTAAGGTCTTAAAGGAGGTGAGGGAGGGAGTCATGTAAATATACGGAGTAAGAACATTTCAGGCAAGAGGAAGAGAAAGTACAAAAGGCCCTGATGTGGGCCTTTTAGTTATTTCTTTTCCCCATCATTTTAACTAATAACATTTTCTAATATGCGGAAAAATAAAATACATCAACATGCATCTATCCCATAGATTCATTATCAATGAATATTTATTCATTGTAGGCTGCTTACTATGGATCACTGATCCATTTTGCAATAAGTTACAGATATAATTCTTCTTTAATCCTTAAATATTTCATGAATCTTCCCCAAATAAGGACATTCTATTAACTAAATATCACACACACACACACACACCTAAAAAATTAAACAATAATTGCATATTCAAATTTTCCCAGTTGCCCTTAAATATATGTTATGGCGCTGTATGTGTGTGTGTGTGTAGGGGTGTTAGGAAAAGGTTATAAGTCTCTTTTAATTGATAGCAGTCATCCCCACCTTCTTTCTTTCATAACCTCCTTTTGAAGAGGTCAAGGCAATTATTTCATACAATTTTCTGTATTCTAGATTTTTCGTTGGAGTGGAGGGGTGGAGAGGAGAATCTTTCTCTAACCAAATAAGTATGCTATGAATTTGTACAAAGATTACTACAAATGCCCTAATTTACCCTTTATAAATCCACCCAGCACCTGTCCAAATGATGCTTTAGTTGGGTAGATTCACTGGCAGACCTGAGTTCTAGTCTAGTGATTCTGCCCTGGAGACAGTGTTAGGCCCAAAGAGACAGTTAAGCAATGTCTAGAGGCACCTTGGGCTGTCCCGGATGAGGAGGAGTATGCTCCTGGCTTTTGGTAGGTAGAGGCCAGCGATGCTTCTAAGCAACTGACAATGCACAGGGCAGCCCCTCACAACGAGTAATTGTCTGGTTCAACATGTCAGTTGTGTTGAAGTTGAGAAACCCTGCTGCATCCCGTGACTCTGACATCAGATTGCTCTATGGCTTTGGGCACATGCCATCTTGCCTCTGGGTCCGTTTCCATGGTTCTTGTCAACTCCACCCAACCCAGCCAGACAGGGGCAAGTTCTGCTCTGCTCCTGGAGTCGGAGACTGGGTGGCCCAGGAACGGTACCAGCCAAAACCTCCTGTGTGACTGACAGTAGGTCAGGTTCACATCCGCCTTATCGCTACATCCTCTTTCACACACCATGAGACAAACTGTTTGGGGGCCAAGCCATACAGGACCGTTTGGAAAGACCCAACCACGAGACAGACGGGTTGTGGCTAAACAATGCCACAGTGCTGCCTGCTTCTGGTACTTTTCATGAGTGACCCAACAAGTAGGTTATGAACGCGTAAAAGAAGAAGAACGATTGGGAAAGCAAAAATGCCAGAACAGACACACTCTTTCTTATTCCTGCAGGGGGAGGAAAAGGGGTCAGAGAACTGCAACATGGAGAATTTGAACATCACTCAACCCTGAACACCTGTGAATGGTCTGCCCCGACATCCTGACTCTGTTCCATGTCCCTATGTCAACCAGCCACAAGGAGTTGAGTACAACCACGAGCCAGGTACCCTACCAGGCATTGAAACATGTATTGTTCACTTGAGTTTTCCATCGGGATTCCTTCTGCTTTCAATCCCAGTGGGCTTGTGACTAGAATGCAAGGGACACTCTGTGACTTCTGGCTCAGGGTCATAAAAGGCAACACACCTTCTACCTGGAGCCCTCCAAACACTCACTCTTAGCACTGAGCCACCGTGCTGTCCGATCATACAAGAAATCCATGACCAAACCCATGTGGGGGATGCTCCCAAATCCCAGACCATCAGCCCCGGCTAAGTCCCCAGCTGACAGATGCCACCAACCTTCTTGGCAATCATGTGAGGGGTCATCTTGGAAGCAGATTCCCCAAACCATCTCAGCTCATACTGCCTGGAGGACGGGGGGGGGGGGGGGGGGGGGGTACCTCTGCCGATAGAGGAACCAAACAGATGATTGTTCCTGTGTTGAGGCGTTTGGATTTAAGATGGTTTGTAATTTAGAAACCAATTTCTGGCAGCAAAGCCCATGCATACGTATAGGTACCTTTTTTTTTTTTTTTTTAAATCCTCATCTGAGGATATTTTTTCCATTGATTTTTAGAGAGAGTGGAAGAGAGAGGGAAAGACAGAGAGAAATCTTGATGTAAGAGAAACACATCGATTGGTTGCCCCCTGCATGCACCCTGACCAGGGCCCTGGGAGGAGCCTGCAATGGAGGTATGTGCCCTTGACCAGAACTGAACCTGGGACCCTTCAGTCCACCGGCTGATGCTCTATCCACTGAGCCAAACCTGCTAGGGCGGTATAGATAGCTTATTTCGCAATTGGGAATGCTGAATTTCAGAGCAGCAAAGCCAGAATTCAAACTTGGATCTGTCTGGTCCCAAAACATGTGCCCTTAGCCACCGCCCAGTTCTGCCCAATGAAAACGGGATATATTCTCTGCAGCAAGAACTATAAGCTCCAGGTGGGAAAATAAAACCCAAATTTTATACATTAATTTTTTAAGATGCAATCTCAAATTGCCTGTGGGCAGATACTGTCCTTCCTGGGAAACTGCCTTACAGGAAAAAAAAAAAAAAAAAATCCAAGGGAACATATCATGTGTACCAACAACAGACGTTTGCAAGACCTCAGATGCCCCATAACTGGGAATGGCTGATAAAAAGTTATGCGGCTAATAAAAAATATAACTATGAACACCTGGTGACAACTTATAAAAACGACTGCAAAATCATATTAGATGACAAAAGTAAACCACAAAAGGAAATGTGAACTCAGCTCATGACAACATGGAGAACAGAGAGAGAAATTATGTTTATTTAACTTTTCCTCAGTTCCTGGCACTGCATGTATTATTCTTTAATTTCAGCTTTCTACAGCTCCAGGAGGAAATATTATTACCGTTGTTTTACAGATCAGGGAACTGAGGCCCAAGAATTTGAAGTAATTCACACACAACCAAACAGCTAATGCGTGCTAGGACAGTGATGCAACCCGGGAGGTCGGGATGGGGAATTCGGGATCGAGAATCAGCAGACGGAGGCAGGATGGAAGGCAGGGCAGAAAACGCGAGCACAGCAGAGATGGCATCTGGTGAGGTCAAATGATTACTTTGGCCATGGACACCTTCGCTTCAGTTAGCCAAAACAGACTGGCCTTTCTGATGATGGTTTCCTTGTGCTCATTAAGACCAGCAAGCTACTATATTTAACAGCTGCTGGGCCAGCACTCTGCTAAACCCTTGGGGTAGGAAGAGGAATACAGTCCTGATACTGCCCCCAAAGGAACTCCTCCTGGTCACCTGAGCTTGGTACAGGCTCAATTCTTGATTTGCTGGGACACTCCAGGACAGCGACGGTCAGGTGCGCAGGTGGGTGAAGGAGACCAGTGATTGTGAGCGATGTTCTGACACCATTTGAAAAATGGACAAAGAGCCCTGGCCAGTTTGGCTCAGTGGATAGAGCGTCGGACTGTGGACTCAAGGGTCCCAGGTTCGATTCTGGTCAAGGGCATGTACGTTGGTTGTGGGCACATCTCCAGTAGGGGGTGTGCAGGAGGCAGCTGATGGATGTTTCTCTCTCATCGTTGTTTCTTTCTATCCCTCTCCCTTCCTCTCTGTAAAAATCAATAAAAATATATTTTTTAAAAATGGGCAAAGAGATGGACAGGAAGTTCTTAGGGCTCTCCTTTGTCCTATGTTCCTCAGAATTCCTCAAAGGAAAAGCTCTCTGAAGACCTGAGGTTGAAACCAGGAGCGGTCAAGTATGCAAACACATAGATATCACGGGCAGGGGTCTTCCTGGGGAAGAGAAAGGGCAAAAATGGAAGGCTCCCTCTTCCTCGGCTAGCACACACAGCGTATGGCAGACCCTTCGTGTGTGGAGTGATGGTGGCCAGCTTCCAGAATGGCCCCAGGGATCCTGTCTTCTTGTGTTCGTACCTTTGCGTGGTCCTCTCCATGCCGAGTAGAGCTGACGTCTGTGACACCAGGAGATATTGCAGAAAGGGTGCGTGTGACTCCTGGGGCTGAGTCATAAAGGACAGTGTGGCTTCTGCCTTGCTTTCTCTTGGAGAAGTCGTCCTGGGAGAAGTCAGGTGGCAGGTCATGAGGACACTCAAAACGCCTGGTAGAACGGTCCATGTGACTAGGAACTTAGACTCATGGAGAGCAGCGGTAGTTAAGCCGTCAGAGGACTACAGCTGGGACTCACCACTTGAGCCACAGCCACTCAGCAAGATGTCCCTAAGATCTTGACTCGCACACACTTTTTGAGATAATAAGTGTTTATTGGTTCCAGCCACTATGTCTGTAGGTGACTTGCTACAAAGCAACAGGTAACTACAACAATAACCTCTTAACTACGTGGAGATGTCTCAAAGCAAGAGTTTAGAACGAGCAGGTTGCTTTTTCTTCTAACACAGAGAGGATTATAGTCTTTTGTTTTGTTCTTTCATTATTATAGATGTATGCTTACTTGTAGCAAATAACTTGGAAAATTTAAAAAAAAAAAAAGTATAACAAAGGGGAAGATCCTTTGCATATATACTATCCCTTATAAGATAAATAGATATCTGAGCACATAGAGATTTGCTCTATCATTTTAAATGCCTATATGTGTTGCAATATATGGCTGTGTCGTAATTACTCAACGAATTCCTCATGGACAGACGTTAGATGTTGCAACTTCTTTGATATTGTAAACAATGTCTCAGGGACCATCTCTGTACATATATCATTTCCTGTACTTAAAGGAGTATTTCCTTTGGATAAATTTCGGTAAGTCGGATTATTGAGCTAACGTATACTATGCATTTTAAAATTCCCTTATCAATAGTACATGCCAAACGTTGGACATTATTATCTGCCTTTTGTAGACCAGGACACTGAGAACCAGAGAGGTTGAGTGACTTTTTCCAGGTCACACAGCTGGCTCTCGAGCCCACATTTTGGAATTGACTCTCACCACTTCCTCTGCTGGAGACCGAGGCAAGGTGCCCAAAGATGAAGGATCTCCCAGAGAAGTAGAAGAACGTCCGTTCTTTCAAGCGAGGCCCCTGTGTGCCTGCTCCCTCCTCTGAGCTGCAGACAAGGAGGGACCGGCCATTTCTTCCTGTGACTTGAAAATCATACAGCCTATGGGGCAGAGCTATTAGAGTCTCAAGAACTGGAGCACAATGCGGAGTCAACAGTTGGCTGGAAATGACCAGAATTTCAACATCAAGAAGTAGTGAGAGATGCCTTCTGAAGTCATCAATCGTCAGAATTATTCTTCTTTTGGGTTTTCTATCACTGTGGATTCTGGCAGCCATGGTGCCTGCCTGGTGGCCTGCTGCTTCTGGGGGGGGAGGTGGGAGGAACAGGTGGAAGAGATGGGACTGCCAGCGCCAGAGAGGGAAGGCACTGAGTCTAGGCCCGTGATTGGCAAACTGCAGCTCGCGAGCCACATGTGGCTCTTTGGCCCCTTGAGTATGGCTCTTCCACAAAATACCACGGCCTGGGCGAGTCTATTTTTAAAAAGTGGCATTAGAAGAAGTTAAAGTTTAAAAGATTTGGCTCTCCAAAGAAATGTCAATCATTGTACTGTGGATATTTGGCTCTGTTGACTAATGAGTTTGCCGACCATGGCTCTAGGCTACTGCCTAAATCACGGGGCAATAATAAGTGTGCTTTTTTACCCTGAGGGAAAGGAACCAAACTCTCCACTTCTCTTCCATCCCTGTCACTTCCTGTGACAGGTCAAGTGGTTTCAGGGAAAGAACCTGGCCTTTCGAGTCAGGGTCCTGGGTTATAATTACCCCAGCTGTGGCGTTAGGGTCTGGGTATCCCCAGAACCCTGCATGTTCACTTGGTCACCGGGGAAATGGGTCTATTGGTAGCCACCTCCCAAGGAAGAGTTCATGAAACCATGTCCACACCAAAGAGCCCCACAGTGGGAGGTAAGTGCTCAGTACATAGGACCAACTGTTTTTTCCCTTTCTGTTCCCGAAGGAGGTCTTATTAACCAAGTCATGTCCTCTCTTACCTTAGGAAAGGTAATTCTAGAGGTTCTTGGATGACCCATTTTTTTTCTAGGCTTCAAAGAGACAAGCAAATAAAGCAATGATCCTTTTCCTATTCTGATATACGCCTATCTCACAAGAGACTGTGTGTACACGCACTGACACACGCTCACACCCCTCACTCCATGCACCAGGCACCCACCCGCCAGAGCCCCCTCAGTGGCCTGCGCCCCCGATCTGAGCGAATGACTCCCACGGTGAGTCAAGCATAACATGCCAGTCCTAATTAAAGTTTCCCCCACGATAGCCTGTACATTATAGGTGTTCCCAGCGGCGGGACCAGAGAGCATCTATCTGCAGTGCTGGGGCGGATAACAAATTGTCCTGTTCACAAGCCCGGCGTCCAGGAGGACTCGACCAGACTCTGAATGAGCCTCGTGGAGCAGAGACTCAGTCCACGTCTGCCTTCAGCGAGCAGGCACCCATCCAGCACCCACACACTGCGGCTTTGTGTGCGGCCTGCTGAGGGCTTTCCAGAGCTTTCCTCCAAGCTCCGCTCGGGGGGAACTCGGGGGAAACCAAGGCCCAGCTCCCGGGTCCTACAGCATGTCTCAGTATTCACATCGGCCTTGCAGGAACGCGCTCAGATGGGCTCTGCCCTCCTCTGAGAAATTGGCTTCAGCTGTGTGGTTCTGGAGGTCACGTTGACTATGTCCTGGGAGCGGCGTGTGGACCGAGGGAGAAAAGCATCTCTGATTGTGGAGGGTCCACGTTCATCTCCCAGCCACACGGTCCCTGCGCACAGACATGCCCACGTTTAATCAAACGTTACACTCTCGCTGTCATGAAATTCTTAGTAATATCTGAACAAGAGGCCCCGCATGCTTTGTTTTGCACTGGGCACTACAATACAAGGCAGCGGTCTTGTTGACACCTCTGTGGCTTTGCACGTACCGTTCCCTGCCTGGAATGCTTTTTCCACTTCTCCTGCCTGGGGGATCCCTGGTGTCTCTCTCCTTCTTCCTGCCTTTTTCTTCCTTTTCTTTTTCTTTTTTTCTATAAATAGCTGGTGAGTCCCTACTCTGGAATCTACTGTGCACAAGGAGCCAGAATTTCTAGAATAGCAAAGACAGAAACAGTCCCTGTTCTCGTGGAGTCTGCAGCCTGGGGAAGGCGGTAGACAAACAAAATAACAAAGACACAAACAAACAAACAGTAGCTTCAAATGGTAGGTGTTGCTGTGAAGGAGACAGAGTGCTGGGAAGGGAATGACAGCAGGGGAGGGAGCAGCAGGGGGCCCCTTTTGGGGGGGGGTGTCAGTGGTTGCAGATCAAGGCACCTCTCAAACACCCACTCACCCTCCACTCTCAGAAAGCCACAGCCACACGGAGCGGCAACTGTGCGCGCACACCACCACCTCCCCTGCTGACGCATGAGCTGCGAGCTGCGTGAGGACTGAGGCCGGTCATAAGCATTGCTGTCTCCCCAGGTTCTCTGAGGGCACCGAATAGGCACTGGATGATGCCCCGTGCTTTGCTGCTCCCGCCAGTGGTCCTCAGAGGAAGTGAGGGGGCATGTTGACCACTGAAGCGATATTTGTCCGTGTCTAGAGGCATTTTTTAAAAATATATATTTTTACTGATTTCAGAGAAGAAGGGAGGAGAGAGAGATAGAAACATCAATGACAAGAGAGAACCATTCATCGGCTGCCTCCTGCACGCCCCACACTGGGGATCAAGTCCGTGATCTCCTGCTTCATAGGTGGACACTCAACCACTGAGCCATGCCAGCCCGGCTAGAGGCATTTTTTATTGTCATGACCTGGGGTAGAGGGGGTGACTACCGGCATGGACTGGGTAGAAACCAGATACTTACTATAAAAACATCCTACCATATGCAGGCCAGTGCCCACGACGGAAAGCCATCCTCCCAAAATGTCAGCAGTGCTCTGCCCTCATGCGGAATGACATACATGGGT
This sequence comes from Pipistrellus hanaki, assembly GCF_964339955.1. Classification (NCBI taxonomy): domain Eukaryota; kingdom Metazoa; phylum Chordata; class Mammalia; order Chiroptera; family Vespertilionidae; genus Pipistrellus; species Pipistrellus hanaki. The sequence continues at coordinate 44,892,800 of NC_140519.1, read as the reverse complement.
AACATTTCTAAAACATCAGCTAGTGTAGCCTACCTCTTACTTTTTACATCCCGTTCTCCAGGAGCCCCCTCAGAGGCAGCCCCACAGCTGTCTCCTGGACACAGCCCGGGGACTCCCAGCCCTGACTTCCCACCCTCTCCTTCCCACCGCGGCTTCCTTCCGCCCCGAGCTTCTCCTGATGCAGCTAAAACCCGTTTCCTCAGCAACAGTTCTTTTCTGAGCTCACCCGGTCACCCAAAGAACACACGATTGAGCAAGTTCAAGAGCAAACAGCCAACAAGGGGCTTTGGATTGGGGAAGGAAGGGAGTATAATTTGGTAAGAGCACTTATTCAGGGCCAAGCCACTTTTCCTAATATAATCGGGAATGCAGAGTTACAACGGAGACAGTCTTACCTGCCAGAGTCCAGGCTGGTCTGGGGGAGGATCCCTTCCAGGGTGGCTCACGTGGCGTTTAACAAGCCTCAGGTGCTGCCTGACTGGCCACGTGGGCCGCTCCCTGATGCAGCCTCCAGGTTTGGCAGCTGGCTTTTCCCCGAGCCAGGCCCCAAGGGAGAGTGGCAGAATATGCCCCAGGCTGGGTCCCAATCTTTGTGTGATCTAACCTCAGTAGTGACATCCCTGCCCGGCCGGTGGGGCTCAGTGGTTGAGCGTTGGCCTATGAACCGGGAGGTCACGGTTCGATTCCCGGTCAGGGCACCTGCCTGGGTTGCGGGCTCCATCCCCAGGGTGGGGCGTGTAGGAGGCAGCCAGTCGATAATTCTCTCTCATCGTTGATGTTTCTATCTCTCTCTCCTTTCCTCTCTGAAATCAATAAAATAATAATAATAATAATAATAATAATAAAATAAGTGAGCCGAAACCGGTTTGGCTCAGCGGTAGAGCGTCGATAGGTCTGCGGTCTAAAAGGTCCCAGGTTCGATTCCAGTCAAGGGCATGTAGTATGTTGGTTGTGGGCACATTCCCGGTAGAGGGTGTGCAAGAGGCAGCTGGTCGATGTTTCTCTCTCATCGACGTTTCTAGCTCTCTATCCCTCTCTCTTCCTCTCTGTAAAAAATCAATAAAATATATATTAAAAAAAAAAAAAGAAGTGACATCCCCTTACATTTGCTGTATTGTGTTTGCTATAAGCGAGTCACAAATTCCAGTCCACACATGGGGAGAGGAATTACACAGGTTGTGGATACCAAGAGGGCACACACACACACACACACATCATTGGGGGTCATGGTGCCTACCACCAGGGGACGTGGTGTCAGAGAGACTTCAGTCCAACCTAACGCCACCCCCTACTGATTGGTGATCTTGGGCATGCAGTTCAGCCTGCCTACGCTTCCCCATACATGACTGGGCCGTTGCAATAGGATGTGCCCTGCTGGGTGGACATGTGTAATATTCTGTCACACAGATGACCACGCCGGGCCTGGCTGGTCAGAAATACTCTCAAACCTTCTACTTCCTGTTGGTGGCCTGTTCTCTCCTTTCCCTGCCAGTGGCCCTGTGCCTGTCAGAGAATGATGACTCTCTCTGTTACTGCAAAAGAGTTGGCAAGCTTTTGCACAAATGCCGTTGGGCCCAGTCACCACTCTGTGGAGAGCCTCGGGATTGGGGAGGGCTCAGCATATCGTCTACCCGCGGTCACCAACTCGTGGTCCATGAGACCCGAAAGGCTGGCGACTGCTGGACAATCGGATCTGGGACTGTTTTTGTCTGTGTCCCACTTGCTTCTCGCCCGTCCATCAGGATATTCTCTGAAACTGGGCATTCCCTGCAATGACGGGACCCTCTATGCTTCCTTTGGCTCTGCCTCTTCGTGCTTTTCTCACTGCCCCGCTCATGGCAGCTCCTGCTGGGTCCCTGGTGTGTGCTCTGGGCTTGGCTGTGGTACACTGAGGCAGGTTAGTTATCACTGACTTCCTGCCTGCCTGCCTGCCTGCCTGCCTGCTTCCCATCCCTTAGCTTGGGATCGTCTTGCTGGCATCTTGTCCCGAGGAAAATCAATATTGTATAACAAAAGGGCCAAATAACAGAACCACTGGAATGTTTGGTACCCCTCCACACTGATGAGGGGCAGGGCTGGCCCGCAAACCACCCTCGGCCCCTCCCCACTCCGCCAGCCCAGGCCTGGCTGTCCTCCTGTGAGTGGGAGGTAGTCCAGCATCCCCAGCCTCCCGATTCTCTGCCCTCCACTGAATCCCATCGTCTCCTTTCACAGCTCAAAGGATTAGGGAGGATTGCATCAAGTCTGAAATCCATTCCCTCCAGCAGACATGGAGAAGCAGTAGCTGACTGTTATCCCAGGCCCAGGGATGCAAAGATGAAGGAACCCAGTCCCTATTTCATAGTCTGGAAGAGAAAATGATAATTGATGGTGGTATGTGCAAGATAGAGCTCAGCTGGAGCACACAGCTTCCCAAACTGGGGTACAGATATCAGGATAGAAATAGGACATGATTTTAGGTGGTATGCCCTTTTTAATGGTAATAAATTATGTCGGTGTATTTTTAGGGAACATGAGAAAAGAAAAAAAACATACTCAACATCTCAATCATATGTTAAATAATTTCATCTTCATTCATTCATTCATCATTCATTCATTCAACAAATATCTAATGATGATCATCTGTGCCTAGCACCGGTCTAGCCTCCGAGTATCCAGAAAAGAGCCAGTAGCTGAGAAATTCCTGTTTCTCGTAGAATTTACCTTAAAGTCAAATAAAACATTTACACATTTAAATGAGATGTTTTACAGAAATAAATCCACAGATACGCCAGCCTTGCTGTGTGTTCCAGGGGTACGCTTAGACTCGCGTCTTCACCCCTTTGTGCCTCAGTTTCCTTACCTGCAAAATGGGAATAATAATAGCACTTTCCTCCCTGGGGCAGTCTGACCCTCCTGGGAGTGGGTCGTGTGAAACGCACACAGTGCCTGTTGCAAAAATGTTGCCAACGAAGCCACGATTGAGTTCTGGGAATCTTCCGGGAGCAGAACTTGTTCATTCCTAGGCTTCGAGCCAGAGATCTTGGCTTAGCAGATTTGGGGCAAGACCCAGGTTGCAAAGCCCCTCCCGCTGCTCCCCGGGGAGCGAACCATCCGGGCTGCTTTAGGGTCAGGTAGAGACTCCTGCAGGGCGGTGCGGGTGGGGGAAAGCCTTCCAGGATGCTGCCATGCCTGAAGGACAAACACACGCCAACATCACTGGGCTCAGGGGGAGGCGGTCTGCAGAGGCTGCAGCAGGTGCAAGAGGCCCGGGCAGAACGGGTTCACTCACGAAAGTGCAACAAGTTTACCAGCTAGGCGCGTCTGGTATGCAGGCTGGTGTCTGGCTCTGACCGGAGGAGACACTGGGGCTCGTTGTCCGGGGCTGCCGGGCAGCGAGCTCCTTCAGGTCCGGTGGAGACCTGCCAGCAGGAGCTTTGCTATTGTACATCGGGAGACGTTTGCATCTTTGCTGAAGGTATTGCACCCAGAAGCCCAAAGCAGCTGCAAGGAGAAAAACGGATTCCAAGAGAAATGATGTCGGATTATAAGAAACTATAAGGATCTGCAGGCTGTCACTGTCTCCAGGGTTCCCTTTGAACCTTCCAGTGACTTCAGAGGAGACAGGGGAGATGGGAAGAGGCCGCTGAACCCTTTAAGGACGAAGCTCACCCCGCGGTCTGATGTGTTTTCTGGAAGCCTGGCTGGGAAGCCGCGGGATGGATCCCATGTCCCAGGTCCCTGTCCCGCCCCGAGCTCGAAGAAGAGAAAGCTCGGAGAAATCTGATGACTCCACCTTGACCTAGCCACGTGATCTTGGGCGAACGACCCCGTTGCTCAGCACCTCAGCGTTCCCACCTGCACTGTGGGAGTCTCATGTCAAGAATAAGTGACATGGCCGAAACCAGCTTGGCTCAATGGATAGAGCGTCGGCTTGGGGACTGAAGGGACCTGGGTTCGATTCCGGTCAAGGGCATGTACCTTGGTTGCGGGCACATCCCCAGTAGGGGGTGTGCAAGAGGATGCTTATCGATGACTCTCTCTCATTGATGTTTCTAGCTCTCTACCTCTCTCCCTTCCTCTCTGTACAAAATCAATAAAATATATTAAATAATAAAAAAAAGAATAAGTGACATGGTCTTGGCTGGAGTGGCTCAGTGGGTTGGGGGGGCATCATCCATCCCATACACCAAAAGGTGGCAGGTTTTATTCCTGGTCAAGGCACATACCCACCCACCCAGGTTGTAGGTTCGATGTCGGTCTGGATGCAAGCAATGGGCAACTAATAGATGTTTCTCTCACACACATCAATGTTTCTCTCTCTCTCTTGCCTCTTTCTCTCTAAAGTCAATGAAAAACATATCATTGAATGAAGATTAAATATATATATATACATATATATATATGTATATATATATGTATGTATATATATATATATATATATATATATATATATAGAGAGAGAGAGAGAGAGAGAGAGAGAGAGAGAGAGAGAGAAACATATTTGGCACACGGCCTGGCACAGAGCGAAAGCTCACTGAATGACAATGTGCTGTTAACTTTTTAATCAGAAAAAGTGAACTGACATCCAGAAACTAAAGAAAGAGGAAGATGCAACGATCAGCACTTACAATGAGGAAACTTTTCATTTGGAACTTCTGCAGAAAACACGTCGGAAGGGTGTGTGGCTGAGAGAGGATATTTGACTAAGGGCTGGAAGTTAGTTCAGCTTTCGCGGAAGGATTGCTAATGATGGCCTTCTACCCTAAAAGCACTGGGTAAAGAAATGCTTGGAAGGGGTGGGAAAAACTGAGGCAGCTGCATGGAACAGGGATGCTTCATACCCCAAGAATGCATGGGGTATGCACCCCACCCCCCCACCCCGGAAGGCCTGTCAGTCCCGCCATTTGTGGCAGGGAGGAGGAAGGAAAGAGAAAAGCATGCTAGGGCGGGAGCGGAGCGGGAAGGAGCCCTGAGAAAAGGGGAAGGAAGATGTTGGGAGCGGTTTGGTTTGCTCTGCGGAGCGCTGGGAGGAGGGAGAACTGAGCTCATGGCTGCCCTGGCTCAGGTCTGCCCTGGGAGTGGGTCCGACCAGGATAACCCAGGGCCTACTGTGTGCGCTCTACAGCCAGGTCCCTGAGGGCGGGTGGATCTATGCACAGGCCCAGCCCTGGTCATGCTCACCCATCTACATCCGCCTGAGTAGCGCCCCCAGAATTGATGTCCCCCCGGAACCTCAGAATGTGGCCTTGTCTGGACATGGGTGTTTGCAGATGGAGTGAGGTCACATTGGTTGAGAGTGGCTCCAACGTCCAGTGACTGGTGTCCTCACCGTGAGAGGAGAGGAGAACCAGAACACCATGCAAATATAGAGGAGAGAGCCATGTGAAGAGAAGGGCGGAGACTGGGGTGATGCATGGACCCCTCAAAGAGCTCCAAGGACTCCGGCCCGGGCCCCCACCAGAGGCTTAAAGAGGCAGAGCAGGGTCCACCTGAGCCTCTTGAGGGAGCGTGGCCCTGCCCGCACCTCTGAGAATAGATTCCTGTAGTCATAAGCCACCAGCGTGGGGTGATCTGTTAGGGGACCCCGGGGAAAGCAATCTACCACCTTAAGAGAAAAAGGGGGTGCAGACACCCCTCAGTGAACAGGAACCTGTGCATGTAGGAATCCCGTCCTCACGTGTGCATTCTGGGTAACTGAGGGCTAGTCTCTGTTACCATGGGAACTGACTACACACGCACACACACACACACACACACACACACACACCACACCTGGTAAAGCCCAAAGGGCTCATACGCAGGAGCAAATGAGGAAAGAGCAGCACACGGTGAGGAGCAGGAGGCTCTAGGCTGCAGAGCTGGCTGGCTGCCCGGGACTGGGAAAGGCTTCTCGGAATAAGCAAGAGCTGGTGCAGGTTTGAAAGATGGGAAGGTCACAGCCTCTCAGGAGAGTCACCCCGGCAGAGGTTAGGTGCCTCCTTCCTCCCCCTTCCTTCCTTCCTTCCTTCCTTCCTTCCTTCCTTCCTTCCTTCCTTCCTTCCTTTCTTCCTCTCTTCCTCCCTCCCTCCCTTCCTTCCTTCCTTCTTTCCTTCCAGGGTTCCAATCCTAACTCCCCTTTTCTTTGCTCTGAGACCTTTTCTGCCTGAGGCTAAGGTTGCTCACCTGTGACCTGGGGCCGCTACATCCCGGGGTGCCCGGGACTCCCAGGCCCAATCCTCCACAGCAGCCCAGAGCCCCCTTCTTTCTCCTGGTTTGTATTCAAACACAAACACCCCAACCCAGCCCGTCTGACTCAGTCACTGAGCACCGCTCTAGGAACCAGGAGGTCAAGGTTCGATTCCTGGTCAGGGCACATGCCTGGGCTGCGGGCTCCATCCCCAGTAGAGGGTGTGCAGGAGGCAGGGGATCGGTGATTCTCATCGTGGATGTTTCTATCTCTCTATCCCTCTCTCTTCCTCTTTCTGAAAAAAAAAAACAAATAAAAACAAAACAAAACAAAAAAAACAAACATTAAAAAAAAGTTTAAAAAAAAAAAAAGCAAGCAAACATTGGGATGGGTTTATTTATTTTCTACTTTCCAAACACAAAATGATATCCTTTTCAAACAACAATTTCCCTAAAAATGCCGCTTCCCACCTCTGCTATGTCGGGGGAGGGTCTCTGATTGAGAGCCACGTGAACGGGCCATCTCTGGACAGTTCCGCCTGGAGCTTTAGAGCGAAGCCCCTGGAGTTGGACCAAACTGGGTTTATACCTGAGCCCACCACCACTGGCTGTGTGACCTTGACAACTCACTCACCACACCCACGCCCCACCTCCGAGAGCCCACTTCATACTTCATGCCTACCCCAGAGTTACTGAGATGGTTAAATGTATAGGTATTACCCTTAGAACAGCCCCTATCCCAAAGTAATGATTTCTTCAGTGGAGTTGTTTAAAAAAAAAATAGCTAAGAGTTACCTGTAAGCTGTGCAGAGTTGATTTGGGTTCGCTAGAAGGACGTACACAGAGTGGAGACAGCGGTATCCATCATTGGCTAGCCACTGGTGACCCAGTGGTCGGCAAACTCATTAGTCCACAGAGCCAAAAATGAATAGCACACGATTGAAATTTATTTGGAGAGCCACATTGCTTAAACTTAAACTTCTTCTAACGCCACTTTTTCAACATACTCTCCCAGGCCGTGATATTTTGTGGAAGAGCCACAATCAAGAAGCCAAAGAGCCTCATGTGGCTCTCAAGCCGCAGTTTGCTGACCATGGCACTGGTCGGTGGGCCTGAGCCCCGTCCAAATGATCCCTGATTGTAGATCATCAAAGAGCAAAATATACAGCAGGTGGGACCAGGAGACACAACTCCGATGTTACCGCCAAGGGTTTGATTGCACTGACACCCTGTTTTGGCTTTTGGTTTCCCGTCTCTTTGCTGTTTGGAATGGATAGGGTGTTGCTGTCTTGCCCCAGAGCACAGCAGTGTGACTTTGTGCGACAAACTTAAAGAATGGTCCCTCAGCCAGGGCTTCTTAGTTGCAAGAAACAGAAATGCCTGCAGACGATTTAATCCTAGAATTTTCCAGGGCCCCGGAGAGCTCCCCGAGCCGATGGCGACCTGGGAGGCCAGGGTGAGACAGGCTTGACACAGCTAGTCAAGTGTCTGGAGAGCCTGCCACTCCGTCTCTGCAGGGACAGTGACGAGAAAGAACGTGCTTGCCAGGTTAAGCTCAAAGTCCCAGAAGAAAAATTAGCTTCGTCTCCCTGGGGCGTCTCCACGGCTAAAAGGGGGTCTTAGGACCACTCAGACCACCCACAGTGGTTAATAGAAAATGCCAGAAGGAGGTGGGGTGCATGAGCCACAGGAGAAAAAGATGCCTGCAGCCCCGAAGCCTCTTTTGTTGTTAATCCTCATCCGATGATATTTTTCCATTGATTTTTATAGTAAATAAGAGGGAGGGGGACAGAGAGAAACATTGCTGTGTGTTGATTTGGTTGACTCTGCACATGCCCCAAGCAGGGCTGGCAACTGAGGTACATAGGAAACCGAACCCAGGATTCTTCAGTCCGTGGGCCAATGCTCTATCCACTGAGCCAAACAAGCCAGGCCTCAGGGACGCTTTCCACGTGAGCCTGAGAATCTCCAATGACTATCCTCACCTGCTCCCGAGCGTCCGCGTGCTCCGTCCACAGCCCTTCCCCAGCCTGGACTTGGCATTTTCACCTGAAATAAAGATATATTTTCAAAGTAACACGCCATACATCTTACATTTGCACAAGACTACGTGTCCTATTTATTCAATTAAAAAAAAAATTTTTTTTAATGTTAGACTGGCACAGGTCATGGTTTTTCAGGCTTCAGAGTGTCCTAAAGGATCTCAGCGATCTGATGGGGCAGGCGAGGGGTGGTGGAAAATGCTGGGTAAATGTTAGTGCTGCTAGGATTAGTGTTGCTGTTCTCACTGTCTCTCCGTTGGAGAGGACATAGTACTTATAATGACCTGGTCTGGCCCATCCCGATCCATGGGAACACAGTGGGCACAGGCAATGGCAGCTCAGAGTCTGGGGTCCTAGCACCACGTACCATGACTGTTTAAAAAAAAAAAAAGTGTTTTTATTGATTTTAGAGAGAGAGATTGAGAGATAAACATCAATGTGAGAAACATCAAACCGCTGTCCTCGGCACACACCTCAATGGGGGATCGAGCCCACAACCTCGGCATGTGCCCTGATTCAGAATTGAACCTGTGACCCTTCGGTACAAGGGCCGGCCCTCTAACCATTGAGCCACACCAGCTAGTTCCGTACCACGACTTTTGGCTTAACCATAGCCCAAGTTTGTTGGGATAGTGCCACCATGATGGGAGGATCCGGACAAACAGGTAGGACTGATGTAACCTTCCCCACCGCAGAGTCTGTCCTTAGCAAATAAATAGTCCGAACCCCTTTCTTGAGGCCCCTGGGTGGTCTGCATGAGGCCCACCCCACCCCAAGGATGTTCTTTTCTTTGCCTACCCGCTCCTTCCATTCCGGTTTGCTGTGGTTCCCGAGGTCATCCTCTCTCCTTCCTCACAGGCTATTCGGCCTGAGTCAGTCTCCACCTCTGGGCTGAACTCCTCCCTGACCCCCGGGCTGTGAGATGACCCTGTAAGATCATGCTTCCTCACCCCAAGGATTTACTTAATTATTTGCATAAATGCTTTTCCAATGTCACTAGGGAAACTGGAGGGACAAGACCTGTGAGTCAGCAGGAGCCAATGTGTGGAGGACCTTGGAGATATACAATGGCCTTGAGCCCTAGCTGGTTTTGCTCAATGGTTAGAGCATTGGCCTGTGGACTGAAGGGTTTTGTATTAGATTCCAGTCTAGGTTACTGCAGGAGGCAACCAATTGATGTGTCCCTCTCTCACATCTCTCTCTCTCCCTCTCTCCCTCTCTCTCTCTCTCTCTCCCCCTTCTACTCTCAATGGAGAATATCCTAAGGCAATGATCAGCAAACTGCAGCTCTGGAGCCACGGTTTGCCACTCTGTTGACTAATGAGTTTGCCGACCACTGACCAAGACTCTCAATTACAATAATTACAGGCTGTTGTTGTTCTTTGTGATTAAGCCCCTATCCCAGTGGTCGGCAAACTCCTTAGTCAACAGAGTGGCAAACCGAGGCTCGAGGCTCGAGAACTGCACTTTGCCGACCTCTGTCCTAGGGTAAGGATGGCTGGCTGGATGAATGAATGAATAAAATGGCCTTGGACTTCATCTGCAGGCACAGGACCGGTGAAAGGCTTTAAGCAGGGGAGGGCACACTCACATTTATGACTCAGAGAGCAGTGGTTTCTGAACTTTTCAAGCTCTAGAGGGCTTGTTCAGACCGTTTCCTGGGGCCCACCTCCCGAAATTCTAATTCAGAGGGACCTCAGTAGCCCCCCTTCCCTGCAGAGGCCGTGTCCTAAGAGCTCCAGGGGGAGTCTGGAACCTCAGATGGTACTGAACTTTCACCTTCTCACTGAGAGGAAGCACTTACGGCTTCTCCTGGGCGGAGCTGAATTCCCAGCATCACTTCTCTGGTGGGATGAAGTGAAGACAGGGTGACCTGAACTCCAGTATTCACACAATGACGGTCACACAATGACAGTCACACAATGTCGGTCCATCTGATGGCCCAGCCGGCTATTCAGTGACTAACAGGTGGGGATGGACTGGAAACAGGGATGAGTCATGCCCCCGGAGGGACAGGGGGAGATGCTATCATGCCAGTGAGGACGGAGCACCATGTAAAACTTATGAATTGTTGACTTCTGGAATGTTTCATTTGTTGTTTCGGAAACCATGGAAACCGAAACGGCAGGTGGCTGCCTACGTTTGTGTCTGCGACAAATTCACAGGTGATGTCCACGCTGCGGTGAAGGTATGGCAGGAAGGGGGATTGCTGAGGCAGCGTTTCAAGCGAGGGGCTGAATGAGAGAGGGGCAGTCCTGGTGGATGGGGCTGCCCTCTCAGTGGGGAGTGGCCAAGAAAATGCTGCCATATTGCTTAGGCCAGTGGTCGGCAAACTCATTAGTCCACAGAGCCAATTATCAACAGGACAACGATGGACATTTCTTCTGAGAGCCACATTTTTTAAACTTAAACTTCTTCTAATGCCACTTCTTCCACATAGACTCTCCCAGGCTGTGGTATTTTGTGGAAGAACCACACTCAAGGGGCCAAAGAGCCGCATGTGGCTCTCGAACCACAAACGGGCTTGGGCCAATGCATCCCTCTGCGCACTTCCTGTGGCTCCTCTTGCTGCCTTGGACACCTCCGATAGAAGGCCTTCCTCTGGGTCACCACGTCCTCCTAGCTTCCCTCCATCCCCCTGATGAGGTCTGCCCCTTTGCTCCTCCACCAGCATTGCCTGAGTGCTGACTTTGATTCATTTTCGGGGTCGGGGGTCTTCAGCAGTTCTCAGAGCTGCCACCCTCCCCTGCCACGTAGGAAACACTCAACGTGTTTGTCGGAGTGTAAGTGCTGGTCCTTCTCCGTTCTCTCGCAGTCCACAGGGCTAGGACCTTACCCCATCGCCTTGATCTTAACAATGTCTCCCCACACCCAGCACGGCGTGGGGCACACAGTAGGTCTTCAATAACTATTTATGAGCAGCTGGGTAATCATTCCTCACTGGGTGGCCAGCTCTGTGAAGGCAGGCGAATGACTTAATCTCTCCAAGCTTCACTCTCTTTCTGTGAACCCTGGGATTAGAAACAGCCTCTCCCTCCTAAGAGATGCTTTGGGAATAAAAAATACGATAATGCACGTGAAGTGTTTAGCACACAGGAAACCTTAACTGCCTTCATTGTGGCTTTGATTGTGGGTCCTTGTGTGACTTCAGGGGAGCTGTTGAACTTGCCTAAACTTCAGTGCTGCCACATTCAACAATCACTCCCCCGCTGGGCTGCCGGGAGGGTCTGGCAGATAGTGAGTGTGTAATAAAGGCTAATTGTCTCTCCCCTAGCTCTCTCTGTCTCCCCACCCCCACCACCCCCCCACCCCTGACCGCACTGGAGTGTTTCATCCCCAGAGGGGCTGAGGGGGTGACAATGGGTAGAAAGTGTGGGGAATGGTGGCTGAGCTCTCAGGCATTGTTTCGAAACAAAGAACATTCCTTTTAACCTTAGGAGGATCTACATCCCATTAGCACTCGTTCTCTTCCACTGTGTCTTCCTGAAGAGATTAGCTTCAGCTAATATTGAAAGAAATACAATTAAGGACAAAGTGTGAAATCAACGCAGAGCCATGTAGAGTCACCTCAAACCAGTTTGGGAAAGCCTACCATTCCTGGATATTGCCTCTAAATTTGGAACCAGTCTGAATTCTCCCCCGAAGGGTCTAGAATAAAGATTCCTGCCTCAGCCTTCCTGGTGGGTGGTAGTCTTTTTAGTTTTAGTTTATTTTTTTTCTCAGTGGCTCCCTGTTCTCCTCCTGTGAGCCAGTTTCTACCCTTCTCCTTTGAAATAGGCCTGTCATGGTCCATACCCTTAAAGAGGAAGCCTTTTTTGTTTTTGTTTTTGTTTTTAAAATATATTTTATTGATTTTGTATAGAGGAAGGGAGAGAGAGAGAGAGTTAGAAACATCAATGAGAGAGAGTCATCGATCAGCTGCCTCTTGAACACCCCCTACTGGGGATGTGCCCGCAACCAAGGTACATGCCCTTGACCGGAATCGAACCCGGGACCCTTCAGTCCCCAAGCCGACGCTCTATCCGTTGTGCCAAACCGATCTCAGCAGGAAGCCTTTTTTGTAAAGCTACCAGTGCAATGGTAGATGGCGTTGGGGGACACCCGTCAGCACTCTCTGACCTCAGCGTTATTTATTGTTGGGAAGAAATGCTTTGAGAGTCCTTAGTGGGTATACTAAAAATTATCATAGACCCAGCCAGTCACAAGCTATGGCAAACCAACCACAGAAAACCCCCGAACACAACTTTTTTTTGTCCTCTTTCCCAAGTTCTGGGCCAATTTGTCTTAAAGACCAGCAGAGACGTGTAACTACTTACATATCCCAGCTGTGAGGCCAACGTATTAGAGCCGGAGTGTGGAAACCTTGTTCATTTAAACATTTGATTATTTTTATAATCTGGATCTCCTTGGTTGCTTCCAAATGGAAGCATAAAATAACGCTCTGTTCTAACCGGTTTGGCTCAGTGGGTGGAGCACTGGCCTGCGGACTGAAGGGTCCCGGGTTTGATTCCTGTCAAGGGCATGCACCTGGGTTGCAAACTTGATCCCTGGCCCTGATCAAGGTGAGTTAAGAGAAGCAATCAATTGATGTGTCTCTCTCACATCAATGTTCTCTCTCTCTCTCTCTCTCTCTCTCTCTCTCTCTCTCTCTCTCTCTCTCTCTCTTTCCCCTCCCTCCCCCTAAAAATCAATGGAAAAATATCCTTGGGTGAGGATTAACAACAACAAAAATAACACTTCCTTCCTCTTTTACACATTTCATCCCTAAACAAAACCACGCTGGGAATCTCGTGGGATGGCCATTAATTCCTGCAGCGTCCTAGGGAAAAGCCAACGGTCAGCATTAGCTTACTCTTTCTGGTGTATTCCAAACAATGGCAAGCTCCTCCCTTCCCTCACCATTTCTTGATCTTTTGTTTAATCTATAAAATAGATCCCACAATGGCACAACTCTCTAGATTGGCTCAGAGGACCCATGTGTGTCAGGGTCAAGATCTGCCTGACTTTATGGAAAGACCGCCCCCCTGACTTCCTAACCCTAGGACGTGAGCCCTAGTTCCCCTGCCGCCCCCAAGGCCCAGCTCTGCACCCCTGAAGTTGAGAGAGGGTTTTCCTACTGAGGAGCACTCTGCTGGTCCCTGGGCTCGCCCGGGTTTAGTGACTCAGACTCACACCTTCTCCCTCAACTCACCTGGGTTCCCACGTGAGTCACTCCAGGGCCGCTGTCCAGCCGCAAAGGGGCAGAATGAACCGTTTAAGGTTGTAGTCTCTGCCCGACTCCCCCCCACCCCCGGCCATCCACCGAATTGTGACCTTTGAACCAGAATCCTGTGGATTCTATCTCCCTTCGAATTGAGGACACAGGGTGTGACAGCTTGCGGCGGTGAGAACCTGAAATAAAAGATCAAGAAAAAGACATTAAGGGCTGGATTAAATTATCCTAGGGGCCAGAGCCAAAGACGGTAATTAGCTATTGATGAATGGGTGGTGGTGGATTAAAATCCCAAAGAGGACGGGAATGTGAAGTTTCCTCTGAGGCCCAGACAATGAGATAATTAGAACGGGCGATAGCAGCTCCCATTTACCTGCTGGTACGTGGCCAGCGTCCAAGTTTCTGGTTTGGGCTGTGGGCATTCAAAGGCTTATAATTAATAATATCTGCAGTCAGAAGTGTCTTTTCATGTCCCGGTGACGAGCATGTGTCATGATTATCCGTGTGTGTGAAAGAGGTTGGGAGTCTCTCGTTTCCAAAATAATGACTCACACGACAAAGAGTAATTTTATTTTATGACCTGAACAGTAGCAGGGTCACACTGGCAGCTTCCCCGAGGCAACTGGTGAAATGGACCGTGAGTTCTGGACTTCTCCACGCCAAAGGAAAAAATTAAACAAAGGGCAGCAAAATAAACAAAACAAAACAAAACAAAACGGGAAGTGATGTCCGACAGGGTCTGTGTGTTGACACTGAAGACAGAATCCATTCCATGGGTGACTCCTGTCCTCCTGGGTGGCCCGTGTGCTCCTTCTGGCCTCTGGGAGAGTCTGTGAGGGGACCGTCTGGGTGTGAATCCTGGCAGTTCTACTCTTCATTATTGGTGGAACTTTGCAACACAGATCAGGATGGGGTGTGTGTGTGTGGGGGGGGGGGGGGTCTTCCTGTGCCTCAGTTTCCCCTTCTCATAGGGAAATCAGCGGTACTGCCTTCACAGAGCTGCTGTGGAGTTGTATAAGGAAAATGCTTAGCAGAATGCCTGGTGCACAAGTAGTCAAGTTTAGCTCTTACTTAGCAGTCCACCTGGCTGCCAACCACAAGCATTTTTTTTTTAGAAGGATTGATTTACTTATTTTTATTGATTTCAGAGAGGAAGGGGGAGATAGAAGCATTAATGATGAGAAGCATTGATTAGCTGCCTCCTGCATTCCCCTGGCCCACCCCCTTGCCTTGCGGATCGAGCCCACAGCCCAGGCATGTGCCCTTGACCGGAATTGAACCTGGAACCCTTCAGTCCGCAGGTTGACCATGCAGACAGCCTAAGCAACTAGGGCTACAAGCATTTCTGACCTCACACTTTAGGATGAGCTAAGGCGCCCGTCCAGTGATGAGTGGGACTTGGAAGTCGCCTTTTATATCCCTTGTGGCCACAGAGACCCTTTCCTGGCCTCCCTGAACCCCTATTGTCCCCACGCTTGGACAATGAAGGTGAATAACATGCCTCCCAGTGCTCCTCTGGGGCCTGCCATGGCCCATGCAGAGGGCCTGGCACCTGGTAGCAGTAGGCAAGCAGCACCATTTGGTTTCTATGCTCTCCCCCTTCCACTCTGCCATGGGGCAGGACCCCTGGGCTAGAATGGAACAGCGGGATGGCATGGGTTAATCAAAGTTAACAGGGATTCTTCCTAATCTTCCTCCCAACCCCCAGTCCTTACCTCACCCTGGTCTACTTAACTGTTCTCTTTAATCTCTCTAGCACCCCTTGGTCCCTAAGATCATCACTGGCTCACCAGCTCACGCCCTGCCCTTGCATTCTTTCAAGGATCAACTCTGGCCTTATCACCTACCTCAGGCAGCATCTCATAACCCTGCTAAGTTCAAGGCCTTAAAGGCCCCAGACCCCATTAACAAAGCCCGTGTCCCTTCTTGAGTCTTGTCTTCTCCCGTTTTTTTGTAAGCTCACTCCCTGAAGGGCCAGATTCCCTTCCGCCATCACTGATGACCAAGAGAACGATGAAAACAAGAAACAAAACACTCACAAACTTTAAAGATTTGGCTCATGATATATATTTGCATGATATTTTATTTTTTTCTAAAAACAATAAAAAAAAATCAACGATAAAAAGGAACATATATTTAAATAAAAAAAATTGTTTTATAATACATTTGTAATTTTGCATAAATGCTATAAACGTCTTATTAAAGTTATTTACATTAAATGATTGGGTGTATGTACATGGATAAAAACGGGGTAAACTTGAGATTAAAAAAAAAATTCTTAAATACAAATCTGTTAAAGGGGAAGAAAAAAAAAGAAAATCGATGGCAAGCATAAAAACTGTTCTTTTATGCCCAAAGTTCCATTTGAGGCAGTTTACATTATGGCTAAACCTTTCAGTCTGAAGACCCAGCCACGGTTGTGCGGTTTGCACTTGACCATGCAGTTGCAACGAGCTCACGTGTCCAATAACTTCTGCAAGGACACGGGGAGGAGCCTTCTCCCGTCCTTTTCCCTTCGAACCCCAGTCCCCTCCTCCCTCCCGGAGGTCAAGTTCTATGCACATGAGTTCCGCAGCTGCTCGAGTTTGTGTTTCAACTGTTCCCGCCGTTTCCGCAAGAAGTCCTTCTCAGACAGGAGCTTCTGCTCCTCGGCCTGGACCGCCAGGATGTAGGCCGTGGCTTTCTTGAGGATCACGACCTTGGGGGCCTTCTCGTTGTTTTCCAACTCGGGGATCTGGTCGCGCAGGGCGAAGAAGCTGCGCTTCAGCTCGTTCCTCCGCTGGCGCTCCAGGACGTTGTGCGTCCGCCGCTTGTCGTTCTCCTCCGTGTCCGAGGACCGGGGGCTGGCGCACCGGCGGTTGTTGCTGATCTGCTTGAGGACGCGGCCACTGTCCAACTTGGCCCTCTTGGCGGCCGGATAGTCCTTCCTGGTGGAGGGGGGCGCCGCGTAGTTGTGCTGGTGGGTGGACACGTGGCACCGCTTCAGCACCAGCGGGCTGTGGGGCGGCCTGCCGTGACCTCTGGAAGACGGGGACCCCGACTCCGACCTTCTGGCCGAGGGCTGCCTCTTTTCCACAGAAACGACGTCGATCTCTTCCTCGTCTTCTTGCTCCTCCTCTGCAAGAAAGGACACAGAAGCCACTCGGTTAGCGACAGCATCTCCGTATTTCAGTGATGGACACAGAAGGCATTGATTGGGTGGGGAAGGACCAAAGGCGTCCCCGGAGAACCAACTAGCCAATCCTCCCCTCCCACGGAAGGCGGGAGGGAGGACAGCTGGGTTTATGGCACAGGTTAAGAAAATTACCATCCACCTAGGAGGCGGCCTGGGTGCCAATTCTTACCTAAGACTTAATGAGGCTCTGGACACACCCAGCGCCAAGCACATTCCCAAGCACCTCCTATTTTTAAGGGACTTTACTGAGCACGCACCCGTGTTGCAAAGGAGAGAGCTGCAAATCTCTAGGTGTGAACTTAGCAACTCCCTATTTTTACGGGAAGTTTGAAAAGAAAAAGGGGGAAAAAAAAAAAAGAAGCCTTGCAGCTTTGCCAAAAGCCCTAGGGGATGGGGGCAGGGAGAAAGTTCAATTTGGGAAAGGAGCTGCTTTTTAAAGGTTCAAACAAGAGGCAGCATCCAAGTCCTCAGCTCTTTGGCTCCTGGGCTCTGAGGCACTTTCACTCCTCTGCAGCCCCAGGTGGGAGACTTGCCCGCAGGCCTGGGCCCACCGCCCCTCTCCCGGCTCCCCGCTCCCCGGATCCGCAGGCCATCACATTCCAGCACTTCCCGAAAGGGAGCAGAGGCCATTCTTTCCCTCTCAAAGACATCAATCCTCTTAATCTCATTCACACTTCCCCCTTCTCCCCACCCCCCTCCCCGGGGCAATTAAAATGCTTAAGAAAGGTAAGAGGGAGTGGATTGAGTTGCAAGATAAACCAGGAAGATTTAAAATCCCAATGAAATTCCTGAGGGGTGGGAGGGGAGGGGAGGGGAGGGGCTGGCCACTAGGGCGGTCTGAGGAGCTGGAAGGGGAAGGGGCGAGAAGGGAGGGGGAGGGAACAGGAAAGCCCAGTGCTTCTGGGATGATGGAGCTCCCAGAACTGCCATTGAAGACAGCCGGACGCCCCCTCCCCCAATCCCTCCCCCTCTGTCAGGCTGCAGGGCCCCCCCTCACCGGAGTCGCTGCTGGTGGTGGGCGGGGTCTCCTCGTGGAGCGCCAGGGGCTCGGGGCTGGCCCGCGGGGAGGAGTCGGTGGAGGAGAGCAGAGAGTCCGAGGACGGGGAGAAGGCGGAGGAGTCCGGGGAGGCGCAGGGCTTGGGCGAGCTGCCGTCGTGCAGCGGGTAGGGGAAGACCACGGACGGGTCGATGCACTCGGAGGCGGCGGCGCTCAGGTCCTGCAGGTAGAGGCTGGAGGAGGAGCAGGCGCCCTGCCCGCGGGCGGGGCTCCGGCCGCCGATGCCGCCGCCGCCGTCCTTGCGCGCAGCCTGGTAGGAGGCCAGCTTCTCGGACACGAGCTTGGCGGCGGCCGAGAAGCCGCTCCACATGCAGTCCTGGATGATGATGTTCTTGATGAAGGTCTCGTCGTCCGGGTCGCAGATGAAGCTCTGGTTCACCATGTCCCCGCCCAGCAGCTCGGTCACCATCTCCAGCTGGTCGGCGGTGGAGAAGCTGCCGCCGCCGCCGCCGGCGTCCACCTCCCGCGGCGAGAAGGACGCGAAGGCCACGTAGGAGGGCGAGCAGAGGCCGGAGCGGCGGCTGGGCGACAGCGGCGGCGTGGGCAGCAGCTCGAACTTCTTCCAGATGTCCTCGCTGGGCGCGGGCGGCTGCAGCTCGCTCTGCTGCTGCTGGTGGTAGAAGTTCTCCTCCTCGTCGCAGAAGAAGTAGGGCTGCATCGAGTCGTAGTCCAGGTCGTAGTTCCTGTTGGCGGCGAAGCTGACGTTGAGGGGCATCGCGGCGGCCTGCACACAAAGGGGGGCCGATCTTGAGTTAAAGGGAGGCGTCTAGGCGGGGGCCTCACTCACCCCCCGGGTGCAGTGCGCGCCACAACCATGAACCATCCATTCCCCTTCCAGCGCGATCCCCCCCCAAAACCGGCTGGTGGCGGGAGCGGCGCGGGGGTCGGAGGTCAAAGGAGCGCCCTTGCACCCCCTCCGGGAGACACCCCCTATTTGGGGAGCCAGCCGCGGGGTGCCACCGGGACTTTTGTTCCCCGGGAGCCCTGCGCGCCCAGCCCGGGGTCCGGCGCCGCAGCGGAGAGCAATGGACACGGGCTCCGGCCCCGGGAAGGGGCCGGGGGAGGCGGCGGCGGGGAACGCACTGTGCCCAAACCCCAAAAGTTTTGGGGCACCTGGAGGAGGCGGCGAGGGGCGCTGCGGCGGCGGGAGCGGGCGCCTCCGCCCCTCCCAGCCTCCCTCTCCTCCTCCTCCTCCATCCCACCCCCAGCGCCCTCCTCCCTCCCTCCTCTGCCAGCTTTTCTTCTCTTCCCTCGCCGCCGGCTGGTGCGGCGAGCTCCGCCGGGGCTTTAACACCCCCCCGCCCCCCAATAAATAAAAGGGGTGCATTGGAGAATACCAGAGGCGCCTCCCTTCAACGCCCCATACGGCCACGCAACTGCGCCAGCGACCCCGCGGCGATCCCGCGCCCGGAGCGGGGCGCCCTCCCTCCCCTCCCCTCCCGCCGCCCGGGGAGCAGCTGTTCGGGGAGAGCCCGGCTCCGCGGCCCCCTGCGTCTCCGGGGCGCGGGGACCCCGGCCGGGGAGCCCCGGCTGGGTGCGGAGCTTTGCCCCCCGTTTTCTAAGTCAATGCGTCCTGGAGAACCGGACCCGTCCCTGCCCCCGAGCCTCCTTCCCTCCCCGCCGCCCGCGCCTCCCCAACCCCGAGTCCGAACAGCCGGGCAGGCACGCCAGGACATTTCATTTTATTCTTTTTAGGAGCCCAATGCCCACTTAGGAGAAGGGGCGGGGGCGGATCGGGAACGCCGGGGGGACCGGCGGGCTGGACGCGCCGCAGTGGCTGGGGCTGTCAGAAACGCAGTGAAAAAAAAAGCCGAAATTTAAATGCCCTTTCGGAGCCGGGGCCGTCAGCGGCTGCGGCGCTCTCTCCCGAGCATACAGAAGGAGAGCAATCCTCCCTCCAAGGAGCTCAGGATGCAAAGGGCTTTCTGCGCTCCACGAAGCACAGCGGCCCCCCACAACCCCCCCCAAAAAAACACACCCCAAAGCAATGAATGCAATAAAAGCAGCAATGTCCAGCCCGCTGGGCTCTGCGTCAATATCCATAGGCGAAAACCCCCAAAGGCTCAAACACAAACACAAAAAGACGCACACCCGTTTTCCCTCTGCTTCCCATCCTCCCCATCTTGACAACTCACTGTATGTACCCCACATCCAGTTCGCCTTCGGTCCCCACCCCACCCCGACCTGCCACCCACCACCACTCCGAGAGAAAGTGTCCATCACCCCGGAACGGGAGAGAAGAGACAGCCCAGAAAACTCGGGTCGTGGACGCATCCCATCCATAAAGCGGTCAGGAAAAAGAAAGAAATTCATTAAAAAAGACAGGTCGATCCGAGGGCTTACCGGGTTTGCCACCCTCCGGAGGAGATCCAGGTTCCCACCGGGGGCCAGGAGCGCCCTTCAGGGAAGCGGGGCGCAGGCGGCGGCCCGGAGAAGGGTCCCTCCAAATAGAAGAAGGTCCCCGGCTCCTGGGAGAGCCGGCTGCGTCCTCTCGCCGGGCTGTTGTAAGTTCCAGGGGAAAGCGCCCGCCCGCGGCGATCGGCAAAGTTTTCGTGGCTGTGGCGGAGGGCTGCGGGTCTCTCCGGTAGGCAGGGGTCGGCGGGCCGGGTGGGGAGGAGGAGGTGAAGCCCGGCTTTCCCTCCGATCTCAGCCCCGGGCGCCCGGAGGGAGCGCGCTCTGACGCTCGGCTTCGCTGGGTGCCCCTCCGGCTGCTGGCGCGCCCGCTCGCTCCCTCTGCCTCTCGCTGGGATTACTACAGCGAGTCCTCCGCTGAGCAGGCTCTTTTATAATGGGGGTTTCGATCCCTCCCAGTCCTTTTTCCCGCCAAGCCTCGGAGTAGCCCTGCCCTTGCCGAGGCGGCGGGGAGGGAGGCAGGGAGGCAGGCGGCCGGGGACCGGGAGCCGCGGCGGCTGCGGCGGCGCGAGGAGCGCAGCCGGGGGCTCTCGGCGGGGCAGACCCTCGCCTATAAAGGGCCGGTGGGCGGGGACTCGCGAGCGAGGATCTTTTTCCCCCTCTCCCCCCTCCCCAGCTTTGGGAATCCGGGAGGGGCGATGGTGCGGAGGAAGGAGGGCTGGGGAGGAGACTGAGCTGGAAGCCCGGCGCTCGGGTGCGCGCAGGGATCGGATGTGGATAGATGAGGTCTCTGCAGGCATTCGCCCGGCGCGCCTTCCATTTTCAGACCCGCTCGCTCCCTTTCTCGGCGGCTCCTCGGGTTGGACCGGCCGCTCCCCCGGCCCACGAGCTCCCATCCTCCCGGGCCGAACAGCCAAGCTCCCGACCCCGGGAACCCAGCGGGCGCCCACCGCCCCGGCCCCGGCCCCGGCAGGCGCGTCCCCGCGGCTGGGAAAGGGCAGCTCTTGGGATAAGTCCTGCGAAGGGAGGACGAGAGAAAGGGTGTCCCTGGGTGCGCGCGGCGTGGGTGCGAGGTGTCAGTGTCCACGGGGCCAGGCGATAGGGGACAGAGGGAGGAAAAAGGATGGATGCCCGGGATCGTGAAAATTCCCCCGCAGCGCACTGCCACGTCTGCTGGGAGCGCGCGTTAGGGACAGATGCCCATTGCCTTGGGGGGCGGAGGGGGTATGCCTTCTGTGTGGACAGCACTCTCTGTTGGCTGCCTTCTCCACCAGCATGAGTGTCTCCCACCGCCCCCCGGCACCCCCGTGCCCCTCGGAGTTGCAATGCCGCAGCCAGGCTTCAGGAAAATCCCATTGGCGCCCGTGGCTCCGGCTCCCAGCACCGGTCCAGGGCAGGGCTCCCAGGTTTGGGGGAAATCAGAGGCGCCAGACGGGAGAATAGTGGGGAGGGGTGGCCAGAGCCGCGAGACCGGACCCCCCAGAAGGGAAAGGGGGGTTGGGGAGGAGAGGCGAGCTCGCGGACCCTGCCTGGGGTACCAGGAGAGAGACTCCAGGGAGGGAAACCGTTAACTCTTTCCTCCTTGGACCAACCGGACGTGTAACTTCCTTCCCGAGCCTCCGGTGCCCTTTATTATTGGGATCCTGATCGCCCAAGAAATAATGCATTGGTTCTGATCAGAGGAGAGGAGCCCAGTGTCCCTCCCCTGCCCTTCGGGGGGGGGGGGGGGCGGCTGAGCCCATTAAAAATTGGCCGAATTTCAGGCAGGAGTCGTTTCCTAGTTCAGTGACCCCACATTTTCTGTTCTGCATGCCTTAGTGAAAGTTCGCATGCACAACCCGCGTACATCTACCGTATGTACATTTCACGCACAATTCGACCCTGAACAAAACGCGACATACAATTTGTTCTCTGTCTGAACGGATCTGTATTTAATATTTAATGCACCTTGGCTCCGAATTTGCGATTTGGCACTATTTCATCCCCCCCCCCCCCCCTTTACCAAAAAAAGGCATTTTAAGTAAACTTTTCCACCTCTCACCCCACCTGCCCCCTTCCATTCCAAAACAGAAAGAAAAAAAAATTCGGAGGGGGGTCGCCCGCACGGCGTGTTTGCATTCAAGGTAAATTATTAGCCATTGAGCTCGCAGCTCCGCGTTTGATTGTTGAATGAGTAGCCACTTCCTCCAAATCAGGCGCTCAGCACAATTCGGCTTTAAGGATTGCAAATTGCTCCAGCCTTTGCCGCAAACGCCGGGAGCGACCAATCCCCGGCGGTGGTTTTGCTGCAAAGTATTTCCCCGCCCCCCTCCTCCCCTCCCCCCTTCCCCCCCCCTCTCCCGCCTGCCCTGAAGCTTGGGTTTGCGAAAGTTAACGTAAGTGTGCCCTCTACTGGCCACTGAGATCACCGCGCCAGGCTGACCGCTTCGGGCTGGGGGTGAGGGTGGGGGTGGGGATGGGGGTGGGGACAGGGGCATCCGAAGCTCAAGGTTTGGGGTTGGTGGTCGGGGGGAGGCTCCTGAGGCTCCTGAACATCAGTTTGCAGACAGCTCCTCAGAATTCCTGCAGTCGGGCTGCCGAGGGGCGGGAGGAAGAGGGATTCCTGCAGGGAAAAGCGCTTCCAATGGGGCTTTTAACCACACCAGCGGGTAAAAATGAACCCATCACTCCTTACTGACCATGAACATGACCCTATGGAGAACTGATGCTATTTATGGGAAACGTGAAGTAATGAACGATTAGGGGTGAGGATCCAGCAGACTTCTAACTCGGGGAAGCGAACTTGAGCCCATCATCTTCCAACTCCCAAGTTTGAAAGCAAGGCACTGGACTGATTGGGGGAGGGGAGGCCCCCTGGGCCCGGATGGGAATTTGGTTTTGCATACGATTGCTTTTTTAATTAATTTATTTTTTAATGGGGCTGATGAGCGGTAGAGAGCTAGATATTTTCATAGTGATGGGGAAGGAACATTTGAGATGCCACTGGAAAAAAAGTGTGAAGGACCATTTTAATTGAGAGGAAGTTTTTTTTACTTAAAAGACAGGGCAATGCAGGTGGAAATAAAAGTGGAAGGACTGCACACTGTTTGCTCAGTAGGTGTGAATAGTGCCAGGGCGCCTCTATGGTGAGGCGGGTGTCTGCTCATGGAGACAGCCCCTCAGGAAATCTGGGCAACAGGGATCCTTCCCGGAAGAGGCCTCTTGGGGTGCTTCCTCGGGAATGTGGCACCTTGGGCATGGCTCTGCTGGAGGCTGGAGGGCTGCCCCCCACAGGGACAAAAGCACAAAGGAAAACGCCCCCAAACCAGCGGCGGCCACCCACCACCGAGATCGCGTGGCTTGACCTGGGAGGGGAGTGTTAGGAAATTGCTAAAAATGGCAGGTGGGAATACGAAAGGAAGTGAGCCTGCTGGGGACTTGTGAACCGCAGGAGACAGCCAGCGTGTGGATTCAGGACTCTACCTCCCTCATTTTCCACCTGGCAGGCTGGTGGTGGGCTGGTGGTGGGCTGG
This sequence comes from Pipistrellus hanaki, assembly GCF_964339955.1. Taxonomy (NCBI): domain Eukaryota; kingdom Metazoa; phylum Chordata; class Mammalia; order Chiroptera; family Vespertilionidae; genus Pipistrellus; species Pipistrellus hanaki. Next base: position 44,869,303 of record NC_140519.1, on the reverse strand, counting down.
CATTACTTTGAAGTCACAGCTTGGGGTGTTCTGTGCTCCCAAACAAGGGAGGAGGAAACGGAAAGTCAGATCACAACCAAGTTAAGGGACTTCTCTTTCTTTCTTCCTCCCTCCCTTCCCTCCCTACTTCCCACCTTCTTTCCCTCCCTCCCTCCCTCCCTTTCACCCACTTTCCCTCCCTCCCCCCTCCCTCCCTCCCTCCCTCCTTCCTTTCTTCTATCCTTCCCTCCCTCCCTTCCTTAAGGAGTTTTAAAGAACCATTTGTCTTAGAATAGACATTTGCTGAGTTAGGAAATGGCTGAGGTGATTACAACTAATAATGTTTGAGATGACCAAAGTGACCCAGAGTCACTGTAAAGGCAAAGATGGAAAGAGAAGAAATAAAGGAAGAAAACTAGAAGACTGACCACCCAGTGATAGCTATTGGAATTTATCTTTTTATTTTATTTTATGTTTTTATGGATGTTTAGAGAGGATGGGAGAGGAATAGAGAGACAGAGACAGCGATGAGAGAGGAACATCATTGATCGGCTGCCTCCTGCACAGCTCCTACCTACTAGGGATTGAGCTAGCAACCCGGGCATTTGTCCTGACCGGGAATCAAACCTCTTGGTTGAGGGTGGACACTCAACTGCTGAGCCACACTGGTTGGGCTGGAATTGATCTTTCAAAGGAACTTTTTATAGGACAACCTCGGTCTTTCTCCTTTTTTGGAAGTCAGTGGACAGTGTCGATTGGCCGGGCATTCCTGGTTTGCTGGTCCTGGACACTCTTTTTTTTTTTTTTTTTTTTAATATATTTTATTGATTTTTGTACAGAGAGGAAGGGAGAGAGATAGAGAGCTAGAAACATCGATGAGAGAGAGTCATCGATCAGCTGCCTCTTGCACACCCCCTACTGGGGATATGCCCGCAACCAAGGTACATGCCCTTGACCAGAATCGAACCCGGGTCCCTTCAGTCCCCAAGCTGACGCTCTATCCATTGAGCCAAACCAGTCTTGGCCTGGACACTCTTTTAAAAAAATATATTTTATTGATTTTTTTACAGAGAGGAAGAGAGAGGGATAGAGAGTTAGAAAGGTCGATGAGAGAGAGTCATCGATCAGCTGCCTCTTGCACACCCCCCACTTTGGATGTGCCCGCAACTAAGGTACATGCCCTTGACAGGAATCTAACCTAGTGTCGACCCCGCAGGCTGACACTCTATCCACTGAGCCAAACCCGTTTCGGCGGTGCTGGACACTCCTGAGCCTTGTCTCTCCTTCCTGAGGGCTGCCAGGTTCAGAAGAGGCAAGTCTGAAGGGCAGTGCCAGCATCTCCCAGTGTGGGGAAGCCAGGTAAACAGCCTGTAAGGGTGCCTGATGGAAGACTGCCTCCAGGAGGGTACCCATAAGGCTCGTTCATCCTCACCACGCCATGTTCTCCCACAATCATGCCACTTTCACACGTAGGAAAAAAGAAATACAGAAAGAATGAGTAATTTGACCAAACTCTCTTCTTTCCAGAGGCATGAAAAGTGAGATTCAGAATATGTGACTTGTATAACCTATCGCCAGTCCTCCCCTTCTTTGAATATCTCTTCCCCCACCTTCCAGAAAGTTCCCCACTGAGTTGATCTTGGGCAGATAACAGCAGTGACTGATATGGGAAGAAACTGATCAAAAAGCTAGCTCCAACTTGGGGCCCTGTTATTTGAAATCCCCTTCAAGTCTGTGGAGGAAGGCAGGCGAGGGAGAAGAATGATAAATGCGTATCTCCCGTGGAAACCTCATTTGGAAAGAAGGGCTGGGAGATTAAAAACCAGGGGATGTGAAAGGAAGGGAAGTTTGCACAAGCATTTCAATGCCAACCACGTGCCCCAGTGCGAGGAGCCCAGGGAAGCTCTTCAACAGAGAAGAAAGGAAAATCCGGCATCGTTAATTCCTAGGAGTGAAGCAAGTCTGAGAGCATTTTTAAAAATTGCATCTATTTAGGACATTGCCACCCACCCCCTTGCTTCTAGCATGGTGCAAACATTAAAGCAGCTAAGAAGGAAAAATATTAAAAATTTCCCCCCTAAAATATATTTTTATTGATTTCAGAGAGGAACGAGGAGGGAGAGAGGGAGAGAAACATCAATGATGAGAGAGAATCATTGATTGCCTCCTGCGTGGCTCCCAGGCATGTGTCCCTGACCAGAACCAAACCCCGGACCCTCCGGTCCACAGGCCGGTGCTCTCTCCACTGAGTCAAACTGGCCAGGGCGTGCCCCTTCTTGATTTGTCCAAGAACCACCTTTCCTCTGAGACCCAGCTAACGCCCCATTTTCTCTGTGGAGCCTTCCCTCGCTGCCCTGGCACAGGACCATCTTACAGAATGGAGAAAGCTTAGAGCCTTGAAGCAGTTTAGAGCCAAAGGCATCTAACAAAGCTGCTCTGAAGCATGAACATTTGTTCTGACAGCGGGACCAAGAGGATCCCGGCTACAATGGACTAACCGTGACCTTTTCTAGCCATCGGAGAAGGAGCCCTCTTTCCCCTTCTCTGCAGAGTATAATCACCACAAGGGCAGGGAACAAGTCTGGCTCATAGTACTTGCTCAATTAATCCTTTCCTGTCCACACTCCACGGGGCAGGAGAACTAAGTCAGGGGGCAGACCTGCTCAGTGACTGCTTGGCTTATCTCAGAATCTTGCACGTGCGCAGGGGATGGGGAATCAGCTTGCCTCGGGGCCTATTCTGCCACCACCACTTGCAAAATCAGGTAAGTCACATTAGCTCTCTGAGCTTCACTTTCCTCATCTCCAAAATGGGACTCCCAGAATTACCGCATCTCTCTTATTGAAGACACTGTAAAAAATAAAATCAGAAAACAACAGTTGATACAGAGCTTGGTGGCTGGTCCACATGCAGCCAATGACAGCAATTGTTAATGCGGGCCCTTGATTCAGCAGAAAATTCTGTATTGAGCTGTTTTAAGTTTAATGTTTCGGTATTTCACGGTGTTCCACAGAGAGTCCCCTGACATCTATGTCCTCCGTCACTTCATCAAACATGAGAATTGGGGAACTAACACACACAAGGTTGTCACTGCACAGGTGAGACAGCGAGGCCTGGTATAATATTACCAAGAGATTAGGTAATGTTTGGTGACCAGTAATTCCTAACCCACATCTCTCCTGTCTCCAACTGCTCCAGCATAAGCCACCACCCAGGTTAGAAACTGTAACTTCTAACCCACATTTCCCCCTAACATATTTTATCTTTTTAATTATTTTTTAACATATATTTTTATTGATTTCAGAGAGGAAGGGAGAGGGAGAGAGAGATAGAAACATCAATGCTGAGAGAGAATCATTGATCGGCTGCCTCCTACACACCTCCTACTGGGGATCAAGTCTGCAACCCAGACATGTGCCCTGACTGGGAATCAAACCGTGACCTTCTGGTTCATAGGTCAACGCTCAACCACTGAGCCACACTGGCTGGGCTCCTCCTAACACATTTTAGATCAAGGGTTGCAAATGCAGATGCTTCCAGGGGCCCAGCAGGGATTGGGAATGAGGAAATACTAGGGAGTGGTGGGGACTGGGACAAACCAGAGAAGTTTTGCACCTGCTGGTTATTGCTCCTCAAGATAGACCAAAGTTCGTGGCACGCTTCCAATTTCTCAGGGAAGGCGAAAATTAAAATGTTGGCAACTAATGGAAAAAATTACACGTAGAAGCAAAGCATGTCTGTGGGGTAGATTGGGCCCTCCGGCTGCCCGTCCGAGACCTCTAGGTCCAGGTCTCAGTAACCCAGCTCAGTGTGTTCCTCTGGGACCTTTCCCTGATGGCTTCCCTTCCCTCCGCTCATTGTTTTGTGACCGGAAGTCCAACAGTTTACTGCTTTTGAGTGTTTCCATGTCTGACGCCTTGACCGGAAGCCTCAGGGGTCAGGATGGGTTGTGTCTTACTCACTGTAGACGGAAGAAGGGGCTCTCTGGAAAGTCACCTCACAGGGTGATTGGATGATAAGTCCCTAACGGGGTAGGTCAGGGTGGGAAGTCTCCCCCCACGTCTGTCACGTCTTCAGTGAAAGTTTTTAAGCCAGCGCTGTCCATTGTTCCTGTGCATCTGGGGTAACACACCTAGGAAATACCAGAAGCAATGCCCCTTGAAGGAAGCACGTAATGTTGTTAAGGATCCTGAGATCCAATCCCCGCCTTGCTTTCTTCGATCTTCCTAAGTCCCCTCGTTAATTCCATTGCACAAAGGAAGCTGCAATGCTATTGTTCTCTAGAGCACACGTGTCAAACACAAGGCCCGCGGGCCAAATCCAGCCCGCCAGGCCTTGCAATGTGGCCCGCACCGTGCTGTCATCACTGCACTCCGCTGTCAGTTTATGACATTGTCAGTTTATGACTGTTCAGTAAACCATTCGGCCTGCGATTTAGGCTGGATTTTAGATTTTGGCCCCTTCTCTGATTGAGTTCGACACCCCTACTCTAGAGCATTTGAGACCTTGCTTCCCGGCCATACAGTCAATTTGGCTCAAACAAGCTCTTATATAAAAACTAGTGGCCCGGTACATAAAATTCATGCACATTAAAAGGGAATTAATTTAATATTGCTATTTGACCTTTCTTTAAAAAAAAAAAATATTTTGTTGATTTTTTTACAGAGAGGAAGGGAGAGGGATAGAGAGTTAGAAACATCAATGAGAGAGAAACATTGATCAGCTGCCTACTGCACACTCCCTACTGGGGATGTGCCCGAAACCAAGGTACACGCCCTTGACCAGAATCGAACCTGGGACTCTTGAGTCCACAGGCCGACACTCTATCCACTGAGCCAAACTGGTTAGGACTGCCCTTTCTTTATCATAGAAGTGTCTTTCTGGCTCCACGTCCATTGGGCGACACCAAGACCCGGCAGCCCCATCCCCATCAAGCCCCGCCAGGGTGTGTGTGTGTGTGTGTGGCCTGAGGGGTTGTGGCCTCAGGTCCCCAGTCAAGCCCCCTTGAGCGGGGTGGGGGCATAGTTCCCCTACCCTGGCCTGGCACCACACAGCCTCAGGTCCCTGCTGATCTGTATCACGGTGTGATGGTGTGATGACCATTTGCATATTAGCCTTTTATTATGATTCGTTATAGGTTTGGATGTTTTTTTATGTCAACATCACATCTACATGCCCCACAGGATCCTTCATGGGACCAAGGCCAGATGTGCCACTGACACAGTGCGTGGTCTCTAGGGCTGGGCACGGTGCCTGGCACATGGCAGGCTCTTGGTACATGCTTATTGAATGAATGGCATCACAGGGAGCTTCCAAGCGAAAGGCAAACCTAGCCGAGGCCAGGCTGCTGTTTTTCAATGACAGTTTTCACTCCATATTATTCTGTGTCAGTTTCCAGTGCACAGCGTCATAGTTAGACAACCATATATGTTACACAGCGGGCCCCCTGGCATTTCCAGTTCCCACCTGGCCCCACACCTTGTCCTTACAATATTATTGACTATATTCCCTGTGCCCTCAGCTTGTTTCTTTAAATTTATCTTTATTGTTGAAAGTGTGACAGGCGCCCCCTTTTTGCCCCCAGTTTTACTCAAAAGAGAGAGAGGAGCTCTGAACATTCCCCTTTGCGTCAGTCCCACCCACAGGCAGGGCCCTGTTCCCGGGTCCTGGATGACAAGCTGGGCCTGCTGAGTGGAATGGGACTCATTGACCAAAACATAAATGCAAGAAAAGAAAAACCAAACCAATGTCACAAAGGTTTAAAACAGCACCCCCTGCAGGCCATTTCTTCACAAGGTTGCCATCCCCCCTGAAGAGGAAAATCCCAATCTAAGTGAGCAAGGGAGGCAAGAGAATGGGGAAACCATGCCAGGGAGAAGCTCAGCGTGTCAGAGTTGACCCATGGAAAGGGCTACCTGTTATTGGCCCAGGAAATCAGTGAAATAGGTGGTGAGGAGCATTTTCACCAAAATGGACCAGCCTAGAAAACGTCCACGCTACTGAAGCAGATCACCGAAGAAGTATTACTTAGTGAATCCTCCCTCTCTTTTTCTCTGTGTGGATATGAAGTTGGTCATGATATGAAATGTATGTTAGAAAACCCCTGTGCTATCCCATGACATCTCTAGGGTAATCCTCTGAGGTTCGGCTTAACATTCCATTTCACAGATGCGGAAAGTGAGGTGGTGTAGCGACTTGCTCATGCTCACACTGTGAGTGGTAGAGGGGGATTTGGCACCTAAATTCCTTTGACTTCTCGGCCTGGGGCTGAATCGACCCTCCCAAAAACTTCAGGCAGCTCCAGTGCCAGAGCTTGCTCTGTCTCTGCCTCCAATGCCCAGGCCAGGTTTCCCTCGGGAAATAGTGGAGGAGCCCAGCAGAGAACTTCCCTTTTGCTGCTACCCTTCCCTGATGCAGAGTGCCAAGGGGCTAAAGACAGCGTGAGCACCCAAAAATGGCATGCAGAGATGCTCCTTGCCCTTCAAGGAGCTTGGTACAGCACCCTCGCTCGCCCTCGCTCTCTCTCTCTCTCCCTCCCTCCCTCTACTGAAAATTTCCTAAGGCAGGCGAGTGATGCCGTGCTTGACAAGAAGTCTTTTGTGTTGGTGAGGGGATGAGGGAGAGGACGAGGCAGTGGTGTGCACAGGGCACAGGCCCATCAGCCGTGGCAGTCCTACGACTCCCTGTAAGCCTGGGTTTGCGGGGGAGCTGTTTCTCTGTTTTCCGTGTCCATCTCCTCCCGGAAAAGGAAACAGCCAGGTTCCTGAGTGGAGGAGCTGGGGATTAAGAAATTAAAGAAAGAGACCAAGAGGCAGAAATAGATTCATCAAGCTGGGTGCTAGGTGGGCGCCATTCTCTCTGATGGAGAGGCAGCGAGCACCCGAGCCATGCAGCAGGTTTATTTTATAGGGTCAAAGGAGCTTATTTGCATTCTTAACTAGGCCCTAGCATTACTGGATTTACATTTCTAGACCCGCCCCTGCTGACACCTGGACAAAGGCACTCTGCCAGTGCCTTGGGCTCAGCTGACAATTTAAAGAATGTCCATGTGCCTTCTCAGGCGGCCCTCTACATGGATTCACATCCTGGCACCTACTTTGAATGGGTGTGGAGCCCTGGGGAGATGATGTTACTGAAGCGTTCCTCAGTTTCCTCATCTGTAGAATACGAGGACACTGGAAACTGCTCTTCAGAGCTTCCTTGGAGACTAGATGAGAGTGCGTGTCCTCCACGCATGTTTTGCTGTGGTCAGGATTAGCAGTCTTTATCTCCCAGCTTCTGGATTTTTCGTTGTTTTTTGTTTGTTTGTTTCAGATTGGTGCTTGCCTACGTCAGAGGCTTAAGCAAGGATTTCGGAAGGGGAATGCATGGTGAGCTTTAAGCTTGATGCCTCCGTTGGCATCTAGGTGGGCGTCCCTACAGAACAGGTCTGCCACCAGCCTGCGGTCTGCAAAATGACACGGGCTCCTCTGTGTGCTCCTCAGCCCAAATGGAGCCGGAACTTCACCGCCCTGAGGACCCCTTGCCTGCTGCTTGCGGGCCATCTCGGGATTGTCCCCCTCGAAGCATCTCTGTTGGGAGGGATGGAGAGAGGGAGTGGATGCTGGGAACTGGCCAAGGGACTTCACAGGCCCAACAAAGACTCTCTTTAAAAGGGGCAATTTGGTGATAGGCAGAGGGGAATTCCATGGATAAATAATTTATGCGAGGGATGCCATCTGCTTTCTTGTTGAAGCATCAGCGGGTAATTGCAGGCTCACGTCTCTTCCCCCTTCCTTGCCCTTTACCTCTCAACTCCTGAAATAAGGATATTGACAACCCTCCCCCCAATGCCCCGCCCCCTCCGCCCTGTCCGGAGCTGACTGGGTGGGAGGGGAGGGAGGCCTGGGTGCACAGCTTGGATGCTGGCAGTGGAGAGATTGCCATAAGAGTGAAATAATTAATTTGAATGCATCGGAGGATTACACACTAAGGAAGAACATATTGAAATCCTGGCCAGTGTATCTGAATGCTGGGCTGAAAATTAATAAAAGCTGGCCTCGCTGGAGATATACAGTTGTGAATGAGGGTGAGTCTTTGCAGTTTCTGGTTTAGGTTTCTCTAATTAGATCAGCAATGAGACCCTCCAGGCCCCAGTCTTTCTCCAGGCCGCCCTGCCCGCACTGGGGCATCTGAGAGGATGTCCGGGGCTCTCTGTTCATGTATGGATTCCTTTGTCTCTCTTTGTAACGTGGGTAAATTCTGGCCCAGGGGGTTAGGGGTGAACCTGGGGGTAGAGAGGAGGGTGAGGGAGAGGTTTGGGGACCATTTTAGAATCATGCTAAAACACAGAGAGCAAACTGGCCTGAGGACTAAACCCTGTTGGCCGACACCCTGGATCAGATGCAGGTTTTGACCTTCTCAGTGTTTATAACACTTTTGCCAACACTTAAGAAGTCAATAGCTTTTACATAAAAGCCTGACCTCCTGCCTTCCCTGGGAGAACCAGCTCTGATCATCCTTGGCTTGCATTCCTGGGCACGGAGCCTGGGGAGCTGTCTACGGCATTGGAAGGGTCTTGGACTTGTCAGTCTTCCCCAGTCCCCACCACTCCCTGATGCTGAGCCCATTTAACTGATGGATGGCCCTTTTCTGGCTTCTGCTGGTCCTTGTAGGCTTTAGAGTTTTGGATCCTGATTGATACAACTTCCTCGTCTACTCACAGCTCTGGTTATGAGAAAAATCTCATCCTCAGAAAGGAGATATTTATTGAGCCATCATGATACTAGCTAACACAAAGCACATACCCTATTTATTCATCTATTTTTATATTTTTTATTGATTCAGAGAGGAAGGAAGAGGGAGATAGAAACATCCATGATGAGAGAGAATCGTCGATCAGCTACCTCCTGCACACCCCACATTGGGGATGGAGTCCACAACCCGGGCATGTGCCCTAATTGAATTGAACTGTGACCTCCTGGTTCATAGGTCCATGCTTAACTCATGAGCCATGCTTGCCGGGCCCTATTTATTTCCTTACCAAGAGCTTTCTATAGATAAAATTCACATGCCATGCTATTTTAAAGTACACGGTTCGGTAGTTTTTAGTATATTCACAAGATTAGGCAACCTTCATCACCACAATCACTTTCAGAACATTTTCACCGTCCTCCAGATTTCCATCCCCCTGAGCCTATTGGCAGTCCCTCCCCAGGTGCCCCCACACCCCAGCCCCAGGCAACTGCCACTCCCCTTTCTGCATCTGTGGACTTGCTTATTTTGGCCATTTCATGTTGATGGAATCATAGGGCATGTGGTCCCTTGTGACAACCTCTTTGCAAGGTTCATTCGTGTTGTGGCATGTATCAGGACTCGATTCCTGCAAGTTGCTGAATACGATTCCATGGTATGGACACACGGCTTGTTGGTGCTTTTTTGCTTTTATGAATCACGCTCCTTTGAACATTCCTGTACAAATCTTTGCATGGACACACTTTTTATTCATATGTGTAAATACGTGAATAGAAATAATGGACCCTATGGGAACTCTGTGTTTAACCGTTTTAGGAACTTCCAAATGATTGTCCGTAGTGGCTGCACTGTTTTATATCCTGCCCAGCACTGGGTGAGGATTCCGCTTTCTCCACATCCTCACCAGCACTTGTCTTTTTGTTGTTGTCCTGTTCATGGGTGTGAAGTGGCGTCCCGTTGTGGTTTTGATGCACGCTTCCCTGATGGCTAGCGATATGGAGCATCTTTTTCTGCACCTGTTGGCTGTTTCAAGTGCCTACATGTCGTCTCTCTGCTCGATAGCAACCTTGTGAGATAAATACTGGTATGACTAGCCTTCCCGGTTACACGCCAAGCTCAGCCTTTTGATTGCAAGCTGCTTTGCAGAGGATGAATTCATCCTTATTCTGTACAAGGACACTTTAGTTCCTGGTCCTGGACAGGAATTGAATCTCAAAGACTGTCTGATATACAGTGAGCACTCAGGGGTTCCCGTTTATCACGCGTTTGATTCCAGGGCCCCGCACATGCTGTGTCCTCTGCCTTGAGTAGCATCTCCTTGGCTACCTCTTATTCATCTACTGCATTCTCGGAGTGGCTTCCTGGACCCTCCTCTGAGCATCGTGCTGTCCCAGCACTGCGGACTCAGCATACAGCATTCATGCATCCATTCACTAGTGCCTCTAGATTTTTTTCATCTTCCTGTTTGTTTCTTTTTTGTTAATCCTCACCTGAGGCTATTTTCCCACTTATTTTTAGAAAGAGTGGAAGGGAGGGAGGAGAGAGAAAAAGAGAGACAGCAATGTGAGTGTAATTGCACTTGTAATTATGTGTACATTTGTATTCTGCCTTTTTCACACAGCACAGTACTACAAAAATCATTAGCATAAATGAAAGCATAACTTTTAGATGGCTACAAAATATTCTATTATGTGATTATAAAGTAGCTCATTTGGCTATTTCCTCTAAAAAAGTGTTTGTATCGTCTCACTGCTATATCCTGGTAAATAACGCTGGCAGGAACATCTCGGGCCATAAAGCTTTTCTCTATATTTAGGAATGTTTCCTGAGGGTGGAGTCCCAGAGGGGGGAGTGTTGAGTCAGGGGCATGTGGAAGGCTCTCGGGATAGATTGCTGCAGTCCAGGCAGAAGGAGGATGTCGCTGTGAGGTGGACTGAGCTTATTATCATTCTAAAAGAATCTCTGCTTCCATCTGCATTTCTTTGCTGAACCGTGGGGACAAATCTAATAATTATACGAACAGTGGAAGCACATCTTAATTTGATCTGTCTAGAAAAAAAAAAAAAAACCCCACACCAAAAACAGATACTACATTATTGGTGCATTGTTTCAAAAGAGCCGGAGAAGGACTGAAGGGGAACATTTGTTGATGCGGATAAGAGAGTGAAGTGGCCCGAACAGCCTCCATAAAACTGCTGATAAGCGGATCTGCAGATAAGGCGGAAGGACATATGGCTGGACTGTAACTCTGGAACTCATTTTTTTGTGCCTTATTACAACAGAGGCCCGCCTCCCTGTGAATGATGGCTACACCTGGCAGTGCAATAAAAAGCCCTGTACTGCCCTGACTGGTTTGGCTCAGGGGATAGAGTGTCTTGAAGGGTCCCAGGTTCGAGTCCAGTCAAGGGCATGCACCTTGGTTGTGAGTACATCCTTAGCAGGGGTGTGCAGGAGGCAGCTGATCGATGTTTCTGTCTATCCCTCTCCCTTCCTCCCTGTAAAAAAAATCAATTAAAAAAAAAAGTACTGTACCTTGCAGGTGGACAGTAAGAGCTGCTGGAGACAGCTCCTGGTGTGAGGGATAGACTGTAAGATCTAGAATGCTGTGCTTGGAGGAGTCGTAGTGAACACTGGGAAGCAAAGGGTTTGCAAACATTTTAATTTAGTTTAATCATTGGGGGAATATTGTATTTCTGTGTGAAGTCACAACATGAAATGGGGGGTCGTCGTGAGGACCCTTGGGCTCATTCTCTCACGCACAGGGGCCTTAGGGTGCTGGCCATGGTCTCCAGATGAGGTCCCTAAAGCAATCCCAGAGACACGCTGAGATGATGGAGAGAAGATTTAACCTTCGACTGGCCTCCAAGCACTTACATGTGTTAATCATTTAGTCCTCGAAGCAACCCAATCAGTTGGATGCCATTCTTATTTCCATCTTTTTTTAAAAGTTATTTATTTTCCTTTTGAGAGAGGAAGGGAGAGGGAGAGAGAGAAACATCGATCGGCTGCCTCCTGCACTCCCCCTGCCGGGGATCAAGCCTGAAACCCAGGCATGTGCCCTGACCAGGAATCAAACCAGCAACCCATCCAACTGAGCCACACTGGCCAGGGCCTTATTAACATCCTGCAGAGGAGGTTAAATGATTAGCCTGGGATCAAACAGTTAGTGAATGGTGGTGGGGCACGAGTCAGCCCCAGACCTTCTGAAGAGGGCAGGATACAGACTTTCAAGTTGAAGAGCTATGATTAAATGGATAAGTCACTAGGAAAATGTGGTCCATTGTGGTAGACCTCCTGCTTTTTCTTTTCAACAAAATTTGCATTGAACATAGAGTTGGCCAATCATGAGTCCTTGAATATCAATCGAATGAAGCTGTTGAAGTAGGCAGAAGGTATAGTTGTCACAGAAGGCCACTAGACCTCACTTAGTCACTTGAGGGTCAGAAGCTGAAGAGATAAATGGACATTTTTAATTACAGCTCATTCACTTGGGTATTTTCATATTCAGACTTTATGAAATGGGCCATGTAGTGGTTAGAGAACAGAGGGCCTCAGGTTCAAATTCTGCTGCCCCAGCTCTATAAATCTGGACTACTCAGACTCTCTGAACCTCAGTCTTCTGATCTTTAAAGTGGGGATAATGAGAGCACCTATCTCACAGAGAAAATGAAAGCAGGCACATACTGTACTTCCATTGTCTGGCATATCCTAAGTGCTCAATAATTGTTAACTGTTAATATTTACCTATTCTTTCAACCAATGTTTACTTAGCCTCACCTATACTCCACTCGGTTAGTGGAAATGTTATGGATGACCCAGGAAAGAGATAAGATAAAATTTGGAAGCCAAAGGTTTCAGCTGTAAAAGCCCCTTTGCCTTGAAATGTGCCTATGGAATAAGAATTTTTTGAGAGGTGGGATTGCATAACTATTGGAGCAGAGAGATCAATGAGGAGAAAGGAGTGGATGCATAGACCACTGGATGAATAGACTCAGAAGCACCCAGATGAGAGGTGGTTGGTGCTAGAGGACATAGCACATGCAGGGCCCCGGAATCTGCTAGAACTGTAGCAATCCAGGTGAGGTGCCATGACCATGAATTGCGTTTCCTTTAGCTCCCTACGATGGACACAGCAAAACAGAATGAAAACACTAGCGCTTCATGATACGTAGAGTCGAAACAGGGATCTTTGCCATAGAAAGCAACGCTTAGACTTTGTTTTTGGGAAATTGGCTAAATCTGAGTTGAGAAGAATTTAGGCCATAAAACAAGGTGCCTGAATTAGCAGATCACCCTCTGGGAACAGATCACCTGAGCATTACATCAGAGCTCAAACAAAAGTCGTATCCCTACAGCAACACTTCCTCTGCAGTTAAAAAAGAAGGCAAAGAGTTGAATGGAGGCTAGGGAGCCAATCATAGTACTTTTAAATGTCAAATAAGGCATTCTACTAGGTAATTTTTAAAAAAAATCAGGTTTTGGAACTAAGAATCATCATGTAAATGGCTATATTCATGCAGCATGTGCTCCATGCTAAGTTCTGCACTAAGAGTTTGATACACTGTTTCTTCATTTTATTAATTTTTTAATTTAAGAAGACTCATTTTTGTCCAAAGCAGGTTTAGGTTTACAGCATAATTCAGAGGAAGGTATAGAGACTTCCCATATACCTGCTGCCCCTACATAGACCCAGCCTCCCTCATTATCAACAACACTCACCTCCATGGTACGTTTTCTACCAAGAACGAATCTATATAGACACCCAGAGTTCATAGTTCACCTTGGAATTATACTTTCTATGAGTTTGGACAAATGCATAATGATACGTGTCTATCATTATGGTATGATCCAGCGTATTGTCACTGTCCTACAAACCTTCTGTTTTCCACCTATTGATCCTCCCCTGAACCCTCTCCACGTCCAGATAGTTTTACTCTCTCCATATGTCATGTATCAATAGTTGGAATCATACACTATGCAGCCTTTTCACATTGCTTAAAAAAAAAAAAAAAAAAAAAGTTCCTCCATGTCTATTCATTGCTTCCTAGCTCATTCCTTTTGAGCACTGAATAATACTCCATTTCCTGGATGTTCCACCATTTACTTATCCATTCACCTACTAAAGGACATGTTGGTTGCAGGCGATTATGAATAAAGCTGCTGTAAATATCTGCGTGCAGGTTTTCCTGTGGTCGTAAAATTTCAGCTCCTTTGGGTAAATACCAAGGAGCTCATTCACTGTTGCTTCCTTTTCATTCTTTCCGTAGCTCTGTAGCATGACTGTTTTATCCCCATTTCACAGAGGAGAAAACGGGGGTTGAGAGAAGTCATGATTTGCCTAAAGACACACAATTGAGAGTTGGAGTCAGGCTAGATGAGACAGGGTCCTTGTTGCCCTACAATGAGAAGCTGATCCTACTCCCAGCTTTGCCCAGACAGTTGGGATGCCCTCGATCTTCTACCTCAGCCTCTCTTCTGGGAAATAACAATATGGGCTCCACTGCCTCCCACTGTCTTTGTCAAATGCAATTATGGGCAGAGAAACACTTTGGATTTCTCAGGTTTCCAGTCAGCATTCTGACTCTGGGTTTCACGGTGTGCATCTGTGCAGTGAGAGCATTGGGCTGGCTGTGGAAGTCCTTTCCAGTGTCCCCATCTTCACACCTCTCCTGGATCCTCCATGGTGAATGGGAGACACCGGCTATCAGGGGTGGAGGGGGAGGGTGGGAATTTGCAAATGCTTCCACTGGAGCTTTGGGGTTGAGTAATGTTGGTAATTTCAAAGCCTTATTATCTTACTCCCTAATGTTTTGCTTCTAAGCAACTGTAGTTCTTAAAGGAAGGTGGTGGTGGTGGGGGTGGGGGTGTAGGAATAAAAATGTTGGAAATAGTTCCACTGGGGAAGGCGAAGTGTGTTTGGAGTTTTTAATTTAGAACCTTAGTGGCCAAATGCTGCTCAGAGTTGGTCCCTGGGGCACCCAAGTCTCCATCAAGCACCATCCAGTGTTTGGAAGTGAGCCTGTTATTAAGTGCGGACTGGGTGGTGAGGAATAAAAGCGAGGAGTGGGAGTAGCAAACTGTAGGTGCCAGCTCGGGCTTCGGGTCGAACCACCTGGTTCTAATGCGTGCTCTTTCACTCCGTAGCTCTGTGACTGCAAGTTCTCCATGCCTGGCTCTCTGTACAGCAAGAATGGGAACTACCTCCTAACTGTGTGTCTTAGGAAAAGAGCTGTTCACCCTGAAGCCTGGTGCCTCATTAACTGTTGGGTAATTCATACTCATACAGAGGATGACCTGGCTAAGATGAGGACATAATATATAACGGCTATCTATGGCTGCATAACAAGCCACCCCAATGTAGTGCTTTACAGAAAGAGCAACTTGACAATGGAGAAACATGGAAACCACTGGCTTCACGGAGTGTCGCGATAGCATCACCTGGAGTCACAAAAGAAAGCTGCAAAGAATTGCTTGACCTGCTGAGAACACTAAGAATCAAATGTTTGTTGAACCACTGAGATTTCAAGGCTTATTTATTTCTGCAGCATAGCTTAGCCTATACTGATTAATATAAGTCTGCTTTTCTCATCCAGTTGACTCCTAGGATGGTTGCTTGTCATTGTATATATTTATCTACTTTCCAATTCCCGGGTTTTAGGCTCTACTTTGAAACTACTTTGAAGCAACAGACCTGGCTCAAACCCCAGTCTGATTCCCTGGGTAATCGTGGGCAAGTTGCTTTACATTTCTGAACCTCAGTTACTGCATTGAAAAAGCTGAAAATAATTGGGCTTATTGGGAGGTTCCACCACTACTGCCCATAGAACTTCCCGCAAGCTATTCATCTTTCTAAACTTCAATTTCCTCATCTATAGAAAAAAGATAATAATTTTCCTTATCTCTCAAAGTTATCCTCAGGCTTAAATTAGATAATATTAAGAACCTAGCCCTGTGATGAACCCAGTTAGACACCAGTATTCTTTATTCTCACCCATTGAAATATCCTAATTTTCCTTTCATTCTCTACTCTATTCATCTCCCCACCCCTTTCTCCTTCCCCAACCTATACGCAGATGTAGAATATTGTTCCTTTTTAAAGAAAACTTTGACTCTTTTGTGGTTGGGTTGGTATCACAGGTCAAGAATAAACTTTCCATAATAACTGGGAGCCAACGTGTATGCATATATGCATGTATATGTGTGTGTGTGTGTGTGTGTGTGTGTGAAACTATTTACAGCCGCCAAAGTGGAGGGCAAAGTTGAGTCCACACCTGAAGAACACACTTCCACAAACTGATAAAGGCCCGAGGACCTAATCACTGGTCTTGAAGAAACCTGACACAGTCCCACTGATAAACTGACCCACTGAGAACAATGAAAACCTCAGCCGCCTGTTGGTGCCAAGCAAAGACAACGTGGGTGAGTCTGAGGGTGAGCAGCCACTTCAGCAGAAACTCAGGGGGGGCAGGATCCTCTGAGAAAGAGGACTTTTATAACCAGGTTCCACCCCGCACCGGGGCCCCCTGTACACAGAAGTAGGACGCTTACAAAACAAAGAGTGTAAAGTGGGAGGCCTCTGTCTGGGTGCCAGGTGGGGTGGGGTGGGTGGGATGGGGAGCAGACTGACACGAAACAACCCCGAATGATGACAAATTGGGTTTGTGCGCAGATGCTTTCTTTCCCTGCCTTCTGCATTACTTCTGCGTGAACCCTGTGGTTTCCCTCGGAGAGGCTGGCGCCCCAGAAGGAGGGCAGAAAGAACCGATTGACTGTTCCTAAAACAAAACAAAGCCCAACAAAGGCTCTTTCTTCCTTAGGGACTATTCCCAGGGAAAGCAGAGAGCGAGCCCACTTGGAACTACCTGACGGCAGCACAATGCGACTTTTATGAGAGGGAGCGAGCTGTTCGCCCTCCCTGTCTGACCATGGCTCCGAGGGGCTGCCCAAGTCCTCGCAAAGGATGTGGTCCTCAGACCAGAGACCGGGGCAGAGCAATTGAAGGCTGAAAGGACTATTTTTTTTTTTTTTTTTTTGAGGGAACTAAAAACAGGGGCTTAGAAGGCAACCACTCTTCTGGAATTATGTTCCCAGTGAGAGAAGAGGCTCAGATATCCACGGGTGAGCAATGCGGCCTTGTCCGCGGTCTTTTCTCCAGTGTTCTGGAAGGCGGCGGTTGGTTCTCAGGATATTTTCGACCAGCCAACATTTTTTTTTTTTTTAATAGGACACATTTAGATTTGCTTTTGGGTTCTAAACAGTGTGCATTTCATAAAAGCGCATTTGTGTTGAGACGGGCACATTTTGTTTGCCAGCGTTTCCTCGGAAAAGGGCATGTTCCTTTTGGGGTCAGGATGAGCACAGGAATAACACGGCAGCATCAGGGGGAAGAATTTGTCCATCTGAGTGAGGAGAGCAAGGGTTTGGTTTCTCTAAGGAAATTCGAGTATGAAGAGTCTCCTATTATTTGTTCCTAGGTCTCTCATTCCATAGCTCAGGAATCCCCTGAACATGGTCACTTGAGAGGGACATCAAAGACTTAGCTCCTGGTCCTGCAGAAAATCACACGGTGAGCCAGGCTAACGAGGCGAGGCTTGTCCCCTCCCGTGAGCATTCGTACCATCTCTGGTTTTCACTCCGTCTCTTTGGGGAGAAAGCAGTGGGATAGTTCTTGGTGTGGGTTTTGACCGAAGTGTGTAGGAAATAGTATTCTTTTTTCATTATTATGATTATATTTTTAAAATATATGTTCTTTGTTTTTTTTTTTATTGATTTCAGAAGGCAAGGGAGAGGGAGAGAAAGATAGAAACATCAATGATGAGAGAGCATCCTTGATCAGCCCCCTCCCGCATGCCCCCTACTGGGGATTGAGCCTGCAACTGAGGCATGTGTCATGACTGGGAATCGAATCATGACCTCTTGGTTCCCAGGTTACCACTCAACCACTGAGCCACACTGGCTGGGCTCATTATTATTTTCAATTTTTTTCCCCCCATCACTACTGGTCTCCCCTATTCTTTTTTCTTTAAACAAAAGAAATAACTAGAATTTGAGGAAACCCAGTTCACTGTTCGAAAGATTCAAACACAGAGTAGGTTCTTTGGGGACAAAGGCTGGATCTTGTTCACCATTTTATCTTCTGAACCAAGAATGGGAGGATTGAGTTAATGACTGTGGATAGAATGGAGATCGGATACCATTGCCTCACACATACCAGGTATCCTGAACACTGGGATAGACAGACCCACTCAACAAACAGGAATGCAAATGGCATTCCTCAGTTCTCCATTGCTTCAAGATGAGCACAAAGGATAGTTTTATTGTAAAAGAGTTTTACATGCAGCCCTCTGGGGAAATGGCTGGGAGAAATGACTAACCAGCAGGGATGTGGGCACAGTTTTGAGACATTTGCAGCTCTGATCTCTGCACTACAGGCAGGCCTCGCTGTACTGCGCCTCACTTATTGCACTCGGTGGGTCCTGCCTTTTGTACAAACTGAAGGCGAGACCCTTCCACCAGCAGAAAAGACGACGACTCGCTGAAGGCTCAGATGATGATTAGCATTTTTTAGCAATAAAGTATTTTTTAATTAAGGCATGTACATTATTTTTTCAGACAATGCCATTGCACACCTAATAGACTACACTACAGTGTCAGCATAACTCAGAGGCACCGGGAAGCCAGGAAAGGGGTGGGACTCGCTTTTTTGCGATGTTTGCTTTCTTGCAGCAGTCGCAAGCAAACTCTCAATATCTCCAAATTCCTTCATCAGGAATATTTCGTCTGACCTCACTTCTTCCACTGCAGAGGCAGCTCACCTGACTGCGATACTGTTTGCATTTCTCTACAGCTCCAGATGAAGCGACACCACTGCCAACGTTTTGTTTGGTGAAGATGCCAGGAGCACCTGCATTGTGTCTGCATAGATGGGAGGCTTCCAAATCACCATGCTTGGCAATGGTGACACAGGGTTGAGTGAGACATGGAGTTTAGCCCTGAAGATGTTCACAGAATAAAGAGAGAAGGGCCCATGGAGACATTATTATTATTATTACTTTTAAATATATTTTATTGAATTTTTACAGAGAGGAAGGAGGATGGACAGAGAGTTCGAAACATCGATGAGAGAGAAACATCCATCAGCTGCCTCCTGCACACTCCCTACTGGGGATGTGCCTGCAACCAATGTACATGCCCTTGACTGGAATTGAACCTGGGACCTTTCAGTCTTCAGGCCGAGACTCAATCCACTGAACCAAACCAGTTAGGGCGAGACACTATTATAACACACATGGTAAGTGCTAGGAGTTGGGGTAAGAACAGAGCACAGGCTGGCCCGGAGGTGTTGACAACTAACCGGGGGTGGGGGAAAGGGTGGGGGTCTTGGGAGGTTCAGAGCTGGCGGGGCCCAGTGCAAAATGAAAACATGGGCTTTTTGCTCAAGAAGTATTATGAATGTCAAGATGACAACAGCCGAGTGTTTTGAACCAAGTGTGAGCCCTTCTGAGACCAGCGCCCTCACTGCTCCACATGCCACGTTTCCAGTCTGAGATGACTCCACAGCGGAGAGTCTACAACTGGTCCATGGGACACCCCTACCCCGTGCCTAACACTTGCTGACTCCACTGCCTCAGCCAGCCTGCTCCTCTTCGGATGTCTCCGCATAAGTCACACGCAGTGGGCTGCACTGAATGTTTGCCGTAGGCAGCGTTCACGATGCCCCCCATGATCCTAGCCTTTTGATTTCCAGGCCTTCCTGTGCAGAATCAGGGGTGGCCTCTGTGATCCATAGAATACTGTGGAAGTGACAGTGTAACTTCTGAGGGAAGGTCCTAAGAGGGCTTGCAGCTTTGGTCCCTTGATTTGCTCTCTCCAGGGGAAGCCAGGTGCCATGCTATCAGGATCCTCAAGTGTCTCTATGCCGATGACATAGAGAAGAACTGGCCAAGTTGCCTTCATGTGAGCGAGCCACCTTGGAGGGGTCTGCCAGCCCCCATCAAGACTTCGAAGGAAGCAGCCCTGGCTGACATTGACTGCTTCGTCATGAGAGCTCAGGACAGAGCTGGTCAGCAGGGCTGCTCCAGGATTCCTCACGCAGAGAAACATGTGAAATCACGAATCACCATTGTTGTTTTGAGCCACTAAGCGCTGGGATGATGTGTTATGCAGCCAAGTATAACTAATACAGCAATAGAAAGCAAGCTTCTTTTGGAGAGGGGAGTAGCTTTCTTCAAAGATACCTTCTTCAAGCTTCCTCTCTCAACCTCTATACTTCCTATAGACCAGGTCATCTCCTGGAGAGAGACTGTTTCTGAGATCATTTGGGTTCTGGCCAAGAAGGTTACCTGGAAGAACCAACTTTCCCTAGCAGAGAAAAGCTTTAATTGTCTAGGTGGCAACAATCCTTTCCATACTCTCAATTTTTGTATGAGACATATAAACAGTGACTACATAGATCTTTGCTACCTATTGTGATTTTCTTTTGCATCTTGTTCAAAGGCCTCATTTTAGAATACGTCACAATGCCCATTTTCACCTCCAGTTATATTTTCTTTATCCAACTTGAAAACCAGTGGGACCAATGTCTTGGGTTAGCACATTTCCCTCCTTTATATCCTCATTGACACCATCTCTGTGAACTGGTTTTGGGAAAAATTCTGCCTTGCAGAACTTCATTGATTTAGGATAATGACATCCCTACCACAGCCAGGTTGGTGAGCCATGGCCTTGAAGAACGGAGAAGTCCAAACCAGTAGGAATATTCATTATGAAGCAGAAGTCTGGAAGCCTGCCCCTGTTCTGGGGAAAACCTCTTAGCCAAAGAACTCAAATCTTTTAGTGAAATTGCATGAGTAAACTTCCAAAAAGTTTCTTCCCAAAGAAAGAGAGGAGAAAGAGAGAGGGAGGGAGAGATAGAATTTGAATGAAGACCTTTTGCATTTCTGACCTAATTCTGCTAATAAAGAATTTATTACTAAGGACAATTATTTACTTAGCATCTAATTATAGACTTATTTCCACCCCACAAGGACCTGGCTTTGTTAACTACCCGAGGAACTAAAGTTCTAGTGCTCATTCTTCTAACAACCTGAGTGACACAGTGTCACTCTCCTGGTCTCCCTGTGGCTTAATGTCTTCCTCTGGGCGAGTCTGAGAATATCTGTTGACCACAGAGAAAATATCACAGGGCTTTGAAGTGTTGTAAATGCTATACTTATTTGAAGTTTCATTATTATCTTGTCTTTTATATTTAGAATCACTTTCTGGAAGAGGGGAGAAAAATGGCTTATATGACATTATAAAAAACATTAAAAGTCAAATAAAAAAACAAGCCAATGCATGATGACTGTTAAGCAAGTTTCTGTTAATTGAATCATATTTCCCCATTGATTTGCATAGAGAGTGATGGTTCGTTTCCATTCCAGACAAAATCACACTCAGAAGTGTAGAAGCTCTTTAAGCAGTTATTCAAAATACCAAGAATAGGCCAGGAACAGGAGTACAACATGACAGTGAAGAAAAGTCCACATGTGGGGATTTTTCTTCAGTCATGCTGCACTCCTGTTTCTGGGGAGCTGTGCATTTATGTGGGGTGTCCTTAGAAAACCAGGCGATGCTCCCAATTCTGAAGGAAGGGCAGTCCTTCTGTTGATGATGGGAAAAAGATTTTCCTGGATAAGGGAGGTCCATAGATATGTAGAAGTCAGGGTTTGCTTGGAAAAACAAAAGCTACCCTGAAGCTTCCAGGGACTAAGGGTTTTCCTAAGAGGAACTAGGGGCATATGGGATTATTGGATAGCTGGAGGAGAAACCATCAGGGACACAACAATGGCTGATCTCAGCCTGAATGTCCAAACCCATTCTCATGAGCTCTAATTTCCAAGAGCCAGGGTAGCTCCCACCCAAAGTGAGATGATGGCAGAAAAGTGGATGTCCTCAGGAATCCTCTGGGAAGCAGCTGTGAATACCACAGGCCTGGCTGCTACTGGCTCCAAAGCAAACAGTCCCACCTCCCTAGGCATTTCCAACCCTAATCGTTTTTTAATTGGCCAGCTCTCACTGGAAAGTGCTTTCATTGGCCAGCTCTCACTGGGAAATCTCTCATTGGCCACTCAGTCTCTCACTGGGAACCATGCCAGGTATGGCACCCTGGGAAATGAGCCTTGCTTTGTACAATGCAGAGGAGAACTTAGAAGGGAGTGGATGATGCCGAATCCTCAACAGAAAAATCAGTACAAGGGAGGGAATAATTAGGGCACTTTCTAGTGCTACTGGTCTCTGTGCTAGCATCACCCCTGTTACTCAGTGAATCCACCAGCAATTTCATTTTATACCCTTTTCACTGTTTTAAAATAAATGATAAAAGTATGGCTCAGAAAAGTTAAGTAACTGACCTAGGCTCATGCTAGTGGTTCAAAGTTGGGTCTGTTGAAGGGGAAACCCCAAGTTCTTTGGGCATTTTATACATTTAAAATAGTAGTGCAAACTTCAGCTGCATCAGAATCACAGGGAGGAATCATCCCACCCCCAGAGTTTTTGAGTCAAAAGGACTAGAGTATAAATATTTCTATTTTCTCCACATCCAGTATAGCTAGAGAGTGGTCCAGTTCCTGAGTAGGGGAATTGGGGGATTGAGAAAATGAAAGAGAGAGACACAAATACAATAGGGAAAGCTTGGAGTGGGTGGGATCACTGTCCTCTTATAGAGAGACAGGGACACAGAGCCAATACAGGGTGTTTATTTTATATGGCAAAAAACAGGAAGTTTTACTAAAGGTCAAGACAAAGGAGATTATGTACATTCTTGGGTGGGCCGGAGTCGTATTCATTCCTGGTGCTTGTCTGGATTTAGATAATGAAACCCACCAGCTGGCACCTGGGCTGAAGGTCAGGCTGACAACACTCCTGCCTCTGGCAAGGTGTGTTTCCAGGACATGGCTCTGCCAGCACCACTGGGTTCAGGTGACAAAAATTAAAGAAATGCCCATGTGCCTTCCCAGGTGTTCTCTATACTGGGGTAGAGCCTGAGATTTTCATTTTGAAGAAGTTCCCAGGTGATGCTGCTGCTGGCCCAGGCACCACACTTTGAGAACAGGGAAGTGATCCTATTGAAATGTTTCAATGTACTGGTGCTTAGGACCAGGCAGATCCTACAAAATTACAAATTTGCTTTTGTTATTTTCACTGCCTTGCATATGATTCCTATCGATGCGCATAAGTGTTATGCTTGGCTGTGTGTGTGTGCGTGTGTGTGTGTGTGAATTTGTTGTGTGTGTATTTTAGCCATGAAAATGGGTTGGCTCCTATTTCTGAGTGCCACCCTACTTGGAAACCAAGGAAGTACCTGGCATTCTATATATCTTCCTGATTGAGCCAGAATCCCAAATTAAACTTTTAGTCGATGATGTATTTATTATTTCATTGTGAGTTTTTAAAAATCAGCATTTGATAAGTAAATGGCCCGAATCTTACTTTGGCATTCAAGGAAGTAGCATTAGTCTTGATGAATTATTTGCTTATCCATTGAATATGTAATTTAATTCTATAGAAATTGCATGGCAATTTAGCATGCACTAATGAGCGGGCACTGTCTCATAGCTTAATGAACCTGTCACCTTGTTAAGGTGGGGGAAACCTTTAAGGGATTAACAGTCGGCTGGGAAGGAGACTGTTCAGAAATGATTGGGCTTAACCAACCTTTATGAATCCTCTCAGGTACAGATACTCAGACTCCAAACAGGCAGGCCAATACCAGGGGTAGATGCTGGTTTTGGAGAGAGGCAGAAAGACTCAAGTGTGAAATCAAGTCATGCCTTCAACTAGCAAGAGAATGCGGGGCTGTCGCTGAACCCCTGGGGGGGTCCTCACCTATCTAATAGGAGGTGCTAATGCTTATTTTACAGGATTACAATAAAGTTTAAATGCTAGCTACTGGGGATACAGGGGAAGCGGTGATGGACAAGCCCCACCTTCAGCCCCACCTCAGTTCTCATGGAACTCTTGTAGGGATAGACATGGGGCTGGGCAGAATACCCATAAACAATTGTACTTCAATGACAACAACACGCAAAACAGGTTAAGTTCTGCAAGAAGGGTGAAGACGAAATGCTATGGAGATCAGCAGGTGACTTCTAGCTGGGAGACGGACAGAGCTGGTGAAGGAAGTGGCATTTGGTTTTTTACATGTGGTCCATGCTGTGGGCGCCTCACCCAGATCCCCTTTCCTGGGCCCAGCTGCTGGGTGACTGGCCCCTCGGGCCAACAGCTGCACCCTTCTCTGGGAAATTGCCCTCTGCCAACCTCCCTGGGATGCCTGGGAGGTCACACTCCCCTCCATGGGTGGCTCTGCTCCTTCTTCATGGGTGGCTCACCTGTATGAATGGCTGATGGGTGCCTTGCCTTAAGGTGGAGCTGCTCTGAGGTGCTATTCACGTTCTAGGGTTTTCTATGGGCTCAAGTTGAGACTAGATTTCAGCTGAAGTCATACTTTGCTTAGCTCTCCCCTTGCCTTCTCCCTCTTCCCATCCTTCTTCCTTCCTTCCCTCCCTCCAAGTTTCTCTCCAAAGCATTTTCCAAACAAACCACTTATGCAAGCACCCCCACCTTGGGGAATTTTCTAGGGATTCAGACTTAAGACAAAAACCAATAGCAATGACAGTACTGCTACTAATAACTTAATATCAGAAATTTTGCCTGCATTTATTTAATTCTTACAATACCCTGTAGCTTGTTATCCCCATTTTGCAGATGAGGAAGTGGAAGCTCAGAGATGTGAGAAGTACACTGGCTCTGATCGCACAATGGCTAAGCTGGGAATCGAACACAGGAAGCGGGGCTTTCCATCAAATCCCGGAAGGCCTTCCATCTCTGCACACCTCCAGTCCCGAGAGCCGTGGTGCGAAGAGCTCGGCTTGTGGGTGTGGGATGAGTGCAGGCTAGGGAGCTGGGAAGCCTGATTTTATTTTTTTATTATTTAAAAAATATTATTTTATTGATTTCAGAGAGGAAGGGCAAGGAGAGAGAGAGAAACATCATGATAAGAGAGGATCTTTGATCAGCTGCCTCCTGCATGCCCCACACTGGGGATTGAACCCACAGCTCAAGCATATGCCCTGACCGGAAATGAAACCATGACCTCCTGGTTCATAGGTCAACACTCAACCATGGAGCCATGCCAGCCAGGCTACGCCACAGTATTTCAATCTCCTATCCCTGTGGGGTATAACCATGCCCAGCAGATTACTTTGCCTTTCTGTCCTGATCAGCAAGAATAACATGGCAGATGAAAGAAACAGTGGGAAGAATAAGTGAACATTTGCTACATGAAAAGATCTGCCTTGTCACTTGGGAGATACAGTTGACTCGGGCAGGCTTTCTTACTGCCATTGGCCACTCCTCTTAGGGACAGTGAAAGGCCTTTGTTTCTCGGCTCATAACAGACACGAGCCTCACGCCGGCTCTGGGCAGAGGTGGGTGTCAGGACAGCTTACAAGCCTCCCCGAGTCCCCAGGGGGCCCAAGGACTAAGTGAGCAGCTTTTGGCTTGTGTGGCCTGGAAGTCCCTCTCCGGCTGCTGCTGCAGGGGCTCTGCAGGCGCTGTCTCTGCAAAGTGGGTCAGCGGGTCAATCGGGCTCTTTATATGCAGCCAGGCTGCTGCGTTGGCGCTTAGGGTCAGATCCGGGGCAGGAAAAGATTCGGGCAAAAGGAACCTAATTTGGAACCTTTTTTGTGCTGACACCGACTGTTCCTTATTTATAGTTCACAATTGTGTTTTATACAGTAACCTTATTTGGGCATATAAATAAGCAATGGGTAATAGAGGGAGCGAAAACAGCATTGATTTCCCCCCCACCCCCCTCAAATGAAAGGTAGATGAAGTGATTTTACATTTGAAGTCTCCTGGATGGCATCTTACCCAGACAGCAAGAATGAGAATAGATTTAATCCTCTAATCCATACTAATGTGGACATTCAAAGCACTGTTTATCAAATTTATCTTTTTGACGTTTTTAATATTCTATTGCAGCCTTGCAGTGTAAGTCCTGGAGAAGGATAATCGTTAGCTTCTGTGGACTGCTTCTTGTCATTGTGCCAGGCACCGTGCAAAGTGTCACACACAATCTCAGTCAGTCCTCAGCACAGAAACGGGAGGAGGCATCTATCTCAACTCCCATTTTACAGATGAGAAACTTGAGGCCCAGGAAGGTGCCATTGCTCACTGAAGCTCCTTTTGCTGATGCTCTTGCCCCGGTCAAGCCTTCGGATGACACCACTCTCAGGGGAGACCCTGAGCCAGATCAGATAGGCAAACTGCTTCCAAATCCCTGACCTCCCCCTGAAACTGTGAAGCAGTCAACGTTTACTAGTATTGTTGATGCAGTCACTCGGGCTTTGAGGTCATTGGTTATGCAGCAGTAGATACTGGAATATTCAGGAACCCATTTTCTGAGGAAATTGAAGGTGGGAATCTGGGGAGACTTTCTAAAGGGGGTGATAACTGAGTTTGTCTTGAAGGATGAGTAGGAGACCCGAGTAAGAGCCAGTGCAGCAGAGAAGGAGTGTCGAGGTGGTAAGCTTTTCAGGTGGAAGAAAGAGTGTGAGCTAAGCTCTGGAGCATGCTCAGTTAGGGCGAGAAAGCTCAATGCCTACTCAGCCTAGACACATAATGTGAGTGAGGGGAGATAGTTTAGGTGGTGACATACTGTGTGTGAGTGGTGCGGCTAGTGTGAAGTGGACAGCCCAAGTCCCTCAGCTCCAGCAGGTGGTGGACACGCCGCCAGAAGATAGGCCCATGCCTGCCAGATCGCCAACGTGTCTATAGAAGCCAGTCCTTGTAGTTTAATATAAATTTTAATTTTCAAAACGTGGCCAAACCTTTCAGTGGCCTCCAGTTTGAGAACTCCTATGAATCTGTGGAAACTCAGCTTCCCTGGTGTGTGGACCACATACCTTGATCCTCTGCCCACAGGTTGGCCTGAGTCCCATGGGACTGGTGCCCTGATTCCCTGCTTTGATTGCTTTCTCCACGGTGGTAACTGACACCTGAATGCCACTGAGCTCCCGTGAGAGGAAAGGAAGTCCGTGCAATTCACACGAAGAATTCCATGGCAAAGTCACCTGGACCCCAGCACTCTTACGGCAAAGGTGTCAAAGCAAAATCACAGAACTTAAGGGAGTTTAGGACCATGGAGAGTGGGCCGTGTGCATTTCTGAAGGACAGTGCCTACAGGAAGACTCCAGGGATGGCTACTTGGTGTGACTTTTCGAGATACTGGTATATAGCCAGGGGGGTGTCTGTATCTTAGAGAAAGAAGCCAGTGAGTCCATCCAGCCCTTATTATATGTCAGGCAGGAGGCTCTGCATCTACTAGCTCATTTAATCCTCACAGCAGCCCTGGAAGAATGGCGCTGTCAGTGTGCCCATTTCACAGATGAGGAAACCGAGTCACAGGGAAGTTTACTGACTTGTCCAAGGCCTTGCAGCCAATAAGAGGCAGAGCAGTGGTCTCTCCTGGGTCTCTTCAAAGCCCACATTCCTATATGTGCTCTGGCGTTTTTCTTTCTTGTATCAAAACTGAGATAGCATGAGGGTCTCTGAGTTTTCATTTGAGAGGAACTTGCCATGACTCTCCAATGGTGGCCCAGGAGACTTGTGAAGTCGTGATTGCAAAATGAGCTCAGGTCTGTTTATTTTTTTCCCTTCTTTGAATGAAGTGCTTTCCCTTCCTCTTGCTCCAACCCCAAGACAGGGACCAAGTTATGAAAGGAATTTCAAGGACAACCCATATGCCATTGCCAGTCACCTAGTTTGCACTGAGCTTATGAATTACAATAAGGTGAGTCAGAAGTCCTTTCTCGTCGTCGGGTCGCATGCCTTGATTTATGGCGGGTAGTGACACAGGGAGAGGGAACTCTGTGGGTCTGGACCATGTGAAATGTGGGCTTCAATCTGGACTCAGTCACTAATCTGATGTGTGTGGCCTCAAAGCGGTTGGATGGCCTGTCTGACCTGTTGGCTCCCCTCCCGTCATGTGGGGACAAGAATATTTAGCGCGAAGTGTTCCCAATGCCTCTGACAGCTGGCACTCAGCAAAGCCTTGTTGAATGAATGAATGAGTGACTGGTTAGAAAAGATTGCAGAGCAAAGGGGACCTGAACCAGGAGGAGGGTTGAAATATATGAGAAGAGGAGGGAGAGCATGCCAGGCAGGGGAATGACATGGGCAGTGATATGAGGCAAGAACGCCAGGTTTAGGGGAGGGTGAAAGGCCAATGTGGCTTCTAGTGGAGGAAAGTGTGGCCCAGAATGCCCCTCCTACCGCTCCCCCCACAACCCCCCGAAATTCTTCATCTTGAATCAATGTTCCCTGAGACCAAAACTCCTGGGTGCTGACTCCAATAGTTCCTTGCACTGGCCCTTTCATCTCCCATCTCAAAGTGCTCTGCAAGCCTTAATTAACCCTCTCAGCTCCCAGCCGGGGATTATTTATCCACCTTTTGTAGATGAGGGAAAAGAGAAGCGATTGCCCAAGGCAATGCCTTGATGCGAGCTCTTCCCACCTGGTCCCAGAATGGCCAGGATGGGGCGTGGGGAGAAAGCAGGGAAACAAAGATCCCTCTGCTTCCTTCCTCCTACACCCTCACCTGCAGGAGAAACAGGACGAGGACAAGAAAGGTCACAGTCATCATAAAAGAACGTTCCTTAGAATGTTTAAAAAGTCCTCCAGCCATCCTCACATGTATCCCTCCGCTCTGTCCTAGTTTGCTTGGACTTGCGGTTGGGAAAATCGCACATGGGCACACCACTCTCTCCAGCTCCTGAATCCCACTGTGTGTACCTGTACCTGCAGCGATTAGCTGAAGAATACCAAGCAGCATTTCTTTACAAAATGCACTCTCACTGGTAGATACCCTCAACTGGGGGGCCATCACACAGATGGCGTAGCCTAGACACCTCTCAGAGGGACGGAGGTGTGACTCACAATTGCGTTAGGACGACAGGCGTGCACTGGGGCAGTCCCCGGCAAACTGGGTCATCTGGTCACCCGACCTACGAGTCATCCTTTTCACTAATTGGAATCAGACTCTTCCTTCGGTCCTCACTTTTCCCCGAACCACTTGCTCCTTCAACGACTGGACAGTCATTGGTAAGTGCTCTCAGCTCTGGGCTGCCAGGGGCAAGCGGTCTGGCTCTGTCTCAGGAGAGGAAGCCCTGGGCGGCTTTCGCTCGCCAGCTTCACGTGTTGATGAGCAAATCCAAGGTGAAGCTCCTGGAGGGCAGAGGCCATGTCTGCTGTGAAGTCCACAGCCTGGGGGTCCGGTGGGCACGTGCAGGACACTGTCCACAAACAGCCCCAGGCAGGACCTCTCAAAGTAGGAGGGAGACCAGCCCCTCCCCCGCCCTCCTCCCCTCACTGGAATACAGCAGTGCTCAGCCAGTGAGTCCCTGCAGCCCCCACTCTCCAATGCCTTCTCCCTTCCCTCCCCCTTAGTGTCTCGTGTCTCATCACACGGTCATTACTTATTTGTAAGCACTGGCTTCATGCTTGTTAGGCCAGAGAGCAGTTGTTTTTCCTCTGCAAAATGAGGGGGAGAGCAGTAACCACCTCTCGGATGCTTGTGGGGGTGTGCAAAGCCTTTAGAACCGTGGTCGGCAAACTGCGGCCCGAGAGCCACCTGCGGCTCTTGGGCCCCTTGAGGGTGGCTCTTCCACAACATACCACGGCCTGGGCGAGTCTATGTTGAAGAAGTGGCGTTAGAAGAAGTTTCAGTTTAAAAAATGTGGCTCTCCAAAGACATTTCAATTGTTGTGCTGTTGATATTTGGCTCTGTTGACGAATGAGTTTGCCGACCACCGCTGTAGAGAATTTGTGGCACAAGGTTTAGTCAACGGTGAAACAAAAAACTACCTCTCACATCCACGCGCTTGTACACCTTTTCCAGTTCCGACCTGCCTTACATCTACCTCTCCTTGTAGGTATAGCCCAATCACTTCACTCATTCATTCATTCATTCATTTATTTGTTCAGCAAACCTTACCCAGTACCAAACACTTGCCAGAAATAGCTCAGAACATCTTATATCAAGTAGGCAAAGTCCTCACTCGCAGGAAGCAATAGACCATTTGAGAGAGGTCCAATATGAGGATAAATAATTAAAATCAAGTAGAAAGTAACATGCCCCAAGACAGAGGTTGAAATAAATAGGTGTTAGTATGTGTAGCAGGAGAGAGCTTGGAGGGCTGCCTGGAGGAGGTGTCACCTAAGCTGGGTTGGAAAAGATGGGTCCTACAATAATACTGTTATAGCCCTTCTTATCTGCGGTTTCACTTTCTACTGTTTCAGTTACCTGTAAGTTCCAGCAATAAATGATTCATGCATTTTAATCTGTGCTCTGTTCTGAGTAGCATGATGAGTCGCATGCTGTCCTGTGGCGTCCCGCCTGGGGCATGAACCATTCCTTTGTCCAGGGCATCCACACTGTACATGCTCCTCGCCCATTAGCCACTCACTAGCCAGCCGTCTTGATGATCAGATCAACTATCAGCGTGTTCCAGTGCTTGTGTTCAGGTCGCCCCTATTTGACTTAACAATGGCCTAATAATCATAATAGCCCCGCTTTTGAATGTTTGCTCCTTGCGGGGTCTGCTGTCTGCTGCGAGGTATCAGGCAGATGCTGTTCATGGACCAGGTGAGCACCAGCCCTCTTAGCCCTCGCTGGTCCTCAATCAGCACATCGGTAAGCAGCAACGAGCAACGTCTATGGCAGTGTTTCCCAAACTTCTCTCATGATGAGAATCACCTGGTGGAGTTGTTAAAACACAGATTCCTGAATCCCAACTAAGAAGTGCTAAACTAGAATTTTTGAGAACATATAGGTAAAATTGCATACCTAACTTAGTACTCTGTATATAACATCTGTCTTAGAGCACTAGTTAAGTATACAATTTTACCTATATGTCCCCAAAAATTCTAGTTTAGCACTTCTTAGTTGGGATTCAGGAATCTGTGTTTTAACAACTCCACCAGGTGATTCTCATCATGAGAGAAGTTTGGGAAACACTGGTCTATGGCATGCCTGCAGGTTCTAGGTGCTCTTCGGAGAGATGTCCAGCTGTTTGGATTAGCCTTCTATCCCTCACAATCACATTATAGGAAGGTACAATTAATATCTTCACTCTGTGGATATAGACATAAGGCCGCCGTGCAGAGAGGTTAGACCACCCGCCAGGGGGTGGATGGCCATGGAGTGGAAGTCCCGGAAAAGGGACCCACATCTCCTTCGTTCTGTAATCCAGAGCTTTGGTTTCTAGGCGTTTTGTTGGTTTATTTGTTTTGTTTTTGCCATGCCCCTCCCTCTCTGCTAGGGTGAGGGGACTTCGGGTTGGGGTGGGGTGCTGACAGATGGCCTCTCTGTGCTGTGTCTCCCTCCCCCATTCCCCCCATGGAGGCCAGCCCTGGGCTGTTCCTGGGAGGGGCGGGCACGTGGATGTCCTTTCCCGAATTTTTTTTTTTTTTTTTAATATATTTTATTGATTTTTTCAGAGAGGAGGAGATAGGGATAGAGAGCTAGAAACGTCGATGAGAGAGAAACATCAACCAGCTGCCTCTTGCACACCCCCTACCGGGGATGTCCCCGCAACCAATGTACATGCCCTTGACCGGAATCGAACCTGGGACCCTTCAGTCCGCAGACCGATGCTCTATCCACTGAGCCACACCGGCTTCGGCCTTTCCCGGATTTGAAAAACACCGGGCTGCCCGGGCCTTGAAAGGATCCCGGCATTACCTGTGTTTTGCTGTGGCTGACTCCGGGAATTAGGCTGGTAGACTCGGGGACTCCGGAAGCTTGCCGGCGTCTGCTTGTATCCATGGGAACAAGTCCAGTGAAACTTCCTAGGAGGCCAGGCTTACAGAGACCCCCCTAACCTCAGCTTGCTAGCTGTTTGTGTGGTGGCCATGCCCCTGCTGTTAACAGAAGCCCCAGGTTTGCAGAAGCCCTGAATGTAGTCTCTGGTCATTCCCTTTTTGGGATGTCTCTGTGTTTCCCCCTCTAGACTGTAGGCTGCTGTGAAAGCAGACGCCAGTTGGTCACATGCTTCTGTCCCCTCCAAGCACTCCTGTAAGCCTTGATTTCTCCGTCTGGAAAGTGGGGACGACACTTCTATCCTGGCCCAGCCGGCGTTGCTCAGTGGTTGAGCGTGGACCTAGGAACCAGAAGGTCGCAGTTCAATTTTCTGGTCAGAGCACACGCCCGGGTTGCTGGCTTGATGATCCCCAGTGTGGGGCATCCAGGAGGTAGCCGATCGATGCTCTCTGTCATCAATGATGTTTGTTTCTATCTCACTCTCACTCTCCCTTCCTCTCTGACATCAATAAAAGTATATTTAAAAAGAAGCTTCTACCCCCTGGGGGGTGCTGGAGATATCCAAGTAAAGCACTTCGTTTGGGGCAGACACACAGGACGTGCTGGGGGAAGGCCAGAGGCCCTGATGCCGCCCCTGGGAAAGCAGTTATGCCTCCAGAGTGTGGAGTGCAGCCCCAATTTAACCACGAGAAACGGCGGCAAAGCGGCCTGTAGTGTGTAGTTCGTTTGGGGGCGTTTGTCCTCAGGAAAGTGAGATTTCCTCTCTGTCTTGAGCGGCCTGGGAATCAGTTCACTGTAAAGAGCCTGCGTTGGGCCATCCACCCTGACCTCCCATCCCGAGGCCCCGAGTCCCCGAGGCCCCTTAGGAAAGAACCTTTGTCCCCACCCGGGTTTTAGTAGTGGGGGAGGAGGGGCAGGGAATGGGGAGGAAGGGAGCTTTGGATTCTGCAGAGCTGCTGTTCTCTGAATACTGAGCATCTCCCTCCTTATCCTCCGCTGGACCTTTCCGGCCACGGGCAGTCAGCCCGTCATTTCAGGACCTGTCCCTACTGTCCTGGACAGCTTTCCTCCTGACCTCTGACCTCTGACCTCCCCCTTCTGGGAGACAGACGAAGCCTAGGCGGGAGGGCAGAGAGAGGCTGGGATGCTTGCTAGCTGTTTGTGTGGCAGCCATGCCCCGCGCAGCAATGCCCAGGCGAAGGGGACGCACTGCCTTCTCCCCTCTGTGCCCTGCCCGCCCCCCGCCCCCCAGGAGGGAGCCAGCCCGGGCCGATCCCATCACTAGTCTGGGCCGGGCAACAAGGGGGACGGCCCTCCCTGGGTTTGAATAAAAAACCCACCAGCCACAATACACATAAAATCCTAATGTGCCTTCAAAATTACCTCATCTTTTATTTAGAGGTTATTCCGCCCTTGTCTTCCTTTATCGCTCTTTATATGAGCGAAGTGGGTGAGCAACTGAACGGGGCCATCTCGGTGGCGGAGCAGAGGGAGTGTTTATGGCCCAGGCTCGGTGAGGCAGCCGGGCCCCAGGAGTCCCCTCATTCTCCCCCCCCCCCCCCACCTCCCTCCAGTCCTCCGCCCGCCGACAGCCTGCTGCATTCGGAGCTGCTGCTTCCCACCAGGCTGCTTGTTAGATTGTCCCTCCAAACGCGGGTTTTATTGTGTTTCTGAGGCCAGGGAAGCGGCCTTCCGAGAAGCATGACTGCTGAGTGGGCTGCAGGCGCGCCCGGGCCAAGGCTTCGGCTCGGCGTTTCCAGCCAAGGTCCCTGCTCTCTGAGCTCAGGGTCCTTGACATTTAAAGGCCAAGAGGAGCTGTGATTTACTCTGAAGCTGGGGTGGGGCTGGGGGAGGGGTGGGGGAGAGGAGAGGGTGTTTCGCAGGCCGAGGCAGCAGTCTCAGACATGAGGATCACCTGGCCTCAGAGGTCAGCAACATGAGGGTCACCTGGAGGGCTCCTTGGAGCCGGGCGCTGGGCCCACGCCCAGGGGCCCTGATTGCATCTGTGGGTCTGGGGTGGGGCCCCGAATTCCCTGCTGATGCTCAGGATTCATGGGCCAGACTTTGAGCGTCACTGGCTAGAGAAGTCAGTGAATAAAGGCGAGGGGTGTGGTGTGTGTGTGTGTGACAGAGAGAGAGAGAGAGAGGAAGAGAGACTACAACACCCTCCCCGCTCCCGCACAGGGACTTCGCTTCCCAAAGAAAAGTCTCCCCGTCAGGGTGAAAATGGGCTTAAATCACAGTAGATTGGATTCTAGATTTGAGAACTCCGAGGCTCTGGAACAGGGGTCCTCAAACTTTTTAAAGTGGGGGCCAGATCACGGTCCCTCAGAGAGCTGGAGGGCCGGACTATATGAACTACTAATTCCTACTGTAACACCTTGGCTGCGCTCACTGCCCAAAAAACCTGGCGGGCCGGATCAGACTCCTCTGCGGGCCGCATGTGGCCCCCGGGCTGTAGTTTGAAGACCCCTGCAGTCTGGAATATCCGGCTAATGCAGCTCGAAGGGTTTCCCTCTGCGGACGTCTCAGAAGGCCAGACGGGCTGTTACCGGACTTGGGGAATGCGGGGAGCCCGGCCCTGCTGGGAAGCAGCTGCTGCCCTCTATTTCCCACAAGTCTCTGAAGTGAGAAAGATCCCCCAGGAATAGCAGCCGCTGAGCCTGAGGCAGCATGGGTAGGTTGGTGGTTATGAGCCCGGAGTCCGGGTCAGGCCAATGGGAGTTTATCTTGTGACATCGGGGAAGGTAGCAGACCTCTCTGAGCCTCAGTTTCCTCAGCTGTGGAATGGGATAAAATGAGCACCAACCTCAGCGGGTGCTGAAAGGATCAAATGAAAGAATGCAGGGTCAGTCTTAACGGAGTGTTACTGTTATAACAGTAAGCATGTTCTGATCTTTCCTGAGCATCTTCGAGTATTTCCTTGGATGTGACAAACACCCACTGCATACTTACTATATGACAAGCTTTTTAATATTCTTTTTTCATGTTTTTATTAATCCTTACTAGAGGATATTTTTCCACTGATTTTCAGAGAGAGTGGAAGGGAGGAGATGAGACAGAGAGAGAAGCATTGATGTGAGAGAGGCACGTCAATGAGCTGCCTCTTGCATGTGCCCCAACTGGGGTTGGGGATGGAGCCTGCAACTGAGGTATGTGACCTTGATTGAATCAAACCCACAACCCTTCAGTTCTTGGGCCCGTGTTCTATCCACTGAGCCAAACCAGCTAGGGCAATACTCATTGTTTTATGTTATCATCCAGATCAGTCTAATTACCGATGAAAAAACAGCTACCGAGGAAGATTCAGAAAAGTGCCCTGGCTATGTAGGAGTCGCAGTGCTTACAAGCACTAGTCTGGGCGCTCGACAAGGGGGATGGCCCTCCCTGGGTTTGAATAAATAACACTCGGGTTATACCAATTGGATCTCTCCCCTCCACAGCCCGGCAGGAGTTGGGATTTGCTCCCAGCCCTGTAGTTGGAGAGCTGTGTGATAGGAAGTGAAAGGACTCGATCGTTCACAATAAGTAAAAGGATCCTGGCAGGGGTCCTAATAATGATAGTGAGGGGCCTGCAAGGATTTTCACTGGACCTAGTCAGGTTTCACTTACGTCACCGCACATTCAACAAGTGAGCAAATATTGATTAAGCATCTACTATGTATCCGGTATTATTCTAATCACTGGGGATGAGGCAGTGAATAAAAAGTCACTTCCCCTCGGCCCCCCCTAAGTTTGCATTCTGCTGGGAGGAATGACAGTGGAGATGGTAGCCATAAACATATAAACATATAAGCATCCTACATAATAAAAGCCTAATATGCAAATGGACTGAACAGCAAAACAACTGGCAGTACGACAGGTCGCTATGACATGCACTGACCACCATGGAGCTGCCCTCAGCCTGCAGGCTCCAACTGGTGGCGGTGGCAGTGGGGGTGGGGCTGGCGAGTGGGCCCCCCCAATTGCCCCAAGGTCACCCTACAGATTGGCCTTGATTGCCAATCAGGCCTAGGAACCTTACCAGTGCATGAATTTCATGCACTGGGACTCTAGTATAAACATATAAACTTATAAACATATAAGCAAAGGCAAAGGAACTAGCAGGCCCCAAGTTGAAGGCATGCTAGAATGTCCCAGGTATAAGCAGGCAGCCAACTGGAGTGAGGATGGCAGGGGCAGAACATGTAGGACCTTGTGGGTCATGGCACAGAACCCCAAAGGGGAAGCCATGGGTCTTGGTGCAGGTCTCCCCAGGTGCCCATCCTGGGACAAGCATTTGAGCGTTCTATGCGGGAAGGTGATTTCCAGGAAACACCAGGAGAGACATGGGGAAGTGAGGCCGGGAAGGAAAGGAAAGCAGGGAAAGGGGTACCATCAAGCTGGCTGCCCCTGTGAGACACTGCAGCTCCATCCTGCCGGGCATGGCGGATGCCTTCCTGTGAGTGGGATCCCCAGGGGCCGTGTCCAAAGGCATTAACCACCCAGCAGTGCTGCCTGCCCTGTGCTTGGCTGCGGGAGCGTCTCCCGCCAGGGACAAGGCCTCGAGGCAGAGACTTGCCGTGAAGGCCTTGGCCTGCCTACGGGACTGAGGACGGGACAAGGCCAGGACCCCGTGCTTCTAGGACACCACTGGGGAGTGATGTGATCTGACGTGCGTGCACATTCAAATACCAATTTAGTTTTTAGAAGGATGCATGGGTACAGAGAGAAGAAGAAAACAAGGCTTCACGCTGTGCTATTTTCTTCTTTATGTCATGGCATAGATTACTTTTGTAATGATAAAGGCGCTTTTTTTTTTTTTTTTTTTTTTTTTTTTTTTAAGAAATCTCTGCCAAATATTGAGCATGGGGTTCTTGACCAAAGCTTGAGAGGAGCCGTGCGTGTGGCTCTCACGGGTCGGCAGTCTGCAGTGTGGGATTTGCCAA
The DNA here is from genome assembly GCF_964339955.1 of Pipistrellus hanaki. Lineage (NCBI taxonomy): Eukaryota > Metazoa > Chordata > Mammalia > Chiroptera > Vespertilionidae > Pipistrellus > Pipistrellus hanaki. The sequence goes on along the minus strand of NC_140519.1, from coordinate 44,832,802 downwards.
GGAGGCGGCCCCCAGTGATGGCCACGGGGTCCTGTAAACATTCCTGTCTCCAGGGCAGTGCCCTCAGCGGCCCCCTGATCTGTCTCCTGCTGCGACAGTGTTTGGACAGAACAGACCCAGGGACGCCCCTCCGTCCAGCCTCTGACCACCCTCAGACCCCTTTTCCAGTCGCCACCTTCCGCACCACCTCGGCCAGTCTCAGCCTCCCAGACCAGCCAACGCTTTCTGACCTTAGCTCCTTATTGCCGAACAGCCATGCGCTCCCAGATTCCTCAGACACATCCCACCGCCTGGAGGCTGCCCTCAGCCACCTGGTCACTGCATCTGCGGCCACACCTACCTCTCCAGGCTCCCATTTCCACCGCACGTGTGGCTCCGGAGGGTGCAGGCCGCTCCTTCCCGAGCTGGCCAAGAAGTGCAAGGGCACCAGCGCCTCTTACAGATGCCAGGCCAGCGGGGGGCCGCATTCTCTTCCAGGACAGGCCGAGGCCGCCCTCAGGCCATGGAGCCCCGGGCCTGGGGAGCGGTCTGACCAGGCCTTGGGGAGCTGCAGGCCCTGGGCCTCCCCGCAGGCCTTCAGCTCCTGGACTTCCGGCAGAACCACTTCCGGGGAAGGAGGGCAGCTCATCAGGAAGAGGGGGCACGTGGCTCCCTCCGCAGGGCGGCCCCAGGCCAGGCTGGGCGAGCGTCTCTGGGAAAGGCTCAGCCCCCAGCACCACCAGCGCCTGTGGAGCCCAGAGGCCTCTGAGGGCCCCTCTGCCTCCCCTGGGCCTGACTTTTACCGGAGCCTCTGCCCCAAACTACCAGCCATTCCTCTACCCGCCCTGAGCCTGCTCCCATGCACTGGGCCAAAGGAAACAAGAAAGCCTTTTGCAAAATACACACACACACACACATACACATACAAACACACACATTCATGTTTTCTTCTCTGTTCATGTCTGTATTGGAAAAAAACAAAAGCTGTTCAGATCTGTATTGGGGGGAAAATTTCTCAGAATTTAAGACAAGTAGTTCTAAGTTGCAAAATTCTCCTACCAGGCTGACAACATACAATTGTCTGAGGACTTTGGGCAAATCTGGCCTGCTTTTTCTCGGTCTCTATTTCTCCCTCCCGCCTTCCCTTTCTTCTTTTTCCTCTCTCCCCTTACATTCCTCCTCCTCTCCATTCCTCCCTCTGCCTTTCCCCTTCTCTCCTCCTTCATCTGTCTTTTTTTCCCCTTTATTTTTTGCTCTTTTCATTCATTCAAAAAATAGTTTATTGGAACTCTTCCATGTGCTAAATGCTAGGGCTACAATTCATTCATTTACTCATTTATAAAATATTAAGACCCTATAATGTCTGGACACTGTTCAATGCATTGAGTACACAGCAGTGAGCAAAACAGATAAAAAATTTTGCCCTTGTGAAGTTTATACTCCAGTGGGGGGAAAAGAGGGAGATGAAGAATAAATCAAATAGAGATAAAACACGTAGTATGTTAGATGATGATATAGTCTATGGAGAAAAGTGAGTTGGACAAAGAGCGTAGAAAATACCAGTGAATGTGGGCTGTGGGTTTCGATTCTAAGTGTGCTGGTCAGGGAAGGCCTTCCGGGGGAGGTGGCAGCATTAGAACAAGGAGGTGAGGGAGGTAGCCATACAAATAACCGAGGGAAGAGAGTGTTCTTCCTCGCAGGCATAGCTGGTGCAAAGGCCCTGGGGTGGGAATGTGCCTTATGTGTTTACATAGTGGCCAGGAGGCTGATGTAGCTGGAGACGAGCCAAGGAGGGGACAAGTCATAGGAAGAAGGTCAGAGAGCTGTGCGTGGGCTGGGGGCTGGGGGAGAGGGAGGCTGGGCAGATTTATAGGGCATCACAGACCAAGGCCAGGACTTAGACTTTTACTCAGAGTGAGGTGAGGACCATGGGTGGCTTCTGAGCAGGGGAGGGACATGATCTGATCTGTAGCTTAGCATCATTTCTCACGCTGTTGTGAGTCATTGATGAATAAGGAGTCAGCCCTCAAGGAGCTCATAGCCTCGTGGGGAGAAAGCCTGGCAAACATTTATGAAGTTAGAATAAAATGCTGTGATAGAATGTGTCCCGGGGCCCATGAGCATCAAGGAGAGCATTTATGTCTGGACTGGGCAAGCTCTGAGGAGGTGTCAGGAAATACTCCATGAAGGTGGCATCGCTAGAGCCGAGCCTGGAAAGATGAATGGACCATGTTCACCAAGGGGCAGAGGAAAAGGTGGTCCAGGCAGAGGGACTGGCATCAGCAGGTGTGGAGGCTGAGCACGTGGCTTCCCGGGGAACCGCAGGCAGAGTGGCTGGAACAGAGAGTCTGAATAGTGAGGGGCAAGAGAGAGCCAGGAGTGTGCAGAGAAAGCCAGAAACCACACCTGCCAAGTCCTGTCAGCTCCAGAAAGACCCCGAAAGGAAGCGAAGGGGTCCCGGAGGGAGGTCAAGCGGAGGAGGACGATGGTGACCGGCCGGGCTGCCGTACAGACACAGGTTAATCTGCATGGCCCTCGCCTTCCAAGTTGCCCCACATTCTGCCAGGAAATGGTGTGGGAAGTGTGATCTCGCCAGAGCGCGATGGTATCTTGGTGGTGCTCCACCCGCGTGAGCAGTCCTGGTGGTGACAGAGTGCCCAAGAATGAGGCCTGTCAGGCGTGGAGCTGTGGCTGGGCTCCTCGGGGCCAGCGGATGCTCCAAAGCTCCAGGATCGCATCTCCACACCCAGCCCTGGGAGAAAGGGAAGGTGGTCTCTGCCCTTCACCCTGAGCTCCAGCATCTGTCCCCAGGAGAAGGAAATAGGGCACATCGCACTCGAGAGATTTTTGTTGCACAGATGGCCCAGGACAAGCCCAGGGCCCCGAGGGGCAGAGTGTGGGCCGCAGGCAGTCGTGAATAAGAGTGTCTCTCCCGAGGCTACCGCTCTCTGATGTGAAGTGCTGAGAAATGAGCCATAAATCAAGGGCGGGTACAGCTACAGAGGATGCTATTCCAGGTAGAAGGCCAGGAAGCCACAGAGACCTGCGGAAGGGAAGGAGTGAGGCTCAAGGGTCCCAGGTTCAATTTCGGTCAAGGGCATGTACCTTGGTTTGGGGCACATCCCTGGTAGGGGGTGTGCAGGAGGCAGCTGGTCGATGTTTCTAGCTTTCTATCCTTCTCCCTTCCTCTCTGTAAAAAAAAAATAAATCAATAAAATATATTAAAAAAACAAAACAAAACCAAAACACACACACACACACACACACACACACACACAAACAAAAAAACAAAACAAACAAAAAACAAACTGCAGGCACATTTGAGGAACTACAAGTTGACTTGTCACCTGGCGCCTACAATGGGATGAGGGTGTGGCCCGGTGTCTCTGAATTCTCTGTAGTTGGGGGAGTTCGGGGAGGTAACTGAGGGACCGGGAAGTGATGTTGGCACAGCCCCCTACATAAGATTGGGAAAAGCCAACAGTGCACATCTCGGGATGGAGTGCCACTAAGGAGAGGGTGGGGACTGCTCTCCACTCACGCCTCAGCACCACCTTTGAACTTGGAGGCAAGTCTGGGGAGACCAAGGGCAGGCAGGGCTGCATCTATGTTCCTAATCAATTCCCTCTAATGCAAACAGGGAGCCCTTCAAGGTGAGTGAGAGGTTCTGATGTGCCTTCTAGAGAGTTCACTCGAGAAGAAGGAGTGGATGATGCAAGACTAGTTGAAGGAGAGGGTGGCTGGAAGGCCGGTGCAAACACCCACTAGGATCTTTCCCTTTGGAAAAGTTCTTTGGGACACGCTCCCAATTCTTGTCTCTGCTGGCTTCTCCTGGTTCCTCAGGAGGGAACGCTCTAGAATACATAAGAAAATTCAGACAAGCGGAGAATGGTGAGAGGATGGGATGCAGGTCTCAAGACCCAGCACCTGCCCAGCCAGCACCGCCTCCCGCTCACAGCTCACATTCAAGCCAGACTTTCTTGGCAGTGTGCATAGGAATCGGCCTGGGGCAAGTTCCCCAGGTAAAAGATGCAACCTGGGCGTGGGCTGGTTTCCTTGTGAAGGCTGTAGCTTTTCCTCAGGCTCACCCGCTGCTGCTGACTAATCCACAGGCTGTGCGAGACGAATTCTTGCAACACCTAGTGTCAGGCTCCCAGGTAAACAGCCAGAGTGTATGCCCAGAGCAGTGCTTCCATCTCTATTCTGGGGAACCACCCTCCCCACTGGCTCTGGGCCCTGCCTCTCAGTTTTATGCTCTAGGCCCCATCCTTCCCTGGGAACCAGGTCAGGGCCCCCGCTGGCAGGTGTCACAGGCATGAATCAGGCCTCTGAAGGAGAAGGCTGGAAATGTGGCCTCTGAAGGAGGTCAACAAGAGTGTTAATTGGATGACTTATCTGGTCAATAGCCAATCTATTAAACTCCCCCGAGAGAATTAGGAACCTGCATATGTGACGGGCCATCTCTTTGTGGGAGAAGTTTAGGCAACTGAGAACCACATTTTGATCAAGAATGACTCAGTTGTCACAGAAACCGGTTTGGCTCAGTGGGTAGAGCGTCAGTCTGCAGACTGAAAGGTCCCAGGTTCGATTCCTGTCAAGGGCATGTACCTTGGTTGCGGGCACATCCCCAGTAGGGTGTGTGCAGAAGGCAGCTGGTTGATGTTTCTCTCTCATTGACGTTTCTAGCTCTCTATCCCTCTCCCTCTCTCTCTGTGGAAAATCAATAAAATATATTAAAAAAAAAAAAAAAAAAAAAAAAAGAATGACTCAGTTGACTTTTCCATGCCTTAGTGGAGAATTTAATTTCCCACAAATGGCAGACTTTGGGGTGGTGATAGCTGGTGGTCATTGTGGTTGGTGGTGTAGCAAGGCAATTTATCCCTTCCATTTGCCTGTGATTTTCAGGGAGGGTGAAATTTCCAAGATAAAATTATTTATGCGAAAGCCCAGGTTAAGGCTTTCAAACGGTTTATTTCTGAGACCTGACAACCTATAAACTGGGTTGTCTTCTAGGCTTATGTCAATGTGATTCAACAGACCCTTACTGGTCATCGTCAATATGTGCTAGTCAGCATAGTAAGTCCTGGGGGGTTTGGCCAGGGCAGACCCTCAGTCCTGCCTTTGGGAAGTTAGCTCATGATCTCATGCTGCACTCACACACAAGAAACAAGGAGAAATGATAGTGTAGCATGATATGCTGAAGGCAAATGTAAGGAGGAATTCATCCTGTTGGAAAAGGCAGAGAATCAGGGAAAGGCTTTCTGGAGGAACCAACATCTTAGATGAGTCTGGAAGGATAAATAGGAATGAATATTCTCCCACCGTGTCCATCTGGTAGTCTTGGGGTTGGCCTCTTGTCACACTGGTTTTGCATAGAAATGACTAGTTCATTTGTAACAGTCAATAAACAGAAGAAAGCATCCACTAACATTGAAAGTGGATTTACCCCAGACTTCTTAGTAATTTCACCTTGTTAATGATACCTTTGTTGTCGTTATGAAGTGGTCCATAGTGTGAAAAATTTGAAAGGTCTTGCATGAATGACTATCTGGTAAGCAAGTGAGTTGGAAAAATATTTTGGGCATGGTGTTAGGATGTTGAGCTATGTGATGCTTCAGACATTTTTCTTTCGAAATTTCTATGATTCATCCAAGGGAGGTGGAGTGGGCAGGAAGTGCATCAACAGAGTGACCAAAAGTGATGGGCTAAGAAGAGAGAGGAGAGCAACATGGAACAATGTCAGACCAGGTGAAAGGAAATTGTTCAGGACCAAACATGAGAGTAAGATGCATTTTTGAAGGCACCTGGCCTACCTACAGGGACAATATGCTGCGTCATGACTTTTCATTATGACAGTGGGCAAATACACAACTGTTTGAGGCATTCATTTTCACTATTGAGCATTTCTGGCTATTAGTGAGCTTAGAATATTAATAATTGCTTCTCATTCAGAGTATTCAGCAAATATCAAAGTGCATTCCCACACATCATTCATTTTAGGCAGCCTGGGCAAGCAGTATGTATAACCACTTACTAGTTAGGTGACCGGAGGGCAGCCACTTTACCTTGCTGAGCCTCAGTTTTCATATTTGTGAAATGGGGATAATGACATCTCTGACATGGTGAAATGGTATGGAAGCCCATGGTGGGTTCTTGATGCCCCATCTGTTCACCATTATTATCCCTCACTAAGCTTCCTGTATGGAGCACCTGTTCCACAGCTTGAATGTGCTAGGGTTGGCAAACTAATCCTTGTTCATGCTTATCAGAGAGGGAGCACTGTCTTTAAGATGAATCCAAAGCTGAATCTGGAAGGTCAGTGTCCAGGGCCAGCAATATATGCCTCTGCCAAGGTTCAAAATTCCCTTAGGGTAGGCCTGTTGACTTCACTCCCACTGATGTGTTTTGTATGAGCTCCTCTATGCATGCTGATGACTCCCGTTCACCAGCTTTCGTTATCCTCCCTAATTCTGCGTTTGCATATTTGAACTGGATTTTTCCCTAACCTACTATTTCTCTGAAACCCCTCCCCCACAATCCATTTTGGTTTTGCTCTACTTGCATCTAAACTTTGTCCGTTAAATGATAACCTTAGTTGTCTGTACCCTAATTTTTAAGCCATATTTCTCATTCGAACCTTTTCATGTTTGATCTTAGATGTGACCCAATTCTTCCATCTGTCTGCTTCCCTTACTTTCCTCCTCTTCCAACATTTATTGGATGTCTACTGAGCAAAGGGTTCTGTGCAGAGCCTTCAGCAGTGACTAAGGCACAGCCTTGTGGGTGGAGAGAGACCATCAGAATGCAGTCTGGGATGTGTTAGCTTGGGGAGGCAGAAATCATGGGATACTGAGGACACGACCCCAGAACCAGGGGCAGGCTTGGGAAGGGATGGTGACTTGGTGGAGGCAAATGAAATGTTCCACAGAGAGGAGTAGAGGCAGGAGGGAACAGGTTGGAAGGCTGGCCATAACAAAGTATCATAGACTGGGAAGCTTAAAACACCAGAAATTAATTTCTCATAGTTCTGGAGGCTAGAAGTCCAAAATCAGGGTGTTGGCAGGACCATGCTCTCTCTGAAGGCTCTAACTGAGAATCTACCCCATGCCTCTCTCCTAGCTTCTAGTGCTGATAGCAGTCTTTTGCATCCCTTGGCTTGAAGATGCATCACTCCAATCTCTTTCTGTCTCATCACGTGGCATTCTCTTTGAGTGTCTGTCTCTGCCTCTTCTTGCAAGACCACCAATCGTATTGGATTAAAGCCCACCCTATGCCAATGTGGCTTCATAGTAACTTGATTACATCTGCTAAGACCCTATTTGGTTAGGACTTCAACATAACTTTTTAGGGGACACAATTCAACCCAGATCAGAAGTCTTGCAAAAAGTTATTCTATTGATAGTTGGATCATGAGCACTAAATGGTGGATTATCAAGAATGCAAAATTTTAGAAACTCCCTGACTGACCTTTGGGAATTAATGTACAGCAAAGCAGGTTAGAAATGCCAATAACAGAGATTGTATTCTGGCACCAGCCCCACTCTCTCCAACCAGCTTTTCTCTGTTCCTAGAGGGGCCTCAGGCTGGCATTCAGAGAAGGCCTGGGACTTTCAGCCTCCTCTCCTATCTCATCTCCTCTCCTTCTTATAATGAGATTCAGAGCAATTAGAGGTGTTTGGTTTAGTCTCCTGAAAGGTTCTTCTCATTATGGTCCTATTGGGTGGCATGTTGATGGTATCCAAAAGAGACTGTAGTTGTTGTGATGTGGGAAGCAGAAGAGAGAAATGGGGTTCATATTGATCAAACGTGTAGTCAACAGACATCACTGAGGCTTGATGATGCTGTTCAGGGTGCATTTCCTTTGAAATGCCTCTTGAAAGACAACCGCTTACAAAAATGAGCAAGACAAGATTCACAGAGATAGCATTTCCTGGAGTGTAGGTGCAGCAAAGACGAGCTCAGGAGGGACAGAAGGGGGGATTGCATCTCAAAAAAAGAAAGAAAGAAAGAAAAGAAGGAAGAAAGGAAGAAAGATCAACTGCTTCTAGCTGCGGATCATCTGGGTGGCAAACTTTCTTTACAAAACGTGTGTTTGTGTTTTCAGTGACTAAGAGCCTAGAGACAAGTTTAAACACACACACAAATTCGATTTAAAAGTAAATACGATAACACTGGAGGAAATTCATGACACAGTGCCTCTTTTACATAATACCCTTTTCTTTGGAATTCAAAATCTACATTGCTTAAAAAAATGACCTAAGAACCACCCTAGAGTTGGCTGAGTGAGGTCCTTCATAGTGCCCTAGTGTTGGAAAGGACTTCTGAGAGAGTCCTTCACCTGCATTCATCTGGCCAAGTGGCCAGGGAAGAAGATGGACATAATATTTATTTTTGAGTAGGAAATGCCACCTAGAGAAGTTTCCAGGAGCCAGTATCAATCGTGGGAATAACAAACATCCATGTAGTCAATCAATATTTACTGATCACCTACTAAGTGCCAGGCATTGAATTGTGCCAAGTGTCTGAGCTGAATGAGCTCATTCAATCCTTGTAGTAAGTCTCTGAGGGAGTGACTACTATATCTCCCACTTTACAGATGAGGAGACTGAGGCACAAGAGGTTAATCATATAGCCAAAGCCACACAGTTGGGAAAGAGCTCTGGGGCCATGTGACTGAGTTCTGGCCAGTGGAACACGGGCAGATGGATGAGGACCGCTTCTAGACCTAGCTCTTACATATTCTTTCCTCTATCTCTGGCTGCAGGCTGAGGGTCCTGAGAGAGAGAGAGAGAGACCCAGGGGATGGCAGAGCCTCAGGATGAGAAAAGAAACCGAGTCCATGAAAAAGTAGCCTTCCCTTGGTCGAACATGTTATAGTTATAATCCCCAAAACCTTAGTGTTTTATAAGGGTTTATTCTTTCTTTCTTTCTTTCTTTCTTTCTTTCTTTCTTTCTTTCTTTCTTTCTTTCTTTCTCTGTAATTATCCATTGGGATGGGTTAGGTCTATGGTCGGCAAACTGTGGCTCTCAAGCCACAGGCGGCTCTTTGGCCCCTTGAGTGTGGCTCTTCCACAAAATACCACGGCCTGGGCAAGTCTATTTTGAAGAAGTGGCATTAGAAGAAGTTTATGTTTCAAAAATTTGGCTCTCCAAAGAAATGTCAATCGTTGTACTGTTGATATTTGGCTCTGTGGACTAATGAGTTTGCCGACCCCTGGGCTGGGTTAAGCTGGATTCACAACAACTCCAGAACAGTAGTGGTTTATGGAAACAAGGGCTGTTTTTCTGCTCACACTGCCTGGCTGCTGCCAATTGGGGCTCCACTCCGTGTTTCCTCGCACTGAGATCCAGGCTGGTAAAGCAGCCAAATGTTTGTGGTCCCGGAGGGAGAGGGAGAGAGAACTCTGAAAGTCTGGAAACAGCGATGAAGTGATCTTGCCGAGAAGTGCATGCAGCCTGTCCGCTCACAGCTCATGGGCAGGACCCACCCAATCACAAGGGGCCCGGAAAGTGCCGTCCTCATGTGCCCAGAGAGCAGGGAGCTGGAAATGTTTGGAAACCTTTTGATTTCCACTAATGATTTCCACATCATTCTTATTGTTTCTTCTCCCGAGCTCCCAAGTTGACATGCTACAGAGCTGACCTCACTGGAGAAAGAGACTTTGGCTCTGTATAATTCTAGATTCTTGAAGAAAAGAATCTGATTGGCTCAGCTTGAGCCAGAGACCCATTGCTGGTCCAATTCACTGAGGCGGGATAGGGTGTCATACTGAAAAAAAAAAAAAAAAAAAAAGGTTGAGGGAGCCATCATGTGGATAGAGGGTTGGTGGAGAAAGTCAAAAGAGTTATTTTAAGTTGGGCAAGTTACTCCAATATTTATGTGCCTCAGGAATGTGGCAGACAACAGAAGTTCAGCTTTCTTGGAAGGCTGCATCTGGGTGGAAAGACAGCCCCACAAATAAATGAAACAAGGGAGCTGTGGCCTGGGGACACTGAGGCACAAGTCCTGGTTCTGTGGCTAGGCCAAGTGTGTGACCTCCAAAACTCTTGACACCTCAGTTTCTTTATTTGTGAAACATACAGCTCAGTAAAATACAGACAAAAAAAAATACAGTTTGGTTTTTTTTTTTTTTGAGACAAATGAGGCTTGTTAAGATGTTTTGAAGATCACACGAGACAGTGGATGTGAAAAGGTTTGCACATTTTCTGGTCTCTTAATTGTACAGTCTTGGTTACGATGCTCACGATGGATGAGCCCCAGTCTCCTCATCTTTCACATGGGGATTCCAAGATCTGCTCCTGGGAGTGGTGAGCATTTGTGGCAATGAAAGCTGAATTCTATAGCACTAGTCTGGCAAGGCACGCAATTAATGGTGGTTCTTCTTACTACTAGTCTGTACCGGTGGGATTCGAATTCACGTGTCTCATCGGTGGTCTCCACATTTGATTAGGCTGATCCAACTCATTGAGTGTATTTCTTTTCTCTTCATTCTTGCTGCCACTAACTCTCATGGCTCATGTATGGGCACTCTGCCAGGAGCTGTGGCATGAACAAGGCTGACTTTCCAAGCAGATGGCCTTCAATGAGCTACAATGTTAAAGGGATAGTACTCCAAATTGCTTGCCCTCATTGGTGTGTCTGGAGTTCTCACCCGTATGTTGAATATACGTGTCCATAAAAGCATTGTCTACTGAGGAACCTTACGAAGGATTTTGTAAGAGTTAGGTCTAGAAGCAGTATTCACTAGGGGGAAGCAGCTGAGATATCTGGCCACCTGGAATGGAGCAGGACCTCGGAACGTGACACGGGAAGGGTGTGTGTTGGAAATTGGACTTACTCAAGGAGTTTTAAACAAGTCTGACACTTGGGACCTGCCTGCAAAGATTCTTCTTTAATTTGTCTGCAGCCTGGCCTAGTTTTGGGGATATTTAAGTGCTCCCCAGATGATTCTCATGTGCAGCCAATGTTGAGAGCCAATCATTTAGAATACAAGGTGTTATCAGAAAGGGCAGATCTGTGTGGAGAACTGTTGTGAGACCCAGGACAGACAAGGGGGGAAGGCAGGTCAGGGGCCAGTGTCTGTGAGAGAGGTTTCCTTTCCATATGAAAGGAAAAAAGAGGGAGAAGACAGGCAAGGCGATTTTGTCCCCGTCAAAACCTAAGCACAAACACAGTTTTGAAACTTGGCAGGAAGAAGTGGTGGCAGGGGACAAGGTGAGGTCCACTCTCATCCTGTGATGGTTCCTTTTCTGTGTCAACGTGGCTGGACCACCGCACCCAGACATTGTGTCAACCACTATTCTAGATGTTTCTGTGAAGGTATTTTCTGAGAGGAGATTCACAGTTAAATCAGCGGACTTTGTGTGAAGCAGTGATCCGCTTCACGATGTGGGCAGGCCTCACCCAAGCAGCCCAAGTCCTTGATAGAAAAAGACTGAACTGGAAGGAAGAAGGGATTCTGCCAGAAGATGGCCTTTGGACTTGACCTGCAACCCTTCCCCGGGTCTCCAGCCTATCGATTTTAGACTCGCCAGCTCCCACAATTGCGTGAGCCAATTCCGTAAAAATCTTCTCTCACATCTCTTTCCAGACACACATCCTATTGGTTCTGTTTCTCTGGAGAACTCCCTGACTGGTACAAGCACAGGGAGGGGTTATTAGTTTGCTCCATTTTACCGATGAGGAAGTAAGAGGTTTAATGATGTGTCAGACTCTACAGAAGTGGGGAGAGACAGGGTATAAGGCCTGGCAGTCTGGCTCTACCATCTAGATCACATATGTCAAACACAAGGCCCGCGGGCCAAATCCAGCCCGCCAGGCCTTGCAATGTGGCCCACACCGCGCTGTCATCACTGCACTCCGCTGTCAGTTTATGACATTGTCAGTTTATGACTGTTCAGTAAACCATTCGGGCCGCGATTTAGGCTGGATTTTAGATTTTGGCCCCTTCTCTGATTGAGTTTGACACCCCTTCTTGTTAGGAGCGGGTCATTGTTCTCCCTCAAGGCCCCAGCTTCTCCTTTCCTCGCTTCCCTCTCAAGGAGGGCTAAACTCAGGTGAATCCTATCAACTAATAGCCATTATCAACACTACAAGCCAATGCTGGTCCATCAGTAATTTCAGCAGGCCTGCGGGCAGTGAGATTAACTCACTGGTGGGCTCTACCTTGCCCCCTGCACCCCTATGCTCTGTCTCATCTCCCCCCCCCCACATCTTTTCTGGGCCAGTCCTTCCACGCAGTAACACCTCTGGTTTTGAAACTCACATTCAGAGCTTTCCAGCTGCCACTGTCTGACACATTAGCAATAGCAGAGGCTCAGAATGATTGCTCCCAGCCAAAGAGTTGTTGGGTTTTAAATGCGTTCTCATCTTGTCACACTGGTTCCTGGCACTGTTTTTAAGCTTCTGTGTGTGTGGGAGGGTGGGGGTGGGGGGGGGGGCTCACGAGCACATGTGTGTATTTGTTCCTTTCTAAATAAGTCACCAAAAAATTTTCAATCGTATGCACCTCTGAGAAGACCAGTACTTCGCATTTTACTCAAGGGTACAGGACTGGCCTATTCTCAGCATTTTCTCAGTCTACTTTCTATCTGCCTAAACTCTGGTCCGAGTCCAGTTTCGGCAATAAAGTGGGGAGCATGTCTCTGGCTTGAGAAGGGCACCTGAGGTTCAGGTCATCCTCTGCACCCCCTCACCTTTATCCCATCGCTCTTGTTTCTTCTCTTCCCTGACACCTTTTCTGTATACCGGGCATCTTCACTTTTAAAATCTGCTTTATTGGGGGTGGAATTGATACACAATAAGTTGCCCTATTTAAAGTATACAATGTGTTAAGTTTTTGCACATGTACACATCCAGGAAAACATTGCCACAGTCAAGCTAATGAACATATCCATCACCCCCCCAAAGCATCTATACCCCCTTGTAATCTCTCATCTCTTGCCCCCACCCTTGCAGATATTAATTTACACTTTCTAGAATTTTACATGAATGAGATTATATAGTGCATGTGATCTCTTTTTAGGGGGGAGGTGTCTGGCATCTTTCAGTTAGCATAATTATTTTGAGATTCATCCATTGTTGATGCAGGTTGAGTCATTTTCATTGCTGCATAGTATTCCATTGTATGGATATACCACTATTTATTTATCCACTCATTATGAATGGACACATGGAGCTTTTAGTTTTTGGGTATTACTAAGAAACATTCTATAATCATTTATGTAAAGGTCTTTGTAAGGATATAGGTATTCATCTTTTCTTGGCCAAATAGCTAGAAGAGTATCTATGTATTTAACTTTTAAAGGCATTTCTAAATTGTTTTTTCCCAAAGATATATATATATATATAATATATCATTTTATAACCCATTGGCAGTGCATAAGAGTTTAGTTGTTCCTTATTCTTGCCTAAACTTAGAATGGGCAGGCTCTTTCATTGCAGTTTTTCTAATCTTCTTGCTTTTTCTAATGATTACTGATGATGAACATTTCTTCATGTGCTAATTTGACACCAGTATATCTTCTTTAATAAGATCTTTTAAAGTATCTGTTCAAGTCTTTTTTTTTTTTCCTTTTGGTTTTCTTATTGTTGAATTTTGAGAGTTCTTTATATATTGTGAGCTTAAGTCCTTTATCAGGTATGTGATTTGCAAAGGTTTTCTCCCAGTCTGTCCCTATGTCTTATAAAGAAGAGTTCTATGTCTCTGCTTCTCTGTGTGACTGGTCATTTCTTTGTTGATAGTTGATCATTTGCCAGACATTGTGACTCTTACCTCATGTGCTGGATATTTTTGTGTTATTATCAATATTCTTGAGCTTGGTTATGAGATGCAGTCATGTTACTTGGGGATAGTTTGATCTTTGCGGGCCTTGCTTTTAAGGTGTGTTAGGTGGGACCCGAGCTATGTTGAGCACAAGGCTCATGTTTCCTCGAACTGATGTAATACCCTTCTGAGCATTCTATGAAACCTCCCCGGTGAAGCCACTGCTTCTGGCATTTTCTCGAATCTCTGTTGCCCCCTCTTCCCCCTAAGAGCACCTGAGCATATAAACTATGGCTTCTGGGACAATGCACGGGGTGTTCTTTGCATGAGAAGCCGCACGAGGTGACCCGGCCCTTGCTAATGGGCTGTATTTAAACTCCAGCAACATTCAAATCTAGCAAGACAATTAGAGCTGAAAATGATCAGCTGGGATTAGAAGGATTCAAAGGGCAATGGCTACATAACGAGCTACTTTGCCCCAAGTAGTAGGAAGGATTGAAGGAACTGGGATTAATTATATTGGCCTATTGTTTATTTTTATGGAGTCCTTCAAAGTCATTTGGACTTGGCCAAGTGTGCCTTTCCCTAGTACTCTCGGTTTTGGTTAACTGCCATGGCTTTCCCTGCCAAGTGCAATTCCGGCTGTTCTTGGAAACCAGGGGAGGCACGAGAACTCACTCACCACATATCAGTGTGATCAATCCTTTTATAGCCTTTATCGTAATGACACCTACATTGGTACAGTGCTTGTAACGTTTTCAAAATGCTTTTCCATAGGTTATCTCACTACAACCCGATGAGATGGCTAAGGGCTGGTGTGCCGTGCCAGCACAGCCAAGGGTTCGGCAAATCTGAGGGAAGGTGGCGAAGGATGGAGAAAAGACAGACAAAGAGAATAAGCTGGGTCTAGGTGGATCTTCTGTGCCTGGCTGAGGCCACAGAACAGATCCAGATGGCAAGCTGAGCCTTTATTTTATAGACAGAGGTAAACAAGGTAGTGGTCACCATAGTTACAGTGTTCTTGTGAATTTCACTTGTTTTGGCAGCACTTGCTGCACCTCCCAGGAAGGATCTAGGGAGTGTCATAAGGTCAAGCTTAATTATGCTAAGAGGGCTGTGCCCTCTAAGCTGGGGCTTGTTTGTGGCTTTGCCAACAGGTCAGTCTGAGGCTTAACCCTATAACCGCTCCCTATAGGCTGGAGTTCCCATTTGGAGATGACCAAACTAAGGCAGAGAGAAGTGAGTCATCCTGCACATCCATAGGGGAGCTCAGCCTGGAGTCCAGAGTGCCCGCCTCCCATCCAGGGTATTTGTTCCATTGGACCAGGAAAAGCATCTTGTCTGCGAGGTAGACGAGAGCCAATGCTAACATCATGATGGGGAAAAGCCATTGCTAGGGTTCAAGCAGAAAGTCATTCATGAATTAGCCATTTACACTGGGAAAAAAAAAAGTGGATGATATCATTGATGAGGTAGAAAAGGTGCTTTTGGAAATGAGGTGCTGTGATAAGGCCTGAGGAGTGACTTGGAGTCAGCAGCCTTGGGCTGATGTTTTGCCTCTTCCCCTTCATAGTTCTGTGTCTTGTCACGTGATGATTCCTCTGGCCATCTTAGGTCCCCTTCTGAGCAGAGGGTCTACTAATGACCTCCATTGGTGTTATGGGGAAGACATAGAGCCAGACAAATGCAAAACACGTTTGCCATGGGCATTTTTCTCCATATAAGGTCCCTGTATTAATTGGCTGTGACATAATAGCCAAAACCCTGGCACTTCTGCAGGTTGTTTCTCAATGGACTTCACTCCCTATGCTTTAAGGTATGTTTTCCGGTTCCAAGTTTAGCTCTGACCTTGATGACGAGGTGTGTTTACAGTTCACAGATGTGTTTGGATTCCTTGGACCTGGTATTAGAAGAAACCAGAACCTTCTCCCTGAAACCTCCGGCAGCCTGGCTCTCGCTCCCAGACTTCCTTGGGGGATGCGCTGCTGTGGAAAAGTCCCTGAGCTGAGCCGAACCTGGCGAGGAGAGCTATGATCTGACGGACTGAGACTGGGCATCCAAGGCCTGGATTCAGAGCCACCTGTGAGCAGATGCTGAGCCGGGTTCCGAATGTCTCACTGTTGTAAATAAAGCTCCATACACACACACACACGCAGTGTGCAACTGCTAGGTGTTCATACCTTGGGGTTGACGGGGTGCCACCAAATGGCCCACAGACTTGTTGCAAAAATCCACACTCCTACCGAAACTGGTTTGGCTCATTGGATAGAGTGTCGGCCTGTGGACTGAAAGGTCCCAGGTTCGATTCCAGTCAAGGGTATGTACCTTGGTTGAGGGCACACCCTCAGTAGGAGGTGTGCAAGAGGCAGCTGATTGATGATTCTCTCTCATCGATGTTTCTCTCTATCCCTCTCCCTTCCTCTCTGTAAAAAAAATCAATAAAAATATATTAAAAAATTAATAAATTGGTGAAAAGCAACCATTGTAAAATTCTAAAAAAAAAAAAAAAAAGAAAAAATCCACACTCCCATCAGAACCTATAAAAATTCTGTTTCTTTATGACTCCTCCACGCTTGGTATTGTCTGACTTAGACACTTTTGCAGATCTGGTGATGTGAAATGACAGGTCCTTATTGTTTGGATTTGTATTTATGGACCAATTGTGTTTTCACAATTCTGTGTTTTTATTTTATTTTATTAGGTTGTATGTTGTTTTCCTAGGAATTCTCTGTGTGTGTGTGTGTGTGTGTGTGTGTGTGTGTATATATATATATATATATATATATATATATATATCTCCATGTTATATATATGTACGTGAATATATTTGATCAGATATCAGATATTCTGGATTATATGTATTCTTTTGATTACCGGTATATGCTTTTTGCTAGTTTATGGTATCTTTGGGAGAGTGAGAGAAAAGAGAAGGAGAGAGGGAGAAGTTTCCAGCATCTCCTGCTATTCATTTCTAGCTTGTGATTTTATTTTAAGCTTTAAAAAAGCCACTGCTATGCAAGACCCCTTTCTGTTTCTCTGGAGGCCTTTCAGAGGATGTGTTTGAATCCGTGAAGTTTTAACATGTGCCACAATCTACAGACCAGGAGAACACCTGGGTCTCAGGCACAGCACAGCTAGCTCTCCACCAGCTGGGTAACCTGTCCCCCTGTCCCTGTCTGAGTCCCGTGGACAAAAGGCGGGAACAGTACTCCCAGGAGATGCCTTGTTCCCGCGGGGCGGGGGGCTGGAGGGAGTTCTAATGAGTCGTAGTTTCTATAACCAGGTCCTCTCCTTTGGCACCAACCCCGTTATCTTGATTTTCTTCCACGTGAAAAGAAATCACAGCTGTTCCGGTCCCCTCTCAGCATCCCAGCTGACGGAGCATCTTATTTGGAAGGTTCTTGATTTCACTTGTCATTCTCCTTCTCTTTGCTCTGCAGCAGGAGAATGGCGGAGGCCTCCGCGCTGACTGGCTGGGCTCATGTCTGCCTCCTCTGCATGTTCCCCATGTTCCAGGTTCATCCTCAGTGTGAGGGAAGCTGCTGGCTTCCGCTGCTTGGCTGGGCCCATCCCCCCGGGCCAGCGCTGATGGACTGCGGGCCCGCTGAGAGGGAAGCCAGGCTGGCGATGGCTCCCGATCTGAGCAGCGAGGGCTGAGCTGGGGCGAGTCCAGAGCATCCTCCTGGGGGACCCGCTATTCTGGGAAACGTAGGCTCCAGGCAGCTCATTAGCATAATCTCGGGAATTAATGGCTTGATGGATGGTCCATGTTTCCCGGCAGTTTTCTATAAATGATAATGTATTAAAACGAGATGGAATAAAGAAAACATGACACAACATATATTATTTAGGTGTTTGCAGGGGGGAGGCTGACATACAAACACACGATTTATCAGCAGTCTTCATTTTTTCATTTTTTCTTTTTGCACGGTGTTTCGCGCCCCGAGCCTCCAACATGTGAAATTAATTTCATAGCAGGTGATTCTAGACTATTTCACACGGGCCATCTGCCGCTTCTTCATCTACCTTTCTGCTGCTACAATAATTAATCATCGCAGGCGCTGGCTTGGCCCGGGAAAGCCCATTCTGGCTCAGCGCGCTACAAGGCTGAGTAGCATCCGAGGATTTATTTTGAAGAGGGGTGTTTCTATGAAGCAGGTGTGCTCCAGTATTTTTCTTACTCACTTTGATCTGCCCACCCCCGGGGCTCAAAGGCCGGAGGTTGCTTCCAAGAGTGCTAGGTCGCTGTTGCTGAAACGCTGTTGCTGCATATCCTTTCTTTGAAGTGGAAGAAACCAAGTTCAGAGAGGTTGCTCGCATGGTCCAGGGTCACACAGCGAAATGGAAAGAGTTGGGACCAGAGCCCAGGCCTTTCCACGTTTCGTGCTGTGGTCCTTCTGGTTCTTGGTCTGAAGAGGTTCTTCAGTGGCAGGAAAGAAATCTCACCCAAGATAAGAAGAAGGCAGCTGTAGGAATCCTAGGGGAGGCTCCGTGCGGGACATTGGGGACATGTTCCAAGATAATGCTGCAAGTCAGTGATCTGATCACTCCAGAAATCAAAATAGCTCCCTGTGGTAAGGTGGAATCAGTGCTGGAGGAAGCCAAGTCTCTGAGCGGAGGGAGGTCACCGGTCTGCCATGTTTATGTAACAGTGGGAGAGATCTAACACTAGGCCATTTCCTTGACTGAGATGCATTCATCTACTGACATTTATTGATTTACTAGAGGCCCCGTGCACAAAATTTGTGCATGGGGGGTTGTCCCTCAGCACAGCCTGCATCCTCTCCAATCTTGGACCTGGCTCCCAACTTCTTGCTTGCCTGCCTGACTGCCTGATCACCCTCTAACCACTCCCCTGCCAGCCTAATAGATGCCTAACTGCTCCCCTGCAGGCCTGATTGCCCCCAACTGCTCTCCCTTTTCAGGCCTGGTCCCTCCCAACTGCCTGATTGCCCACAATAGCCAACCCCTGCCGGCCATCTTTGACCACATGGATCAGCCATCTTATGTGTTGGAGTGATGGTAAATTTGCATATTACCTCTTTATTATATAGGATATTATTAGTGATACAAACATTGATTGATTGATGATCTGTGCCAGGCATGGGGCTGGGTGCTAGAGACAAGATGGTGCAGTGCCTGCACTCAGGGGACTGATACTTCAGTAGAGGGACATAAAGTGAAAAGTTAAGCAAACATGTCCACGTTAGAGTATCTAGGTGCTCCAAGAAGAAACATACAAGGGGCAGAGGCAGGGATGGCCTGGTGGCATTTTTCCTGGTGTGTGTGGTGTCCCTTCAGACAGGACAGTCCCAGAAGACCCCTGGGGCGGGGAGAGGGACCTGCCTTTGAAACTGGACCCTGGAGGATAAGAACTGAGCAGGTGACCAACAGGGAGTGTCCCAGGCAGTGGGGACTGCAGCACATTGGCGCTGGGCTAGGGTAGCAGATCAGCAGAACCAGAGGGGAGGTGGTGGTGGTGGGGGGAGACTGGCAAAGCAGGGGTTGGAAGAGATAAGTGGGAGGCCCATTGTTCCAGGCCTTTCCTAGGAGTCATGCTGAAGATCTTGGATTTGACTCCAGGGAAGCCGCTGGAGGCCTTTAACACAGAGTCTGGTGTACACTTATTATTCCCGTTTTACAGATGAGGAAACTGAGGTTCAGAGAAACGGTGTAAATTACTGAAGGCCACACAGTGTTCAGTCAGGTGGCTGGACTACGAACCCAGCTCTTTTGAACTCCAGAGTCCAGGCCAGAGGTTGGCAAAAGGTGCCCTCTGGGCCAAGGCCAGCCTACTGTCTGTTTATCCTACCTAATAAAAGAGAAACATGCAAATTGATGGTACCTTTGCTACGCCCATAAACCACGCCCACCAGCCAATCAGGGTGAGTATACAAGTTAACCCAACCAAGATGGTGGTTAATTTGCATATCCAGGCCAGAGGGAAGACTGAAAACAGGTAGAAAGAAGCCAAGCGCTGCAGAAGAGAGCGAAGCTGTGGAGAAGCAAGCAAGCGGGGCGGGGGAGAAGGGAGGGAAGCAGGCCGGGCGATGGAGACCTCCGCAGGAAGCCCTATTGCAGGAATCTTCCTGCAATGGTGTCTAGTTGTAAATAAAGCCTCATTGGTACACAGCCACGTCCATTTGTTTCCATGTTGCCAATGACCTCTTTCCACTCCAAGAGCAGAACTGAGTGGTGGCAGATACCATATGGTCTGCAGACACTACAACATTCACTGTCTAGCCCTCTAGAGAGAAAGTTTGCTGAGCCCTACACTACCTGTCACCTCGGCAGGGAGGGCTCCTGTCTACCTTGCTCCTGGGGTTTCCCCAAAGTCACCCAGTGGCTGGGCTAGTCAGGGTCCAGTGAGCACCTGCTGGATGAATGGAGAAGGGGAGGTGAGTGTGCAGAACCCAGAAACCAAAGGGTCAGAGTCTGGGTGGACAGGATCAGCATGAGAAAGGAAACACGGGTAGGGGAGGGAGACACAGGCGCTGCTCGGATGCAGCAGGTGCACCAGTGTGACCAGAGGCAGGAGCGGGATGTCACATCGCGGAGACCCCTGGGGATCAATCGAGGAGAGCCTTGAATGCCACCCTCATTAAGCACCGAGACCTTGAAGCGGCTGCGCTAGCCTTCACAGAGGCTCTGGGCGAGACCTGCTTTCCCAGGATGGAGACTGTAATTGGTTATTGATGTCCTATTTGTATGCTAATGCTGCTCAATAAAGTAGCTAAACCATAATTAACGCTCCAGCTTCCTCTAAAAAAAAAAAAAAAAAACACCAAAAGAAGCCTACTGAAAGGTCAATGGATTTCATAGAATAAATTATTAAATAATGGGGAGCAGAGGAAGTTCCGTTTCGGAGCTACCGTCTTTCCAGGTTTTATTAACCGTCATTTATGAAAAGCGCCGACCATGTTTACATTTTGCTTTTGCTGTTTTCCTGCCAGCTCCAGACATTTTTGATGCTGGATTGAGTATGGAGTTAAAAATTACATGGTTGGCCAGACTCTATCTGTTTGGTAATCGAGACGGCATAACCTGTGTGATCTGACTTCTTGTCTTTGCATCAGAGCCGAGTCAGATCGTATGGCAGCACATTGGCGACCTAGTGCTGTGTGGAAACCAGAAATAACACTGTGATGCCAATAACACGAGTTGGTAATAACAAAAATATACTAGGAGCCCCGTGGGTAAAACTCTTATTCCTGTCTTGCAAATTCTGCCAGAGGGAAGAGCTAACTAACTCCTAAGGAATAGGCATGGCAGAAAGATTGCCTATGGACTGCCTGGACTTCAGTTCCAGCTTTACCTCTGAGTAGCTGTAAATCTTGGACTTAGCTCTTCTGGGCCACATTTTACTCAACTAGAAAGTAGGGTCCCGCCTGTGTATGGTTGAGCATGGACCTAGGAATCTGGAGGTCACAGTTCAATTCCTGGTCAGGGTACATGCCCGGTTGCAGGCTCCATCCCCAATAGGGGGGGCGTGCAGGAGCAGCCAATCAATGATTCTCTCTCATCATTGATGTTTATCTTTCTCCCTCTCCCTTCCTCCCTGAAATCAACAACAACAACAACAACAAGAAAATAGGGACATGAGCAATTCTTACTGTATAGACTTTGATGACTAAGGCAATGCTCCCTGCAGGGTCTGGAGCACAGTAAGGGTTCAATGGGTGCTAGGGATTACTATAACTCCATCAAGTTTAAATTGCTCAAGGTCAACGACCCACCATGAGGCCAAATGGATGGGTAAATTTGTGGGCTTTAACTTTTGTCTTTAAATGTCAATCAATTCATTGGTAATTTCCTTAGCCCTGTATTGTGTGTTTGGGGGAGATGCTAAAAGAATATAAGTGGTGGTCATCCAGGCTGTCAACGAATTTGCCATTCTGGGTGAGGGACCAGTGCAGAGACAACACCAGGTACCAGTTAACAGAACTTTATTTGTTCGTTTACTGGACACGACTCTCTATCAGGCACCAGGTTAAGTACTGGTGACAGAAATGAATGAGAAGATTGTGCTGTCTAGTGAGGCCGTAGATGAGAGTTTCCATAAGGGGCAGTAGACTGAATGTTAGAGCTGTTTCCTCAAGGAGGGAAGGAGAACCTCAGCTTTGTGCCTCAGTCCTGGTTTTACTAATGATAGGACTTCAGCCAATGTCTGACCTCATTTTCATATTTTATATATGAGCCTCCGACATAAAAGATATTGGCCACACACAAGGTCTCACTCCCTAAGAAGGCACAGTCCAGACATAGGATCATTGTTCAACAATGAAATGATGGTGAAAGTCACCTAGACATATTAAAATCGCACATAACCCCAGCATCTTAACATCTCAACTCTGACCCTTTAAGAATTATTTTTTCCTTGTCTCCTTTTCCCCCCGTCAGGTTTTCAAGTACAGTTTCAACTGTAATCCCAGTCAAGATACACAAAATGGTTGATGTTTTGCCAGTATTGCTTTAGCGACCCCTACGTTGTTTTGCTTTACTATTTCAAAGTAAATTTCACGCATCATATTTACATGATTTGTAGTGGCTGCCTAATATTGCATGTTACTTCGAGTGAATTATGCTCCTAAAAATTTCCCATTGCCGAATAATAAGTAACTCCACAGTGGACATCTTTGGGTGTAAGCTTACAATACTGATGCTTGATAAAGGCTTATATGTGAGACCTTTCTCTGTCTCTTACAAGATCTGGTACAAATGAGAGAGCAGTGCTAGGGTGAGAAGGCAGAAGAATAAGATATCAGCTATATCAATGTGCTAATATTTCCCCCCCTCCAAATTGAGATTCACATCTCTCCTTGCTCCATGTAGAACGAGACAAGCCTCCCGGAAGGCAGCATGGAGAAAGGGAGTCCAACATACGTATGAAGACTCCTGTTGGGCTTCCTCTCCCAAATGTACCCATCAGCTGAGTCCTCTCCCACTTGGGGCGGCATGAGAGTAGGAAGGATTCTGACTTTCCTAGGGTGTGGAATTGTCCCCAGTAAGAGAATCCAGAAGACTGGGAGACAAATGGTTGCCCTTACAAATGTTTTTGGATTAACCCCCAGATGGGGGATTCATGAGTCAAAGGGTGAACTCAATTTTATGGCATGGTGGCAATTTACTTTCCAAAGAGTCATACCTCTGGATACTTCTACCAACCATTAATGAAGCTGCCCACATTTTAAATTGCCTACATTGAATCAGTACCCGGGCAAGTGTATTTAGCATAATTGGATTCCAATCACAAGCCCACTGAGCACAACTTGTTGACTGATCCCCAGAAGAGCTTGCCAAAGCCCAGCTACCAAATTGGGTATTAACACCCTGACATTGAGAGTGGGAACTGTCTGAGCTAGATCAGGCACTCGTCGGAAAGCATGAAATTACTGATTTTGTTTAAATCTAAGTGCAATTTATCTGTAAGAACAGCACTGAAAGGTGACATTTGTCTTAGCGAGTTTCCCATTCATTTCTGGAGCTCGAGTTCATCAGTCATGCAGCTCAAGTGCATGATACATGCAGATGAATATTTATTATAGATGATGGAGTGTCCCTGGCAACATAATACACTTCATTCACTTGAAAAAGGAATTCAAACAGATCTGTGATAGACTGCTCATGTCACCAGAGGGGACTTGGACCGCCCTTCGGAAGGAATCTGGAGAATCCGCCATTTTCGTGAAGAGATAATCCACTTGGTTAGTGTCCACATGTAAACTGGTTTTAAAACATTATGACTGGTTAAATTTAGGTAAGTAAATTTTATTTGGAAAATAGTTGCTGTCACCAAAATCATTAATGATTGATGAAAAAAATCAAGTCTATACCTAAATCCGGCTGATAGTTTTGAAGTATTATTGGTTGCTTGAATATAACCCATTGTTAGAATCTTTTTAAGTTCATACGTGAAGATACATACCGGTTTGACCTGATTCTGCAGAATTTTTATGTTCTCAAAAAGTATCTTAAAATAAAGCATGCATTTCCAACATTCATTTGGCACTGGAGTTTAAATGGTTCCTTCTTAGGAAATACAAGATCAAAGACAATAAAATGACAGGAAAAAATACACTCAGAGCATCATTTTTTTCTCTCTTTTTAATTTAGAAGTCACTCCTCTTCCCAGGAGAGCTGAGCAGAAAAATCACTAGAAAAAGAGCTTCTTTGTGCCCATTAAGCTACCTTTTGTTTTCTTCTGATGACTGATGGGAATTTCGTTCATTAAAATTGTATGGCTGCCATCTTCTTTCCTCCCACTGCTTGTTTACACATAAAAAATAGATGATTTCCAGGATTCAAACATCATGCTTGCGAAGGCTGCTGGAAACCTTCATGCAGAGAGTCATCTCTGTTTGCAGAACCACCGGGAGTGTCTTAAAAACATACAACAGTGTTTTCAAGTGGCTGTGTTTGTGAAGGTGTAGACAAGACTGGGTATCCGAGGAAAGCCAGCATGACAACAAATTGTCCTCGTCTTGTTTTGACAAAAAAAAAATAAAAAAATAAAAAAATAATTACCTTACTTTTCCAGTCTCCAGACATATGCCTTCCCTATTATGTGCCAAATGGAAGTTACCGAAAACAGAGTGAGTATGGGAAGACTGAAACCAAAAGTATGGCCACTGAAAAATATTAAACTCAGCTTGACCTCCAAGGATGAATGATGATTAGAAAGAGGATATGCATATCTAAATTGCATTCTATCTCTATTACAGTGTAACGACATTACTACACTTGCCGTTTGATAATTCGTCAATGGGAAAATGTGTTCACTTATCTCTGGTTATAAAAACAATCATTGATTAAAAAAGAAAAAAGTCAGTGATTCAGCTCCTCAATGCGGGTCTTGCCAAATTATCAAGGGGAGGGAGAGATCCATAGTACCTTTCTTTCTTTTCTTTCTTCACTTCTCTGCTTCTCTTCCTATCTCCCGAGCAAGTATTCATTGAGCTCCTGCTACATTCTTAACACAGTCTGTACCATTTGCTCACTGGTGATCTTGGCCAAGTCCCTTGAAATCTTGGAGCTTTGGTTTCTCCTCCATAAAAAGGGGAATGAAATGTTCTCAGCTTGACTCCCAAGAGTTGTTGAGAAGTGCAAGAGTCAAAGAATTCTGTAGGCAGTAAAGCACCGTGGAAACATGATGATCTAGGCCCCACTAGGGCAATAGTATTCAGTTATGTATTCATATTCATAGAGGATGCATTGTACACTAGGCACAGGAATGGGTTCAAGGGATGTGACGATGATCAAACATACTCTCTGAGCTTCCCACTTTTCTGTCCAGTGGAGGAGACAGACGTAAAGAGGATAGACAAGAGGACATGGTGTTGGGAAGAAGATCCCATATAATAAAGAAGCATGTGACAAGGTACAGGAGCAGAGATGGTGAAGAGCAACTAAGGGGTTGTCTTTGTCCTGAGACCATGTTGTGTTGTTTTGTCCAGACTCCACCTATATTTCCCTTTATAGAGCCCAAGCCTCTGTATTCCTTATGACGTGGGCCAGCCCAGGAGGGCCCATCTAAAGGATCTTGGTGGATGCTGTGCTTATTATGGTCTGATCTGGGATGAAGGTGGAATTGAGAGCTGCTGATGAATAGTGTGGACATGAGAATGACTCAGGAGGAGGCCAGTTCTCCCCCAGTTGTCCCTTTGGCTGGTGACGTGGGGCCCTTCTGATGGACTGAGTGTGACCTGACGGGCTCTGTTCAGATCATGGACTTACATGGTCCCTGAGAAAGAGGCACCTGTAGCAACTCCTCAAGATTCTCAGCTGGAATTCCTCGGGGCCCCAAGATGCAGACCTTATAGGGAACAAGCAGGAGTAGAGTCTAAAGGACTGACTTTGTGTTGCAGCTTCGACACTATCTATACAATCTAGAGCAAGTGACTTAAACTTTCTAAGCCTCCATTTCTCTCCTGAAAAACGAGAGTGACAATAAAAGCAGCAATCCCATGGGCTCGGCACCTAATAAGCACTTAGCAAAGTGCTTCTGTGGCAGGAATTCCTGTCTCCTGGATTTTGTGAGAATTGGCAAGGGAGAGGAAGAAAAATGGCAACACGGTCTCCATGGGTACCATTTGGGAGGCCGTCCAGCTGGTAGGCCGGCTGCTGCAAATGACACTTCCCTGCAGCTACTTCTGTGCGGTTTCCCCAGCAGGTGTTTCCGGGCTGCACTTGCCAGCCTGAGTGGCCTACAGGTCCTCTTCCCAGCTGGGCAGGCCGACCTGTGCTTCAGTAGCAAATAACCCCCAAATATTTGTGGTTTCTCATCATGCAGGTTTACTTCTTACACATGCTACCTGTTCCCTGGAGGAAGCAGGGGGAAGCTCAGATCGTCACTCAGGGGCCCAGCGGACAGAAGCTCCATGAATCCGGTTCCCATGCATTTCCAGGTGGGAAAAGGGATTATAGTAAACCTTGCATTGGCTCACAAAGCTATACAGATGACTCTCGCCCACATTTCCCTGGACAGAAATGGGCAGGGCAATCCCACATGAATCTGGATGGGGTGGAGAGCTGGAAATATTTGGTGAGCAGCACTGATGATTCCCAGGGCCCTCAACAGACATTTCCCCTTCATCCTTCCTAACGGAACCCTGAATGTATTAGGGTGGCAGTGTGCCAAGCCGTAGGGGACAAATTATGTAATGTAATCATGGCGATGCCATTTCTCTTTGCCAGTGGTTGGTCTAGGCTAAGGGTGAGCATGTGACTCAGCTCTGACGACCACCCTGCTGTGGGCTTCTGGAGGGGTGGGGTGGGGGGTGGGGAGTCTCTCTCACGGATGAAAGAAGACAATGGCACAAGCTAGGAAAGGTTCTCTTGCTCACTCTACTCCCGCGTTTCCCTCCCTGGGATATTGTTATGTAAGGTGGGTGTGATACATGGAGCTGTGGCAGCTGTTCTGTAACCATGAGGGAAAGGCCAAGGGAACTGCCAAGAGGCCGACCTGACGTCCTGGCATGGCTGTGCTGCTAGACCAGACTTGGAACGACTTACCTTCAGACTTCCCATTGTGTAAGACAGCTAAACTTCTATATTAAGTCCCTTAATGTCAAGATGGTGTACCTGCAGCCAACCCAGCTGAACCTCATTCTAACTAGTCGATCTCGGTGTTTTCTCAACTTGCCCAATCATAACAACCACGTGAGGAATTTATTAAAAAGAAATTCCCAGACCCCTCCCTAAGAGATTCCTGGGGAGTAGGTTGAGGGTGGGGCCCAGGAACCTGAATTTTTAACAAGTGCCCTAAGGTGATTCTTATGATTAAACAAGAAGCATGAAAAACACTGAGCCAGATAACATCTGAACTCCCTTACCATTTTAAAGCAGGAGACACTGTCTATAAGGATGCATAGATGCACACCTGGTTTACTTTTAAAGGCTAACAGCAGCAGTATGGAGAGTGTTTTAGAGGAGCCAGGGAGTGGGTGTGGATGGAAGGGGGCTATAGAATAAACCAGACAAGTTCAGGGACTGACAGAGTGAGTTCCAGGCCTATAAAGGCTTCTCTCTGCCTTGAGCAAACGCCTTCCACTCTTCTTGTATTGATACATCTAGGTAACACATCTTTGAAAAACCAGGAGAAACCTCTTTTATAAACCCTTCGGAGGCGTAACTACCCTCAAAGTAGCACACGATCTTGTAACAATCATGTAATCCAATCATATATTTCCCCGCCTTGCTTTCTGCCACCTTAATGTCAACTTCCTTACGTTTCCTATTAATATTCACGACTCCAGGGAGCATGGTTCTTGGTGATGTGGAATTTTGTTCCATTACTTTATAAAGTCCATGAAGGCACATTTGTTTTGCTCAAAGGTATGCAGTGCATGTCACATAGTAGATACTCAAAGACTGTTTAATGCAGGGGTCCTCAAACTTTTTAAAGTGGGGGCCAGATCACGGTCCCTCAGAGAGCTGAAGGGCCGGACTATATGAACTACTAATTCCTACTGTAACACCTCGGCTGCACTCACTGACCAAAAAACCTGGCGGGCCGGATCAGACTCCTCTGCGGGCCGCATGTGGCCCGAGGGCCGTAGTTTGAAGACCCCTGGTTAATGAATAGATGATGCTAGGAGGGGGTGAGGCAATGAGAAAGTGCTCTGTGAGAAAATAAAATTTTGACCTATCGACAGAAGTTAGCTTATTTATTGTAGGACTTCTCAGAGCCCTCAGTGCATTAAAGTAAATTTTGAATTTTCAGGGGAAGTCAGGTTTAGTAGGTAGCATTTCAAAAAAGTATTTGACCTTGGAGGATATTCCCCCCCCCTTTTTTTTTTAGAGAGAGAGAGAGTGGAAGGGAGGGGGAGCGACAGAGAGAAAGAAATATCTAAATATGTAAGTCAGAGAGACACATCAACTGATTGCTTCCCACCAGGGCTGGGGATCCAGCCTGCTGTAACCGAGGGCAGGAATTGAACCCTCACCCCTTCAGTCAATGGGCTGACGTTCTATCCACTGAATCAGACCAGCTAGGGCTGAGAAGAGCTTTTGTGCTGGCAGAATATCACATCGCTAATGTGTACTCAGATTTCTCAGTCTGTACAAGGGAAATATTTTCCCTGCCTACTTCATATTTTGGAGGAGAAAACAAACAAACAAATAAATGAGACTGAGCAGTAGACTAAGCTAGTTGAAGATGGGGTCTGTGGCTTATTTCCTGTGTCCCCAGCACCTGGTTCATTATCTGGCACATGATGGAATTCAACACATTTCTGCTGAGTGAACGAATAAACTCACAGCACCACTCCAGAGTGAGCAGAAGGACATGGAGGGAGTTGGGTCTGAAAAACCAACTACAGGTGACCTAGTAACTTCCTTCAATACTCCAGCCAGTTTAGACTTAGGGCTACATAAGTAAGATCTGCTGCAGGCAGTGAACCTGTGGTACTTGGGAGCAGAGTGAGTCTATAGCAAAGAGTCACAGGGTTAGGCGGCAGGTGCTTACTGGCGTGTCAACCCCTTCTTCCCTGCAAACAGAACCTGATTTTGTTCAGCTTCCTCTGAAGATGTCTCTTTCAGAAGGAAAGGAAGAAAGAAGTAGTGTCTACCATCAACATGGTCTCCTTCTCCTTGTTGGGACTGGTTTAAGTATGTGCCACATGTCTGGCCCACCAGATATAAGGGGAAATCTGCCTGGATGACTGAGAAAGTTTTTTGTTTTTTTTAATCTTAGAAAGAGAAATCAGAGAGGGATGGTTTCCATTCAGTACATTTCCCTTTGCTGACACTGCTGTGTCCACATGGCTATCATTGTGGCCGCCATCTTGTAACTCTAAGTAGAGGTATGGCTAATGGGGAGGAGAGAGTGCGAATAAGGAAAGTGCTGGCACCTTAAAGGTCCATTTAAGTTTTGTATTGAGCAGTCCAGGGGTCTCTGTACCCCAAGCCTTCTATTTTGCAAGATAATAAATGTCTTTGTTATTCCAGCCAGTTAGTTGCATTGGCTATTACTTGTGGTTGGAAGCTTCTGAACAGGTAGAAAACGATGCAAAGGTGAGCAGCTGTGGAACCTATATCCTCAAAGAGCTCACAGCCTAGTTGCAAAGGCAGCTGGGAAATAACAGCACCACAGCATGATGCATGCTTACTATAGGTGTAAGCTAGGGACTTCGGGATGGCACAGGGGAGTGAGCTTGGTGTGCAATGGAGGGTTGTGGAGAGCTTCTGAGAGGAGGTGGCTTTGGGTGGAGTTGCAGATCAGATGGGGCTTGCCATTCGAGTGGAGGAAATAGTGCATTCAAAGGAAGGCAGGGAGAGCGAGAGAGCTTTGTTTGATCAACGTTTGTTTGGTTTGGCACGAATGGGTTGTAAAGGGGGCAGTTGAGATGGTGAGAACGAAGCAGGAGGAAGTAGCCAGATCCTGAAGGACCTTGTGAACCACGCACGAGAGGCAGAGGCATGAGCACAGGAGAACATGGAAGCAGGGAACCCGGTTTTCAGGCAGGTTCATGGAATGCCTGCTGTGTGCCAGGCCCTGAGCTGGGAGCCCGGGGCTGTGTGCCCAACTCTAAGTTCCTGATGCCATCCTGGTCCCGACTGAATGTCCAGTGGCTTGACTGGAGTCTGGCATCCAGGAGACACACATGGCTGTTGACTGAGTGAACAAGAAAAACAGCATCCTTACTTGTGGGGACTTTACTGAATGGGGGGAGGGGGTAAGAATTGAACAAGAAATGGGATGAATTGTTGAATACAGTTCTAATGAGTATAAATTACAATATATTTGGGTGCTCTGGAAAAATTATATGGGGATCTAGTAGAGCCAAGACAGGCTATCCCAAGAAAGGGCCCAGTAAGCATTCTTGACCTCAACCTCTGGGCCTCAGTTTCCTCATTTGTAAGCTGAGAATAATTCTTATTTCTAAAGGTTGTGAATGGTTAGAGATAATGTATTATAGTTGAAGTTTCTAGCACATAGTACATAAATATGGTTTTTAAAAAAAATATCTTTATTGCTTTCAGAGAGGAAGAGAGAGGGAGAGAGAGACATCAATGAAGAGAGTCATTGATTGGCTGTCTCTTGCACGCCCCCCCACCAGGGATCTAGCTCACAACCCAGGCATGTGTCCTTGACCAGAATTGAACCTGGGACCCTTCAGTCCACAGGCTGAGGTTCTATCCACTGAGAAAAATAATACAGTTAAGTTCTCAGGAAGGTCAGTTGGCCACTCTATGGGCAATACTACATATTGGAACTCGCTTATTAATTTGCGTATTAATTTGCCTTCACTCAACTCTAAGTCATGGCATTTGGGTAACACAGTTGGTTTCTTGCTGCTCATTCCCCGACAGTGTGGGGAAAGTAAGGTATTATTGCCTTTCATAATGGAAAAAAAACCACCTCCTTTCTGAATTTGATTGATATTAGAATCATTCCCTCCTTAGTCCCTGGCAAAAAAATGAGCCAGCAACTAAATGTTTTGTGTCGTACAGTCAAAAAGTGGATTAATGGATTAAAAACGACCACTTAAGAAGAATGGAGAAAACTCAATTTCAGAGGAGCAGATGCAGAGGTGGGTGGGGAAGGGCCTGTGGTTTCTATTGCTTCTTTTTCAATCCAGGCAACTCGGGGGCTTTCTGAAGGCTTCCCAGGGGCCAAGCTGGGGGAAGGGAAGGCTGCAGAGCATGAGGCTACCTTATACCAAGACCTTTCGGTAAATGGTCTCTTCTAGACTCAGCCTAAGGTTTCTCAGTGTTCGGAATCCCAGTCCGCAGGACCTGAACAGGACGGAGTGAGGCTCCTAGGCGTGCCTGGAGTGCCCCTTATGGGTGAACATTCAGAAAACCCTGGCTCGCTGCCCCTGTATTAAGGGCTTGTTATGAGTGCTTACTACCTAGAAGGTGACAGCTAACTGAGTTGAAAGCTGAGACAATGAATATGTTTTTAATATCACTCTCCACTGTGCCGGATGCTTTATAGGACACTAGTTTGACACCTGCAGAGCAACACTATAGTATAGGCCTGGTCCCCATGTACACATGGGGAAACGGAGGCCCAACCAGGGTAGCCACATTATTCAAGGCGATAAATCTAGAAAGTGATAAAGCTGGGATTTAACCTACTCCTCCCCTCTTTTTTTGCCCTAGAAACGTGAGTGAAGAGAAGAAGTGTGGGCATTTTTCTCACCATGTAATATGCATGCAACCATGTCTAGACTTGTGCAATATTATTTCTATGAATTCACTAGACTATACACACCATGTGGGTGGATGGTGGTGTCTGTGTTTACGCTGCCTCCAGCTGTATTCTCGGCACCCTGCATGGCACCTAGCACACAGGAGGCTGTCCATCAAAGGTGCTGACTAATGAAGAAATGAATGTCTTAGCTTTTGATTTCAAGGAATCACTGACTCCCAACAAAGCTATCCAGCTGGGAGGCCTGTAGAAATAGAGACACTGAGCATGACAGGGGCCTTGGAGCATGACAGCCAATCCTGGTCCACTGCCTGAATCTTCCCATGACTCATTTCGGGCCTTCGTTTCTCAGATAACCCCGGGCAGGAAGTGACAGATGTTCTAGACATCTGGGCCATGGTGATCACGCAGATCTTACGGAAAGTATTTGGCTGAGCCAAAATAAGCATCTCTTAAAAATCGATCAGTTGATTTGTTAGTGAAGACACTGAGTCACAGAGGGCAGGGTGGAGAAAGATGGCATCTCTCATGGCCTGTCTGACCCGTTGGGCGAGTGAATGGCAGCCAGGGCGCTGGCTCACTGAGGTCTCTCGTTGGGTCTCATTGGCCCAAGGATTCCAGGATTGGAGACTATGAGAAATGGAAGAGTCAATACCATCCAAACAAAGACCCACCATTGCTCACCTGACCAAAAATAAGGGAAGTGCCATCGGAGATGACCAGAGTCCTTCCTAAACATTTGAACGCACTTAATTCTTATCTTAGTAACACAGCAGCTGCCATGTACTGAGTACCCACGCAGTGAGGACAATCATGGCATCCATTGCATTGAGTTATTGGAAATTGAAAGCATGTACATTGTCTAGTACAGCCAGATCTGCTCCAACATGACATAGGTGCTTCTAAAAATCACTGTGCTATACAAAAACCACACATTCAACCCCACAACGCTTAGGGAAAAAATGAGAGTAGGGTCCTTATTTATAATAAGAACCTAACAAAATGATAGCACATTAAGTGGTTAAGAATAACGTAAATTTGCAACAAATTTGGCACTTTATCTTAGGAAGCCCTCAAGTTTACTTGTGTAAGTGGGCGTCGGAAGGACTGTGGCTTGTGAGTGACTGAGCAGCAGGGAGGAGGGCTATTTGGAATCAGGTGGAAAGTGGTTACACCAGATGCCCTTGGGTGTGGCTCTCACACACACCCGTTTCCCACCCGGGGAGCTGGTAGACATTTGCAGTGTGTTTTGTTTAGCTTGCTTTAGCTGGGCGCACCTAGTGTTTCTCGGAGTTGGAATCTCACATAAGCAAACACGGAATTTGTGTTATGCTCGAATTATTCGCTAATCTATCAGTGGTGCTGGAACAAATTCCTGTTTTAAAATTAATCATTGTAGCAGAACTGGCTCTACAGGATTCATGGCAAATGCACAAGAAATGATAGTTGTAATTGATAATTGTTAAGCACAGTATCTTTCATCCATGCGTTAAACCCAGTAAAGTATAAATAATCCCATTTTGTAGATGAATAAAATGGAGATACATAGAGGTTAAATCACGTGCTCAAGGGCACAGAGCTAAGAAGGGGCTGGAGCTCTGTCCACACTTTTGTGAGTTTCACATACACCCCCATATGGGATAGTATGTTGGTACCAGAGCAAACCAGAAGATGAGTGCATGCATCCAGATCACCATCTTTGCCAGTGCAAGGTATCATTGCATAGCATGGAAATTCACATGACTTCTAAAGACTAGACACATTTCTGAGGCATTTCCAGTCTATGCTGCCACCGCAGGAATAGGTTGATTCTCCCACTTTGGACAATAAGTAGAAAATGTTGAACAACACTGTGACGTCCCATGCTACTTCTTGATGTGGAGAAAATCCCTATCTTTAGTCAAAAGGTGCTTCTCTGGAATGTCCACCAATTTGTCCTTCACTGAGTTTTCTCTTCTCCAGGCTGAACTTGGCAATAAGTAGCATATCCTCTGACAATGTCCCTATAAGTTCTGGGGTCCAGAATTGAGCACAGCATGCTAGACAAACCTTAGCAGACTAACTCACAGAGGATCCTGTTGGGATCTAAGCCTAAGGTAAGATTAACTTTTAGAGCAGATGCCTCACCACTAAATCCCTAGACACTTTGCAGATACATTCTTGACCTGGTCTCTCGTCCCCATTCTGAGGTCAAGCATAAGATTTATATTTATACTTGTTAAACTACTTTCTCATTGGTTTTATCCCATCAAAGTCTATTTCCCACCAACTTTTTATTATGGAAGATTTACAACTTATTGAAAAGTAGAGAGACTAATAGCATAGTGACCCTCATAAACCTATCACCAAAATAAACTTCATCAGTTACAACTCATGGACAAACCTATTTTGTGAAGACTACCTACCATTCACTCACTACATTGCATCTCCCCATCCCCAGTTGTTTTTAAGCAAATCCTAGATATCGAATCAGTTTACCTGCATTTCAGTATGCATCTCTAAACAGTAAAGACTCTTTGTGAAAACATACTTGTAAGATTGTTATCATGTCAAAATAAATTACCAGTGCTTGTTAAGATCATCAAATACCCAGTTCTCAAATTACTTCAATTATGCAAATTAGAATTTAATATGGCTCTATCTTTTAAGTCTTTTTATTTGTAGATTTTCCCTTCATCTATCCTCTCCTCTCCCCTTGAATTGTTGTTGAAGAAACCAGGTTGACTATTGTTTGTTAAATTTCTTAAATTGTGAGTTTTAAAATTATATCCCAGTGGTGTCATTCAACATTACTCTGTCTCTTGCTTTCCCTATAAATTGGATGTAGAATGATCAGATTTGGATTTGATGGTTTTAAATATTTTATTTTATTTTAAATGCACAATGCAGTGGCTTTCAGTACATTTGCAATGCTGTGCGATCATCACCACTCCACATTTCTAGAACTTGTTCATTATCCCAAATAGATGTGGAAATTACTGAGTCACAGGCCAATTGGGAATGCAGACGGGATTTGGTTTCCCTGCACTGTATTTTAAAAATTAAAAAAAGTTTTTAAAATTTTAAAGTCATAAAAAAAACTGGATTTTTCCAGTTCTTTTGAAAAAAACAAATAAGAACATTTAGCTAATCTAGGTGCCCCTTTCACTGAGGGTTGAGTAGCAGTTGCTCCTGCAGCTGGGTGCCTATAGCTGAGCTACAAATTATCCTCAAACTTCAGTGCCATTAAGCAACCATTTCATTAGGCTTAGAGACTTGTGGGTACAGAATTTGAATAGGATGCAGAGGGGATGGCTTGTCTTTGGCCTGCAATATCAGGGACCCAAGTTGGGAAGACTCTCTGTTGGTAACACCAACAGCCAGGGCTGGCAGAGCTATGGCTTGCAGTCTACTTCTAACATGGTGTGGCTCTCAGGCTGGGATGACTGAAAGGTGTGGCTCAGCTGGAAGTCGTGAGGTTTTAAGATCCACTATGTTGTTGTTGTTGTTGTTGTTGTTGTTGTTGTTGTGTGTGTGTGTGTGTGTGGTAGCTTCTAACAGCTGTTGGTACTTGGTTCTTTGGGGTGATTGTCCTAATCCCTGCTCCAGTGATATCCATGTTGGATGCTTCAGTTCTCTGCTACCTACTGTGATAATCAGAGCAGCCCATTTTCCTTCCCCCAGTTGACCTGTGGGAGGAATACTTTGGGGAAACACATCCAAGAGTGGGAGGGCTGGTCCCATGGTTGCATATGTATTTGATTTTTCTCTCTGGACAGCTGCAGCATTTCACACCCACCAGTGGAAGTTCCAAAATCCTTAGGCCACCAACTCCTGGTGTTTCCCAGCTTTATTGACATATAATATTTTTTTTTTCTGATTACTAACGAGTTTGAACACCTCCTCGAATGCCTAATCTTGATATTTTCCTGTACTACAAATTTGCTCTATATAAATATATAAAAAATGGATCTCTGCTTTCTCTTTTAGATTATTGCAGATAATTGGTGTCACACCCTCTCAGTGTGGGACACTTTCAGCATGGCCTCTCTGGTCTTTGTAGCTGTGGGCAGTCCACTATGTCACATCCACAGAAGTGTCTCATTAATATAGACCCTCGATAATTAAATAGTCAGCAGGGATCAATCAATAGATCATCTCTAGTGGCTCAGAAATTAACCTTTCTTCTCTACAACTGTTGTCTTTGGAAAATAAAAATGAATTGTTTTGTCCTTGACATCCACCATCGACCACCCGATTTCTCTACAAATCTTTATAGGAAAATTCTCAAAAGAATTGTGTAGACTCAGTCACCATCTCCTCTCTCCCACACTCTCTCAGCTTATTCCAAGCAGGCTTTGCTCTACACGACTCCAGAAAAACCAGCTTCTATCAACCTTACATGCCTATTGCCAATGAAAGGAACCAATTGGAACCGGCTATGTACTGTATGATTCAAATTGTATGACTTTCCTGAAAAAGCAAAACGATGGAGACAGTAAAAATACCAGGAGGGTTAGGGGAGGGAGAGAGGAAGAAACAGTGCACAGTGATGTTTAGGGCATGACACCAGCCTGTGTGATACATAACAGTGGATAAATGGACAACACTAAGAGGGAACCCTAAGGTAAACCATGGACCTGGAGTAATAGGGCCGTGTCAATGTCGGTTCGTCAATTGGAACGAACATGCCCCACTGGTGGGGGCTGTTGACCATGGGGAGGCTGTGCATGTGTGGGGGCAGCAGGTATCTAAGAAATCTCTGTATCTTTCCCAAAATTCTGTTGTGGACCTTAAACTCCTGCAAAAAGTAAAGAAAAAAATCACGTGGACACTGTGATGACAAAAACGCAAGTTCATTTACACGTCACAGGATTAATTTTTTTTTTCCTTGCCAGCAACCTTCAATAACCTGGCAGTATCAATAAGAGCAAAATTAGGGGGAATTATGTTGAAAAGGGGTTCTCATACCTGGAACACTGGCAAATCACAAAAAATGTAGGCCATCTATGCACTATTGGCACTTTGGACCAAATCTTTGCTGTGGGGCTGTCCCGTGCATAGTAGGATGTTTAGGCTTCTATCCGCCAGGTACTAGTAGCACCCAACCCTCCAAGTTCTAACAATCAGAAATGTCCCCAGATTTTGCCAAATGTCCCCTGGGGAGCAGATGGCCCTAAACTCCAATTGATCACTTGCTAAGTGCCTTCTATTTTTAAACCCATGTGGGGTCCCTACCCTGTGCTGAACAGCACTCAGAATGCTGGAAAACCACTGGTCTCCCTCTAACCACCCCCTCCCACCCCCACACACACTCCCTTTCTTTTCTGTTATAAGAAATCAAGGAGGACTACTTACGGGAAACCATAAAGTCATTCCACCTTGTTTCACCTTAGCTGTGATGATAACACAATCAGATTATCCAGGTATGGTTTGGGGAACTTCAAAGCTGAGCCGGAGGGAGTGGAGGGACAGGAGCTGGGGAGCTGAGGTCTTATCTGTGGCTTCAATGTTCTCACCCTTATCAACACAGAAGGAGGGGACCCTAGGAGACTGCAAGAGGGAGTCAAAGGTCAGGTTGCTTTCGTTTTCCCTTCTGTCTTTAGACTGAAATAAGGAAGGCCCAAAGGAAGGAAAGCCAAGTAGGAAGAATGCAGACAGGGGAATGAGATTCTGGGCAGGTGGGTGAGTGTGGAGGGGACAGTTGTTTCTGACTCTCCCTACACTCACCCGTTATGACCTGGATTGGACACCAGGCTCTGGAACCAGAGAAGCTGAGAGTTAGGAGGTCTTAGCATCAGCTTCACGATCATCATCCAGATACCCTGGGCCTTGACCCCCGAGGACCTTCACTGAGTAGATGAGGAATGGGAGGCAGCTGCCTTGAGAACCTCTGCCCTAGACAATGATGGCCTGTGCACACAGAAGCAACTGCGATGGAAAAGTGAGAACCTACACAGGGAACATTAGTTGAAGTCGAGAGCAAACCATCTGTAGGAACAGGAGGCATCCAAGATGATCATAATAACTGCAAACCCTATATGTCACTCACAACGTGCCAGATGCAATTTGATGCACTTGACATAAATCTTAATTCACTGCATCCTCCCTACAATTCTCTAAGATAGCTACTAACAAGTGCCCATTTTACAGGTGAAGAAATTGAGGTACAGAGATTTTAGTGACTGGCAGCTCGCAGAGCAGATCAGAAGAACTGGGACCTGAACCAAGATTTCCCTGTTCTAACATTTGAGCTTTTAAATACGATGCTACCTGCCACTTGACTAAGGGAACTTGGGCAGCTAAGTGGGTGATAAAATCATGAACTTGGGTATGACCCGAAGGAGGAGCAGGTTTGAGGGAAAAGCCATGAACTTAGCCTTGGAGAGTTTGTCTGCCATGTGTGGGGCACCCAGGAGTTTTGCCTGGAAGTGGGGTAGCACTGCAGCTCTCAGCTCAGCACAGAGGTCGGGAGAGTGGACATCACAGACTGGGTGCCCTGGAGATGGAACTGTGTGCAGTGACAAGACCAGAACCCAAAGAGATCTTGGGGGGGGGGGGGGGAGACACACCAACAGAAAAAGGCAGATAGAAGCAGAACCAGGAAAAGAGAATGAAAAAAAATCCTGCCACGCAGAGAGCGCGCTCTGGGAAGGAAGGGTGAGTAAGTCAGGAAGGTCAGTTCTCTAAGAAAGATCCCGGTCCATCTGACGCCAAAAGCTGTAAAGAATTCCATGAAGATAAGAAATGAAAAGAGGCATTGTTCCTCAGGGGGGTGAATGGGTTGTAAGCCATTTCTCCAGCCTAATGGGAAACTTCTTGAGGTCAAGAGCTACGAGAAACTACACGTGTTTCTAGTGCAGGGGTAGGCGTGCAGAACGCATTGACCAAATACCCGTGGGTTCATGATTGCTCAGGAACGTATCCTTATTGAGACAGTGATTTAATTATTCATAACTTGCCTGCACCTTTTGAGGAGGAGAGATGGTGTTCTGGTCTTACACAGTGTAGGGTAGCCCATAACCACTGGACGTGGCATTGCTGATGCAAGTGATTGGCAGATGCAGCATCTTGGCCCTGTCTTCCTCAACTATAGGGATAAAAATAAAGGCTACTGTGTGTGGAGGACCTACTGTGTGCCCGGCTCTGTACTGGACACTTGACATCTTTAGCTCAAATCCTCACCACCTGGCAAGCTGGGCATTAGTATCTTCCCCCCCCCCCCCCCAGATGAAGCGACTGGGTAGAGAGCTTGTTGCCTAGTCCCGGGCCACACGAGTAGGCAGAGCATTGCCAAGGTCAGTTCTCTAAGAAAGATCCCGGTCCATCTGACGGCAAAGCCCTGAGATGCAAACGTGCCCCCTACTGAGCCCCTTCCCTCAGCCGCCGCTGCTTTAGTCCAGGTGTCACCATTATTTCAGTGGGTTTTGCAAGAGCTTCTTAGCTGTTCTCCACGCTTCTATCAAGCCTCCCTTTCTAGAATCCATTCCCCAAACTCTAGCTGCAGTGTTCATCTAAGTGCAACCTTGCTCACTCCTAAATCCCTTCCGTGGCGCCCTCTTTAGGGCATAACGGACATGACATGCTCTAAGCCTAAGCCCTCAGCATGCAGTGCTAACCTGTCATCTTTGGCTTTTCCAGGCCCTTCTTGGCGATTGCCTCACACTCACCCTTCTGTCCAGCTGAGCCAACCTCCTGTGTGCCCGGGCAGGCGTCCTGCTCTCCTTTTGCATATTCTGTCCCCCAGGGTGGCAGCATTCTGGGTTGACTCACACTTGCTTTTAAGACTTGTTCACCCCCTTCCCTCACAAACATTCCAGACTTCCCAGACCTTATTAGGTGAGGACCCTCTATTTTCCTCCCTGGAGCACCTCAGTGCTCGGTAGAGTTGGGTCGCTCTGCATTCTGCCTGCTGTTTTTTTTTTTTTTCCTTTCCCTTTTTTAAAAATAACTTTATTGTTGAAAGTATTACACAGGACCACCTTTATCCCCCATTCACCTCTTCTAGCCTGCTCCTGTCCGCGCCCCCCCCCCCCCAGTGTCCCCACCAACCCGTTGTCTGTGTCCACGGGTTATACATATATATGTTCACTGGTTTATCTCTTTGGTTTTCTTCTGCTCCTTTTGATGGGCTCTGAGGTCTTGGAGGACAGTGATCACAGATGCTCCCAGCTCAGAGCAGAGCTAAACCCCTGCTTATTAAACAAGTGACTGGTTTTGAGGCCCAGCTGCACCGAGGTGGGAACGCAGGAGAGAGAGGAAGGGAGAGAGGGAGGGAGGGAGGGAGAGAGGCAGGACACAGGGAAGGGCAGGCAGGCAGTTGGGTTGGCTGGAGTGTAGGTGTCACTGTGGGGAGTTGTCTAATTCTTCTAGCATTTTCCTTCTTCCCACCACTCCTAGAGGCACAGGGGATACCCTGCCTCTGTTTCCAGACAGCGGTAATCCTGCCAGACCCTCGGCATGAGCCAAAGCCTTGCCTGGAGCCTCATCGCCGGAGTCCAGTGTGCTCTTGGCAAGACGGGGACAGGAAGCGCTGGCCGGCGAGGCCCCTCCTGTGGAATGTGTGAGCGACAGAACCGAGAGCCAGATGGAAACCGCCTCTGAAGTGCTGAGCCAGGCGGGACAGAAAGGTCAGGGAGAGTGAAGCCCATCCCTCCGCCTTAAAAATAGTTGGCAGGCCAAGTCCTCCAGGTTCATGCCTCCGAAGGGCTGGAAGTTAGCAAGACTCTGGTTGAGAGGAAAGGGGCTGAAAGGGAGGGAGCTGCAGAGAAAGGGAGCTCGCTTCTCCTCCACCATCGCTGTCTTTCCATCTGCAAGCTGAGGAAGCGCTTCTGTGTCAGTGGCAACATGAAGCCTTTACTGAAAGGAACGTCTAATGGTGGGATCTTCAGACAGTGAAACAATAAGGGAGAAGCGCTGGGGGCCATTGGGCCCCTCTGATCACACTCCAGGGGCAGACATGGAATCTTTTCTGCTTGTAGTAACAGCCCCGTGTGAGTGTAACCCCATGGTGAATGTTGTTCAGTGGAGTTATAGAGGCCTTCCACATGCATCATCTGAGTTGATTCTTCCAGAGCCTGGGGGAGGACAATTATTCCCTCTCCCCATTCTACAGAAGAGAACACCGAGGCTGAGACAGAAGGTGATCTGTCCAGGATCTCACCACCATTCATTCATTCATTCATTCATTCATTCATTCATTCATTCTCTCATTGGTTATTAAAAACGGATGTCGCATTAGGCACCATTTTAACACTGGGGATACCATACTCCACAAGACAGGCAAGAGATTATATTCCAGTTTGGAATATAAACAAGAGACCAAACAGATAAACAGGGCCACGTGCTGTCAAGCAAACAAAGCCCTGGACCAGCCCAGAAAGCGCTGGTGAAGGGCGGGTGGTGGTGGGGTGTGTGTCCCGTTTCCCATCCAGGGAAAGGATGATGCGGGAAGGCAGGCAGAGGAGATGAAGGTGGAAATGGGAGGGAAACACCTCACAGGGGCTCCTGGCCGGACTGCCTTCCCCCACCTTTCCTTTAGTTGCAGAACCTCTCATGGAAATCGACACTGCTCCTGCCTCTGAAGAGGGCACCCGGGCCTCGGTGACAGCTCGGAGATGGGAAAGTGCAAGTGCAGGCCCCACCCTGTGGTGAGCCAGCAGCTGTTCTGGAAAATAAAAACACAGGCGGTTTACAGATTCAGGAAGCTGGCGTGTTTTATGGGCACAGCCACGGAACGCAAACACAGCCGTGTTTCTGGCCGGCCTCTCCCAGAGGTGTTCACCGGACAACAGAGGGCTTCGAGGAAACGGAACGGTCTCCAAATATTTGAAGGACCGTCATGTGGCAAGAGGACAGAACTTCAGGGAGAGAGAAGGGGGCCAGTGGTGGGAGGTGAGAGCAAGGCAGGGGTCTGCTTGGTAGTGAGAAGCATTTGCTAGCCATGTCCACTGGTCACGGAGGGGAGGAGATCCCCTTGGGTGGGAGAGAGAGAGAGAGAGACCCTTCCCACCATCCCTAGACCCTTCCCACCATCCCTAGACATGTGTGAGCAGGGGCTTGAGGACCCCCTTCCACCAGTTCAATGAGGACTTGTTGATAGATTCCTTCATTTAACGAGTACTTAGGAAGCATCCTCTATGCGGTGGGCACATGGATGTGTGGGTGAAAAAGACACACAAGATCCTTGCTCCCATGAAGTTTCCATGCCAGTCAAGAAGGAAGTGAACAAGTAGTTAAAAAGATAGTTGCAATATGTACACAGATAATAATTTAATTTAAAAAAATGTAAAAAAAAAAAAAAAAGATAGTTGCAGCTAGGGATGGGTGTCAGCAAGACCATAATAGAAAGGGATGCATAAGAACAATGGTGTGTTTATAAGCATGTGTGTTCTTATGTGTGCATGGGTGTGATTGTGTGTGTTTAATGGATTGCATTTTGTGGTCAGAGAAGGTGTCGCTGAGGACATAGCTTTAAGGAAGTCCTCAGTGAGCGGAAGGACCAGCTCTCAGGAAAGGAGACAGGCCAGAGTGGCTAGAAAGAGTGAGCAGAGGGAGATGAGGGCCGGCAGGGGCCAGATCGCGTAGGACATTGCAGACCTGGGCAAGGCAGTTGGGCATTTTCTAAAAAGGGCAATGGGACCTGGGACATGGCAGGGATGTGCTGCTTTGGGTGAGAGGTTGGACCAGCTGAGTGACTGTCACCCTGGTGGTACATCAGAATCCCCTGGAGATCCAGAGCTGGGATCCGGTGGACTAAGTAAGCTGCAAGACTCCTTTCACAGTGAAGACTGAAGGCACTGACTGAGCTTGCCCTGGGAGTACACAGTTTGCTCAGGACCTAGGAGAATGTCATGGCCCATAGACCTGCTATCTACAAACCAGCTCATTAGTGTGGGTGCATTCTAAATAAGTTATATTTAATTTGACAATTACTTGGTGAACTGTCTTCTGTGTGGCGGGCACTAAGCGTTCACAGAGGGGTGGAATCCTGTGTCTGGCACATAGCAGGTGCTGCATAAATATTTACGAATAAATAAATGATGAACATGCCAGATGTTCCGCTGGGCACTGGGGGAAAGATGGGTAAAAGAAGAAAGACGGTGCCCTAACCAGTTTGGCTTAGTGGATAGAGCATCAGCCTGCGGACTGAAGGGTCCCAGGTTCGATTCCAGTCAAGGGCATATCCCCAGTAGGGGGTGTGCAGGAGGCAGCTGATCAATGTTTCTCTCTCATCGGTGTTTCTAACTCTTTTTTTAAAAATATATATATTTTTTAAAAAAGTAAAGATGACACTGCTTTTACTCTCTTGCTGCTGTAGGATTGTTTGCAAACTGCTCTGAGAAACACGAAGCAATGGAGAGTGCTAAGAAAAGGGCATTGGGCATGTCCACGGGGAAGGCAGAATGCAGAAAGAGCCCTGGGACTATTCTAGAGGGAATTCTTGGCTTCCCGGCCTGGTGGGTCCTGACGGAGAAAACCCAGGATGATTAGGAGGAGCAGGGGCCCAGGAGCTCCCCAAGGAGACCAGGCAGCTCAGAGCCAGAGCCTCCGGGTTCCCTGCTGCGACAGGAAACTAGGATTTTGCCAAGGAGCTGCCAGAGCCTTCACAGAACCAGCTTTGGTCGCCTGTCCTGGAGCCAGATCTCTGTGTGCTGTGGTCTGTGTGAACCCAGTCAAGTGACCAAAAGTGGCTCCGAGCCACAACCAAATCAGCCCCGCCGTTTGCCCCACCTTGTTTTATCATCAGGAGTGGATTTCTGGAATTGCCCCTAATCTAGGAAACGCATGTTAAAGAATGGAAGCTCCACAATTAACCCCTTCAAGGACCCAGGAGACACTTGTAAAA
Organism: Pipistrellus hanaki; assembly: GCF_964339955.1. Lineage (NCBI taxonomy): Eukaryota > Metazoa > Chordata > Mammalia > Chiroptera > Vespertilionidae > Pipistrellus > Pipistrellus hanaki. The sequence goes on along the minus strand of NC_140519.1, from coordinate 44,789,574 downwards.
GGTTACTGTTTTGGTGTCTGGAAGTCACTTCTTAAACACAAGGATCCAGAACTTCAGAGAGGGGAAGAGACATGGCCAAGAACACACAGTTTAGGAAGTGGCAAGACTCAATCCCAAGCCTGTTCCCACACCCAGGCTTTTCTCACTGTATCTCTTTCTGGTCCAGGACTATCCAGTAAACACAGCTCTAATCTTCCTTAATTTTTTTTTTTTTTATGTGTTTCAGAGGGGGAGGGAGAGAGAGATAGAAGCATAGATGAGAGAGAATCATTGATCAGCTGCCTTCTGCATGACTTCCACTGGGGGATAGAGTCTGCAACTGGGAATCGAACCATGACCTCCTGGTTCATAGGTCGATGCTCAACCACTGAGCCATGCTGGTCGGGCAAACACAGGCCTTTTCTCATAGTGTCTGCACAGGGCATTGAGCCCCATGGGTGATCTTGGGGCCCTCAAGTGCTTATGGATGGGGCAGTGCCACCCTTGAGTGCTTATGCCCAAAGCAGAATGCCAAGAAATCCTTATTTGATTGATTTGGGGCTGCAGCCTGGGTCTTAGATTTTTAGAAGCTCCCTAGTTAAGGAAGGGGAGTATGATTGTCCCTCAGCTCCAATGGCACCAGGATGAAAGCAGGAGGGTGAATGGAAGGAATCTGGCAGAGGAAGCTGTGGTTTGCAGAGGGTCAGCTCTGTAAAGGCTTCAGAACAGCCTAGGATGGGGTTCAAGGGATGAAAGCAGATTGGGATCCCAGGTTGGTATCAGCAGAGTGGGTGGGACCCCCAAATGGGGAGGCTTTCCATGGTTGATGGTGATCAGGGAGAAGAGCTGAAGAGCCCAGCAGGAGTGGGGGTTGAGGTAATGGGGACACCAGGAGCACGCCAGCTTCCTAATGGAGGAGGTGGGAGTTGTGGCCTGAAAGGCAACCCAGTGAGTTGGACATTTCAACCAGGTGCTGAATACTGTCCTAGAGAGACACTGAGATATGGCCTAGGTAACACTGATAGTGACAATGATGACCACCACGACGATCATGATGACCATGAAATTTCTGACCCTCAGTGACCAAAGCACGTTACCTGGATTTTCTCCCACAATGGGTGGAATGGTGGCACCATAAAGGATATTTTATGGTGTAATTCCCAGGACCCGTGAATATGGCCTTATTTGGTAAAAGGGTCTTTGCAGATATAATTCAGGAAAGGATCTCCAGGTGAGGTCATCTTGGACCAGGAGTCCTCAAACTTTTTAAAGTGGGGGCCAGATCACGGTCCCTCAGAGAGCTGGAGGGCCGGACTATATGAACTACTAATCCCTACTGTAACACCTCGGCTGCGCTCACTGCCCAAAAAACCTGGCGGGCCGGATCAGACTCCCCTGGGGGCTGCATGTGGCCCGCGGGCTGTAGTTTGAAGACCCCTGATCTTGGACTAACCACCTGGGTCCTAAACCCAATGACAAAAGTGCTTATAAGAGAAATGCAGAAGGAGATGAGAGGCAGAGAGAGGAAGAGGAGAAGGCCATGTGCAGATGGAGGCAGAGGTTGGAATGATGCAGCCACAGGGAGGAACACCTGGAGGCAGCAGAAGCGTAGGGAGCACGGCCCTGCTAACACCTTGATTTCAGACCTCTGGTCTCCAGAGCGCGAGGGAAGAAAGTTCTGTTGTTCTAGGCCACTGGGTGGGGGATGTTTTGTTGGCAGCCCTCGGAAATGAATTCTTTATAGCCCTGAGGCTGGCACTATTGTTGTTTCCATTTCATTGATGAGGAAACTGAGGCTCAGGGATTTTGAATATCTTGCACGGAGATTGCAATTGGTGGGCACAAGATGCACACCCAGGAAATGTGGCCGGAGCTTAGGAGCACATGACACAGCCCATCAGCTCCACAGGGGAGGTTCATGGCTCTGAACTCTTGCTAGATGCCTGCCAGCCATGGTCACTGGTGTTCTTACTGCTTCCTGCTCAGCTGTCCCTCTGGGCCTTTGTCTAGTTTTCTGCTGGGAACACTCTCTCTCCTGCTCACCCATGAGGTCCCACCCAGCTTCAGCCTTTCCTTCTGGAGAGAGTCCTCTGATCCACCTTCTTGTTCCTGAAACTGTGAAGGCCACTCACTCTGTTGTCTCCCAAGAGGATCTTGGGTAAAACTCAATGAAAACCCACTTCACTTTATACAGTGATTACTTATTTATAGGCCTACTCTGGTAGATTGAGCTTCAAGAAGGCAGAGCCCGTGTCCCATTGCTCCTCTGGGCCAAGGCTTTCAACCCATCCTTGATGAATGAATGAGTGAATGAGTCAATAGATGAAGGGCCAGCCAAGGCATTCTAAAGGTTACCCTGCTGGTTATGCAGGGCACCTTCGCATGGTGAGAGGGCACAGGCTGGCAGCTGCCCGTGCTGTGGGAGTCCTGGGTGTCAGCACCACTGTTGTATTTTGGGCAGAACAAGGACGGATGTCAGCACCCCTGTATTGAGCCAGGGCCATTCAATGCTAGGGCTTGAGGGCTGAGCTGACTTATAAGATCTAACTCCTGGGTTCTTAGCAAAGTTTTTATATTTGAAGCCTAAATTTCTTGTGCCTGTGTCGTGTGTCGTGTGTGTGTGTGTGTGTGTGTGTGTGTGTGTGTGTGTGTTGTTTTTTCCTTCCGTCTTACTATGACCTTGTCCTGCAGGAGGTGGCTGAGCTGAATTGCCTAATATGGTTGGGCAGCCCCTCCCGGTCCAGTATGTCTGCCTTTGGGGACGGGAGCATCTCCCCCGTGGGCTTCTAGGGAGATGGACATGACTGTTCCTGGCAGGGAACCAAAAGTAGCAACAGAAAGGGGCAGGGGAGTCACAAAGGAGAAATGAGAGAGAGAGAGAGAGAGAGAGAGAGAGAGAGAGAGAGAGAGAGAGAGAGACTGACTGGCCGTTGCACTCACTGGCCAGAGCTGCACATATTTAGGTAGAAGGGAGTGCGGATCTTATTTGTATCCAAGCACATCCCTGCTCCTGTCGACAAGACTTGGCAGCCCTGGGCAGAGGCTTGCAGCAGGCTGGAAGGAAGGCTGCTAACAACGAGGAAGGGCATCGGAGGGCTGGGACGCCCTGCATCCGACCCAGGGATACTTCCTCAAATCCTGCTGGGACACGGGAGAGCAGGAGAGCGGGGGAGAGGGGATGGGGTTTGGCTGTGAGCAGGGACTGGGGAGAAGGAACAAAGATGATACAGATGGGAAGCGCCAGGCAAGTGGCTGAGACTCTGGTTTGGGTGAAATAGTAGAAGATGGGGAAGGGGGCGCATTTGGCCTCAATTAAGTGGCTCCTGAGGCCAGTCGTCTGGGGGTGGGGAGTCCTGGGGGCAGGATGGAGTGATGGGGGGTGGGGATGCAGGGAAAAAGGAGGAGGGGCTAACATCAAACTCTCACTCCGAGCCTGAATGATCAGTGCCAACCCTACCTCTCCTGCCATGACAACTGCCAACGCCGAGGCTCAAGAGGTTTCCTGACTGGTCCTGGATCACATGACCAAGGGGCAGACGGGACTCCAAAGTCTGCAGGTCCGATCCAACGGGGAATGCCGATACTTGCATAAATACCTACCTGAGGCCCCGAGAAGAGGCCCACCCATCACTGTGAATGCTTGGCCTCTCCACCGGGAGTGCTCACTCACCTGCTCCTCCTGTTGGCCATTTGAGCATCCCTTTCCCCTTGGAGCACTTTCTCTGCCCCCAGAGGGATTCAGCTGAGCTCTCTGCATGGCTCTACCATGTCTCTTTGTGCACAGCCAGTCCCTCTGTCCTCTGCCCCTGGGACTGCGAGGCCCTGGAGCAGAGTAGCTCTTTCTGCATCGCTAGGACCTGCCACAGAGTACTGTGATCACGGACACTGGCTAAGTCACTGAGCACATCCCACGTACTAAGCAATTTGATGCCGGTCTCATTTTTTTGGGGGGGGCATGGAGGGCCCAAATAATTTTTTTGCTTTTTCTTGAAATGTAGTAAACTTCTTAGAACATGTTCCTCTCTTGGCTCTTTGGGGTCTATTTTCCCCCCAGGCACCTGGTGTCTCTTTTAATATGTGGTTTTAAATATTTTTTTTTAATGGAAGTTTTTATGAGATAGAATTTTTTTCCCCCTGATCATTTTCAATCCAAAAGATGTTTGTATGGCCTTATGGGCAGTAATAGTGACGCCCAAAAGAGCTGCACACATATGATGCATGTAATTTGGCGAGTTTGAAATATACGGTACACATGCCTGTTGAACCATCACCGCGGTCAAATAGCATCTCATTCATTCATCACACACCTCCACGAGGCGGATGTTCGTATGTTTGTTACACACGAAGCATAGAAGCCCAGACATCATAGTGGCTTAGCACAGCAGAGTAAGTGATGGCTCACGTGGGCACACCAGAAACTCCTGATTGGAAAGTGGGGAGGGGCTGTGGTGGACGCTGCCAGTGCCCATCCCCCGGCTGCTGTGCGGACAGCCAGTGAGTGGTTCCCCACTGTCCCTCGCCCAGAAACCTGGCCTCTGTGGAATGTAGGGGAGGGAAGAGGAGGCTTCTTTCCTGGGCGGTTACAGCTCATCTCCTTTGGTGGTGATACTGGCAGCACTCAGTCCTTGACAGGTACAAAGGATGCCCACACCACCCCCTGGAGGCAGGACCAGCTCTGAGGTGTAACTCAGGCAATAGGGCAAGGCTTGTCCTCCACTGAAACCACGTCCTTGCTTACTCCCTTCCCTTCCCACTGGGGTTCCAGCTGATGGAGTCTCTGGATTTAACACAGCTTCCCCAAAGTCACGCTGGGGCCCTACATCCTGCCAGCCGAATACATCATTCCAATGTCACACTACTTGTAAGAGGCAGATTGAGAAGAAATGAAAGAGGGAGGAAGGTGGAGGAGGATAGGTGAGTCAGGCTGAAAGAGGTACTCACTGCTTCTTCCCACGTTCTATTGCACAGCGTGTGCAAAGGCCCGGGGGTGGGAAAGAGCATGCTACCGATGTGGGAAGTCCTAGCAGGTTGGTACTCTTGGAGCATCAACAAAGCACTAGAGAGCGGCCAGGTCGGCCTGTAGAAACGGGCTGGGCAGATTCCCGCAGTCCACAGGGCCAGCATCTTCAGCGGGTCTCTGGGATGGAGGACCTGTGTAACTGCTTTCCAAAGGGCCCGGACCCGGATTCCACAGGCTGATCTGGGGAATGCACGCCCAGCTGTTTCCTGAGGTGGTGAGCTAGCAGGACAGACATCTGGGAGAGGCGGGGAGTCCTCTGTCCTGGAGAAGAGGAGCTGACACTCAGCAGAAGCCTGGCTATGGTGCTAAATGCGGATGCACCACTCCCCCAACCCCAGTCTCAACTGCAGCCAATTCAGCCTGCAGCCCCTCATCGCTTTGATATGTACCCAAGGCTCTCACCTGCCACTAGGCCAGTCACTCACACCAAGTGGAGGTTTCACAGCTCGGAGTTCCCTCTGGGAGCAATCTCAGCCAGGCCCTAACACCCCGGGCACAGCTCTCTCTGTCTGTTACAACCCTCGGGTCCAAAGTCACAGTTGAAGCGTGGACACCACCCCTTTGCCAAACAGTTGTCATTCCCGGGCCGTGGGCTGGGAGAGCTTATCACCAGGGCCTGGTGGGGCTTCCTGTCATAACTTTGCATAAGGTGTGGGCTTATCTTTCAGGAAACTTGGGAGCTGTGAGCGAGGCCCATACCTTTGCCCGCGGCCCATTTCATCCCGAGGTGAGTGTCCTCACTCACACGGAGATGAAAAGTGCCCTGCCCTGCTGTCACTATCAGCCCCCGGAGACGGTATCAGAGAGACATTTGTGGTGGCACTTGACCTCGAGGAGGAATCTGGGCCATTTGGTGGCCATTATGTCACTTTTATCTGTGTCTGTTGAGCATAAACTCCCCAGGGCAGCAGCGTCCCACCGATAATCTGCTTTCCAGTGGCCAGAGCTGATGCGAACACATCCCGAGGACATCCTGCCAGGGAGGCCATCCCTGCAAGGCTCAGAGGCATCCAGTTGGCCCAGAGAAGGGAGGACCTTTCCATAGTTACCCAGAGTAGCCCTCCACTACGAGTGGGGGTCAGGTAGTCCCTCTGAGCCCCAGTTTCCTCATGAGTAAAAGGGGAATCCTTTCGCCTGTCACTCGGGATCAGCAATGATAAGTGCACGCAGAGAGGAAGACATTCAAACAGATGCACGCGGTTCTCTTCTCTGAGCCCTGGTCTCAAATTTCCGGGTCAAAACCGGAAAAGGAAGTCGAGCTAGCCTGCAGGAAGTAGTCAGAGGAGCTCAGATTCTAGCTGCAAATGTCGGCTCTGAGGTAGGGTCCTTCTCATGACATGTTCTTTCCTTTTCAAACAGAGCTCACTCCTAGACGTGCAATTTATTTCACACAGATTGCTCCATTGGTCAAACACTGATTTGTTTTGTCTTCTGGAACTTGGGGGAAACAGACAGGTGTATTCAGTTTCAGTTTGGCTTCTGACCCTCGAGCTGGCTGAAGCCTTGCCCAAGGCCACCCGTGGAGTGGACTCTGCCAGCCAGAGCTTTTGACTGCGAGGGAATTGTCTTCTGACTCCATCTCTTGGTGTTGATGACGGGGTTGTTTCTACATCCAGTTCCGACGGTCTGCACGAAGTTGGGCAAATTCTCTCATGTTGTCAGTCTCCCGTTCTGTAAGATGAAAAACTTGCATGGAATATTTTCCATGTCTCTCTGCTTCTATTGAGTTCTCTGCTCCTGTTTGTACACCTTGCTTTAGCCAGCCACTGTTCGCCCATTCAAGCCGAGTTATGTCTCAGGCCTGTGTGTGTATTGATCATCCAAGTTTTTCCTCGCCCAACCCACTCGCCCAAGAGCCTGCTTCTCTGCTTCGTTCAAGATGGTGACATGTCAGAGTTATGACGTTGTTGTTGACAGGTAGATTTAGCTCCAATCTTAGTTCTGCCTCTTATGGGAAAGCAGCCACAGACAAAACTAAAACATATGAGCCTGGGTATGTTTCCATAAGACTTTACTGATGGAGACCGAAATTCACATTTCATATCACTTTTATATGGCACAAAATATTAATTATTTCAACCATCAAAAAAAAACCATACACATACACACACAAAAACAAACCACACACACACAAACAACAACAACAACAACAACAACAAAACACATTCTGAGCTTAGGAGCTATCTCAAAACAGATGGGAAGCCAGATTTGGCCTGCGGGTCCCCGTTTGCTGACCCTGTTCTAGTCTTTTCTCTCTTCCTGGGCCGTGGTCCTCAGGGCAGCAGAGACCAAGCCCGTCCTCTGAGAACCCTTGTCCTCAGGGCTTCACCCGTGGTGACCAGGGGCATAGACTTGGAGTTGGACCACCTGCTAGCTGAGTGACCTTGAGCACGCTGCCTCATATCTCTGAGTTTCGGTGTCCTCTCCGTGAATTAGAAATGGCAAGAGTGGCACCTGTTTGCCCAGATTGAAGGGAAGGGGACTGAGACAGCTCTCTTCAACGGGAGAGGTGTCAGAGAACATGTGGCCCTCTTCTGTCCCCCGGAAGAAGGCACCGGGGCAGGTGACAAGGACATCCAGGACGCAGGTCCTCCACACCCAGCCCAAGCTGGCTGCTGGAGCCAAAACACCGAATCCAGCGCCCCCAGCTCTTTCCTCATGGGACTCATGGTCTGATCATGTATGTAAATAGGTAATGACAACAGACAGGGCTGAATACCGGATGGTGTGAAGGCAAGAGCGGCAGGAGCTCCACAATGTCCTTTGCGTGTGGAGAGAGTGCATCTCTTAAAATGCCTGGGAGGCCCGAGGGGAGCAGCTGCCAGGGGCGGCTTGGGGCTGACCTGAGGTGTATGCCAGGGCGGGGCTGTTTGCTCTGGGATGTGGGCTCAGGATGTGTGCTGGGAGGCGTGTCTGTGTGTCTCCCGGTGGGTAATTTGTGGGCGTGCGGCGGTGTGATGACAGATGAAGGGCGGCTCTGATGTAACAAGAGACATGTTTGCATCCGTGACTGGAAACACAGAACTTCAGGGCTGGAAGGGTCTTGGAGGCGGTGTGGTCTGGATCCTGCTCTTCCTCTCTTTCTACAGGTGGCTGAGTGCAGGGTCGGTCCCCAGCCACTCAGCTGGTGGGTCTCCTGGCTTCTTAAATCTCTGCGTAGCCAGGGTCAACCAGGGCCTGGTGAACTTGGCAGCTGAGTTCAGATAATGCTCACTGGCCCTGCCTTGTCTTGGGTTGACAGAGGAAAGCAGGGTGAGGTCTGGAAAGACAGGACTGTGTGTATATACGGCAAGGAACTAGGCACAGCGCCAGGCACTGTTTTCACTGAGCGTTAGTTGAACTTGAACCTACATGTTGTTTATGTTTCATTGAAAGCTTATTAAAAACCTGCATTTAAAAACTTCAACTTTCATTAAAATTCTTCCATGTCCATTGCCATGAATAAAGCCCCCCACTTTTAAACTGGAGATAAGCTAGAGGCATGATTTCAGGGGACACGCTGCTGCGTCCCACGGTGCCCTGACAGACAGGGTTGGAGGTGTGAGCTGGTCCATGAAAGTCTTGGAGAAGTTTCCAAAGCTAGAAAAGGACCTTTGCCCAGAATCAGGTTTGTATGTCAACAGAGGCCGCGGGCTCTGGACCCGGGGCTTTGGGTCCTAGTTCTGTAGATGCAGATCTGAAGCGTGATGCTTAATGCCCCGGCCTTTTCATGCCCCCACCGGGGGTGCAGCACGGAAGAGCCTTCTCAGCCAACATCAATTTCTCCGCCTGGCGTGATCCGGGTTCAGTCCCACCGTGTGAGAGTCTCTCCCTTCTCAGACCAGGTGGTAGAACGTGTCTGGCAGAAGTTGGTTTGTGTTTCAATCTGGGACAGCCACCCCTGGACTTGCCCTACCCTCCCTAAACCCCCACCTCCCAAAAAACAACAAAAAACAAAACAAAACAAAACAAACAGCAATAGCCAAGTCCACGAGATTATTAAGCTGCTTTGAGAATCATTCTTTAAAAAAATACTTTCAATATATGAACAGTGTATGAATATCGTTGAAGCAGACAGACACTCTAATAGCAGATAAAATAGCAGATAAAGGCACTCTTCAGAGACGGCTACTTGTAAGTTTTCAGAATGTGTTCTTCCAGACTTTTCACCGTATGGGATATGGATGGATTTTTTTTTTTTTTTAAATAAAATTGAGATCCTGCTGTAAACTGAGTAAATGGCTTAGCCTTCCTGAACTTTCATTTTGTGTGTGTATGTGTGTGTTTCTCAGCAAAGCAGGCGCGATGATACGCAAAGAGCTATGACATTTTCTTAGAGCCTGCCCCTGTGCTATGGAGGTCAAGGAATAAGGTCAAGGACCATGGAGATGCCCTGGCTGAGCTCAGCCTTGGATTCATCCTAGCCCAGGAGCCAGCCACATCGGTGAGAAGCTCCGCAAGGGGTCCAGTCCCCAGCTGCCTGAGTCCCCCTCAGCTGCCGGAGTGACCCCAAGTAAGACCCCAGGCACCATGGAGCAGACACAAGCCACCCCTGTGCCCTGCAGAACTCCTGACCCGCAGGAGCAGGGAGCACGGAGTGGTTTGTTTTGTAAACCGCGGGCGTGGTTTGTTTTGCAGCAGTAACTGGAATACCTAGGCATTGCATTGGAGAAGCAGTTCAGAGAAACCTCTCCCGGGTGTGTGGGACCCGCCCCTCCTCACAGACTCAAGGAACTTGTGGCCTGGCCTGCCTCCTCTCTTCCCTGACTCTTCTCTCTTCTCACTCCTCCTACTCAGCCTTCTCCCAGGAAAGAGCCCTTCTCTTGACTCCACCATTTTGGCGAGCTACTAATCTGCCCTTCACCCATTCATTATTATTATTTTTTTTAAATATTTTTATTGACTTTTTACAGAGAGGAAGAGAGAGGGATAGAGAGTTAGAAACATCGATGAGAGAGAATCATCGATCAGCTGCCTCTTGCACACCCCCTACTGGGGATGTGCCCGTAACCAAGGTACATGCCCTTGACCGGAATCGAACCTGGGACCTTTCAGTCCGCAGGCCGACGCTCTATCCACTGAGCCAAACGGTTTCAGCCTCACCTATTCTTTATCAACTCCTTTGTGGTTGCTAAGTCTCACCAGACGATATTTCCCCCTGGTTCTAGCCCTGACCGTGTGGTTTGATATACATCCAGGTGTTTGCTCTCTGTGAAGTCCTTATGAGAATTCCGTCTCCAGAGCTTGATGCACGGAGCTGCTGGGGAAGTATCAGCTGAGAGACGGCGTGGTGTTTCAAAGAGAGCGAAGGATGCGATGGAGGAACACCTGAACCCGTGATTCAGTTCCTCCGCTGCTTTCCCTGCATGGCTAGTGGGTTTTTGTTGTTTTAACAGAGTTCTCGAGGTGCCCCGATGAGATCATGGAAAGGAAAGTGCTTTGGAAAACGAAGCGCCACACAAACTGCCTTTCCATGGTGGTGACGGACACAGAAGTAGCAGGTGGCTGTCACCCTGGTCCTGCTCGGTGACCTCGGTCTGTGGTCCGGGTCCTGGTTGAGGAGGCGAACTGGGAAGCCCTCCTCCCACTCGGGGTCAGGCGAGGCTATTTCTGGCCACGCCCACGCCCACCTCTCCAGTGTTTGTTGTGAGGCCCAGATGAGATAACGCGTGTTAAACATCCGTTGTGGTTGGAGTGTCTGGAAGCACACAGAGCTTCTCCTGGGAGGGCTGGCACCTCCTTGGGAGGCCCGGGCTCGTGGCCTCTGCCTGCGATTGACTTCCTGTCCTGATCCTGCTGGGCGTCTCCTGTGATGGAGGCTCGTTCCTGCTTTTGATGTCAGCCCGGTGCCAGGGGTGGCTGATCAGGCCTCCCCTCCCCGAGAAGCTTGCTGATGAGGTCACATCTGCCCCGAATCCAGGAGGGGAAAACCCTCCTCTCCCACTCGCCCCGGTTCCCACGGGTTCATGCGAGGGGCGCCCTCCCTCGCCGCCCCAGGAAGGCGCGCTCCCTGCCACGCGGTGACCTTGGCCCTTGAGCATTACCGGGCGGTTTCCTCACGGCGGCCGTGGTGCTATCAGTGTTTGTGTTCGTTATCAGTCTCCTCCTGGGTCATATCTGCTTCGCGGCTGTGTTTCCCTTCTGCCCAGCACAGTGCCCGGCACACCAAGGAGGTCCATAAATGCTTGTTAACAAAGGAGCGGGAGACCGTTCTGAACTTACTCAGGCCCCGCTGCATGCTCTGCACATTCTTATCTGGTACCTTTGTTTGTTTGTTTGTTTGTTTGTTTTTTAAATATATTTTATTGATTTTTTTCAGAGAGGAAGAGAGAGGGATAGAGAGTTAGAAACATTGATGAGAGAGAATCATTGATCAGCTGCCTCTTGCACACCCCCTACTGAGGATGTGCCCGCAACCGAGGTACATGCTCTTGACCAGAATCGAACCTGGGACCTTTCAGATGTTGGAACAAAGGTGCCTGCTGAGATAGCCCATTGAAAATGATAATAATAATCATCATAGCTACCATCCCCATTATTGAAGGTATGTCATCTTTCTATACATGAAGTAGAACCAAATCTCAAAATGGTTCTATGAGATAAGAATTATTATTTATGTATTCAAAGTTATGTGACTTGTAAATGGTAAAGCTGGGACTCGAACCTTAGCAACCAATACCCTACTTCACCTTTTGCTAGGTTGGATTATTGTACTTACAAGGATCCTTCTCATATTCAGTTACCCAATCAGAGCCTCTGCCCTCCCACCGCCATTTTTCTTTTTTTGCCATATACTATCCTTGTCAAGCACACAGTGCAAAATGTTTCCAAATTCGAGCCCTTCCTAGTTCTTTCTCTGACAGCCGAGTGTCAACACTCCCTAGTTCTAGTAATAGCTCTTGGAAAGTTCTTGCAGCAATTGCAAAAAAAAAAAATTCTTTCCCTCCCTCCTCCACTGGCTGGTTTCCAAGTCTTCGGTTATGGGTTTGGGAGTCTAAACAGTGTGAACCCGAGGGCTAAGACACATCTTAGAGTCACAGAGGAAGGCTGCTCCTTGGCAGCTGGACCCAGAGAGGAGCGAAGTCAAGCTCTGTGTGTCCCTCTGGATTTGCCTCCTATAGAGAGCGTACAGGCCCTCACACATCTTTCCCCCAAACCTCAGACAAATTGCTTGTACAAAAGTCAGCGATATTATTCAAATCAGAAGCTGAAATCTTTATGCAGGGGTGCCTCATAAAGAAAAATCCCTGAGCTCTGAAGTCAGGCAGACGCGATCTCTTCTCAGAACTGCATTTTTGTCCACTGTCTTAACGTAGGGCAGCTGGGTAACCTCTGGGGGCCTCAGTTTTCTCATCTGTACGACGGGATGATTAGCTTTCTTACAGGATCATTGAAAGCATATGTCAGATGTCCTACATTAGGCACCCAGCTGACAGCCTGGTGGCCCTCCCTCCGATGACCTTCATGACTCTATTCTTCCTACACTCAGATCAATAGCTTTTCTCTATGATTTGGTGCTTGTCCAAATGAAACTGGTTCATGTGGATTAGGGCCTAAACACATGTTAGATTCAGTTCCTCCTAAAGGTGTCCCTTATGTGCCTGGAACTGCAGTCGCTTCTGAAAGGGGGGTGGTGTGACTATAAAATGCAAGACAATGTCAGCTTGCACACAGAGTTGATTCTCTGATCTAGGCATACCAAAGGGAAACAGAAAAGGTTAAAAAAATATTGGCAGGAAATGGATGTTGTGAAAATGATGGGAATTGTGTAAATAAGTGATTGCTGTGCTTATCCTATTTGGAATGCTGCCCGCCCCCCAGGATGGGGAACTGTGTCTCGTTACACAGCTGTCATTGTTTGACTCGTCTTGCATGGTGACTCCATGCCTACCTTGCTGAATGGCCTGTGCTCTCCAACAGAAATACAATTTTAGATTTTCTAGTAGGCTCATAGAACAAAAGTAAAAAGGCCCTGGCTGGTGTGGCTCAGTTGGTTGGAACATTGTTCCATACACTAAAAGGTAACAGGTTCGATTCTTGGTCAGGACACATACCCAGGTTGCGAGGTCGATCCAAGATCCAGGTATGTGAGAGAGACAGCTGATGGATGTTTGACTCTCGAATTAAGACTCCCCCCCTATCCCTCGCTCTTCCTCTCTAAAATCAATAAAAGCATGTCCTCGGGTGAGGATTAAAAAAAAGAAAAAGTAAAGCGGAAAGATGAAATTAACTTTAATAATATATTTAACTCAATATATTAAAAATATTATCAGTACAACTGGTAGTCAATGCAAAAATTATTAGTGTGATATTTCACATACTTTTTTTCCCACATATTTTCTTCAAAATATGAATGGTATTTTATAGAATACCTCAAATTTGACTAGTCACATTTCAAGTGCTCATCACCACAGGTGGCCAGTGGCTCCTTGGTCAAACAGTGGAAAGCTAGATGGTGAGTTTCTTGAGAGGAGGGATATACCCCCTTTTTTTCCTTTTCTTTTCTTTTTTGTATCTCCCCTCTTCTATCTTTGTGCCTAGATCATGCCTTATGGCTGCTCAGTATTCAATATTTTTGTTGCATGATTTCAGTCCCATTTTCATACTTCTGCACAAGCCAGCTCACCTCTGTCTACTTTCCTGGTCTCTGCTTAATTGAGTGACACTCTCTTTATTTCTCGAAGGTTCCCAATACGCCCACTCTTGTTGCCCTGAACCATTAGTTCCCAACTTCGTACTCAACTTGATGCTGGTGTGGCCTCAGGGACTCCTGGCAGACTGCCTTTGGTCCTGGTCACCCCACTTAATCAGCTGACATTGAGGGGTTGGAACCAGTTCAAAGCGGAGTGGTAGAGAGTGATAAACAGTTGCGGAGTTGGATCTCTGCAAGGAGTTTGAGAAGGATGGGCCTGGTAAGTCTACAGAGAAGGCTGATCCAGGTCAGGTCAGGTGGTCAGGCTGTAGCAGACACATTAAAGAATATGCCGAGGAGAACAGGAACCAATTGTTCTCATTAGCCAAGGAGCAGGGCAGGGTCTCTGGCAGCACAATTGGGACCATGAGGAAGACAACATTGAGCTGTTCTGTGGTCAAGATGGAAGAAGAGAACTGTGGTGTCCAGCACACCTCTGTCCAAATTCTACTTTGTCTATTTTTATTTATTTATTTTAATATATTTTTATTGATTTTTTACAGAGAGGAAGAGAGAGGGATAGAGAGTTAGAAACATCAATGAGAGAGAAATCATCGATCAGCTGCCTCTTGCACAACCCCTACTGGGGATGTGCCCGCAACTAAGGTACATGCCCTTGACCGGAATCGAACCCGGGACCTTTCAGTCTGCAGGCCGATGCTCTATCCACTGAGCCAAACCGGTTTCGGCCAAATTCTACTTTGTCTAAATGCAAACCCTGTGGCCTTGAGTAAATTATGATAGTGGCTCTTCTGGGCCTTGATTTTTCCATCTATAAAATGTGAATAAATCTTCAATCTTAAAGGCTATCTTGAGTATGATATGATAGAGACTATCTATAGTTCCTAGATTGGTACTTGATCTATATTAAAGATGGGGGGAAATGATGTTTTCTTTCAGTTCCTTAGAATTCCATGGAAGGCAGGGGGTGAAATTGGTGCGGTGTGGTCCACAGCAGTTAGGGACTCTCAGACATGGACAGAATCCAATCCCTTAGTTGGGCAAATTATGGAACTTGTAGGGAGGAGGTTTCTGAACATCCTTTCTTATCTCCGAAAATAGCTCAAGCATTTGCAAAGTTAGGACACATCTCATTTGTTCAGTGCTCAGAGAGTAGGTGAGAAAAGACAGCACCAAGGAAGTTCAAAAGCAGGAGAAGTAAACAGATGAACAGAGTAGATGCAGAGACAGAGTCATGGAACAGACTGGCAAACCTCAGAGGGAAGGTGGGGGAGGGTGAGTGGGAAGAGATCAACCAAAGAACTTGTATGCATATATGCATAACCCATGGGCACAGACACTAAGATGGTGAAGGCTTGGGGTAGAGGTGGGGGAGGGAAGATAGCAGAGGTCAATGGGGGAAAAAAATAGGGACTTATGTAATGCTTTTAGCAATAAAGATTTTTTTAAAAAGCAGGAGAAATCAATTCTGGCTGGGACGTCACAGGGAAGAAGGAAGGAAATGTACCTTATTTGGTGCCAACTATATCCCAGGCACTTTCTCATATGCTATCTATTCAAGTCTGTAGGGGAGCTTTTGTTAATTCCTCCTGCTCATTCTTTTGACCAGATGAGAAAACAGACTCAGGGAGGATATATAAGCTGCCCAAAGTCATACAGTCAAAATATGGTATCTGGATCCAAGTTCAGGTCTGGCTCTGATGTCTAAGCTCCAGTGTACCATGTCACCCACTTTTATTGGGGTTAACCAGCATCGATCAAGTGTCTGCTGTGCGGGAGAGGCCAACAAGGAAACCAGAGGCATTTAATCCATTTTAGGAAGGGAATCTTTCTTTCTTATTTCCGACTCCCTCTCCCTAAGTCTTTGGCTGGTTTTGTAATTCTCATGAAATCAGACTGTCTGGTTTCAGTGCTTCCCAAATGTCTGGGGAGAATATTACTAATGGCATGAGGTTATGAGAAAGTTATTCTCTCTTTAATTCCCTTTCTGCTCTTCTGGAGAGATTCTCAGCTTGGTGTCAGTCCTTAAGACCTTTCCAATACTTGCTCCAGTCTTTGTAACGGACGGGAGAGAAGAAGGCCCGGGAACAGAGCTTTGGGTGAGCAATGCTGTCTACCTGGAGTTTAACATTGTTATATTTATATAATATTTTCTATGTAGGGTAATGGATAATGATTTTCCATTTATGGTAATGGTCTGGTAATGATACAAGTTTCCTTGTGCAGTAAATTAAGGGAAAAGTGACTCAAACATATTAAGTCAACGATAGTATGATCAAATGGTGAAGCTGCTCTGGAACTGTCTGAAGTGTGGGAGACACGGATCGAGGCTCCTGTTGTCCTTTTATGGTGGATGCCAGAGTGCCAGGGGGCAGTTTCTTGTTTGCCGATGGGCCCCATCAGCCCTCCTGATCCACATGGTGTGAGATGTGCACTGATGGCGCGAGGCATTTGGGAGGCTTGGGTATCACTTCTGCCCTTTCATGGCAATGCAGCGATGGGGAAGTCCCTCCTCAGAGCTGTTGCTTCTGCCGAATTACACTGATTTCTGCTGAATTACATTGATCTCTGGTGACCTTTAAGAGTTCCAAAATTTCTTTAGGGATATCCCCTTCCCTTTGGCCTTTACTCTCAAGAATTCGAACAAAAGCTTCATGCTCTGGTCTGGGGTAGGGGCAAAGGAAAGATTACCACTCCTTCAGCCTCATCAGCATTCTTTCCTCCAGAGTGACTGGCTCATTTGTCCACAGAACAGGTTAGGAGGACAGTTATTTTAAAAAAAAAATGTTTTTATTGATTTCAGAAAGGAACGGAGAGGGAGAGAGAGGTAGAAACATCAATGATGAGAGAGAATCATTGATTGGCTGCCTCCTGCATTTCCCCTACTGGGGATTGAGCCCACAACCTAGGCATGTGTCCTTGACTGGGAATCGAACCTGGGCCCATTCGGTCCACAGCTGATGCTCTATCCACTGAGCCAAACCAGTTAGGACTAGTGGTGGCGGTGGAGGGACCAGTTCTTTTGAACGAAGATGCTACCGACTCCAGAGGTTGGTGTGGGACTTCCTTTCAGATGTCAGCTTCCCTGAGGGAGGTGCTTTCAGTTTACTGAGGGCTTCAGCTTTAGGAGTGACTTCCAGAACACAAGAACAGGGTTGTCCCCCTCTGTTCTGCAAATGGACGCTGAGTGGTGAATACCATGCAGTCAGTTTCAAATTCTTTTCAGTATTTAAGTGAGGCTAATTAGAAATGTTGATCATGTCTCCTAGTCTGGGGCGTACAGTTGCCGCAGCCTTAGAGGGCAGGGACCAGTAAACTGCTAATCTAAAGGTCGAGATGGAAACTATTTTAGGCTTTGCAGACCACGTGGTCTCTGTCGCACTACTTAAGTCCAATGGAAGCAGCCATGGACAATATACAATATAAACAAATGAGCGTGGCAGTGATCCAATAAGACTTATTTATGAAAACAGGCAATGGGCGAACCTGGCCTTTGGGCCATAGTTTGCCAACCCCTGCCTTAGAATGTATGTATGTATTTATTTTTTTTTCTAATTTTTACTTCTTGATCTTAGAGAGAGACAGGGAGGGGAAGAGCGAGAGACAGAGAGAGTGAGAGAAACACCAATCTGTTGTTCCACTTATTTATGAATTCATGGGTTGACTGTTGTATGTGCCCTGACCAGCAACCGTGTTGTATCAGGACAATGCACTAAGGCAGTGGTCGGCAAACTGCAGCTCACGAGCCACATGTGGCTCTTTAGCCTCTTGAGTGTGGCTCTTCCACAAAATACCACGGCCTGGGCGAGTCTATTTTGAAGAAGTGGTATTACAAGAAGTGTAAGTTTAAAAAATTTGGCTCTCAAAAGAAATTTCTATCATTGTACTGTTGATATTTGGCTCTATTGACTAATGAGTTTGCCAACCACTGCTCCAACAAATAGAGCTATCTAGCCAGGACTGTATTTATTTTTCTACCTTTTCCTCCATGCCACCCCCCCCCCACACACACACACACATACTCACACCCTCAGTGACTTTGTTTAGGAAACAAGCTAGCCTAGTGGTTAAGGAGGGTTTAGATTATGTTCTGTGGATCATAAAATGGGTAAAAAAAAATGCATTGCTTTTAGGACTCTTGTAAGAATGAAATGAGGTACAAAGGTAGCATGCCCGGCACTGGGGAGCACTCAGTAATACTGTGTTCCCAGCTCTAATCTCCATTGTTCTTCCCGACATCCTGTTAACCCTGAATGACAGTCACCCCTGCCCTCACTTGGACTCACAGAACGCCTCCCTCCGCCCAGCAAGAGCGTGGGTCGTGCAGACGCGATTCCTTCAGGTGCCCCGTGTGGTTGTTCTTGGCTTTCTGGCCTGTGGGGCTCCTCTGAGTCTTGGGCATGGAAAAACATCAAGCAGCCTCTTCCAGGAATTCAATGGAAAAGAATTTCTAGGCAGACTGCCTAAAAGCTACACTGTGTTCTTAGAAAGCTAGGAGCTGACTGCGCGAGGCATGTCAGAGCTGCTCCTGAGGACTGACCCTGAGCCTGGGGCTCTCGCTGCCGGGGAACGACCACCACCACCACCACCACCACCACCACCACCACCATCTCAGGCCAAGGACCAGCAGCACCACCAACACAGTCCTGGAAGGGTCCTGTGTGTGCCAGAGATTTGACAGCGATCCTAGGAGAGCTTCCTACAGACTGGGCCCCATCGGCTCTCCCATTCCAAGAGGAGAACAGTGGAAGAGGACAGAAGACAGAACTTCAGTAGCTGACTTGGACCTCTTTCCTCGGTGCTGTCTCGAGAGGACCCGGAGTTGGCCCAGCCAAGTTCCATTCCACTATGCTCTCTTGGTAGACAACCTCCACCAAGCTTGCTCCTTGGAGTCCTGGGAAGTGGGAGCTGACACAGCCTTTGAAAATACCTTAGTCTAACTCCTTTGCTTCCTACCACAGGGACCTGAGGCCCAGGGAGCATATGACACTTGCCTGAAATCACAGGGCTTTAATGCTAATGTCGGGTGTCCTAAATTTTCAAGTTTTGGGCCATAGTCACAGTGAGATATTCGAATGGTTGTTTGACAATTTTCTAAGGATTTAAGTACTGAATAGTCTAGAAAGAACGATTTTCCTCTCTTACTTCATAACCTGAATTATCAGCCAGTTCCTATATCTGTACATACTTATGTATACATATTTATGTGTGTGGGTATATATAAATATATACATAAAATATTTACATACTAGAGGCCCAGTGCACAAAATTAATGCATTGAAGCGGGGGGGGGGGGGGGGTCCCTCAGTCCCACCTACACTCTCTCCAATCCAGGACCCTAAGGGAATGTCTGACTGCCAGATTAGGGATGGGGCTTAAACTGGCAATCAGACATCCCTCTCACAATGTGGGACTGCTGGCTCCTAACCACTTGCCTGCCTACTGGTTTGATTGCTGCCTAACCACTACTCTGCTGGCCTGATGGCCCCCAACTGCCCTCCCCTGATCACCCTTAACTGCCTCTGCCTTGGTCCCCACCACCATGGCTTTATCTGGAAGGAAGTCGGATGGTCGGAAAATCTCTAGTCTTCCAGTCTAATTAGCATATTTCTCTTTTATTAGTATATATATATATATATATATATATATATATATATATATATATATTTTATTATTTATCTATTTCATAAATGCTGGGTATCTTCTATGTTTCTTTTTTATTTATTTTGTTTTTCATTTACAGTTGACATTCAATGTTATATTAGTTTCAGGTGTACAGCATAGTGATTAGACATTTATGTAACTTATGAACTGATCCCCCTGATAAGTCTAATTAGGATCTCTGCAGTGTGTGTGAGCACACGTGTGCATGTGTGTACATGTGCATATGCATGTGTGTTGGGAGGGCATGGTGCAATAGCAAGCAATTCAGATTCGGCCCTCAGGGATTTACCATATCATGGTTTCTGTGGCTCAGACATTGGGAAAGGGCTCAGCTAATGGAAGGCATCTGTGATCTCCCACTGGCTGGTAGCCAGGTGTTGGCTGGAGTGTTATTCTCCTGTAGGCTCAGCTGTGACTGGAGGATCCACTTCCGAGTTGGTTCTCTCACGTGGCTGGTGAGTTCATCCAGCTATTGGCCTGGGGCCTTCGTGCCTCTCCACAAGGATGCCTGGCATGTCGTTAGGGCCCAAGAATTATTTTTCCAACGATACCTGAGAGACTTCCACCAGCAAGAATCAGCACAAACCTCGGTGTTCCCTCTCCTCCTCCATCCTGACAACCAAGGGGCAAGTTTTCTCTGAAAGGAATAGTGTGTCTTCAAAGCACAGTGCGCAGGAATCTGGTGAATTCTCACAGCACCGTGGTGAGCAAGGCTGCTCCTTTCCCCTGCTTAACTCGCAGGGCACTCCATCACAGAGCACGCAAATGATTGGCCTCGGGCCTCAGCCAGGAATAATGATAGGTTTGTGGGGTCTCTGATGCAATTATAAGTAAGCTGAGGGAAGGAGATTAAGGTGGCAATTTGGAAACATAAAAGGTTAATGCAGGCTAGATGTTCTGAACCTGAATTTGATTTCTGGAATAGCCGAGCAGTGCTAAGTTCACATTACCGCCAATTCAGAAGTCGTTACTTCATCGGTGCTGCCGGAGGCTCCTGTCAGCTGCCCTCAGGCCAGCTGCTCCTCAGGAGCACCCAGTGAGATGGAGGCTACTAAACCTCTTCCTCTAGTGACAGAGGCCACTGTATCCCAGTCCTGGGCTCATGAGCTGGTGGCTTCAGAACTAGTTTTTTGTAGCATTATTCCTGAGAGGCGGACTGAGGGTACCAGGCTCAGTAGCCCCAGCAAAAGGTGCTGGTCCCCAAGCTGGGCAGAGGGATGCCTCTATTAGCTTCCTTCTGCTGTACCACTGAGATCCGACCTAAGGGATTAACTTTCTCCCCCCTCCCAAGGCCAGGCCGCCTGGTTTGGGCCCCAGTCCCATTTCTAGCCAGATGACTTTTGGCAGCTCACGTTAACTTTCTGAGCCTTATCTAGGAAATGGGAACAAAATAGCATCTATCTACCTTATAAGGTTTCTGTAAAGATTAAATAGATATTGCTAAGCACATGCATGCAAAAACACATATATGAATGAGTATTTTATTTTAAGATATATATAGTGCTGAGCACATTGTAGGTGTCCAGATAGTCTTGGCTATGTCCTGATGGTTGATTCTTGCACATTACCACCTGTCACCATGCATACCCACATGCTCTTGATGGAGCTGGATTCTGCTTTATCCTCAAAAAAATCCCCTCGGCTAACTCCATACACATCTGCTGCTCTTGTACTCTTGGCTCCAAGACCATGGGGTCTTTGTGAATGGGGGCCTCTGGAGCTGCGAGCTATACACTGATGTGACCCTTTGTCGTAGCTCTGCTCTGCCTCACAATTTATAAGCTGATGTCTCACTCTCTTCCCCATACAAAACCCGTCTTAGGTCTAATGACTAAATTGGAACTTGATCCATTTGCCATGTTCCCGAGCCTTATGGTCTCCAATCAGGCACTTCCTCTTGCTACTACATTATCTCCTCTTGTGTCCACTTCCCAATGCTTTACCAAGAGCTTTACCAAGAGTAGTGCTTTAAAGAATTGCTTTTTAAGTGCCTGTTTTTGTTTTTTGTTTTTAAATATTTTATTGATTTTTTACAGAGAGGAAGAGAGAGAGATAGAGAGCTAGAAACATCGATGAGAGAGAAACGTCGACCAGCTGCCTCTTGCACACCCCCCACCGGGGATGTGCCCACAACCAATGTACATGCCCTTGGCCAGAATTGAACCCGGGACCTTTCAGCCCGCAGACCAACGCTATACTGTTGAGCCAAACCGGTTTTGGCTAAGTGCCTGTTTTGATGGTCTCTCCATAAGTTCTCCAAGGGCAGGGGTCATGTCTGTTTTTCTTTAGTTTTGTATTTGCTATACTAAGCTCTGTGCTTGGCATATGAAAGCTCTAAATTCATCGCCCCCATTTGGTTGGGGCAATGCTTAATCCTAACTGCAATAAGTACTGATAACATAGTCAGAAGGAAGAAAGAACAAGGAAAATAGTTAAAATTAGAGAAGTTCAAAGTCATATGTAATTATGTTACTAGAAGTTGTGCAATCATTCAAATTGGGACACATGAATCCCTTCTGAGATAGGGACCTACAGAATGTAGTAATGACTGTGACAATTTATTAGGTACTAAGCATAGAATATTGAATGTTTCAGAGTATAAACATGGACTAAAATGGTGGATTTAAGAATAGGATTAAATGAATATATAAGAATGAGAGTTGACACTTTTTGAGCACCTCCAGCATGCTCACACTATTTGCTTGCAGGTTAATAGAATTGTATCCATGGATAATTTTACATATGTTAAAATTATTTTTAAAAATGATGTTAATTTATGTTAAATTGGGGCAATATTGGTGAAGACATATATATTAGTGAGCTTAACCTGGATAATAAAGTTAGGGTTGAGGATGGGCAAGGATCAGGACCACGGAGAGCTCCGAAAGGGGTGAGGGGCACCTAAGCTGGTACAGAAAAAAAAGTCATTTTCTCTATATAGGCCTTGTGGGAAATGGAGGTGTTTGCCCTATTCTTCCCTTCTGCACTGGCTTCTACACTTTGAATAAAAATTTCTTGGAGGAAACAATCTTTAAAGTTTGCTTTTCATTTGATCTGGAGATGCTGTAGAACCTTGACCGTCCATGACATATAACCTATTATTAACATTTCTTAAGAGAAAATTCCTGTCTGTCTTTGTCTCACTGATGATGGAAGTATAGATTCTGACTATGTTTTCTGTTCATATCTGTCCCCGAAGGGCTCAGCTCACAAATCCCAACTCACCCACAGCAAATGGGTAGGTCTTTAGGACTGTATTGTTTACATTCTCTTTCCCTGCCAAACCCATCAACTTTTCACTTCCTATAATTCCTTACTATACCAATTAACATTGCTCTCAGTCCTAGTTTCAAAATGTATATTTAATTAACAATTTTATTTTGTGTATTTTGTAGTAACATTATCAAAGCTTCCATGGGAGAAGCTGGGCTCTAAAAAAGTAAATAAATAGGCAAAAGATGTGATCCTTCTCATGAGAGGAGACAGTGGGAAAAAGAAGTGGGGCAAAGAAACAGGGAGAGTATAAGTAAATAAACAACAGAGCAGTCACTCATCACGTGAAGCAGAATTCTATCTGGGATTATCCATGACAATCCTCCAAATTTCTTGACCCTCACCTATAAGCACAAAGTCTTCATTTGTGTAACCTGCACCTGTGACTTTAAAAAAAAATCATATTTGGACATTAGCTTATTCTGCTTAAATCTTTGGATTCTGCTTTTGTCTTTCCATTGACTCACTGTTACCAACCTATTTCCAGTTCATATTCATCCCCTGAGCCCATGTTCATATTTCCATCTTGATCTAGGTCCCATATTTGGCTCATGTGTGGTCTCATCTCCTCTGATCCTCATTCACACCTGCTAATACCTTACTGTCAGAGACTCTAAGGTTTCATTCCTGGCCATCCCACTCTTGGCTACATGTCCAAATCCATTTTTCCATGACAACCTGACACTGCTCTCACCAGGAAACCAGGAGAGGATGGCTATTTAATTCAAGAGAATGAACTTGGTACTTGGGAGTCTTTAAGATGCAGTCTGACTTGAGTTTCTATGCTGAGAGAGTGAAAAACAAGTAATACCTGTAGCTTTGGTGTGTCGCTCATAGCAAGCACTCAATAAAAGTTCACTTAAAATTTGTATACTAGCTTGAAGTTTTAGAATATTTAAACATGAAACAAAATTTGGTCCATATGTATAGTAGGCATTTATAATCCCATATTAGGGATGAGGAAGACTGAGTCCCAGAATTCACTCGACACAAGTAGGAAGTGATGAAACCTCAGCACTTGAGCACAGTTGTTCTGTTTCCAAAGACCATTATCTTAGCATTGTATACATAGAAACATCTGAAGAGAAGAAGAGAAGAGATATTTGGGGAGGGAAAGGGTGACCCACTTCATGGATTCCCTAAAATGTAAGAGATTCTTTAAAATATTGTCTAGCTCCAAAGGATAGCACATAAACAACACATTTAAAACTGGGGAAAACTCTGCATCGCCTGAGGCTGAGAAGGCTTACTTACAGAAAAAGTTTCTGCTCTTCTTTAATTATGCTATTACAATAAAAGGATAAGCACATATTATTACACTTTTGCCTATACTGGCAATTAAGATTGTAATCTGGATGACTACTAGAGCTTAAAATGAGATTATAGTCTCCTATTAAAACCATGATCCAGTGGTATAATAAGGAATGTTTCAGTTCTACTTAGTATGCTATTGGTCTTGGGGGAGGTGCTAAAAGGCATTAAAAAACATTGTGCAAATTTTAGAAATTAACCCCTTATCAGATGTACCATTGGCGAATATGTCCTCCCATTTAGTGGGTTGTCTTTTTATTTTGCTGATGGCTTCCTTTGTTGTGCAAAAACTTTTTAGTTTGATGTAGACCCATTTGCTTATTTTGCTTTTTTTCCTTGCCCGGAGAAGTATATCAGGAAAAAAAAAAATTGCTATGAGAAATATTTGAGACTTTATTGCCTATGTGTTCTAGGTTTTTTATGGCTTCCCAACTTACATAGTGGGAATTTATTTTGAATTTATTATTGTGTATGATGTAAGAAGATGGTCTAGTTTCATTTTTTTTTTTTGCATGTATCTGTCCAACTTATACAACACTATGTGAAGAAAACAATCAAATTAAAAATGGGAAAGGACCTGAAAAGACACTTCTGCAAAGAGGACATACAGATAGATGGCCAATAAACATGAAAAGATGCTCAGTGTCACTAATCATCAGAGAAATGCAAATAAAACCACAATAAGATATACCTCAAGCCTGTCAGAATGGCTATTATCAATATGGATTGTTAGGGAGAATTTGTGTAGGAAGTGATATTTGAACTGGGTCTTGACAAGATGAAGAAGGGGCAAGAGAAGATTTGAGGAGAAAACTGTATAATCAAATGGAAATGGAATGCAGAAGACAATTAGCACTTCTCGGCCTCTTAAGACTTGAAGGTTGGTTCAAAGGTAGGCCTGTCCCTATCTTGCCAGTGTTCCTGGGAAATTTGTGTCCCATTGTATATGCATGTTCTCTGTGAGCACACACCCATTCCTCCCCAGATGGTTCAAGATTCTCAGAGAAATTTAATTTTCTCTTTTCTCAGATTTAGCCATATTTAACATCTTCCATGAGCAAGATACTTGGCTAACGAGTTCATATTCATTATCTCATTGGGTTCACATAACAACCCTTTGAGTTATATCTTGGGTTAGAGACATCTAGGTATCCCCTAATATCTACTCCTCACCTCTATACAGTGTTAAAATCCCCTATCCTTGGCACATAGTTGTCCAAAAATTTTCAGCCTTTCTTGCAGATATATGTGGCCATGTGACTAAGTTCTGGCCAGTGAGATATATGCTGAAATATTCTCTGGAAGCTTCCAGAAACTTTCCTTACTAGACATCTGGTAGAGATGCTTTGCTCCCTTTTCTTCAAGCAGCTATTTCCGTTGGCTGGGATGTATGTATAAAGGCTGGTGTTGAAGCAGCCTTCTTAGACTGGGAGGCAGTCTTTGGAATAAAGACCCCTGGCATGAAGGAAAAACAAGATAGGAGGAACCTCAGCTCTGAAATCTCCATGGAGCACAGCAACCACAGTCCTTGGCTGTATCCACCTCTAGATGTTTTACAAGTTAGAGAAATGAACTTCTGTGTTGTTTAGACCACTGTTATTTTTGAATCTCTGCTACATTCAGCTGAACTGATCACCTCCATTTTTCAGATGAGGAAAACGAGGCTCAGAAAAATTAATGCATCTGTCAACAGCGCCCACAGTCATAAATTTTGGGGATTTAGGTTTTCTGATTTTGAGGCCAAGGCTCTTGTCAGTATTCCAGACTGTGTTACTTGCTGTGATCATCCCCCCACATTCTGCTCTAATTAAATTATGATTACCTAGGGCCTGCCCTCAACATAGTTTGACCCAGAAGTCCTTTAATGTTGATGTGATTTAACTCTAATTTTCAGGAAATGGCTCTTGGTTTTCTTTACTTCGGAAATCAAGGAGCTGAAAGATTGGTAGGGCAATGAGATAAAGAATGTTCATTAGGCACAATGACCGTAAATTGCACTCCCTTCATTTTGTAGTACAATCTATTGTCTATCCAATCATCTTTTAATTAATTAGCAATTAAGGTTGCTAAGGATGTGAAGATGCCCATTAACAAAGGTTGGCAAATTACTCTCAAGATCTGAGTGAGGAAAGATGAGTTTCAGTGATCTCTCTCTCTCTCTCTCTCTCTCTCTCTCTCTCTCTCAAGTCAAAATCAGTTACTGTTCTTATTATAATGTGTAGTTTATTTTTGATGGTAGTTCTCAATATGGCAAATAAGTTGGACAAAGAGCATGAGACCCATGTCTTTATCCCAACTATGTCACAAACTTCCTTTCTGACCTTGAAAATGTGCTAATCTTAATTGGTAGTTAAGATGAGCCCCACAACAACTGGGTAGTCAAATGAGATAAGTATTTTATCCTGTCTTAGAACAAAATAATGTATGCGTAGAAAACAAGGACCTAAGAGTTTTTTTTTCTCTTTTCTTCTCCCTAATGTTCACATTTTGGAGAAATACAAGGCAAATGAAAACACAAAGAAAGAAAAAAGTTGAGTGGAAATATTTCAACGGGCTGGCCACCCAAATTGTGTTACTAGTATATTTTAGTTAAACTGCATAGACCTAAGTCTGCTTTCTACTTTACTTAAGTAGGCTCTAAAATGCATTTGACATGGGCTAATGGAGGCAATTCACCATAACAAATGAGATTAAAGTGTGTCCCAGGAGCTGTCCTTATGCAAAGTGTGTTGACCACAGCACGGATCTGGCCTCTCAGAAAATGCGCACACTATTAGAATGGTGAAAATCCAAAACACTGACACCACCAAATTCTGGTGAAGGTGCGGAACAACAGGAATTCTCCCTCATTGCTGGAAGACAGTTTGGCAGTTCCTTACAAAACTAAACATACTCTTACTCTATGATCCAGCAATTGCTCTTTTTGGTATTTGCCCAAAGGATTTTAAAATGTATGTCCACATAAAACCTGCACACGGATGTTTATAGGAACATTATTCAAAATTTCCCAAACTCGGAAGCAACCAAGATGTTCTTTAGTAGGTAACTGGATAAGCTGTGGTCCATCCAGACAGTTGAATATTATCCAGGA
Source organism: Pipistrellus hanaki (assembly GCF_964339955.1). Taxonomy (NCBI): domain Eukaryota; kingdom Metazoa; phylum Chordata; class Mammalia; order Chiroptera; family Vespertilionidae; genus Pipistrellus; species Pipistrellus hanaki. Next base: position 44,762,604 of record NC_140519.1, on the reverse strand, counting down.
TTAAAAAGAAATGAGCTATCAAGAGAAAAAGAGGCATAGGAGAACCTTTGACGCCTGTTGCTGAATTAAAGAAGCCAATCTGAAACGGCTATATGATGTATGGTTCTAACTATATGCCATTTTGGAAAAGGCAAAACTACGGAGACAGTAAAAAGACCAGTAGGTTGCCAGGGAGAGGAAGGGGGGAGGGATGAATAGGCAGAGTACAGAGGAATTTGGGGACAGTGAAACTCTCCTGTAGGATACTATAATGACAAATACACGTCATCACACATTTAACAAAAGTATGGAATATGCAATACTAACAATATCCCCAATGTAAACTATGGGCTTCGAGTGATAATGATATATCAATGTAGGCACATGAGTTTTAACACATGTAGAATCTGGTGTGGACAGTGGGTAGTGGGGGAGCCAAGGGGTGTGGAGGGCAGGATTGTATGGAAACTTTCTGTACTTTTAACTCACTTTTGCATTGAATTTAGAACTACACAAAAAGTCTATTATTTATTTATTCATTCATTTATTTATTAATTATTTTTTACTTCAAAGAGGAAGGGAGAGGGAGAGAGAATTAGAAACATCAATGAGAGAGAATCACTGATCGGCTGCCTCCCACATGCCCCTCAGTGTGGATGGAGCCCAGAGCCCAGGCATGTGCCCTTGACCGGAATTGAACCCAGGACCCTTCAGGCTGCAGGCTGATGCTCTATCCACTGAGCCAAACCAGCTAGGGCAAAAAAGGTCTATTTTTTCAAAGAAGGAATTAATATTTTTTGCACCTACGATGTTCCAATATTGTGGTGAGCACTTGGCACACACGATCTCATCCATCGTTTCTACAGCCTTGAGCAGATTAAAGACTTAGGCTCTGAAAGGTGAAGCAACTTGTCCCAAGGTCATAGAAACACAGGCAACAGAAAAGCACATCTGTCAGGCTCTGAAGTCTGTGTTGTCTCCATTCATTCATGGTACTCTTCCAACCTCCGGGAAAACATCCCTCCAGCCCCCACAGCTCCCAGTGAGAGTCTGCTTCACACCAGGAGGAGGTGGGCCCATGGTCCAGCTTGACTCACGAGCAGCCGCAGGAAACAGGTAGCTGAGAAGTCTTATAAAAGCCAGTCTGGCTCTTTGCTTTCCTCATCTCTGCACCTGGCATAATTACAGCGGCCTTTTGTCTGCGGAAACCGACATCAAAGGTCCTGACAAAGAGGATCTCCGGTGGGAACTGTGATTATCCCCATTTTATAGCTGGAGAAACTGAGGTATGGATTTGGTAAGTGGCTTGCCCAAGGTCAGCTGGTGAGTCAGGGAATTAAGTCTACAGCAGTTGGGCTCCCAGGCTACATGCAAGCCCCTGCACCATAAAATCCTGCTCTTGGACGAAAACATCCGTCCTGTTCATTAGACTGGTATTACTCTAATATTACTGTTCTCTGGGTAAAAATTAAAGGATTAACATGCAGCCAAATGACAGCACTGGTATCACGGTGAGGTCCGTAGGAAAGCAGGCTCTCTCTCTTTGGGAAATAGATCATCCTCAATCCTGGTGTTTTGCTTGAGCTTCTGGAGTAGGGATCCTGAGAATGAACTCACAGCAGCTCAGGAAATCCTCAGCCACGCCAAAGCCAGTTTGGCTCAGTGGATAGAGCATTGGCCTGTGGACGGAAGGGTTCTGGGTTTGATTCGGTCAACGGCGTGTACCTTGGTTGCATGCACATCCCCAGTGGGGGGTGTACAGGAGGCAGCTGATTGATGTTTTTCTCTCATTGATGTTTCTAGTTGTCGATCTCTCTTCCTCTCTGTAAAAAATCAATAAAATATATTAAAAAAAAATCCTCAGCCACATAATCAGTGGCCATTTTCACCCTCCAGAGACGTGTCCTACCTTTGACTGACACCCTGTGCTTGGGAAGCACACTGAGTGTCATGGCTCTGTGTATGAAGGAAGAGGCAGGTGGGAAGAAACTTCTATGTTTTGGAAGAGAAGCTGGCTTCACAGACTGTATTCCCTCTCTGGAGCTGTGTTTGAGAGGGGTCACTGTGACTGGTCCTGCATGGAATTGGCATATCTGAATATCAGTGAGGCATGTATACGTTGAGTGGTTGAATGTGCTCACTCATAGAATTCTATAGCTTCAGTCTTAAGACAGGTTATATGCCAGAAGTTTGTCTACAAGGCTCAAAGCTACATAAACTCCATTTGCTGGGAATCTGTGCTTAGCTGGGGAGGAAGCGTGCCAGAATGGATGTCACTGTGAAATCAGCCTCGTGTCATCCTGGACCAAGGGGTGAGAACAGGGCTGTCATGGTAAATCCATGAGACCTGGAGACTTCAGTGGCCCCCTTGGGGGGGGGGGTTGAAAAAGGGTGGTCTGAATCTACTAGGTATGAGATTTCAGGTGGCAATCAATCCCTGTTGCTACCTGCTAGTTAGATGCTCTTTCATTCTCTCCACTTGCAAAATTCTACTCAGCTCGCAAATGAAAGGCAGAGTTAGACACCCCATCTCCCATGCCCCTCACAGGACTTGGTTCTTGCCAATGTTGCAGTGCTTATCCCAGCCCTGCCCTGCCTGTCTACGGCACCTCTGTCACAGCGTAAGACTGTGAGCTCCTGAGGTGATACGCCCGCTGGGACCAGAGAATCCTCGCCCAACAATCTGTGTTGTATGGACTGGGTTGAACAAGAACCACGTGGGAGAGCTTTAGTACTGTCAGCCTAAACGTGAACCTGATCTTGCTTTGCAAGAGGTACGTCATGAACACCTTAGTCCTTACCCCTTGGATATTTGTTGGTTTTTCCAAAGGGGAAAGGAGCCCACACTAAAATTTTGTTTCAAGATTTCAGAATGTTAAGTGTACCTGATTGCCCATGTGAATGGAGCTGAGCTTTTTTGCTACCTGTTCATTTGTTCATATAATAAAGCATTTGACACACACACACACAAACACACAGGTCAGTGGGGTAGGCACTATATATGATTATACACGGTGGTGGCGGGGGGTGGGGTAGGGGTGTCAAGGTCAATGGTTTGTCCAAAGTAACACAGTTGTTGAGTTACCGTGTTCAGCCTAGCACTGGCTTCTCTTTCTCCTGCCCTGTGCGATGGCCTGCACGTAAAACTGCCGGAAATTATTAACGACACTTAATAAATATAGAATTAAATGCGTTTACCCAGCATGGAAAAATATGGCATGGACTGAGCTTCAGGGAGCTCATAAATCATTCTGCAAATCGGCGATCCTGCCCTTTGAGGGCCTTTTGTGTATGGAAAGTCCCTCTCGTTAGGCTCTCCAAAGCCCCATTTACTTCCCAGCTCTCTCCCAATCTCAGGCCTCCTGACTAACGCTGTGCTGACAGACATCATGGAAACACGGAGCAAGAGGAAGCGCTGGGTATGTACACTGGCTCACCCGGGGTAAATGATACACCAGAACTGCCCTTTCTCTGTTTGCTTGGGAGTTTGTTTCTGCACCTGATTCATCTCTTAAGCGCTGTTCCACTTGAAGGCCATCTTGTGCACGGGGTGGCTGGGAGCAGGGTGACATTTGAAAACAGGCTTATTTCTCTCACATAGCATTTCCCCTTCAGAACGGCATGCTTTTGAGGAGTCATTATCGACGGGGAAATTGAAATTCCCAGAACCTAGGGCACAGGTATTAGAGCTTATGTAGAACTCAGGCAAGAAGACATTAGGGAATTTACTCTAAAATAATAGTCTTCGATGTGCGTATCTGTTTTACTCTGGATCCCTCTCCATTGCTTCCTCTCCAGCCTATACCTACTCTATACCCCTCTGTCCCCCACTCCAGTTTTATTTGTTCCAACTGCAGGCAAATGTGAAAGGCTCTATTTTTCTTTCATTGCTTATTTATTTTAAATATGTTTTTTATTTATTTCAGAGAGGAAGGAGGAAGGAGAGAGAGAGACAGAAACATGAATGATCAGCTGCCTCCTGCACGCCACCACACTGCAGAAGGAGCCCGCAACCTGGGCATATGTCCCGACGGGGAATTAAACATGACCTCCTAGTTCATGGGTCAATGCTCAACCACTAAGCCACACCGGCCGGGCTCCTTGTTTACTTAATTCTATAATTAATTACACTCAAATGTTTAGATAAGGAAGAATATTTGAGCTTAAGAAACACATCTCTTATCAGAAAGCTGCTGTCAACCCTCTCGTATGCTCACCCTTATATTTATTATACTACTGCTTCTCTCTCTTTTTAAAAAAAAATATATTATATTGATTTCATAGAGGAAGGGAGAGGAAGAGAGAGATAGAAACATCAGTGATGAGAGAGAATAATTGATTGGTTGCCTCCTGCATGTCCCCTACTGGGGATCAAGCCCACAACCCAAGTATGTGCCCTTGACCAGAATCGAACTCGGGACCCTTCAGTCCGCAGGCTGACATATCTATTGTGCCAAACCAGCTAGGACAACCACTGCTTTACTTTAGAGCCGTGTCAGCTACATCTAATTCCACTTCTATGTGTATATGATGCAATCCACATTCTATTTTGTAGCGCTATTGTAAACATATCTCTTTAGAATGATATCTTCTATCTCAATGTCACTGGGAAAAATGCACATTTTCCCCCTTGTCTTTCAGACCCTTTTTGCTTATAAACTCAGACCAAAATGTTAACCTTTCCACAACAAATAATTTAATTTTAGTATATCATATATAAAGCACAAGTTACCATTGTATTTTTTTTTTTTTGAGCATGAAGAATATGGGTTTCTTTGATAGACAACTGAATTATGTTCCCACAATATTAATATGTTGAAACCTATATAATTGTATTAGACCTAGGGTCTTTAAGGAGGTAATAAGTTACCTTTAGACCTCATTTGATAGATAATTATGACAGAATTGGTGACCTTATAAAAAGATCTCTCTCTCTCTCTCTCTCTCTCTCTCTCTCTCTCTCTCTCTCTCTTTCTCTCTCTCTCTCTCTCTTTCTCTTCCACCCTCCCATGTACCAAGGAAAGGCCATGTGAACAAACAGCAAAAACAGATTGCCATCTGCAAGCCAGGCAGGATCTGTAGAAAATCTTAAATTCTTAAAAAAAAAAAATAAAATAAAAAAATCTTGAATTCTTTTATCATATTAAGATTTTCAGGCTGAGCATTTTTAGTTTTACTTCTTAAAATGTCTTATACCTGGTTAAATTATGAACCTGGGAATTCATCTCAGGTGGAGGCAGAGTTTGAATAAGAGATACCATATGTTGGGCACATGCTAACTACTGTGCTTAGCATTTAGAATATATGATTCCATTTACTTTTATGATGTTGCAAGAACATAAGAATTATTACCCTCACTGCAGAGATGAGGAAAATGAGGCTTAGACAAGTTGAACAGGTGCCTAAGAGCTCCCGGGCCGTGGACGTATGTTTGTATCCCTGTAAGATCTACACTTTCCTACGAGATGAGATTGCCCCTGAGTGGCAACCAGTCCTCCTTGGACTTCTGTGCATGTCAGACTACATCCCGGTCCTGTTTCCTTTTCCATGACACTCTGAGGTTGTGGGACAAAGATAGGAAATGGTCCCCCTTGGTCAAGTGGTCCCATTGCAGAGGGGCCAATCAGAAAGAGAGAGTTTTGGCACTGTATCCTTTGGGCATCCTTCCCACGGTGGTGATTCCTTCTATATTAATCACTTCCTGATCCCTTTGTTGTGAAGGTGAGGAAGACAATATTGATGTTTGGGGAAGCGAGGGAATAACAAACACGGACCCACTGTGTAAGCCCAAATCAGGAAATTATCTTTCTCTTTCCATCCTCTTCCGAATAACTCGATTATCTCTTCTGCTGGAGATGTATCAGCTGCACAGATCCTGCTTGGAGAGGGTCCAGGCCTGGGGAATGTGAAACACGTACAGATATAGCATGGTTCCTCTTGTAGGTAGGTGTCCCAGAGCCAAGGGTCATGTTGCAGGGATTAGTCAGGGTCTTTCATGTGCTGTCATTCTTGTCTCTGGTCCAGTTGCTCCCCCCAACCCCCCAATGGCTGTAAGGACAATGACTGTGAGTAGGAATCTTGGTTTGCCTTGGACAAAGAAGCCATGAAAGTCCTTCCACGGGCCATTGTTATACTGTTGACCCCCATGTAGTGGAGGAAAAGCTAGAAACTCAACTAATAGTCTCAGAGCCTTCCACAAAAGGATCAGCTAATCTGGGCCTAATTCATTACCGAACTTGATGGGACTGACAGCCCTCATCGCTCCACTTCCTTTACCCGTTGGGATGGTTGCATTTGAATTCCCAAGATGCCTCAACCTGAGAACTGGATGGAGCAATCTCCTGGGAGAGCCTGGAGCCCGAGGCTTCCTTTCCCTTTTTCCAGCCGATAGAAATGTCACCCTCTGTGTGGACAGGGTTTCCCCTGCTCTGTTTGCTTTGGAGCACCTCCTGAGCTCTCATGTGGCTTTCTCAGTGTCATTCTATCAAAGGACACTTTTATTTTCAACGACAATGTGGTAGAGTTGAAAGAGCCCTGGATTAGGAATCAGGGAAAAGAAAGAAAGGACAAAGAAAAAGCCGATCCTTGTTTCAAGGGGGACACGCTGCTGTCCCCCCTCACAAGTGTGTGTCCCAGGACCAGTCACTGCCCCCCACTGGTTGTCTATGAGAGCGAGTTAGCCCTGGTGAGACCGAATTCAGAGGATATTGAAGAAGAAGAAAGGATAATTTTATTAGATAATGAGAATGAGTTCTAGGTAGTAAAACATTTCTCAGATTTTATTTTCCTTAAGGTTTTTTTCTTTAATTGAAAAATAGGTATAAGTCACAATAGCCTTTGTTCTTGTTTCTCCAGGAAGTGGGCCTCACCCACCCACCCCAGTCCTGTGGGGTATTCTTTCTCTGCGCTGATGGAAAGATAAAGCTCTATCTCTTTTGAACTGAGACACAATGCTGCTTTTGTTATTTCTATATTTATGCATTTCACGCATAGAATGAGGTCCCCACAGGTATCCGGTATGTCTTTGTTCGCCTTTCCTCTTGGCGCAGCGCTGAGCGTAAAGCAGACACTTCGCGTTATTGAGTTACACGGAATTTCCATTTCTGCCCGCGCTTGAACTAATAAAGAGCATATAGCTCTGAGAAAATTCACTAATTGGGATCATGTTGATTTTGTTACTATCAACGAACATAATACATTTGTTTAAACTCAGGGTTCGGTAGTTTATGTCGATCACTAAATGCATCTCGGTAAAAGGCAGGGGTTTACGGCTCTTTGCAAAGAGCTTGTAGATTTTGCTTTCTAAGGAAACCACAGGATATGGTCAAGCAAAAGGGAGTTTGTCCAGAGCCATGGACGCTGGTGTAGATGTGGGTCCCATCCGTAGTCAGGGACTACTCCACATCTCCCAGCCTCCCTTGCAGGGGACGTGGCCATGTGCCTGAGTTCTGGCCAAGGGAAGCTGAATGGCCTCAGATGCAGTCTGCACTGCGTCTAGTTCGGGCCAGAAACCTCTTGGGTCACCCCTCTTACTTTCTCTTTTTAGTAATTGCAGGGGATTCAGGGGAAGACCCAGAGGAGACCCTTTTCTCCTTTTTAAAGGGTCAGATAATAAATATTTTAGGCGTCTGGTCTCTGTTGCAATTACTCAGTACTATCATTGTAGTGAGAAATCAGTCTCAGATACTGTGTAAACAAATGAGCATGATTATGTTCCAATAAAACTTTACTTACAAAAACAGGCAGCGGTTGGATTTGGCCCACAGGCCAGCGTGTGCGACCTGTGACCTAAAGGATGGTAGTATCCCAGGAGGCAGGGGCCTGGAACCCCTGACTCCATTGAGATGCCATATGCTCAAAGCAGCTGCCCCTTCTTTCTGACTTTGGAAGGAGGAGGATATTATGCTTCTTCTTCCATTAAAGGAGGGAAGTGAGGCACAAATCGATGAAACAACTGGCCTGTCTTGGACATATACCGTTGCAGGGGATGTTGCCGGCTGGCAATAGAAACGTTAACACTCCCTTCCATAACACATGGCATTCTAGGTGCTATTGTGAGGCGACAGAAGGGACCTGTGAGTTACCAGGCGTTCCCTCCAGGACTCACTGACTCCAGCAGAGTAAGGAATCATGGCTGGAAATGCTGCCTCAGGCATGTGTGTTCCCAGAGAAGCCGGGCATGAGTGGGAGTGATGGACCGATGACACCCCACTCTGAACATGCTGACTCCCGGCCACACGGAGGCCTCTGCTATGGGCTAAGGGATAGAAGGGAGGATGTGGCAGCAGGTTCATAGCTGCTGGGGTTCTATGCGCCTCTGGTTAATGAGGGACATCGACACCGGTGTGCATGGCACTATGGGGAGAAAGTAAGGAGCGAAGGGTGATGAAATCTGCCTTTCCCCTGAGGCTAAAATTTACCATCAGGACAAAGCGGTCTGTGCACAGCACTGTCAAGTGAAGGGAGCCCCGGAGACAGAGTCATTCATTCATTCAATAAGCACTTTTGGAGAACACTGGGTAGACGCTATAGTGAGTAGATCCTGTCCTTTGCTGTACTCCCTCTTTGGGAAGTTTCCCTGGCCCTCTCACACCTTCTCAACAAAGCCAACCTCTTCCCTTCTGTGCTGCTTCTGTGCTTTCTGTCAGTTTTTATCTCTTTTGTAATTTATGTTTTTCCTTCTGGATCTCCCAAGGGTGTGAGCTTCTCCAGGGCAGGTTCTCCATCTTATTCCATTTAAGAATCTTCAGTTGAATCTTGGTGAAGACTCTGCAACATTCAACAAAAGAGTCCCACCTTGGCAGGGGAGACAGGCATTGAAAGCAACAATGCATCAGGATCTTCTCAGGGCCTGTGGACCTCCAGGGCATTATAAAAACAGGAGCAGAGAGTGACTGGGTTTACCTCAGTGGTGAGTGGTGTGAAGGCATCACAAAGAGTTGGGAGATGAAGAGGAGATGCTGGGAAGAAAAGATCCTGTGAGACAAAGGGAGTTTTTGAAGGCGTACAGGGGTGCTCCTCAAACGCCTGCTGGGTTCACTCCCCCTATTATCCCGTGGGCCTGGGGAATATGCTGGAAGCAGCAGACCTGGAGTTGAATGTTTCTTACTCCCCATTATTTCTGACAGCCCATTTTACAGTGGGGACCCTGGGGCTGAGAAAGGGAAGTACACAGCAGGGCAGAGCTGGATGCCAACTATTGATTTTGTGCGCCTGCCCTCGAATGTGGCTGCCTCTTATTGCCTGTGTTCTCTTGCCAGATGTAGCCCTGGAGTTTCCTATAAGAGGAGAGAGGATTTCCTTTTGGATGCAGTTCAAATGGGTCAGACATGCTTCCTTATCTATTGCTGATGTTGAGGACTGGCCAGCTGGGTCCTTGGGTTTCCAAGACATATCTGACTAGCAAGAGAAAACCTAGTCTAAAGATTTCTCTCTCTCTTCCTTCTCAGTTTTACATGAAAGGTAGACAAGTTTAGACTGAGTGAGACCGGGGCCTTAATACATAGTCAAAGAGAATGGGAATGAGGAGGATCAGGATGGCTGTATCCGGGAGAATTGTGACTTCAGCAAGCTAGCAAGCTGTTTATCATGGTCATGGTTGCTCTTTACTCAAAAGCATACCTTACCACACACACACACACACACACACACACACACACACACACACTCTATACTGAACCTGGGTTGAGTTCAAGGTTGTTCTTGAAAAGTAAATTAATATGCAAATGAAAGTACAAATTGAATTATGCAAACAGATATGAAAATAAAACAGTAAGAAATAATTTAGTCAAGCATTCCTGTCCTCTACTCTTTTCAGAGGTGCTGCATGAGCAGAGTTCTTCGACTCTTATCAAACTCCAAATAAGAATCTTTCCTCCCTCAAAAGGCAGGGCCATGAGAGAATGCCTCGCCTCCTTTAGCTGGGGGTGGGGGTGGGGAGGGGGGCACTTACTTTTTGCCAGATTCTATTCTAGGCATGTGGCATTGTTATCTAATGCAATGCTCACCACAACACTGTGGGAAGTATGCCATTATCACTGTTGTAGATGTAAGAAAACAAAAGATCACATTGGTGAGTGGCCATTTCCAAGGTCATTGGCCATTAAGAGGTAGATCTGAAATTTGTATGTGACTTGATTTTTCGGCTAAATCGACATGATCAACACCCCATTTGTCTTTCTATTTTTTGGGCTCTGCTTCCACAGCGTGAGGCTTTTCTCCCCTCCCTCTCTTGATGCTTCTAAGATCTCTGTTAGCTTTAGAGACTCATTGTCTTTGTCCACATCCTGGAGGAAAGAGATAAATCTGCCCAAGAAAGGTGAGGGTCGCTTCTGTTTCCCAGAACCTCTACCAACTCCTCGCTGACTCTGGCTCATGTGCTAATTGGCTGAAGCCTCTGATTGAAAAATGGGGAAAGGCTGATGGTCCCACTTGGGAATTAGGGTTCTGTTAGAGTGAGGGAGGGGTGGGGGGGTATGGCTACTGTGTAGATACCCACAGATGCCTGCTCTAGAGTGTTTTTAAGACCCCACTAGTGGGAACATATTTTGGAAAATAAATTAAAAAGTAGAAGTTGAAAGAGTACTTAGCTTGCTAGATAAATCCAACTCCTGTGAATAAATGAACCAATTTTTACTAATCTAATAGGTTTTTCACATGGCAAAATGTATTCATAATGCCTAGTTTGAGTTCCACAGTATCACTTAGATGTAGGTTTTACTATCTCCATTTCATGTGATACGAAGAAAGGGTATTAAGAGGTAAACTCAGGAATCAGGGTGGAGGGAACCCCAATTGAGGTCTTAAGATGCCCTTCTTTATCGGTCATCTCACTAAAACACTGACTCCCACATTTAAATACTAGAATTCCGCCCCCCCCCCCCCCAATCTGTCTGGAGCCATTATAACTGGGTGGTCATGAAATAATGTAGTCAATAAGCAGTCTGACCCTCCTCTTCCTGAGTGTCCAGGGCATTTTGAGGGTCAGAGCCATGTGCTGGTAAGAGCAGACCTCAGCTTCAGAATGGGCCCTGGGTTCCGGTCCAACACGTTGGCTGTGTGACTCCAGGCAAGTTATTCAACCTCTCAGAACTGGGTTTCTTCACCTTGTAGAACAGAAGTCATCATACCTGCCTCATGCTTTGGGGAATGAATAAGTCACATACTGAGGATAAAGGTCTCAGTCCAGTGCCTGGTGCATTGTAGAAATTCAATGAAAAGTGGACATTTGGGGTAACTGTCTCAGTTTGCTTGGGGCTGGGGAGGCTCCTGGGATGGGGGACTCTCAGTGTCAAAAGACAGAACATCTCAGACAACTGGACTCCTTGGTTGGCTGGGTGATATCAGTCACTTAATTCCTGGAATGAGATGGCTGGGGTACATGAATGCTCCTATTCTTTGCTTAAATGATTTGAATTAAAATAAGAAATTTCTGTATAAGCCTCCTGGACACTGCAAGGTTTCTCAGGTTAAATATGGATTGCTGGTCTGCAGAGCCGTGTGGCCCCCCGGCCTGGCTAGAATCTGACAAGTTAGCGGAAGACTCCCACTCGGGGAGCCGGCATCAGTGATGTCCTCGGCAGGTGTGGACGTTTCCTGACCTGGGAGCAGAGCTCTGGACCGTCGTCAGGCTGCTGACCTTGACGGGTCCTTTTCCTTCTCTGGGTCCCTGTTTCCTTTTTGGAGAAAAGGAGCAAAACTGGGCAGCGATAGCAAGATATATTTCTCTAGTTTTTTTAGCCCATGGATACTTTTTTTTTTATGTCACTATCTCATGCAATTTTCACGACAATTCAGAGGGAGGTAGCGTCCTTCCCTTTAACATTTGCTGTCCCCAATTTATAGAGGGGGGAAAATGAGGCTCAAATGAGACAGAGCGTCTTGCCCAAAGCTGCACAGTCAGGACTTGACCTTGATAGAACTCAAACCTAGAACTTCTGACTCTAGAGCTCATCTCTTTTCCAGGACATCCCTCTGCCTAGCTGGGCAGAAAGGGCCTTCCTGCTTCACAGGCTTATGACCCTGCAGGCCAGATGTTCTACTTCTCGTCGAAGCGATGAAGAATCACACGACTAATGTCCTGGCTACGTGTCTTTTGGGGAGGCCCCTCTCCATCCTCTGTCTGCTCTTTCCAGGTACGGGAGAGAACTGACAGGGGTTCTTACCCCATTAGAAGGAAACACTAAAACTTTCTCGCCTCTGGAACAAGAAAGCCGATGGTTTTGTGGTCATTGGCTGCTCTGAGCTGAAGTTAGCAGGATGGAAACAGGTTGTGGACTGTGACTTCAGCGAATTTTTAATTTAGCAGAAACCTGACTACTCATGTATGCATGTATACACACACACACACACACACACACACACACTCACTCACACTCATACATACAATCACATACACACATACATTCTCTCTCTTACACACACACACACACACACACACACACACACACACACACACCCCAAGCTAATTATGATCCAAGGAATCCTCTGGAAAGCATGGCCAATTGATTCTCAAAATACCTCCGTCAACAAAAGCAGTGCCACACTTGCCCAGGATTCTGAGAAGTCAGCAGGAAGTCTTGCCCACAAATTCCCAGCTGCAAAGTAAACCCTTACTTCAGTACAACACTTTTTATGGGGCCATAAAAAAGGAAGAAGGTCAATAGCTCCAGCTAGTATCAACAGAACCAAGAAAATACAAAATCACACTGTTTGAAGGGCGAGAGTACATGAATCCTTGCCCTTAATAAAGTTATTGAAAATCTTAGAAGGATGCCATCTGCTTCTGCCCAAGAAAAGGCTGCAGACAAGCTCTGTCTATGGAATGCTGGTTACTTCCCCTGCGAGGCCAAACCCCGGGAGCCCAGACCAAACATTTCTGTGAGACAGTTAATGAGGTTCCTTGTTGTGTCCATTCTTCTCAACTACCGGACCTTTGAGATTCATTCATGGAACGAATACTTCCTTGTGCTGCTGGTATTCCAGACCCTAGTAGGTTACAGCCCGGAAAGGCTTTCTGAGCAGGACTCCAAGCTTGACAGGTGGGAACCCACATAGGTTTATCTCTGGTGTAGCTATGTCATCCCATTGCCACCACCATGGCCACAACTGAACACATCACCATGCTTCCCGAGTCAGCTTCCCCTTTCCGTGCACAGAATGATGCTCAACCAACTGAGCCACTGTAGCCGAGCTCCTTGTGTCTCTTTGGCTGCATTCTCAGTTAGAGCTCCCACCAGGTGGCCAAAACCTCCTCTCACAACTCCTTGTGTACTGTGCCACAGCAAGGGGTGCTCTGATTAGCCAGGCCTGGGTCCCATGTCCACCCCGGTAATCACCCCACCTGCATGACAAGAATTGTGAGTGGGGGTGGCGTGGCTCCTCATCCGGAGATTTAGGGGCTTGTACTCCATTGGAAGGAGAGGGTGCTGACTGTTAAAACTATGCACGTGTGCACACCTCTTACTGGCTGTAGGCATGGATTGATGGTGAGGAATACCAAAAGGCATAGTACAATTACAAACTAAATGCTGCACATTCGATGCCTTCTATGAAATGGGAGTTTTGTTTCAAATAAAATGTTCCAAGTTATATATATATATATATATATATATATATATATATATATATATATATATATATATACAGCCACTGTTAACAGTAGTGGAAACCTGGTGTAGGGAGTCCAGAAACGGTACTATCTTGATTTTCTTGTAAATCGAAGACTACTATAAAATAAAAATTTATTTAGAAAAAGTAGCAACCAATAAAAAAATGTGTCTTATTCCAGGAACTCCAAGGCGTATCCCACAGCTGTCAGAGAAACAAAATAAAACAAGGAGAGTCTCTGTCCCTGATGTTGGCAATAAACACGGAGCAAACCACTTTTGTAGAGGGTAGTGGGAGCTGGAAGAACTTTAAAAATTCAGCCCAGTTTACTGGAGTGTCAGAAACCCTCCTTTCTGATTCTGTTCACTTGTACTTGTCAGAGAAGGAAAGTAGGACTTCCGTACTTCAGTTTTCTTTGTGCACGAATGCATGTATGTCAGCTGCACTACTTCCTGCAATTATATTACTTAATTATTACATAACCCGATGAAGTAAGAGTGCAAAAAGAGAGGGGATATATCAATGAAATTTAAGCCAAATGCCCTGGAAAGATTTGATAAAGACAACTCGCTAATAACATTGCTGTCGAATTAGGTGTGGTGGAGATAACTGTGAATAAGTGGGGGAAATTTAGAAGGATGTATATGGAATCTGTACTCATATTTCTTTCTAATTTTTCCACTCCGGAGAAAAATTAGGGCTTGCATACTAAGTGTTAATGGATATATTACATAAGAAACAAGATTTGATTTCCAATCACTAAACTCACCAAATGGAAAACCCTGTCCTCAAAAGCTTGGTGACTAAATGAAGAATTATATATATTCAACTAGAACCAAACTCGTAAAAGCTATTTACCTATTTTAACATATTCTTCCATCAACCAGCCAACTTTTGGATGAATCCATCTATATCACATGTGTCAAACACAAGGCCCGCGGGCCAAATCCAGCCCGCCAGGCCTTGCAATGTGGCCCGCACCGCGCTGTCATCACTGCACTCCTCTGTCAGTTTATGACATTGTCAGTTTATGACTGTTCAGTAAACCATTCGGCCCGCGATTTAGGCTGGATTTTAGATTTTGGCCCCTTCTCTGATTGAGTTCGACACCCCTAATCTATATAATAAAAGGGTAATATGCAAATTGACCCTAATAGTAGAATATCCAGCAGGACCACTTCACCAATCACTATAAGGCACACTGACCTGCTTCTCAGTCCCTTCCCCTGGTCGGCAGGCTCCCATTGCCCGGTAGTGAACAGGGAACCAGGGGTGGGTGGTGGGGAATGCAGGAGGCACCAGACCAAGACCCCCGCCCCCCCCAATCGCCTCATACACAGAGGGCGACCCGCAGTGGGGGTGGGACCAGCGATTGAGCAGGTGGGAATGGCCAACCTCTTGGTTCCTCCGCCTGGCCAGCAGGCTCTGATCAACCGATGGCCAATGGGGAACCCGGGGGTGGGGATGGGGTGGCAGTGGAGGGCGGGGATGGCTTCTAGCAGCCGGGGAAGATAGCCCTGATCGCAGGCCAGACCTAGGAACCATACGTGTGCATGCATTTCATGCGCAAGGTTTCTAGTATTGAATAAAAGGATTCTATTTTGGGGGTGACGCAACAAATAAAAAACTCATTGAATTCTTTCCAGCTTGCAAAATCTTTTTTAGACTTGGAGTATTTTCTCTGACTGCAATCCACTTAAGGATCGGTGTGTTATTTTTGATAGCCTGAAGCAGAAATTCAGAGAGAGACAGAAACTGTTGGCTTATAAACAATATAATTCCACTTATTTTTATGCTTCCCCATCATTCGTTTTTGGGAAAGCACATTGTTTCTTCCCAACGAGTCTGTGGAAATGAGAAAACTAGATCATTTGAGCTGATGTGAATGTTAGAGACATATGGACGTTTCAGAAAAATCGCCCTGCTTTTATGTCTTAGGCGCTTCCTACCATGGGGCTTGGTTCTGAATGTTAGCCACTATGTCCCAAATTTGTTTCATGGATCATTTGCCCCGCAGATCACTTAACAGACCTGTCTTATGCTCTCTCCCCACCCTCCTGACTAATCACTGTGGTGGCTCTCTTACCCCCTCCCCCTCACTGAGAGGTCCCTGGAGAATATTGCACTTCTTTGAAGGTAGGTCTGGCTTTGCTGCTATGGAAATAATGGCACCTTTGCAGGACTGTGTCCTGTTTGTTTGCTGACAAGTGTTTGCACACACATTATCTCATTTGAGCCACACACCAAACTCTTTACTTCCCTTTTATAGTTAAGAAAATGGAAATTCAAAGACAGGAAGAAGTGTATTTGAAATTCCTTAATTGATAATCAGTAGACCTGGTATTTGGATTAGGAACTTCGGAGTTCAAGTCCAAAGCACCTTCTTGAACCACCAACACAAACATGAAGTATTCCAGGTTTACTTTTTCCTCCTGGGTGACGCCCATCATCACAAATCTTTGATTGCCTTTTCTTAATTCACTTAACAAAGACTTTATTGAGCATTAATTGTATGCGTGGCAAGTGACTAAAAATAGATGCCGGCTGGGGTTCACCCTTGAAACTCCCCCTTATGTGCTTTTCCCATGCATCCCACCTAGCATTTGAAGCTCAGAGAAGCGTAAACATCCACGTTAGCATGCTGCCATTGGCTAAGGGCACAATTATTGTAAGCAACGTGATGGTGTGAACATGGGCTCTTGATAATTGCTACCATTTCCAGTGGAGTGAGATGTATTTATTTACCACATTATTATTGCAAAAAAAAAAAAAAAATGCGTGCTATTTTGCTGGAAACCATGTAATTAACTTGTACCTCACGGGGTTGTTTTAGCTTGAGCTGCATCTGGCGACTTCTGAAGAGCTATTAGCAACGATGCAGAGCAGTCCTTGCGGTTCCATTGGCGAGAGAGCTCGTAGGTTGAGCATATTTGTAGTTGATCATTTTGGTGCCAACTATTGGTATTGATTTCAATTTAAGGCGGACTTGTGCCAGAGAACAGGTGCCTCAGTGCCGAGCGTCACTGCTTTCTCTACAGATTCTGCACACGTGCTTTCTGCTCACCCTTTCAGGCTCCCCGTTCAAGTATCTGCTGGGTTGGCGCCACATAAAGCACCAGCTGGACCTATCCTCCACACACACTTCACAAACGGTGAGGTCTCCCATGCAGCTTCAGAGACGTGGGAGGGCTCGGTGGAGGAGAGCTTTGCACATCCCATTTCTTAAAAGACTTTTTTTTAATTTTTATTATTGATGTTTAGAGAGAGGGGAAAAGAGGGAGGGAGAGAGAGAAACATCGATATGAAAGTGAAACATTTATTGGCTGCCTCCTGCATGCCCCCTAAGGGTGATTGAGTAAAAAACATGTGTCAATGCAATAGTTTCCTTTTCCTCCTGAGATTTCTAAATTATGTTTGATACTTGGCGCAAAAATTGTAACACTGTCTGATGTGGTTATCAAAGTATGTCTAAGCAGGAAGTATCTGAAACTGTTATGGTATTGCCCTGGTCGGTATAGCTCAGTTGGTTGGAGGGTTCAATCCCCAGTCAGGGAATATGTGGGAGGCAACTAATAGATGTTTCTCTCTTTCTCTCTCACATCAATATTTCTCTTTCTAAATCTGTGATTATTTCAAAATAAAAAGGTTTGAAGAATGAAATGGGTAGCAAATAAACACAGTTTTGTGTACTCAGCGGCAACTTGGATGAGTCTCAAATGCCTTATACTAAGTGCAGGAAAGCACCCACAGAAGTTTATTCGCACCATCATTCCATTTATACAATGATCTGGAGAAAGAATCCTATCGGTGGATTCCCGGGGGTTAGGTTGGCTACTCGGGGGAAATTTTGGGGTGACGAGAGTGTTCTGCATCAGTATTTGTGCTGATGACACAGCTGTAGACATTTTAAAAACTTACATGATGTAAAACTTGCAATGATGTAAATTCCTCCTCCATCCCCTCAGTTTAATAAAGACGAAGAGGAAGCATAATAATGCAGCCATAACCATGGGATATTCATGTTGTTTTTCATTTGTCACCCTCCCAAATGGCACTCATAAATACCTGACGGCAAACAGCTTTGCTCCTGCAGGCACTGGGCTTCGTTCCTATGGACCGTGTTCCCAGAAGTGGAATTGCAGGAGTGGATGCAGAGGAGTAGAGGGATACATGCGAGGAACATTTTTACGGCCTTCCAGAAATAATGGCAAACCGGCTTCCCAGAAGCGTGCTTCCTTTTGACCGGTTTATGCCCCTCAGTGGGCATGGAAGAGCTTCTTTCTCCACTCCCCGCCGGGACAGCAGCTGTCACTTGGTTCCATTTGTTTGGGGTATCTCTTGAGAATGAAAGGGTTTTATTTACTTGAGGCTTTGCAACGATGGCAATAGGATTGGTGGGGCAGAGCTGAACCCGGCTGTTTACAGTTCACTGAAGGTCCCCTCAAACATGCACGCTCACGTCCGAGAGTGTGTGGTTCTGGCCACCCATTTTCTTCAGCAGAATATACCTGGTTCTGGAATGGGATCCCCCTTTTTATCCTCCTTCTTCATCCTCCGCCAGCTAGTCTCACATCACCATCTGATTGCGTGTACCTTCCTCGTCTACATTTTAATGATTCCTTGGTTTTTGGTTTGGGTTGATATATCAGATTAATTTTCACTTTGTCTCAAATTGGATTCAATCTACCACACACTGCTCAAAACACATGCCTTAGGGTCTAATATCTTCATCTACTCTTTTCCTATAGGTAGGGGGATAGCTTTTCCTGCTTGCTGTTGTTGGATATGGGAAACACCCTACCCAAGGAGATGTGGCTTTCCCTAATATTTTCTTTTTAATTGAATTTCTTGGGTGACATTGGTTAATAAAATGATATAGGTTTCAGGTGTACAATTCTATAATTCACTACCTCAAGTCAAATCTCTTTCTTCTATCACCACGTATCCCCCTTTACCCTTCAATACTTCTCACCTTCCTTCCCCTTCGGTAATCACCATACTGTTGTCTGTGTCTATCGGGCTTTTTTCTTTATGCTTAATCCCTTCACCATTGTAGCCCAACCCCCCACCTCTCTGACAGCTGCCAGTCTATTCTCTGTCTATGAGTCTGTTTCTATTTTGTTTCCCTAGTGCTTTTATTGCAAAATACACCTGCTACAGTTTCCTTTGGAGGTGCTTTGCCTCTGCACTTCAGTGTCAGGCCATGTTTCCCAGCCTCTCCTGGCTTTTGACTGAATGTGATCTATTCCTAAGTGAGCCTTTCCCTAGAAAACAACCCCCTGCTTGAGGAGAGTTCTTCTACTACCTATCCATCTCCTCCCTGACCCTAACAGAGGGATATGTTTTCACTCACTTTATCTCATTTCACTTTTAGATCACTCTCCAAGGGAGATGCTAATCTCCTGTTTTGCAGGTACCAACTCCATTACCCGGGGCTCCCACACTCCTGGGAATTATCCGCTGAACAAAGTGTGACCCAGCTCTACGGGGAGCTGGCCAGGTGGGCCTCCCTTGCACTCAGGGGAGATCTCTGCCGCTGTCCTGCTCTGGCCTTGCCTCACTCCCACATTGGATTTGAACCCAGGTCTCCTGGTTTTCATGCCTTCCTTCCAGCACAGTAACGCCTAAGACAGGCCAGCTCCATTCTAGGCTTTCGGTTTGGGTTGCTACAGATTTATTCTAGGAATAGACAGAATAGACCATGTATCATCAACATTATAAATTAATAAACTATATTGTATGTGAGAGGTGAGTGTTATAGAAAAAAAAAATCACAGTAGAGGAGAAGGGGCCCACAAGGGTGCTGGGGCTTGTGGTGACTGCCATTTTCAATGGGCTGGTAGTGATAAACCTTATTGAGAAAGGGGCATGAGAGAAAACTCTTGATGTCTGTGTGAAGAGCATTCTGGGCACAGAGGACCTAAGGCAGAATGTGAGCTGTTTGTGGCTGGGTGACAAGGGCAGGGTTCAAGGAGCTGCAAAGAGGTTCATGGGGAGGCCAGATCACGTGGGCTCTCTAGGCCACCTTGGGATGGAAATCCCGTGCCATTCCTCTCAGCCATAGCCAGCAAGTCCATGGTCCTGAGAAGCTTTATGCACTATCCTTTACAAGAAAACCATCATTGAACCAGTCAGTGTGGAAGTCCCTGGCCAAATCCTGCTGCAGAAATATTCTAGAAACCTTCAACCTCATTTCTAGGAAGACTTGGCATCATTTTGATGCTGTTCAATCATCAAAATGTCAATATGAATTAAACATTTCTAGTTGTATTAAATATACGAAAGACAGGAGCCAAAACAGTCTATCAAGCAATTGTACATATTTGTGCATTTATGAAATGCATATTCATGAGAGCTATGTAAATATATATTTAGTCATTTCCTCTTCCATGTGAAGAGCCACCGGTGAACTGCAGATGGTAACTTTCGTGTGTATTAATTATGAGAATGACACAGTAAACCAATTTGAAATTGTTCTGAGGAAAAGATCATTATCTGCTTGGACAGTCCATCAGTCTGGTGCTCTTGGAACTGGGGAGAAGAAAGTTCTAGAATATGCCTGTCCTTGTGGCAGGAATTTGAGAAGGAAATGAAAGTTGTCCTGCAATTAAAATACTCCCCTGCATCAGTTTTGTTCCCCATGGAAGTGGCTTCCACACTATTTTCCATCAAGAATTGAAAAAGGGAAAATGTTCTAGGGTTATGTGCAGCTCTGATGGTCTCACCTTAGCTAGACCATCCTCTCCTGCTCACACACTAGAATGCTAGGGAGCAAGAATATGATATTTTGGGGTTGATATTTAATTCATGTTAATTTATTCAAAAACGTGGCCAACTTCAGTATGGTATCTATTAATAGTCACATGACTGACACTCCATCGTAGCTGCTCATGACAACTCTTGTGGGTCCTTCTGCCACAATTGAGGACTTTCTGGGTAAAAGAGATTGTTGAGAGAATATTCATACTAATCTTGTCTTTGTGTGAAGATCTGATGTGGAAATCTTTCTGGGAATCAGTATTTTCTAAAGGGATCTCTATTTTCTAAGGTCTTGGTATTCATACAAGCACTCTGCAAAGATTCTGTAAGACCTAATGTATAAGGGATATGCACACTTTCTCTCAGAAACTCAGTCTCCTCCTATATCTTCTACAAGTATTTTGAGGAAAAGGAGATAGAAATAGATATAGATAGACAAATGATAGATAGATAGATAGATAGATAGATAGATAGATAGATATAACTGGTCACCGTATCTACATATCCCTGAACTATGACTAGCTGACTCTACTGCTGTGCATCCTGGACATACATAGGCAGAAATGACACTGTCTATCACAGGTTATCACTAGATGGGACCTTAGCCATTAGGCTAATATTTGGTTAAACCTTGAGAACTCAGGAAAACTCTAGAAGCAGACTGAGCATGGGCCCTTGTTGCTTAGAGTCCCTTCTTGGGAGATGAAGAGATTCTGGTCCTGTAATCAGTTAGTGATAAGAAATCACTAGTGGACGGGGTGAGCTTGAGGTAGCCTTTCTGGACCTTCCAATCTCACTCAAAGTACAACCCAAAGTCCTCATGGTGACTTACAGGGCCCTCTATGATTGGTCCCCCGAGTCCAATGACTTTATCTCTCACTGGTCCTCTACATAACTGTCTCCACCCCACTGGCCTCCTTGCTGCCTCTGAAAGCACCTCAGGTCCTTTGCATCTGCTATTCCCTCTGTCCAGCGTGCTCTGTGGGGCCATTTCCCTTACTTTCTTTGTCTTCATGAAAAAACGACTTCTTCAGTGGGTCGTCCATGACCTTCCGAGTCAAGATTTGATTTTCCATCTTGATCTTTGCTTCCCAGCACTTACTGCTCTTGAACACACTGTACTTATTCATCTTGTTTAGTGTCTGGCTTCCCACTGCAATGTACATTCCACAGGGACTGTGAAACTTGTCTGTTTTGTTCATTGCTGTGTTCCTAGCATCTTGTGCAGTGCCAGCTGCATGGTAGGGTTCAATATTTACTGGAGAAATCAATGACTGCATGCCTAAAAGCAAGGAGACTTCATAGGGAAGTAGCAGAAGGAAGCACTGCTAGTGTTGGGTTTCCTGTTCGTGGTCCATCCCTGAAAAAGCCCTTTCCTCTTAAGCAAGAGGGTTTGGCTTTACTACAACCAAAAAATAATCTCTAAGCAAGAGAAATGGAGCCAAACTAGGAGGCTACCGTTGTTTTCCCAGAAAGCCTTGGGCGATGGGGTTCCCATGCAGGGAACAGTTTTGTGGGCTCCCTTCCCTGCTTCCTTTCGCAGGCAACTAGGTCACAGACAACCGGTGTTTCCCCATGCGGCTGAGGGGAGCATGCCCAGAGATCCCGCCTCCTCTCGCTCTGCTTTTCCAGCTCTGCTGAGCGCCTCCTAATGATTGCATCTGCTCGGAGGTGTGCTGGCGCTCCCACTCCCAGAGAAGGTGGTGGTGCCGGGGGCTGAGGGAGGCTCCGACTCCTGACATGGAACATGCTTTGATGAATTAGTGCAACCTGGCCAGCCATTTATTGGAATTTTTACCCTTGGTTCTTCTTCCCCTGGCAAACAATTAAGGAGCAGCAGTGGCTTCCTGCGGGGGAGACCAATGCCTTCTGTTCTCTGCGAGCGGCTTGGCATTCTTCCCGATGATGAATGGCACGGTCCAGGAGCTCCAGGTGCCCTCATCTCCCAAGCATCCACACAAGTAGACATAAAAATGCATAAAATAAAATAAGTTCAATTGAAATCACAAGTGAGGAAATCAGTGGAGGTTACCCCGAGGTCCTGGGACTGACACGGAGGCTGGGACATGCATTCTAAAACTGAGCGATGCTGTGAGCTGAAGAGCAGTGAGTGGCCACACGAATAACGGGGCCCAACGACAAGGTATCGTATCCTCCTCCTGTGGGTGAGCAGCCCAGCCCAACCTCAAAAACTCCTGAGTAAGAGGAAAACGTCGCAGTAACAGTATTAAGGGACAATTTATTATGTGTATCCTTCCAAGGAAGCACAATGTCAGCGCAGGCCCATTGCATTTGCATTATTTCCAGACAACAGTGGCAGCAGAAAGGGACACTAATTTATTTCAGCAAGCACAGGTGAATTTAATGTCTACTGGGACCGAGCCAGAAAGGACTTAACCCACGCTGGGCTCTCCAGGGCTCGGAATGAGACCATGGGTTTTAGGAGCGGTCCTAGTGGCTTCTTTGGCTAAAGTCAGCTTCCCCGAACCTGTGCTCCTCAATCACTTGGTCGCATAAGCTCTTGCAGGGTGGAAGAGATGGAAAACACTTGGTTTGTAAACAGAAAATCTGGCCCAGCTAGTGTGGCTCAGTGGATTGAGCATGATCCCATGCACCAAGAGCTCACTGGTTCCATTCCTGGTAAGGGTACATGCCCACGTTGCTGGCTTGATCCCCAGTAAGGGGGAGGAGGAGTGCATGCAGGAGACAGCCAATCAATGTTTCTTTCTCATCAATGTTCCTATCTCTCTCTCTATCCCTTCCTCTTCATCTAAAAATCAATAAAAACATATTGGAAAAAAAAGAAAAGAAAATCTAGTTTTATGTCCTGGCCCAACAAATCCCTTCCTCAATGACCTGAGCAAATAATTTAGTCCTTTTTAGAGTCATTTCTTTTGTAAATGAGCTGCAGGGCTGTCATGAGAATCCAGTAAGCAAATGTGTTAGAGTGCTCTGTGCATCGTATAAATGTCATTGTTTTGGAGCCACAGTAATTTGGGGTTCCTAGCAGAGAATTACCTTAGATGAATCATCCAGATGGAGGTATTACCCCTTAAGCCCTGGCCTTAGAGAATTGTAGAGATGGAAAAGATCACGCAGAAAGTATCTGGGAGGCAGCTCTTCTCAGGTTCTTGTTTCGAACTTGGAGGAACCAGGCTCAGGGAAGGATGGAGACTGAGCATCATGGTGGGGAGAGGTGAATCTGATCTGAATGATCTTTGTTCTCTGGTCCTTACTGGTGGCCCTGTACACAGGAAGTGCTCAATCAGTGTTGGTGGAAGTGAGAGAATTCACTCGCTGTCAAACATGACCAGTATTGCTGTTGACAAGAGCAGGCTGGAATTTTGTCTTTTTGATCCACACTCCAAGTATCTCTTATCTAAATATCCAATATTGCAGGGAGCGTGGTGACTGGTCACCTGAGTCGTTTTGAAATGGAACATGGCCCACGTGAGCCAGCCATGTCCTGGTAAAAAGCTTCTAGTTTCTACTTCTGGTGGCAATTCCTTGAAGTCTTGATGAGCATTTCATTCCTTTTTAAAAATATTTTTATTTTATTTTTAAAACTTACCTTAATTATTGAAAGTACGCCCCTCCCCCCTTTTCCCCCTTGATCTCCTGTATCCCTCACCAACCCCTCCTAATCCTTCACTATACTATTGTCTGTGTCCATGGGCTATGCATATAAATTCCCAGATTCATAACATTTCATTCTTATTACACCATCTTTCGATAACAATTTTCACATGCGCAGCAGGACAAATCTACAAAACAGTGCTCAACACGTGGCTTTCTTTCATTCTCTGAGGGGTCTGGTGAAGCAGGTACTCTTTTTTCCATTTCTCTGAATAAAAGCCTGAGGCTCTGAAAGTGAACGACCTGCTTAGTATTGACGTACAGGCACTGGCAGGATTGGAACTTGAACCCAGAACTCTGGGGTTTAAGTGCATTCCATTAAAACTACCCCATAAAACACCAAATAGACACCCTTTGCTTCTGTTTCGCCTCCCTTCCTTTTCCTCTCTCCCTCCCTCCCTTGTTTGCTAAAAACTCATTTGAGATGGAGCTAACGCCTTCGGGGCACTGAAACAGGTGAGAAAGGAAGGGAGAAGACTCTGTTTTGAAGAGTTGGCAAGAAGAAGGTTTGCAGGTAGAAAGGTAATTCCAGGTGATCTTTGTGATTTGTGAACACAGACTCTGACCGTCTCCGGTCTGCAAGGCTCATTGACAAGCACCCAGCTGCCTGAGAGAGAGGAGAGAGAGAGAGAGAGAGAGAGAGAGAGAGAGAGAGAGAGAGAGAGAGAGAGAGAGAGAGAGAGAGAGAGAGAGAGAGAGGGAGGGAGGGAGGGAGGGAGGGAGAGAGCGCTCTGTAGCTCTGTCCTGGGCACTGCTTCTGGGAAAAGCTTTCTCTTCTTTCACAGGATCCAGGCTTTCGAAGTCAATGCCTTCGCCCTCCCCTCTCTCCTTGGCGCGATGAATGAAAGATGAGTGTGACACATCCAAGTGGAATTTGCAAATTGCCGATCCTTTCAAACCGACTTTGGTAAATACCAATAAAACAAGTCTGGACACTCCTTCCTCAGCTCAGGGAACTCAAGTCAACCAGGAGCCCCCGAGGAGGGAAGCTGCTCCCTAGGAACTTCTGTCCTTTCTCAGAGCTCACCTGAAACTGAAACTCGGCTCCTGGCTCCCCCTCCCCTGCCTGGTTTAGATTCTAAATCAGCCTGTAATCTCTTCTGATTTCCCTTCCTCTGTCTGCCTCCACTCTGTCCAAACAGCAGGCTTGGTGATGCTTGCCAGAGGGATTATTCCACTCCAAAATGTCTCAGTCTGGAAAGAATACCTTGCAGGCACCCAGCAAGGATGTGCTCAGTGAATACATGAATGGAAAGTAGCCAAGCTCAATGAATAAATGAGTGCATGAATGAATGAATGGACAACGGCCAGCCTCAGGCACTGGCTCTATCATTTGCCCGTTGTCCAGTCTATAAAAGAGGTATTTAACCTGTTCACCCCTAGGTTTCTTGTCTTTCCGAATTGTGTGTGGCAACTAAAAATGACTTTGGACGGAAAAGGGTGGGGACAAACAGCAAATCATTCAAAATTCCGTGTGCAAAAATAAACACATCTTGTCTATTCACTAACTCTGTGGAATCTCTTTCATCCATTTAATGTCTTCCTGTGCCGGAGGAAGCAGACGGAAGAAAAGGCAACACAAAGAATTTTGCAAAGTCGCTGCCCTTGACTTGAATTTCTTCCCCACCCAGATTCTCTTTGTGCGTCCCATGCTCTGTTCTGTAGAACGTGGTTAGAAACTCCCAAGAACACTTTCTACCGAGGCCTCCCCCTCTCTCACGGCACCTTTCACAGCTCTCCCAGTGACCCTCCCTCCAGTGCAGCGCCCTGAGCCCAGGGCCTGGCATGCGCCCGCGTAGATGGATGTGTGCTGAATAAGCGGGATGGCCAGGGGTGGGTGCTGTGTGTGCTGGCGTCCTGCGGTGCCTGCCTTGGCAAAGGGTGCCCATGCAGGGAAGAAGAGAGACCGTTAGGCAAGGACTCTCTCCTGTGCAGTCAGAGCAATGCCCACTCTGTGTGCTTAAAAAGAAGAGTTTGCTGCAGACAAAACTGCATGCGGTGCCTCCTGAATCTCTCTAGAGATTCTGATTCACCAGTTTTGGGGTGGGACCTTGGGATAAAAAATATAGTCTGCCTATCTATCTATCTATCTATCTATCTATCTATCTATCTATCTCCTATCATCTCCAGCTATCCATCTATCTAGCTATCTATCAATTTATCTATGCATGCATGTATGCATCCATCCATCCATTTATCCACCCACCCATCCATCTTTCCAGGTCATCCACAAGTGTAGGCACCACTGTGGAGAGAAAGGAGCACTAGAACTGAAGCCCCACCACTGACTAGTAACTGGAGTAGTAACTTATTTTCTTTAAGCCGCAGGGAAAGTGCCTGTAAGATGATCACAGTAATCTACAATCTACCTCCCCGGGCCTCCCAGGGGTACAATGAAACACTATGTGTCAACAAGAGAGGCACACAGTAGGTCCTCATAGACGTCAGCCGCACCTGAATGTGCCTGGGGGTAGAAAGTGCAGGGAGCCCAGGGTTCCCAGGCTGGTCCATAACCATGGAGGAGGAATAAACAATGTGGATACGAGGAGAATGTGATGATTCATAGGCCGGGTTTTAAAGTGCGTGGGGTATGGCAACACAGAAAGGGTTCCTAGCCAGTGAGTCTGTTTCCCGGGGGCATGAGGAAATCCTCCTTTGACAGTTGTCAGTCCAAGCCAGAGGTAATGGGATCAGCCCCCAGAGAAGTCGGGAGCAGAGAGACCCATAAGCCCCAGGGTGAGAAACCCTTGTTGCTTGGGGAGTGGGAGGGAGACCACTCCTGGAGGCGCTGCCAAAGGGCATGTCCAGGTTGTGGGGGGTCGGGGAGGGAGGAGGAGGCTGGATGGCAGACGGGGCTGGCTGCAGAGAAACAATTCGATGCAAGAGAACAGACCTCCCTGTCTGCGTCCTCACACGGCGCTGCCAGGCTAGCTGTAATCACATGATTTGCAAGAAACAAGTGTTCCGTGGCAAAATTGATGTGCCTCTATCAGCCAGAAACATTCATTGTGTGCTTACAATGTGCACATGGGAAAGGAACACAAAGCTTAGCCTGGACTGGGTGTTCCCGTTTCCCTTCCTCGGGTCCCCTCTGGTGATTTGGGGCCCGGCTCTTAGCTCACTGGCTAGAAATCAGTTGAGTCTGTCTATTTCGTTAACCTTTTGTTTTTTGTTGTTGTTTTCGTTTCTCCAGGACTTAGCACCAATGGCCACTAAAGGCGGTCAACTGAAGTGGCTTCCATGGAGCTGCACCATGACTTTGAGCCAGGCACTTCTAAACTTGGCTTACGCACCCCTGTGGCATAGCTCAGTGCGCTGGGGATTATTTCATGTTCTATAGTCAACATGGACAGAATTGTTTCATGTTCTATAGTCCCAAATCACAACCATTTTTGGAAAAATTGGTGAAGAAAAGGCAAGGAGCATAACCCTGAATTATAAGGAAATATGTCATCATCTTGAAATGAACCTCGATGGGTTGTAGAGGAGAATGACAGATTTGCATGGATTCTGAGATAAACCACATGAAGTTCAAGTCCCCCTCCTTCTCCTGATTGCCCAGAATTGCCGGATTCGCCGTGTTTCCTGGATCATGTTGGCAATCGTGCGTGGGCAGCGACGCAAAGGCGAGGCCTGTGTTTTGCTCCCGGATGAACCCAAGCACCAGGCACAGAGCCTGGAACATAGCAGGTGTTCCAGAAAGAGCTGCTAGTTATCCTTCATGCCCTTCCCTGTGCAAGCCAAGTGCAAGCTCCTGCAGGATGTCCATGACCTTTAGGTCTCTGGTGCCTGGTACTTAGTAAGCTCCTGCTCCCTGCCATTCTATGCTTCACTGTATACCCACCACCGGGCCTGGCACAGCGCTCCGAAAATGCCAGGCACTTGATGCAGTTCATAAATGATGCCAGCTTTCATGTCTCAGAGAACTGGAGTCAAATCCCACCTTGGTGCTTACCATTCTGCACACCTTTATACTTTGTCTTGCTGAGCCTCAGTTTCCCTGTCTGTAGAATGGGAACAACAATTCTTATTTCACAGGATGGAGGCCAAGTAACCATCTCAGTTTTAATGTAAGACATTGACCCATCACAAGGGTTCAGCAGCCCCTAGTCCTCTCTTTGCTGTCCCGTCTGTCTTGTGTCTAGACAGTTGTGTAGGTGCCTTCGGGTGGGACTTTAAAGGGCTACTTTTTGGTGCCAGCTCTAAGCTCTGGCGCTGGTCCTGCAGAATGAGGTGCTTCCTGTGCCCGGTGCTGAGAACATCGCTTCTTGCCTCGGAGGTTTAATTTTTCTATCTATACAATGGGTATGATACTTGCAACTCTTCTCTGCTGGGACTCAGGGAGGAAGGATGAGATAATGTCTTGGGAGGAGCCTTGAGCTCCGGAGATGAAAGGGGCTCCATGAATGAATTCAAAGCCTGGGAGCCCTGTGCTATTAGTCTCCGGTGGTTTGGTGGATTCTTTCAGAGCAGGAGGCTGCCTGACCTGCAGACGTGACTGAAACGGGTGGTGTTTTCATTCACAGTGGGTGAGGATATGAAGAAGAGGAAAGGAGAGACGGATCGTGGCATAGCACAAAAGACAATTGGCTTTGAGTTCAGACAGACTCGACTCAGAAGCTGCAGTGGGACCTGGGGCAAATCACGTATCCCTTTAGAGCCCCCGTTCCCTCACCTATAAAAGAGTGCTAATGCACCTTTTGAGTTACCATTGGTGATTAGATACAGCATAAGGAAAGTCTCCCTACACACCCGAGGCATAAGATAAGAGGCTGCCATTGCTTTGAGTATGACTATGATTTTAGACCCTACTGTTTGGGCAATAGGGTGTTGGCTGTGAGGCCAATTATACAACTGGACCACCTTTGCCATCTTCCTAGTTCTGCATGGACAGTGAGCAGAGTTCTGCTCCCATTCTCTCTCCTAGCAACGGAGGAGCTGTGAGCAGAGGAGACTGATAGGCCTGGATGAAAGTGGTGCACCGGCCATGGGTTCGCGCCTCTCCTTTCCCGCGGCAGGTAGGGCCCATCCTCAGCAAGCTTGGTGTTACAAGCCTCTTTGAACTAACCTTCAAGGCAGCTCAAAGGCAGTTCGGCTTTAAAATCTTTATGGAGGTTTTCTTTTTTCCGGTCGCTCTTTCATTATCTTCCCCTTCCTTCTTTTTAATTTGATATGGAAGGTTGCATAAATGGCTCACTATTCCTGTTTCTTGTGCTTACATCACACACACACACACACACACACACACACACACACACACGTGTGTGGGTTGTATTTACAGCCAGTGAAAATTCCTGGCTGGCTGGCTGGAGACATTGACTACCTTATAGAGCTGAACATAAGTTTTCTTCTTTTGCTGTTGATGAAGTTATTAAATCTCTGCAGAGTTTTTTGTTGTTGTTTTATTTTTTGTTTCAAGACCATGCACAGCAGGGTGCGTTATCAGTCAAGGTGAAATAGAATGACTGGTGTGAGCCACCGAATGAGAGCTAAGTGAATACAAATATACCCCTTTCAGATCCCAGGTTGACCAGGGACATTTTCCTGTTTCCTCTTATGAAACAAGGAAACAGACCATAGACCCATTTCATACATAAGGTGAAAGGGAATGTACGAAAGTATGTTCTGAGGGATTGAAGAGCCACCCTTGAAGGCTCTATAGACAAGGACCACTTCCGGACTGCAGTACCAGAATAGCTAGGAGCGCCCATCCCTGCCACTGAGCCTGGAGACCACAGCTCACATCCGGACTTCCGGTGCCAGAAATCTCACTTCTGCTGCTCCCGAAAGCCAGCCATTTCCAGCCAAAAGTTGGTTTCCACCCACCCTCCGCCTTCTCATGTTGCTGACTTCTCCACGGGCATGTGCGTGGTGGCGCTGAGGTGGAGCGTTCCAGGGGAGGGTGGGAAGGATGTGGGAGTTTCTCACACATGGGAAACTCCAAATGTCTAGGAGAGTTTTTAATGCTGGATAACATTTAAAAACACACACAAAACCTGGGAAAGTGTAACTTCTGCCTGGGCCTGGCTGTTAGACATAGACCATAGAGCAGGGCATCTCAACCTCAGCGCTCTTGAGATCTGGAACCAGACAGTTCTCTGTGGTGAGGAGCTGTCTTGCATATGGTAGGGTGTTTGGCAGTGTCCCTGGCCTTTACCCTCTGGGATGCCAGCAGCATCGCCCCACGGTTGTGAAGTCAAAAGTGTCTCCAGATACCCCCAAATGTCCCTGGGGTACAAAATTGTTCCTGGCTGAGAACCACTGCTGTGAGGCATGACATACTTGGTGCCCTGTGTGTATATTAGCATGATATCTGTGTGCACACCTTTATGCTAAAAGTATTTTGGGGAAAGTTGATTAATTCAGATATGAGAGGCTATGTGGAATGGGAATGGGACAGGGAGAGTCATCATAATTCTCCCTGAATACAAATATCACAAGTATTACATTTTGTACACAGCTCAGATCTCAGTGCCTAGAACATAGGAATGCTCAATAAATGTTTGTTGAATAAATGAAAAACTAAAAGAAATTCAAGATTTCTTTTTTTAGCACAATTCCCATTTAGATTATTCTGTCCTTTTATTAAACTAATATTTTGCTTCCAAAAGTACAGTTGCTCTATCCTTAAGGTTTGGACCGGCTGAGGGGAGCGGCGGTCAGATGGGAGAAGGCCAGGTGTCAAAACATCCTGGATGTCACCCACTCAGTGCTCACAGTTTAACAATGGACACACGCTTATGCTTCCTGTTTCCCTGCAAAATATGCATAATATGCATCCTTTAGCTGAACTTGGGCAACGGTAGTCAAGGAGGAAGTGTGGCAGCCTGAGTACAGTCAAGGGCTCCAACATGCCTTTTAAGGTTTATGTTCAAGCTGAATTGAAATTTCCTGAGGACCTCCGGGTCTCTGCATATTCATTGAGTCAAATGCTGAAAAGTCAGCTCTGAGCAAGACAGAGCCAGTGCCAATCCCTGGGGAACCTACATTCAGGTAGCAGACAGAGATGATACATAAGTAAATACATAAGTAGGATAATTTCAGATTGCTAGAAGGAAAAAGGAGCACTAGGATGAATTAAAGGAGATGTGTGACAGGTGAGGCCGAACTACTTCAATGCACTATCCCCCTGGAACCTCACAATGACCCTATGAGGTTGAGACCATCACCATCTCCCAAAGTGCCTCTGGGAGAACGTATCCACCTGACTTACCCTCTTCGGCTGACATAATCTACCAGACTATGTTTTGTGTTGAAGACCAGGTCCACTGAAAGGCTTAGATGGCTCTTGTCCTATTTCAGGAGATTCTGATGGTCGATCCCCTCAGTGAAAATGGCATCTTCTACCATTATATTTGCTTCAATCCTTATCCCTGTGGTTTGTGCCCTGTGAGTCACAGATTCTTCCCTGATATTTTATCAGTCTATGTACAAAAGGAAAAATCAATCCAGGGTTAAGTGAGGAGCTTGGTGGGTAAGTTCTTCCATGAGCAAATGAACATTGCAATAGTTCCTCTCCCTAGCCTCCCTCCCACCCAACGTTTTGATAGCTTTGAGGCAGAGAAAGGAGAGATGTGGGGGAGAGACCCTATGTATGTCAGGGAGGCAGAGGGGACACACCTTACCTAGCACCTGTGACTGCTGAGTTCTGCTAGGTACTTTAAATATGCAACCTCATTTCTTTCTTACTATGCAAGCAGCTGGATGCAGTGGGCTTAATTAACTCTATATTACTAACAAGGGAGCAGAAAACAAAAGATTAAGTGACTTGACTAAGGTCGGAGAGCCAGTAAGTGGCAGAACTGAGATGCAAATCCAGGCTTGCCGAATTCCAAAGCACCCAAGTCTACACCTTCCCCAGGGCAGGATGCTGCCTTCCCGGGCAGCAGCTGTAGGACTACGCTTCTCTCTGGTGTCTGTCCATCCCACTTCCAACCACAGCCCTTTAATCGAACTAGAGCAGAGTCAAATCTTTCCACTGCCTGCACTGCTCAGAGGCCCCCGGACCTCCTCACAGGGGAGGCTGAGCAGCAGGAGAGGAGCAAGCATGAGAGAATCTCAGCAGCATGAAACACCTAGAGCACATGTGTCAAACACAAGGCCCGCGGGCCAAATCCAGCCCGCCAGGCCTTGCAATGTGGCCCCGCACCGCGCTGTCATCACTGCACTCCGCTGTCAGTTTATGACATTGTTAGTTTATGACTGTTCAGTAAACCATTTGGCCCGCGATTTAGGCTGGATTTTAGATTTTGGCCCCTTCTCTGATTGAGTTCGACACCCCTAACCTAGAGTCTTCGGGAAGCCATGTGGCTAGGGCAAGGGGAACTGAGCAATGGCCACAAGTTGGTGAAGTCCTACTGAGAGGCTGGGGTGGTCAGTGGGATTCTCTGCCTTCCCCAGTCCAGGGTCTCCTTGTAGTGGGGTCTGGATACTATGAAAACACAGACCGTGTAGTAAACACTGCTCTGAAGTTACAGCCTCTTTGTAAATACAGCATTGATGCAAACTCCTGTCCACAGGCCTCTTGGTTATAGGAAATGGGGTTGTAATCACCATTTCTACTGGAAATTGCTCTTCTGTGGACGCAACTTCTTTGACGTGCCTGCTACAAAAGTACCTACGGCAAGACGTACCCATGTGCACAAAACCAAGGGCATGGCAGAAAAAGATCAGTGCTGTCCCTTCCCTCTTCTCCACCACATATACTCAGAGGGCCTCTCTCTGGGCCTTCTTGGCCTGTCTCACAATCAGATATGCTATGGAAAGTATTTTTTAAAATACTTTAAATAATATATTCTGATGATATAAATAATGATATACTAAATATAATGAACAAAATGTAAATGATCTCTAGTCCCATTACAGAGAAGTGAACACTGGTAGGGTTCTCACGCCAGCCTTTATGACGATCTCCATTACTCCCATTATGCACCTGATATACGTAATTCAAACCTCCATGTGGTCCAGTCTCAACTCATATGCAAAGCACCACCAGTCCATTAGCCACAGGTCATTACAGAGGGAAAAAACAGGATTTACCTCGGGTTTTCAAATATCGTTAAATTGGATTGAATTCATAACCCACACTGAAATTTCCTGAAACTTCAAGTATTCTACTTTTCCATATGCAGAATCTGTTTGAGAGCCTTCAGATCTGATAAAATTCCCCACTGTTTCCCAAATCACCCATAGCCTCCTTATCTCACTCACATTCTTATCTCGCTCTCTTTGCAGACTATTTTGTATTCAGTCCACTGTAGTTTCTCTGCTCTCTCTCTTTTTTAATATATATATATATATATATATATATATATATATATATATATTAATCTTCTTTGCTTGTTACCTGGAATCTCCATCACAGAGGAGAACATACAACCAGATCCAGCAAAAAATAAATGTATCTAAAGTTTCCTCCCTTCCATCCCATTTGTCTATCCATTCTCCTGATCCTGCCTCCCATAAATGCCAGAAATCATGGCTGGCAAGAATGAGGGCACTGGAGAGGTAGGGAGGGTAGAAGAAACAAAAAAGGGGAGTGTGAGAAGAGAGAAAATGTAGACACAATTTGCTTTAGAAGGTGTAAGCACATAGAAATGACACTCTGTGTGCTCAACTTTGAATAAAACCCATTTGCCAAGGTATCAGGAGCATTTCCCTTAAATCTTTGAGAATATGATTATTCTTGACTATATATTAATAGTATTCTATCATATAAATACATTACAATGTACTTAATCCATCTTTACTTGTTGGCCATTTTGATGAGATCCAATTTTATGTTAATATGAACACTGCATGACAAATCTCTTTGACTGTATTCTCTGTTTTAAGGGCAACTGTATGAAAAAATGGCATAAGGAAGATTGTGTGCTGCTGACCCATTTGATAGTCTATGCCTTCTCCTAGATGTGTTACAGATATTTTGCTATTTTACCAATGTACATTCTCACTTATAATTTGCCTTCAAGTAATTTTTATTGGAGGTGCCGTGAAAAACAGAATGATCTTTTACTCTCTATTTCCTGTGAGGATCAGGGCATTTACTTCATGGCTTCATGCTACAAGCTAATGGGAGGAGGAAAGAAGAAAACAAGAGCATAACAGAGGTGCAGAAAAGCTTTTACAACTTGACAATCTACTCTGAGCCTACAACTTTCTCCCTAATTTGCAAAACCACATGAATTTCGGGAGGGACTAATCTGTTTTTGAGTCATTGGCACTAAAGGACTAGAAGTGGGTGTTGTAAGAGTTCAATAAGCTTTACAATCTTACTCTCTGCTTAAAGGAAAGATGTGTTGAGACTGGTTGGTGGGTTATGGAGGAGGAAGAGAGAGGGGAAAGCAGAGGAAGAGGATGTGGGTTGTTGCCACCTCAAATTCAGCTGAAATCTGCAGGAAACTCAGGTAGGGACATTGAAGTTAGAGGTTGATTTCTAAAAGAAACAAACAACTCCGGGATCCTGCAACATTTACTGGTAAATGTCTCAGGAGGAGAGATGGGATGAATATTGAGAACAAATGCTGGCCCCTTGGCCAAGAGCTTAAAAAATCCTGTTTGGAAGCTTCTTCCTGGCTTCCATCTCTTTTTACAACTTCCTTTCATTCATCATTCACTCATTCATTCATTCATTGAACACACTCTGTTTCAGGAGCTGAGATTCAGCTGTGGATATATCCAAGAAGGCCCCTGTTCTCCTGGAGTTTTCATTACAATGGGGGACCAGACACTTCAATAAGTAAATCAACCCTATGCATCTATAATAGTTAAGAGCGGAAACATATAAAGAGTAGAGTAATGGTAAGTAGGGGTTCCTCGGGAGAGGGAATCTGAGCAGGACCTTGTCACCTGAGTGGGGGTGATCAGAGAATTCGCAAATGCTCCGAGGCGGTGTCTTAGTTCTATTGCTATGTAACACGTGGTCCCATAACTTCATGGCTTAAGGCTAGAAGCATTTATTACCTCACAGTTCCTGTGGGCCAGGAATCTGGGCCTGGCTTGTCTGGCAGCGGACAGCGGTCAGCATGTGCACAGACAGGGCCCTTGTTCCCTCTGCCCAGAAAGCTCTTATTCCAGATATCTCCAAGGCTGGCTCCCTCACCCCTTCGAGATCTTCACTAACGGTCTCTTTCTTAGTGACCTCTTCCCTCCTATCTTGTCTTAAAGTGGACCCTCTTCCCCAATTATCCCTACTCTCTCTCCCTGTTTGATGCTTCTTAGCATTTACTACCTTAAAACATAATATATTTTACTTTGCCTCTCCTGCCCCACTAGAACAGACCCCATGAGGACAGGGATCTCTGTTTTGTTCATTACTGTATCCCCAGAGCTTAGAACATAGAGATGCTAAACAAATACCAATAGAATGAATGAATGAGCTTCCATATGAGGTAGGTACAGTAAGTCCTCAACATAGTCGATACGTTCTGCAACTTTAAGTGAAATCATATGTAAAAAAATCAACTTTACCGCAGGCTAATTGCTATAAACAAGAGTTAAGTTCTGATAGCATCTCATTGATGTTACAATGAAACGATGCTATTAAAGAACCCGCAGTACTCTCTTCCTCCAATTATCACATGGGAAAGCTGAGATGTCGAGAAAACACACATCTTGCCTGCGGATCACAAGGTTGGAAAGTGACAGGATTAGGACTTGAATCCGGGTTTCTTTGACCCCAGAGCAGCCCTGGAGCTGTGTGCCCTGGGCCACCTGACACTGTGCCTGGAATGGAAGCCTCACTTTCTTATGCACAAAGAGGTGACGGAATATCCACGCCCCAGCTTTCCTGTGAGCATCAAAGGGGAAGGAAAGTGTGAAAGTGTCTGTAAGGTATCAGATGGCTTCCTCACACGAACCAGGTGTTTATTCTTATATTTTGTTGATTACATGGGCACCTTAAACTTGGAACGCTTCTGATCAGAATGTAGCTCTGCATCAGAGAGCAAGAATCAGGGATGTTTGGGTGAAAGAAAATATGGCTCTTGCCAGTGTTAGCTGGGTGGCTTGGATGCTTTTTTCAGCCTATTTCCTCAGCTCCCAGAGGACGCAGCGACCTGACTCTGAGGGCAGCTGTGAGGCTCACATGGGGTCATGTGTGGGAGGTGGACAGGAGGCCTTTTGCCATTGCAGTCTACATTGCCTGACCGAGGCACAGCAGGGGGACTTCCCAGCTCCTCCTGGGCCTCGTGGGGATCTTACCTGGGATCCCACGCTGCCAGTTAAGGAACCAGGCTGGTGGACCCAGGAGATCCTCTCTGCACCCCTGTCCTTATTTCTAGGGCCCAAATGTGATGGCATTTCTCGTCTCTTCCTTCAGAGTGAGTTTTCTCATTTGTCATCACTTCTCCATCAAGAGTTTCTGGGGGGCACACTCTCATTCTTTTCTGGACTATGAGCCCATCTTGGAATAGATTCTCCCTGCCCCCGAATAATCTCTGACATTGTCCTTCTTCTGCAATTATTCTACCCACCCACTCGGTGAGAAAATGGCCCCCGATCCCAGCTGCATCGGTAAAGGGTTTGTAAAAGCCTAAATAAAATGCAGCCCGATAAGAGAATTTGCCACAATGATCGAAATCAATGCCAGGCTAATGCTGGGGCGCCAGGCAGAGTGATTTCTCCTGAAAATGGAAATGATCGTTTTCTGAGTAGCAGATGAAAAACTCATGGTAATGAGTGAAGCAGAAAGCCCGTAATGGGATTTGGGTCATTGACATTCCGGCTGGGCCTCGAGAATAAGGACATCAGAGTGAAGCAGGCTGCCCGGGGCCACCTGCCTAGTGGCTCCTTAAAATGCACGAGGCCTCCCTGAGGGCCGAGGGACACTGGGATTGCTTGTGAGTGGCCTGGAGGGGAGCGGGCAGAGCGGACTGTGAGGTGGATCCTTTGCACGGGGCCCAGAGTGCTAGGTCCCGCTCAGAGTGGCCTGGAGAAGGGAAACAGCTGCTTCCCGACCCCGCCTAGCTAGGCAGCGTTCTGACCGGCACTTCCAGAGACGCCGATATGAATGGGGACCAGAGTGAGGGCTGAGAGAGGCTGCTCTGAGCCCAGGACTGACCTGTGGGTTCACGTGCTCCTATTTCTCCATTCTGCCCATTTCTAGAGCCTCGTACAGTACTCTTTATTGTGGTAGGAGTTATCTTGGCCTCGTAATTAGGCTGTTGCTGCAGCTTCTGCTGTTGCCTCCTCCATCTTCTCTTCCTCATCTCTTCCTCTTCTTCTTTCTCCTCCTCCTTCTTTCCTCTTCCTTCTTTGTCCTCCTTTTTTTCTTCCTCCTCCTCCTCCTCCTCCTCCTCCTTCTCTTTCTCCTTTTCTTCCTCCTTCTCATCTTCCTCCTACTCCGCTTCCTCTTCCTTCTCCTTCTCATTTCCCCCTTCTCTTCCTCCTCCTCCTCCTCTTCCTCCTCCTCTCCTCCTTATTTTTTCATTTCACAAAACCTTAGGCTACAATTACAAACTGTTACATGGAAGGAGCCCCCAAAGAACCTCTTGTGCAATCTCTCAGCACGCACAGGAGAAACCAGCCCCAAGCTCTTCATTTCCGTCTGGTCCTGGCTCTGCCTGTGGGCTCAGCCAGGAGGACATTTCATTCTGATGGAAAGGGCTGGGGACCCTAGGGGGTGAGTCAATGTTCCCCCTTAGACAGGATGTTTGTGTCAAGGGCAGAGGGTATCTGAGGAAGGTGGGGAAAGCCCTGATCTGGGCAGAGCTCGAATGAATCAAAGAGTGAGAGTGAGGACAAAGAAAAACAAAAGCCGCCTATTTCTCACCCCAGATCTGATTAAGTCCCATAATCTCATCTGCTTCCACCGTGGACTTTGTCACATTATTCTGGGTTGTTCCTGGGCCCCTGCAGGAACCTGCCCAACTAAACTCCTTAATTCCCCTTGAAATTCTGAAGCTCATTTTCCACCCAGCAACCAAGTTGGTCCATTTAAATACAAATCACACCGTGCCAAATGCCAGGTGCACAACAGATGGGGGTGGGGTGGAAACCCCAGGGCTCACTGCAGTCACTCAGCTGAGTGGGTCTTGTCCTGCCCACATTGTTCTGGGCCTCAGTTTCCCCACATACAGCGGCCAGAGTAGCTCTGGCTTTTGTTGATGCCTTGATGTGAGGTTCCTTAGTAGGGCCAGGCTAGAGAGAGGCAATGGTGGCTCCCAGGATGACACATTTAAGGAAGCACTCATTCTCCGGTTCATATACATGTAGGATCACCACGTAAAGCTATGAGCCTCCTTAAGGCTTGTGCCCTAGCACTGTGTTTATTTCACCCTGGTTCTTGCCCTGTTTCTTAGGAAATCCATTTGTCAGACAAGGTGGATTCTGTACTTCTCTTTGAATTCAAAGACAAGCTTTCCCTTATCTAAAACACCAATGAATTCCAGGTTCAAAAATGCACAAAGCTTGTTTAAAAAAAACAAAAACAAAAAAAAACCCAAAAAACAGGACTGTTGTTTGCACCAGGCCCATCCATCTCCCCAATGGTCGTGCTGATGACTTGGATGATATTACGACACAATAGAAAAACATATTATCCATTACAAATGACATTGCATTATAAACTATAAATAATTGATAGGCAATGATATAGAATAATAACCTTCCTGCAGAGCTATTTGTCTGAGGTCTTAACAATTTCCCTCTGTTCAGTCAC
Organism: Pipistrellus hanaki; assembly: GCF_964339955.1. NCBI lineage: Eukaryota > Metazoa > Chordata > Mammalia > Chiroptera > Vespertilionidae > Pipistrellus > Pipistrellus hanaki. Next base: position 44,723,963 of record NC_140519.1, on the reverse strand, counting down.
AGACTAACCCCGAAGTGGCAGGTAGTATAGTGCCGTTGTGACCAAGCAGAAGGGGAGGAAGGGGGATGGTGGGGACTCGAGGGGCCAAGGGAGGGGGGAAGGAAGTGGAGCAGGATTACCAGATTTAGCAAATGAAAATACAGGACAAGCAAATACCGTGTGGAACATACTTATCCTAATGAAATAATTTATTGTCTTCCTGGAATTCACATTTAACTGGGTGTCCTGTATTGTATGTGGCAACCCTAGTGTAGTATTAATTTCTCATTGCTGCCGTAACACACTCCCATGCATGTAGTAGCTTAGAACACACATTTACTATATCTTACTGGGGGCCTGGTGTCTGAAGTCAGTGTCCCTTGGTTAAAATCAAGGTCACAGAGCACATTCCTCCTGGAGGATCTAGAAGAGAACCTGTTCCCCAGTCTCAGTCCGCTTCCAGAGGCCACTTCATTCCTTGGCTCCTGGCCCATATTCCTAAGGCCGTTGCTTCCACTTTTATATCCTCTTCTCGGACCCTGACCCTGATGCTTCCTCTCTCTGACCCTGATACTCCTGTCTCTTTCCTATAAGGAGCCTTGGGATTCTATCAAGTCCACCTGGATAATTCAGGTTTCATCTCCCCAAGGTTATTTAAAAAAATAAAATAAAATAAATAAATAAATAAATAAATAAATAAATAAATAAATAAATAAATATTATTGCTTTCCAAAGAGGGAAGGAGAGGGAGAGAGAGAAATATCAATGATGAGAGAGTCATTGATCAGCTGCCCATACCAAGGATGGAGCCCGCAACCTGGACATGTGCCCTAACTGGGAACTGAACCATAGGTCGATGCTCTTGGTTCATAGGTTGACACTCAACCACTGAGTCACGCCAGCCAGGTGCAGATTCTTAACTTGATCATGCCTGCAAAATCTCTTTTGCCACCTAAGGTAACATATTCACAGGCCTGGGAATTAGGATGGTGACACCTTTGGAGGGGGCGTTATTCTGCCTACCACCTCTAGCCCAGCCCAGGAAGAAAACTCTATCAATAGTTCCTGAAATGTGGCCTCAGGATGACTACTCTTCACAAATAACACGGAATGGGCCTCGAGGGGAGACCTTGGTTTCTGGAGGAGGGCTGATCTGGGTGGAAATTCTGACTCTTCTTTCTCTTTCCATAACCTCGGTAGGTGCTCTCTCTCTCTGGTTAGTTGGAGACCCTTGAAAGGACAAACCAAGTCAGCAGGCCCCAGGGAGAGCTTGTCAAATATGCTGGGGTTTCCTTGGTGTTCAGTTCTTCCCCTGGCAAAGCACCTAGATGTTCCATAACCGGGAGAGTCATACTTCTCAAAGGAGTGGAACTATTTACTGTCTGACAATTACATAGCCCGGAGGGCTGACTGGCTTCCTAATTGTTCCAGAGAAGTCGGTGATCATGAGACTGCCTTTATTTCTCCATTTGTCCTTGACTTCCATGTCCATTGATGCAGATGGACTAAAAAGAATGGATCCTTTCTTTGGGAAGAGCCTTTCTAAAACCCTTGATCTCCAAAGACATCGACACAGTCCAGCCACAAGGGTGGCTACTGTCTGGGTGGTAATGCATTCATTTACTCATGAATGTTCTGTTTAGTACTCATTCTGGGCCAGGCACTAAGTTGCAGAAAATAAAACAGATAAAAATCTCTCCTCTAAAGAATTCATATTCTGTCAGATTTATAAAATCATTGTAATTCGATTCCAATAAAATAAAATTAGTTTTATCCCGTCTAATATAGTTCAATTTGATAGACATTTACAGAATGCCCACTCTGTGCAAGATGATGTGCTAGTCATGCCCTCTCTTCACTAGGATTTCTACTTCCATCCCTGGTAGTCATGGTTTGGTAATTAGGCATCACACGTTAAACCTTTTTTATAATTAGGTAAATGACTATGGTAGGGAATAATACCTCATGACTCATGCCTTTCCCATATAAATCTTATGTCTCAGGCCATTGTAGTCTTGGAAGAGTCAAGGGTATCTAGGACAAACACATTTCTGTTTTTGACTCCAATCTCACATCGTCCTTTCATTTATCCATGTGACCCGCCTTATGCAAGTACTGCCTGGAAACTGAGAGGACAAAGATAAACAAGACACGGCCCATGCCCTCGGGTAACTGCCATGGAGCAGAAAGAGAGTGAAATCTGTCAACAGATCATTATTATCATATTAACAATGCTAACCATCCCTGTCTTTCATTGACTATTTCCCCTATTCCAGATGATGCAAATGTCACATATTATCTTATGTTTCCTTTGTGAATAACTGTAAGAGGCAGGTATATACTTCCCTCTTCCTGTAGATAAGAAAACAAAAGCCCAGAGATCAAGATCACACCTCTGAGAAGTCAGAGTAGAGATTAGAACACCGGCTTGTTTGATTCCATAGCCCATGAGTTGTTGTTTTTGTTTGTTTGTTTGTTTGTTTTTGTTTTTTTTCTTCCTCTGTGGCTGATTTTATACATGAAATTAAGGCCAGGAATGAGGAATGCTTTTCTTAAGTTCAACCACCATTCTTTCCTTTGGTTCTAAAGCAATAGTGTACCCATTACTATTGTATATACCTTACATGCACATTAATGTACATGTGAGTGTTAGAGCTTCAGATAAGCATTTAGTAAGCAGTATTAGCATAGTGACTGGGCAGAAGTAGTTAGAAAATAAATTGTTATACATATAGTTATTTAAGGACATATAAATATAGTTAGCTTATATCAGATATTGCTCTAGACACTAGGTACGGTGTATGAGGCATAACCTCTTGTGTCAGGAGTTCATAGCCTACCAGAGGCTTTAGGTAAATAAACTAACAATTTTTATAATGTGCTATTGTTAGGCTGGAGTGCTTTGGAGAAGATAGTAACTAGCTGGTTGGCATCAGGTAAAAGTGGGGCATAGGGTGGCCAGTAGAGTATTCTCTTGGGAAGGAACCATGAAGTGAAGATCTAAAGGATGATCAAAGTTAGCCAAGTAAATGGGAACAAGTGGAGTAAGCCTGTATTAGTCAGCCTAGGCTAAATTATGCTGTGTAACAAACAGCTCCCAGATCTTGTAAGATATAACATTTATTAAAGGTAGGTTAAGGTTTCTTTCTTTGTTGTGGGATTTCCATCATTGATCATTTGAAGGTTTAACTTTGTCTCTTTACTCCAGAACCCAGGCTGATGGAGCCTTTACCAATTGAAAAGTGGCAAGAACAAGAGAGAGACAAAAATGAGCACTGGTTCTCACCGCTTCTGCCTGAAGGGTCAAACAATGCTTTCAACTTATATTTCATTGACCAAATCAAACTCTCTGGTCACAACTCCATGGTCAAGTGGATGGAGAGGTGCAAGGTTATCATATGCCGGGAAGGAAGGGAATCTGAAAACCTGCGAAGAGCACTGTGACCATTCCCAGGATAGCAAGAGAGGGTGGGCATTCCAGTGCAGAGACCTCATCCTTGGAGCTTCAATGTCTCAGAAAGGTTGAAGCCCAGTACACTTCACCTTTTAGTCATCCTTAGCATGCCATATACAGCCCATCATCTCCATCTCACTAATACCCAGTACTGTGTCTGCCGCAAAATCCTTGAAACAGAATCGACCCAGTAAGTCAGAGTTGATTATATCTGAGCCCAAGGCCTGCCTTTTGCAGTGAGGCCCACATTCATCACACAGGCCTCTTTCCTATCCCCCACACTTACTAAGTCAGGGCAAAAGACATTTACCTTTTTGGCCAGACAGGATGGTAAAATATAATTATTATTTATTTAAAACTCATTACTTTCAAGCCCTTTGCATGGAACCAATTAAGAAAGCTCTTAAAGAAAAATAAAATATTATCCTTGGTGTAACACAGTTTTTCTGGGCCCTTCTAATGTGTGAGAAATCCCCATAGGTCTTGACAACTTTTTCATCTCTCCCTCTAGAAAGTGTGCTGCTGCCAGGGAATTTGGCTGCTGGTGATAAATGCTGGTTGTGGTTTCTCCCTGGAATAAAATTATGGACACAGTGACGGTGGGGGTGAGGCCGGGAGTGGGAATTGGGAGGGAGTGTGGGCACTTATGTCAGTTCAGGTGTCAAATTTTACATGTCTGGGTTTTGTTTCCACCAGGCCCCACTTTCTGCAGTCACTGTGCTGTTATACCCGCTTACTGGAAGGGCTGGCTCTGTTTCCAAGAAATCTCTGAATCAGGGACATCAGATTCTGAACGGAGCCTGTGGGAGGGCCAGGTTTAGATGGAGCCAGCAAAGGTGCTATGATTTGAAAGAGCTGGGCGAGGAAACCTCTCTCTCTCTCTCTCTCTCTCTCTCTCTCTCTCTCTCTCTCTCTCTCAGACTCAGCAGCCTGGAGATGGAGGCCCAGGGAAAAGGGTAAAAGGGTGAGCATTTGGTCAACCCTGGGTTCAGTCTGGGATGGATCTCCCTAAGCTTTGATTTTTGTGTCACTGATTGGACTCCATGACCTTTAGGGAGGAAAGTTCCCTTCTGCATAGAACATGCTTGGAATGTAAGGATATCTTTTTTTTTTTTTTTTTAATTTATTTTATTGATTTTTTACAGAGAGGAAGAGAGCGGAATAGAGAGTTAGAAACATTGATGAGAGAGAATCATCGATCAGCTGCCTCTTGCACACCCCCTACTGGGGATGCACCCGCAACCAAGGTACATGCCCCTGACCGGAATCGAACCTGGGACCCTTCAGTCCACAGACCGAAGCTCTACCACTGAGCCAAACCGGTTTCGGCAGAATGTAAGGATATCTTTGCAGACATACCAAAGTGTCCCCATTCCTACACTGGACAGTCGCCTGTGCAGATTAAGATCTTGCTTTCAGAGAGGGCAGCATTTATCACTAGCCCGCAGCAGCAGAGTGTACACCCCAGCACAATATTCCTTAGCAGCCCTCTGTGGGAACAGAGCTAAGGTGTTTTATGCCTGTCATCTCACTGTGCTTTACACAGAGGCAGGCACATGGAATACCCATAGCTACCTGATCCTGGGACTGATCTGGACTGGATGCAAAAATCCAGACCCCTAGGGCCCACGTTACATCCATGCAATCTGAACCTCTGAGGTGAGGCTTGGAATTTTCTGTCTGACAAGCTTCTCAGGCGATTTTCATGTGCAGTCAGTTTAGAAACCACAACCCAAGCATAGCTGAACCTGGACCACTGAGTGGCATTCCCCACTAAGAAACGCAGGATGGGGATGTGGGAGAAGCTGGGCCTCAGAGCCCTCTCTCTGGTGCCAATTGCTGACTCTGTCCCTTGGAATTGTTGACAAAATCATTGAACTCCACCAAGCTTTGGTTTCTTCATCTCAAACATGAAACGCATAGCCCAGAGGGTCATCTCAACAGTCATAGATGTTGATGCGTGTAAAAGCCTAAGCACAATGAAAGTCTCCTTTTCCTACCAAATATTTGTGAAAGGACTTTCTCAATTGTTAGGGACAAGACAGAAAAGACAGCGATCAGCTCGGAATAGTTCTAGACACACAATACATTCTTTTGGGGTCGAATCTTTGCTTTCTTGCACCATGTCTGAAACCATCATGGTTTCTAAATGCCTCTAATGTCCCTTGATGATGCTGATATTTAAGTATTTCCACTAGTTTCTGAAATCGGGCACCTGAAACATAGTTGTCTGAAAATAAAAAATCTTTTCTAGAACACTTAAGTCAGAAATCAACAGAGTGGTAGGCTTTCTCCTAAATATCTGAAAAGAAGGGAAACCTAAATGAGCCCCTTTGGGCTCCATGCCCACTGCAAGGAGAGTTCGTGTAGGTTCACCATCCTTTAATGGGCATCTTTTTTCAGACTAAGGAGGCAGATCTGAGGAGTTCTAGCGGGTGGCGTAACAACTCCAGCTAGAAACAGATCTGGACTTCGTAACGTTTGCGGAAAATGTCATAAGGTTGCCCAGATTGGAGAAATAACTCCATTCCTTGTAAATGGCAATTTATGCCGCCATGAGCCTCTCACAGAAACTACACTCTGCTGAAAGGAGCTCAATTATGTTCTGGTTCCTGCAAAAATGACTTCTCATAGCAATAATATAAAATAAAATGTTGTCCAATCATGACTTGCTTCCCTTGCAACTTGGCTCCAGGAAAGGAATCACACCAGCTCACACCACAGCAGCTGAACATTTCAGTCTATTTCGTTTTCCTGACTTTTTGGTATGTCTCTTGGCCTCCTGGGTACCTGGGTGAGCCCGAATCAGCCTGACTTCTGCCTACTGACAAGATGACTTTCTTTCCAAATATCCTCCCTGACATGATGTCAAGGTCTTCAGTTCACAGTCTCTCAAATGATGTCAGTTCTGGGCAGCTTGCATTGTGATATGTCTTGCTGGGGATATGAAAGCAGAACAAGGCATGGTCCCTGCCTTCATGGAGTTTGTAGTCTTGTTGGAAAATAGGTATTAGCACAGAAGGTACATTTCAGAATTGCACAAGACAAGACAAGATGCTGAATGGAATATATCCAAATGAGGCTGGAGAGGTAAACTGGAGCCCAGAAAGAGGTTTCTTGTAGAAGTAGGTGGTCAAGAGAGAGGTCGTTATTGTCTGGAGAAGTTTCCCTGGGATTGGCCTGTTGATATAAAGAGGCAGGGAGGAGAGAAGGTGGCTTGGCATGCTGGCAAATGACTCAAGCAGAGGGTGCAAGAGTGGACCTGAACGTGCAATGCCTGAGCTCAGACAGAAGGTCCTCTCCTTTCTCAGGGATAAATGGGTAAGTAACAGGCCTGTAAAATAATGGGCGGTCTCAAATCTGAATATGACATAGAGTCTCCATGATGACCAGGCCCTCAAAACTCTCTCTCCTCTACTCCAGTCCAATATAACCTTCCCTAAGAAGCTGGGGAGCGGTTCTCTGAGATTGTAAGCAGGGCTAAGCCCTGTACTTTTCCACTCATAATTAAATAAATATTTGAGTAATTATTTGTTTAATGGCTGTCTCCCCTACCAGACAGCAAGGTTTATAAAATGAAAAATAATTAGCATGGTGCCCAACTCCTGACAAGGATTCAATAAATGTTGTCTATTTTTGCAACTTGAGTTCCATTTCATGAGTGCAAAGTCTGTTTTGTCTAGTCATCACTGCCTTCACATAATGCCAGGAGAGAGCTTCAAATAACATATTTATTAAATGAATGAATTATTGATTTCTCCCCCCAAAATTACTTCTCCTATAGTTTGCCCAACCTTAGTAAATGATCATTTCATTCTAGGAGTTTCTCAGGTCAAAAACCTGTCATCCTTGACTTTGTTCTGACTTCAGCATTTATCATTAATCAATGCCCTCTCAAGACTTCCTTTCCAACCACAGATGCGACCATGACTTCCCAGCTGTGTTATCCCTATAGCCTCCTAATGTATCTCCTTGCTTCTGAACTGGGCCTTTCTGTCTCTTCTTCACAATGTAGGTAGAATCATTTCTGATTCTTTTTTACTACTCACCTGAGGATGTTTGCCCATTAATTTTAGAAAGAGTAGAAGAGAGAGGGAAAGACAGAAAGAAATATTGATGTGAGAGAAACACATAGATTGCCTCTTGCACATGCCCTGATCAGGACCAGGGCATGGGACAGGGAGGAGCCTGCAACCAAGGTACATGCCCTTGACTGGAATTGAACCCAGGACCCTTTGGTCCATAGGCCGACGTTCTATCCACTGAGCCAAACCAGCTAGGGCTAGCATCATTTCTTTAAAACTTAATTCTGAACATGACACGTCTCTGTCTGCCATATCCCCAGTGGCTTCCTGCCTTCCCCAAAAAACAAAAAAAATTAAATTTCTTAATCTGGCCTCCAAAGTAGCTACCCTCAGCTACTTCTCTGACCTATCAATGTCCCTCCTGCTTTCTCTGCTCTGGCCTCTTGGCCTCCTTACTGTCCTCAACAGGCCAAGTACCTCTGTTCCCTCGGCCTTTAGATGTGCTATTTCCTCTATTCAGAAGGCTCCTTCCCAGATATCTATATGGTCTCTTTCTTCCAGGTCTCCATTCAAATGCTGCTTTCTCAGAAAAACATCCCCTGACCTCTCTCTCTAAGCTAGCACGCTAGCCCCTCCAATGCTTCTTATTCTATTAGCAGGCTTTCTTTTCTTCTCAGCTCATATTGGCACCTGTCATTGTTTATATTTGTTTATTGTTTGTCTTCGCTGTAGAACCCAGATGGCACTGTATCAGTTTTGCTCATTGTTTACAAATCTAGCACCTGGATTAAGTTCAGGCATTTTGTAGACAAGATATTTGTTGAAAAAATATCTACACTAATAAAAGAGAAACATGCAAATTAACCATTACTCTGCTAAACCCACAAACCATGCCTACTAGCCAATCAGGTGTAAGTATTCAAATTAACCCAACCAAGATGGCAACCGGCCATGGAGCTGGAGCAAGCAGGAGGCTTGGGTTGCCCCAGTGATGGAGGAAGCCAAGCTTCCTGCCCTCCCTGGCCAGCCCTGGCCTCCGCTCAAGGCTACAAAGTTTCAAATATAGAAGATAAATAAATCCTAGATACTTGTTTCCAGCCAGCCCTGGCTTCTACTCAAGGAGGTGCTGGGGGAAAAAAAAAAAAAAAAAAAAGGAAAAAAAAAGAAAAAAAAAGAAAAAAGGAAGTGCTGGGACCTTGGGTCACTAGGGGGTGATCAGGCCAGGATGGGATGTCGGGGGCCATTGGGGGTAAGCAGGCCATCAGTGGGGGTCAGTTGGAGGTGATCAGGACAGCTGTGGCGGGGGGTGGGGAGTTTGGATTGAGCAGGCTAGCAAGGGGGCTATTGGGGGTGACCAGGCCAGTGGGGAGGGAAGGAGCAAGCAGGCCAGCAGGGGGGCATTTGGGGGCTAGCAGGCTGGCAGTGGGGGGCAAGCAGGCCAGCAGGCAGAGTGGTTAGGGACAATCAGACAGGGAAGCAGGCAGGTGAGTGGCTGGAGCGAGCAGTCCCGGATTATGAGAGGGTTGTCTGACTGCTGGTTTAGGCACAATCCCTGTAAACTGGCAGTAGGACATCCTAAGAGGGGTCCCAAATTGGAGAGGGTGTAGGCTGGGCTGAGGAATAACCTCCCTCCCCGTGCACAAATTTCATGCACCAGGCAACTAGTATATGAATAAGTGAATAACATGTGTGTGCACTCATGGGTATACACACATACACACACACACGCTCTACACGTGCGGATATAAGTATTTTTAAAAAGTAACCAACTGTGTCCCAGGAAGCATTCTAGGAGTGGACCCTGTGCTTACCTGATGCTTTTTAATCCTCACAGCAATCCAATAACGTGGACATTGTTAACCCCATTTACAGAGAACCAGAAGCATATTGGAGAGTCTAATTGGATTTGGGTGACCCCAGAGCCATAATTCGCACTGCTCCAGAAGGTTTTGTCCTGATAGGAACACTGAAAACATGTACTGTTGCCTTGAGGTCTCTCTCGAGGGGAGATTTCAGAGAGTGGTGTTGAAAGAACACACTTGCATGTCAGTCATGGAGCGTTAGGCCGGAGCAGTATTTACTGTTGACAAGTCAAAACGGCTCACCCTCAGTGACTAAACAGAAAACCTACCTTCAGATTTTCCCTTTAGGAGGAAAAGGGAAGCAGAGAGGGAGAATGAGGGGAAATCAGTGAAAGGTGTCTCTGGCAGGGAGCCAGACTTTCCTGTCCAGACATTTCTGACTCGCCCATTGTAGGAGTTATTACTCACATGGGGAAGGATGAGTCACATGGCACAAACTCTTGGAATAATTCCAAGCGAGGAGCTGGGGGAAGAGGGGATAGAATCAGCAATGGGTGGACCCCAGGTTGGTTTGGAGAACTTAGTTTTTTAATCACAGCTATCTTGGGAGGCTGCTCAGCAACTGACTATGTACTAGGAGTCACCTACATTGATGTACTGAATTGGCCATTCCTAATATGGGATTTGAGATGCTCTTCCTATCCTCAAGTTCTCAGAAATAAAAGGGCATTGGACTATGGTTCTGGGGATAACAAGATTCTGAAAGCTGAATGATGGCTGAATTCGGAGATCTGCTTGTGATAGAAGTCTAGTATTAATGGGCAGTAGACTTCTGACCCTAGGAACTGGAAGAACTGCATGTAGTGAGTCTAAGAGTTACACTATAACAGGCCACTGAGAACCTAGGCATGGAGGCTGAAATCTGACGGTGTGATTTGTGGAAGCACAGCAGGTGTCCCCTGAAATCTGACTGGCCTGTTGCTTTCTCCTTCTAACTTGGTTCAGGAAATGTTTTTGAGCCAGAGGACCAGAGGTTTGCAAACTCTTGGATGTTAACTCTGTGAGTAGAGCTGATGAGGATTCTCAGGGATGGTAATGTGTCCTTCGAACAAATGTACACAGCCATTTTTGACTAGCCACCAATAACCATCCCAAAGTTGGTACTCTATGTACATATGTACTCCACCTACGTAAATTGAAAGAGTCAGTCAGATTCATGCTGACTCAGCCTCTTTAGTCACATGGCCCAGTCTGTCCAATGAAATGTAAAGGAATATCTTCTGAGGAATGGGGAACAGAATGTTTTTCTCCTTTGTAAAAGGAGAGATACATGGGGGCTGCTCTCCTACCGCACCCCAATGAATGTCTTGGCAATCTCCTCTTCTTGCTTTAAGTGTGGTTATGTAAAATTGTGACACCTACAGATGGAGCAGGCAATTTGATACCAAGAGGAAAGACTGATAGAAGGTAAGTAACATCTATCTAATGGTTTGAAGCTACTGAGCCAGCCTGGAACTCCTAGCTCCAGACATCTTGCTAAATACATAATACATTTTCTTTAGGTTTAAATCACTGGTCTGATTTCTCTTCCTTTGAACATTTTTCTCCTTAGAAGCATCCTCATCTTTCATGTGAGGATTATTCAAAACAGCTTGGACTGTGTATGTTTCTGCTGGGAACTGGAACAGGTTAAGGGTTAGAAATTCTCCAGATTGTGCAGAGAGGCTGAAAATTAATTATCTCAAAGCCCAAGTTGGGGAAGCAACATGCATTTACATTCCCTCTCAAACCCAGGCTCATACAAGGTTAGGGTATATTGCAATCGGTAACTTGCTAGGCCCAATAAAAATCTGATAAATTAAAAAATATGGTCACGGATTGTGATTTAATAGGTCAGGGACTGTGATTTAATTGGTCCAGGACTGTGATTTAATTGGTCCACAGGCCCCTGGGCCATTAGTATGCACTCAGTAAATATTTGTTAAGAGTCACTGGTTTGGGGTTTTGAAAGTTTTGAGTTCTAGATCTAGTTTTATCCACTTACTCTCTGACCTTGGGCAAGGCCCAAGACTCTTCTGAGTTTTACTTAGCTTCTGCAGGGCAAAAGAGAGCTTTGTGTGAGACCATCTCAGTAATCCTATGACTGCAGCCACCAAGAAATGCAGGTGCAGTTAAAAGCCTCAGCTCTAGAGGCTGATGGTCATCCACTCTAGACAGACCAACATACTTTATTTTCCAACCATGTAGAATAGGCGCAGTAGAAGTCAAATTAACCATAAGATGAACCAATGCATTAGAAGGTATAAAATGAAAACTTCATAAGATTTGTGAGTCATTGAAGAAAGCTATGGACTTGTCTCCCTAGAAAAGAAACACACACACACCCACACCCACACACATACACACAGCGTGCACACACACACACACACACACAATTAGAAAGGGGCCCCCAAGCAAAGGAATAGATAGTAATATATGGCCACAAAAAATGAGGACTTTCTTGAACTGGAGCTAAGGATCAACTTTGGTTGGTATCCTGAGAATGTTAACAAGGTACTGAACAGAGAAGGTTCTTAATAAATTTTTGGTGATAAAGTAGGTGGTGATTACTTAGGCCTCATGGAATCAGATTCCAGACTCAAGGGCTAGAAACAGTGAAGTGGTTACGTGTGACAGCACTAAGGTTGAATGGCCTGCAGCTGAATCTTCTACTTGCTAATTCTGAGACCCTGGTCAAATGCATTACTCATGCCTCAGTATTCATTACCAAATGGAATATCTTTTAGGGTTGTTAATAAATGAATTATGCTTAGTTAAATTGCTGGCATATAGATAAACACTCAGCCTTAAAGATTAGTATTTTGGAGAATCTTAAAGATTGTGCTTGATGCCCAGCCTTTCACAATAGGACAGCCACTGGAATTTCTTACTTAGTCATTGCCACTGACTGTAAGATAAAGATTCTGATGATATTAAATAACTGCAGGGATGTAGAAGTAGTGCTGGGTATGGGGACTGGCTCTTTATCCCTGAGATTCCAGGATACTTGACGAATATCTTGCTTAAATCCTAACCAAGGAATATATAAAGAACACTATAATCTCATCTGGGGGAATGCAGGGATTCAATAAAGAATGAGACTTTACACTTTCTAGACAATGAAATGTCAGACATGCAATAAGGGAAATAACTCAAGGAATCAAAAGTCAAGGGCAAAATGAGTAGCAGAAGCAATGATTGACAAAGACATTTTCTTATTTTCTACCATTTGGACCACGCTGAAATTGAGTTTGTCATGCTGCAATACTGACCCTGGCACTTCTTTCTTAGACCCTTCAATGTTTCTCCCTCTTTAGGCTTATGAGAAAGATGCTAAGCTCCGTGATACATAGTAGGAAAGCCATCCATAGTTGGGACCAGCTGACATCTCCCACCCTATCACTGGCTACCCTCCCCCTCTGTCTGTACAGTTTGCCCTGGTGGAATGCCTGTGCTTTGTTGTCACACTGCTCCAGCCCCCTGTCTTTTCTCATTACATTTGCTCTGCCTGATTGCCTTTCCCAACTTCTCTGGCTTTTACAATATTTACTATTTGAGTCTTAGTCAGGTCTCTTCTCCTTGAACTGCCCTGTGAGCCCACAACTGGGCTCACTATCTCTCCCTGTGTCCCCAGATCACCGTGTGGGCTATCTTTCCCAGCATGATGATGTGTGTGTGCATCTGTTTGCCCCTCCAGCTGGGGACTCTTTGAGGGCAGGATCCATGTTTTCCTTTAATAGGCACTCACCAAACGTCCCCTTGAAAGTGGACCGGACCTTCAAAATTGCTTCCATTTTGGCTATGGCCAGCTCTTTTGCTAGCTGCCAAGGCTATAAACCTATGAGTCATCCCAGACTCCTTGCTCTTCTTCACAGCCCATGGCATATCCAGCCCATGGCATATCCGTCAGTAGATCCTGACACCCAGTGAAACGTGTCCTCAATCTGACCACTTCTACCTTCAGATATACCTCTGCAGCCTGGTTGTCTTTTCTTACCTCCTACTTGATCTCTCTGCCTCTACTTTTGTCAATCCCTTCCTTTCCCCTTCTCCCCCATCCCTTTGCTGTTAAAAAAAATGGGTTATTCTGTACACAATCGATAATGATCCTTGTAACAAAAAAAAAAACAAAGGAAAAAAACACACAACCAAACAGACCGCACATTTCCTTTGCTCACTCCCCTCCTCCGACAGTTTTCTGTTACTCTTAGAACACCATTCAACCTTTCTAGGTCTTGACTGACAGGCTCCATAAGCCATGGAAACACCCCAGGCCACAACCTTACCTTATACCCAACAGTTTCATTACAGCCCCACAGCCTTGTGCTGTTTAAAAGAGTTGCACCAAACCATCCCGATCTCAAGGCCATTTGCACTGGTTGATCTTCAGGCCTGTAATATCATTCCCCAGTACTTATCTGGCCCACTCCTTTCCATCACTCTGGGCCTTTTCTGACCACATGTCTAAAGTAACATGCCCTTCTCCCATATCAGAACAATTTCCAACATACCACCTGGATTTGACTTCCTTTTCACCACTTACTGCCATCAGTGATCATCTTGCTTCTTTGCTAATGCATGCCTTATCTCTCTAGCACAGCACTAGCCTAAAGAGCAGGGACCGTCACACTGCTATGGCCACAATATCTCACATGCAGGGGATGATGAGATCGATAGCATCATAATTATGATCCTCCAATAGTACTTGAAATTTCTTTTCCCAACACATCTTTTCCCCATCTGAACAAAACATTATTAGCAAGAGTGCCGTGGACATGACCGGCAAGCTGAGAACTTGTGATTTTTTACTTACTGAGGTAGAATTCAAACACACTGTTTTTAAATAAAGAACATCCATGTCAGCTTCTTTTTTACACAAATCCCCCAGGTTACTCGATTAGGGAGAAATTACCTTCATGAGGCATGTTCTTTCTCTAAATTCCTGGATCACTGGAAATGCCTACAGAGTGGAAAAAATGGCAAAGTCAACAGGTCAATACTTATTGAGTGGTGAATCTGCAGATTTACATAGTGATGCAAAAAGTTCCACTGTCTGAATTCTCAAGAGGGTGTGTGCTAACTCCATAAAACTCACACACAGTGGAGAGAAACCCACAGAGGTGTGAGTGGAGAGAGGGACCGGCAGACTGGGTAAACTGTTGATTCAGGACATGTGGAGTAGGTTATAAATTCACTGGAAGAGGCACATGGGGTATATAATAAAAATTACCCTTGATGTTTCTAAAAGGGACTGCAAATCATAGAATGCATACTTTTGTTCTTATAATTGTATTACTGCAATATTTATGATTAAACACATATATCATATGTATGCATATATACAATAAAAAGGGGCTAAGTGATAGAAAATGTGTGTCTTTAAGTGCTAGAATCACAGAATCATGTGCAGTGAGACATGTAGGCTCGGAAGGGCAGGTGCTCATTGAGATAGGCTGAGGTGGCAGCAATGGCATTGACCATCTCATGCTCTTCCAGAGTAGATGATCTCTAGGGGGAATCCTGAGCTGAACCTGCCACGTTATTTAAATTGTCTTCTCTCTATTTGTTCTGGCCCCTCAAGTCTCATTGTTGAATCTTATTATTTGACGCACATCTGAAGCACACGGTGTATACCATGAACTAAAGAGTTGGGTTTTGAATGGGAAAGCTCTGGATTCCAGCCTGTGCTTTCACACCCACTTCTTCTTCTTCTTCTTCTTTTTTTTTTTTTTTTTATATATATTTTATTGATTTTTGTACAGAGAGGAAAGGAGAGAGATAGAAAGCTAGAAACATCAATGAGAGAGAGTCATCGATCAGCTGCCTCTTGCACACCCCCAACTGGGGATATGCCCGCAACCAAGGTACATGCCCTTGACCGGTATCGAACCCGGGTCCCTTCAGTCCCCAAGCCGACGCTCTATCCATTGAGCCAAACCAGTCTGAGCTACACCTACTTCTTAAAGGAGACACTGAACAGCTCTGGTCCAAATCTTTTCCTTGAACACACCTTCTCTGGGCCTTCTCACAATTGGACAGCCATGTGACTGAGCTTTGGCCAATGGGATATGAGTGGTAGAGGTGTCTACCACGTCCAGGCCTGGCACACACCCTTTCGTGTTCGATCCATCATGCCTTTTCTCTTCTGGTTTGATGCTGATAATCAGATTGACCTTGGGAGTCACATGCTGAATATGGCAGAGGCGGGAGTTGGAAGGAGTCAGGTTCCCTGAATCACCACTTGGAGGAGAGCCACCTGCCACTCAGGTGTTGGGCTGTGGGAGTGAGAAATTAATGTATTTTGATTGAAGTCACTGAGATTTAGGGGTTCATATGGTATAGCAATTAGCATTGCTTTAACTAACACCCTATTGTGTGACTAAGCTCTAGTGATTTAACCCTTCCGAGTCTTGGGTTCAGCATCAGTCAGGATCCCTCTGAAAACAACCAGCCAATATACTTAAAAGAGTCAATTGAGGCAGTTCCATGACAGGAAAATTTACAAAGATGCGGACAGAGCTAAGGGACTCTCACGAGGGACAGTGAGGCATCCCCAAGCCTGTGGCAGCAGACAGCCACTACCACTCTGAGCCTGGCATGAGGGTGAGGTGAGGAAGCACTTCCCAGAGTCTGGAGAGAGGTCACAGCCGTAGGTAAGAGGGAGTTGTAACTTCCAATGGAAGATTGCAGCCGAGCCACGTTCTGGCAGAAAAGGATCTGGAGCAATAAAAAGCCAGATGTCCTTCTTCTACCTTCCAACCTCCCTGCTGATGGCTCCTATTGACTAAACCCAACTGGAAGCCAGAAGGTGAGGAGCCCACTGAGGCAGTCCATAAACGTCAGCTTTCCAGGGCAGGAGCCAGGCGTAAAAGACTGAAGGGGCAAGGGAAAAATTTCCAGCACAGTTTCCATACCTACCAATTGGGAATCCCAACCGCCTACCTTACAGAGGCTGCCCTGGAGCCAGAGGGGGTCTGTATAAGAAGCTTTGAGTAAAAGACTGCTCTTATTGCTTTGGACCATCTGCTGTGGGACCACTGTCCAGAGTTTCTTTAAGAATTGATATCTGTTCTGGCTGATTGTTTTTGTCAATGGGATTGTTTGGTTTGTGTTCATCTTTCAGAAATGTTGACTCGCCGCCTAATGCCAGGCGATGTCCGGCATGAACTGAACTTTGGTATTTCCTGCAAGTTGGCATCCTCACTTCTCCGCAGTTTATTTTTGGTCCGAGGTGGGGCCTGGGAAAATATCCAGTTTCAGGGTTCTTGGAAGATTCTTCCTTCTCAGTTTCAGCCGCTCATTGTTATTTTTGGGGTCGTGTTGCCAAGAATGTTCTTGCTCCGCATCCCAGGCAACAGCCATGTGTAAAGCACTCGGCCTGGTGTCATCACGGCGTGTTTCATGTCAGCTTTGGTTGGCTGGATAGGATGAGGGTGGAGTGGACCTTCCCAAGCAGGCGATGGGAGAGGAGCATTTCTGTGAGGAAGGGAATGCAGCAGTGTTGGGTTCTGGCCTCTCCTCTGCTTCTTGCTTGCTGTATGACCTTGAGGAATTCCATCCCTTTCTCTGACCTTTATTTTCCTCATTTGCAAGATGGGACTCATTGCACCTGTCTCACTACTTAGATTGGGGGGAAGAGTGACATATGCTTCCATAGAAGCCCAAGCACTTTGGTTCACACACAGTGGCCACTCAGCAATTCTTATAGAAAAAACGTTAACATAAAACTCTGGGGAGGAAGGGCATGTATGGGAGTGATGGGGGGATGCAATGATAAGATATGTACACATATAATACCTTAATAAAAAATGGGGGAAAAAAGGCTTATTCCATTTCTCCTAGGGCAAATGGATTCCACAGATATCAAGCCTATGTTCTGAAATTCCTGCAGTGGTAAGATGGGTGGTGAAGATTAAGCATACTAAAATCACATTTAAAAATCTTATCAAAATCATATAAAAAAATATACTTTTGACTGCCTATTGTTTTCTATTTTCCAGTCTTCCATCTGCGAAATATGACATCAGCTTTTTCTTGAGTATTTCTGGAATAGCTTGTCATTTGGTGAGTCCGGGATCCAGAATCACATTGGCTATTGTGAAACCCAATGGGGAGCAATAAAGAGGAATCCAAACTCCAGTCCTGCCTCTTACTTAACAAACCCTATGAAATCAACATTAGGATGCTGTTACCTCAGAGAATGCTTGAAGATTAGAAAAATAATGTCAATAGAGTCCAAAGCATTGCCTAAGAAAGGGTGCTCGATAGTGGTAGCAGCTGGTATTGAAAAGGGACAATTATCATGTCATTTTAAGATGTCAGAAAAAGGCTATGGAATCCATTGTCTTCACTTGATGCCTGAGGAAACAGAGGCTCAGGAAGGGAAAACATGACCACCCCATTGGTTCATGGAACCCAAGGTTCTTGATATTCACTTTATTTCCTGGCCATGGCACCACCATTTCATATAAAAATGTCACCAGCAGACAAAAAGTAGAAAGCTAAGCCATGGGGAGATGTAGGCCAGTAGTCTGACTGAGATGCCACCTGCAGATTTGAGTCTATCTCCTGATTGACACTGGTATGCCTACTCCCTGCTCCCCATTGACATTCATGGTAGCCTGAGGATTTTGTTGCCATATGAATCATCAGTTGTCTACATTTTTGGTGATGTCCTCTCGGAGCAAATTTGGAAAGAATTCTTCTTCATCCTCCCTTCCATGTTCTCCTAGGAGGTGGGTCCACAGTGACTATGTATATACCCTTAAATAAAAGATTGTGACAAGGTCCACTATTACTGGGTGGACTTAAGTTCCTAATATTCATTATAAATAATGACTCTCATGTCAAATCTTAGGAGTGAATTAAAAAATCAATATTATGTTCTTTTAAAAATAAAGTATCTAGATTTTGGATAATGGTTATTGCTCAAGTGTTTGTAGAAGATGCCAAGAAATGGAGGGAGACTGTGAGTATGCTTTTAGTGGTCAACAAGGTTCTGTCCAAAGACAAATGGAAAAAAAGAAAACTACCACCACCACCACTACCATCAAGTAGGACTCTAGCAGTAGAAAAAAGGGAGAAAACACAAGTATTTATTGAGAACCAACTACATTCCACCCATTTTCCCACATTTAAAAACTATTACTTGATTGTGTTTATTTTCCTCTAAAAGATCTGTGAGGGTAAGGCTGTCTGTGTGATTCTCACCAGTAATCAACACATGGCCTAAAGCATTGTTAATTGCTTATTGAATGAATAACTGTATTAGAACTCTCCATCTATAATAATAAAAGTGTAATATGCTAATTACACCAGAAGTCCTTCCAGATAACCTTCTGGATGAAGCCGGGGCTGTGAGAGAAGCCCAGGTCCCGGGTGCCAGAGGGAAGCGGGTGCTGGCAGGCAGGGGAAGGAAGGCATACTCTTGCATGAATTTTGTGCATCGGGCCTCTAGTAAATAATATTTTTACATCTTCATAATCATCTATAAATTCGAAATTATTATCCCCACTTTGTAAATGAGAACAGCAAAGATTTAGAGAAGTTACATAATGTCTCCTTTATATCAGCCATAGTTCTGGAATTCCATTCAAGGGGCCAAGATTATTGAGCCCATTCTGTTTTCTCCATAATGTACTACTAGGTTCTTTATGAAACACATCCCTACTTGGGTTCTATGCTATCAGCTGGTGGGTGTTTCTTTCCAATTTATGATTTCCTGTAGATTGAAGGGAAATGGCTCTACTATTGACAGCCATAAGGCAGTGGTGTCTGAGACAAAAGGAACTCCTTGACCTGATTCTTTGCTGTTGGTAGCAAGTGCAGTAGAGTGAGGGAAAGAACCTGGGAAGAGGACTTGGGGGTGCTGGTTCCACCTCTTCCCTGACTACTTTCTTGACTGCTGGATGGGTGTGTTAGTTATCAATCATGTGGAATAGATCACCCCAAAGCTTAGTGGCTTAAAAAAAACAAGCATCTCCCAGGTTTTGTGAATTGGGAATTATAGAGTAGCTAAACTACTGGTTTTGACTCAGGGTTTCTCATGAGGTTGCTGTGGAGATGTCCACTGGGGATGTGGTCATCTAAGAGCTTGATGAGGGCTAAAGGATGCATTTTCAGAAATGGCTCACATACCTGGCTGTTGGAAATGGCCTCAGTTCCTTTCTGGCTGTTGGTAGGAGACGATTTGTCTAGAAGGGTGAGTGATCTCACAATATGTTGGCTGGCTTTCCCCAGAGTGACCTAAGAAAGAGAGAGCAGAGTAGAAGCCTTTGTGTTTGTTATTGTTGAATCTCAAAAGTCACACACTTTTACTTTTGCCATAATCTGTATATTAGATAGAAGTGAGTCACTAATCCAGCCTGGACTCAAGTAGAAGGGAATTAGGCTTCACCATTCAAGGAGAGGAGGACCATAGAAAGGATGGATGTACTTAAAAACTACCACAATGGTTTAGGTAGGCCATGTTTTGTGCCTGCTACTCAAATACTGTATTTCCATTCCTCACAGATATTTTCAAAAGTAAAGGGGCTTGGGAATCAGACAGACCAGTGTTTGAAACCGGGTTAATGTTCAATATCTTTAAACCTTGTTTCTCAACCATAAAATGAACATTATATCAAACAAATATCACAGGTTTACTGGGTGAATTACAGGTAATAGAGATAAAACTCTAGTACATTGCCTAGCACAAAGTAAGTGTTAAAGTAATGGGCTCATTTCTGTTCTATCACAAGGCAACACTACCTCATAAATGTCTGAATCAGGATACTGAACACAAATACACACACACACACACACACACACACACACACACACACATGCCTGAGTCCATTCTGTTTCCAGCATGCCATCCTGCCAGCTTCTGCATGGGGTCATCTTTACATCTGCACTGTGGAATATAGTTCCTTGTGACAAAATATTAGATTACAGAATTGAGATATGAGTTGGAAATGGAGCATAAATGTTCTCCAACTCTTGCCTAAATTCTCATGCTTATTTGCTGTTCTTGAGTATTTCCAGTAAAATAGATTTGGGATTAAATATAGACTCTTTAATGTGTCATATTAATGGTCCCTTTTCTCTCTTAAAAATATTACTTTATTGTGTTTATTTTCCCCTAAAAGGTCTGCCAGGGTAAGGATCTGCCTGTGGTATTCTCACCAGTAATTAACACAGTGCCTAAAACATTGTTAAATGTGTGTTGAATGAATACATATGCTAGAGCTCCCAACAAATAATCTTTTCTTAAAGTTATGAGCTCCTTCTCAGATATGTTGGGGGGCTTAAATCAGATAAAGTGTGTTACTTTCTCAATAAACAGTAGCCATTCTCCCTATCCCCTTGCTGTGTTTATGGTTAGCTTTAGTTCCTTTAAGGTCTAAAATATTTAAAGTACCATCTGGAAAAAGTGTGTGTATATTGGAGGATGGGTCGAGGCCTGTGTGATACCTTTTGTTAAGAACCACAAAATGTGCTTGACCATTTACATTCACTGTTTTATTCACTCCTCACAAAAATAGAGTGAGGCTGAAACCGGTTTGGCTCAGTGGTAGAGCGTCAGTCTGCGGACTGAAAGGTCCCGGGTTCGATTCCGGTCAAGGGCATGTACCTTGGTTGCAGGCACATCCCCAGTAGGGGGATGTGCAAGAGGCAGCTGGTCGATGTTTCTCTCTCATTGATGTTTCTAGCTCTCTATCTCTCTCCCTTCCTCTCTGTAAAAAATCAATAAAATATATTTAAAAAAAATAGAGTGAGGTCTATATTGTTATCCCCATTTAGAAGAGAAGGAAATAGAAGGTTAATAGGTTGGCCTGAGCCTCACAGCTGGCAAGAACAGGTACCTAGACTTAACCCTCAGAAGTTATTTGAGACGATGCTCTCCTTTATGGAATATGTTTGGGCAATGGCTCACAAGGTGGCAGAATTTTGTGACTTGCATAACTGCTCATTTGAGTATATAATACAACTAAACATTAATAACCCACTGGGTCATGTTTAATTTACTATATTTTAGTGCAATAATAACTTCTGGGGATCCTCCAGGCCAGGCACCGGGGCAGAGAGAGAGAGATAAGGGGGTTTTATGGGGTTATTGATGCCAAGAAGAGGTATAAAGCCCAAGATCATGTTTCAATTTGTCTGCACATAATGACAGACAGACAGATCACCCCAGTGAACTAGTTGATGGATGGAAAGGTAGCTGATGTCAGTTAGGCACCCATTGGTAGTAAACACCAAAGACTGGCGGCCCAGGCTCTTTGATGTTGATGGGTTCCTGAGGAAAATGTTGGGGATTATAGAGTGAATCTGCTTGAAATCAAGAAATCACGGAGGAACAATTTCCCTGGTTCTGCCGTGTCATTTATCACCATTGTTTGTCTTCACTGTTGATATTAACATCAATTATTTATCATAACGCACATTTTCCTTCTAGCTCTCTGTCCTGTCTGACATGTGGAATCTCTTGCTGCTAAATTTCAGGACAGGAGGAAACATTAGTCCTTACATCACTGCTTCTTTTGATCTAAGAGCCTTTTCAGTGGGGACAGGCAAACTGGAAAAAACCATTCCGAGCTGAATAAGGACCATTTTCCTTGCTCAGTACACATGTTTCCAGTTGCCATTTAAGTTGCTGTTCCTTTGGGTTTTGGCCTCAACTAGAACAAGGACAATGCAATGCAGAAGCAGGCAAGTGTGTGAAGTCGAAAGCACCTATACAGTGCTTGGAATGGCAGACAACTAGCTGATTCCCAAGACCTGTTCTCCCTTTTGGCCTGAGTAACATAACCTCATGTTTCTTGGGGTAGCAGGCCATCCTGCTAGATTATATACATGAATCTGCCATGGCAGTATGTGATGGCCAATGAAAATTAACAGGAGTGTAATGTGAAATTTTGGGGGGAAGGTTTATTAAAGGAAACTGAATTAGCTGGAAGTGCCCCATCCATCTTAACCCTTTGCCCTTTGCCTTCTTCTAGCCTACCACATGGATGGGATGGGAGAACTCCAGCGGAATCCTGGACCTTGGGATGGAAGCTGCAATAAGTTATATGGTAAGCAAATAAGACAGCTTGAATCCCTGAAGCCGTTATACCACCCTGTCTAGCACGGATTTCCCACCTCAGGAAGATGGTTCAATAGCTGAGCTACTTAAATCATTGGGCTTATTGGCTTGCTTATTTTTTGTGATATTCAGTTGAGGAGATGGGAGGGAGTGTTGGAGATGGTGAGAGAGAGGGAAGACTCAAAGATGACTTCCAGGTGACCATGGCTTAGGTGACCATGTGGGTGGTGGTCCCATTCTCTGAGAAAGGACACACAAGAGGAAAAGCAACATTGTAGAAAGAGGAGATATGTTTGGTCTTGAACATGGTAAGCCAGAAGGTATAGTAGTCTCGCATGCAGATATGTGTTAGTGCTATGAAGGGATATTAAAGAAAAAGCTACAGACTTGGCGGTAACCAACATGTGTGTGATATTTAGAGGTACTGGAGTTAGATTGCCCAAGGAGACCCGGATGGTGTTGACAATTAACACAGAGAAGGGAAGTGAGCTTCTTGGGGGACAAGTGAGGGTGGCATTCAGATATGCAAACATACAATGCTGATTCCAGCAGGATGTGGAAAATGCACCACCAAGGATCCACTTTCTGACTCTCACCCCCTCCAGGTAGTCATATTTTGATAAAGTGCCAACTAAACAGAGATTTTTTTAAGCAATTAGTTTCTCTTTCTCATGAAACTAAGTCAGTTACTGCTGCCAAGCAGAGGTTCCAATGGGTGTGAGAGAACTGGTGTTGCCAAAGCACGTTGGTAGAATTTCTGCCACATCAAAGTCTTGTGATGTCTGGATGCATGCATCGTAATCACACACAGATAAGTGATTTTCCCAGGAGGGCTGTCAAATACTGAAACAGACGAATGGCTTCCCTGTGACACCTTCACGGAATCATCAAATAGTGGACAGGGCCTGGCCGGAGGAACCAGTCCAGGCTGAGTATGTCAGCTCTGGTTTCCTTCTAGACTACCTCACGTCTCAGATCCGTTTCTTCGGAAGAATGCCTGAGAAGTAGGAGATGACACATTCAAAACATCGAAACTAAATTTTTCACCCCATTGGGTCATCAGGGAACTGAAGCCCCTGAAATCTGGGGTTCGTTTTATAGATGCCTGCAGTCCGGAGGCTCCATTCCCATGGGGTTTACTTGGCCAGAAGCAAGAGAACTTTAATGAAAAGAAAATGTAATAAAATGTGACAGAGCTTGTCCAGCTCATGACCCCACAGGATGCCACTGAGACTGATTTTATGCTGATTTCCTAGCGAGCTGAGCAGCGCCCCTCCTGGAATCACCTCTTCAACTGTCCGATGTAATTATCCGGGGGTGGTCTTGGTTCTGGGAGTTTTCAAAGCTCTCCAGGTGACCCCGCTGTGCAGCCAGGACCCAGAGAGGCTGCTGTAGAAATGAGGCAGGAAGGCTCAGAGAGGGAAGCGGTGAACACAGATCTGCAGTGAGAGGCTCCCTTATTTTCCCAACTCGTCTCCGTGCTTCCTCTGCTGTAGCATCTAGCTTCATTCTCCGCTGACAGAATTCTAGAGGAGCCTCTGGGCTGACCAAGTTTCTTTTGTTGTTATTTTTCTTGTTCGGTCCCCCCTCTGGAAACAATCACCTTGATAGCCCCGAGTGGAGGGAACACAGGGACGGCATTATAATTGCTTGTTAATATCGAATTGATGGCCGATGGATTTGCCATCTGCAGAGGACTTGCCTTTAAGGGTCAATGCTGAGTGCGCGGGAGATCAATATTCTATTATGGAGGCAGCTGGCTGGCGGATGCCACAGGGGCTCACCTCTTGCCGTAAGGCGCACTGGCTCTGCGAGGAACTCAGGTCAGATCCATGAGGCTGTGGCTGAGGGAGCCACTAATGAGCCCACCAGAGCCCACCCCTCCACTGTGGCAGGTGAGTGTGCAGGGCACAGCGGTGCAGCCACGGTCCTGCACATTAAGGGGCCCCGCAGGCCAGGCTGTCTGTCTTCCCGTCACATCCACTCAGCCGCATTGTACACTGAATGAAGTCAACCTCAAACTTGCCTACAAGAGACTGCTGAGAAGCGAGGGGGAAACAAGAGAGAGTTTACAGACACTACCCATTTCCTCTGTCTACCTCCCTCTCCTTCCTTCTTTCTCCCCAAATGTATCTCAGTCCAATGGGGTGAGTAGAGGGCAGTGAGCAGCAATAGTGATGATGATCAGGACCTGTGTTTACGGAGCACTTTCAATTGCCAGAAAGACTGCTAAGTTCTCTTATTCATTTTCTCATTTAATTCTCACAACAACACTGGACGCCGGGCTGGAGGAAATGCAGGATAGAGAGGTGATGTGACTTGTTTGAAGTCACACATCAGGATGAGGTGGGGCTGGGACGAACCTGGATCTGTCCCTCAGCCATGCTCTGTACAACCACGCAGTTTGGTCCTCTCCTGAGAGAGGGAACGGAGCTGAGCTGTTCTCAGAGTCTCTGTGGGAGAGGCAAAGAGCTGGGAGACCCACATTGTAAGACTACGTGCAGCTCACTGTAATATTCCCTTAGATTTTTAAAAAATTGTGGTACAATTTATAAGCATACCTTGTATCTGTCTTAAAGATACCATTTGATGGACTTTTTTTTTTTTTGCAGCTGTTTATACCTGTATGACCACACCTCAGTTCAAGATATAGAACATTTCCATCGTTCCAGAATTTTCTTCCATGCTGCTTCCTAGTCAGTCTCCTCACCAAGAGATAACTAATAGCATGATTTCTATCAGCATACTTTAGTTTGCCTGGTCTTGAACTTCATGTAAATTGAATCATGCAGTATGTACTCTTTATGTCTGGTTTCTTTGCTTAATTTATTTTGAAGATTCACACATGTTGTGGCGTACCAACCTGTTCCCTTGTAGCTGGATAGTATTCCATTGTATGGGTCCATCCCAATTTGTGTCCCCTCATCCTGTTGAGCATTTGGGTTGGTACCCCATCAAACTGTAAATTCCCATAGGGCAGGGCAAGATTTTATCTGTTAGTGTGTTCACTCCAACCCAAACCCCAACACTCTTCACCATCTCTCTCCACCCTGTTGTTAGCACAGTATCACAGTATCTCACATAGGGAGGGTCTAAAACATGTTTGTTGACTGGTGGACTTGCTGAGGAGAGTCTAGAGTCTTAATAAAGCATCTGAAACCAATGCCCATAAGTTTCCTATAAGTAGGTCCTTAAAAAGACTGTCAGTCCATAATGGTAGCAATAATATAACACCACAGACTAGGTGGCTTATAGACAGCGGAAATGTGTTTCTCACAGCTCTGGAGGCTGGGAAGTCCAATATCAAAGTGCAGATTGGGTGTCTGGTGAGGGTCCACTTTCTGGTTCAAAGCTGTTGTCTTTTCTGTGTCCTCATATGGAGGAAGGGGTGAGGGGGCATTCAGGGGTTAATCCTGTTTGTAAGGGCTCTGCCTTTGTGACCTACTCATCTCCCAAAGGCCCCACCTCCTAGTACCATCACATGGAGGATTAGATTTCAACATACGAATTTGAAGTGTGTGTGTGGGGGGCGCACATATATTCAGTTTATAGCTGAGCTCATCCTTTTACAAATCTATTCCTCTCAAAGTGAGCTAAGACGTGGACCTGGATGAGTGATATTCATGGCATGGGAGTCCAAGGACTTCTAATGGAGTCCAGGGACACATTTTCCTTGAGCTTTGTGAACTGGGATGAGTTTTCTCTGTTTCCTCATCTGGAAAACGAGGGTAATCTGAACAGCTCTGCTCCAAACCACAGATGTTGATAGATCAGTAGATGTTAGAGCAAATTGCTTCCTAAATTACAGTTGACCTTTGCTGTTCATTAGTCTGATAAACTGAAAGCTCAAATCTTCCAGCCAAGAAGCATCTCTCAAAACACATTCCTTGACATCTTCAGTGGACGTGCTGCAGTCACATGGATTTGGAAGTTAGTTGCTGCCCAATAGAGGCGGCGCCAGGAGCATCCCAATGATCACCAGTTGGCATGTTAACGAAGGTGAAGCGGTTTTCCCTTGGGAAGCAACAGAGCTGTGCATCTTCCATTGGACTCTCTGGATACCATCTCCACCTGCTTCCACCTACAGGTATTTCCCAGGAGACTGACTGGCCTTTAGGGAATCAATGAACAGGTTCCCTTTCCCCTGGTGTCTAGGGGCTCAGACAGGTGTGAGCACTAACAGAAGCCTGGAGGGAGGTGGGAGAGTTGAGTTGGTATGATTTTCCCTCTGGCTCCCTGGCTGCAGGTTCATCTTGACTCCTTTGACCCCGGGTTCCAATAAATATCCTATGCCCTTGAGCCTTCTGACTTTGGGGTGTTAAGTCTAGAATTAATCTGGGTACTGCAATATTTTCTAGAGGTTTTTTGGTACTGAAGTCTTCATACACAGTGTCTTTCAAAAGCTCTCTTCAAAGTACCCTAATTTGAGTGCGCCCTCTATGGCCTGTTGGGACCCTGATTGAGACTTCAGGGTCCTGACTGAGACCTTGTACAACTGCCAAAGCCCCATGTTTCCCAAACATGCCCTCCTTTCACTTGTTCTTTAGTAATCAAGGAAAGCTGGGGAATTCTGGAGGACACATTCTCTTTTTCCTATCCACCAACTCTAGTGCTTGCGAAACCAGTTTTTGCAGATTCTTGAACTCTATGTAGATTAGGCGATAGTTTGTTATACTAAAAAGTAGAATAGAAGATGACCATGGAATTTCTGGAAGCCTGCTCTTGAAGATGGCCCTCCTGATTCAGGAAAATATCTGCCCCAGGTGGGCTGGGATTTAGAACCTTGGCCTCAGGATTATAACCTTAGGATGCAACTAGGTCTTCCTACAGCAAGGTGACACCATTTCAACTATTTAGGGAGGTCAAAGTTCACATGCGATGAACCATAGAAATGAGTGCCAATGGCTGGAGTAGTCAATACCACCCTTCTATGTAATGACCAAATCACCTGCACTACTTAATTCTGTCCTCCCCCCACTTGGGGAGGGGTGATTTGAATGATAAAAACAGATATCTTCAGAAGAAAATGTTCCCAATCAAATATGATTTTGACAAAGCTCTTATCACAGATGGATGAGAGTATTCTGGCTTTTTAGAGAAAAAGGACTTAAAAATATTTAATTGTATTAATAGAAGCCATCTTTGCCTTCTTTCTCCTTCTCTTCTATCCCCATTTGTAAAATTGGTCCGCAACCCAAGCATCTTTTACTTTCAAAATGTATTCAGTCTCTTTTCTTTTATCATTGCTAATGGCCTAGGTCAGGACCCTCTCATCTCTTTTAATTAATCTCCCAGTCTCCCTCCTCCAATTCATCCTCCCTAATGTCACTAGGCATCTCCTGAATCATAGAACCAACCATGATACACGCCTTTTCAAACACTGGTGATCTAGAGCTTACAACAGTTTCCTATATTCCTTACCACCACCTTTGAGGCCTCTTTTCCTGGAGTGCTGCTGTCCTGAAAACAATTCCAGCCCTCTTCAGTCATCAAAGAGGTGGGTGCATCTTTATTCTGTGACATCCTTAATTTAGGATAGCAGAGAGGATGTAACCAGCACAGCTGGGTAAGACACATAAACACAGATACACTCAGCAATCAACTGTGCCTTTCATGGGGTCATGCAGGAGGGGAGGCCGACCCATCAGCTTAATGTTACTTATAAAAAGTTCTCAGAGTCATTCTGCGATTTAAAGCAGAGATATCTCCGGGGTGGGTCTGCACAGGGGAAATCAGATCCAAATAGGTATTTGATAGTGTTTTCCACCCAAGAGCATCTTTTGTGGAAAGTGTTATTCTCCCATTGAATCGATGAGAAAACTGATGTGAAGAGAGAGAGTAATAACCTGTGACTTTGTAAGCACCTCTGTAAGCAAATTCTAAGAACCTCAAATAAGCTGATATTTTCCAAAAACGAAGACAAAGGGATGAGGGAGGAGAGAACAGCATCTTTGTTTCATTCCTCTGCTTCCCTTAGGCCTGTGGATTGATTTCCATGCCATCTGGCCAATGGCTATTTGCATGTCAGTTTTCTGTGTGGGTTCCTGGCCAACCTGAAGTACTATTTAACCATATGCATGCTGGGTTTCCAAACACAAGGAGACTAAACCACTCAGATGTTTACCTTTCAACTCAGGGCACAAGCACAGATGTTTGCGGAATGTGGAAGGCCAATTTTCAGTTGAGCTATCCAGGCTGGCTTGAACTATCCAGTTCAGAACTAACATGCAAAGTCATCTGAAGTTCAGAAAATTCAGATAAGGCTGGTTTACAGAGGTGATGAAATAAAAGATAACATACTTTCCTTCTGGACAAAGAAAGACAAACACTTTCTTTACAACTTCCTGCTCTCACCTGGCCCCTTCACTCACTATATAGTGAATGACTAATGCACACCAGTCTGAAAGCTGGGCACAGAGAGGAAAACGGCCATTCATGTGTCTGAGGAACTTACTAGTTGCCCAGTGAGAAAGGCACAAATTATTGTGATGCACTCTGACAGGCACTACAACTGGTGGGCATATAGGGGAAACATGAAGGAGAGAAAATGGGTGGTATTTCTGGAATGTATTGAGTCACAAACACTGTGCTCCTTGAATTCCTGTTTAATCATCCCAGGACCGCAGGAAAGACGATGTCATTTCCCCTGATTCTCAGAGAGGTAAAGCAATTTTCCCTGAGTTACACAGCTAGGATTAAGTGCTCTTCTTAAAGTTGCATTTGTCTGCTTCAGAAGCTTTGGTTCGTCTTCTTTTAAAAAAAAAATGTTATTGGTTTGAGGGGGAGAGGGAGGAAGGGATAGAAGGATGTGGTGGTGGGGAGGGAGGGAGGGAGAGAGAGAGAGAGAGAAACATTAATCAGCTGCCTCCTGTATATCCCCCACTAGGAATGAAGCCCACAACCTGGACATGTGTCCTGACCAGGAATTGAACCAGCAACCCCTTGGTGTATGAGATGATGCCCAACCATCTGAGCCACACTGGCCAGCCTCTTTTGCCGAGCCTTGCCAGGGGGTCGTCTGGAACAGCACTCATTCATATGGAGATGGAGTGCTGCAGTCTGAGCTGGGATTTGCCAGCCTACGAGGGGTGACAGGCATTCCAGGCAGAGCAGGTCAAGGCTGTGTGAAGTCAAAGAAGCCAGGAGACATGGGACCTTTGGAAAATGGCTAGTCGTTCTCTTTGTCCAGAGAGTGGATCCATTGGAGGGAGGTATGGGTGTAGGAGAGACTGGAAAAGAAGATGTGAGACAAAAAAAATGACAATGTAGCCAGGGTCTGCCGTGGCATCCTTCCTGTGCTAAGAATACTACAGTCTTGGGATTTTTGTTTGTTTTGTGTTAGCAGTTGACTGATTCTATATACCTCCTGACATTTAACAAACAAGGATATCATGAATGCCCAGAGGCCAACAGGCAAGAAATGCAGTACAGTCCTGGCCAGTGTGGCTCCATTGGTTGAGCTTTGTTCTCATGCACTGAACAGTTGAAGAGTTGCTGGTTTGATTCCTGGCCAGGGCACATGGGTGGGTAGCAGGCTCAGTCCCTGGTAGGGCATGCAGGAGGCTGCTGATTGAAGTTCCACTCTCACATTGATGTTTCTCTCTCTTCCCGTCTCTCTAAAAATCAATAAAAATATTAAAAAGAAGAGGAATCCAGTACAATGAAGCAGTCCAAAACTGGAGTCATAGGATGCAGTGTTGTGTTTTGAGCCACCATATGGACCGTTGTGAATTTTGGATTGTCATTAAAGCCCTTGGAGCTTCGGTGTCTTTATTTGTGAAGGAGGGGCACATCTTCAGTCCTGCTAAAGGAGCCAGGGTTTCAAATAGTTTCATCCACATGAAGTTGCCTTGCAAACTGTAAAGGGTTCATTTCTCAGCCTTTGGCATAATGGTAGCTCCTGAAGTCAAAGCCAATCGTCTTCTCCTTGACTGGATTTCTACCAGAAGAAGAATGGAAATGGCTTTCCTATTTTACCCTTTTTTCAACCGTTTTGCCAAAGTTCTCTTCATACACAGGAGTGATGAGTGCATTTCAGGCCAGCTGGGACTGCCCTGTGTATCCTTTGTGAGAGAGAAGGCCAGCCCTGGACTCCTCTGGTCCTTGCGTGGCTGCTTCCCGAGAGAGAAGAAGGTGAACTTGCGTGGGCCTCACCTGTCCTGTGAGAGCAGTGTGGGAAACCTCACTCCACATACCGGCTCCCAGAGAAGAAGACCGAGGCTCAGAGATGAAGCCATGTGTCAAGGTCAGATGGCAAGTGAACCCCAGAGGCAGATCTGCCAGGTTCTATTGCCTGTTCTGTACATTGCCTGCTGGGAGAGCTCCTCAGAGCAAACAGGGAGGGCTATCACTTAAGTTCAAGCCAAGGTTGTGGTGGAAATACGCACAGGAGTGATGAGTGCCCTGTCGGAGACCTGGCCGTGGCTTTACCAGCCAGCTCTCGGAATAAAACCCACCCAGAGCCAGCTGAAATCAGCCTGGATCATACTGAGCCAACAACCATGGGGATGCCTCTCTTGCTGGTGTCCTTGACAGCAGAACAAGTCAGAATGAAGAACCAGGAAGCCACTGGGAGAAGATTTTGCTCCCTGGACCATTTCCTGGAGTGCTACAGTCACAGAAGGTAAACCCTCATAACTTTATCAGGTGTGTGTGTGTGTATGTGTGTGTGTGTGTGTGTGTGTGTGTGTGTGTGTGTAGCTTTAAAGAAAGTCTAACCAGGCACATCAGATTCAAGACTTAGGGGAGACACGCCTTCAGTGCGGTGAGACCATCCTTGCGGACAGCGGCTGCCTTCTCAGTTGGAGGTGGCTGCAGGGAGCGCACCTGTCCAGCAGGGATGCTCTGTCAAGATGCATCCGTGTCATCTGGGCTGATGTGGCCCACAGCCCCCTTCCCAGATGACAAAGCGGGGAGCTGAGCACCTCCAGGATATCTTGGGAATGACATTTAAAAAGCCACAGCTGTCCTAACTGAGCCTGGAGCCTGGCAGGCTCTCGGAGCACGCATTATTTATGTCAGCCATCTCCGTCAGCACCACATCTGGGGATAAAGGATCCAAGCCCGACACATGTAATTAAGGCTCATCATGTAGGTGAAATTGAGATGCGACACCAGGCAATTTGTAATAGTTGGAAAATGCCCTTCTAAGTCCCGTCGAAGGCACTGGCTTCTTGGCATCTACCAGAGAATGCTCTTACCAGATACATCCCAGAGAGAGACGATACCTTTTTGAGGTTTAGGGACCACATAAAGATTGGTGATGGATGTTTTCCTCGGGGTGATTATGGCTCTCTAGTCGCATAGTTCTCCCATTCATGCCATATTAAGGGCTTACTAAGAACTGAAAAGGTGCTGGTAGCTTTAAAAGCTAATGCAAACTCGAGGGCTGTGTAGCAAACATAATATCCCTGGGAAAATAGATGACATAAAGCCATAAACAAAACCCCCGCTCACCAATGCATTGATAAAAGCCAAACTGGTATTACCGCCTGCTGGGAAAGAAGGCTCATTCCTGGTAGTGACACTTGTATGTTTTGGGGGGTAGGTCGGAAACCAGGAGCGAGCGAATGCCTTCTTGTTGGGGCTTGCTGGAAGAACCTATGTAGGACATGCCAAGCCCTTCCCTCATTAACTATTTGATTCTTCCTACATGCTCAAACACATTACCTGGGTAGTCGTAAAACGAGAACGGTTGTGGGACAAAGAACACATTGTTAAGTTGCAGCGTGGCACAGTTATTGCCTGGAGCACCAGGTTAAAGGAAACTGACCTGGGGGATTGGCTGGCACTGTCGGTACACAGCGCCAGCCAATCACAGGCTAAGCCCCCGGTCCTGAGAAACTTGCTGGGTTCCTGCCCTTTGATTCAGAGAAAGCAGCTTTCCTGCTAGGGCAGACTCCCTCCCCCACAGAAAATAAAATAAAGTCAATAGCACATAAAAATTCTTTGTACTTTTTTCAGTGCCTTTCATCTGCTGAGCTCAAAGGACGATGAGGGTATTAACTCTGGCTACACCCCTTAGTTGTAGGTGGAGAGTTTACTCGGCCCTCTTTTTATGGATGGGGACCCAAGATAGGGAGAGGTTAAGCAATTTGACCAGGGTCACACAACTGGTCAGGGTGGAGCTGGGGAGAGAAGCCAGGTTTTCTCATTTCTAGTCTAGTGCCCCCTGCAGGCTATATTGAGAGATGCAGTTTGGTAAACAATGAAGGAAGATCTTGGAGAACCAAGGAAATGGCATCGCCAGGAAAATAAATTTGAAATCATTTTGCCAAAATACTCATTACTCAGATGAGGAGATGTGGCTTGGGAAATTGATGTGATTTTCCAAGGTCAAATCTGTAGTTAATTACTGAGCAGAGTTTAAACTTTTGGCTCTTCCAGCCCAAGGCGGTTTCCATGTCACTGTGCTACAGTCTCTCTGTCTATACTAGCTGTGCAAACTTGAGTACCTACTAATTTCATTAGTGTTCAAAATGTTTGATGATGACTTAATGGTCTTGCAATAGCTTTACCCTTCTCTATGACTTTGTATTTATTTTAAACTTTTAAAAATATATATTTTTATTTATTTCAGAAAGGACGGAGAGATAGAAACATCAGTGATGTGAGAGAATCATTGATCGGTTGCCTCCTGCATGGCCCTTACTAGGGATCGAGCCTGAAACCTGAGCATGTGCCCTGGCAGGGAAGCAAACTGTGACCTCCTGGTTCATAGGTCAACACTCAACCACTGAGTCACAATGGCCAAGTTTTTAACATTCAATTTAAGAACCAGAGCACTTAGGAAATTCTATCTGATTGCTTCTACACAGCTCTAGCATCTACCATTTGAATCCTATATTTGCCAGGGATCAGTTATTATTTCTTTTAAAAAAATATATTTTATTGAGAGGAAGGGAGAGGGATAGAGAGCTAGAAACATCGATGAGAAAGAAACATCGATCAGCTGCCTCCTGCACGCCCCCTACTGGGTATGTGCCCGCAACCAAGGTACATGCCCTTGACCGGAATCAAACCTGGGACCCTTGAGTCCGCAGGTCGATACTCTATCCACTGAGACAAACCGGTTAGGGCCAGTTATTATTTCTTACTTTAAGTTCCACCTGTGCCTTTCCTTGACTCTTCAGCCTCCACAGGCTAGACTTCCCAAACCCTTTACACCGAGCTCTACTACAGCAGGTGAAACCTTTGGTCATAATCCATGATATGCTTGTCTCACTTCCTCACCAGACCTTTTATATGCATTGAATTATATAACTTTATAGAGGGAGAGAGATGAAATAATTTTGCCAGAGTCTCACTGCTGATGCATCACTTGGAGGCTGTGTTTTGCATTATAATTCTGTTCCCTCCTACTTAGCTGTGCTGTCTCTTTTGAGGGTACCAACCATGTTTTTCACATCTGTCATCCACAGGGACCAGAATGAAAATAATCATTGATGACATATAGTTTTGCCATGCTTATGGCACTCTGGTTGTGTGAATATTCACTGAACTGTTCTATGTTGTGTTGTAGCATGTCAGGACAGTCTCCTACAATAACAGGGTACACGAAGGCTGGCACAGATACGAGAGAAAAATAAACCTGAGAAAAAGAGAGAGAAAAACAAAGTCGTTTATTTGTAAGATAATGAGCAGGTTGGACATTTTTCTTTTTGGAAGCTGCTGGTTTCCCAGGGCTAATATCCCACAGGTAGCAGAACTGCAGGTACTGTTGGAAATGAAATATGATCCTATCACAACTATAGCTTTATATATATATATGGCATATCCCACCAAGAAAGATATTAATGAGGTATTACACCATTTTTCTTTCCATTGCGTATATGGAATTACTGAGTTCAAATGAGATTCCTTGGGGGTTTGAAATTTAGGCTGGAGAAGAATTACCCACACACGCTATTATTTTCTGATATAAGTTCCCTGGTGGGACATCAGACAAAGTTTGTTAAAAGAGTGCACTTGGTCAGGATGCCTTCTCTACACTTAGATTTTGTTTCAATCAGTGAAATACTAACAATTCATTCCACTCTTCTGGGCCTCCATCTCTCCATGTAGGAACTGGAATCATATGTGTAGGTAAGACTTTAGAAGTCTGTAGACCAAAAGTGGATCAAGAAACCCTTGCTCATGGTTGAGTGTGGACGACAGAGATTGGAGGGTGTTGGTCAGGTGGGCTGAGGCCTAGGCATGCCTGAGGCTTCTGCAACCTTGACTTTTAACTGCCTCTCTGCTTGGTGGTGTTACTAGGCAGTTCCTGCACAGGAAACCCCTTTCTAGGTGAGCCCTGAAATCAGAGCCCCCCTGCCCACCCCAATTTCACTTCCATGTAATTTGTCTAAACTCACTGTAAACACAAGACTAATAATCTCTGTGAAGGCAGAGGTTTGACAGGCTGGAAACTTACTTCTAACACATGTTAAAATAGAAAATTCTTTGAATTTCAAATATTCATCCAGAGTGGAAAATGGATTCCCATGCACGTTGGCCACTCCTTGGCAGACACTTTGCAATGGTCCAGGCAAGAGAGGCATGGGAGATTAAGAGGAGGCAAAGATTTGAGAGATTCTTGTAGGAAAGAATTCAAAGGAGAGGAGTGAATAGAGATGGTGAGAGAGAGGTGTAAGTCACGAGCAGTCCTTAGGCAGAGGTTTGTAAAATATGACCCCGAGCATTTGACATTCAACTCAGTGCATTGCATATGTACCTCTAAGAAACAATAATTTAGACTGGCTCATACTCTGTATATGTCACCATTTATCTACCCAATGGAAAGCCTTATTAGAAAACCAAGTTTTGGGAAAGGGGAAAGTCAGTACTTAAAAAATGAGAGAGAGGAGGTGGGGAGAGAAAGAGAGAATGTGTTTAAGGTTAGAAACTTAGGAAATGCATTTTGGCAGAAGTGGAGGAGCAAGGAGTCTAGGGAAATAAAGCTCCTTTTTGCAGAGCTTACTCAGTGCTGAGTTCATTCATAGGAAAGGAAAGTTCCTATGGAGAGAAATGGGGCCTCTTTCTCCCAAGTCTTACTCCATCCAACTTTCTGGGTTTTGGCAGTGGATGGAGAAGGGCTAGTATTGGGGTGGGGGAAACATCTCCATCTATCAACCCCTGTCTATTGACCTTGTATTTTTTACTATCTCCATGATTTCTTCTTTTCAAATTGGCAGCTACAGGCAGCAGAAGGAAATTGGAGCCCGTGTGATTTCTGCCTCACTGGTTTCAGCTTTGACTTTATTTATGCCTTTAATTTTCTATTTAACAAGTAATTGTTGCCTTACACCCTGTTTCATGAAGCGTCCTGGAATTGAAATTAGATTCGGCTCTCGGATATGCATCTCCGATTCCTGTTGACAGTCCCCATGATATCATACTCTGAGCTGAACCCTTTTCAGAGCAGGTCAAGCTTCCAGGATGGAGTTTTTCACCCTTTCCCCTCCTTGCTGTTGCAATGCTCTTTTGGAAACCACACGGGCCCTTCCACCATCGCTCCTTTAACACCTAGGCTAGAACCTCAACCTAGGAAGGTGGTGTTGCAGAGGGAAGAATCTAGGCATTGGGTTAGCAATCTTGTTCAGTCGCTTGAGAAATTACTTCATTGTGAGGGCCCCACTAAAATGGGAATGGACAGAAATCAACTACCTCAAAAGATTATTGTGATGACTCAAAATGTGATGCCTAAATAATAAAAATATGTGAAGGGTTTAACACAGTGTCTGGTACATAGCGAACACTCAGAAACATTGGCCATTGTCAATTTTGCAATTACAAGGACTTCTGAAAAAGGAGAGCACACTGCGGGGGGAGGAGAGGATGGTTATCTTCATGAATGACTTCTTGGAGGGAGAGGAACTTAACTAAAATATTGAAGGATGAGAAGACTTGGCTGAGATTCAATGGGCCATCAAAACCTCCTCTTGGACTGAAGGCTCAGAGCACTGGGTATTCCGAAGCACCAGGCACAGGTCTGCCCTCCTCTGGGAAATAATTTCCCTTGCCACTGCCATGAAGATCAGGGTGCTGGGCTCTCATACAGGAGCCTTGAGAAGGTGAGAGCTGTATTGCTGTCTCCACCTCCACCATCTCTTCTCAGGGTCCTTTCCATCTTCTCTCATTGGTCCAAACACTAAACTCTCCAGTTTTAAAATGTGGGAATGAGATGTATAGTTTTTGACTTTGCCATTCCTTAGGGTTGCTGGACTGGAGTTGCCTGAACTACTCTCTCTTTCCTCCCTACCCTTTTCCTTTTCTCTCTCTCTCACTTCCTATTTGTCCTCCTCCCTCCCGCCCTGTCTTTCATCCTTCCTGGTACAGTGAACTTTTGAATACAAGGAGCAACACTGATTTTTAATTCCACTCTGCCACACATAGGCAATGAACAAATTTTTGTGACTCCAAACATCAGTTTCCCCCTCTGCAAAATGAGAAAAATAATTATACCTACATCCTAGAAATCTCAGGGAGATTAAATGTGTTAATATGTGTCATCCATCAGCATTTATGGCCTTGAATAAAAGCTCAATAAAAGTCTTTTTTAGTTATTATTGCACAGAAATTTGTTTAGTCATGTGTATACATGTGTATGTGTATACACACATCTATAATAATAAAAGTGTAATATGCTAATTAGACCAATAGCCGAACGACCTTCCTGATGTCCTTTTGGACAACCTTTTGGACGAACCAGGGCTGTGAGGGTCAAGCCCCTTGCACAAATATTGTGCATTGGACCTCTAGTACATCAATATATGTATATAGATATCCCATAAACATATAAATGTAATTAGAAAGACATAGAAAAGTTGGGGTACCAAGACCTTGAGGTTCTAAAGCAATAGCTCCAGAGAACAGAACCTCCATGTGATTGCTCGCTGTGTGCCCACCCCCTGGAATGCCATATTTACTGATACTGCTTTCTAAAACCCTACTGATGCTACATGGCTGCAATCGGCCCTGAAGCATTGCCCAAATCTCCCATCCTCCTGCCCAACACAGTGTCCTCACAATGCCTGCAACAACAGAAACCCAACACAGTTTCCCCAACTCCATGCACGGACACAAAAATAATTAGGTGTCCAATTCTATAAGGCTTTGCTCAGCCAGGTCAGTTACAAGGCCAAGATCAGACTACTGCCTTCAAATTTTTCAGCATTTGCCAGTAGAACTCAATCAAAGCTACTCCAACCTACAGAATGGCTATGGTAGTACAGTTAGGAAACTACCAGTAAGACCTTTTAGTCATGGGAATGGTGAGATCAAACTAAAATGGGCAATGAAGATTGACCAGTGTTTTGTGTTAATACATTTATAAGAAGAAATAAGATACCTTCCAGGTGTAGGAAATGACCTTGTCTGTCTTGCTTACTGCTATATCCTTTCTGGAAGCACAGTCCTTGTCACTCAGTGGGCCATCAATAAACACTACTGAATCAATAAATGCAATCAATGGATGGCTGTGGAAAAAGGAGCCATCTTAACAAGAACTGCTAAAACTTACTGAGTGTTTGCATGCCAGAAATTTTTACATATATTAGTTTATTTGATCTAAACAACAAGACAGCCTGGTATTATTATTATTATTATTTTCATTTCTGAGATGAGGAGACTACAGCTTACTAGTAGAGAAGTTAAATCTCCAGGTCAAGGCCATACACCCAGGCCTGGTGCTTCTCGCCATCATAAATGCCCTTTTTGCACTCACCCCATGAAACAGAAAAAGAAAAAAAAATCCAACATTAATATTTTAATTTAGCCTTAGACTTACTAACTACTTCAGCGGTTCCACAACCTGTAGAACACGGTTTCCTACTCCACAGGGCTCTGCCTCAGTTTCTCCATCTGTAAGGTGAAAAGGATGCAGCCTGCCCCTTCTCTGGGAGGTTATGAGATTGAATTAGGGCAATGGTTATTAAAGTGCTTTGAAGTTAGAGGGTGCTTATTAACATCAGGGCTCATGATTATGTTTCCAAATAGGATATCCCTGTCTTGAAAGCCAATTGCCTGGGATGAGCCCCAAGGCACCCCAGAGGGATTGGTGGGGAGCATTCATGTTGGATGCCTAATTCAGCCCATATGGTTTTGCAGTGATTCCGTAGAGGGGAGGAGAGCAAACAAACAACCCTCTCTTTAACTTTCAAGTGTGGGAACATTAGCGTTTGCTACTTAATGATTATAACATTCAGGAATGTTGGCACCTTTTCTTCCTGACTTCACGTTATGAAACCCAGGGAGTGTTGAGTAACAGGATGTACGTTCATGCCATTTTCGGTTTCTTTGGGGGTTCATTTTGGGAAACCTTCCTTCAAGCAAGAGCTTCAGTGGTTAGACATGGAACAGCCCTTTAACCTCGGGGCTGCTGCCTCCAACGTGGTGTAAAGGTCCCGGTGTGTGGAGTAAGAGTTGGACCCTGTCCCCCATCAGTTAGGAGCCATTGTTTGCAAATGCGTTCCCCGATGGAAAAGGATTAGACGGGTGGACAGTAGGGAACATGCTGTTCATATTGCAAAATCTTGGTATGGTCTAGTCTTGTGCTGGTGGGGATTTGATAAAGCTTTCTTTTTGGCTGAAATGAAAATGTCACTGTGGACCTCAGAATACTACCATGACCCCTTCCTTCCCCATGTACACTACTATTAATCTACCATAAGTAGACGATTGATCAATAGATAGATAGATAGATAGATAGATAGAGATATGGAGACATATGGACATGGGAGGCATGGTGAGAAAGATGTGAATTCAAATTCTCTTTGGCCATGGGAAAGTTACCTTGTAAAAGCCTCAGTTTCCTTTTCTGAGTGACACAAAAATGAAATGAGATGATCAATGTCGTTCGCACAAAGCCTGGCACATTGGACGTGCTTAACCAACCTTAGCTCTGGTCGTCATCCTCACTGTTAGGAGAACGATGAGAAAATGATGAAAGGTTGTAGACGCGCAGAAAGGACGATCTTTTCAATTTGCCCTTTATTTTGGCCCTCAGCAGTTCGGAGGCTCACACATGGTTTCTTGGGAAAATGAATTATTCACGAGGTGATTGGCCTCAGCACATTTCGTCCTCAGCAGGAGCACGAGAAGCGCAAGAGCTGCTGGCTGCAGCTGTGGCCCACTTGCAGGGCTGTGCTTGAGGAAATTCAGCACAGCGAGAGCCTGGCTGGAGCTGTCTCCGGTGAGGGTAATGTCCTTAGCAGAATAGGATCAACGTTGACAAGATGCCTGGAAAGGGAGTCTCCGCAAACTGAAAGCTATCTTCTTAAGTTTCCTTAGAAATGTACAAATATGCTCACCTAGGAATTGGAACCTAAAATCTCACCGGGAACGAAGTTGTTATTTCCAGTTGCTTTGTCAATGAAAAAAAAAAAGTAATCATTGCAAACGAGCTAAGTTCTCCTTTCAATGTGGTGGTATCCTGAAGCCTAAGAGGAGTAAGGCAGGGTGACAGAGTATCAGAGTCACCTGTGGATCCTTAAAACATGGAGGTGTCCCGCCTTACCCCTTATGCTTCTGACTCACAGGTCTGGTGAAGATCAGGATTTTTCCTTTTGGTTTGCTTTAGCTCCAGCTGTGACTTTTATGTGCAGCTGGTGAGAGTCACTCAAAGGAAAGATAGTAGTGTCCTAACTGAATGCAAGCCAATCACTAATAATTCAACTCTTAATCCTCTGCATTGACTTACTCCTGCATTTTGTTGCTTGGATCTGTTTTTAGCTCTTATTTTAGAACCGACTTCTCTTCCTGTATAAGTCTATCCAAGCTAATGAGACGTGGTGGGGAAGAGAACAGGTGACAGGAACACAGAAATGGCAAAAACAGACAACCTTACTTGGAATTCACAGAAGAGATTAAGAAAAGTGAAACAAGATTGTATTTTTGGAACAAAGATAATGAATAATATGCAGACACTGGGTATGCATGCTTGACTTATGAAATATTTTTTCTTTACTCATTTATGATTGATTGGTAAGATCTAATCCACTTAAAACATATAGTAGTTTCCAGAAAGAGTAGGGGAGGATCAGGACCTAATACATGTGATTTCCCTGCAGAACGAAGTGGCTGCCTATTCACAGTGTGGTAGGCTGATGCCAAGATGGAGGCCATTAATAAAGAGATACCTAAATAAACAAATGGTGCCATTTAGGAGAGTACTATTAAGGGGATAAAACACCATTAGAGAATAAAAGTTTGTCTGAGATTCTAGGTACATATGACTGTTGTATGTAGGGTTGTTAGAGAAAGATTCCTTAAGACAGTAACATTTGAATGGAGGTTTGAATGGCAAAAAGACAGTTGTCTGAAGAACTGGGTTGAGAGGAGAATTTTCAGAATAAAGGTTCTGAAAAGGAAATACTATTGGTAAGAAGGGGAAACAGCAAAAAGACCAATGTGATTGGAGCATTTGAACAAGAGGGAAAATAGAAGAGAGGATGGAGAAGTAGAAAGAAGCAAGACCATGTGGGGCATACTGGGGATTCTAGATTTAATTTAAAATATACTGGGAAGTTTGTGCAAGGGGATAAGTACGATCTGAATGTATTTTCCATAGATCACCTTTGCTGCTGTATGGAGAGTGAGCTGTTGAGGAGGAAGAGTGGAAGCAGCGAGAGCCTTAGGAGGCTCTTACAGTGCTCCAGGTGAAACTTGATAGTGAAGTGAACTAGGCTGGTAGCAGTGGGCGGGGGAGGTGAGAGAAAGTCGTATTTAGAATGTGTCTTGGAGACAGAATCAACAGAACTTGCTGATGGTTTAAATGTGGAATGTTAGGAAGGAGAAGAATACAGGGTAATTCATATAATTATAGACTGAGCAACTGGTGAATAATGGCATCATTAAATGAGATGGGGTAGATTGGAGAGAAGCAAGTGTGAAGTGGGGGTGGACAACTAGGAAGTTCCAAATTATTAGGCATGCTAGAGAAGGCACTGACTAGGCAGTTGAAAACACAAGCCTGGAAATGGAAGGAGAGTTCTGAGCTAGAATGGTGAGCCTACAGACCTTATTTTAGGTCACAGTTGTGTGTCTCCAGAGAGAGTGAGGAGTGAGAGAAGGGTCCAACACGCTGCTCTATTTAAAAGTTGTGACCCAAAGGGGAAACCAGCAAAGGAGATTAAGGAGCAGCAGTTGGGTAGGTTAGCGCAAAACCAGCAGAATGTGCTGCTGCCCCAGAGCCAGGGGGGAAATGTGTGCAAGAAGGGACGTGTGCACAATTAAATATGAAACATCGCTTGGAAGTTAGCAACGTGAAGACAGGGAATTACCCATTGGAGTATGATGGTGAACTTGACAGGAATCTTTTCAATGTGGGTGATGGAGACAAAAACCTGATAATAGGCGATTAAAGAGAAAAGTGGCGGTGGGGGGGGAGGGGGGGAGAAATGGAGACAGAGAGCAGAGTTTACCCTTTTAATGAGTTAGCCTTGAAAGAGAAAAAAATGAATTTTTTTTTTCTCGGAGGGGGATGTGGGGTTAAGGGAGAGATTTTACTTTTAATATGGAAGAAATGATAGTGTATTTATTTGTTAAATGAATGATTCAAGAAGAGAGGAAGATGTCTTATATGAGAGGCAGGCAAGAATATTTCAAATACAAAATTCTTGAATAGGTAAGAGGGTATAGGGTCTGGAGCATACGTCATGAGGCTGACTTAGACAGGAGCAGGAACTGTCCATATATGTTAACAGGCAGGAAGATAAAGTACATAAGAACAGAAATAAGCAAGTTAAAAGCTTGTGGATGAGAAAACTTAGTTGTTCATGCCTAAGCTGATCTCTAGGTACCCATGGCTTTGTAGGGGAACTCAAATAAAACTGCCAAGGAGATAAAGCATATCAAGGGGTTATAAGTGAAATAATATGGAAATCAGGAGGAGGAACAGAGGTTTCTCCCA
The DNA here is from genome assembly GCF_964339955.1 of Pipistrellus hanaki. Lineage (NCBI taxonomy): Eukaryota > Metazoa > Chordata > Mammalia > Chiroptera > Vespertilionidae > Pipistrellus > Pipistrellus hanaki. Next base: position 44,681,707 of record NC_140519.1, on the reverse strand, counting down.
AAATAAAGTTTAGAAAATAGATTTTTAATTTCTCATGTTTCAAAAATGTCACTTAGATTCGAAGGCCTTTAAATATTTGTAATATCGATAGTACGTACTGATTTTCCCCTCTACTTTCCCAACACACATATGCATACATGTGCAGGTGCAAACACGTGCACATATGCACAAAAATTGCCTTTCTGGGCCCTGAGCTGGCACCTGATCCCCTCTGGGCCTTTGCCATTGGCCCAGGAAGGAGCATATGACCTAAGCCAGGCCAACCATCGGCATCGTTTCTGTGGTGTTTCAAAGAGGTCCATGCTGAGAGGTGAGGAGTGAGACAGAGAAGTCACACTGGTCAGGGAGGGTCAGAGCAGGGGTTGTCTTGCTATTATCATTTCCTCGCTGTGTCCTTGAGCTGTGTAAGTAAAATCTAACGAACAAGTACATCCCTGATGCGCTGGGTGGAGTGGAAAAGGAGGGGCGGGTGCGAGCTTGTCATGAAGCAGGTGAGGAGAGAAGTGGCTTCCTGTCCCGCCAGGGGGTGGGTGGTGGCAGTGCCACCAGTGGAAAGCCTGGGAGCCTGTGTCCAGCGGAGCAGCTGTTTTTCATGGTTTGCCAGTTGCAACGAAGAGGCAAGAGTAAACAAACACATTAGAGCATCTGCTCTTGCGTGGCTGTAAGGCAGCTTGGAAATTATAATTTCTGGCCATGAAGAGGTTACGAGTCTGCGCTACCATAATTTGAGTTACACTGTTATGGCTTCACTGTATTGATTGAAACCAGTGGTTCCCAACTGGAGGTGGCTTTGTCCCAAGGAGACACGTGACTATGTCTACAGATGTTGGTTTGTTTGTTTGTTTGTTTTGTTTTTAATATATTTTATTGATTTTGTACAGAGAGGAAGGGAGAGAGATAGAGAGTTAGAAACATCAATGAGAGAGAGTCATCGATCAGCTGCCTCTTGCACACCCCCTACTGGGGATATGCCGGCAACCAAGGTACATGCCCTTGACCGGAATCAAACCCGGGACCTTTCAGTCCCCAAGCCGACGCTCTATCCATTGAGCCAAACTGGTTTTGGCTACAGATGGTTTTCGGTTGTCGCTATGGGGGCTGGGGAGTGCTAGGGACATCTAGCGGGTGGAGGCTGGAGGTGCCGCTAATTGGCCTACAAGGCATAGGACAGCCCCACAACAAATAATGACCTGGATCAAATGTCAGTGGTGCTGACTCACACAGGACCCCACTAAACAGACACTGAACACAGAAAGCCCAGGGGTCAAAGCATGTCCCACCCCATTGGACCTTGTGCTTGATGACTGGTTCAGTCCTTCCCAGGCAGCGGGAGTTGGCTCTCTCTGAGAACTTGGCTTCTGACGCCACAGCTGAATATAGAACCTGCCAAGGGGAGATTCAACCTTGTTTACGTTCCTGCTGGCAGCGAAGGAAGAAGCCGCTGTGTGCTGGAGCCATTATCTGAACCAAAAATAACACGAAAATGATTAATTTCACCTAAAAATAGGCAGGCTTGCTGGGCTATGGCAGCCCTGTTACACCCAACAGAACAAAACCCCCGTTCCCCGGCCCAGGCAAACTTTCACTGTCTGGCCCCAATTTGTCTTTCAATTCTCAGTTTCCAATTTCCTCCAGATGAACCTTCTGCTTTAATTAGTTCAGCAAATATTTATCAAGGGCCAGTGGCGAACCAGGCGGTAGGCTGGGTCTTTGCGTTGCAGGTATGCACTGAAGTCAACACTCTATTCCAAGGGAGCTTACCATGGACAGGGGGAGAAAGACACAGCGTGACAGGCAAAGCAAGCATTACGATGGGCTTTTTAACTGGGAGTGGTATTGCCCGCCTAGAGATAGATAAGAAAACACGGTGTAGGTTTTTGCTTGTCACAATGATTGGGGAGGGGGGGGTGGTTATTTAGGATATTTAGGGAGTGGGAGTCAGAGATGCCAAATTTCCTGCCATGCACAAGAAGGTCCTACTTGATTCTTCAGTGAAGAACTGTCCCACCCCAAATGCCAATAGCAGCCCAGAGAGACACTGATGGGGGTTACGGGGGACAAAGAGGAACAGGAGAAGGGACACCTTGTCAAATGTGGGAATTTAGAAATGGCTTCTTAGAGGTGGTATTCATGCTGAGCCATGAAGGATGACGATCTGGTTTGTAAATGGAATTGAGGAAGGCCTTCTGGGCAGAAGAAAATACACAAAAAAGTGATTTCAGGAGACCTGAGTGTGCTCAGTTGCTGCCTTTCCCTCATGTGGCCTCTATGGTGGACTGAGTTTAGATACAGCCACACACTACAAATTAGTATTTGAGTACCACAGTCTTCAGCCTGCCTCCCTCCCTCATTGTATTCCTCTGCCACTCTATGCTTGATGCTGCTGTGTGGAGAAGGTGTCTGGCTCACAGCCCACCTTTCTGCTTTGTCCACGCCACTTTAGGCCTAAGCTGGCTCTCCAATTGCCAGTCATTTCTACTCGGTCTCTATTTATAAGACCCAGGTTGTGACCGGTTGCAGCATCCAAAAACAGTCAAGGACAATTAATGACTCAGACCCACTCGGCTGGCCACAGTGGTTTTCAGGGTGGGTTCATCTTCTAGCGAAGGCTGCCCTAACGAAGTTCCACACACTGGGTGGCTTAAAACAACAGAATTTGCATTGTCCCCCAGTTCTGGAGGGTAGAAGTTTAAAGTCAAGTTTCACCTAGGGTCATGCTCCCTTTGAAACTGGCAGGGGAATCCTTCCCCAACTCTTCCTGGCTTCTGGTGACATCGGCCATCTTTGGCACACTCCTTGGCTTGAAGGTGCACCATTCCCGTCTCTGCCTTTATCGGCACGTGCCTCTGTCCCTGCATCTCTGTGTGACTCTCATCTTTAGACATGACTCATATCAGAGTGGGGCCTGCCTACTTCTGCATGGCCTCACTTTAATTGTACCTCCAATGCCCCTATTTCCAAAGAAGGTCACCTTCTGAAGTTCTGGGGTTAGGACTTCAACATGCACACTTTTTTTTTTTCTTTTGGTAGGGGCAGAATTCAACCCACTACAGAGGACAAACTCCTTTCTTCCTCTTTCCGTCTTATTGAAGTTGGACCCTGCTTGGGGCTTGGCCACCTCTGAGCCTCCCTCTGCCTTCCCCAGCTCTCTTTGGAGGGCAGATAGTATGTTCCTGCAGCTTCTTAATCTTCAAGGAAATGAGGTATCATCTCCCATCCTTGTCAGAATCCCTGCTATTTCATATGTTAGTTGATCCAAATAAATGTGCCCTTGAATAAATACCATCTGGCCCTCCTGAATCACTCTCTCCAGCGGCCCCCGTGGCCGCCTCCCGTCAGGGGCATCCATCTCTAGCGATGCCATGATTACCAGCGCTCCCGGGCAGAGCCCAGCTTGGGTCCCATCCTGCATCGTAAGCTTGCAAGGTACCCTGAGGAGTTACAAACTAGCCTTCCTCCAATCCAGTGTCATTGCTTGGCGTCCCTAAGAGTAATGCTGCAAAAATCAGTCTCTCCTCTTCTTTCTTATTGTCTTCTTCTTTAAAAATGCGAGGTTAAAAGTAAAACAAAGGGTTTTATTACAGCAACTTTCATGGAAATAAAAACAAATATTTGTGCCTAACAAAACAAAACAAAAAAACCCATTTCCAAATTTTTCGTCGGATGCCTATTTTTATATAAACTGCGACCTATATAAAATGTTCTGTTCTATTTTATACTTTCATATTATTTTTAAAGGAAATTTTTATGCTCCAATCTTAATGACTGCAAACTAGTTCCATTGGGTAACTTTATCGTAATTTAATTAATCAAAATGTTTTGTCAGGCCTTTAAAGTTTGGGATTTTTGTTTGTTTGGTTGGTTGGTTACTTTAAATAATACACTGTAAATCTGCTGCAATGAATTTCTTTTTCTTTCTTTTGAGTTTGTGCCTTAGAGTGAATTGCCAGGAGAATTTCTTTATCAAAACGCATGAGTATACTGACTCAATTTATTTTACTGACTGGATCTCTGAAATGATTTCTCTAATATATTGTATTTGTGTTCCTTTCCCCCTATAGTCTTACAAGCACTGGGGCGTTATAATTTTAAATTTTCTCTAAAATTATTTTAGTGTGTATAAAACTGGTACCTCGACAGTCTCAATTTGCATATCTTTTGTTAGTAGTAAAAAGAAATAACCCTTACAATACATTATATTGCTGAATACTCCGGAAGCATGCAAGAGCTGTTGGCTTATGCTGCAGTCCAGGTTGCCTCTAGCAATGACCTCTATCAATCCACACCTGTGACCAGGAAAGCTCACAATGTCTTTCCCAGACTCCTCCTTCTATTTCTGCCCTTCTAGCAAGCTGTTTGGGACCTCGAATAGGTGAGGGTAATATAGTTGTAGGCACTTGTTCTGCTTTTATTCTGTAACCTAGACTTTCATGGCCTAAAGAGACAAAAAAAGCAACTCATATTATTTAATCTTTACTTCCACAGATAGCGGTAGGTTATTCACTTAAGTTTTGTGTGTGTTTTCTTTTGTTTTTGTTTGTTTGTTTGTTTTGCTACAGTGACTATAGGATATTATTAGAAAAGCAGATAGGAGTTTGGGGGAGGGGAGGTTGGAATTGAGAACCTAACCCCACAGTATTAAGTGTCCCTAGGCCACAAACCCAAAATACTCTAGCATCAAAAAGAATACCCACAGGTCCCAGTTAACTGTATTCTGAACACAAACCTATGGTACAGTTTTGCTGAGAAGGAAGAGGACAAAGAGAAGGAAAGAAGGTGTGGAGGGAGGATGAAGGCCTTTAGGGAACTTGGCTAAACAGGGGTCAGTGGATATTTCTATGAAGAGCTGGGTTGTAAATATTTTAGTCCTGTGGTCTGTCACAGCTCCTCAGCTCAGCCATTCAAGCACAAAAGCAGTCACAGACAACGCTTCACTGAGTGGGTGTGGCTGTGCTCTAACTCTGTTTATGGACTCAAATATTTGAATTCCATTTGATTTTCATATGTGACAAAATATTAGTTTTCTTTTGATTTTTTTTCTTTACTTTTATTATTTGAAAATGCAAAAACCACTCTTGGTTCCCAGATAATAGGAAAGCAGGCAGTGAGCTGGAGCGGGCCCATGGGATGGAATTTGTTGATCTCTGGGCTACAGTATCAGAGAAGAGAGGATGGTGGTGTGGCGTGGTGTTCAAAGGTCTGTTAGCAGGAGACTCATTGACCGAATCCGACATATGAAGTAGATCAAGTATCACTGCTCTGGTTGAGAAGCAGAGAGCATGGAGGCTGCTTCTCAGCCTCCTACTTCCTCTTCCCGTGCTTCCTCTGACACCTAAGGCAACCTCTAGATCACGTCCAGCTGTGGAAATCAGGCTGACCTAGAAATCCTGAGACTGGATTTTAGCCATTCCTCTGCAACTTGAAGGGCCTTGCATGTGATAGGTGCTTATTAAGTTCATTAATCTAATTAGTGGATAGAGGGCTTCTGAACGGGCCATGGGTCCCTGGACTAGTTCCTATAACTTACAGTGGTTTCAATTTCTTTCCCTTTAAAAATCAAGTTGGAGGTGAAGAGAGAAGGGTGGAATAAATCCTGAGGTCTCTTCCAGCTTTGTTTTGACTTTAGGTTGTATACTCCCCAATATTAGAAAAGTCCTGGCTCATTAAATTTGATTGAGTACAAAGCTTGGCCTTGGCTTCACTCAATTACTCAGTACTATTTTTTTCTCAAATCCTTGCTCCTAGGTTGATTAACCATAATTGGAAGTCATACAGGAAGAAATGGTGAGTGGGGTAATAGAAATGAATTGATATTGAATTATCTACGTTTTCTTTTCTGTTGTACTAATTAAAAAACATGAGTGTTTCCCGACTGGAATGTCAGTTCCTTGAAGTTGGGAGTCCTTATTTTCTTATTTTCAATAAGACCCCAAGAACAGTAGGTGTTCAGACTGTCAAACCTCAGAGGGAAGGTAGGAGAGGGTGGGGATAAGGGTTGAGAAGATCAACCAAACGACTTGTATGCATGCATATAAGCCTAACCAATGGACACAGACAGCAGGAGGGTGAGGGCATGAGTGGGAGGGTGTAGAGGGGCAATGGGGTGATAAGGACACATATGTAATACCTTAATCAATAAAGAAAAAAATATGTTATTGATGTTAAAGATGGCAACCCCCCGGGACTCCTTGTTGTTTCTGCTATAAGCACACTAGCTTACTTTCTCTTCTTCAACTACACCAAGTTCATTTCTGCCTCAGGACCTTTGATTGTCCTCTGTATGAAAAAGCAGATCTCTATGCCTTTACACAGCTCACTGTTGCTCTTCATTTAGATCTCAATGTTTATAGCATTCACTCAGAAAAATCTTCCCTAGACACTACATAAATAGAATCACCTTCTTTCCTTGTCACTACCCTGTATGGTACGTAGCATCCAATGAACCTGTGATAATGACATCCATATTGAATTAGGGTTTGTCTGCATGAGTGGCTGCATATGATGAAAGTGATGGCATATCACTTAGGTTAGGTTATAAATGGCTGTGGCTTCCATCTTGAGTATGTGCTATCTCTTCTGGATTATTTGCTCTGGGGAAGCTAGCAGATATGTTCTGAGAGCATTAACAGATCTTCTGGAGAAATCCACATGGAGAGGAAATGAAGTTACTGATAATAGCCAGTGAGGAAGGAAGACCTGCCATCAACCACATGTGTGAGCTCAGAACAGGATTCCCTCCCTCCCTCTGCCCCCCAGTTGGGTTGTCAGGTGAGGCTGCAGCCCCAGTCAACAGCTTGACAGCAATTTCAGGAGCAAGACATTGAGCCAGACCCATCCAGCTAAGCTGTTCCCAGATTCCTAACCTGCAGAAACTATGGTGTAATGCTTGCTGTCTTAAGCTAAGTTTTGGGGGCCATTTGTTACACAATAGCTAATGTACCATGATTTATTTTCTTTGTAATGCTTTTTATTATTTGATATTGCCTTATTCACTGATTAAATGAGTGGGGGAGGTGGAATCACAAACAAGTAATTTACAACACATGTTACAAGCACAAGGGAATTATTGTTGAGGTAAATAAAGGCTGGCGGTTCTCAAAGTGTGAACCCTGATCCAGTAACATCAACATCAGTGTCACTGGAATGTAATAAGATGCAAATTCTTGAATCCCACACCAAACCTGCTAAACCATCACTCGGACAAATTCCAGCAAACGGCATTTTTAACAAGCCCTGCAGGCTATTCTGATGCACAATAAGGTTTGGGAGCTACTGGTTATAATATTGTGGGGGCATGAAGAAGGGCAAGCACCTTGGCCTCAGGCTCAGGATAAAAAGAAGGGCCCCCTGAAGATATCCTGGAGGAGGTGACACTGGAAATTAGTATGTCAAGATGACTTCATCCTAAATCCATGAGGTGAGTGCAATAGCAGCAGAATTATAAAAGGGAAGAGTGCAGAATTATTTTTCTTAAAAAAATATTATAAAAGTGGCTCTCTGTTCCCCCATATTCCAGGAAGTCTTCTTAGCAGAGTTGACTTCTGGGTAGGAGTTTTCCAAGAGAAGGAAGTGAAAAGAGAATTCCAGGCAGAGGCAACTGTCTGCTAGAAGGCCCAGAGGTAAGCAGCCTGCTGTGATTACATCAAAGAGTCATTAGCGACAGGTAGTGGCAAGTGATGAAGCTGAAAATGTAGGTTGGAACCAAATTGCTCCAATCTGGGGTGTGGACAGCAGGAGGCATACAGAATTCCCTGAATTCTAACACTGCGGGGCCAGATGGTGGGATGGCATGCATCTCTGACATGGCAGGGATGCACCTCTACCGGGAGGCCATCAAGGTGAAGGGAAGGAAAGGCCGCCTTTCTCTTCCCCTTCATTGACGGCGCTGCCTCCGGCACTGGAGGCCTCCAACTGGCTGCAGAGATGACAGGCTGCTCCAGTCCTTCAGGCAGGCTTGATCACAAAGGCCGAGCTGTTCTTGGAACTAAGCAAGACAAAGACACTCCTTTCATTGTGCCCAGGAGGCAAATCTTGCTTCTCACACTCAAAGCTGCCTTTGCCTTTCTGTCTCTGCCAGGCCCTCCTTCCCCAACAGGAAATCCTACCTGCCCCAGCCCCCCTGTGTTTGTGTGCAGCTTGCCTTTGGGTGACAGGGCTGGGATTGACGTCTCACAGCACGATCTATGTTATGTGGCCTGTCCTTCTGTGAAATCACAGGGCTCGTGTTGTACCCAGAGCAAGGAGGTTTGAATAACCAGCCACCATATCTGCAGCCTGACGTCCTGGGCATGGCTCATAGCTGGCTTATTCCACTCTGGTTTGTCTTTCACACAGAGGTCCATGGACCTCTCTGTGGTCACGATATATTTCTGGAGACACTTTGTATTCCAAGAGCTTAGCCACACGCTTTCTCTAAACACTTATTGAGTGAGTAGCAGACTGAATGACAATGAATGAATGAATTAATTAATTAATGCTATGGTAAAAATAATCTGGACTTTGGAGCCAGACAAAACTAGCTTCAAATTTCAGTTCTGTCATTTACTTGTATAGATCATATTGGAGGGCTATTTTGCCTTCAGAATATCTACTTCCTTATCTGTAAAACGGGGCTCTCCTTAGGTTTGAAAGATTTTTATGGAGAGCAAAAAGAGCAAACATCCACAGGATGGTGGCACGCTTAGTGCTTGATCGACACCATCAAAATAGTGGGTTCCTTGCCGATCAATGGTTTTCAGCCTTGGCTGCATACTAGAGTCACCTGGGAAGCTTTTAAACTTCTGGACACCTGGATCCCATCCTAAACCAAGTGAATCAGGATGTTTGAGGGTGGAGCCCTCGCATTTGTACCCTTAGAAGCTTCCTATGGTAATTTGGATGCACAAGATTTGAGCACCATTCTTAGGGAAAATTCATTGGCAATCCTGGCTTCACATCAGAATTACCTCTGGAGCTTCTAAAAAATACAGTTGACTAGGACCCACCTCCCAGAGAGTTTGTTTTAATTGCTCTAGAGTGGAGGTTCCAAGCATCAGATTTATTGAAAAGCTCCCAGATGATTATAATATCTTCTTACCTATCTACCCCACTGAGTCATTTTATGATTATAAATTAGGAACATTATTTACAAATCAGAAGTAATTGTTTCTTCATTTAAGCTCTCAGCACACTATTTTCCCATTAATTCATTCAAATATATTACACTCTATTGATTACATACCTAACCCCTATTAAAAGTATGAACTCCTTAATGAAAAGGATGTATTTTTTTAAAAATATATTTCTTTAGTGATTTCAGAGAGGAAGGGAGAAGGAGAGAGAGATATAAACATCAATGATGAGAGAGAATCATTGATCGGCTGCCTCCTGCAAACACCCTACAGGGGATTGAGCTAACAACCCAGGCATGTGCCTGTGTCCGGAATCGAACCTGGGACCCTTCAGTCCGCAGGCCAATGTTCTATCCACCAAGCCACGCTGGCTATGGCTATTTTTGTATTTTAAGGCACAGCACCTGGATGAATAGGTGCACATTTGTGTTCGTGGATGATTGGAATCTACGTACAGGCTTCTGGAACTATTGTGGTTAGTTTATCTATACATGTAACAGGAGTTATAAAAACCTGGGCCTATACTAAGATCTATTTTCTAAAAATGATTAATGAATCAATAGGACCAATGAATCATTAATGTATAGGTACACAATTTTTTCCCTTAAGCTAAGTGTGTCAGATGACTTTTACACAAACACACACTCACATGCACAGAGTCTGGAAGTAGAGTTGACTTAAGATACAGCATTATTCAAAGATGTAAATAATGTTTACCAGGACCTAGTCCTTCTCTTTCTCTTTATAAGCTAGACTCATTTTCAGACAAATATTGCCCTCCTCATGATATCAGGATAGCCGTGGAGGGTCCATATTTTATAGCCTCTCGGGTTCAAGTTAAGCAGAATGAGCTAGAGTCTCCCAGAAGTATTAGACAAGTCCTCTCATATCACACTAGCTCTGATTGTGACAGATATCCATCCTTGAATCGATCTCTAAGGCTAAGATAAAGAAATATTGTGATTAGTTAGTGCGATGGGTGTACTTCGCCCAAGGCACATGGGCTGAGACTAATGAAGGCATGGTTTCCCAGAGAATAACCAGCAATCAGAGCATGGTTATCTGAAGAAGGCCAATTGTGTGCTTGACAGTAGAAACAATATTCTATTGACAAAAATATATTCTGTCAATAACTTAAATACAGGTTTTAAGTACAAAATATAAGGTTTTTAAAATAAAAAAGTAAAATGCGTTTTTATCATTTGAATAAATATTCTCACATATAGTTTGCATCCTAATGTTAAAGAAAATTGAATATAAAAATTATTCACATAAATACATGCACATTTCAAAATGTTATGCCATTGTGAGATACTGCTGCTGGAGGTGATGAGGAAGAGTGTTATCTCAAGATCCTTTCTGATCATGGCCTGGCTTTGAGGGGAGCCAGAAACACAGTGTGGCTGTAATTTCCACAAAGGAAATATGCAAGAGATAAATTGACCCATTCATCCATTCACTCACCTATATACCCACCATCCATCCATCCACCCACTCATCCACCCATCTATCCACCTACCCATACACTACCTATCCATCATCCACCCATTCATCCTTCCATCTATCCAACAAACATTAATAATGTCCATCCATTTTATAAAAACTACGTGTTTTAAGTACTCATCTTTCTGACAAGTAAGACAAAATTCCTTCCCCTAAGAAGCTGTGAGTCTCCAAGGGATAGGAATTTGTGAACTACCCACAGAAGAGTATGACAAATGCTTCACTGAAGAGATGAACAAAATGCTGCAAGACACAGAGTGAATGGAGGACTCGGTGAACAGTAAAATAAAGAAATTTGATTCACCATAAGCCAAGTGAGAGAGGATTTCATGAGACCTCTCAGAGAGCTTGATGTGTATTTCCAGGAGTTTGGAATGACTGATTCCCTCCAGGAACTCCAGCAGAGAGAAGTGACCCCCTTCCCTGCATATAACCAATTTGTTAGAGTCAAAAGGTGCATGAGTGCCCTCTGGATCAGACATGGGCACCTGGGAGAGAGAGCTGACCTCAAGCACTTTTGCCACCTACCTGTGGGATTACCGCCATGTGAGTGTGTGGAATGGGGCAGATAGAGAACACTATCCACGGGCTAGGGGGAATCCATATCCCTAGACAAACTCAGTTAGGACATTTAGCCCATGTTAGAGTTGGCCTTCTGAAAAGTGTAGAGTTCACAGGGTTCATCCATTGGGCTCTGAGAGAGCAGGGCTATTTTACAATGGTATCGGCTGAGTAAGGACTTTTCGGCTCCCCTTACCTCTCCTTCTCCCTTTTTATACCCTCATCTGAAAAAGAAGAAGAAGAAGAAGAAGAAGAAGAAGAAGAAGAAGAAGAAGAAGAACAACAACAACAACAACAACAACAACAACAACAACAACAACTTGGCATATAAAAAAAGTGTGGTGATCCTTCTCTAAGGCAGGTTACCTGCTGAGCTCAGATTCTAGTCATTGGGGTGGACTGGGTAGAAGAGTCATATCCCTGAATATAGATAGACATTGTGGCTAATGTATTGGACTGGCCATTTTAATTTCTAAATGGAGACTTACAACAATGATCTGACCATGGGCTGGCCTGAGGCGAGGAAGGCCTGTTGTTCCCATTGAGTAGATTTACGAGGGCAGTTGCTGGGACAACTCCCCCTCCCCCTTTTCCCCACAATTTTATGACTAAAGCCCATGAGTTCTGTGTGTTTAGTGATCTCATTACACGTGTCCTCACCCAGTAAAAGAGGACCCATAAGAGAAGAACTGAAGTTTCACTGGAAACACCCACCAGAAGGCCCATGTATAATGACAGTGGGCGTGACTCCGTCTGGACTGAATTAGCTGAAGTGTGGGTCTGGGCTTTAAAGCAGGAAGTGAGTTTTAGAGCAGCTACATGGGGCAGCTGTCCAGAGGAGGAACTTTTTGGGTTACCCAGTTTATCTCAACCCATTAAAAGCCAGAGCAAGTCTTTCTTGCCTGAAGGGTCATTTCTGACAATGGGGGATTCATAGCTCATGCCACTTGCTCTCACCAGGCCTGTCCCGCATTGTGCTGGACAGGAATTATGTCACTTTCAGAATTTGTGTGTGACAGAATGTGCACAAAGACAGGGCTACAGTCTCAAATTTTAGGGTTCATCAAAATAATCTGGGGATCTTATCAGAGTCTACCACTATGCCCCCACCATCCAATTCTGTTTCAGATAGTCTGGTGAGACCTCGGAATCTGTATTAGTAACCAAGCCCAGGCATTTCCGAACTAGAAGTTCTGGAGATCATATTTTGAAAAGCACCGCTCTGGAGTTTATAGTCTGAAATAATGACATTGGCCACAGCACACCAGATCTGGTAGAACTCATGATACAAAGGTATCTGTGCTGTGAACTTTGTTACCTGTCTTACGACAATTGCGCCACTTAATCCTCTAAAACTCTGTGAGATGGGATTTACCATTGTTCTCATTTTGCAGATGAGGAAAACGAGGCATAACAAGGTTAAGCATTTGCTCAATATCATGCCACTAGTAAGGAACAGAAAAAAATGATTTGAACTCCCAAAGTCCTCTGCTGGTATTTGAAACCTTAAACATGGGGTGACATTGCCTCTCACTTTAAAAAAAAAAAAAGAATAGTTTATTGACATTTAGAGAGAAAGAAAATGGAAGTAGAGAGAGGGAGAGAAACATTGATGTGAGAGTGGAACACCAATCTGATGCCTCCTGCATGCCCCACACCGGGCATGTATCCTGACTGGGAATCGAACTGGCAACCTTTCAGTTCATAGGATGAAACCCAACCCACTGGCCATGCCACTCACTTTTTGTAACTTATCTCTAGGTGCTATTCTATAACAGAGTTCCAAACAAGTCATACTTCTTATCTTTCTTTCACCTCCTACTTCCTGGTATCTCAGAGGCACAAGGAGGCTCCAACTCCCTGAGGGTCATCCAGGAAGAGAAGCAGGGCTTGGGGCTAGGGGTTGGGGTGAGCTTCATTCAAGGCTGTACGCACTCCCCAGAAAAAGTGACTCTGTCAAGCAGAAAGCTGAGAACACGGCTCATCCTATTTGAAATCTGATGCATCATGGTAGTGATTTGTAGGCTCTGCGAATGTTGAAATGCCTTCTCAAGGCAGAGAAAATCACGTTGAATAATGGTACACATTATGATTATTACAGCAAATTTCTCCACAGAGCAGGACTCTGCAAAGTTTTCTCAAAGTGCTCAATATTTTAGGCTCCATGAACTGTGTGCTTTCTATTCCAGCCACTCAGCTCTTCCTTTGTATTGTGAAAACAGTCAAACACTGTACAAAAGAATAGATGAGGCTGTGTTCCAATAAAACTTTATTTACAAAACGAGGCTACTTTAGTTTACTGTCCCTGATATAGAACTTACAGCATACTCTCCAGTCTATTATACTGCTGGATTCTAAAGGAGGAGGATTTCTAGAAAAGTGAACTACTCACTGGAAGTCACTAGCACTCTGGAGATTCACTGTCAACCATGCCCAAGAGTGCTACTCCCAAGTCCAGTCCTCCTTTATCTACAATCCCAGCTACCACTGGGGATGGGTATTGCAAATATTTTTACAATGGTTTTGCAGATGGCAGCCATCAGGACAGATATATGATGGCCTTACAGTGAAAGATCTTTAATAAACCAGGAGAGCTCATTGTCTTTCTTTGCCAGAAATTTGGTATTTACTGTCATAAACAATTATAATAATTAAGGCAGGGCCCATTTGTGTCATCAAAACCTACAACAGAGATCTCAAACTGGGACCCTACAGGGCGCAGGGAATTCACATTAATGAAGGAAGTAGTGAAGTGGCAGGGGCAGGGGCAAACTGGGAACACACAGCCCATTTCCAAGAGGCAGACCTACCCAAATTGAGACAAATATTGTCCTGCAGAAATGGTGGCCCAATGCTACCAAATAACACTGATTTTTCCAAGACATGCTAAAAGTCTTAATGTGAATATCCTGAATTTAAATATTAGCAATTTGCTTCTAATTGTAACAAAAGGACAGTGCCGAGCAACTAAACAGGACACATAAATCAAGCTAAAGATTATATTCCACTTATAAATCATCAATTTTGATCTCTGATCTTGCACATAGTAGGTGTTGACCAAAGGAGGTGCATTTCCATTTTGTGACTGGGGATATGGAATTCAGTGATTGTCTATAACATGGCTCAGAGTTCCTTCTGTTAATGAAACCTAGCTCCTAGGAGCCCCAGCGGTCCCTCCTTCTCACCTCTCTAGCTTTCATTGTTTTCTCCATCAATTACTGTAATCAGTCAGCTGTGACATTTACAGGTCAGGGGAACACATCAACCACTGTCAGGAGGCCAGACAATCATGATTCCCATTTGTCAAATGTGCTGTCTTTCCCCATTACAAATGCAACTCCATCAGCAAGTGCAGAATATTACAAAGAAACAGCTGGTGCTGGCCCTTTAAGAAAACAACCATGAAGAATGATGGAAGTGAACCCAACTGGAGTCCCATGATTACTCAGTCACGTAAAACAATGCCCTGTAATAGGACAGTTGAAACAGGCATTGAGGTAATGTAGGAGCAACTGAGCTGACTTTGCACAGAAGAGAGATATCCAGCATAGAAGGCATTTACTTTGAATAACCCTCCCAAACGTGGTGGTCTCTAAACACCTACAGAGGTGGTATGTACTGGATCCTGGGTTTTGGCAACAGTGAAGGCCTTTTTATCTAGTTCATGTATGAGAAGTCTGCAATCTGTATTCCTTGCTGAGTGACAGAACATCCAGGGAAGCCATATGGTGATTATTAAACATTTATATAATGCCATCTGTATACTCAACGCTTCATGAATCATAAATGAGACAAGAGCCCTTCTCAGCAGGCTGAGGATTTCTGTAAAAACGGAGCAAAGGAAATGGAAGGCAGGCTAAGTGAGCGGGGCCTGCCCAGTGAGCCCGTTGAGCCAAAGCAGAAAGAAAAATGGGACTCCAGAGGGAGTCTGAAAACACTGGGATCCACGTGGCTTTGGTTTTAGCAGGGACAGGGAAGCAGTCCCAGGAAATCAACAATGTAAGTAATAACAGTAGCCTGGCCAGTGTGACTCAGAGGTTGAGCATCAGCTGTCGACCTATGAACCAGGAGGTCAGGGTTCATTCCCAGTCAGGGCACATGCCCGGAGTTGCAGGCTCCATCCCCTGTGTGGGGCGTGCAGGAAGCAGCCAGTCAATGATTCTCTCTCATCATTGATGTTTCTAGTCTCTTTCCCTCTCCCTTTCTCTCTGAAATCAATAAAAAAAATATATTTAAAAAAGGAAGAAAATAATAATAATAGTAATATTAGCAACTTTTCTTTTTTGAACACTTTCTTAAGGCTCACTACCACTGTGTAAAGTAGGGATTACTACTTCATTTCACTGAGCTCAAAAAGCTTAGATGACTTGCACAACCTTAAGACCTACTGAGTGACAGATGGAAGTCGGGTCCAGACCTGTGAGGCCTTAGGTAGTTTCCAGTGAGTTTTGCAGGTCACAGACTTCTTAAGTCCTTTACCACTTGCTGGCTTGGGTGCTATGCCTATGACAGACATGGGAGAAGACTTCTGTTTGAATCTCACCTCCTCCCGGAAGCTTGCAATGTTTATTTTTCCCCCCACAGTGGCGGGTTATTGTCCAGCAGAATAAGGAGAAATATTGGTAATGATAATTATAAAAATAATTTATGGAGTGCTGACTATTACCAGGAATTATGGTGAGTACATGACATATATTGTTTTTGTCTAATCTTCCTGATGATTCGGTGTAGGAGGGATAATTCTTTCTACATTATACCTGGAAAAATTCAGACTCAGAGGGAATAAGTAACTTGCTAAACGGTTTGAATTTAGGTTTACTCCACCCTACACATTGGGCTCTAACTGGGATTGAAAGGAGGAGACTTAGGAGTTAAATAGGCCAATTCCTTCAGTATAGTTTGATATAGTCTAATTCATTTAATTTTGCCTTTACTTCCCTTGCCTTTGGGGTCAAATTCTCAAAGTGCTCTCTGTAACCAAGGCCCATAAGTTTAGTGCCTATGTTTTCTTCTATATACTTTATTGTTTCAGATTTTAACTATTTGACTCATTTAGAATTAATTTTTGTACAAGGGAACCAGTCTTAATCTAGTTTCATTCTTTTGCACGTGGTTTTCCCAATTCTCCTAGCATCATTTATTGTAAAGATCAGAGGAGGGCAAGGAATTAGCACAGGGTCATAGGTACAAAGATTTGGAAGTCAAACTGGATCCTGACTCAACTGACCTCGCTCGGAGTACCTCCCCCCCTCACTTCCGTGCATCATTTTTCTTACCTACTCCTGTTCTGTTATTTTGGGGGGGAAATAAACTAGAGCCAAGAGCAGTTGTGCCTTTTTTAACAAACAAACAAAGCACAAGAAACCCGGAACAAATATTTGTATCAAGACTTTGCAAATCACCTGACTAAAAATTTTGTATCTGGGCTTAAAATTCGCATCAGCTCACCTTTACAGATGTGATGCTGGTGTTGATCACTAAGATGAGTGAATAGGTGATTGGCAGAGAGGAACAATACCTGTTGGTTAAGTGGTAGCAGATAGACATATTCTATGTCTGTCTGGTCCCCTCGGTGCTTTTTTTTTTTTTTTTTTTTTTTTTTTTTTTTTTTTTTTTTAGTAAGAAAGCCATCAGCCCTAGAGATTTCCCCACCCAATGTGAGGATTTCTAATTTATTACACACATATCTTAGGCTGGATTTGTAGAGCGATATGATTTTTTATTTATAGGGGAATTTAAATACAACATTTTTCAAAGTGTAAACTTCAGATCCAGCCTATCAGCTAGAGTCATAAATCACAGCTGTTTCATTTCCAAATCATTAGGGAGACTGAAAGCTTAAAGTATTTAATTTATCCAAACCACATGGGGTAGTTTATCATTGTGCATGATGTACCACTTTTTTTATTTATTTTTTTTATTTCAATGCTGACTAGTAAAATTTTGAACAAATCATGCTGAGTTTTGGGGGTGTATGAAGGCAATTCAAATCTCCCGGATCTCCAAGGAGTGGGTAATGTGAGAATCCCTGTGAAAAATGTGCAGAAATGGAAGTTTATATAATTCTGACCATATCTCCCTGATGTGAGAGAGTAGCTCATGTTAGAACCCTTTTTGCATGTTATTTTTTTTTAAAGAGAGAACAATGTGGCAGTTTGATAAAAATGGATGATATAATTGAATAAGAGGTATGCAAATTGGGCTATTCCCCTCTTGGTCAGAAAAGACATTTTTATCCTCGCTTACATATCTTCCCCTGTACATACAGTGAATCCTACAGCACCTGCCTTGAAAAGTACCTTGTGTTAACAAGAAATTGCCTCAGACTCCTTGATGAGTAAGTCTTTTTTATTTGACTCAGAGTTTCATCCAGCCTTAAGACAAAGACTGGAATAGTTGAATTACTTAAGCTTAGGTGGTATGCATCATTAGAATAACAAAGATTTAATATATTAACGATGCCAAAAACTGGGGTTTGAACCCAGATGTGTTTTGGCTCCAAAGGCCACAAGATGAAGGAATCTCAGCAGCACTCAGAGCTTTGCCTTTCAACAGAACTCTGGGAGGGAGAAAGCAGGTGAAAATGTAAATTTCTCCTTAGCTTAAAATGGGTTAGCTTGTCCCCTATGTGTGACTCCACATTTACCCATTGTTCTCACTTGCATTGCAGCTTTCATCTATACCTGCACTTCCATATTCAATACAGCATTATTCATAACTAGAGGCCCAGTGCACGGATTTGTGCATCCCTGAGGTCCCTCAGCATAGCCTGCAGGGATCAGGCAGAAACTGGCAGTCGAGCATCCCCCGAGGGATGTAGTAGTTTGCAAAGTGGCAGGCAAAGTGGCAGGCGGCGGGCAGGGAAGGGGAGAGGGGGAGCTCGAGCCTGGCCAAGCACTGCACTGCTCAAGTGCCTATGACAAATGAGGAGATAAAGAAAATATGAAATGCACATATATTGGAATAGTATTCAGCTTTAAAATAGAAGGAAATCTATATGTGAGACAACAAGAAGAACCTGGAGAACAGGATGCTAAGTGCAATAAGTCAGCCACAGAAGGCCAGATGCCTCACGATTCCACTTATAGAGGAATCGATGGTAGTCAGACTCAAAGAAGCGGAGAATGCGAAAGTGGTTGCCAGTGAGTGGGGGTGAAAGAGATGTGGAGTTGTTGTTCAGTCAGCATAGAGTTTCAGTGCTGTTAGATGAATGAATGCTAGAGATCTCCTGTACAACACACTGGCTGTATTTAACAACAAGGTATTGTGTACTTCAAAATGTAAGTGTGTAAGTTCTTTTTAAAAAAATATATATTTTATTGATTTTTTACAGAGAGGAAGAGAGAGGAATAGAGAGCTAGAAACATCGATGTAAGAGAAACATTGACCAGCTGCTTCCCGCACACCCCCTACTGGGGATGTGCCCGCAACCAAGGTACATACCCTTGACCAGAATCAAACCGGGGACCCTTCAGTCTGCAGACTGACTCTCTATCCACTGAGCCAAACTGGTTTAGGTGAGTGTGTAAGTTCTTAACACACACACTCTCTCTCTCTCTCTCTCTCTCTCTCTCTCTCTCTCTCTCTCTCTCTCTCACACACACACACACACACACACACACACACACACAACACGCACACACACACACACACACACACTCTAGGTAACTGAGAAGGGTTGCATATATCTAGTACCTTGATTGTGGTAATTATATCTTGGGTGTTTGCATGTATCCAAACTTATCAAATTGTACCCATTAAATATGTATATTTTTGTATACCGGTATCAATTCTTCATCAATAAAGCTGTAAAAGCAGTTCCGGAATTTCTGCAATGATCTTGGTCTTGTACTAGGTGATGGACATCCCATCCTAATGCTGACTGTGTTAAAATATAAATTTGGTGTGGACTGGACCTGAAGTTATTTCTGAAGTTTTAAATTGAGGGAGTCATGAAACATTTCTGAGACTCAAATTTTTTTTAATCTACAAAATGGAAATGATAATGTTTTTAATTCGAAATTGAGAAGATTTGAGGAGATGGGACCACGTAAAATACAAGGAATAAAAGCAGTACTAATTATTGAGCTTAAAGCTAACAGCTAACTGTAATTGAACACTTTAGCATGATTGGAATGATCAATCAACACTTTTCATTTCATATAATCTTCACTAAAGCCTAAAGAGACAGATAATGATTCTTACTTTCCAGGTGAGTAACCTGAGGCTTAGAAGAGATTAAGAACTTGCCCAAGATCATGGCCAATTGGACACCAACACATCATAAAGGTTCATCACTTTGCAGTGAAACTGGAGAGAATCTTAAAGAAATTTGGAATCTATAAGAAGACTGGAATCTTGGTACCCAGCATTGGGACAGATTGGGTAATACTCATGTTTCTGTGGGATATTTTAACCTTGGCTACATGTCCCCACACTTCAGATCTACCGCATCTAACTCAAAGTGTTGTCAATGGGCCACACATGGCAGCCACGTCTTTCACATCTCAGCTAAGGAAGAACTCATATTTCATAGGCACCTTCCATGTTCAAGGCTATGCTGAAGACTTGATGTATTTTGTCTCATTTCATCCTTAAAGCCATGCTGAGTGGTGGGTGCTTATATCCACATAAATGGGATTGAAAATGGAAGTGCAGAGAGATGATTTATTCTCTGCTTTCAATATAAAAATCATGGCCTATTGGACACCAATGAAATACAGTTACATGCTCATTGAATAAAAGGGAAATTAATAAATGTTAAACATAAAAAGCAGACTTATGGAAAATATGCGTAAGAGAGAATTACTCATTTAATTCGGATTAATTAAATCCTAATTACCTGGGGATAAATTAGGATTGATGTAGATATCATGGTTTCTATATTGTTACTTAAATTGAGCTTAAGGCAAAACTGTTAGCCTATTGGTGGCCAAGGCAAAAAAGGGAAAAACAAGTAGTTATATGACTTGTCTCATCCCTAAGGGGGGATATTTCAGTATCTTAAGAGCAGCACAGCTTTTTTTCCTAGGAGACAAGATGGTTATTTGTACAAGATCACAGAATTGGGAAGAAAATGAAATACTGGCATTGGAACCCAAGTTTGCCTATCTCCCAGCCACAGACCCTTCCACTACCCAAAGCTGTCTTCCTCTATATTAGCTTGGGATAGGAGTGTATTTGCTTTGGTTTCTGTCAGTACAGTTTCGCCTTCAGCACCCACCTTGCTTCGGTATAATTAAAGTGTTTTGTCATGGGTGGAAGGGAAAGATGTTAAATTTTAACTCCTTGTGTGGCATAAATAACGTGGGTGGGTTTATTTATTTCCTCTCTAGTGCACGCAAGCATGTGGCAAGATGGGGCTGTAGGACAGAAAAGGAATAAAGGAGAAGGAGGCACCTCGTGGCAGGTAGACGCCTTTATAAATGACATGGACAGATGTGTAGAAATAACAAAGATAGCAAATGAGACAACATGCATTAGGGAGGAAAGGGAAAGGCAATAAATAAATGAAATTGGGTGCTAGTATTGGCTGTGGACTGCTCTAGAGAGAGAGGAAGACTGTAAGCAGGGAGGTCTTTAGATGTAGATTCTAAATGGGGATCATGCCCCCATTTGATGTAGATTCTAAATGGGGATCACTGCCCCTATCCCGTGGAATGAGAAAGGCACTCTGCCTGTTGTCCTCCATGAACTTGAGAGCATGGTCCCCAACTCTTCCCCAACACCACTCTGCCTATCTTACTATTACTCAACAGCTCAGTATAGAATGAACCACCTAGCTGAACACATCTGATTCCAGTCCCAGCTCTGTTGGTCTAGACTCCTCCATTTCAGTTTCCTCTCTTACGGGGATGGTCAGAACCATCGCTGGGCTTCCCAGAAGGCTCAATCCATTCATGTAAATGAAAGGCTTTTGGGAAGCTGCACTTGGGAATGCCAGTGTAATGTACGGAATCCATAACTGAGCTCTCTCCAGGAGTTCTGCTTCCCAGGAGAACGTTATAGAGCAGAATCAAGTCTCATAACACTCATGCAAGGAGTAAGCAAAAAATAAAACAAGACAGGCAAGTATTAACGACTTTCTTCCTTAGGGACCTTGCATTCAGGTGGCTGAGCTCCGTGTCAGGAATCTTACAGAGTTCATTCACGCCAGCAAATCATCTACTGTGAGGTAGGTATTGGGATTGCCCATTGCCAGATTAGGGAAGTGAGGTTTAGAGGATTGACACGAATCTCTGAGGCTAGTAAATGACAGAGCCAGGTTCCGTCCCAGTCCTTGCTGTATCCTTCAAGACCTTTCAGTCCAATAAGTCATTTGAGGATCCAATGAAGCACTGGCTGCTAAGCTTCCCTAAATAGGGTTTGAGCTCTGGACTTAATGTCCAGAGGGCACAAGGGAATAATTATGAGAAAAGAGACCGAAAAAGATAGGAGTTGAAAAGCCTCCTATTGGGATGTCCATGAATGTTCTAGGACCGGGGATGGCAAGCTGAGGCTTGAGAGCCACATGCGGCATTTTGGCCCCTTGAGTGTGGCTCTTCCACAAAATACCACGGCCTGGGCAAGTCTATGTTGAAGAAGTGGTGTTAGAAGAAGATTAAGTTTAAAAAATTTGGCTCTCAAAAGAAAATTCAATCGCTGTACTGTTGATATTTGGCTCTGGTGACTAATGAGTTTGCCGACCACTGTTCTAGGAGGAACAGGGAAGGATACGAAAAACCAAGAATATGAAACTTAGCAGGCTGTCTGCCCACTTGGGATGGGGCTATTGTTAGTTGTACGAGTGGTAGGTGGATGGAGAAAAAATGAGAATGATACTGACTTTTTATTCAGATTTTTGCATATATTTGCTCATTCAAACCTGCTGCTTCCTCCACACACCCACACTGCCCTACTTCAACCCTCATAATCTCTCACTGGGTTTCCATTCAAAGCTCAACTTCCTTCCTCCTCCTCTCCCCAGAGTGAGTGAGTGATCTTTGGAAGGGCAGATCCGACCCTGTCACTCTCGGATCAACTTTCTTTGATGGCTTCCCATTACTTTTGGGAGAATGGAAACAAGAGTCCAAATTCCTCTCATCCATCCAAGGGCTCACCTTACTCCTCCTGCCTCAGCTCGGGCACTTTCCCACCACACACTCAGCATTGTTCTTACATCACCGACTTACTCACCTTTCGCTGTCATTTTAAGCACTTTTGCTCTTCTGGCACATGCTAAATCCTTCACAAAAGTAAACTGTGACTGCCCAGGGATATGAAACTGCTAATGACTGTGACACAGAGGGCTTTGGGGCAGGCAAGATCTTGCTTCTACCCTCAGTTCTGCCATCTTGCCTCCAGGGTTAAGTTGGCATGAAGATTACAGACAATTTGTGTAAAGAACCCAGAACAATAACTGCCTCACATGACACAGAAACCAACCATCAGCAAATCCCGTGGCTTTGCCTGCAGAGTATGTCCACGTTTGGGCCATTTCTCACCATCCCTGCTGTTGTCTCTCTAATCACACCTGGAGATCGAAGTTGCCCTCTACCTGGGCCCTCGCCTCCACCCTTTCCCTGTTTCTAGTTACTCTCCACTCAGCAACCAGAGTCAGTATGGAGACTAGGAGTCAGATCAGGTCATTCCTCCTCACCCTTCCTTCCATGGCTTTGCGATTTGCTCACAGTAGGAACTGAAGTTTTTATGGAGGCTTACAAGGGCCTCTGTGAGCTGCAAACCCTACCCACCAGCTCTACCTGCTACCCTTTGTAGCCCTATTAATAGCCCTATTAATAACCTTCTTTTGGTTCATCCAACACTCCAGACCACCCCAGGACCTTTGCATTTACTGTTCCCTCTACCCACAGTGCTCTTGCCTCTGGTGTTTGCAAAACCAATTCCTCAAGTCCCTTAACTCTCTGCTCAAGGACCACCTTATTGATGAGGTCTTTCCTGACCACCCATGTACAACTGTGCAAGCGTTCCTTCACCTCCATCACTGCCCCTCTGCCGAGCCATCTGCCTCCCACTGTCTTTGCTCTATTTCACACTTACCATAGCCTAACTCACTGGCTACATGAATAATGACTTGGTGGTCCTCACCACTTATTGTCAGTATATCCTGGGATCGAATTCTGCATTGTTGTTTTATGCAGTAAAACAAGAACATTAATGTGTAGGGTGTCCCCCAATATATATACACACACTTTGAATAATTATAAAGGCAGTGCTGATTGAATACATTTTATTTTCAAAATTGAGCTATCAGCTATTAAAGTGTGTATACATTTATGGGACACCCTGTACATTCATAAGGTTTTGCGTATTTTTACTTGACTGCCCCATTTTTGTCAGAAGTAAATATAACCCAGTTTCCCAAACCATCTAAATAGGGTAGCTGACATGCACCAGGAATTAATGAATATTAATTGTCTTCCACTTGATTGAATGAATCCCATCCCATTTAGTCTGACAAGCATTTATCGAGTTGTATATTTAAGTTAAAAAAATGAATTTAGAGTCTCCTTCATAAAACGCATACACACTCATGAGAGAGAACTAGTTGTGAAATGATTATCTTAAGAGATCACAATAAATTACACCAATAGTAAAGCTGACACAATGCTCAAGAAATCTTTTAAATTTAAATAACTAATTTATAAACACAACTTTATATTACTTCTCTTACTGTATGGGCTGCCTACCTTTAAGATTTCCCTTCCTGGTGCCAAGGATTTCTCCATGTTGTTTTCTGTGGAGGATACTCAGGCTTTCAATGAGCAGGGTGACCTGGAATTGGGGGTTTATTTATTTATTTATTTAAAAAAAAATTTTTTTTTTTTGGGGGGGCCTTCCGGTGCAAGCCAGAAGACCTGCTGGACAAATTCAAAAAGAGCTGTAAGCACTTGGGGGTTTATTTTTGACAGTTGGGATTCGTAAGGCATACGATCTCACCCACAGGG
Source organism: Pipistrellus hanaki (assembly GCF_964339955.1). NCBI lineage: Eukaryota > Metazoa > Chordata > Mammalia > Chiroptera > Vespertilionidae > Pipistrellus > Pipistrellus hanaki. The sequence goes on along the minus strand of NC_140519.1, from coordinate 44,657,586 downwards.
AGCCATGCTGTTGGCAGTGCTGCTGGAGATTTGTGCCTTACAAACATCGGCCTGCTGGCACGTTCCATTTTGTGTGCTTCCCATCAGAAAAGAAAGCCAGGCGTGATGCATTTGTAGTTGTATCTGCTGCATTATCGAACTTCTACTCATAAGAGCTGCTCAGCATGGACTGGCACTTTGACCCTTCTCCAAGGCCACCTCGCCTTTCATGGTGGAACCACCCCTTTTGCCAAATAAGGGCTGGTTCTCATCACCCAGGGCTGAACTATGAAGACTTGTCCGAGGGGTGGAATCCTCAGAGAGATTATTTGAGATGTTGTTGTTTGAAAAGTTTCATATAATCAAGATGTAATAATTTGCTTTCTCTCCACCAGATCCATAAAAAAGAATTACCTTGTCGATAAAATTTTATTTTTTAGTTCGAAAACTATTTATAAAATGTATAACATTTTTAGCTATATTGCTTACTCATATTAATTGTATTAAGAACTCAATATAGAGGAAGACATTTAAACTCATAAATTCTAGTGATCATGGGGAATTTAATGCACACATTTATTTACATTATCTATCTATATACTTGCCTAGATTAATAATTTTGCTGTAGACTACATGTGGAGCTATCAATGAAAGACCCTAAAATGTGAAAAGATACTATATAATATTCTCTGACTCTGAGAAAAGAAAATGGGAACATGCTTGCAAAGCAGAAAGAAACACAATTTCAGCTGTCAGAAAGCAGGTTATATGCTGTTGAAAAATATTTGAAATAGATGAAATAGATGATGGCTGTATCAAATCACCACCACATTTAAATCCAATTCAGCAGTGTTAAGAGTGATATAAATATTGAGATTTACAAAGTACAAGCAATTACATGCTTTGCAACTCTAATGGAAGTTATTTAGCCCCAGAAAAAGTGCAGGGGCTAAATAATTTTTTTTGAAATCTCGTATTAAGATATATCAGTAACTCAGTCATTATAAAATGGGAGGCAGATTAATTGCTCCCCAGATATCCCCATCCTAATCCCCAGGACCTGTGACTATGTTAGGTCGAATGTCAAAGAGGAATTGATGCTGCAAATGAAATTAACATTGCTAATCAGCAATGCCGTGGAGAGATTACTTTGATGATCCAGGTGGACCAGAGCAGTCACAAAGGCTGTTGACAGTGGAAGACAGAGGGAGCTAAGGAGAACCAGAGCAAAGTGACCTGAGAAAGCCGATGTTTCTGGCTTTGAAGACAGGGAGACCACGAGCCAATGCATGCAGGTGGCCCCCAGAGGCTGCAAAGATAAGGAAACATTCTCCTGAGAGCCTCCAGAAGAAACACAGCCCTGCTGACACCTATAAAATGCAGGTGGGGTTCTGAGACTTAAGGATTAAAGAATGTCAACTGTCCTCACCGGTTTGGCTCAGTGGATATAGCGTTGACCTGCAGACTGAAAGGTCCCAGGTTCAATTCCAGTCAAGGGCACATGCTTGGGTTGTGGCTCAATCCCCAGTAGCGGGCATGCAGGAGGCAGTCGATCCATGATTCTCTCTCATCACTGATGTTTCTATCTCTCTCCCTTCCTCTCTGAAATCAATGAAAATATTTTTTTAAAAAGCCCGGCAATCTTTCTGCCTCCCAGTGTTGCAGAAAATAATTTTGTGTTGTTTAAAGCCACCAACTTCATGGTAGTTTGTTCCAGCAACTGTACTAAAGGAATACGTATATCAGTCAAAACAATGTTCAATGAAAAAAAAAAAAATGCCTTTAATTTTATACTCCTCTAAGTCATCAGAATACTGATTTTAGAAGGAATAAAGGAATACATATTCACCTCAAGGGCACGCGTATAGCAGTCTGAATTTTCTAGAACAGTGATCCTCAAATGTTAGCAGGCACCGGAATCACCCAGAGGGCTTGTTAAAACAGAGATCGCTAGACCGTGTCCCCAGAGTTTCTGAGTCAGCAGTTCCGGGGGGAGGACCAGCGCTCTGCCTCTGTAAGGAATCCCCAGATGCTGCTGGTGGGAGGACCGCAGCCAGCTACCGGGAAGAAGGCTGAGAGAGAGATGTAAAAGCTCTCTTATGGAGCCAAACCCGGGTTAGGAATCCCATGCGCTAATGCCGGTATGCTTTCTTCACACACGTCTCTTTAGCTGTGGCTGAGTGAGAGTCCTGTTTTTAGACGGAGTTGCTATCTTATCAATTTTCCTAGCCTATATCAGATTGTAAGAATAAACGGATAACAGAGGGCACTGACATTTGCTGGAGATGACAACGATGGAGGAAAATGGGCTGCCTGAGAGTGAGGGGAGGAGAGAAAGCATGAAAAACAGACCTATATGAACTTGAAACAGTCAAGTGCCTGCTCCCACTAATGGAGGGGCAATTAACCATTAGTACTTGCTTAGCTCTAGAGTTCTGATGTATAGTACAAAAGCCACGAGCCACATATGGCACCAAGCATCTGCAATGTGGCTGGTCTGGACTGAGGTGTGCTCTGTTATAAAACGCAGGTGGGGTTCTGAGACTTAAGAATTAAAGAATATAAACTGCCCTAGCCACTTTGCCTCAGTAGATAGAGTGTAGACCTGCAGACTGAAAGGTCCCGGGTTCAATTCTGGTCAAGGGCACATGCCCGGGTTGTGGGCTCAATCCCCAGTAGTGGGCATGCAGGAGGCAGTCGGTCAATGAGTTTCTCTCATCACTGATGTTTCTCTCTCTCTCCCTTCCTCTCTGAAATCAATGAAAATATTTTTTAAAAAAGAATGTAAACTACCTCATTAGTGATTTTTAAATAACGAATACATGTTGAAATAACATTTAGGAGGCATTAAGTAAAAATATATTATTATAATTAATTATACCTGTTTTCCCTTTCTTTCGGAAAGGTAGCTTCTAGGAAATGGGAAGTGGCTCACGTTACATTTGTAGGGGAGCATATCATTGTAGGACAGCATTCGCAGTAGTGTGTGCTGTTCTGAATAACAATGGCAGGGTGGAGGCTGGTGCTTTGAGACCGCTGAGTCCCCAGAAGGCAGAATGACTTACTATTCACTGGGTCTACCCCAGAGCCAGAGCCTTGTATTTCCACCGTGCATGGCCCGTGGGAAGTGTTTATTTCACATTTGTGGAAGAATGAGTGAATCAAAAGTGGATGGAACACTAAGAGTGTTTGAAATACTCTGTTTAGGAAACTGGGAGAGCGCTTTCAGAAACATTGCCAGCAAAAGTAAATAGGATTTTGGAAATCGTAGCCTTTAACAGTTATAAGCTTCGGTTTTCTGAAAGATATGTAAGGCGAGGCGCCAAGTCTTCTAATAATTCTGGATGAATGATCTGCCTCTGTTTTAGATTTTAAATGCCCCTTTCCCTCCAAACAACGCATAAATACTTAAGTAACAATTGCACTGTGACTTAGCTAGTGAATCATTAAGTGACTATAGTAAGAGTTGACATACTTGAATTAAGAGGTGGTGTGACATAAAGTGAAAAGCCCTGGACTTCACTCAGAGGGTTTAGTCTCTCAAATCTCCCCTTTATTAATCACAGAAGCACCCAAGTTACCCAAGCCGCATCTTACACAAATGGTATCTTAGGTGCACTGTTCCACATTTAGGTATGTCATACCTGCTACCATTTAGGCATGCCACGTTTCCCCCCTCTATGCATGGAAGCACAACATGCAAACTGAAAACAGGAAGACGAGGTAGGGAGACGGAGGAGGGAAAGCTGTTCATTGTCGTGTTCCTGTGAAGGTTCTGGCTGCTTCAGGTTGCACTAGTTACTCAGCACCATCTGGACGAGTCCCTCCTTTTCACATTCCAGTTAAAACTGGAAAACAACCAGGTGGTAGCAACAATGCATGTGAAATAGTTTAATTTAGAACTAATTATGTAAATAAGAATGAACTATAAAAAAAGTCAGCACATTTCTTTCATTGCACTGGACAGTGAAAAATACTTTGAATGCTAATATAAGACATCTTGAAGTGTCTAATGTTGCTTTGTCCAATATGGTGGCCATGACCCACAGGTTGGCCATTTAAATTGAAGTTTGACTTAATTGAAATGAATTAAGAATTCCATTGTTTAGTCAGATGGCCCTATTTCAAGTGCCAATGGCTACAGGTGGCAATGGCTACTGTACTTGTTATTGATTATTCTCTCTGCACCTTGGTCTGGTTTACAGACCAGTTGCTTCCATTCAATAGGGGTTTGGCCTAGACCTTCCCAACTTTTTATGTCATGGCACACATAGAAAGTTTAGATTCTTACCGCCCTGTGGCCTAACTCAATGATTGGCAAATTTCCTGTAAAGGGCCTGATAGTAGATATGTTGGACTGGGTGGGCCACCTGGTCTTTTTTGCGATAACTCAACTCTGCTATTTCTAAGCTTAAAAGTACCCTTAGACAATATGGAAAGAGATGGGTGTAACTGTGTATGGTAGGGCAAAAGATGTGTCCAGTCCAACCAGGTATATATACTGAGTGGCCAGATGGTGATGATCTCTGAATGCATAATAATCTGGCCACTCAGTGTACATCCTATATAATAAAAGGCTAATATGCAAATTGTCCACTCGACCAGGAGTTGGACCAGCAGGCAGGCCGGCCAACTGCCCATGGCCCCTCCCCTGGCCAGGCTGGCCAGACCCCACTCATACACGAATTCATGTACCTATTGTGAGTGGCCAGATTATTATGTGTATATTCATCAAAATATAGCAGGCGCCTTAAGAAAAGGTTTATTTTTTTTAAGAGAGAGCAAGTGTCCAGTCATCTGCATATCATCAATTCTCACCTCCAACTTTCCTCCCCTGATTAAGATAATGATTGTAGCTCACCTTTGTGACTCTTGTGAATACAACTAAGGACTGAGTTACTATTCTGCCCTTTTCTCAGATGAGGAAACTGAACTCTGATAAGTTAAAAGGATCAATTATCCAAGGCAGCTCTGTTTCTTCCACCACCCCCCTGCTCAGAATATTTGAGTTCTAACTAAGTAAGATGATCATAATTACCACTTTCCTGAGAGATAGTAAACTCCATGCGTCCATTTTGTATTATATCTATATTATATTCTCTGGTCCTAGTATTGAGCTTGTGAATGATAAATGTCTATGGAATTTATGGAATTCTCACTGTATTACAGATGAGGAATATTTCAGTCAGGGGAAATAATTTCACTTGTTGCAGAGAGAGAAGGCATGGTCACTGTCACACAACTAGCAAATAGGGAGATGGATTCAATACTTGGGTCCTCTGCCCTGTAACCTGTCACTAGGTAGTTTTACTCATGAGCCTGCTCTTTCACCATCCTATGACTTACTTTGCTCATCCATAAAATGGGTGGAGGATTGGGAACTCACTGAATGAGTACTGAACTCATTTCTTAATTTTTGAAGGTACTCAAGTTATTGTCTGCAGCCATAAACTGAAAAGACTGGTGAGATTTAACTGAGGTGGGAAAGAATTTTAAAAATAGGGGAAAAGTGAATTTCACAGTAGCCAAACAATGTAATCAAATGAGCTCTGTTTTATAAGCTTCAGGCCTCCACACCACAACTAGGTCAAAAATCACTTGAGCAAGACTCAAAGGTCAAGTTAACCAGAAAATAAAAACTCAAATGGACCAAGTGGAAGAGACAAAGCCCCCTTTGCTTTCAAACCAATACCCTCTATTCGGAGCTGGAAAGAGCTTATCTCAATTGCTTCATCCCATGACGGCACTTTGCATGGGTTCTCTTTGGTTTGCCCAGTGCAGTAAATCTTATATTTTTTAACCCATGCTAATTTTTTAAAAATTAGCATTATTTTCTCTTTTAATTAGAAGGATCCTTTTCTTCCTCTGTGCATCTGAAGTTCAAAAGGCATGCTCTTTAAAATGTTCTCCAGTCAGGTCACCTTATCTAATGATCTACCATCGCCTCAGTTTTATTGTCCAAGCCTCAGGATGGCTTCAGAGCATGTGGTTTATTTTTACTTTTATGTCCTGACTTGCCCTGGGCCATAAGAGTCATTTAAAAAAAAAAAAAAAAAGTGGCCAGAGACATGCAGGCCGTTCTCTTCCCTTTGTTCCCATAATTAATTGCTTTTTATCAGAGGCAATGACTTTGGCAAATGAGCCTGCCAAATATTTGCTTACTCCCCTTATGAACAGTTCAGCTTTGGCCACTGACCCCACACACTGAGATGCAGATGTAGTGTGATGAGCTGGCTGGGAGATACCAAGCCAGATCTTAATTTTGCCAGGCTATGCAGGGCTATTCATGAATTATAGGGCTTTTATGATACATGGTTCTCATGCTAAAAAATTTGAATGCATTTTAACAACAATTTTTTGAATAGTCATTAATTCATTGTTTTCTCCATTTAATGTTGACTTCATTTTCTATTTTAAGTTTTAGGGCGTGAAGACCATGCAGGCAGATTATGCTTCTGCCTTCACAGACATTCTAGTACAGAGCCAAATATACAAAAATGAGTGATATGCACATGAAAAACTAAATAAACAATTAGTAATAAGTGCTAGGAAGGAAAAATCAGGAGGATGAAACTGAGACGGGGGTGTGATGTTAAAGGTAGGAGGTCAACCAAGGCATCAATGAAGTGGTGACATTTGAGCAGCTATTTGAGTGAGAAGAAAGAGACAGATATGTGAGAAATCGGTTGAGGTTGGGGTTGTGTGTTCACACAGATAGATAGAAGATAAGTAAGCATGTACACTGAAGCTTGGTGGGGTGAGGAATGCAATGGAGCCCAGTGTGGTTGAGTTGCATGATCATGACACGAGATGAAATAAGAGCAGCAATTTTCAACAGGTGTTCTGCAAGAATTGGTAAAACAAGCAATACCTGACTACTTAGTCAGCAGCATGGCACTGACCTCTTTTCCTTCACATTGTCAAGTTAAAAAATGACAAGAGCTAACACAATAGTTGTCCAATATGAATTAATAAAAATTATACCAATTTTTAAAATCATATTTGCAAAAACACCTATTTCTTGCTGTGCCATAGAATTTTAGTAATTAGTTTATGTGTGAGATGAAAAAAGGTTGGAAAATTGTTGAGTAGGAGACATAGGCAGGCCAGATAGTGCTGGACCTTGTCTTCTCTTGGGTGCTGGAAACTAGGCTAGGTGCTGGACGCTGGGTCTATACCAATAAAGTGCATTTGAGGACCAGACCATTGCCCATTGCCCCGAGGGGGTCCCCTCTTTGTATGTGTAAAGCTCCCCCGACCCAAGATTTGCATCACAGATGCTCCCAGACTTCTGGGAATTGTTCCATCACTCCTCCCAGCCTCCCCTTCTTAGTCATCTCAAAGGCCAAGGCTACTAACTAGTCCTTTCCTAGATGTCACCCTGTTCCCACCTTTCCCTGCCCTCCTAAACCCCTGTGCCACCCTGAAATTCAACGTGAGCCACCAACAAAGCCCCTGTGTCCCAGTCTTTCTCTCTGACAGGCCCCAACACTTCCTGGTGTAAATGGAGACTCTCTGTCCCCTGGCAAAGCTGCTCCACCTGCAAGTCCCATTGGTGGTAGTTTCAGCTCTGACACCCCAGCTAACTTGGGACTTGAGGATGATGACGTTGCCTCCTTTTCCCATAGTGGCTTTTTCCTACTTCAAGAATCCCGGCTGCTTTGAAACTCATACTGCTGGACTTTATTACCCAAACTTACTAGGCAAGGAGGAAGTGCTTCCAAAGTGTTGGCTTTCATTATATCTCTCCTGATTTCAGTTTTGTTTCTTAGAGCAATTGGGGAAATGTGTGGTTAAGGACATAAGCTTTGGAATCAGATGGCCTGGGGTGGATATAGACTCTGTCATTCATGAGATTAGAGCAGACTCACTAATGTCTTTGATACTCAATTTCCTCATCTTTAACTGGAAAATCTGGTTTCCTTCTTCCTCTCCACCTCTCTGCCTGATATCATTATTGGCAAATTCGGCATCCATTCAGAGGGGTCATCCATCCCTGTGATCTTTCATCCTTAGCCCTCCTTAGTTCAGACCATTACTTTCTCCCTCCTCACAGGTCTATGGCCTAGTCTTTGTCACCTCTATCAATTATATTCTCCCTCAAATCTTGCTTCCTTACATTGCACTTGCATATGGTTATCGCTTGTATTGCTGTCTGATTGGCTCTAGCACTGCCCTCCAGAGACTGACATCACTGACCTTAAATTCATTCACCTTCCACGACTCTGTGGCCATCCCCCCTCATTCTCATTCCTCTCATCATCCAGCGTAGATTTTATGATTCGCCATTAAAATCAGTTCCTTGAAAAAACCCTTATCTTCCTTTTCTTTTTTTTTGCCATTCTTGCCTAGAAAATCATTGGATAAACCTCATTACATCACTTAATCTGAGCTTGCTCCTGAGAAGCTAAAAAATCAAAATATGTGGTCACTTCAAATGTGTGACCACAAAGTCCAGCTGTGTACCAGGGGATCAGTTAATCCCACCTTTTTAAAAGTAAATCCACTTTCTCATTCTTTGAGATGACTATTAGGCACATTCTCTCTTTAGCTCTCCAGCTCCCTTCCCCACTCTCTGTTTTAATTTGATACTTCATTGAAAACTTAAGTGAAATCAAGAATTTCCTCAATATTCCCTCCAACTCCCTTTCTTCATTCCACACCCTGCCTTCACTTGTACCTTCTCACCTATAACAATTGGAGATCTGTCTCTACTCCTCTCTAAGCTATGCCTCTTGCTCTTTGGATTCACCCCTCTAACATTTTTAAATATCTAATTTTTCCAGTGCGTCCCTTTCTCCCCTTTTAATCTTTCCCTCTCAATGGGATCGATCCCACCAGAACACAGACATCTTTAAATATCATTTACTGTATCAGAAAAAGAAAAGCACTAACTTGAACCTAATTTGACTGTGCCATCTATTTTCCGTGGGAATCCTGCCTGCTAAGATCATCCTTTAGCTACAGTTCTATTTCTGACATAAGAATCTTTTGGATTTTCTTATACTTTCCAGGCTGGACTTTCTCAGTACCCTTGCTGGCTACTCATCTTCCTGGAATGTAACAGACCTCTCTATGTTGAAGTACCCAGAATATTCTCCTAAGCCCCTCCTTTTGGGTGTGGTGAGCTGAACCTGTGAATGTGAGGACTGTAAAGGCAAAAGGAATTTTACAGATATAATCAAGATGCCTAATCAGTTGAGTTCATCAAAAGGGTGATTATTCGGGTGGGCCTGGCCTCCATTTGCCCTTTAAATCAGGCTCTAGGGGTCAGAAAACAAGGAAGTCAGGCATGCAAATCACGAGAATTATTTGACATGATGGAGTCTCTCCATTGTTGGAGATGTTGAGTATTTTCTGGCTGCTGAGGTTGATCCTCAGATCATAGCCGGCAAAGAAATGGGAACCTTAATCCTACAGCAGCAGGGAACTGGAATCTGGCAAAATGTAAATGAGCTTCAAAGAAGACTCCACCAGAGATGAGCATGATCTTGGCCAGAACGTGATGGTACTTTTGTAAGACTCTAAACACAGAACCTATGGAGACTCCTTGCAGACTTCTGACTACGTACACTGTGAGCTCTTAAACAATTGCTCTCAACAGCTAAGTGTGTATGACTTTTCATGCTATAGTAGAAAACTGATGCACGGTATTTGTCCACCTGGAGTTGCAGAGTAATTTGAGGTGTAAGAGAACCTCATTATAAGAGAATCTTATAATCAATAAGAGAATCTCATTGGGGGGTTTTGGGTATTGGACAGGACTTTCCAGTGGACTTACAAAATACTATAACTCCCAATTCCAGCAAGTATCTCCAAAGGAATGGGATTCATGAAAAGCTGTATTCGCTAATATTCCCCCAACCTGATAAGTTTTGGTAGCCTTCATTAACTATGTAATCATTAAATACATCAAATGTATATAGTCATGCAGGAGACAGATACCACACTCACCCAGATCATGGGGGGTGAATTCTCTAAAGTGACTCCATGCAAAGGCTTAGAGAAATGGACATGAAAAGGTGCAGAATCCCAAGGGTTGGCAAGAGCAGTGAGGAGCAAGGGGTAGGAGCAATGACTTGAACCCAAAAGTGCACCTGAATGGAAATGGTAGAGGAACAGAGTAAACAGAGCAGAGAGAAGTGGGCTTGGGTTGGAGGGGAGGCTGGGACTCAACAGTCTAAGCTCACATCCTCTGTCTCCTGACCTTCTGCATCTCACAGTCAGGAGCCAGATGGTGAAGTGCTTGCGTCTGGATGGGCCAGGTTAGCAGGATGGAAAAGTGCAGGCAATGGTGGAGAGGGGAGGACAGAAAGTCCCTGACACACGAATTAAAATCTCTTGTCTACAAGCTTCAGAAAGCTAGTCATTGCCAAACCTCCCACCTGGTCTCTTCATGACTTCTGCAGACAATGAGGGCTCCAGGACGTCCATTTGTCAGCCCGTGACACAGACAACGGCACTCCTCGAGCTGAGAATGTTCCAGTGTCCTTTCCCCTTGGAGGATATTCCTGGAAAACTTTGGCAGGCCCTGTTTAGCATGTTCCCAATAGTGGAAATTACATTTCATTTTTCTTTTTTAGAGAGTTTTGGATAGTTTGTTTCTACTTATTTTTTTTTCCTGCTCGGTCTTTTTGTCATCATCCCATTCCCAGTCTCTGTAAGATAACTGCTTAGAAATTCAAAATACTGGGGGGTTGGGGAGGTATGGAAGACAAGTTGGTGAGACGTGATATGAGAATTAAAATCAAATTACTAATATGAGACTTGATTCTTGTGCTTGGTCCATAATGGAACAAATTACAGTCTATTCGGAATACTCAAAATCTCTTAACGTGTGTCCAACTTTATTTCCTGTCCCTGAAGATTGAGTTAACCCCACATTGGCAGTTGAATATTATATTGCTCACTCATTCCTTCTTTTGTTCATTTATTCAATGACTACATTCTGAATGCCTATTTTGTGCCAGCTCTCTGCTACAGTGGAATGGGTAGGGGACAGTGGTATACCATAAAAGGGGAGAAACAGGTTTCTGTCCTCCAACAGTTCATTAAGAGCCTGATTTATGCAAGTTTTCTGTGCTCCTGACAATGCACAGCTAGTTTATTAACTTATCTCCTGAAATCTATTAAGAACAAGAATAATAATAATAGTGAATACTTAGTGAGCATTTTCTTTATGCCAGAAACTCTTAGGCATTCTATTTCTCATTTTCTTAAAAAAAATATTTTTGTAATTAATTTTAGAGAGGAACAGAGAGGAAGAGAGAGATAGAAACATCAATGATGAGAGAGAATCATTGATTGGCTGCCTTCTGCATGCCCCTGTCTGGGAATTCAGCCCGCAACCCAGGCATGTGCCCAACAGGGAATTGAAAGGTGACCTCCTGGTTCATAGGTTGACACTCAACTATTGAACATGCTGGCCAGGTTTATTTACTTACTGTTTAAAATTCAAACTATATAGTTTGAATTTGAAATTTCACATACTACTACTGTAAGGCTTATTATAAAACTCAGAGGACACTATTTTTAAAATCACCTGAGCAGTTATTATATGATTTATCTCCTTACATCCTGATAACAGGTTTATATTATAATTTCTTGATTTTGCCACTTTAGATATTTGCCTTTGGTTTCCAATGTGGAAGATGAAGAATTAGGTCTCTTACTTACCACAGCATTAAACACTTCTCTCCCTGATTCTGTTATATTAATAGCTAGTGTTTTAAATTTTCCCCTGTGATATATTCTTTATGGCTGAGCTCTTATACCATTTTCTCTTCTTTTCAATTTTGGTGGGTGTTTTTGGAGATTAAAAAAAAAAGTGTCTTATGTTTTTATTTGTCACAAATGCATCCACAAAGTCTCTTTCAGGTAGCAAAATTCTGCTTATTATTGTCAAGTTCATGGAGTAATCTGCTGGTTAAATCCCCTGGTGAGGTCCTCCTGGAGCCCTCTCTCTCCCTGTCCAACCCTAATGCTTTCCGTACAGGTGGCACTTCAGTGTCCTTGGATCTTGTCTCTAGCAACGTCCTGGAATTGCTTCTCTTCTCCCCTCTGCTGGATCTCATGCTCCTGGGTCTTTTTCCCTGGCTCGCTCCCTCACTTTGATGGAGGATGGCTTCCAAAAGTTTTCCAAGTAAGGCTGTCTGGTAAGCAATATTTTGGGATCTTAATGACTAAAAATACCTTTATCTCCTCATACACTTGACTGATAGTTTAGGGTTATGGGATTCTGAGAACCATATTTTCTCCAGGGTTTGAAGATATTTTACTGTCTTGTCGAGTGTTGAATGTTGTTTTTAAGCCCGATGTCATTCTAATTCTTATCCTTTTTAGGTAATTTTTTTATTCTTCTATTGCAGCTGACTGGACTAATATTCTTAGGAGAATTATCTGTCGGTCCTCACATAAGTTCTAGGAAACAGGTACTGTCATTGCCACCTTCTTAAAGGTGAGAAAATGAGACATGGAGATGTTGGACATGTTGCTAAGATTCCCAACAAGTAGGTGAGAGGGGTGAGACTTAAACCTGGTCCAGTTCCGACTTCAGCACCTATGTTTGCCCTAAAGACTCTCCATGAGGTTCAGATTTAGCACCACCCTCACATGGGTTCAAATCTACTGCTGGGGCAGTTCTGATAGCCCAGGCAATGCCTGGTTCATCTCATTCCTCTTTCCCAACCACTTTGCTGTCTCAGTATTCACAGTGAATGAGAGTATGGGGACCATGATATTCTTGGACAATGACTTCATTCAGAATCTGCATTTTTCATCAATTAGCAGTCTCTGCTTTCAAACATCGGATATTTGAAAATGCAGCTGTATTACATTATTTCCCCCAAGTTACATCTGGGGTCCATATTTTGCCACCTTCTATAGGGAACCTTATTTACCTTTCAGTGAGCTGTTGCCTTTTCCTTGGCTATAGATCATGCTTTTTCTTCATTTGTCACATGTTCAAACGACCTTTTCAAAATGAATTTTTTTAAAAAAGTTCTATTTGCTTTTCTCTTGTGAAATAACCTTTGCTAAGGTATGTATCTTGCATTTACATCTTGATTAAGAAGTATTCATATGTAAGTACATATAGAAGGAAAGAATGTCTATGTCAGGACGTGCAAAAAGCAGAAAACATGAAGTCATTGGGTTCTCCTTTTAGTCCTGGATCTACCAGCTATTTGTTGTTGACCTTGGGTAATTCATCCAATTCTCTGAGTCTTAGATTTTTGGTCTCAACAGTGGGTTAATTATCCCTATCCTCCCTGTTGTTATGAATGTCACAAGGACAAATAAAATTATGTGGGAAACTACTCTGTAATTCTCCATGTCAAACTGTCATTCAATTATAATTATCAAATTTTTTATCACAACCACTACACAATTTAGTACTTAGTAAATATCTTTTCTTCAAGTCAACTTACTATTTTTTAAACTTAAATAAATTTATGAAAAAAAAGAAAATTAGTGGGAAAGAAATAGAGATGTGGAAAATGTAGGAGGGATAGTGGCCCATAGATAGAGAAAGAGTTATTCTAAGTATATAAGACAGGAGTGAGTCTCTGGCTTGGGGACCAGTTTTCCAGTGCACTGGATCAAAAGATAGGAAGGTGCAATGAGTAAGAGAGAGGAAGACCTGAGGCAGTGGGTTGATCAATTGACAGAAAAGAAATCTAACATGAAAGGGAGGACTGCAGTGGGAAGGGATAGAGACTTAGAGGTGGTGTTCTGTTCTTATGACTGAGTGGCAGATGAAGCACTATTGATAGGAAGAGGCTGTAACTGAGCAAGAAGAGCTAGGGGTTTAGGAAAAGGGTACTTTTAAGGAAGTCATATAAGGGTCAGTGTTGAGGGAGTGCGGGGGAGGGGGAAGCTTGAGAAGACATAAGGCTGATTTGGAAATGAAGGTGTTTGAGGGAATTAAGGAAAGGGATCCAATGAAAGGTAGATTCTGAGATACTGAGAAGGACCTGAGGAATGGGAGTTAGCATGGTGATGGTAGAGTAAGGTAAGTCAGGAAACCTGTTTAGAAGTGGACAGGTTAGTGAGGAGAACTGGTGATGGAATATGTGTCCTCATCATTTTAAGTTTTATAGTTATGTGTTCCCCTTCCCCCTCCCCGCTGGGACTGGACTCTGGGAGCATGGATGCCCATGAGCAAATTCTGAACAGTCAATGTATCACACTTGTCCTACTTTAGACTGTTTCGTGTATTGTAGACTACCATATGTATATGTATCTTACTTGGAAACACTGCTTTAAAACATTCCACAAATGCATAGAGTTAGTCATAACTTGTTATTTAAACACACTTTGGTCTTCCCATTTCTCCTCCATTCTTCCCTGGAAAGTCCATCCTGGGGTTGAAGAACTCAAAATGACCCCAAGGGCACAGTTGGCTCTGTATTTATATAGTGGTTGGGGATCAGGTGGAGGAGGACTGGTCTTGGTAAAACTATAAACTTGTTGAAGTTCAAACTCAGAACGCCTCTTAACATCTGGTAAATGTAAACCCTCCCCCCTCTTGATTTTCATTTGGGCCTTTCTCAAAAAATGAAAAGCCCTTGTTCCCACCACGTTGTCTTAGATGGGAGAAGGTTTGAAAGAAATGCAGTGGAAACAGTGACATCATCAACTATTTCAAGACTTGTCCTAAAATGGGAAATCTGGGAGATAGCTCGGGGCTCCATCTTGCTGGATTCCTACACTGGAAAGCTGAGGACAAAAGAGGGTTAAGTGTCCTAAACATTATCTTGGGATTGGGGTTTCATGGCTGGGAGGCCCAAGCCTGCAGTTCTGCATAAGCTCAGGCAGATAGCAGCAGCTCTAAGCCTGACCTGCACATCGTTAGCCCGAGCAGGGTCATTTAAGAGGACATTGGTCATGGCTGATTTTGAGCAGTTGAATCAACAGGGGGAAACAATGAGAAAATGATTTAAGAATAAAACCCCCACGTACACTTCTGCAACCAACCCTCCCGTTTGCCCTCCTTCCCTCCCTTCCATTTTTCTCCCAAGGCTAGGATTTAAATTTAAATTTGGTTCCATTGTAGAATCCTATAAATGTCTGCTTATTTTATACAAAACCCGCCCCTGTGTTTCTGAGGATTCAGGATTGGTGCTTGGCTGTGGTGGTAAGAGGGGAGGTCGGAAGTCACCTAATTCTGTTCCCTCACTTTGAAATGAGAAACTTAGGGGCCAGAGAGGTAAAATGAGGTGTCCAAGGTCACCCAAATGCTAAGTAGCAGGTTCAGAGCTGGGTTGCGATTCCCTGCCTCTAACTGTTATAAATCCTCTTGGACAGGCTTTGTGGCAAGCTACCAGGGAAGCTTATTGGAAAGCATTTAAGAGCGTTAGGCCGTCTGCAGATGTGATTTTAAAGGTTATTTATTTGTTTTACTGCAGATCATGACTTCCCTTCCATCCATCTTCTTGTTCCAGGGCCAAACACTCCCCTTTGATGTTCTTTGTGGCATTCTCATTGCCTTTGGCCTGAATCAGAAGCAGGGCTTGACCCAAAGCTACTGGTGCCTTTGTTCACTCTCAGAAGACTGCCCCTCACCCCAGGAGGCTCTGAAAAATCTCCTGTATTAGAGTTACTTCCTACACAAGAGGTGTCCTGCTGTGTCTGTGTCACAGAATCTCTGAGCTGGGGGAGGCCTCTAAGGTCATTAGTCCAACCCCCGACCCAGTTTAGACATGTCTTCCAAAAATTTCCTGGCATATGGTCACACAGTCTTACGGCTGGGAGTTACCTTGGAAACAAAAAACATCTCAGTGTCTTTTTGTAGGTAAAGAAGTTGAGATTCACAGAGGTAAAGCGATTCATCCCCATGCAGGTGGAAGAGCTAAAACTGCAACTCTGGTTTCTGCATCTGGTTCTGTAGCTGCATCTGCTGTATCATCTTACCCCTGGTTAAATGCTTCCACGAATTCTCCAGGAATCATCCAAATGTTTATTTGCTAACCATCATTAATTCACTAAGCTCTGTATTTTAACCCAGTACTGATAATTATAGGCAGATTGACAGTGCAGCAGGAGGAAATATCCATTCATTGAAGGCTTTATTTCCCAAGACAATCAATCTTTTGGAGGTTGTATTAGTTATCATAAAACAGGCTAAAGACAACACAAATGTATTATCTACAATTCTGGAGATCAGAAGTCTGAAATGAGTGTCACTGGGCTAAAATCAAGGTGATGGAGAGCTGTGCTCCTTCTGGAGGCTCTAGGACAGAACTTGTTTCTTTGTCCTTTCTAGCTTTTAGAAGCTGCCTACAATCATCAGCTCATAGTGTGATGAATCCCTCAACCTTTAAAGTGCAGCATTCTTTAACTCTGCGTCCCTCATATCTGACTCCCTCTATTGCCTCGCTCTTTCCCTTATAAAGCTATTGTGATTACATTCAGCCCACCTGGATAAACCAGGATAGCCTACCATTTTATGATCCATAATTTAATCATATCTGCAAACTCCATTTTGCTACATAAGGTAACTTAGTCACAGGTTCTTAGGATTGAGATATAACCATTTTTGCAGGTAATTATTGTGTCCATCACAGACATAATGGACAAAACAGTCTTTGCTTTTATTTCTATAATGTGTTTTCTTCCCCATCTCTTCTGGCTATTTTCTATTTGTCTTTGGTCTTAACAGTTTGAATATTATATGTATAGTTTGTGTGTGTGTGTGTGTGTGTGTGTGTGTGTGTGTGTGTGTGTGGTGTTGTATTGTTATATTTATCTTGTTTCACATTCTCTAAGATTCTTGGATCTGTGGTTTGGTGTCTTTCACTCATTTTTGGAAATTCTCATCCATGATCACTTCAAATACACCTTCTGCCTCTTTTTCGTCTGAGATTCTGATGGCACGTATGTTAGGCTCTTGATATTGCACTATACCTTTTGGATAACCTATTTCCCCTAATTTTTTTCTCTGTCCATTTCAGATTGTAGAATTTATATTTATTTACTTTCAAGCTCTTTAATTCTTCAGCTGCATCAAGTCTATTGATGAGCTCAGCAAAGGCATCCTTTATTTCTACAGTGTTTTTCATCACTAGCATTTCTATTTGGTTCTTTCTTAAAATTTCCATCTCCCTAATGAAATTACACATTTGGTCATACACTTTATGCATCTTTTACTCTAGAGTCTTTACCATCTTAATTAGTAGTTATTTCAAATTCTCTGACTGACACTTTTGAACATTTGTCTCATTTCTGAGTCTGGCTCCATTGATTGCTTTGATTTTTGACATGTGTTATTTTATCTTATTTCTTTGTATGCTACATAATATTTTTTATATGACAAGAGAGACAGGTATATAATTTTTATGCCTGGAAATAAGTATGCCTTTTCTTTTTCTAGGCTTTTCAGGGAGGAAGTGTGCTGATTTGAGTCAATTGAGATAGGAATTGAGCTCAGTTGGGCATTTATTGTTGCTATATTTACCCTCCTTGCACCACAGGGTTCAAATCTAGTGTTGCCTTGTGTTCAGGGTGGACACTGGTTTGTAAGATAGTTTTCTCAAGATCTACTCCAACTTTCATCTTCAGTTCTTGTCTTTTCTCTGACTCTTTGAGACGCTCTCTTTAGAGTCTCTTGCTCTCTCTTAGCAGTATACTGCCTCTGGTTAGTGAGGAGGGCAGAGTCTTTGCTGTTCTGATTGAGTCTCAGTCAGAGATAAATATTGTGTTTCCAAGTCTTGGATATAAGACTTCTCCATAATCCTGCTCTTCCCTTTTCTGTAAGAGGCATATTGGTCTGGGTCCAGAATGTATTATGGTACTTCTTCCAGATGGAAGTTCTTTTCCTGTTTCCGTTCTCAGCTGCAGTGAGCCTCCACAATGTCCCAAGGCCTACAGTTTGTTGTCCTATCCCTATATGCTCAGTGTTTTTATTCTGTAGGAGAGAAGTAGAGTAGAAGGATTCAGGTAGGGCTTCACCCCTTTCCCACAGTGGTTGCTAGCCTGCTATATGAGGCCTTTGCGATGAGGGAGACTTTCTTGAGATTCTCACATTCCCTCCAATCATTCTTGTGATCACCTGATGAGGGCTGTTACCTTCTGAGGAAAACCAGTGACTGGGTGGAAATTCCTACATGTCTGCAGTGCCAGAGATTTTATTTTCTCACATTAGTTGTTTTCAATATTTACTTTCCCATTAGTTTGTGAAAGCACTCATCTCATCACATCCTCATAGGCATTATGTATTTGCATTTAAAAAAATAAAACTCTGCTAATTTAATAGGTACAAAAAATGGCATGACATGAATTTTTAAAAGTTTGCATTAATTGGATATGCATAGGTCTGACAACTTAAAATATTTCTCTGAACTCATATTTTGTTTCCTCCTTTGTGAATTCTCCTTTGCCCATTTATAGAATGGAGTGTCAGAATATTAGATTCCTCTTTGAAGTTTGAGGTTATGGTATCATATTTATTGGCTCTAAATATTGTGAAAACTGACTTTTCAAACCTAGAGGAGGAGTGTTCAAATCTGACTGCTGGAAACTGCCTTTGGAGCTTTTAAAAAATAATACATTTTTTGAGCCGACCGAGAGAAATTTTGATTTAGTCACTCCAGGGCCAGGCTCAGAAATCTGCGTAAAAAACCCAGGGATTCCGATACATCTGCCCAGTTTGGGAACTGCTTCTCCTATTTTCATGCTCCTGTCACCCTCCTTGGCTGTCATACTGTGCCATCAGGTCCTGCTCTCTGCCTGGGAGTGAGCTGGGTGCAGATGGCATTCCCGAGGATGAGCCCGGAGAACACAGAACACTGGCTTTTCACGGGGCTTGGGTTTAAATACCGATTTTGGTGCTTGTTAAGCTGTGATGGTCACCCTTGGCTGATTTTCATTTTCTTGGTTTTGAAATGGGAGAATAATATTATTGATGATGATGATTTACTACTAAATCAAGGTTACCAGTTAAGAGACTTTTATAATGATGCTGGGGTGATATATCGATAATAAGAGTTTGAAAGAAAAAGACATTAAAAAAAAGAATATTATGATATTTAAGAGACACCGGGATAGAAGAATTGAAAGGTTAAGCTTTAATCACATATTCTTACTGAATGCTAATGGTACAATTACTATGAGAAACATTTGCATTGGACGATCTCATTTGAGCTTCACACTGACTTGGAAATGGGAGCACTGGCCATTTTACAAATGACAAAACTGAAATTCAAAAGGTTAAGTGATTTGCCTGGCCTGACCTAACTGGGGGAATGGAGTTATAAGATGAGGAAGAGTCTAGGAATCATAGGTTTGGGGAGGAAAACCAGGAGCTCCGTTTCAGACATGGTAAGTTTGAGATAAATGCCAAGTGGAGATATTCAAGAAGACACTTGCATTTATAACTGTAGAGCGTGGGGGACAGGCCTGGACTAAAATACAAGCTTGGAAGTTATCAGTGCAGAGGTCAATGCAATGAGAGAGAATGCGCTCTAAGCATGTGGTGAGTACGGATGGAAAGGAGAAGGGGTCCTAGTGTGAGCTCTGGACCTGGTGGTAAGAGGCCAGGAACTGGCAAAAGAGACAGAAAAGAAGTGGTGAGTAAGGAAGAAAAAAAACAGGAGAGGGTGGCATTTGAAGTGCAAGAGAGAAAAAGAATATCTACTTAAGTTTTAGTCAAATGAATAAATGACACATCTAGGCGGCATTAAAATCCAGATCTCTGTGATCCAAAAGCTTATACATTGTCGTCCAATATACCAGGGGGTCAACAGACTTTTAAAGGAACAGACAGAAAATGTTTAAGACTCTGTGGATCAACAGGCACAATCTAGGCTATGACGTAGGTGCTTATATGACTAGTAGAGGCTGGGTGCATGAAATCTATGCAAGGGTCTCAGCCCTCACAGTCACAGTGGCTTCCTGAACCCTCAAAGCCCCTGCTCCATCTGGAAGGTCGTCAGGAAGGACGTCTGGAAGGTCATCCAGTCTAACAAGCATATTGTGCTTTTATTATTATAGATTTAAAGGTAGCCATGAGGGGATAGGTAGGCTGGGTGAAAGCATTAAGCAAAAAACAACACACACACACACACACACACACACACACACACAACAAAACAAACAAACAAAAAAAACCCAAAACCAAAAAACTCCTAGGCAGACCACAGTATGGTGAGTACCAGAGAGAAAGCAGGGTGAGGAGGGGTAGGAGAGGTTAAAAGGCAAAGGGGGAGAAATGGTAATGGAAGGAGACTTAATTTGGGTTAGTGAAAACACAACACAATATACAGATGATGTGTTAGTGTTATAGAATTTACCCTCTGAAACGCTGGCCCCCTCGCCACCATTGCTGACCTCTGCACTACACTGTATTATTTCCCTTCATTCTAGAAGTTTCCACTACCCAGGTGATAATTCTCAGGCACCATCATCTTACCCAGCTATCTCAGTCCCACATCACATTCTACAGCAATCGGTTTCAGCAGTAGCATCATTTGACTCTTTTCTTTATAGGAAGGTGGCCTGCGTCTCCTCCAGCAATTTTATTCTTCCCAAGACACTATTTCCTGTTCCATTGTGCTTGGCTACATTGCTGGTGAAGAAGTGGAGCGAGAAATCAAGCACAGCATTTGCCCGGGTGTGTTTGTCATAGGGCCTGGCTTCTAACGTAGGTTTCTGGCCTGAGTGCGTCAAGGGAAAAAAAGGGTATTTCCCTCTCTTGTTTTTTTTTTTTTCCTTCTCTGTCAAAAGAGAATCTATCTGCCGGAACCTCCAGGAAAGCACATCTTTTCCCTGGGGACCCAGCAAGGGGGATCATTCTGATGCATTCCTCCAGCACACGAACTCTGCCCACAGAAGCGCTGTTTTTAGAAAGATAAAGTTCAAACTTGGTAACATGGACTTCTATTTTTTCTGAGCTTGCTTTCTACCAAAAAAAATCAGTGCAATGACCTACATTTATTTCTTGTGTTCACTCTCCTCTTCTGTTCTGCCTTCTAGTGACTCTCTCTCTCTCTCTCTCTCTCTCTCTCTCTCTCTCTCTCTCTCTCTCTCTCTCTCTCTCCCTCCCTCCCTCCCTCCCTCCCTCTCTCTCTCTCTCTCTCTCTCTCTCTCTCTCTCTCTCTCTTCCTCTTTCTCTCTCTCCCTCCCTCCATCCCTCCCTCAAACTCAGAATCTTGGAATCTGTTCCCAGATAAGGCTTCCTGGAACCCAGACCCTCTGTGTTCCTCAGTGATCCTCTCCTCTAAGCACTCTGCAAGGACATATTGACTCCTTGAGGGGAAGAACGTAGCACATTTCTCATTCCCCTCTCAGGACACGTGTGTTTGCAGACCTTTCCAATCAATCACGAGGTGATTGCTACTAGAAATTCTTCAAAGGACAACCCGCCTTTTAGGAATTGCTCTTGTTTCGAAAAACAGTTGAATGCTCATAAGCACCTTTGTCCAGTGGCCTCTGAATACAGAGGGCGATCAAGGGCATTAAACTCCCGGGTTCAGGCAACGGGCCAGCCCCATGCATGTAGGTCTTGAGTTTTCTGAGGCTTATTGTAGCTGTCCTTGCCTAAGGGATGCTCTTCCCCTCTCCCCTCTCCTGCTTTGGCCTGTGGACATTGCAGGTCAAGGGTGATGATTGATGCACAAAGCTTCCTCAATGATCAGTCACTACTGTCTTTCAGAAAACCCATCTTTTCTTTCTCCTAGGTTCTTGGATGTTTCTTTTGTCCAGACTCCCTGTGTCCAATTCAGCTGAGATCTGCTATCTATTTGAAGCCTTTATGACTTCAGTAAGATGCTTTGCAAACTACGATGTCTGTAGATTTGTAACCAACCCCCGCCCCCTTGGGAACCCAGAACAGTGGCTGGCACAAGCTAAATAATCTGTTGCACTAAGTAGGTGGCTTATTAATGTTGTCTGGTTGGTAGGTTGGAAAAAAGCAAGAAAGAGGTGGGAAGGCCAATTTAAAGGCCTAAGTTATAGACTGTGTACTCCTTTCAGACAGCAGATACATGATTGTTGACTGGAGTGGAGCTTAGCTTGGTGTGACAGCTGCAGAAGTGAAGCCGAAAGAGAGGTCTCTGAGAAATAGGATGGAGAAATGTCAGACAAGAGCTGGCCTGAATGGAAGATGACCACAGAAGGAGCCAAAGTGAACTCCAGGTTATTGATCTGGAGACTGGCAAGTAAACAGATTGTTAAAGAGAGAGCCATCCGAGAGAGGAAAGATATGGCTCTAAACTTGCTTCCCTCTCTTCTGTGAGGCCGAGAAAGCTAATTAACACTCTTGGCCTCCACTGTCCCGTCTGAGAAATAGGTACAACAACACTCTGAATGGAGATGTGAGAATTACTATTATTGTTGTTCTTTGGCACGATAACAGCTGCCTTTGGAGCACATATAAGTCAAGGGCTGATGAATGTAGAAATTTCTTGCAAATAGGCAGACTCAGAGGGAAGGGGTTTTGGTGCAAAGGGAGAAGAGCTATTCCTAGGAACCCTGCATTCACCAAGTGTGTAACAAGCCTTGTCCCAGAGGGACCTGAGGGCTGGTTACACGTACAAAGGAGCACTGTCCTCTCCGAATCTGCTTGTAATCTTCGCACGGGCTCATCTGTCACTCGAAAGGGTTAACAGGAAACTAGATGTCATCCTGTCAGCCCTCCTGATCTCTTCCAGCTGGAAGTAATCTCGCTCAGCCCCGAGCACCCACAGTCCTCCATTTGTGCTTGTCTCCCAGCACAACCCCTCCCGCCTCAGGTCCTGGATATTCCTGCAAATGGCTTATTGCCTCCATAGAAGGTAAGCAACTTGGAGGCAGGTGCCATGGCTTTGTAACTTGTAGATTACTCAGAGTTCTGCCAACACCTCTTGTAGTACCAGAGGTTTGTTAATTGCTTGTTGAGTAGATAGGTGGGTGGATAGACTGATGGAGGAATGGATGAAGCTCAGTCTTACTCAGTACTTAATTCTGAAGCCCTTGGACAGAGTCTGGCATATAGAAGACAATCAACACACACTTGCTCATGGAACAGACAGAACGATACCCCAAGGAGGGTTCCTGATTCATGTAGAATCCAGACCTAGGATACACAAACATGTGAAATACGACACAAAAAAAGCTGACCTCTTCAAGATAATTATCTTAGAGAAAGAAGACATGTTTCTTGATCTCAAAGAGCTCACAATCTCATGGAGAGCCAGACACGGTAACCTCCAATTACAGTCAGGGGCAGATTTAGGAAGTGTAGGATTTAGGACCCCTCATATGCATAGACCCCTTCTTGGTCCCGGTAATAAGATCACATGGGCCATATGTTTTTGTAAAACTTGCAACAGGAAGGTACTTCACCCTCCCCCCTTCCACCTGGCTCAGGTATGGCTCCTCCAGCCAGCCTTCGGTTCTGGGCTCCCTGCTCTGTGTTCCCATCCCATGCTGCACGACTTCTAGTTTCCATGTAGACAAGGCCTGGCCTTCTTTCAGGACATTCCCACTGCCCAGAACACCCATCCTCCTGGGTCCTCTTCACAAGCCCATTCTTACCCATCCCATCTTTTTTTCAATGTCATTTCCTCAGAAAAGTTTTTCTAGAATTTCCAGCCTGTACTATAACCCCCCAACCTATGGCCTCACCCAGTAGGCTGACAGCTTCGCAAGGACAAAAAAGACAGCTGTCCTCTTGACCAAATTAGTCCTCGGATTTGATCAGTATCTGGTGAAGGAATAGAGTTGCCTTTACCCTTTTACTTAAAATAATCGAACTGGGGATGGGCCCGTTTTCTAAGACGAAAACCAACCTCTCCACCAGTTGGAGGGACATTTTCTCTGAAATTAGGATTTTGCCCTTTTCAGGACAAATGAGAAACACCAACGAAGAGGGAGTATTTCTAGGTGAAAGTGAAAGGACCGTTCTGTCTAATCAAGAGAAAGCCACTTGTCCCCAATTCCCCGAGAAGGACAGCAGGGCCCGGGATCCTTGTTGAGAGCCAGCTTCCTCCTCATCACGGCCCTGGACACATGCCACTCTCCAACAGCCAAAATTAGGCTAAAAGACTGGGGTTGGCTTATGCTCATGGCCCCAGATTGAAGAGTTTTGTTCCAAAAATAATCCGCTTCCAAAGGCCTATGAGGGCTTATTTACTTATGAAAATGAGAAGCAGCGCCTTCCCAGATAAGCACGCCACACAGCAGCCTCTGAAATATGTCGACAAGGCTCCTTGACCCAGAAGAGTCACAGCCGAGATGCCTGTGTTTAAGGCAGCATTTCTTTTCTTCTTCTTTTTTTTAATATATATTTTATTGATTTTTTACAGAGAGGAAGAGAGAGGGATAGAGAGTTAGAAACATCAATCAGCTGCCTCTTGCACACCCCTTAGTGGGGATGTGCCCACAACCAAGGTACATGCCCTTGACAGGAATCGAACCTGGGACCCTTCAGTCTCCAGGCCAACGCTCTATCCACTGAGCCAAACCGGTTTGGCTAAGGCAGCATTTCTTTTCTGCTGGTTTAAACCAGGCTCCTCTTAGAAATCACCTTCTGGCTGCCCCAGAAATGCTGCTCCACGGATTGTATAAAATGGGCCCCCTGTGACCTCCTAGGGGAACCCCACTGCTCACACTGGGGGGTGGGGAGGACCCATCCCGCCCTTCCCACTCCCTGGCTTATTCTGCTCTGAGAACCAAAACGTCTTCCTGAGAAGAAAGGAGTGGGATACACATAGAACGCATTCCCAAGTCCACGGGTGTCTTTCCAAAGCAGAGCATGGAGGAAACTTGGTGAAGAGATTTAAAGGAAATACTTTTTCCCCAACCCTCACTCCATACCCCTTCCTGCCCAAGTTCACGTTTGCTGAGGCCTCTTTCAGTCAGCCCGGCTTCCTGGGCTGTTTTCAGAGACAAAGACGGGGGGCTTACACATGCTTCTCTGCTGGGTTTTTAAGACAAGGAAGAAGGGGCCTGTTCTCAAAGCCAGTGTAGCAGGTGACGGAGAAAGAGGGGCAGAAAGAAATGAAACCCCAGAACATTCTGGTCCTCAGGATCCCGCTATCTGCCCGTCTGATCAGAACGTGACTCCTGATTGATTTTGAGGAAAGTTCCAATACCTCAGGCTATTTGCATCCTTCCCTTTTCTCACACAGTTCGCTCAAGTGTGTCCGGTCATATGGCTTCTGGTTTACACCGGCTCCTGGTTCCTCTTTCTCAGGTGGGGTCTGCGTGAACTCTGGGGTGACACATGCCTGGTGAGTGGCCCAGGTGTTAGTCTCAGGGACGGGGGGCAATCAAAGAGAAAGGCCTGGCCTTTCCTGCATCCTAAACACACATCTAAATCTATTTCCAAAGCAGCACAGGGCAAGTCAGAAGGTGTGGGTCCAGGATCTGAGGCACGTGACCTCAGCTTGCCAGAACTCAGTTTTCCTGCCTGTGAAATGGGATAAGCACATTTCCCTTGTTATTTTACAGGGTGACCCGGAGATCAAAGGAGAGGATGGGTGTGCAAGTTTGGAAAAGTCTACATCTCTGCAACGCAAGCTGCTGGAATGAAGCTGTCACAGTGAGTGCTGTGAAACAGGCCCATCTCTTCCCACTAGAATTATGGGAAATGCTGTCAAAACCCTTGGCATCATCTCCACAGACTGGGGTAGGCGCCGCTATGGGACATCTTCTTTTTAACCTCTTCCGATGATGTCACTGGGCAGACAGGTTTGGGAAGTGCCAATAAATAAAAGCGTTGTACATGTTGAGAGAAAGGACAATTTGTGGATTAGGATGGGGAGAAAGGAAAAGCCTTGGAGGAAAACACATAAATTTGAGTGGCAGGATGGACCTATTCCAAGGGGAAATGGAGTGCAGAAAAGTGAGGGGAGGAATTGGTAAGCCACCTCATCATGTGGTTGTGGAGTGCAGGGACCTGGGAGGCCAGCACCTTCTCCCGGAAGCTGGAGGGCTCCCAGTGTCTCTCCAGGGTGATGGCTTAATCCCTTGCACATTATGTCCCTGTCTTGCCACACTGTTTTCTAAATGTCTGGGGTGTGTGTGTCTCTCTCCCCACCACGGGACCAGGAGTTCTTTGAGGACACAGTTCGTTCCTATTGTCTGAGTAATCAGTGCTTAGCTGGGTAATTGGAACAGAGGAAGAGCTTAATGCATGATAATTGATACCATGACAGGAATTAGGCACCTGGTAGGGACTTATTTTAGCTTTGACTCTGCCACTAATTTAAGGGCATGCTTATTACCTCTTTGGGTTTCAAAGGTCCTCCTGAGGTAAGAGTTGATGGCTCTAGGAATTCAAGTAGTTGAGTAGTGTTGTGTCTAAAACGAGGCTGAGGTTCAGTGAGGTACCAGGTCAAATAATTAGAACACTTCAATTCAGGTCAGTGCTTCTCAAATTTCAATGTGCATACTAAGTTACCTGGGGACCCTGCTCAAATTAGTTACCTAATTCACTAGGACTGGGGGTGGGGCCCAAGGTACTGCATTTCTACAAAGCTCCCCAGTGATGTCAATGAGGCCAGCCAGTGGACCACACTGGTCAGTACTTCCAGGTGATGCCCCATGCTGCTGGCCCATGGACCACACTTGGAATAGCAGGTCATTAGGCTACATCTGTATAATGTCAAAATGACCTGCTGAACACTTTTACTTCACCCCCTGAAGTAATGGGTTTAAGAAAAAAATGTTGGCAGGGGTAGTGTGTTGGCTAGAAAATAGGATTTAGGTCAACCACACGTGGGTTCTATGCTGTCTCCACCACTTCCTAACCATGTGCTGTAAGGCAAGTGACTTCATAACTCTTCATCTCAGTGTCCGACTCCATAAAATGGGATGATAAAATTTAGCCCCAGAAGGAAGACTCTAGTAGGTAGGATATGAGAATTCAACATGATGGTGATGGGAGTGATGCGACTGTATGTGGGAGATGCTACGCATATGCTAATTCTCTTCAGACTGACTCAGCAGCACAGGAAGTCCAGAAGTTTCAGAAATTGTAGATTTCTTTTTTCTCTTCTCGGTTGAGAAAGGAAAGTTCAGCTTCATAGGAAATGCAATCCTTTTCACTTCCTTTCTTTAGGGGCATAAGACCCCCCAGGTGTGTCTTAGCTCAGATCCGTGGGAGGAGAGGAGAGGAGAAATGAAAAGCTCTCAGAGGGAGCTGACTCACACACCTCCTCGGGGAAAAGCCAGCCAGGCTGCGGGGCTTTGAAGGGAAGAAGATGCAGCCAGCTCGGGGGAAACCCGAAGTGAATGAGAAAGAAAAGAGAAAGACACAGGCTCCCCCTGCTACTTAGCACCTCACAACACAAACCTTCCCCCTTCAACTCTATGTTCTCAATACGGAGCCCTGAGTCCTGCTGGACTTAACTTTAGACACATGTTATTTATATGATTGGGGTGAAAGCTCAGGATAACTTTATATTGTGGCCTCTTGGGAGATCCGATGTGAACACAGGCATTACTACTGGATGGATCTTTACCGGTCCCTTGTAGGAGAACCCCTATAATCATTTCTCAGACTCCCAAGTAACAATCTCCAAAGGTACGGGGCAGGGGTGATTTTTAGTGATCCTTTTCCATTGAGTTCATGTAATCAGCATCTCCAATTTTCCACTGTCTTTCTTGTACTGTCTTCTGGTTTCCCATTAGATTGAAGCTGACCCTGGACTGTTCAAATGATAGATGTGGGGACCTTGAGCAACAGCTCCCTGCTCAGGTGGATGCCTGCTCCACAGTTAGCACTTTCACACTCTGCATGTTCTAATCTTTGCCAGAAGTGAGGAAAACTATCTGATAGGGATATACTCCTGTGACCATCTGCTGGATTTATGACTCTCTGAAGAAATTTGAATTTCAAAAGAGGAGCTTCCTAAAGTCAAACGAGTCTTTAATTTTGTGGGTTACGACAATGATTGCTCATTATACATATTTGGGTAGTTGGGAAAAAAAATACAAATTTACAAGCCTAATAGTTTTGCATCCTGGAAATCTACATTGAGTCTGAATACCTCTAGTAGAGAAAGCTTTCTGGGTGATTCTCATATTCTCAAACTCCAGGTTACTGGTGAATCGTTATGGGATACATTTTTCCTTTGTATAGTCTAGGCTTAAACATCCACTCAGTTATCCTGTGCAATAAAACACCCCCAAATTTAATGAATTGAACAAAAACAATTTACTATTTCTCAAGATTCTATAGATTGCCTGGGCTCAGCTAAGTGGTTCTTCTGCTCTAGACAATATCAGCCAAGACACTTATTTGGATGTATTCTGCTGTTGTCTGGGTTGGAAGATCTGAGAAGTCTTCACTCAGGTACAGAGCCTTACTCTCATCCATGTGGCCTCTGGATGCAGACAGTTTGGGTTTTCTCAAAG
The DNA here is from genome assembly GCF_964339955.1 of Pipistrellus hanaki. NCBI lineage: Eukaryota > Metazoa > Chordata > Mammalia > Chiroptera > Vespertilionidae > Pipistrellus > Pipistrellus hanaki. Next base: position 44,629,269 of record NC_140519.1, on the reverse strand, counting down.
CACGGTGGTCTTAGGATAATCAGATTCCTTATGTGGTGACTGGCTTCAAGAATGAAAGCAGAAGCTAGGTTCTTTAAAGCTAGGTTTGGAACAGCTTCCATTGCATGCCACCCAGGTTTAAGGAGATAGGGCAGAGATGGCACATTCTGACATGCACATATAGGGAGGGAAGCAGTAGATGGTGTCATCTTTGGAGACTATTTACCACAATATCTTCTCATAGTTTGCTAGAGAACAGGAATCTGAGACACCACACTGGAGATGGTCAGTCTTTATGCCAAACAAAAAAGTGTCCATTTGGACCAGATGGCATTTGAGGCCACCAATGGCTGTCTTATAGGGATTAGAGAATGTATGGGATTCCCTCCTCTCTAATAATCCTGGGAAAGTAGCTCATTGACCAACTGTAACTGAAGAAACTCAGTCAGATACTCCACATTCACTCTTTGCTCCCCTAAAGTCCAAGGGAGTTTGTGGGAGGGGAGTACAATCAACTGAAAAGACTGTGGCTTTGAGTCGAAAAGAAAGGGTTTCAACATACAGGTCTTCCAGGTGAGAATTTTGGTAGGTTCATTTCCTGAGCCTCAGTTTTAACTTCAGAAAACCACGCAAGATATCTTCTCCCAGGCATTTGTGTGGGTGTGTGGGTGTGTGTGTGTGTGTGTGTGTGTGTGTGTGTGTAAGCTCAAGGTGATGATATATGCAGGTTCTGACTAGATTCTTGAACAAATGTTGTACCTATTGTACTAAGCAACATTTCTCTTTGTTAAAAGATCTAACTTTGTGGAGGTATTTAAAGTCACAGAGAAAACCCTTTGTCAAACACTTGCGGAAGAAGCAGAGGAGAGTCAAGAAGTTATGTGTGTGTTTAGTGAGCAAGGGCATACAATTGAAAACATAGAGGTGCGTTTGGTGGGTGAGTCACCCAAAGGAATTTCTGATATTGATAACCCTGTGCGTGGCATTCATTCCTTTTCCTAGCTGCTGGGAAGTTTAAGGAGGGACTCTGGAGAAAGCTTCCGTGCTCTGAGCCAGGTAGGCTGTAGAGGTAATATCTAAAGAAACCAGCGGAGAGAAGAAAGGTAGAATAGATTGCAAAAGATCAGCAAGACACACGGAATTTCACACCTACAGCATCTCTTGTGGCAGAGGGGAAATCCCCGAATCCATGGCTACCCCAGATACACCAGCATGCCCTTGACTGACTGGAATGAGACGATGGAGAACAATGACTGCCTTATTTCACAAAGCACCCTCTGATCCAGCATAGAACACCCTTTCCAAGCTTCTGTCTAGATGGCACTATTATACTCTTCTTCCAAACCCATGGCTCAGTAACTAACAGGAAAGCATTAGAATCTCAATTGCCTGGAATCTCAGGGATCTTAGAAATCAGGAGGCCTTTTTCTATTTTCAAGATTTTATTCTTCGGACTAAGTGGTAGATAATTTATGGGGCAGGAGGGAAGAGGACTAAAGTGGGGAAATGTGTACTGAATGTTGGCCGCTGTGTTGGGTATTTCACAGTGTTCCTCTCATGATATGTTTTTATATCAACTCTGCAATGTAGGCGTTTTTAGCCCTTTTTTTGGACAAATAAACTGAGGCCTAGACAGTGGGTCAATGGTGTAAAGATGAATCCAAATCCAAAGCCTTCCATCAGAGCCTTATTAGGTAGCAGTAAGCTCAGCAATCCAGGAAAACGTGTCATAAACCTCTTTGCATCCAAAATACATCCTAGAAATATAGGTAATAAAACGGCCTTGACAAAAATTTCAGAAAGATCTAGATAATTTGAATGGTTCAAGTAGATTTGATTTCATATGTGAAGAGAGCCTACAAGGATATTAATTATTTTTTATGATATCCAAGCATCATTTGTAGAATTCTTGCCTGTATCTGGTCACAATAAAAATATGTTTAAAGAAGTCTCCCAAATAGTTGCCATTTCTTATCTATAGTTGCCATTTCCTGGCTGCAATTCAGTAAACCTAGAAATCAAGGACCAAAAGTTCATATGCCCAACAAATATAAAAAAACAAAAACAGATGAAAACAAAACAAAGTTTAACCATTGGGAAAGTTTGAAACACTCTTAAATATAAGCCCAGGAGCAAAGGAAAAATAAAAATAGAGATTATATCTTATCCAAGAATCGGTGAAAAGATGACTCTCTTGTTATCAAAATCTTTTGGATATCATCTCACAACTAGAGGAAAGTGGATTGCCTAAATGCTCTCATCATTTTATTATTGAAATGAATGAATGAATCCAATTAAATGTCTAAAAAGAAAAACACATACAAAGTAAATTATGAGGATATGCACCTGGGGAATTGACAAATGCAAAAGGTGAAATTCATGATATTAAAAAACAATATATAGAAAAATATGGAGAAGCCAAAGCTAGTTCTTTGAAAAGACCAACGAATTGAATGAAATGTGGCAACTCTGCTAATGGGAAAGAGAGGGTTCATTTCACTTGCTTCAGGGCACAGAGTGGAAAACCTGTCATTATCACCATGTCTGTCTGCATCCAGAGCCCTACCTAATACATCATCCCCTATGGGAAGCATCAGGAAAGCCTGGGCAGTAATAATCTGACTCAAAGAGGGTAAAGAAAGGCTTTCCAGCATTTTCAAGATATAAGAAGTTCAAATGATTTCTTTTATTCCCATTGCCTCGCATGGTCACAAAGCAATTAGTTTTTGGTTACCATTGAGGATTCTTGTCTGAGCTATGACCGGTACCAATGACTATTCCCACTGTCAGAACATTCCTGTAACTTTCCTACCCATCTCAAATACATGAGAAAGATGAGGAAACTGCAACTAAGAAGCCAAATGACCAGTCCAAGAGGAGAAACCAGAAGGAGGCCTTATGGGCTTTCTTTTTACTTGGTTTATGCACCAGACACAGCTCCACATAGATTATAAGGGAGCTGGGTTTTCTGAACCCTATGTTGCCAATGACAATGCAAAGGCTCAGAGACATTCAGCAACCTGCCCAAAGCCACCCAGCCAGTAAGAAGTGGGATTTGAGCACAGGCTGCCTGACTCTGGAGCCCAAGCTTACAAACACTGCACTGACCCATTTCCTGACCCCTCCTGATTGGCTTTGGCTCTCTCTCCTCCACCTCCTGGCCGCCCATGATGGGCCTCACATCTCTTGGGGCCCCGGATCTGGGATAGGGCTCCTGAGCCACTGACTTAGTCAGGAGGTGTGCAGCTGTGTGAAAGGCAAACACGCATGCTCCCCTTCAGCTGAAGGCTCCCCTGTTATATAAATGGAATGCTACACAAATGTTTCCACCATGCGTTTCCTCGCAAAGGATGAATAAAAGAATGAGGCATTCTGCTTTCCTTTGTTCCGCAGTAGCACCTAAGGTAAGAATTTGTGCTTCAAGCATGACTCACTATTTCTTGGAGCAAAGCACGAAGAAGCGAAGAGATCTAATACTTCTGGGAGATGGAGGCCTGATCTGGTGTGAGAACGACTCAGCTGAAAACCACTTCAGTGAAGTTTCATTAAAAAAAAAAACCACACAGCCATCCTCTCTCTCCTACCCCTTCCCCAACAGCTCCCAACTTGACTGCTGCGTAAAAGCAGCCCCATTCGCTTTCTTGCACGCTCGTCAAATATTTCAGGCAAGTGATATCTCGTTCCTTTCTGTGTGGGTGTGGGCTCAATTGTTCGGGCTTATAATTACTAACTGAATCATTGGTTTGTTTGTTTGATACGCAGCCTAGATTTGGGAATTGTTATTTACAGAACAAAAGCACAGAGAGGGAGGTGGTTTCGATGCGGTGTAGGGTAAATAAGCTTTAAAAGTACCTAGTTTCCATGGACTTCAGGACAACAGCCTCCAACTAAACCCAATCCGTCTTAATTTCCCTCGGCCTGTGTGTGTTGCGTGCAGAACATGGTGCAGCCTAATTCTCCGTGTACAGAGATCCGTTCTCAGAACCTGCTTTCTAGAAAGTGACCTATGTGGCCAACCTCCACTTCCCCACTCCCTCCGGCCCCAGTCATCTGGTTGCCCGGAATGTTCTCATTAGAATTCACTGGCTCCGGGGAGCGGTACAGATGTCAGTGAGTCAGCTTGCTGGCTACTGGGGACCCGCGAGCAGGCTGCCTGGGTGCACAGGATGTTTTCTTTGGAAGGAGCCCTCTTCCTTGAATTCCTTTTCTTTGCATGAGACAATGAGGAGTGGGAAGTCGCTTTGGGTGTGACTGTTTATCTCTCTTCTTTTATATGCATTGCTCAAGTCCTTCCAAAACTCAAGTCCTGGGGCTAAGAGATATTTGGGCAATCAGCTAGGAGGGGCCATCTTTTTTTGTTGGTTGACAGAATTTCTCCCCAAAGACGTGGCTGGTCTATCCGTCCTTCCTAAAGTCTGTCCTAGAAAGTCTACTGTGTCCTGCCCCAAGTATGGCATAGACTGAAAATCAGGGTTGTCACTAAGCTGTTCCTTCATTATCAAAATGATCTCTCTCCTGGAGCATCTAGCCCTTCTCCCTCTGATCCAGCACCATCACCTGTATTACCATGATGGCTAGCATGGCCACAACCACTACTACAACTTCCTCCCCACACCCCCACCCTCGGTATCATCACCACCATCAGTTATACTATCCCTCACCGAAAACCACTGTCACAGCTGCATCAGCACCTCATCCACCGCTGCCACTAAGAACAGCTCCGTCATCACTACTTTGCTTCCTTCAGCGGGCATTCCCTGAGCAGCCGCTGGCTTAGTTATATGCTCATGCTCCTTAGCCATGGCACTACCAAGCAGAGGATGCTTTGAGCCCATCCTAGAGGACAATAGTCTATTAGAGGAACTTAGCACATTATACCAAGATACGGAAAAATACACATTATAGGAGTGATACAAATAAGATGCTGAGTTTGCTTAAAGAGTAGGGTAGAGATTTTTAGTAGTTCAGAAAGATCAGCTTACATGTTACTTTTTTTTTTTTTTTTTTTTTTTTTTTTTAACTGGGAAGCTGGAAGCTAAGAATAATCTCAACTCCAAGTAAACAATAGGCAAGCTAGAATAATTAAGACAATGATTGCACATGGCAAGATGTGGAGAGCTGGCTCAGTGGCTCAAGAATACCAGGGCTCTAGGCCACCACTGATTAATTCACCTTCCCTTTCGTTCATGGCTGCAGCCTGATGATCTTCAGTGGCAACTAAATTCAGTCTCCAAATAAGGGGAGACAGAGCGGAGTGAGACCGACCCTCTTACGCTCATCTACTTCAACAAGGTAGGAAGGAGCACATTTCCCACGAGACTCTAGCAAAGGCCCTTGGATGTCTGTTGGCCAGACTTGAGTTGTGTGGCTACTCCCAGCAGCCTGGGAGGCTTGGACTGATGGTCTACCATTTGTAGCCTCTCTAGTTAAGGCAGAAAGGGAATAGGAAGAAATGGATTGAAATTGCTGGCAGTTACGAAGCCAAACTATGTGCTATAAAAGCGAAACGTATAGCTGCCCAAGGAAGCCTTCTGTAAACCTCTAGAAGGTTCTAATGTTCTCCTTATAACCCTCTGTGCTGCTGGTTGAAATATCTTTTGATATTTCATACTCAGATAATGACCACAATGATGATAAAATTTGCTTAATATTTTGGTAAAATTTCTGTCTACCCATTAGATTTTAAGATCTAGAATAAGGTCAATGCCTATCTTGTTCATTGAGATATCCTCAGCCTCAGCACAGGGCTTGACACACAGTAGAACCAACATTTATTAAATGAATATATATAAGAATGAATGAGTGAGCAGGGTCTTTGAGATCTGTTGAGATCAACTGAATAGAAGCAGATTTCAACCATGGTAAATATTGAGATGAGCATGTGTGTGTGTGTGTGTGTGTGTGTGTGTGTATGAGCATGTGTGTATATATACATGTATGTATGTATTAAAGTCTGGTATCTTATTTCTACAATAATATTCAAAGCATATGTAGAGTTCTTTTTTTTTGTTTTGTACTCAGTCTTTAAACTCAAAATTACTTTCAGATTCTAATGTTTTATTTCTATAATGTTGCATGTAAAATGGTGGAAGTGAAAAAACCAAAGTGTTTCAAAGTTAATTTTCTAAATAAGCATTTGAGAAACTGCAAAGAATTATACAATATTACTTGTAAGCAAGTATTTCCACTCTGAGTGCACTCCCTCCTCCTCCTCTTCCTTTTCCCTCATCCTTCTCCTTTTGTCTTTTTTTTTGGCTGGTTGTTCATAATGGTAGGAGAAAATAGATAATGTAACCTTGGCCCTCATTCAAATAGGACAAAATTATTTTTCTATTTTAATGTGTAAAACTCCATAATTGATTGCAAATTATAGGCAGCAGGCAGCGTTAAATTATGGAGAAAAACTTAAAATAGCAAGATAATAATATACTCTTTCTTCTTTTGGAGCATCTGAGAGAGTAGTGTTTATCGTGAAGAATACTATTCATTAAAATGTTTATCATGAAATAAAAGCAATACTGTTTCTCATTTACATTCTATGAAACAGGCTGTTAAGTGTACGGTCATTGGGAGGCAGATGGTTTTTCTGTTCAGGGTTCCAAATTCACACTATTTCCTGGACTTCTAACATTATAGCATTGTTTCCTCACATGACTACATTCCAGGAATGTTCTATGGCCCGCTCCTTGTCAACTCTGTATGTGCACCGATAACAAGACACATAGAGGGATCACATGCTTGATCATTTCTTTAACCTCCCTGGTGCCATTTAGTTTCAATGAAAACTCATCCATAAACTTCACAGAGGTCCAGCTGATTCTCTATGTGTACCCTGCAGGCAGCCATCCCAGAATAGGAGTCACTCAGTTAGAAAAAGTGGTACAAGATGTGTCCCTCACTTTGAAGTGGGTGATGGCATTATTTCAGCCCTGGAGAGCGATCACATCAGCCTGGACTCACGGACCCAGGTTGTTAGGGATGACTGACTCTCCTTTGCCTTCTTCCATGCAGACCCAGACAGAGTTTGTGCGCTCGCTAGGACATCCCGATGCACCTGTGTTAACGCCTCGGGTCAAACAGAAAGGTCAGAGTATTTCTCTGGTGAACCTGGTCCTATTGCTATGTTCTAAATCCCCCAAAACTCAGTCAGGGGCTTAACAAGCAACCACTTTTTCATACCAGTTTTGTGCACCTGGAGTTCAGGAGCCCGCAGCTGTTCACTTCTACTGCAAGCGGCACCCACTGAGGGACTCAGCCATGTTCAGCTTGGGGAAGGGCTGGGCTGGCAAGTCCAATGTGGCTTTACTCTCATGTCTGCTGTAGTGGCAGGAATGGCTGGGATACCTGGAGGCTGGCTGGGCCTTCATTTCTACCTGTATCTTCTCCACAGGGTTGGCCTGGACTTCCTGGGATTTGAGAGAGAGCATTCCAAGAAAAAGCACCAAGGGAGCATCTATTCTAAGAAGCACCGGCTCCTTATCACCTTGGAAAACCCAGAAATGCATTGCTCAGAAATGCTCTTTGGAGGGCTCAGCAGTGCCTAAGAGACACGAATTCACGCCTTACTGGAGCTAATCTTCAAGTGGTAAAACCAATAACATATATGTAAATGATCAAAAATGAATAAGATCATTCAGAGGCTATAAGCGCTGGAAACAATAGAGCAGGATGAATGGTCAAACAGTCCTGGGAAGGCACTATTATGGGGCAATCAGGGAAATCCCCTCTAAGAACACATTGGAACTGGGATTCAAATGACAAGTAAAAACAAGGAAGGTAAACAGGTGGTTGATGAGCCTACCAGGCAGCAGACACAGCAAGTGCAAAGGCCCTGGGAAAATATCATACATAGTCCCCACAACCAGCTTCATATGATGGGAGAGTTGTACAAATCCATTTAAAGGGCCAGTGACAGAGGAAGCCAATTAAATTAGTTATTTATGTTTGTCCGACTATCCATCCATCCATCCACCCATCCACCCATCCACCCATCCATTCATCTTTCTTTCCTTCCTTCCTTCCTTCCTTCCTTCCTTCCTTCCTTCCTTCCTTCCATCCAACAAACATTTTGGGTGCTCTTCACATACTGTGAATTTTGCTAGACATGAGGGCTGCATCAATAAAAAGATAAACAATCTCTGTACTTGAGGGACTCATCATCAATGTCCATAATTATTCTGTGAAATGAACTGGCATGCAATTGGACACTCACTTTATGGGTAAGGAAGCTGAAACGTCAACTTTAATGACTTCACTTGACATCACCCAGGTGGTTAGTGGCAGGGCTGAAGCATTTTATTTTCCTTCCTTAATCAGGGAAAGCATTATGTATTAATATGACCTATTTTTCCCCCCAACTCTCACTGGAGCAACAATTAGAGCTAATCTATTGCTAATGCTTGCCATTTTGGGATTCTTTAATTCAAGTATTTTAAATTAGTGTTGTTTTAATTGTACTTATCTCCTGAGACAATCTGAAGGATGAATAGCAAATGAAATAATGCACACAAAAGCACTCTGTCACCCATGAACCATGATACAGACATAAGTTTTATATAGTTGTGTATTTGAGGATATTACTTCATGCATTAGCACTGCTTCTTTCAAAGGAGAAACTCAGAGTCCAGTAGACTCTGGATGCTTTAAAATTATTTCATATTTTCTTTTAAAATGAGACTTCAGCCAAAACTGGTTTGGCTCAATGGATAGAGCATCGGCCTGTGAACTCCAGGGTCCCGGGTTCAATTACGGTCAAGGGCATGTACCTTGGTTGCGGGCACATCCCCAGTAGGGGGTGTGCAAGAGGCAGCTGATCTATGACTCTCTCTTATCGATGTTTCTAACTCTCTATCTCTCTCCCTTCCTCTCTGTAAAAAATCAATAAAAATATATATATAAAAAAGAGACTTCAGAAACTGACCCACAATAGGTACTCAATAAATATTTGTTGAATGAATAGATAAGGTGGAATATTTGAAAGAGATGAATGCCATGTGTGGGTTTCATTCAGTGTGGCTACTCACTGTGGAAGAGGGGCCCCTTTGGGAGCACACTGTCACCCTCAGGAAAGAAGGGTAGGCTAGTATGTCTACACTTTTGAGTCTCCCATCAGATTATAAAAGCTGACACAGAAGGTCTCCATCCTATTTCATGTATGTATCCCTTGGTCTGGGACTAGGGTGGGCTAAGGGAGGCACTTGCCTGGGTGTGGAATATGACAGGTAGGATGTGTGCAATAAAATCAATATAAATAATATTTTAATACACTACTTAAAAAATTAAACTAATGCAACATTCCATAGTAAATATAATATCAAAAACTTAAAGTTGAAGATAATTAAAAATTATTTCAGATCATCTCTTGGTCAAGGGAAATTGCCATGCATAGCAATTCCCCCAATGAGACAAAGAATAGATTTTGAAATATTATTGATGAGTTCACTTGCAAAAAGCCAGGAAAGTAAAATTATAATAAAGTCTGTTTGGGATATAAAGAAAATATTTAAAACTTAAAATAATGTTGTGAGTTTTCATAGCCCTACATTTTGGCTTTTCAATCATTTTAAGAGTTCTGGAAAAAGTTAGCCATTAAACATTTAAATTAAAATTCCTTGTGCCTCAGGCTTCCACATGGCTTGGCCTGGCTCTCATCTTCCTAGCTCCGGGCTCAGATCCGAGGACATAGAAGGTGTTCAGTACATGTTTCTGGAAGGAGCTGTGAGCTCTACAAGGTCAGGGCAATAGTGTCTTTTGAACCCCTTCCTCTCAGAGCCTAGTACAGTGACTTATACCTAGAGGGCTCTAAAAATGTTAATTACGTATGCCGAAACCGGTTTGGCTCAGTGGATAGAGCGTCGGCCTGCGGACTGAAGGGTCCCAGGTTCGATTCCGGTCAAGGGCATGTACCTGGGTTGCGGGCACGTCCCCAGTAGGGGGCGTGCAAGAGGCAGCTGATCAATGACTCTCTCTCATCGATGTTTCTAACTCTCTATCTCTCTCTCCCTTCCTCTCTTTAAAAAATCAATAAAATATATATATAAAAAATGTTAATTATGTTGAGTGAAAAAAAATATTGGATTGTTCCCAACAATTCAAAATTCAATTCATGTCATGTTACTAAATTCAAGATACTGAGTTTCACAGTGGATTTTGGAGGTCTAATCTGAAGTCCTAACCTCTGAGCTCCTGACCTTGGTGTGGGCCACTATTATTCCTCCCCTCACCTGGACATACCACAACGGCATCACGCAGCCCCAAGATGACCAGTGAGGAGACTTAGCAAGCAGAGAATTGTACACATACTAAATCCATGGCTTTCAAACGTGTCTAACCTTGGTCTTTATAAAATTATTTTATATATCTTGATCCAGTTATACATATGCATGCTTTTAGACATGATTAAAAGTTTCATTAAATGCTTAGTTGAATTCATATAAGATGCGTTGTTTGTTGCAATTTTATTCTATGCACTTACACTTTATTCTTTTTAAAATGCATTTGTGAGGACTTGAAAGTGGTCTCATGAACTACTGAAGGCCAAGACTCATAGTTTGAGAAACACTGTCCTGGACTCTAAGATGTGGGGAGATGGGTATTTCTTGTCTCTCTACCATTGAACTAATATTGGCCCTAGTGCAGGGAAGGCATCTAATAAGCCACGCTGGCTACTGGCGTGGATGCCAAGAGCATATGCTTTAGAGACAGACAATTGGGTTTGAGCCCCAGCTCTGTCATTCACAACTCTATGATCATGGACAAGTGATTTTGGTGCCATGAACCTTCTTCTCTTCATTTGTCATAAGAATGATGGCAACAACAACAACAACAGCTCATATTTGTTGAAGACTCACAACTCACAAAGCTGTACGGAAAGGGGTAATGATTGAAATGTGACACAGGTGCTCTAGGGGCCAAATGGGGTCAATGTATAAAGCACCTGCCACGTCTAGAAAACCTAATCATCACTGGGTCTATTTTCTTCTTTGCGGATCCTCTGAACCAGGCTGCCTACTGGGAACTAGACGTCTGCTGCTTACTCCTTTGGGTATTTGGCACACTCGGAGCTGGGAAGGGGCCAGTGCTTTGAAGAGCTCTGTGAGAGCACACGGCCTGCCCCGTTCTCAAAGACCCATCTCCCAGCCTTCCTTCTGGCCCATGAGCAACCCTTTGGTCTGCTTAGTGGCACTTGGGTCCAGCTGGCCCTTGTCCACATTCCAGCCTTCCTGGGAAGGACAGTGGCAGCATTGTTAAGGTCTGAGGCCCGCAGGACACATGGCTCATGTCCTCAGGCTACCTGTGGCATTTCTCTCCTGGGATGTTTTGCGGTGCTTCTCACTGGTCTCACCGACGTGTGGGACCGGAGAGGAGGGAGGGGCTGGGCAGAGTGCCATTATAAATGCAAACCCCTGGGGACAGAGGGATTGTGTGAATCAGTCTGTTCTGGTCCGGTTTTCTGTAAAGGAAGCAACCCGTATGTTTGCTTAAACATGAGATTCTTTTCTTTCCCTGCATCGCTCACTCATATGGACTCAACAGTGTCTCAGCCTTAACATCTGAGAAGTCATTTCTTGATCAGAAAAGAACTTGACAGTACTATCAATTTAATAGCAATGTCTTCTAGATATGTCTGCCACCCTATGATTAGACGTAATAACTACTACTTATTGAAAATATACTATGCTCAATTTGCTTGATATAGGCTATTCCTTCAAATCTTCATAAGAATACCTTCAACATAAGCTATCCTGCACAATGTGCAAAGTTAAAAGTTGATATTGAAAGGAGTTAAGTGATTTCTTTCAAATCATCCAGCTCATCATGGTGGGATTTCAATCAAAGCTTAACTCTGTCTGATTCTGAAGCCAAGTTTTTTTGTACTTCCCACATCACCTGCTCAACAACCATGCTCTCATTAATAATCATAACCCACATGATATTTACTGAACAAGCACTATGTGTCTGGCTTTGTTATAAGCACTTCACGTGTGCTGCTGAAAACACTCCTCACCACAGCTCTTGTGAGAAGCATCACATTATCCCGTTTTCTGGATGAAACTGAAGATCAGCTACACTCAAGATCACGTGCTGCTGTAAGGTGGACCAGGGATTTGAATCTGGACAATGTGTGCCTTTGACCACTAACTGAAGCTGCTTCATATCCATATATATATATATATGTGTGTGTGTGTGTGTGTGTGTGTGTGTGTGTGTGTGTGTATTTTTTTAAATTTATTTATTGATTAAGGTGTTACATATGTGTCCTTATACCCCTGTTGTCCCCCCTTACTCCTGCCCTCACCCCCCTGTTGTCTATGACCATTGGTTAGGCTTATATGCATGCATACAAGTCCTTTGGTTAATCTCTCCTCCTTACTCCCACCATCCCCTATCTTCCCTGTGAGGTTTGATGGTCTGATCGATGTTTCTCTGTCCATGTTTATTGTAAATCTCACATGACCTGTGAAAGAGAGCATGAACATTATCACCACTTTTCAAGTGAGGGCACTGCATGAATTATATGCCCAATGGTATAGAGCGGTTAAGTGGAAGGGGGACTCAATTCTGAGTTTCCTGGCTGCTGGTTGAGTGCTTGTTCTAATGATGAGGCCGTCACCGTCCATGTCATTACAGCGAGGCATGCACGGTGCTCCTTACCTGCCCTGTGCTTGGCACCTGATTGTGCTGAGCGGCTGTATGGTAGCATCAGTGAATTTCAGGACTGGGTGGGTCACAGAGCTTGGGCTCAGATAGAAGATGCCTTTTCTGCTGGTATATTGTTTTGCTCCTCTCACCTGACATAGATACTCTGACTCTAGTATGTGCCCAGTCCTTCCTCCTGCCCCCTTGCTGCCCATCATTACTCCTTGGGAAGGGAACGTCCTGCATTCAGGGCATCTCTCTAGTGCCACAGTGGCCTGCATTCTGATTTTTCTGGCTCACCGGAGGTCTATCTCCAATACTTGCTGGCCACAGTCTAGTAGGATAAACCTTGAGGAAACCACAACCCACATATTTTAAATTTTCCACCCTCTATTGTCTACACGTAAAGCATGAAGCATATTTCTTCTGAAATTCTCTAATCTGTTTAGTAACAATTTTGTTTTCACAACAAAACTGTCCTTGAAAGAAGGTATAACTTAAGTACTTATTATTGCTCCTCCAAAGGTAATCTAGCTCAGGCTAGATCCATTTTACATAGGAATAAAGGCAAGGCGAGAGTCAGAGGTATGACCTCCATGACCTGTCCTCCATAAGCTAGGCATTTTCATCTTTACCATCTCATTTAATTCTGACATCTCCTTGAAGTAGAAACAATTACAATTATTTTCATGTTTAGAGAGGAGAAAAGTAAATCTCAAAGCCAAAAATGCTTTCATCATGAGACTATTGTTTCTAGGATTTCAACATGCATGTATACATGTGTGTATATATACATGGGTGTGTTTCACATAATAACTTTTTCCTTAAGTTTTTTACTGTTATAATTTTTAACCCACAATCTATGTAAAGTTTAGATAATTGTGTGTGTTTTTGTATGTGATTATATTGTACATGTTCACAGAATGAACCCAAATTTCAGATGATTTTATTCTTTTCAAATACATATACCTAAATATGATGAATTTGTATTGCACTGAAAAACATTAATTTAAAAAATGTATAAATTAAGAAACTCCTCCGTTGAACTGATTATCTTAATATTGGACTTGGAAAACAAGGTCCATATGTCTACCCATATGTATGTGTGATTATTTAAATACTATGATTCTATCAAGTTTATAGGTAATCAATCAATATTTGCCAAACTTTTCTGTTTCAAATGCCATCACATGGCAGTGAGTGGATTAATTGTTGAGGAGTAGAGAGTTGCTTAAACATGCCCCTGTGGCTTCACATGTGGTTCACCCACTACTTTTCCTCCAACTTGTCTGTAACATACAGGAGAAAGCCTGGTATGTAAAGACTTTGCCCCATGCACACTTCCCCTTTCCCACATTCTGTGTTCCATGCCAATCCTGTTCATGCTCTCCAGGACCTCCCTCTACAAATATTTCCTCACTTTGGTCTCAGATAACCTCATTGCTGACTCAGATTTTGAGATACAAATATTAGATACTAAAAATGGACCTCTTGTTTCGAGACCTCCGAGCCTTATATTAGAAATAAAGAAGTAACTAATAGCTATTGAGAATCAAAGTGTCATAAACTAAAAAGTTGAATTGTCATGGATATCCTATTTCTGAACATCAAAATTGAGATACATCCACTGTATTAGCCAGAGTCTATCTACAAATGCAAATACTTGTTGTGCACTTATTATGTGCCAGGCACTGTGTTCTAAGTGATGCCATTCACATTTACATGTAATTGAAAGAGTATGTGCCTTCTGTATGCATTGTATCATGCTACATGCTATAGGTATTTAAAAAGAGCAGGGAAAATACTCCTTAATCTCAAGGAAATATTCAGTAAGTTACTTGGGGGAGGAAAGATCTAATACAGACTAAGAAGCGATCGTGATCATCACCAATTAAAATTGGCCCTGAAAACTTCTTTGGAAAGGAAATCTTAAATTATATCTCTGTGGACAGAAGTGTGGGCAGGAGGCATGAGATAAGGTGAATGCTGGCAGTGTGAAAGAGAATGGCCATTTGAACCTGAAGGCCTTTGGGAGTGTTGAGAGGTGGTCTGATATAGAATCTGTGCCACCAGGATCTCTTTAGACCAGGGTGGGAAAGTCGAAATGGTGCAGGTTTTGGAAACAAACCAGTGTAAATCCCAGCTCTGCTACTCAATACCGAATAACCAAGCATCAGGAAATTAATGACTTCTTTAAGACTCCAGTGCCTAATCTGTAAAATGAAGATAATACTATCTACACCACAGAGTTACTGTAAAAGATTAAGTGAGGCCACCTGTTACAAATTGATACGTCAATGTGGCTGCTCACAGCCCTCAGATTATTTGGGTAAAGCGTGGGCCATGACAATCGCAGGTAAGCGGCGGGCCGTGAGTCTGCTCCCCGACAACCGTACTTCTGAAAGGAATGTTTTGAGGAAAGCAAGTCCCAGGCAGAACTCTTCCACTTGTGTACATATTTATTTTCAGTTAAGCTCCAGTCAATCACACAGCTTGTGCCTGGGTAGGTCCCTGAAACTATGAATGAGTTAAACCATGGTGTGGTTTCCTAATTTCTGTTTCCTCTCTAGAATGTCAACTTCATGGAGGCAGATAGTTTTGTGTATTTTATTTACTACCTTATCTCCAATGCACAGAGCAATGTCACCCACATAGTAAGTGCTCAATAAATATCAGGTAAAATGAATGAGCTCATCAGCCTCAGGTTACAGAATAAAGTTAACATAATATGTTAGTATGTACCTATATACTGTTATATATAAAAGTAAATTACAGATAGTATAACATATAAAGCACTTGGCATATTTGTGTGCTTGTCTTCTCTGTCCTTGCAAACCCCTTGAATACTCATTCTTCCCTATAACTTCTAACACAGACCTTGAGCAAATCAGATGCCAGTTCTATTACACTAGGTTAAACAGACAAATTTTTGTGCATTCCTTTTTCCTCATCGGTAAATTGGGAATAACTCCCATTTTGTCCACTATATTGGGCTGTTGTGACTTTTAAAATAAAACAAATGTGACAAAAATGAACACTAGTAAACTGCTTAACATAAGACTATATAAGCCATTAAATGTCTATATCAAAATCCTTTGGATTGTTTTGAAAATGTTGAGTCCTAGGGCCCATCTTAAGATGGGCTAATTGTACCTTAAATCTTCATTGTAATGAAATCCTCAGGTGAGCCGAAACCGGTTTGGACCTGAAAGGTCCTAGGTTCAATTCCGGTCAAGGGCATGCACCTTGGTTGCGGGCACATCCCCAGTGGGGGGTGTGCAAGAGGCAGCGGATCCATGATTCTCTCTCATAGATGTCTCTATCCCTCTCTCTTCCTCTCTGTAAAAAATCAATAAAAAATATATATTAAAAAAGAAAGAAAGAAATTCTCAGGTGATTATTCTTTCACTCTTTTGTTTTTTAACACACACACATACATATATGTTATACACACATATATACATGTATACACATATATGTATACATATATATACATGTGTGTGTGTGTGTGTGTGTGTGTGTGTGTATGACCTGATGCACAAAATCAATCACAAGTAGGCCTTCCTTCTCCAGCTTCCAGCACCAGCTTCCCTCTGGCACCCAGGACCCAGGCTTCCCTTGCAGCCCTGGCTTCATCCAGAAAGTTGTCCATCTAATCAGCATATTATGTTTTTATTAATATATATATTAATATTATATATACGTTTGTGCGTTTGTGTATGTATGTAAATATCCCAAGTGTTTTATAAGCACACTAGTTTTCAACATTGCCCTAAGAGAAGAGAGATGGTAGTAATGGTGGTAATGATGATGATGACTAGTTGAACCCCAAGAATAACTGGACGAGGAACCCTATGAAGGAAGGAAAGGTCACTGTTGTAACCCTGGAACCTAGGGTAGTGGCTGTCCTATCATCATGCTCAATAAATGGCTGTTGAATGAATGATGCTGATGGTGACGATGGTGTCTCTTGAACTCTCTGTGACACACAGCATTGGGGAGGAGACACTTGTTCCTTGAGATAAACGATGCGGGACCCGCATGTGAAGTTCTGTGTGCGTCTTGCCAAAAGAGAATTTCCTTCTTGCACTTTCTTCCCCTCCCATTTAAACAATGCCCACAAGCTGCAGGCAGGTATATAAACATATAGACTATGTTTGCACACCCCGCTCTGGCTTGATAACAGCCCCATTTCCTGCTGTATGAAAACTGTCAGACTCTCCGTTGTCAAAGTTCTCTTTGTCTCCAGAATGCAATTCATTGACCTTCCCCCTGAGCCGAGGAGGGGCCCAGGGGCCTCTCCCTATGTTATCCTTTGGCTATCTCCTTCTAATCTTTTCCCACAGAAAAGGCTAGGAGGATTTCCTTGAAAACTGTGCAGAAAGCTAATTGCTTGAGGAGGCAGCTGAATGCCTAAAGGTAGGCTTGATTCCCCCCCCCCCGCCCCCCATCACCTCGTAAAGGAAGCAAGTGAAGCAAGAAACTGTCACAGTCTGCAAGAAGAAAGGAAAAAAAGCAAGAAAATAGCTGTGAACATGTTAATTATGACAAAGACATTTCAGCCTCCCTCTCAGCGAACACATGCATGCACATATATGTTGCTGTCAGTCAACATCCTGTCTGTAGCAGCTGGAAGGGTCCTTGGGCTTGGCTTTAGGCAAAGGTTCTAACTCATTACCCAAATGTGAGACCTATGAAGCCATCTGCTGCTTTGCATTAAGTCTTCCCCAGCAGGCAGCATGGGACTAGAGGGCAGAGAGGTGATTGGGAACCAAGGCCATCCATTCTGGGACCTGGAGGTGGAATGGACCTCTTGATTGCTCTTACCACCTGTCAGCCCACTATTTTCCTATTAGTTCAGATGTCCGCTGCTTCCCACATCTCTATCTAAACAGACTGGGAAGTTAATATATTTCAGGTGGGAGGAGAAAGTGTACAGGGCACCCATAAAATTGAAGCCCTTATAGTTTGTATCTCTACAACTTGCCAGGCATTCCTATAATGGTTGTTAGCCATGACCATGGTTGTTAGCCATGACCTTGTCCCTTAGAGAGTTGGGTAAGCATGGCTCTACTCTCAATCACGGGATCTATGGAAGTTCAAAGTCCTTCCTCAAGGGACTTACCCTTCCATGGTCACTCACCACCTGTCTTAAGTCAAAGTGGTTCTAAGAACTAACGCTTATGTGTTTCCACAAACATACACTCACACAAAGAAAATATTCATTTAGAGTTCTTTTCTAAAGATTCCACAATCCAGCAAAGTTCACATGGCTGAACCTGCTACCTCTTGTCACTCACTGACCTCCTCTTTTCTGTCCCCATCCAATCTTTCTTCTAAGATTGGGCCTGATGGCACCAAACATTCTCCTTCTGTCATGTGACGAAGGAACTCAGCTACGCATAGACAGACATGAAGGGCTAGATAGCTCACTGTAATAAGTGTTATGAGAGGTAAGAGCAGGGGCTTTGGGAGCACAGAAAAGAAGACTCTAGCCCTCCATCTTCAGGGCTGTGATTCCTCTGCTGCTCTCCTGGGAAATGGGATGCCCAGAGAATCTTTAAGGAAAATAAGTGAAGCAGCAGGAGAGACTCAAGCCTAGCGGTGGTGATTATTATCTGCAGGTTTGTCTACATGCAAAGGACAGGAAGGAAGTTTGCCTAAAGAAGAGGTGCGGTATTGGGGAGCCAAGGGAGGACAGCTGTGGCCGGTGCCAAGATGTAAGAGGCACTGGCAAACAGGCTGGGATGGCTGCAGGGGACACTCTGTGGTCAGAAGCGGATCTGGGCATGGGAGAGCAGCTGTAGTAAAGTCATTCATGAGAGGTCAGCTGCAGCTGTGAATATGCTACGTTTTCTGGGGACCATATGAGGGCACTGGAGGCATTTTGGGGTTGACAGCAGCCCACATGCAATAGGTGGGTCCATAAGAATAAACAAAGCCATCCCCAGGTGCCACCTGGTGCCCTGAATTATGCTCCTATTACAGGGGCAGACAGGAGGCAGAATGAGGACTATATACTTTTCCTGTCTGGCCTCCAAGAGCCTCTTATGAGCCCAGTAGATGAGGTACAATTTAGGTCATTAACAGTACATCACTTTCCTATTGCAGTGTATCAGATTACCACCAAAGTAGTGGCTCAGGATGACATCAATTTATTATGTCATAGCTCTGTAGGTTCCAAGTCCAGACAGAGTGGATTGGATTCTCTGCTCGGTGTACAGCCAGGGTGAAGGCAAGGTAACCGCAGGGGCTGTGATCTCCTCGTGTTGAGGAGGGTCCCGTTCAAGCTCCCCTAATTTTTGGCAGGATTTAGTCCCTTTTGCTGTAGGACCAGCGCCCCCATTCTGCTGCTGGCTGTGGTCCAGCTACCATTCTCAGTTCCTAGAGAACACTTCACTTCTTCGTCAGGCAGCTCCTTTCTCACTTGAAATCTACCTAAACTTTGGCAAGGACCCAGTTCCTTTTAAGGGCTCACCTGTTTAGGTCAGGCCTGCCTGGATTACCTTGCTTTTGGTTTACTCAAAATCAGCTGGTTAGTAGCCTAATCATAAGGATACAATGTTCTGCCTCCACTCAAGGGAGAGAAAAAAACAAAGCAAAAAACAACAAAACAAGAAACAAACCTGCACACGATGGGGCAGAACTCTTGGGAGAATCTTAGAATTCTGCCTAGCACACGGGTGAAGAGCCAGGCTGACCTGAAAGACTAGTCTCACATTCCCCTGGCCGGTGAGATCAGGTTTTTCCACGTCAGTTTTCCTCAAGGGGAAGCCATCCCTCAATCTGCTTCGTTAATGTCAGTTTCACTAGACAGACATGCTAATAAAGACTAATATTGAGTGCGTGCCATGTGCCAGGAATCATGTTAAGAGTCTTAAATATGTATTAACCCATGTAGTCTTTATAACAACCCCATCTAATAAATGCTCTATACAACTCCATTTGACAGGTGAGAAAACCAAAACAGTCATCTGAGGAAAGATGAGCGATTTGCCCAAGTTCACATCATTAGTAAGAGGCAAGTAGGTTAGCATTCGGGCAGTTATCCCTGTTGTATACTGTTGTGGGGTAGCAGATCCCCAGCTGTCTCTCTCTCTCTCTCTCTGGTCTCAGCAATACTGTATGATTTCAAATTTTACTAAAACCCATCCTACTGGCATTTCTAATTACCCTTCAACTCTAATAACTACTCATCGATAGATATCACTAACCTAAGATAGCCCAAATAAGATGGAGAGGTTTGAGTAGCAAAATTACTCTCTCTGTGCATGGGGAAAAGAGAATTTCCTTGGATTTTCATGAATAAATCATTGTATTTTTATATACCAACTCCCAGCCTCTGGAGTGTTTCTCAAATAATTCAGCAACTTTGCTACTAATCGAACATGAAGTTTTTAAAACTCTCTTTTATTTTAAAGACATTAGATGAGAGAACAAGGAACAAATCGTATATAATAAAGATGTAATATGCAAATGGTCATTGCGCCGTGAAGCCTAACAACCAACCACATAACAACCAGATCTCAGATCAGCAGGAGGGTAGGGCAGAGATCTATAGGAGGGGACAGGGCAGCAAGCTATGGGGGGTGTGGGGGGTGGGAAAGGGGAGGGAGCTAAAGGAAGGTGGGGCAGCAGGGAGAGAGCTACTGGTGCACAAATTCATGTGTAGGGCTACTAGTAATTACATAAAGCAGGCCACCAAAAATAAACTTTTAGCCCTAGCTGGTTTGGCTCAGTGGATAGAGTGTTGGCCCTCGGACTGAAGGGTCCCAGTTAGGGGCAAATGCCGGGGTTGTGGGCTCAATCACCAGTAGGGGGTGTGCAGGAGGCAGCCAATCAATGATTCTCTCTCATCATTCATGTTTCTATCTCTTCCCTCTCCCTTCATCACTGAAATCAATAAAAATATATTTAAAAAATAAATAAACTTTTAACCAGAATGTACAATTATTACTAGTACTACTTCCATTCTATCAAACAGAAAGATAAAAAGGGTTTTCTAATGAGTTAAGTTCCAAGATCTTCATTATACATTTCTATAAAATGCTTCTTAAACATCAGAAAGGGGTCATGTAATGATTCATCTTTTGATAAGAGACAGAAGGAAATGATGTTCTTTCAAATTTTGGTTAAGAATCTGTTTTTTTTTTAACCACTAGGTTTTCCCCCTGCACTTGTTGGGTAGAGAAATGAGGTGGTGTGGTTTGTGGAATTAGCCCCTCTATTAATATATTTAAACTAAAAAGCAGTGACTCACTTATTCATTGCACATTCACAGCCAGGTTCCACTTTCTTTTCTCTTTGGCTTGTGAATTTTGCAGGTCTTATGACCTTTAGAGAGCATGATGTTCTACCAATCTATCATGGCACAATGGTCTACTATGTGCCTTTCAGATTGTGCTACCAAATTTTGATCTGTATGTTGAATTACTTGTATTTTTCCATTAGGATATTTCCTGCAACAGGGATGCTCTTTATAGGGAAGATGGACATTACAAGGAAACACAACATAGTGTGAAGCTGTATACAACTTGCTGAAGTAAAGAGGTAAGATGGCCCAGCCAGTGTGGCTCAGTGATTGAGCATTGACCTATGAACTGGGAGGTCACGCTTCAATTTCCGATCAGGTCATGCAAAAGATAGCCGATCAATGATTCTCTCTCATTGCTAATCTCTCTCTCTCTCTCTCTCTCTCTCTCTCTCTCTCTCTCTCTCTCTCTCTCCTTTCCTCTCTGAAATCAATAAAAATATACTTTAAAAAAAGAGGTAAGATGGACGACATAATATAAAGCCAGCTCCCAAGGAAAAGTGCATTTTTACCAGAATATAGCAGAAATTTCTCTGGCAAGTGTATAAGGGGCATAGTCATGGAAGCAAACAAGTCTACATAGACGATAATGCAATTTTGAAGGATGACCGACTCTCTACAGGGCAATCACCATGAATGCTTTTTATGGACATTGTAGGACAAGCTGATATTACTTGGATTATTGTGGTATAATAGCAATGGCGTATTTAGTGTTGTTTTGTATCTTGTATTTTGTGATGTCCCAATATAAAACCTTTTCTGGTATTTAAGCAGTCACTACTCATCCTGTCCAATTATATAAAACTAGCTTTAAAAAGCACAAACACCTATTTAAGTTTTAATGCCTTCAAGTGTGATATCAATATTTTTAGTATTGCTCTTTGAACCATGGCTTGTCCATCCATAAAATAAAAGAAATGAACTACACAGAGAGCCTACCTGCAGAGCTTTCTGGAGACAGAGGGAGTGCACTGTGAGTGGGGCTTGAGACTTCCCCTGAAGGAGTCCAGCTTTATCTTTTTCATATCGTTGGATTCTGGACCCTTTTACAATGCTTTCTGTTGTCAACAACAGAAAATCCCACTGAAACTAATTTAAGCATGAAATGCAATATATTTATTTCTATAAGAAGAAGTTCAGGGGCAATTGAATTCAAACTCAGCTTAATCCAGCAGGTGAATGATATTTGCCTTTGGGCCTCATTCCGTTGTCCTTCACAGAGATCTGGGTCCGGTGCCAGTTTTGACCTCAGGCTAGAATTTCAATGGCAGCTGCGGTGGGACTGGGTTGGGGTCAATCCCACACGATATACATGCCATTAGAGTATTTCCTTAAAGAAAATGTAGGCATATTTTATCAAGAAGGAGGCAAGTTAGGAGTAATAGATGCCCGTCTCAGGGTCCTTTGAAGATGCTCTTTGAAAGGGGATTTCCATGATTAAAAACAAGTTTGAAAGCTCCAGAGAAGACTATTCCTGAGACATGGCTACATTTCTCTGGTTCTTCCTTTCTCTCATCTGCCACAGTGCCAATATCCCCCCAGTGTTCAGGTCCACAGCTGATCTCACTGAAGTGCAGAATGGGTTAACAGCTCCAAGTAAAAATCATCATGGAGTATAATGAGTAACGTCTCATATGTTCTTGGAAATAGTCCTGGTTGAGCAGCCCACAGTTTGCCTAACTCAGAGGCCAATGTGTAGTTATTTAAATGAGAATTTTTCTTTCCAAAAGAGGAATGAGTCCCTGAGGGTTGATAGAGCCGTTTGCCATTTGGTGAGTGGAGCCAGGTACTGCCTTAAGTGAAAACTCATTACAGGTATCACTGAAGGAAAAGAAAACATGCTACTTCTCGTGAAGGGATCTGGAGGGCCTGCTCCCTCTGCCTATCCAAGCCTGCATCCCGAAATAAACTCCCACCCTGCCTGCTGGGGGATTAGCTGATGCCATTCCTATCGCCATGACATCAAGCAGGTTTAAGAGCTAATCCCACACTTAAAGGTTTGGAGACCCATCTCCAGAGGCAAGCGCTGTGAAGTCAAACATCTTGATGACAGAGAAGGCAATCAATAACTACATCCCAGTTCCTGCTTTGGACAAGGGCATAGTGAAGAGAGCTGGGTCGGGTAGTCAGGCCAGCTACTTTATATATCGATTATTACTCAGAATGAAATTGTGCCATTTGTAACTGCATGGCTGGACCTAGAGGGTCTTATGCTAAATGAAATAAGCCAGACAGAGAAAGACAAATGCCACATGCTTTCACTTATTCATGGAATCTAAAACACAAAATAAACAAATAAAAAAGAAACAAACCTACAGACACAGAGAACAAATTGATGGATGCCAGATGGGAGGAGGGTTGGAGGGATGGGTGAAAAAAGGTGAAGGGATTAAGAAGTACACATTGCCAGTTATAAGAAAGGTTGTGGGGATATAAAGTGCAGCATTGGAAATATAAGCAATGACACTGTAATAACTTATTGGGGTGATCACTTTGTAAATTATATAAATGTCTAATCTCTTTGTTGTACACCTGAAACTAATATGATATTGTATGTCAACTGTAATTGGAAAAGAAAGAAGTGTTGCAATTCACCGTCTTCTTTCAAGGCCCTGCCTTTTCTTCATGGCATTCCCTTTGCATTCCCTCTCCTTCATTCATTCTGAAGGCTCACCTCTGAAGTCCTCCCCTCAAACAGGTCACTCTCCACCAATGGGAATCACTGTTTCTAACTATTCCTAAAGTAATTCACAAGTGTAGCACTTGCCACTAATGGTTTCTTTGATCTGCTTCCCTCACTGGGGCAAAGGTTTAACCCTCAATTCTCTCTTCTATAAAGTGGGGATGGTAATCCTTCATCAGAGTGACTTTAAGGATACAATTGGAAGTGCTTCATATGTGTTTGGCATTCCGTGAACATCCCATACTTTTAGGTTGTAAAGACAAGTCCCATACAAAGGCTAAAATTGAAGATGAAGAGTTTGTAACATGAGCCAGGGTAAAGTCTTAACTCAGCGTTTGCAGTGGCCACATACATAGCTGTCACAGAAGAAACAAATTCCTTGGTACTTCAATAAGCCATCGGCTTAGCCTTTTCACTGATCAGTTACCACTTGGGATTAACTGCCTTGCTGATATGACCCAGCATTCCCAGGCTTGCTCACTGCCTGCCAAGTATCTGCATTGCTCATGTGGAATCTTTTCTTTGAAATGCAGGATCCCACTGAGAAGAAAAACATGGTCTCTTCTTTGGATGTGTTGAATCAGTACTTGGATGGCCACAGCCCAGGAATGTGCTAGCGAGGGTCCCCGTGTTGGTGGCAATATTATGACAATGCTAGATATGACATCAAATAAGGTCTCTTTGAGGTTTATGATTGTAGGTCCCTGAATGAGCTGATTTTTCTTTTCTTTTTAAAAAAATGCCTTTTGTCTATACTTAGATGAATTACTTAATCCTAGTTCCTTGAATTTCCCACCTGTGTAGGTGGGAAAATAAATTGTAGTCTCTATTTTATTTCTCCAATAAGAGATGATAACACATGAAGTAATAACAGAACATTTGTATTATGAGATCCTTGAAAGCAACAATGAAAATAAATCTAAGATTTTACTCTAGGGTATGAATGATTCATATGCCTAAGCAGTACATATATTCCAAATATATTTCCATTTTTCCTCCAGAAAATACCAAACTCTCATAAGGATTGCATTGAATCATTTTGTTCCCCCCCCCCCTTTTTTTTTTTTACTAAGACCACAATTTGACACAGTCAAAAATGAAAACTAAGAACAAAAGTGTATTTCTCTTCTTTTTTCTTAGCTTGACAACCACGATGGAAGCTGGTGATTGAGAGGAAATCTATGTAAAACTTGGAACACTGTCTCTGATATTCAGCTGTGCTGGATCCCCTCCAACTATGGAACATTCCACATATCTGTCCCCTGATGCTGCAAGATCCTACTAACTGGTGGAGTGGGCTTTCTGTCACCTGTTTCAACACCTTTGCTCTTTCCCATCTTCCACCGTGATACCCAAACAGAAACAAAGGCTAATGACTGTGCCTGTTTCCTGGCAGTTTTATAGACAGGATTTAAAGTTAAAGTACTCTCTCTCCTTCCCTGCCTGCTATAGGAAGCCAGAATGCTAGCCATGCTTTTGCTCCTTGGGAATGAGTTCTACTTGGGCTTTCTTTAAACAGGAAGAAAGGGTTAGAACAGGGAAGTAAATAGGTCAGAGTTGAGATCATTGCTCAGTGTTTCCTAGCAGTATGACTATGGGTGATTGTCTCAGCTTTCTCATTTATAGGAAGGGATAACAATACATCCTTCTCTGGGTGTCTGTTGAGATTCAAACAAGATCATTAGTTAAAAGCCTTTGTGGTATAGTAGGCACTCAATAATCATTAGCTCCCCTTCTTGTTTGCTTCCTCATTTCAAGTTCATTCTATTGATGAAAGAGGGAATGATCACCCACAGTTATGTGAATAGGAGTCTGACTCATATAATTTCACAGGTGCAGAACCAATTTTGGAAGAAAGTGGAGAGCCACTGGCATTTGTCTTCAGGTTGGCCTCTCCCATTCCTATACCCTCTCCTCTGCTCTGTTTTTTCTCTAGGGCACCTGGGTTTCTCTTATATCTTTCTCCCTCCTCTTATCAATCCTTGTGTCTGGAAAATATCATATATACTTATTCCAAACTAAGGTGCTTAGGACTGGTAAGTTTCAACATATATTTAGTTCAATCCAAACTAATGAACCACTTCCTGTAAAATATTGGGCAACAACCAGGTATTTCCACACCTGCATATTTTATTTATTCAGCAAATATGCACAAAGCTCCTTCTCGCTGCCAAGTTGTGAAAGTTTGGAATACATGGCTGGCCACTGCCCTCAAGGGTCTCTCAGTCTTGTGGGACACAGCTATCCTATATAATAAAAGCCTAATATGCTAAGTGCCCAACTGTTCATTTGACCATTCGACCAGTCACTATGATGCACACTGACCACCAGGGAGAAGGTGCTCCGACCCAGGTTAGTTTGCTGCTGGGGTCCGGCTGATCTGGACTGGGCAAGTTGGGCAGGACATGCCCTGGAGCCCTCCTATGGTCTCTCCTTCACCCCAATCGTGCACCAGTAGGGTCCCTCTGCCTGTCCTTGCCTCTCTTGTGATCTGGGACCTCTTGGGGGATTTTAGACAGCCAGTTTTGGCCCAATTCCTGTAGGCTAGGCCAAGGGACTCCACCAGGCTTCTAGTGTGAATATAAATAATAGCAAACATTCACAGAGCACTTACTATGTGCCTGGCACACTGTTCTGTGTGCTTTACATATATCCATTCATTTACTCATTGCAGCAACCTTATCAGTTGTTTACTATTATCAGCTACAGTTTGAGGCAAGGGAACTGAGGCTCAGAGACGTTACATATCCTACTCAAGGTCACACAACTAGTCAATGTAGTGGGTTTTTGTTCTCCAGAATTTTTGTTCTTTACCACTTAACTGCCTTACTCGACAGTGTTTCTGACCACTCAGAGTATTGTATTCAATGATGCAGACAAAGGCTATGGGTGAGAAAGCAGCGGAACAGGCAAAATGACAACTATCCATCAGGAGTAGAGTGTTTATGTTAATTATGGCATAGCTATGAAATATTTGAAACCATTAAAAAGATAGGGACACAACTCTAAACTTCAAAATTAAATAAAAGGGGGGGAGCACAAAAGAATTTGTATATTATTCTAATATTTTAAAAATATATATATTTATATAAATATAAATATAAATATAAATATAAATATAAATATAAATATAAATATAAATATAAATATAAATATAAATATAAATATAAATATAATATATATATATATATATATATATATATATATATATATATATATATATATATATATATATATATATATCTTTGTATGTCAATGCGCAAGGCATTTAGTACCAACACAAATACAACACAACCTACCAGTGGAGGTGTTTCCAGTGGAGGGGGAGATAGACATTTCAATAACGGATTTCCAGGTGACATTAGGAGGGGGTGCATGGGCAGTGGTGCCCAATGAATGTGGGCTTTGCTGGGATAGTGACACGGGTCAGATTCACAGTCACAGAGAGCATCGGCCTTGCCGCCTTCAGAACTTCATCTTCAGAGGTCAGCCTGACTTGGTTCAAGCTTGCCTCTCTAAGAGGGAATGACGGAAAGTCAAAGCACGTTTGTCTCCTTCCAAACCTTTAGCAGCCTCCCGGAGAGTTCATCTAGGACTCCTACTTTGTTTCCCAGCCCAGAGGTCCTGACCATTCCAATCCTTTTCCGGTGTCCCCTGTGATGTCACTGTAACCCAGGAGCTCCTCTGGTTCCCAGAGTGGTCAGGGAATTAAAGCTCAAACCCTATTTCTGACCCCAAGCTTTCTTTAGCAGAGTTATAGCTGGGTGTTTGGCCTTCCCATAAATGGCTCCCATTCTCCAAGACACCTTACAACTCCCCTCCGCCATACATGAGGAGGAATCACCTTTTCTGTGGGATGCATGCTCACAGTGAGCCAGCTACGAGCCCTGCATGGTCTCCTCTACCTATCATAATTACATTGGGTAGAATTTATCATCCTCATTTTAAAGGAGGGGAAGGTCTAGCTTCAAGCAGATGATGGCGTGTCTGCTGAGGCTCTACAGATGGTTAGAACCACAGTGGCAAATACAGTTCTTAGCACAGAGATTCCATTTGTAGTTGGGTTTTTTAGTCTCAGAGCCAGTAAGTGGCAGGTTTGAAACCACAATTCACGTCTACATGATCCCAAAGACTTTCCTCCTCCTGCTGTGTCCAGCTCCTCAGCTCGGGTTCTGGCTCACCACAATGATCTTCTCAGAGACAGTCTTCCACCCTGGCTGCTATTACTTTTAAGGAAGAGATAAGGGCATTCGCTTGAACCACCCCTCTAACTATCAGCAATTTGTAATGGCTTGTAGATCAAAGAGTTAGGGAGCGTGCCCAGGTGGAGGGTGGGAGCCCTCGGGATGTTTGCAAGAACACCGGTTCACATTGTGTACCAGGGAGGGTAATCTTTCATCCTTCCTCTGCCTTCCTTAGAAGCCTATCAAAGAACTCTGGGTCTTTTCCTTGTCCTTTTTATCACCCTCTGGAACAAAGTTGGGACTTGTGCAACTGCGCGGTTCTTTTCTGTGGGAACAATAATCTCATTTCAATGCCTGTGGGTGGGTAGATTATAAGTTATGGACTTGGAGCTTAGTTGTAGGACTAGGGAGGGACTGGGTTAAATAGTTGTGTGATTAACAAGCTGCTGCATTTTTATGGTCCAGAAAGAAAAGTTTGCTACAAGGATTATCGGTTTAGATTAGGAATGATTCACTCAAAAGTATTCAGTGGTTTGGGAGGTAGGAGCTGGGGGAGGGAGGAGAGAATTTATGCTCCCCCCCTCCCCCATACACACACACCTTCTGGCAAAGAAAAGAAAAGTATGTGATGTACTCAGAGGATTTTAATCCTCCTTGTGGGAAAGGTCTCTAAAATTATGGAGAGAATGTGTCATGTAATATAATAGATACTGCTTTATATTCTACTTGTGTATGGCATTAGCAGTGTGTGCTAGATGAAGCAGAGATTGGGAGATCAGCTGTCTGGGGAGGTGATTTTGAGTAGTTTCATCCACGGTCTGGGTGTCTGTAAGGGCAAATGGGGCCAGACCATCTCTCAGGCATCCTGTAGGTTCATTCATTCATTGAATGTTTATTGAACACCTATCAGGATGGAACAAACTGATGATGGGCTGCAGAGTCCATCAAGACCCCTCTTGTTTGCTGCCTGAGTTCAGAACCAATTGAGAAAAAGACACTGAGGTTAGACAGATGGAGGTTAGAATTTCACCGTTATTATAAACACCACTGAGGGTATAAAGCAAACTGAGTAAAGGCTTTCCTGACTCCAACCTACAGAAGAACACGGATTCATTCATCCATTCTCTAGCACCTGGACCATCCCAGGCCTCCCACCTCGGTATGTCCTGTAGGTTCAAACCTTCTTCAGCAAAACTTACAGCAAGGAGGAGCAGTGCAGAAGATATGTTCTCTGCAGTCAGATCCGCTCCCAGAGAATGGAAGGAAGACAGAGATTGTTCCAAGAAGTTTAGCTCCTTCTTGCAAATGCACCCAGAAGCTAAGTCACTCTCCCTCTCCATGGAGGGGAAGACAGAGTTGAGAGTTTAAGGTAAACCCCTCTTTATGGAAACCAGCAATGTTGGGAATTATTGTGGTCAAGCCAGGAGACCCTCTCCACACAAATACTGTCTTCTATATTTCCCAGCCTCCCTTGCTGTTGGATTGAGGTTATGTGACTTCCTGGCCATAGACCTTGAGTGGACATTATGTGTCACTTGTGAGCTAAATCAGTTAAAACTTTCCTCAGTCCCTCTCATTCTCTCTGCCTTGGGAACCCCTGGAAGCTATATATATTAAATGGCATGACTGTAAGACAAAGAGAAACTGTCTAAATGGAAACAAAATTTGTGTGAATGAGGAATAACCCCTATTCTTCTAAGCCACCAAGATTCCAAGGTTTATGTGTTACCACAGTGGAGACTGCCCTGTCCTGATTAAAATAATGCTCTTCCTCAAACGCCAGGGTCCGGCTCTACTGAGAAGACAAAACAGACATGATCTTTGTGCTCATGGAGCATTCAGACTAGAGAGGAAGACAGATAACAAATGGGTACAAAATAAATAATTACAACTAAGAGTAAAGAGGCTGAAGGAATAATTTGGGGGAATAGTTGACAAGGTATAGATATGAGCTTGATAGTCAGAGTATGCACCTCTGAAATGGTGACATGTTAGCAGATCTAAAATGATATATATCTCCCTAAAAAAGGGACAGTATTTTTACATCATAATCTCATGCTATTAGAATTCCAGTTTGTGCCTTTCATGGTGGGATCATGCTTCTGTTGGTAATATATTGCCTAGTACATACATGCCAAGTGTTTCTTCTGCCCATGATCATTGGCTAACGCAGTTATCTTTCCTTTCTTGTTGCAGTTTCTATTATAAAAATAAGGCTTTGGTTTTTTTATTCAACAGACATTACTTGTAACATTAAGTCTGCATTTACAAACTATATCAAAACTCCTTCTTGACAATATTTTGTTGCCTGACCTCTTATCCCCAGGCTGTGTGATATGTCCTTCTTGAACGTGACTTTGAAATCTCAGCATTCTAACTCAAGTGACTGGTATGTAGTTCAAGCACAGATAGGCACATGCTTCAGTAGAACAGCACATGCATTCATTTAATGGAATGGCCTGCACTTTTCTTCAATAGATGGCGCAAATGCAATCTGGAGATGACTGTGGTAGACCCATTTCTTTTACTGAGTAGTCCAGGGTACCTGACTTAGGTAATAATTTTCTGATTTCCAACCCGGTGTCACTCCCTCCTACACTTGCCAACTACATGCTCTGGGTGGACTTGTGACTCAGGCCTTGGCCATCAGAACTTGGCATTGCCCTGGCTCCAGTGATTGTATGCTGACCTGATTCAGTCCACTGAAAGTCAGGCCCGATACTTGTATGGGAATCTTGGGGGAAGAGAAAATGTACCTTCTCTGCTGGATATAAATGTAGGAAAGCATAGGGCTACACCCACCAGCTTCCATTTTGCTTTAGAATAAAACTCACACTAAAGAGAATAGGGCTGGACTGGCTAGTTCAGCTCAGTAGACAGAGCATCGACCTGTGGACTGAGGGGTCCCAGGTTTGATTCTAGTCAAGGGCATGCACCTTGGTTGCGTGCACATCCCCAGTAACGGGTGTGCAGGAGGCAGCTGATCAATCAATGCTTTTAACTCTCTCTCCCTCTCCCTTCCTCTCTGTAAAAAAGCAATAAAAATATTTTTAAAAATAAAATAAAATGAAAAATAGAGTAGGGCTGCTTCAGGCCATTGAGTTTACCATTCAAGCAAACTTCCTCCTGGTCTCAAGCCAAGGTGAGTCGGGGTGTTCCATGGCTCGCAATGACAACAAATCTAGCTGAGGTACCGAATAAAATTCACACGAAACAAAGAAAGATGTCAGTGTACCAAGTGTCACCTATTTTGCTGATCTATAGTCACTTTATTGTTTTGTCCAAAATTTTAGGCGCCTCCGAATGGTTCTCATAATTGCCCAAGGAAAAAGCTCATGTCGAAGAGCTTTACATTCCCTGTGGGGAACATACTTATTGAGAATAAAGAAGAAAAGCTTCTATCTAACGACAACATGGTATTCAAGGTATAAAAAAATGAAAAGAAAAAGCGGTGAACACTGCAAAAAAGGCACATTAAAGACATTTAAAAGCCAGGCACTAAAAACAAAACTAAAAGCAAAACACACACACACACACACACACACACAAATCTTGGAAGTTCTTTGCCCAGTGGGAGCTAAAATAAATGTTAACTGCTTGATTCCTTAAAGTAGATTTAACTTAATCAATTCACATAGCTGCTTAATTATTTCTCTCAATCTATGTCTTTCCGGGGCAATGCATTCTTTTAGGGGATGTCGTTCTAATTTTAGATGGCCCAGAAGAGGCTAGAGCTCAAGACTGATAACAGGTCATGCTTTCCTCAGGTTCTGGTTGACAACCATTTCCTCCTTTCTCCATTCTGGAAGGCAGGAACAAGGAAGGAAGGAAAGAAGGAAGGAAGGAGGGAAGGAAGGAGGGAAGGAAGGAAGGAAGGAAGGAAGGAAGGAAGGAAGGAAGGAAGGAAGGAAGGAAGGAATTATCTAATGTATTGTTTGAAAACCTAATTGTAACTACAGCCTTAGGAGTAAAATTATGTCACTTCAATTTTATAAGAGAGAAAACTGAGGCTCAGAGAGGGTGATAATTATAATTTTCTCAGTGCTTCATAAGTCACAGTGTTTTTCTAAGCACCTCAATGAATTATCCTATTTAAGTCTCACAAGAATCCCATGAGGAAGACAACATTATCTTCAGTTCATGGAGGAAGCAACAGAAAACACAAGGAGGTGAAATAATGTGTCCAGTCTCACACAACTTATGACAGAGCCAGGATTCAAACCCAAGTGGTCTTACTCCAGAGTCCATGCCCTTAACCCTTAGGCTGTTTTGCCCCTACATTTCAAGGAGTCTGTGCAGGTTGATTTGCCCAAAGTTCTAAAGTAAATTCGACATGGTAATGGTCGTGTTTATGGCAAACCACGTGATTAAATCTAGCTATTTGAAGAAGGAAGGCATCCATGAAAAGATGTAGATAGCTCCCACAATTGATGGAGAGACTGAAACAACAGATTTTAAAGCTAGACTCCCAAAAAAGATCCCCAGCCATACCATGGACACATCCAGAGAAAGGCTGCCCTGTCATGATAGGGCACTGTGAACCAGGAACTGCTTCCCAGCCGAGGATCCCAGTCTGTGTCCCTCAATCTTGCTTCCTTCTTCATGAATCTATCTCATTGTCTCCAAAATGGCCGCCAGGCGCCACCTGATTCGCAGCCTCAGCTGCATCCTACAACTGGGAAATGAATTCTACGTTGGGAAGGAGAGATGTACACGCTACAGAACCATCCAAGTGTGGAGCATGTATTTCTATGGGCTAAATGGCAGATGGCAAGCACATTGTAGAACTTGGATTGGAACCCAGATCTAGCCAACTCGAGAATCTGTGTTTTTAACCATATTATTCTATGCTGCCAGGTCCATGTTCTATATTCAGAAGAGCATGTCTGTCACAAATGCCAGGTGTTGGTGTGAATATGTGAGGTGGAAACCTGAGGGTGCACTTTGTATTCTGTGGAGTCTAAACTGACTCGAGACTCAATGACTTGCTTGCTCTGTGCTCAAGCCCACTTGCTTCAGACTCAGCCCTCCATGCAGGAAGAACCTGCGTCTTCTTCATACTGGCTTTCCTGCACCTAGGAGTGGGCCTGGCACGTTGTAAGTGCTCAAATAATATCGGTGGAATAAGAAAATGAATGGAGGGATTTATGCGTGGTGAAGAGCTCTCTCTCGATTCTAGTGTTGGCTCCCACGGAGGGAC
The DNA here is from genome assembly GCF_964339955.1 of Pipistrellus hanaki. NCBI lineage: Eukaryota > Metazoa > Chordata > Mammalia > Chiroptera > Vespertilionidae > Pipistrellus > Pipistrellus hanaki. The sequence goes on along the minus strand of NC_140519.1, from coordinate 44,596,273 downwards.
ATGCCTCGTCAGGTTGGGAAATAGTTTGTAGCGAGACAGAGAACAAAAGAGCAGGCCAAAAGTAACACAGAAGGCTGCATCCTACTCCAAAGGAAGCCATAATCCTCCTACTGACATAATCACTTCACACTCCCCTGTAGCCCCTTTTTCTACCCAAAGGCCACTTCACAATCCGAGGTACAGGACAATCTCCCTGCCACAACCAGTTCACACGTCACGTAAAGCCCCATCCTCCCTCTCTTAAGCCCTTGCATTCCAGAGGAAACCCAATCCCCCCATCAGGAAACCACTTAATGCTCCAGAGTCATCACTCAGCCTCCCATCCCTGCAACCACTGCACAGTCCACCTTAGGCTCCATTCCTCCCGCCCCAAAGACATTTGACACGAAGTACCAAGCCTTGGGTTTTCCCCTCGCAAGTGCCTTCCCACCTCTGCTGCCACCTGACACTCCATGGAAAGTGCCATTCCTTTCACCCACACTGCTCTTCTACCCACCTCACTCCGATGACAAGCCCAATCCTTCCTCCATGAAATCAGTTACTTTCATCCCTGGCCAGCATGGCTCAGTTAGTTTGTCCTGTGCAAAAAGGCTGCCAGTTTAATTCCAATCAGAGCACATGCCCAGACTGCAGGCTTGATCCCTAGTAGGGGGTGTGCAGGATACAGCTGATTGATGTTTTGCTCTCACATCAATGTTTCTCCCTCTCCCTCTCACTTCCTCTCTAAAAATCAATAAAAAAATATATTTAAAAAAAAAAAAGCCAGTTACATTCAACTTTAAGTGCCATCATCCCCGACTACAGCAACTTCACACTGAACAGTGACTGCAATCTTTTCTCTCATACCCCTCACATTCCCAAATCTGTCTATACTTCCAACCCACAGCCACTTTACACTCTACATTATCTCCAGTCCTCCCTCTCAAAACACGTCATGTCACACTCACATAAACCAATCCCTCTCACAAACACTTGGCACTTCCCAGTAAAACCCAGAGTTCCCCCACCACAATCCCTTCATACTCCACAGTAAAACCAATCCACCAACCTCCATTCCTTCAGGCCTCAAACTTTCACCTCCACCTTCCTTTGCCATCCACATTCAACTCTAGGTTTGCCTCTCCACAAACACCACACACTCTACAGTAAACGCCAAGCCTCCTCACCCACAACCTCATCACACTCCACAGGAGACTGCAATCCATCCACCCTCATAACATGTTTATATTTCACAGGAAGCCCTAACCTCCCCTCCTCACAGCCACTTCACACTCCACATTCGTGGTCAACTTCCCTCCTCATAGCCACTTCACACTGCACAGTCATGGTCAACCCTCCTCACAACCACTTCACATTCCACATTTGTGGTCAGTCTCCCCTCCTCTCAGCCACTTCACTCTCTACTGTATAGCTCAATTCCCCCTCCACACTACCAAGTCACACTCCACAGCAAAATATTATCTCTGCACATCCACACACTCACAGCAATGCCAACCTTCCCTTCCCATAATTACTTCCCAGTCTACACTGAACACAATTCTTCCTCCCTCTACTACTTCCCACTCCCCAGTGAACCCCAGCCATCTCTGTACAACAATGCATCACACTGCAGAGTGAACACCCAACCTCTCTCACCAGTCACCTGACACTGCATAGAAATCTGACCCTCAGTCTCCATAGCCACTTCACACCCACAGTCATTCTCAGTCCGTTCTCCCCAGGAATAATTCACATGCCACCCGTGCTCGCACCTTCACATTCTGTAGGAAACCCCAATCCTCCCACCCCCGCAAACATGTTACATTCCACAGTGAAGCCTGACCTTTCTCTCCACGAACTCTGCGTTCCACAAAACCCTGGCCAACCTCATTACTTCGTCCTCCTGCCAGTCAGGTCACACTTCCCATTGCATCCCATACTCCCACCACACAGCCACTCATGATCCACAGTAAGTATTATGCCGCCACCCCCCTTCCCCCACACACACTCACACTCACACTCACACTCACACTCCACTATAAATGCCTTCTCCTCTCCCACAGCCTGCTTACATTCCACTTTAACCGCCAGTCCTCCCCTTCTACAAACACTGGTCCACATGCCTGAGCAGACCCAGTCCATTCACCCTCACAATCCCTACACAATCCACAGCAGACCCCTAGCTGTCTTCCCTACTCCATTTCCCCCAAAACAAAATCACAGCCCAAAGGGACACCGATCTCCCAATTCACACCCTTCACACTCCATGATAAACCCCCATTCTTCTGCCACAACAACCATTCCATACTCCACAATAATCCCATCATTTCCCTCCGGTCACTCCACACACCACAGTAATTTCCAATCTCCCCCACCCCCGTCTCCTGTAACCAGTTCCCTTTCCACACCAGAACTCAGTTCTCCCTCCACACGACAACTTCACACTTCCCATGAACAACAATGCTTGCACATGCACATGAATTCTCCCCTCTCTACAAACACTTCACATCCTTCCCACCCCCATCCTTTCACACTCCACAGTAAATCACCTTCCTTGAATCCCACAGTCCCTGAAACCTCTACCACAAGCCCCAGCCTTCCCACCCACACAGCCACTTCACACTCCCTCCCTGCCTCATCTTGCCTTCCTCCCCTCCTCAGCTCGTCAATCTTCATCATTTCCCAAAGAACTTTAGTAGAAATTGAAATAACATTTTATAATCAAATCCTTGAAAGGCATTAATAAAATTAAGTTTTTAATCCCAAGGACCTATTTTAAGGACTTAGAGTGAAAGAAGTGTCATGTTTTCTGCTTTGCCACACAAATGTTCTTAAATATACAAATATAGTTTGTACTATACTAGTACCTTGTGAGAAGGGTATTAGTAACTTTTTCAAATGGTGACAGAAGTCTAATGCAAAAAGGCTTTGGAAAAAAAATGGGGAAAATATTGGGCTCATATAATTGCCCATGAAGTTTTCCTGGACTCAGGCATGACCAAGCTCAGAAACCCTAATCAGCTTTCAGAGCTTGGTTATCTCTCTCTCTGTCCAGCAAACAGACTAAGAGCGGGTTTTATAATGGCCATTGGTTAAGTTAAATAGGTTTTATAATCCCTGTTTAAGAGTATAATCTATTCTAGAAATATCTTTTAATGGTAAAATTATTTTAGTTTTATATTAAATTTCAATTTTTATATTAAAAATTTTAAATAAAATTTTAAATATAAATATACTCTTCTCTAGTGAGGCTGTTTGCATAAGTCATTCACAGCAGGAGCTTTGCAACAATTCTAAGAATTGGGTGGCAGCCAACTCTTCGGACAGTACTTAATTCGAGCCCTCAGTTATTGCTGATAACACTGCATAAATAACCCAATGATAATAGCCTCAAAGAACTCCCATAATCAATTAAAATAAAGTAATGCAAAAATCCAAGTGTATGGAATTGATAATCATTTGCACATAAGAACCAAAGAGCCCACTTTAACTTCTGAACAAATGCATGGTCCATCATGCCTCACTCAGACCCCATAATTAGGGGCCAACAAAAGTAACACTGAACAGTTCTCAATATTTTCACAGTCTAAAATAAATTCCACTGTAATTTGTGTTACTACTTGGTGAACTGACTAAAACATCCAATAGTCTGTGCTTCACCCTGGAATTGCTATCTGATTCCTTTTGATCAGAAGTTTTGATGAGTAACTTGCATACCTTCAGTCAATTTTTTTAAAAAAAGGAAAGTGAATTAAATACTAATTGAAAGCTACTATCACTTATTTTTGGATCAAATCCTTTAAAAAAAAAAAAAAGGAACCATGGGGCAAAACAACCAAAGAGACATACCTGTGGGGGGGAAAAAAAATATATGGATACCACCACACCAGGCCAACTCTATGTTTCCTAAGCAATTCTAGAGCAGAGATTGGGTTCTCCAGCGCTCATGATGGGGCGGATCCAGTACTTCAGTGTTTCCCAAACTTTTGACATATGTGTACCCCTTCTATAATTTTCGTAACCCTGAATACCCCTCGTACTCATGAGAACGTAGAATTAGGCGCAGCTAAGCACAGTGCAGTGCATATCCCCACCAAACTCCGGTGCAACCTGTACCCCTACCAAACTCTTCCTGTACCCCTGGGGGTACGTGTACCACACTTTGGGAAACACTACAGTTCTCAATCAGGAGGTATGCAGGGAAAAGTGGGAGCCCTGTCTCTCCCAAGGGGTTCATTTCTCAGTGTCTATTTATTGACTAGCATTGAACCAACATCTGATTTGCTCGATTGTCCCAGGGAGCACTTATTTCAACTAAGCCATTGCTGGTGCTTCTGTTTTTTGTTTTTCTTTTCTTTTATCCTCCCTGCAGTTTAACTAACACTGAATACTGTGTTAGCATTAGTCATTTGCCGGCAGTGCCAGCCAGCAGCCTCATAACCAGAGCCTTGTCACAGAACATGGCTGCCACGGTGACTGGAACGGAAATGGAAATGAGGGAAGTGTTCTTTTCCCCATCCTGGAACACCAGAGCATGGCATCGAGCTTAGAAATGTGAACTGGGGGTAGGAGTGTTCAAGTGCAGCAAAGGCGTTACTGCTAGGGAGCCTGGCTGGGAGCTGCATAGACTTGGCTGGATGGGGTGCATGGGTGGGGAGGGAACCCTGGGGATTCAGTGTTAGTTAAACTGAAGGGGAGCTAAGGCACATGATGTTGATGTTCCAAAGGGTGATCGGTAGGGAAGGACGACGCCCCGGCCTGATAAGCCCTGGGTGTTTGTTTGCACCTTACTGGAAAGCCATGTAAATGAATGGAAAATTCCTGGCGAAATACCTTGACTTGTAGCAACGTCTCTGCCATCCTTGAGCGATAATCTAGGAGTGGGGCTCGCCCACACCCTGTTCACACTAACTCTGCAGGCAGTTGTCCCTCTGGCTACAGGAGAGCTCATGTTTGTGCGTGGCAGCAGGAGAGCTTTAGATGTGGTATTCAATTAGACTCCAGGGAGAGAACTGGGGCCCTCCACAGGCTCCTCACAACTCCTTCCCACGGAGCTCCCAGCCTTCGTTCCAGGCCAAGTCATTTCCCCCGGGAGGTTCACCAAGAGCTCCGAAAGCATCCCGCTGACGTCACTAAGACCGAGTCAGCAAGCAGGGATTCGGGGTAGCCTGTGAGCCTGCCTTGGTGGTGGGCATTCCTGTGCTCGTTCATAGAGCCATTCACTTCTTCAGTAAATACTTAGTGGGAACCTACTGCATGCCACATGCTGTGCAGATACGACAGTGAGCAGAGCCCCAGATCCTGTCCTCTAGGGGCTCCAAGTCTGGTGGACAGGAATGGATGATGTGGCCAGAATATTACACCCCAGGGAGCCAACTCGGCCCATGCGCTCCTCAGCCAGCCTCAGTGGATAAAGACGGATGATTTCCAGAGGAGGCGACACGTCTGAACTTCATCAGAGATGTGAAGGGTGGCCAGGCTAAGAAGTGGAGAGGCAGGAGAAGGGAAGATGTGAGTGTAAGTATGTAGAGGAGATGCCATCGGGTGTGAGGCAGGGTTTGTTTGGCGCTGCTGGAAGGGAGAGGGGAAGGAAGTGGCCAGGGCATCTCAGCTTTTCATTCCAGGTAGAGGGGCTTGGGTCCTGGTGAGGGGCTTGCGGACTGGTGAGAAACAAAAGCAACTATGAAGATTGCATTAGGGAGGTAAATAATCTGATATATATATTTTTTTCAAGTGCCAACTTATTCTTTAGTGTGGGGGTCTGCCAAGTAGAAGGATAGAGAAACCTAGTATCATTTCGGCCAGTGGTCGACAAACTCATTAGTCAACAGAGCCAAATATCAACAGTACAACGATTGATATTTCTTTGGAGAGCCAAATTTTTTTTAAACTTAAACTTCTTCTAACACCACTTCTTCAAAATAGACTCTCCTAGGCTGTGGTATTTTATGGAAGAGACACACTCAAAAGGCCAAAGAGCCACATGTGGCTCGAGAGCCACAGTTTGCCAACCATGGATTTAGAAGTATAGTCTGCAAGCCCCTCAGAGAAGCCTCTTAGTCGGCATGAGTCTACGATCCACTCTAGTGAGGATTAGTGGGGGAGACAAGAGCTGACTGAGGCCTCCTCTCACCCCCACTGCCCAGTGCAGAGAGAGTCACAGTGCATTCATGTCACCAGCCCCCGGAGGACACAGAGGTCCTGAGTCCCAAGGAACTCTGGCATCAGGATGGGGGTCCTGCAGAAGGTGGCCCTCAAGGTGGAGGACACAACAATGTCTGTCTTGGGCGAGGGATGCCAGCATGAGGGCTGGGGCCACCTGAGAACGAGCACCTGCACTGCTGAGGGAGCCTGCAGAGGAAGCCAGCTGAGGCCAGGAAAGCTCCCCAGCCAGCCCTAGTCTTGTGAGCAACCCAAATGCTTGCTGTTCCCAACACTGCCTTTCAAGCGGTCTGTTACACAGTCATTGCTCACTAATACACCTCTGGAGTCAGGGAGGCCTGAATCTCACCGTGGTGTCAAAGATAAATATTATATGATCCCATTCAGTTATGGAATATAATGAACAACATAAACTGATGAACAAAAATAGATCCAGAGACAGAGAAGCATCGATCAGACCATCAAACCTCAGAGGGAAGGTAGGGGGAGAGATCAACCAAAGGACTTGTATGCATGCATATAAGCATAACAAATGCACACACACACCAGGGGTGTGAGTGCAGGAGTTGGGGAATTGGGGAGGTTATCGGGGAATAAGGGCACATATGTTAATCAATAAAGAAATTTAAAAAAATAAAAATTAAACGTTATAAAAAATAAATGTAATATAAATGTAATAAAATCAAGTACATTTGCATATTTGAAAAAAAATAATAAATAATAAAATGTTGACACCGCACGCACCCACATATTTCTTGGGAGGTTTCAGTGTAATCGTCCTCCTAGTGCCCATACATAATTAACAATTAACAAGCTGTGTCTATTCTTAGCATTTTTCTGAGTGAGCTGGAGACAAGGACCAGTGGGGAAATGAAGACATCACCTGGGAATAAATTCTGTAGGACCCGCATTCTTTTCACAGCACAGCAAAGAGAGGCAATGGTTATTTTCATTATCCTTTTTATTGATATGTTTATTTTGAGAGAAATCACTTCCTCTATACTTCCGTGTCCTGGGCACATGTCCAAAAGGACACAAAGACCCATAGATGAGGACACCGCTCCCTGCTTCTTCGTGGCAATGGCGTGTTTCCTTTGTTTTCCAGGTTGTCTTACGAAGGCTCTTTCTCTGCCTGGGGTGGGTGGGTGTCAGCGTTTACAATAGCCGGGACCCAGGATATGACATGTTCTCATAACCTTGAGCCCACCCTTCGCTGACAAAGAGCAGGGCAGCCTAAGAGGGTTTTTTTGTTGTTGTTGTTTTTTTTTTTAATAAGAATATGCAACAAAAAAAGGAGGCTGAACATCAGACTTTCAAACTACCGCTAGAAAAGCAATCCTCCCCTGAGAACTCTATAGATTCTCTGTGCAGGAAATTTCAAAATCTAGCACGAATTTAGGGTTTCTCTTCCAGTGAGAAGGAAGGAGTCACAAGTCAAACAAGCCAGGGTGCCACTTAGCATTAGAAGGGACAGCAAGGCCTACAGCGTGGTCCTTCACAAATACTGGCTCCCAGGTCACAGGCTGTGTCCTCTCTTTCTCCTGCAATGCCATGCTTTTGTGACTCAAACTTTTATTTCTCTACCTCTGAGACACTGAGTGAAGAACAGGATGCGTCAGTGTTGTGTGTGTGTGTGTGTGTGTGTGTGTGTGTGTGTGTGTAGTCCAATTTCAAATCCATTCTCAATCCGCACTGGAAGTAGGATTTGCCTCAGGGAAGAGAACGGTTATACCTGGGGATCAAAATACTATTACTCAGAGGTAATTCATGGAGACTTAGAATTTGTTTTTGTTTAAATATTTTACTCTTAAATTTGTCTCCATGTACATTACTTTAATTTTACCCACATAAGTAACCACTAGTTTATTATAGTAGCCTGACCCACACACAGTTTCCTCTCCTCTGTTTCCTAAAGTGGAAATCTGGGTGACCTGGCAGAGTCTTCTGATTAGGGTGTCACAAGCCCACATCAGCCAGCCTGGACTGTTCTCCAAACTCTGAGGAAGAACTCACTTCCAGGATCTTGGAAATTCTTGGCAGAATCCACTTCCTTCTACAGTTCCCGCGTGCACCACCCATATCCCATCTTCTGAGCCAGCAACGGTATGTGCAACTCCTCTCAAGTTTCAGACCTCTCTTACCCCCTCTCTCTGCCTTTTCTTTCTGCCGTAAGGGCTCTTGTCATATGTGGGCTCACCAGATAATTGAGGACAATCTGCCTATTTTAAGTGCAGCTGATTAGCAACCTTCATTTTAACTGAAAAATCCCTGTACCGGGTAACATAGCATAACCACCCAGCTTATGTTACACTCGCAGCTGGAGATTTGCCTACAGTGTTATGGGGCCAGTAAAGTTGTTGCAATACAAAATAATATTTTAAAGCTATAAATATATCTGTAAAACTATTGCCACAGTTTAGCCCTTGTGATGGTTTTTTACATGGCAAAAGCGAGAGGAACTATGTCTTTACAAATATTAGTGGTTTTATTATGTGCTTTTTTAAATGCTAAAGTTTACAAATAAAAGCTTGGAAGAGCACATAAATGAAATACAGTATTATATTCTAGAAACCCATCACAGTGAAGAAAGACATTTTCATCATGTCAGTCTTGGGCCATCCAAATTTTTGTGGCACTAAAGTGTTTCAATAATAAGCAGGCCTTTTTAACTCTGAATATTTGATACTAGTAAACAGCTCTCCTGTCAGAACCGCCAGGTTCGATCCTGTACACGGTACCCCCCCAAAAAAGAGAAAATGCTGCTGAGTGTTGTTCACCCAAAATTTTAGCTGCTCTCCTGTACGGTTGATTCAATGTAAGGGATATTCAGGCGCATTTTATCTGAGCAAGATTTTTGCCCCAAACCTCAATTTTAAACCATAGGAAACAAGCAGATCATCCAAGAGATACCTGGACCCCCATATTCATTGCAGCATTATTTACAATAGCCAAGATATGGAAACTGAAGCTTTCATCAACAAATAAGGAAGATGAGAATTATATAATGGAATATTATTAAGACACAAGAAACAAGAAAATCCAGGCATATGTGATATCATGAGTAGACCTTGAGGACATTATACTAAGTGAGATAAGTCAAACAGAGAAAGACAAATAATGTAGAATACCACTTATAAGTGGAATCTAAAAAGCCAACAACATCAAAACTGAAAGTAAAATGCTGGTTACCAGAGGCAGAAGGGTGGTGGAATAGAAAATATATTTAAGGGCACAAACTTGCAATATTGTATTATACTCATCCAACTTGCGAAGAGTCTAGATCTTAATTATTCCAACCACAAAAAAGAAATGATACTTATTATATGTGATGCGATATAGGCGTCATGGCTACAAAGGCAACCACATTACAATGTGTAAATATGTCAAATCAATATCTCGTGCATTTTAAATTTATGCATTATGTCAAATATATCTCAATTAAAAAACAAAAAAATAGGTCATTCAATTCAGTCACCCATTTTATTCTTGAGTCTCCCCAAATGCCTTCTTACATTCATGACTGAATATGTCTACTGCTGAGAATTTCACTGTCTCCTGAGATAGCCCACTTCATTATTTTGACTTGTAAGACAAGAATTCAAGCACCCTTAGGTTATGTGGGACATGGACAATTGACATAAGGGATTGACAGGGAAATGGATATGCAGTATAGTTTTAATCAAGTTATTGCCTCAGATAACAGGAGCTTGATCCTTCTAAGGATCTCTAGGAAACAAATTAAACATGCATGTCAGAATAATCTAACCCAAGGGATGAGGTTGCTGGGGTATTTAACTACCAGAACGAATAATTACTGGTTGTGTCTGCTGTTGAGTTAATTCCCATCCACATGGCAGACCGGAATTGCAGAACATTCTCCAGCGTTGTAGCAAAGGAGTACGCCACTGGCAGTTGGTTGGGCTGCTGTGTGCAGATACCATAGAGCCAAGAAGGTGTGAGTAGGGCTCTGTCAAGGTGAGGACATCTACTATTCATTGCGAAAAGCATCCATTGCAAAAAGCACCTGCTATTTTGCTCTCCCATAATCTCTCCCTCTCGTTTTGTTAACTGCCCCCTCTTAGGTTCTCCCCTTCCTTTCCCTTACCTCAGTCTGTATGATTTGGAAGGTGCTGATTCTAGCTCCTCCTAGTTGACTTGCTAGCTGCAGAGTCAACACATTGTCCAATCCTGGGCAATAATGGTGAACCATCTAATAGCCATAGTGATTGGTTTAAAAGTGGATATGGGTCAAAGCCAGATATTTGGAGCTAATACCGGGATTCTTTCTAGAGTAATTAGGCAAAGAAAAAAAAAAAAAGGTACTATCTCCTGGGATTGCTAAACTGAGAGCTGTGATCCTAGATGTTTGTATGGCCATCTTTTTCCAAGCCTGAGAATGAAGCCAGCAGAAGAAAACACATCCCTGCCCGTACTGGGAGAGCATCTGTAAACAGCCATGTGTGCTTGTCCCTGGATTTTCAACTTTGATCAGTTTGAATAGGGTCCTGGACTTACTTTAGGTCTTTATCTGTCTTGGAATTTCTTCTCATTTGTCCTAAGGCAGTGGTTGGCAAACTCATTAGTCAACAGAGCCAAATATCAACAGTACAATGATTGAAATTTCTTTCGAGAGCCAAATTTTTTTAAAACTTAAACTTCTTCTAATGTCATTTCTTCAAAATAGACTCGCCTAGGCCATGGTATTTTGTGGAAGAGCCACATTCAAGGGGCCAAAGAACCTCATGTGGCTTGTGAGCTGCAGTTTGCCAACCACGGTCCTAGGGCCACTTAGTAGGGACATACAGATCAATTCTCACTATCTTTCAAATGCTATCCCATGAGAGATAAAGAGAAGTATGTGGTGTGGACAGTATGTGAATGAATAGTGATTACAAACAGGATGTTTTGGATTCTGACAGACTTGAATTTGAAACCTGGCTCAGGTGCTTGCTAGCTGTGAGTAAAATATTTAGCCTGGAGTAAGATATTTAAACACCGTAAAACTTGCGTTTTTATCATCTATAAAATGGCACCCTACTTAGCAGGAGTTTTGAGAGATAAAGCTTGAAATTTACTTAGCAATATAGTTTCTGATAGCAGATGTCCAATGAATTTGATGGCATTTGCAGGGGGGAAAATTGCAAAATTAAAAACAATAGCTTTATTTAGGGTTAATTTAATGACATAGGTAGTTGTCCGGCATAGGGAAAGAAATGTATGAAAGTAGTCACAATGATCATCTCTCACACTAAGCCTTCTCTTCCCTTGGATGAAACTCTTGTCCATTTCTAGGCATACATAGTTCACCTTTCCCCAAGAGGAACAATGTCATCAAGGCCATGACAATGAGGTAAGATAGTGAATCTGTGAGTGTCAGTCCGATTTAACAGGGTTGTGTGACAGCTCAATGGGTATCTGGCATGATTTGGGGTCCTCAGTCCTATAATTTACTATTCTTGAGTATAGTTCCGATTAAAAATATATCTACTTAAATATCTTGCCTGGTGTGCACAGCAGTGGCTTACTTCACCAAGAAAGAGGTCTTCATTTTTCTAATGCAGAGATTGCCGCTGAGACACAATTCGATGGAGGGAATAGTTTGACTTTGCAGAGATGCTGGTTCTCCTGGGCTTTGGGCACACATGGTTCTCCTCTAACCATAGGGCACACATGACATTAAAAAACAGAGGCTTCAAAAAATGACGAGACATGGACCAAGACGCAGAGTGAAGCCACAGAGTGATGATGCTGAGGGACTGATCTTTCACCCCAAAGAAATGGGTGGGGTATTTTTCCAAACATTTATTTTTAATTTAAATCTCTTCTGGGACCAGAGAGTAGACACTGAAACTAGCATCCTCTCTGAACAATGCATCCTGTCCTAAACCATGGCAAAAACATAGTTTGAGTTGTTACTCTGATTAGTAATTTCTATTGTCTTGTCGTAATTTCCTATTGTCTTATCATGGTTGAGTTTCCTGAGAAACAGACTCTGTGATGGAGACTTGTACACAGGAATTCTGTTGGGTAGTATTTTCAGAAACAACATTTGTAAGAGATTGCGGGAAGCAGGACTGGGAAGAGGGAGAACTAGAACTGGAATAAAGACAGATAAAGTAACTTGTCTCATATTGATTATGGCTATGGAAATGGTGCATCTTAGGACTTAGCCCATCCAACAAAGGGCTCTGGAATTGCGATGGTCCTGCGGATTTTTCCTAAGCATAGAGGTCTTGACTTTGTCCTCCACAGTGACCAGTTCTTGAATCCAGCTGACCCCCGGGAGAGGGTTGAAAAACTGTCAAGAGTGCCAAGTCACTGCCTTTAAAGAGGGCAATTCCTATACAACCCACATTCTTGGCAGCCGAGGAAATGAGTGTCTAGATTCAGGATGACACACCCTAGCACCCACAGGTCCCCATTCGAGGAAATTGCAAAGTGCTCTTGGTACTTGGCTTGATTCAAACCAAAAACAAAATCTGAAAACAGGAAACCAAGGCTCTGCCTTAGAAGTAATGGAAGTAGCGTGATGACCGGCATGGATTGAGATGCAGAGTCAGACAGACCTGGGATTCCATTCGGAATATTCTACTCTCAGTGTGAACTTGGAACAATCACACTCAATTATATAGCGTCCCTGAGCTGCAGCTTTTTGCTTATAAAATGATAATGTTGCATGGCATATTTGGGATAACGTGATGAGATGTGGTAGTTAACTTACTAAACAAAGCACCTTGCATATTAAAACCACTTAATAACTAACCATAGTTTCCTTTTACCTTAATGGCATTGAATGATTTTTCTTTGTGTTATTCTTTTCTTTACATATATTTTTGTTTATTTCAGAGAGGAAGAGAGGAGAGAGAGATAGAAATATCAATGATGAGAGAAAGTCATTGATTGGCTGCCTCCTGCACACACCCACACTGGGGATCGAGCCCACAACTCGGGCATGTGCCCTTACTGGGACTTGAACCATGACCTCCTGGTTCAAAGGTTGATGCTCAACCACTGAGCCATGCTGGCCAAGCTTCACGTTATTCTTCATTCCAACATTGTAGAGAAGAATGTATCAGATGTTGGGAGAGTTCACACTGATAAATACAGGCAACAAACGTGGAGATAAATGGGGGGATGGAAGTAAACACAGAATACATTGGGAGCCCTCAGAACAGTCTGAGGAATCAGGGAGAGTTTTCTAGAAGAGGAAGAACCTGATCTGTGTTCTGAATCATAATGTGGGGTGAGCGTGGTGATGGAATGGTGAGGACAAGAATCCAGGGAGGGGTTCTTGGGTCCAAAAGCATGGAGTCAACTGAGACCAGGGCACATTTAGATAGCTGTAGGTGTCACAGAACAGTGGGGGCAGAATCTGGGAGGGGGTGGGCAACAAAAGAGAAGGCTTCCTTTTAATATGGTTGGTAATGGTAGCTCTTAATTCGTCGCTGTGGGTTGGGAGTCTCTGGTTTCAACTTCGCTAAAAAGCGCTGGAGGAGAGAGGTCGCTGAAAGGGTTCATGGCCTTTAAATAAAGTCTACCTGGGGCTGAAAACCGGTTGGCATGGGTCCCACTTGCTCCACCTTGTTAGCAGCCCTGGATCTCAAGTTTAATGGCCCAGCTGGTATAGACCAATTTTGATAAGTAGCCCATGTTTCCTTTGGATGATGGGGGAAATTATTCTCCTAAACCCTATGATCAAATGGAACCAAGATCCAAATCATGTTCTAAGTTCATTGTGAGCTCATGGCACTCACAATGCCTGGAACAGGGGTAGCTGTGTGTAGGTCTAGCCTAAAAGGCTGTTCTCTGAGGCCAGGCTCCATCCTCCACTCTCCTGGCTCAGCTTGGGCGGATTGGCTGGGGAGCAGAGCACCCCATGGCCTGTCTACGACATGCTTTCCACTCGGAGCTTTGTTTTCCTTCTCTGTGAAAGAGTGCTTTATGCTCTGAACCTTATGAAAGTTTAAAAAAATCCATTTTCACATGAAATTTTTCAAAGTTTGGACTCAGCCCAAGTAGGATTAAAAAAAAATATTGGCAAGTGAAAGTAAAATATTCCAGGAGGCTTTTAGAAATGCAGAGTGTTAACCAAAAAGTAATTAAAACTGTAGAGTGCCTGGCTTGAACATTTCTATGAGGGTGGTGGGTCTATGTAGACACACGTCTTGGTCCATTTCTGTGCTTTTCAAAACATCATCACAATACTCAAGGTTGGATAGGACTTTACGATTTCAAAGCTCCTCTCATTACTAACTCATATATTTATCGTATCATCACTGTGAGGTAAGCAAAGCCAAAAGATGAAGAACTAGGGGCAAAGACAGATAAAGTAACTTGCCTCAGATTGATTATGGCTAATATTTGGTGGGAAGAGTATAGTCTTTGGATATAAGACACAGCAGGATTCATAGAATCTGCAGCTATGGACTCGCTGAATACCAAAGCCTTGATTACTTGCTGGTTTGTAAAATGGGGACAGTAACGTTGCACAGAGAGAGAAAGATCCAATGAGATGGTGGTGGAAATATTCTTGGTAAGTTACAGTGTCACTTCAATGTTAAATGGTATGTAATGCAATCAGACATGTAGTTCAGGACATGAATGAATTTAACCCAGGTGTCCTGAGTCCTTGGTCAGCGTTTCTATTCCTAACAGACCATCATTATCAACCTCAAATCACCATCCTCAATTTTTCTGGGACTATCGGGTCTAAGACTTCTTGCAGGTTCTAAGTAGATCACAGGACACATTTTATTTTTCTTTATTAACTCCCCCCTTTGGCCCCTTGTCAAGTGGCATTGAACAAGATTCATGGGGAATGTGCTGGTTTTGTTCATTTTCTCACCCTACTCCCTGAAGAATGATCTCTTATGTAATTTGGAGCGACACTGTTGAATGCTCGCGAGTGGTGTTGAGCATGAGTTAGAGAGTGCAACCTACAGGAAGCCATCATCCAAGCCGGGACTGTGTGTTCTCAAAGACACTGAAAGTAAGACACACCTACCAGTCTAATCACCTGCCAAATCATGTCAGGGGAAAACGAAAGCAACCAAACCCCACAAACCAAAGATCAAAACAGTGACCGGCCATCACAGAGAAGTTTGAAGATCCCCGGATGCACCCTCTCAAGGAACTGAGCACTGAACATTAACTTCCTATAAATAGAGGCTAGCTCTCTACCATCACCTGTCCCTAATACACAGATTTTAAAGAAGAAGCAGCGTAACAGTAATAGGTATGTCTGCTTCCCATCTTCTCAGGTGACTGTGAAAACTGGGACAGGTAATTATTAATTCTTGTTCCCTCATAGCACTTGGGTGGGGTGGAAGAGTAACACTTACTACACCCCTATTCGGTGCAAGATGCTATAGTAGATTCTTCACATAGATTATCTCATTAATTTCTTAAAATAATGCTTAAGTGGTGGGTATTAGCATGATGCTTGTTGACAGGTAGGGAAACAGGCCGGAGAGGGGTAAATAACTTGCCCAAGGTCATGTATTTAGTAAATAGTAGAGCAACAACTCATGCGTGAATCTGTTTCCTGTTAGACCTCCTTGCCTGTCATACAGCAAAGTGCCTGAAAAAGAGTATGTGCTTACAGACACAGGTGAAGTTGTCATGTTACCATGCCTGCAATAATGCTTGTAAATAAGATGGAGCATCCTATCCAGAAGCAGACCTGATGTTAGAATTCTATAAGGGCTAATTATTACTTAGATACCAGATCTTGGATCTCCATCATAATGCTCACATACCTTCTACTTGTTCAGCTACAGATGAAAGACATGAATTACAGTCATAAGTTATAACTGTTCTAAGGGCTTTACATAAATTAAGTCTCAAAACAACCCTTTGCAGTATGTACTGCTGTTAACTCTATTTTACTTATTTTGCAAATTAGTAAAATGCGGCATGGAAAGTCTTGTCAAAGCAGAACTGACATCCAACCTAGGCAGTTCTGATTCCTTTATGCCTTGGTTCTCAAACTTGATTGCAATTTAAGATACCCTGGGAATTTCCTATACTTTGGGAAGTTTAGACCTCACCTCCAGAGATTCAGATTCAGCTGATGGCAGTGAGGTCCTGGCATTCATTTCTTTCACAAGCTGTCTATGTGAGTCTACTGCACAGGCAGCGCTGGGAGGCCCTGAGCTGGATGAGGCCACCTCTGAGTCTCACTATGGAGAAGCCTTGTTCTGTACAAGACAGGCTGACTTCTGTGAACCAGGTTGTCTGAAGTATTATTCCTAACCAATTATCTTATTAATTCAGTTCGTATTGAGACTTCAGAATTAATAAGATAATTGGTTAAGAATACTTGACTCCCCACTTGGAAGAGGAACTTTATGTGGCTTAGGTGTCATGATGAAAGCTCCATATGGCTTATTTCAGTTAATCCACAGAACACCCTATGGGGCGGGTATCATGTCTAGGCGTAAGTTATGTCAAATATATTTCATCTTTCATCTTCCCAATCTGGTTGACTGTTGGAGCTTAGAAACTTGCAAATCACACGTGGTCTGTGGAGGTCACCTGAGAGTCTGTTAGAAATCAGATTCTTAGACCCATTCCACCCCCATCCTTCTAATTAAAAAATGTATACTATGATGGTTTAAAACAACATGGTTATTCTTAATGATGGCTCTAATGGCAAAAACTTAGTAGGCAAATAAATAGTTTTTCCTCCAACATAATGTTAGTATTCAGTATATGATATTCTATTACATCACACAATAAATCACTCTTAAATAGAACTAACCTTGCTAGATAATGGATGTTTGGGAGAAAATCTTTCTTTGCTCCTGGTGTTCCCTTCCGTGGGTGAGACTTTCCACCATGTAACATCCCTGTCCTCTCTCCGGCTATCAGTCATTTCCCCCCAGAAGAGGAGTGCTAATAGGATTTGTGAGTTTGGAAAAAAGGCCCAAGCACATGAACCTGGTTCCCTCATCCCCACCCTCACTGCCCAGAACTGGCTTTTTCACAGAGGGCACGCCACGCCTGGAATTTTATGAAAACAGTTCCGGCTGAAGACCGGGATATTTGGCATTGCCTATGCCTGGTGGGGACATGCCTGCAGGGATAAGCCTATTCTACAAAGTGGCCTTTTCTGTGGTGAAGGTAATCTTTTCATCTTACATTTGTCAGAGGCAGAGAGATGTCATGGATGAGTGCATAGGTGATGGCCTCAAACAGGTGAGCTTCAAATCCCTCCTCTGTTACCTGCTAAATCAGAGTTGTAAGGATTCAGTGAGATGAAGTACATAAAGTGTTCAGAGCAGTGCTGGGAACAAGGTAAATGCTCTATAAGTGTTTGGTATTAATATTACCCTTTTGTTCTGCTGTTCAGCTGGCTCAGGGCACACACCTAGAAAAAGGTGAAATGGGCTGGCTCCCCACTCACACCTCAATAACAGAGTCTTAGGATGGACCTGTAAGTCCATCCCAATGTCAAATCACTCAGTGATTAGGCTAATTTTACACCTTACAGGGGTCCTCAAACTTTTTAAAGTGGGGGCCAGATCACGGTCCCTCAGAGAGCTGGAGGGCCGGACTATATGAACTACTAATCCCTACTGTAACACCTTGGCTGTGCTCACTGCCCAAAAAACCTGGTGGGCAGGATCAGACTCCCCTGGGGGCTGCATGTGGCCCACGGGCCGTAGTTTGAAGACGCCTGCGAGGTCTCCTCCCAGAATTATCTTTCCAATTTTAGAGTTAGTAATGTCACTTGGAAATTCTTAAGAAGTGCAGACCCCCGCCCCCTCCCCTAGTAGGGTTTCAAACCCTCCAAAGTCTGACCTCAGCCTATATTCCCAACCTGTTCTTCCTCACATATGCTCTGCTCAGGCCCCAGTTCCAACACTGCAAATGGTCCCTGAATCACATCATTGTTTTCACACCATGCTAGCTCTGTGCATCATCCATATAACTGGAGAGAGGCAAGGAGACTGCCTAGCTATGGGGACATGTCCTCTTCTCTATGGTATACTCGTCCTAACCAATACCTTGCTCAGTGACGCCCCTAAATGGTTACTCTAATACCAATTCGTCAAGAGGTCCTATTCTGCCTTTTCAAAGTATTAATCAAACTCATCTTCCTCTTTCCACCTCAAGCAAACCACCGTTCTCTCTTACCAGGCCTACTTCAATACCCCAAGTTCTCTCTGCTTCTGTGTGGGACCCATATCAGGTAATTCCCCAGACAGAGTTAACATACCAATCACATGATATTACCTCCTTGCCTAATGAAATCCCTAATAGTGATACTGAAACTACATTTTGACCTTTTCATATCTGACTTTCTCACCCCATTTTGTGCAATCCCCTTTCATCCCCTTACTCACTGTGCTCTTGTGACACTTATGCCCTTTCAGTTTCTCAGACAGGCTGAGCTTTTCCCCACCTCAGCCTCTTGTACATTTTGTTCTTTCTGCCTGGAGTGCTAGAACCTTCTTTTTCCTTTTATTAAACGGCTGTTTTCCCCCTCCTCTGATTCTCAGCTTAGAAGCCCCCTCCTCAGAGCAGACCCTCCTGACCCTCGATTCACAATGAGAACCCTCCCCACCTTGAAGTCACCTTTACCATGGAACCGAATGCCTCCACCCTCATTCTTTTACAGTGCACTCATAGCAGTTGGTAACAATCATTCTTGCATGTGTCCCAGTGGTTTGGTGCCTGTTCCACTAGACTTAAAGCTCCACAGTGGTAGGGAGGTCTGTCTTGTTCTCAGACCCTTCCCAGGGCCCACCACAGAGCCCAACACACAAGAGGCAAGAGAGAAATGAGCTCAGTGAATGACGGTCCAATAAAGTGGCTGATACTGGGGGCCCTTCATCCTTGGCATTCCATGATTTTGCTTTATGGTGTTGACCCTCAAACATTATGGGTACATATGCTTTGCAGAACAGTTAACTTCTGAGTGGCCTTTGAGGCTGTAAGGATTCCTGGAGAAGGAAGGGGTCTCAGAGTGTACCTGGTCAAATCCCCGCATTTTACAAGTAAGAACATCAAGACTCGGGACTTGTAATGAGCTCTTGTGAGAGGCCCAACATCGCCTGGTGTTTGGAGTACCCTTCATTAACAAGTTCTCTTGCTCTAGGCTTCTGGAATCTATGCAGTAACCACAGATCCTTAATGAAATAATCTGGCAGGAAAGCCAAATGCTTCACGCATTTCAACCTTTCACTAAGAAATGAAAGCAAAGCCTAAGGAAATGCCATCTGACTAATTTCTAACCAAGGCAAATCTTCTTTCTTAGTCACCCCTAACAAAAAATGTCAATGTTTTACAAGCACAGCAAGAGCTGCCAAGGCCCAAGGCAGGTCCCCAGATCACCTCTGCCCTACAAGAGGGTGTGGGTCCACTGAAGAATGGAATGACCCAGGACTGTGCCCGAGGATTCCTGGGCATGTAGAGAATAGCCAGCATCTTAAACACACACCCTTTCCTCTACTAAGGAAGGTTTTCTGCCATCACCTGTGGCATATCTATTCATTTATGATTTGTATTCATGTTCCCAATCTCTTTTTCCCCTCTCAGTTTTCTTATTTCTATAATAGAGTGATTGATATCAAGATCCCTTCAAACCTGGCATTCGATAATGTTGCTTTATGGAGTTAACTCTCAAGCTTTCATGAGTACATATGATTTTCAGAACACCTTACTCACTTCATTACCATGTACAGGAAACTGGATGATTATTTCAGCGTCTGATAGCATTCCATTAGCATCCCCTACTGTCCTGAGCAAGTATGGGATACCAGTGAATCATGAAGCTACTACCTCCTGTTTCAGCTTGCTAGGACTTTGCCACCTTTGCTAGTCCAATATATTCAGAGGGAGAGGAGATGTTCTCAACACTGATAATAGTGCATGTTTATGTTAATAGATGCAGTGAAGAAATGCTACTCAGAGTTTTTCCCTGTGGTCTACATGACAGGTTTTAATGGAGAAAATACTAGGGGCC
This sequence comes from Pipistrellus hanaki, assembly GCF_964339955.1. Taxonomy (NCBI): domain Eukaryota; kingdom Metazoa; phylum Chordata; class Mammalia; order Chiroptera; family Vespertilionidae; genus Pipistrellus; species Pipistrellus hanaki. The sequence goes on along the minus strand of NC_140519.1, from coordinate 44,576,160 downwards.
TCGAGTGGCACTCTGCTCTGAGTTGTGTGGCTTGAAATAGCCTACACTGAAGACATGACTTTCCTGGACAAGGCCAAGTTGCCACCTCCTGTACTTGTGTATGGCTAACATCATGTCCTGCCCCAAAGGAGTGCATGGTAGATTTTTCTCAGCTCATGTGGTTTCAGCAAACGTCTGGCCTCTGAGAGCCTCCAATAGCCACTCAGGGCAGGACAGCTGGCCTCACATCTGGCTCCATCACTGCCGGAGAGACACTCAACTGCATTCCCAAGCAGCAGGTGAAGTACAGCTGTGCTCCTGAACGTAACAGGGACCAGCGGACCGGGGTGGAATCCTTTGGAGGAAAGAACGCGTACATTCATAAAGGAACAAGCAGGAGTCCACCCTCTTCCCATTGGCACCGTATCTGAGGACCTTGACTCAGCGCTAGTGGGTCTTAATGCTCCAGCTTGTCCATCCCTCTCGGCGGTGATTGATTTCATTGTTGGCTTGTGTTCATGACACGAATGTGGGATCTTCGGAGAGCCTAATGCCTTGCAAGTTCCACTGGATGGTGGAAGAGCTAGAACAAGCTCTAACCAGCACATAACCCAGTGACTCAGGAGCTTAAGCATTTTAACTAATTAGTAAAGAAAAAATGTGGCAGGGACTTGCAGTTCGTAGGAAGGAAAGAACATCACGGGAGCCTGCATTATGCAAGCTTCCACTTCCTTGTGGGGCCATATCAGAACATCGGGAGAAGAAAGGCCACCTTTTACCTTTGAGGAATTCCAGTACTTTGTTTTGTTGTTGGTTACTGACAAAGGGGTTGATTTCAACACCTCAGAAAAGTGCCTCATCATTTCCTCTTGTGAAATCTGGGTGCTTTTGAGTGAATCCATGCAAGGAACATGGATCTCCAGCCACAGTGGTTAATGTCCATCCTCATTCTTCTTTTATCGAAAGCTGCTACCAAGTGATTGTGCTGGTTTAGAAACTGCAGAGCATTTTTCCCTGTGACTTATATTTATTCTTAAAAGGCAGGAAAATGTATCAATTAGGAGCACAGCCTTTTGTCAGATGGAATCAAATTTTAGGTTGGGACCTTTGCAATTATAGGACTGTCCTCTCTGAGCATCAGTTTTCTTACCTGTAAAATGGGGCTAATTTTAAGTACTTGTCAAGGAGTCCTAACAACTCCAATTCCATTGATGTTAGAAAACTCTTCACTTGCAAAATGAAGCAGAAATCAGATTTCCTGTTTAAGCCCACCGTCCCCCCACAAATGTAACAGACGCTACAGTGTGGTGGTTATGTGTGTTAGCTCTGGAGATACACAGAGGTTGGTTGGAATCTAGACTTGATCACTTTCTGAAGCTAACTAACTTTAGGCATCTAACTTACTATAGCTAAAATTCCACTTACTCCCTGGGAAAATTAAGCTAAAAATATCTCCAATCTTTCCTTTGCTCTCAGAGATATATTGGGAAGGGATGGTCATGGACAAGGGCAGGATTTAGACATTTACATATTCCTGGCCACATATATCATTCTATACTGGCATCTCAATCTCCCCCAACACCCTCAAAAGGGGCTTATTTGTTTCAACAGCATTTCTAAATGTTCTATTTGATTGTTTGGGAGCCATATTCTCCATGCCTAGGTCCTCTATTTTTTTACTCTTTTTATTTCTAAGTTAGCTATGTATCTTACATCTTTCCCCACAGCATCAGTCACTATAAACATTATTTGATATCTCATTTCTGCTGAAATGGTGCTATGGGTTAAACTGGGGGGTTCTGGGGATGAGGGCTTAAGGCATTGATCCCACTGACTGGGTGACTAATAAGTGTTACTTATTTTGACCACTTTCTTGGAGGAAAACATCTTGGACTCTGCCCCGTCCTCACTGCACTTTCACCGGTCCCTCACCCCCCATCCCTGCCCCAGATGCCCAGACTTGAGGAAACACACTAAAAGAGAAATCAGGAAGCCATCTTGGTGCTTTTACAATGTGATGCTTGAGTTACCAAATTAATCCTGGACAGGTTTCTATTTGGCACTTAACCCATCCATTCCCCCAAATTCCTTGAGGTCCAGGATGGCCACTACCAATAAACACCCTAAGATGAAAGGATGGCGAGTTCACAGAGAATGCTATGAATGTGCTCTCTAGGGCTTAGGGAAGGCCCTTAATTGCAGTCCGATCTGCCACTTACACAGTCAGTTCTCTATAATCATTTGCCTTGATCAGGTCGGTGATCTTAGTCCCTCATCTCTGAATGACTGAGCATGTCTAATTCCTATTTTAATCACATGACCTGGATGAGCAAAAGTAGCTCTAGACGGATTTATGCATTCTCACTGCCAAGGACAAAAAAACACAATCCACATGATGCTTAGTCTATCTGGAAGCGGCCACAAGCCATAGGAATTGGTGTTCTTGCAGACCGTAAGATATTTTATGTTCTGATAAGGAATAAAAACCCCCGTCTCCAATAGCTCCCCATCACACCGAGACCTCGCAACAATAACACTCCTGATTCAGACATTAATCCTCAGTGTCCAGGGAGCCCTAAACCGGTGTAGCCCACTCGCAAGGACCAAGGTAATTGCCACGTAAATCCCCTCCATAACGTGGCCCTTATTATGGAGGCCTGCCCTTAAATCATTCCTATTGAGCAGAGCCTTGTAGATACGCTATCACCTACACATGCCTCTGCTTCTTTGCATTAACCTGTTATCCTCGTTACAAATGGGATTCCTCACCCACTCCCTTCCTCCAGATTAGTAATGCCCTGTTAAGTAAACGGACATGAAATTTCAAAGGGAAATAAAAGCAATAATCATTACCAGCTGCCCTGGTAGGCATTGCGAAAATGCTCGCAGTTCACAGAGAAAAATCCATGCTGCTCTTTGAAGGCAGGCAGGCCTCTGGAGCTGGATGAATGTGTAACTTCCAGGGCAGGCTCCACTCCAGTCTAACAATAAGTCATGTGCTCTGGGAAAGGTGCCAGAAAAGGAACTTTGGTCTTTTCCCCAATTCATCTGGAGTCGTCAGTGATAACACTGTCTTTGAAGTGACGCTGACCTGGTCACCGCTGCCACTCACAGGCTTGGGCAAGTTATTCATTTCATTAGCCATTCATTCAATCCAAAATTGGGGCATATAACCTGCTAGGCATTACCTATACAAAACAAACAAACAAAACAAAACAAACAAACAAACAAACAAAAACACTAAAAGATTGAGGGGGAAAAAGGACTTAACCAGACCTGGATGGCCAAGGAGGGCTTCTTGGAGAAAACAATAGTTAAGATCAGACGTGAAAAGTGAGGAGTGTCCATCGAATGTTCTCATCTGTAAAACCGGCATGGTGATACCTATCATCGTGAAAGTAGTGGTAACATTAAATAAGATAATGTTCCTTAAATGCACAATTGCAATGAACGCAGCATTGGCATTTAATATATCTTACCAATGTTTTCATATGGTTATAATAATTACATTTTTCATTTTATTCTATTTGGAAAGGGCATAAAATATTTAAAAGGACTCATATCCTATATCCTACAAGTGTTTACTTTCTATTAACATTTTAACATATTTCCTTCTATGTTTCTGTTTCTTTTTATACTTATAATTTTGGGTTCATCCTTTTTGTGTATTTTTTCACTCCTTTTATTTCTAAGTTAGCTGTGTATATAAGTCTTTCCCCACATCATCAAACAGTCATGGTAAACATTATTTTCAATAGCTATGTATGACATCATATGGGTTATCATTTAGCTAACCATTCACCTGTTTCTGCTCATTTAGGCTGTTTTCAATTTATAGCCATTTCAAATTCAAGTTTTAACTACAATAAATCATGCTTAAATGAACATCTTTGTGCATAAATTTTTGTGCCTTTTTTGATTATTTCCTTAGGCTAGCTTCCCAGAATTAGAACGACTGGGTCAGAGGCTATGAATATTTTTAAGGCTCTGCAGGCATATTTCCAGACTAGTCTTCCAAAGGGGTTGTAAGGATTTGCATTCTGACTGGGAGTGAATTAGCTGGCTTGTCTCCACACATGCTTGCCGGCTCAATGCAAGTTACTCTTACTGTTATGCTTGTGAGCATATGCCATTAGGTCCTCGGAGGCATATCAGGTTTTCAAAAGTCAACCTAGATTCTTTTTGTGCCCCTAAATTTAAAAGCACTATCTGCACTTTATTACTAATAGAAAAATAGGCTCAAACAAAGAAACAAACAAGAGAAAACAAAAGCATGAGCAATCCCACTCATCAAAGATAATCACTCTCAAACCAATAGTTTTGGATGCATTCCCAACATAGATATGTGTTCTTCCTTACCACTGTTTAAATGCGCTATGTCCCTTTTTTCCTCTACATTTCTGCATGTCATTGACATTCTCTTTAAACCACTGCCTATATGCCCATTGCACTGAGAGATCAATTCTTTTCTCTCCCACCCACAGGGATGTTAGGAACGAAATGTCTTTATCAACATCTTTAGACGAGGGTTTGTTTCTCCACCTTCGCACATTGTGGGCCAGATAATTTTTTGATGGTGGAGGTGCCCTGTGATTTGTAGGATCTTTACCAGCATCCCTGGCTTCTACTGGCTTCAACGTGTGACAACCCAAAACACCTGTAAACACTGCCAATGTCCCTGAGGGGAGCAAACTGACCACAGACTGAAGGCCACTCATCTATGTCCCAATCCTGTGTCTCAATCCTGTGCCCCTGCAGTTCCTGTGGTTAGAATGGATTTTAGCATCACTGGTGATGACACAGCCACAACCAGAGGCCATGACACGTTCAGATCTGGATAGCTCTGACCAAAACAGTCTTTCCCGCATGAATCTGAGTCTTCCTGAACTGTGGAGGCACTAGCTCAGCTTATATTTATGAGAGGGAAACTGTACGGATGCTGAAATATTTTGTCTTTTGTACATATCTTTCAATATTAGAAGACTGCTAACATCTCTGTGCTAAAGGCCCCTTTTGTGCTTTCCCCACTAACCAGACATCCTTCAGTCCCCTCCCATCATCGTCTTCATCTACTGGGCATGTCTCTCTCCTGGCCCATTACCCCCTGTTTCTATATGGCATCTAGTGAGTGCTGAGCAGAGCAGAGCTCAGCAGGGCGTTTTCTGCCTTATCCCACTCTACAGACCATGAATCTAATAAGTTGTCTTTATTCAACCCTTTGTGATCCACCAAAATAAAACTCTCATGTTCTCAAACCTAATATATTCCTAAGTATTCAACCATCAAACTCACCTTTCTGGAGACTGTATGGAAGTGATTCTCAACCTTTCTAATGCCGACCCTTTAATACAGTTCCTCATGTTGTGGCGACCCCAACCACAAAATTATTATTTTTTAAATATATTTTATTGATTTTTTTTTACAGAGAGGAAGAGAGAGGGATTGAGAGCTAGAAACATCGATGAGAGAGAAACATCGACCAGCTGCCTCCTGCACACACACACACACACACACCCCACTGGGAATGTGCCTGCAACCAATGTACATGCCCTTGACCGGAATCGAACCTGGGACCCTTCAGTCTGCAGACCGATGCTCTATCCACTGAGCCAAACCAGTTTCAGCCATAAAATTATTTTTGTTGCTACTTCATAACTGTAATTTTGCTACTGTTAATGAATCGTAATGTAAATATCTGTGTTTTCTGGTGGTCTTAGGCTCTACAGCAGCGGTTCTCAACCTGTGGCATCAATGGCCCATCTTTCATTCTCTGTCATCTACAGGCTCTAACACTTTGGTCACCAATACCCCATCGTGGGTCGCCTGATTAAGCTAAAGAGGTCCATCTGGCACCTTGCTACTAACCATGTGCCCCCTAGAAACCAGATAGACAATTATAAAAATATAGAGTGGCGGAGTAGGAAAGGACAAAAGAGACCACTGGATCTCATAGCCTTCTTTCAGAAGTAAAATACTTGCCCAAGTTTCACAGCTGCTAACTCCTACTAAGATTTCTTCTGGAAGCCTAATCCCCAGACTATTGACTTGTCCAAAGATATCATGAGGAACAATGGAATGGGTTAAATACACACACACACACACACACACACACACACACACACTCACTACAGATCAGCTATTTCCAACCTTTTTCATCTCATGGCACACATAAACTAAATACTAAAACTCTGGTAAAAGTAGGTATATTTGGATTGATATAAAAAATTTTAATGACCTGCCCTTTTTCTCCAAAGGGGCTTTTAAAAAAAAAAAAAAAAAAAATCAGGTGCCTATACTTGTATCTAAGGATTGCTGGTATAAAAAATTAATCCTTCAGATGCAACCTTATTGTGTGATGTGACCAATAAGATACAACTCTATATATTTATGGTCCAAGACAGGACATTTACATTGGATGGCTATTATTGTGTTGGCTGTTGTCATTTTTTATTATTATTTAATAATCGAAAGGAGAAGAGTTCAATGTCCCTGACTAAATAGTCAGGTATTGCATGTTTAAAAATTATTGCAGCACACTGGTTAAAAATCGCTGGTATAGATAGATAAATAGTTCAATGAAATAAAGATGGAATAACATGTACAACCTGTAACAAAGATAAAGAATTGATGAGAAACTCAGACAATTAGCTAGTACAGTTTTGATGACAATGGCCAAAGACAATAAAACATATTCAACTGGGTTAATGAGAATGGAAAATAAACAGGTCTATTGGATATTGCTACTTTCAAATGCTTGGGTTTCCCTTTCAATACGACATTTTAAATAAATCTCATTAGTTGATCACGGGGGTATTTGGACAGCAGTTATTGCTACTCTAGATCTAAATTAATCCATCACATAAGTGTCTTTTATTCCTGTGTTCTCCTACCTCTCTCTTTGTTTTTCTCTAGCTGTTCAAGGCTCTATCCCACTTGAAAGAAAAAACCATTTATAATATGAGTATTGATGAATTTAACCAAAAGTCACCACTACCATCAAATTAAAAAACAAACAAACACACACACAATTTTTAAAAATCCTCACCCTTTTGTTTCTAACTATTTTCACTTTTCCCAAGCACTTGTTAAGTTTAACAAGTGGACGATGTAAATAAACACTGTGGGTAGTTCACAGGACATTTGTGATCACCCTGAGAACTTATCTCTATCTCTGCCTTCTCTCTGTCAGCTCATAAACCTAGAAAGTGCTTTGTGACTCAGCATACCTGCACAATAACTGCATGGCTCTGCAGAGATATCAACAGGATGTTTGACTTAGGTTAGCCATAAATAAATATGATAGCCCTGCTCCTAAAAATCACATGTATGATAAAAATAAATATTCTGACCTTGCGGCGAGTGAGTAATTGGACGTGAATTACATTTGTATTTTCGATAGTGATGCAAAGCAGAGCGGCAGAGTGAGGGGACATCCTGTATTTATGCGCTCCCACTACAATGGGTAATTAAGTGGAGTTGAAGAGTTTAAGGTCAAACTGTGGTCCTGCCCTTGCTCTGCTGCTTTCGATAGCCAGGGGAAACGGCCACGCCCTCCGCCAGACAGGAGCTTGAGGAGCACGGGTTCTAGAACCAGTGAGAGAAGTTACAAGCCAGCTCCACTCTGTCTAGCCGAGGGGATTGTCCTGGGCTCAAATGAGATGAATTATGACCACGGTGAAACAGTAGGAGACACATACACAGTAGAAACGAATACCATTGCTTCCCTATGACTAAGTGAAATTTCTGATTCTAATTCTTTAACTCTTTTAAAGGGTCACGTACCACTTTAAAAATGGGCTGGAGACGATGGACCTGCTTCCCAGTGAAAAAAACACACGTGTGTGTGACACACAGATACCACCCATGCATACACATGCACATACATATATACATACCCTACAGACACACCATATGCACGTGCACTCACACACTCTTGTTAGGGGCACCGCAGAAGCTTGTTAGAACTTGTGCTAACCTAACCTCTCTAAGATTCCATGAGACCTAGACAATGGACTCTTGATTCAAGGTGTTTAGGGGTAAAAAAAAAAAAAATCTTGGTTCTAACACAGCACCTAGAGCAAAAATCTTTAGATCCGTTGGTCTTTATCCAATGTGTCGGTATTTCCTATCCCTTCCCATTTACAAACTGAGGCTGAGAAACGTGTCCCAGCTTGACCAAGGTCAGCGCTGGGTCATGTGCACGCAGCCTGCGTGATTGCACAGGGCCCTGCATTCAGAAGGACCGCGCTTGGTTGAATGCTCTCCTGTCACGGGCTTGAAATTTTGAACAGCAGGCCCTGCTTTTTCTCTCTGCAGTATTAAGAAGAGAGTACCCACATGACCCAGCAACCCCTTTCCTAGGTATTTACCCCCCAAATTTGAAAGCATTTATTTGCAAAGACATACACACCCCTGTGTTCTCTGAGCTTCTTCTAATTAGTGTTATGGAAGAGGAAAGGACATCGTGAGCAAAAGACCAGCAGCGCTCTGCTGTGTGAGGGGCAGCCGAGCACATCGGGGAGTGAGCTCCTGGGGCACTCTGGGGAGAGAAGCAACAGTAAAGGCGAGCACAGGGGAAGGTTGTGAGGGCCTGGTGTGCCTGGCTGGTGAGGAAAGACTTATGCCGCAATAGTTTGGGCCTGACTTAGTTGATGGCAGTGAAGATAAAAGGGAGTAGGTAGGCAGAGTCATAAGACTGTGGAATCATATTAGTTTCTCATCATAACTTCAGAAGGAAGGTATCTGTTACCTCCACTTCACAGATTAAAAAAATACAAAAGTATGGTGGTTAGATGACTTGTCTTAGGTCACATACTTAATCAGTTTCACAGCCAAAATTTGAGTGTAGCTTATCTGACCCTAGCCTAGTATCTGAGCAAAATGCAAAAGACCTAATGGGTAGAAGAAGCTAACTAGCTAGAACCAGGATTGCAGATGGAAGGCCTATAGGTTTGGTGTCATAAATAGACCATCTTGTTGGCCTGGTACATGGTTGAAATGTTTTGAAATTTGAATGACCTGCACCACAGACCCCACTACTCCCTATTGTCCACAAGGCCTTTTCACATATTATGTGAACTGGCTGTCTCAATTTAGGCACCTAATCAAGAGTGGTCCGATGGAGTGTGTTAAAGAGGCAGAGCTTATGAAAACTCATTTTGAGACAATACAAAAATGCCAGTAGATGGGTTTGGAGCTGGAATGAGATAGAGAAGCAAAAATAAAAATAAAACAGGGGGAGGGAGAGTTGGTGGTAATTTAAAATGGACATTTAAGAGCTTTTGTAGAGAGAGAAACAGGAAGCAAGGGGATTTGTATTCGGTCCAGATGTGAGATGGGCAGGAAGAGGGAAGGAACTTTCAGAAAGATAATGGGTTCCATTCTCTGCCCTCTGCCTGGAGCAGGGGAGGGAGTGGATTGGGGGGAAGAGGTGCAGGAAAGGAGGGTGGTGACCTTTCAGCATTCCCTTGTGTTGTACTCATCCTGTGAGTGAAGGCTGAGGAGGCCGGGCCACCTGAGTGCCATGTTGGTACAGCTCCTCACTTGCCTAAGGCACTCTGGTTCCCATCCAATTAGCAATGGCTGATGAGGTGGTCATGTTCAGTGTTGGTGTGGTTGTGGAGCAATGGACAATTTCCTACACAGATCTGGGAGTAAGCTGGGGAAGCCCTGTGAGACAAATATTTGGCAATGTTTTCTAAGAGTGTTTAAGACATTCCAGGTGTGGAAATCTATCATATGGAATAATCCAAAAAGCAGCCGAAACCAGTTTGGCTAAGTGGATAGAGCGTCGGCCTGTGGACTGAAAGGTCCCAGGTTCGATTCTGGTCAAGGGCATGTACCTTGGTTGAGGGCACATCGCCAGTAGGGGGTGTGCAAGAGGCAGCTGATCGATGATTCTCTCTCATCAATGTTTCTAACTCTCTATCCCCCTCTCTTCCTCTCTGTAAAAAAATCAATAAAATATATTAAAAAAAATAATCCAAAAAGCAGACAAAGTTTAATGTATAGGCTCCCCTCATTTTTAATATATATATATATATATATATATATATATATATATATATATATATATAATTGATTTTTTTTTACAGAGAGGAAGAGAGAGGGATAGAGAGTTAGAAACATCGATGAGAGAGAATCATCGATTAGCTGCCTCTTGCACACCCCCTACTGGGGGATGTGCCCACAACCAAGGTACATGCCCTTCACCGGAATCGAACACAGGACCTTTCAGTCCTTAAGCTGATGCTCTATCCACTGAGCCAAACCAGTTTCGGCAGGCTCCCCCCATTTCATTGTGCTTCATAGGTACTGCTTTAAAAAAAAAAAAAAACTAATTGAAGAAAAGACCCTCCACTGGCAAAATGATTGTGATCTGCATGATTGCGATACTTGCTTTGTTGCCGTGTCTGGAGCCGGACCTGCAACATCTGTGAGGGGTGCCTATACCCAGATGTTATCACAGCATGTAATAGAGTAAGAAAACTGTAATACCTTGAAATGTCCAATGGCCGTGCAAATTTTGACATGTTCATAAAATGAATACTATGCAAGTTGAGGGCAGAATATTGTATAAGATGTTTAATAACTTGAGAAAATAGTAAGAAGATGAAGTAAAAAGAGCAAGATACACAGTTGTATATATGTTATGGTACGCATGGGGAAAAACTCCAAATTCTGTGTGCCTGGAGTTGGCAATCTGCAGATCACTGAAACAAGCATCCTCGCTCCTTACGGATCGGCTGGGGCTGCTTCTGCACTACAGCAGCAGAGCTGAGTGGCTGTGATGGAGACCACAGGTCCTCACAGCCTAAAATATTTACCATCTGGCTCTTCAGAGGACAAGTTTGCTGACTCCTGCTCTATGCTAAAAAAGATGTCTGTGATTGCAGAGTGATATCTTTGTGAAAACATCACTATATTTAGCTTTTTTATTTCCACAATCGACACGTATTATTTCGATAGTGCATAAAAACGGAGTATTTAAAAATATCTGTACAAATGAGAACAGAGCACCCACAGGACTTTTCTTTGTGCTGTGTTCAGCTATGCAAAGCAAGGCAGTTTTGCTTATGCTGCTCTGAGTATTAGGAAATCCCAAAGCTAAGCCCCAGGGGTGATGACCTGTTCCACATTCTTTGTACACCCTTCAGAAGTATGCATGCATAGGGAGTGAAGCTTGTGTTTTCCACCCCTGCAGGCTTGACAAAAATGCAGATTTTTGGCACAGCAAGATTTTAATCAGCAAGCGGATGGGCAGAGGAGCTACTGCGATCATGGAAAGAGAATCCCCACTCCACTGTCAGGACCGGCAGCCTGGGTCCTGGAGCCCACCTGTGTACCAGAGGAGGATGCCTGAACACTTCTGGACCCCTGTGGTCTGGTCCCCCAAATCAGTATTAATAACATGGCCTGCTGCTGCTGCTGCCCAGGGGGGCTGGCTAAAGTCTCCTCTCGACTTTGTGTCTAATCACCAGTTCCAGCACTGCAATTCTGGGATTCTTCAGTCATAATCGATCAGCTTTCGGCACCCACCAAGGTCTTGCTCACTTAACTTCCAGAATAAGTGGGCTGCAGGGCTGGCAGCCAATATGCAGGAGAGGAAAGACTTTCCTTTGTGAAACTCTCACACACCACCTGAGGTTACCTGGTGACCTCTGAGTAATGGATCCCCAAGTGGGATGGTACCTACTGCTACTTTCCCACTCCCACACCCTGTACATTTCCTCCAGTGGCTTTGATGCTGGGTGCTAAATGCCCTGTAATCTGTGCCGTCCTGTGTACTGTTCAAAGAAATGTGATGTCTGTGGGAAAGAAACCCCACTCTGTTAGCTGTGCTTCAGCCACCAAGAAAAATTCACTAAAATAGCTAGAAAGGCTGTTTACCGGAAGGAAAATTCAAATAGCTGTTTTTTAGTGCACAGTTCTGGTTTCTGTTTTCAGTGGGGATTTCATGGGGGAAAGCAATCAACCTGAGAGCTGGACATTTTGAGACAGAGGTGAGGACACACACGGCTTCACTGTTGCCATCATTTCCCTGCCAGGTTCAGGCACCAGCCTTCGGGTGAAGAGTCTTTGTCAACATGCCACATGGGTTAATATAGAACAAAGGACACACCTTTTCATTTCCAAGAAGAAGTTCTGAGGAACTCATGTACAGCATGGTGAAGACAGTTAATAATAATGATATGTTATCATAGACTTGAAAGCTGTTGAGAATAGATCTTTCATAATCACACATAGACACACACACACACACACACACACACACACACACACACACACACACGAGTTACCTACGTCCATTATGTGAAACGATGGATGTGTCAATTATCTTGATCTCGGTAATCATTCTACAAGGTATGTATATCAAATCTTTCCGCTGAACATGAAAAAACTCACAAAGCGTCACATGCAAATTATTCCTTTGTAAGTATGGGACGCAGAACCTAGGAAAGGTGATGGGTGGCTAGGTAACATTTATAGAGAAAAGGGGGAGAAAGATATCTCACCTATCTCTTCTATTGGCTAGTTTGTATATTTTTCCTCCGGGTAAATGTGTCCTGGTGGTGACTGTCTCATCTACATCTGTGTGTGCCCAGGAGTCATCTCCTGAGACCCCTTGGCAACTAGAATAGGAGGATGTACCAGTAGTATCTTCAGTCTCAGGCACAGGTCATGGTAAGCTGGGGAAGGCAATCACATTTCTGATTAGATGTAGATCGTTAGAAAGGTGACCCATCTCTTCCACCACTTCTGAACTGCCACCCAGAAGCTTATCCATTCTGTCCCATGGTTTCCTCTGGACCACTGCATTCTTTTTCTCTCTCTTCTTTTAAATATATATTTTATTGATTTTTCACAGAGAGGAAGAGAAAGGGATAGAGAGTTAGAAACATCAATTAGCTGCCTCCTGCACACCACCTATTGGGGGTGTGCCTGCAACCAAGGTACATGCCCTTGACTGGAATCAAACCTTGGACCTTTCAGTGCCCAGGCCGATGCCCTATAGCCAAACCAGTTTCAGCTGAACCATTGTGTTCTGATGTCCTTGCTGAAAACACATGGGATGGACTTTAGGTACCATGTTCTAGGGTCCCAGAGGAGCCGCATAAGAAGACCCACCTTATGACTTAGAGGCTCTGCTCTGATTTGACTCATCATGATAATCCCCCAACTTACCCACATTTTCACCTCTAAAGCTCACACCAAGATTGAGGCCGCCCTTGGCATTGAGAAAACGGCCATTCTCGTTTCGACTGAGAAAACTTGGAATTTTCCCAACCTCATTTCCATCTCTGCTTTTTCACCACCACCCAACCCTATTGGAAGTTGGGGTGGGGGACAGGGCGCTCACTGATAACTTTGGCATCGCGTTCTCAGGGCGTAATGGGAGATTCTGTACTTCTCAGATGTTCTGTAAATGCCATCTCTTCCTCCTTGAATACCTTCACTTCTCATCTCAACTGCCTTTTTCTACTCATCTTTCAAGACACTACAACGGGGGATTCCCCCTCCACTTACTTCTACGGTCATGTCGATGGCTCTCTTCCACTTTATTCATTTCTCTTTCCTGCCACAGAAGTGGCTTCCAATTTAGGAGTCTGACTGTTTGAAGGTGAATTTGAATTCCCAATCAGTAACGTGACTGGTTTTAGGCAGGTTATGCAACCATTTTCAGCTTCAGTTCCTCATATTTAAAAATGGGTCCGCCGAAACCAGTTTGGCTCAGTGGATAGAGCGTCAGCCTGCGGACTGAAAGGTCCCAGGTTCGATTCCGGTCAAGGGCATGTACATTGATTGTGGGCACATCCCAAGTAGGAGGTGTGCAAGAGGCAGCTGATCAATGATTAACTCTCATTGATGTTTCTAACTCTCTATCCCTCTCTCTTCCTATCTGTAACAAATCAATAAAATATATTTATAAATAAATAAATAAATATAAATGAGTCCAATGAGAGCACCTATAATAGAGAGCTGTGGTGGGAACAAAAGGACATAAAGAGCCTTAAAGCGTTGCATGGTGTTCAGAAAAGAGGACGAAAACAACGCAGCTGGTTGCGGCAATAAAGGAATCACTGCATTGGTGGCCTTCAAAAGGAAAAGGAGTCTGCTGATTGCTGAGTCTTGAGCTCCTAACCCAGCCTGACCTATACTTCCTGGGCCTGGGCTGTCTGGGGCATCAATAAAATGGGGTCACTTAAGGAAACTATAAACTGACCCCCGACCAAGGATATAAACCATACTGTGATGATTGCAAATAGTTCAGACAAGACGGAGACAGCAGCTTGGAATCCAAGCAGTGTAGGGCCTAGTGGGGGGAGAGAGAGTATGTAGGTGGCTTGCTCTCCTAAACTTAGTAGGTCATGGGGGAGAGTACTGAGTATTTGGGGTACTTGCTTGTACACTCCCACAATTCTGTCCTGTAGGAAGGCTGACTGGAACCTTTTGTGATATCAGATCATTGGTTTTGTGTTTCACTGTGTATTTTATGCTAATGAAATTATGTGCCCGATATTGTTTTATTCTATAGAAATATAATCCCAATGCCAGGGTTTGAGTATGTATGTACCTGTGTAGGAATGTGAACCTGTCTATGCCTGATCTGCAGGTCCTGATTTCTCTACTGTGCTGGGCAGAGGACAGCAATGCCAGGGCCAAGCTCATTAGGAGAGCACCCCCTGTTGGTGGATGAGGGATTTGTGTTTGTGAGAGATGGAGATCTGAGTACAGATGGGTGAGGGGTTCAGCAGGGAAGGGGCAGTCAGTGAAGAAGAAAGCCTGTCTCTGTAAGCATGAGTGGCCTCAGTCCGTCTTACTGACTCCAGCTGCCATCTCCTCCCCAGAAATGGCCTTCCTTCTCCTCGGCCCTTAAACTGGCTGCAGCATACACATGAGGGACATTCCTCCCTACTTCTCTTTCGCCATTATCTAAACACAGGGAGGGGCAAAAGCAGATTTACAGTTGTTCATATGGAAAAGAATATGATTAATCAATAATAATACAATAATTATTTAAAAAATAATAATAATACAAGAATAAACTCTGCTCATGTACTCACAACTGTAAATCTACTTTTGCCCTCCCTGTATACAAAAGTAAACAAACCAGGAGTGTGTCCTACTTCTGCGCAGTTTGCAGACTACAATCCATAGGCCTATGCTCATCTGATGCTCACAGCAACCGCTTTTGAGCTAAGAACAACTCTACCCATTTGGCAGAGGGGGAAACTGAGTCTATTTAGTGGGAGGAGAGCCCCACTCCAGCGTGCCAGGTTTCTCCTGAGCTGTGCCATGGGCCACACTAGAAAATAGGGCACGAGAAAAACAGGAGTGGAGTATAAACCCACTAGCACAGCTCCACTCGCTTCCTCCTTAAATCAGAGATGACTGTGAGGGAAAGGAAGAGTGAATGGAAAAGGAAGACGATTCACATCCGCAGCGCCAGCTTCCGCACTCCATCCCCTTCTCTGTGGAGTGCCCGGTCCCTTTTTGTCCACCTTTCAAACTCTAGAGGACACTCCGGATTCCAGGCGGGCAGGCGTTTCCTTTGCAGGTCTGGCCATTGTAATTTTACGAGAAGCTATTCAATACTTCCTCTTACCAGGTACAAAGCACCGTTTTCTGAATGAATGTCTCATTTATTAAACAGCTAACCCTTCACCTCTCTGACTCACACTTCTTTTCTGTTATTACTCAGCTTTTAGAGTAAGATAAAACCAGAACAGCTTTTATGTACACCCACTCACACTCACACATAGGAACACACATTACACATACTTATACTTGCATCCTCGCACACAACTACTAAGAAACACATGCACACATAAACACACGTGTACACAGAATCCAGTACGGATCCGTGTACATTCATCATGCAGGTAAACACCCTTACCCACATGTGTGTGTGCAATACACACACTGGCATGGCACTGACTTTGTACTCTTTGTGGAGGAAGGAAATAGACAGACTCAAAATACTCAGGCTCCCAGATGAGCACACAGAACACTGTTAACCCAGTGTATTTGGGCTTTTAAAATTTTTTTCTTTATTGATTAAGGTATTACATATGTGTCCTTATTCCTCCATTACTCCCCTCCTCCCATTCATGCCCCAAGCCCCTGTTGCCTGTACCCGTTGATTAGGTTTGTATGCATGCATAGAAGTCCTTTGGTTGATCTCTCCCCCTTACTCCCTCTATCCCCTACCTTCCCTGAGCTTTGACGTTCTGATTGATGTTTCTCTGTCTCTGGATCTATTTTTGTTCATCAGGTTTTGTTGTTCATTATATTCCACAAATGAGTGAGATCATGTGATATTTATTTTTCTCTGCCTGGCTCATTTGGGCTCTTTCTAAAAAAATTTAAAAATATTTTTTTATTGATTTCAGAGAGGAAGAAACAGGGAGAGAGAGAGAGAGAGAGAGAGAGAGAGAGAGAGAGAGAGAGAGAGAGAG
This sequence comes from Pipistrellus hanaki, assembly GCF_964339955.1. Classification (NCBI taxonomy): domain Eukaryota; kingdom Metazoa; phylum Chordata; class Mammalia; order Chiroptera; family Vespertilionidae; genus Pipistrellus; species Pipistrellus hanaki. The sequence goes on along the minus strand of NC_140519.1, from coordinate 44,559,721 downwards.
AGAGAGAAAGAGAGAGAGGGAGAGAGAGAGAGAGGAATGTCAATGATGAAAGAGAATCATTGATTGGCTGCCTCCTACATGCGCACTCTGCCAGGGATCGAGCCCACAACCTAGGCATGTGCCCTGACCTCCTTGTTTTTCGAGGTTGATACTCAACCACTGAGCCACACTGGCTGGGCTACATTTTCTCTTTTAAGAGAGACCAGATACCACTGCTACCTTTGCCTGTTGAACACTTTCTCTCCCCCTCCCCCGGGCTAGAATGTAGACATCATCCTTGTCGCAAGTGAGCGATGTATTTTTACACAAGAAAAAAATGGTATTATTGAATGAAGTAGAAATGCACTACTGACTTCCTGGTCCTGATATAACATGGCTGGTTCACAGTAGGCACCATGTAAATATTAGTTGCATGAAAGAATTAATAAGGAATATTTATATTTTATTAGAGCAAAACAAGGTACCAATGCACACTCCATCCAGTAGCTTCCTGCTTCACGTGAGAGTTCAGAGACCCATGTTCATGGTGAGTAGAAGGGGACTGAGGCCATGACCTGCAATATCCTTGAACTTGGAAATTAAAGCCTACTCTCCCTGGGAAGCTATTCTCCTCCCTCAGCCACATCTCCTCCTTAATATTCCAGCCAGAGGCCGCAAGGAAATTCAACTAGAAAAACACAATTAGGTCAAAGCTACTTACTTGTATGTTTCGATTTATTTTGAACTTTCCCATAATTTATATCTACAATGCTATCGTCTCTAAATCTTACACCATCCATCCAGGGACAACACATTTTTTTTTATGCTTCTCTAACTTCATTCATTCATTCACTCACTCATTCATAAAACAAATAATTAATGTGGCTTCTCTGGACCAGACACCATGTCATGACTCATTGCCTTAGACCCTCCTCTGTCTGGAACATTCTCTCTGCCCACTTTATGTGACAAATGCTAACACATATTGTAAGACTCGGACAAAGAGCCTCACTGTAATGAGAGCTTCCACACCCCAGCACAGGGCCAGCTGTTCTCTCTTTCCTCCAAGTTCTCTTGCACTTTTCGTAGACCTCAGTGAGGACTTGATGAATTTTTGCTAAGGTCATTATTCACAACCATGCTCTTCCCCTTCACTAAATGGTGATTTCATTTTCTCTCTCTCTCTCTCTCTCTCTCTCTCTCTCTCTCTCTCTCTCTCTCTCTCTTTCTCTCTCTCTATAATCTAGCCTGTGATTACCTCTTTTGTTTTTTATTTTTTAATTGATTAAGATATCATGCCAAAACCGGTTTGGCTCAGTGGATAGAGCGTCGGCCTGCAGACTGAAAGGTCCCAGGTTTGATTCCAGTCAAGGGCATGTACCTTGGTTGCGGGCATGTCCCCAGTAGGGGGTGTGCAAGAGGCAGCTGATCGATGCTTCTCTCTCATCGATGTTTCTAACTCTCTATCCCTCTCTCTTCCTCTCTGTAAAAAAAAAAAAAAAAAATCAATAAATATATTTTAATTGATTAAGGTATCACATATTTGTCCTCATCCCCCCATTCCCATCCCAAACCCCTCCCCACACATGTCTCCACCCCCCTGTTGTCTGTGACCACTGCTTAGGCTTATATGCATGCACACAGTCCTTTGGTTGTAGATGGTGATTTCTTGATTGCAGGATTTTGTGGGAAACGAATCGGTGTGTTCAAGTGTTGCACAGCCCCTGGCATGTATGGCAGGTGTTGGCTGCAGGCGTATTCGGTACATGAATAAATGACCACACAGGCCTGGGCACGGACCCTGCTTTGCCAGGGAGGGGATACAAGCAAGCAGTCGATCTTAGGCTACAGTTTGGATCGTCTGACTCTTGCTCTGGGTGCGACCCACAGACCCAGCTGCCCTCTAGCAGCCCACCACTGCCTTTTCGGGAAGGTTCGGCCATCCTGAGACGGGGTGGGCCCGCTCTGCCCCTCTCCTGGAAGAGCATGCGCGCTGTGGGTTCATCTTTTCCGGCTGCTGTGGGTGTTCTCCTCGCAGTCGGTGCCTGAGCAACATCGGGGCCTACTAGGGAGCGGAAGAGGGCATTTTTCTAGATCTGAACAGAGATAAGCATCGCTAGCTTTTTCCTTCTACCAGTAGTGGCCTCAAAAGTTCCAGCTTTGAAGAAAGAGGTGCAAAGAACCACAAAATTCTGTGAAAAGCCAGAGTGAGCCTCGCTTTTGTCAGGACCCTGTTTTCTTCTCTGGAAAGTCGTGCTTTCATGATGGTAGGCGACAATAAAACCTGCGTCTTCCCATTACACGCAGTGCCTGGCCCATCGCAGCTTCTCAGGAAGCGCCAGCTCCTTTCCCCCTCCACCTCCAGGTCCTGAACTAGAAAAGGCGCCACGTGCATCTGAGCTTTGCTTTCTAAACCCCTTTCTTTCCCGTTGGAATCACGCTGTCGCACGTTATGATGGCGTCTTGCTGTTTAGGAAGCATTTTTGACCCCTTGTGATTTTGGTTTTTCTTTTTCTTTTTCTTTTTTTTTTCTGTCCTGATCTTCACCCATCTCACAAGACTGAGGACCAAGACTGAGAAAGGTTGTGGTTTTTTTATTCCACAAACATTCATTCAGCATTCCTCTCCAAGTGTTTATGAAATGCCTGCTATGTGCCATTAAATGTGATGAATGTTACCATGGGGTGAAAACCAGTGTTCCGGATCATCCTTGACCCCCTCTGCTTCCCACCCTTTCTCATACCCAGAGCGCAGTCCCTTCTCACCGCCTCCCTGCTCACCGATGGCCCATGCCTGCATGCTCTTGTCAGAGTTATTACAACCGTTTCCTCACTGACCAACCTGCTTCCACTCTTGCCCTGAAATGATCCAGTTAAAACCTGGGTTAGATCATATTGTCCTCTGTTCTTCCAATGGCTTCCCTTCCTCTCCGGGGGGAAAAACAAATCCCCAGAGACCTAGAAAGCCCTTTTCTCTCAGTGCTCATTCCTACCATGTTTCCCTGGGTGAGTCTGCTTTATCCGTATTGGCCTCCATGGCCCTCTTCAGAGATGCCAGCACATCTGTCTGGCCCCTTCTCCTGGAAGGCTTCTCCCCTAGGCCAGCGTGGCCAACGCCCTCAGACCTTCAGGTGTTTGTGCACACATGACCTGCTCAGTCAGCTCTTTGAGAACATTCTATTTATTGTAACCCCTCCCCCCTTCTCTCTCTCTCTCTCTCTCTCTCTCTCTCTCTCTCTCGAGAGAGAGAGAGAGAGAGAGAGAGAGAGAGAGAGAGAGAGAAATACTGATGTGAGATGCCTTCCATATGCACCTGCCTAGGTTGGGGATTGAACTTGCAACCCAGGTGTGTGCCCTTAATGAGGAATCAAACCTGTGGCCCTTCAATGCTTAGGCTGGTACTCTAACCACTGATCCACACCAGCCAGGGCTATTGTAATCCCTTTTGTAACAAGTCTTACTCTCTTCCCTGATGGATCTTTCTGCGTAACACTCATCTATGATAATACATAATTCACTTATTCTCTTTATTATCTGCTCACACTAGAATGTGATTTCAAGTAGAGTAGTGTGTGTGGGGTTTTTTTGTGTGTGTGTGATCTTCTTTTAATGCTGAGATATCAGATAGTGCCTGGCACCTAGTAGTTGCTCAATAAATACTTGTTGAATAAATGTGTCAATATGTGATGTGGGTACGTTTCATTAGGTTTGTTATGATATGGAATTCTGCCTCCAAAGACAGGAAGGCTTAATGAAATACCTGCTCGAGTTCTTAAAAGGTTTTACAGGGTCTTAACATAGTCCATCTCTTATCTGTCTCTCTATAGCAGCACCTGGAATTTACCCCAGTCAGGACTCTTTGTAAGCTGACCCTGTTTATCTGTTCAGCTTTACTTATCTTCTCTTGAGCCCACACTCGTTCTTTAATGATGCCAGTCTGCTTGTAATTCCCCCAAAGATTCCAAGCTGTTTCGTGCCTCTTCGCCTTTGCACATGCTTTTATTTCTCTCTGGAATTCCATCTTCCCTCCTCTTTTTACGTCCACTTCTCTCCAGAGTTTCTCTTTGAGAAACTGCTGTAAGCCCCTATATTGAGTTAGGTGTCCCCAAGCCTCCACTCTTTATAGTTGCCAATGCATTCCTCTAGCTTTGCACTTAAAAAATTACATGGAAATATTTTCCTTGTGTGCCCATTTCTCTCCCGAGATGGCAAACTCCTAGAGAAGGGCCCAGCAGTAAGTACTGTGATCACACCGAGGAAGGAGGTGGGTGGTGTTGGAAATCTCCCTATAGAGATAGATGAAGATTCCTTCATGTGGAATCCTCATCCTGAAACACAGACAGACTATCCAGACAAACATCTCGTGTAATTACAGAAAGAAGAGGGACTCGGGTACCAGGCTGACAGGACTTTGAATCCTAGCTCTCTAATAACCAGATGGGAGTCTTGAAAAGGTCGCTTAGCCTGAGTGTCCTCGTTTGTGTCGTGGTGGTATTAATACCGCACAACAAATATACGGCAGCCAGCACAAAGTAGATGGTCAGTACATGCTGACTTCTTCACCCCTTCTTGTGGCTGGGAAGGAAGTGAAATAATTTCCCCTTGGTGCCCATTCATCCTCCCCCGCGTGGAGTGCGGAAGAGCTAGGTGTAGAGCGGCCTGAGCTGAGGGGAAGGGCTGCAAGCGGCGGTGGAGCTTGTGACTTCCTCCTGGAGGCCCAGTTAACAGCTGGTGTGTTCCTTGAGAGTCAAGTTCAACTTTTCATGCCTTAGCTCCTAAGAAAGTTGACTGAAAGTGAATTAAAGTCTCTTTTAAACAGCAGACACTTCTGCTAGCTCCCTGTCCTTCTCAGCTTCGTTCCAGCTCTTCTCGGTGAGCATCCAAGGATCCTCAGGCTGCTCTTGAGCTCTCATGACCCTTCACAGCAACCCTATGATTAAGAATAGATACTGTGTTGCCCCGGCTGGTTTGGCTCAGGGGATAGAGCGTTGACCTGCGGGCTGAAGGGTCCCAGGTTCAATTCTGATCAAGGGCATGTACCTTGGTTGCGGGCACATCCCCAGTAGGGGGTGTGTAGGAGGCAGCTGATAGATGTTTCTCTCCCATCCATGTTTCTAACTCAATATCCCTCTCCCTGTCTTTCTGTTAAAAAAAAAAAAATAAAAAAAAAAAAATAAATATATATATATATATATATATATATATATATATATATATATATATATATATAGAACAGATACTATGATTATTTCTATTTCACAGTCAGGTTCAATGAGCTTAAGTCACCTGCCTCCCCAGTCTCCAGCCACAGAGATCAGATAGCCACACCTTTGGTCTTTCTATTACTGGGGGTCACAGTTTATAATCATGGGGCTAGCCCAAGTTCATTTCATAGTTTTGTGAGTTCCCATTTAAGCAACAAGGTGGAAAGTCAAAGAAGGCAAAAGTGAGGCGGAAATACACATCTCCATGTATGTTCCTTGCTCTCCTAACCCCAGTTCCCTATTCAGTCTATAAGGATGAAAATAGGGCCTATAGCACAGAATGGATTTGATGAGTCTGACTCTGGTGGCAGGAGATGGATGTGTTATTTGTTTTTCCTCCTAAGGATAGAGAGGCCTCATAACGTAGTGGTTAAATTCAAGGACCCTAAAGTCAAGTTTCTTGGGTTCATTCTTGTTCCCTTCACACGTATTGATTTTTAATAATTATCTTGTACCTAAGCTCTTTCTCCGTGTCTCATTGCAGATCACCCAACTCATAAGAATTAACTATCTGCCTTTGCTGTTCCTTTCAATTCCTTTACCAACTGCAGTCATTTACATCTCTGCTTCCACTCAAACCGCCTTTAATAAGGAGTCCATGGCCTCATTGCCACACTAATGCTGAACTTTCGGTTTCATCTTGGTTTCCTCGCTGCATTTAATGTGGTTGACGACTCACTCCTGAAAACTCTATTTCTCCGGCTGCCATGATATCACACACTTCAGCTCCTCCTGTAGTGTCTGAGTCCAGCCCTGTCTTCTGTTCCTTCTACACCCCTTTAAACATTAATGTTTCCAAGGGATATTTTCGCAGCTCACTTCTCTTCTGTTTCTACATACTTTCCTAATCCAACTCTTCTCCTGTCACCTATTTGGATGATTCCAGAATTTGCATTTTCTGTCTTGATCTATTCTCAGTGCCGCCAGGATCCAATCCCCTACTTGGAATGACCTCTGAATGGGAGCAGACAATAAAGAAAGTGAATTCTATGTTGTCCTAGATGATGTTGCACTCTGTGCAGAAAAACACATCAGGGAAGGAAATAAGAAGTGCTAAATATACAAGTGCTTGATGGATAGTGCTCTCTAGCTTCCTCCTGCTCCTCCAAAAGCAACAGTTGCTAAGGGAATCCATCTTTGCCCTAAACTCTACAGAAGCTTCCTCCTTGTGCTCTAGCTAGAAACAGATTTATTCTTAATTCCTTCTACTTCCTTATGTCTGCATAGCCCATTATCAAGTCCTATGAGTGTTGTTGCTAGATAGGTTAACTGCTTTCCTCCCCTACTTTGTCTCTAGTATATCTGTGTACCTCGGACCTTCAGCATCTCTCATGTTGGCTTTAGCAACCATCTTCTTCGTCAACCTGGCCCATAGGTCATCTGTGCTCCATGCAGATGGGAAAATGAAGAATGAAAATAACCAGGAACTCTCATCACTAGATGTTATAACATCTAGGGAAATTGAAGACTTGCATAGCCTTTGACCCAGAAATATGTGATGTGGGTATATTTTATTAGGTTTGATATGATAGGGAATTGTGCCAGGCCCCCCCCCCCAACTGCCTCCCCTCTGGCAACCATCATTCTGTTGCCTGTGTCTATGAATCTGTTTCATTTTTGCTTGTTGGTCTATTTTGTTCTTGAGATTCCACATATAAGTGGAACTATACATCTTATAACAGTAGACTTAAAATTTGAATGATGTTCTTCTAACAATACCTTCTTCCCTTTATTTCTTTCCCATGTTCAGATGAGGTACTCTTTGTGGCATGTCCATGAAAGGGGAGCATTATCCATATGTGATGATGAGATTATTTGTATGCATTCATGAATTCTATAAAAAAAAAAATGCAGGGCCCCAGGAGTGCCAGAACAAAATGCCACATAGTCTGGCTGGCTTAGACCACAGACATTCATTTTTTCACAGTCCTGGAAGCTGGAAGTCTATGACTGAGGTGCCAGCACTGCCTGGGGTCCACAAGGGCTTTATTCCCAGCTTGCAGGGGGCGCCTTTTGGGTGCTCACACAGCCTTCCCTGGGCACCTGCTTGGGAAGAGAATTTTCTCTCTTCCCCTTCTCCTAAGGCCACCAGTCCTATAGGATTAGGACCTCATCCTTCTGACTCATTTAACATTACATACCTCTTATCAGCCTTATCTCCAAATATAATCACATTGGGGTTGGGGATTCAACATATAAATCTGGGGGGAGAGGTACCATTCAGTCCATAGTAAGGATCTAGCATTCTAGAAGGATCTTTTAGAAACAATACAGTAGAGATGCTCCCCAAATTTCGTTCTCAACCCTGCAACATAGGATCAGCTGGTTGCCTACAAATACACAAATTCTCAGACTTCACTCAAGACTTCTTGAGTCAGAATTTCTGGAGTGGAGCCAAGGGATTTTTGTTTTATTACTTTTTTTCCTAGTAATTTGTATGTATTCTCATGTTTGAGTTCTTTCTAGGACACTCGTTCCTCCTCAACAAGACTTTGTAAGGAAACGTGTTTCATGATGAAATGCTTAAAAGATGCTGACTCAATAAAGCAAAGCAGGTTTTCATCTTTTGTGGAACTTTATGACACACTTTGATGGGCAAGTGCACTCTGTGAATCTCTCAAAAATGATGCTTATGATTCTATAAGATATCTTCCCCTACATGAAACACTCCCCTTCCCCCAAGATTTTAAAGGCAGAACAATGACCAACACCTCAAAGAACCAGAAAGACAACTTTCAATTTAGTAGAAGCTGGTCTAAAGTAATGACCAATTTACATTTTATGTCATTTGCTACCCAGTTTATATTTCTCTCCCTGTGAGCAGACACTGGGCCTTGGAGTTCATGTGTATCCCTGGCTTCATGTGTGCTTCCAGTGTGTGCTCAATAAATATTGTTAAACTAGAGGTCCGATGCAAGAAGATTCATGAAAGAATGGACCTTCCTTCCCCTGGCTGCTGGCACTGCCTTCACTCTGGCCAGATCCACCTTTCTACCTTCCCATGCTGCCCAGAGGCCCAGAGAGGCTGGGGGCAGTGCAAAATGCCTGTGTCATTGCCATGGTGATAACACAAGCATCCCACCCCCTACCCCCAGCCACTCGGTGCCTGCATGTGCAAATTAACCCACTATCTTTGTGGGTTAGTTTTCATACTTACTCCTGATTGGCTGGTGGGTGTCGTGAAGGTACAATTTGCATCTTACTCTTTTATTAGTGTAGATGACTGGCATTTAATATGTAGATAGATGTTCCTACCTTTTACACTTCGGACTTCATATGAGGCATTCTATTTATTCTTACAGAGCTGGTTATGTCAGTTATTCCTGAATTACTAATAATTGTGTGAAGAACTGATTTGGAGAAGGAAGACAGTGTCGTTCCTGGCTCTCAGTGTTATTAAGTACATATTCTCTCTGTGGCCCAGTTCCCTCTTCTGTAAAACAGGAATACAATATCATTCACTTTTCAGGATTACAGTAGGGCTGGCTGAGGTAATGCTGGTGGAAAACGTTTTTGAAGGTGATATAGAAAGGCTAATTGTAACCTGGAGACAAATCCCCTATTGTTAGAGACAGATGACCCTATCGCTGCACTATTAAGTGCGGAAATTGTCAAGAAAAAGTGATCCTTCTTTCTAAAGAGCTTTTTATTCTATTTTGTTTGTTGAGAGCTGCTAGAGTGGGTACATCTCATGGTTCTCCACCCACTCACTCACCCATACTTTCTCCTTAGTATCTTCATTTATTGAGATACAACAATGCAAAGCTGTATGGTACTTAGTGTTGTGGGAGAGACAAATCCGAATAAAGAATCACAGTTGAATCACTACTAACTTTGATGAACTGGCATCCAGGAGCTCTTCAAGATGTTATTTTTAAAGCTTGTTTGAACGATTAGTTTTCAACGGTTTCTTGTAAAGAATTTTAACTTTGAGAGCTGCATAGACAAGTGCACACACACAAATCATTTAGCGTCCACCTCCAAAGAGAGTGAAGAAAAGTGCTTATGAAGGAAAACTTCACCTTTCTATTCACCAGTTTCCTGTGAGGGCAGGGTTTTTCTTTGTTCCAAGTCTAACATTGACAAATTTCTTCCAAGTAGGAAGTTTTAAGAGTGGGGAGTATGCACTTTAAATGATAAAACTCAGTTGATGATTATCCACTATGTTTGCCCAGAAATCTATAAAGGCAAATCAAGTCTACTCATAATTTTTTACTAAAGATACTTTATCTGTAAATATTTTGCTGGTGATAATAGCAAACATGTATCACATGCTTGCTATGCACCATGAATGGTGCCAAACGCTTTACGTATATAACCTAATTGGATGCTCCGACAAACCCATTAGGTGGAAACTTACTATTCCCATTTTATAGATTAAGAAATTTGTTTAAAGAGGTTTAGAGGGGGAAGCAACTCGCTCAATCACATACAGTTAAGGGGTGAAGCTGGAGGTTCCTAGTTCTAACACTCACGCACTGAGTGATATTGGTCAAGACTCTTAAACTCGTGTGGCCTTAGATTCTCCAGCTATGAAATGGAAATGGCTAGAACCCATTTCGAATATGAGCAATCCATGTGAAAAACAACAACATTGCCCACTGTAACAAGTATGTATTTAAGGTGTTTTTATTTATTTTAGTAAGCCATCATGATGGGTACCCTTTGGGACAGGGCTGGCCCTAGAATCAGAGAGCCTGCAGGTACCACCTATGTGCTGTGTGACCTTGGTCAAGCTACTCATTTCCCTGTGCCTCAGTATCCTCGTGTGTGCTTCACATATTTAATTGTCTGTCTGAGAACAGCACTGACATCATACATTTTCCCTATCATCACTACCACCGTGTAGCTTTCCAGTGGAAGCAGACTTCTGACGTAAATTTGGTGAAGATACTGGCAAAGAAATCAAAGAACAGGCAATCAAAGATCAGGCAATTAGTGCTTCCTGGCCAGCCCTAAAGGTACCGCCCTTCCCACCCCTCCTACACCCCTCCCCAAGAATCTTCCTTCAGAAAAGAGCTCAGCTCCTCTTTTCTATGTTTCATTTTCCTCACTTGGCCTCTCCCTGGTCAAGACTCTGAAACTCAAACGGTCTTAGATTCTGTGTTCTGGGAGTCTGTGTTATGAGGATAAAGATGAACTTGCTGAGTCCTTGCAACAGTCATCGTTTAGATTTCAAGGACAGATCATTAAAGGTCCCAGAACATCTAGTCTCCTGCAAATGTAAAAGCCTGGTCCCCAGAAACCCGGGTCACACGTGGGGTTGTGCAGTGACTTCTATACATCCTCTCAATAAAGCGTGCGGAGTGTACTCCCCGAGGCATTCCGTGCCCAGGTGGAATCTCTCACTGTTTCATACATTTACATTTTTCCTGCGCTTGCATATTTCCATGGCATTGCCTTTGTTGCTGGTGTACCCAGGCCTTGTACAGCCACACTGCCTTTATTGCAGTTTAAAACGATTGCTCAGAAACGCGACAATAAAGACTCTGGGGTGTGACACTGGGAACGGCAGAGAGCCTGCCTGGCGGGTGTGCAGGCGTGCTTAGCATTAGTCTAAAAACAATTCTCCCCAATGTCCTCAGCCAGGGACTGCTAGGGGAGCTGATAATTACGCATAAGAATGTATTCAGTAAACCATCCTGATGGCTAGAAATGAAGGCCGGTAGTGAGGAGACACCGGCAGTGACTTATCCCGGGAGAAGGAGGATGTAAATGTTTACTAAACCCTATCTAAGTTCTGGGCATTGAGTCAAACACTCTCATATCCCTTCTAACACGTGATTTGGCCTCAAGTAATCACTGAATCTAATGCTCCTGATAACTTGATGAAATGGGTAAGATCTCTGTTCTAACAGAAGAACCAGAGGCTTTGAGAAGCATAGGCACAGAGAGGTGAAATAGAAGATATGACCTTCCGTTACCTTACCGAGGGAAGGTAACAAAGTGCCCCAAACTTTAGTAGCTTAGCACAACAGAGGCTTATCATCTCCCAGCTCCTGGCCTCTCTAAGGGTTGGTCCTTTTAGTTGATCCTGTTTTTCTCTCCACACTGTATAACTGGACCGAGGTGTGCAGGATAGAGTTGTGGAAGGTCAGGTGACAGAACAGTAATAACTCAGGCAGGTGTTGGTTATTCACGTGCTGTACCTACATGAAGTCCATTCGAACTCACAAGAACTCAGTGCGGTGGACAGCAGTGCCAGCCCCGTTTTCGAAGTGAGGAAAGGAACTCGGCTAGACATGAAGTCTTGCTCAGCATTACCCAGCCGGTCAGGGGCACAGACACAAATCAAGCCCAGGCCCCGTGGTTGCGGAATCCTTGTCCCCAAGCTCCACATCGTGAAGCCAAAGAGCTGGGTTAAGAAGGAGCCTGTCCACCATGACCATATCCCCTCATCCCGCGCGTCACTTCAAGTGATTGGAGAACGGACTCGCAAGAGGACTGCGTTTCCAGGTGGAAAAGAGGCCCTGAGCACGGTGTGTGGCCCGGATGGAAGGGAGACATGGAGAAGCTGGAGGCAGGAAGTCTGGCAGAAGCATTCAGCGTGGAGGACAGTGTAAAAGCTGGTCTAGTGACCTCGAGAAGGGCCACTTTGGGAAGAAGTGGGAAATGCTATCGATGAACAATGTTTTCTTATCGAAAGCTTCCATTTTTCCTTGTGTGTATTTTTTAATCGAAGTCCATCTTCCCCTTTTTATTTCAGATACACACATGCCACCACCCAGCTTCTTCAGCAGTTAGTGGTGGCTCTGAGCTTGGGCCAATGGACCGGGAACGGATCTCTATTCCCATTCCTCTTCTGCTGACTGTGACACTGGTGACACTGGGAGCCACTGGGTCCAGATGGCAGAAGCACCAGGAGAATTCCTGAAAGGCTGCGGAGCGCAGCCCATCCCCCCACCACATGCACTTTAATTGCCAACTCACTGAGCTGTTACATAATGACAACAAGGAACGTTTTGTTGAGCGCCGCACCGTCACAAATCCGGACCTATTTGTTATCGCAGTCTGGCCTGAACTAACGAATACATATCTGATCCAAAGAATGCTGGGATTATGGGAGCCTGTTGCCCAGAGATATTTTAAACCTTTGCTGTGAACTATTTCTCTTTGATAAAACTCTCTCATGCTTTTTGAAACTGCTTTCTGCCACAGTGCTTCGGGAAAGTTGTGATCTATACCTTGGGTTAGGGGAAATTAAAGAGAGAGAATGTGAGAGAAGAAAAAAAATAGTACTTCATGTTTCAGGATTTACAGAAGCTGTCATCTGCCCAGGTGGGAACAGCAAGATGGCCATCACTTGTAACCCCCGGAGCCCTCGGTTTCTGAAATCAGAGTATTTTTAACTTATGAAGGTCAACTTCACTGAAGAGGCTATTCTGGTGCTCACCTCCAATATGCAAAATCTGTATTTCAAACACCAGGGCAGGAAGCCGGAAAGGGACAGGTGCAGAGCTGCCTCTCACGGAGTACAAAGAGGGGCCCCTGAGATCTGGCTCCACTGGAAAAACAGAAGAAACGGGTTTGTTTGTTTCTTTCTTTCTTTTTTTTCTTTTTTTTTTTTAAAGAGCAGTCAACCTCAAACTCACTACTGATGACTGTCTCGTTTCAGTCTACCTGTGGTTTTTTGTTGCTTCTACTCTTATAAAATGGGAGTCTGTGGGGTCATTCTGACAGATTTTCCAGCACTAAAAATATCAGGGGCTTAAAGACAAATCCTGGGTGTTTTTTATCAGGTGGTAAGTGGGAAACTTTCTCCACCTGCTACTGGGTAAACTAAAAAAAGGCACCTGAGGGTTACAAAGACCCTTTCGGAGCATAGTTAAGGCTTCTGTCTTTCTTTACTATCACTTCCATCCTTCTTTATACATAAATGGCACAAAGAGCAGTGGTGTGTGCGTGTGTGTGTGTGTGTTGATAGTAACTAATCAATACAGGAGCTGATAATTCCTGTTTCTCTAAAAGTATCTGAGGATAAAATGCATATTTGTTTTTCCCCTGACATTAAATCGCTCCTCTCCTGTCGCTTTCAAGGGCATTTATTGGCACCTACCCTGTGTACGTTCAGCTTGCTGATATGAAAACAAGATATATGTGGTTGTGTAACCTGATGAAGTTCTCACAGCTAGGAAGTGGTAACTACCTTTTAAACCACTTTGCTCTCAACTTGACTTTCACATGCTGATGTTCTGTCAACAAGCACTTATCGATTGGTGACTTTGGGTCTGGCTTGATAGTAAACACCGAAATGTAGACCTTGCCCCTGCCCTCGTGGAGGTCAGAGGTGAGGAGAGTCAAATGTCATCAAACACCCAAGCGAATACGTATTTGCTTATAAAATGAGATAAATGGCACCAGGTGGCTGGGCAAGTCCAGAAAATTGTCCAGAGTCCAAAAATAGAGCACACGGTAGGCCAGACATTGCATCCCACCTCAATTTGAAACCGTTGGGGTGGTCTCTCCGCGGCTGAAATGTCCTTCTTTGGACCCAAACTTCCCACTGAAAACCCATCTTTGATTCATCTGCTAATCAGACGTTACTCACTGCCTTCTTTGCATAGGAACTCGAGTTTCTTTAACTAGGTGGGCTGGGAAATGGGGAGAAGAGATAGAGGACAGATACGTCATTGAGCTGAGTCTAGGCTTTGAGCTGGAATAGGCTTTACCATAGTGGCTTATAACACTCGAGAAGTTGTTCATGAGAGACAGGAGACCCTTGGAAATCTGATGGCTCCTCTGTTTCTTAAACAATGTGAACTTGGCCAGGTGTCACGAAAAAACAAAACAAAACAAAAAAAACACCCAAGGGTCTGGAGCCAGGCTGTCTTAAGTTGAAATTGGTGCTATGCTCTATTCTATTTATAACTTGCACCATCTCGCACTCATCTATTTTTGCTTCAGTTTCTGAAACTGTAAGGGCCACAGGAATACTCAAGTCTACCGACCGTGTGGGTGAAGATTCGACGAAATGAGTGCAGAAAGCACCTGCACAGAGAGCTGCCAATTAAAACCAGTTTACGTTCCATCACGCTGCAGCATTTCTGAAGAATTCTGGAGGAAAGATGCCAATAGCATTTTGGTTTTCGGCTGCTTACTTTCATATGCCCTTGGATGTTGTAATTAGCTTTGCGGCAGGGTTGCCTCATTTTAAGCAGGAAAATCACCTTTCCTTGGCCTTTCCGTGTTTCAACATTCTCCTTATTGCTGTTTGGTGCTTTTCCACACGGGCTGCCCATTGGAAACCCCTGGAAGCTTTAATAAAACACGGATGCCGGTTTCGTTCTCTAGAGATAATGATGTAATGGGCCTGAATTGGAGCCTGGGTGTTGAGGTTCCTTTAATAAAACGATCTTTTGTAAATAAGTAAGTGCACGAATCCAGTGAGCTACAGAGATTTTTGAGGAGTGGAGAGGAGCTATCTTTAGAAGCCACTGCTGATTTAGATCCATTGCCAATGTTATGTCCACTACATGATGCCCATAGAGATAACATAGTAAGACCTTTTTAGTCAATATGACCCCTGAATGGGCCTGGGTTCACCTTAGAGGTAAAATAGCTTTTGTGGCTCACTAGGTAAACAGTCTTGGCAGAACCTAAGGGAAACCACCCTTCTACTGAAGACCAGAGAGTTTCATTTCTCTTCCCTACTTAAAATAGAAAATTTAAATACAAGTATTGTATTTAAAGTACACAGGTTTGCCACCCTCTAATCTTTCACTTGTATTATATTGTCTCATGTGATGTGATTTGTCATTTTTTTTTTTTTTTTTTATGTTTAGGTTTCTCTATTTCTCTCAAAAACGAACTCTTCACCTAAGGTATGCTGCCACCAGGTGGCAGTAAGGGCCTCACGTGTGACTCACCATCTTTAACCATTGTTCATTCGCACTCTCATTCATTCATTCCTTCATTCGTGGCTATATGGAAAAGTTGATATGCCTTTTCACTTACTGTCATTTAGATTCTTTAAAGTAAACTTTAGTAGCACAACTAAAATAGTCTATTTTAGTTTTAATAATTATAAAGATTGTACATGTGATTGTACATAAATAGTTGTACTGTATATGTATGTGAAACTCTACGTGTCTACATGTGTGAATGATTTTAGAGAAATTAGAATTGAAGATAAATGTTGGCAACTCTTCACTATATCTTCTTAATTATTAGTCACAGGATAATCATACATGTTCATTTCTGTGTTCTATAGCCAAATTTTGCTATTTGTGCCTTTATAAGCTTGAGCACTACTATGGAACTTCGAATGTACTTGATATTAAAATTTGTTCACAATGATTTTAAAACATTTAAGCAATGAGTAGCTCCAATCACAGAATTATTAATGTAACTGCTTTCCCACAAACTGCTAAGGAAATTATCTTTAGCAAAGTTACCTTTCATTCTTTCCACATAGCATAAGTAGAAAAGACAGTACTATAGCTTTGTGTTATTTCTGGGTATATTGAATCCTCATGACCAATTCCTCCTAATCACATAAGAAAGAAACTTCCTTTGGCCCATGGAAGAGAGAAATAGGATGTGGCTATTAGTTATATGTGACTTGAAAGCCACGTGTAGTGATTCTCTTCTATCTGATGTGCTTGCCTTTAATATCACCTTGAGGTTTTTTTGTGTTTTTTTTTTACATAATGACTTTTCTTAGAAGCAATTAGAATTTATTGTTAAAATGTCTTATTCAGAAAGAGGAATTGATAATGTCTTTATAGCTCCCTGTACACCTCCTGAGGAAAGGGGTCTCATGATGCCCCCTCCCCCAGTTAATGTCACCCTTGTCAGAGACATCGGAAGGGGCCACAGCAAACTGCAATCGTGCACTCGTATAGGCCAGAAAGTCCCCATCTCTGGGCTGAGCGTGCCGCATTTTCACTGCCTCTGGGGTGATGGACTACTCTGACCAATAGAGCTACTTCCTGCTAACTGCTGCCTATGAAAACTAAGCACGATCTCTTTCACACATGTAGAAAAACATGGAAGCCATTTAGCCCAGTTTATCCATAGGGAGCAAAATTGAGCAACTTGACAGGTAACTTCAGAGGCCCACACGACCTAAAGTTGAGACATGGGCTCAGGGAGCTGCTGGTACTATTTGTCTTTCTGTCTAACGCAGGCCGGTGTTACCTGTGTTTCTGACTGACTGGCTATAAAGCAGAAGTTCCTATAACCCCCTCCTAAAGTTCACTTAACTTTCTAGAACAGCACACAGAACATGTTACTTATTACATCTGGAGATGACAAAGGAGCCACATACTAGACATGACAAGTTCTGGAAGGCCTGCATGGTGGGCCTTACAAACTCAGAGACCTAAAATAACAATATAAGATGGTCTGAAATTAAAATTTTCCAACAAAAAGAAAGTCCTGTCTTCCTTTGCTCCAACTTTGCTTCAACTTAGGCTGGTATCTTCCTTGACAAAGGCCAATCTTTACCTTAAGGGAGCCTGAATATTGTCCTTTTGCATCTACAATAACATACCTTGGGAATTTGAAAATTTCCTTTTTCCAGATCCCTCAGGGAACAATCAATGAACAGCAGGGGATCACAGATTATGATTAATTTCTTAATTGTTAACTGTCCACTCTCCTTACCCACCTCTACAAAATATGTGGCTATTCCTTTCACTCCCCGACCCCAATCCCGGAGATTCTCCTGCTTTGCTGCTCCCAAATGACTCTGTTCTATCCCCAATGGATTTCATGCAGCCCCTTACGTCCTTCCCTCTGACTCTGAGTATAAAATAAGGTGCAAACCTGCCATTCTCTGGAGCATGTTCTCAACCCATTGAGACTTTGCTTCCTGGCAACTGCCAACAGTTTGGCTCAAACAAACTCATAAAAAGTCTCTACACATTTGGACATTTCTGACATCGACATGCCATTGGTTTATGAGAAAATGTAACTCTGGAGCAGCCAGATGGAAGGGTTGCATAGGGCAAGGTGTATGGGGGAAGGGTGCAGTGTTTGAAAGCCTTCTCTAGGTGCACCCCTGCCAGCACCTCCAGGTGTCACCAACCTGGACGCTCTCTGAACCCTTTCTTTTTCCTTTTATGGAGGACTCATTCCACAGGCTCACTGATTAAATCATTGTCCACTGGAGCTCATTCCGCCTCCAGCCTCTCTCTCTTCTGGGCAGGGACTGAAAGTCCCCACCCTCTAATCACAGGGCCGGTTCTCCTGGCAACCAGCCTCCATCCTTAGGTGCTTTCCAAAAGTCATCCTCTTAAATAACAAATGACACCTTAATCACTCTCAGCACAGAAAATAGCATGGACACCTCCAGCAGGTGTGTGTGACCTGAGGCAGGTTCTTACTTTCCTCGTCTGTAACATAAGAGCGTTAATAATAATTCCCACTCTACAGGATTAATAAGGAGATTAAATTCGAATACTCATGAGAGCTTGAGAAAACACTATGCCGATGTTGTTGCTACTAACTTTGTGGTTAAATCTAAAGGGTACAGAGGAAACCATATTTTTTGGATAAAAGAGTCTCAGAGACCGTAAGTGCCATCTCAAAGTCCCACAGCCTGTAGGTACTGAAGCTGAGGCTTAAACCAAGAGCACCGGGTTCTTCCCTTCCCTCGAAGTGCCTCCGGGATGCATAGCGCAGACATTGCGTTGTTTATGTTCTCTGAAATCTGAATGACATGCCCTCCACCCTCCACTGACTTTCCCTCTTCACATCAAGACAGCTTTTCAGAGGCAGCTCCTTGGAACCTGGTGTCTTAATCGCTATTGACGGACTTCTTGCGGAGCTAGAGGGAAGGCAACAGCTGAAGCAGAGCCGGCTCTTTCTATTTGCATTTCGGGTGGGTCAGCAAAATGTGCACTGGAGTGGTGCCTGCGCGCTAATGAAACACCTTGGAATGCACGGGCCTCTGCAGCAGGCGTGGGCTCACCTTCAGGCCAGGCCACAGGCTCCACATGCACTAATAGTCTACCTGACGACCCAAGGGAGGCCTTCCTGAGCAAACCAACAGCCAACGTGGAACTGCCTCCACACCCACCCCGAGGCCCCGCCTCTCCATGTCTCTGCACTGCTCAGCTTCCCCACCCGCATGGGGACCACTTGACATCCGCTGGACACTCCCTCCTGTATTTTTTCTAAAGTCGGTCTTCACCCGAAGCTAGGGAAAATTCACAAGCTTCCATATCCTGGGATAAAGCACCAACTGCCTCATTTCTATCCCACCTCTGAACTCTAGATTGATCCCTCAGCCCTGTCCCATTCTCCTGCCTGGAATCTAATTGGGGGTCTTTTGAAACTGGGACATTGACTTATTCTTTTTAGATGAGCTTCCTAGGTGATGCCAACTGGGAAGATCTCTGCTTCACATTTTTAAATCCTTTTACTAGGCTTTCTGTGATCCCAATCCATGCATGAACTACCATAACCATTCATTCATTGCCTATTCTATTAACTCATTACTTCAGCAATGTTTATGGAGCATCTTCTATGAGCCAGACTCTGCATTGGAGATAGATGGCAAATAACACTAGTTTTCCGGAGCTATAGCCTCTTAGAGTAGACAAGACACCCTATTTATGAGGATCAAATATTTATCAGGTACCCACTATTGTTCTTAGCATGAGGCATATGGCAGAGAAGAGCAGGTACTGTCTCTTCCCTCATATGGCTTACATTGTTTGGGGGTAAGGTGGGAAAGAGAACAATAGGCACAAAAAATAATAATATGCCAGGAGGAAGGAAGTGATAGGAGAAAAGTAAAGCAGGAAAATAAAAGAGCAATGAGTAAGTAGTTCTACTTTATAGAGAACTAGAGGCCTGGTGCACGGATTCATGCACATTGAAATGAAATTAGTTAGAAGGTGGCAGGCTGAGCAGGACTGGGTGAAATGGGCCAGACATGCCCTGGAGCCAACCTCCTGCAGTCCCTCTCCAGCCGGACATACTTGAGGCAGCATGTCCGGGGCTCGAAGGACAACTTCAGAGTGAGTGGGGTCCCTCTGGCCTGCAGTCTGACATCCCCCAAGGGGTCCTGGAGTGTGAGAGGGCAATCTGCAAAGTTGCTATCCTTCAGCAGTTCCTGCATTGAGTGTCTGCCCTCTGGTGGTCAGTGTGCCGTCATGCCTACCAGCCAGTTACTTAGATATATATATATATATAGTTTAGAGGCCCAGTGCACGAAATTTGTGCATGGGTAGGGTCCCTAGTCCTGGACAGCAATCAGGGCAGATCTGTGGGGCAACCAGTGAGGTGATCATGGCCTCTGCTGGTAACTGCCTTGGCTGGCGTGGCGCCTCCTGCTCACCAGCCCCATCCCCCACTGCCACTGCGGTTGCCTCCCTCTGCAGGACAACCAGCGGGGTGATCGGGAATCCCAGCTGGCACCTGCCTTGCTGGCCTGGTGCTGCCTGCTTACATGCCCCGCCTCCTGCCACTGCCACCAGTTGGGCTTGCTGGCTGGGGGCAGCTCCTGCACTGAGTGTCTGTCCCCTTATGGTCACATGTGTCATAGCAACCAGTTGTTCCACCATTTGGTCCATTTGCATATTAGGCTTTTATTATATAGCTATATATATATATATATATATATATATAAATAATTGGGGATGTTTTCTTTGTTAAAGTAACATTTGAGTCAAGACCTGAATGAAGCTAGGAAGCAGGTCATGTGGGTAGATAGTGGAAACATGCTCTGAGGAGGGAGGTCACAGATAGGTAAGAGAATGTTTGAAATGCTTGAGGATCAGGAAGGAGGGTGGTGATTTTGTGTGTGTTTTTGTTGTTGTTGTTGTTGTTGTTTTTTTAAAATATATTTTATTGATTTTGTACAGAGAGGAAGGGAGAGAGATACAGAGTTAGAAACATCGATGAGAGAGAGTCATTGATCAGCTGCCTCTTGCACACCCCCTACTGGGGATATGCCCGCAACCAAGGTACATGCCCTTGACCGGAATCGAACCCGGGACCATTCAGTCCCCAAGCCGACGCCCTATCCATTGAGCCAAACCGGTCCCGGCAGGAGGGTGGTGATTTTGAAGAGAAGAGGAGAGTGGTAGAAGTGAGATCAGACAGGCAGGGGTGGGCAGTTTTGTATAGAACCCTGTAATGCCCTGATAAAAACTTTAGATTTTACTCTGAGTGAAATGAGAATGTACCAGAAGGTTTTGAACAGGGTCATCATCTGGTCTAATTTAGATGTTAAAAAATTCCTTCTTTCAGCCCCATGTTTCTTACTCAAGGTGAGGCAGGTAGTACAATGATCTCCTTTAGTTTGTTAAACCAAAACCAGTAAAGAAAACCAGCCCTTCCCCTCTCTTGGAAGACGAGGCTGATCTCTTTCTAGATCAGAAAAGCAGGAAGAATGAGTCAAAATTCAACAGTCAGCAGGGTGTCATCTCAAAGCACAGATATTTTTTAAGATGATATATTTGCTACAGAAACAATTAAACCTCACAAAAACAAGAGATAAAAGGAAAGAACATTTGAACCCATCTTGTTTGATCATAACATTGATATCATTGCTGAACTAACTGTACACCCCCCCAAAAAAAAGTGCAAACAGAAAGTGGAAGCTGGGTCTATATTTGATGGTGATGTGGATGATGTCTTCTCTGGTCTCCAGGCTAAGACAAGCAAACCAACAGGTCAGCCTTCACAGGTAGCCACCTGAACCAAGATCTAAACAGAAGGTGCTCAGCATTTTGATGATCCTTGTTGGAGGCCAGTAGAGGGCACAGGGTCTCCTATTTCGCCCTTCAGCTACATCCTTAGGTAATGATGCTTTCTTATGCACTCATTGTCTTAACTAAATTATAAAAAGCACGTACCAAAACAGCATGCTCACCTCTTACCAAACGCACTTAGTATTTTCTGTACTGGTTTTAATCATGTTTAATACTGAAAAAAATATGTGATTCACCGTGGGGAAAAAAATTAGTTCCTTCTGACATTCGAAGACTAGACTGTAGATAGGAGGCATGGGTAGTGGAGACCAGCAAGATCATCTTTGAGGACCCTGTGGTGATTCTCCAATAAGAAGGAGGAAGGTGGCTCGGTCTAGGGTGTTTGCAGTGACATTAGTGACGGCATTGTGAAAGTAGGGTTATCAAGATTTGCTAATGATTCGATTTGGAGTGTGACAGAGAAGTAAAGATGATTCTGGGACTTATAACTTGAACCATGCAATGTTGTGAATTAAATAATCTCCCAATGAAGTTTGGTAAAGTCCCAAACCAAGGTTAGTACTATAGTTCTAGGACTCTGGACCCTGTGGGGTCTCAATCTCCCCTCTGCCCACCCTCTTTCATTACCTGCTCACCTACTAACCACATTCTCTCTCATCACAGAGATTTTGTACAACATAACTCTCATTAAAGATTTTGTATATTATCTAAGCGTGATGAAACACTGGTATTACAGAATGCAGCGAGCTGATTGTGTTGGAGCTCACTGTGGCTGCAGGTTAGAGAGTGGATTGGAGGAGGACTAATGTAAGTGGAGAGACACCAGCTAGGAAATGACTGCAGAGATGAGGAGGGAGAAGGTAATGGCTTGGACCAGAGTGGTATCACATTAGATAAGGCCTGATAATGCAGGGCCATATGGAGGTGCTAAGTTATCAGATCTTCCTAAATAAATTGGTTGCCATGTTGGCAACACTTGGTAGGCAGAAAGGACTCAATTAGGGTTTAGTAGGAGAAAGGTAGGAGGAAACAAGCAGGTAGAGATCAAGTGCAAGAGGAAGGCGAATGTGGTCTCTTGGGTGGGGCCCTCAGGAAGTCATGAGCTATTTCCAGGAAGAGATGACACTTCTCTTTGATGCCCCGGTGGTTTTTAAGTTTTTCTGCTTTCTACCCATGTACCTTTCTCCCCTTTCCACTACGCTCCTCTTCTCGGGCCACTTGAAACTCTCCATTGCTGCCCAATTTTGGGTATTCTTATCTAAATACTGTTAGACCCCCCCCTGACAGCTTGAAAAGAAGGCAGGGTTGTGTAATGGTTAAGAACACGGGCTTTTGAGTTGGACTCGCTTGGATTTGAAACTCAGTCATACTACTTACTATGAAGCTTTGGGCAAATTACTTAGTTTCTTGGAACCTCACACCTTTGAAATGGTGAAAATTAAAATATCTACCTCATAAGATGGTTATAAGGATTCAAAAAGATCATGCCTATGAAGCAAATGATGCCTGGCCAATAATAATAGCTGGAATTATGACATTCTTTATTTGTGACAAGTATTCTAAGTTATAGCTAGAGATAGAGTTAGAGATAGAGACAGAGATATATAGATAGATATAGATATAAAATATCTTTCAAACTATCCTCTTATCCCCATTGAGCAGTTGAGAACTTGAGGCACAGATAATTTTAGTATCTCACACAAGGGCACAGAGCTGTGTAGTGATAGAGCCAAGATTTGAATGCAGGCAGTCCCCATCAATCTGTAGATCATACATCCTCTCTGAAGTAACTGACACCCAACAAAGGCAGCTGTTAGCATCCTCACCAGACATTGTCATGAATGGACATTCTAGGCAGGGGACAGTTATCTGCACTTCTGGTTGCACTGCCTTTCCTTGTTGTGGATAATCTTTCTATGTTACCTGAATCCACTTTCTTAGACACCCCAGGGGAAGGAAAGGGTGCTCAAATGTTAAATGAATAAATTAAGGATCAAGTCTGCAGTGAGTCCTTTAAAAATGTCTACCGAACATCGGTGAGGGAAGCCCAAAGGAGACCTGGTTCCAAGGCAGAAGGGATGTGTGTGTGGTTCCAATGTGCTGAGTAAGGAGGCAGCGTTACATGGCTTTGGGACCATGCCCCATTCCATGGCACTTGAATAAGAACAGTGCCTCTGCCGAGGTTCCCAGCCTTTCTGTAAGTGACATTTCATGGTTAAAACATAGTTCATACCAATCCAAATATTTCTACTTGTGATGTCATAGGTTACAAGCTCCTGGCATAGTAAGAGGAGGTGTGGAAAGGGGTTCGGCCCATGGGAGCTTAAGTCAAATGGTTTGATGATGAATTTCAATTCCTCTGCTTTCTAGCTGTGTGATCTTGGGCAAGTAGCTTAATCTTTTGATATCTCCATTTCCGTGACTATAAATAGAGATCAAAATAATATTTGTGCCATTTGATTGACATGAGAAGTAAATGAAGTAATTCATATAAAGGGTTTAGCAGAGTCCTGACAATGTTGGTTGTTGATACCACGGAGTGTCAGTTGTGTGCTATAATCATAAGGCAGGTGACCACCTGTGGACTAATTCAAGGATGACACCCCACTTTTAGGTCCCTAAAGTCTAGACCTCTGGACTAGAATTATGAGGGCAGTTTCCTGGGCCTGCTTATTACTTTCATGCCAAAACACACAGTGCTTCTCTGTACATCTTAAAGCATTTAATGGAAAAGCCCATCACATTCTACTATATTTTCTATCCCCATTTTAAAATTTTGACACAATATGTTTTATATCCCAGTCTATTCTAGCCCATTTCATTTCATTCTGTTTGCATTCTAACACATATTTCACACCTAATCAATCCACATCCTTTTATATTCCATTCCATTCTATTCCATATTCTATTCTATTCCATTCCATATTCGATTCCATTCCATAGTCCATCTTACCTAATCTCATTTTAAAGTTTTTCTTCATTACATTCTCTGTCATTTCCCATGATTTTTCACTGCACGCTATCCCACATCCCATCACATCCCATTCCATTCCCTGTTTTATTCCATTCCATTCTATCTAGTTCCATGTCTTCCAGACTATATCAGCCTGAGGATTAAAAAAAAGAAGAAGAAGAAAACGAAAGGAAAAAAAAGTAACAATTTCCATGTTTCTTTGGCTCCAGCTGCCATTTTCTGTGAGTATATTCCCCTCTCAAATTCTCGCTGAATAACTGGTGGTTCTCAGAGATTCGTGGCCTAAACTCATACCTGGTGTTTTTGATCATTTGTAACCCTTTCCCTCTCCTGTTCCAGCTTGTTTCTGGTGTGAGCCTGTCACAGTCTTGGGAGCTGGTAAGGAACAGTGAAGGCATTTGAGGCTCAGACTATCTCACTCTCCCAGTGAGGTGCCTCCCAATGCACAGTGCCATCTCCTATCATGGAACTGGTTAGAGTTCCTTCCTCCTATCTGCCCACTTTTATGGTCTATGGTTATACTCGGTTATTAGGCCTTTAAGAAGAAAGTATTGGTGCTCCTGGAGGTCTGTTCAGGCAACTCTGCACAGAGTTAACTTATTTGGTTAGATCAAAATTGAGCAGAAGGTGGGCCTTCTAACCAGGACATTCAGCACCAAAAGATAGGGTAAGGGGGCCTGTTTGTACTGCTCAACAGCGACACCTGTCGGCTCAGTTGGAAACATGTATTATAAGTGGACTTGGGGCAGACTTTGGGATTCAAGAGAAACAAATAAGAACACAAATGGACACCAAAGCCATCTTCTCCCATTTGAGTTGGTTTCCCTGCTGTAGCACTAAGTGAATGTTAGCCAGGGTAGAGTCAAATGTGAACAGAATTAATGAGTGAGATCCTCTGCAGCGTATGTAATCTGCATTTAGAAGCAAACAATGTACTCTGGTCAGTTTAGGGAAACTGAGGCCCATACATACATATGCTATATAAGAAATCATATGGTGGTGGAGGCCAGAACAGGAGTCAATTTGCTGAATCAAAAATAAGAAGACTTTTCACAGTGATTCCTGTTTAAGTTTCTTTTACTTAGGAAAATAGTCTATAAGGCTCCTTTCTTCCTTCCTTCCCTCTTTCCCTCCTTCCTTCCCTCATCCTTCCCTCCTTCCCTCACTCCTTCCCCTTCCTTCCTTCCTTCCTTCCTTCCTTCCTTCCTTCCTTCCTTCCTTCCTTCCTTTTTTCCTTCCTTCTTTCCTTCTTTCCTTCCCTCCCTCCCTTCTTCTTTCCTTCTTTCCTTCCTTCCTTCCTTCTTTCCTTCCTTCCTTCCTTCCTTCCTTCCTTCCTTCCTTCCTTCCTTCCTTCCTTCTTCCCTTCCATTCTTTCTTCTATAAATACTAACCAGTTTTATTGACACCATGAGTCAGACTCTGTGCTGAGCATTGGTGGAGAGCACAATATGATCTAGACATGATGGAGTCCATCAGTGATCATAGAGGCATGCTTGCTTGTTGTATATTATGACCACTGACTCAATAGAGTTGCCAAGACACTTGCTGGGGCATCACAGAAGTGGGACGGATGGTGTCTGGTGAGGGGAATGTGGTAGACAAACCCTCATTGAGGAGGGTTTCTTGCATTAGGTCTTAAAAAGGCAGAAGTCTTTCAGCAGAAGTAAACAAACTCAGTGGCATGAATTTGGATTGTACTTTAGGGAATGGGCAACATCTCCTATGTCCTTGACACTGGCTGCATTTTAGGAAGAGGATACGCTTAAAAGAGGCATGTTGGTGACAGGTTGAGAAGGGTCTTCTGAAAGAATTTTCTATTGTCTTGTGAGCAATGGGAAGCTATTGAAAGGTTGCTTAAGCAGTCAAAGATTTAATGGCAAATATATTTTAGGTGGAGAACATTTTGGCTGCAGTGTGGAGATCTGATTGGAAGAGAGAGAGGCTGTATGGAAAGTTGAAATCCATGGAGTCTATAGAACACAACTTCTGATCATGTTTATTGTGTGTGTGTGTGTGTGTGTGTGTGTGTGTGTGTGTGTTTGAGGTAGTATGGGGCAGTGAAAAGAATATAGGCTTTTAAAGAAGTCAGACCTAACTTAAATCCCACTTAGTGGGTATATTAGCTGAGAAATTAATAGACTTCACTGAGCCTGACTCTACATCCACTTAATATCAACTTCGGAGGACTGGTGTGAGGACAGGTAAAGTATTAAATGCATTAATACTGGGCCTGGCACATGGAAAGTACTAGAATAAATGGAGTTGCATCCCAACTTTATGAATCTGCATCCTTACTCTCCTTCAGTTTCTTCAGAGACACAACTGGTTTTTCATGGTATAAAGATTATTAGGAGATGATGGTATACATTCAATAGGCTGCCTCAGGCTTGTGTAAGTTTATGTAAGGTATCTATACACACACGTGCATGCGTGCTCGCTCACGCATGCATGCATGCATGCACGCATGCACGCACGCACGCTTGCACACACACACTCCATGAAATGGCCTGAAAGCAGAAAACTTGCCGGTGGAATAACAGACAGAAAGCAGTCTGCAAACTGGAGACGCCTTCATGAAAAATTCCAGATACACCGGTTGCTCCATCACTCTTTTGGCCTCCAGTGTCCAACCGTGGAAGCAGACATTTTGCCGCCTCCATTTTAAATTTAGATTTTTGACATCATCGCCTGGCCTGCACACGGGTCACGGTGACGGCCAAGTTCACGGGGCTGTTTTCTCCAACTTCAGCTTCCCTCTAATCTGTGCTCTCCGGAGAGTTTTCACTCATTCCTCCACAGAGAGCTTCCCACCCACCTCATGTTTTCCCCCCTTCAATTCATGGAAATGAATCAGGCCCCTGATGACGTCATTCAAAAGAGAAAGCTAATTAAAAAGATCCCCTTTCCTTCCTCTCAGAGCTTGGCATTAGTTTCCGCTTTCAGGAGACACAAGCGAGGAAGGAAGCTCTTCAGCACAGCTGTGAATAGAGCAGCCCTGGCTGGGGCCCTGGGGAGGCAGGGTGATCTTTCCGTTAAAGGTTAATCCCCGGGGAGCATGTTTTAAGCTGCTTTGTCTCTTCCAAGGTCAGGATCAACAGGCTACCCTAACCAGAAGGGTCATGTGATGATGTGGCACGAACATTAGCTAGTTAGTGTGATTAAGTTGCTATATGGGGAAAGATTTATTTCTAAACATTCATCCTGGGATGAGAGCTCTCCTAAACACTGATATTGACATAGCTCTTCCCGTGTATCAGGAATTGCTTTAAGTGTTCTACACATGTCAAGTCATTTGATATTCACAGCCACCACAGGGAGTAAGCACTGTTGTAACCCTCGTTTTACAGATGGGGAAATGGAGGTATGGAGGAAATAACGTGACTTGTCCAAGGTCATCCTTCTACTTGATGTCAAATCTGAATCCAGACCGTCTGATTCTGGAATACATGTTTACAGCCACCACCCTACACTGTTGAGTCCACGCATACTTAAGTGGCCATGACTTAGTTGGAAATAGTGTGTGAGAGTAAGAAGCAGCCTGTCTCCAGAGGCTATGGACCAGGGATGCATTTTATTTGGATGATATAGCACTGGCCCAATAATATGTGACATTTGGGTTATTTGTCCATATCTTCAAATGAAAGAAAACTGCAAGTTCTGACAGTCAAGTAGGCAATATAGACCTAATGCTCTATCCAGTTGAAACTTCTACCCTATGGATTTGAAAACTGAGGCCAAAATGAGTTAGACGATTTGTCTAAGGTTTCCTGGCCATGTAAAGTGCTGAGATTGAATGTGCTGTGGACTGAATGTGTCCCCAACCCCCCAAATTCCCTATCCCCAGTGTGAGGATATTGGGGGGGGTGCTCTAGGAGGTCATGAGGATGGAGACCTCAGGCACGGCATTTGTGCCCTCATGAGACGAGACAAGAGAGAAGCGATCTTTCTCTGCCGGATGAGGACACAGCAAGAAGCTGCCATCTGCAAACCAGAAAGAGGGTCCTCGTCAGGCACCAACTCAGCCAGCACCTTGATCTTGGACTTCTCAGCCTCCAGAACAGGGATAAATACATTTCTGTTATTTAAGCCACGCAGTCTATGCTATTTTCCTAGATGGGATGAGATCCAAAACCTGATTCATAGAGGGAGGCTCTTATTTGAAGACCCTGTGATATTTCTAACTCCATCTGCAGACCCTAGAGTCATAATTTGACAAAGGACGACTGTAATCTTCACAGTCCTGCCAGTAGAGTGGGGGAAACACTAAACAAGGAGCCAGTGCCCTGGGCTTGCCCGAAGGTCCTGCCACTTAGTATCTTAGTGACCTTAGGCTAATGACTCAACCCTCAAAGCCTCTGTTTATTGATTTGTAAAATGGGTACAGCATTAGCTGCTCAATCTGCCTCACAGATTTGCTATGAGACAATAAGACTCCAATATAAGTTAATATCAAGAATTGTGTACCACTTAGTCTCTTGAATAAAGAGTAAACTTCTGGAGGGTATGTTGGCACCTCTCCTCTGTATTTCTCATGCTTTTGTGGTTCTCACACAAGGGAGCATGGAATGATTGGACAGTGAAGTATCAGCCATCAGCTGGCTCTGACCAGAATGGTAGAAGCAGCAGCACTCAGTGATTCTTTGGAGGCATTGCTGTCAAAATGCGGGAAGATGTTCAAGGTTAGAATCATTTGCTTCTCATCTGTGTGAGCATCAGTCTGTAAGGTTTCAAGACCTTTCTGACTATCACCAATCAGCAGTCCACTCTGTCAGAAGCCAAGACTGTGCTGGGAAAGGGGAGGAGGAATAGTGGACATGGAGTCCAAAAACATGGCTTTCAATGTTGGCTCAGTTCTTAAAAGCTATGTCCTAGCCCTAGCCAGTTGGGCTCAGTGGATAGAGCATCAGCCTGTGGTCTGAAGAGTTCCGGGTTCAATTCCGCTCAAGGGCACGTGCCCAGGTTGCAGTCTCAATGCCTTGTAGGGTGAGTGCAGGAGGCTGCCAATCATTGTTTTTCTCTCATCATTGATGTTTCTCTCTCTCTCTCTCTCTCTCTCTCTCTCTCTCTCTCTCTCTCTCTCTTCCTTTCTCTCTGAAATCAATAAAAATATACTTTTAAAAAACTGCATCCTTGGGTAATTTCTTCACCTCCCTTGGCCTCAGCTGAAATTTCATGATTAAAAGACATTTTTGTATGTATTTAGCATTTATATTAGTCCCCTTAAAGCACACACATTTTCACTAGGGACTTTTTTATGGGTTTATATTTCATAAATTTTTTTCTCTCTCTTCTTTCTTCTCCGGTGAGTCACATTGTTCCCCTTCATTTATCCAAGTCACCCTACCCAGGTTGAGGGCATTTCTTCCCACGAGAGTGAAAATATCCAGGGAGTGAAGCCAGGATTCTCAAAAGCAGGAGAATCAGATTCATTGCCTGTAGTCTAATTTCTGCCTCAAACTTGATGCTCAGGAAGAATCTGAATACTCTCTGCAGTCTCCTTTTCCTGACAGAGTCTCAAACTGATCCTAGAAAAATTCTGCTCAAGCTAAACAAACAATTCACTGGAGAACGGGGGTGGGAAAAAACCTGCCTGCCCGCTCTCTCATGCTGGTTAATGAATTGAATCCATACAGGAACTTCATCGTGTTCTCAGGGAAATCCTGTTGGCTGGGGCTCACTCCTCAGCACGACTAAATTTAGGTCACAGCTCAGTGAAGAACAATTACAACCCCTTAATAAAAGATAATTTACCCAGTGACATCAAGCAGGACAGCTGGGCAGGCATTCCTATTTTCTTGTTCATGTTGTGGGGGTGGAGGTTATGGAGTGAGGACAAATGTTGACAGAAAGTCTTTTTCTGACCTTGCATATCCGTTGGCTGACCTGCGTGTGCCATATGCCAGTCCGTGCCTTTCCAGCCAGTGAAAGCTGAGCCTGATGAGGCGCCCACAAAGCAGGCCCTAAATTGGGCAAAGGCAAACACGACGCTGGGAGGGAGGCAGAATGGGAAGTGAAAATTCAGAAGCCCCACGTTTGAATCCTG
Organism: Pipistrellus hanaki; assembly: GCF_964339955.1. Classification (NCBI taxonomy): domain Eukaryota; kingdom Metazoa; phylum Chordata; class Mammalia; order Chiroptera; family Vespertilionidae; genus Pipistrellus; species Pipistrellus hanaki. Next base: position 44,529,794 of record NC_140519.1, on the reverse strand, counting down.
GTTGCTCATTTCTTTTCCAGATTAATTATTCTGTAGTTTACTTTCTGCCCTTTAATTGGAAGCATAGAGAAGATAAAGACCAAAATGAAAATGACCCCAGAAATTTGGATATAAGACTTGCTTTGGAATCAAGATAATCTATCTCTCTCTGTCTCTGTCTCTGTCTCTGTCTCTCTCTAGATATAGATATAGATATAGATATAGATATAGATATAGATATAGAGATATAGAGATATAGATAAATATATATAGATATAGATATAGCTATAGTGTTGTAGCCAGACACATAGTTTGTAAGGAGTCACATTTTTTTGTGTGTGCCTGAACTAACAACTAGCATATTATAAAACTGATAAAGATTGGGCGGAGCAGGGAGGGTGAAATTCTACTTAATTGCTGTATAATAGTCTCTCAGTAAATTGAAAAGTACATATAGAAACAGAGAATAGATTGACAGCTGTCAGAGGAAAGAGGGTGAGAACCAGGATAAAAAGGAGAAGGGATTAAGGAGAGAGAGAGAGAGGGAGGGAGGGAGAGAGAGAGAGAGAGAGAGGGAGGGAGAGAGAGAGAGAGAGAGAGAGAGAAACAGATATAGACAACAATATGGTGATTGCCAGAGGGAGAGGAAGTTGGGGGAGGTAGAAGAGACTATAGGGGGATAAATGGTGATGGAAGGAGACTTACCTTTGGGTGGCAAATGCACTATGCAATATAGAGATGATTTACTGTAGAATTGTACACTTGAAACCTGTATAATTTTATTAAGCAATGTCACCCCAATAAATTCAATTAAAATAAGAAAAAGTACATATGGAGTCTGGAGCTTAGTCTTAGATTTATTACTTACTAGTTTTACAGTCTTGGAAAAATTAGTTTGCCTCTTGAAACATAGTTTCCACACATATCGAATGGGAATTAGAAATACTTTTCAGGGTTATTCTGGGAATCAAATGAGCAAAGTATATGAAAAAGACTACAGTGCCTGATCAATGGCAGTAAATTTCAACTCCCTTTCCTCTCAGGGTAGAACAGGCCAGAGGAGGAGGAAAAAATAAAGGAGGAAAATGTAAACAAATGACCAAAACAATTAAAAACATCTTGTAGCTTAGAGCCACAAGTGTGTCAAGAGCAACTTTTAGCAGAAACACACTGTGAGGAGGCATTGCTGAAATTTTGCAAAGCTGTTGTGAACAATTAAGAACACATTGAGTCAACATTTTTCAGTCTGAGAAAAAGAAACATTCAAAGTAACTTAAAGAGCAGTAACTGACTTTGGATGTATACATAGTGCCATTAAGTTTTCTAGTAGAATATCCTTGACTCTGATTGACACCACTCAACTCTAATGATGAACATAGATGACATATTGTCACTGCAATTTTGCTTTTGAGTACTGTATATTTTATCAATTGATTTTCCCCTAAAGCTCTCCTTTTCTCTACATTACTGAAGTAATGTATGTTTCCAATCGGAGACCAAAGGAAGAAAAAAATAGAACATCTACAATCTTACCCACTTAGAAACTGCTAGGTACATTTCATGTATTATATATCTTCAGCTATTTTTCTAACAGATTTCCCCATAATGGGGCCAGACTGCACATGTTTCATTACAATGGTTTTATTTTCCCCATTCAAAACACCACCAATATTGTTACAATGACAGTAGAACATTTGCTTCCAGCCACGAACAAGTAACCTTCTTCAGACTAAGGTTCCTATAACACAAGATTAGAACATGGTCTGAACTATTTCAAACAACAATTTTCAAGTGCTAGGTCACAGGCCATGCAGGACCACGATCCCTGGAATGAGGAAAACAAATGAGGGTAGCCCTCCAATGACTCAGCTTTTCGCCTGGACACAGTATGTGAACTGTGGGGCGAGGGGAAGACTTCAAAACAGCCTGCAGTCTCCTGAATTGAGGAGCCAGAATCATATGGGGTCGAAGTAGAGGCAGCTGGATCATGTTGGGGAAATACTGAAGAAAATGGCCTCAGAAAGAATTAAATAAATAAAATAAGGCATTTCTCTATGGGTGAGACACAGTCACACCTCAGAAAAAAGATTCTGTTCATTCAGCAATCAGACAACTTGGGGTTTATGATGAGTCTAAAGTGAACTCAAAGACCTTTATTTTAACTCCTCCTGCCCAGAGTGCTATTCCCGCACCTACTGACTTCACCCAGCCGGACTATGAGGCCCGACATGCGGAGACTATGTCTGTTTACTGCTGTATCGCCTTGTGTACCCCAGTGCCTGTTGCAGAGTGGACTCACACTAGACGTTTGCTTAGTTAAATGAAATTCAGAAGATATTAGCTGGGAATGAAATACTACGCCATGTTCCGTTCTGCAGGGGAATGAGCAACCTGCCATATGAACGCAATCAACTTCCCCGTTTCATGTTTGGTAAGCAAATTCTTTCGTTATCGAAGGAAATCAGTGCTAACCTTTCCTCCAGCGCATGGAGCGGTTTAAGCTCTGGAGACTCTGCTGGGGCTAATGGGTGGGTGACGTGCGAGCTGGGATGTCGTAACGGGCTCAGAATGAAAAGCTGCTGCCCCCGGAAACTTAACAGGAGACTAGGAGCCAAGTGGAAAGAAGGGTTATTAGAATATATTCTAGAGAAAAATATGGAGGATGCTCCATGGTCCCTCCTGAGGGAGAAAAACCATCCTGAGTTTAGATAAACACCAATACTTTCTTCCTTCTCCTACATGCCAGTAAGATTCCCTTTTCACTCCCGGTCTTCCTGAGCTCTCTGCGTGAGCAGTAGCTCATTCCAGCTGCTTGGTGAACACAGCTGGGGCTTTGGACTCTGGTCACCTTGGGTGTGACACTGGCTCTGCCGTGGACAAACTGGGAGATCGGGGACAAGTCCTTCAAGCTCTCAGAGCCCCAGTTTCCTCGGCAATAGGTGGAGAGGTTGGTGTCCACTCTGAGAGTCGGGAGGATTAAACCATGAAGTGTCAGGAGGAGGGAAGGGGAGTGTATGGAGGTGGAAGAGGACAGAGGGGGAATAAATGGTGATGAAAAAAAATAATAAAGTGCTGAGTGGTCAGTGCCCTTGCTTCATGTTACTTGAAGGATAAATAAGATTTAATTTTGAAAGGCAGAGGAACAGCATTATTATCTTGGTCTTCCTCTGTGCATTTGTTCTAAGTCACTGACCCAAAGTCTTTTCTGCCCCCCTGTTCATACCAGGGTTCCTTCTGGCTCTTTGTGGATGCTCTAACATGGGCTTGTGCTAATGACTCAACACAGGACCACTTGCAGGCCTCTGTGAAGTCCAAGTAGCCGATGGTCAGTGTCCCTAGATGCTCTGCCCTTTTTCTTCAGGTCATTCGTGGCCACTTTTCAAAGTTGCAGGGTGAACCCGAGAGTGACTCCGGGCCTTCACTTATAACCAAGAAGCCGATGTGAAGAGCATCAGTTTCCACTGGGGTAACATGTTTCTCAGTTTCTCCCCTTGAGAACGCAGGAAGATGCTTCTCAACCTCCATTGCAAATAGGATGGGAGCCATATGATTGAATGTTGGGCAACGCAATGTGCATGGAAGTGGTATGAAAGCCGCAGCCTCAAAAACCTGACCTTCCAGCTCTCCTTTTTCTTCCAAGGCAACGTAGAAGGACATAGGTGCCTGGGGCAGAGGGTTAGGATGGAGGAGAGCCCATCCTGAAACTCACTGGAGTGTGATGTGGTTGAGAAACTACACTCCCACTCCAGAAAGCTGCAGCTTAGGGGGTAAACATTTACTAGGCGAGAGCCACAAGTACTACAGCTCTAGCATTTAGGTCTTTCAGCTTGCACACACAGCTAAAGACAGGGACTGGTCTCACGACACCAGGACTGTTTCTAGCAACTTCTACATTACCAACTCAGAAACAGTTCTCTTCCTTGTCTCCTGGGTGCTGCTGCTGTTGCTTCTAGGTTTTGACACTCTTTTTTTTCAAAACCATCCAGCCTCCTTCTCCTGTATCTGCCTTTGAGGGGAACTCATCAATGGGGGAATCAATGTGCTTTGAATTACGTCCTTCTAAGGGAGGCCCTGCATAGTGATTCTGGATGACTTATTATCCCCATCAATAATCTGAAGTAGATGCCAACTTCACCTGCTAAAATCATTATTTTAATCTCTAGGCAAATGTCCACATTATATATTACAGTAATAAGACTGCCTTGGTTAACACTGTACCTGTGTAACTATAATCTCCTTAAAAACAGAAAATGCAAGTTTGCATCTTCGTCTTTTCAGTGTGTCCAGCACCTAGCAACTATGCTTGGCCCAAAGTAGTTTATGCTCCAGAAATGAATAACCAAGGTACTCACCCTCCAAAACACACCCAGCCACCTTATCCTGGTTCTTCATGCTGCTTGTGTCGGTGGTTTGCAGGAGCTGGAAGCTACACTTTGGCCACGCATTTGTACCAATATTTATTTTGAGAGAAGCTTTACCTAAGATGACCTTTTTGGGGTGGACATAAGATATGCCCCAAGGACATGCACCCCACTTCCATGTCCATGCATTAGAACAAGGCAGTTAATTGCCTCACGGTTAGAATAGTCCTCATTTCCTGCTGGCAGCACCCAAAGACTCTGCTGGGCCAGCGGGCTGAGGTCATGCTTGGAGCATACTTTGCTCACAGAGATTCATCTCAAATGCCAAGTGCAAAGGTGACTGGCCACTGCACCCAAAATAAAGCTTGTTAGCAACCCTCCTGATAACTTTTTCTCAGTACAGGGAAATAGCTCAGGAAACAATTCTGGGGATTCGGTGGTGAGAGAACATAGAATCATGGATGTTCAAAAGGGTCCTTTCATATATTTTTTCCAATATTCCCACTTTATAGGTGAGAAAACTGAGGACCAGAGAGCAAAGCAACTCACCCAAGATCATACTGAGAGAAGAAAAGAGAGAATTAGAATTAATCCCAGCTGGAGACCCTGGAGGTACTCTTTTCATCTTACTCATAGCTCTTCAAACATCCTTTTTTCTGACAATGTGTGTTGGGACCTGAGTTTGGGTGTAAAACAATAGCTATAATGCCCATGATATATTGCATTTAATGTTTTACATGGGTTACCTAATCTTATATTAAAAAAAAAAAACCTATACTATACTCTATTTAGAAGAAGAGGCAACTGAGGCATGGAGCAGGTTGCCAACTTACCTCAAGTCATCCAACCACTGGACATTTGGAGAGAATCTAAAATATGTATCTGCCTGTTTCTAGGGCCTAAGATCTTAACTATATTCCATGACAAGCTGGTGCCACTGAGAAACAAATGAGCATCTTTCAACTCAAAATAAAAATCTTCCTAAATGTCAGAGAATGACCTCTGCCAAATTATGAGACACAAATTTTATTTTTAGGGCATACAGCACATTCACCCTTCCAACCCACACTCTGGCTTCTGGAGGGGTTCCTATTGCTTTGGGTGTTCTGTTTCTAAGTGATATAAATAAAACGAAACTTTTTGCTAAGGATTAGGAGGCCTAAATTTTTGTTTTAGCTCAGCTACCAATTTTTTGTGTGATCTTTCTAAAGTTGTTTTATGTCTCTTTCCTTCAACTGCCTTATACCTGCACAAAATAAAGGAGATAGAGTGGATCAAAGATGATAATCAGAGACCCCTTACTACCAATTCCAGTAAGTTGTGAGTCAAAGTCAGAATCTCTGTGCTGAAAATCATTCTGAAGCCACATCAGGCTTGGTGAGTGTCGGAGTATAAATGATGTTCAAAAGGGTTCTAGCGATGCTTGCCATAGGTGTATTAGGAAATTGGTATCACATATGACAAGAATTTTCCATCCCTAGACCAGATGATCTTTGATGTCCTTCAAGCTCTAATGAAGTCCTCCTTGAATTGGAAATGAAAGAACTAACCCATTAGTCACCCCTTCCCTCTACTCTAGAGACCTGTAGTCTGTGGAAAAGATCTTTGGTGGTGACTTCCAGAAAATGGGAAATCCAGCATTTTGCCCAGTGGAGAATCAAAATCCTCCCACCAACCAGCCTGGGGTGATCCACAAGCGCTCAGAGTAGAAAGGTAGCTGGGAACTGACAAGCCATAGAACTTGGAAGATGCGGTTTCTAGGTTTAAAAAGGTAACAGCTCATTATAAAATGTATTTTAGACCTAAACAACCTCCCTGTATCTGTGTTATCAGGAAGCCAGAGGAGCAAGTATCATTTCATTTCACACACACTCATTGAGAATCTCTTCTGCTCTGTGCACTGGGAAGCAGAGAAAACAAACAACAGACAAGGCACAGTCCCTAGCTTCATGGAATTTACTAACAATGCCAGAGAGGGCTGGTTGTCCACTACAGATACTTGCTTCTGCTTCCAGAGATGACAGTTGCTGCTGGAAAAGGGTTGTCTAAGCAGAGGACTTTTCCAAGCCTCCCTTAAGAGTCCCATGAGGCTTTCCAGAAAGCTCCGCCAATGGAATGAACAGGGAGCATCAATGCTGGGGCAAACAGGCTAGGAAGCAGTGCCTTCTCTGCTCTCTCTTTCCTCCTTTGTAGGATACATACAGGTCCCTAAACACTTGGTTACCTGCATCACAGGTAGAAAGCTCACTTGGACAGTAAACAGTTGTATCCAACTGCCAACATAAACAGAAAATACAGATTTTCACTGTATGTGAAATATTGGCCATGGAAATGACAGAGTTTATTTGCTAAGCCAGCAAGGGTTTTCTTAGCGAATGCAACCTATATTGCTTGGGCAGATGACTAAACCAGAATTTAATTTTGCCTCATGATAGGTCAGAGTTCTGCACGCTACAGGAACACAGATCTGGGGATCAGGGAAAATGAAACAGCTCAGGAATTAGCTATGGGTAAGGGTTTGGGTTGAGTAGAGTTGGAGGGATCAGAGGAAAAGGCAGGTACCTCAACAACTTAAATGATATCAATATTAGATGAGAAAAATGAGATACAAAGGGGTTAATAATTCACCCCAGGTCACATAGCAAGTTACCAGTAGAACCAGGAGTTAAATTGAAAGTCTGGGTTTGGAGACTGTAGTGTGCCGGGTATGAGATTTGTATCTGCTATTACAAGACACAGTAGGAGAATCTGCACTGGGCTTAAGAAAATGAGTTCAAATTTAGACCTGTGAAACGTAAGTTGTCTGCAAGTGGAAATACCAGTAGGCAAGTGGCTTATTTGCAATAAACTGATTGAGACTGTACCTGAAGTGCATACTGAAAGATGATCACAGAAGGACTGAGTTTATTGCAGTTAGTATAAAACCAAGAGTAGAGGAAGCAACCACATGAGTGTAAATGGTTCGAGATAAAAATGTTATGTGGCATGGAAACCATCAGGGGACGTGACAGGATGTGCCTAAAGAAAGGGTTGGAAAACTGAATTAATACCCGCTGCAGATGCCATTGGCTTCTGGGAGGGCCCAGAAATTACCCGCACAGCAATAGGGCATCATGCATGTGGATCATTCTCTATGTGATCTGTTCACAATTAAGCAACTCTTTAATACTTATGATTCTCAAATTTATAATACAACCTAGATTTAAGAAATCCTGACACATACCAACAGGGGAAGAAAAAAGGTGCCTAACCCAAATAAATGACAACTGTAGCCACAGTGTTAGCTGCCAGCCAGCACCTCTTACAGAGCAGCTGGGACACAGCTGAGTCCTATTTTCTTGTTGTTTGTAACTTATGTTAATATTCCGTGTATCTGTCAGTCTAAAACAAGGACAATAATAGCAACTAAAACAGACAATCATTGGGAGAAATCAGTAAGTTAGTAAATAAATTGATAAAAAGCATGCAGGCCCCATAGTTCTCATTTTCCAATGCATGCCACTGTTTTTGTTTATTTGTTTATTTGTTTTCAGGCTGCTCACATATAAAGGTGCTGCCCTTCTGTTTTGAGCTAAGTGCACAGATGTATTTTGGATCCTCTTGATAAGTTTTTGAGTTTTATTTCTCATGATAACAGCCTAAATAATAGGGTCTCAACTGAATAGAGCTTTCAGTGTAGGAAATGTACTCCTTACGTAATCTTCACACTACTCAGGGAGGAAAACGAAGGTGTTTTTTTTTTAATAAATGAAGTACCTGATGCTTAGAGAAAATCAGCTTGTTACTACTGCCTTTACTACCGTATTTCCCCGAAAATAAGACATCCTCCAAAAATAAGACCTACTTATAGGTTTCCTTCTGAGTGAAATATAAGGCATCCCCCCCAAATAAGCCCCCCCCAACCCCCAGGCTAAACATGAAAGATTTGGTCCACTGAGTCTGAAAGAAATGGAGTCACAAGAAATTCACCAGGAAATTCAGGAATTGGATTGTTATGATGATGTTCCAGAAGATGATGACATGATTGTCATTGAATAAATGAGTAAATTCTTGATCTTGTAGGATTCACAGTTTGTCTGGTTTGTGTTGACAACTACCGTACTACCGTACCGTATACAGGTAATAAACTTCCTTTATTTTCATTTAACAATAAATGTGTACCGTATTCTTCTTCATGGAAAAATAAGACATCCCCTGAAAACAAGACCTAGCGCATCTTTGGGAGCAAAAATTAATATAAGACACTGTCTTATTTTCGGGGAAACAGGGTATAAACAGTGGTTACTATGTACTGAGCACTTTCCCTGTACTCGGCACATTCCATGCACATTTCCCTTTCTGATCCTGAGAACAATCCCATGTGGTAGGTACGATTATCATTCCCATTTTACATATGGGGAAATGGAGGCTTAGAGAAGTGAAGGAAGCTGCCCAAGGACTCAGAAGTGTCGAGTGTTTGGAGTGTCCCTTCAATGCGAGCCCTCTGACCCCTTCTCGTGCCCGATGCTCTTTCTCCTACTCTGCTAGGAGCCCTGTGTAGGCCAGACTGGGCCTCTGCACTAGGACTCTGCCCAAAGTCCGCCACTTGTCCTTTATGCTGAGTTCAAGACAAACCTTGGCCTTGCAGCTGCCCTTTCTCCCACTGGCTTATCTCCGGAGGGCTTGGGAGGTAGGCATTGTGCTTGCATGTGCAACTCCCAATTTGTCACTTCTCGGTGAACTTGATTTCTAATTTCGGGCCCAGGAGGGTGAGGATTGCCTAAGAACATTCCAGGGTTTATTTGAGGCAAACTGTGAAGAAGGTAAATGTCCTTTCTCCCTTTCATTCTACTTCGGTGACAAACATTTTGTTTCTAGTATTACTCAACCTCTCCAGCTTTCACTGTTCAAAACTCTTTTATTGAACTGCTTCTGTGCACCTGGATCTGTGTTGGGCATGCAAAGATACTAAATAAGCCATGTTTTATTGGTAGATTCGGGAAGGTAAGAAGGAAGTACAATGTGGCATGATAAATGCTGTAAGAAGATTCTTCAAGGTGGAAAGAAGGTAGAGAGAAGCACAAGAAAGGGAGAAATCAGCCTTCTCAGTGAGGGTCTCATAGTTCTGGTACACTTCCCAGGGCTGGAGCTAGGTGAGCTCTTCTGGAAGGATCTAAGGTTCTCGGGACTGGGCTTGGTTCAATGTTGACTGGCAGGCAGACGAATCAGGTTCTCTGGAGATGCAGAGTTCTGAGCTACCAGGGTGCATGCTGGAATCTGAGTGGTTCATTATGACTGGGGATGTGAGATGGAGAGAAACAGGAAGTGAAGAGGCAGGTACAGAGGGCTTTATATAACGTGCTAAAGTGTTTGTATGTCTCCTGTTCTGAGCAAGGAAAGCCAACCAAAGGTTTTAATCAGAGCAGCAGTGGTATGAGGCTTTTGTTCTGTGGGTTCATTCTTTGTTGGGAACTATGATTCAATAGGGAAGATTTTGGAAACCCAGTTTGAAAGTGGGGACACAGAGATGGTGAAGGTCTACGTTAATGTAGATGCCGTGGGAAAGAAATACAAGGATTCTGAGGGCTGCTTATGATATAAGTATGAGAACCCATATAGGAAAGTATACCAGAGTCATTTAGGTTTCTGGCATGAGAAACTATTGTAGATGGTTATACCATTCACCAAGGGAGGGATTCCAGTCCAACTAAGTTTGAGAAGGGGAAAAATCAGTAAGTTTGTCTTTGAATGTGTTTCCATTTTAAATTTCAATGGGAAATTCAGGTAGAGATAGTGAATGAAGAAATAAGAGAATAGGCCTGCCCTAACCAGTTTGGCTCAGTGGATAGAACATTGGGCTATGGACTGAAAGGTCCCAGATTCTATACCGGTCAAGAGCATGTACCTTGGTTTTGGGCACATCCCCAGTAGGAGGTGTGCAGGAGGCAGCTGATCAATGTTTCTCTCTCATTTATGTTTCTAACTCTCTATCCCCCTCCCTCTCCTTTCCTCTCTGTAAAAAATCAATTATATATATATATATATATATATATATATATATATATATATATATATATATTTAAGTATAGACCTGGTGCTTAGGAGAGCAGTTCAGGCAGGAAAAAAAAAAGATTCAGTATTTATCATCACACATCCTATATAATGAAGAGCTAATATGTTAATTGGATTAGATGGCAGAGTGACCTTCCGGAATGACCAGTGGGCGGGGTGCTGGGCTGCAAGGACCAAGGCAGCTGGGGCTGTGAGGGCCTATCCTTCCATGAATTTCATGCATCAGTCCTCTAGTGTGGTAATAAGAGGTGATTTTTTGTAAAATTGCATAATTTTATTCTACAGCATGAGACAAAAGCTAGGTATTAGAATGGACACTCATGGAAGGACAACATTTAAGGGTGAAGAAAGGAAGGAGAGGCAGAGAAATAGTTTTCTGGGGGTTTAAGGAAACCAGAAGAAAGAGTTTTCACTGAAGACAAGGGAAGGAAGAGCTATTAGGAGTTAATGTCAACAGAGGGGCGGGACTAAGATAAGGAGTGAAAGGGCCAGTTGGCTGTGGCTGTCAGCAGGTCCCTAGAGACCTTGGAAGAGAAGTGTCCTGGAGTGATGAGGCCCAAAGCCAAATAGTAGTAGTAGGTTAGGGAGTAAACAAAGGTTGAGCAAGTTCAGTGCAGACTGCGGGCTTATGGAGCTGAGATTAGAGAGGGTGAGTGACTTTGCTGAAGGTCACGAGGCTCCTAAAAGGTAGAGCCAGGACCTCAGATCAAGTGGTTGATGCATTAAAATGTCCTTTGGGGGTTTTCCTCACTTAGTCAAAAAATAATATATATTTATTTTAGTAATAAATATATATTACTCACCTACTCTAGTCTAGACACCTGGGAGTTAGCCCCCTTAGATATAGCATACAAAGCAAGTACAGCTGACTGTCAGGAAGAGAAAGTCTTAATCTGATCTAGACTATTATTAAAGTACCTTCATCAAATGATGCACCAGAATTGATTTTATTTAATTTCCCCACCATTGGATATTTGGATTCTCTCCTCTTTATTTTGTTCGGCTACTATAATGTTTGCTGTGATGAACATCTTTGTGGATGCTGGTCAAGTTGCCTGACCTCTCTGTGTCTCAATTTCCTCATGTATAACATGGAAATAAAATAGTACATAACTCCTGAAAGAAAAAGAAAAAGAACAGGGAAGGGTCTGAGATTTTACTCACAAGCTATTAAGTTAGCCTTTTACAGTTTCAGGGAAGCTGACGCAGGGATCAGAGACAGAGGACAGTTGACCACTTAGAATAATAATAATAATCAGAGTAGCATTATTTACTTAAGATAATTTCCTGAGCCTCAAATGTCATAAGGTGTTACGAATAGGGTTATGTGATGCCTGCATAGCCTTATGATGCCAGCAGAGTTACAGGGGAGGAATCCTGAGTTTAGGGAACCTGAATCTTTTATAATAGACAGTAAGCAAGTCCAGTGAGACTACTATACTAGACAGTAAACAAACCTGCCTTATGCTCTGGAGTGCAACACTATTTCTAGCTTCCAAGGCTGTTTCCTACACAAACATCCTTGGATAAAGAGTTCAGAACAAAGGAAGGCAGTGCCTCTGCTTGTAAAATATGCAGAAATGCTAGAGATTCAGGGAAATTGTCTCCTAACAATGATGTCATGTAGATTACAAACTTCCTACCCAATATTTATTTTCCTCCACTTAGCAATAGAAAACGAAATGTACATCACACAGTAACATACGTAATTAAAAACTATCTAATAGCTGGAGCCATAGCAGCCTTCTTATGACGTGAAGATAGTAGCTACAGACCAAATGGGTAGAGAGACTGATAGCACCTCTGGGCTACTTATGGTATCTCTGATTTTATGTGAGTGGATAAATTTTTATGCCAATATTCTGGGCTCTGTTATTAATAAACATAGAGTAATAATTACTGTTGATAACTGAATGCAATTACTAACAAATATAAATGGGGGAGAGAGCACTAGTAGCAGAGCTCCAAGATAACTAGGAGACCAGCACTATAATCTTCATTTCCTACTTAACTTGAGCATGTCAATTGACCTCTGTGAACTTCATATTTCTCAGCTAACCATTAGGTACTTTCTAACTAACACTTTTTGGCGGTGGTCTGTTCTAAAATTATTATTTTTTCTTTTTTATCTTTCAAAACTCATTTTTTAAAAATATATTTTATTGATTTTGTACAGAGAGGAAGGGAGAGAGATAGAGAGTTAGAAACATCGATGAGAGAGAGTCATCGATCAGCTGCCTCTTGCACACCCCATACTGGGGATCTGCCCGCAACCAAGGTACATGCCCTTGACTGGAATCGAACCCGGGTCCCTTCAGCCCCCAAGCCGAAGCTCTATTCATTGAGCCAAACCGGTCCCGGCACAAAACTCATTTGTGTGTTTGTGTGTGTGTGTGTGTGTGTGTGTGTGTGTGTGTGTGTGTTTAGACAGGTCGCCCCTCTGAAAATGTATCTCGGAATTTCTTGCAGGTCCAAGTGGATGAAAAGGTAATCAGATAATAGCTTCATTTGCTGCTTTCCTTTAACCAACAGCTGAATATGTGCTTTGCAGATGCCTTAACCTAGTATAGTATAGTTATTAATTTCAAATGGATGTCCAGGCATTCTTAAGGTTGGTAGGAGAGGAATTTAACTGGATATGTTTATTGTGTGCATTATTATGTGGAAATTGTCTGTTATAACTTCTGCATTGTTAGTACTAGCACTGAGCATGGCAAGCGGCAGGTCCTCAAGACTTACAGGATGAATGAACAAACACTTTCATTTTAGAAAATAGGAAATGAGGGACCAGAAGTGAGTGGGGCGCGGGCATATTTGATCCTATATGGTAAACAGCTACCTCTACTGCCCTGCAGAATGTGGCCCAGAAGTTTTCACATAAAACAAATCTTTGATAACCTAAATAGAAGAAATCAGAGCAAAAAAAATGATATGGAGCTAAGTGGTTTCGGATTATTATTATTTTTTTCTTTTTTAAATAGTAGGTCATTTTTTCATTGGAAACATATCTGTCAGTTTAAATTATGCCCTTGTTTGAATAAATTCGTATTGGATAATGAGGTTTCACTGAATGACTATATATACTTTTTCTCTGGGCTAAGTAATTCTAATTCTTCTAACCTTTCCTCATGATTTCTACTTTCTGGGTTCTTAAGCACTTTCTTTGTTCTCCCCTGAGATTGAATAAAAATGTTAACCAGCAACAAATATCATAGGATGATTTTTACATGAACATTAGCCCTATGCTCATCTTTGAATACATCATGCCATTGGTGACTCTAGCGTCAGATTTAGTCTCTAGTAAAATATGTACTAGAATACTTTTCTACCTCACTAATATAATATCTAGATTGCCTCTGAGTTTATATTGTCTGTGTGTCAACGACACTAACTACCTACATATTTCAAGTATCTAAGTAATTAAGATCAAGGAAACCAAAAAACAAAGTCAGATGGGATTTTCTAATTTTTTTAATTAGAAAATTAATTGATCCAGGTATTTCATTCACCAATCCATCCATTGTTTCATTTAACTGATATGTATTATTTTCTTACTCAGTTCTAAATGCTAGGGTAGAGATAAAAGATAACCCAGAGGAGCTCATAGGCCCAAGACCAGCACCTACTACAAAGCAGCAATTACAAAGAGCATGGTCAATGCAAGGCTATAAGGACAGGATACTATAAAAACACTACCATTCCCAAATGTGGTTGTGTTTAGATATCTTAAAGGACAAATAGTTAATTAGACAAAATCAGGGTGTTAGACAATTGCTGCACTATGTAATACTAACATACACTATAAATTAGTTACTCCAAATAAAGGATTGCAGGATTGGAGATCACTCTATGTATGCTCTTGCTGTGACATGGGACCACAATTGAGGCAGAGAGCCTTCCCTGGGCCAGGGACTATGCCACGTGTTCGAGATGGAGTAGAAAATAAGGTAAATATGTCAGACAGCTTAATGTCTAGAGGAGTAGACAGATATGAACTGATGGTTAAATTAAGAGTGACCTACTTCTTCTCAGGACGCTCTGAGGTTATTGCCATTGTCCTGGCTTAATTATCAATATGCCCCCTTTCACTCTCAAACATGGCTTGAATGATGAACCTTTTTATAGTCTTCCTTGCCATGGGGCCAGTTGCTACCCAGGAGGTATTATAGAGTATGCTGAGGACCCTGAGTGACAAATACTAAGGAAAAGTTTTTAGTCCAGTCAGTGGACCCATACACTGACAATAGGAATAATTTATTGCTAGAAATTCACAAAAGATTTGGATGAAGTAAATTCCTTATGAGATAAGAAGTAGGTGGATAAAACTCTTCAAGTAATTGTTTTAATAGCCTGGTCTAATCAAATGCTGATTACTGTGTTACACTGGTATGGAAATGCAGATGTCAAATGGGACATCAAGTTGTGTCCACAAGAAGTCTGTTTTTCTCGTACCCAATTAAGGGAGGTGTAAAATCAGCAATGTGTTCCTCTGGAGGAGCAACAATATCAATCACTTCACGAGATTGAGCAGGTTCAGAGGGCTGTCGTTTTTGCTGGGAAAATGGGCTGCTATCCAAAAGAGTCCTGAAGTCACCCAAGTGAAAATGTATCTCAGAATTTCTTGCAGGTCCAAGTAAAATGTTTGTGCATGTTTGGAAAGACAGGGATAGACATATAATGATATGAGATATTATTTTCCCCATTAAACAAACATATATACCTAAGAAGAAACATGAACTTTTAAACTCAAAGCAAAGCATGCTTTGAGAATAGATTGGACTGACAACATACTGTATAAAATGGCCCCTTGAGAATATCATGCTAAGTGAAATAAGTCAGTCAGAAAAAGCTAAGAACCATATGATTTCATTCATATGTAGGATATAAAACTGAAACTCAGAGACACACACAGACAACAGGATGGTGGCTATCAGAAGATGGAAGGCGCCGGCGCCAGTTTGGCTCAGTGGATAGAGCGTGGGCCTGCGGACTGAAAGGTCCCGGGTTCGATTCCGGTCAAGGGCATGTACCTTGGTTGCGGGCACATCCCCAGTAGGGGGTGTGCAAGAGGCAGCTGGTGGATGATTCTCTCTCAATGATATTTCTAACTCTCTATCCCTCTCTCTTCCTCTCTGTGAAAAATCAATAAAATATATTTAAAAAAAAAAAAAAAAGAAGAAGAAGAAGATGGAAACGGTGGGAAGATCGTAGAGAGCAAAGGGGTCCAAATATATGGTGACAGAAGGTAATTGACTAAGGTTGGTGGATACACAATGCAACATACAAATCATGTATCATAGTAATGTACACTTGAAACCTATATAACCCTATTAAACAATGTCACCCCAATAAATTTTTAATTTTAAAAATGACCCCTTCTCCTTCACGCATGCAGTTGGGGTAAGTTCCTTGAGTTGATTATTGTCCAATGAGAAGACCCTAGGAAGCTAAAAGGCAGGGGGTTGAAGAGGAACTTAGTGTCATTTATTTGTTTATCATTATCAACTGCAGCTATAAGTCCAGGCAAAGAGAAAAAAGGACAGACTCTGACAAGGTCAGAATAGCATTGACCTTGATGATTTTTGAAGTTCTAGGATTGGAAGAAAGTAAGGGAGAAAACAGAACATTCTTAGTATCCTTTACATGCCAGGCACTGTGCTGAGTAGCTTTACCCATGATGCCTCCTTGACTGCAGTAATGATCCAGGGGTAGAAATGACTATAGGCAATCTGTGGTTTAGGAAGGTTCAGTGATTGATTCAGACATAGCCCACATACCTCGATGATGCCTTGGTGAAAGCCCAGCTTAAATTTTATCAATAGTAATTGTGTTATTTCTTATGCATTCTTCAAGGCATATATGGGGTCTAAAAACTGGATATTGTCTAACAGAGAGGAGATACCAGATGGAGTGACAGTGAGGACTCAAAGTGTTCTTTTAGCCAGAAGCAGAGCATGTGTACAAAATGTGCACCATAGAATCTTCCATCATGGCCAGAGGTAGCCAAAAACACAGCCAAACTTTCTAGCAGCATATCAATTAAGCATAGGGGGAAAGGATGAAATTAAGCAGAGATGATTATGTTCTTGGTAAATGAATAACCAGAAAATTCATCATTGTCCCTATATTAGAGGTCTTGGTTACACACAATAATTGTACTTCTGGTTAACATCAGCAAATGAAGAAGGGAAAACCAAAGAACTGGGTTTATTGAATGCATGAATGAGTATGTAATTAATAACTAGTAAGAGACTTTCCAAAAAACTCAAGGAACTCAAGAGTGACACTTGGCACGTAGCCCTACACAAGATATGGATCCCTCTGGTTCTGTCCTATCCCAGAATAACACTATTGCCCAAACAGCAAATAAACTCGTGTTTCCTGTCCTCCAGGAGGGTTTATAATAAATTGAATATTGCGAGAATTGACTTTGTTTCCACTTTGATTCTTACAAGTTCACGGATAAAACACATTTTACAACTTCCGCGTATTTTCTTATATTTCTCCTCTAATTGGCCTTTGCATGGTGTGATTACATCATGCAATCCTGTTTATCTCTTCCTTGCCTTGGCCAACTTCCTTTGCGTTCACACCCACTGCAGAGGAGTTTTGCTTCTTCCTTTCAGGATTGTATTTTTATCCCCTGCTTGTCCGCACTTAATTTACATCTCCTCCTCCAGCTTCAAAGCTCTGCCGAGGCTGTGACTTCATCTCCTTAGCAGTGGACACTTGCTCCTTTGAAGTTGAGTTTTCGTTGGAAGAGAAATGCTGTGTCTCTTGGCTCCTTCTCCCCGTTCACGCTGTCGGGAGATGGGGGCAAACCACAGTTGCCCTAAGGATTCTGGGGGATAAACCTGATACATTCTGGATCTAGAGGGCCAGCCCACAGCCCTGCTATGACTTGGAGTAAGAGAGGAAAAGGATTCTAAGTTTAGGCAAAATCTTCAGGGGCTCTGGTCCTTAGGCATCACTCTGCTGTGGGAAGGTTTGGGGGGTGGGGGGGCCCAGGCACAGTTCCACAAGTCACCTGAGGGAGGCAGGCAGTGGGCAGCCTTCCATGGCTGACCCCCAATTCCCACAATGGAACCTTCCTTCTCTGCTGTGCCCTCCCCATCGCACTTGGAGTTTACAATCCAAGATTTGTTTTTCATCCTGTTCCACGTCCTTGGAGAGCACCCACTTTGATGGCATGCCAGGAACTAATTGTGAGCGGAACCAATTGTATGGCAGGATGAAATCCGCGGAGGCATCCTGAAGAGAAGGGAGGTGCCCTAAGAGGGTGGGACCCCGGGGAAGATTCTAGACAGCCTTTCCTTGAGACTTCACCGAAGAGGATGGGCGACTCTCCTCCTGGAATTACTAAATCTTATATTTGGAATGGGCTGTTGAAGACCTGCTGTTGGAGCTTTTGAAGAATGAACTCTTTGGGCTATCAGGTTCGTGCTGGGGCCCAGATCACTGGAACCAATAGAAGAGGAGTCACTCCAAGTCAGAATCTGAGCTCTGCCTCTTGGATGGATTGCTTAGGCCAGTGGTCGGCAAACTCATTAGTCAATAGAGCCAGATATCAACAGTACAACGATCAAAATTTCTTTTGAGAGCCAAATTTTTTAAACCTAAACTTCTTCTAACGCCACTTCTTCAAAATACACTCACCCAGGCCGTGGTATTTTGTGGAAGAGCCACACTCAAGGGGCCAAAGAGTCACATGTGGCTCGCGAGCCACAGTTTGCCGACCACTGGCTTAGGCTAATATTAACAACACTGGCAAGCATTTATTGAGCACATACTATGGGCAAGACACTGGGATGAGTGCTTTACCCTCAACAGCTTATTTGATTTCAATAACAAGTTCAATGAGAAGTTATTGTGGTTGTTATAATAATAATAATAACATAGAATGCAAACACATGAGTTCAGGCATGGCTCCTCTGGTTACAAGGTTAATTTAAAAAATCAACTCTTAGGACAAGGGCCACAAGCTCATGTGCTACACAGCTACACAATAGTGTAAAGAACTAGAACTTGCCAAACCTGGTTTCCTCATCTGCAAACAGACGCCAATAATTCTGCTTATGGACAAATAGGATTAAATCAAATTGCCAATGCTCTTCTCTCCCCTTCCTTCCCCCTTCTGAAGCCTTACAGCTCCCCTTGGGAGACACCAAACCGAAGGCACAGCTGCCCTCAGTGGCCCTGGGGATCGCCTGGTGACTTGGCCCAGTGGCTCCATGGGCGGACTTTCCCGTTCGCAGCCGGTCCCACGAGAGCAAAGGCGTGGAGGGGACGATGCAAGGCGGCCAGGGACCTGACTCTCCCCTTGGCACACCCCACGGAGCATGAGGCCCGCTGCACGCTGGCCAGCTGAGGCTCCCTATTGTTCCCATTTCACAATAGCTTGATAAAATGTGGTTCAAAAGGGCACCAACTGAGAATTATACAACCTCCCCCTCCTCCAGCATTGAGAAACTAGAGCATTCTTCCGGCTCCTTTGCAGCCCAGTTGGGGAATCCAATCAACTTCCCAGCCCCTTGGAATTCCGGTGGGGAAAACCTAAACTCGAGGTCCACTTTAGCCTGGCTTCCCCAGGGAGCTGTTATTTGGCCTGCCTCATGTGACTGCCAAAATGAGTCTCTGGCGTGAGTGCCCAAGTTGACATACAGGAGACAGATGCTAGGCAAGAATCAGTCACTCATTCAAAGTCATGCATGAAGGAGCCACACCAGATCTGTTCGATTTCAAAGCTCTTACATTATTCCACCTTCCACTATTAAACTGGACTGGCAGCCCAGAGGACAGGGTGGAGAAGAACCATTCATTTATTCATTCATTCATTCATTCATTCACAAGTATTTACTGGAAGTCTATGATGTGCCAGATGTAGATGTTGGGGATACACAACCTTTCTGTTTTGACACAGAACTTGCAATCAAATTAAGTAAAAAAATAAAAATTAAAAAAATGGATCATGAACAAACACATCTATACTAATAAAAGGGTAATAAGCTAATTAGACTGGACATCCTTCCAGACAAAGCCACGGTGGAGGGGGCCAAGGCAGAGGTGATTAGGGGCAATCAGGTTGGAGGCCGGGGGAGGGGGGGAGGGGACACGTTAGGGAGCGATCAGGCCGGCAGGCAGAGGCAGTTAGGGGCATCAGGCCGGCAGAGGTGGTTAGGGGTGATCAGGCAGGCCAGCAGTCCTGGATGCAAGAGGGATGTCCTGGATTGGAGAGGGTGCAGGCTGGGCTGAGGGACCCGCCCCCCGCCCCCCCCCCCCACAAATTTCATGCACCAGGCCTCTAGTAAGAATATGAAATGTCAGGTGACAGTAAGTGCCAAGAAGAAAGTAAAGGTAGAGCCAAGGACGGCTTCTCTGTCAAGATGCCTTCTGAGCAGGGCCTTGGATGACTCAGGGAGTGACTTGGGTAGACACAGGCAAGGACCATTCCAGGGAGTGGAGACGGAAAGCTCCATGTCCCCAGGGCAGGTGTGCTCCACGTATGTGAAGAAGAGCTTGGAGGTGCATGTGGCTGGCTAGAGTAGGTCACATCACAAATGACACCTCCTGGGCCATTCTGGGGACTGAGCTGGAGATAAATGGTGGCGTGGTGAGGGCTGTGATATGCAGCAAGTCGCTTCAGTCTCACTGTTGAAAAGTGAGGGGGTTGGGCTTCACAAGTTCCCAAGACTGGTTGCACGAATCCAAGTCCCCTAAGCATCCAGTTAAAGATAGAACTGCCTGGGGCCTGCCCCCAGAGACCAGGATAGAGTAGATCTGGGGCCACAGCTCCCCTAGAGGTTATGATACCCAGACAAACCTGGCAACCCCTTTCCTAGATCCACTCTAGAATTTGCCCAATCTACCCCTCTATTCATGCTCTTAAGTCTGCATAGGGGGGAGGGCTGTAAATACAATATGAAATGTTAGCAGGTGTGAAAAGGCTTCTGTGAAAAGGTTACTGTCATCTGTGTAAGCAATTACAGTATGATCTCATCACTTCCCTCTCATCACTGCTTCCTTTCTTCCTCTGAACATGAGGAAGAGATTAAATAGCTAAAGAGGACAAATCGCTACATTCCAATGCAGAAGGCTCTTGGACCAAGCCTGCTATTTCCTTCTGTTCTCTCTGATGGCCTGCAAATTGACCCGACAAAACTGGAACTTACGAGCTATCGAAACAATCTGCTTGATATTCTGCAAAGTTATTCCAATTACTCATCCTTTCAATACGTTTAATCCATTGATTTGGATGCCTTATTCTATTTCATACTCGCTCTCTTACTGAAGAAAAGCCTCAACGGTCTCATAATGAAAGTAAAATAGACTCCAAATGCTCAGGGAATTTTTGTACTTCTCACATCCCTTTATACCAAACCCAGGCATGACAATAAGCATGAAAAATTGCTATATTTTCAAGTGAATGGATTTTAAATTTGTGAATTGACATAGCTTTGTCCACGGATTCATGTGCTGTGTTCTAGATTGGGAAGACTACATTCTAGTCACAAGTGGAAACTTGGATGCCCAGGCCTTCAGAAGATTACCTGAGACACAGATTTATCTGGCTCTGGCTCTGGCTCAGCCAAATCTTTCTGTAAAGAACCAGAGGCAACTAGTTCAAGCCTTTCAGCCTATATGGTCTCTGTTGAAACTACTCAGCTCTGCTGCAGTGGCACAAAAGCAGCTACTGACAATATGAAAATGACCCGGCATGGCTCTGTTTCAGTAAAACTTTATAGACAGAAACAAGCAGTGGGCTGGATTTGGCCAGAAGGTTGTAGTTTGCCCAATCCTGTTCTAGTCCAATCCCTTTGTTTTTTCTTTTCATTTTAAGATGGTGACATTGAGGTCCAGGGATGATACTGACATTGCCTGCAGCACAGCTGAGAAGGGAACCTGGTCTCCTGATCAATGTTCTTGGGACTATTCCAGGCTGACCTTCACACCCACTCCATCTTCAATTCAGAAACAGGAATGAGTTCAGATTTGGGCATGAGACAACTGACAGGAGCCCTTGTGCCTCCTGCCCATCCTTCTTCTTTTCTTCCTGGTTGAGGGACTGTGAAATGCCCTCCCACTCTCACCTCTTAAAGGAACATTCATACAATCTGCCACCACAGCGGGTAAGAAGCAATATGCGAAAAGAGCAAATTGTTTTTGTAACCAGCTTTGAAGATGTTCATCCAGTTGGCCCCAAACACACCTACAAATGCAATCCATTATCCATTTCTTCTAGAAATAACCTGTCCCCTTAGAGAGCTTCCTACTTACTTTCCTCTAAGGACAACTTATGCTCAGGTAATGCCATGGATTCCAGCTAAAATTTCCCTCTTTGGTGCCTAAAAACCTACTCATTTTTTATTTTATTTTATTTTATTTTATTGAGAAGTGACATAAAGGCAAATGGATTGCTTATCTTGATGAAATAGGAAATTCCAAGATCCAATTTCTTATGAACCCTACAAGCTTGCCTTAAAATATTGGATACATCTTTTTTCTTCTTGTTTATTTCCTTCCTTACTCTCCCTTCCCATACAAAGACCTTACACTCATTCTGTATTTCACTCTTTCCTATAGGGATCCCCCAAATTGAGTTGACTTTTCATTAGAGTCTGAAGAGTTCTGGTATTTGCTGCCACTTCCTGTTTATTAATGAAGGTTGAAGGACACTAGTCCTTTCTGCTAATTGTAGCTCCCTCTATCCTCTGCTAACTCCCCAACAATGATTCCAGGGTTATCTCACGCTCCTTCCCCCTAAAAATAATAACCACATCCATATCTTAAGCTAACCCTCAAATCCAAAACTCCTTTATTTTCCACTCATTTTAGAAATAAAATGGAAAGAGATGACAATTGTGGACATTCTGTGGAATATTGTGACAAAGTATTATGTTTAGTGGTCACTTTTATTGTTGGTTTTTTTTTTTAATATTCAGCATTTCTTTCAGTCTATTTTATGTTTATGCCAGCTGTCTGGTTTACTGAAATTAAACACACACACACACACACACACACACACACAAAGCATAATATAATAGGTTTCCAGAATCTGGTTGTTGGGCCTTCCACTTTCTTAAATATTCTTTCCTCACTATTACCAAGAACTAATTCTCTTTAGTGATTTAAAAATGTTTGAAGGGAAATGTAGCCCTACCCTTTCAAGGGTCAAAAACCATTTGCATCAGCAGAAAATAAGATTGTAAAAATCCTGTAAGACAAAATCTGTAATTAAAAAGTGATCTTAAATAATTCTATGCAAAATAAATTCTACCCAACAAAGCAGGAATTGATGTTATCTGTGATTTCCTACAGACCATTTGAAAACTGGAGTAAGAATTGAAATAACTATTGCAAAAAAAAAAAAAAAGAAATCAGAGATGCATTATGCTCTTTAGAAATGGGCCTTCCCAACCACACCAGTCTATGAAAGACCAAGCTGGAGCCATGGGTAAGATAACTAAGGTGAAACTTATTTTGGTTGTATATTTCTATCAATGATCATCAAAGAACTTCCTTATCCCAACAGGGAAATGGTTAATTACAGACAGCATTCTATATAGACCTATGGCATGCTGATGTCAATATTTGTGCCAATTTCTGTCCCAGTAGACTGACTGAGTACCCAATTGCCCACTGTATGACACATATTATACTGGGCACTATAATGGCAATCTCTGTTTCATGGGTCTACATTACTGCTATAGCATTTGACTAGTTACTCACATGAAGTTATTTTCCCACCATCCCAAGGTCCTCACCACTTCTCCATAGGTTGCTCATTTTGATGGTCATAGCCCATTCTGCTGAGAACAAAGTACGGTATCTGAATATTGTATTCCATAGGAGATATTCTTAGCACTACACTTACTTTCTATTACACTTCAAATCTCAGTCTACATCTGGAGTCCACAGAGCACCTATGACACAATGGCTCTAAGAATAGAAGATGGGTGAAGCATGGAACCTCCTACCCTACCTGGAGAAACACACATTTGAGCAAAGAAGCATCATATACTGCAACAAGTACTTCAAGAAAATCCAAGAGTCACTTGGGACACAGGGAGGATTTCTCAGTTCCATCATGGGTAAGCAATCTTCCCAGGAGAAGTGACACTTGATTTGAAACTTGTAGGTAAATATGGGCATTATTACCACCTTCTTTGAGGCTAGCTCCACTATTCTGATAGATCGTTTAGTCAAGAATAAAAATTCTGACCACCATCTCCTAACTCAGACTTGGAAGACATTCAAATCTTATTCTACCCCAACATCCTTCCTCAATGATAATTTACTACTATTCTAAGATTAAACTAAGTACAAAAGCCCTTTACGGTCAGGAATATTTTTATCTACTGGTGATTCTATCCCTGAGGTTGTAGGTGACTTTTGATCACTATTGGAAAGTCCTTCAACATACATCTTTATCATTTCCCAGGGGAGTTCCACTAGGTCTCCTTGGAAACAGATCTCCTTCTTGCTTGCCTGATCTGACAGGTATTGTCCTTGTGCATGAAGTTCTGACAAACTCTGGCTTCCTCGACATCTTTATTCAAGCTCCATGCTTTTTCTCTCTTTCTGCTTCAGCCACATGACAAAATCAAGGAGTTGGACTGAGCTAAACAGCAAAAGAAGTTATGAAGAAACATGCAGCAGGGGCCAGAAGAGGAATTTCCCGATATAAATGGAAGTAACATGTGGCCATTTTATAATATGGTTAAGGACTTTGGATTCAGAGATGGAAGAGACAGACATCTCAAGTATGAGGCACAGAGAGGCGCCGGGCAAAGGCCTTAAAGAAAGAGAAGATAGGCCCGCGTGGAAAGTCACCTATTTAGGAGGCACAATGATTGCATCCGAAGTGTGCATTGGGAAGAGTCAGGAGATGAAGCTAGAAACGCAGGCAAGAGCCAGATCACCAAGTGGTTTGGACACCATGCTGAGGATTTTGAGCTTCATCGTTAACATATTAGGAGACTCTCCAAAGATTTTAACTACTTCAAGGAAGCAAAGAAATAATGCAATTTGTTTCTTAGAATTACTTTGGTGGTAATAGCAAGTACGGATTGAAGGAGTTCAAAAAGAACAGGTGAAGAAGTGCTGGAGAAAGCTCTAATACAGAGGAAATGAGTTGAGTCTGGAAGAGAGGAAACCAAAAACCAGCATGAGACTGGCTGGTGTGCTCAGTGGTTGAGTGTCAGTGCATGAACCAGGAAAATACCGTTCACTTGCGAGTCAGGGCACATTCCCAGTTGTAGGCTCAATCCCCAAGTGGGGGCATGCAGGAGGCAGCCAGTCGAAATCAATAAAAATATTTTTTTTAAAAAACAAGCAGGAAATGAAAAGTGATTTCAAGAGGTGAAATTGTCCAAATTGAGTTCATAAAGATACTGCTGACTGAGCTGATTGACTCAATCATTTGTTCATTCGTCCATTTGTTTATTCGTATATTTTGCAAATATGTTTGACTTCCAAACACCCGGCACACATGTGCCAGGCGGTGAACAAGATAAATGCTCAGCTCTCATTTGGTGTACAGCCTAACAGGAGTGAGGGAAGATTATAAGAGACAAATACGAGTCTAGTTGCAGAATTATTGGAAATAAAAATCTATATAAGCATTAGAGGGTCTGTTTTTTTAATGGGATTGTCAGAAAGGCCTTTCTGATATGGTATTTGAAAGGCCACCTAAAGGAGAGCTTGTTAGTGTTATGAAAGTTTGGAGGGTGCTGCATTTTCAGAAAGTGTCATATGCCTCCAGTGTCCCCTTCCCTTTGGATTCCAGTCATGGAAACCTTACTCTCTTTTCTAAAGGTCTGGAATGTTCCAAAGGCCTATTTTAATCTGCTGGCATCCTGGAGGCACAGGGTTTCCTGGTAGTGGCTTGCCCTTGGAAACGGCAGGCACTTGAAGGGTCTTGATGCTTCATTTTTATTTTCAGGGCTGCTTTTTGCTTTATTTCTTTTTTAAACATTTCTTACATTGGCTATTTATTATACAGCAGCAGTCGGCATGCAGCAAGCAGAATTGCTTTTCATAATAAAGCTATTCATCTTCTGGCATGTCAGAAATTTCTCAAATTGATACTTATAATAAATATGATTAATACCATATTGTATTTCAGTTGTTGCTGTAAAATAATTGGGAACAAATATCGTATTGTGATGTTGACAGTGTTGGGTTGGTTGGTGCCAAATGGCGAGAGCAGCCAACTGTATTTCATTAACAGCCAGCATTGCTACAATGCTATTAAGTTTTTCATAATCCCTTTGCTCGGGGTTGATCATTCGTTCTGTTAGACAAATTCTTGCAGCAATCACACTGGAAGTAAATCTGCCAGCGCCAATGGCAGCAAGATGGGCCCCAATGGAGGCAGGAGGTGCCCTGCCTGTGAAATATGCTAGGCAGGTATTACCGGTAGGATGTTGGGCTTGAGGATTAAGAACTAATTAAGGGCCATGACAAAGAGGTTAGGGCTGCCCCAGCCAGGTGGCTCAGTTGGTTGTAGTGTCATCCCATACACCAAAAGGTGATGCATTTGATTCCCGGTCATGGCACATACCTAGATTGCAGGTTCAATCTCTGGTCAGGGTGTGTCGTATACCTGAGGCAACAGATTGATATTTCTCTCACATCAACATCTCTCTCTCTCTCTCTCTCTCTCTCTCTCTCTCTCTCTCTCTCTCTCTCTCTCTTTGCCTTTCTGTTTCTCTAAATAAAAAAAAATCAATAAAAACATATCCTCACGAGAGGATTTAAAAAATTAAAAGAGGAAAAAAGGGGGTTAGAGCTAACAGAAATGTACTGTGAGTTTGCATTTGGGGTAGCAGGAGCGAGAGGAAGAGACATGTCTTTAGATTACAGGGGTCTTCAAACTTTTTAAAGTGGGGGCCAGATCACGGTCCCTCAGAGAGCTGGAGGGCCGGACTATATGAACTACTAATTCCTACTGTAACACCTCGGCTGCGCTCACTGCCCAAAAAACCTGGCGGGCCGGATCAGACTCCTCTGCGGGCCGCATGTGGCCCTCGGGCCGTAGTTTGAAGACCCCTGCTAGAAGGAAGGTTAGACGCCTCCAAGACCCCTCAGGCTTGTCCAGCCTCACCTGCTTCTCCCATATGGTGACTGGTAGTGCTTCAAACACATTAAACTGGTCCCAGGTGCCTCCCAGGTATCTCGCTTCACATTTGCTAATGCGATTTTCACTTCCTCACATGCCCTTCCCTCATCCTTGAAAGTCTGATAAACTCTAATGGAGCTTTCCAACCTGGTTCAAGTGCCTGTTCTTCCCAACACCCGCCCACTCCTTCTCCTTCACTGGGCTGGGTGAGGCCACATGCACTGGTCAATGGCTATGCCTCTGACACTGCATTGCAATGACTTGGTCTCACATGTCTTTCCCTTATATGGACTTCTCTTTGAAGGCAAGACTTAGCCTTAGAACCAGGCTTGGCTTGGAGAAAGTTTTCAGTAAATAGTTGTTAAAGTAAATCAGGCAGAGGAGGATTCGGAAGCAACCTGACACTCCCAGAATGGCCCTCCTGTACAAAGTGCTAACGGCCTCCCAAGGACCCGAGCCTGCTTTCAGACCTTTCTCATGGATGTACCTACTCATGAACATGCAAACATGGAAGTGAAGAGGAGTTAGCACATTCCCAAGAGTCATGGGTGCTCAACTTGGGACAAATTTCTATGATAATTTTTTCCCAAGTCAGCATCGAATCACTTATAATGATAGAAATTCCTGGGTGCGTACACATTATTCATGCATCTGTTCAACACTCATGTACTGAATACCCAACCCATTATTTGTCAGGTACTGGGCTGGACATTGAAGATAGAATCCTGAGTAAAGCTAACAGGGGTCCTGTATCCAGGTGGCTTACAATCTGCTGTGTGAAGGGCTGGTTTGCAGATATTATTTTTTCTTTCTACCTCTCAGAAAATGAGCAAATTCTTTACTTCAAGCACCTATCCCTTTCCTCCCACCCATGCCAAAACATATTACTACACCCCAGCTAATATTATTATTATCACTTCATCATTTTCTGACTCTTCGCTAGTTCACTAGTTTTCTCTAGTCATCCTTCCTCTGTACTAAGGGTTATGTGGCCATCGGTAAGCCCAGGGCCCTACACAGAAACATTTCCAGCCTTTAGCTCTATTGGTTTTCAGAAACACTATCCAGCATCAGCAGTCTCTCTGTGTTGGATGGTCGAAGACATGTACCCTTACCCCCGTTTTTTCCATGATGTTCAGAGAGATTGAGTGAATTCTCCAAGTTCACCTAAGCGGTGAGGCTCAGAACTTATAACCCCCCCCCCACCCCCTTCCCACCGCATCTTGCTATCTCCAAACATCTTTGTTAGACATAAGCAACACTACACCAAGAATGCCGTTTCCACACTAGCTGGTGCTTCCGATGTATTTGTTAAATGGCTTCCGATGCATTTCTTAAACTTTGAACTTTGTATTATTTTAAGCACGGTTATTTTTATTTTCAGAAGTGGAAACAGCTGGCTCTACTACACCCTTGGGCCTCCGGCTTTCCGATGACTGTCTCCACCAAGGCTAGCTCTTCTCTCGTGAATAAGTGTTAAAAGGCTGAGTTATAGGCCTCCTAAGGATGTCAGCCTGGAGGGAAAATCTGGCTTCTCCGCTCGGTTTGTTCTCTTACCAAGTGATTGCATGAAGTTGCTCCCCCAAATGCAGTTCTGTCTCCACAGACTCCTACCGGGGAGGGGCCGGTTGGATGTGCTGTCTCCGTCTGGGCAGCTTTCACAACCTCTGCGTGTAGGATGGCATCCCTTGCGATTGGCTGGGATGTTGCTGTACATGTTGTTTCACATGTTCTGGCCCACAGTTGTCTCGGATGTGCTCCCCACGCCCGGGTCTGCTGTGGTCTCCTCCAGAGCTCCTTGGACGCACAGCACGCTCTTGGATCCAGACCCCGAGGAAACTCTACAGCTTTAGCCCAAGTCCTCTCCCCTGCTGTTCACTCTTTGGGAAAATTCCCAGTTGCCTCTTCAGCTGCCAAAGATCTCCTCCCAGTGTGTTCTGTGAGCATTGGGTCTTGTCAAAGCTTGTTTAATGGTGGCTCTTATTTTAACTCATCTCCATCTCTAACTCAGAGGTTACACGGTTTACTTGTTATTGAAAGAGAATATAACTCATGGGAAAATCACATGGCACAGATGTTGCTACTCTCAACTGCATGGCTGGGTCTTGTTTGAATATCATAATTACTATTTCAAAAAAATTTGTTAACTAAGTCAATGAATATTTCTGTTTAAAAAATATATATATTTTATTGATTTTTTTTACAGAGAAGAAGGGAGAGGGATAGAGAGTTAGAAATACTGATGAGAGAGAAACATAGATCAGCTACCTCCTGCATACCCCTTACTGGGGATGTACCCCCAAACCAAGGTACATGCCCTTGGCTGGAATGGAACCTGGGAACTTTCAGTCCACAGGCTGATGCTCTATCCACTCAGCCAAACCAGTCAGGGCCTAAGTCATTGAATATTTCGGAGTGCTTTCTGTGTGTCCACATGTCAAGATTTTTCCCTATCACTCTCATGCAGTCAATTTCTATATTGATCTGCTCCCTTTATCTGACGTCTGTTGTCCCACATACACCATCCATTGAATCCACAGCTGTCTTGCCTTACACATCTAACCAGAGAGTGTCTGATTTTGGCACCAGGAAGCTCTCTCTGGCATCTGAGTTTGGGAAGTCAACCCAAATACTCTACAGCTATGAGGCTCACTACACTGTCCCACATCATCAGCATTGCGGCAATGCTGGGCTCCTCCGTCATGTTATGTGGACTTCAGGCCTCCAGCCCCAAACCAGCCAGGAGTTGAGGTTCTGGACAATGAGCCAAGCTGGCAGGAAGGGTTTAGAATATACATTCTCATATATACTCACATATGCATGTTCTCATATATATGCATGCACACATATATGGTTCCATGTGGGTTCAATAGTTACTTTATTATATTAAACAAGGGACTGACCAACTACTTAAAATGACAACCCTGACAATTTTCAGGGGCTGCACTAATCAAGAGGACATCCACTGGCTTTCAAAAGTGGGTTTTCATGCCGAAACTGTTTTTGGATCACTGGATAGAGCATCGGTCTGTGGACTGAAAGGTCCCGGGTTCAATTCCAGTCACAGTGGGGCGGGTGCAAGAGGCAGCTGGTCGATGTTTCTCTCTCATTGACGTTTCTAACTCTCTATCCCTCTCAATTCCTCTCTGTGTAAAATCAATAAAACATATTTTTTAAAAAGTGGGTTTTCATTAAGTTGGAAAGTAGAATCATTCACACGAAAAAGAACCGCAAGTACAGAGGATGAAATGAAAAGAGATGCTGAGTCACTAACATTTGCTTCGGTTGCCTGACTTTATTTGTTGGCTTTGAGTCTGGGCAAGGCTGGGGGAGAGAGAAGGGGGGATGGGAAGACGTCAATACTAATTGAGCTGGAGCTGCTGGCTTCCCTGGCTCCATCTCACCGTCACCGTGTGAAGGAGACTGCCCTGCTCCCCTTTTCCCGGAGGAGGAAAGCAGGAATGGACCCTGTCTGGGCCACAGCGCTGATCCCGGCCTGGCTGGAAGGGTCGTTAAAGCATCCCTTTGTCAGCCTCCGGACTCCTCTGTCCGGCCCCACTTCCTCGGCTCCAAGGAGCAGGGGTTATTCGAGAGGCACTGGCGTGACTTCATTTCCGATTTCTAATTTTTCTCTTCCTGTGTCTCTTTCCTCCATTTCGCCTTTCAAAATAATTTCTCCAATCCCATTTCCTGTTCAAATTTCCTCTTGGCCTCCTTACCATTTCCTCTTCTGTGACTGTAACAAATAGCTCTCGTCCAAATTGGCAGATGGAAAGAAAGAAGTTGCTCCCTGAGAATAATTAACTCTTTGTTAATTGTATATTTGGGGAGGGATGGAGAGAGGCTCGTTTGAGTCTGCCCAGGAATTGCAATGCAGCACTTCATTTGTCAGGATAAAATGACTTTGGTTCCGTGGGTATTTTAAGAAGGACGTCAAAAGTGGCAAGAAGACCTCAATTTCTTAATATTAAAAACAATGTAATATTAAACACGTATAGTGGATGTTCTTTAAAATGCATTCCCTGAGACTTGTGAGTTTCCACATATTTTATTTCAGTTAAGTATTTATTAGCTGCCATCACTTAGCTTTGTGCCTGGTAATATATTTTTGAAAGTTCTAATAAGTAGATGTATCGCCAATGACAAAGAACATTTTACAAAATTACCATTCCTTTCATGTGCTATCTACACCATCTGGTAAACTCATTTGTTGGCTTACACAATTAATAAATATCCCTCAGACATCTAGTACAGGCCTGGCACGGGCTAAACACCAGCGACAGGGTGGTAATAAGAGAGATGTATTGCCACTCTCCCGGAGTTTTACCGCCTCTGGGCAAAGAGGCCATAAACAAGTATAATAATAATAATAATAATAATAATAATAACTAATAATAATAAACAAACTATCACACAAGCACGACAAACAAAGGCCACGCAGGAAACAAAATACAGAGAGTACTGGCACTGCATTCGTGCCACCTGAGCTAGAGAGATCAGGGTTAGGGAGTGGCATCAAGAGTTAGACCTTGAGCAGAAACCGGTTTGGCTCAGTGGATAGAGCATCGGCCTGCGGATTGAAAGGTCCCAGGTTCAATTCCGGTCAAGGGCATGTACCTTGGTTGCAGGCACATCCCCAGTGGGGGGTGTGCAAAAAGCAGCTGATTGATGATTCTCTCTCATTGATTTTCCTAACTCTCTATCCCTCTCTCTTCCTCTGTAAAAAAATATATTTAAAAAAGAAAAAGTCAGTCCTTGAGAAGACAAAGAGGTCAAATAGGACAGGTAGCGGGAAAGAGCATCCGTTCCTCTTGGCAACCAAGACGAGCCCTCATTGGCCAGGCGATCGCTGGCCACGCAGAGATGGCCCCTGGGTTTGCACAGAGCAGCCAGCCAGCCAGCTGCGCAGCGGAGATTAGCGGGGCTGCAGGGCCTGCTTCCTGACCCGGAGCCTTTGTCTCTTCTCGCTGGCCTGCTTCCTGTTTTCCCACTTTTGCCTTTTTTATTTTATTTTTTTTGCCTCTCTCCCCCTGCCTTCTGTCATCTCCAGGGTCTGGCTAGACCTTCCTCTTCTCTAGTCTGGACACTGCAGTTCGGGCAAACAAACCAGACAGCAGCCTGGGACGTGTTTATGGGGTGTGCTGGGGAGTCTCAACAGGAAGCTAGATGGAGGCCGGGGAGCCTCAGCCTGCGGGCTTCCCATTGTTTCTGGACCAGGGGGTCTCCCCCTGCAAGCGGGCGTGTGCCTGGCCCTTCAATAACGCAGTGCTATCTAATCAGGGCTTCCTTTCCATCAATGGGAATCCATGGGAGCACCAGCCGCAGAGACAAAGCCACACGTTAGCAGCTCAGTTTAAGGGAGGGCTGGAGCCCATCACTCCCAGGGCCCGCAGGCATGTTTAGAGCCCGGCCTATCGCCTAAGGCAGTATTTCCCAAACTTTTGACATACGTGTACCCCTTCTATAATTTCTGTAATGCTGAGGACCCCTCGTACTCATGAGAACGTAAAATTAGGCGCAGCTAAGCACGGTGCAGTGCATATCCCCACCAAACTCTGGTGCAGTGCATATCCCCACCAAACTCTTCCCGTGCCCCTGGGGGTACGCGTACCACACTTTGGGAAACACTGGTAAGGCATACATCCTTGGGCGGGTCAGCTTCTCAGGAGCCATCTGGCCTGTGCTTTCTGGTCAAATGATAGCATCCCCCCAGCCCCCCAGGCAATTTCTGTTTCTAGGAAGATGGGAGAGAGCTATGACGAAGGGCCATCCCACGATTTCTTTGTCACCGGCATAGAGGATGAGAATTAAAAGTCCGGACCCGTTATTACGTTGGGGTTTAAAAAAATGCACACCAGAAGGAAGTCTGCCAGCAACATTAGCTGGAGATTTGTTTCATTTTCTCGCTCTGCTTGTGAGCATTATGCATTGCGAGAGCATCGCGCGGAAGTCGTGGTTTTTTAATTAAAGCAATTCCAGGAGCAGAGGATATTATCTGCTACGTGAAAAGCTTGACACCCTCGGCCCCCGTTTTAATCACCTAAAAACAATCAAGTCGGAAGGCTCCTCTCCGCTGCTTCCTGAATCCTGAGGGGAAGCATTACGGAGCAGAAGGTAAAGAAATTCTGCCAAATGTGGGCCTTGCCCGGAGAATGTCCGGAGGCCCGCATGGAAGCTTCCAGTCTGTCTCTGCTGGTGTGAGCAGCTGCCAGATGCGCATTTCACTTCATAAATGTCAGGCGTGGAAGGAAGGGCCGGATCGCACCCACCAGCGCCTATGCTGGGAGAGAGTGGAGACCATGGGGACAGGGTCTCCCTTCCCGTCACTTCCTTCCGTGGCCACAGCTGCCCAGGAGGTCACACCGAGCGGCTGGTGATCAGGGTGGCTACTGGGGGAGGTCACTACCCTCCCCGAAGACTCCATCCATGATCTGTGTGGAGGGGACGCGTGGAGGATGGATGCCCCAGGAGCCCTGACTTGCTCTGTGCTAGCTCCGAATGCCTTGGTTTGCACTGGCTGACAGGGGGAGGCGGGTGGGATCCTGTTCCTTAAGCCAGCAGCTTTCCAATGCTGTTTGTGCCTCTTCCATCTAGAATGCTCTTTTGATGACAGAGATCTTTTCCTCCGTACATTTTCCATTTCATGTCACCTCTTCAGAATGGTCTTTTTAAGTTACACCACTGAAAGCAGAAAGCCCCTCCAAATTTCTTGTAATCATAAAAATTTCATACACACACACACACACACACACACACACACACACACACACACACTGGTATATAAACGTGTGTGTATAATAGAAAACTTGGAAAGTATAACTATATAGAGGAAAGAGATTCCTAATTCTGCCATTCAGATAGATACACTGACACTATTCTGTTATATAGTCTTCCTTCCACAAATATTGCTATACAGAATGGATATCCTAGTTCAAATATAGCTGTGTCTTATTTTTTCCCCACTTAACTTTTAATCGTGGCTCCTTTGTACCTATAAATAACCTCTTTGTACTTATCATTTTAATAGAGCGTAATGTGCTGTCGTATGGAATCATTGCAATTTGCTTAACTATTTTTTCCATTTGACATTTACTTGTTTTCCCATCTTTTAAAAGTAAATATAAGAAACAGCTTTGCATCTAACAAAAAAGCAGCTAAAGATAAAGGCAGAGTCTGCATCTCTATGTGCTGCTATTTGACTGATGTGTTCTAGATGGCCTGCCTGCTGTAGTTGTAAGGAACATAATCCTGAGAAAGCTCTGAGCTTGTGTGTGTGTGTGTGTGTGTGTGTGTGTGAGTGTGTTAATAACAATAGTACATCAACACTTTACAATGCGAAATAGTAGCTCTGATCACAGAATCTGATCATCTGAAAGACCAATTTAACACACATGCAATTATGTTGAACATAATTTTTAACATAATTAGAATAAACAGGTGAATTTATTGAGAAGATATTCCAACTGCTGAGCCCAATAAAATATCCAAGTCATACTGGAATGGGCCAAAATAGAGAAAGGCACATCTTCTATCCTGGTGACAACACACGTGTGCAGTTACATGCACACACACGAAGAGTAGAGAGACATGGGCATCATATTTCAATTTATGGCTGCTCCTTAATTGAAATGCATTACAGCATAATGATTAGGAGAATGGATTCTGGAGTCAGACTGTCTGAATTCAAATTCTGGCTCCACCCTGGCTAACTCTGTAACTTTCGGCTGATCCTTCCATCCCAGTTGCCTCGTTCATAAAATGAGATTTAATGTTTCATAGGTCATAGTTAATTCTTTGATGCAGACATAATGAGATAATACATGGAAAGCTCTTAGCCCTGGCTCATGGGAACTCCCCCATTGACAGGAGCTATAATTGTTGTTTTATTGGACTCACTTCCTCTGTTATTTGTGGAAGATCCAGTTGTCTCCTTGGTGTGTGCTTTGGTTTCTGGAAGGCAAAATCTCCGAAGAGTCATTCCATGTCAACTAGGGAGAGGTGGCTCCTCTGGCTGTGCCCTCCTCAGCCGCACCGTCCTCCTGAGTTCCAAACTCATTCATCAATCCGCCATTCATCCGGGCCCTGTGCTAGGTGCAGGGTTCAGAGAGCAGTCAAGACACGGTGTCCGGGGTCACGGACTTAAGAACTTCCTCAGTACCTACCGTGTGCCTGCTTCTTGGAGCCATGCCCTGCTCCTTTTACAAGCCTGGCTACGTCTGTGCGAAAATTCTCTGTGTTTTCCAGGGCAAACATGATGTGCAATGAAATTAAGAAAAAATATTTACTAAAAGAGAACATGAAAGGCAGAGAGTACAAGCGGAGTCCAATTGATATCGGTTCAAGGAGCAGGTTACTGGGTGGCAGGAAACCAGTAAGGAGCCCCAGGCCTGGAGCCAGCACTGTGTCTGGTTCCTGGCCTGCAAGATGCCAGCTTGTTTCTCAGAAGTCACTGAGCCCCGGCCCCCCTCAGCCTCTGGCCTCTAGCAAGCCAGCCACTGAGTCTTTCTGTCCAGCCTCCGACTAGATCGGTGGTTCCTAGCCTTTCTTTGGCCATGCCTAAGCATCGCTAAAATCCTGATGCCCCTTCCGTGACATTATCATTCAAAAAGTGAACTCCTACGCACGTGGAGGAAGCCTAAAAGGCCATTAACTTGGTCCACACAGGCTTCCAAAGAACATGGCATCCATGAAAGAGAAAAATAAAAGAACGAAAGAACAGTTGAAGTACTGAGGAAGAAATCACTAAGAAACTGTTTAAATAATAATATGAAGAAATAGCAAATGAGTTTCAAAACATATAATGGAGAAGTGAAATGCATAAATATGTCACAATATATATTTAACTACTGTAGATGAGGCCCATAAAACTATAAGAAATTATAAAATATACTGTTAATAACTCTTCTCCAATTGCCCTCCTTAAAAGTCAATGTGCCCCCATGTGGGGCATGTACCCCACATTGAGAACCACTGAGCTAGATCCAAACGACACTCCCTCCCATGAATGCAAAACCCTTTCCTAACTTATTTTCCCCAGGACGGGCTTGCTACAGTCAGGGAGCAGGGCTGGCAGGCAGCCTGAGGATCAGCGACAACCTCCCCATCTGGGTTATAGCCCCGTCCACTCTCCACCTGCCGCTCTCATAGACTTCTCCATGCCAATAGGGCTTACCCAAAGCCTCAAGACAGTGCTGCCCAACAGAAATATAATGTGAGCCGCCTATGACCTTTAAATTTTCTAGTCACAACATTAAAAAAGTTAAAAATAATTTCAGTAGCATATTTTATTTGAATTAAATTTTTTTTTTACCATTTCAATAGGTAGTGAAATATAGATTATTAATGAGGTATTTTACATTACTTTTATACTTAGTCTGAAGTCCAGCCTGTGCTTTGCACACACCGTGTGTCTCCATTCAGAGTAGACACGTTTCGAGTGCTCAATGCCATTTGTAATCAGTGGCTGCCATGTTAGCCAGCAAAGACCCAGGAAATCCAAAGACCTTCACAACCAGCCATGCTAACATCCATGCTGCAAGAATTCTCCCACCCACCATTGCAGGCGGGTCATTCTCTCATAACCTCTCATTTCCTTTCTCCCATGAACCCTTCCAATATTAATAAATCAACTCCTTGTCCAAGCATCCTCTCCACATGATGTTTCCCACAATGCTTTCAAGAAACTTCCATCCCTAGAACTCTGCCCCAATCCAACTCCCTGTATTGTAGGAGGGTGCTGCGCATTCTGGAGCAAATGCTTCCATACATCATCTTCAGCAAATACCATTCACAACCATATTGTACAGAGTTCTGGACTCAATATCAATGATTGTAAGTGAAGCTGGGATCTTCTCCATCTGCTTGCGACTTGACCGTGTCTGTAAACACAACCAGCGATGCCTGTGCCTTTTCTAAGTACAATTTTCACACAGTGAGGAAAACATCACCCGCCTAGAACAATCACAGCCCTGGGGCTCAGTCTGAGGACAGCCATCAGTAAGGCCCAGCTGAGCAAAGGCCGAGCTGAGCGAATGGAAGTGAAATGGCTGATGGATTCCACTGCAGCCCTTTTAGTGCCCGATAATGGTATTTGTTCCTCAAAATTTATGAAAATACTTTAAGAACCACAGCTAAGCTGAAGGAATTTCAGGAAATTTATGAATTATTTCTACGGCCTGGAAAACATTAAAATTCAGAATTTTCTTTCACCCAAATCTCATTAAACTGTCAGACATTTTTCTGCTTTTTCTAGTAACTTATCAAAATGTGTGTGTGTGTGTGTGTGTGTGTGTGTGTGTGTTGATAATCAGCTATAATAGGA
This sequence comes from Pipistrellus hanaki, assembly GCF_964339955.1. NCBI lineage: Eukaryota > Metazoa > Chordata > Mammalia > Chiroptera > Vespertilionidae > Pipistrellus > Pipistrellus hanaki. The sequence goes on along the minus strand of NC_140519.1, from coordinate 44,492,962 downwards.
GAAATTCTGGAAAAGTGGTTGACAGTTTAATGAGAGTTTGAGGTATTTGTTTCTCACGGCTCTAGCACGTGTTTTAGGAGCGCACTGAATTCTGCTGGCGCCACAAAGTCAAGCCTTTCTCCCTCTGACCCATCCTGGGGAGAGGCCGGGTGGCTGTTTTGGCGATGGTCTCCTGAGGACGTCAGCCCTGTGGTCTGAGCCTATCAAATTCCCCAGAACTCATGGCATTGGCACATCCCTTGACCACATCTTACCCTTGAAACTCCTGGTGTTTCAACCCGGTGTAAATGCCATCATTTCCCAGGCACCCCATTTCCAGGGGAGAGAGGAGAGCGGGTGGTGGGGTGTCAGGCACAGTCAGTTTCATCCTTTCTTGGGCTTCAAGGACGCCTATGGATGAAGCTTCTATAGCCCCACTTCAACCTCTATTTTCTGGGTCGTGTCTAGAGATCCTAGCAGTACTTGCCCTGTGTTCAAGTTCCCAGGAGAAGTTGCTCTGCTCTCTGGTTTCGGGGTGGGTAAAGGTGGGGGCGAATGTTAGCAGGGGAGATGATAGAAAACCAGGTAGAGCAGAAAGGAGCAGGAAGAAGCTGACTTACGGGAGCCCCTGACAGCCATCACAACAGGTGCTCAACGACAAGCTTCGTCTTTCAATTCCTTTGTGTCCCTGACGGGTGAGTATGTTCACCCCCATTTTCGAAGTGAAAGAAAGAAGCTTTAAAAAGTTAAATTCCTTGCCCCAGTGGCAGAGTTGCCTAAGTACCAGCACCTTCAGCTGGTGCTCCCTTCTCCTAACACACCTGAATCCTGGCCTCAAGGAGGGAGAACTGCTGGGCTTCCTTTCCCACCAAACCCTCCACCAAACCAACCCTCCACCAAACCCCGATGGCAGGGGGGCAGTTCACGCTTTGTTGCCAAGGCCAGTGGGGAAGCGAAAGAGAGAGAAAGAAAAAGCCTGAGGCCCAGGCACGGATTTGTTGTTCCACTTCTTCATGCATTCATTGGTTGCCTTGACCAGAGGTGGAACCCACAACCTCGGGGTATTGGGATCTATTGGGAGGACGCTCTAATCAAATGAGCTAGGCGGCTAGGCGAGGTCCATTTTAGGTCTGATTTCCAATTCAATTGCCACATATTTACAGAACAACTTGGAGGAATTCTGATCTCACCCTGGCGAGACCACTGCTTTGTTCCTGATCCCAATAAACTCAGAGTCCAGCGAACGGGCGCAAATATAAGCAGCATCCTCTAACACAGCTTTACAATCTCTGCAGTAGCACATGCGTAGGAGGTGAAGGACCGGAATCAAGGAAAGGGCTCCTGACTCGCGGGATGATCAGAGCTGTCTCACTGAGGGGTAACACTCCATTTCCGTTTTATGAAATAAACTAAGCTTAGTCCAATTCCACTTATTTTGACCCAGTAAATAAATAAAAAAAATAACTAAATGTACATAACCAAGTAAATATTTCCAAACACACATTTCCAACATGCTCTCTCCATAGCACTGGGAAATGCCCCTCTACCTTGCAGGGACAGATCACGTGGTTCATCTTGACAAATGAATCTGCTGGCTACAGACAGCCGGGGCTCATTCCACAGAAAGAAGGTCTCCAGATTTAGAACATTGGCCTTTTTCGGAAAGGAGAAATACATACCTCTCTTTATTGTGCTGCATACCTCTCTTTAAATTGTGGGCTGTGGGATGATTTCCACAATAAAATGTGTAGCACATAAAAGACCTCGCTAGCCATTTCCCATCTCATGGAAATGCGGCAAAAAGTGTCCTTAATTCGTTCTTGTTTAAGAGACATGGACCACGTTAGCTGCGCTCTCTATAGCATTTGCTTATGCATCCTACTTCAGCTTGGATGCAGTTGGTCTATGACTCACGCAGTAAATAACTTTTCAGTGTGGTGCCCTCTGTGAACCTAACACATTCTTCCACCCCCACCTCCTGCTCTATTTCTAATGAGAGCATCACTGTGCTTATTAAGTCCACTGTGTGTGTGAGGGCATCCTTGCCTTGTAGACTCACATGCAAACATGTTTTTCATATACTTTTAATGTTAAATGAGAATCTAGAAAATTCTATAAATAGAAACGTGTGGGAAACACTGGTGCTTTCATTTCCCAGTACGACATTCTGTTTTGTAATTGCTTATGTGTTTATCTCTTAAAATATTTAGCAATGCTGTCCATCTAGGGTATCATCGTATATGTTCAGAAAGGGCTACATTGGGCTTGTTACCGTGTTCTTTTCCATCTATTATCTGGATTTTTCCCCCCTGTATCACAGTGATATGTGGCTTTTTATCTTCTAAAAATCAATTAAGAAATTAGCCCTGCTGGCATGGCTTCGTGGTTGAGTGTGGACCAATGAACCAGGAGGTCACGGTTCCATTCCTGGTCAAGGGCACAAGCCCAGGTTGCAGGCTCCATCCCCAGTGGAGGACATGCAGGAGGCAGCCAATCAATGATTCCCTCTCATCATTGATGTTTCTCTCTCTCCCTTTCTGAAATCAATAAAATTGTTTTTTTTAAATAAATTGAACAATATTCTAAATCATTATATTTACTCAAATTTCCTGAAATGAAATGCGTAAGGCATGATGTTAAACATTCCTGCAAAAAATAAAACCCTGCTGCCATTTGCCCTCGGATCTTCCTCTTGCTCACTGAATGCTCAGCTCATTGTAATGTCCTTGTACTGCTGCTCACTAATATCTCAAGGCACAGTCACACCCGAGGTGAGCTTCATAGTTCATTTTAGTGGATGTTAGTGGATATGAGTCTGTATTCCAAATAGACTCATGGGTGCTGACAGTGTTTTGGGCTAAAGTCCCGTCGGATCTGATTAGATCATCCCTGCTCTTTGTTCATAATTTGGGTGAATCAGGGGAGGTACCAGCTCCTCTGTTTTCGTGCTGTGTCTCGGGGCTTACATATTGGTGCTTTGCAGTTTCTCTGCAGGAGGATTTTTAAGCCACGTGACCACTTTATGAGGGGTAGTTTAATTAAAACTAGATAATATTGTGTCTTAATCCCCGGAGCAGAGCCTGGGGGCTGCAGGGAGCTGGCATCCCATTGATTGGCAGACTGGTCTGGGGACAGAGAGGGCCCAGGGAGGGAACTGCCTTCCCTCCCCCACTGAGAGTTTTCCTTATGCAAAATGCCATTATCCAAGAAGGTATATCTGCATGTTTTCTGCAACCAGGACAATTTCCTTTCCAGCAGATGTGGATTTTGTGATGCCCTATTGTAGCTAGAAAATGAGGGGTACAGGTAGGAAATAAAGATAAAGCGGTGGCAACATAGTATCAATAAAATAATTTTTGAAGCTTTGAGAAAGCCAATGAGAATGAGGGAAAATAGAACCCAATTTTAGAACTGCAGCAAATTTGGAAGTGGAGTAGGTAGAAGAGGTGCTACTGGCTCAGGCCGTGGAGAGGCAGGGGGTGGAGACTGTTGGGTGGTAAGCACTCCTAGGGTTAGTGGATCCAACATGCAGAGGGGGCAGGACCATCTTGGGGAGAATAGAAAAGCAAGCGCCTAGTGGGTGTGTTACCCCAACAAAGCCCAGAACACATTTGAAACAGAGAAGTTATTTCCTGAAGAGTTTTTACTGGAAAGGAATTCTAAAGGCTCATGAAGAGAGAAGGATTTGCTATTGATGGTTTAAGATGTGTAAGATATTAACATTACCTTCCTTATGATATCCTTATTGTATTCTATCTTCATCAATGAAATATTTATTCATAAGGAATTGTATAGACTTACTAGCAACCTCAGTTTTTCATTCCACTTTCCTTTGGTTCCTGAAATTAAATAACCTCGCTCCTAACCAACTCACATACTTTGTAGGTTTTCAGGATCTAACTCTTATATTTTGTTGTTAATCCTCATCTGAGGATATTTTTTTCATTGATCTTTTTAGAGAGAGTAGAATGGCGGAGGGGCAGAGAGAGAGAGCAGTGTAAGAGATACACACCTATTGGTTACCTCCCACACACATCCCGACCAGGGCCCCATATCAAACCAACAACCCAGGTATGTGCCCTTGGAATTGAACCCAAGACACTTTGATATGCAGGCTGACATTCTAATCATAGAGCCACACCAGCCAGGGCTAACTCCTGCCTTTTGAAGGACACACTTTTTGTTAGAAATATCACTAAGCATTTAATCTATAGTCTTTGATTTAAACCTCACACCCACTTAGCTCCCAAATGCCAATCTCCCTAGTAAACAATCTGTGTGCACGTGCTGGGCTGTTAAAAGCATTATTTTCAGCCTTTTACACAATAGGAATCTGAGGTCTGGAGGATTTGGATACTAATTGAACTTGAATGTTTTCGTTTCCTGTGGCTGCTGTAACAAATGACCACAAATTGAGTGGCTTAAAAAAACACTAGAGGCCTGGTGCACAAAATTTGTGCACGGGTTGGGTCTTAGGCCTGACCAGTGATCAGGACCAAACAGGGCCTTCCTTCCCCCGACTGCAGGCTGCCTGCCTGGGCCTTCCTTCATTCCCTGCCACATCATAGTGAGCAGTTGAGCTCCTGGCCCTTGAATTCCTGAGGGGATGATTTGCATATCAGCCTTTGATTATATAAGATAGGTCTGGATATCAGAAGTCTGAAATGGGGGCCACTGGGCTAAAAGCAAGGAGTCGGCTGCTTTCATTCAGAGGCCGAGGGGTTCTTTGCTGCCTTCACCCACTTCCGGAGGCACTTACATTCCATAGCTGTGGCCTTTCCCCCTTCACGGCCAGCAGTCACCCCCTTCCCACCTCTGCTTCTGTTGGCATGCCTTCATTATTCTTTCACTCCTCCGTTCCTGTCTCCCTGTCACTAAGAAGGACCCCGGTGTTTAAGTTGGTTGGGCCCACCTGGACATTTTGGGATAATCTCCCCATCACAAAGTCCTTGATTCAATCACAAATGTGAAGTCCCTTTTGTCATATAAATTAACATCCACAGGACATGGAGATTAGGCATTTGCGGGGTAGGGGTGGGGTGGGAGGGCGTGAAACTGCCCACAACATAAACCTGGATTTGTCCAAAGGTTGTGCCTAAGAAACTTCTATTTTAAATTGATTTATCCATTCAAAAAATTTTTTTCATTTAGACCTGCTATTGGCAAGACTATGTTCTAAGCCCTGAGGATGTAACGTTGACCAAGACAGTCCCAACCTCTGCAGGCTAGCTGCCAGGCCCGCCTCCCATCTCTCCCCAGATACTCATCCATTAAACATTCACAGAGTCAGTTACACGGACACATTATGCCCGGTGGAAAGGGGAGGAGAGACATACAATTAAGATCTGTGGTCCAGAGGACTGTTCAATCTACATAGAAAATGAACTGCATACAAAAGGAGGTAAAAGCAAACAGAGGGGGAAAGATGCACTGAATTCACCTTGAGGAAGAACTCTGTCTGCATGAAAACAAAATATCTCTGAAAGTGCTTGGAGCAGAGGAGGTATAATCTGCTTATCGTTGAGGTCAGCAAGCAGAGGCTCAGAGAGGTAGGAAGTTACTCTGCGTGAATGAGAGAGAAAAATTATTAATTTGTTCCTGATGAAGAGGATAGAAGGAAAAAAAAAAGTGTAAGGAATTTGCCTCCGATACAGAATGGCTCTGGGATTGGTGTCAGAGATGTGTTGGAGGCAGAGGATCCTCGTGATGGGGATAAAGATGAAAAGATTTGCCACCATAAAGGCAGAATGAAGATCACTTGGAATGTAGCCAATGCCTTCAAAAGCTAAATATCTGAATGAGTGGAAAATCAATTCTCCAGCGCGATTAGTATAGAAATAATTATAATTGTCGGCATTGACAAAGCCTGCTCCGTCTCAGTGCATGTCACACTCATGTTACTGGTCTCTGCCGAGCAGCTAAGTGGGATAATCAACTTTAAAAGCGCTTCTATAGTGAATCGAGAACTTTTATAAAATCTCTGTGGGGAGGGCGTGGGACAGTCAGAGCGACCTCCAGCTCCACAAATCCAGCCCCCAGCAAATCCCAAGAGCTAAGCCCCGTCCTGTTCAGACAGGTGCGGGGCCCAGCGCCTGCCCTGGGCGCAGGCAGGAGTATGTGCTGCTCTCCCTCCCTGAGGACTCAGGGACTCCTGGAAGCTATGACAGGCTTGACAACCAACATCCAGGTGGAGAGGAACAGCTGTATCGACCCAGCTGTTTAGGACACACGACGCCAAGCATCCAGATGTTTGGCGGCATCTGGTATTTGGGTGAGGCTTTCCCCTCTCTGCCCAGCTGCCTAAGAAAGACCAAGCTGGCGGTGGGAGATCTGGCACCTGGCACCTGGCACCTGGCTCACAGGCAGGGAGTGTGCAGGGAAAGGGTGCTTGGCTGCGTCTCTGTCAGACTGGGTTATGGTAACTGACGTTTTCCTGCAGCGGACAGCGCAGGCTCACTTCTGAGCGTATCCACACTTGGCCTCTTTCAGGGGAGCCGTCCAGGCTGACATTGCTCTTACTTCACAGAGCTGTAAAACAGCTCAAAGACAGTGAAAGAACAGACACACAGAACCTGGGAGGTGATTTGACCATGTGCAGTTTCCTACTGAAACAATCGTATTTTCCTACTCATGCTGGAGAGGAATCAAAACGGAAAGAACATGTCTGGCCGGCATGGCTCAGTGGCTGAGCATTGACCTATGAACCAGGAGGTCACGGTTCGAATCCCAGTCCAGGCACATGCCCAGGGGGGCCTTGCAGGAGGCAGCTAATCAATGATTCTCTCTCATCGTTGATATTTCTAGCTCACTCTCTATCTGAAATCAATTAAAATGTATTTTTTAAAATATAAATAAATAAAAGGGAAGGATGGACTGATTCCAAAAAAACATGGAGGCCGAGAGACCAGAATGCAGAAGGCATATGATCTCACAGGTTGGAACTTAGGGGTAGGAGGTCAGTGGTGCATCTAAAAGGTGGGGCAGAGGAAGAAAGGAAAGCAGAGATAAAGACAAGAGACTAACCATGCAAAGGCAACGTCACGTGTGGTCCCGGCCCAGCTGGGACTGGGCAGTTTTGTGGCATTGACAGCTTCGATTGAAAGTTAGCTCATCCCTCCACCTCTTTCACAATATCATTCCGTCATTTTCCTGATGAAGAGGGGTGCCTGACTTTCCCTTTTTGAAAGTTTGTGGTTTGAGTTATCTCTGTTTAGAAACCTCACCCAGATGACACGGGTTCTTAGGGGACATATCATTTAGGTCAGTGGTAGGCAAACTGCGGCTCGCGAGCCATATGCGGCTTGCGATCTGCGGTTTGCTGTTCTGTTGACTAATGAGTTTGCCGACCACTAATTTAGGTCATCGAGTCCCCATCTGACATTTCAGTCATATCCTTGCTTTTAAGGCCCTGGGTGTGTTGCTATTAAAACATGGTCCAGGAATTAAAAAGTCATCTTAGGTCCCCTCTGTGGGCACAGGGCATTGCAGAAATACAGCTGATGGAAACAGTCACACGGGTTCACCAAATGGCATGGCCAGCCTCTTCCATCGGCCACACCCCGAGGGTCACCAGCTTAGAGGGGCAGCTGCCCAGTTAGAAGGGACATTCTTTGGGACAGGTGTCTTCTTTTCCTGGGCCCCGCGGAAAGCCTCAGATACTTTCCATGACGTCAGAGAGCACATCCTTAGAACAACATGCTTGCATTACTAAACAAGGATGTGCGGTCTCATTCCCCAACCCATTTTTAGTTTGGGCTCACCATCAGAAATTGTAGCAATTTTTGGCAAATCCAAACTTGAGAGATCCAGAAAGAAGGGGAGTCAGGAGATCAAAACAAAAGCAGAGAAGGGACGAGTTATTTCTGTGTAATAAAAACTTGGCCACTTGATTCCCCCTCCTCAAACACGTAGTGGAAATCCATTTCAATTAGGATAAAATCTATATTCTTTGACACAGCTCTAAGCTATAATCTTTGGACCCCTCCGTTTTAACATATCACTCATCTTTTCATTGTTGAAACACTCTGTTATTCTCTCTCACCTCCCATTCCTCCACCCCATGCCCTGGCTTTAGCGCATGTTGTGGCCTCTGCTTGAAACACCCTCCTGCCCCTTCATTGACCCTTGTTACCCCTGCTATCTGTTCTCAACCTGTGGGTCGAGACAGGTTGAGAACCGCTGCTGTAGAGCCGAAGACCATCAGAAAACACAGATATTTACATTACAATTCACAACAGTAACAAAATTACAGTTACGAAGTAGCAACAAAAATAATTTTATGGTTGGGGGATCACCACAACATGAGGAGCTGTATTAAAGGGAAGCGACATTAGGAAGGTTGAGAACCACTGCTCTAAAGTGTTCTTGCCTGTAGACACTGACACCGAGTGTGTAGAAACTGCCACAGTAGAAGTATGTGCACATAGTAGGGCGGCCACCTGGAGGGGCCAAAGGAAGGAGGAAGATACGAGGAGGGCTTCTAATAGGAAGGGCTAAGTGTACTCATTTTCAACAAATCTTACCTTCCCTGCACTTCAGCCACCCGCATTGTGGCCCAACTACTGCCCTTCTCACCATCCTTAGTCTTCTAATATTAGAGTCTGAAGCACTGACATCGTAGTTATTCAACTACTAATGCTGCTATTCTCTCAAAACCTCGCTCATTCAATGCTTAGCAATTCTAGGTTCTTGTAAGCCCTCTCTATACGTGAAGTATCTTCAGATCTCACTTTCAAAACAAATTTGGCTCCATAATTACTCATCTATGTCAAAGGCTGATTAACTATGGCCCGTGGAACAAATCCAGCCTGCACCTGCTCTTGTAAATTAAGTTTTATTGGAACACAAACATGCTCATCCATTTACATACCTTCTTGGCTGCCTTCATGCTATGATGGAAGAGTTGAAGAGTCACATCAGAGGCTGTGAGAACCCCAAAGCCCAACTTATTTACAATCTGTCCCTTACAGAAAAAATTTACCAACCTCTGATCCAAAGCCATGACCTCCAAATTGAACAGTGACAAATGATTCCTTGGTATTGAAAAGAAAATTTTAGAAATTTTATTTCTAGTATTGCTATCTAAAAGAAAAAGAAACAAATTGAGAAATGCAATTTACTTATATTTAATGACACATAGACACTGATGCTCTCAGTTGCTCTAGAAGACAATCATTTGTCATCTATAGAAAATAGAGAAGATACCCCAAGGGAAGAGGGGAAAGTCTATAATATGAAGAAGTTTCCAGAGCCACCCTCATTCAGTCAGTCACTATCAGCATCTAATACACTGTATACTTTACATGTGCCTGGGAATGCTGATCTAGATAATGCATTACTAGTACATATTCTTAGTACAATATCTTTCACATATTCCGGCAGAGAAAGTGGTTGAAGATTAGTACACTAATGATGCAAAGAACTTTACTTTGATTGCATGAATTGGATAAAATAATCAAATAATCACTGAAATTATTTTAACTGATTTTCTATTGGAAGCCGTTAGCAAAACTGTAATTTTGCTACTGTTAATGAATCGTAATATAAATATCTATGTTTTCCGATGATCTTAAGCTCTACAGCAGCGGGTCATGACCCACAGGTTAAGAACCCCTAGCAGGGTCACCTGAGACCATCGGAAAACACAAATATTTACATTTCACGATTCATAACACCTTTTTAAAAATTTTTTCAAAACATCACAATTACACCAAAACTGTAAAGAGCCTTATCTTCCATTGTGCTGGAAGCAGTGAAAAGGGACCATTTTCACTTGGTCTTCTGCTTGTCAGCTGCGGGCTCGCTGGCATCTGCATTCGGAGATTCTCCCATCAATCTCTGTAGCTTACTAGAGGTGTTGCTCTGAGGGATGCTTTTCTACCTCGTTGGCCTGAGGGTAGGATACCCTGATTGCTTGCTCTTCCGCTTCCTGCTACCTTTCCTTACTCTTCCTTTTGGCTCACGGAGATTAACCCAGGATGGAAGTAACACATCCAGAGAACCTCAAGTACCAGTTGCAGCTCAAGAAAGTTGCATCACACAGACAACATGCTGCCACCACAAACAGACACAGTCCCTACACCAGCAGGAAGCCATCCGCCTGTGCATGAGATCACAAACTGGTGGCAGCTTTGGATCGCATTGGGAAATCACTTGGTATGTAGAAGTAATGAGAAGAAGAGAATTGACATGTCGAACAGACTCACCAGTAAGTGACTAAGCATCACCTCATTGAACCTCACAATTTACCGGGACCGGCAGAGGGAATATGATTAGCTGAATGTATCCATGATGGAGCTAAGTCCAGAGCCATCATGTGAAATGGAGCAGGGATTCCGTTACAGAAGACCCTCGGAAAATCTCCATTCTATTGGGTGAGGGACACTTTAACGGCCATTTGTGAAAATTGTTCCTTCGCCTGAGAAAAAACTGGTTTGTGACAGTTTTGATTTTTACCTGAGCCTTGTGCCTCTGGAGAAGAGCGATGCTTAAGAAATCCGCCCCCTTTCCTTTCATGTTCTGGGAAATGGCTTATTCCAAAGAATCATTCTTTCTCTTCTCTCTCCTCCTCCCCCCACCACAGTGATATAAGAATCACAAATTCCCTCATTGTTTACCTATGACAAGACCAGACACACATTCTCCAACACCCAATCATGGCTTCATAAAAGATGAGCTGAGCCCTGACTGGTTTGGCTCAGTGGATAGAGCCTCAACCTACAGACTGAAAGGTCCCAAGTTCGGTTCCAGTCAGGGGCATGTACCTTGGTTGCGGGCACATCCCCAGTAGGAGGTGTGCAAGAGGTAGCTGATCGATGTTTCTCTCCCATTGATGTTTCTAACTCTCTATCCTTCTCCCTTCGTCTCTGTAAAAAATCAATAAAATACATTAAAAATAAAAAAATAAAAATAAAAAGATGAGCTGAACTTGTCAGTGGGGACAAAATGCCCATTCACCTGAGTTGATCAACATTTGATTCAGTGTTTACTTTCCCCTGAGACCCTCTTGAATTTGCTCCATTTTCAGTCTGAGCCAGTGTATAGTCCCTCTCATAAATAGGCTGACCTCAGGGTCACATTCTCTGATCTATTAGCCCAGGGGTCCTCAAACTTTTTAAAGTGGGGGCCAGATCACGGTCCCTCAGAGAGCTGGAGGGCCGGACTATATGAACTACTAATTCCTACTGTAACACCTCGGCTGCGCTCACTGCCCAAAAAACCTGGCGGGCCGGATCAGACTCCTCTGCGGGCCGCATGTGGCCCATGGGCCGTAGTTTGAAGACCGCTGTTAGCCAATCAGACCACAGCCTCCTGTTCCTCTCCTTGCCCTGCCCAGGGTTCTTTCTAGCCCTGCTAATTCTCCCTAGGAAAGCAAAGCCCTTTTCTGCCAGATGCTTGTAGATTTCCAGCCAGATAGTTTTCTCTCTTGCAATAATCCTTTCAAATCAAGTCTCTGCTTCCCTAAGTCTGGATTTGTTTTTGCTTCAAATTCAGTTTAGTTTTCTATAGCAGTTTTTTGGTTCACGGAAACTATAGGCAAAAAGTAGAAAGAGTCCCCATCTATCTCCTGCTCCCCCTAACCCAGCCATCCCCCACCCTCTGCCCCCCTCCACACACACACACACACACACACACACACACACACACACACACAAAACATCCCCCATCCTCAGCAATCCCCGCTAGAGTGGTACCTTTGTTACAAATGAGCCTACACTGATACATCATGGTCACTCAAAGTCCATAATTTACTTGAGGGCTCCCTTTTGGTGTCGTACATTCCATGGATTTGAACAAATGTGTAATGACATATACCCTTCATTGTGGTGCATGGAAAGTAGCTTCCCCGTCCCAAAAAGCCTGCATTCCTCCTATTTCTCTCTCCCTCCTCCCTAATACCTGACCATTACTCATTCTTTTACTGTCTCCAGGGTCTTGCCTTTTCCCAGAATGGACTGTGCTCACAAGCATACAGCATGTAGCCATCACAGATGGCCTTCCTTCACCTAGTAATACACTGAATTTGTGTTCTTATTTGGCCATTGACAACTAAGGACACTGTTCCTGAGTCACCTAAGACACCAAATACCTACTCCGAAATGATACATCATGCATCTTCCAACAAGAGAAAGCTACATACAGCATTTACACGGGTCCTACAGCAATGCCCTGTAGATAGCACCTGCCCTTTAATGTTGTTTCTCTTAGAGATTGCAGAAGGAGCCCCCAAGTGAAAGGCAGTGATTCTGAAAGAAGATGCTTCATGGCCAGCTCTACTGCCCAGGGGAGGCAATGAGACCCACGACGGGACACACACTCCAGGTCACGCACACAGTTCCTGCCTGTGGGCACAGGTCTGTTCGCTGTGAGGCTAATGAAGCAGAAGTTTCAGGACCTGTCATCTGGAAGTCACCCCTCATTAAGACCGAAAGAATGAAGGGTCAGATGAAGCCAGAAGTAAGACATTAGCAAAACTCCCTGTAGGTGGGAATGAAAAGACCAAGGGAATGGAAAGCCCTCGTATCCTATTGTAATTCTTTAAATAAAACCATGAGTTAAAAAAAAATAGCAATGCCCCCACTTAGACACACGAAAACTGAGGCTAACGTGAATTTAATTCCCGATTCCAGGAGGGCGAGGTAAATGGCAGAGGCCCCTCAGCCAGTCTGGCCCCAAGACCATGCTCCTTTGCTCCCTACATATAATATGAGAAGCAAATGGACAAAGTGCCACCATCTTTATTAGCTCGTGTCTCTCTGGTGAGATCCCTGACAAAGAAGAAGGACCTACGTCAGAGAAGATCCTCAACACTGGAATCACTGCCTTTGCTGGCTGGGGATCCTGCCTCCATGCTCACTGTGTCAGCTGCCTACTCCTGGGAATTGGGGGAGGAGATGTTATTTCATGGAGTTTCTAGGAGAGTCAAATGAGATGAGTTACCCCCATGGCACAAGGCAGTGTGCTAATAAGGGGATGTCATTAATACTCTTCCCTTCCCCACTATTTTATCGGCAGCGAGATCCAGCATTCCCTTTTGCAGGTGAGTAAACTGGGGAAAGGTTGGATAATGTGCTTGTAGTACTTACACCTTGTCTTTGAACTTAGAATTTTTGATACAAAAACCTTTGGGGTTTTTTTGTTTGTTTGTTTGTTTTTTTCCCTATTCAGTCAACTAAATGCTAGGATGTATCCACATATATGGAACTACACTTTAATTATTTTTCTTTTCTTTCTTAATCTTTACTCTTTGGGAATGTGAGGGATGTATAAATATCATTCCCGCCCCCCCCCCCCCCATTGCTCCCCTCCACCTGGTCCCTGCCCCGCCCCTTAAGTCTTGAAGGACGCCAAAAAAGAATGATTCCCTGCTTTTGAGGAAACTCCGTTATGAAGAGCCAAAACAAAGCCCAACTGCACCCTGGAACTCCTGGCCATGCTGTAACAGGCAGGAGTCTTGGAAGTGGCCAAGGCTTGTCTCACCTCAGGCCTTTGCTTTGCAAATGGGCCCAGGAGTTCCAGCAGAAGCACCTGAACCTTGCCCAGGGTTCTGCAGGGACCAAGTTAGGACTAAAACGCAGTGTCATCTGGCATTTCCCCAGACATCTGGAAGGCCTCTTTCTCCTTTAAGGAGGCATATATTTGGGAGTCCCTTTGCTCATTCACGGGCACATGTGTTACTTCTACAGAACGGCACCTTTGAGCCATCAGCCTGGCCTGTTTAGCTCTGGTTTCTCTGGTTCAGCCCAAGGTGCCTCCCTCTCTATCCTTTCCCTGAATGCCCCTGTGCCTTGGCATACATAGAGTAACTGCTTCAAGCTTAGGTTAGGATGCACAAACACTTTATTCTCTAAAATTAAACAGCAGGGCTGGCATCTTCTTTCCCTCCAGCGGGAAACCCTCCCACCTCTGCAATCAGAGATATCCTTCTGAATCCTAATGATTCTGAGATGATAATAATAATCAGACGGTAATATTATGCTAATTCTGCCACAAACACAGACCAGGTGTCTCAAATGCTTTAAATGCCTCTTGATGCTCTGTTTAGCTTAGTGTTCCCATCAGTGTTGAAAACATCCATTGGAAAACTGTTCCCATGGACCATTCGGTCACCATCAAGCAGAATCCAAAGACAACAGATTAAGCAGGAACCTGTAGATGTAGGTTTCTCTGGATAGTTCTTATGGATAGTTCACTAGGAGAGGGGGAAACATGTCAGCGAAATTGTAAGAGACCATCTCTTTGGAGGAAGAAATTCTTTTTTTAACTCAATGACTTGTAACTTGGCAATGTCCAGGATCATTTCAAGTACTTGGGGGTACTAGTAGCCACTATTAGGACTCAAAGAAGAGTTACAGAGAAAGGAATATATGGTTTATATTTTTGGTTACTTCGTTTAGTGAAAAATAAATTGGGCATTGGGGTAAAATTGGGGTAAAATACACTAGTCGAAGACTGTCTAACCCTGGGCGAGTCTCAATGTAATCATCCCCAAGTTGGTTTATCAACAGTTTATGCCCTCTGGACCACTGAGAGATGAGATATCATATATATATATGATAAAAACTTTGCAAATAGTAGGTCCTAAAATAATTTTAGTTTCCTTTAAAAAGGTTTCAACTTGCCAAAACCGGTTTGGCTCAGTGGATAGAGCGTCAGCCTGAAGGGTCCCAGGTTTAATTCCGGTCAAGGGCATATATAATACCTTGGTTGCGGGCACATCCCTAGTAGGGGGTGTGTAGGAGGCAGCTGATCAATGTTTCTCTTTCATTGATGTTTCTAACTCTCTCTTCCTCTCCCTCTCTGTAAAGGATCAATAAAATATATTTATTTTTTTAAAAAGGTTTCAATTATCTGTGGGTTGAAAGTACTGCTGCTAGGCTACTATATTAGCTATCTCCAGGTTATCCTTTGATTAAATTAGGGTGAACCTTAGGGGTAAAGGAGAGTTCCTTTGACATTCAAGTTCTTATTTCTACTCTGGAATTACCTTACTTGAGTTTTTAGTTTACTTTATGCCAATCATTTCTTCTTTTCCCTTAGTATTTTATAAATACATTTGATTTCCATAACAACTTTCAAAAGTAATACTTTACCCAGTTTTTAAAATGAGGAAACTGAGGCATAGATAGTAACACAGCCAAGACATAAAGTTAGTAAATGCTGTATTCACAATTTGAACTCAGGAAGAAAGGTGTTGCTCTTTAAAACTCTATTTTGCTACTTTAATTGGACTTCTACTACAAGAAGAATGAAATAGTTTTCTCTACCCATCTATTTTTAATTTTCTTCACTATATACAGTACTCCATAATAATACCATGTTATATTTAGCTACCTACCGTATGTCCTCATATTCAGCTGTTTTTCCATTTCTCTGATTGTCTACAGAAATTATTTCTATTTTTATTCCTTAGTATTTATTTTTGTCTTTGTAACAGTCTCCATTCTAGAAATGTGAAGTCGATTCTGTTACTAGTACCTGTACAGGGGAGGGAAGATTGAGCCTGCAGGCTCTGACCTCTGATGGAGGCCACACTACCCACAAACCTTGCGTCCTTAACAAGTTAATCAAACTTGCTGAACCTCAGTTTCCTCATCTTGAAAATGAGGGTACTACTACCCACTATGGCCACAGGAGATTTGGAAGGCTAATGAGTTAATGCATTTAGAACTGTGTCAGGTACTTGGTTGTTGTTAATAGAGAGTTTTTATTATTATGTATATCTAAGTAGTTATCTCTCATTAACTGCATTACTTTTATATAGAAATATTCAGCTTACTAAGTGCTTTGCATACATTAACCGATTTTCACTTTTAAATAACAAGGAGGTAAATATACCTGTTTTTCAGACTAAATGATCAGAATATTTTATGGGTTGTATTATGACACAGACACCCCAAAACGGATATGTTGAAGCCCTAACCCCCACTACCTAAGAATGTGATTTCATTTGGAGATAGGGTCTTTACAAAGGTAATCAAATGAAAATGAGTTCATTAAGGTGGGACCTAACCCATATCACTGGTATCCTTATAAAAAGGGGAAATTTGGACGGAGACCTGCATAGGGAGAAGGCAATTTGAGAAATACATGGAGAAGATGGCCATCTATAAGCCCAGGAGAAAGGCCTGGAACACATATTTTCATCAAAGCCCACAGAAGAAACTAACCCAGGTGACATCGCGAGATGGCTACCTACCATATGTCCACATATTCAACCAAAATGCCTTAGTGGGAGCTCTGGATCCAGGGGGACAACCCAGAAGAAATGGAAAAATTCCTAGAAACAGACAACCTGATAAGAATAAACCATGAAGAAATAGAAAATCTAAAAAGACCAATAAGGGGGAAGGAGATAGAATCAATGATTAAAAACCCCCAAGACTAGATGGCTTCACTGGTGAATTATACCAAACATTTAAAGAAGAATTAATATCAAAACCTTTCAAACCCTTCCAAAAAATTGAAGAAAAGTAAACACTCCGAGTTCCATTTTATGAAGCCAGCATTACTAAGACATGGAACATGTTGTTTTCACGCATGCAAATCCAGGCCTTCAAAGTCAGCATATAGACAGACTTAGAAATGATTAATGGCGACTAATGAGATTGTCCAAGTATGCAGTCCATGAATAGACTCTTATAAAAAATGAACTGTTAGTCAGAAGATATTGCGTTTTGCCAAAATGCCATTCCTGTAAGGGTATCACGTCCCACTATCAACTCAGCGGCATCAATCATGTGGACACCATTGTCCAAGGTGTCAATGGTGTGACTTTAAATACTGATAAGTTCAGCCAGTTCTTTTACTGGGCTTATTTTAAGCTGTTGTGGTTCTTTGTCTCATTTCGAATCTTGAGAGCTTTTCTTGGAAGAGCATTCCCACGTGGTTCAGGACCTAAAATATATTGACCTAAAAAATTCGACAATACTTGGCAGAGCTTCCCTTGTTCTAGAAGGATGCTCACATTGCCCATGTGCGACATATCTTTGAGTTTCAGGTTTTATTAGGTCGATCTTCAAATAGAGGAGGGTTAGCCTGGTTACAAGTATATCATCACACTTAACTAGGAGGTCAGACCTGAGATTCTCTAGTAGCGTAGGGCCCAAGATCTATAACTTTAAGGTAAGAGTATATGACCTGACTTCAGAAAATTGGATTCTCAACCCAGCACTGTCATATTTTGACCATATACTCTTAGCAAATCACTTATATATTTTGAACCTTTCCCCCAAAAAAATCCAGTTCAAAATATTTGGGCAATTTATTATAGTATATAGACCCATGTAAGGGGTACACAGATCAAGTTATACCACATTTCCATCACTCTAGACAGTTCTCTGGTGGCCCTTTCAGTCAACCCCTGCCTCCGCAAATATATAATTACTTTTCTTAAATCTTTCATCATAGGCTGTGGATTTTTTTTTTCTTCCTATTGTAGAACTTCATATAATGCGCACTCTTTTTGTTTGGCTTCTTTTACACACAGGACTGTCCGTGATATTGATCTATATTGTTGCATGACCAGTCATTTTTCTCCCTTTCATTGATGAATTAAAGTTCTGTGAGTGTGTGTGTGTGTGTGTGTGTGTAAATGTGTGTGTGTGTGTGTGCGCGTGTGTGTATATATATGCGTGTGTGTGTGTGTATATATATGCGTGTGTGTGTGTGTGTGTGTGTGTATATATATATATATATATATATATATATATATATATATATATATATATCTGAGTTATTAAAATGAGTAGAATAACCTGAACTTGAGACCTAAATCCACTGCTATTAGCTCTATGACTTTAGATAAGGCACTTGGTTTTTCTGACCTGTTTTCTCATCTATATATGTGGAGAATGGTTTCACCCATCCTTCCCCATTTAACAATTTATATTGTGTATTCATTATACTAAAGGCCTTTCCCTCAACACACTAGTTCACTCATCATCCTCTCTCTGCTGCCTGGGTTACTGGTAAACCACATACAAATGAGTGTATAGAACATTGCATATTCACAATGTATAGAGATCAATATATATCACAGCATGTGCCGTTCTGTGTCTGGCTTCTCTTGTTCTACATAATGTCTGTGAAATTAATCCGCATTAGCCTGCCAACTGATCTCCTAGCGTTCATCAATCTTCAGTCAGCCGCAGGGAAGGATGAACTTTTAAATGGGTCATGTCATTCCCTTCCTTAAAAACCTTCCCCATTTTACTCAGAATAAAATCAATTTTGCCAACCTTTACCTGGACTCCCACCCCTCCTGACTTCACTTCTTGGCATTCTCCCTTTACTCAGTATGCTTGGCTCCTGTGTCTCCAGCCAGCACAATGCTTGCCCTCTCCAGCATAAGTATGCTTCTTTTTCCCATTCCTACCTCAGCTTACTGTCACCTTCTCAGAGAGGCCTTCTCGGACCTCTCCAGCTCTCTAAAGTCTCTACTGGGAGCACGGGATTGCTCAATGATTATTTGTTGGATTAATAAAAAGGGAGTTGAGAGTGCTTTCTTTTTTATTGGGAAAAAAACAAGTGTTTTTTTTCCAATAAAAAAGAAACTCACAGAATAAAATATATACTCATAAGTTAGACTATGTCTTTGTGGTCACCATGAAAATTGATGGGTCTATGGCAGTGGTTGGCAAACTCATTAGTCAACAGAGCCAAATATCAACAGTACAACGATTGAAATTTCTTTTGAGAGCCAATTTTTTTAAACTTAAACTTCTTCTAATGCCACTTCATCAAAATAGACTCTCCCAGGCTGTGGCATTTTGTGGAAGAGCCACACTCAA
The DNA here is from genome assembly GCF_964339955.1 of Pipistrellus hanaki. Classification (NCBI taxonomy): domain Eukaryota; kingdom Metazoa; phylum Chordata; class Mammalia; order Chiroptera; family Vespertilionidae; genus Pipistrellus; species Pipistrellus hanaki. The sequence goes on along the minus strand of NC_140519.1, from coordinate 44,474,192 downwards.
GGGGTCAAAGAGCTGCATGTGGCTCGTGAGCCGCAGTTTGCTGACCACTGGCCTATCACATTCCGGCGGTTTACACTTAAAATGTGAAAAAAAAAAAGAGAAAGGAGACTGGAAATTACCTAATGATCTAGAAATGATAACTGAAAAGTACATTAGCCAAGTTCTGAGGGTGGATGGGAGGCAGAGGGGAGGCCTCTTACAAATGGAAAGTGATGGGAAGGAATGTGTGGGGTTTGTAAAAAGAGTGAATTTTGGTTTCAAGAGATCAAGGGTGGGCAATGGTAATAAAATGATTGGTGCTGATTTATTCTTCCACTTCATCTCGATAAATCAGAATATCAGTGTATAATTTATAAGTAAATAAAACATAGTAGGATAGCTCCTAAATAAACCCTATTTTTTTTTTCTCTTGAGACTGATGTTCTGTTCTCTTGCTCCTAACTACACACCAGGCCAACAACCAGCTAGTTTGTGGTTCTCCTGTACTACTCCCACCGGCCTCACCAAGAGAGAGCTGTGCTTGTTCCTAAACTTGCACATTCATGCTGCACTTATATTTTAAAAATTTTTTAAAAATGTGAGTAGAAAAAAAACACACAGTTGTTTCAATGACAATAAGTTGAACATTTTGTAAAAAAAAAATCAGTGAGGGTGCCCTAACTGGTTTGGCTCAGTGGATAGAGTGTCAGTCTGAGGACTGAAGAGTCCCAGGTTCAATTCCAGTCAAGGGCACGTACCTTGATTGTGGGCACATACCCAGTAGGGGATGTGCAAGAGGCAGCTGATCTGAAAGATGTTTTTCTCTCATTGATGTTTCTAATTCTCTATACCTCTCTTTTCCTCTCTGTAAGAAATCAATAAAATATATTTTTTTAAAAATCAGTAAGGGTGATTTGTCTTTTTCCTTTTGTTTTCTTTTCTTTTTAAATAGGTGTGGGCAACACAGTTGTAGAAGATTAGGATGGGGTTGTAAAAACCTAGAGCTATTCTGCACTCAGATAGCTTTATGTGTCTCTAAGTTCTTCCATAGTTTAATGAAACTTAATCAGAAACTCAAATATTTGCTTTGAGGAAAGTTATTTCTATGCAAAGAAAAACTCTGGATTTATATCAAAAGATTATCAATCAATATACAGATGATGTATTATAGAATTGTACACCTGAAACCTAAGTAACTTTATTAATCAATGCCACCCCAATAAATACAATAAAAGGTAAAAAAGAAGAGAGAAATCTGGAACTAGAAGGCGGCTAAACAACAACACATACAAACAAAACAATTCATTTCCTGGCTGTGAATCCAGCTTGAGGATTTCCCTGTGGCTCTTTGGTTTCAAAGAGCAAATAATTCCCACTTTTTCTGCTTAGACCAATTTAAGTTGGGTTTTCGGTTGCTGACCACTAAAAGAGTCCCAACTGATTCATGCATTTTATATACTCCTCTTACTTGATGTCTCTAACAACCCAATAAAAAAAAAGGGATTATTATTCCAATTTTAAAATAAGAAATACAAGGCTTGGGAAGGTTTATTTACTTGTCAAAGCCACACAGAGAGTGTCGACTCCAATTTCAAAGGAGGAGGATCATTCTGTGGAAGATCCTATCTGTGACTATTTAAATTCATGCACAAAATCTTGTCATAACTATTTAAAAGAATTATTTGACCCGGCTGGTGTGGCCCAGTGGTTAAGTCTCGACCTATAAACCAGGAGGTCATGGTTCTATTCCCAGTCAAGGAATAGAATTTGCCTGGGTTGGGACTTAATCCCCAGTAGGCAGTCAATCAATGATTTTCTCTCATCATTGATGTTTCTATCTCTCTCTCTGAGCAGCTGAGGGGCTGAAGGGACAGAGTGACTCCAGAGGCAGGTGTGCAGAGTGGCCAGACTCACCTGGGCGTAGGCCTGGCCTTGCCAAATGCCTGCCGCCCCAGTGGGGTTGAGGGAATTCGGCACCACCATCTTGTGGCTGTGGATGCTGCCATCTTTGAGGGTGTGGCAGTCAATTAGTATATTCCCTCCTTATTGGCTGTGGGCGCCACCATCTTTGAGGGTGTGGCAGTCAATAAGCATATTCCTTCCTTATTGGCTGTGGTTGCTGCCATCTTTGTGAGGGTGTAATGGTCAATTAGCATATTCCCTCTTTATTAGGTAGGAGATATATATATATATATATATATATATATATATATATATATATATATATATAAAAAATAACTGACATTATTTTGAAAAAGAGAATGGTTTGTTGGTAAAAAATAAAAATAAAGCAAACAACAAGTCTCCTGGCTAAGAAGCCAAGGAGAAGCGCCTGGGTTGCGAGGGAGGGACCACATGTGGAAAGAGCAGGGCTCTGGGTCTGAGGTTTGAAGCCCCTAAGCTGCCTTGCTGCTTATGACACGCGTTTCCTTCCTGAGGATTTTTAAAAAATATATTCTATTGATTTTTCACAGAGAGGAAGAGAGAGGGATAGAGAGTGAGAAACATCGATGAGAGAGAAACATCAATCAGCTGCCTCTTGCACACCCCCTACTGGGGATGTGTCGGGCCCGCAACTAAGGTACATGCCCTTGTCCGAAATCAAACCCGGGACCTTTCAGTCAGCAGGCCGACTCTCTATCCACTGAGCCAAACCGGATTTGGCCTTCCTGAGGATTTTTCAGTGCTAAGTGTGACACAGCCATGCTTTGAACACTGTCCCCTCAGAGCCTCCCCCAGACAGCCACTGCCTCTCCTGAAGGCCTTGGGGCGCCGCAGAGGACAGCGCTGCCTGGGGGATGCACTTCACCCCTAGACGGCCTTAAAGGGGCTCTGCTTCACCCGGCAGGGATTTCCAGGTTATTCCTTCTGGAGCCACTGATCACAGGTACAGCCAACGGGCACGGGGAGCTCAGGGGGCTGGTATCTTTCGAGGGGCGGTGAGCAAGACCCTTATCCCTGGGGAGGAGGCTGAGACATGAGACTGGGTGTCAGACAGGCAGGCAGTGCAACCCTTCCCTCCATCGAGGCTTGAAAATAAATTTAGTCCCAGTCCCCTGTGAGCCCCGGCTAGACGTTACCGTGTCTAAATGGATTCCACGTTGGCATGCTGATTCTGGGTCGGAGCTGATAGTGCCTCGTAGTGTTGGTGAATGAGGCAGACCAGGAATGGCACTGACAGGGCCAGGAAAACATCACAGATCCCTCAGACACACAGGGGCGGGGGGGAGAGGGGGCCCCCATCAGACAGGAAGGGGGCGATTCTCACGGAGCTCCTGCGTGGCTGTGGCCGTGCCTGGGAGGGAGGGCTTCGTTTCACTTGGCTTCCATGCCAATCAAAATGCCCCCTTGGCAGCAGATAAAATAAAAGAAAGCAGGCAGAGATAAATGCCAAAACAAACTCACGCACAGAATGACCTTCCAGACGCTGCGAGGCCCAGCTAAGCTGTCCTCTACCAAAATGAACTAAAAGGGAAAAAAAAAAAAAAAAAAAAATCTATAATTTCACTTCGACTAGAAGCGTCTTTAAAATGAGCCGAGGTACAAAAATATTCACCAATCTCTTCTTTCTGATGTGATCTAACATTCAGCGAATGTCTCATCATGTGACAGGTATTTGAGATGCATTTTTCTCATATTATTTCATAAGAGCATTGTGAGATGGATGTCATTGTTTCCAGTTCAAGTTTGAAAAAAATAATAATAATAAGAGGTTAAGTCACTTGCCCAAGATCAGATTGGAAATAAGAAGTGAGTGTGAGATATTTTGTTTGACTCTAAAATATATCACATTACAAGACACGGGGTGTGTGTGTGTGTGTGTGTGTGTGTGTGTGTGTGCAGGTGAGGGCATGTACTGGGGGTTAGGGGAGGCCAGGGGGAGGTCAGTGGGGGGGGAAAAGGAGACTTGTACCACTATTTGTAACACTTCAAACAATAAAAAAATAAATAAATAAATAAATAAAATAAAATGCATCACGTTTTCCCCACATAAGACAACCTGTCGAATTGGTATCAAAACAGAAAACACAACTCCATTCAATACTTCTAAAATTTCAGTCTTCTTCCCTTCTGTTTGTTGTCCAGGAAGGTGCCTTATCTACAATGGCTGGCTGGCTGGCTGCAAATCGCTGAAGACAGATGTCAAAGCAGACAGGCACAGTTTTACACCTTCAGTGACTGAACTGTAAGCACCTTGGTCAACAAGACCGGGCTCAGGCCTAGTGGTCTGGACCTGTGATCTCCGGAAGTTATTATGGAGGACAGACTCCTCACCTCCCTCTGCTTGGATGCTGACCTGCAAGGACAATGCAGTGGAGGGCCACCTGCCAAGGCCTGCACGTAACCTTATATAATCCCAGTAGACCAAGCCAGAGTCCAAGGGCAACTGGAGAAAAGAAAGCCTCCTGTCACCAGACCTATTGCATCACGCCAGCCTTGGAGAAAGAACGTGGTAGATCTCTCACCGTGCCAGCGTGAGACCTTGGCAAGAAGCCTCTCTGAGAGGAGAGAGTGCCCGTGTCACCTTCCTTGGCCCCATAGGTTCATCTGAGACTAATCACCTTGGTGCCAGCCCCGGGGATGTTGGAACTGACACAAACCCATAGGCCCCTCTCCATGAGATGATTTCTCTCACACCTTGTGCTGTTAGATAAGGAAAGCTGTTCCTGTCTCTAGCTCACCAAACAATAACACAGAGAGCAGGGGGCCAGCAGAGTGAGCTAACCCTGAAAGCTGCAGCAGGGACAGATTATTGGATCAAAAAATCAAAAGCCCTCAGGTTCAGGGGTCAGGCAGACCTGAGATGTAATCGGAACTCTGCTATCAACTAGCTGAGCATCCTTGGACCAGTGGCTTAACCTCTCTGAACTTCACAGGTTGTGGTGGGAAACAATTGAACATTTTCAAAGGGAAGTAAAACAGTGGAAGAGTCAAGAGCACTATCTTTGGAGTAAAAATGACCTGGGAACAAGTTCTACAGCTTAATGTCCATGTGATGCTGAGTTCGCTTTCTAAGTCTTAGTTCCCTCATCTTATAAGAAATGACTATGACATTTTTAAAGTTCATACTTTATGCATTATACACATTCAAACAACAATACACACACTAAATACAATGGAACTGTTACCTGTGGGGGAATGGAGGGAATGGAAATAGGGCACTGGGGTAAAAAAGGATAAATTCTTAATTAAATGAAAGAGCGCCTAGTACAGATAAATACTTTTTTAAAGTGCCACAGAGGAGATGGTGAATAAGTCAACTTCTGAATCAAAAGTCTTCAGAGACCAACGATAGATTTCCTGGGGTTTTGGAGTGATTCAGTGTAAAAAGCTTAAGGAGGGCTTAGCAGAGTATTTGCATGTGCCCAGTGGCAGTAATCTACACTAATAATAGGGAAAGATGCAAATTGACCATACCTTCATGACACCCACCACCCAATCAGGAGTGAGTATGCAAATTAACCCAACAAAGATGGTGGTTAATTTGCATACACAGAGGCCGAGTGGCCAGGGGTGGGGCCTCTGGGCAGCATGGGAAGGCAGAAAGGCAGCTCTGGGCCAGATCAAAGGTGGTGCTGGCAGTCAAGGGAAGGAAAGACTGTTCTTGCACAAGTCTTCATCATCAGGCCTCTAGTGGTTTTATAAGATCCTTGAATCCAGAGCAATTCTTTATTTCTCACCATGAAGCTTGGACTGTTTTCCAAAGGACATCCCCAGGGCCCTCATGAGTGGCTGCAAAATCCAGTTTTCCTTCTTTTTCCTAATTCAGTTTTCCCAAAGTGAGAGGCTGCCTCCCAAATTCATGGTTCCCTTTGCAAAGGGCACAGGCAAACACCTCTCTGTTATAACACAGAAGACTAGACCTTGGCTGGTAAAATTATGAAGATGGTATCAGCTAAATGTGAATTATGTTAAGATGATCATTTCTCATCTTTGCTATTCAAAATGGCTTGGCCATGTTACATTCATTTATGCATCAGACGATTAAGGGGGCACGATGGTCTTTGTCCCTTCTAATCTTTTATTAGACCAAAATTAAAAATAATTTCTGAATTCCATTATTAATATCCTCCCTCCGTGGAAAGTATCTCCGTCAGCAGACCCTATTGACATTCCGTCTAGACGCTGCTGAAGAAAGTCGCTTCATGAATATCAATAAATGTGTTGCGTTAGAGATGGGAGGATATTAAATTATTTCTGAGCATTTGACAGTTGACAAAATGTTAGCACAATAATTAAAAGTGCAGGCTGTTTCAATGCTATGCAAGCTCCTTGATGCACCAATGCGCTTAGTACGATGAGAAGAGCATCTTTGTTAGAAGGTAGCTCAAGAAAGAAACTTGAACTCACCTTCAGTTCATTTTGACCTCAAACCTTTAGGGACTCCTCTACAGAGAGAAAAGGACTTCCTTTCAAAATGCCATGCACAGCTCAGTTCAAAGTATACAATTAATTGAGAAAGAAAATTTCCCAAAAAATGTATTTATATAATTTTTTGTCCTCATTTTCTTTCTCCTCCCACAGTAGACAAATTTAAATGCTGGTTGATCAATTAGAGGACAAAAGAGGTCTAGTTGTTGGTTCTTTCCCCCTTCACTTCCACCATCCATCCTACTCCTCATTCAATCCCCACCCTGACCCCCACTCCATATTCTTAGTCATTCATTCTGGATAGCATCTGGGGTACCATTTTATTTCTATGAGTTTCCCAGCTCTTCCTAATGCACAGTCAAGGCTCACACCTAATTAACTAAAGCAATATTTCTCAAATTTGAGGGAACATAAGGATTACCTGGTGTGAATGCAAAAAACACATATTTCTAGGATCCAATTCCTGGGAATCTGGGTGGTTCTTGGCTGGGACACGAGAATCTGCGTTTAAAGAAAGACCCAGGGACTCTGATTCAGGTAATCCAAGGAACAGATATTGAGAAACCTGGACTGGCTGCATTTTTCACTCTCAGCTTAAACAAGCCCTTTGCCCCAGACATTGAAGGAACACAAACCAAAGGGCAGGACTACATTTTGTTGCCCGTAAGCCAAGTACACGGATAGCATTTGCAGGAATCAACCCCAAAGAACATGGGGAAGCAGATGTCATATTTACCAAGCACTACTATGCTCCAGACATTTTATAAGTGCTCTCTAAGTTAAGCCTGCAAACATCAAGGTAGAGAGCGGTCATATGTTCTTTCCAAGACCCAACTGTTAAAGAGAGGAGAGCTGGAGTTCCCCTCCCTTCTCTCGACATCCAAAGGCACTGGTCAAGGAAGGGGTGGGACATCTAAATACCAGTCTCCAATTGGACTCTTCCTCTTCCTGTCTGTATAAGTTAAGCATCCCAACTCTCTCACCTTCCATTTCAGCACCTGTCAGGGTTGGGGTTGGGGTTGGGGTGGGCTGGGGGAGGGGTGAGCACCTGCCTCTGCCTGCTTCGGGAAGATCATGTGGAGATGAGATGCATGAGTTGATACATGTGAAAGCACTTGAGGATTTTTTGGAAAACTATTATGTAGATGAAATAAGACTTAGCCTATAAAAAGAAAACAAAATGCTAACGTAGTGTGACACCCAGCGCAATCTGTTCTCCTGTCCATTTATTCATTCATCAAACATTATTTGAGCATCGGCTCTTTATAGAAGCCTGAAGGTTAGGGAAGGTACCGACTCTACAGACAAGGTATTTTCAGTTTGGTGGGAAGAGGAAAAGGTGATGTGGACGAGAGACAGTGAGGAGAGAGAGTGGAGAAGAAAAGAAGCAGGGGTGGAATGTGGGTGGAGAAATGAACAGGAATAGAATGCATTTATGCTTGTATAAATGTTTTACAGCTTATAAAATGTATTATAAAATCTAGTACACTTAATTCTGTTCTCGGAATTTAACATGCAGAAGAATCACCTTGAAGAATATTGTTGACATAGATTCCTGGACCCGCCCCCATGTGGGTTTGGGCTGGGCCTGCTGGTGGTAGCTTAGAAGTGGTCCATGGACAGATATGCTTTGAGTGGCACAGATTTAATTCTCAATACAACACTGTGAGGCAGAGAAGGCTGGCATTATGATCCCCATTTACCGTCCCCTTTTATTTTATTTTATTTTTAATATATTTGTATTGATTTCAGAGAGGTAGGGGAAGGGAGAGATAGAAACATCAATGATGAGAATCATTGATCTGCTGCCTCCTGCACGCCCACTACTGAAGATCAAGCCTGCAACCTGGGCATGTGCCTTGACCAGGAATTGAACTGTGACCTCCTGGTTCATAGGTCAACAGACACTCACCCACCGAGCCACACTGGCCAGACTTCCCTTTTATTTAATAAAAGGAAATTGAAGTTCAGAGAAGTTAGGGAAATGGCTTAAGTTCCGAAAACTACCAGAACTTTTTGATCCCAAGATTTGGCTTTTCTCCATGAGAATGATTTAAGCTCAATATTCTTTGAGGTTGGGCATGGGGAAGTAGAAATGATGGCCATTGTCTTCAAAGTAGAGAGCATTTCCATGGATACAAATATTGCCTTAATGGGTTGTAAAGAATTTTCTTTAACAATAAATTTCATAACAAATATTCCAGCAAGATATAATCTATTTCTGCTCCTTAAGGAACAACATTCCCAGAGAAAGAGAACTAGATACCAGTATAAATTACTTCTTGGAACTGTTGTGGGGATAGCATGAGAATTACCTGGATCTAAAGTACTTTTAGTTGTTCCTGATACATAGTAGGTGTTTTATAAGTGTTAGATCCCATGTTTCCCTTTTCATTCTTAAACCAGCTAGTAATAATTGAGCACTAGTAAAATAATGTGGACTTACCATATGCCAAGATATGAACTAGATACTTATTTTACATTCATTCTCATTACAATCCCAGAAAGCAGGTTCTGCTAGTACCCCCATTTCATACACAAGGAAACTGAGGTATGGAGTGATAAAGATCTTTCCCTCTTCTCATGCTAATTAGAAGTAGAGCTAGGAATTCAACCCAGGCAATCTACTTCCTGATCCTGCTCACCTAAGCATGTTGTGAAGTTGCTCACCTAACTTCCCAATTAAGATATTTCAATTACTTAAAAGGTGAAAGTGAAGGGGTAAAATAAGAGGAGTAATTTAAGAACTTGCTGCCAAGCCCGACCTTTTCACCTGCACCAATGTGCAGTTCGTAAAGCACTGACCAATGAATGTTGTGTAGGTATGAAAGTGGTGTTCTGCTTGCTTTTTTTTTTCCCCCTGGGAGAGGGGCCTAGGGGAATGGCTCTCCCTTCACTCCTAGTCTCACTTCTTTCAGTCCCAAGTCTTTTTGGGAAAAAGTACATAAATTTTCTATTTAATCCCTGTATCTGTTTTTCACCTTCCCTATCAGCTCTTTTACTGAAAGGACCGCTCTCGGCCATTTACTTATCCATCCTAACAGTTTTGGGGGCATATTGTCCTTGACACTCTTTGGCACAGGCAGTGTGGACCTTGGGGGCAGAAAAGTGGACCTTGTTCCTGTCCTTCCAATGCTTTCTATCTGCTGAGGGAGACAAAGAGGCATACTAAGGAAGTAATTGCATTACTGACTAGAGAATTTAAAATTTATACACAAGTTCTGACAGGGTCTCATGAGAGACTATGAGACAAGAAGTAAGTAGGCTTAGGTTGTAGAATTTACAGGAAACGGGGCTTGTAGCAGATGTCAAGGAAGGTTCCATGGGTAAGTCATCTCTGAGCTGAGATTTAAAGATTGAATAGAAATCACCTTGGCTAAGAAGGGTAGGAGGAGGGGAGATAAGAATCACCCAGATTTAATGAAGTATAATTCTCAGGGAAGGGACTTTGGCTCCAGAGATTTTTTTAAGCAACCAGAAATGATTTATATGTACAGCAATGGATTGATATCAACTTTAATTAAATAGGTCTGGGTTCCTACTATAATATGCAAATATTGGAATTCAAACATATTTTGAGGTCAGTGGTTAGCCACACTTTTTCTTCCCACTTAACTTGAGGGATACCATTATGGAATCCCAGTAGTATTAGTGAGCTTACTATCTCAAACGGAGACTGGGAAGCAAGCCATACTTGGCAGGGTGTTTCAAAAATATACTGAATTCGACACCCCTGGTCCCCACAACAGAACCCATAAGGCCCCTCAAAGGGACAGATGCCCCGGTTAGGAATTGTTCCTGTAGGGAAAGTCACTTGGTTTCTCATTGCTCTTGTATCCTGGTGACCTTAATGAAAGCCAACCTTCTGATGAACTTTGACAACAGACATAAAATCTGAATCTTTCCAAGCAAGTCTGCTTCTCTGCTTGTTAGCCTCCACTTGGTCTTTCGCCATGGCAGGTGAATGCCCCTATGTAGCTTAATTAGTTAACAGTAGCTAAGTGCTTCAAGAGCTCATCATTAAAGGACAATTACCCATCATCACTGAATTCTCAGGGCACTTGATGAAGCTGAGTCATATGCTTGTCCACGAGTGGAGAACATTAGGCCAGGCCAGAGTGTTTTTTGCTAAATTCCTGGAGCGTTCACAAGCACACAGCATGGTCTGCCCAGCCACTGAGGCTCAATGGTGAGGAACCCAATAGGACAGACAAAAGGGAGGTGAAGAACGAGCATCAACTCTCTTGTGGCCATCTCACCTCAGCCCCGTGAGCTCCTGTAATGCCCTGGACCTGCTCCATCTGTGACTGGCTCCATTTGTTTTACAGGAAACCTTCCTTTTTGAAAGAGAGATGTTAAGCTTCTCAGTGCCTCCAGCAAAACATGTTAGTGCCTTGATTCCAAGGGTGTGGATCACATAAATCTGAAGTAGCTCTGGTTTCGGTGGGAATACTAAAATCTTTCTTGGCTGACGCATCCAGGAATTAAAGAAGCGTGACAGCTTTGAACCGCTGTCAAGAGCTGCATGGAGCCTCATTTCTGGAAGGGGTGTTCCATTTTCTGTGATTTAGCTTGGAAGCATTTCCTTCTTACATCCTTCCCTTGTTGCCTCCACTTACTTCATTTCTACTCCTCTTTTGGCTCTGCCAGGAAAGGTTATAAAACCAGGAAGGTGGAGACACAATAATTTAGGGAATCTGACTGTCATTACACCGTGTTGGTAAAACATGCAATTTCAGTATTTTGTTCAGAGCTTGGTTTTGAAAAGATTTCTATGTCTATCTACCTATGCATGCATTTCATGCAGACCTCACTTTTTATTTTTGGTGGTTGTTGTTGTTTTTAGAACAGGCATTTGCAAGCTTGAGAAAGAAATCTTGTCACTACAAGTGAGTGGAGCTTCTTCTCCTAATTGGTATGCTGAGCTCCTGGCGGAGAAAAGAATGTTGAAGGGAAACACTGGCTTTTATAAACACCATTGAATGAGTTTCCAACTGCTCAGAATGGTGTCATTGAAGAAAGTCTCGGTGTTTTGTGTTCATTTGTTCATTCATACATTTGACAAACTGGCATTTGGGGCCAACTCTGTACCAGGACCCGTTTTAGGGGATAGAGAGAGTAAAAGGCAAAAAGAAATGAAACCTGCTTTGAGGATCTTACAAGCTTGTGAAGGATAAGAACTTGGTACAATATGTTCCAAGGAAGAGCATTGAGACGTCCCAAGAAAAGCACAGACACATTCTGGGAATTGGTAGGAGGAAGGTATGGGTTATAAACAGTGCATATGATTTCAGGCAACCAGTCAGTGAGGAGAAGGCAGTTGGCTGGGTTTGGAATGTAGTAAAAGCATGAGAATACCAATATGGTGAGGAGAGAGGGCACCTGGAGAAACACTGTCAGGCCAGGGAGCAGAGTTGAGAACCCACTTGCTGTTGGTGACTCTGTACTTGTAAGGATTCCCATCTGCTCAGCTATGTCATTTACTCTCAGTGCTTTCAGAATGTAGGGAAAAGTGCAGAGAAGGCAGCAGGGATTCAAGCGTGGGTAGGGTGGATGCCAGTGGAAGCCAAGGAAGAGAACAGACAAGAGAGAGGTTGGAATGTAAAGTATGGAATCTGAGGTGGAGAGAATCTGAAAGAGTGGGATGTATGTCAATAAACATGAGGGAATGAGGTCTATTTGAGGATTAACTGCGTTTCAATGAAGGCCAGTGGGCAGAGACAGAAGAGTTTGGCGTGTATACCGGTATGGTGCAAGCGGTTAGCAAAGGTACATTCCACGATACAAAGTGAGAATGAGGGTGAGTGAAAAGAGAGGAAATTCACAAAATCACAGTGAGGAGTAAGTATTCTCTGAGAGCCTTACTTTGTCAGTTGCCAAGGAAAACTGCAATTTGGAGCAGAGCAGAGATAGTGGGATCAGACAACTGGTAAAGATACTGAGACCCAATGCTCTGCACCCTTAGATTCTGCTGAGCTCTGAAGGAGACCTAACCATTCTGCCATGGACTTGGGCTTCCTTCCGTCTGATCCTTACATGAAATGGGCCCAGTGGAAGGTAGAGAAGAAGAGAATTTTCAACAGTAGGGTGGCCCACTGCTTGGGAAACTTTGTGTGTAATAGGCAGAATAATGGCTCTCCCGCGGATGTCCACATTCTAATTTTCCCAGAAGCTGTGAATATTTCACCTACATGGCAAAAGAGTATTTGAAGATATGACTCAGGTAAGGATCTAGAGAGGAAGAGATTATCTTGGATTATCCATGCAGGTTCCATGTAATCATAAAGGTCTTCACAAGAGGGAAGCAGGATTTCAGAGCAGAGAGGTGATGTTACAGTGCTGACTCTGAAGATTTAAAAAAGGGGGATAGGAGCCAAGGAACACAGACAGCTCGTGGAAGCTAGAACAGGCAAGGAAATGGATTCTTCCCTGGAGAGACGATGGAGCCCTGTTATCATTTTGATTTTAGCCCAGAAAGACCCCTATTTTACTTCTGACCTCCAGAACTGGAGGATAATAAGTGTGTCTTGGTTTCAGCCACTAAGTTTGTGGTCATTTTTTAAAAACAGCTGTAATAGGAAAATAACACGTCGGGCTTAAGGGTAATGTTGGAAAACATATTCTCAGGGAGACTTGTGCAAGCTGGGGCCACGCCAGATAGAAATGATGGTGAGCATACTGTTAGAGGCACTTAGCAGAGGCAGGTGTAGCAGTGAGGGAAAAGATAGGGTAAGCAAGGGGCTAAGATATAAATGCTTGATTCGAAGTGTTGCTCTGAGCAGAGAACGGGGGATGGGGTGGGGTGGGGGTGGGGGGAATTGCTTAGCACAGAAACCTGGAATTAACAAGTGATGAATATATCATTGTAAGGTGGTCTGTTAGAATACTGACTCTCCTGTGTGCCAGGTGATCCCTTGGAAGGTACAGAGCCCAGAGAACATATTGTGAGGTCCTCTCTGAAGACAGTGTTCTACAAGCAAAATTGAATATCGAGGAAAGAGCTGAAGTGGGGAAAGGATTTTGTACTTGAACAGGTCTGGGGTAGAAGAAAGGAGAGCAGGCAAATGACAGGCAGCCTTCTCATCCTGGCCCTACCAGTTCTCCTGGCTGACTGTGCTCCCAAAAGCTTCAGGGCTTTTCGGTACCAGCTGAGCATGTTACTTCATTCCACCTCCAGCTGCCTCCCTGAGTCACTGCCTCAGATCACTTGGAGATAGATCCTGTGCTTATTCATCTCCAAATTGCCACCCCCTAGGACAATGCCCAGCAAAAAAACAAGAACCCAACAAATCTTCATTAAGTGACGGTACAAAGGGACTGGGTTCTACTTTTACAATATTTAAAGACATTGAAATGAGAGGGTATTGCAAGGCAGTGGGTAACCTGGTGCTCAGACTCGTGGTCCAGATGAATAGTTTCCAAAGGCTAAGCCACACCAGCCCATGGGTTGATGCCAGGCCAGTAAAGATGCCTGGTCCCCACCCTGTGGATTATGACTCAGCAGGTCTGGGGTAGGGCTGAGCATGTGTTTCTTTGACAAATCAGCAAGGGTCCTGCAGGCCTGTGAACTCTTGCTCTTGACCTCAAAGAAGACAGAGATCATTATGAACTAGGGTGACTATTAGAGAGAGATGCACTGAGAAGTTAGCATCTGAATTGGTCCTTCAGATGTAGGCAAGTTTGGGTAGATGGAGAAAAGAAAGAACAGCAAAGGCAACTACGTACTGTAAGAAGCAGTATTCTGTATTGTTTGGCCTTTCCACTAAAAACACCACTCATAATCTACTCACTCATTTCTGTATAACTTACTGTCCTAGCCAACAACCAACATCTATTCCCTTTCAGTCTATCAGGGTCAGAAATCATATATATATATATATATATATATATATATATATATATATATATACACACACATATACATATATATATATATATATATATATATATATATATATATATAGTACTATATAGTGAACAGAAAGATTGCTATAATCTGAAGCAAAAGGCTTGAGGCTCCTGCCTACTACTTGACAAACTTTGTGATCCTGAGCAAATCCTTAGCCCTTGTCCTGATCTAGCTGTTTATTTCTTTAATTCCAACTCATTTCATATATCCTTCAAGCTGCACAGGCCCACTTTGGGGGCTACTTGCTGTTTCTAAAAAGCATAAAATTCTTTCGTGCCTCTTCGCCTTTTGCCCATGGTCATCCTGCTCGAGGCACTGTCCTTCCCCACTTCCCTTGGCCTCCAGCGGGTGCCTCCGCTGTCTTTCTGCTCCAGCAGAGTCACAACTGCCTAGTAGAAGTATGGGACTCTCCCATGGAGAAGCCCACCCTCTGGGTCCTTTCCATATCCTGCATTGGTATGGACCGTTGCCCAGGTCTCACTGTTCTCATTACTAGATTCCCTCAAAGATGGGTCAGGTCTATGCCTAAGTGATTTCTGCCATGTCTGCCATGGGCATGATGCCTGGCATTTAATAACCGATCAATGATATGTATTGTGTTTAAGTAAACAAATAGATGGATAAAGTCAAGAAGGAATGAACTGTTTTGAAATGTGGACCCTCCTAACGTGTTGGGTTTTAGAGGACAATGAAAAAATGGCCTTTTCGTGGTCACTACATTATCAAGATTTAAAAACAAACAGAAAATAAACTTGTATCTGGATAACACAGCAAGGCTTCCCCCCCCCCCCCCTTTTGAGTCTTTTTCAGTCTGTTGCCATCTTTCTTGCTGAGAACCTTGTGCAAAAATGAAGGTGAAGTTGGGAAACCCCAACATGGATTGATCACTTTGTGTTCATTCAGCATTGTGGCTACTATGGACAGTGCATCCAAAAAGATGCACTAGAAGGTGAATTTTTTCCTGGTGGCCTGAGGCTGCCTATCAAGTGAAGGTGAATGGCCACCTGACCTTCCTCTAAGATTGCCTCACTGGGAGAGGCTCAGATAGGACTGCAGGCCTGGCCCTGTCTCTTGTCAGCTCCAACAAGATGCTGAGCTAGACCCTGTCCCTGTGGCACACCAATGTGTCTGCTGTGAGCTTGCACTGCCATTCACAGCAATGTGACTCCCCTCTTCTGGGTTTCAATTACTTCGTCCATGATTTGAAGATTATGACCTCACTGAGCACACAGCTCAACTGCTGTGAAGGTTGAGATACGTTTAGCAAAATCACCTGGCCTGTTTTTTAATACATAGGAGGTGCTCTCAGATTTTAATCTCCTCTTTCCTCCTCCCACTTGTCTTTCTTCAGAAGAGAACATTCTAGCCATCCATGGTAAAGAGGTCATTTCTGGTTTTCTTTCTTCCTTTCTTTCTTTCTTTTTTTTTTTTTTTTTTTTGCTTAGTAAGGATAGGGTAGGGCTCTGGTATCCTGTGTATGTATCTCTTTGGCTTGCATACCCAGGCACACCCGTCCGCAGGGCTTTGTTTCCTTAACCTCGAGTTATGTAAGGAATAGGTGTAGAGTCCTGGATTTATTTCCACAAGGACCTGTTTCAAAATCCCTGCTGATTGCTCTAGGCTCCGTGTGAGTAGGAAAACGCGAGGCCCACACATGTTCCCTGCTGGAAGCACTGGGCCTGAACTAGGTCATGCAATCACGGCATTTTTCATCATTTCACAAGCCGCTGCTATGACAGCAGGTTAGGGCCATGGAGAATAAAGGAAGAACAGGTAGTTGCTTAACCTTGCCCTGTATTTACACATACATGTTGGCAGGGAAACAGTGACTCATGCCCTTTGCTGGGATACGTCTGGTAGGCCAGCTCCTAATGACTTTCTACCGAAGGCTCCTCTCCCCACCACCTTCAGCTACATTTTCTTTTATATATATATATATATATATATATATATATATATATATATATATATATATATATATATATAATTACAGAGAGGAAGGTAGAGGGATAGAGGGCTAGAAACATCGATGAGAGAGAAATATCGATCAGCTGCCTCCTGCACACCCCCCACTGGGGATGTGCCCTCAACCAAGGTACATGCCCTTGACCGGAATCGAACCTGGGACCTTTCAGTCTGCAGGCCGACGCTGTAACCATTGAGCAAAACCGGTTTTGGCCAGCTACATTTTCTACAGCTGAATCTCACCTCAGGAAGTGTGAGAGCATGTTAGGAAGAGTAGTAACCTGTCTGACACCTACAGGGCCATTGGGCAACTCTTAGGAAGTACATAGGTGGGATCTAAGAAACTCTCAAAGCCTGTGGGAAAGAAAAGGAACAATAGTTGATTACTTGAAGATTGGCCATAGTGATGAAAGCTACCACCTATTATTGTCTCAATTTTCTCTAATCCTCATTATCAACCCAGCTCAGGTGGTAACTGATGCTCAGACAGGCTAAATAATTTCTCCAAGATACCAATGTTAATAAGCAGCAGACTTGGGACTCCACTCCAAACATGGCCAATGTCAAAGCGCATGTTCCTTACACTTCGTCTTGCCACCTCCCTATGGTCAAAGTTGGGTGTTTTGCCTGCCTCACTGCCCATCTCCCTAGAACTGCCATTACACTTGGACCTGCTGGGACTGTCAGTCATGGTGCCACCCCTCCTCTCTCTGCCACTCACAGACTCCATTTGTACAGGAACCTCATTTTTTAAAAATTATTCTATTCCTTAATTCAAGCTAGCTTGGTTCCGTCTAACAGTATCATGGTATACGTCATGTCTAGTCCTTTAATCATTAAGCCCTAAGGAATCAGATTCTGGTCAGCATCAAACTGTCTTAAGAAAAAGCCTCAGGTCTGTTAATCAAGCCAACAGAGTTTTGTCCAAATGAAAGATAACATCTTGACTTCACTTGTGTATCATATCCAGGCTCATGAAAGCAGAATGACCCTACCAACTACACCCTCCTTCATACAACTACTTATTTCTAGGGTTCGCTACATGCTAAGGCATATAAACTCTGTACCCTCAGGAAGTTTAAAATAAAAGAGACAAGTTAAATCAGCAATAATTTAATCAGTGATTCTGGGAATAGATACAAGAATAAGGCTATCTGGGGAATCAGCTGCTGAGAGAAGATTACAGAGGGTGTGTGTGTGTGTGTGTGTGTGTGTGATGTGTGTGTCTGTCAACATTTAAAAATCTGTAGCAAACAGGTAGACAACCAGCCCCTTTTCCTCATTATCCATCATTCTAATCTCTCTGTAGCTAATCTCCAATATACTATTTTCATTTTAAAAATGAAAATATATCATGACCAACTTGCCCCCACCAACGAAATAAA
The DNA here is from genome assembly GCF_964339955.1 of Pipistrellus hanaki. Classification (NCBI taxonomy): domain Eukaryota; kingdom Metazoa; phylum Chordata; class Mammalia; order Chiroptera; family Vespertilionidae; genus Pipistrellus; species Pipistrellus hanaki. Next base: position 44,456,582 of record NC_140519.1, on the reverse strand, counting down.
AGTTGGTTTAACATTAGAAAATTAAAACTGTTTACTACTTTAACAGATTAGAGGAAAAACAATCTTATGAGTATCTCAACAGATGAAGAATAATTATTTAATAAGGTTCAATATCTTAAGGAATGACATAGAAGAACTTTTATAACTTGACAAAGGATATTTACCAAAAACCAAATGCGAACATTTGATAAGGAGCTATTTCAATGATATCCACAAGAGATGATAGTGTGTGAACATTGGGATGGTGGCCTATATTTGGGGTGGTGGTAGAAGCTGGGAAGAAACAGGCATAGGGGAATTTATCATCTTGATGGCAGAGAACCCTTCACACCCATATTTTGAGAAGCACCTACCCTGGGGCTCAGCACATAACAGCTGTACAAAACATGTTTACTGGCTGATAGATAAAGGAGTATCGTCAGACATTGCCATCATTTCAGAGGGCGTAGCTAGAGATTATTTTAGGCTCCAAGAGAGTCTTGCTTGGAGTTGTGCTTTGGTCAAAATCTACCCAGAGTGCTCACTGTACCGATCACTACGTTTTTCAAATTCAGCTACCAATAGACCTTCTCTGTCTCCAAACTCAAACTAGAATTTTTTAGTATAAATCTGTTCTGGATAATTGCTTCCTTGGAATAGTACTCATAGAACAGATTGTGCTAAACAACATAATTTTTCTTTCAGTGATTGAAAGTTATTGGGAAAGCATTTGGCCTTCCAGGGTATTATGAGATGAAGAAGAAGAAGAAAAAGAAAAGAAAAAAAAAAGAAAGAAAAAAAGCACAAGATAAGACCTGAAGTGACTGGACTTTCTGTCCTTCCTGGGTTATGAACAAGCAATGTGACCTTTAATGGTATTCACAATTTTGGGCCCCTATTTCATAATCTGAAATGTACTGCATGATTTATCGATCAATGCAACAAATTAAGAATCTATTACGTATCAGGCATTATATTCCTGCCCATTCGTGCAGTAACAGAACTTAAGAAAAGTGAACTGTGAAAGGTAACTTGTGACACAAAAGGTGGAATGGCTTGGGGTTTATGCGAATCCAGTGGCTACTGGTTTATTAAATAAGTCTCAACCACCTCTTACGTATTTGCACTATGCTATGCTCTACTAGACGATGTTGACAAAAATAGGTAAACACTGAACTCCACACCAGCATCATAATGCACTTTCTCTGCAACACAGAAGAAAAGGGATGGATCCTAGTGTGCCCTAACTGTGTGCGTGGCCTTAATCAAATCACTCATCAGTCTATGAGTCCCTGAAACACATCTGGGGCGGGGGAGGAGGTGACTTGGAGCAATGAGTTTATTTGGAACTTAATTCCAAATAATAAAGGGGATGGGGAAAGTGAGGCAGAGAAGGGAGACAAAGCAATAAGAAGTATCTGAATGATCCTTTACTACCGTGGACCTCTGAAGCTCCATCCTTCTAGAAATCCCCTTAGTGATCCCGCAAAGTGCAGCTCTGAATTTTCCTTTAAGGAACAGAGCCGCTGGGATATTTAGCCACTTGCCCCTTTCTCTCCCTGTGGGAGAGGTGCCCCTGGCATGTCACGGCTGTTGTGCACAAGAATGGAAAAGTACTTAAGTCAAAAGTCGGTGGATTCAGCAGCGGACTTTGGTGAGGTGGAGTAGAAAGAAAATCAACAGCATCTGTTAGAGTAGCCGATCTCAGTTTTGATTTCCTGATCTAGAGATAAAAATTCTGAATACACTACAGGACAGTGGCGGGCATTCAGGTTTTCTACATACATTTTTGGGAAGAAGGACTATTTTGTCCTCAAGAGAACCGGTGAGATATACGAAAATATACAGCAGCACGGTTCTCCCAGCTCATGAATCCTGTGACCTGGGAAGCAGGGGTTGCAAGCCCGTGTTGTCTTCATCATCTCCTTTGAACGCCAGCCAAGAGAAGATTTTGATAGGGACGTGAGGAAAGAGGCCAAGGAGAAGAGTTTGGGTTCACTGCAAATGTTTATTTAACTCACACACTTCAAAAGCAGTTATTGGAGAAACATTTTCAGATTCATGTCAGATGAATCAACATCCTTCCCAGATATCACGGTCGTAGCCTGGGGGAGTGATTTAGTTAGCCAACCTGCAGCTCACATGGTACGGGGCTTGTGTGGGAAGCCTTCACAATCTCATGGCAAGTTCCTGGCTGCCTTTCACGTGCTGGTGCTGGAAGGGCAGCCTGAGCCGGGATTGATAAAGGACCCTAGTTCTCCACATACTTGTGCATTCACTGGTTGGTTCTTGTACGTGGCCTGACTGGGGATCGAGCCAGCAACCTTGGTGTATCGGGAAGATACGCTAACTCAGTGGTCGGCAAACTGTTGCTGGAGAGCCACATGCTGCTCTTTGGCCCCTGGAGTGTGGCTCTTCCACAAAATACCACGGCCTGGGCAAGTCAATTTCAAAGAAGTGGCGTTAGAAGAAGTTTAAGTTTAAAAAACGTGGCTCTCCAGAGAAGTTTCAGTCGTTGTGCTGTTGATATTTGGCTCTGTTGACTAATGAGTTTGCTGACCACTGCCCTAGGCAAACAACTCCTAATGCAGGAGGAGTTCTCAATCTATACTTCACAGAATGCCCAGGAAGGAGGACACAGGACCACAGATCTACCAATGCAGGAGCCTTTGAAGGCCTTACTCTCCATCCATAGGGGGCCAGGATGTAACCCCACCGCTTAGCAATTGATGGCATTCAATCTAGAGGGTCATTTCAACATTCCACTAGAAAGTGCCTTCGGAATGATGCAATGGCTGGTATGTTAAGCTGGCTGTTTGGTTATTCTGATTTCATAATATCGACACAGAACCCTCTAGATTTCTTCATTTAAACAGGTCACTGCTGATATTTTCTATTAGTCAATTTAGCCCTGCAGGAAATAGCGTTCCAAAGCATGCAGGAGCGTGAACTCCAAGGAGGGCAGATTTTGCTGGAAGATAAGGACGATTGCTGCCAGTTGCATTATCCAGAAAGGTGGTGCTCTTGCTCAGCATCTGATCCCCCTTGGGTGGTATTAAACCTGAGACTAAACCAGCATGTAGAGGGCACAGGATGGAGCACCAGTGGGACGGGTCAGTGTTGAGATCTTTGCAGAGTCAAATGAAGAATCCAGCCCAGTTGGCATGACTCAGTGGTTGAGTGTTGACCTATGAACCAGGAGGACACAGTTCGATTCCCAGTCAGGGCACATACCCAGGGTGCTGGCTCGATCTCTAGTGTGGGGTGTGCAAGAGGCAGCCGATCAATGATTCTCATCATTGATGTTTCTCTCTCTCTCTCTCTCTCTCTCTCTCACCCTCTCTCTTCCTCTCTAAAATCAATAAAAATACAGTTAAGAGAGAAAAAAAAAATCCATCCCTAACCATCTGGAATGTCCAAGCCATTTACACTTGGGAATACATGTAAGATGCAGAATAGGTATCAGTCTGACAATACCAAGATTCTGTAAAGAGATTAGATTGGAACAAGAAACGGTCTCTTGGAGCTTGCAGGTAAACACAAACTGTGGAGGTGTACCCTTCCAGTACCGGGCAGTTTTTCTCAGAGCAAACCACAAGCAAATTTAAAACCTAAGCAGAAATGACATTCAAATCTGTGGTTCCTTCCCTGGGCCAAGAAGGAACTAAGAAGAGCCTGGAAGGGGATGCGGAGGGTGGAGATCAGCTGAAACGTTGGGTTGTAGCTCATTTGCATAGAGAAAAAAAGAGATTTGACTAGGAAGCTCCTCACATGGGTAAAAGAGGGCATCGGCCTTGTTAAAATGGTGTAAGCTAATCTGTCAATCAGAACTGCCCTTTTCACCTAAGCAATACAGGTTTGCTCTCCTTTTAACAATAAGCTCTAGAGATGTTAAAACCTGGGCCCCCCTTATTGATGTAAATAACCTTAGGATCAAGAGGACAGCACACCAGCAGGAAGGCAGTGTTTGAGGAAGTTTCTTTGCAAAATCCAGAACGCCTTCAGAGACCGAGCATTACAAAACAACCTCTACATCGGAGGGCTTGCCCCTCAAAGCCCTGCTCTAGCGTCCCCGGAAGTATTCTGGAACAAAGTGCTTGTTATCTGAAATCATGCATGTGTTGTGTATGTCTGTGTATGCCTGTGTATATGCCCGTATGTATCCATGTCTCAGTGTGTGAGCGATGAAACATTGGTGGCAAAACCAGAGTTGGGGGGAAATAGAGCTGTTTTAGAAGCTTGGAGCCCAAGAAGTCCAAAGAGGCATCCACCAAGACCCCCAAACAGACGCAGCAGGGTTACAGGGCCAGCAAACCCACACCAGCACGGGCTTCAGGATGGGGTTTGCAGGCAGGCACCCCTGGGTCCCTGCCTACAATGCTTCCCAGTCACAATGACCAAGAAAACGTATTTTATTTCCCCCAAACATGGCTTCTTCGCTGCTAACATTGGAAGAATAATCGCCTCATCATGGAGCGATCATGAGATTTAGCTGAGATGATACATTTTGCAAAACTCCCGGACATGCAGGCTGGTGTTACTGGAGCAGAGGCAGTGTGGAGCGAAATGCAGACTACGTCCATTCTTTGAACTGTGTTTTATGTGCCACTGGGTGCGTATGGGAAGTCAGCCTACATTAAAAGGCTCTGATAACAACCATGTAATGTCACTGTGAGGTTTAAATAAAATTACCCACACAAACGCAATTATATATAATCGTCTGGCACATGGTAAGCATTCAGCAATTCACAGCTCTTTGTTTTATTAAGAAAATTTCTCGCACCTTATGTTTGTGGTTCCAATTAATCATCATGCTAGAAAATGGTCTTCTTATAAACATACGTGCCACAAGAGGGAAAATAATAAATGGATAATAAACAAGAAACAGTGTCCAACAAAAAATAAATTAAAACAATAATACCTTTTTTTACTTAATGCAACACACATTATTTTTTCCCTTTTAATGATAAGCCCTAGTTATGCCAAGGATTCATTACAATACACATGGCTGTATGTTACTGTTGGGAATGTATAGATGGCAATGACCCTTTTGAATGTCCCTGAGCAGTATGTATTCCAGGCCTTCAAGTGCTCAAAACCTCGACCTAATAATTATATTTCTCAACATCTAGCCTATGGAAATAACTTAAAATATGGGGGAAACCATATATGTGATTCCCTGAAGTATGTTTTCCAACAGAAAAAAAAAGAAAAAAGAAAACAAGGAGCAACCTAAATAATTAAAAGAGGAGAAATGGTTGCTTATGTACCTTGTACTTTGGCCCTATTATTCAATGAAATATTATACAGCTATTAAAAATAATGCCAATAAAGAGTTTAAAATAACGTAGTAAAGCTTATAATGTCATGTTAAAGATAAAAGCAGCATAATAAAATTGTTTAAATAGCAGGTCCACAGTACATAAAACAACATACATAAAAGGAAAAGAAAATATACTGATATAATAGTGATTATCTGAGAATGCTAGTAATTTTTCTCTGTTATTCTATATTGCAGTTCCTTTCTCTAATAAGCATGTGTGTGTGTGTGTGTGTGTTTTCATAATCATGATAAAAGTCCAATAAAATTTCCTAACAAAACTCCAGTAGCAAGATGTTCTGGGACAGGGGTCAGCTCAGTATAGCCCGTAGGTCAAGTCCAACCTGCCACCTGCTTTTGTAAATAAATATGAGAGCACGACTATTAATTCATTTGTATATTGTTTATGGCTGTGTTTATCCTTAAGACGGCAGATTGAGTATTTGTAATTGAGACTATATGGACCCACAAGCCCAAAAACAGTGACCACCTGACTTTTGACAGGAAAAAACAACTGCCAACTTCTGGTTAAAACACTGCACACAGAAGACTTGTCCTAGCCCAACAGCTTGGAAATAGATGCTGTTCAACCTGAGAAACATTTCAACATTCCGGTAGAAAGGATCTATCCAAGAATAAAATGGTTAATGACTTTAAAATTGTTGATTTTTCTTTCCAATCCTACAACTTCTACCCAGAGACCTGTATATTTCTCCATTTAAGACAGGCTGTTGACAATAATTGCTATTAGCCATTTAGCCTGACAACACGTAGATAGGTCGAAAGAAGCAGGCATGCATGAGAACTATGAGGAGGACAGCTTTCCCTGAACTACAAGGATGATTCCTAGCAGTTGAATGATCCAGATATGGAATGGTCTTATGTCTGAAAGTGGACAAATGGTTAGGTTATGGAGAAACAATTCACGGGGCAGGGGAACTGCTGAGTCCTTTCACCTGGCATTCTGGGAAGAGTGTTGAAAACATGGACCTGGGGAGAGATGCAGGTCAAATGCATGGGTGACCAGTTGGGGTGCCCGAGTCATTTAACTTTGGTGAGGCCTGCACAAACCGATTCTGCATCATCTGCTTCCACATTCTATAGCTGCTCCTTGTTTATAAATACCAAAGAGCTTACCCTGTCGTTTTATACCCTTTTACCCGTGGCCTTGAGAAATTCCAAAAGATTTGTTTCCACTTGCAATGATTAAAGGCCATTTTAAGCCTCAGCATGATCTCTTTCTACCTGTGGGCATGCACTGGGACTCAGAAGAATGTGAAAAGAAGGACACAGGCATTGCTAAACTGTTGGCGTCTTTGTCTTTTTGGCAATACCTACTGCTCTTCATGCCTTCTCCTAGGAAGGATCCAAATGCTGACTTTCTGAAGGGCCTATGTGAGCTCTTCCTTAGGCCTTGTAAGGGCTTCCACAGTTGCCTAATGTGAGTCATGTCAGGAAGTCTCTTAAATCTGTCAGGCCTGCCTACTGACTGTACATCTTGCATCCTTTGATGCTGTGGTATCTGGCCTCAGTCCACGTCCTAGATGGCTCTTTATGTTCAAGGTACTCCCTTCTTGTTTTGTATTTGACCTGTGGGAATTCACACACCATCACTAAAGGGTAGGGGTAGAGGGTGCTTTATCTCCCCTCTGTCATTCCCCCATTTCTTCTCCCCTGCAGTCCATATACCAGCAAGGTATATACCTAGGCAGGCATTCTTATCTATGTGTGGTTCCCGTGGAGCCACTTCCTTCTCTTGGCTTCAGAAAGTACAGGAAGACTTTACTGTACATTCTGCAAATCCAAAACCTCATGATTCTGACCATTTTTCCAACTCCTTTGAACTCTCATTCAAGGTGTATTTTTATGTTAAATTATATAGGAAGTAGATGAGGGCTTGGGTGAGGGTAGGGAACAGCATATGTGCCTTTTAATCAATCTCCAATGGAGGTTGCTGTCTGTGATTATTTGTGGCTCTATATAGATTTTTTTGGTTCCTAATGATTTCCTACAGCTTTGGCTCTTAGTCATAATTTTGGAACAACAGGTAAAGTTCTACTGTATAATCTGTTACACCATTAACTTCCTGATCATGATTACCTACAGAGTGTTTTCAGAACTCCAGTCTTAGGAAATGCTTTACCCAGAATCCCCTTCATGGAAAATCACCATGAACATACAACGCTTGGAAAAGCCCTATAGTTTAGCTTTCTTTTTAAAAATATATTTTTACTCATTTCGGAGAAGAAGGGAGAGGGAAAGAGATAGAAACATCAATGATGAAAGAGAATCATTGATCAGCTGTCTCCTGCAAGTCCCACTCTGGAGATCGAGCCTGCAACCCGGGCATGTGCCCTGACTGGGAATGGAACCATAAGCTCATGATTCATAGGTCAACACTCAACCACTGAGCCATGCCAGCCAGCTAGTTGAACTTTAAGTGAGCACTACTGCTGTGGCCTGCTTTAGAGTGTAGAAAATATTTTCCTTCATAAATTGCTTTCATTCATTCACCCATTTATTCATTCAACCATCCAACATTTATTGTGTATCTGCTCTTCTCTAGGTCTGCATTAAATACATCTGTTGCAATAGTTATCGGCAACCTCCATTCTTCACAAGAGTCTTTTGAGACAGTGTGACAGATTATTTACTATCCTTATGCTGCAGATGAAGGATCTGAAGGTCAGAAATGTTGACTACTTTTTACATGGGTATATAGCCATTAAGAGAAAGGGGTTAGGTTGGGAAGGAGGAGGAGATGGGACTTAACTAGGGTACTGTGGTATCCTAGATTTCATCACACTACTACTCAAGAATGTTGAGAAACAAAGCATACATACAAGGAAAGGAAATACGAGGACAAATTCTGAATGTTCACACAAATCTAGCATTACAACTGAGTGTCAGCACCACATCAGGTTTTCACATGTAATTTTGAGATGTCATTTTTTTTATGTTATAATGACACGACTGAATAAACACAAACTGAGTCTCACTTCAAACTTTTTCAATTCTCTCTTTCTAAAAAAAGCAAATTTGATTATGTGGTTTTAAATGCCGAAAGGCTCCCTTTAGACGTTGGTTAGACTGACAAACAAGCAAAGAAATGACAAAGATTGGACTTGTTTCATTTGGCCACGCAACAATAGACTATCTCTGAGCCATGGAGGCCTAGCGGATATAAGTTATTCTGGATTTGATGAGAGCCTTTTTCAAAGCATCTACCAAGCCATAGGAGGATTCCAGAAAATCTCCTTATTTGGAAGTGTGAGTGTTGGAACTCAACAACAACGGTTGAGGATGCCTGAAACTGGAAAATAAAGTTTCACACTGAACTAAATATAACCTCCTGCCAGGCAGGTAGGGACTGCTTGCCAAATTTGGATGGTTGTCAAGATCCAAGAGTCATGAAGAAGGCCAATATTTGGACAACTGTAATTGCTTTCGAGATGGGTACATTTGTCCTGTTTGAGGGGAGACAAAGGTTGAAGGAATTAGTTAATTACCTCTCACTCCAGAGCTTTCTAAACTTTAAGCTCACCCTTTACTTTAGTATAAATAGAATCTAAACCAAGATAATGAAATCAACTCTTAGGCTGCCAGTGTATGTTTCCATGGAAAGACAACTTTGAAAATCTCTTCCCCAAAATAACTTAAAAAGAGGTCAGCAGAAAGAGTCAGAGGGAAGCAAAATCGCATCAAACAATGTCTACCAAACAATGCCTTGGAGAAATTCCTGTCAGACAGTAACCACTTGGAGGGCAGCAAAAGATCTATATTTCTAGCACCCACCACCACAGTGCCCTGCATGGCAATAAGGAAACTCTCAAACTCCTACCTGCTGGAGACCATGAAGAGATAGATCATCACTGGCTCTGAGACAAGCTGGTCGGTGTGACTAAGACACTCACGTTGTTGGGGGTGAATATGTACCGTTGAGTGTAAGGACAGAGCAGCCCGAATTGCTTTAGAAATGGAGCTTGGCTCTCCCACAATGAAGGCAGGCAGGATTTTTCAGATATTGGTCAAACTAAACATTGGCAAAGCTGTGCGGGATCATGTTCATTTTGTCTCCATTTTTGTTAGGAGGCAGTATGGCCCCAAGACCTAGCTTTGGCATCATGTCCTTTTACAGCTCAAGGACTGATGGGTACTGCCTCTCTGTCTACTGGAAAAAACCTGCTTCTCATTCCTGTAGAGCACATGTGTCAAACACAAGGCCCGCGTGCCAAATCCAGCCCGCCAGGCCTTGCAATGTGGCCCGCACCGCGCTGTCATCACTGCACTCCGCTGTCAGTTTATGACATTGTCAGTTTATGACTGTTCAGTAAACCATTCGGCCCGCGATTTAGGCTGGATTTTAGATTTTGGCCCCTTCTCTGATTGAGTTCGACACCCCTACTGTAGAGCCTTGCTACCTCCTGGTTTCAAATGCAAGGAGGACACACAGCTAGAGGAGATGACAACATTAGGAAAATCAAAAAAATCAAATTATCCAGACAAGGCAAGTTGAAACGTCTTATGTGAAATAGATAATGCCCTACATTTTGATTTAAAAATGTATGACTTGTTCTCACTGTAGACCAGGGAGATCTGCAAATTAGGTTGAAGACAATCTAGATGAGGAAGAAGTTACGTTAAGGCGTTTACCACAAGTTGAAGCTGAGCCTGGAATGTCATATAACTTATTTGAGACAGGTTGGGGGAGAGTGGCTCGGGAAGAAATACTAGAGGCAGTCAGGGAAGTTTAATGGCCTAACTAAGAATAGCACAAGGAAACCCGCTATGCCATTTCCTGTGTCATTTACTATCTCTAAGCCTCAGGGTTCCCAACCATATAATAGAAATCATAAAACCAATGGTGGGTGCCTTGTTCCCAGGGTTATCGCGAGGATTCAATGACATAATGAAGTTACAAGTTGTTCTGATTATTAGCATCATTTTTTAATAGTAACAAACTCCAAGTTTGAGATCTCCTGGGACATTTGAAGAGTTCGGGAAGAATGTAAGTGGATATCGACATCCCCGTTTCATAAAAGAAGACTTGATAGACCGTGTAAATTACAAATGTAAATGTACAAAACACAAGTGGAAAATCTACATGCAGCCAGTCCATTTAATTAAATGGCATATAACCTAGCATACAAGACACTTTCAGGGATAGGTAGATCTCTGTCTCTCCAACTTTCTTTTTAGCTATTCTTGCCTAGAGTTGATGTTCCAACAACCATGATGCCTTTTGCCCTTAGGCCAGTGGTCGGCAGCAAACTGTGGCTCGAAAGCCACATGCGGCTCTTTGGTCCCTTGAGTGTGGCTCTTCCACAAAATACCATGTGCGGGCACGCACACACAGTGTGACAGAAACTTTGTGGCCCATAAGCAGAAGTTGGTTTTTGGCTCTTGAAAGACATTTCAATCGTTGTACTGTTGATATTTGGCTCTGTTGACTAATGAGTTTGCCGACCACTGCTTTAGGCCATTCCATTATCAAACTCTCCACCTGAGTGTTCCTTTTCTACCCATCTCTTCAGAATCCCTACCTCCACAGAGAAATTGCATGCATTGATTTATTTTGTAATCAACCATCGGCAACCTATTTTAAACATGGGTCATCTGAAATAAGCTTTGACCATTGGCTTTAGCTTCCTTTGCTGCAGAAATACTACAAAACACAAGGTTGGGGATCTTAAACAATTGAGATACAACCTCCTGCCAGTGTGTGGGGGTCTCGGGGAGCCCTGCCTCTCCATTTCCTGCGTGCAAAATGACACACTATCCCAGGGAGAGCCCCAAGAGCAAATCTTAACGGCACCTTTCAGCCAGAGAATGTGAAAGCACGTCGGGAGCATGAATACACTCATTCTTGTTCATAAAACACACACATCTATTGATGCTGATCCTAACATCTCTCCTTGAGCATTCCTCCGTGCCCACACTTGCTGATGCATTTTCTCACTGGAGTCTAGCCTCCCTTGTGGTCTCCGGTTCTGGGCTGTAACTCAGTAACCCTACCCTTCCCCGTGTGCTGTCAGAAACAGCCATCTCTCTGTTCGAAGCAAAGGAGCAGAATGAAACATTATCTGCTACAATGCCAAACATGTGAGGTTTCCGCTAAACTAATTGGGAGGGAAAACAGTTTGCCTTCATCAAGTGGCAGGGCCTGAAGTCAGGAAAATGGAAATGGAAATGGGCTGGGCGGGCAGATCGTGTGAATGGGCCCGAACAGTCTGCCATAGAGGGAGCGGCCTTAGCTGCGGGCTGAAATGGAGCGAGTGTTTTGGTTGGTTCCACTGTCTAGGAAGGAGAAGCAAATTAGGGCTGAAGAGACTGGAAGTCTAGACAAGACTCTCCCACTAACTAACCTTGATTCGGTTTCCTCCCTCGCCAAATTACAATCATTGTTGTGTGCAGACTTCTGAAACGTGTATTCTGCGAGAAGCTCAGGTGGAGAATTAAAATAGATCTTAAAATGCAAGGAACTTACGAAGCAGTGGTTTTCAATCAGGTAGGAGTTAGAATAAAATCAATTTAGAGCAGAAGTGTTTCCCTGAATCGTGTGCCCCGTTTCTTCCTCCAGGAACCCCCTACACCTTGGCATTGAAGTGTAAAGGTATTTAAAACCTTATATGCCAAGGTAACAATAAAACAACATCGCTCACTACAGGCAACCACAAAAGAAAACATTTATCCGGTGTGTTCCGGGTGCCTTATACTGTAGCATTTACAAAATCACTCTGTATTCTTCAAAAAGCGGGGGAAGAAGGGAGAATAATCACTTTCTTTATTTATGAATCCCATACCAGGGAAATTATTCCAAGGGGAAAGCTCAATTTCTGGCCCTTTGAATTCCCCCATCTCCTGTCAGTTAAAGAACAGGAAGAAGTTTGCTTTATCGTGACTTCTTCTTAAGATTAGGCCTGGTTTCAGGTAATTTCAAATAGAGAGAGCTTTAATATTTGAAAAGCTAGGAGCCAGTAGACCTAACCTTGGTAACCCTCCTCTACAAAGGACGTGACTTTCAGTGGTTCACTCAATCTTCCACAGCTATGTGAGGTCTTCTCTTCTGTAAGGTAAGAAGGCTCAGCTGGAGGATCTCTCAGTCTTTTTCCTACAATTAATGTTCTCTATCAGGGACTCTGACTTCTTGACCTAGATGTTAGCAACTATTCTGTCCCTGTTAAAGGACAACCGTGGTAGTAGGGTGTGGACTGCTGGTAGCATGGAAATTCTGATCTTAAACAAGTTGGTGGCTTTCGGGTCTGCTTATGTGTCAGTTGCTCATAATAAAGTAATTAAATAACGGATGACAGAATGATTCAATAAAAGAACACAAGATAAAGGAATACTGTGAATGTTAGTACTACTAGCAAACCTCTAAGTCAAAGCAGGATCATATAATCATTAAGAAAATAGACTTTGAAGATATCATTGCAGCTTATAATTACATAATTGTATATGGTTACGCAATTAACATTTGTCTTCCTCCATGAGCTATAAATTCCACATAGCTGTGGACTATACCTGTTTTGCTCACCAATAACCCACACGCATAATGTCCAATACCAAAATGCTGATTAAATGAATAATGGATTCAAACTTCAGCTTAACTTCTTAATAGCTTTTAAGAAACTCAACTAGCCATCGAACTTCTTCTATTATCAAATTTACCTGTAAAACGAAGATGATAACACTAGTGCCTACCTCTTTGGGATTTTTCAGAAGAAAATAACACACCTAGTTGTGATAAAATGGTGGATATAATAAGAATAATGCATTTGACATTCTATTAAATCGGTTACACACTTTGCCTACCAAATTCTCTGCACTGATTGTGTGAAATACACCGTGGACCGTTGCTAGTGAATCGGGAACAGAAAACTCTGCTTAAAGGGCCCCAAACCAAAATAGGCCCCCCAACTACTCCTCCCAGATTTGAATGAACTCAAGGTCAGCAAAGCCATTAATCAACAGCTGGCCTCTCTTACCATGGGAAGAAATTCACGACGTGCAGTGGACCCAGGAGCAGGCTGGATCTGAAAGAGAATGGAGCATAGAGGTGGGCTCTGTGGGCTCTGGTCTGCTTTGCCAATCTCTCCAATGCCAATCAGTTTATACATTCTACCTCCCTCAAAGAGGAGTGACAACTAGAGTCACAACTCTGAACATTATAGATAACGGACAGCAATGCAAAGGGATTCTTGCCCACAGTCATGCACATTTGGTCAGTTATGGTCAGTGAAAGTTCCACTGCTCTTCCTCCCCCACTGCAGAAGAGACTAATTTTCCCTCCATCTGAACATTCATTTTAGCATCTGATCCATAAATGTGTCTGTTCTTTGAAATCTCCTTTGAAATGGCTGTTAACACTGCACTAATTCCTCCATTAATGAGCTAAATGAGATCTTTAACATGGGTTTAATTTTATAGCTGTATGAGACATGATTTCATAATTTTTTTTGAAAATTATCCTTTAACAATTGTCATAATGTTAGTTAATAAGAGCTGCCTATGTGTCTAGCCCCACTCTAAGTCATTTTTATGCCTTGTTTCATTTTAGCTTCACCATTCCTGTGAGGAGCTAATGTCAACTCCACTTTCCAGATGGGCACCCCGTATTCCCTAGAAGCTAAGGACTAGTAGTTTACCCAAAAGGGAAGCAGGGAGTGTGTTGTGAAGCAGAATTCAAACTCAAGCCTAGTCCAGATATGTGGTTAACCAGAGAGCATAATCCCAATTTTCCCAGAGCTGAACCTCAGCAAGGTTGAAATACCTCTTACTTTTGCACTTACTTAGTAAATATTTTGAACACCTACTGTGAGTCAGACACTGAGCTGAGTTTGGAGAACATAGAACTGAGAGAGAAGCAGCCCAAACCCTTGACTTTTATGAGGCCTCAAATTTGGTAATAACTGACTGTATAGCCAGGCAACCTATTTCCTTTAAAAGTCACTTTTCCTCAAGCTTCTTTTCCTATCCACTTATGGTCAACAGGGACCATTCAATGGACTGGAATTACAACTTCTAGTAAAAACACCCTGATATCATCTTGCATCCTTCTGTCGCTTGCTGAGAATATATTTAAATGAATCCAGAAGAGGACATGACTAATGAGTGCTTCTCAAATCCCCAGGAAAGGCATCCTCCCCAGCCCCCTATTGTAATTCCATGTCCTCTGTCTGGAACTCACTTTCCTGGTGTCCCTTCCTAGTGGGTCTCTGCTGGACTTGACCTTCAAAACTGTTCAGTCTTTGGAGCCTTTCTGAAGTCTGCTGTGTCTTCATCTCCCCACTCCCCAAGTTTATGAATTAACTTCTCTTTTTTCATTCTAGAATCCTTTGCCCCTTGGTTATTTCTGGTTATTTCTTGGTTATTTCAAGGAGACACACCATGGCTTATCCATCTTTGAATCCCCAGCACCTGCGATGCTAAGGGTTAGAAGTTGGGTGAGGGGGTGATGTGCTGGTAACCACATGTGTCAAACACAAGGCCCGCGGGCCAAATCCAGCCCGCCAGGCCTTGCAATGTGGCCCGCACCGCGCTGTCATCACTGCACTCCACTGTCAGTTTATGACATTGTCAGTTTATGACTGTTCAGTAAACCATTCAGCCCGCGATTTAGGCTGGATTTTAGATTTTGGCCCCTTCTCTGATTGAGTTAGACATCCCTATCAGGTAAACAATTCTTTCCATACAATGTATGTAGAACAACTTTCACTTCCCCCAACGGACAGGGTTCCCTCTTGTCTCAAGATCTTTGTATTTACCGATCCTTCTGTCCAAACCCCATCTCCATTTTATCTCCTACAATTCCTAAAAAGTTTTATTAAGACATTGGTTCTTCCTAAAGCATTTCCTAAGCATGAATTCATTGCCTCATCTGTGCACCCTCCTGTAACCTCAAACTTCCACTATTATATCACTTGTCACCCTGGAATATGTATCTAGTAAATACATTTTTTAAATCCTTGAGGGCAGGAACTATATCTATTTCACTACTATACCTTCAGATCCTAAACCACCATAAGTACATATAAACATGTGTTTACTTACATGGATGTAAACATATGTCAATTGAGGGAAAATGCTAATTTGTTCATGTTTGCTGCTACCCAGAAGGAATCATTTGTAGGCTACCACATGATGGAGCAGAAACCTCACCTTGGGTGTTAGACATGTGGATTCTAACCCTAATTCAGTCACTTATTAGCTAAGTGGCCTTGCAAAAATTACATGAGTGTGTTATACCTTCATTCCCTTGTAATTAAAATAAGACTAAAAATCTCTCCTTTGTCCTTTTATTACGAAGACTAAATGAGACCATTATGTTGATGACTTGACGCTAAGTAAACTCCCAATAAATATTCATTTCCTTTCTCTTCTATTTGTAGCCGGTGCTAAATTGTACGGACAGCATTTGGGCACATAACAGGATATCCTACATGAGCAGGAATGGCTCCCCAGGATAATAGATGGTGTTGCCAACAATAGTGAAGAGAATGAGAGGAAGTTACCACATAAACGAACCTTCTCAAGGTTTCACCCTCAAGGGTTCAATGGAAGGTTCAAAGGATGGCTTTGAACATTAGACAGCATCATGAAAAAAAACCAACAATGCTCCCAGCTGTGGCACTTCAACACACACTCCTAACAGTGAAAGGCAGGAGAGCTGGAGGCAGCACTAAGCAAGAGATTAACTATGATGTATGGTATGCGAAGCATGTGCCAAGGACAACAGTAGGGCCACCTCCTTTCTCCTCTACCTCTGCCCTGGGTAGGGACTTCGAAGGGGTGGTGCACGCTTCCAGCATGGCACTGTGGGTTGGTGTTCTCTTGTGCCCTGGGGCACTGAAAATTTTCCAGGTTACTACCAGGTCAGCCCTGCTATATAGCACTTTGGGAAAATGTCTACTTGTTGTAACTATCCATTAAGTTATAGCAAGCAAACCGTTCCCGGAAAACATTACAATCAGGACCAAAAGGAAGGGTGCAAGTACTGCAATGCTTTCTGGGCTGCTTTGAGCCCGCCTTATATTTCCAGCCGAGCCCTCAGTTCCCTCGTTTTAAGAGAAGAAATACTTTTATCCCCACAGCTTGTCAAGTAGGTGGAACACTGAATTCATGCTAAACAAGTCCTACCCCCAGTTGCTGGTGTCAACATAAAGGAAGACTTAAACATGTTGCTTACAGGAAATTAGCTTGTTCTTGGGGGTTTCTGCTCCCCAAACTCCTAGCCTGGCTGTGGCTATGATCGCAACTTCAGAACGTGCTACTAAGTGACAAATGCAGCCAACAGGGAAGTGGTGACGGAGAAGTAGGATGGGAGTGTGGCAAGAATGCTTGATTAGAATGCAGAGGCTTGGGTCTCTTTTATATTTGACTGTTCTGCTAACGTGCTGATGAGTTTGGTAAAGAAAATCATACATATTCAGGGTCTACATCCCTCTGGGTCCTATGCTATATTCTTTCATTTTAACCTCTTGCCAACACTAATTATAATACCCATTCCAGACACGAGAAAACTGAGGCTCAGATTGTTTGATTAATGTGTCCAAGGTCAAAACTTGGTGGATCATCCTACAATGGCTGTTTTTATACCACTCATGAAACACCAATGGCCACCTTACAGCCAACCACAAAACAAAACAGCAATACCAACGTTCAGTACAGTGGGCATAGACTAGATATTGGTAAACAGATACAGCCTACCTTTACCTGCCGGGTGCCTCACATGTTATTTTCTCATTTGACTTTTTTTTAAAATATATTTTTATTGATTTCAGAGTGGAAGGGAGAGGAAAAGAGATGCAGAAACATCAATGATGAGAGAGAATCATTAGGAGTATTCAGTATGATTGTCTACTAAACCAATGGGGGGAAAATGGGCCTATTCATTAAAATATTCACTTGGTGCACATCAAAAAAAACATCTAGTATTTTAACTTCCTTAAAATTAACCACATTATCCTAATTTACTACAAAAATAATCCATCAAGAGAGGAGGAATGGTTCCATGAGCTAATCATGTGTTGCAATTGATTTGCTCTCCTCCCTATCTAAATATGTTCCCAAAGGATGGGGTAAAGGTGTTTGAAAAGTATTATGGAAAAATCTCTTTGTAGAGCCCCTCAGGAAATGGTGAGAACACAAAGGATGCTACTTCCCATGATGCTCCAAAGACAAACCGTCCTGCAGACATGCTACTTCCAGTGTGGATTAACTGCTGTTACTTCAGCTTCTTTCAACCCAGACTTCAGGTCCCAGGGACATTCTTAGCAGATTTTTTTCTGATAGAACAAACATCAAATTCTAATATGTATGAGGTACAAAATATCTGGGTTATCTGGAGTCAAGTAGGCTCCATTTATAGGTGATGAAACTGATACCTACAGGGGTGAGCTGACTTAACCAAAATCACACAAACAGATAGTACTTAAGGAGAGCTGGTATCCTGTATGAATCCACCTGCTAATAAGAATCCAAATTTAACTTGAAACATAACCCAAAAGCACATGTCTCTATTTCCTATTTCTATTTTTTTTGCAAAGACTTACTCATTTCTCTATCCCTTCACCAGGCACCATGTCGAGTACATAATAGATGCTCAGTAAATGTCTGTTATATTGAATTAAATAAGCACAAGTGTGAAGGTGAGACCTTCTGGAACTCACTATGATTATGCACACTTGTAGGCTCTGTCTGAGCACTGATAATATACGGGAGAAGCATGTACACTTTCTCCCGCCTTTTATAATCTTTGGCATGAAGGAAATATAATAGCACTCAGGATTCCTATTATGACTGTCATAGGGATGAATGATTCAAAGACCTATAAAGCTCAATGTACAATTAATATCATGCCTCACTTTTGTCATGGGCTCATTGTTCTATGTTTTGACTGCCTAGACAGGCATCTCAACTTTGACCTTCTGAGCTAATGAGACTACAAAAGAAAAGATGCACAGAAGAAAGAAAATCAAATTATGGTAAATTTAAAATCCCAAACGCAAAAGTCTATTATTGTTCTGTCACTTTAAGAACCCAGAAACCTCCTCACTTCCATGTCTCAGAATTAAGATGTAGGCAAGGCTGAGCCACTGCATACATCACATAGAAATCAGAATAGCAGAGATTTTAAATCAAGGTGGTATTTAACCAAAGCAGTCACCAGGTCATGTCCAGATCTGGTTGGCTACCCATAAAAATAGGATATGTGCACACAAATGCACTTTGCCTTTCTATCTAAGTGATTGTGTGTGATTCCTCTACCATTCTCTTTCCTCTTGGTATAAGAGACAAATCATCAAGTCTACACACACAGGTGCACACACAGAAAAGCATACATATAAACTGGGAAAAAGTTCATAGAAAATACTTATACTGAGTTGAAAGTTTTCAAGCAAAGCTCACAGAGAGGAAACATTTATTTGATTTCTACTGGCCACTATGTCAGATCATATCTTTTTTTCTGTTCTTAAAAATATCAGATTACTATATGCTACACCAATAACAAAGAAAATCATGAATGTTGCAGGAAACATGAAATAATTCATTGTATCTGATATAGAGAGTGTTTTAGATAATTCTGAAAATATTGAAGAAAGAATCTACATAATCTTTCATGTACCCACATATCCATCTGTGCATCTTTCCATCCATCCATCCATCCATCCTTCCATCCACACATCCATCCAACACTTTTGTCCCTCCACCCATTTGCCAGTCATGGTGCTAGAGACAATGAGTACAAAGATGAGCAAGTAGAATTGGTCTTTTCCCTCCAGTAAGATAGACATATACACAGACATAACAAGAATCAAACTGTGAGGTTGATAAACAGGGATTACTGTAGGAATCTATAAGTGGTAAGTTTCCCTGAAGGAGATGATGTCTGATCTGGGCACTGTGGATGAGGAAGCAAAACAAAACCATGAAAAGTAGGAATATATTTAGGATTCCGTGTTGAGTATGTGTCTCATGTCAAAGCGAAGAGCCTTGAGAAAATATGTCTGTGGTGCTCCAAAGAGTTCTGTCTGGCGAAAGGGAGGAAATGGTGAACAGTAATGCAGAGACCACTAGACCTGGGCTCTGCCACTGAAATCAACGTGTGAAGTTTAGGAAGTTCCTTCTTTCCTTATGCTGCACGTTCCTCATCTGTCCACCATGGGGATTTTTTACATGACACCTCACATCCTTTTCGGCTCCTGTAGTCTTACGAAATCCCCCGGAGACAACGAACCTCCTGAAATATAGCTAGCCTCTAAATAAGCCAGAAAGCCTGCGAGCAAAGGACTCAGTGACGCTCTCAGTGCGACTGTTCAGTAATCAGGCTCACTAGCACCACTTGCTTCATTTACAGAGAGAGCTTTCCATGGGGAAGGACTAATTCTCAGACCCGCCTTGAGCCACCGTGTGATAGAGAGATGGTGGGGGGAGGGGAGAGACACAGGAAATCAGAGTCCAATGAGAAGGAAGTCTAAATTTTCTTCAGAGAGGAGAAAACCAAGACTCAATGGTTCAGTTGGGTGGTTCTGGGGAAATGAATCTGCTTCAAATGTTCCCTTTTGAGACTCCTGTCTCTATTATAAAATGACAGAGATACCTCTCGCTCTATAACACCCTCCTGAGGCCTTATACAGCACACCTTGTTAGCACTTGAGCTGAGAGCTTAGATTTCTTACCCATAGAATGAGGATGGCAATGCCTGTACCATAGAATTATAAGGGTTGAAGTAGAATGTTCAGGCAAAGAATTTAGCAGAGTGACTTGCTTTTCTAAATGCCTTCCATGGCCAATTCAGTCTTCATAACAGCCTTGTGAGATATTACAATGATTAACCTCATTTTTTTACTGATGGGCATGGAGGCTCAGAGTGATGTAACTTGATCAAAATTACATCACTTTGCCTGGCCGGCATGGCTCAGTGATTGAGCATTGACTCGTGAACCAGAAAGTTGTGGTTCAATTCAGGGTCAGGGCACATGCCTGGGTTGTGGGCTCAATCCCCAGCGAGGGGCGTGCAGAGGCAGCAGATCAATGATTCTCTCTCATCATTAATATTTCTATCTCTCTTCCTCTCCCCTCCTCTCCAAAATTAATAAAAATATTTTTTACAAAAAAAGATCACATGGCGTCTATAGAGTGATGTCGGGATTCCTTCCAGATCATCCACGTCCAAAACCCATGCCCACAACCACCATGATAAATGTCTCTTAATAAAGATTTGGCTCTTCTTCCCCTATCACCTGGAGATAATTCACCTTCTGTCCTAACAGCAGGGATGTCCCTGAGGACAGGATTTTGTCTCCACCATTGCACCATGACCCCTCAACCACCACCACTGAAAATGAAAGGTTCTGGCCAGGATTGGGGGCCAGCTCCCCTTTGTGGGTCTGATCATAACCATTGGCTGCCGTATGAATAAACCTGATATCTAATATGGACTCAATGTAGCCCCCACTAAGACCATCACAACACTTGGTCTTCCTCCTTCCAGAATGGCCTATCATCAGGTTTGCTAATCAGGTTTGCTTCCTTCTTTGGATCACAATGGTAGCTTCTATTTTGGATTTTTATTGTTTGTTGCAGCTTGGAGAAATTATTATTCTGGTTCCGATCTGGCCTTGGCTTTGTTTCAAAGCTCTAAAACCTCTAGTCAAGCTGGCTTCGTTCACCTTCTGGCACTGGCCTGTGTCCTTCCCAGCGGGGAAAGCAGGCCCCTCCCCACCCCTTAAACACAAGCAGATAAGAAGGGGAAAAGGTCTCCCCAGACTACACAAGGAATAAAGTTGGCCAGGAATAAGACAAATTTAAAATCTCATTCTTGTCTGGCAAAATGAGCTCAAGTGATTATCTTCAGATTTCTTTTTATCTCCAAAATTAGAAGTGTTAATCATCTATGTTATTCTGTAAAGACGTCTTAGAGTTTACAATTAAAACAATACTTTTTGCTTCCATTGCACAGTTCGTCAGGGATTCTCAACGGCCTCGCCACACTATATAAACAGCACAGCGGGCGCCCTCAGACAGCTGCCTGCGAAGGGCCCAAGAAGAGTCCCCGTACTCCAATACCTGTCCTAATAATAATATTTTATAGGATGGATTCGATTTTTTAAAGATCTCATTTAATCCCCATTGTAGCGTGGTGGCACAGTTATTTTCATTATGCAACTATATTAAACTGAGGCTCAGAAAATCAAAGTATGTTAGTTACTCAAGGACCACGCTAGTCGACAGTAACATCAGATCCCCCTGGGAATGAATTTCTGAAACCCCTTATGCTGTCCCATGAGGCCACTTTCTTGGCACTCCCTCATGAAGGTTCTAATTAAAACGAAGTGCTAGAAAATATTTATGGAACGCTTACTATGTGCCACGCATTTTGCTGCGAGCTTTAATTGATTTTAATCACTAACTCTTAACAATAAGAGTATAAAATGTTTAGTATGATCATTGCTACTTTAGAGATGTGGAAACTCCGGCTTGAAAAAATTCCTCATGATCTCATAAGCAAAATGTGGCCAGTATTTTAGCATTTTCAAGAATTTTTGTAACACTAGACACTCTTATAGGCAGTGGAGATGCAGTCTTGAACCAAACAAACCAAACACTGTCTACCTCATGGAGCCTGTGAACTTGTAAATGGAAAGAAACAAAGTATAATACTTAGGATGTCCTGGTTTTGCAGCAACCGGTTTGGCTCGGTGGGAAAGGTCCCAGGTTCGATTCCTGTCAAGGGCATGTACCTTGGTTGCAGGCACATCCCCAATGGGGGGTGTGCAGGAGGCAGCTGGTCTATATTTCTCTCTCATTGATGTTTATAGCTCTCTATCTCTCTCCCTTCCTCTGTAAAAAATCAATAAAATATATTAAAAAGAAAAAAAAGAATGCCCTGGTTTTAAGGGCCATGGAGAAAAACCATGGTGGGGGAGGAGGAGAATCAGGGGCCAGTGAGCTACTTTGGGATTTTCTAATAACTGTGCATAAGACATTTAGGAGCTGCTGAGAATGCTGTCTCTCTAATGTAAGAAGGAATCATGTTCAAGACGGAAGACATGACACGTTAGTAAGCCTTGCTTAGGTAAAGTCCAAGTCTCTAGACAAGAATGAAATGGAAGATCACCCTGGAAATGTGAGTTAGAACCAGGTCATGAAAATCAGGTAAAAGTATTTGGGCGTTGTTTGGCAAGCAGGAAGGTTTTTAAAAATGGAAATGATTAATTTGGAATCATTTTTCAGAATGACAAGAAGAAGGCAAAGCCCTCAGGTGGAAAGTTTAGAAGTTTGCAGTGGTTCTCATCTACAGTAATAATATCCTTAAAAGGCTGGGGGAATGAAGAAGGAAGTGTTGAAAGTACTTTGGCAGTTGATTGTGGGAAAAGAGAGTGGGGTGAATGCAGGTAAACAAGAGTTGATCTACCATGACGTTAATGAACTCTAAGTTCATGGCCCCTCACTTGCACAGACCCCTTCTAAGGCTCTCGCAGGGACCTTGCCAGTGTGAATAAGTATTGCTAATTCAAGGGGCATTTAAGATTAACCACTTCAAAATAAAATATAAAGTGCCATGAAAGAACTTTGACAGTTTTTCAAATTCAACAACAACAAAAAAAAATCTGGACATTTACATGGCATTATTAATGAGTCTAGATGCCAAGAGGACTCTAATAAACTGTCAACAACAAAAACAAATTGCTATCAACAATGGCAAAAATGATAGGATGCAGAAATAAGATTGGGTGTTTTTTTTTTCTCTTTATGCAGCTAAAAAAAAAATGTAAGAAAAAACACCACAAGTTACTAGTAAAAATATAAAACTACATTTTTCTGCATTGTGTGACTATTTATCGTGATTTTGAACCTTTTTTTAAAATTGCTTTCCTCATTGTAAATATTTATTCTCAAATCTAAGTTGTATTCTTAATGCTATATTTCAAAAAAGTTATTAAAGCATCCAACTCCATACAACCTGTATCTACAGATAAATCATGACTCAATAACCCAAGTAACTAGGAAGATGGTAACAAAGACATGTTTGAGAGGAAAAATAAGTAAATATTAATATTCTAATGTTGGCTATAGAAGGATGTGTGATCCTGAGGAGATGATCAGCAGGCAGTTGGATATCAGCCTATCAGCCCAGAAGAGATGATGAAAGAGATGATGAGAATATATGTTGTTGGGTAAGCCATGTGATGTTGATAGTTGAAACAAGAGAGGTAGCTCAATTCTCAAAGATGAGGTCATAGAGAGAGAGGGAAAAATTAATAGGGACAAGAACCTTCCCAAGATTAATCTTGCATCATAAATAAAGCTGGACCAACTATCTCCAAGAAACTACTATGTAGCATCTGAGCTAGATAGATATTAGATCTGGGAAATGTGGTCAGATATTAAAATATGTGTCCATAAAAGAAAGATGACACATTTTCGGAGCATCTGGGTGATTTTTTAGTGCCCTCAAGAACTGATATATACTTCTGCCTATATTTTGGGTCAAAAATCATTCAGAAGATGAATTCCACAACCTGGCATGATGGAAATAACAGGATTTGGAGCTAAAGGGAAGAGGTCCCTGTTATTTTTTAGTAATTCTGCTGGCATGTGACGAAGACAAAGGTAACATCCCTGTGCCCTAAAAGACAATGCAGTATGTGCATCAGATTCATTTCTTTTTCCTCCTGGGCACACAGAGAGACTACATTTCCCAAGTCCCCCTGCAGTGAGATGAGGCCATGTGCCTGACTTATGACCAATTGAATGTGGATAGAAGTGATAGGGGCCAAGCACTTCCAAACTTGAAAATCCTACCTAGGATTTTCCAGGAGGCTCTGAAAGCCCTCTCTTTCCTGTCTGCACACCTAAGACAAAGAATCGTCTGCAGGACTCAGAGTCATATGTTGGAGCCGTCAGATAGAAGGAACCTGGGCCTCTGAATCTCCACTTGGAAGTCCACCTGCCAAACAACCAGATTGTGATGTAGAAGCAGATACTTGAGTGTGTTGAAATGGTGAGTCTCTGAGTTCCTTTGTCAGAGCAGTTAGCCCACCCTGCCTGGCAGAGCCAGTGCCTTACGATCTTGGAGCTTCCGCTTCCTCATCTGTGTTATACTTCAAAGGGTCCTCAGACTGATCCAAACATAGAACATGTCTACATACTCTATGTTTGTTTGTTTTTAATATATTTTATTGATTTTGTATAGAGAGGAAGGGAGAGAGACAGAGAGCTAGAAACATCGATGAGAGAGAGTCATCAATCAGCTGCCTTCTGCACACCCCTCACTGGGGATATGCCCGCAACCAAGGTATATGCCCCTGACCGGAATCAAACCCAGGACCCTTCAGTCCCCAAGCCGACGCTCTATCCATTGAGCCAAACCGGTCCCGGCAACATACTCTATGTTCTTGGTTGACTCACACTGCCTTTTATCCCAGGTCCCCATTCAGACACTCAGGGCTGACCACTGACCACCTCCAGGGGGCACTACCCCGTTCTATGCAGTGAATACATGTGCAGGCCACCAGAGGAGCCATGCCCACTGGAATAAAAAGCATATTTCCTCCCAAAGTGTCCATCACAAAGGAACTCCGTTTCCTCGTTAATAAAAAGATTCAAGCAGCAAGGATTTTGAAGGTACAATCAAATATGGCTTTTCTGGCATGACTTTATAACCTCCCTGTTCCATAAAAAGAAGATTTAATCTGCTCTTCAAAATCGTCTGCATCTTCTTTGTCTTCTCCTCTGATAAAAATGACAGCCTTCCCGGCTCCCAGCTGATGCGGAGTAGGCGAAAGGAACCTCCTGATCAATATTCAGCGCTGGCACTTAATGCACATTTTATGTTGATTGGGACTTAAACCCCTACCGGCAGCTCTCGCCGCCAAAATCACATTTTCTCTTCAGACGCCTGAGGTTGGAATTGAGTGTGTACCAACTGGAACTGATTGCTTGAAACTCGAACAGTTCAGAGTTTAATTTCTCTAATTTGGGTAAATACTATCTCCCACCAGGCTGTCTGTGCTTTCGAGTGTTCAAAGTCGCATGGGAGCCAGGGTTTCAGGCAGGGCCGTGGGGAGGCCCCCGCCGGGCTGTCATATCCTGGGGGGCCGCGGGGAGCCCCCGGAGAGAGGTGACCCCCAGGGAGGAGTTGGTAGCGAGTGGAAAGGAATGCTTTGTTGGGAGATGGCTCCTGCGCCCATTTATCTCCCGTTTGTATGAGCATCTGAAGGGAGAGAAAGACAAATGGCAGCATGATGAGGCTCTGACATCTGGAAGCTGTGAGCCGCGCAGCCTTTACACTAATTTAACACGGATCCTCACGTTACATGGGCGTTTCACAGCCATCCGGGTGTCAGTCAAAGAGATGCATTGTGTGAAGAGAATGTTGGCAATGCAGACCCTCCTGGCTGGGGCATGAGGTAGTGATCAATGAAACGCTTGTGCACGGCCTGGCTGCTCAGCGGCTCTTCTCAGCTAGCCTCCCTGAATGGCAGAACGGGGAGAGAATTTGAAACCCAGCTATTCCAATTATTTTTACTTACAGGAGGAAGAAACAGCAATTCTGCCAAAACCAGTTTGGCTCAGTGGATAGAGCGTCCGTCGTCTTGTGGACTGAAAGGTCCCAGGTTCGATTCTGGTCAAGGGCATGTACCTTGGTTGCGGGCACATCCCCAGTAGGTGTGCAGGAGGCAGCTGATGGATGTTTCTCTCTCATCCATGTTTCTAACTCTCTATCCCTCTCTCTTCCTCTCTGTAAAAAATCAATAAAATATAATTATTTTTAAAAAAGAAAGAAATGGCGATTCTGAGAAGGGAAGTGACCAGGCCAGGCCGAAGAGAAGTGAGTAGAAGCCACGAAGTCTACCCAGCCCAAGATGCACCTCACACCACCACCCTGACTCTTAACCAACTCTCCTTTCACTGCCGCATGGCCCTTTGAACCGGACCAGACAGAGGATGCTAGTAAGCGCAGAGGGTACTCTCAGGGCATCACGCTCATTCGTATTTCTTATCGGATCAGGTGAATGCCCTGCAGAAGGTAGTTTTACCTCTCAGCACTCCACACTGGAAAGCATACAACAGAGGATCATAGTTTTACGTTTTTAAAACAATCCTTACGATCCTTAAGCTATGTTTTTTTCTTCTTCTTCTTCTAAATGTCTATCTGATTGGTAAACAGGGGCTGCTATACTAGAAGCCAAGCTCCTGACTAACCAGGCATCTGTGGCCAAGTGCCAAGCCCTCTGGGCCATGGTCTCAGTGTCCAATGAGGAGAAGTGGATGCGAGTACAGCTCAGGCCCTGAGCTGTAAGACTTCACAGTTAGAGAGATCAGATCTGATACCAATTTCATGACAACTTTTTTTAATATATATAGATTTTATTGGTTTTGTACAGAGAGGAAGGGAGAAGGATAGAGAGTTAGAAACATTGATGAGAAAGAAACAGCAATCAGCTGCCTCTTGCACACCCCCTACTGGGGATGTGCCCACAACCAACGTGCATGCCCTTGACCATAATCGAACCTGGGACCTTTCAGTCCACAGGCCGATGCTCTATCCACTGAGCCACACCGGTTTGGGCATGGCACGCTTTTCTAAGGTAAATACGCTGAGGTGTCCCGGCACTGGGCTAGGCGGGAGAAAGAGTGGAGGCAGCAAGACCTCCTGGTGGGAGTAAGCCTCAGTCCAGGGGGATGAGACCACAGACTTGTAAGGGAAGTGACACATGACTCCGTGTCTGGGAGAATGGCTCTGCAGCCATTGTCTTGGGTCTGGACTGTCTAAGAGCCAAGCCAGACAGATTCCAATAAGAATTCAAAAGCAGGAATTAACTCCGCTGAGTATTTATTACCTGCGAGGCACTATTTTAAGCATAACACAAGGAAAATCTCACTTAAGCTTTATAATTGTGTGAGATGCATATTATCTTCAGTAGCGATGTGAAGAAACAATGCCAGATAAAGGATAAAAAAAACTAGCTGCAGGTCACACAGCTGGTTGAGCCAGAATCAAACCCAGAGAGCGTGGCTCTGGAGCCTCAGCTTTTAATTTGGCTGACAAGTTCTTATGAGAAGGAAGGGACCAGGAAGAGCCCTGGACAGCCCCCGGCTCTGAAGCAGTACCACCACAGGTGACAGCCACCGCTACTGTGCACTAGCACCTCTTTTGTGGAGTGTGTTTCACCTGAATGACTTCATTCCCGCCTGATCATTCCTTCAACAAACTTTTGTTGAGGGCCTGCGATTCAGCAGCCACTTATGCAGGGAAGTGTGACAGCCACCAGGAATATGTCCTTGGATCAGGGCTTGGCACATAAAGAGATGCTCAATAATTGCTCGTTATCTTCTCCATTATCTGACATGAAGAATTTGATGTTAACCCTCAGTGAGTTGATTTGCATTTGATTTAAAAGGTCCATGAGAGGGGGTGAGTGAAATATAGAAAGTTGCTACTAGTGGAACTTCAAGATGATGCTGAGAAGACCTTCTCCGTAGCGTTTGTAAAAATACCTCATGAAGTGGCTGGTGACTTGGTCCAGATGTGAGACTGGCCTTGTGCTCTGGGCTACCGGGGGGACAGGTGAGCTGGAAGCCAGCAGAGGCAAAAGCAGCTTTTGCTTGAGGATGGTTCCACACGGGGGGTGACGTTTAACCTTGATCTTGACAAATGAATCCTGCCTGGGAAAGACGTGCCAGGCAGAGGGAACAGCTTGTACCAAGGCTGGCCTGCTCGCTCCTCTCAGCAAGCATCCGCAGTGCGCATCCACAGCCCATGAATCACCCTTGAGCAGGCAGTTTGTGGAAACAGAGGTTCGCTCCGCACGGCCCGGCCTTCTCATATCTGGCAACTCGCTGAGCCTCTCCCAGGCTGTTTCTGCATCTGACTTGTTTGTTTCATCAAAATTTCTTGCCCCGTAGCATTTTGGAAATGGTGCATGTAAAGTACTTAAGAAGACTTAAATTATGTTACTTCTACCGGAATGCATCTCCAGGAGGCATGATTCGATGCCTTGTGTGTAAGGCACTACGACAGTAAGATCCAAGGTAACAGAAATTGATCCTTTAATGAACTTCAAGTCTAGGTGCGGCGATAAGCCACAAACATATTAATCATAAAAGGATTTAATGAGGCCAACATGAGGACGGCTAATGTAGGAGATAAATTTCCAAGCGAATGAAGCTGACAATTATGACTATGGGAAGAATGTATTCTGTGAAAGATGGAAACACTTAAATAAGAGCTTAAATCTTTAATAAAGGTATGTCTCTAAGGATTAAATCATACGCTGATGAAGAATAGAGAATACTACTAATAAGATGTTGGATTCCCCTCTTACCAGGAATAGATGTGGGAGAGGCAAAGCCTACAGTCTAGAGTCAATGCAAAGGAAAACTGTGTACAGAGTTAATTTCCTTTAAAAAAAATCTATTGGGAATTTTGGGCACCGGTGCACCTACCAGTCTCACTGCAGGTATATCAAACAAAACCAGTTTTCCTTATGGTTTTGGTTTTTAAAGAGATCTGAGTAATGGAATATGGTGCTTGGATTTGTAACAAAAAAAAAATACGAATTATAAGACCTCAGAAGCATACCAAGAGGCAGATGACGGACCAAGAGTACTTTAAGACTTGAGCTTGACCAAGAGAAGAGCACACTCTAAATTGCAGCTGTGCTCACCATAGAATATGCCTGTGGAGCTGTCAGAGTGGTATGGTTTGCGATTTTTTAATGATCAATTTCTTTCTGTCTTTTTTAATAGATGCTGAGTGAATATTGTATTGCTGTAAGTTACAATATATAGAGACAGTAATTCTACAAGTCTCAAGGAAGTGTTATAGAAAGAATACTACTTTGAGATAGAAAATAGGGGTGTAAGTCTCACCACAACAAGTAAATTATTCTGACATTATTGCCTAACCACTTTTGACTCCTCATCCCCAAGCCAATGGAGTATGATGAGATGACATCAGGTAGACTTCCTCCCTAGTACTCAATGATTCCTGTGTATTATCAGAAGGGTTGCTAGTAATCAAGTCTCGGGTTTGTGTGCTATATTTGACCAGTAATTATCATGGAAAATATATATGGACAATTTTCTTCCTGCAGTGAATACCAAGAGCTCTAAACTCTGTGGCTTCAAACACACTATCTTCGTCAAGGAAATTCTTGGAGCTCAGAAGGACAGATGTCAGATAACTGGCTTGTAGAAGCAGGCCAGAGTGCAGCCATTCTATGAGCACCGGTTCATTGCAGAATTTTATAGGCAGCCATCCCCTCAAGTCCTAGCACTCAATAAATGCTCGTTAGAAGTCCACAGACTGATGGTCAGGTCCACAGGCATGAGAAAGCTACTGTCCTAACTTCCTTAGACCTCGCAAAACATTTACAGACATTAAACAAATGTAACTCCTGAATAGGAAACAAAACAAAAAAGGGTGTTGGAGGAAAATGGCAAATCTCAAACTTCCCTTCAACGTGGGCAAATGATGTGCCCCTGACCACGGTGGTGATGAACCTCTTTCTGGTGCTTCTGTTTATGGCTGCCACCACCTGACTAACTGAAGCAGAGATAACTGAGGGAGGATACAGACAGGAAGGAGGATTTCAATGGCTTTAGATAAAGGGTCTGTTGGGGCCCCATCTCTGGAGCCAGACATCACAATGGGTGTTTCTGGTCAGCCCAGACATGCAGTCATTGAGTGGTGCTGAGCCAGTGACCTCTTCAGAGATGGAGGCCTCACAGAGTTGATTCTGTTTGTAGCAGGTACTATGAATATATATGAGAAAGTCCCAAATGCTATCCCTCCCCACTCTTCCGTACATAGGCTTGTATTTAATCCTAACAATAAATGTGAATTAGGTACTATTATCTCCGTAGATGAGAATGTGTGGGCTTAGAGAAGGAAAATTCATTTGTAATCCATCTTCTTTTTCTCTTCTTGGTACCATGATCTCCTAGGGCAGTGGTCGGCAAACTCATTAGTCAACAGAGCCAAATATCAACAGTACAACGCTTGAAATTTCTATTGAGAGCCAAATTTTTTAAACCTAAACTTCTTCTAACGCCACTTCTTCAAAATAGACTCACCCGGGCCATGGTATTTTGTGGAAGAGCCACACTCAAGGGGCCAAAGAGCCCCATGTGGCTCTCGAGCCGCAGTTTTGCCAACCACTGTGACCTAGGACTACCTGTTTTGATCATCATCTTTGAATCCATGGCTTTCCCATTCCGTCTAGATTTCACCAAAGCTAGGAAAGAAGTCCTAGACCGCCCAGAGCTTAGATTCCAGCAAGAAAAGCTTAACTATGATCCGGGCAACTGGCCAAAGGACGTTGCTAAGAGAACGCCCCTCCTTCCTCTGCACTTTTATTTGAGTTTTCACAAGGATCTGTCTGTGCCTGGGTCGTGAAAATGGAATGTTGTAAATGAGACACTTTCATTCTAGGCCAGGTGTACTGAAGATCAAACACACACACACACACACACACACACACACACACACACACCTCAGGTGCAAAAAGAACAAAGGAACAAAACTCCCTTCCATGCCAAAGAGGAAAGATGGTGTACAGAAGAGGTACCTTTCAAATCTAGAAAGGAAAAAAAATTAACTCAAGCTTGAGACCAGGAAGATGGGCAGACTGGGTATAAACCAGGATTGAAATGGAAAAACAATGCAGGAGATTTCAAAGGCAATGAGTAGAAATTCATAAAATGTAACAGAATATTCAGCTCTCTAGTAATCCAATGACATTACTTGGTCACTCATTCACGTCACAGCCATTTGCTGAATAATCTACTACAGGCCATGCACTGTGCGCAGAGTATTGGGCTGTCTAGCATTGTTTCATCACAAAAAGACAACCAAGTAATTCTGCATTTTCATGATTGAATGCAGGTCACTATGATAATGTTGGTCACTGGTATACTGATGGATGGAACTAAGGCTACTTGGGTCCAAGGTTGAGTGCCTGATAGTTTTATAACCTCATTACTTTGTCTCCCTGTTTACCCACCTTTTGCTGAACATTGTGATACACTGCCCAGATGCCCCCTTCCACAGTCACAGACTTTTGCCCCAGCTGCTGGCAGTGCAGCTGTCAGACACCCTTCTCTCATTGTCCTTTAAGAGTACCTCTGCTGCCGAAACTGGTTTGGCCCAATGGATAGAGCATCGGCCTGCGGACTGAAAGGTCCCGGGTTCGATTCCAGTGAAGGGCATGTACCTTGGTTGCGGGCACATCCCCAGGAGGGGGTGTGCAAGAGGCAGCTGATCTATGATCTCTCTCTCATTGATGTTTCTAACTCTCTATCCCTCTCTCTTCCTCTCTGTAAAAAAATCAATAAAATATATTTTTTTAAAAAGAGTACCTCTACTGAAAAGAGCTGCCTTGCCAGATAGCATGTCTCTTCGTTGAGGAGCCTACAACTGGAGATTGCTTGGTGCCTGAGGTTGATGGCCAATCCCACTTGGTCCAATTCAGGACAACCCAGAAGGGCCATCTCATCTTCAGAATTCCCCCCAGGGACGGCTGAGGGTTCCACTGAGGCCGCATTGCAACATGACATCTCCCGCTTCCCAATCCTACTTCCCTCCCTGCCCTTCCCTGTGTCTTGATTTCAAACACACTCCCTACGAACACATCTGCCGGCTAATCTCCATGTCAGATTGCTTTCTGGAGAACCGACCTGTCATACATTGTTACTTTGGGTCACTGCCTCTGGAACCCAGCCTGTGCTTCTGACTTGTCCTTTTCCTATTGTTGGCTTAGTCATGGGAGTGTTTTTGGTGGGTTGTCTCAACTGATCTGTTTTCTTCATCCTTCCTTCCTAGTGTCTCCATTTGGGCTTGTATCACCTCATTCCTTTCCAGAAATTTATTTTACCTAGAAAGACAGCTAGCAAATCTACATTTCACACATCAAGGCGTATAAGAAACTTCCATGGGGAGCACTTAATTTGCCTATAAGCAGCTACCCAGAAAGGGCCCTCTCTATCTCCTAATATAATAGTGTCTAACACATAGGGGTCACTTCTATGTGTCAAATGCTTTTTAGTATTTTAAATATATTGAGTCATTCAATCCACATAATAGCCTACACTGTGGGATAATTATTTTCATCATTTTAAAGATGCAGAAACTGAGGCACAGAAAATAACTTGCCCAGGATTATCCACTGACTACACTTGGCCCAATCCAGGTATTTTTTTTTTTTTTACATCAGAACCTGTGCTATTAACTAATGTGCTAGAAGGCTTAGAGTCAGAGCCATATGATTTTTAACCTGGTCTTGACTCAACACCCGATTATAAAGTCTTCAAAAGTCATTCCACATCTTTCTTCTCTTCAAGTCCCAACAGTACAGGCCATAGGGCTGGGCCCTGGGAGGATCTTAATAAAACCCGCTGACTGATGCCATAAATTCTGCGCTCCACCCATTCATTAATGATCACTTCACAGCCTTTTCATGGCTG
Organism: Pipistrellus hanaki; assembly: GCF_964339955.1. Classification (NCBI taxonomy): domain Eukaryota; kingdom Metazoa; phylum Chordata; class Mammalia; order Chiroptera; family Vespertilionidae; genus Pipistrellus; species Pipistrellus hanaki. Next base: position 44,423,806 of record NC_140519.1, on the reverse strand, counting down.
CATCACATTCCTCCTGTTCATTAAACACTGCTGTGATTAGGCTTTACCCCGGAACACCACCTCCGCTTCCTGGAGACTTCCGGCATTACACTGATATTTAGAAAATGAACGTGCATCTTTTAGTTCTTCATTTACTTATTTAAAGGTATCTACCAAATGCCACATAGCTAAAAACAGTGACAATAAGTCTAAGTCCTGTCTCAAAGAAGACCTTACATCCAGATGTGAGAGAAAGAATTACAAGCCAAATACAACATGTAACAAGTTTGGTAGAGAATTTCCACCATCTCCCACCCCACACTCACCCACCCATCAGCATGTACTCAGTGCGGGACGGCTACCTTCCCTGTTACTCCAGCTGAGTTGGACATGCCCCAGGCTAAGGCCAACTGTCCCCTTTGGGCAGCTCATCAGTTCTCACTACCCAAGGGCATCACTCCAGAAATCAACACTATCATCAAATTTTTTCTCTGTTAGATTATTCCCTCCAGCATATAATCATGTTATTCTACTTTCCAAAGTAAAAAAAAAAAAAAAAAAAAAAAAAATACACACACACACACATTCTTAAACCCACCCTCCATCTCCAATTATCTTCTATTTCTCACTTCCAGGAGGTTTTTGCTCCATTGAAACCATCTCATCAAAGTTATCGGTGAGCTCCATCTTGGCAAGTCCAAGAATCATTCTCAGTCCTCATCTAATGTGATCTCTTACAAGACCAGAAGGCAGAGGACTGTATGGTTGTTCCAGCTGCCAGAGTACTTCCCTTAGAGAACTGAAAACTGCTTCCTTGGAGTTGGTGCCAACTGGTCCCAGTTCTGACTTTCAGACATTGCTGAACCAACTGACTCCCTCTTCCAAAGGCAGACTGTCCACTCAGAAATTAGCTCTATGTCCCTACATTGGCACCCCTTCTACCTAAGTGTCACAGGTACTGGGGCTTCTGGAAACTAATAGAGTCATCTGTAATATGAAATCAAGGAGGAAAAGACTGGTTAAAAACTATTTATTAATTTATTTATTCAAATAACAGATGTTTCTCGAGTGTGCCAGGCACGATTCTAGGCACTGGGGATACTGCTGTGAAAATGACAGACATGCCATTCTGAGAGAGAAAGAGAGAGAGAAGAAGAAGAAGAAGAAGAAGAAGAAGAAGAAGAAGAAGAAGGAGGAGGAGGAGGAGGAGGAGGAGGAGGAGGAGGAGGAGGAGGAGGAGGAGGAGGAGGAGGAGGAGGAGGGAGGAGAGAAAGAACCATCAATTGCCTGCCTTCTGCATACCACCTATTAGGGATCTAGCTTGAAACCTGGCAGGTGCCCTGACCAGGAATCAAACTGGATACCTCTTTGTGTATGGGATGATACTCAACCAACTCAGCCACATCGGCCAGGGCATGTCAAGTGGACTTTTTAGCCCACAGCAAACACAATAGTCACGAAAAATGAACTACAGCCAACCATTTGGAAAATCTCCCAGAATATGTTTTAAATAATGAGGGACTGGGAACATAGAATCGATGTAAGAAACCAAAAATGGGAAGGACCACAGTAGCAGTTAGAGAAATTCTAACCCCATCCACTGATCTGTCATCCAAGTCTGCAAAATAGTTTTGCATTATTTCTGCAGGGCTCAGAGAGCAACTATGCAAGGTCTTCGCCTATTCCTTGGTGAGAACATCGGGATCTTTGACACCAATAAGCCATAGAGTTTCAGAACTGCCAACAAGCTGTATTCATGGAACATGTGTCCCTGAATGCACAATACCTCTTTCCCTCCACTCTTTCTCTTGTTTGATTATTATTAAGATCCTGGAGCACTTACAAACTACACGTAAGGAAACAGTCCTCTCTGGATTTGAATTCTAGTTGATCACAGCCTTGCTCTGTGACCTTTAGCAGGTAACTTATTTGCTGGGCTTGAATTTCCCCATATGTGGAAAGTATATGTACTTCACAAAGCTGTGGGGAATATGTATCTACCGGGCTCAGTTCTCTGCCTACACTACAGTAGTCAATCAGTTTTATGTATTATTAGTAGTTGCAGCTTTATCTTATTTATTGCACATTGTTAGGTTAGTCCAGTGGTCGGCAAACTCATTAGTAAACAGAGCCAAATATCAACAGGACAACGATTGAAATTTCTTTTGAGACCCCAATTTTTTAAACTTAAACTTCTTCTAATGCCACCTCTTCAAAATATATTCACCCACATTGTGGTATTTTGGGGAAGAGCCACACTCAAGGGGCCAGGGAGCCGCATGTGGCTCTCGAGCCGCAGTTTGCCGACCACGGGGTTAGTCCAATGAGATGTGGTAATCATTCACAGCTCTAAGAGAATTGATGGGCACCCAAGGACTGAGCTAAAATAGCTCACTTTCCTCTGGATAATTGCTTAGATAATTGCTTCCATTTGGTTTTCTACTCATTTACTTGCCTTTGTTTTTTAACTGTGAAAGCCCCATAAAGGACATCTGAGAAAAGTCTATCCCATGCCAAAGCCTCCAATCTGATTTCCCTGCCTCCTGTCCTGTCCCTATCTCACAACTCTATGTAGCCACACGGCGGCTCCCCTTCAATGAGACCAAGTCATGCCACCATATAAAATCCTTCAATAGCTTTTCACTCGAATCCTCCTAGCAAAGGTCTTGGCTCCTTAGCCAGGCAAATACAGTCTTCCATTACCTGACCCCAGTTACCTTTCCAGCTTCATGTGACTGTAATCCTGCTCTCCAATCTGTGCTGATCTTTCCTTCAATAGAAATGCTGATTTCTATCCTTGTACCTTTGTTCATGTTGTTCTTCCCACCAGGAAAGTCCTTCCTCCATTCTATGCCTGGCTAATTCATTCATTTTTTTAAGACCACAGTTAAGCGGCATCTCCTACATAAACCTTTAATGAGCCCCCTGAGTTGGGCTGTGCTCCTCCCTGTTATGAATCTCCTTAACCCACATTCACATGTCAATTCCCACAAAAATTTACCAAATTATAATTTTACAATATTGGAAGCTCCTGGAAAGCTGGAACATGTCTTATTTTAAAGACATGTCCAGTGTCTAATGTGATACTTTACACATAAGTAATTATCCTATATAATAAAAGGCTAATATGCAAATTGTCCCCTTGATCAGGAGTTCGACTGGGGGTAGGGCTGGGCCACCAGCCGACCAGGGCACCTCCCCCTGGCCAAACCCCACTCGTGCATAAATTTGTGCACCGGGCCTCTAGTTCAATTATAATTTTAAAAGGTCTGATACATGCATCAGATGACCTAGTATTTGATTCTACCTCTTCCATTAGTTAGTCACAATATTTTAGTTAAATTATTGAAATTATTTGAGGTTGTTTTCTCCTGTTTAAAATGGGAATATTTCCTTTAACTCCCCACTGCCTCTCTGCTCTCCGTAAGAGTTACTGCGGAAAAGGTAAAACAAATAAAATAATCCATGTTATTTTAAATAATTACAAGATGATAGGCAAACACAAAATATTGCTAGAGCAAATATTTAATTTGGTTGAAACCATTTTAGATCACTGTAAAAATATGTCACAGATGTAACTTAATCCTCATTCTTTTTAACTAGAATTAGGAGCAACAGTAACAACAAAATCAATCACAGAACTTGAAGCTTCTCAGTTTGCAAAACTCGAGTAAATGAACTGTAAACTTGGAAGATTCTTAATAATTACCCATCCCTGTTTTTATAGAGAAGGATTTGGTGATTCAAAGATAAAGGGTTACTCCATTGGATATAATAATGGGGCGTCTAGATTTCCTGTTTCTCCCCACTATAAACCAAGCTAAATGTAGATGAGATGTCTATTAACACATGAGTGAATAAAATACAATATGCAATAACTTTTATGTTTTGGGTTTTGAAGATTCTGCAATCCTTTATCATGCCACAATCTAAATCAAACAATTTATAAATGACTCACAAATGCTCTCTTAGGAACTGATACATTGATATGTTTCCAAGGATGCTTTGCAGAGGGTATAAGGTTTGGGACAAATTTACCTTCCAAAACAAATCATGGTCGCATCTTATAGAGCTACTGGGATGGACTGGAAACAGAGCATGTTTTTCAAGTGACAACTGCCTTTACCATGACCTCAGTCCCTACCCACTGCTCAGCCTCCTCACCACCATCTCACAGGGCAGCCAGTTTTCCTCCCTCTGAGCAGTCCTCTGCTGAGCCCAGTCCCTGGTGCCTTCTGAAACAGAAACTTCCCAATGAAGGAGTTGATTCAGCTTGTGCAAGGAGCTGGGGAGCTGAGGTCGAACATCTGCTCTTGGTTAAAACTTTCTGGCTCCTAGGAGCCATTTGCGTGCTGAGCCCTGTGGAAGCCAAAGGGATTTTTGACCACTCATTAAGCAGATTGTGGTTGGCAAGACTCAATCATTTCTTTCACCCAAGTGCAAGGTATTATTCTAGGTGCCAAGAATAAAGGGAGAATAAGACAAATGAGGTTCTGGCTTATGTTTGACGTGCTTGTATTGACTTATTTGTTTATCGGCACTAGGTCTGAATTTAGAGATCTGAATTTTGATTCCAGTTCTGCTATTAACTATTGAAAGCCTGTGTGACTCTCAGCTTCAGTTTATAGATCCACAGAATAATGACTGTCATCTCCATTTACAGGGTATTGGTGGAGATGACATAAGATTCTCGGTGTTCCAGTTTTCTAAAACACATAAACAACACTCTTTCATAGCAAAGCACTCAACAATCCAGGAATAGAAGAGGCCTATCTTTCTCAATCTGATAAAGGGCATCTATCAAAAACCCACAGCTCGCAGGATACTTAATAGTGAAAGGCTGGATGCTTTCCCCCTAAGATAAAGAAGAAATGATTGTTTACTTTTGTCACTCCTCTTGACCACTGTACTGCCAGTTCAAGCCAGGGCCATTAGGGTAAATAATAAAGGAAATCCAAATCCATTTGCAGATAACATGATGTTTTATATCAAAAATCCTAAAGAAACTACAAAAAGCAATAGTCTAGGGACAAACCCTTATATGTATGGTCAATTTATTTTCAACAAGAGTCAAAACAATTTAATGAGATAACAGTAGTCTTTTGAAAACAATGATGACGAGAAACTGAATATCCATGTGCAAAGGAATGAACTTGGACTCCTACCTCACACTATAATAAACAACAATGAACTTAACGTGGGCCATAGACCTAAAAACAACAACTAAGACATAGGAATAAAAATTTATTTCCATGGATTAAGCAAAAAGAAAAAAAAATTGACCTTAATCAAAATTTAAAAATATTTGTACTTCAAAATATATCATAAGAAAGTGGAAAGACAACCCAAAGATTGAGAAAAAAATACTTGCAGATCATATGTCTGACAAGTAACTTATATTCCAAATACAACTCAAGAATAGAAAGACAACCCAATTAAAAATAGGCAATAGATATGAATAGACATTTCCCCAAAAAATATATGCAAATGGCCAATAAGCACATGGGGAGATAGCCAACATCATTAATTATCAGGGAAATGAAAATTAAAACCACAGTGAGATGCCAACCCCTTCACACCCATTAGGATGCCTATAGTAAGATCCATATTAACAAATATTGATTAAAAAGGTGAAAACTGGACTCTTCATACATTGCTGCTGAAAATGTGAAATGGTGCAGTCTGCAAGTAACCCACTTAATGGGTTGTATTTCTTGATGCTGAATTTAAATCTCATGATGAGTCACCTTTAAAGAGTTGACTATTTAGCCCTGGCCAGTGTGGCTCAGTTGGCTGGAGCATTGTCCCGTACACTGAAAGGTTGCGGGTTCCATTTCCAGTCAGGGCATATACCCAGGCTGCAGGTTCAATCCCTGGACAGGGCACATATAGGAGGAAACAACTGATGTTTCTCTCTCACATCGATATTTCTCTAATGCCCCCTCCCTTCCTTTCTTTGAAATCAGTAATAACAGATCCTTGGGTGAGGAGTTTTTAAAAAGCATTTGACTATTCTGTATTTAATTAGCTAATACTTAATCCTTCAGGCCACCAGGCATTAAGAGTGCAGCTGTGAATAAATTAGACAAAGATCCTGCTCTTATGCAGTTTTCATTATATATATATATATATATATATATATATATATATATATATATATAAAATTTTTTATTGATTTTTTACAGAGAGGAAAAGAGAGGGATATAGAGTTAGAGACATCGATGAGAGAGAATCATCGATCAGCTGCCTCTTGCACACCCCCAACTGGGGACATGCCCGCAACCAAGGCACATGCCCTTGACCAGAATCGAACCTGGGACCCTCCAGTCTGCAGGCTGACGCTCTATCCACTGAGCCAAACCAGTTTTGGCTAGTTTTCATTCTTGTGGGGTAATGGAGAGAGATAGGTATAAATAACTGATCAAAGTAATTGGTAGTAAAGGCTATGGGGAAAATAGAGTAAAGTGAATAGAGGATGCAAGAGATGGATGCTGTTTTATACAGTGGTCAGCACAGAACACTCTGATAAGGAGACATTCGGGCAGAGACAGTCTAAATAATAAAGTGGAACTCGAATTTTGTCACTAATTCACTGTGTGGCCTTGGAAAAAACCTCCTCTCTCTAAAATTCAGGGTTTTGGGGGCATATAAAATAATTAAATTCTAGGTTCCCTTCTAGCTCTAATACACTATCATTGAAGCAAGGGAACTAGCCGTTCCTCAAGGACAAGGGAAATCTGAGTAAACAGTGCAGCTTTATAAGATGTAGGGAAAAGTGCTGATCAGCCTCCTGGTGTGTAATAAAATCTCCTCCGTCCAGTGTCAGAGCACCTCAAGGTCAGAGCTTCTCTCCCTCTATTCTTCCTCGCCTAGAACAGTTCTCTCTGCAGCTCAGACTCAACAGATGCTTCTGTTTGGGTGATTATTTTGGTAATTTCTTGCAAGGATTTGAGTGTCATTTCAAGCTGCAGAATCGGGAGCAATCACAGTGTGGCTAGATTTCACTGAGAATGAACACCGTTTGGGAGGGCCTATGGTACAGTCTAGTAGTTCTCACATTTGGCTACATATTTACATTATCTGGGAAGACTTTAAAAAACCCAATGTCGCTGAAATTGGTTTGGCTCAATGGATAGAGTGTCAGCCTGCGGACTCAAAGGTCCCAGGTTCGATTCTGGTCAAGGCCATGTACCTTGGTAGTTGATTGATGATTCTCTCTCATTGATGTTTCTAACTCTCTATCCCTCTCTCTTCTCTGTAAAAAAAAATCAATAAAATATATATTTTTAAATGAAATAAAATAAAAACCCCAATGTCCAGATTGTGCCCCCAGAAGAATTCATCAGAATCTCTCAAAGTTTATTTCCTGTTCTGCAGGTGATTACAATGAGCAGCTACAGCTGAGAACCTTGGTTTAAGGGGGAAAGCTTGGCTTTGACAGTATGCACGTTTCAGCTTGCCATTGGATTTCAGCACTCACTGGGTGTGGGCCCTTGAGGAGAGGTCTTAAAATAATTCTCATTTTCCTTATTTGTAGAATTGAAAATGTATCTGACAACACGTAAATGCATAAATGAGTAGGCGATCCATAACTGATGTATTCTCACTAAGATTTAAGTTCTTATCTACTGAAGAGCTGGCTTTATGGGATTCAGCACCAGCTCGATGCAGATAAATGTATAAGCCATGCCCTCAGGAGTTCATGATTTTTATACAAAGCCCCAAAATGGAAAGACTTGGAGAAGATAGAAAGGAAATTTAAACAGACGCCACTGGCCATCTATCAGAAAGAAAATCCATCATGATAGCCTGAGCATGGTCAGAATCTTCAAAGACCGATGCCTTGGTTATCTCTTTCTGCATTACAAATTACCGCAAAAACATAATGGCTTGAAGCAACAGTATTTATTATCTCAGCCTGTGAGCCAGGAATCTGGGACAGATTAGCTGGGTTCCCTGGCTCTGGGTCCCTCACGTGGCTGCGGTCATCTCAAGGCCCAACAGGGAGGACTTTGCTTCTTAGCTCATTCATGGGGTTATTGGCAGGACTCAGCTTCTCAAGGCTTTTGGGCTGAGGCCTCCGTTCCTTGCGATTTGTTGGTCAGAAACCACCCTGGGTTCCTTGCCATGTGGCTCTCCGTAGAACATCTTACAACATGGCAGCGAGTGAGCAAGAGGGCAAAAGAGAGGGCCAGGGAATGAGAAGGCGCTGCCCATGTGGGCATCATATCCTTTTGGGAGCCTAATTATGGAAGCGACAGCCCATCACTTCTGCCAGATTTTCTTCATTGGCAGTAAATCCTGAGACCCATTCCATACTCAAACAGGGAGGATTACCCAAACACGTGAACCAGGAAGTGGGGATTGTTTAGGCCCTAAGTGATCCCTACCTCCTGGGTCATAACAGCAACTGCCCACCGGAGTGGATGCCTGGCAGTTTTGTTTCTTTAAATCATATCTTAAAGGAGAGACTATCAACCGAAGTGCATTACTTCATTCTCATTTGCATTTCCAAGAACAAAACCCCATCTCCTTCGATGATTGTTCTAGGGACTTCATTTATTGTGCCCCTCCGATGTGCATTACAGAGTTCTTAGGGTAATTTGGAAATAAATAAAACAGCGGCTGCCTTCTAAAAGCTCCCTCACAAACAAAGAAAACAAACAAGATGGTACATATTATTATAGGGAAGCCATGTACTGTGGCATTATGAGTAAAGAAATTCATGACTATTTGGGGATGAAATAAAATTATATGAGGGACTTTGAAAAATGTGTAGCTGAGAAGGGCAACAGAGCTGGGGCAGCTTGCACAAAGACACAATGGCAGAAAAATTAAGAGAACAATCCAGGATCTGTGCGGATAAAGTATAGGATTCCAGGTACCGAAGGGAGAAAAACATTGGATCTACCCTGTTTCCCCGAAAATAAGACAGTGTCTTATATTAATTTTTGCTCCCAAAGATGCGCTAGGTCTTATTTTCAGGAGATGTCTTATTTTTCCATGAAGAAGAATACGGTACACATTTATTGTTAAATGAAAATAAAGGAAATTTATTACCTGTATACGGTACGGTAGTACGGTAGTTGTCAACACACACCAGACAAACTGTGAATCCTACAGGATCAAGAATTTACTCATTTATTCAATGACAATCATGTCATCATCTTCTGGAACATCATCATAACAATCCAGTTCCTGAGTTTCCTGGTGAATTTCTTGTGACTCCATTTCTTTCAGAATCAGTGGACCAAATCTCTCCTGTTTAGCCTAGGAGGGGCCTTATTTTCAGGGGATGCCTTATATTTCACTCAGAAGGAAACCTGTAAGAAAGTCTTATTTTCGGGGAAACACGGTAGTTAGCTAGAGACAAAGCAGAATCAAGGGGAGGGTTTGCTGAATATCTGAGAACCAGACACTAACCTGATAAAACCCACGCTCAGGACGATCAGAATGGCGGCAGGGTAAAAAAAGAGATGGGAGTGAGGGCACCTGGGGGTGATGGGGAGGTGATGTGGGAAGCAGTTGGAAAACCATTGGCATTTTACAGCCAGTGGGTAAAGGGGTCTCTTCACGGGCAGGGAGGTGGGAGTGGGAAGGACAGTGACTGTCTGAGTGGTCCTTGTGGACACAGTGCCAAAGGGACGTAGGAAGATCTTTGGGGAAAGTATAAGCGAGAAAAACTAGACTATTTTTTTGGTTTGGGTATTTTGAATCACCAAATACTTCACATTTTCATACCCAGGTAACTGGTTTTACAGAAACCCAGTGGGAGCATTTGGAAATGGAAAGTAAGATAAAGAATATATGATGTGACTCCTTCATCCCTGTAACATGGTTCTCTCATGAGAAACAAGCTCCTCGTTTGCCAGGGGAAATGCGAGTGGACCCGCCATGGCGGAATGTGTGTGCTGCTATTTGTTTGGAGAGATAATAAACTCGGGGCACAGATCCCAAGCCACCCGGAAGGGTGGTGGGGCAGCCCGAAATCGCATTTAGGTCTGCTTGATCCATTCCACTACTGCGGGGGCTTTGAGTCTTTGAGGTCCTTCCTTGTCACACTGAGCAGATTATATTACACCCCAGAGACCAGGAGCAGCTAAGAGAACTGTATTTTTTCCCCCCCTCCTCTTTGTGTTTCATTTTGTGAGGGCTTTATTTTGAGTTGGCTACAAATTCAGAGCTCCCATTAATGGATTTAACATAGCATGTCTAATGAATAAGAATTAACACAAAGATTGCAGGGGAAAGGAATGTCTATTTTCATCCAAGGGCGTTTGAAGAAGCCAGGATGGAATTAGGGTTGGCTCTCGGGAAAGAGCATATGTCTTTACTGTACTGCAAAGTCACCATGCAGAGAGGAAAAGAATATTTGGCTGGTGATTCAAAAACCAGCACCAGGAAATACCTCCATGGAGAAAGCTGAGAGAGGGGAGGGTAAGAGTGGGATAACTGAGTAATTTAATTCCAGAAAGAGTAGAGCTGGTGCTGAACACAGGGTTTCCCCAATGTCTACTGCTCAGGCAACCGGGGGACCTGAGCATAGACCAAGGAATGTCCCAAGAGAGAAATACCTGCCTCTTAATAACCCCACGCTAACAGGAGACCAACGTTTGCTCCATCTAGCCAGAAAGCTTTCCCGTCAGTCTCTATTCTCTGTATCTACCTGGTGACTTTATTTGGGCTCAAATTCTTTCCCTTTCTGCCTTACTTTATTTGGGCTCAAATTCTTTCCCTTTCTGCCTTACCTTTTCCCCAGAAGTTGCATCTTGGGATTTAAAGTCAAACTGTTTACTTCAGAAGTGATCCCCAACAAGCATTGGTCAGAAGGGCAGGTGTAAGAGAGGGAAGGGTGTATTCATGAGCAGGTGGCTGCGAGAGGCTATCGTGGGCTCAGTCACACTGAGGACTTCTGGGAGATAATGTAGACTAAACTTCAGAGTTATTCCACTCAAGGGGCAAGGAAGCTAAAATATTTATCCTCCAGTTTCTGTTAATTTTCTGTTCAGGGTTACTCTTGGGGGAGGCTGGCTTCTCAGTTCTCCTGGCCAGCCTCTTGCAGAAGCCAAGTGCCCAGAGGACAACCCATGGGAAGGGAGTCCCATGTACCTGTCGTTGGAAGCTACCGGCACTCCTGGGGAATGCTGGGGAATGAGGGGTATGGCAGAGCACCCACAACCTCGCTACACCTGGCCTAAAGGCCCGCCTCATCTGGCAAGGTCTAACCTGTCCCTCTTTGATTATAGACTCAGTAAGCATGAACCATATTACAGCCATCAGGATAAAACACGAAACAAGGCAGACATGTTCCTTACCCTTACAGTTCCTACAGTCCAGGAGGGAAGACATATAATTAAGCCAGCAATTGAAACCAACATTTATATTATAAAAATGTTCAAACATACAGACAAGTTGGAGAATTTTATAATGACTATCCAATTAGCCATCATTCAATTGGACAGCAGTTGCTAGCATTTTGGCATTTTTTTTTTTTTTTTTTGTCTCGTCTTGTTTTGTGGCTTTTGCTAAATTATTCCAAGGTAAATCATAGACATTATAACATGGACCTTATGTGCTTTAGTGTGAATCTCTCTAAACCAAAATAGAACATTTCCCGGTGTAACACAACACTATGACACCTAACAACACCAAACCAACAATTCCTGGTATTGAATACCCACATTTAACATCAATTGACATGTAACACAATGAACTCAGAGACCGTACAGCCTGGGCCTCGGTGCAGGCCAATACTCTGGTTTTATGTCCTGTACCTCACAGCATGATTGTAGTGATGGGACACTAATTTGTCTGAAATTGGAGTCAGAAGACCTGGTTTTAAGATCTGCCACTCATGTGATGACTAATCAATATTGTCAGAGAGCAAACTGGCTTAAACAAAGGATGAAATTTACTGACTCATATAACACTAAAAAGTCCAGTAACAACCAGAATAATAATATTAATATTAGCACACAGTCATGTAGCACTTACTATATGCCAAGCCCTGCTCTAAACACACACACACACACACACACACACACACACACACACAATCACTCATTTTTCATAGTAACCGTATGAGGTAGGTTTCCATCCGTTAGCCTCCTTTACAGATGAGGTGACCAAGACATACACAGAGCGAGTGGCTTGCTCAGGAGGGCACACAGCTTGCTAGTGGCAGAGCTGATATGTAAACGAGGGCAGTCTGGCCCCATGGCTGGGTGTGTAGACTCAACCCGTATCTGCAGGACTCAATCCTCCTCTCACTCTACCTTTCACTACCAATCTCCCTGATAGGAACGACATCTCTATTCCCAACAATTCCCAGTGCCAAGTTATCTAATTGAGGTGCATTGTCTCTGATGAGCCATCCCTCAGCAGATCATTCAGACTGTGAGGTCAGCGTTCACTCCGGAGCTGGGCTGGTCAGCTCCTCCTAAAGGGACGGGCGGGGAGGGGGGGGGCGGAAAGGGGGCAGCAGAGCCCCTGCAGATGCAGCCAGAGGGCTCTCCCTGGAAGAACAGGCACTGAATGTCCAGTGACAAGCTTGCTCAGAAGCAGCTCTGGCCCCAGCAAGAGCCTTCTGCACAAACACTACGTTTTTTCAACTGCCAAACTGAGGCAGCGGGACAGCAGGATGGCTAGAGAAGCCTTTACCTCCTGTTGTCTAAAAGTTACCCAGCCTAGGAAGTGAGGGTTGGGAGATGAGGCGGCATTAGCTCCAAAGGCAGAGAGAGCTGGAGGAGGAGCGTGGGTTGAAGCCGGAGATCCAGCACGCCCGGGCCAGTGCCTGCTCCTCTCCATTTCAACAGCCACTGTGATGTGGGGCCCCACAAAACCCTGCAAAAAAAAGAAAAGGGGGAAAAAAAGAAAAAAGAAAAAGAGACAATAGCTGGCCCGGGTCCTTGGCTGGGAGGGTCTGTGGCTTTGCAAAGGAGGAAAGGATTAGGATGCAGCTATTGACCTCATCTGGGAAGAGAAATCTTAGAGCCACATTGTTAAGAAAGCCCCCAAAACCTACAAAAAAACGATTTCTTAGAGGATCCTCCGGGATTAACCTGAGCTCCCACAGGAATGCGAGGCTGATATTGCAAGCGAATACCTGTCTGATGTCATCAAAGCGGCTAATGGCTGCGGACAGCGTCACCTGGCACAGCATCAAAGCTCTGGACAAGCCAGAGAGAGAAAGTCCACCCAAGCTCGGAGCAGCCGGATCTGCACTAACTCGTGCCACTCTGCATCCCTCCGTCACTTTGAAGTGCACCTTCCCAGGCAATCGGCTTAGGGACCACCTCTCCACCTCTCAGCTTGGACTGGAGAGAACAGAAGTAACGCTGTAAGTGTGAAAGGAACCAAAGCAAGCGGATATGTCAGTTTTGTCCCAGCTGGGAGGCCTCTGTAGGAGACAGAATGGGGTTGTTGAGGCAGAGAGACTCGTGAACTCCATAAGCTGCTTGGATTTTTATTATTTAAGGAGCAGAAACTCACCAGAGCCGCAAGAGAATGGCCAGGTGTGTTCTCTGTTTCTATCTGCTCTACTAGCCTCTGGTTGGCCAATGTCTCGTTATATTAGCTCAGGAAGCCAGCTTGATGGATGCTTGGTAATTGTCACTCACCCTTGAAATCATCCACCCACGTTTTATTAGATAGAGGCTGCTATTGAGAGCTGCCCAGCCTATCTAATGTTGGCCATCCCTGTACCAAGTGTGGTCAAGAGCAGCTGTCACCAACCTTTCGGACCTCATGGACCACCAGTGGTCCAAGGACCACCGGTTGGCAACAGCTGGTCTGGAGGTTCTGTCTAAAGAAGAATATCATGGGCAGGGAAGTTCAAGTGGCAGGAGATGTGGGAAAAGGTAAGACTTTAGGAAAGCTTGCCCTGGTACACCAGCTCTTTGGCAATCTTTTTTTTTTTTTTTTTAATATATTTTATTGATTTTTTTTTTTTTTTTACAGAGAGGAAGGGAGAGGGATAGAGAGTTAGAAACATGGATGAGAGAGAAACATTGATCAGCTGCCTCCTGCACAACCCCTATTGGGGATGTGCCCGAAACCAAGGTACATGCCCTTGACCGGAATCGAACCTGGGACCCTTCAGTCCGCAGACCGACGCTCTATCCACTGAGCCAAACCAGTTGTGGCCTCTTTGGCAACCTCAGCCCAGAACAGATCTCCAGTCCTTTCCTCTTATGGCCACTTCAAAGACACGAAAACAAGCGTGCAGACAAATGTCTGTGATCCTGTGAAAGCGTAAGTGTGTAAACATCTGGTCACACTGTGCTGCAGAAGTGTTCCTTTTGCTCTTCCAGATAGGTAGTGTTCTGGTATAAAAATGCCGATTCTCCCCTCCCTATTCCTTACGCAAAACGTTTGAAAGCGTGAGGTTCACCAGTCCTGCACACCACGTGCCATCAGCCACTCTGCCCGTTAGCCTATGGTGACCAGATGTCCCACCAAAAACGGGATGTCTGGTCACTTACTTTAGCCCTTACTGAAGCACAGCACCATTCGGTAGTAAGGGAGAGAGAGATGTAACATTTATTAAGCACCTACTTAGTTCCAGCAACTGTGCCATCAGGTGAGATAGTTTCTGTCTCCATATATTCTAACAATGAGCACAAGGTAGTCTTATTATCCTTGTCAGATAGACAAGAAAGTTTAGTCTCAAAAGGATAAGCAAGCTTTTTCAGGTTCAAAGCCAGGCCACGTGGCTGGCTCTCCATCCATGTTCCATCTGCACACTCCTGACTCCTTTTAGCTCTTTGCAGAGCCTTGCACAGCGTGAGGAAAATGATTATCAGGATCAACCACACATCAACACCAACCCCTCATGATCGTCTGTATAACAAGGTTCTGTAATCAAATTAAGTTGGACATTTCTGCATATAATATTTCTCCCATAAAATTCAGAATATTATTTGCATATTAAAAAATCGAAAATGTCCTAAATAATCCAGTTTAGTTTAAACATCCTAAATAATCCAGTTTGGTTTCATCTGGCTGCTATTTCCTCGGTTAATTTGCTTGCAGGATGCCTTTTTCAGATACCGTCCATTAATGTCCCATGAACACAGCATTCCGTGAAGGCACTCTGGGGAACTCAACACGGAATTGTGTTATCTTCCCCTCGTTTTATGAATGACAGTCCCAGCTAGGAGATTAAATTGTCATTCATGAGTGACAAGCTGGCTGAGAAGCTGGTTTGTGTTATACTCACAGCTGATGACTAATGGGCCTGGGGTCAGAGGTCAGGGCTCCTGGATGCTAACGGTTATGTTAATGAGGCCTTGGCCTAAACCACACATCTCTGCCCCTTCTTCCTGTTCTCTTACCCGGGGATGTCGTTAATGAGTCTCTCCTCATAGCGAGGTCTTACCACCTACCAAGGATATGTTCTCCGACACTGAATAGGAGGCAAAGAAAACGCCAGCCGGGTGCAGAGCTTAGGGCCCTATTTATGACAGATGCATGGATAGAGAAAGAGAAGGCGGAGGGATGGCACAAAGGACAACTGATCCTTGGGGACACAGCGGGAGGGGTGGCCAGATAATGAGCCCGGCTCGCCTCTGCTACAGGAGGCAGTGACCACTGAACTCCATCTCACAGTGACCCAAGGGCACTGCCCGCCCAGCCTCGTCATCACGGTCACTTTTCTAACATCACCCCAAAAGTCCTATTTTTAAAAAACGAAACGATCAATTATTAAATGTTGGTTCGCATCTCCCAAAAATATATATCATTAAAGTAAAACATACAGGTCAGAGGGTGTCACACCTGGGTCTCCAGCTTGCTCCCGCTGCCTCTATTTCCACCTCAGACGGCCTTTCTAACCCAAACCCCATCATGTTATCTTTTGCGGGGGAACATGAAGGGAAATCCCTGGAATTATAAAGAACAGCTCTTAGGGTGCTAAGAGGTAAATCCGGAGCCTTTCATTCCCACATGAAAGTCAGACAGTGGGCCCTGAGACTGCCTACAGGCTCAAAGGACTTATCTCACCCTTGAAATTAGCCAGCGCCCCCAGGCAGGGCCACAGAACGCACTGCACCGTCTGGCCAGCTCGTTTATTTGTTTTTCGGAGAGAAGTACAGGATGCGGGGCCTCCATTTCCCTTCCATCCAGCACCACCCGTGCCATTGTTTATACTTTCCCTTTGCAGCTTCCAGACGCACTTTAAAGGAAATCGATAAGAGGGGAGGAAAAGGGAAGTCCCTGCCAGGGGGCAGGAGAGCATGAAGTGTCTGCTCCCCGGGTGTGGGCCGAGCTGTATTTATTTACGGGTTCTTGTTTTTGTTGTTTACAGAGCAGTGCTCCCCATCTGGAGCGTGCTGCCTCGGAAGTGCAGGCGGGCCATCAATCTCTCCTGCCAGGGGTCGGTATCAGTGGGGTGAGGAGGCCAGTGAGGCCTGGGCCTGCAGCTTCCAGTCCGCCCAGTTATCAGCCAGGGGAAGGCAGCCGGAGTGCCGGGATGCGGGATCTGGGCAGTTAGAAATAGTTATGGGCTGCTAAGAAACAATGCCCAGCTCCCCGAGCAGGCCAGTCTCCTTTGGACTTGTCCAAGTTCAGACACAGGAACCAGTTAGGCAGGGGCCGCAGGAGGGAAGTGGGCCTATTTTGGGAACTGGTCTGTTTGGCCCAGCCTCTCGCTTCCAGCCTGGAAGGGAGGCCAGGGTAGCTCACACACACCTTGAAGTTAGAGAGAAATGGGTTAGGATCCTGGATCCTCCAGCTCTCAGCTTCACGAATTAGGGAAACTTTATTTCTTGTCTGGTTTATATTATTTCTCTCACGTGCAAAACAATGTGATGAATATTTGCCAAATGTATTTTTGCAAAATGGAATACCCTAAGGGCCTGGCCGGTGTGGCTCAGTGGTTGAGCATCAGCCCATGAACCAGGAGGTCAAGGTTTGATTCCCAGCCTGGGGTCAGAGGTCAGAGCTCTGGGCACATGACCAGGTTGCAGGCTCGATCCCCAGTAGAAGGTCTGCAGGAGGCAGCCAATGGATGTTTCTCGCTCATCCATATATCTATCTCTCTATCCCTCTCCCCTCTTTTCTCCAAATTCAATTAAAATATATGTTTTAAAATACCATCATGAACATAAAGTGGAAAGTACACTGCCTTATTGCAAATACTCAATGAACTTAGATTTCTTTTTTTTTTCTCTGAGTGCAAAAACCATGGGTCTCAGATACAACTGCCTGGGTAGTACATTTTTTGAGAGGTGCTAGGCAATATACTTAGTATCCTTAACCCCAGGTTTCCATCATTAAAGATTTAATACTTGGTCAAATTTTGTATCAGAAAAGCTTAGAACTAGAAAGGTCACTAAACAGCATCTACTGTCGAGACTATATCTTACCCCAGCCCTTGCTTATCCCAGTCTCCTTCCAACTGATCTGTAATGATGAGGGAAGTCTTCATATTGCCCCCATTTTCCAGATGAGAAAACCGAGGCTCAGAGAGCCTAACTAATTTGTCCAAGGTCACATAGCTATTAAATGGTTAATGTAGGCATAGCACCTGCATCAGCTTAGATCCAGAGTGTGAAAGCACAACTGCCATGCAGTCTAAGGAGAAGTAGGATCTCCCTATTTTTTTACCAAAAAGAATCAGGTGTGCCTCCACCTCAAGGCATGTGGAGACACCACCTGGGCTATGTGTGAGGGAATCTTGTGAGAGCTTCCTCAGTGATCCCCTACGTCCGTGGTCGGCAAACACATTAGTCAACAGAGCCAAATACCAACAGTACAATGACTGAAATTTCTTTTGAGAACCAAATTTTTTAAACTTAAACTATATAGGTAGGTACACTGTTATTAACTTAATTAGGGTCCTCCTAAGCTGGCCTTTGCTAAAAACTCCAGGGGCCAAAGAGCCGCATGTGGCTCTCGAGCCGCAGTTTGCTGACGACCACGGCCCTAGGTGAACATGCCCATCCAGTGGCTTCACCTTCTGTCTGAGATCCCAGGGCTGGACACCCTTCCAGTTCCTCCAAGCAGTGAACCTCTGAGCCCAACGGGTTGTCTGGGCCAATGGTGTTCTTACCCACTTTCCCGGCAGCCTTCTCAGCCTTTCATGTTTCTTTTCAAACCTATGGAAGATGCCTCCGTTTCTCTCCTGTGGCCCGGCCTGAGCGTGAGCCCTCTCCTGACACTTCTCTGGCAGACTTCCGCCACTCCTGGCACAATGAGTTACCATAAAGGACAGAAGAACTCGAGAACCAGGCAGTCCCGGATTCAGATCTTGACCCTGCCAACTGCTAGCCGTGCGGTGTCAGGCCGGAGGCTAGAACTCTGCACACCCCTGCGTCCCCACCTGTGGAACTTTCTAGACATCCGTGGGTTGATTTGAGAATGAAACGATCCTAGCTGTCATGATCCTAATGGAGTGACTGGTAAATATGCAGTGAGTGCTACCTGGCTAGATCTCAACATCATTCCATGAAAGAAACCAGGCAGCCCTGAAAGTGTATGATCCAATTTACACAAAAGTCTAGAAAGTGCGAGTCAGTCTATAATGAAAGGAAGCATCTTGTTTTTTGCTTGGTGA
The DNA here is from genome assembly GCF_964339955.1 of Pipistrellus hanaki. Lineage (NCBI taxonomy): Eukaryota > Metazoa > Chordata > Mammalia > Chiroptera > Vespertilionidae > Pipistrellus > Pipistrellus hanaki. The sequence goes on along the minus strand of NC_140519.1, from coordinate 44,405,271 downwards.
TGGGAGGGGGAGAGCGTTGTGAGGGAGTCATTGCAAAGGGTCCTGAGAAAGCTTTGCGTGGTGACGGCAGATGATTTGACTTTGGGTGACAAACACACAATGCAACACACATATCATGGATCATAGAAATGTACCCTTGAATTCCACATGATCCTATTAACCAACATCACCCAATAAGTTGAATTTAAAAAAGAAGCAATCGCCCTGGCTGGTGTTGCTAAGTAGTTAGAGTGTTTGGCCTACCCATCAAGGGGTCTCCAGTTCAATTCCCGGTCAAGGGCATGTACCTGGGTTGTAGGTTCAATCCCTGGTCCTAGCTGGTGTACGTTTAGTAGGAACCAATTGATGTGCCTCACTCACATTCCTGTTTCTCTCTCCTTTTCTCCCTCTCTCTCTCTCTTTCTCTCCTCTTCTCTCCCTCTCCTTTTGAGTCCACTCTCTCTAAAAAGCAGTGGAAAAAATATCTTCAGGTGAGGATTAACTACAACAAAAAAAGAAGGGATAGAAAAGGAACTGGTATATTTTAAGGAGAGTAAGGATGTCACATCATTTCCCAGGAACAACTAATGCTATGCTTTAAATGAATTCTGAAGAAGGCAAATGTAAGTAAGAACACTGCGTGTTTTTCTCATTACACTTGTTCTAGTGACTTCAAAAACAAAAGAAAACCTTGAAGATGATGGATAGGCTCATTATCCTGATTTCTGTGATGATTTACCAGGTATATACACGTTAAAACTTAAAAAATTCTCTAATTTAACTGCACACAATTACATGTACAGTATACACTGAGTGGCCAGATGATTATGATCTCTGAATGCATAATCATCTGGCCACTCAGTGTATATCCTATATAATAAAAGGCTAATGTGCAAATTGTCCCCTCAACCAAGAGGTCAACCAGCAGGCAGGCGGGCCAACTGCCCATGTCCCCTCCCCCTGGCCAGGCTGGCCGGACCCCACACATGCATGAATTCGTGCACGGGGCCTCTAATAATCTGGCCATCAGTGTATATAAGTTAACGCTATTATTAAATGGCAAAGCTAATATTTTAACCAGTCTGACTCCAAAATCCATGGGCTTCTTTGCCCTGCTTCTCTCTTCTTTTGGCCTCATTTGAACCAGACCTGGCAGCGTGAGGGAAGAGCCGCCGTGCAGGAGGAAGAATGAAGTGGTGGAGAAGGCCCTGGCCTGGGGACTCATAAAACCAGGGCACGTGGCAGAGCGGGGAGGCGAAAATGAGAGCCCCGAAGGGTTGCTTATCATTGACTTTCCCACACCTCCAAAGCTTCTTGAGGTTTCAGCTCCCATCATCCCTTCTGGGCGTGAGGGTGCTCCAGAAACACCCAACACAAGCAGCAACATCACAACGCCGTTCCCAACCTCCTTGACGCGGGAACCATTGCAGACCCTGCTCTGCTCTCCTCACAGCACCTAAGCAGTCTGAAAGCGGCCTGTTCCTTTCCAGGCTCACAGGTTCCCTTCCTGCCCAGCCCTGCCCAGCTCGCTGAGGCTTTCCAGAGCACAGAACCCTGCCGGCCTCAGCAGAGGCGCCTGCTGAACGAACGGGCGTGGAGTGAAGGAGTGGATGAATTCATCCCTTTCTATTTTAGGTTGTGCGTTCCGTTCGGGGCTTGACGGTCTCCCCAACGACCACTTGCCAATAACCTTCTCCCTTAATTTCTAATCCCCGTGTCTGTTAACGGAGGAAATCAGATCCAGATGTTTCTGAGTCACCCGCCCCAGACTCCCCAGAATTGGGTGTTGTAAGAGCTGGGCTGTCGCTTTTCCGTCAGTAAGCCAGTGTCCAGAGAGCGAAACAAGCCACCCCCGGAGATAAAGGATGAAAGAGAGGGGAAAGGGAGCTTAAGCATTTCTAAACTGGCTCTCGAGCTGGAATGTGGACAGGAGGTGGCGGGGTGGTGGGGGTATCTGTCACCTATGCCCTTCATTTTCTCTGTGGGGACAGGCCAGCCTCCCGGGGCTCATCCCACCCCAAAGCCACGTGTGCTCCCCTGGCTGGTGAGACCTGCCTGAGTCCCTCACCCCCAGAGAATGCCAGGCCGGTGCCACCTCCTGCCCTCAGGACTGACTGGGTTTGATGCCTGACTTTGGGGGCAGAAGCCTGGTGCCAATGTGAAGACGTGGTGGTCACCCAGTAGGAGATCTTTCAAGGCAAGATCCAGAACAGAGCAGGGTGATTTTTTACCAACTCAGGGTCTTGTTTGTTTTTGTTTTGTGTGTGTGTGTGTGTGTGTGTGTGTGTGTGTGAGTGTTAGTATGGGTTTGAGGAATGAATTGGGGTTTCAAACAAGACAGATTTGTGTTTCAATTCTACTTCTACTATTTACGGACTTAATGTAGTGTCCCCTTTGGGCATTCCACAAGTTCTCTGTTTATTTATTTTTTAATTGAGTTAACATGGTATAGAGTTGTTATGATGATGAAATGAGATATTTTCGTAAAGGGCAAAATACCCAATACATAGAAATAGAAGATAGAAAATAAAATAACAATAGAGGGAGGGAGATGGATGGAAGGAAGGAAGGAAGGAAGGAAGGACAGACCATGGTATGCTGCTCAATGCTTAATATTTAAAAACAAGTTTTGCGATGAAAAAAAAAAAATCAACCAATCCTGGATTTGTAGTATTTGCCAATCTCCATGGTACAAATATTCCCACCACACCAATTACAAACTTCCAATGTGAGGTCAGCTGGCTCACAAACTTTCTAAAAATATAGCAATTCTTCAAGCTGGCACAGGGCAGCACCTGCACGCCGCGGGTCGGCCACGGTTGTCGAGAAAGAAAACACTGGTCGGTCAGCTCATGAGTTAGTAGATTCAACACATAGACAAGTCAAAGCAATTCAAATCAAGTCCACACATATTAATTTCTATCTTTTTTTAAGGATGTTGTACTGGAAGCTGAGCTATGAGATGAGCTTTAAGCCTGTATCTGTTTATTTTACTCTTTGGGTCTGGTATCTGGGGGTCCGGGGTCTCAATCATTCAGACTCTGCTTTGAGAAGGGGGTATTTGTGCGTGTGACGTGTGTGTGTGTGTGTGTGCGTGTGCGTGTGTGTGTGTGTTCCACAGACAGCGTGGAACACGTGAGGAAGGTACTGCAATCCCTCACAGAAAATAAAACGACAAGCAGAGGGCCTGACGCAATTCAAACATAGTAAATGTTAATAAGATGCCTTGGGGCCGCTCATCTAGAGAAAACTAGAAGTAGACATCTCCTCTCTCCCCTGAACCACACTCATCTGCTTCATTCATCCTCATGTCCCCATCATAATGCTGGCCCGCATAGCGGGATTCAATTCAGTACAAGCTTCTAAGTCGCTCCATCTCCGAATATGAGAAAGCGCTGGTGAAGGAATGGAAGGGCTCTGTCGCCGCTGCTGTCCCTGCTCGCCCTTGGCCATGACGTTCTTCATCTCCCCAATGTAGATCTCACCCTTGCCAACCTCCATGCATCCAGGCCCAGCCAAGACAACGTAGGACACCCGGGTAAATGGAGTTTCATGGAAACGACGGGAACAGACGAGGGGAAGTATGTCTCAGGAGAGCTAGCTGGTCATGTGCAATGCCCATGCACCCCGAGTCCTGATTGAAACTGGCAACCCCGCCAAAACCGGTGTTGCTCAGTGGATAGAGCGTCGGCCTGCAGACTCAAGGGTCCCAGGTTCGATTCCGGTCAGGGGCATGTACCTTGGTGGCGGGCACATCCCCAGTGGGGTGTGCGCAAGAGGCAGCTGGTCGATGTCTCTCTCTCACATCAATGTTTCTAGCTCTTTATTCCTCTCCCTTTCTCTCTGTAAAAAAAACAAAACAAATAAAATATACATATAAAAAAAGAAAAAGGAAGGAAGGAAGGAAGGAAGGAAGGAAGGAAGGAAGGAAGGAAGGAAGGAAGGAAGGGAGAGAGAGAGAGAGAGAGAGAGAGAGAGAGAGAGAGAGAGAGAGAGAGAGAGAGAGAGAGAGAGAAAGAAAGAAAGAAAGAAAGAAAGAAAGAAAGAAAGAAAGAAAGAAAGAAAGAAAGAAAGAAAGAAACTGGCAACCCCAAAAGAAAGAAAGACAGAAAGAAAGAAAGAAAGAAAGAAAGAAAGAAAGAAAGAAAGAAAGAGAAAGAAAGAAAGAAAGAAAGAAACTGGCAACCCCAAAACAGGCCTCCAGCCCCCTGCTCCCGTGCAGGGAGCCTTCTGCCCCGCGGCCGAGGGGACCAGGCCCCCCAGGGCTCCCCGCAGAGCACAGGGGCTGGGAGAAGGGGGCATCCCGACCCCACACTTGCCTCTCTCGTCTGCAGCAAAGAAAGGAGCTGCTCACACTGCGGATGGGTTAACGGGGAGGGAAGCGGTGGTCTGTGGATCCCGGCAGCCAAAGGGCAGTGGTCACCCACCTGACCCGCCGCCAGCCAAGGGCATTAGCGGGAAGTGACCTTTCAGTGACCCCAATCCCCCCCACCTCCACCCCGCACCGGGCAGCACTGCACACAGGCCTTTAGGATCGGGCCAGCCGTTTTCCGCACCGTCTTCATCTTTCCTTCCCCCACCCAGGGGGCCCCAAATCCTCCAGCCCCTAAATGTCTTTCCCATGCATGAGCGATGCATGCACTGGCCCCGCCACGTCTGTCTCATGCACCAGCCTTTGAACTGCCACGAGCAGGCAGGGGAGACCCCTGGGTGGGGCCCCCCCACATCGCAAGGGCTCTGTGGCCCACCTCCCCGCACCCCTCCCCACTCAGAAATGCCGCTTCTGTTCCCCCTGCCCAAGCCCCGCGCTGGTCTGGTTTCTGTTTTCCTCTCCTCCATCCTCTGGCGGTGGCATCTGACAGACAGATCCCTCCTGCCCTCTGAAAGGCCCTTCTGTTTGGGGGTGGGGGAGAGCACATTGGCCTGGGGCCTGGGAGGCGGGAGGGGTCCTGGCTCAGACCCCCCTTTCCCAGGGGCTTCTGGCCAGCTGTCCAATGTTCCCAGGCCCAGACTTTCTCACTGAGGAAAGGGCAGCATTGGGGTGAAATCAGGAAAGCCACCCTTCCCCACGTCACCGGGAAAAACACCGGGTGTTTGCCTGGCCCATGTAACAATGCCTGGTGGGTAGAGCAGAACGATTACTGTACCCAGCATCCCCGAGGACCCGCGCAGGGGTTTGGTAAAGAGAAGATGATCAATGGATTTTTTATGAAGGAGTGAAGTGAAGAGGAGCTCAGATTTAAGAATGGTCATCTGTTGACCAGGCTAGCCACATCCATTAGCCTCTCCTCCTCCGCTCTCCGGGAGTACCTCCTTCACATCACCTCAGGGCGCCGTCTCAGTCCATGGGGGTCCAAACAGCTCTGTAACCAGCATATGAACTCCTTCTCCCCCCACACCCCCACCCAAGCACACGTGCTCCCACCAATAAGCCCAGCCCAATGCCTGTCACATTCTAGGAGCTCATTACATGTTTATTGAGTGAAACTGAATCAATCATCACGGGTTTAACCAGGATGATACATCTATTTCTCAAGGAGACTTTGAGTCCCCACGATCCATGATCTCAGAGTGCTACAAAGACGGATCCTAAAATGTCTTCATTGGCTTCTGCTTCTTGTTTGCTAAGCCCTCAGTAAGTCGTGGAGCCCCTGGGGAGAGGGTGCCCAAGGAAAACGCTTACATCTTCATCTGCACCGTTCCTTGGAATGCCTTGCTTGGAAATAGAGGCTTCCTTTGCTGTATTCGAGAATGGCAGGTACTGTACCCAGATACTGGCAAGGGGATTTGCAACATTGTTTATCTTATATTTATTTTATGTTGCTTATTTTACTTTATTCCAAAAAACAGGTAAACTTTATCATTCTTGAATCCAACCAAATATATCTCAAGTTTGACTAAGTAAAGGCCAAATGAAATATATTCCTACATCAAAGGACTATATATATATATATATCCTTACGTCCTTGAGAGTTTAATTAATATGAACCGTACTTCCTACAGATTATGGCAGGATGACATGAGAATAGCTCAGGATCTAACTTTTTTGCTGGGTGGGAAAGTCAGAAAGCACTGGGTCTTTGCAATGAAATGCTAGGAGGAGTCAAGATGCCCAGAACACTAACTTACTATCAGAGTCAAACATTTTGTGTCATTTACAGGTGGGACTTGTCAGGTGGGCTAAGCCAATTATTCCCTATCGGTTCAATTTGGCTTTGTATCAATCTCACAGCCACTTCCCAATTTACTGCGAAGCCATGCACCCTTAGTAAGGAGGACTGAGTGTCAAACAGTCAACCGAGGACAGTTGCAAAATCTACAAGTTCTGCTGCTCAGTTGGCTTCATTCCTCATTCACATGTTCGCCATGGACAGAGGCGCTCATGGCTAGCCTATCACCCAAATGGCATGAGCTGAGCACCATCTTCGCTTTATGCCTTTGAAACCCGAGATTCCAATGGGTTCCTAACACTTTGAGGGGCCGGTGAGGGCTTAACAAAAGCACAAATAATAACAGTAATAATAGCCGTGACAAGCACTCTGTCTACGCTCCCTATTACGAGGCAGCATCTACGCAAAGCACTTTACGGTCCTTATTTCACAGAGTCCCGACAACAGGCTCTGAAGACCTGATTTCTCTCCCTTTGCCATTGAGGAAGCTGAGATTTACGAGGCTAAAAAGCTTTTTCAAGGTCACAGCGTTGGTGTTTGCAGAGCCAGGATTCTGGCCCCCCAGAGGTGTGGATAAACGGTCGTTTTGATCCCATCTCTCTCTTCTCTTAATCTCCCTTCCTGACTATGGGTCATGGGGGCACTTCCTCTCTCTTGCCACCCCAGCCGAGAGCTCTGATTTCAGCAACGTCTCTGCCCCGAAGCCCTTTGGGGGCAGCCCTGTATTAACAACATGATCCATTTATCAGGATCTTCCTGAACTCTGCCCCTGGGATCAATAATCTCCTTAGCAATCAGCTGCAGCCGGGTCTCTGCGGGGAGCCCCAAGGAAGAAAATTAGAACGAAGAGGGAGCACCTGCATAATTAAAAAGGACACGTGTCCCAGCCCCCGCCCCTCCTACAAGGTGAAAAGAAAGAGCAAAGGAGACAAAGAAACGGATGGGAAATTCAATCCCAAAGACCCAATTGTGGGCCCAAAGAACTGTTTTGTAGCTCTGAACCTTGACCTGAGTCCCTGTGATTTCTGGAACTTGCTAGAGTGCTGGATGGGTGTTTGGTATGGGCCCAGGGCTGGCCCAGGGGACGGGCTCTCTGAAGGGAAGACGGCTGGTGGCTTTGGTCAGAGACAGGCACCTCTCACGGTGGTAGTAGAGCAACAGGTGTGGGCAGGACAAAGGATGCCGCTCTTATCTCTCACGCCTGCTGTCTACGGAAGCGTCCCTGCCTGTCCATTGACGGCTTTAAAGGCAGGCTCGCCGAAACCGGTGTGGCTCAGTGGATAGAGCGTCGGCCTGTGGACTGAAGGGTCCCAGGTTCAATTCCGGTCAAGGGCACATACCTTGGTTGCGGACACATCCCCAGTAGGGGGTGTGCAAGAGGCAGCTGATGGATGTTTCTCTCTCATCAATGTTTCTAACTCTCTGTCCCTCTCTCTTCCTCTCTGTAAAAAATAAATAAATAAAATATATATTTTTTAAATAAAATAAAGGCGGGCTCCATGCAGAACGTTCCTGAAGTACAGACCCCGGGAGCCAGATTCCACTGGCCCCACGGCGTTGGGAAAGCCGCTTGGGCTCTCTCAGCCTCCGTTTGTCCATCTCCAAATACTGACAAACTGGCATAAACACAAACAAAGCAGTGAGTCAGAGCACATTGGCACCAGCTCTGCTCACCGCCCAGAGACGGCAGGTGCCATGCTGATGTATGACCGCATCCTCATCCTTACGACGAACAGCTGTGTTTGTGAAATGCAGGTAGAAATTCGGTTTGTAATGAGAGGGGCTTCCCTCCTGGGGTCTCAGAGCTGTTTTAGAAAATGATCAAACCTGGGGAGGAGGTTGTGGGAACGCCCCTTTATAGCCAGTTGGTCAGATTTCAGGTGACATTGTAGACTTGTGATTGCACGTCCAGTGAGGGCAGTTGCTGTGGAACTGAGCCCTTCACCTGTGAGGCCTGCACTAACTCCATCCCGGTAGAGAGTGTCCAGCTGAGTAAGCCATAGGACACCCAGCTGATACTCGGAGATGAAAAATTAGTTGCTGGTGTGAGGAAAAATCCCACATATTGGGTATCAGAAGTATTGGAAAGAAAGAAAGAAAGAAAGAAAGAAAGAAAGAAAGAAAGAAAGAAAGAAGGAAGGAAGGAAGGAAGGAAGGAAGGAAGGAAGGAAGGAAGGAAGGAAGGAAGGAAGGAAATTCCTTTAGCACCTTGATTATTGTTTCATATACTAAGATTCTGTGTAATATTTTGATTTTGGGGAACCTAATGATTTAAAAACGGGATTGAGAGAAGGACTATTTCACCCGCAGATTGACTTAGGTTTGGATAAGATCCCGCCACATGGGGTGGGGGCAGAGCACAGAATGGGAACCAGCCCGCCTCTGGCTGCCATGTCCAGGACTGTGCTCAGACCCCGATGTGCAGGCGTTCACATGCTTGCTCCTCCCACCCTGTGCTGAGTTAGCGTGTGTGGTTCTGGCAGGGTCTGCGAACACCCCTGTGGAAGTTCAGGGGGTCACAGATGGGTTGTAAGGAAATAGCCCGGATGCGTGGCTCACTGGCTCAGGTGGAGTGATATGGAGTGGGTGGGCTTAGGGGAACAGGGAGGGAGGAAATACAAAAGGCTTGGCATTGTTCCCTGAGCCTCCGAGCTTCCTCAGCTGACTCATGTGGGGAACAAAACACAGGAAAAAAACACAGAACGCCCGCCTGTGCCTTATGATGACCATAGAGTGGCCTCCAGGGCCGCCTAGGAGTCAGTGACTGCCTGTGAGACCGGATAACAAAAAGAAGACCGGCGCTTCTTATTGTTTCGGAACGTTTCTGAAAACCAGTCTTTGAAATGAGATTCTAAAATGTTAAGAGAACTTGAATGAAGGATGGATTGGGAAACGGTATGGCAGTTCCTCAAATAAATTAAACATATAATTACCACTAAGAAATTCCACTGCTGGATATATACCCCAAAGAATTAACAGCGGGGTCTTGCACAGATATTAGCACGTCCCTGATCCTAATAGCACTATTCAGGATGGCCAAGAGGGGAAGGCAACCCAGGAATGCCAAAGCCGGATGTGGTGTATACACACTATGGAGTGCCATTCAGCCCAAAAGAGGAGAGACATCCTGACACATGCTCCAGCATGGCTAACCCTCGAAGGCGTTATACACAGTGAAACAACCCAACACACACGGACGGATCCCGCATGGTTTCCCTTCAGGAGAGCTCTCCATAGGAGGCCAAGTCAGAGGCAGAACGGAGAACGCATGGTGGTCGCCAGGGGCTCGGCAGGGAGGGCGAGACGGGCTGTTCGTGTTTCCTGGGACAGAGAAAGACCTGGAGACGGATGGTAGTGATGGTGACACGACATCGGGAATGTACTTACTGCCACTGAACTCCACAGAGTGTTAAACCAAAGCTATTTAAAGTGGTTACAATGATAACTTTCATGTTGTGCGTATATTATTTAATCTATTTTTATTGATTTCAGAGAGAGAGGGAGAGGGAGAGAGAGAGAGAAACATCAATGATGAGAGAGGATCGTTGATCGGCTGTCTCCTTACACACCCCACACTGGGGATCGAATCTGCAACCCAGGCTCTAACTTGGAATTGAACCGTGACATCCTGGTACAGAGGTCGATGTTCAGCCGCTGAGCCACACTGGCCAGGTCATGTTATCAATATTTTACCACGGTGAAAAAGCACTGATGCTAGGCAGTGGTGTGAGATGTATTCAGCAAAGAGGGAAGTGCCACACCTTGTGGACTTTGGCCTTTCACTCCCTCCGACATCTCCGGGCTAGGGCTCTATTATCAGGGGCACAGTAAACAGGATGCCCATCGTGGCGGGAACTGGATTTCTGGGGAAGGATACCTGGGTTTAATCTTTTTAGGAAAAACCGCATAACTCCGATGTATTATTAGCATCTCAATAGGAGTTATTTTAAAGAGATAGCGCTTCCCTCAGCTGCCACCTGGAGGGAAGCAGTGGCTCAGGCCTCAGGAAGGGCCAGTGGTGAACACACCAGAGACACGGCCCCTTCCTGCCCCGCTGTAACAAGCGTGCCCCCTGTGCATTGTTTCGGGGACATCCTCCTCTGCTTATGGAACACTTAGGGGAGAGCAAGGGCCCCTCCCATTGAGGTGTGGAAAGTGGCCCCAGGAGATCAGTGTCTGCGAAAGTGCTCAGCCCGTGCCTGGCACACGCAGGCAATGGAGGGACATTCTAGGTATTTTCAGACTCATTCCAAAAGTCATTAATTGAGTGTTAATTATGTACTGGGCTCTTCACAAGTCACAGGTGATCAAGTAATGACTAAACTTTCTGCATTCGTGGTGCTCACATTCTAATAGGAGGCCAGAGAATATATTGTACAAAGAAGAACACACAGCCAGTGGAGATGAGGGTAAGAGGAAAGGTAGAGGAGCAAAGTAAGAGGGGGAGAGGGAGAGAGAGAGGGAAGGAGGGTGTTCATTTGTTTAGGGCCGTGGTGTGAGTCTATGTTGGCCCCTTGAGTGTGGCTCTTCCACAAAATAACATGGCCTGGGTGAGTCTATGTTGCAGAAGTGGTGTTAGAAGAAGTTTAAGTTTAAAAAATCTGGCTCTCAAAAGAAATTTCAGCCAAAATTGGTTTGGCTCAGTGGATAGAGTGTCAGCCTGTGGACTGAGAGGTCCCAAGTTCGATTCTGGTCAAGGACATGTACCTTGGTTGTGGGCAGGAAGCTCTGCAGATGGACAGGTGAGTGAAGGCTGAGCTGGGCAGTGGGAATGGCAAGCAAAATTCCCTGAGGTGGAGACATGCTTGGAAAGTGCCTGACATTGCATGGAGGACAGTGTGGCTAGAACAGAGAAGGAGGGGGTGAGGACAGACTGGATTTGGGGCATGGCAGAGAGCAGTGAGGGATTAGTATCAACGTTATAACCTGGACAATAGCAGGACAAAGCTGCCATCTACCAGGTTGTGAAAGGCTGTGGGAGGAAAATACCAGAAGTTACCTTTTTCACGTGTTAAACTCGAGGTCCAATGAGCATCCAAGGGGAGATTCCACGTACACAGGGGAGTTGGCATTCTTAGGAACGATTATAACTGGGCGCACCCGGGGAAGTCAAAGGCAGGGAGAGCACAGAGAGCAATGGGGTTGTGCGGAATCATGACAGACGAGAGATTTACCACACAGAGTGTGTGGTGCACCCCTAACTGGACCCTGCCATGGTCACGGTCAAGACCTTGGAGAGGTTAGCCTCGGAGTAAACCCTGCCAAGGCCATTACTACCTATGGATTCTTAAACAAGTTAGTTAATCTCCTTGGGCCTCAATCTACTCAACTGTATGCACCTCTTTTTTTATTTTTTTATTTTTTTATTTTTTACAGAGAGGAAGGGAGGAGAAAGAGTCAGAAACATTGATGAGAGAGAAACATCCATCAGCTGCCTCTTGCACACCCCCCACTGGGGATGTGCCCGCAATCAAGGTACATGCCCTTGAACGTAATCAAACCTGGGACTCATGAGTCCGCAGGCCAACGCTCTATCCACTGAGCCAAAGCGGTTTCAGCTGTATCCACCTCTTAAAGTTGGGGGAACCACAATGCGCAATGCCTACCAAAACTTGCAAAGGCCTCTCTTTGCTATTGGAATGAAACCCACAATCCCTGGCGAGGCAACCAAGGCATTGGCTTCAAACTTTCTTCTTTCTTCTCCTGCCTCTTACTCATCCTTTTTAAAAATATATATATTTTATTGATTGTTTACAGAAAGGCAGGGAGAGGGATAGAAAGTTAGAAACATCGATGAGAGAGAAACATTGACCAGCTGCCTCCTGCACACCCCCCACTGGGGATATGTCCGAAACCCAGGTGCATGCCCTTAACCGGAATTAAATCTGGGACCCTTGAGTCCACAGACCTACACTCTATCCACTGAGCCAAACCGGTTCTGGCTTACTCATCCTTTAAGTTTCGGCTCACATATTCCTTCCTTGGCCCGTGGTTCCCTGGGTGAACTGACTTCATCACTACCATTAGCAACCCCTACCTGCCCACCTGCACTCAAGTGTGCGTGGCCACTGGCAGATGTCATGGAGAAGTCTATTCCGCTCCCTGTCAGGTAGAGGAGGGAAAGGAAACAGTGAACACTTCCTATATATTTCATCAGGTAAGCCTCCAGAAGCTTACTGAGGTAAGTGTCAGCTTCCCTCTTTGAGATATGGAGAGTGAGGGTCAGGGATGCTAAGTATTTTCTCCAAGGGCCCAGAACCAGCAGGCCAGGAAGCTGTGCTCTTGAGCCAGATCCGCGCCCTCCCTGGCCGGTGCTTGTGCCTCCGTACCTCCCAGCAGCGAGAGATGGATTCTGTTTGTGCGAAACCTCTAGCCTGAATCCTGGGCTTGAGAACAAGAGCTACTACTGTTTGCCTGTAATTACACATCGCTGTAACATCGCCCATAAAAAGGTAATTATAAAGACGGCAGAGAAAAGCCCCATTGCCTTCTATAATACTTCCTTTTTCTTGGCACCTTGACTGAGGAAGGCCCTTGGGATAAATTCTTTTATGATCCTGTAGGTGGCGCCACACAGAAGCGGGAGGTGACAGATGACTGCCCCCAGCAACCACCAGAGGTGGGTGCCACCCTTTGGCCTCTGGGGAAAAATAAGAAAGGATGTCAGACTTTCGTTATAGGTATAAAAAAAAAAAAAGTGTTGCCTAAACACAAAAACAGAATGAATGAATGAATGAATGAATGAATGATGAATGAAAGGACCCCATACCATTCCCACTGGCTTTGCACCCCGAAGCAAAAAGGTAATAAGACCTGGAGTCAACATGCCCACAATGTAAGCCCTTCCTTTGTCACTTTCCAGCTGTGTGTCCTTGAAGATAAGGGACAGTAGCAGCCATTACTACACCTGACACAAAGGGGCTAGTGAAGGGAGAGGTGACTGGAACATGGAGACAAAAGGCTTCCTCCTGGCCTGACCAGTTTGGCTGAGTGGACAGAGGGATCCCAGGTTCCATTCTGGTCCAGGGCATGTACCTTGGTTGAGGGCACATCCCTATTAGGGGGTATGCAGGAGGCAGCTGATCGACGTCTCTCTCATCAATGTTTCTAACTCTCTATCTCTCTCCCTTCCTCTCTGTAAAAAGTCAATATGTTGTTTTTTTAAAAAAATGAGGCTTCCTCCTGACATGAAATGAGAATTTCCAAGGGGGACCCCAGCACGCCTGGGCAATCCTGGAAGGAGGTAGTCCCCGAACTCACACCTACCCTCACACTTCTCCATCCAAGTCCCTGCTCCGCCTCCCGCTACCTGAGTCCCCTCAGGAGCCTACCAGCAGGGAAGCTCCGGATGCTGCTTCCTCAGGCCAGCCTGCTGAGGAACAGAGCAGACAGAACAGACCATGGCTAGGTGTTAGATCGGAAGGCGAAATGGAAAATATGCCACCAGGTGTCAGTGGAGATAAAAGGTAAATAAAGAGTTCAAAATATCCTTGACATAGAATTTCCATGAAGGGCAAATAGACGCATTTTACATGGAGCGCAGAGGAGGAGGAGGTGTGAACCATGAGTCTTAGGCTTCTGTGTGGAGCCATGGGGTTGATGATGATTTACTAATATGTGGCAGACTTGGGGCAGGATGGGTTTTTAAGGAGAAGCTCAAAATGAATGAGCACATGCAGTGTAAGGTATCTGAGAAGCGCCCAGGTGGCAATGCCAGCTGGGCAGGTAGATGGGCGAGACAGTATCTCCAAAGACACAGCTAAGTTGGAGAGATTAAATTCAAGGGTTGTCAGCACACAGGCGCTGTTTAATTAGATGATAATGCGATGATCTAGAGCAGTGTTTCCCAAACTTCTCTCATGATGAGAATCACCTGGTGGAGTTCTCTTAGCGTATACAATTTTACCTATATGTTCCCAAAATTTCTAGTTTAGCACTTCTTAGTTGGGATTCAGGAATCTGTATTTTAACAACTCCACAGGGTGATTCTCATCATGAAAGAAGTTTGGGAAACGCTGATCTACAGAGAGACTGTAGAGAGAAGAGAGGAGAGATATTCAGGTTCTGATATCAGACAGAGGAGGAGAAGCCAGCACAGAAGGCTGACTGAGCAGGTGCAGCCAGAGTGGTAGAAAGAAAACCCAAAATGGATGAGGTCTCAGAGTACGATTCAGGGAGGAAGGTGGTCCGTGGTGATGAATATACTATTGCAATGCTAGCACTCAAGACTAGCTTCAGTCCAGGGAGTGGACAGAAGCCAGATTAGAAGATGTTTTCATAATAAGTCTGTTATCTAGGTTTCATTTTTTTTGGATTTTAACAAACACCAAAAAATAAAAATAAAAAAGCTAAGTGAGCTAGGTAGCTCTTTCATCTTGTTTTGAAAGCAGGTGTTTGATCCACAAACCCACGATCTTCCCATTCTGCTGAGTAATTCTCCAACTTTATGATTCACGCTACACAGGGAGAAAGTATGGCAATGTCACGTTAGCACCTGAGCCCCGGTTTCTGCTGGATCTGACCTTCTCTCAGCTCTGGCTCCCGAAGGCAAAAGATGAGGAAAGGCTTTCCCTCCAAAGGGGAAAAAAAAATAACATGAAATAAATGGCGAGATATTAATCTTGAGACCATTTACATAGGTGTTAAGTGCCCCCGTTGGCATTAAGAGCAATGAGCTTCGAATATCACTTGTACAGCAAGCTGCTTAGCTCTGCAGATAACAAGTCGCAGCAGGCCTTCTTGGGTTGCAAATGTAGTCACTCCGTTTGCCAATTAACTCTTTCCCACATTGCTTTTTATATAACCAGCCAGGAAGCTTTGCTGAGGCAGCACGATCTGCTAGCAAACAGTGCTGGCCTGGGAGTCGGGAGAGATGGTGTGTTAGAAGCTGTGTGGTGGCAGCAGCAGACCGTATTAATAACTGTCGCAGGGCAGCCGTGGAGGAAGGCAGGGCCCTTGGAGACCCTCTGTTTTCTGAAATGAATGGCCACGTTTTATGAGCTCAGGATCGGTCAGTGTCCGAGGCAAGGCATTGTTCTTTCACCTCAAGGAATTTCAATGTGTCCAAGTTGTTCTGAGCTTGCTGTGGTCTTTCCAAGGACACTTCCAACGTTCTTAGCCCACTTCAGAAGCCTAGACTGGATTTCTCCAGGAGCAGGTGGCTTTGTGTCCTAGAGAGGATTATCTCATCTGCCGGGACAATGGCTTCCAGCAGGTGACACCTAAGGATCTCACGGATGTTCTTTGCTTGACCTTCTGGCAACATGGCCATCACCGACCACCTTGCTTTCAGAAAATGTGTTTCCTTTTGTCTTCATGACACCACTAGTTCCTACCTCAGTGATTATCCTTTCTCGGTTTCTTCTGTGGACTCATCTCCTTTCCCTCAAACTATAACTGTTGAATCATCCTGGGGCCTTTCATATATATTTTATTGATTTCAGTAACTCCTCCCACCCACTCACTTTTCCTAAGGACTGTACAGGATTCGTATTATTCTAAATGCATAGGAGAGAAGCGAGTTGATTCTATCCAATGATATGCCTTGGGATTGTTGGGTTTAATTCTCTAGCGGACCCCTATTGAAAAGGCAAAATATGATCTTTCATAACCTGTTTCTCCTCTTCTTCTTCTTCTTCTTCTTCTTCTTCTTCTTCTTCTGCTTCTTCTTCTTCTTCTTCCAAAATTGCTATTACATACTGGTATTTTCCCTCATTTACTTACTTATTTATTCCCTATCTCTTCTCCTAGAAGGTAAACTCCTTAACAGCAGTGTCTGTGTCCATTGTCTTTGCTGGTACATCGCATACATTCAGTATTTGTTGGAGGCAAATAATGGAGGGTAAGGAACCAAGATGGAGATCCCAGGATGAGGACTCTCCCAAACCTTGTCCACGGTTGACCTTCCCTCCAATTGTATTATTTTTTATTATACCATGCTATGTAGTTCTTTTATAGTCCTCCTCACAGCATGCAATTATTTTCTTGTTATACGTTCTTGTTGTCTCTCTCCTCTTCCTAGAATACCAGCTTCATATAGTGAAGGACCTTATCTGACTTCCTGTCCTGTGTGTCCCCAGTGTCTCACCCAATGCCTGGCACATAGCAGTTTTATCGCCTAAATAAATGAGGGGGAAAAGGGGGACAAAGAGATATCGATCCAGGTTGAGCTTAGATCAACCTTGGCTAGGGACCTTTGAGCTTGTCACTAAGCCTGTTTATACGTCAGACTTTCCCATCGGTAAAATGAATATCCATTAAGGTTAGACCCACCTTGGCATCATAAGGAATAGGTCACTTACACCTAGAAACATAATCTGAAGTTTGAGTCCGCTATAAGCAGTCTCTGAAATAAAGATTCCAGTGCCAACTGATGGATTTGACAAAGAAGACTTGTGAGAAGTGGGGAAATGAAGACAGCCACCAGCGTGGGCACCTGAGCTGAATCCCAATGAGCAAACTGGGAGAGAATACAGAGCACGTGTCTTGATTGGCCCCACCAGAGGGCAGGGAGCTGGGGTAGCTACACTCCTGTCAATCATTGATCAAGGGCTGTTCCCAGCGGGCACGCATCTCCTGGCTCTTCAGGCGGTCTCCAGGGTGGCAATGCCAGCTCAAAGAGAAAGGCTGAAGGGCAGAAATGCAGGAACCACAGCTGGCAGTTGGGCTGGTCTGCATGGCAGGGGTGAGGGTGGGATGTGGCCTGACACAGGGAGGGCAGCGTTCAGAAGCATCTGCTCCAAACTTACACTCTATGCCAGCAATAGCCCAGGGGCGAGAACAGTACCTACATTTAGCAGGACTTGCTCTTGTGCAGGAACCCTCTGAAACGCTATATAAACTGTGGGTAATTTCACATTTTGTGGGGAGAGGATCCAGCATTCAAAAGCATCGGGGACCCCCACAGAGATAAGAGTCACTGATATATAAATCTATCCAACACCAGACTTGTCCCTTTCCTTCTGGTCCATTCAAAAATATTGCCCTAACCAGTTTGGCTCAGTAGGTAGAGCTTCGGTCTGTGGACTGAAGGGTCCCAGGTTCAATTCCGGTCAAGGGCATGCACCTTGGTTGTGGGCACATCTCCAGTAGGGGGTGTGCAAGAGGCAGCTGATCAATGTTTCTCTCTTCTAACTCTCTATCCCTCTCCCTTCCTCTCTGTAAAAAATCAATAAAATATATATATTTTTAAACATTGTAGAGTGGCCCACAGAGTAAGTAGGAAGGCTCTACCATCAACAGCCCCCCAGCCGTCTCCGGGGCAGGACAAGGACTCGCCCCACCCATGAGGGTCGGGATCTGAGCCAGCTCTCTACGGGCACACACCTCCTTCCATGTGAAATGGAGATCACCATCTCTAGCCACTAAGGCTGTGGGGAGAATCAAATGGCAAACATATGTAACAAGTTCAAGCATCGAACAAAGGCCCTGACTCCGCAACCCCTGGAGGGCAAGTGCAGAGACCGCCTTCTTACTCTTCATGTGAAACCTAGAATCCTTGGACACCTGCCCACACGTTGGGCTGCTTTGGGCACAAGAGAGGTGAGTGGTAACGGGGTGAACAGCATCTGGGCCAGAGTGACTTCCGGCCTCTTGGGGCTTTCCAAGGAGGCCACGGCAGCAGTGACATACAGAGGCGCCCACAGTGCACTGAGCAGAGTGGCCACCGGGATGGGATTGTCTAAGTGCTGCGAGGGCCCCGTGAGAACAACAAACACAGCTGGGAGGTCACGGATAGGGGGGCGCTTCCGAGGCATTTCCTAATATTTCCTTGGTGCAGGAGGCGGGTCCGATAGAAATGGGTCTCCTGGCCTTTGACTATCGCAGTGGTCAGCAAACTCATCGGTCCACAGAGCCAAATAGCAACAATCCAACGCTTGAAATTTCTTCGGAGAGCCACATTTTTTAAACTTACACTCCTTCTAACGCCACTTCTTCAACACATGGATAGACTCGCCCAGGCCGTGGTACTTTGTGGAAGAGCCACACTCAAGGGGCCAAAGAGCCGCACGTGGCTCAAGAGCCACAGTTTGCTACCACGAGACTACCAGATGCCAAGTCAACATGCTCTACTGAATATATTTCAATCTCAAGTACATTATCTTTCTTTTTTTAAAAATAAATAAATAAAAATGGCCCGGCTGGAACATTTTTGCACTGTCTACAGGTTGAGCAAAAAGCCACGTGGAGAAAGTAAAGGGAATCATGGTCTCAGGGCTGCGGGGACTAGAAGCATTGCCAAACCTGTGCCGAGAAGCACGGGGACAGCCGAGAAAAGCAGCTTTAATTGCTAGTTAAGGCCCCGGTGCAAATTCCACCCTGCGTGTGAGGAGGCAGCAGAGCCAGTTATCCTGATGCACTGTGCTCACCCAGAAACCAAGCCCAGGTGGGGGAGGTGAACAGCGTGTGTGCACGTGTGTGTGGACACGTGTGTGTGCACGTGTGTGCTCGGAAAGCCAAAACAGGGAGCTGTCCCGGGCCAGAGCTCACGTTGAGATTTTCCAGGTGAATTAAATGAGGATCAAGGAGGAGTTGAGCTAATGGCCTCAGTCATGCTTGCACGGAAGCACAGCAGAGCCGAGTTCTGCAAACTGCTCCCCACGGGCCCGTCCGGCCCGCCGCCTGCTCTGTTGAAGGACGTTCCTCAGACGGCGGGCACGCCTGGGCATCTCTGTAGTATCTTGTGACCATGGAGCTGGGGGGCTGGGACGGACACCAGGTGGGCCAGAAGCCTGAAACGTTTGCCTTTCGGGCCTTCACGGAGACTGTGTGTTGACCCCAAAGCAAAGGGGAGTGAGCTCGTGTCCCCACACCAGTCCTTCCTGCCCAAATCCCCCAGAGCTGAAGACCCTCTCCCGATCTGGTGGGCGATGAGACACTAACAGAACTGACCTTGAAGAAGCCCCGACTCCCACTCCTCCGTCCCCATCCCCCCTTTCCCGCCCCCCTCATAGTGACCCCTAAGTCTCTGCGGTCCATTCAGGGAGGCGGCGTGTTGTCCAGGGCGGAGTGGCTCAAACCAGATTGCAACCCTCCCCCACAACCCATTCCCAGCAACCACAGTGGGGTGTGGACAACCCCATTTTGTCTTCCTGAAGTATCCGCTTTATAGAAAATTGCGGAAAACCTTAGCATTTTATAATGAACGCAAAGAAAATTCCCAGAGAGATCTGCCAAAGGACTTATGTGCACACATAGGAGCCTAACCAGTGGTCAAGGACAATAGGGGGCTGGGGGCACGAGTGGGGAAGGGTGAGGGATTGGGATGGGGGATTGAGGACAAACATGTGATACCTTAATCAATAAAGAAATTTTAAAAAGAAAGAAAAGAGAAAACTCCCCTCTGCGGTTGGTCCCCTAAGAGCCTGGCCCCTGAGCACACGCTGCCCCCTCTGGGCTGGGGTGTCCGAGGAATTCTGCACGGATGTTGTTTCAGAGATGGGCAGACCTGCACCGATGGCTCCCAACGCTGACTGCACAGGAAGCTACCCGAGGAACTTTCTGGATGCTCAGGCCACGCCCGCAGAGCCAGGCAAGGGGAGGGAGAGCGGGGACCAGCACTGGCATCTCCCCGGTTGGCCCCGGGGATGTTAGGACGAGAAGATGGGCATCATCACGGTGCCTGCGGGACGATGACTCAGAACAGGGCTCTGGCTTCCGTGGGGCGGCCTGTGGTGCTGCCTCGGACTCCTCCCCGCGGCCAGCTCCCTCTCACGCTGCGTGGCCGGCGGCCCGAGGCCAGCGTGTCACCCGCCTGTGGCAAATGACTGCAGGGCCCCGGCCGCCTGCTTAGGGCCCATTCACGCACCGGGCCCGTGTCCGTTAGGGGCCTGGGGACACACACTCTCTGCTCTTTGGGGCCCTCCCCACCCAACGATTTGTGAGATGCTCTGCAAACACTCCGGAGCTCCCCCTGCTTAAACATGGACAGGACCAAAGCATGCACGTGTGTGTGTGTGTGTGTGTGTGTGTGTGTGTGTGTGTGTCTATTAAACAAGCATCCTGACCTCCAGGCGGCATTCCGGCCTCTCTCCTGTCTTGTCCCAGCCGGGGGTCCCAGATGAAACCCCGGAGTCAGAGCTTCTACCAAAGAAGCCTGTGTGGGAGGTGGTCCCCGGGGACCAGGAGCGAAACAGGGAGGAAGACCGGGGACAGAAAAAGATGCTCTGCCTTGGGTGGCGAGCGGCTGTGGCTCCCTCTCTCCGTGTCTCAGAACCGTTCGTTCCCACAGCATTTACCCGGCAGCCCTGCTCCCCTTTTGGACAGGAGAGACCCTCCAGCGGGAACCCCTCGGATAACCCACCCCCAAACGCTGAGAGAGAAGAAGCACCACGAACAGGGAGCCCGGCCGTGGGCAAAGCCGGCGGAGCTGCCCGGAGCCCTGGGCACGGATGGGGAGCTGGGAGGGCCGGGCGCGGTGCGAAAAGCGCTTCGTCCACAGCTTCCCCAGGGACTCGCCGACTCAGCAGGTGTCCCTGGCACCATCTCACCTGGTCCTGCCCAACCCCCCTGGAGCCTGGCATCCGTCTCCTCCTCTTACAGATGAGGACACTGGACCTCAGACACCTCGGGTGACTTCCAGTGGCTAAGGGCCATTCAACCCGGGTCCCAGCCCCGCTCAGAGCCTTCTGCTCCCCACCACTGAGCTGGGAACGGGGGTCCTGACCATGGGGGCCTCTGACTCTCAGCATCCTAACAGCACTCACTCACTAGCCTCTGCCTCCTCATCGAGCCGTGATGAGGACGAAATGAGAACCGCCTGTGCACTATCAAGAAATGCACATACCTGCCCTAACCGGTTTGGCTCAGTGGATAGAGCGTTGGCCTGAGGACAGAAGGGTCCCAGGTTCGATTCCGGTCAAGGGCATGTATCTTAGTTGCGGGCACATCCCCAGTAGAGGGTGTGCAGGAGGCAGCTGATGGGTGTTTCTCTCTCGTCGATGTTTCTAGCTCTCTATCCCTCTGCCTTCCTCTCTGTAAAAAAATCAATAAAAATATTTTTTAAAAGAAACGCGCCCACGCAAGGAATTGCTTTTTGGTTTTCAAAAGGCAAAAAAAGAACAAAGCAGAGCCACTGGGATGGGAAGAACGGGTTTCTAGGCCTGGTCCGAGGCCGGGCGGTGCTGCTGCGTGAACAGACAGGCCGCGGGCCTCTTCCCGGTGTGCGGACAGCCTTCCTCGGGGTTCAAAGGAGCCTCTCAGGAACCGGGGGCAGCAGGACAGCTGCTGGGTGTGCCTCTGCTTGTCCCGGGGAAACAAAGGCTGAGGAACACAGGTCCTCCTCCGAGGAGGTGCAGCCGCTCTGCGGAGAGCCATCTGCCCGGGGCAGTTACGTTTTCGCGATGATTCCCAAGCTGCTGTGTCACACATCACACTCTCCATCGGGCAAGTTGCGGCAGAGGCGCCGATCGCCTGGGTCGGTTCCCAGCTTCCCGCCAGCTGACTGCCCCAGCCCTGCCCTGGCAGCAGCCAGCCAGCCGGTGGCTCAGGGCCTGCCACACCTAACCAAAGGGCTGCAGGGCCGGGCGGAGCCGAGGCGGCGAGTTTAAGGAAATGCTCCCCAACTGAACAGGACCGCAGAGTCCTTCTGACCATCCAACCTCTGTTGGGATTTTTGGGGGATTTTTTTCTAGAAAGACAGACCCTGAGACCCTTGAAGGTTCCCGTGTTCGCCTGCATTGCAGCTCAGCTGACAGAGCTGAGGCTGGGCGAAGCTTTGACTCACAGGCACCAACACCACCCACCCAGGTGCCCCGGGCTGCATTCAAAGGAAGGGCATTTAAAGGGACAGGCTGGCGGGCGCCCGAGCGCGGCAATGCTCATGCCGCCATCATGTGGCCGCAGGCGGTACTGCACCGGGAATGGATTCTTATGGGTTTGTCTTGTCTCCTTCCTTCCCCCCTTGCTCTTTCTCTCCCTTTCTTTCTTCCTCCTCTCCCTTCCTTATTCCCTCAGTTCCTTCCTTCTTTCTTTTTTTTAAAATATATTTTATTGATTTTCCACAGAGAGAAAGGGAGAGGGACAGAGAGCTAGAAAGGATGAGAGAGAAATATCGACCAGCTGCCTCCTGCACACCCCCCACTGGGGACGTGCCCGCAACCAATGTACATGCCCCGGACCGGAATCGAACCCAGGACCTTTCAGTCTGCAGACCAACGCTGTATCCACCGAGCCAAACTGGTTTCGGCTCCTTCCTCCTTTCTGACACCTTGACAGATACAAGGATTCAGAAAGGAACTGGAGAAAGAGAAGTGGAAATGTGGGATGCCAATAATTAAGTTCCACTGTTTGCACCCCCTTCCTGGCCCCTGGGGCTTCACCGGTACAGAATTGCCACTCTAATTCTCACCTCCACCTGTGGGAGAAGGTGCTCCTGACAAATAGTCTAGAATGAATGTGATCATTCAACACATCCTTCCTAACAGTTGTTAAAAATATATATAGGTTAGGTGACTTCAATGTCAAAACTGTGCAGCTTATCTATCTATCAATATAAAACTCAGTATGCAAATTGTCCCCTTGGAAGTTCAACCAGCAGACTGGGAGTTCGATAGATCGCTATGACATGTGCTGACCACCAGGGGGCGGCGTGGAATGAAAGCAGGCCCCGGCCAGCAGCTGGGGAAGGAAGACCCGACAGGCAGCTGGAAGGCCTGGATCTGCCCTGATCACCCATGCACGGATTTCGTGCTCCAGGCCTCTAGTATCTATATAAAAAGGCTACTATGCTCAGTGTCCAACCTTTCGACCTGTCACTATGATGCTCACTGACCACCAGAGGGCAGGCACTCGATGCAAGAGCTTCCAAACTGGAGTGACTTGGCAGTGGTGGTTCTTGAGGTGATGCACCCTGAAACCAGAGAGGAGGGAGCCAAATTTCTCGTGCGGCCGGGCGATTCCACCTTCGGCTGTGGGTTATGTTGTTGCTGGGGCACTGTCGGCCCAGAATCTGACTCACTGCACACTTGTTTATGTTCCACTCCCTGTACAACAGCAACTTTGTAGAGTGCCCTCTCGTACTCCAGGACTCCTCAGGGGATGTCAGGGAGCTAGTTCCGGCCCGATCCCCGAAGGCCAGGCAGAGGGACCCCACCAGCTGGAGAGACCCCGTTCAATCTGCAGGTGCCAAGGAGGGACTGCCGGAGGTTGGCTCCAGGGCGGGTCTGGCCCATCTCACCCAGTCCCACCCTACTGGCCACTTTCTAATTAATTTCTTTTCAATGTGCATGAATCCATGGACTGAGTCACTGGGACTTAAGAAAAGCCGATTCCCACAGGAGGATTTAGGAACCAAGGAGCTCCATTGCATCCGTCTCCCCTCCCCTTTTGCTCACCTACTGCTTTGAGGGAAAATTCGTATTTAAAACAAAAAAAGCATTAAGACTATGCCCTTATCCTTTGTTTTGTTGATTGTTTGTCTTCCGATTCCTAATTTGCAGGTGCTGCTTGCATCCTGGACTTATTATCCTTTTTTGTGTTCTCTTAGTTGCAAATGCTTTCTCCTCATCAGCTATTGGCTTCCTTTCTTTATGGAATTTGACATTTAGAGGGGTTTTTTTTTTATTATTATTAATATGGATCTTTAATGTAACCAAGGGTGCTAACTTTGGTTTTCAGCTTCCTATTTTTATTTTACAAGATATTCTTAGCCATTCGCTAACAGTAAATGCTATAGCATATCAGTATGCATACACTGTTTGGTTTTTTACAGTAAATAAACATTGCTTTGTGAATAAAAAAAAAAAAATCTTAATTTCTGTCCCATCTCCCGAGCCGTAGTTTCTTAGGGCACCTGGTGGAGAGCACCGCCTCCCTCTCAGTCCCCGCCTCCGGAAGGCTGAGCCCACCATGACCTGCCGGAGGGAATCTGATTGGCCCACACTGAGTCCAAGTCTCCACCCTATTCGGGCGCAGGGGTTGTTCTCAGGAAATGGGGGTGGTTGTGAGATGGGCGGAGACCCTCGTGGCATTGACCATGTTCCTTAGATCCCAATTCTTGGGCTGATTGCTGTGTATGTGCCAGGGTTTAGGACTAGGGGGGATCAAAAATAAATTGGTTACAGACCTTACGTTTCAAAGAGCTCATGAACTAGAAAGGGTAGACATATGTGAAGAAAAAATAAGTGCCCTGCTAGGCAAAAAGGTGCAATGGACACATGTGTATTGCACTGTGATGGCTTTAAGGGAGGAGCGGATGCATCCCCCAGTGGGACAAGGATGTGGTTGGGACAAGTGGACACTATGTCAGGGTCCCTTCATCCTCAGGGCATTTTGTCCTCCCTCAGCTCATTGCTAGAAAGATGTGGGATTCCTCTTATGTTTGCATTTGTGTGCGTGTGCGTGTGTGTGTGTGTGTGTGTGTGTGTGTGTACACGCACATGCTCATGTGTGTAAGCGCTCGGTTGCCCTGCCCTGGAGCCGGACCAGAAGCCAAGGAGGTTGCAGAACTGGGTGGAGGAGAGGGATTTGCGGGATTTCGGAAGGAAGGAGCTCAGACACATCCATCCCATTCTCCTCCCCTGTCCTCCAGCGACAGCCAGGCACACGCTTCGGGCCGGCCTCCCGAAGGAGGCAGCGTTCTCCCTGAGCCCGGAAAGGGGAGCTTAGGCCCTGAACAGAGACTCAGCTTCACTCAGCCCCACCTCCCCCCGCCTCCCTCCCGCACACAAACGCTGCTTGTTTGAAAGCCTATCTCAGAGGGATGGACATTCCAAGGAGGGGCCCTGACACCGCCGCCGTAGATCCTGTGTTCTGCTTCAGCTGCTCCGTGATGTTTGTCTGTCCGCGCAGACCGAGTTATGAAGATCACAATCTAGAGGGAAAGCCGATACTCTTCTGCGGTAATTATTGTTCTTGGAAACGGGAGAGTGCGGTCTGAGGGACTGCGAGGGAAGGAAGGGATGTGGGCGGCCCTCCAACAGGCCACCCGTTAACCCCTGAGGGCGAGGGGCCCGGACAGGTGACAGGGCCGGGCCACACGCACACGGCTCATCCGCTCTGTGGAGATGGAGCTGAAGAAACTTTTTTAAGAATGTTCCATCATCACCTCATTATGCAATTAAGTCAAGGTCTCCTTTGGATGAAATCCATCCATCCCTTCTTTTAAAAAAATATATATTTTATTGATTTTTTTACAGAGAGGAAGGGAGAGAGATAGAGAATTAGAAATATAGATGAGAGAGAAACATCCATCAGCTACCTCCTGAACTCCCCCTACCGGGGATGTGCTCGCAACCAAAGTACATGCCCTTGACTGGAATCGAACCTGGGACCCTTTAGTCCACAGGCCAAAGCTCTATCCACTGAGCCAAACGGGTCAAGGCCCACTCCTTCTTTTCAAACCAAACATCAAGGTCAGGGTTATTATTTTTTGTAGGTGAGAGTTTGCAAATATAAAATTCCATTTCCAGAGTTTCTGATACACACACACACACACACACACACACACACATATATAGAGATATAGGTATAGGTATAGATATATAGATATAGATATAGACATATATACATATAGATATACATATAGATATACATATAGATATACAGAGATATACATATAGATATACAGAGATATACATATATCAATAGATATATAGATATAGACTCACCACCCCCAAATACAATTTTCTCTAAAGCCACATTTCCCTAAACTCTCCTGTCCTTCCATCTACTGCCCTCACAGAGAGCCTCAAAGTCATCATCCGGGAGAGTTTGGGACAAAGCAGGGACTAACAGCACAGCTTGCCGCTTCCCTTGACCAGCCCACCACTGCTCAGAGCAGCTGTCTGTCATCTGCCACCCGCAAAAGCAAGTGTCTTTTTTTTAGCCCAGTCAGTGGCCGAGGATAAAAGGCAGCCTAATCTGGGGGGACAGACAGCTTTAGAAAGCTCACTGGGGCCTTGATCTCCAGGATTCCCTGTTGGTGAGGAAGCTGGCATTGAGTTCTCCCTCCCTCACCCCCGGGGGTGGGGGTCGCCCTCTGATTCAGAGCTGGACAGGGCGAGGGGGCGTGCTGTACACCCCACCACAGAGCAGCTCAATGTGCCTTAGCAGGAGCCGATCCAAGGACTAGAGCCGCCTCCTCGTGGCT
The DNA here is from genome assembly GCF_964339955.1 of Pipistrellus hanaki. Lineage (NCBI taxonomy): Eukaryota > Metazoa > Chordata > Mammalia > Chiroptera > Vespertilionidae > Pipistrellus > Pipistrellus hanaki. The sequence goes on along the minus strand of NC_140519.1, from coordinate 44,379,033 downwards.
TCTACAAATGTCACACTGATCCCAGTTTCATGGGAATTTCTCCGGGCAGAAGCAGAGCAGGAAGTCTGAGTGACGAGAACTTAACTCAGCTGTCAGAAGAATAGTCTGAGCACCAAGCAAAACCTACAAGGTCTAGGGCCAAGGTCGGCAAACTCATTCGTCCACAGAGCCAAATATCAATAGTACGACGACTGAAATGTCTTTGGAGAGCCAAATTTTTTAAACTTCTCCTAACGCTACTTCTTCAAAATAGACTGGCCCAGACCGTGGTATTTTGTGGAAGAGCCACACTCAAGGGGCCAAAGAGTTGCACGTGGCTCTCGAGCCACAGTTTGCCCATCACGGGTCTAGGTCTCCTGGGCTCCCCTTCCAGGCCCCCAATGACACCACACACACACACACACACACACACACACACACACACACCCGTCCTCAGCGGCTCACAGAATCCCTGAGTCAGGAAGGTAGGGTCTTCTGAGGTCCGGTGCCCTGATCTGACATTTTGGGGGAGTCCACGAGATGTGTCCAGTGGAGACACAAGACTACACAATTTCATGCAAACCACTCTGCAGACCTCCACGTTCTGCTCCGCTATCCTAAGAAATCACCCACGCAGGCTGGACTTCCCACTGCCAGAGCACTGCCATCTGTTAAAACCAAGGCAGCCCATCCCATATTTAACAAACCTACTCGAGGGCAAGTTCTGTTTTGGGGGGGTTCTTTCACAGCATCCTGAGAGTGGTCTCCCCAAACTCCACATAAATTCTTCTCATTGTGGCCCAGGCCGGCGTGGCTCAGTGCCTGAGCGTTGACCTATGAACCAGGAGGTCACGGTTCCATACCTGGTCAGGGCACATGCCTGGGTGGTGGGCTTGATCTCCAGTGTCCAGCTTGCAGGAGGCAGCCGATCAATGATTCTCTCTCATCATTGATATTTCTTTCTCTCTCTCTCTCTCTCTCTCTCTCTCTCTCTCTCTCTCTCTCTCTCTCTCTCTCTCGCGCGCGCGCGCGCGCGCGCGCGCTCTCGCTCTCCTTCTCTGAAATCAATAAGAAAATTCAAAAAAGCTAAAATTCTCTTCTTGGGATAATAGAGCCATTCTTCAATCCTAAGATGCCTATGTGTTAACATTTTATCTCTGAATTTGGAATCTCCCTTCACCATTGGAGGCCTCGTGTTTGCCCTGCCGTGGAGGTGACTTGTGTGAGTGCAGATGTGAGTGTGGCTGTCCCTGGCAATGTGGTGCCAAAGGCCACCTCTCAACATGTCAGTCACCCAGCCATTTGGGTGCCTTAGGAATAAGAAACATAACTCCCAACATCCTAAAAAACCTGAACAGTGAGAACTTTCTGGAAACCCAAAACACACCAGCATAAAAATGTTCAGAAGGCATCTCAGGGGGAAAAAAGTCCTGCAGATAATAGTGGGGCGTGATTGAACAAGGTTGTATTACAATGTTCTTATAAAGAGAATAAAATGGATGGCACAATACAACTCACGTGCCTAATGCAATGCATGCAATAATTATTTAGGAGATAAATATTTGTTGTTGATTTATGATGTGCTAGGAACTTGGCTAAACCCTTCCCATATTTCATTCCACTTAACCCACTGAGAAACCTAATGAGGTAGTTAGCACAGCTACACCACCCCTTACCCAAAACTATTGAGGCAAGATGCATTTTGAAATTCTTAACTATTTTTCTACTTTTAGAAAGGTAATATGGCTGTGTACTGTGTTTAACCTGATACCATCAGCAGGGCTGGGATCATGTGGTTTAGTCACACATGTGACTATTTTGTAGCGAATCATACGTACATTCAGCCAGAGCTGGGTAAAGAGACCATAGCCAGCCTCGCACCAGCTCAGGTTGGGCTTAGCTGACAAACCAGTTTGCCTCTGGCTTATGAAAATACATCCCCTTTTCAGGTAGATTTGATTTTAGCAATGCAAATGAGGCGCTCTGGATGGGTGCTACCATTTCCACTTTGCAAACAAAGAAAGGAAGGGTTTCCTAAGTCCCTCCCTTGGGGTACCAGCTCAGAAGCTTGGGGGTGGGTGTGAGACTCAGGTCATCCTCACTTCCATCACACCAGCACCAGCACCAGGACCATAACCATGGTGCTCAGCGGCCTCATGGCACATCCGCTTGTCCACTGGTTGAGGGCCCAACCCCAGGCCTTGGTCTTCTCTTCTGCACACTAACCACCTGTGTAGAACCACCGTCTCAGAGAGTCTCACCATGGTGGCTACTGTCCTTTGAATGCACAGAGTTCCCTTTAATCCCTCTCCAACCACAGCCTCATACCACACAGAGGGCGACATGTCTGCTCAGAGGAATGGAAAGATGTGGTGAGGAATTCCACCCCCAAGCCGCCTGCTCAGTGGATTTTTTTTTTTTAAGAATCAAAAAGAATTCAATAAGAAGTGGCTCATAATTTCAGAAGGAGACAAAAGACAGAGCCACCCTGGGTTCCAAGCTCAGCTGTGAGCAACTCCCATCCTAGTCCTTTCCCCGAGAAAGTCACAAAGAGCGTAGGAACTTGATTAACAAGAAAGCACAGGTTCCATAACCAGCTCATCGGATTTGAATCCCATCCTGCCCCTTGCTGGCTGTACGACCTTGAGAACATTCCTTAACCTCTCCACACCTTCGTTTTTCCTTCTAACAAATGAAGATCCTGAGGGTACATACCTTTGAGAGTTGGTATAAGGATGAAATGACCGGACACATCTAAGTTCTAGAACGAGCATCCAGCCATAGTAGGAACTCAGTGAACGCAAATGTCTCATCATTCCCATCATCAACATCACCATTCCTGTGATGGATCCATTGTTACCCAGGAACTGTGGTCTCCCAGAAAGGAAAAGTGGCAGAAGCCAACCGAGGAGCCAGACCTCTCCCTGCCTCTGAAGCTCGGGATCTTAAACATTAGTCTGGGAAGAAGGGGGAGGGAGGGAACCAGCCAAGGACCTGCTATGCATATGTGCATACCCTGTGGATCCAGACAGTGGGGTGGGGAGGGCCTGGGGCGGGGGGTGTTTAATTTATAAATTAGGGCTGGATGAGGTCAATGGAGGGGAGAAAAGGGGGACATATGTAATTCTTTGAACAATAAAGATTTAAAAATAAAAATAAGCAAATAAGCAAACATTAGTCTGCCCCACTCCCCATGCCCAGGAGCTGTGATGCCTGGACACCAAGCTCACCCTGAAATCCTAGGGCCCCTCAAAAACCACTCCGACAAGCAACTCTCCGACTTCTCCTGTCTCAGAATTACGACGCGGGTACATCCAGAACAAACACCACGGACACCCCCTCAGATACATCGAAGAATACGCACAGCCACCCCCGCAGGGTCTTCGTGGCGGGTTACAGCAGCCCCCACGGGCCCCCACACTCTCATCATTAGGCTCCACGGTGGGTGGGAATTAATGGGGTGCTTCCCCAGCCGAGGTGTCCCAACAGTCCTTGTCTTCTCACCTCAGTGGAAGTTGCAACCCATGCGCACATACATGAGAAAGTGCTGCTGTATAGGCTACAGACAGACTCCTGATTCTGCACTTAATATTCACGGACTGCATCGAGTCTGGATTTATTTGTTCAGAGGGAATGATTTTTACTTCTTTTCTCCCCCGGAATTCTTAGATCTTTAAAAGAAGGGGCATGGCTTGCTCACTTTTATACACAGGATGTTCCTAAAAAAAATGTATACATGCTTTCACAGTGGATAACTCCCTTAATTATGAAAATGAACTGTTAGTTAATAAGCACTGACTTTATAACCACTCACACCCCCCCCCCCCCGCCACACACACACACACACACACACACAAATGCTTGGTAAGGAGCAAATGAATGAGCAAATAACTGACTTACGTGGTCTGCAAATAACTGACTGACGTGGTCTGCCAAATCCATGCGGGATACAAGGGTCATTCCCACCTCTTATCCAGTTGTCCCCCCTTATCCATGGGGGATTCTTTCCATGATTCTTTCCAAAAATCGGGACTTTTTTAAAACGCCGAGGGACAAATTGTTAAAAATCGGGACGTCTGGTCACCTTACCAAGGGGTGTGCCTGAACCCACAGACGGTACACAACCCCATATACAGTTTTTCCCGATGCATGCATATTATGGGCATGTTTAATTCATAAATTAGGCACAGTAAGAGACTAACAACAATAACTAAAAATAAACTAGGACGATTATAACAAGAGACCATTACAAAAGTTGTGTGAACGCGGTCTTCTCTCTCAGAATACCCCATTGTGCTGTACTCACTGTTCACTTCGGGGAAGCCCTGTCTGGCGTCTCTTCGATGCGTCGAATTGCCAGCACCACCAGGCTTGCGCTGCGGGGCCATTCGTAAGGAAACTAGGGTCCCTTGGCCACCGGACAGTCCGTGTCATAAGGGGGCTGGGCACTGACTGAGGGCAGGAGCGTGGGCCACGTGGAGACGCAGGTGCAGGTTCAAGGGCAATGTACCTTCCACGGGGTGCACGGGGAAACAGCCAGAGGCTGTTCAGCAAGGTGTGCTCAATTGAACACTAATGAGCTCTTTATCTCTGACAGTCCCTTTTACTGTTTCCACTCTGTTGAGGGCGGGCAACTGAAACCCCCAGAAGGGAAGCCACAGACAAGTGGACTCCTGCATTGATATTGACCCCTGCTCCCCAAAGTGACCTTGTGAGCCCGCAGGGAGCTGAGTCCAGCCTCTGAAACCCACCACACCACACCCCCATCCCCAGCACCACCCAGCCCTCATCTGGCCATGTCAATGCTCCCTGGGGGGAGGGGGGGACGCAGAGGCCAATCTACCTGAAGAAAACAAGGTGGTTTTGGCGTTAACTGTCTGACCCAGGTGGGAATGGGAAGTTGGAATGAAAGGAATAAGGTTTACAAACACACAGTGTTGTGCAGGGAGCTTAGGCAAGCCCTGGGGGAGAATGTTTTGCTAGCTGAATTTTTAAGGGATTCCCTTAGAGCAGAGGTTCCCAAACTTGTTTGTCCCATAGACCCCTTGCCATGTTTTTCAGTTTTGGGTAGACCCCCTACTTACCTGATATTGATTTTTTTGTAAATTTCTAACTGTAGTGAAGTTTAGTGTTAAAATTTAATAAAAAATAATGTACCTACTTTTCTCCGGCATTCTCAAACAAAATAACACTGATTCACTATAATTTGTATGATAAACTACCAGTTTATATTTTTTAAATATTTTCTCAGCACTTTCCTATTCAAGATTCAGGAAACGAATGAACGTATTTTTCTCACATTCATATTTATAGCGTGACGAATTGAACAAGTCGGTTCAAGTTCGCGAAGCTTTGAGACAAAAATTGGCAAGAATGTTTACTGCGCGTATGCTTGTAACAAGATGATACTGGTATATCATTATGTGCAGGTTTTTATCCTACAACTTACACAATTTTATAAACATATATAATAAATTTTTTACTTCATAGGTACTTTTATAAATAATTTATATGTTTTTATATTATAAGATAATATGATGTAAGTAAATAGGTACTATCAGTGTATGTTGAGATCCACTATCGTGGACCCCCATTTTCATTTCATGAACCCCCAAATTTTTTTTTCGCTGACGCAGACCCCTTGCAGGTTGTCATAGACCCCTGGGGGTCGATATAGACCACTTTGGGAATCACTGCCTTAGAGTAACCTTTGATTGATTGATTGATTGATAGATGTGAATGTTTATTTTGATAGAAAGTGGGGCTTAAGCTGAATTCTTTTTTTCGTTGAATTTATTGAGGTGACATGGGTTAATAAAAGTGTGTGGGTTTCAGGGGTAGCATCCTACAATACATCATCTGTATATTGTATGTTCATCACCTTTCATCCCCCTTTACCTTCTCACTGAGCAATGTTTTCAATGTGTGTTCACACATCATCACCTCTAAGAAATGCCTCTTAGCTACATCATGCCTCACTCCAGTTGGCCCCTCTGAACTCCTCGGTGGTTGAGTTTGAGCAATGGCATCCGACCCAAGTTCAAATCCCTCCACTCCATGTACTACTTCCTGTGTGTGCTTCGGCAACGCATACGCCTCTGTGAGCCCTCTATTTCCACTGGCAAATGTGAACAGCGGTAACCCCACCTCATAGAGCTGTTTTGGAAATGAAAAGAGAATGTGCATAAAGGGGGCTCGGCTTATTGACACGGTTGTCTTCAAAATATTTAACATTATTTATGGCACTGGTGACATGCCGTATTTAATAATAGTTGCTCCTTGTGCTGTAATTTAACTGTGTAATGCATGTTTGTTTTGTCTTTTCGACGGCACTGGCTACATATTAAATTTTGGTTGTAGTCTCAGAGTGATGAATATGTTTACAGCAAGATATGATGATTCTTGACAAAACTGTGATGTAGATGAAAGCAAACAAGTAGTTTTATGGCAGGAATGTTTCTTTTTAAAATATATTTTATTGATTTTTTTACAGAGAGAGGAAGGGAGAGAGATAGTTAGAAACATTGAGAGAGAGAGAAACATGAATCAGCTGCTTCCTGCACACCCACTACTGGGGATTTGCCCGCAACCAAGGTACGTGCCCTTGACCAGAATCGAACCTGGGACCCTTCAGTCCGCAGGCCAACGCTCTATCCACTGAGCCAAACCGGTTTCGGCCAAGAATGTTTCTTAAGCCTTCTCAAACAATTACCTGCCCAAGATCCTCTGGGAAGAATCTTCTCCGAGGGCCAGGTACAAAGTGAATCCTGTAAGTGGGGTGTATTCTGTGGAATTGAGGTTGCAGATGAAAGGAGGTTGCTAACCAGGTGTGTTTATGACAGGGAGGTTCTCCTGGAATACCTGGCTGCCTAGTGGCATCACAGGGTCCTTAAATGAGAAAGAGGGAGGCAGAAGCAGAGAAATGGCCCAGCCTGTATGGCTCAGTGGTTGAGTGCAATCTAGGAACCAGAAAATCACAGTTCGCCTGGGTTGCAGGCTTGACAGTATGGAATGTGCAGGAGGCATCTGATCTATGATTCTCTCTCATCATTGATGATTCAATCTCTCTCTTCCTCTCTGGAATCAATGATAGAGCGCAGCCTGCAGACTGAAGGGTTCCAGGTTCAATTCCAATCAAGGGCACATACCCAGGGTTGTGGGCTCAATCCTCAGTGGAGGACATGCAGGAGGCAGCTAATCAATTATTCTCTCTCATCATTGATAATTCAATCTCTCCCTCTCCCTTCCTCTCGAAATCAATAAAAATATTTTTTAAAAAGAAAAAGGGAGCCAAAATCGGTTTGGCTCAGTGGATAGAGCATCAGCCTGCAGACTGAAGGGTCCCGGGTTTGATTCCAGGCAAGGGCATGTGCCTTGGTTGCGGGCACATCCCCAGTAGTGGGTGTGCAAGAGGCAGCTGATTGATGATTCTCTCTCATCGATGTTTCTAACTCTCTATCACTCTCTCTTCCTCTCTGTAAAAAATCAATAAAATATATTAAAAAGAAAAAAAGAAAACAGAATCTCCCCTCAAGACTTCTGAAGCAACCCAGCCCTATTGACACGTTGGCTGGAGCCGAATGAGACCATCTTGGACTTCCTTCGGGTCTCCACACTGAAGATGGTGAACTTGTGTTAGAAGCCGCGGAGTGGGTGGTCATTTGTTCCAGCGGCCGTAGGAAATAGATACATGGGCCCACGAGGTTATACAACATGGGAGCTCCTGGGGACAATGTTGATTTATAGTTTATTCAGATGACCCAGAGTCGTGCAGCCAGAAGGAGAATGTGACCTGACACGGCAAGGAGAAAGACGAGAAGAGCCTGAACAGTTGCCCTGGGCACTAAGATGAATGCTAGGATGAAGCCAGCAGCAGGGTGAGGAGCCAGGAAGAGCAGAGGCAGGGTGAGATCCGATGTGAGGAGAGAGGGTTCTGAGGTCCAGGAGGGGTGGGAGGGGGACATGCCTGGCTGCACAGCGACAAGGCAAGGAGATGCCTGATGTTTACAGTTCTGGCAGCTCTCTCACAGGAGACAGTTCACCATGCTTGGAGCCAGGGTTCCATGTTTAATGTGCATGTGTCCCTCCTATGACAACCTCTATGCCCCCGAATAGCAAATCAGTTGAATAGTATATATTGGCCCACAGTCTATCCGGAGAAGCCAAGGAGAGTAGTCAATCTGATCATCTCACCATGAGACTCGGACTCTAGAAGAGAAGGCACAGCTTTCTGTCCAGATTATCCTCATGCCCCACTTCATGGGAAGAAGTACAGGCCAATCGTAGTCTATGATAATACATGTGTTCATCAAGTTTTCACAGAGAAACAGTAAGCTTTCCTTCCTTCCTCCGACTCTTCCTCCTTCCTTCCTTCTCTCTGTCTTAAGGTCTGTAATAATATTCTCAAAGCTCTGGATGTGCCAGAGAATGCAAATTCCATGCAAAGTACGGGACCTGGAAAGATGGGAAGCATGAAGGATAATGAGTGTATTTTAGAGTTCTCCATGGTGCCACGAACCATGGTAGAGTCTCTCTCTCTTCCTCTCTGTGTTTTTGCCTTCTTTTCGGCCTCTCCTTAGTCTCACCTGGCTGGCGAGCACGTCTCCGTGTTTAGTGTCCTTGGAGTAAATGACAGCCCGGGTTCCTGGGAACCAGGCCCAATTCTCCCCCCAGATGATTGGAGAAGGCAAGTAGCTCTCTGAGCCAGTGTCTTCAATGATGCCAACATTCCACCTTGTGATAGGTATTAGGGAGTTTATTTTTAAACTGCATGGCCTGGATAAATAAATAAAATAACACCTTCAGGAGCAGCTGGAATATGCAGATAGTGTTTCTCAGGCTGGAGTATTATTTTACTTTATGGCAGTCCCCTAAGGACACCCAGAGCATATTATAGAAACCTGCGGGTTGCATTCCTTTAACGGCCAGGAAAACACAGGGCTGGCAGAAGGCCAGCTCTGGGCCCAAATCTCTTTCCAGCTGACTGTTTGTCCTTGGGTAGGTCTCCTCCTCTCTCTGAAATAAGGACTGTTGTCTCTATGGCATTCAAACTTCATTCCAGCTCTGAAAGTTCATGACCAAATCGCTCTTGCAAAAGGTCACTGTCCTTTTTCCAAGGTTGCCTTCATGGTCAGGAAATTTTAGGACCAAATACCAGTGGATCATGATGACAAAACGCTCTTGGCTACCAGCTGGAGTGGTCATTGACCACAGAGGAGCAGAAAGGGGCAAACAGGTTGCATCATGGACAGGGGTCTCTGTGGCACTGATCGGCTCCCAAGGCTACTGCTTAGAAGTCTCTTTTGCAAGATTCCAAGCCTCAATCTGGATTTGAACTTGGGACTCCTGGGACAATCGAGGGGCAGCACACACACTGATTAGCTAAGGACATTTGCTGCTCAACACAAATAATTTTACTGTAAACATTTAAGCACAAAGCTGTGGCTAAGTGGCTAAAATCCTTTTTGTGGAGAGGGAAAATAAGAGTTAAAAATGTTATAAGCCAACAAAGCCTCGATTCAACACATTGAAGAACATATTCTCTTCTCTGAGGGATGCCCTAACCCCCATGCTCCTCACTTCTCACTGAGGCCTTTGTGGGAAGTTAGTCAAGTCTGCTTAGATTTGCATGTGATTTCCATATTGGTCCCCAACCCCAATCTCACGTCAGTGAGTAATGGCAGGATTGTTTCTGTTCTGGTTCTCGGTCATTTAGCAAGAATGCCTAGTGCCTTGGCCTCTGTCAGGCAAAGCCATCACCAAGGAAAGCAAGGCCCTTCGCCATCACTGCCTCTCCAACCTGGGAGCGAGGAGCCCTCCTGACTCTGATGCCCTTCCGATGCCTTTCAAGAAGCCACCAAAGACACCAGGGCAGTGCTGCTGTGTGCACTCTGAGCAAAGTAGCTATGAAAGAAATGTCTGGGGCAGGTGAGGACATCTGAGTCTGGTCTGGGCACACGTGGCACTAGAAATTCACAACTATTTTAGGTGAGCCGCATGGGGGTCATGTTGCCTCCCCTTCTTGCATATCCTTAGTTATAGAAACAGGAACTCATGATCAATGAGCAGGTATCAGCTCTTTTGACTATTCAGCAAGAATGGGCAGTGTGTTATACCAAATACATGGTGGTTTCATAAAAATGACTCATGCCCTTTGATTCCCTAAAACTTGATTGAAGCCAATTGTGCACCTCAGCTCCTCGCCTGGCCCAATCCCTGCAGCTGCCAGTGGGACTTGTCAGCAGACCCAGGGCTCCGCAGTAATGCTCTCTGAAAAAGCATTGTTGCTTTCATAAGTCACTTTTCTCTCCTCGGGCTAAGTGCACTACAGTGCACACGAATACCAGCTTAGACCAGAAGGGACCAAGCAGCCACCTTCCTCTAGAAAATGTGGCCCCCATCTACTCAGAGAGTCATGAAGTCAAGTTAAAGGATCATCCTACCAAGGGTAAGACCTCGCTCTACATGCAAGGATGTGATGTTCCCAAGGCAACATGATCGATCAGGCAGTATGACACAGTGGACCAGAGTCTAACAGAGTTGGCATGCTAGCTCCAACAGTTGTGTGTAGGAGCCCATAAGCTAATGCCTTTAACTATCCGAGCCACAATCCCCTCAATTACAAGAAAAATAAATTAAAACCATCTGCTTCAAGTGGCTGAGATAATCAACATGGTACCTGCAAATAATTGTAAGCAGCCACCTAGTCCTGTACCCTGAGCAAAAGCCTCTCAGGTCAGCCATCTAGGGGTTAAGAAAGCCAGCCTGAGTGCAATCAGGGGTGGAAATATTTTATTTCTCAACAAAGGTTCTGTCATTTCAGCCCAGCTATGCCTCCCCCGCAGCTCCTCGCCCAGCCCAATCCCCGCAGCTGCCAGTGGGACTAGTAAGCAGAGCCAGGGCTCCACAGTAATGCTCTTTGAAAAAGCATTGTGCTTTCATAAGTCACTTTTCTCTCCTCGGGCTAAGTTCACATGAATTAGATTGCAAGGCACTTTATGCAAAACACCTGACCTTCACTGGCTCTGATTTGCATTGTCATCGTTTCTTTATTCTTCTAAAGTGCCTTCGTTTTGCATAATGTTATTCAGGCTCTGCAGTTAGCACTATCCCATTTCTCTAATTATAACCATTTTAGGCAAAGCTGTAGATAACCTTCAGGAACCCGTGCCTGTGTGATATTTCATTCACAAGGAAGAAGCAATGGAACCGGACTTAAAGGAAATAAAACTAAAAAAGCTGCTCATTTAGGGTGGAAATTTAAAACTCTAACACTACAATAGATTTTCCCTCCCTTTTTGGCAATTAAGAGAGGATTGTCTGTGTCCCCCATGAAGATTTCTGCACACAGGCAAGGCTTATTGATGCAGGGACACTCATCTAAGCAGGACACTGGACATCAACCAGGGCCACTGCTGTCTCATTTGAAGTCTCTCTTTCAACTGTCCCCAGGGGACCCACCCCTCTGCAGGAATGACATCCCAGGCCAAGGTCTGGAACCATTTAAAGAGCCAGTGTCTATAAGAGACATGACATATGACATCTCTATCTGCCATTTATTAGTCTAAATGAGATTCTGATCCTTCCTCCCAATTTAAAGTTGGTTGGAAAAGACCCAGAAAAAGATTCTGAGAGATGGGAGTGGAGACTGGAGTGCAGAGATGACCCCAAACCGAATGCCAGCCCTTTCACTCTTTTGCAAAGACCCCTGGTTAGCACGTGGGTGTGCTAAACAGTAGAAAGGAACAATCATTTCTCATACTACTTATTAAATGCCTACTACTGCCCAGACATCAAGCTACAGGCCCTCATTACCTCTCTGGGATCCTGCCATCAGGATAAGGATATGGGCTCAGCTCCCATCTCAGTGTCCTGGCCTCCTAAATGCCTTCATACTTGGCCCGCAGCTCTTCTTTCTTGCCCTGCATATTCTCTGCAGACTTGCTCAGTCTCCTTGAACATGGGCCTCCCTGTCACTGACTGGCTGCTAACCCTTTTATTCTGTCTTGAATGAGCTTACTAAGTCACTCTATTTATTGCAACTTAATAACCAGTCAAGGTCCATTTTATTTTTTGCATTTTTTTTTTTTCAGTTACAGTTTTCTTTTACACCCCCACACTGAGGATCAATCCCAGGGCATGTGCCTTCACTGGGATTGGAATCGTGACCTCCTGCTTCATAGGTCGACGCTCAACCACTAAGCCACACTGGCCAGGCTACTTTCAATTATTTTGTGTTGGTTTTCAGGTGTATGGCATAGTGGTGAGACAGTCATACTGTGCTTTACAAAGGGTTCTCCTTGGTGTTTCCAATCTCCACCTGCACCATGGTTATTACAGTATTATTGACTATATTCCCTATGCTGTCCTTTACATCCCCGTGACTATGCTGTAACTACCAATTAGTACTTCTTAATCCCTTCACCAAAGTTCCTTTTAGACACTCCGTCTTTGTGAGTCACTCTTAGTGGCTGTCTTTCCTGCAACCCGGTAACACCCTGTTTTCTCACCTACACAACTCCTCCTCCAGCTGTGAGAATGGAGAACCGTCCTTTGACCCTCCAGTCCAGTTTAGGTTAGGTATTCTTTCTGGGCTAGCTCATCGTTTTAGAGAAGAACCTCCACCTGTGTCTGGCTCTGTCCTTCCTATGAAGACTCCACTGGGAGAGAAAGACAACTGGCTTCTCTCTCAGTTCCTCGCTCATTTTGCCTCATGGAAGGAAGAGTGAGGAATGGGATTCCGGGTTTGGGAGGAGGAGCTGAGGAAACATGTCATGAAGGCCTCGTTTGTTCTCTCCCTCCCCGTTCTTCTACCCCTGAAAGCTTCACTGCCTGAGGATGCTTGCATTCTGGCCTGTTCTCTGCCAGGTGGTAAGAGCTTCTTTCTATGGGAGAAGCTTAGCTGTACCATTACACCAATGTGGGTGCGTTAAGTTCAGCTCTGGCCTGAAGTGTTCTTAGTGAGGCCTCTGGGTGACAGATCTGGTACCACATTCTTCATTCAGTTTTTTAAAAAATATATTGTTATTGATTTCAGAGATAGAAACATCAATGATGAGAGGGAACCATTGACCAACTGCCTCCTGCACACCCCACACTGGGTATCTAGCCCACCACCCGGCATGTGTCCTGACTGGGAATTGACACATGACCTCCTGGTTCATAGGTTGAACATGCAACCACTGAGCCAAGCTGACCAGGCCCTTCAATGCAGTTTTTATCACAAATATCACCCACCTGTTGCTGTGTGTTTCTCCCCTGTGACGTTCAACGGACTCAGACCTAGAAATAGCAAAAGGCCATGCTTCACACCTCCTTCAGGATGGTTTTCAGTATAGTCAGAACCAGTTTCTTTCTGTCTCTTCTCCTGCGCCTGTAAATTCCCAGAAGACAAGGGCCATATTCTTTTCCATGTTTGTATTTTGAGTTTATCTCATTATCTGGTTCAATATCTTCGGTGAATGGATAGATGAGTGGAACCTTTAATACCACATGCATGGCTCATCGTATGTCTCAAGACAGAACTGTGTGCGTTAACAATGAAGGATGCATTCTTGTATAATGAATGATGCGTACTGGAGTGCTCTGTGTAACTAGCTCTGACTCACTTGCACAACCTGCCCCTCACAATGGTGCTGCAAGCCTGGGGTTCAGGAGCACTTTCCTTACTGCTTGGATTTTCCAATGCTGAGGACATTGCTAAGGGGTTAGCATTTCCAGTGTTCTGGCCTGGGTGGTGCTGAGCTGTTCAACCCTATCACCCGGGGCTGAATCATCCACGAAGCACAGCATCAGAGCGAGGTGAAAGCTTCCTGCTCGCCCATGATCTTCTCTGTATGATTTTCCACTCTTCCCTTTAGAAACCAGTTCTGGCCCTTGACGTACTTTAAAACCATAACAGCATCTTCCTCAGCCGTCCTTATCGCAAATGAGCTGACCCAGCATCCAGGAAGCCCAGGATGGCTCTAGAGAAAGAAAACCAATTATTTTTTTCTGAATAGTTTTTTCCTTTGAATTCTTATGCTCCTTCCCAGAAATGTAGCTGTGTTATTTTTATCCTGAATTAGGTGGGTCTCGTTCCAGGAGACTTCCTTTCTGAAAGCAGTGGGAAATACGTCAGAATGCATCCTCAATTTCGACACATTAAAAATCATTTTTATTTATTTACTTATTTTAACCCTCACCCAATGATATGTTTGTTTGTTTGTTTGTTTTTAAATATATTTTATTGACTTTTTACAGAGAGGAAGGGAGAGGGATAGAGAGCTACAAACATGGATGAGAGGGAAATATCGACCAGCTGCCTCTTGCACACCCCCTACTGGGGATGTGTCCGCAACCAATGTACATGCCCTTGACCAGAATGGAACCTGGGACCTTTCAGTCCACAGACTGATGCTCTATCCACTGAGCCAAACCGGTTTCAGCTGTTTTTTTTTTTGTTTGTTTGTTTGTTTTTTAGACAGAGAGGAAGGAATAGAGAAAGAAAGAGTGACATCTATCAGTTGCCTCCTGTGGCCATACCACCTGGGGATTGAACCCACAATCTGGATATGTGCTCTGACCAGGAATTGAACCTGTAACCTTTTTGGTGGGTAGAACGACATTCCCACCAACTGAGCCCTCCGGCCAGGAGAAAAACATTTTATTTATTAATTAGCCATCTCTAGTTTGGGTTGGTATTTTCACAAAAGAAGCAGATACTAATTTGAAGATAATGCTTTACTAGGGTGCTGTTCTCAGAACCCTAGCGTCCACACGAGGGCACTCTTGTGACTAATCCCTTACCAGGGTGCCGTTCTCAAAATGTCCACACGATGACACTATTGCTATTTCTGAGCAATAATGTGAGAGGAGCAAGAGAGATTCTAATGGCCAAAGAAGTTCTTGGCACAAAATGATTTGTGAGCCATTATTGAGAAATGACCCGAGTTATATTTTTCATTGCACCTCTAAATTTTATACATGCTTCTATATTCACACACTCTGGCCATTCAAATAATTTGTAATATAAGGAGGGATGTGGTGCATAAACATTCACCAAAAAGTTTTTACAGGGAGAAGAGAGCAACCTACAACAAAAGGCCATCGTCATGATGTTCCTACAGGAGACATAAATTCAAACCTGCTTTTACAGCCTCATGCTTAAGGAGTTAAAAAATCTGGCTTGAAATAATAACAACATCTACTTTATATGGTTGCTCTATCAATTAAATAAGAATATTTATTAACCCAGAAATTGACCCAAGCCATTATGTTCAATTAATATATATTTGACAAAGGAGGCAGGAGCATACAATGGAGTCAAGACAGTGTCTTCAATAAATGGTGTTGGGAAAATTGGACAGGTATATGCAAAAAAAAAAAAAAATGAAAGTAGACCACCAATTTACACTATACACAAAATTAAACTCCAAATGGATAAAAGACTTAAAACATAAGATTGGAAATCATAAAAATCTTAAGAGAATCCAAGGGAAAAAATATCAGACATATCTCATAGCAATATTTTTATGGATACATCTCCTAGGACAATGGAAACTAAGGAGAAAATAAACAAATGGGACTACATCAAAATACAAAGCTTCTACATAGCAAAAGAAACCATCAACAAAACAACAAGAGAGCCCACTACATGGGAGAATATATTTGCCAATGTTACATCCCATAAGGGTTTAATTTCCAAAATTTAAAGGGAATTCATACAACTTAACAAAAAGAAGATAAACAATCCAATCAAAGAATGGGCAAAGGACCTAAATAGACACTTTTTGAAGGTAGACATACAAAAGGAAAAGAGACATATGAAAAAATGCTCAAAGTCACTAATTATTCAAGAGATGCAAATCAAAATGACAATGTGGTACCATCTCACACTGTCAGAATGGCTATCATCAACAAACATCACGTGCTGGCAAGGATTTGGAGAAAAAGGAACCCTCTTGCACTGCTCATCAATCAGAAGGAATATATGCACCACTATGTTCACAGCAGCATAATTTACCATAGCTAAGATTTGAAAACAGCTTAAGTGCCCATTAGCAGATGAGTGGATTAGAAAACTGTGGTACATTTACACAATGGAATACTATGCTACTTTAAAAAAGAAAGAACTCTTACCATTTGCAACAGCATGGACCTGGAGAGCATTGTGCTAAGGAAAATAATCAGTCGGGAAAATAACACATATGATCTCATTCATTTATGGAATATAATGAACAACATAAACTGATGAACAAAAAATAGATTCAGTCATAGCCTGGTTTGGCTCAATGGATGGAGTGTCCACCTGCGGACTGAAGGGTCCCAGGTTCGATTCCGGTCAAAGGCATGTACCTTGGTTGCAGGCACATCCCCAGTAGGGGGTGTGCAGGAGGCAGCTGATCAATGTTTCTCTCTCATTGATGTTTCTAACTCTCTATCCCTCTCCCTTCCTCTCTGTAAAAAATCAAATGTGTGTGTATATATATATATATATATATATATATATATATACACACACACACACACACACACACACACACACACACACACACACACAAAGATATGGAAGCATCAAAGGGACCATCAAATATTACGGGGAAGGCAAGGCAAGGGAGGGTGGGGCAGGGAATAAGGAGGGTAGGGAAATGGGAGTAAGAGATCAACCAAAGAACTTGTATGCATGCATATTAGCATAACCAGTGGACACAGACAAAGGGTGGGGTGAAGACCTGTGTTGGGGGACAGGAGTGGTGGGGAGAGGTCAATGGGGAAAAAACGAGAAATATGCAGTACTTTCAATAATAAAGAACTCTTTTAAAAAAGAAATTATTTATAGGCTAAGCACAGTGGTTGGTGGTCCATGAAGCCTATTGGTTGTAGTCATTGATGTTGTCCTTGACAATGATGTTATTTCCATCAGTGATTAAATCAGGTAGGGTGTACACAAGTCAGGAGAGTTTGGAAAACGATACGCCAGGAATGCACTGATGGGCCACTGAATGGATTCTCCTTCTTCATGCCTTTATCCTGAAACTTGAAGCCCCTTCCCCACCTCTGGCTTTGGACGAAGAGTGTATTTTGCTCTGCCCATTAGGATGTTAGCAAACATGCCACAGGTAGAGGCTTAGAAATCCCTTAAGTATCTCTACTTATCTTGCATGGTTGAGTTTTCTTGAACATGAAATCCTAGCAGCTCCATGGAAGCAAGCCTAGAGTAGCCTGCTGGAGGCTGAGAGATTGCGCAGAGATGAGTTGTCACAGCCAAAGCCTTCTTGGACCAGTCCACACTCTAACATGCGATATCGAAGCTCAGCCAAGGTCAGCAGAGCTGTCACCTAACTCAGCTGACCACAAAAGCATAAGCGAGCCCAGTCACGATTAACCAAGCTCAGTCCAGATCAACTAGAGTTTAAAACTAAATTTAATCCTAGTTATAATGACCCCAGGTTTTATAACCAAAAAATTATAGGCCTTGGACATTGACTACCTACGATGACCTCTCCAGTTAGAAATTTAGGATCAGAACACCCTATAGGTTTACTAAGATCAAATACCTGGAGATGATGATTCTCATTGTAACAGTAATAATTGGAAATGGTGGCTCTATTACTATGGTTCGGACAGAAATGAGATATTTAGAGAGAGATGCACAGACTCAGACAGCTTTAAGGGATTGATGGAAACCACCTGGTGTCCTGACCCCAGAGTGCCATAAAAAGTTCCAGCAAAGCAGTCTTAAAAATAGTTCGCAGAGTCGAACACTATTCTCGTACACTTATGTAAATAATCAGGCCAACTTCAATGCAAACACATTAGTTTTACTGTGATTTTTCTCTCTATAATTACCCCCATCTTTGATAAAATGTGGGGTAATTATAGAGAGAAAATCATGTTTGCACCTTCGAATATATTAAATTCTAATCATGTTTATTCTCTTTGAGGTTTTGTTGTATACCTGTGAACTAGATTAGATCCTCAATTCTAGTTTCTTCAAATATCTGACTTTAATTCTGCCCGTGAACATGTCCAATTTTCTCCCACTCTTCGATGTGGAATCATTAAGAACAAAGGATGTCCTTGAATCTCCTTGGAAGGGACTCTACCAGGTCCTACTCAGTACCCAGATGGCAGCCAAACCAGTAACTTGAACCTTGGATATACATCTCACAGTGAAAAAAGGCTCCATCTGCCATCTGGTTCTGTTCAAATTAAATGGATCAGGAAGAAAGTAACCAGCACCAAGACAGACGGCTTCTTCCTGGGACACCACTTCAAGACTTCATACTTTAACATGAATTCTCTTTTTAAAAAAATTTTCTGTTACTCTTGGATTGGCCTGGAAATGTAATACCACCACTTATATCTCCTAGGCCAAAGGGGGCAAACTCTCAAACTTAGAAATGTAATACCACCACTTACATCATTGCCAAAGGGGGCAAACTCTCAAATTCAGAACAACTTATTTCAGGATAGGAGGAAATCTAACAGGCCCCTTTCTTGAGTGGGCAAATGCGGCAATCAGGTAGGGTGTACACAAGTCAGGAGAGTTTGGAAAATTAAGTGCCACCTTAGTGGAGGTGGTCTGTGCCGGATAGGATTTATCTTTGTCTGGTGCTTTCTGGGATTCAATGGTAATGGGCATGACCACCTGGGACTGGGTAATAAACCCAGCGAAGAAACAAGGGCCTGACAGACAGGACAGTTCTTAGGAATAGCCTGGGCAGGGGCCACTCAGGATATTCCACCAGTGGCTGGCACTAAGCTGCTGTCATTGCACACCCATAGGATGAAACAAGAAGGCCAACGTTGGGTGGGTATGTATTTGGATTTTGAAGGACACGTATCCCACCTTAGGGAACATTGCTAACTCCTACCTATAAGACTACCTACACAAATACATAGACATTTTAACATTTCCCAAACTGGAACCTGCTGACACACAAGATACCAAACTCATTTTGTTGTCAGTCTAGTCCATTTCAGTCAATGACATCAGCAGCTGCTCAGATGAAAAGCCTTGCAGTCATTCTTATTTTTTACATTTTCTCACAATGCTAATAAGCATATCTTATCAGTTCTTCCTTTTAAATATGAAATTTTTCATTATCCTTCTTTTCCAAGCTCCTATTGTCTTTCTCTAAGAGAAAAAGAGATCTGTAATTACCTCCTAACTTATCTACTTGCTTCCACTTTGCCAACTTTACTCTTTATTATATTGGAACAGCTACAAACATTTTTCAAACATGAAAATCAGGTATGTCATGCTCCCATTGAAAGTATAAACAGCTATCTATAAATAAAACATCAATAAATAGGTCCTCATTATGTTCAAAATAAAACATCAATGTTCTTACAAGACCTACAAGTGCACATATAAACTGACCTCCACTCACTTCTCTGACTGTATTTCCTATCACCCCCTTCCCTTTCTCCATCTCATTCCCCTGGTTGAGAATCTACAAATGGCCTTTATTTATTTATTTATTTTTTTCTGTAGTCAAGCTTTGCCCTACCTTAGAGCATTCATACTTGCTGCTCTTGTCTGGAATTTTTCTCACACTGATAAAATGTATGTTTGCTCCTTCATTCCAGACTCTGCCCAAATGGACCCTTCTCAGTGAAGCTGTTTGTATGACCATAGCTAATTTAGGTTCCCAGCCCTTACCCTCTTTCTGCTTAGCTATCTTTATTCTATCTGTAGCGTGTTTCCCTACTGGAAATTCTATTATTAACATATTTGCTCACTTGAGTCCACTAGATCAAGGATAATAACAGGCCCAGTTATATAGTACACATTCAAAAAACCTTTTTTGAATGAATGAATGGAGGATCACTACTATCTGTGTATAAGCAAGCAACTACTCAATAGAACTGAGAATTTCGAGATAGAATGTTGATTTTCACCATACTTATAGAACAACATCCATAAAAAGCTAATACTCGTGAATGATACACAACATTTGAAGATGAACTTATGATTTCAATCCTTACCTTTCTATTCTGTTGTACATAAGAGATATTACACTCAGTGAAACTTTAGTATTCTTCATTGGAGTCCACATGATTCTTGGAAATAAAAATAGCAGCATAGCACCTGAAACATAGTAACCACTCTATAAATAACTATTACGTCAATACTTGTTGGAACATTTGTTCTCATCTAACTTAGTCAGCTGATGATGCATGGATCCTTGATTTTTAAATAAAATTAGTTTCCCAGTATCATTCCAGAATATGCTATTGATTACCTGTAAACTTGATATTAGAACTTTGTATTTTCCCCTCAACTTTAAAAAAATATATATTTTTATTGATTTCAGAGAGAAAGGAAGGAGATAGAAACTTCGATGATGACAGGGAATCATTGATTGGCTGCCTCCTGCATGCCTCCCACTGGGGATCAAGTCTGCAACACTGGCATGTGCCCTTGACCAGAATCAAACTGGGGACCCTTAAGTCCACAGGCCAATGCTCTATCAAATGAGCCAAACCAACTAGGGCTCCCTCAACTTTTTGAAGGATTTTGTCATATGTGTAAATTACTAGGAAATTAATACTGCTTCCCAAAATGACAGATGATATTTAAAGTATTGTTGACTCTAAGTAAGCATTTGTAATATATGTTTTGAAGGAAAAAAATACTAATGCTTACCAACATTTACACGTGGTTTTAATTTGTGAACATTCTTTATGTAGCTCTAGAAAGAATTATAAAGTGTTTCATTTTATGATCTCAGTTTTTGATAAAATATATTTCATGAGGCTTTTGAATTTTGGACAATAAACTTTCATAAATACTCACTGTAATATAATAAACACTTAATGTCTTGTGTGGAAAATTTAACTAAAAGTTAAAGCAAACTCAGAGTATTCCCAATAGATATGAAAGAGTGGGTTCTGTCATACTCACTTTAAACCCACTACAGTCTATATCTCATAAAATAACATTAGTGAATTTACAGTCATTGTATGTGCTTGTGTTGATAGCATAAGCACTGCTAATTTTGTTAGCAATTCTAATAAAATCTGAAATTAAATATATCATAGTGTATGACACCTCACAAAAGGTCTACATTCACCAGAAAAAACTGTTACAAAGGCGAACTATATTTTATTTTTATTTTAAAAATATATTTTATTGATTTTTTTACAGAGAGGAAGGGAGAGGGATAGAGAGCTAGAAACATCAATGAGAGAGAAACATTGATCAGCTGCCTCCTGCACACCCCCCAACAGGAATGTGCCCGCAACCAAGGTACATGCCCTTAACCAGAATCGAACCTGGGACTCTCGAGTCCACAGGCTGACGCTCTATCCACTGAGCCAAACCGGTTTCAGCCGAACTATATTTTAATGATCAAGGGGAGTTAGTTTTAATGAATTTCACTGAAGAAAGCCCTTCACATCCTCTAGTATTATTATATCCTCCAGTAACCCAGCTCCAGAAGAATTATTCCCTGGGGATCTGCTGGAAAGGCTATAAATGGTTCATGATCTTACACAGATGCCTAATGCACAACAAGAGATTAATTTTAAAGTAAAAAGAGACCATTAATTGGTTACATTGGTAACAAGTGGTATGCTGTGTCATGTTTTTTCAAGTGCACACAAGAATTTAAAGATTCCTATATATAATATTTTGGAGAATCCTTACATTTTAAAGGCCCTGTTTTGATAATATAAAATCAAGACATCAGGGAGATGCATGACATCTTGCTTACCCAAGTACATTTAGATAAAATCTGGACCTAAATGGATGGCTCCTGAATGTCATTAACCAACAGATGCAAGTGAAAAGTATGCGTGTGGAAAACAAATACAAGGAAATTTGTAGTGGTTTGTGTGGTTAACTCGAACTCATGTATAACTTGGGACTTCTGATATCCAATTTTCAATTCAGAAATCTGGATTACATTTAGTTCTAACTCTGTGAAATAAACATAGTATTATTTAAAAAACTGACAATTTATAATTAAAGGTCATAAGATATTAAACTTTGCTATTCTATAATCTGTTATTCAAATTCTGTGTTCAGACATTCTTTGGTTGCTCGGCGTTCTCATCTGGAATATGAGAGAGATGAGGACAGTGAAAGATTCCTCCATGAGATACTGAATCAATGCCTATGTCATCTTGGAAACCAAAAGGTAAAAGATCAGCTTCTGAAGGTATTTCATCAATCATACTGAGCATATTAAATGTGCATTTAAACAAAACTGTTTTAATTACCGCTTAAATGCATTCAGAACCAAAGACAAAGATTGAATAATTTTATCTCCCTTAGCTTGATTTTATTATACTTAGCACATTGCTTAAAATGGGATATCTAAAAAAAATAAAATAAAAATTACCCACTTAGAAAGACTTTGTTCTCTCTTCATGACAGAAGAGGCCAGAAAGAAAGACAATGGGTTATCATAGTTTCTGTAGTAGAGAGCCTTAAAGAAATCTTAATCTCAGAAGTCATCTTACTCCATGTTGTGGAGCAAATGCGAGTGAACAACCACTGGAGTCCAGACCAAATTAAAATTTAGGGAGTCTTTATTAGCCAGCAGGCAACTGCTCTGCCTTTCTCCACACAGGGAGTCCAGAGAGCAGCTCTGACCCTTCATGCAGGACCACTTTTAAGCACATTAACCACATCCTATTTTTCAGAGAGGGCAACCCAAGACAAAACAGTTTTTCCCAAGTAATGTGAGGGTCTTACAATTGACGACCATGTTATTCACAGGGTTATCCTGTTCTTCTGTGAGAGAAGGCCCACGTGGGAAGAGACCGTATCTCAAGGCCTGGCCTGGTGTCAGCACTGGCAACTCTATCTGGGGCCTAGTCCACAGCCTTTCTGGAATGGGCAAGGCCAAGTCAGCTAGGAGGAAGCATGTTTCAAAAATTCCCACTCTCTTAACACTCCAAAACACTGGCCTGATCTGCTCCAGGTCGCCACCGATCACATTGTCAGGATAAACCATCTAGACAGCTGGGACACATTGGCTCCAGAACTCTGGGATGCAAAACACTCTGACGGGACAGAACACTCCAGGAGCTGTTTATCGCTGCATGGGAGTCAGCCAAGGTGTAGTGATAAACACAGGCCTTCCTGAGAATGTGCCTTCCCACACAAACACCTTCAAGTGTAAGAAGGGCAAAATGATCACTGACTCAAAAAAAAAAAAAAAATCAAGATAAAGATTGAGGTCAGTCCTTTCGATAAAGCACCGGGACAGCAGCGGTGTGAGCCAAGGGTGAGGGAAACAGAAGATGCACAGTAAAGGGTGGAGAGGATGGCTATCTGATGTGACACGAGTCCAGCTGCAGTGGCAGGAATTACACTTGATCTAGCTCACCTTCTCCTTGTAGGGTTCCCATGAAAAGAAACTTACTTGAGTCTCCACAGAAGTTTCCCCAAACAGGATGGACTTACTCCTCAAAGCATTTGATTTTAATAATGGACTGTGGGGACCTATGACGAATAGTCATTAGCACTGCTTTGGACAAAGGTGCACATCTCCAACTATGACGAATGCTCATTCTTAGCAGGTTTATAGCCGATGTCTAAGAAATCTGTCGTCTAAGAAATCTGTCAGAAGGCGAAGTGGAGCTTCCGGGGACAGCCATAGTTTATTTAAGTGACAATGGCCTGATCCCTTGCCTCCTTTCAAACAACTCAAAAGACCGTTTTATTTTCAGAGCCCTTTATACAATCCACCGAGGCAAGTTCATCGCACTTCAACTTCTAATTCTGCTTCCCTCACTCTTGTTCTGTGTTTGCCCTTGTTCCCCCACCTCCAGAGAGAAACCTAACAACTGTGGAAATTTATCTGTTTCCTAGATAACAGAGAGCCAGGACACCTGCAATCAGATGACCAGATACAATACGCATTTCAGATTGAGATCTTGAGGAATATCAAAATAAACAACCATTTCATGTTTAGACTGAGGATTTATGGGGGAATGGATCTGATTAGATTAAAGAAAAGAAAAACATTTCGAGGTTTGACCTGACATTTAAAAGCAATCTGAAAAATAAATAAATAAATGCAATCTAAAATTTTTAAATGAAAATAATTCCACGAATTTTCCTTTGCTTTTACAGGTACTATGGAAGATGTGAAAGACAAAATGCATCCATGTCTCCAAACTTTTTCA
Source organism: Pipistrellus hanaki (assembly GCF_964339955.1). NCBI lineage: Eukaryota > Metazoa > Chordata > Mammalia > Chiroptera > Vespertilionidae > Pipistrellus > Pipistrellus hanaki. Next base: position 44,354,925 of record NC_140519.1, on the reverse strand, counting down.
CAGGTCTCAAAATGGTCATTATATTGATCAATGTCAAAAGTAAGTATCTAACTCAGCAGGCATAAGACTAACAGGCCAGAAACACTCTCATTGATAATGATGAATACTTAGCTCTGTTTAAAATCATAAAACCAAGAGAAATCTGTAGTAAAATCATTTTGGCTCTAGCATATTTATTACTTTCAATGCATTTTCTTACCTATCCATCTCAGCATTTAAGAAAGAAAATTTATTTGGTGAAATAATTGTTGGGGATTCCTCACAAGCTCTCCACACCCTGCCCTGCTGGACCTAGAAAATGTAGGATGTCAACTTCATGAGGCGTTCGGCCAGTTACCATGCTAATTTAGATGCTTTGCCAAAAGCAGGAAAACATGAACAGTATAACTTAAAAAATGGCAACTGAGAGACTCCTGAAAGGAGAATCCACTGAGAAATGGTCTTTGCACAGGGAGAGAAACTGTCTTCTCCCCACGCTATAAATTAGCATTGTTACTGTTCTTACAGGTTTGGCTGCCAAAGTGGTTACTCACCTCCATGATGCCTTTCCAGATGGTGCGGAGGTGACCTGTGGGTAAAATCTCAAGAATCAAGACCATTGCTTGTTACTAGTCATCAAACAATGTTTTATATTGTGATTATTGTTTGGAAACTGTTTTAGGGAGGATGTGGGTCAGAGGAGAGAAGATAAAAACTGGAGCTGATTTTTATAGTGTTTGACTCTTTGCAGAGTGGGCAACTGACTCATTTTCTTCATTCAAGAGTAATACAGAAATGAGGAAGGCACTGGGCCTAATTCTTTGCTTCAAAGGGACCATGAAAGAGAGAAGAAGAGAAAGATGTGTAGGTCAGGTAAACAATGTTAGTAAGGGCACATGGTGGTAGTGACTAAGGTCACAAGTTGATGTCTAGACTGTTCAATAAAGCAAAAGGTACATGTCAGAAATGAGGACACTGGAACATGATGGTGATATAAGCTTTTGCTCCTAGCAATTCAGCATCTGGAGATCCATTTTCTTTGGTGGATCCCACAATTTGAACCTCTCATAATGGAAGTCAGAGTGATTTTCATGGTCAGAGTGCAGGCTAGGCTGTGTAACAAGACTAGAACACAATGTCTCAAAAGAGAACTTTATTTCATTCTTATGTAAGAACAGCTGTCCCACCCATGAGCTTTGACCACTTACCTCTGGCAGGAAGTTTGGGCAAGTGGATTGGTCTTTAAATACATGACCTTAAAGATGAACCTCATACTTCACATATTTCACTGGCCCTCGCCAATTCCTAGCTGGAAGGGAGGCTGAGATATGTAGTCTCTGGTTAAATGGACTGTGATCACTGAATTCAAAAGAAAAGAATAGATCCTGAAGGACTGTTAGCAATAGTTGCTACAAGGATGTGTCCTCTAACTATGCAGGTACATATAAGCTGACCGAGGGTTAGCCAATGAGATCAGTTCCACTGGGTGCTTTGGACTAGGTCATAGCTGACAGCAGCATCTTCCTCATATTCTACCTGGGTGTGTCCTAAGTAGTAGGTGCCTTCCTGCTTGAGTGTACTTGCTTCCTGCCACATTCTAACCATGGTTCCTCTTGGGTAGCTCCCCAGAAGTGTAACAGCTTTCAGAACAGCATGCATAATATTTCATATATCAGCTGAAACACGGGATTCATTGGGAAAGCTTATGAGCCAGAGTTCAACAAGAGAAGGCACTCTAAACCCCAGATTCCCATTACTCCCCCAGGAGGCACACAGGGCAGGCTTTCCTGGAGAATGTGCTGTAATACTTCATTCTTACGATTCTCCCTTCTTAGAGGGTGATACAATGTTCTCGGTGGAGAACTAAACAGACTGCATGTTAGAAGGCAAAACAAAACAAAACAAAACAAAAAACCGTAGCCCTGGCTGGTGTAGCTCAGTTGGTTGAGCCTCACCCCATGCACTGAGTGGTCTCTGGTTCAATTCCTGGCCAGGGCACATGCCTGGGTTACAGGCCTAATCCCTGGTAGGGGGGTGAGCAAAAGGCAGCACAGGTGTTTCTCTCCCTTTCTCTCTAACATCAATAAAAACTTACTTTTTTTAAAAAAGGCAGACTATATTTGGGGTGCCCACTTTTTAGAGGAATTGTCCAGGGAAGCCAGTAGCCCAGCTCTTGGAATGTGAGGTTGGGCCATTTTAGCTCCTTGTGCCACAGGGAAGCTCAGTTTGACTGCACTCCCCCCCAGTCACCACTCAATGACTGAGCGATCAGACAACTGCATGAGGGCTCTTGGGATCTCATTGGATGATTTCGCTTCTCAGATCTAGCTCTCTGTGTTTCCTATTGATTTTTATGAATTATTTTCCACTCTTCTCTCTCCTTCCAGAGGAAATTAGTTTCTGTTGTATACAACCATGACAACTGACTAACAGACTATTTGTAACCCAGAGAAATTTAAAACAAACAAGCAAATGAATTATATATTTTGGGACTGGATCTCAAATAAAGTAAGATATTATTGTTCCCATTTTATATATTAGGTGTAGAAGCCCAGAAATAGTCACTATTTATTGGTAATTTTACCTAAAACAATTATTAAATGGAAGTGGTTTAATGCAGACTGCCATGCCTTTGAAAGCACCTGGTACACATGTTCATTTGCAGTCTTGGTTATTACAGGTGACCAATCTGTACTTAACATGATACTTTTACTGGTGTGGATATTACTACATATTTCAAATACCTGACATCTTGTATTTATAACTATTAGATCTAGACAGTTTAAGCCTTCCAGGACAGTAAGAATTGATCTTCTTATACAGCTCAATCGGCGAATCGTCTGACAATACAGGGTCATAATGAATTATCTCAAGCTTAACCATTTTTCTTGCCATGGATTTCCATGCTCTACAAAACAGCAACCTGATGTGTATTTACTATTTCCCTCAATGTCAATTAAATTAAGAAGAGTAACAGTATCTTATATGTGGTAAAGAGATCACCTGCCAGAAAAGTTGTAGTTGATTTAACTTAGTGCTCACTCCTTCAATCTACTGCTCTCTTTGGAAGCTACGTGCATACAGGTAATGAGGTGTCATTTGGGAGCATCTTGCAACTTCTCTGATGAGACACGGTAATGATAGCTCCATCTCCCATGCTGGTTTGAAGCATGTCATCACAGCCGAGTATTCACTCTCCTCTTGCTATAATCAAAGAGAAATGTTAGCATAACTCAATTCTAGGAAAAAAGACGCTAAAGATGTGGTTGTAACCAATTCCAACCATTAGATATTAAATAAAAAACATGAATCAGAAAATAATCAGGTAAACATTAGCCTCTTCAATTAATCTGCAAATGTGTAAGCACATTCACTGTTTGTACCAACTGCTATGTGTGTGTGAGATCAATTAGTGGAGGAAGATCTAATTAATACTATGTAAAAGCAATATTTGAAGGAAAAATAACTGAAAATTCTCCAAGTGAAAAAGATGAGCTTGTGGGTGAAATGTACATCCTGAGTATAATACAGAATTAATAAAGCAAATTCTATACTTAGACAAATCCGGTACAACTGCAGAATAGACTTATTAAAAGACTTAAAGTTGAGTATCTATGGTAATAAAAATGGGTTAAATGCTAATGGATTAAACCCATATTTTTAACAAGTGTGTATTTGTATGTAAAATTAGAAAAAATCATACAGATAAGGTACTTATAAGTACTTTCTAAAATGAAATAGTACAGTGAGTTAAAAATAAAGAGATGCAAAAAAGTACCCATGTCTGTATTTAAAAAAAAAACCAAAAAAAACTTGTGCACCAATATTAATATTAAATCTATTAGTATCTAGGGCAAAAGAGTTAATGCTAATAACGACCTACAGAGAAGATATTACAATCATTATTTGTATGCATATAGCTACAAATATAAGATAAAAATTAATAGAATTAGATAGTATCACACTAGAAACTGGTGGATTAAGCAGTAACATTATTTAACAAAATTAGGTAACAAGACCTAATGGACCTACTTAATGATTGTATGAAATAAATAAAAGAATATTTATTATTCTCAAACTCGAGGCCCGATGCAGGAAATTCTTGCAAGAGGAGGCCTTCCTTCCCCTGGCTGCCTGCACTGGCTTCGTTTGGAAGGACATCTGGGAGGATGACCAGTCTAATTAGCAGATTACGCTTTTATTATAATAGATATACAGAAAGCCATTGAGGAAGATGTGGCCATTGTCTGTCCCAGAAGCTGAACCCAGGACAGAATGGAGGTTGCTTTCTGCAAACCCCTTTAGAGACTGTCTGATCATAATTGATGATCATCCTTACAGAAATCAACACCACGCTTTTTCTCCTGCTGTGTGCTGGTTCCTGAAATAGGTATTGTCCTGACCTGGGCAAGCACGTAAAGTACTTTCCGTACCTGATACCATTCACGTACTCATACCCATGACTACCACTCCAATGACCCTTCACACCGTATAATTCTTGGTGCCTGCCACGCGGTGAGGGGATCCATTTCATCTTGTAGCTGCCCAAGACATGCCTCAGATGTAAGCTTTTCTTAATAAACTCTATTAATTTCCAGGCCAAAGTGACCAGTCTCTTTCTTAAAGAGGTAGATTTTTAGTCTAGGGGCTTTTCCCTGGTTTGGGTATACTAACATCCATTTTAAAAAACTATTTCAGCCGTGATTAGTTTGGCTCAGTGATATAGCGTCAGCCTGCGGATTCAAGGGTCCCGGTTTCGATTCCGGTCAAGGGTATGTACCTTGGTTGCAGGCACATCCCCAGTGGAGGTGTGCAGGAGGTGGCTGATCGATGTTTCTTTCTCACTGATGTTTCTGACTCTCTATCCCTCTCCTTTCCTCTCTGTAAAAAATCAATAAAATATATATTTTTAAAAAGACAGAAAATAATGAAATATACAATCAAGAAACAAAAATAGTTCTATAAAAGAATAGGAAAAAAACCAAAAAAAAAACCAAATTAAAAAAACACCTCCTACTAATCAAGCAAAAAATGGCAGAAGTAAATAATACTGGCAACATAAAGGAGCCATACCAGGTGGAGATGTTGAATGCCATCTTACTTAATAGACAAACATGTAAATGGACCATCCCTCCGTTACATCCACAGCCAATCAGGAGTGAGTATGCAAATTAACAGGATAAAGATGGGGGCTAATTTGCACATGCATTCCTGGATCGGCAAGGAGGGGCGGGACGCCTGCTATGAGGGGGAGGAGGGCAGCGGAGGGAGCTACAAAAGTGGTGCTCAGGCTGGGAGTGAGGACTTGCAGGCTCCCAGGCAGCCGGGAGCGAAGCCAGGGGCAGGAAGGCCTATTCTTGCACGAATATCGTGCAATGGGCCTCTAGAATTAAATGTTTTGAATAGCCAAGACTGGTTTGGCTCAATGGATAGAGCGTCGGCTTAGGGACTGAAAGGTCCCGGGTTCGATTCCGGTCAAGGGCATGTACCTTGGTTGCGGGCATATCCCCAGTGGGGGGTGTGCAGGAGGCAGCTGGTCGATGACTCTCTCTCTCATCGATGTTTCTAGCTCTCTATCTCTCTCCCTTCCTCTCTGTACAAAATCAATAAAATATATTTTTTAAAAAATAATGTTTTGAATAAATTTGAATCTAGCTGACTTGGGTAATTTTATAGTAATGCTGCATTACAAGTATTATTAATTTAAGCTGGTTAAACTGAGCCACCAAATAAATTGAGAATCCCCTCAATGTAAAGAGGAGCCACATTTGATCCACAGGTAAACTAAGTCTATATAATGGCAGAATAGTTTATATAAGGAATATTAGTAAAATTGGAATAGTACATTAGCTTTTGTATCAACAAGCAATATTGATATAATGTGATAACCATACAATTCCTCCTGAACCCATGATTACCATTTCTTGTATCATCCCCACTAGAATTTTTAAAAAAATATATTTGATTTTTTACAGAGAGGAAGGGAGAGGAATAGAGAGTTAGAAACATCGATGAGAGAGAAACATCAATCAGATGCCTCCTGCACACCTTCTACTGGGGATGTGCCCACAACCAAGGTACATGCCCTTGACTGGAATCGAACCTGGGACCTCTCAGTCCACAGGCTGACGCTCTATCCACTGAGCCAAACCGGTTTCGGCCCCACTAGAATTCTTAACTCATGGTCCGTCAAGTTTTACAGTACATGTCCCTTCGCACAAAGACTTCCGTGTTCCGTGTTCTTCACTGTTTTCTGTGATCCTGTGACTCTGCCTTGCATCATGTGTTTGTGGGTATGCCCAATCCCCCAGCTGGCCCGCTGCCTGTCTGTTGTGCCCCATTTGGAGGCCAGCAGAGTGCTTCCCCCCAGAATGTGTGATGGTATCCACTGCTGAGAAGGTGTGTGACAGTTACCTCCTTCCCTACAGAAGGCAGCTATCATAGCGGTGACCTTCTAGAGGGCAAGTGCAAAACAATGTCTGAGCCAGGTCTGTCCGTGCCGCAGGCGGCCCCACTTGGCACACTGGCACGATCGCAGAGCAAACAGGACGAGAGCTTGCCCGCGCTGCCGCTGGCTGGCTGGGTGCCCCCCTGGCCTCCCTTCACCCACAGCTCAGGTTTCATCCTTCTAAATATAAGGGGTCCCCGACTCTGCACAGTGTCCCTGGGCCTTTGGGGGCAACGCAGTCTATCATGGATCACTACAAATTGTTTTAAACTATGCATTTTCTGAGAACACTTTAGAATCACACTTATTTTAAAAGAACAACTTGAAGAAAAGAAATAGGTAAGTGACTATAAACACGGCTGTGTTCGTATTTTTTCTTTTACCTTTAGGTTAGGTTTATTTCAGACTAAAATTATTTATTACGTGGTATGAAATTATGTTGCTTTGCAAAAAATATTCATGTGGGGGGGAAGAAATGAAGCTCCATGTTATTGACGTCAACCTCTCTTTCCCTGTCCCCGTTACTCAGACTGCTGTTCACAGACTCTGGTACTTGCTCACGGAATCAACGATGGCGTCGGTACCTTCTGTTGGTTGCCTCCTGGCCAAAAACCAGTATTATCGAAGTAAGTAATATCATCACTAGAGGACCCCTAGAGAATACGGTACGAAGGGATGTCTGAAGGATATTAGTAACCCTGGTCATTTTAAGGTAGAAGGAAGACTGATGTGACAGTGAAGGACATAGGAATAGAATTCATTGGAGACCTCTCCATATCAGTATTACCAAGGAAGGCTCATTTCTTTAACTATGTTATATTGTATTAATAAGGCCTCTAACACATAAATAAATGATCAGTTATCATTTCAAAATAATGTTTATTTCAATACGTTGCCTTTAATAGGATACATTAAAAACCAATACTTTTATAAAAATAAAATATTCATTTTTGTAGAAAAGAAGGGATATCAAAACTATGCTTCATGGGTTTTCTAATTTCGACTTTGCTGCTATGGATAATAGGTTAGCATCTATCATGACAGTTTTTTCTATCCATCTGTATTTATAGCTTAATAGAAAATTGTAGCTCTTAAACTCAGAAATTTCATTAAATAAAATAATGCACTTTAAAACCAACTTATCGCCCTGGCTGGTTTGGCTCAGCTGGATAGAGCGTCAGCCTGCGGATTAAGGGGTTCCAGGTTCAGTTCCAGTCAAGGATACATGCTTGGGTTGTGGGCTCGATCCCCAGCAGGGGGCATGCAGGAGGCAACCAATCAATGATTCTATCATCATTGATGTTTCTTTCTCTCTCTTCCTTACTGAAATCAATAAAAATATATTTAAAAAAACAACTTATCATTTATTGAAAATATGCCAGCAACATGTAAAACACTCTTATTTCAAGATGATTCTAACTCTGTGTTGGAAACATCTATTGATTTATCCTTTTTACATTAAGATTAAGTTAGGCTCATTTACTTACTATAGTCACAGAAGTTATTTTTATATTCTGGTTTTAAAAGACTTACATGTTTCAAATACAACTATAACACAAGTAAACTTTATATTTTTTAAAAGTAACTCCTTTATTTTTAAATATGATGGCCTTTGAATGCTATTTAAATATATACACATGTAATATTTTAATGCAATAAAATAATACTCATTTTTTATTTTATATTTCCTAAAATTTTTAATTTTATAGCATTTAAAACATATTTTAAATTCTATATCTATATCTCTGGAAAGAGAATGTTTACCATTGAAAGGAATATATCATATTAGTAAAAAATGTAATAAGCTTTATTATTCTGGAAGACTTTGCAATTGCTAATTTACTTAATTTTTAAATTCATAAATGTATGACCTAGAAGTAAATAATTTCAAACCATACTACTTGAGAGTTTAGAAATAAATATGTATTTGTTTGCTTGTTATGTATTTGTTCATTCATTATTGTTTCTTTTATAGAGCCCAGTATTTCTTCAGTTAGCTCTGACTCTGTTAACTTCATAGATGAAGACAAGCACCTTCAAGGTATTTAGTTTATTTCTTATAGCATCACCCTCATTATTTTTGTTTTGAATCTCTCAAAAATTTTGATAAGGTCCTAGCCAGTTTGGCTCAATGGATAGAGTATTGGACTGAGGAGTGAAGGGTCCTGGATTGGATTTCTGTTAAGGGCACACACCCGGGTTGTGGGCTCAATCCCCAGTAGAGGGTGTGCAGGAGGCAGCCATCAATGACTCTTCTTATCACTGATGTTTCTATCTCTCTCCCTCTCCCTTCTTCTCTGTCTGAAAATCAATAAAAATGTTTTTTATAAGGAAGTAATATAAATTTTATTTGACAGGGTTACCTGATATGGCAGAATCCACCTGGTGGCTTAAATCCTTCTTTCATTCTGAACCTGTGCTTTCAACTGAAATAAGAAAAGAACTGTTGGCTAGTGGGTAAGTCTCAGCCTTTTCTTACTTACTAATAGTGAATGAAGCAATGCAGGTAGTAATTCTTAACCAATAAGATAAAATTGTTTCTTGAGGACAATGTAGGCTTTGGTATAAAGCATAATTGTGGGATAGAGAGGGACAATTGCTCCCTATTCTCGTTAATTAACCATAAGTCAGATCATGAGCACTTTCATTCTATCACTAAAGTGTGACTGAAAAGTCATATGTCAATTTTTATTATTATTTAAGAGGGATAGATTGGGAATCAGAGGCAAGGTTCTAAATGATTTTTTATTAATACCATTAGAAAACAAATCACAGTTATTTAGTTGCTGTCTTAAACAACCTAGGTTAGTCCCACTAGGTTTTTAAAAGTATTTATTTTGTCTTTTAGACGAAGGCTAATACTAACACTGATGACCAGCCACTAAACTGCATTAAAATAATGATGACATTCATAGATTCTGATATTAAAATTAAAGTTTTGATTAATTTTCTAATATAATTTTTAAATAGAATCAATTAAGTATTGATACTTTTTAAAATCAAAGGAAGACAATTTTCAAAAAGACACATTCTTTACTCTATTAAGTGCATTGATTTGAATTACCTAGGTAAGTATTTTACTTACTTTCTACTTTAGTTGGACTATAAAGACAACTTACAGATAAGCATTGCTCAGCTAATCATCTTTGTACTGCAATTTAATGAACATAGTTGTAACAACTGTCTATTTTATACAGCACTACCTGTTGATTCTGACAATCAAAATGCCTCTACCTGCTGAGCTGCTACAAATGCGAACAACACCCTTCAGCTCTCAAGTTATTCCAGATAACTCTTTTCCATCGTAAAATCCATCTATGTTTCTAAAAATTTAATTATTTTCAATTAAAAAAATTTTAGACTCTTTATGTTTGTTGAATTATTTATAATGCCTTAAAACGGAAGTATTGATACCTAATAAAATGGTTTAAAGGTCAATGGATTCAAATGTGTAGAAGAGTTGTAAAAATTTTATTTTGAATCATGAACATTGAAAACAGCAAACTACCCATAAATACATTACCTGTTTGATACATTGCTATACATCTAAACAACTGTTCATTGTGTGGACTTTAAAATTTATAATTTTAGCAATATTTAACAACACAGAAAATTATGATACAATGTTAAGTGAAAACTGTAGAATAATCTATATATGGATGATTTTAGTTATATTAAAAATATATATGCATAAGACTGAAAGGCAATATAACAAAATAGTAATAGTGGCTATTTTGGGAGGTAGGATTATGGGTAGTTTTCATTTCCTTATTCATATATTTCTATAACTCTAATTTTCTAATGTTAAAAAAGGAGCACTGGAATAAATTTTCTGAATGTAAATATATCCTACATTAGTTTGAGTATTTCCTACTTTCCTCAATATTGGGTGGATAATACCTAAGCAGTTTCAATTTAAAAGTTTCTGTATACTGCTTACAAATATTTTTCAATGTAAGGTAACAAATGATTAGAAATTAGGGATGATGAACTGACTCTGAGGTAGATAATCATATGATGTTTCAAGGCAGATGTTGCATTAAACATCCCGTAAAGTATACTGTTTATTATCCAACTGTCTTCTTTTCCCATCACGTAACCATGATAAACAGCAGACTATTTTCAGCAGTGGGCACTACTGACCACTTACTTCTCTTTCTAAATGGGAAATGCCTTCCTTCAATTTGGTGACCATCTATCACTTTGCTGTCAATGAAGGAGACTCATATATCACTTTGGCCCAAAAGCATATCATTGTTTACACATCATTGGTTGTGGTTTTTTTCCCCCTGGTTGTTTGCATTTATAAATTTTATACATTTGTAGAGGCCAGTTAAAGTTTTGGACTATATATTTCACTTGGCTTTAGTTCTAACATCAAATTACATTAATTGAAGATTGACTAGCACTTATCACAATTATAATCTTACATCTGTTTGTCTAGCTACTTGTTTTCCCCACTGCACCACAAAATACCTGAGACCAGGGTCTTATCTGTTCTCCAAAGTTTATACCCAGATTCAGACACATCAACAAGTATTTGTCAAATGAAGGACAATGGTCTTTAGGGAGAACTGGCTCCTCTCTTAAGAAGTGTTACATTTCAGCCAAAACCGGTTTGGCTCAGTGGATAGAGTATAGGCCTGTGGACTGAAAGGTCCCATGTTCGATTCCTGTCAAGGGCATGTACCTTGATTGCGAGCACATCCCCAGTAGTGGGTGTGCAAGAGGCAGCTGATCGATGTTTCTCTCTCATTGATGTTTCTCTCTATTCCTCTTTCTTCCTCTCTGTAAAAAATCAATAAAATATATATATATTTTAAAAAGAAGTGTTACATTTCAGTAAAAAATAGTAACTACTAAATTAATAAAGAAAATATTTTTCAAATAGTGATAATGCTGTAAAGCAAACAAAAGGTATTCTGCTGAAGAGTGATTGAGATAAGGACAGAGGTTGAGGGAAGGCTGCCTTCCTTGGTGTGGTTAGGAAAGACATCATTGAGAAGGTGACATGCGGACTGAGTCCTAAAAAAAGGGAAGGAGCCAAATTTGTGAAAAGTACTCGAGGCAGATAAAATAGCCAGTGCCACTGCCATCACGGTTGTCAGGTGACAGCTGCTTTGAAAGAATTTGTCAGTCTGATCCGACTGGAAGGCATTTTAGAGACAAAACAGGCAGGTTTTAGGGAATAAAGAGGGTCCAAGCTCCAAAATGCTTAACATATTTTCACAGAGGATAGAGAAATGTCAACAGATACTGGGAAGAGGGAGACATACTTTCACAGGAGATGGAGGAATGTTGCAAGATAAGGGGGGAGATAAAGAAGAGGGCACCATGTGGATTTTGGACTTCGAAACTGGTATCCTACAAAGGAGTGACCAATTAGGAAAGCACAGGGTCACAAAATGGGGAATGGGTCCAATCAGAAGGAAGCATAGACAAAAAACTTCCAGCCTTTAAAACCTTAGAAAAGGGGCTTAGTTGGTTATCCCCTTGGGAATTCCTCCCTATGCGGGAGTCTGTATTTGCTTCCAATTAATGTCCACCCTTTTACTAACAAGTCCATTTAGTCTGAGAATTTTATTCGTCAAACTTTGTGAGGCAAGAACCTGCAAGGGGGGAGATCTGCTCCCCACACCCCATGTTTCACAACTGCTTATGCTTTTTGGACTGCCTTTATCATTTAGCATGACCTTCAAATTAGGCAACAGTGAACACTCTTCCAGGGTGTTTGGCGTGAATCAGGCTCTGTAAATATCTCTTTGAAAAGACACAGAATTTAAATCTCATTTAGCCAGCATTTCTGCTAAGAGGAATCATGTTGATTATTTAGGCCAAGGTTTTGTTTTAGGATTTTTCACTTAACAGTTTCTACCCTAATAATGGATTGGTTGCCAAAGTTTCTAATATTTTAATATTTTCAGCAAACTATTCATATTAGTGGGATTTAAAAAAAAAATACTCTATTTGAAAACCAGTTGGTTCTAGCCAATTTCTCATAATTACTGTGTTCAAGATTATCAACCTATTTAGAGCATGAAGAATCTATAAATACTAGTTGTTACTTCACTGCCTGGTTATATACACTATCATGAATAGCATCCTTGAACGAGAACAATGACAGCAAGAAAACATCACTTTATGGATCAAAGGACTGAGAGAGGTTCATAGAGGAATAAATATTGGAGTAGGTTCATGAACAATGAGTATAATTTCCTTAGATAGGACATAATATTATAGAAATTGGAAATACCAGGAATGGAGTATTTTCTCCAAAAGAAGCCTATTTTCTATGCAATGTCATATCTACAATTACACATATTTTGGAAAATAAATTATTTTGTAATTTAAACCAAACCTTAGCATTCATCAGAATTGCCCAGAGGACTTGTTAACTTGGTGTGAAGAAGTTGGATGCCTCTTTCCCAGAAAAAATTTTTAGAACAATAGGTTTAAACAGAGTCTTTTTCACTTTCCTCTGGATAGATATTTTAATGTTATCATAGAGCTCTTGATCCTTAATTTTGACAATACTGTTTAATATGTATAGTAATCATAAGTGGTAACAGAGGAACACAATACAAGGAGATATCTATACATCTCCATATATATAAAAAGCCCATGGTCATAATGCCCACACAACCAGTCACCAGGAGGCGCACTGCTAGGTCCCACCTCCTGTGGTGCGTCTGGCACAGTGGGTTTGGGGACTCCAATTTCGCGCACTGGGCTTCTAGTCTTGTAATAAAAAAAAGTGCTAAAGGCTTTTGATAAAGGATGTAAGTTAGAAGGTTCCCTTTCACTTCTGTCATCTCTAAGACTGCTTTATATTTTCCCAATTTGTAAATTATATAGATATCACTTTTCTGGAATCTAAGGTCTTAAGCTTTCTCCTTCGTTTTCAAATTCCAGTCCTATTCCAGAAAACATTACCTTATTCCTAACAAACTAAGTTTGTTTTTTAAAGTCAATAAGGAAATGCTGGTGTGTTGTTTTTGTTTTTCAAATAGAAAAGTAAGTACAGTGAAACAAATTCTCTTTGAGAAGGAAGTATTTGTTGTTGTTTTTCATGAGGGAGGGCAAGAGGTGATGGTCTTATAACTGTACTGACAATAACATAAGGAAATAAAATTGCTGAACAAAACAGTTCCATATTGACCAGAATTTAGTTCTGAGTTTCCCCTAGACATTGTAGGTCAAATGAAAGATATAAAGAAATTATTTCAGGCCTCTCAGACCAGACTTGGCACTATAATCCATAATCAGATAACTAGATAATTTAAAATTAATCTGGGCAATACATGGACACCTCCAATTCTGAGGCTGAAGAAAACATGCAACAACTCTATCATGCTTCTGGGAAATGTGAACTCCAAGGATGGTGATAGTTTGTATGCATAATTTGATTTACTTTAATCAGCATGTGTTGAATGTGTTATGTATTGAAATAATAGAACATTTCCACTTTACAAGGCTACTGCCTACACAGTGTTCTATATTCACAAAGCATTCACTTTGGGTATTTTCTGATTAATATTAAAATTTAGGAAATTTGGTAATGAAGAAGTTATTATAGCAAGTTGTATTAGTGCTGTTGCAAGGACCAGACTTGCTGCAACGATGGACTGATAATTATAGGAATAAATTGTCTGTGGGCTATCTAAATGAATCAAAGTCTAAAGAAATCTCTAAGCGACTCTAGGTTATGGAATAATTTCCATTCAACAAATGCAAAGTAACAACAATGTGGCAAACACTGTACTACCCTGTTTCCCCGAAAATAAGACATTATTATATTAATTTTTTCTCCCAAAGTTGCGCTACGTCTTATTTTCAGGGGATGTCTTATCTTTTCATGTGCTAGGTCTTATTTTTGGAGGATATCTTATTTTCGGGGAAACACGGTATGCACTGGAGAGCATCAGTGAACACAAGAAGCATGACCAGACTTTGTAGATTACAAATTAGGAGACACGCACTCACCAGAAGTAAATCATGCATGAAAGATGCTAAATGGAGGCATAATCATAAACGGTCAGAAGGTGGAGATGGGGTGGCCTCATGGGATGTGTCACTGGAAGATACATAGTCGATGGCTTTTTTGCTATTCAACTACTTCCACACAAGAACAGTACTTAATCCTGTTTATTAACAAAGTACTTATTAACACAGTCTCATTAAAAATGATCTGTGGTCAACTTTAATGCTATGGAGGAAAAAGAGAAAAAAGCCTTAGAACTCTGAAAAATTGCTATAGCAGAATGGAGAAAAGAAACACATTAAGAAAACCGGGGAAAGGCTGCAGCGGTCCAGTTTAGCTGTTTCCTCGTTTAACCATTTCTACTCATTGTGCTTATGGCAAGATATTTTCAAGGGCTAAAATGTCTGCTTGGAATAGCAGAAAGCTGCTAATCCTTATAATCCTAATAAAATTGTTATATGACCCCGTCACGGTTAGGAGTGCCCTGGGACCAGGCAAAGGGACAAAGAATCCAAGATCACCAGCTCTAATCCACAAGCCTTTGCAGTGAGCAGCAACTCTGTCTTGTTTGCAAGTGATTTTGTGATTTCAGCTTTGATGTAGCTTGCCTGTGCTTTTAGGAATATATGAATTAAACACTTGCAAATAACCAACTATGGTGAGAATCAGGAACCTGGGCATCAAGAATGTGGTAACCAATTCTAATTTACCTTACACAACCTGTTGAGTGCAGCTAGCCTATAATCACTAACACATCTGAAAATCAAAACCCAACAGTATGCAAGTAACGCAACCCTACTAAGTGCCACAAACACATTAGGGAATAGGAGAGCCATTATGCTGACCCCTAAGTTACAGTACTTTACAGGAAGACATCCTGCTTTCTATGCATACTACCACTCACTCTTCAAAGTACGAACCGCCCGTTTACTGACGAGGTTCACTGGCGCAGCATTTTCCCAGCTCTCCTGACACTATGTCTTCATCCCTCTTCTCACCCTTCTGTCCCTCCTCCTCCTCAAAAACCTTTCCTTCTGGTCACCGTCTATGGGATGTTTAAACAAGCCGCGAGAAACTTCCTCGGTACACACCACCTTCATGGACCAGAAGTACTCAATTTACTGGGTGAACATACGTTAGCTGGGAGGCCAAAAGGGCCAAGGGCCAAGGGCCAGGCCAGAACCCGGGCCCAGTGGATACACATAAAGGCTGTGAAGAAGCTGAGGCCACGCAGGAAGATGCACAACTTACTCAAGATAAAACTGAGCAAGATCCTTGGCTCTCCTATACAGACAGTCCTTGGGTTACATCAGACTCGACATACGTCGTTTCGTGATTACCTCGCCATCTCCCATTTATATATTTAAAAAAAAAAGTTCCCATCATTTTGAAGTATGTACATGTTTTTTATTATTGATGTTTTGTATTGTTTATGTTTTTTATTATTTACAAGGTCAGGAATTGTTCTTTCTTTTAAATGTTTTTTACTGTTTCACTTCATTCCTGCTGAGTATGGGCTCCATGTGAGTGACGTAGATGCTTTCCCTAACCTGAGGACCTCGTGTATAATGAAAGGGTAAAATACAAATTGACCGACCAGCGGAATGACCGGTCACTATTATGGGCACTGACCACCAGGGGGCAGACGCTCAACGCAAGAGCTGCTCCCTGGTGGTCAGTGCCCCCGGGCCTCTAATATTTAGATAAACTGGTGAACACTTCCCACAAAAGCCTTGCCAACCTGAGAAACATTCCAACTGGGAAGAATTTCTGTGAGTTTCTTCGAGCCAAACGCTGGACCACTGCCAGGAAGCGCAATCTCAAGGGGTTGAGAGAATGGTCCGAACGGTATCGCGCCTTCCATCATTTACACATCACCATGGAGAGAGATGACCCAGGTGGATTACATCCGAGCCTCTGGTGGGAGAGAGCAAAGCGGGAACACCTCTGCGATTGGGTAAAAAGTAAAATAATAGAAACAGCCGAAACCGATTTGGCTCAGTGGATAGAGCTTAGGCCTGCGGACTGAAGGGTCCCGGGTTCCATTCCGGTCAAGGGCATGTACCTTGGTGGAGGGCACATCCCCAGTGGGGGGGTGTGCAAGAGGCAGCTGATGGATGATTCTCTCTCACCGATGTTTCTAACTCTCTATCCCTCTCTCTTCCTCTCTGTAAAGTCAATAAATATATATATATATATATATATATATATATATATGAAAGAAACATACATCTTTGACATAGGTGAGTACAGGATAGCTAACAGTCCACCATGAAGGAGATAAAACGATGAGAGGGTGGATGGTTTCCACGCCGGCGCATCGGTTGTGCCAGAGGGCATGGGGAAAGGGGAGTAAACTCAGACATCCCAAAGGAAAGTTATTGTGGATGCAAACCTCAGTAAGGCGGGCTTAGCTACGGTAACGATGGAGCTTTGTCCAGGAAGAGTCTAGCCCAGGACCGAACTCCCCACAAGAAACAACTTTTAGTTAAAAAGTTTTCCCTTCGCCATCCTGGGCGGTTCCTTCAGGGCTGCCGGGCCGCCAGCACGCCTTCCCGGAGCCCATCAGGCTCGGCCTGTGGCTCCCGCTCCCCTCCAGCCGCCACGGCGCTCAACCCCCGACAGACACCGGCTGCCCGCCCGCTCCGCACCCGGCGGCGTGAAGACGGACCTGCCCCACCGCGGGAGGGCGACCTCTTCCGCCTCCGCCGCGCCGCCACCGCCACCGCCGCCGGCTCCCCCGCGGACCCCTCCGCCGGGAGCTCCGCACTTCCGGAACCCGCGAGGCTGCCCCTGCTCTCGCGAGATCTGTCCCTGAGACCGCGCTGCCAGCCCGCCCCAGACCCCCCTCGCAAGGCCTCGCGTTGTTTAGGGTCTGAGGGGGCGGGGCGAGCCCCGAGGGGGCGTGGCCGGGATGGGGCGTCCCCGGGCCTTGTTGACATCGGCGCCCTCAGCGAGTGGCCGTCGGCGGCGCATGCCCAGGTCGCGGGGACGCGGCTCGGGAGTCCCGGGCGGACTGGCTTCCTCCGCGGCAGGTCCGGGCGCCGCCCCTCGGCGCGGCGGCGTTGGCGGCGGGGTTGGCGGCGGCGGCGGCGGGCGGCTGCCGCGGAGCTCGCGCAGTCCTGGTGCCGGAGCCTGTGCGCCGCTGCGGCGGGCCGGACCGGCCGCCTCGCCGCAGGTAACGCCGCCCCTCCCGGGGGCTCGGCCGCGCGGGTCGGCGTGTCCCGGTGCCCGGTGCTTCGCGCGGCGGCGGCGGCGGCGGAGCCGGGGCGGGGGCGGCGGGGAGGTCGGCGGCCGGGAGGTGCGGGGAGGGTGTCCAGGAGGGGATCGGGGTGTCGGAGGGGCTGTGGGGTCGGGGGCGGTGGCCTCTGAGTGATCCGCTTCGGGACACACACACCGGGGGACTCGGACCCCGCACCCCCGCGGGCCCTCCTCCGGGGCCTTTTCGGATCCGCCCCGTGACTTTCTGTTGTTTTGATTTGGAAGCGAGCGGATCCGGCCCGGGAAGGCTGGGGGTGGGGGCCGGGACGGGATGTGAGAGCTGGGGCAGGCACTCACATTTCCTTACTTTCCGTTTTTGTTTTGTTTTGTTTTTTTTGTTTTTGATTTTGATTGTTGGAGCGTTTGCTGCTGTTTGAAATCTGGTGCCCGTCCTTAGGGTGTTTGAAAGCCGGCGTAGAGAGAAGCAGTCAGGGGAAGAACCGGCGGGGGAGTAGTTATGCCAAATTGAAGATATTTTTAACTTGCAGTAGTATGTTTTTAAAAAACTGAGAAATCAGACCCATTTTTTAAAAAATGACACATGAGACTATGTGGGTACAGAGGAGAAAGGAGGGCTTTACCAATAGTCTCTATCCTCCCCCCACCCCCGATTATTATTGGCATTTTTTTTTTTAAGTTACAGAAGTACTACTACGTGCTTTGTAAGAAAAAAGAAAAAGTCAAGCAGCCAGACAATGAAGCCTCTCTCCCTGTCTTTACCCCCCTCTTCCCCGGAGTAACCAGACTTCAAGTGCATTGTGGAGCCATTCGGGGGTTTTCCGTGCATATGATAAATATGTCTTAAAAATAAAACTGGGCACCTGTATACTACGTGGTTCTTAGTAGCCAACAATCCTCGCAGATATTCTGCCATTTTACTACATACTTCATTTTTTTTTTTTTTACAAGTTGTAAAGCTGTGTTTTTCTAATTGCTGAGTCTCCAATTTTTCCCCCTAATCTTTAAAGTTTTTATTTTAAAGAAGAAACTGTAAACCAATAGTTTGAATCGTGACGTGGTACAACTTTCAGAATGTCTAAGGCCAGATGGGGGATATTTACATATTCGGCAAGTTGAGGAGTAGGTTGCCACCGAGCTGAATGGCAGGTGTAGTTTGCATGAGGCTTGGATGACTTACCTTGGTTTTGTTTGTTTGTTTGTTTTTTTGTGGTTTTTTTTTCCAGAGTAAATTTAAGTTTCTCCTACTGTAGTCAGTTGAAAACAAGTTTTAATTCCTTCAACATGGACTGGATCATGGGTGAAGAAGAGGTGAATTGGAAGGCCAGTGGCTCGGAAGTCTTATTTCAGGCAGGTTACAACAAAACAGAAACCTCAAAAAAACAGCCGAAAAACAGCCGGGGATTAAATATTTTGTTTCTAGGGAGTAAGCTGTAAATGGAAGGATGAACACAACACTGCTTCCCATGACACAGAAAGCTAGGAACTCCCCTATTACATATTGTATTTCTCTGTGCAGACGAGCTGGAGATTTTCTTGATGCAATCACTGACTTGGGAGTTGATTAAAAATGTACTGTGTGCATCTTGGTGCTGGCCTTCAGAGAGAACACAGAACTGAGTAGGATGATCACAAAGAACAGCCTGGTTCCAGCCTGAACTCTTAGGCTCCTTGGTGTAGCGTTTTGGTTATTTGGGGAACTGTTTTTAAAAGGAACCAAAAATATCCATGACATTTCAGTTATTGTTGCTGGTAATACATTCTTATAAGTATTTTCCACAAAAGCATAGGCGGTATTCTCCACATTAGATTAAAAAAAAAAAAAAAAAAAAAAAACAGGCTCTGAGAGACTAAACTGCTCAAGGTTCCATTGCCTTTTCTTTCTTTTTAAAAAAATATATTTTATTGATTTTTTTACAGAGAGGAAGGGAGAGAGATAGTTAGAAACGTCGATGAGAGCGAGTCATTGATCAGCTGCCTTGACCGGAATGGAACCCGGGACCCTTCAGTCTGCAGGCCCACGCTCTATCCACTGAGCCAAACCGGTTTTGGCTCCATTGCCTGTTCAGGTGGTGGCTGCCTTAGACTTAGGCATACTTCAGCCAAGAACCTATGTTCTCCCTCTGCCAACCTTCTTCCTGTTAATGCCAACCTGCTTCCTGTTAATGAAGATAATGAAGAGTACCTTCCAAGTTTCCCTCTTTTTTTTTTTGGTCGTAAATGTTCCTTACAAAACGGACTCATGAATAAGCTAGTAATAATACTCATTGAAAAAAATAATAATAACCCAAAGGATAGTGTGAAATTCACATGATCTTTTTAGATGAGGTTTCTGGTGGTGTATTTGTAAAATATTAAATTCCTTGAGCTGATGCCATTAACCAAGACGAAGGCAGATTGGGTTACTTTTAGTCACTTGGCTTGAGGCCCTGGCAAATTTTGAGTGTGATAGTAAATTGTATCTTGTACAGGTACTTTTGTTCCTTACTAAACATCATCGAGCCGAAACCAGTTTGGCTCAGTGGATAGAGCGTCGGCCTGCGGACTGAAAGGACCCAGGTTCGATTCTGGTCGAGTGTGTACCTTGATTGCAGGCACATTCCCAGTAGGGGATGTGCAGGAGGCAGCTGATCGATGTTTCTCTCTCATGGATGTTTATAACTTTCTATCCCTCTCCCTTGCTCTCTGTAAAAAATCAATGAACTATATTAAAAAATAAAATAAACATCATGGGGGTTGAGATTGGCTACCTTGTGCATACCTCCTACCGAGCCCACAACCTGGGCCTGTGCCCTGACCGGGGATTGAATCAGTAACCTCTTGGTTCATGGGTCAAGGGTTAACCACTGGTCCACACTGGCTGAGCTAATCTCAGCCAGTGTGGATAATCTCATTGCATTTAGCCTTTTTTTTTTATGGACCCAATTGCACTCTTGGTAAAGTGTGAACTACTCCGATGAAAAGAAAACAAAGAGGGCCTTACAAATAATGTCTCTTAAAATGCATCATGACAGACAATAGAGGATGTGTCATAGTATGATGGATTATTGTTTCAGTTTTCCAGCAGGTGTGACAACTGTGTAGTTTAAAGATATATGGCAAATACCGAAGTTTAATAAAGTATGATCGGTGGTAATGTGTACCGGAGAAAAAAAAATCCACATATAGGAAAATATTTGTTTTGTTATTCTTTGCATTTGCTAAGGGTGGTAATTGGATTCACATCTAACTGGCATATCTGCCATCCTTTGTCTCTTGGAAAGCTTACCACTGGGTCTGAGTGGATTTTATATTTGTAGGACACAGAAATGTAAAGAGGTGTCTTTAGAATATTTTAAGATCTGTTGACTTGGCTTTTGGAGGGCGAGGAAACCAATGCTGTGTAAGTATATTTTCAGAAATTAATGAGAGGTTGTTAAGGCTGATGGGAAGAAATAAAAAGTTTATTTTGGGGACATGTAATTAGGAGTAGCATCAGGTATGATCTAGAGCACATGTGTCAAACACAAGGCCCGCCGGCCAAATCCAGCCTGCCAGGCCTTGCAATGTGGCCTGCACCGCGCTGTCATCACTGCACTCCGCTGTCAGTTTATGACTGTTCAGTAAACCATTCGGCCCGCGATTTAGGCTGGATTTTAGATTTTGGCCCCTTCTCTGATTGAGTTCGACACCCCTAATCTAGAGCGATGTTTTACCAGCTATTGTGATAGTTCATAAAGGACTTGTTTCTTGATGGTTCTCTTTTTAGGGAGAAACTGGTTAAGGTGAAGGAGAAGCTGAAAGACAGGGAGAAAAATCAAAATTGGCTGTCAAAATACACAAAAGGAGAGGATGGTTCTTCAAAAGATGGGTCGTCAATAGAGTCAAATGTGAGGATGAATGCCAAGGAATATGAGAATTTAAACATCATAGATCTTTGAATTTTGATATACTGAAAAATAAGCTCATTATCACTGTGTTAGCTGAGTCTCGCTGGGGATTGAGTTTAACAATACTCATAAGCTCTGCTCTCACAGTTTCTTCTGTGCTAATGTGGATACGAAAGAATAAAACTGCCCATACTGCAGTGTCATTTTATTCCTTTTAGCAATATCAGGAAGCCCCGACAATATGGTCAGCTAAAATGCTCTCACACAGATTATATGAAAGTCTGCTTCCTAAAGATTCATGTGACTCAGCCAGTGTGCTTAGTGGTTGAGCCTTGACCCTTGAACCATGAGGTTATAGGTTCGATCCCCAGTCAGGGCACATGCCCAGGTTGTGGGCTCAGTAGTGGGTATACACCCAGTAGCCAATCGATGATGTTTATCTGTCATCCATGTTTCTATCCCTCTATCCCACTCCCTTCCTCCCTCTATAAAATCAATAAAACATTTTTTTTAAAAGATCCATGTGAAGTTTTGGACTTATTTGAATCTATCAAAGTTAATAGTTACCACCCAGGGGCTACAATTATGTATTTCTATTATGTCTATTTTTGCATCCTGTGTTCTATTATAGTTTAGCCACTTATTAATTCTTGCTTTATTAAATAAAAATAGGATCCTTGCTGTTAGGAATTGGGAATGTTGTGTATCTTGGTGATGTGATGGAGGAGACATCGGGGTGGTTTATTTTGGAGTGCTAAATGCAGGATTATCCTGGAAGATGCTGGAATCCTACTTGGCAGTTGCATTGGAAGAGGGGGGGGGAGGGCACTGTGGTTGGTAGTAGCTCATGTGACCTGGTCTGCTCTGGGCAAGGGTCAGGCCTGCTCGTATTTGGAAGTTCTGTGCTGAGAAGGACACTGGCTATCTGGAAACTGGTCCCTGGGACTCCGTCCTGTGTTAGTGTACTTAACATAGGAAGCCTGTGCAGGGGAAAGACTAAGATCCCTATGTATCTAGAAGGAAACGTCATGGCCTACGAGGTAATACATTCTCTGTGGTTATTTTTGTAATATTGTATGTTCAAAGACATTATTAAAACTATGAAATAGCTCTGGCTGATGTGGCTCAGCTGGTGGCAGCACCCTCCCATACACCAAAAGGGGATGGGTTTGATTCCTCCACAGGGTTAATGCGGGAATGTGTCTCTTCTCCCTCTCCCTCTCTCCCTCTTTGCCTTTCTGCCTCTCTCCCACCCTTCCTCTTTCCCTTCCTCTGTCTAAAATCAATTAAAAAAAATAATTTAAAAACAACAACAAATAAATAAAGCTAAGCAAATTCTTCCTTCAGCAAACTTCCTCCATCCACATCCATTCCTCTTAGTTGCGTGGGTAATGGTTTTTTAACTGTGTGGTGTGAATCCTTTCATTCTTTTATACACTAACAAAAATAATATATGGTAAGGATGTTAAAAGTCAGAACTCTATAAGATAAGGAAGAGGTGATGATGGGATACGGGCAGATAGTGAATGCTCTGGACTCCTTCAGGCCAGGCGCTGTGAACAAGAGTGTTATTGTTTGAAGTGTAACAGCCATTTAGGCTCTGTACCTCGTCTAGCAGGTTCTCCTGGCAGAGTCATTTCAGGTTTACCAAGTGGTGCTGTTTTTAGTAGTGTATATATCTTTGCTTAGTCATTTTTCAGTCAGTCTGCCTATAAGTGGGATTTGAGTGTTTTTTGATAGGCAGCAAAAAATAGTTTTTAGATATTTGATAGATATGTCATTTCTTTTTATGCTGGTACCGTATATGTTACTTGGATCCACATAGTTTAGATATTTTTTTATACCGGTTTATTTCCACTGACTCATTTCTGAACACCTTTGATTCACCTTTGGTTGCTTATACAGACTAATATTTTTTCTACAAATGATCCTTCTAAGAATAAATGAGTAAAGTAAAATTATGTTTCTATTGGTATAAATCCTATTGACTTCTGACCAAACTTATACCTGGGTTGCAGGTTCAGTCCCTAGCCCAGTGGGTCAATGTCTCTCTCTCACTTGGATGTTTCTCTCTCTTTCCCTCCTCCTTCCCTTCCACTCTCTAACAGTCAATGGGGAAATAGCCTCCGGTGAGGATTAGCAACATCAACAACAACAAAAAAACCCACGTACTGTTAGTAAATGCAATTTTACTTTCACAGTTTGACTATAATTTGAAGAGCAATCTAGCTAACAAGAAATAATTCCTTATATTATTAAAGACCTTTGGTTCTATGAATTCATTTTAGCCAAATTCAATGTAATTTTTAGACATTTGTCTGCAAATACACTAACCATTTAAGAGACTAATTTCCTTGAACAAAGACTATCTATGTGAACTGAAGCTGTCCATTGACATTCTCTCCTCAATGTGCCTGTGTCCGATCCTTGCCGGGCCTATCTTGCAGAAGTTCAGTGCAGCCTGGAGGTGCTAAGCTATAATTTAAGAAGCTTTCACAGACATTTTGGTTATTCAATTTGGACTGTTTTCTCCAAATGAGGTTTATTGACTCAAGGAAGCACTGGTGACAAATTAATCCTGTAAACTTAAGGAAAGCCTCCTAGTAGTTCAGAGTTTATAGCATTATGATGATGATGATCTGATAGCAATTCATGTTTAAAGACTTGTTAAACTTTCTCTGGCTCGTGAGTAAAAATAAGGATAACAATTATCGGTCCTCGTAAATGAATGAAACTGTAGTATCATTGTGTGCACAGTCATGCATTTCTCAGGTATCAGACTTACAATTCTAGTTCTTATGGTTTCTTATTTCTGATAATGCGAATACTAGCTATAGTGCATGACATGAGATCTGTGAATAAGTTTACAATAGCTCTGTGTTATATGAAAATGTTGAACAAGTATTTTACTCTTTCTCAGTCTTTTTTTTTCTTCATTTGTATGGGGCAGAAAATATCACTTGTCCTGTGTAAATACCAGGGTAATTATGAAATTATATGAGTTGGTATTAAAACACTTCGAATAATTAAGACTGATAATGTAAATATTTTGGGTTTTTTTAAAGATTCAATTATTGATAGATATGTATTTATTGCCATTTTTCTGTTCATATTTTCTTAATATATTTTTATTGATTTCAGAGAGGAAGGGTGAGGGGGAGAGAGAGAGAAACATCAATGATGAGAGAGGATCATTGATTGGCTGCCTCCCTCACAGCCCTCTTGGGAGTCAAGCCCAAAATATGGGCTTGTACCCTGATCAGGAATTAAACCTTGACCTGATTCATAAGTTGACACTCTACCACTGAGCAATACTGGCCAGGCTACTCTTTTTTCCCTTTCTTTTTCTTAAGACCCTTTAACATTTCATATGACGTGGATTTGGTGGTGATAAACTCCTTCAGCTTTTTCTTGTCCTTTAGTTCTTTATCTGACCTTCAATGCTAAGTGATAGCTTTTCTGGGTAGAGTAATGTTGGTTGTAGGTCCTTGCTTTTCATCACTTGGAATAGTTTTTGCCACCCCCTTCTGGCCTGTAAAATTTCTGTTGAGAAATCAGCTGACAATCTTATATGAGCTGCCTTGCAGGTAACTAACTGCTTTTCTCTTGCTGCTTTTAAGATGCTCTCTTTGTCTTTACCTTTTTGCATTTTATTTATGATGTGTCTCTTTGGGTTCCTCTTGTTGGGGCTCCCATCTTGTTGAAGTTCTCACTATGTTCATTGGACATTTTTGCAACCAGTATTTTGAACTTGGTCTGCATCTAGTAGATTGCTTGTCTCTATTTTGTTTAGTTCTTTTTTTGGAGTTCTGTTCTGTTCTTTCAGTTGTGACATGTTTCTTTGTCTTCACATTTTGGCAGCCTCCCTGTGCTTGTTTCTGTATATTAGGTAGAGCTGCTACCTCGCCAAGGCTTGGTAGAGTGTCCTAATGTAGTGGTGTCCTCCTCAATCACCCAGCCAGGGCACTTGAGGCAAGGACTCTCTGCACTGGTACTCTGGGCCCCCTGAGTCCGCCCTTTGAGGGTGTCACTTGTGGGGGTGGTTGGGTGGTGGTTTGACACGATTTGAAGTTGTTTACTGGGGATGCTGGTTCTGGGGTCTCCCGGGGGTGCCGGATAAGACCCACAGAAGACTTGGTTCTTCCCTGGGCCCCTGGCATAAGCTACAGAGTGGTCTGCAGATAGATGGCTACTACTTGTGCTGGCTGGCGTGGAAGTGCCCAGAGAGGCCACACTGTGAACCAAGGCAGGCTGCCACTATGCCAGGCCTGGGGCCGCTTAGTGAGAGGCATGGGCACACTGAGGCCAGATGCGCTGTGTTTGAGAGATTTTAGGAAAAGCTGAAGTGTGAGCCAAGACACACACTGCACGAAAAAGACACCGAAAACAGCTTGGGTAGGCCTGAGCGTTGGGAGCTGCAGGACAGACGGGATGAGTCAGGTTGATGGAGCCTCAGATACGGCCCCCGCCTGCCAGCTCTGCGGGGGAAAGGCTCATCAAAGGAACAACGGTCTCTGCCAGCACTTCTGTCTTGGAGAAGGCTGCTCTCCAGCTCTCCCCTGATGCTGGACAACTCAGTCCTCCCCGTGTGTCTCTGATGCCCTTTAGGCTGCCGCCTGAGCACTGGAGTGAGTCTGCGTGGACCCTTTAGGACAGACTGCCTGGGCCTCCAGCAGCTCCTCTGCCTCCTTCTTCCTCAGTCTCCACTCGTTTTTACCACCAGAAGTTATGGGGCTTCTCTTCCTGACCTTGGAACCCTGGTCTGGGGGGCCACGTGTGAGGCTGGGACCCCGTGCTCCTCAGGGGGGATCTCCACAGCTGAGAAAACCCTTTTGATTTTTTTTTTTTATCCACCACTTGGTGTGCGACCAGCCTGGTCAATATTTCTGTCCCTCCTACCAGTCTCCATGTAGCTTCTTTTCATCCCTAGTGGTAGGACTTCTGTTCAACTGGATTTCAGGCCGCTCTGCAGGGCGGGTGTTCTGTGGTTTAGCTGTCATTCTGATGTGGTGTTGGGAGGACTCGGACATTCTTCTTACCCACGCTGCCATCTTGACTGGAGGTCAGTCTTGGCAGCTATTGGCATGTGAGTAGTGGGCCTTAGCTCAGCCCATTCTTTCCTTTTCTTTCGTTACTCTATACAGATGACACTTTTTAAAAAATATATATTTTATTGATTTTTTACAGAGAGGAAGAGAGAGGGGTAGAGAGTTAGAAACATCGATGAGAGAGAATCTTCGATCAGCTGCCTCTTGCACACCCCCTACTGGGGATGTGCCCGCAACCAACGTACATGCCCTTGACCAGAATCGAACCCGAGACCTTTCAGTCTGCAGGCTGACGCTCTATCCACTGAGCCAAACCCGTTTCGGCTATAAAGATGACACTTGAGCAAGACAGATTTGAAGTGAATGGTCCACTTAACATGTGGTGTGTGTGTGTTTTTTTCTGTAAATACATACAGTATTGTCAATATACTGTCTCTTCCTTATGATTTTTTAATAATACTTTTCTCAGGCTTAACTTATAAGAATACTATATAAAATACATATAACATACAACATATGTGTTGATTGTTATTGGTAAGGCGTCTGGTCAACAGTAAACTATCGGTAGTTAATCTGGGGGAAGTCAAAAGTTACAGGTGGATTTTTGACTGTGGGAGCCAGTGAGGTGGGGGTCAACCCCCCTCACCTCTGGGTTCAGATGTCACCTGTATTGATGTTTGACCATTTATGTTTGTCGTCATCGAGGAAACATGTCCCCCTCTTAGTTGCCTGGTTCTCCCCGGCTCCCATGCCAGGGCTGTTGGAGGATGAGGAAGAAAGACCCTGGGGCCGTGCCCTCACACAGTGCGTTCTCCTGGGGCCACCAGTCCCTTTCCCCCAAAGCTGGTGAGCTCTGCCCTCACCTCTAAGGAGAAAGGAGCAGCTGGGAGCAGGGGGCTGCCCGCCGCTGGTTGCTAGGAGGGAAGGCAAGTCAGTCAGCATTGGCTCTGTTCTGCTCCGGGACATCTGCCTGCCATCTGCTTGCTTCCCACCTCCCCTGACTGGTCTTTAACCTTCCACACAACCTCCCGAAGCTGCTGGAAAGACAGTGTCAGATTGAACTGGGCCCGCGGTAGTTCTTCCCTAAAACAAAGGCTAAATCCACACCTCTGATTTCCAGAGAATAGCAAGCAATTTTTGGAACACTTCACATCATTTCAAGTGAGCTCATGTGAATACGCCTTTTGTTTGTCACTCCACTCCAAACACACATAAGAGAGAGAGAATGGCAAGCCATGAAATGGTGTTCTGTGAGTAAACATGACAACTTCCTTCTCAGACATAATAGCAACTGCTTCAGCCCTTGCCCTTTATTCTATTCTGACCCCTTTTCTTGTTCTGGCTTTCCCTTTTCTTGTTTTCCTCAGATTCGCTATTTTGCTTTTATTGCTTAATGCAGGACTTCACACCCCTCACAGTTTTTTCTTTTCTGTTAGAGGAAATGGCAGGAGTGTGGCAGGAAAAAAAAAAAAAATTGGCAGAAATAACAAATGCCAACAAGGCGGTTCCTAGATAACAAACTCAGCCGTATTCCAATGTGCGTTTGATGCTGAAATCAGAGGGAAAGCAGAGCCACAGGGAGCCCATGGGATCAGAACTGAGCTCTTCAGGGCACAGGGTTGGAAATGGCAGCCAGGAGAGCTGCCCAGGGCCACACAGCAGAGTTATCAGCGGGAGCAAGGCCAGACCTTGGTCCCTTGTTTTGTTTTCGGTACTTTTCTGTAACGGAGATAGCATTATCGCAGAATTCACAAATGGCAAACACTTCCATGACCTAATGCTGTGCTGGTTTTTAAAATAATTGCTTGCTTTAGTTTCATAGAAAATGAAATCATTTTCACAACTGTTGAATTGTCAAAATGTTCACTCTAGATTTTAACTTGCAAACTCCTCGTATATATTGATTATATATCAATTCAAACTCCCTTTGTACAGCATCTGGGGACTGGTTACACTATCCTGGTGTGCCCGTGTGGTAGGATATCAGACCTCTGGATTTTGGAAGAATTTTTGATGGCATGAAGTAATGCATTTAAGTGGAAGACGGAAATAATATATATAGTACTAGAGGCCCGGTGCATGGAATTTGTTCAAGAGCAGGCCTCCCTTCCCCTTCCCCTGGTGGACGGCACCGGCTTACCTCTGGCACCTGAACCCCAGCTTCCCTCCAGCCGCCCCAGAAACCGGGACCCGGGCTTTCCTCTGGCCGCTGGCTGTCTCCTAGAGGAAGTCCAAGTTCAGTGTGCATGAGGCCGAGAGCTTACCTGGCTCCTCCGCTTCATTCTTCAGCCTCGCAACCACTGCTTTCTGTCTGTGCTTCCCCTCGCAGTCCTGTTTGTAGTGTCTTGAATGGGCATATTTCCTCTTGCCTCCGTGTCTCTGTATGTCCTTGAACACTTCCTTCTGTGCTTACCAAGGCTTCATTTTCTCTAGAAAAGTCTTTCAGTCCTTTCATTCCCACTCCCACCTCCCACATGTTTGGGCTAGGTACCCCTTAACAGCCTCATACAATTCTATCATGGCTCCACTCATCCTGTTTTGTAATTATTCATGTTAACTGTTCTCCAGATGTGGCCGAGGGTCCCGGAGGCCTCCTAAAATAATAGAGGTCAAGGACTGGGTTTTCTACTGTAACATCTGAAAACAGCTAATGTTGTGCAAACCATTAGGGCTTGTGAGGAGAACAGCCCTGGGACTTACTCTCAACACATGTGCAAGTGTGTGAGCAGTTTAGCAGCTAGAACAGAGGCAATCGTAATGAAAATTTTAGCACAGCTAAACCTTTCCTGGGATTTGCACTCCTACACAACCCTAAACCCTTGGGCTCATCTTTTTCATATGAGATTTAGGCCCTGGAATAGTTTGCCTATAGGTATCATTTTCATCCAAATTTTAAAATCTGAACCTGGATATAGCCTTTATTAGTCTGTTTTAATTCAGGGAAAATGTCTTAGCTTTTTTTTTTCCTGTCTGCATTTATAGCTCCTCCAGATTACTTGTACTGTACCTGCATCTAACTGCCATATCTATCTATCATCTATCCATACATACATACATAGATAGATACATACATGCATACATACATAATTTCCAGGCTAAGGTATCTCTTTAGAAGTGGAAGCTTGTTCTTTCCTATCACTTGCAACACATGAACATGTATTTTAAGCCACCACAACTTCCTCATTATCTCCACCTCATTACCCTATATACTAAATACGTGAGCAAATCTGTGTTAAAGAAACATGCCTTGTAGCTGATTGTGCCTCCTATGCCAGGAAGCCCTTCCCGACCAACCACCTCCCTCCTGCATATCCTTACAGCTTTCTGTTGAGATCTGTTTTTCCTCCGAGGCTAGCCAGAAGTCCAGGAGAACTGGTTTCACAGTTTGGCACTGCTCCTTGTTGACAAGGTGATTTTCTTTCCCAGCCCTCTGAGTACCTGGCCTCAGGTCTGTTGTAACAGGTCTGAAACCCAGAGTACACTGCACTTTCTGCAATGGAAATGTAATTCCCTCCTTCGTTAACATCTGTGACTGGCCACGCTCTGCTGCCCATAGTTGATGTTCTTAAATTAGAAGAGACTCATGGATCTCTAAGAACTCAGTGTCGTTCTGAAATTATATGCAAAACTTTTGATTTATCTTTTGATAGAGAGAGGGGATGTAATATAATCAGACTTTAGAAAGGGTCCAGCCCTTCCCCCACTCCAAAAAAACAAAACAAAACAACAACAACAACAACAACAAAAACCAAACTGGCCTCTAGGAGAAAGTTCTTAAGGTGCTGAATAGTACCCAAATGCTTATAATTTCCAAAAAAAAAATACCATCTGCTCTCTTGCTTTAAATACCAGTTTCTTTCTCAACCCATCACTTTGTTAATCCTTTAAAAGTATTACACCAATCACGCCTTTAGGAAGCATCCTTGACTCCTGGATTCAGTTTCTGCTTTGGGTTTCTGGGCTCCTGTGGCGGTGGTCACACGCAGTGTAGCGTGGCGCTCCCTACCGCTCCAGGTGGCTTCTCACTTGAAAACGGGCATGTGAGCCTTCCTTTTAGGCTTAGTACAGTGTCTGCCAGCCAGTGGTGGTAGTTCTTGTTTGCTTGATTCCTCCTCTTGCCTTTGTCACCCAGTGTGCGAGCCTCTGTATTGTAAAGTCAGTGTTTTTTGTCTTGCTGTGATCATTTTGGATAGATCAGAGTTCAGGAATTCAGTGGAACCTGAGAAAGATCTGGTCATTCTTCAGTCCTAGAACCAAACAAGAGGGATAGTTTTTCAGACTAATAAATTATGGCCCTGGCCAGTGTGGCTCAATTGGTCGGCGCATCATCCCATGTCCCAAAGGGTCAAGGGTTCGATTCCCGGGGTCAGGGCACAAGCCCAGGTTGCAGGTTTAACCCTCGGTTGGGGCGTGTGCAGGAGCAGTCAATGGATGTTTCTCACATCAATGTTTCTCTCTTTTCCTCCCTCCCTCGCCCTTCATCTCTTTCTAGAATCATATCCCAGGGGAGAATTAAAAAAATAAATAAATAAAAATAAAAACAAACTAGTAAAATTATGGCATTTCCCGTACAGCCATTTGTTTAATGTTTGTGGTTAGTCAGAATTATAAAATCCTTATAAAATCCTCAGGCATGCGCCACACTGGAGACTGGCAGGAATCAATCTATTTAGCGTTTTTTTCTTTAATCTCAGGAAGACATTCATTCTCTGAGTAACAGATGAAAAAGCTAATGGTTAGAGGCCCCGTCTTTAAAAAACACACACACAGAAAACACTTAAATGCCAGACTGGCACTCAGGGAGTTGATATGCTTGAGTTACAAAAGGACCTCTTAAAGGACCCGCAGATTGGCACCTCCGATGGCACGGTGTGCCACGAAATAACACTCCTGCAGGAGAATGGTGCCGTAAGCCCTTGTGCTTTTAAAGTGATTTCTTTCTTTGATTATGAGGGCATTGAAGTCATCCAAGTTTGTGTGAGTTAGAATAAGTTAAATAGGAATGTGATGCCAACTCACGGTATTCCCTCGCAGAAAGTTTAAGGGGATCCTAAGAAAAGAGAAAGGGCGACACTGACAGACATGGCAGGCTCTGTAAGGAGGCCGCCCCAGGAGGGCTGGCGCACCTGGTGCCAGGGTCTGAGGATCCTGAGAAGTTCGAGACCCGATTGCTTTTCTTCTCTCAAGTCGAGAGTCAGGGTTGGCTTTGCCAGAGTTGGCTGACATAACTTGTTTTTGGCCATGGATATTTCATTTCTCACTGCCCTCTCTCCTGAGTTACTAATTCAGAAATTGATATATGAATTTAGTTATTAACTATAATTTAATGAAACTTAAGTTGTATATTCAGTAATATGTATTGACATTTTTATTTCATTAAGATGCAGTTATGTTTCATTCAGAGATACTGAGTTTGACTTATTAAAAAAGTTCTTTGTGTATGTATGTACCGTGTTTCCCCAAAAATAATACATCCTCTGAAAATACGACCTACTTACAGGTTTCCTTCTGAGTGAAATATAAGGCATCCCCCTGAAAATAAGGCCCCCCCTAGGCTCTGTCTCAGAATGCTATTGCTAAACATGGGAGATTTGGTCCACTGATTCTGAAAGAAATGGAGTCACAAGAAATTCACCAGGAAATTCAGGAATTGGATTGTTATGATGATGTTTCAGAAGATGATGACATGACTGTCATTGAATAAATGAGTGAATTCTTGATACTGTAGGTTTCACAGTTTGTCTGGTTTGTGTTGACAGCTACTGTACTACCGTACCGTATACAGGTAATAAATTTCCTTTATTTTCATTTAATAATAAATGTGTACCGTATTCTTCTTTATGGAAAAATAAGACATCCCCTGAAATAAGACCTAGCACATCTTTGGGAGCAAAAATTAATATAAGACACTGTCTTATTTTCGGGGAAATGGTAAAATGTGTGTTCTAGTGCTTAAACTATTAAGGTTGTTAATAAAATTTATTGTCTTATTTATCATGACAACATTTACCAGACAAAACACTTTTTTATACACATACATTCTTTAAAAATGTGTGTCTGTTGTTTATACAGTTTGTAAGTAGCTGTTTGGGTACAATATTCTTTGTGTTGTCATTAATTTATTTGGTGCATTTGGGAATTGTTAGCAAATTTCTAAGTTTAGGATTTTAAATTAATCCATGCATATTAGATTAGACTGCAATCCTCTGAAGGAGGCCGCAGGGGTTGGTGAGTAAAAGCGTGGTTTCTGGAGTCTGAACGACCTGGGACTGTGCCCAGCAGGGTCTCCCATACTGAGCAGCACTGTCTGGTAAGGCAGCTACTGGCCACACATAGCTATTAAGCACATCACATGTGGTTAGTATGACTGATGAATTTAAATTGCATTTAACTTTAATTAATTTAGGTCTAGGTAGCCACATGTGATTGGTGGCTACCATATTGGGTCTCATAGTATGAAGAGACTTAACTTTGCTGTGTTCCAAACTCCCCACCTGTTCAGATGAGGCCATACTTAAACTACCTTTTGTAGATGTTGTAAGAATAAGCACATGAATGTACTTAAGGAGCTTCACACGGTACCTGGAATAGAATATGTCCTTGAGAAATGGTAGTTAGTTATAATAATGATATATTTAATAAACTGGACTTACTTTCCTTTTGAGCATTAATTTAAACCTGTCTATTTTTATTCCCTTTCAGGGTTAACTTACTTTTGGAAATCAAGTGCAATAAAAAGAGGAAAACAAACTGTACCGCACATTATTTGAAGCCATTTCTGCTATAATTTTATTACGTTTTAAAATTGATGGTTTGATTTGAATGCTATCATGGGAGGAGCGGTGAGCGCTGGGGAAGATAACGATGACTTAATCGATAACTTGAAGGAAGCTCAGTATATCCGCACGGAAAGAGTGGAGCAAGCCTTTCGAGCCATTGACCGCGGCGATTACTACCTGGAGGGCTACAGGGACAACGCTTACAAAGACCTGGCCTGGAAGCACGGGAACATACACCTGTCGGCGCCGTGCATTTACTCTGAAGTCATGGAAGCACTGAAACTTCAGCCAGGACTGTCTTTCCTTAACCTGGGGAGTGGAACCGGCTATCTAAGTACAATGGTGGGCTTAATTTTAGGTAATTTATTTTTGTAAAATTCTTCTTTCAAAAGTAAGCTAAGTGTGTATGACTGTTTGTGACTGTCAGGGTCTGTCCGTAACTTCGTTAGTGTACAGTATATGTTTGAATGTTTATGCTCCAAGTAGCTGTCTTCCTTCAATGGGAGCACAAAGTAATAGTAAACTTTGCTTAGGCCCGGCGTGGACACTCATAGTTGGCTTCTGCATTCAGTCCTGGACTTCAAGAGCTCTCAGAATTGTTTTCCAACCCCCGGTCGTTGTCTGTACTTAAAACGGAACAGTTGGTAGGCAGGAGTCTGAGGAGTATAAAGTAACTTATTTCAGGTAAAGTGTTCTGACTGCGGGCATCGAGTTTGATAGTTATCATTTTCAAGGGCATGGTGCCAGGTTTTTGTTAAAGATACAGGAGTATGTGGGATCCAGAGGATGTGGCACTGGCAGACAGAGCAGAGGCTGGGAAATACACCGCGGAAGAGAGAAGTACCTGTCATTAAGGATTCAGCGTGCCTTCAGTAACTGCCTGTGCTGCCAGGTGTTGTTTCTGGTGTGAGTACCCAGCAGCGATCAAAAGGGACAGACAGCTCTGTCTGGGAGAAGTTTATCGGGTGCTTACTACGAGGGCTAATAGATTTCCGTGTCTATTGGAGAGTTAAACTGAAGCACAGAAGTTAAATATCTTGCCTAAAGTCACATCGCTAGGAAGTGGCAGATGGAAAATATGGAGCGTGGTGGAAAACGCGTGGCTAGAGGAAAATTTATTAGGACATTATGGTGTTGGATGGAGAACGAACACCCATGAATTTTACTAAGCCACCTAGTATTTACTGAGAGCTGCTGTGAGGCAAGAATTAGGTGGAGCATGAAGGCCCATAAATAGCCTCTTGCCCTTGAATTCACAGGCTTGGGGGGAGAGAAGGGGAGAGGAGAGACAAAACCAGCACTTCTCATCCAATGGGCTATGTGCTGTAGTTGAAGTGTATTGTATGCCCAAATATTAGGGATAAGACTGGTTTACAGTGTGCTCTAAAGTGATGGGGAATCATTGCAAGATTTTAACTAGAGAATCTCTGATTACACTCTAGCAGGGGTAGGGAACACCCGGCCCATGGGCCCTTAAGGCCCTTGAAATCATTTGGTCTGGCCCTGCCAAGGCATCAGGGGTGAGATAATTAAGTGTTTGACCCAAATATAGCAGGCTAATTTTTAAGTTGAGAATTTTGTAATATGATGTTATAAATATCCAAATGGTCCTTGGTGGAAAAAGTTTCCCCATCCCTGCTAGGGTAACCAGGTTCCAGTCCTTGTTGATCCCTGCAAGCATCATCATCAACCATGTTCTTTTCCCCCCCAAAGTATCCCCGTTTGAACAATAAATTATGTGGTCACATATGACATTTAAGGCATTCTTAGTCCTGAAATTTTCCTTTCCTACACACTGGCTCACTCTTTAGTTTCTTAATCATGGAACCTACAATCTATTTAATTTTTTAAAAATAGAGCATTTTCCTCCCACAGTTGATCTTTTGATAAGTAATAATTCCTCAAAAGTGTAGCAAATAATTTAAGTTTTACTGAGAAAGAAATTTAGCAGCTTCCATGAGACAGGAGTTTGTCTGTAGGTTGGAACGCCAGGCATCTCTCTCTTGTATCACTGGTGCCTCTTTGGCAAAGGAACCTCTGGGCTTTGAGGCAGTCTCCAAAGCAAGTGAGTGGGGAGAGCAGGTAAGTTTCTTTTCAAAAGTTGCCTTTGAATCAGTGCATTTCTTGGCCAGCTCTGGCAACTTTAGGCCGGAGTCCAGGCCTCACACCATGTCTTGCCAGCCTCAGAGCAGCTGTTACCCTGTCTTCCACTTCTCCAACCCTGTAGACCAGTTTCTGCTGAAGGAGGTCAGTCTAGCCAGAGGCCTGGCTGGGGAGAAAGGGGAGTGACTAGTAACTAGTTACTAGTTACTAGTAACCCTGCCACTTTACTGCTGGGTTGGCTCTCTTAAACTCCCTTTCTTATCCCAGTCTCCCAAGAGATTAGATACCTGGGACCAGGTGCATTTGTAGGGTAACCTCAAACTTCATTGTACCTTGAATGCCTTTCCGTCCATACCACAGACCAGTGTGGGAAAGCAGACCCCGGTGTCAATGAGCCACAACGCACTAGGTGTTTTCCTCCTGTTACAAGTCTCCAGGAAGCCAAGAGTCTTTAGTTACATGTATGACTATAGTTACTAGATAATCTAAGCCTTACTGTGTGTGATCCTGCACAGTGAAGACCAAGATACAGCTTCTCTCCTTTGGATGGGAAATAGTTTATTTTATTTTATTTTATTTTTTAAAAATATATATTTTATTGATTTTGTACAGAGAAGAAGGGAGAGAGACAGAGAACTAGAAACATCGATGAGAGAGAGTCATCAATCAGCTGCCTCCTGCACACCCCCCACCGGGGATATGCCCGCAGCCAAGGTACATGCCCTTGACCGGAATCGAACCTGGGACCCTTCAGTCCCCAAGCCGACGCTCTATCCATTGAGCCAAACCGGTCTCGGCGGGAAATAGTTTATTTTGCAAGAAAGATAAAATAAAAACATCTTAAAGAAGGCAAGGGAGAAAGAATAGAGTCTGTAAAACTATGATTCCAGCTAATAAATATTAGATCTGTCCAACTTCTGAGGAAGTTTTATTTTTTTTTAAACCGTCTCCCT
Source organism: Pipistrellus hanaki (assembly GCF_964339955.1). Lineage (NCBI taxonomy): Eukaryota > Metazoa > Chordata > Mammalia > Chiroptera > Vespertilionidae > Pipistrellus > Pipistrellus hanaki. Next base: position 44,318,546 of record NC_140519.1, on the reverse strand, counting down.
TTTTTGGTTTGTACTTTGAGAGCATTTGAGTCAAGGAAGGGAGGACTCATCCCTCAAAGTCACTCAGAACTAAACCCACAAAAGGGTGCTGTGTGCTCCCGTAATTGTGTGAGTGCGGTGAATCGGAGGTGGCTGTGTTGCTTCACAGTGACCTTGTTAGCAGAGTCCTCTCCTTATTAAGTAACTGTAACACCCTGGCTCTCAGCCACGCTTCTCTCCCAGTCACAAGACGCGATGACAGGTGCGCTGCGGAGGGAGAGCAGGGCGTCCGTGCTGTGATGATGCAGATGGGAAAGATACTCCTGAGGAGTTTCCATGAGCATCCAGAAGCACACCTGTAAAGGACGGGCTATCATCTTCAGAGAGCTTTTGTTATTCAGTGTGGGAAAGGAAGGTTTATCTTAAGGAAATTTCTTGTGATTGGAGTTCGTTTAAAGCAGTTATTCATAAATTCATATTTGCCCCAGTCCTAGAGAATGGATCATCTCATTTTGACAGCTTGTTGAGTTTCAAATCGAAGATAAATTCTTCTTGTTTCCACTCTCTTCTCATTAAGAGTCTGCCTAGCCCTAACCGGTTTGGCTCAGTTGATGGAGTGCTGGGGTCCATCGGACTCAAGGGTCCCAGGTTCGATTCCGGTCAAGGGCATATACCTTGGTTGTGGGCATATACCCAGTGGGAAGTGTGCAGGAGGCAGCTGATTGATGTTTCTCTCTCATCGATGTTTCTATGACTATCCCTCTCCTTTCCTCTCTGTAAAAAAAAAAAAAAAAATTAATAAAATACATATATATAGAACTAGGAATTTCACAAAGATTCTTGTTTTTCATTGATTCTCTCAGTACTATCTTATCATACCTAGGGAACCCCCTTGAAAAATAGGGTACAAGAAAAGAACCTTGCCAAGTCCTCTGCTTTCCCAGAGTTGAGTTAAATATCAGAACTGTGATGGCAAATTATTCTGATAATCTTTCTGATTCGGGTAGGTATGCTTCTTCTCTATTCCGATCTTTTTTGCCTAGGGATTCCCTAAAATATCAAGGTTCATCCAGCTTAATGACTTTCTTAATCTCTTTCCCTAGTTGCCGAGTTAGTAATAGGAATGAGTGTGGAGAGACTGCCTGAATCTTTCCAACACTGAATATTTCACTGCCTCAGCACTATCATACTAGTCCTAAAGGTGAAACACTTAATAAGCTTTGTGCTTAACAGGAAACTTATTGCCAACATATGTAAATCCCAACAACTGCTGTATTGTCCAAAAGAGCTAGTTAGTTAAGCTATATGTTGCCATCATGTTTGATCTTTCTACTTTATCTCTTTATATCAGGGCAGAGTTCTCAAATACTCGTGTTTTTGCTTTCACTTTAGCCCCACTCAATTCAGTGAGCTTTAGTAAAATTTGCAGAATTGTGCAAGCATTACTGTAATCCAGTTTGATTGATATTTCAACATTTTTTTTTTTTTGTTAATCCTCACCTGAGGATATTTTTTTCATTGATTTTTAGGGAGAGTGGAAGAGTAAGGGAAAGACGAGAGAGAAACATCAATGTGAGAGAAACACATCGATTGGTTGCCTCCTGCACGAGCCCTGACCAGGGCTCTGGGTGGGAAGGAGCTTGCAGCGAAGGTACGTGCCCTTGACCAGAATCGAACCCAGGACCCTTTGGTCCACAGGCCAACGTCTGTCTACTGAGCCAAACTGGCTAGGACAGTATTTCAACGTTTTAGACATTTAGTTTACATAGGGGTTTGAGTCCATCTCTGGACTTCCAGATTTTGTGTAATAATTTCTAAGATTCAAGTGTAATAAAAATAGCGCTTTATACTATATACTAATATAAAAGCCTAAGCGACCGTTATGACCAAATGACCGGTTGACTGGTTACTATGATGTGCACTGACCACCAGGGTGCAGATGCTCAACATAGGAGCTGCCCCCTGGTGGTCAGTGTGTTCTCACAGTCAACCTTCTGTGGTCCCTTCCCCCTGGCTGGCCAGCCCCAATCGGGCCCCAATCCCCAGCCCGATTGGCCCAATCAGGACTGGGTGAGACAGGCCCAGATGGGCCCTGATCGCTGGCCAGGCCGAGGCACTGCACCTGTGCATGAATTTATGCATCGGCCTCTAGCTCTAATATGAAATCAGCGTTGAGAACCACATGTAGGTTATGGTTTGACTTCCACAACTAACAAGTTCAGTATAGTACAAGGAGAAGGGCACACATGTTAAGTCTTAACGATGTGTACCCATCTTGTACTGTATAGTATATGAAGCACTTTTACATAATTTACATGCTTTCCTCAGGGCCCATTTTATACTGTGGGAAAGACTTCAAATGCCAAGTGACTGATCTCAGATTATGCAACTGTTAAGAGGCGGAACCAAGGTTGGACACTAGACATCTGCCCTTAAATTCACTTTCTCACCACCCACGGTGTTCAGATTTGCGTCCTCCGTGGCAATGGTGGATCTTGAATTATTATAGTTCATCTGTAGAGCTCTGCTAGTTTCATGTTAGAAAGTACTTTTTGCTTGTAGCCGCGTTCGTTCTGTAAATTAGCTTGACAATTCTAAAGGTACTGAGGACTGCATCCCAGTGTCGAACACAGCTCTCAGATTTCTTCTTATATAGACGTCTTCCCAGTGAAGACATCTGGCATGCACATCACACTCACACAGTCTTTCGAGGTACTTAGAGTAGGGGAAACCAGGGCATTGTGTGTGGTGTGGGGCCAGCATAGATGTAAACAAGGAATGTTGATGGACACTTCATACCTATACCTAATAATTATTGACCTTCATGTATAATAAGCCTTGATTATTGACTAACTGGAAGGTGATAAATGAGTTAGATTAGATCCAACCACTATAAAAGAAAAACAGTCACTAGATTTTATTATATTGGTATTTTATTATATTGGTTATTGCTTTTAATAAACAGGCTATTTCCAGCCTTAAAAATCATTTCTAACATATAAGATACCTAGATTTTTCTAATAAGTATATTTGTCATAATAAACTTTGACTTCTGTAATGTTTCTATTTTCTCTTTAATATTTAGCCATTAAAGATATAGTGGTCACCTGTTACAAGTCTTATTTTTAAAAATATGTCTTACAAAAAATTAAGCATTTATTATTTCATAGGAAAATATCTCACATTGACAAATACAGAATAACACTGGAATTTATTGAATACAAAGTCAAGTTTATGCTTCATCTGTTAATGTTAGAAAGTGTTAACACTTCTTTTGGATACTGCTTCATTGTTTTCTATTGACAGCTTGAAGCTTTCTATTAGAATTATTTTATGTTTATTTTTAAAATCTTTTACCTTTTTTCTCTTTGACTCGTGCTTTTTAAAAAATATTTTTTAATTGATTTCAGAGAGGAAGGGAGAGGGAGAGAGAAATAGAAATATCAATAGTGAGAGAGAATCATTGATTGGCTGCCTCCTGCACACCCCCTACTGTGGATGGAGCCTGAAACCCAGCTATGCATCCTGACCAGGACTCGAACCCTGACCAAGTTCATGGGTTGATGCTCAACCAGTGAGCCATACTGGCCTGGCAGAATCAGTTTTGTTTTTTTAAATAATCAAATGCACTATGATAAAAATATAGTAGGTTAGCCGAAACCGGTTTGGCTCAGTGGTAGAGCATCGTTCTGCGGACTGAAAGGTCCCAGGTTCGATTCCGGTCAGGGGCATGTACATTGGTTGTGGGCACATCCCCGGTAGGGGGTGTGCAAGAGGCAGCTGGTCGATGTTTCTCTCTCATTGACGTTTCTAGCTCTCTATATCTCTCTCTTCCTCTCTGTAAAAAATCAATAAAATATATTTAAATAAAAAACATATATATAGTAGGTTAAAGCATTATCTTGATCTCATTTGGGTTCTAAGATAGCTTAGGAACATTTTGGTTTAATTTTTATAGTTTAGGTAGTTTCTAGATCACAAACCATTTTTAAGTGCCTTCTAAACATTCAAGCATGATAATTGGTGACTGATTTTTTATTGTTATTTTAACATTTTAGTATATGTTGTATTTTTAATGACAGTCAGTAGGGTGCACATCGAGTTAAGTAGTTCCTATGATAGATTTAAGGTACAGTACACACATCTATATAAGATAGAAAAAATAAATAGCACATACACAAATACAAGCTATACACTTTCTCCTGGGAGACCAATCTCTAAACTAATATAATGAATGTAGAGTAGAAAACCTGATTGGCTCAATTTCAGAAATTTGAAAATAGCTGGTGTAACCAGATGGATTTGTGGACTGTGGAGCAGACAGCATGCGCAGTAACAGTAGCCTGTGAGATGTGAATCCAGTTAGGCCATGTTGTCAGTAAGCTGGTAACCAGGGGCGGGAAGGGAGCCATCCCCAAATCTTCAGCGGCTGAGAAAGCCCTCCCACTTTCCTAATGCCTGGGATGTTACTCATCCTTGGCTTTCCTTAAAAAGATGTACCAAGTCAGAAGTGGGAAGTGGGGGACAGGAGAAGAAAATCTGCTCTGTAAAGAGTTGACTTTGATGGCTACATTCTGCTAGCCCAGTGGTCGGCAAACTCATTAGTCACAGAGCCAGATATCAACAGGACAACGATTGAAATTTCTTTGGAGAGCCACATTTTTTAAACTTAAACTTCTCCTAACGCCACTTCTTCAAAATAGACTGGCCCAGGCCGTGGTATTTTGTGGAAGAGCCACACTCAAGGGGCCAAAGAGCCGCATGTGGCTCACGAGCCACGGTTTGCCGACCGCTGTACTAGACAATGAGAGCTCCAGAAGACAGAATGTGGTCTTGGCCCTTGAAGTTAGCGGTCACTGGGTAGTGGTTGGATCCTGGGAGATATGTTTATAGTATCTAATAGCCCGTGGTTTTGAGATTTTAGAATTACTACATTTTTAACCATTGATGAACTTTAAACTTCATATAGTATCTGACTTTGTCAGTATTATCTTGACAGATAAGCATTATTTTGTTGTTGTTTTTTTAATTAAGACAGTATAAATTCGGAGATTTCCATCTAGCTTTTTAAATCTGTGGCTAGCAGATATTCACATATTTCAAGCCCGCTTTAAGTGTTCCTGTGACAAATGAGCAGAAATTAAGCTCTGTAATGACTTATCATTTATTTTTTAAGTAAAAATGCTGCTACGATTGCAGGTCCTTTTGGAATAAATCATGGGATTGAGCTTCATTCAGATGTGGTGGAATATGCCAAGGAAAAACTGGAGAGCTTCATCAAAAATAGTGATAGCTTTGATAAGTAAGTATTTACATCTGTAGTTTTGGTTTTAAAGCACTTATAAATAGATATGTGACATGTCTGTTCCTCAATAGTATTTATTGACCCTAAATTGTTCCCATTGAAGGCAGCAAACGTCAATGTGGTATAAAATGAGAAAAAAAAATTAACATAAAAATTATTCTGTGGTATAACTTTCATTTTTTGTAAATCTATAGTAAGTTATAAATAAATAACTTTTTTTAATATTATGCATCTGTCACTTATTAATAAGCTAACTATCATTCATTAAACATAATGCAAGCCCCATTTCTAAAGATACAGAGATGCTTGGATTAGAATACTTCTATGGAACTAGTTTTATACTTTTGGGATAGTAATTTAGTAGTTCTGCCCTCTTTCATTGTTACACAAGGATGACACCTGTTAGCATACAAGGGACTTAAAACTATTCCATTACTTGGTAATATATCTAGAGGGAATTATGATAAAAACACATTGATCTATCTTGTGATAGGGTAGTGTTTGAGAGATTTGTTTATAAAACCATCATTTGGAGCTCATACTTTCCCTTTGAAGAAACACTGGTCTTTCCTTCTTCTGCCAACAGGGAAGTCTGTTGGTTGCGTAATATTTCTAACATTCAGTAATGATAATTCCAGACCTAGGGCTTCTTATGCTAAAGTACGAACTCTGAAATCAAGTAAAATTTGGAGGGCATTTATTTTTCCCAACCAGTCATATTTTCAGAGAACATTTAAAAGGATAGAAATCACAAACTTGCAACTTAGTCCTTTTATACAACCAAGTTTTAATGCAAAACCATTCAGAGTTCCAACTCGCCTTGTTGGGAGTAGTCCTGACCATGACCCTGGAGGTGAGAAACTTGGAGAAGTCTGAATCAGAGCTGAGAGCTCTTTCCTAGCGTGCAGGCTTGGGAACAGTGCCAAAAAGGAAGCCAAGGAGGCCCTGTGCATGTCTGCCGGAGTGTATTTTTCTTCCTTGTCCCTTTCTCTGCCCCTCTTCTTGCTTACCCTGGCCCTTGTCTTTCATTCCCCTTTGCCATTGCCACTTTTGAAGAGGCACTGATTGGTTGAAGAATGGAAAACTGATATTCTTCAGTAAAATCCTCAGTGTGGTCGAGGGAAGGGGAGGGTTTGTGTCTACTTAGATGTGGTGGTAACTGTTACCCAAGACCACAGTCAGGCAAGCTTGGGAGAATTTGAAAGTGCTCAGAGTTTATCTTGTTCTATAATTCATTCAGTGGCTTTAAGCAAGCCACTTGAATTCTCTGCATCAATTTGCCGAATGCCATCCTTTAAATTATTTATACTCGCCTTTATAAATGAACATTTAATTCATATTTTGAATTATTTTTCAAGTGCTTACCGTGTTGGTTCATATTCTGTTTCCGAGAATAACATATTGTTAGCAACAAAATAGGTTTTGTTTTTTTTTTTAGCCCAAGTAATTTTATAAGAAATTGGTGTTCAATTTTAGCATCCTGTTGTAATTCTGTCTTATGAATAGATTAGTAGCATGTTAAGTGCTTAAAATGTGGATATTTTAAGTAGTTCCTATTAAAATTTATATCATTTATTGAAACATATAATTTATTGGAACTTATTTTAAACTTACTGAACTTTTATTGATGTATGATTTTTTTTTGTTTTGATGCTGAAACTGTATATACATAAAAGTAATGTTAGTAAAAGTAAATGTTTAAGGTCTATTATAAGGTCGTTATATATGTGTGATAGTAGTACATTTATTTTATGTATCAATATATAATGACACAGATAATGCAATTATTAAACAAGAGGAACAAACTTCAGGAAGTATCTTGAATCACTGAAGCATCTCTGTACAAGTATTTTTGGAGCTCAGCTGTCAAGTGGGTGTGCTTCTAGGAAACAGTAAAATGTCATTATTTAAAGCATTTTTGTGTTGATGTAATTTAAATAGCAAATAATCTGTAACACAGATAAGTTTGATGATTATATATATTGAGGGGTCTCAACTTTTAAAATTTTTCTAAAACTATTCATTTGTGTGTGTGTCTGTGTGTGTGTGTGTGTGTGTATTATATTTGGCTAATATGCAAAGTGCCCCCTGGGGAGTTTGCCCGACACACCGGGAGTTCGATTTCTCGCTATGACATGCACTGACCACCAGGGTTGGTACGAAATGAAGGAAGTTCCTGGCTGGCATCCAGCAGCTGGGGAAGGGAGGCCCTGGCTGGCAGCTGGAAGGCCCCGATAGGCCCTGATCCCCGGCCAGGCCTAGGGATCCTGTCTGTGCACAAATTTCGTGCACAGGGCCTCCAGTGTAATTATAAAATGATCAAATTTCCTTGGCTGTATTTCATATTATTGCAGTATGTAAATTTGTTATATATAAAATGATGAATCATAAAATGTGAAGTGACTGATCTAAATGTCTCTTTTTAATTTCTAAATGTCTAGTTCTTTTAATTGAAACAACCAGTAAGATTTTATATTTGTTACTGAAGTGTTACAACTAATATTTAAAACCGATTCTTATATTAATTAACTGGACTGAAAAAATTAGTTCTAGAAATATCTATTCTAGAACTGGTTTTCAGAGAGCATTCTGAAATATTAGTTAAGCATTTTAGATTATAAAATTATCTTGCCTATAAAGAGCAGTAGGACCCTAACCAGTTTGACTCAGGGGATAGAGCGTCAACCTGTAGAATGAAGGGTCCCAGGTTTGATTCTGTTCAAGGGCATGTACTTTGGTTGCGGGCACATCCCCAGTGGGGGGTGTGCAGGAGGCAGCTCATTGATGTTTCTCTCTCATCGATGTTTGTAGCTCTCTATCCTTTCCCCTTCCGCTCTGTAAAAAAAAAAATCAATAATATATATATATAAATTTTTAAAGCAAAAAGAGCAATAGGTACTGGGAAAATATTTCACTTTGCATAAGACAGTAAGTGGTTGGAAATTAAATAATCAAGAGTTGCTGAGTCATTCATTGGCTTTTCTTTTTATATCACTTGATTTTAGGGACAGAAATTATAAAGTAGTTTTCTTTTAGTGTTTGATGATTTCCTTCTAATTTTTCTTGATGTTTATGGATAATAATTCTTATTTTAAATTTTAAAAAAGTTGTTATACAAAGTGCTTTTGAAAATCTGATTTCTAAGCAGTTTCATTATATTTATTTGTGTCATCAAAATACATATTTTAATTTAAATAATATAAAGTAACTCGAGAAATTGATTGCTATTTATGCATTCCTTAGTGCACATTATTCAATTATATGTAACATGGAGAATAGCTATCTCAAACATAATAGTCTTCCAATCTTGTTTACCCTGGTTTGGATCAGTTCCTTTTTTGAAAGTATTGTCATGTCATGATTTAAACCAACTATTTAAAGTTTTCTTACATATGTCGTTTGGAATCCATAGTGAACTTCCAAATATAGTAGGTGAGGGGGGGAAATTGATGAGCTGCTCAACATTACAGTATATGATGTCAGATGACCTTCTGAAAGATACAAATGTGTGTTTTTGTGTGTGCTATTTTATAAAACAAGCTTGGTTCCTGAGTCTTCACAGTAGTATTCCTTCTTTTAAAAACTTTAACATTATAATGCATGTACTGTCAAACTTGTTTCCTATGCTCTAGACCTGTAGCAGCAGATGAAATAACTTGGAGAAACTACTCTGAATTTACTGTACTTGGAGATGGGAGAAATGGGGGTGCGTTCTTGTATGGTTTATTCCTTTGCTCTACCTAACAGTATTCCTTTGTAATACTGTTCTAAAAGTGACATTTGATTTCAAGGATCCTCTAAAACATTGGCAGAATTTTTCAGTAAAGGACCAGGTAAATGTAAATATTTTGGGTTTTCCTGGGTTAAATGGTCTCTGTTGCAACTGATCAACGCTGCTATCATGGAGCAAAAGCAGCCAGAGACACTTTGTGAACAAATGGGCACAAGGCGTTCTCTGTGTGCTGTGTGCCGTGTACCCTTGAGTTGGCTCCAGCCCCCGGTGACCTTCTGAATGAGTGATGGCCACAATGCCCTGTGGCACACCGTTCCTGCAGACTCCCTCCTGTGGCTTATGGTACAGTCAGTCCATCTCAGATTCAGTCTCGCCCTTTTCTTGCTGCCTGTTATTTTCTCAGATTATTGTCTTTCCCAAAGCACCTGCCTTCTCGTGACGTGCATGCAGTAGGACAGCTTGTCATTTTTGCCTCCATCCATGTTTCAGGCTTGATTTGCTCTGAGACCTTCCTGTTCATCTTTGGGGTGGTCCAGGGTATCTCGTACAGACTTTCTGTATAAAAACAAGCAGCCGGCAGGATTTGGACTGCTACCCATAGTTTGTGATCCCCATTCTACTCTTCACACAAACTTTCTAGAACATTTTATTTAGCCCTCTATGATCTAGACAAGTCTTTGGGTCTAGCCCTTAGTTGTCTGGCTTTCATGAGAGAAGGAGAAGGTTGGGAAAGGTCCGATGATATGAATCAGTTTTGTGCATGCGCAGTAAGCAAAATCATCTCTCCAAGTGTGGTTAATTGGAAGAGTAAGTCAATTAAAGGAGCCTGAGCAGTAAACCTTTACCCTAGAAATACTTGGCAAGTGAGTTAGGAATTAGTATAGCATTTATTTATAGCCTCACTTATATATTCATATAATATGTAAACATGTATATGTAGTTCACTGGCTTCCAAGTGTGCATGCTTTGGGATGTGCCATTTCCCTATAAGACAGTAGTTCCTATGTTGTGAATTACTATTGGGGGCAGAGATGAGCGGAAGAGAGAATGTGTGCCTCAAATTTGGTTGAGGCGTAAGTTTTAAATTAATGTCAGAGCAAGTATAGTATTTTATTATGGGAAATGTAATTGATATATGGCAGTGTGTGTCATAATTTTCAGTGATAGGGATTTATTTTCCCTGTGCTCCGATTTGCTTTGGAAAATTAAGACTTCAATATTTTGCCAACTTTATCACTAGAGTAGTCCTGATTAGTCTTGAAGAGAATTATAATATACTTGAAGTGGTTTCACTATCTAGAAATACATATTAATAGTATTTCAAAATATTTCTCAGATATTTGAAGATTTTTATGTGCCAATGTCCAGATAATAGTTTCATAATTATTACAGGTTGTAAACAAAAATTTTAATCATGACAAGCATTCATATGGTGAGACAGATATTCTTAAAAATAGTCCTTATGGCTGTTAGTGATATATTTTAACAGAAGTTAAATGGCATGGGGAAAAATTTAATGGCTTCAAATACATTATTAGGAGAAAAATATTATTGTTGAAATACATGAAGATTCACTTTTGTATGAGGTACTTGTCATATTTCCTATAAAATCTTCAGATATTTTTATTTTTTTCCTAAGCCTTCAGGCGATGAAAAATGATTGTATTTACCTTTAACACTTTACTTTACATAATGCTTGAATTATTCTGAGGTGATTTTGATGCATTTGGAAGGGAAACATTGAAAAGCTAAAATCATTAGTCTAAATTTTTTTTTTAATTCAGTGGCTTCATTTTTTATTGTAAGAGGTTTCAAATGGTTTAACAGCATGTGGAGATCAAAAGATTAACATATCCCCGAGTTTCCTTCACAATGGAAAGCTCTGCTGTTTCATCTTACTGTAATGAAATGGTTATAGCCCTTACAACGCAAAATGTATACTTGGGCAAAGTGTTTTACAAAAGAGAAGTCTCTGGGATTTATTTGGCAGCTTGTTTTGGATGAGGTCTGAGAACAAGGTAGGATTTTCCCCCCGTGTCCTTGAAATCCTTGATTCCATTGAAAAAGAGTCTGAAATTTCAATGACAGCATCCTGTGGCACATTTAAACTAGGTGTGCAAATTGTCAGCCCCACTCAACAGTGTATTGAAGGGGAATGTTGTTTTTTCTACTCTCAGTCAGCTCCTAGACCTAGACTATCCGTCTAAGAGGGAAGCTGCAGGGCAAGGCTAGGTCACCCTGATCTCCCAGCAGCTTATCAAAAGAATTATATGGGCAAGTTGGCAAGGTCCCTGCTGTGAACGGAATCATCTGTCATCTCAAGAGGAAGATATTCCAACATGCACCTGTAAAGAAAACCACTGCCAAGGTAAGTGATTAGCATCCTGGTGTTATTTTGAGCAATTGTTCATGTTGTAAACCAACATATATGTGTTATCTGTTTTCTTACAAATGATTTTTATTGTACAAATTAGTAAGAGTATGTCAGATATGTTTTCCTCTCTGCATAAGAGAGTAAAAAGCAGTAATTAATATTTAAGTCAATAAATAAGTCTAAAGTAAGTGAATTTGTAGTTGTTAACATACATTTCAGAATTATTTTTTATACAGATAACATTGTTGGAGATATAATTTAGTGTAATTTAGGAGTGTAAGTCATTTTTATCTGGGGAATTGTTTTGGAAATGTTCTTCGAAGAATAAAAATGATTGCTGCTTTTCATTTGAATAACATAAAATTTTAATGAAGTTTCCTAAATCAAACATAAAAACTAGGGAAAGAATGCATGAACCATACTTTTATGAGTAAAATTATAACCAAATAGAAATATTTTGATAGACCTCTTGCCATTTTTTTTCTTTTTTTTCTTTTTAAGGTTTCATTTAGTGTGTAATTACTGTGAAAAGATTGAATTTGAATTTTCTCTCTTTTTTTTAGCTTAGCTTTTATATGTAAATCTATAAATAGTATAGTACTCTTTTCTAATGAACTGAAAACTTCTAGTTAGTTTATTGCTATAGTCTTCCAGATTATATGGAAAATGTATTTGTGATTTAAATGTCCTTTGCCTGTAGAGGCCAATGGAAACTTAAGGTAAGATGTAGCTTTCAGAAGATAGTAAGAGCCTAAGGAAGAAAATGTTTTCTTTATTTTTCTTCTCTACATTGGAAGAATTAATAGGATTTGCAATTTACTCTGATAACATGCCATCATCTACGTCTGAAAGTAATAATTTATTCTTTACATATATGATACGAATATGTGCTATGGATATGAGCATATCTATAAACCTTTGCCTGAAAATTTTTCATCATAGACTTTGGAAAAAATATTATTAGCTCAATTGGTGTGACTTCATTTACATGAAATGCTATTATCAAAGTCATAATTTTAGTATCAGAATACAAAATGTCTTAAGTATTAGCCTCAAGTTTATACCTAATCAGAAATATACAACTCATCTATAAGTTTTTTTTATTAGGAAAGATCAATAGTTTATTAATATATGAAAAAATATGTAAATATAGGCAATTTGAGAGTTGTTTTCTTTATTAATATGAAGGATTCTGGTATTTAGTGGAAAAGGTCATAGTTGTAAGTATAATAAATAATCCCCAAATAGGATACTCTGGCAGACATTTTCTTTATAATTATTAAATTGGTAGTTATAACCTTTTTGTAATGTGTTTGTTATATGAATTCACTATTATGTTCTAGATTTTTTAATATAATAAAAATATTATGCTTTTCTCCCCAATTTTACTTTATCCTTCAAGTTTTAATATTTTATATCTAGAAATAGTTCAATCCTTTTGAAATATTGGCTCAAGTTCAACTAAATTTTCAAATTTAAGTATTCTCGTAAAGGAAATTAATATAAATATGTCACATAAAAGTGTAAAGACCCCATATGCATGTTAGAAGTATATGTTCCATTTGCACTAAAGGAAATTATTTATAAATTTAGGGATCTGTTTTTTCTCTAATGATCCTTTGTAATACTTTCTACATTGAAGCAAATATACTTGTTCTCATCTGATTACAAGGGGAAAGCATCAAATTGTCTCCTAGGATAAGGGTGGCTTATTTAAGATCTTAAGAAAGGCTCCAAAAAATGCTTTTCAGTTATATAGAACAGCTGACTTATTCATAAAAGGAAAGAGTTTATTTTATTATTTGAGTTTTGCTTTTTAAATTTTTTTGGCATTTTTGGAAAAAGCACACACATGCATTCTGAAGCATTTAAGCTACAGTTATTTATAGTAACAAATTTAGTAAAAGAAGAACTATCATATTGACAGAGGGAGTGCCATAGGCACTTATGTTTTTACCTTTTTTTTTTTTTTTTAAATCTGGGCAAGTTTCTCTTCTAGTCCTGAATTTTTTGTGATTAGTACATTTAATTTGTCAACTTGGGGTTCATATTCAAAGTTGGTAGGTAGAAAATTGACAAAATATTTATGTTTTTTATATGGTTCGCTTAGTAAATGTTTTAAGTACTGGAATAGGTCATGAGATACAATTAATTCAGAAGAAATATTCAAAGACAGCAGAAACACCAGGAGAATATTTCAAAGGCATGATTGTGTTAAGGAGAAAGTCTTTGATGCTTCTCTATTTGCACGTGATAAGTAGAAGGACAGTTGCTGAAATTTATGTGGTTATTGAAATATATCTGTCGTATAAATACACACCTGAATATAAGATATATATTGATATATTTTACTTTTTCTGTACTGAATCTTTGAAATCCCAGGTTAATTTTATTCTTGCACCTCAGTATGGACTAGCCACACTCTAAGGGCTCAGTATCCACATCGTGCTAGTGGCTACTCTTGTGGGTATTGTGTCTAGATTGTCCTGTCTCATTTTTAACGTCATGGCTTCTCATTTCACAGGGAATCTTTCTGTCCTTCCCCAGGCCTGTTGGTTTCCTCTCATCCTCAGTCCTGTAGAACCATATTTCTTTCCTTTTAGAGCACTTATCATCGTTGTAAATTAATCTTTAACTAGTCAGACAGTTTGATGCCTGTCTCTTCCACAAATACAGGAATGGATGTTTCCATTGTATTTCCAGTCTTTATACACAGCTCAATAAGTAGAATTTGACATAATGAATTTTGCTGATTACTATAAGGTAACTTGGACCAGAGTCACAAATTTAATTTTAGACCAAGCACTAAAATCTTGCTAATTAATTTTGCTGGGATGATAATGTATAAAATATCACTAATATGAGAAATAGTTTTAATTATAAGTTGTTCACGTGTAAGGATATTTTTCTAGATGATAGCTCACATTTTTTAAATAGTAGGAAGCTTTTAAAACAGACTTAATGGTAAAACTTAATGGTAAAAGACTCAAATTTTTATTTAAGTCTTATGGTCATATTCATGTTGAAAATTGACTGACTTAAATTATTATAAAAGTAAATATTTAAAATGAATGAAGATTTTAGATAAATTTCATTGAAAATAGTCTAACTTTTTCTTTTTAAGAATGCTTACTATGAGTCTGATAAAATAATTAAACCACCTGATCCACAATACTTAATTACTTGAAAGCCAACAAATAATATACAAGTTATATTTTGGCCATATTTTAGATAATCATAGATTGTAATATAGTCTTGAATATAAAAGAGAAAGTAAACATGGTCCCTATTGTAACTAAATTTACACTGTTGTGTGTGCTATGCAAGTGGAAAATGAGGTACTCTTAAAGAGTTGGATAAGATTTCATTGCAAAGCTAATATTTGAACTGTATCTCGAAGGGATTGTAGGCATTTATCAAAGGAACAGCACAGATACAGTGTTTCAAAAACACTTTATAATAGTTCCTCTAAGCAATTAGGAGCAAATAATTGAACATAGTCTGTGTGGGTAGGGCAGAGCCCGGAAATGATTCTGAAGGACAGCTTGCCAGTACCGTCACACAGAACCCACATGGCATCCTGAGGAGCTTGAACCTCTCCTGCCTGTCCTGCAGGCAGCAAACAGTGGAAGAGGGACCTTAAAAGTGTGAGCAGTGAGGGGGCAGTTACAGTAAAAGAAATAATGGGGCGTAGACTGCCTTAGTGTGGGATGTGGAGATTATAGAGTACACACTGTGTACTCATCCCCCTCCCAACTCTCAACCCTCCCTGCCCCACTCCCACCCTACTCCACCGAGATGACCGGGTGTCATTCTGGCAAATTCTTTAACTGTCAGGGATCCTAATGTGTGTGTATTTTAATGAAAACTTACCGTGTAATAAGTCCGTTAATTACCAAAGGGTAGGATACGCTTGCAGGGTATAAATGATTGTGATTCAAGCAGTGTCATTTTCCACTGCATGCTGAAACTTTTCATGTAAATCACCTCTTCCTTAAACGATAGCCTGATTTTGCTGTGTGGTCATAGTAACTTTAATTTACTTAAGAGTGAAAGGATATTTCATTAATTAACCTTAAAAATGATGACGTGTTTTTAGTGCATTGAGGTTGTAATTATGTTGTTATGTTAGAGATCATTTTCAGGATTGTCAGAACTTAAGGCATAAAGTAGAATTCTAAATAGGAATGTCTGTAAAGTCACAACGCTCTGTGCCATGAACCAACACTGTAACAAGGAGCAGGTGGTCAGGATAAAATGCCTTCGCTCTGAAACCATTTCTCATGGGGCCAGAGCAGCAGTAAGGAACATCACTGTTCATTCTGCTCTCTGTCCCAGTCCTTTAACACAGTTCTGCTAAAATGTATTAGGAAAATCGCCCTGATCTTAGTGGTTGCAACATTACATGGTCACACTGGTGTCTTCCTCACAAAGCTTTGCTGTTAATTGTAACAAACTCACTCACACCGCACACTGCACCAGCCCTTCCATTCCCAGTGTCCCCTCAGGTGGTTTTTAAAGGGCAGTGGAAAGTGAAGCCTTTTTGCCCCTCTCTCTTTCTTTATCATGTGTGTGGTGTCACAGGATTGGTGTCGTGATGGGCTTTTCATTATATCCATTTTTTTTTTAAGCCTTAAGTGAGGTTTCAGTGGCAAAAGTTTAGGTTAATGTTTTTAAAATATCTATATTACATGGATAATAACATTTAATCAGTGTTAAACTTCATAAGTATGATATTTAAATCAAATTTCATGTTTTATCCTTTGAATTAATTTTGGCAACTTCACTACTTCAAAGAACTGGATTATGTTACATTTTTTACCTAATATTTTGTGTAAATGAATTAAAATGTATTTGTTTTTCCGTGCAGATTTGAGTTCTGTGAACCTGCATTTGTGGTTGGCAATTGCCTCCAGATAGCATCTGACAGTCATCAGTATGATCGGATTTATTGTGGAGCTGGAGTCCAGAAAGACCATGAGAACTACATGAAAATATTACTGAAAGTTGGAGGCATCCTAGTCATGCCTATAGAAGATCAGGTAACCTCACCATCCTCTTGCTTAATGACATACAAAACATATGCATTAGTTTAGGATGGGAAGTGTCTAACACCAGTAAAGGTACAGTGTAATTTTTAAAGAAGAAATAGTCTTCATAGATCTATATATATTAAAAAATTTGAGATGGACTCTTAATTAGGAGGTATAGACAAGCTCTCTCCACCACTATTAGAAAAGAGACTTGGTCTTTCACCCACGCTTAGCTACGATCTTCATGTTACAATAATCCCCCCTTATCCTTGATTTCACTGTCTGTCGTCTCAGTTACCTTTGGTCAGTCATGGTCTGAAAAATATTAAATGGAAGTTTCCAGAAATAAATAATTCCTAAGTTTCAAAGTGTGCCACATTCTGAGAAGCATGATGAAATCTTGAGCCTTCTCACTCTGTCATGCCTGGGGACGTGACTCATCCTTAGTCTATCATATCTACACTGTACACACCTGCCCTTTAGTCACTTAGAAGCATCTCAGTTATCACAGCGACTGTGGAGGTAATGCAGAACCTGTATTCCACTTATTTTACTTAACAATGGCCCCAGAGTGCAAGAGCAGAGATGCTGTCAATTTGTGTATGTCAAAGAGAAGCCTTTAAGGATAAAGGTGAAGGCTCTTGACTATTATTAATAAGGCATTGTATTAGCTCACCTTATCCCAACAAGAATGGTGAGTACAGTAACATCAGGTATTTTGAAAGGAAGACCACATTTATGTAACTTGAATTATAGTATCTAATAAAAGCATAATATGCTAATTAGACCGGTCAGCTGAGTGACCTTCCAGACGTCCTTCTGGATGAAGCTGGGGCTGTGAGGGCCAAGCCCCTTGCACAAGTTTCGTGCATCGGGCTTCTAGTATTGTTATAATTCTCTTGTTTTTGGAGCGTTTATTTATTTTACTGATCTCCTTTCAGAGAGAGAAAGGGAGAGGGAGAGAGAAATAGAAACACCAATGATGAGAATCATTGATAGGCTGCCTCCTTCACATCCCCTGCCAGGGATCTTGCCCAAAACCTGGGCATGTGTCCTGCCCAACCTGGAGACCTGGAATGGAACTGCGACTTCCTGGTTCATGGGTTGGCGCTCAACCATTGTGCCACACCGGCCCAACTGATTCTGATTTATTATTAGCTATTCTTAATCTGTTACTGTGATTAATTTATAAATTAAATTTATCATAGGTATATATATATATATATATATATATATATAAAAGAAACAAATAGTCTGCATAGGGTTTAGTACTACCCGTGGTTTCAAGTGCCCACTGGGAGTCTTGAAACATACCCTGTGGGTAAGTGGGTGCTGCTGCACCTCCCTAGCTGCTCCCTCCTCCATCTTCCTGACCCAGAGGTGTTCCGTGGAATGTGATGCTCTCCACCAGCTGTTCCGTTTTCAACATTTTAAAATTCCTTTAACAACTAAAGAAAGAAATCCTATCTGGGGGTTGTTTGGACTGCTTAACTCCACTAAAGAAACAACTAGATTTTTAAATCTTCATTTGGTACTTCATAGACTCATTTGAACATATTTTTCAGCTATTTGCCTGCCTGTGGTTTGTAATTCTTAGGTATAACAAATGTATGAAATACTCATTTATTCAGGAAATGTGTGGATCTTTCAAAAGCAAGTTACTTTAAAAATTTATAAAAATGCATTTCAAAAACTATCTTTAATATTCATATTAACCAGAATCTGAGGTGTTTAATACACCGTGTGATTTGTATGGGAGACGATAGATGGTCTGAGATGACTGGGACCTGGCGTGATGTTCTGGAGTTTGTATAACGTGGGAGTCCCTTCTCATCACAACATGTTATTTGCATCTCAGTGAAGTTCACCGTCATTATGCACTGTGCACATTGTTTGTTGGTTATTAAAAAGACAGAGTACAAAAATAATCATTGAAAAATGTTTTGGAAAAATGTTACTTGAATGTTTCTAGAGTTGAGACCCCCAGATGAACAATCTTTTTCTGTTTTCCTTTACAGTTACAAATTCGGACATTTAAAATATGGCTTCCCATTGGTGTTTTGTTAAACATTTATTATACACTATTATACTGATGTAAAACATATTATGATTTTTATCGTATAAATTGAAGATACTAGCTTGATCAACCTATGTCCTGGGCTAATCATTTTTTCCCCAAGGACTGATGATGGGTGTTTACTGAGTAGGTATAACTTTTAAACCCTTTATGAGTAATTACATTTATTAGTGAAATATCAAATTGAGATTAGAATTAGGATATATATTTTATTACCATTATGGAAGATCATGAAGTTGACTCATTGGTATAGTATTCAAAACATGTTTTTTAAAATATAATTTTTTATTTAGCTAAACATGTGTGAGACGTATTTTGAGAACCAGTGGCAGGTACAGATTGGAATTATACCACTAGAAGCCATCAGACCCCAGATGTAACATGCAGTGACACTTTGGCCATATCGGGATATTCCATTTGCATTGAAATGCCTGTCTTCAACAGACAGCATTTATGATTCCTTCTTTATCCTTTTACAGTAAATATTTAAAAGTAATTTGTTGCATTCATATATAGGTAATTGTATAGCCATGATTGGCAGTTATTTTGTTAAAACAGAATGGTGACGGTAAGGAAATCACATTTCCAGAATTAAGCTATTCTATTTCTTTTCCCCCCTCTAATAGTTAACACAAATTATGCGAACTGGACAAAATACTTGGGAAAGTAAAAATATTCTTGCTGTTTCATTTGCTCCACTTGTGCAGCCAAGTAAGAATGATAATGGCAAGCCCGATTCTGTGGGACTCCGTAAGTAACTGGTCCTTTGCAACTGAACTGTGACTTCCACTCCGAGGCTCGGGATTTAATGGACTCTCTCATTATGAAGAATTAAGTACAATAGATATGCAGTAATATATTCATTGGATTTATTCACTTTTCTGTTTAATAAAGCCCTATCTTGCACCAGACACTATTAGTTGCCTTTGTGGAAACATGAAAAGAAGGGGCAAGTGAAACAAAAATGAATTTATTAATTATAGTTGTGAGATTATTATAATTTATTAACTTGGTGGCGTTTTCCATACAGAGGGACAGCAAACACAAACGCCTTTATTTAGGCTGAAAGGAGCTTGGTCATTCCAAGACCAGAAATAAGTTTTAGGGTAGTTGAAGCTCACTGGCCATGCTCACAACCTTTCTCATGCCGTGACCCTTTAATACAGCTCCTCATGTGGTGGTGACCCCCAACCATAACATTAGTTTCGTTGCTACTTCATCACTGCAATTTTGCTAATGTTATGAATCGTAATGTAAATATCTGTGTATAGTTTGACTCAAATCCTTTTTCTAAGATGTTAACGGGTATATTTAAAAAAATGATAATGCTTTCAGAATTACAAAAGGTTGAACATATTTTAGTAACAGACACTAATATAACCCTCCGCATCTCTCTTTTTATCTGACAGTTTTTCTAGTTTAGTTTCCTTTCGAAGAGTTTTGGTTAAAAATGTGGTTTTATAGTAACATTGGATTTATTATGAACAGCATGGATGGTGATATGCTTTAAATGAGCGATTTTTTTTCTCCCTCAATTTTAAGGATGTCAACACAAATAGATCTAGGTAGTTAATAAGACTGTCATTGGTTGGATTGATTGACATTTGTAATTGTGAATGCAAAGTATGAATTTGATGGAAGAGGATAAAATGGGGGAAGAGTCTACATTTAAAAAAATGTTCATCATACCTCTGATCAGGGATCGAACCCTCAATCTTTTGATGTATGTGTATGGAGCCACGCTCCACCCCACTGAGCCACCCGTTCAGGGCTGCTCTCAGTTCTTAGAACGGTGCTTGGCAGTTGGTAAACATATGGAAATCTGTTAGTTGGAAGTCAGAGTTTTTATACTTACTGTTTCCTAGCATTCACCAAGAAATACATTTGTTCTGCGATGAATAGTATATAATGCTCTTTTTGTGTGTGTGCTGTTTTTTTTTATAGCCCCCTGTGCTGTCAGGAACCTACAGGACTTGGCTCGTATTTATATCCGACGCACACTTAGAAATTTCATCAATGACGAGATGCAGGCCAAGGGCATTCCTCCGAGGGCTCCCCCCAAAAGGAAAAGAAAGAGAGTCAAACAGAGGATCAACACGTACGTGTTTGTGGGTAATCAGCTTATCCCTCAGCCGCTAGACAGCGAAGAGGACGAAAGAATGGAGGAAGACAAAGAAGAGGAAGAGAAAGATGACGGGGACGCCATGAAGCCAGAGGAGCCCCCTCAGAATCTGCTGAGAGAGAAAATCATGAAGCTCCCCCTCCCCGAATCTTTAAAAGCTTACTTGACATATTTCAGAGAGAAATAACTTAAGCCACGAAGAAAGAATGCCTACTGATAATTCCTTTAGTCTTGAACACGTAGCATTGGTTAGAAGTTAAAGGAGAGAGAAATCTCTTCTCTCAGCAAATTATGGAGGGGCGGGGGGAGTATAACGTTTCTGTCTTACTAATGATGTATTCAGTGATTAGAAATAATCCCTTTTATAAAATATATTTTTCTTTAAATCTTGGGAAAATTGCTGTTTTAATCCAGTAACTTTCAAGAGTGGGATACAACAATAGTCAAGACTTTGTGTACTGTAAATCTTTTTCCGATTCCCACAGATTTGTAGTAGTGAGGGGTGGACTTCATTTTATATAAGGTTACACAATGGTTAAGCAAATACAACCTTATTTGAATGGCAGTTTGCCTTTTCTCTATGGAAACTCAGATGCTTTGTAGACCCACTTACCTTCCTGTTTTTTGCAATCCCTATTGCTGAGTTACTGTAGACGCATTCCGGGCAATATATGAGTGCAATAACAATACAGACATTGAGTCATTTAGCTTTAAAAAAAAGCTTCACGGAATTCAACAGCACTGCTCCTTTTGCTTTTGAATCTATTGCCAAAAGACACGGGAAAATACCTGCTTCTCTCATAGAGATTTAAAGAGCATACATCAAGTGAACATTAAAGTAAAACATATATGCTTAATACTCATAATTTGTATGGACCCTTTACATTTTCAGTATTTAAAAATGATGAGGTTATATTACTCTGGAGTTTTAGAAGATAGTATATTTAGGATTTTTTTTTTCTATAGGCCACTGGGTAAGGTATTTGGTTTAAAAAAAGAAATCCATTGTTCTGAATGACTGTGGATAGTACAGTGAGTGAATG
Organism: Pipistrellus hanaki; assembly: GCF_964339955.1. Lineage (NCBI taxonomy): Eukaryota > Metazoa > Chordata > Mammalia > Chiroptera > Vespertilionidae > Pipistrellus > Pipistrellus hanaki. Next base: position 44,296,880 of record NC_140519.1, on the reverse strand, counting down.
AAGAGCATGAGTGACGGCCACTTCTGGATCCTGCTCGGTGGCAGCGCCTGAGCAGAGTCGGTCATAGCAGGTGCACTTTAGCAAATGGAACTTCTAGTTCATCTGAGTATCTCTTTGGCTGAGCTAGTCTGCGTTTGCTTTGAAATTCATTTTCGTAGTATAAGGAATAGTCACAGAAATTGTATATAGATGCCTTTTGCTTTGAAAATCAAGTTCCAAGTCATAGCGTAATCTTTGGGACCCACATTGTGCACATTTAATTTCTTCCCATGTCTGTTATTTCTTTTGGTAAAATTATAATGGTTTTCATTTTTTCGCTGAATGTCACATACACTATCATTTGACAGTTATAGCTTTTCAGTGATAACACAAGTAGTAAATGCCATTTTTTTAGTGACTTTTCATCATACTAGGGCCTGAAATCAGTCATCCTCCTTAAGGTATACCATATAGCCTATTTAGTCATGAGTGTCACAAGGATTATGTATTATTTAAAAGGAAAAGTCTGAGAGTATCACTTATTACCACCAGCATCATTGTTAAAATAGTTGATCAAATATGCTGAAGGAAGCCCAGTCAGTGTGCAGTGGAAGGATTATCACCTCTGCGAATGTTCAATTAGGAATACGCAGATGCTTAAAAAAAAAAAAAAAATCTCAGTTCTGGAAATTCCACGTCTAAAACCATGTGTTTAAAATATCCTATGCATAAATGATGCTAAATAAATGAGAACATTTTAGTTCGATAATTCCATGGGAGGTGTTTGTGTTCCACAGTGACAGAGGCTAGAGGGTTGAAAGGGGCATCGCCATGAGTTTTCTCAGATGGTGGCTGAACCGTTCTAAATGCCTCAGGCCACTTCTGTCAAGGAAATCGTTTTATACAATTGTCATCTATTTAATTTTGAATTAAATATTAGTTTTAGAATAGTTTAATCTTGAGTTCCTGTTACATATTTCTACCCAGCACCTCTCCACACACATTTGTTGTTTTCAGAGCTGATTCAGATAGGCAGACGTGATGATTTTGTTCAGATGGTTTCGCTGTAAGGAGAGAGTTTTTATCTAGGCTGATTTTGAAGATGGGCTTTTTCATCACATATTTTAGTCTGTTGACCTTGGCAAAGTGTACACCAGATTTTCATGATTGCATATTTTTGTCATTCAAATGTATCCTTTTTGTTTTTAAATGCATTCATTTTACAGTTGTGACTTTATTATTGACTTTAAAGAAAGAAATAGAAATAAAAACTGATAATGCAACTGAAAGCCCTTTTATGTATCAATGGGAATATAGTAGAGTGATTAACAATATGTTGGGTTTGTGTTTATTTTTCAATGCATTCATGTTTACTTGAATATAGGTGATTATGCTTTATAAGTGGAGAAGTAGCAAGTAAAAGATGAAGTAAAGTTAATTGGAAATGATGAGTGTATCATGCGGTTTTTATAGCCAGATAAAACAATAGGAATAAGCTAACCCAGTAAATTATTCTGCAAGAGAGCGTAGGGGAGGGAGCATGGTTTTCCTAAATCAGACAGCTAGTTGGAGATGGCTCAAAATAGCATCCAGCATCTGATAAATTCCAAGGAATTTGTCAATTGGCACCATAACTACTAAGGAGATAATTTAAATCTATACTGCTCATTGGTCTATATATTTGGTTCCAGTATTAATAAAGGAAAATGGCACATGTAGTGGTTAAAATGAAATATAAAAAATGTGTGTTGGTTTCTAGCTGTCTGTGGGCATAAAAGTGGAGCAAAATCTGTTAAATTGTGGGAAGACTTGGAAAATTATTTTAAATAAACAATGGCATATAATGAAACCATGTTTCAGTGGCCTGGCTTTTTTTTTTCTTCTTTAATTTAGGAAAATTCAATACCCCATGGGTATATGCTGCCTTACAGTTACCGTGGTCTGTATTTGGACATCTAACCTTCCTTTGTCTGTTGCCACCTCTGGAAAGTGTAGGGTACTTGAAAAACTAGTAGCTCTGAAGGGTGTTTATAAAATGTGTGTGAAGTACAAGGAATACTTCAGTGTACATGTAAATACAGCAAGTCCTCACAATGTCATTGGTAGGTTCTTGGAAACTGGTCTCAAGGTAAACAGTGTACAACGGAACCAATTTTATCCTAGGCTAATTGATAAAACTTAAGTTTCTTCTATTTTTTATCACAAAAACATCACCACACTTCTAAACGGACCTCAAATCACATTTTTTGTTAAACATTGAGGTACATGTGAGTTACACATCCATTTAAGAAAGATGAGTAAAAATAAGACCACTGTTTTTTAGCCCACTTATTCCTGTCCCAGGAGCCTGGCAGCGTGGTGCGTGCACACATACAGGGAGATTTAGGCACACCATACACCTCCTGTGCACATGTTCGGGATGTGGGAGGAAACCAGAGAAAGCCCACCCACACAGGGAGGGTGGGAAACGCCACACACAGTGGCCTCACCAGGAGTCGGCTTATTTTTCCTCCTCAGCGTAACGAAACGATGTGGAAGAAAAATATGTTATTCAAGGACGCCCTGTGTGTGTGGTCCTACTGTTAGGATGGCCTACTTGATTTACCATTAGGTGTGTGCTTCTTCACAACCTCACCTTAATCCCTGCCTGCTCATGGGTAACCCTTTGTGTTTATCAGGGACTTGCTTTTGCTGTAGTCCTTTCGTCGCATGTGCCTGTATCGGTGAACTTTATGGTGTAAGTGGAATCATACTTCATGCATTCTTTTGCAATGCAATCTTCTCACATTTACCCCGAGATTCAACTAGGATGTACCTAGTTAGGTTACTTACATTCACATCTCACATTTTAATTAATCTGTTGATGGGCACGTATTGTTCCCTCAAATAATTCTGTTGAGGGCATTCTTCAGCGTGTTTGTGGCTGTATGTGAGCAAGAGTGTTAGTGTGTACATAAAGGCGATACTGGGTCATGGAACATGTTGCAAATGTGTTTCCCAGTGTAACAGTATATGTTCCTTCTAGCAACATTCAAATGTTCCATTTTTCCATCTCCTCACCTACATTTGGTACTGATTTTTGCCTCTTTGGCAGGGGCTATGTGACTTATTAAGAAGGAGTGAGTGTGTGTGTGTGTGTGTTTAATCTCTTTAAGTGTTCCTTGATTTTAGGTTTTCTTTAAAGTTTCGCATAGTAATTGTAGGAGTGGGAGTGAAAAGGAAGAAATTGGCTTTTATGGCTTATTGCTCTACTTAGACAATAAAAGACACACGAACAATGTCCAGAGTACTTGAAAGTTTGATTTATTTTAAAATAAATCATTCTTGTTCATGATTAACTTTTTTTCTTCTGATCTTCATGTCTTAACAAAAGCCCCACACGTTTAAGTTTGAACACTTTGCCAACAGAGGGCAGTGTGCACCTACAGTGGAACGCAAAGGGATCAGAAAATGACCGGAAAGGAGGCCCATGAATTTATTTTCCCCATGAGGTTGATACAATTCCATAAACCAGCTCTCTGCTCACTAGATTTGTCTCCCGGTCCAGTCATCTGGGACCATCCATGTTTCAATTTGTTTTTCTATTCTACATTTTTTAAAGTGCTGGTTTAGGGTGAAATTCGTTTGAAAATTTCAGTCTTTAAAGATAAAACCAAAACCCTTCTTAGATAACTGCTTAGAGTGTGCCAAAAAAGATGCATTTAACTGCGATGTGCTGATGTGTGTCCCCAAAGGGGGGCCTGGGGCGCTCACCCCAGGGCCCCAGAGCCAGCTCAGGCTGCTCAGGAAAAGCAGAGTCCAGCCACCGGTGCTGTGTCCTGAGGTTGCTCAGCCTGGTTCTGAAAGGGGCAGAAACAGGAGGTTGGGGAACCAGCTAGAACTGTGAGAAATACTAATCATGCTCTATTAACCATGATCGTTTTATTCTGATTAAAGAAGGCGAATTCTAGCTTGGCCGGCAGCCGCACTCAAGACTGGGAGCTCCCGGAGGTCAAAGCTTCCTCCCCACATCGAGCGGCCTGTTATTAGGAAAGCGCTAATTGAAGCTCAGAGTGTGGTTCCAGTTGATTGTAAGTTGGCAAACGGCATTTGTTCTGTTCGTTGTTGGGCCTTGTCCTGCATGGGTGATGTTCTCACACTCAAGCCCATGAGACACTGTTGGTTTTCCAAAGCAGACCCTCCAGGTACGTCCTCCAGTGGAATACCGGGTGCATAGACGCCTTACTGAATAACAAGTAACTAACCCGCACCCAGGAGGCATGGTGGGAAGTAGAATCCATCAGAATTTAGGAATCCAATGGGTCCCTCAGCTGATTGCTGTGCTGTAGAAATTTGGGCTTGTTAATAACTTGCCAAAATTTTAAATAAATGGGGATATAAAAAAAAAATTTTTTTTCTACCTTGTAAATACTAGTAGCTTATTAAATTTTTAAAAGTGAAAGGCCCAGGACTTTGAGTTTGTGACCTCTATTAGAGAGATGGTATAAAAGCTGAGAAATATAAATAAAGTCTATAAAAATTGGCCCCCTACTTCTTATGGACCAAAAATCCTTGAATAGGATTACATTTTCAGGTAAGCAATAGCATGAAGGACCACAACTAAACACATTAAGGTAAGACAAATGGAATGTGGCTAAATTTCAGGAGAATCAGAGATTTTGTTAAACCATACTTAAAAATATATGTGTTGTCACTATAACAGTGAAAACAATATTAATAACATATTTAACACTACAAATGGCCAAAGTGATTAGTAAATATTAATGAGTGTTATATTGTTATAATTTTCCTTGTTTTAAATTCAAAAGTATGTAGAGTGTGAAGTTTTAAATATTTGATTTTACGGCACTTCCCTTATGTACAAACCTGGCTTTGCCCTCTAGAGCAAAAAGCCAGTGGCAGGAGATGGGAAAACGGTTTAACCTCAGTAATGAAAAAAAAAAAATGGATCCAGCTGATAAAAATTTCATCTTATTCAAGAAGAAAATAGGATTCTTTTAGCTCTCACCAGTTTCTATTTCAGCTAGATTTCCTTTTTCCTTTAATTTAACCCCCAGGGCTTACTTTTACCTTGAAACAGAATTTCTCATAACTTTTCTATAACTGACAACTTGTTGGCTTTGACTTATGGCTGGACAGCAGTGAAAAGGCTTGAACTCCGTAAACGTCTCCCCATTTGGCCTGATTGAAGCAAAGCAGGAGGGGGCCCAGCTGAACTACACACACACACACACACACTCACACCTTCTTCGGTTACTGATCTGTCAAGGAGAGAAACGGGATTGAAATGCATTTCCTATTGACACCTGCTTCATAAGCTAAGGGGGGACTATTTCAGCTATGTCCCCTGTCTTGGGGGCCTACCACCCCATAGCCTCTTGGGCCTCAGGATGCAGCCAGTGTGTTTCTATGAGAGGAGCTGGGAGAGGCTGGGGATGTCAGAGAGCTGGTTTCAGCCGCATCTCCGAGGGACCCACTGGTGCACGAATCTGTGCACTGGGCCTCTAGTTTTATATAAAGGACTTGAGCATGAGGGAATTTTGGTATCCACAGGGATCCTGAAACTAACCCTCCCCACAGATACCAAGGAACGGCTGAAATTATGATTTTGGGAAGTCAAAATTTATATGGAGATTTTCAACATGAGTCAATATCCCCAACCCTCACATCAGACAAGGGCCAACTGTATGTAGTTAACTTTTTTAAAAAAAATCCATACTTTGCGATTCTTATTCATATATACCCCCCTCCCAAGCATAGTTATCTATTTATTTTATTTTGTATTTTTGTGGGAATATATTTTCACAAGCATTTAAATTCATATGCTTGTATACAAACTGATTTTTTACCTCTATATAAACATAGACATATGTGTAGGATGACATTTACCTAAAATGAATAGTGCATAATTTTGTGGTTAGGAGATTTAATATAATATCTATAATTTTTTTATTTTGTCTTGTATTCTTAAGTGCTTAAATTACCTATGATGAGCATATACTCTTCAAATTTTTATCAATAGAAAACAATATAGTTATTACACTTGTTTTCAAATGATTTATGTGATCAATATTTGATAGAACTGTAATTAAAGACAGCGGCGGCCTTGTATGACATGAAGTGATGAGCGCTTCTCAGTTACCAATGACCAGATCGCGATGCCCTGTCAGGCAGTCTTCTCACTATAGACCTAGCTTATAATGGACCATGATGAGATCAACGTTGTCCATGCTTTCCAAAGTTGTAACTCTGGCTGTTATAGTAATTGGTCACATAACAACTTTCTTCAATCTCTAGACTAGAGGTCAGATAGTTTATCTTCTTAAATATTGGTGAGCCAGAACAGGGCATGTCCCAAGAGGTCAGCCCCCAAGGCAGACAGCTCACATCTGCTGCTGTTCATTGCAGCTCTGTCTCTCAGGATCCTGCTCTTCACGTCTGTAAACCATGCAAGTCTCGCCCAAGAAGTGAAAAGATACATGTAGTAAATAGTGTTCGTTTTTATTTTTTTCGTATGCTCCATTAAAAAAGATACAGTTTTATTAGTATTACATTAATAAACTTAAAGAACAAGGTGACAAGTTGTTGCCACGGATATTAATTTATATTTACAAACATCCACCAAAACAATAAAAAATGAAATAAATATATTTACATTTCATATTTCTGGTATTTCCTTTTATTTTCATATGTATAAAATATATAACATTTACAACATTTTATCTATCTTCCAAAGTAACTTCCAATGTGCAAAAAAGTGAGTCATAATTGTAAAGTATGAAGGAATCAGAATAAATCATAAATCACAGTTTTAGAGGAACAAAGTGATTCTTTAAGGAGAGCTCATGAGTACAGAAGAGGTAAGAGTGGCAAACTACTTGTTTTTAATGTCAAAGCATCTACACTTACCTTAAAAAAAGGAAAGCACAAGATTGCCATTGTGCTTTTAAGGTTCTCCATTCTGTTGATGTCTAGCAGTAATTCTGAATTCTGAAATCAGTATTTTTCACAAGAACAAATCAAGCTTTTCTCAAATCCAGCATTCAAAGTAGACAAAAGTGTATGAGCAAGCATTGTCATCCATGAGGGAAATGTCAATGTACAAATTAATGCTTTCTCTGCTTCCATGGTTATTATGGACTTGACATTTACTTTTAAGTAATTACTTTTCTACTTGCTAAGATGACAGTTCTGCGAGCAAAGGCTTTCAAACTATAAGTTGGCGTAAGCCTGGAAAATGGGCAATAAATTACTAGTTGATTATTCTCCCTTAAAAAGTGTTGGATGATGTATGTTAGGCTACACATTATACTTACATTATCTACGAAAGTAGTTTTAAATAAAGATTTGTTCCAATATAACAAATATAAAATGCCCCTTTCATTTACTTGAGCTTAAATTAATTGTTTTTTTTTTTTAATCAGGCAAAGTACATTATTATAGTAGTTAGCAAAATTGGAAATACTTAAACTCCCTTATCTGACCTTAGTATCTGTAATACAATATTCCCTTTGAGCTTGCACTATGTACAACTATAAGGAACCCTTTAAAAGTGTGTATAAATACATACACATGTATACATACAAACATATGTATACATGCATCATGTACACACACACACACATGCCAAGGCACTGGAGGGGTTAACACAAAATTAAACATTCTGCTGTCAAAATATTCTCTAGTATGAACTAGGTTTTAATGTGAATACTTCCAATGCTTCTGAAACTAAATTCCATGAGAAGTCGAGATTTACCCTAGTGTTTTTTCATGTCTAAACTCTCTCATTCAGGAATCCAAGTTATAACAAATGACAGTAGCTACGATTTGCATTGTAAAAGAAAATGTTACCTGCTACTTGCTAACCAGTGAAAAGTAGAATAATATTTTTAATAGGTGGCTGCTCTCCCAATTATGTAATGTAGTAATTTAGGCCTTTTTTTATCAATAGTATCAAAAATAAACGCAGTATCATCATAAATTTTAATTCAAGTTACAATTTACAATGCAAATGTAAAGATATTACGTATACATCTTTGAAATATTTTTCATATAATCTGTGGTTAACATTTCATTATATATACATATGTATATACATACATATAGGTGTTTGTATCTTTGTGTGTGTTAGTGGCATGAGGAGATACATACCTCACTGTGCAACTTTTCTTTCACCATACCCATAGGCACAGGCTAGATTAATGTTATAGTGCAACAAAAAAGATATTAAATAAATTGCCTTTTGTATATTTCAAATGGAGCTTTTAGAAATGTAACGTTCATTTTTCAATAATTACATGACCCTAACATAAAGTTTTACACGTTTCTATTTCGCTATCTTGCTCATTTCATATTTCCATGTAGACTGGATTATCACACTGATGTCACAGAGATGTTAACAGGGTAACATTTAGTTAGTAGCCAAGATTGCGTAATGAACTGGCTGCTCTCTGCTGCTTCACCTCCCTCTAGGGTAGATGCCTTCCTGTTTTTCTCGGTAACTTCAATGGCACCCCAGTCAAGCCTGTCTTTGGTGGGCTTCTTATTTTGAATGACCCTTGGGTCTAGTTGATAAATAATGAGTAGTATTTCCACAGCATTACCCTCATTATGGATATATATTTAGTTTTGTGATCAAAATAAATTATATTAATTATTGTTGAATTTCCCTCAGTTCTCTTAATAATGTGTTGTAGGCCCAGCTTAACACTTGCCCATGTATAATTATGAAACTTATCATGTAAAAAAAATGTTTGATGTGATTTAGAACTGATTAGATAAAAAGTAAATTGAAAATCTATGATAGAAATAGTTGGATATTAAATTTTAATTATAATGGTAGTGCCTTTTTACAAATTATTTTCCCCTCTTGAGTGATATTTTTCTCTTATTTAAAAAATTAATCAAACTCCCTTATTAGATTCTTGGTTGTTTTCATGTAGAAATAATCCAATTTTTATTTAGTTGGGGATATTGATGTGAATTTTAAAAAGCGTATTTTCCTTTTTTAATGATCAGCTGGTTGTTTAAAGGCAGATCTCGGTAGAGCTGTAGTGAAGGGTAAAAATGTTTTCCACATGATGCAAATTGGTACGTAAGATCTAAAATCTGAGTCATGAATTACCGCTCCCCTCACAGTTATTTAAAATTTCCAGCCTCTTCATATCTATATTCCCAAGAAAATATACCTGAAAGAATCCACATTGTTTAGAATTCTATACTAACTTGACATGGTAAGTCATGACATGGTAAATTAGAAGTTTAAATTTTTAATTTTCAAATCTTACTTTATCATTAAATGTTACTAAAAAATGGGGAAAATATTTAATGAACATGAGTAATAGCTTTGAGACTGCTTTCTAGAAACATTTTAGCTTATGATTAGCTAGAATTAGGATTACAAAGAATTGTTCCTTTCACCACAGTTGTTCATATTATTTTTTTCTAGAAAGTTTAGGAAGCTTTACTTGGAAAATAAATTCCATGAGGTAAAATATAAATCTCCTTAATCGAAAGACAAACCAAGATGTTCGGGAATGTTGCCTTCATTCCTAATTAAATTAACACATTTTGGCATATTGGATTGCCACTGGCCGTGAATGACACTTTGGGTATAAGTGCTCCGAGGAGGAAACGGTCCATTTCACAATCCTTCTATTCTAGGTCCCTGTTACTAGCTTTTAGCAGTTCTTAAAAACGTCTTACAATAAGCTGAAATGGGAGTGCCAGTGCCAAACCATGAAATGATAACAGGAGGAGAAATCTACAGCAGCAAATGAAAGTGTGTATTTTTTCCTTTGATGAGAACCCCCCCCCAGCAACGCCCCCCTCGCCCACATGCTAGTGTCCTTGCTGCCATACGTTTTTTGCCTCCTTTCGCTCCCTCATGATGTAATCATGGGGCATTCGTTCATGACCTGAACTGACATGTTGTATTCTGTATACAAAATATCCTAAAATACAGGAGTAACCCTTGGATCAGTATTTTTTATTTTATTTATAGAGAATGTACAGTTTTTTTACATTACTTACATAATTCAAATCGTCCCTTCTGCTCTTCTCCACTTCTGACAAAAGCAGTACACTGGCTACAAATCAGCTGAGGGAAAGAACGAGCTGTTCTGTTCATTTAGGGCTATTCACTGAGCCCTTCCAAAATAGAAGTGCTTCGGAGATCCCTTTATTTATTTTTCCTGATGCAATTTCCATTTGACTTGAGGATATTATTGACTCTCCAAGGTCTGCAATGATGAAGCTGTTCCCCTACGTATAGAGTCCTGGGAAGCGGCCACCCAAAGCTCAGGGCGTCAGGTAGTGTACTTGGCTTTGCTCATGGTAGTGGAACTGGCCGCGGCAGAGGCAGGAGCCTGATGGCCCAAGAAGAGCGGGTCCAGACAAGCTACTTTGGCCGCGAAAAAGGAGTGAATGCAGTGAAGAACAGCGAACAGGTTTGAGAACTCGAGCTCCTGCAGAGAGAAAAGACGCGGGTCAGATGGAATAAATATAAACAGTTTACTTAAAAAATTCGATAATAAACCATAAGAGTGGACAATAGACATTTTTTTCAAGTGCAATAAACTTAACTGTCACCAGTTATATCGAATACATGGCAATTCTAGTGTTTAATTTTTGTTTAATACGTAACGTTAATATATATATTGCAGATTTACTATAAGACATGGTGATCTAAGAACTAGTATGAGCCGAAACCGGTTTGGCTCAGGGGATAGAGTTCCCAGGTTCAATTCCGGTCCAGGGCATATACTTTGGTTGCGGGCACGTCCCTAGTAGGGGGTGTGCAGGAGGCAGCTGATCGATGATTCTCTCTCATTGGTGTTTCTAACTCTCTATCCCTCTCTCTTCCTCTCTGTAAAAAAATCAATAAAATATATTATAAAAAGAAGGAAACAAAAAAGAACTAGTATGAAAGAATACGCATACTATCCTTCACTAAAGTCATTTCAGTATTGATAAATGCTGCATAAAAGTGTATTTGGCCTGAATAAAATTTTATTCTTGATCAAATATAACTCAAGAGAACCACAGGTGTACTTTAAAAAGTATTTTTATTGCTTTGTACATACTTCAAATGATAAATTTGGATTGGAATGACTTTAGAAAACATTTTTACTCCTTTCTCAGAATAAGTTATTCATTGCTGTAGGACACTGAATAGGAATTACTGACAGAAAAGGGACACGAGTGGTCATGACATGAGGAGCCACATGGCTCTGTTTCAAAAAATAATGCATTTCATGAATTTTACATGTCTGTAATTTTAATTGTTGAACTTGGTTGTTGAAAATCATGCACTGCTGGTGGGTATGTAGACTGGTATAACCACTGTGGAAAGCAGTCTGGCAATTCTTCAAAAAATTAAGAATAGAGCTATCATTCAACCCAGCAACTCCACTCCTGGGTATACTCCTGAAAAACTCGCAACCATTTACACACAAAGACGTATGCACCCCTGTGTTCTCTGCAGCATTACTCAAGGTGGCCACAGCGTGGGAACAACCAGAGTGCCCTGCGGTAGGACACTGGATAAAAAAGATGTGGGACTAATACGCAATGGAATACCACTCAGCCATAAGAAAGAAGGAAAGAGCGTCCTTTACAACACAACGGATGGCCCTTGAGAACATTATGCGAAGTGAAGTAAAGATAAAATGCACAATCATGTCAATCTATGCATAAAAAGCATTTGACAAAATGCAACATCCATTTATGATAAAAACCCTTTACAAAGTAGGTATCAAGAGAATGCACTTCATCATAATACAGCTATTGTGTGGCGAGCCCACAGGTAACAATTACATCTTCACTTTGGTATTTATTACTTACCTATTCTTCCACAATGGAATACTATACTTATAATGCATTCCGACCCAAACACTGTTATTGTGAATTCCATAGTAAAATAATGGAAATAATTCAAAATTTGAATATTTAAAATATATGTGTTCCTAAAAAAATAAAGTAGTGAATCTTTTTGATGAGTTAAAAACAACATAGTTAATATAGTTAAAAATACTAAACATTTGCATGAAGAAAAGCAAAAACTCATTCATGCATGCATTTCAATACCTAACATGAGAAAATATGAGTTGACATAAAATAAGATTCTTTAAAGATTTTTATTCATATTCAAAAATGGAATAAATAATGATAAAAGAGAATCAGAAACTTTTAAGCATTTTAAATTATTATTTAGTGAATGAAACTACAAAATAATGATTTTTTTTTTTTTTAGTTCCTATAATGTTGTTGTAGTATGATACAAAAAAAGCCCCTAAGGAATTAAATAAAATATAATTGTTGAGTGTAATTTATTTTAAGTTATGCTTTTCAGTGGAAACTAGCCATTAAAATTTTTGTTTTCTTTTGGCCATAAGATAAACAGGGAATGTATTTTGATCCTTCTAAATTTTCTCTCCTTTGCTTCTTAACAGTATTAATGTAGTTAGAGATGTTTTATATGATGAACTTGGGCTTACCTTTGCTTCAATCTGTTTAGTATCTGGATTCTGAAACAAAAATTTGATTTTGCTCTTGCCATCATCTGAAGAGCCTTTAAGATGAGAAAACTTATACCTCCAAAGTACAGCCTAAAGGGAAAAAAGAAACATACACAAGTCACCCAGCTCTCTTACGGTTCAATTTGTATGAAATATATTTTCACATCATTTTTTTTTTCAGCCCATTTGTGTCTTTCTTTAGATATAAAGTCAGCCTCTTGTAGACAGCATATGATTGGATCCTGGCTGTTTTTGTTTTGCTATTCTGCAGGGTTGAGAAAAATAGAAGTTATTGCTTAGTGATTTAAAGAGTTTCCATTTGGAGTTATGGAAAGTTTTGGAAACAGTGCAAATTAACTCATGTCACTGGAGGTACAATTATTGATGGCTAAAACAGAAAATTTTATATTAAAATGTATTACAACAATTAAAAAAAACTTGAAAATTCTGAAAGCATTGTATCTTCAGAAGCCACTCAAAATAAATATTAATTTAAAAGTTCACACTTTAAAAAGTATAAAATAAAACAATCATAAGTCCCTACAAATGGCCTCTCTTGGCTCATGTTTCGGACTTCTCTAAAATTTATCAAACAGGCAGCATCTGGCCTCAGAGTGCCCCATACCCTTCACTCAGTGGCCCCAGGCCCAGCACTAGCTGCATCTCGACTTAGTTTGCAGTGTGGCCTCTCCGGGGCACTTCCAAGGCAGCATAAACAGCAGCCATCTACAGATTAGTTTGCAGCTCATTCTGGTTGACCTGAGGCAGGGCACAGGTGGTGACTGACCTCGCCTTGAAAAATAATAAATAGATAACAAGTGAATGGCACTTTATATAAATTTGTTATACCTCATTATTACATATCATATAAGTTCATTTTATACAAGTTCATGGTATCTCATTATCATAAATTCATTTTATGTAAACTCATTATAATAGCTTACCTAATAAAAGAGAAACATACAAATTAACCATCACTCAGCTACGCCCACAGCCAATCAGAATGAGTATGCAAATTGACCCAACAAAGATGGAGGTTATTTTGCATATGCAGGCATGGAGCAGGGAAGGGGAAAGGGAAGGGGGGCGGTGGAGGGAGCTACTGGAGTGGTGCTGCGGCAGAAGCGAGGACTTGCTGGCTCCAGTTGGCCGGGGTGTGAAGCCAGGGGAAGGAAGGCCTGTCCTTGCACGAATATTGTGCAACAGGCCTCTAGAATTATTTATAATTTTCTTATTAGTAGAGGATTGCCATTAAGTCCTTAAAATGAGTGAGAAGGAATGCATCAGTGTGTTGACTCTTTGATATAGAGGGAAGTGGGGTGGAGCTAAGGAATTTATATGTCCTATGGGAAGAAGAAGAATGGCTTATGTGGAGATCAGAGCCCCAAGTCAGAGTCTGCAGCAGTGAGGCCAGTTCTGGGAGGAGATTAGCGGTGGGGAGGGCTGAGTTTATCTTGAAGAGCTCTGAGATGCGCCTGGCTCAGAAAATGCCCCTCATCATTCAGTACACGTCTCTGCCAGAGACACAACCTCTGTGGAAAGGGCATACAGTCAGACAGCACAAAACCTTTTTAAGTATTTACAAGGATTATACTCCTCAGCTAGAAACTTCACACTCAAATTCCCCCATTCTACTGGTATAAGTCTAACATTTTACCTATAAAGATAAAAATATATTTTCCCCATTTTGATATTAGAGATGTTGCTAAAGAAAAATAATCAAAGGAATATTTTGATAAAAAATGTTTTTGAGGAGGAAAACTTTTCCTCAACATAAGGCCATAGCTTCAGTAAAAGAGAAAAAAAAAAGAATACATATATACATATTCAGTTTATATAGTTCTAAAGTTGTGTGCCAACCCATTTGTTTCATTCCAATTTTAAACTTTTGTTTTCTATAAAGATTAAAGCACAATTTAACTTTTATTAACAAAACTGAGAATCTTATATTTGACATAAGATAATTAAAATGCTGACAGGAGTTCAAAGTTATTTCAATTATTCTTAAACTAAAATGTCTGCAGAACATTTCTCAGAGCTGACCCAAACTCATTACCTTTGTCGAAGCATCAAAGCAGATAAATCCTGTGCTAAAGTCGATCGTGAGTCCCATCAGATGACTTTCTAATACACATGCATATGTCTTGCACTAGATGGAACAGAAAACACTGTTACTTTTTGTGCGATAGATCCAAGATCAGTATTAATAGCTAATAGTTACCAAACACTGTGAAAGCTTCTGTAATGTGTTCTGATAGCTAATATTTTCAGCAGTAATTGTGTAAGGAAGACAGTATTATCAACATTATAATGTTAATAATAATAATAAAAGAATCTGCCCTAACCGAGTTGGCTCAGTGGATAGAGTGTCGGCCTGCTCACTGAAGGGTCCTGGGTTTGATTCCAGTAAAGAGCACGTACCTTGTTTTCGGCACATCCCCAGAGGGGGGCGTGCAGGAGGCAGCTGATTGATGTTTCTCTCTCATCATTTCTAACTCTCTATCCCTCTCCTTTCCTCTCTGTAAATAAATAAATAAATAAATAAATAAATAAATAAATAAATAAATAAATAATTTTTTTTAAAAAAAGAATCCAAGTGATTTTTGACCTGCCGCAGGGTATGCAGGACCAAGTTTCCAATCTTTTTTAAAGGATTGTTTTTATCATGTACCACACCGACTCTTTTTACTGTATTTGCAATAAAACTGGAACAAACATTTTTAGGTGTAGGCAAGATTAAGTTGTCATGTCCTTCAGCTAACTACCCCTGTATTTTCATTGAGCCAAAAGTGGATTATTAAAGACTAAGGTGTTAAATTCTTGGTATATTTATTTTATACAAGTTATTTAAAGAGAATTTTCAGGCACACAAACGCAGATTCTGTAACCAAGGCAGAAACAACAGTGAAAAAATATATTGGCCTTCAACAGTCTCTTTCTGTTCACCCATGTGACACAAACTATTTCCCAAAGATATTTACCACTCACCTATTATTTGTATAAACAGATTGATTCTTCAGAAATCAACAATTGGTGACTTTTCAAATTGAGAGACTAAATTATAATTTCACTTATATAAAAAAATTTTGGAAAGATAAATAAAATTGAGATACTGAAATACAAGAATAGCATATATGAAATAAAAACTTAGGGTTATATGCAACTGGGTACCTTTTTATGTCTATAGTCCAGTTTCATTTGCATTCAGTTGCAAACTTTAGTGGGAATTAAAATTAAAAAATACTTGTATTAAACAAGATGAAAGAAAAGGAAGTAGAGAAATCTGTCTTAAGCCTTACATTATATCAGGTTTTGTAATACTGTGTATAAAAGTCCATTAAATTAATCACATCTCACTATAATAATAGATAAATGCATTTGCCTTCACAAAAAAGCTATATTCTATATTCCTAAATTTAAGTCTAATTTACATAGGAAAGTTGTAACTTATGCCAAGTTATTCATTTGGAATTAAGTTTTGGTGGATTAGAAAACAAACTTAAGTTCATTTTGGGTGTGATTTTATTGGTTTACCACTTGAACATAATCTTTGCTCAGATCCATCCACTACTACTTTGTTAATACTACTAGGAACATTAAGTAAAGTTCAAAGCCATTTGTTTCCTTTAATTTAGACATAATTGTTTGGTACTTTCCAGTACTATCATTTAAAAAGAATATGTGAGGAGGAAACATTAAATATTATGGAACATTAACTTTACTTCTTTAAGCTCAGAATTACTAATTAAATTACATTGTCTCAATAATTATTATGTTAGAAATGACATAAGATATAAATAGATGTAATACAAATTGAGAAATATGAAATTTAATTCTATCCAGTTAAATTGTTAAGACAACATTTCTCAGTTATTTAAATGCTTTTAAATATAGGCGGATCCGCAAAGCTACTAGAGAATGTCAACTGATAAGTGAAACAAGTGAAATAGGAGTCTCTCCTTGTCCTCTTCCCTGAATTGTCATCCTGGTGCAACTTGATGTCCTAACGATAGGATTGTAGTCAGGAGAAAAAAAAATTAATATATGTTACAAATCTGTTTAACATATTGAAAAAAATATGCATCTAAGTCTCTTATTGTAGACAAGCATTCCAGAATTATTCAAGGCTTTATTATCTTCATCAGGTATCTATTTCCAAAGTAACTATTTACTTTCGTGTTTATTCGTGTCCAGGTTCTGAATGTGACAACTGCACGGTAACTACATTTTGCCATACATCTCCGGTGGCTGTGAGAGGCAGGCCCAATATTTCATAGCCTGTTCCACCTCACGGTTCTATAAATTGGAGAGGCTGAAGGATCTAGGAAGTTTGATCTAGATATAACGTCATGCTTAAGAAATAACATTTATTAATAGGCATCTGTTGAATACTTGTGATGTACAACATGCATTGTACATCATTGTACATGTTGGTAGATGGATAGACTATTCCAAGCAAACTATAACTCAGCGTGAGCAATGTCAAGCACACTTCACTCCGCTATGAGACGGTGAGCAGAGCTCAGGAAATAATATTGGTGACAAAATCAAGTCATACTGAACAGCACTCCTGTGCAAGGAGTAGTGGTAGTCAGGGGGCAGGGTAGACTGGAAATCAGCAGAATCTTCACAGATGAGATGACCTATGAAGAAAGTTTCAAAGACTGGGTAGAAAGGAAGCAAAGGCTTTCTAGCAAGAAAAAGCATTGTGAGTGAACGGAGCCATTTGGCTGAAAATGAGGTGGTCATGATTGCAGAACAGGAAGCAGTCTTGTGAAGTATAATTAAAATCAGAGCGTGTTCATTTTAGGTTTAAAGTGGAACGGATTCTAATTAAAATGTCCAATGTATTTTTGATGAGTGATAGGAAATAGCCTCGAGAGATCCAATTGTAGAGAAATTAAAAATGTGTTTTCAGAGCTGCGCTACTATTCGTTCAATCACAATGGCTGATTACCGAACGTGTTTGAGAAGGAGGTCAAGATTCCCAAAATGGTGCTGTTGTGCTCATTTGAATTTCTATGAGAACTCGAAGCTGGTGGGCATGCGTCTCCGTGTCCCAGATCCCAACATTCCGCAGACTCTCACCTGGATCCGTTCCACTTCCAGAAACGTGGCTGTTTGAAAGGCTCGCTCCCACTGGGCAAGGTCACAGTCTGACTCCACGGAGAAGTAGAGGTCCTCCCCGGCCTCGGACTGCACAGTGAAACAGTGCTTCCGCTGGTCCAGGAGGTCACTGTCCTGATGGAAACCTGGAGTTACCCGGGCTGGCAAACATCAATTCAGATTGCTAACATGCTCGTACCTTCCTTCAGTGTCTACGAATGCGCGATTGGAGATGCCAGTCAGAAAGATTATGCTCTACCGCACATGTGTCAAACACACGGCCCGCGGGCCAAATCCAGTCCGCCAGGCCTTGCAATGTGGCCCGCACCGCGCTGTCATCACTGCACTCCACTGTCAGTTTATGACATTGTCAGTTTATGACTGTTCAGTAAACCATTCGGCCCGCGATTTAGGCTGGATTTTAGATTTTGGCCCCTTCTCTGATTGAGTTCGACACCCCTACTCTACCGTATCACTAAGCCTTCATGAAACATGACCACTGCACAGAAGGAGACTGAACTTGGGGTGATGAGCATACAAGGACTTACACAGATGATGGATTATCCTATTGCACACTTGGAAGCCCCTGGCTTGCTCCTCCTACACCCTCCCAATCCTATCTCAGCTCTGGAGCTAGAAAGGCAAAAGCTTCACCCCTCATGCTTGCAATCCTTCCGTGGCTCTCCTCTGTTCCTTCTCATGTTATTTTATCTGCTCTCCACCGCACAGACACCACCACCAACCTCATGCCAAAGTGGATATGCAGAGATGGCCAACAGACATGTGGAAAAATGCCCAGCGGTGCCAGTCAGCAGAGAGATGCCAATAAAAGCTACAATGTGCTATCCCCTCACAGCTGCCAGAGAGCCTACCATCAAATCCACAAACAAGTGCTGGCGAGGATGTGGGAAAAGAGAACCCAGCACTCTGCTGGCGGGAGTGCAGACCACTGTAGCCACTGTGGGAAACAGCATGGAGTGTCCTCAAAAAATGAAAAGCGGAACAACCTCTTGGCCCAGCAATCCAACTTCTGGGAATATGTTCTAAGAACCCCAAAATGCCATTCAGAAAGAATATACGCACCCCTATGTTCATAGCAGCGTTATTTACAATAGCTAAGATCTGGAAACAGCCCAAGTGCCCATCGGTAGATGGTGGGTAAAACAGCTGTGGTACATTTACACCATGGAGTACTACGCAGCTGTAGAAAAGGAGGGTATTTTCTGCTTTGCAAAGACGTAGATGGACCTGTTGAATATTGTGCTGAGTGAAATAAGCCAGTCAGAGAAAGACAAGTATTACATGGCCTCACTTACATGTGGAATCTAATTATCATAATTAACTGATGAAAAAAGCAGGTCCAGAGACTTGGTTATGTGGAACAGATTGACATATCTCAGGGTGGGAGGAAATGGGAAGGGATTAATTAAATAACTTATATACATATATGTATATCCAATGGTCACAGGCATTAGTCTGGTGAAGGCCTATTCTGGGCAGAGGCTGAGAGGAAGAGGGTAAACGGAGTGGGGGAGTGGAGAGATTGGGGGACATCTGTAATACTATCAACGATAACCCTCCCCCCCAAAAAAAAAGAGAAGAGAGAAAGCAATCTTATTAGTCATTGTGGTAATTATTTTTATTAAGGGAAATTGAGTACGATCTCTCTTTTTCTTCAGATACCAGTACATCTTTTAGAAGTTTCCAGAACTTTTTTCTTATTAACAATAAATTCAAGCATATCAGAGTTGTTCTACCATTAATCCCACAATAAAACTAAAACCATGCACAGTGATGATCAAACAATGACCTATATTTTTATTTAGCTTTTGTGCTATTGTAAATGTCGGCTTTCATTTGGAATTATTCAGTAGGGGGAAATTTTATGAATGCTTTTGAGGTAATCATGTTTCTTCGTCTCTGCCTTCCGACACATTTGATACATTTCATTGTGTTGTAAATGTTCCAGCATTTTCTAATCTACTGCGTCTTTAACTGGAAGAGAAATAATTGACATGAAGCACAGGGAACTCAGTTCTCCTTGATTACACAAACAAGGTCAACCTTAACAAGCCTACTTGTTAAGTAGAAACTGAAGATAGAAACTAAAGATAGTCTATTATTTAGCTTTTATAAGTATTCCCATTTCCTTTATTAAAAATGGCTGCAGAAACCCTTTGAAATTATGAAGAATTATGGATGATTTGCTATCACAGCAAATTTATGAATAGTACAGAAATTTAAATAAAAAGTAATTGTATATTGTTTTGCATACTCAGAGAGATAACCTAACCCTGATAATTAAAAAACACCCCCCACACAAATTAGCTTGCTTTGCACATGCCTTTATATTTTCTACATTTTTCTAAAACAAATATACCCAAATGTTTCTCTCTTATATTTTACTCAGCCAAAAACAATGACAGTAACAGATGTTTAAGTTCAGGCTATTTCCAATTGCACTTTCTCCTTCTTCCTCAGTGGATTTCTGCCAAGCTCCTCCTTGTTTTTCAGAAACGGAAAAACCTGCTTAACAATTATTTAAGCCAATTTGAGGGTGCCCACACACCTCTCTGCATTCTATTGTATACACAGCGTTAACCGCTGATAGCTCAATTTTTTTAAAAATAAACTGTGTTTCAATAAACATCGCCTTTATTATTATTCAAAGTCCTATGGACACATTTTTGGACACCCTACCTATAATTTATCTGCCTGTGTCTTCTGTTTTCTGTTATAATCATGCATCATTGCTTTTCAGACTCACTTATGAGCTAAACCACTGTCTGTCTGAGGGAAAATTAACATTTTTACTACCGATTGATCATACCTTGAGAATCTTGCACATGATCTCATAAACGGAAAATGTTTTCTCTGCGCGGGTCCAATCCCACGTTGTCACCTTTAAAAGATGAGAAAGGAATGTGCCATTTGTCTTAGAAAGACAGTTCCCATTCCCTCGTTAAGTTATTTACATAGTATGGGGCTTAGAGGAACCTGTCACAGGGGTCGGCAAACTGTGGCTCGCGAGCCACATGCGGCTCTTTGGCCCCTTGAGTGTGGCTCTTCCACAAAATACCACGGCCTGGGCGAGTCAATTTTGAAGAAGTTGAAGTTTAAAAAATGTGGCTCTCCAAAGAAATGTCAATCGTTGTGCTGTGGATGTTTGGCTCTGTGGGCTCATGAGTTTGCCGACCACTGGCTAGAGAGTCTCTCGGTTGTAACTCTTATAGGTGTTCATGTAGAATGCTGTGGTTCCCTCTCTTCTCAGCCCTATTACTATTTGTTTTCCTCTTTCAGCAAACATCTCATGTTATATGCAACGATCTCAACGTGCCCAGTATCTTTCCATATTTTAAATATGTGTATTCTTTACAGATCAATAATAAGTATTTACCTTTCACACCCCCTTTTTTTTTTTTTAAGTTTACCAATGATTACCTACAAAGAGGAATACCAGATAGCAACACGGATTTGAATTTTCAAAACAAGACATAATTTATATTAGTCGTCATTCCAAGCTGTGAACACCTTAGAAAATTATGAAGGTACAAACACGAAGGTGAAATTGTTTCACTTACTGAAGTGTAAACCACACACCTATACTTCCAATCACAGGAAATCATTCAGAGTAGTAATATAGTAAAGGATATACATATGAATTGCTTTTCTCTCTGCCTCCCTGGTGTTATTAACTTCATATACACAGAGATATTCAAAATAGCAGCAAGTCAGACTTGATATTCCAAGACCCTCTTCATTATTAGACCTGTAAGTGGTCTGACATTTGATATTTATATCCAATAAATATTTATTGAGAATGACAATTATGGAAGGTATCTGTTTCAAAAGCAAGATATTAGGTGCAAGAGATACCCATACATATTTAATAAAAAGCCCGATGACTAGCATAGAGGATATAAAAAATACTGCTGATTTGATGTAGACAGACTTGTGCCCCATAAACACAAGTGCCTAAATAGAAAAGACTTCTAGATTTCTCAAGGGTTATAAAGTAATGTTTAATGACAGAATGCATATAGATAGCAAGACATACTCAAAAACATTTGGGCGTTGTTCTATTTTTGTTCTGTAGGTGATTTTCAAAAAATATTGGCCACTTGCTATTTTTAGTGTTAAGTCGATATCACTCTGCTGTGATCGCATAGGACAATAAGTATTGGACAAAAACACTCACTGGAGGTGACAGGAACTTGTAAAGACACGAACCCCTCAGGGCTAGAAATATTGGCGAGTACACCGACTCCTGAAGGGGGTCCTGCTCCCGGGCCTCGCACCAACCCATGTAGACTATCTGGAAGGAAAGGGAACGTAATTACTTTTTTTTTTAAAGCCTCAGATTAGAGGCATTCTGTGCATTTTTATACCTTAATGCTCTAATGAAAGTATCAAGTTTACTGATGCAAATGTACACGAACCAGATTTGCCTTCAATAAGACTATGCAAACCACTAACAAAGATTTGCAAGTGTTTATTTTTTACGTAATCCAACCTGGCATGCCTTATATCTCTCACTTTCTACCAGTCACACTATGAGAATATTTGTTTGTAATAGAATTCATTGACTTACACCATCTGTTTACCGGTTAGTTACATCTTGCTATCTGGGAAAGTGATCCCAGGATAAAACAATCAGGTGGTAACGAAGTAAACCAAAGAGAGACACCCGGTGTTATCACCGCTCATGTGGTGGGCCGCATCTCCCCTGCGTCTTTCTTGCTTTAGTCACTGGTCTAAGATGACTAAAGGCTGTTCAAGCATTATTCATATGTCAAATGGCACTGGCAACCACTATTGCTTCTAGCTCTTAAATGTAAGTGGATCAATTTCCAAAAGAAAATTAAATGGTTGCTTCTCTTTTCGTCATTTCATTGAGGTGAAGGTGAAGCATGTACATAAGCATTTATTAAACGAATATTTTACATTCTTGAAAACATATTCAGAGGCCATTTTACTTACCTCTGACCACAGCCTACATGATAGAGGTACCTGGGAGAATATATTTTCTACATCAGGTAACTTACTTTGGTTTTAGTGTTGGCAGAATGCTCTTTCCTGCTTCAAGACTTTCTTTTTCTTTTCTTTTTTTATACTCTTTTAAAAATATGATGCTATTTGATTAAGTATCTACCTGGCCATATAAGCAATTAGAAAATAACCAATTACTATAGCTGGTTGTTCTAATATTATTACTAACCAGTGAAGATCAAGATCAGTTCATAAAGCAATAAATGTTTTATCACTATGTTGTATACCTGAAACTAAAATAATATTGAGTATATTAACTGTAATTGAAAAATAACTTGTAAAAAATAAATTTAAAGAGTAAAAGAGCAATAAAGTTTACTAGCTGGAAATACAATAAAGGAGGAAAGAAAATGATTAGATTGACTAGAGGAGGCTAGTATAACTTGTCAGACTACTTGAGATAAAAATAAAAGTAGGAGATAATTATTTTTCACTTCCAGTTGTTTTATATTATGTCATCAGACAACACTTACTGAAGTCACGCCAGAAAACAAAACAAAAAATGTTATTTTTCAAATGTGCTTAAATCACTAGATATTTTAGAACATATTAAATAAACCATTACCAGGGGGAAAAATTCATAGCAATATGGTGGTTGATAAAAGTGAATCCAAATGTGAATCAGCTTTTGCCAGAGGGGGACTTTCTAATACAGAAATGGCCATAAAAGATTGAGATGCTTTCTTCAGCCTTGGTTTTGGGGCATAAGGTAAAGTCCTGGGCCCTCCACAGGGGGTGAGCCTTAGGAACATACTCTGGTTTTCAAGTCACAGGTACCTGCTTCCTAACTGCAGTGTTGAGGCAAGTGCTACTTAGCTCTTACAGGAACAAGAGCTCACATCCAGATGATTCAGAAAACGTCCACCTTGAAATGATTCATGATGGTTTATTTTCCTTTTCATTGAATTATTGGGGTGACACTCATAACAAAATTATACAGTGTTCAGGCATTACAACACATCACCTGTACACTGTATTGTGTGGAAGGGAGAGGGAGAGAGAGAGAGAGAGAAAGATCAATGATGAAAGAGAATCATTGATTGGCTGTCTTCTGCAAGTGCCCCATGGCAGACTGAGCTTGCAATCTGGGCATGTGCCCTTGACCAGTTTCAAACTTGGGACCCTTCAGTCCGCAGGCCTATGCTCTATCCACTGAGCCAAACCAGGTAGGGCTAAATTGTACTTCTGATTTTATTTTGCCTAAAATAAAAGTAAGTTCTCTCTGGGGCAAGGTAGCATCATTCCCATCCTCAAGTTATGCCTGTGACTCTTATGTACAATGTCTAGTATTTAACCATTATTTAGAAGCCATATAAGGGGACAACATAAATACAATTCCGAAAACCAAGGAATAAAACAGACAAAGGGAGAGGGAACACACACATAAGAGATTCAGATTTTGGAGGTATCAAACCCAAACATTGAAACTACTACTTAACTCAATATATATTCAAAATTTAGATGACTAGTCCATACATTATAGCAGATAACTGGAAATTGTGAAATAATAAAACATATACATAGAAATGAAAGTGCAATGCAATGTAAGGATTTTTCAGAAGTTTATATACAGCTGAAAAGAGGAGCATGGAATTAAGTGAATTTAACAGTCACTGTATACAAAATCAGCATAAAAATCAACTGCAGTTCCATACTAAAAAGACCATTTTTCTACCTCTTGATATGTATGCACACACACTTATGGCAGGCATGTGTTTGTATACACAGATAATTAGTAGAATTTAAAATGTTACAACTAAAAGCATCTTGGAGTAACAGCTGTTTCTCAAGGCCACAGAAATCTGAAATGCCTACAAGAGGCAAGAGACTAAAATTATATATATATATATATATATATATATATATATATATATATATATATATATATATATATTTACCAAGGAGTTCTGGCTTAGTGGTTCTCTCATCTCACAGCACCCCTGACCTTGCTGTGAGATGAGAGAATTTCATAATTAATCTCAAGTCCCTAAACCAAGGGAGAGGAGACGCGATATCACCCAAATTACCATCATCTCCATGTTCCACCCAAATTACCATCATCTCCATGTTCCACCTGGCCTCTTATTCTTTCACATAGCGACCTCCACGGCATCTAACAAATCTACCTGTCTGCTTTTGATGGAGTTCCCGGGAGGATTCTGACAAAACCATGCCTCTACACATCTGTGGGTGGCCCGAGGTGGTCCCTGGCTGGCCCCACAGTGCACCCGGAGGGCCTTTTCCCACAGTGTCCACTCCGTCACCCCTGGGAGTCTGAGCAGCCTTCCTGTGGACCGGCTCACCCACTTCCTATGGGAATGCACTCTTTTTTCTCCTTCCATTGTTCTTGGCATTCAGTGGACACCACTCCCACAAGGTGGGCCATTCAGCTTAAGGAACAGGCCAGACTATGTCTCCTGACAGCCTTCTTCGACATTATTTGGCATCAAGTTCACCCTCCCCCTCAAACCAGGAGGCCAGCCTGCTTCCTTTTCCTGGGCAAAGCAAACAAAACCACCCCTCCAGGCCTTTCGGGGGGAAATTTCTTTTCTGTTCAGACCCATGGCATTGCAATGTCAGTCGCCCACTATTTAATCAAACGTTTCATCAGGTGATTTTTTTTTTTGAGGGGGGGGGCGGGGAGGAAGGTGGGCAGTTACAAGACTTTTGCTTTGTTAATATTTCTCTAAGAAAACCGCAAGAGAGTGAATTGAAAGGAAAGCTAACCATGGAAGAGAAGGGACAGTGTGAGCTGAATGTACCCGAGGGCTCTGAGACAAGCAGGAGGCCCTCCTCACTGCAGGTGCAGGGCATAGGTGGCGAGGCGTGGACAGCTGAGCCTATTGTCCTGTGTGTATCAGCTGCAGAAAACCCTCTCCGTTCATTCCTCCTGCCAGCTGCTGCCCTGCAAACCACTGCTGAGCCGGCCACTGCCACAGCACAAAGCCCTCCACGGGGGACCACGGCAATCCATCACTCTGATTGGCCACCCCCGAGGCCTGGCTCCAAAGGCTTTTTCTCAAGACGCTGCAATGAGGCAGGCTGGGCCTGTGCCAGGGCCTTCTGCAGAGCGGCAATCAGGAGAGAAAGAAGAGGCGCCGCAGGCAGCGCCTGAAAGCAGGCAGACTGGGCAGCAGGGGCCCAGTGTGTTAACAGGAAGTGGGATGGCGATTGTCCAGCAACCTGGGTCGGTGCGATCTGAAAAGCACTGTTCCTCTTGGATGGATTACTCTGACAAATGAAATGACCCCAGCCCAGTGGTCGGCAAACTCATGAGTCCACAGAGCCAAATAGCAACAGTAAAAGGATTGACATTTCTTTGGAGAGCCACATTTTTTTAAACTTAAACTTCTTCTAACGCCACTTCTTCAAAATAGACTCGCCCAGGCCGTGGTATTTTGTGGAAGAGCCACACTCAAGGGGCCAAAGAACCGTATGTAGCTCGAGAGCCACAGCTTGCTGACCACGGCCCTCGGCCATCCTGACTCACACTTAAAGAGTCACACTAAAGATGTCGGTTGTTTGGCAAAGAGCTATCTCAGAGATAATGGCCTCCCAGTTCTCTGACTATAAAGGCAACGTTTTCAGGTGACTGGTCACCTGGACATTTTTCCTTCTCACGTGAACAAGATGACGTTGGGACTGCTATCTCCCTAATGTTCTGCTCATTGGCGATACAGCAGTGAATTCAATACAATGCAGTAATGTAATTTAGATTCCACTCTGAGTGACTGCATTTCAAAAGAAAAAAAGAAAAAACTAGAATATAGGCTAAAAGAAAGAATAAGCAGTCCCAAGAAAACAGGTGTGTGTGTGTTTTTTAAGAGCACAGGGAAGGGGAGATACAGAGTATTGCAAAGGGTCTGATATTCTAGATGAGATTGTGCAAGGTCTCACAGAGGGAACAGGCTTAACCAAACTGAAAGTCCCCCCTATCTCTGTCTGGAGAAAGAGAATTAGGCAGAGGTGAGGAGACAGAAGGAAGCTAGGTAGTCAGGAATTGGGACCATGAGTGGAGGGGGAAGGAAGTAGAACTGGAACCAGTTACTAAGATAACACAACTGGGCGAGGAAGGAAGAGGGCACGCTGAAGACATGAGCTCAAACATGATGCACCCATGACATGAGTCAAAACACTGAGCTTTCACTTTTCTTACTACTTGAGTTAGTGTTTTTAGTATGTTTATGAAAGTAATACAAAACTTAGTTCTAGCATAATAAAATGGGAAGGGGAATCCATTATTATTTTCTATAATTAACTTATTTTATTTTATAATCAATTATTAGTCTTGTAAGTCAACTAAATTATTTGCTTGATTAATCAGACATTATCTTTATTCTATTTATGCATTAATTTAGACTCATTTGAAATACAGTCAGCAAATTGTGAAAATCCTCTTTAACTTTTAAATTATTTATGTAAAGTACTCCTAACTGTGGGTAAAGTAAAACTATTTCATGTAAATTGCTCTCCGTGCTCTTTGACATTGTATTTAAAGAAATATAATTTGTGTAAAACATAGTGTTCACTTAGTTTACTTAGATAAAAGTTTTTTAATATACTTTTGATTGTTGTTGGTATTACAGACTGCTTTTAATGTGATTAAATAAATAGACATATCACATAATATGAAATAAATCTAATAAGCTATGCATTTTCTCGAAGATAGATAATAATAGTACACATAATTTCCACATTAAATTAAATTTAATCAATATGATCTTCTATAATAGAAACAATGAAAGAAATATATAATTTGACTTTTCAAGTATTTCTCCATCTTACCTGCTGGTTTACAGGGAAGTTCCTGTTGATTTTTTTAATCTGCAATGATAAATAAATAGTAAAAGTAAGAACTAAAAGGTGACACAAGATTGCCTAAGTCTTCTGAGAGTCAATAGTTAGTGAGTAAATATACATTGACACAAGTCATTGCATCAAAAACAGCAATTATGAAAGAAAAAGCATTTTTGCTATCAACATTTTTTCAAATTTCATATGAAAAATCTTAATGAATATTAGGATACCACTTCAAGAGGACCAAACAGACCATCTGTGCAGGAAGTCATACAAAAAAGAAAGGGGAGGCTTCTGTCGGTTTTGAAAAAGCTTCCCATCTAATTCTTTTTTGTTGTTGTGTATGAAAAACCAAATGCCTATGTTTCCACACACTGGTAAATAATTACCTCCCGAGAACAAAAGAGTAATATTCTGTAGTTTGTGTTTTCCCTTTGAAATCATATTATTTCCAATTTGCTTTGACACTCGAGAACAGAGAAAACAGAGTACTTAAGCACTAAAGGATAAGAAAATGTGTCAAAATATTTTTAGTCAGAATCCCATAAAAAGCATAACATTGACTTTCAGACAATGTAGTAAGTGACATTTTATTAGAATTTAAAATAAATCCTCAAAACAAGAATTCCTTCTGACCTAGGTGATGTAAAATACTCTAAGAAGGGAATGAACATGAAGAGGAGACTGAGAAAAATGAGCTTAGGCTACTCAGAGTCACTGTTCAGAATTTGTGTTAGTTAAAGCTAATTGTAATTTCTCATTGCTTTTCTAAGAGAAACACAAAGTGCTAATTCTGTGTGGTATAATCGTACATCAGATTAATGAAGACTATTTTTGTTTATACGTTGTTTTATTGAATTATTTTATTTTTTCCTTTTAAAGTTGTAGATCATGGGAAATTAATGAATACTGTAGACAAAGTTGGAGAATCATCAAATGGCCCATCATAAGACCAGACTTCTTGGCATAAAAGAAAAAAAATGACAAGATTTGTGTGTGATTTCAGCAAGGGAAAAAACATGTCTCTCTCACATGGCAAGAATCACTTCAAAATTGTTTGGTGAGAAATCAGCTAAGGAAATATCTAAAACTACACGTGTCACCAGTGTAGAGAAGGAGACAGAAAGAACAGACCCCCAAACATCTGTTACCCAATCAAACAAAAAGTCTATATTGAATACTTGGTGGAAGTATGCTTTTTTGCGCAATTTCTGTAGCACTGAGACCGTGGAACATGAAGAATTGGCCAGAAAGAAAGAATGAGGTCTAATGGGAAGAGAGGGCTGCTATGAGGCAAGCAAACCCTATTGGATCAAAGGTTGCATGTGAATTGTGTCCCCTAAAGCTGCCTCATGTAGCCTTAGCCAGGTTGGCTCAGTGAATAGGGTGTCGGCCTGCAGACCAAAGGGTCCCAGGTTTGATTCCAATCAAAGGACACATACTTTGGTTGCAGGCTCTTTGCCTGGGCCCTGGTCAGGGCGTGTGCAGGAGGCAACCAATGGATGTGTCTCTCACATCAATGTTTCTTGCTGTCTTTCCCACTCTTCCACTCTCTATAAAATCAATGGAAAAATATCCTTGGGTGAGAATTAAAAACAAACAAACCAATAAAAAGATTAAAAGCTTATTACAGTTAAAAAACTGCCTCATGTTATTATGATTGCATTATCCAGTTAATATCAAAGCAGATGTTTTAGGTTGTGCAAGTGCAAACCAGCTAATATTTGCCAATATCAAGAAAATGTTCAAACATAATTTAACTTTCAGGGAGTAGTTTTCCAAGAGGCAGAGTAGGGTAGCTATTTTACTGAAATGCTTCCTGACGTACACTGCCAATAATAAACTCCAATATGCAAATCACAAACCTATGGTTGTCCAAATATGCATCTAATTCCCAAACTTTCCCTTCCTTTTATCCCTACGTAAGTAACAGACTGCAGCTGTCTGATTTTACCCCGTTACCCATTTTTGGTTGACAACGGCATGGCTCACATTCACATTTTTGTGTCTGAGGAAAAACAGCGCAGAAATGAACAACATGCTAGCCTTGAAAAGCAGATATGAGGATTCAGAAATGTCAGTAGCAATCAAAGAAAAAACCTACTGGAATGACACGCATGCCTGTGAGAAACACATTCTGCAACCTCTAACCACAGGCCTTCATTTATTTTCCATAAATCTCCTTTCTGCGAGGTATTATTTTTTCATGACTTTCAATTCGACTGCAAGATGTATCAAGTCTTTTCAATGTGGCAGATCTAACAGAAATTTATTTTCTTTAGTTTTCACAACCAGCACATCCTGGAAAAAATAATCCATTTGTTCCTCTTGCAAGTCTTTGCCATCTATTGTTTCAGATGTCCATGGATTAAATGTTTTTCACTTCTGAAGATAGATGAGTAAGATATAGAAAGATAGATGAAATATTTGCTGACTGAACTCAAAGGACTGATTAAATGTGTGTTGTGTATGAGTGTGTGTGCAAATCCTGAGGGACTCTGATGACCCCATAAAGATCACAGAGGGTATTGAGTATCTATGCATTTTCTTTAGGATTAATACGTCTTTAGTATCAAGCCCTGTGGTAGATATTGTTGGTTATCTGAATCAAAGGCTATTCACCATCTTCTTTTCTTGATTATATTCTGCTATAAAAGCTAAAGAAGGTGAAGACCAGCCACCTTCACTGCCCTGAGTTCCCTCCTGCTGGGATTGTCACAGGACTGCGTTCAGAAGAATGAGAGACTTCTCATAATGTGGCCATGAAAGGGTTTTTATCTTAGCTTGATAAAAAGGAAGAGATGTAGGTGAAGCTACTTATTCTTACTTACTTTCTTTCTTGGTCTTAACACTGACGTGATGTTCAAAGTGTTGTGGCCGCTGGGTCGCCATGAGGTGGCAAACATAAGACGAAAGCCAACATCCTAAGGGTAGTGGCGGGCAATGACGTGAACAGATAAAAAGATGGGTGCTTGTGGCTTCACAGAACCACTGAAGGAAAGCCAGCAAATGCCACCATCCAGAATTCTTGTCGGTTCAGGACAAAACCCAATTATTAACTCCAGTAGTCCTTAGGGTTTCTCTTATTTGTCATTGAAAACATTCTTAATTGATACACACATATGGGAAAGAGAGTCTATTCTCTTTCACATAATAAAATATGAATTATATATTTGCGGACATATGCAAATTACACATTCTCATTTCAGATAACACCAATTTTCAATGAACCTTTAAGGATAGAAGCACTAAATATCTATCTATCTATCTATCTATCTATCTATCTATCTATCATCTATCTATCACCTATCTATCTACTCTCTCATGCACACACACACACACACACACACACACACATTACATTTCAAATAACACATTTCATTCTAATAAAGAAAATGAATGCATACGATATATATGGAAGAATTTAGACTATCAGAGGAGATTATGCTAGTGTTGTCGCAGTAAATAATGGTTGGAAAAGTGGGATTCATGAAACACTAGCTGAAATGTAGCTTTGCATTTTATCTGCTTCCTCTGTCTCTTAAAGATGATGGAACTGAGACCCACTTCTCTGGCTTATCAAAAATTATATTTACTGAATGGTCTAGACACCATCAGACATTCTGTCCAGTTTCACCAACACCCTGCTATCCAAACAACTCTTTCAAAATCTCAAGTGACAATTTGACAAAACAAAGATGTGCAACCTCACAATAAATAAATCGATCCTGCCATGTACCGGTGGTTCATGGATTAAATCTTTGCATTTAGAATGAAACTGGAGAGACATTAAGAGCAAATTTTTCAGCATCATTGAAAGACCAAAATATTTAAAGTACTCTCTTCATTCAACTCTCACTGTGCCTGAGGTTAATTCAGTGTCTGTTTATGAAAAGCTGAAGTCACATAAGTAGTAAATATGTGCCAACTCTGTTACCACTTTTTAACACTGCAAGGCACCTCTGCAAAAGCATCACTTCAGTTGCCTATGGCTCATCAGATGAGAGAGTGTTTGAAATTATACTTTGGTCTAGTTTCAGGTCTGATACATTGGCAAATATATTTTTACTAATTTTTATATTTTATATTCCCAACTCAGCCATACAGATCTTAGTTTTTTTCTATTACCCAAATCTTCAATAAATATTTATTTTTCTACCATATCTTGTGTGTGTGAATAGTTTTCTAATTTATTCCATTAATATCGCATACGTTTTGGAGTTAGATTTTGTTGTTGTTAATTCTCACCCAAACATATTTTTTCCATTGATTTTTAAATTATTTTTTACAGAGTGGAAGGAAGGGAAAAGAGCAGGAGAAGAAGGGAAGAAAGAGAGAAACATTGATGTTAGAGAGATGCATCTATTGGTTGCCTGCAACCTAGGTATGTGCCCTAGACCAATATTCAAACTCACAACTCTTCAATCCACAGGTCCACTGAGCAATACCAGCCAAAGCTCAACCTGTTCTTAATAACTTTTATTCATCTAACTAGAGGCCCGATGCATGAAATTCGTGCAAGAGCAGGCCTTCCTTCCCCCGGCTGCGGGCACTGGCTTCCCTCTGGCACCCGGGACCCGGGATTCCCTTGCAGCCCTGGCTTTCTCAGGAAGGGACATCCCAGTCTAAACTCTGACCTCTTTGTTCATAGGCTGATGCTCAACTGAGCCACACTGGCCAGGTAACTACTAGTATGTCATTAAAAAAAAATCCTACAAAGCTATTATTTTAATATTCCATTTTCTATTCTAATCATCACTTATTTATATGTAAGTACATTTCAAGTACATCATTTCAAACTCACGATTTTATTTTTAACTTATTTTATAATTATTTTGAATGAGAACTGATTACAAGATCAAAAGGACATGCAATTAGAGTATAATCACAGGGAGGTTAAAGAACAAGTAAGGGACTTAAAAAAGAGCAACATTATCATCATAGGCATGTGGCTCTCTCAGCAGCTGAAACAGTACAGACAAGACAATTGTCTGCTTTCCCGTGTTTCAAGCTGAGCACTGCGCACAGGGCTGAAAAACAGGCAGTAAAATGTGGCTTTTCCTGCTTGGTGCTTACAGAGGAGAGAGACACTTATAGCTTCACGTTCTGTCTACAATAAAGCACTGTCTTTTCAAATGCCTGTTTCCTAGTTTATAGCATTCCAACCACACATCCATTCCCATGGAACGGTTTTGATGAGAACTCCTAGGTGTGGGGTGGTCAGTGTAAACTTGGATCTAGGTGAAGAGAAAAAGCTTAACATTCTATTCTTCTTCAATGTTTTCCTAATAAATATAAGATCGTGGCTCGTTTGGAGAATTAATTGTAGCATGCAATGAAATACAGAGTTCGTACTCTCACAAGGTATGCCTCTCTCTTCTTTAACCCTAGAACATCCCTACAAAGGAATAAGGGTTGAGAATCGGAAGTGTAATCCTCGAAATCTTTTTTTTTTCTCTCTGTCACTCTGATGCCTCTTGTTATCATCTGTAATTCCAATATGATGAAACCACCACATTAACAAAGATGGAGCGTTGCAGGGTCCTTCTTGCACAAGACAGACATACCAAGCCAGGCCTCCTTGTTTAGAGATATCCCAAGTACGGCATCGTGAAAAAAAAAAATCACCTAATTTTATTATGAGACATGGGTTAAACACACCAAATCACCAAAAATTTAAAAAGGTAGCATAATACTAAGTATTGATATAACCTGGGAAAAAAGACCTGTCAACCATAAATTTCTCTTTTTTTTGTAATATATTTTATTAATTTTTTTACAGAGAGGAAGGGAAAGGGATAGAGTTAGAAACATCAATGAGAGGGAAGCATCTATCAGCTGCCTCCTGCAACACCCCCTCCTGGGGATGTGCCTGCAACCAAGGTGCATGCCCTTGACTGTAATTGAACCTGGGATCCTTCAGTCCTCAGGCCGTTGCTCTATCCACTGGGCCAAACCAGTTAGGGCTCAAACATAAATTTCATAGTACCTTGGAAAACATTTGGCATTACCAGAAAATGCTGAACATGGACATACCCCATGACTATCGATTTCATTCCTAGATAATCCCTAATCATTCACACAGGAGATGTATGCATGATAACCTATGACATCCATCATTGCCTTCAATGGATGATGGTCTTCCTATTTTCAAGAAATATTTGCCATAGTCCTTTTCAGATTTCAAAGCAAAATCTGTGCAAATATGATTGGATCTGGAGAGTAATTTATGTGAAAAGAGTTCTGCATGTTTAATTGGTTTTAAAAAATTACATACTTTTGCTTGACTTTTGAATTTTTCTTAAGATTTCTTAAATGCTCAAAATGAAGAGTTGTGGAAAAAGGAGCATGTTTAAGGCATGGATATTGTGTAATATATATTTTTAAAGAGTAATTAAGATCAAATAAGTTAAATGCTCTATACCAATACTCAATGAAGCAGGGTTCATAGTCTCAGATATTTTGTTAAACCATACTTTCCCGAAAAGTAAGGGAAAGAAAGGATTGACAAGTTCGTTAATCAATAGTGATAATCATAAGATAGCAATAATAAAGAGACAGGAATGGGAAAAGAAAAAAAAGTTTGAAGTAGAAAGACAGCGGGAAAAGCAGAGAAGCCAGTCCTGATAATTATGGGCATGGATCTCATGGGCGGATTAGCATTTCCCACAAGAACATCACTGACTTCCTGTGCCAGTACAGTCTTAGGCAAGATCTTCAGTCTGCATGCCAACTCTTTTTATCCTTCCTCCAACCACTTTAAACATTTCTACTCCTGCGATTCGAAGGTCACTAAAAGAAAACCAACAATACTCGAAATTTAATATTGTTTCATCCCAGAATACTTTTGTATACATGCATGCGCACACAGGCGCATGTGTGCGCGCACGCACGCACACGCACACACACACACATGCACACATATCTCTATATATTTTATATAGAAAGTGACTACATGCTAAATATATATTTTCACTTATTTAATCAATGCAGAAATTTAGTAGGTTACTGGATGGAAACTTCTGAGTGAATGTATTCTTGAACAGATACATTTATTTGGCTACACAGGACAACCCGATTTCCTTTTGGTCAGTATTCCAGAAAGCTTTCATGATGGATTTTCTTAGATGAACACCGACTAGTTGGTGTAAACTTATATAGGCGTGTGTGTGTGTGTGTGTGTGTTTATGTGTGCGTGTGCGTGCGTGTGTATGTATTTTTTAAAGAGATTTACCAAAGTGAAGAACTCTACGGCCAGGTATTGAATCACTACTCACATTGTGCTTTGTGAGGTTGGAAATATTAGTTGCTATTGCTTGTAGCCAGTCAATGCAGTCGTCAGCGGAGAGGCACTGGATGATCCCGCTGCAGACCCCGTCCACAGCAATGACTTGGAAAGCATTCTGCCTGCAGATGTGTCAGCACAGATCAGATCAAAACATCATCTCATGGGTCTATTTGCAAATTGAAATCAAGCCTGTTGAAAAATTCTTCTCTCAAACTATACAAAGTCTGAGCCTCAAGTTCAGACTTGTTTGCAACTCTTAATATCTGTTTTTAAATAGAAGGTTAAAGATAAACTTAGATAGCATGTAAGTTTGAATTCTCAGAAAGCACCTGGAGATTCAGATACATTTGAAGACATTCTGAGTTATTAAATATATGTTATGTAAATAGAAGTACATCTATGATATGTTAGGACTCTTTCCCAGTTTACCATGTATAATTTTCTTATACATAGAAACTTATTATTTGAAACATTGATGTGAGATACACTGGTTGCCTCCTGCATAGCCCAAACCAGGTGGGGGATTGAACCCGCAACCAAGGTATGTGCCCTTGACCTAGAATCGAACCCATGATGTTTGGTTTACCTTAAAACTACATGAAAAGCCTTTAGATAACTACAACTATTGTTTGCGCAATCTTCTTTTGAATTTGTGACAAAAATATGCACGGCACAAAAAGGATGTAATGTTACATGATTTTCTTAGGTTTAATTTTAGAATCAACAGTGCGTATGACTGAAATATCTAGACAGAAGCTCAGCCATCCTTGGAAATGAGAACTAATTTGAGTTTAGCAATATACATTTCTTTCCACTCTCTGATGATTGTTAACTATTGCTTCATGTACCATGAATTAAAGTGTGTCTTGGGCATATTTGTTCATTCTGTTTTAAATGAATCATGGCAGTTTGATATTTTTAGCTGATTGGAGTTAATGCACTTAGATCAAATCTGCAATCTATGTAATCTTACATGTGACATAAGTCCCAGATAAAATAATTCTGAAGGATGAACCTTTCATAAATCCAGGGCTATATATTAACATAAATCACTTGTGACATTCTGTCTCTACTTTCCAGGTTGGCTTGGTGGAAACCCTACCATAAATAGAAGGGAGGTATTTGAAGAGCTTCTTTACTTACATACGATCTCTTATTTGGTTATTTGGGAAGGTGTTGCAAAAAATAGACTGAT
This sequence comes from Pipistrellus hanaki, assembly GCF_964339955.1. NCBI lineage: Eukaryota > Metazoa > Chordata > Mammalia > Chiroptera > Vespertilionidae > Pipistrellus > Pipistrellus hanaki. The sequence continues at coordinate 44,260,948 of NC_140519.1, read as the reverse complement.
TAAAAAGATTACTGCTTGGGGAGAGATTTTGCCTCTACTATTGAATGAATTCGAATATTGATTAATTGGTCCACAGGGCCCCAATTTTCCCTAAAGGAACTCGAGAATAATATACACCAAAAAGTGGCAGGTTCTGGTCAGGACACATAACTTGGGTTGTGGGTTTGATCTCCAGTCAGGACACATGCGAAAGACAACCAATAGATTTTTTGCTCTCTTGCTCTCTTGCTCTCACTCTCTCTCCCTCTCCCACCTCAAAAAAATCCATAATAGTTAAAACACACACACACACACACACACACACACACACACACACACACAACTTTGCAAGCCATGCTGTAACATTTTTATATAATCTTGAAAGCCTGAAGCCTTGGAATGAAAGGATCTCATTTGTGTTTTAGAATGATATCTCTGTGGTGGTTAAAAAGGTGGAAAACTTAATAAGGGAAGAGAGATATAAGAAGGATATACTTGTCATCGTGAACAATTATTTATCTTTTCTTTTTGATCCATACTATGTCCACTGCCTGTGTGCTTCTTTAGAGACGGATCCAAACACAACATCTCCCAATCACAAGCATGTCATAAACTTTTATTGAGTGAAGGAGTGTGCAATAAATTTGTTCTTGAATCTGAAATGCTGTGCTATCCACTCTGAATAGTGTCATGTTTATAACTGCTTATTACTGTATTGTTTATTGAGTGTAATTCATTCAATTGCTAAAAGCTTGATGTATATATAGGAAACTAAGATAATTATACTTACAAATTAGGGAGGATCAAAGGGCCTAAATGGAATTAATGTTTCTGTACTTCATTCAAAGTGACAAATTGTCAGTACCAGTAGAATCAGAAGATATGCATGTATACTGAAGAACTTAGAACAACTACTCAGAAAACTATGGAAAATGTTATATTCAAAAACACTATAAATAAACTAAGATGTAACCCTAAAACTGTGGGTATAGCTGAAGCAAACTTTGATGGACATGTTTAGTTCTGATTATAATATATATTAGGAAAATAATCTGAAAATTTAATGATCAAATGAGGGTTTGGCAAAACTGTGGCCTATGGGCTAAATCCAGCCTGTCATCTGTTTTTATAAATAAAGTTTTATTGGAACAGAGCCATACCCATTCATTTATATACTATGTATAACAGTTTTATTGTAAAGGGCAAACATTAAGGCCTGCAAAGCCTAAAATATTTACTATATTTACTCTTTACAGAAAACTTTCTAAGCCCCTAGAACTTCCATCTCAAGAAACTGCAAGAACAGAAAAGCAAGCCAAAGAATTTAAGGAATGAAAACAATACAAAAAAAAGAAGCCAAAACTACTGAGTTACAATATGTACACATAACAAATAGTTTCAACAAAGCCCCAAATTAGTCCTTTGAAAAAAATAAATTACTAAAATTTACAACCCCCTAGCAAAACAACCAAGATAAAAGAGAAAAAAAAATAAATTTCAAGAATGAAAAGTAAGATATCACTAGTGTTCTATACTTATTTAAAAATCTAATACTATGATAATATTATAACTATATGAAAAAATGAACATAAGAAGAAATACAAAAATTCAATAAAACTTTATCTATTAAAGATACTGAATCCATTACAAAATTATTAGAGTCAGGGTGTTAAGTTCTGTTTTATTTTAATCAGATTAATAAATATTTTACTGTATTATACTATTCTTTCCTAATTCTTCTTCATACTACCAGCAATATCCTATATAATAAAAGCCTAATATGCTAAATGTCTCTTCAACCAGTCACTATGATACGCACTGACCACCAGGGGCAGATGCTCCGACTGGTAGGATAGCTTGCTGCTGGGGTCCGTCCTATTGGGACTGGGCAAGAGGGGCCGGACATGCCCTAGAGCTCTCTAGCAATCCTTCCCTAGGCCCGATAGTGCACCAGTGGGATCCCTCGGCCTGACTTGCAGGTTGCTGGAGGGTGCAGGCCAGGCCGAGGGACCCACTGGTGCACGAATCTGTTCACCGGGCCAATTGTGGCCCAATCCCTGTAGGCCAGGCAGAGGGACCCCACTGGTACACAAATCTGTGGGCCTCTAGTATGAAAGTAAGAACCAGAAGGTATCCTATATTAAGAGTTTGACTAAAGTTCCCATTTTGAATTAAGAAAAAATCAGAACTCGGTTAACATGAACTCACCGACTCACATCTGTCCCGGGCACATACTGAGAGAAGCGGGAATGAAGCAGAGGAAGCAGTCTCAGGTCACACCACCGCTTCTCCCACCTCAGGCCTGGAGAAGCTGGCCATGAAGAACATGAGAGCGTGTCCTGAAAAGAATCCCAACATTCACTCGTGTCTTTTTTTTTTCTTTTTTCTTTTTCTTGTGTTTTGTGTTTCTACTTCACAAATCCTTTTGGGGGGGGGGGGGAAAGCATATATTTCCCCCTAAATAATCAGAGGGTATTTACAGATTACCCCAAGGAGAAGTCCATATTCATTGACAATAAGATTATATTTAACTTCTTTATTAATGGAATTCTAACAGAAAGTGCAGGAGTACATCACTCAGATTAAGGATGGTCACAGGCCTAAGCTGGCAGGGGAACATCCCCCGAGTGTCCCCGGACTGTGAGAGGGACCCCTCTCCCAGTGCCTCTCACATTTTAATAAAAACCTTAGTAAAAAAAATAATAGCCACTTATAGTTAGCTCTGTTAGCCTTCATGTTTGTGAGCACAGAGGATAATTGTTAGTTTTACATATAACCAGAAAGAATTGTTTTGTATTTAGAATGCATGAATGTTTTAAAAGGTTTAAAAAATTGTAAAAGTCAAAACTTTATTCTAAAATACACGTGAAAAATTTTTTTAAAAATCCATTTCATTAAATATGTAAAAAACACACATGCCAATTTTATCAATCATTAAATGTATGTACAGCTTAACATTCATTATAACATAATGTATGGGTTAGAATTTTCTCATTTTACATTAATTCCCTGATATGCATGAAGATTGTTAAGAAAACCTAAAAAGTGGCAAGTAAAATAGCTTCTTTAAGCTAAAATAATTTCAGTAGAAAAACGATACAAGTCGTGGCAAATCATTTAGAGCATGACATAACATATAACATTTAATGTCATAAAATGATTATAAGGTGTTATGCACGACCTCTTGAAGCTAAAAGTCTCTACAGCTTTCGGACCTCAGAGGAGAAAGATACCTGACCTACTTATGTTTTTCTTCCTAGCTTATCATAATGCTTACATTATGAAGCCACCAAGGATTTCAAACCAGATTCACTATCAGGTTCTGCAAAATACAAATACACATGTGTGAACCACGCTGCAGCCGTCTTACTGTGTTATTGGGGTGATAGTTGAGATGTAAGCCACTGTCACAAAGCGGAGAGGAGGTGCCACTACTCTGGTCGCTTGGTGCACCTGCAGGAAACAAAACACAACACCCCACTGGTCAGAGTGTCCGAGAGCTCTAGGCCAGTGGTCGGCAAACTCATTGGCCAACAGAGCCAAATATCAACAGCACAACGATTGAAATTTCTTTGGAGAGCCACATTTTTTAAACTTAAATTTTTTCTAAGGCCACTTCTTCAAAATAGACTCGCCCAGGGCCATGGTAGTTTGTGGAAGAGCCACACTCAAGGGGCCAAAGAACCGCATGTGGCTCGCGAGCCGCAGTTTGCCGACCACGGCTCTAGGCGAATGCATTCTACACTGCTATATTCTATTATGCTCAGTTCTATCAAGCAAATCAGGTGGCGAAATAAACTTCTCTTTCACTTATACCAAAGTCGGAGTTTTGCAAGTTAGCTCATTGGCTAAGGATATTGGGGTACTAAAAGAGACCCGCCAATATTGGTCTTCGATTTCAGAAAAGGGAAGGCTTTATGAAGGAAAATAAACAATCTTATAAAAGTAACATGTAATTTTTTCTTTATTGATTAAGGTATTACATATGTGTCCTCACCCCCCCTCCACTGCCCCCCACCCCCACTTCCCAAAGTGAACTATATTTATTACCCTTAATAGTGCAGGGTTTTGTTTGTCATCAAAGTTCTATATAATGTCACGTTTCAGCCTCCTGGCAAATCCTACCTTTAGATGCAAACAAAGTTTTTCTGTGTTATGTTTTTGTAAGATCTCTTAGTAAATACTATGCTTGGAAGTACCCTATTGCCACTATCTACTTTTGCAAAACTGCAACAAAAAACTGAGGCCTATTAATATCTATTTTTTTAAAGATGAGCTATTGGTATCTTAAATATTTTTCATTTTTCAAGATTTCACAGTTTGGTCATTTTTAAAATTAGGCCTAGAAACATTTTTTGATTTCTGTTTTATTTGTTTTTTCTAAAGACAATATGCTTTTTGGAATGGTTAATGTTGATAAACATGAGCTATTAGTGTAATTGACTCCAAATTTTCACTTGTAATATTACATTTAAATTTCAACATCATTGTCAAAAGTAACACTCCTAATATATTAACTGATTTGTTAATATGTAAATACATAAACTTTTATTACTCTAAGATTCTCGAGTTGTCTTGGTGCTCAGAAGGGAATCATACACTTTTTCCTATACTAGCCTGAATATGGTTTTTCCACTCTTTAAATCTTAAAGATTTTATACTTTGTTTTAGCTACTTTTCCTCTTGATGTTTATCTGCAACTCTCTTATGAGATAATATTTGTAATGCACTCACATATTACTTTAAAACTTTTACCCATTTTAAATGGAATAAAATGAAATCATATTAAATTCTGTGAATTGTCAACTTAGTTTAAATAGACAAAAACCATTGTGAAAAAACCTATCCCGATTTGCAGCACCAATAATTGCAGGTAACTTTTATGTAATAGATATGAGGTAACATGAATGTCAGCTCAGGAAACAGGAGTGAGCAAGTGCTGTTAGAGAAATGGCACCGATAGACTTGTTCTAACAGGGTTACTATAAACCTTCACTTTGTAAAAAATACAATCATCTTCAAGGCTCAACAAAGAGAAATGCGATAAAATAAGCATGCTTGTACAATGCTACAGTAACCATTGGTGTGATTTTTTTTTGCAAGCATAGACATAAATTAATGAAAATAAGAAAGTGATTCCTTGATTCTTACTTCAGGCACAAAAAAGTAATCAATGTAAGATGAAATATAAAATTCAATGCTCTAAGACAGTGGTCGGCAAACCACGGCTTTCAAGCCACATGCGGTTCTTTGGCCCCTTGAGTGTGGCTCTTCCACAAAATACCACGGCCTGGGCGAGTCTATGTTGAAGAAGTGGCATTAGAAGAAGTTTAAGTTTAAAAATTTGGCTCTCAAAAGAAATTTCAATCATTGTACTGTTGATATTTGGCTCTGTTGACTAATGAGTTTGCTGACCACTGTTCTAAGGCTGCTAGGAAAATATCTCTGGTTTCAGGTTCAGCCATTATTTTTCACAGAATATACAGGAAAGGAATAAGCATATAAAACAAAAATAACAAAAAAGAATAGTTAATTAGATTTTATCAAAATTTAAAACTGCAAACCTAAGACAACTTTAGATAAAAAAAAAAATATAGCTATGCACAGATGGAGTGCATAGTTATATTTTTTTATCTAAAGTTGTCTTATATACAGATTATATTTTTCAAACTCTTGCAGTGCAATAATATAAAGACATAATAATAGAAAAATGGACAAAAGGCTTGAGTAGACAAATTACAAAATAAGATATGCAAATGGACAATAAGATATGCAAATGGAACATGATAAGGAGCTAATCATCATTAGTCTTCTGAGAAACGCAAATTAAAACTATAATAAGACACCACTACACACCAATATAATGGATAAAAATAATCTTTGACCATCAAGTATTTGAATAATGTAGAGCCTCCAGAACATTCATACACTGCTGGAGTAGAAAGTAAGAGGTCTTTAAATATATTTTTATTTTAGAAATATGCTTGATAGTTTGTTAACAAGTTAATTATAATATTCTGTAACTCAGCTGCTCCATTTCTATGTACTTATAATTGTAAAACTTCCAACACCTACACAAGAATGTTCATAGCAGTTCAATCTATAATGGCAAAATACTGGAAACAGCTCTGTTGTCTATAAACAAAATAATGCAATATCAAACCGTACTATATTCATATAATAGAATCCAATATTACACAGCAATAGAAATGAACAAACTACTGAAAGATAAAACAATGATTGCACATAATGAAAGAAGCCAGACATAAAAGAGTAAATACAATATGATTCTACTCTACCCAGCCTTAAAAGAAACAAGGATATGATGATAAATGGGAAATCAATGGTTGTTTCTGGCAATGTTATTTACTGGGAAGGCACAGAGGAGCCATCCTGTGATTTTTCAGGATGTGGAGTAAGCAAACGTGTATTTGCTACAACTGTTCCAACTATTCACTTAACGCCTTTGCATTTCATTGCATGCAAATTATGCCTGAGTTAAAAGTGTATTCTTCTTTGATAGTTTTAGCAAAAATATTAGAAAATATACATTTCATAGTATGCAAATTATATAGACATTTTTAAGTAACTCTTACAAAAATTAATGTGTTTCCACATTTTCATCCGGAAAGCACTTGTCAATGCTTGTTTAGCAAGTCCAGCAGTCAAATAAATGCTCATCGTTCTCTCGTTAGAAAATTACATTAATCAAATATTATTAATAATACTTACTAGAAATACACAATGCATATTTTTGATATACTTATTTTTTAAATAAACAATGCTTCTTCAATTAAATATTGGAAGATAACTATAAATTCAATGAATATATTTTGAAGTAAAAATAACACTTGTTCTTTTTCCATACGTATTAAAAGTATCCTGGCGGAAATCCACATTGGAAAAGAAATCCCTATTACTCATTAGTGTCAGAAAATAATACTTATAAAGTAAATGTGATGATTAGACCTATTCTTCATAAATGCTTACACGCACAATCTTCATTCAGTGGGAGTTTGAGGAAAGCAGGTGCTCTCTTTAAGAAAGACACTGTTAGGGTCACTTCTTCTCCAGCATTCCTAAGAACTTGAACCTAAAATTTAAAAAAAATTAAAAAAAAAAAAAGATTACAATATTACCAGAGTGGTCACAAAAGTTTTATGGTTGCAAAATCTTGAAATGATGTGCTGCCTTTTCCACCTTTCACTATTCCCCTGGTGGTCAGAAATATGCTATGAAAGACAGAGGGGAATAAATAGTCTAACTCCGCAGAAATACAGCCATCAATATTCATCCTCTTTTTACCATTCTGTGGTCCCTTGTTCGCTCACAATATCATCATCTTCCATTCATATTTATGGAGGTTATCTTGAGCTTATGGTCTACATCAGATAAATGTGAACCATCACAAAGTTTACAGGAAAACGTAGTGCTCAACCCACTATATTTATTAAGTCAAAAATATTTACTGAGCATATATGCAACATTTGGAGATCTACAAATAAATGACCTTGTAGATGTTGTCCAGAGTGCTAATGTTATGTAAATAAAATGGCTCCAATTCACTCAAACTCTTTGCCAAAAAAGAAAAGAAAAAAAAAAGGTATTATTTTCCCATTATACCATTGTACATTTTATTTTATTTTCCCTGGATATTTAAAACAAAAACAATACTATTATTACCAATAACTCAACCTTTCCTAAATCATGGAATCAATAGGTCTCAATCTACCAGTTAAAAGAATGGCAATTTCTTAAAAAATTGTTCCAGGACAAGTGCAGGGTACATCAAAAGAAATACAAGAAGCAGAGGATTTACTTAGAGCAAACATACCTGGAAAAGATATAAATATACTTATAATTTTAAAAATCTTGTGTAAACTAAAAAAAGAAATAAGGATAATTAGTAAACAAAGAATGTATTGCATAATCGGTGGACATAGACAACATTGTGGTGATGGCTAGAGGGAAGGGGAGGCAAGAGCTGGTGGGGGTGGGCAAAGGTCGGGGGGAATGTGGGGACATCTTTAATAGTGTAAACAATAAAAATAAAGCTATAAAAAAAGAATAATTAGTGGAAGAAGTAGTTACTAGACATAGGAACATAACTGTTATGAAACAATGCTCAACCTCAAGTTATGAAGGAATTGGCTGTCAAAATAATGTAAGTTAATTTCTGGTCCCAAAAAAGACAACCAAAACAGAACTTTCAAAGGCAGATTTTAAAAAAAGAATTGAGTAGGCACCCCAGAACAGGGGAGAGATGTTTTAAGTGTTTTTACCCAATGAATCCTCTACCACAGCTAAGTAAAACATTCTTTTATCCACTGAGACACTAGGGATAGGTCCTCTCACCTCCTCAAATAGCACCAGCAGGTAATAATAGGAGCAAGATAAGGGAATCAGATCAGAGGAGCAACAAGAGCCTCTAAGAATTACATTGGCAATGGAACCACAACCACAGAATTAGACCAGTATGGGTGTGCTGCAGTATGGGTAAGAGCCAGTCACTTTAATTTTATTATTATTATTTTTTAGTCCTTTATTTCTTTTTCTTTTTTTATTGTTTAGAGTATTACAAGTAGTAGAACATATGTTTCCATCTACTCTCCCCCCCCACCCCCCCCGGAGCACCCACAACTGACCTTCCCTTAGCCTCCCCTAGCCACCCTGGCAAATGCAAGAATGTTGAAATACTGGCTTGAATTTTGTTAAAAATTTTAAAGCTCAAACTAAAAATAGTTCCATCACTTTCAAAGGCCCCATTAAAATAAGATTTTATGCAAAAAGCCCGTGAAAAGTCACATCCTAGACGAGTTGAACTTTAACTCAGCAAGCAGAATGCTTTGTTCGTTAGTTGACTTAATAATAGAAATACTTTCCCACTATTTGTTTTAATCTCAAAATGGTTACCTTAATGATTCAAGCAATATTTTACTTTATTTTATCTAATTCTTAAAGAATAAATTATTCCAGCATAAAATTACTGATCTTTTCAATCCATATTATTAAGTCAAACTAAAATAAATAAAAATTAATTCAAAAAGGTTACATAATTAGCTTGAAGAAAATAAATAAGAGATTATTATTAATATGAATATGGATGAACTAATTCAAAATTCACCATTAGCATACAGAATCCAACAATTGACAAATTAAATTGTTCTATGAGCCTTTATTTCAACAGAGCAAATCTGGATAAAAACCAAGAAATTATTGCCAATATAATTAATTTCATCAAGTTAAATGTACATACATTATCTATTATTGTGACATAGATGATAGAGAGATTAGATAGATACAAGTAGATTTTTTCTTTTTCATTGGAAATTCTCAAAGAACATTTTGTCAAACTAAGCTGCAATTCCTAATAAAAAGTTAGGAAAAACAAGAATATAAGAAAACTCATGATATTTCTTTAATATGACCGTCTCTATGTCTAGCATGGCCCTTTTCTACACATTTGCATGGCTAAATCTTTACCTCCTTCTACTCTCTGCTCCAAAAACATTCCAATGAGTCCTACCTTCATCGGCTTATTTAAAATTAGAGCTCTCCAAATCCTTTCTTGCCTTGTTTACCTGCTCTGCCCATGGTTCTTTATGGTCAATTGCACCTTGTAATCTATCGAATACTGTGCTAATATGTATGTAGTCTGTCTCTGCTCTATGAAATGGTGTGCTGCATAGGGGCAGTGAGCTATATCTTGTTCACAGATGAATTCAAACAGCTAGGCCTGGCAGCTGGCCCATAAATATAATCATTATAGACTTTAGAATGAACACCCTTAATAAGTTAATTTTAATAAGCAATAAAATTATCTTAAATGTTAAAAGAATCAGACCATGTCTTTTAAAATCGGGCACTGAATAAAGATGCTGTCTTCTCTATATTTTAAAAATAGTTCTTAAGTTCTTACAAATACAGGATAGGAAAATGAAATTACTTTTGTAAATATTAAAAAGTAATGGAAGGTGGGAGAAAAAGGCATATTTTAAGGTTGGACATGCTTTATTGTACTTTTATATAGAGTTATGATATGTTTAAGGCAGGATAGTGAGGTACAAAACATCTCCATATTTATCTAGGAAAATACAGAGTTATTAAAATAGCCTCATACGGATGAAAGTATTTTGTATAATCGCACTTGACTGAAATAACGAATGCACATATTTATTCTAAATGTATGATATTAAAAACCATAGCTACATGAACATCTAGATTGTAAACAGTGTACAGAATTAAGTAGAATTTTGAAGGAAAATGGGGAAATCATAACTCTCCTTCCTTATTTTTTTTAGATTCCGTATGATTATCTCATATAAAATGAATTGTCAAGATCTGAAAAAACAAACACTGTTACATCCACATTAGATTTGCAGCTGCAGCATACAATTACTAAATATCTGTTTGTGTATATTAACATGTTTACAGAACACAGACCTAAGAAGTAAACATTTTAGAGTTGCTTGTGCTGTTTCCTGCCATATTCTGTCATTTCAATCTATTGTGTAAGTCGATTTACTTATTTTAAATGCCCTGCCCCCTCCATAACACTCATTGAGTGTAGTATCCTCTGATACCATGAGCATCATTGAGGGGTCACCAGATTAGCCTATGCCAGCATTTCCTTGGCTACAGAAGTTTGCACAAGGGAAACACAGCTGTACTTGCCAGGGGAAAATAGTAGTTTCTTTGGGAGTCTGATCATTTCAAATACCTAAAAATAGATGTGTATGCCTCAACTATAATATAGTAAATGAATATCCCAAATAGAATATATTAAGTGAATAGGGAGAAAATAGTTTGCCTTATATGTTGCTAAATACATGAAGAAACTTACCATGCACAACAATACTGGAGAGATGACAACTGTATAGCCATAAGATATTTATGGAATTATGCATAATGCATATACTTCATGAGAGGCATTTACTTTATTTGGAAGCCATATATGTCCCCATCTTACTTGTATGGAAATTATTAAAAATATATAAGGATGGATTGTTAGCAAAATTATAAACTTATTGTCTTCTTAACATTCTCTCTCATCTAGTTTTCTACTTCTATTCCGACAAAGTCCTTAAGGACACTCCCTAATGCCAAAAAAACAAACAAACCCACAAAGACAAAAGAACAACCGAAACTGGTTTGGCTCAGTGGATAGAGTGTCGGCCTGCTGACTGAAAGGTCCCAGGTTCGATTCCGGTCAAGGGTACATACCTTGGTTGCGGGCACATCCCCAGTATGGGGTATGCAGGAGGCAGCTGATCAATGTTTCTCTCTCATTGATGTTTCTAGCTCTCTATCCCTCTCTCTTCCTCTCTGTAAAAAATCAAAAAAAAATATTAAAAAAAAAAAAAAAGAACAAACCAACCAACAAAAAAACACTCCTTAGGAAAACTTTCTGCTCATGCACTCAGGGTTCATTAGCACCTTCATTCTTCCCCAAACTGCATGTGTTATCTTAACCCAAAGGCACTGCCAGGAAAGGGGTAAACACATTAATGACAATTTGCTAAAAATAGTTCCGGGCCAGTCTGTTTTTAGATTAGCCTCTACATAAAGCCACAGTTTGTCAGAGAACATCTAGAGTCTTGAGTATGTCTTGTGACCTCCTAGCAATGCTTTAGTAACAGGGAATTTAAGCTCTAGCCCATTAATGGAATAGAAGCGAATGAATGCCATCCATAGACTTTTCACTTGGGACATAAAATAAAAATGATTTCTATTCAGACAGAGATTTTAAGAAGGATGTTTTCTTTCTTTCTTTTTTTTTGAGAGCATATAAACTCACAGAGAATACTTTCCAGTGAAACAGCCTTGGAGAGAAGGACTGACTGTAATTCCCACAAACATTTCCCTTGAAAAGCAGGTGAGCATCAGGGAAGCCGGACTCCCTGCCCGGATGGAGTGTTAAAGACACTAGACGCGCATGTCTTTGAAATTCCCTTATTGTCATGCCACCTGCCTTGGTTCTATGTGAAGTGCTGAGTACAACAAGAGCATGTGTGCCAGTAATAACAGGAGGAAACAAAGCTTTACTTCCATCTCTATTATTGCTCCGTCTCCATGGCAACCTGGGACAGCCATAACCCCAGGTGGTGCTGGTCCACAGCTACAACTTAGCGAGAGAAAAGATGGGAGAGACATGTTGACAGATTGATTGGGGCAACATCTTGTCAGCTCACTGGCCTGGGAAATCACTACAACCCCGCCGCTGACTCTGGTCCCATCGGAGCTTCATAAACTGGTGACACAATAAAGATGTCTCCAACACATAGCTTGCAGGTCTGAAGATGGGCCCAGCACTGTTTCTGTTCACGGCTGGAACTGACAAGCTCACTTCCGCTACAGTGTGCAGGAATCACACAATGAATGAACAGCAACAAATATTTGCATTGTTAAGGAAGTCAATAGCGGCAATCAAGTATGCCTTCTTTTTGATATTGCTTTGTGAAAGCAACTGAGAAGGCGTTCTTAGTCATTTTCCAAACTAATTAGCAAACTCAACAGGATGTAACTAGAAGATATATATAATCTGATTCTAACTGTTGATAAGGAACAGTATCAGAGAAGTGTTTGCTCTAGTTCTGTGAAGTGTGCCATAGATATTTTAATCAGAATTCCATTGACTCTATAGGTTGCTTTGAGTAGTATATACATTTTAATGACGTTAATTCTCCTAATCCATGAACAAGGTGCTTCAGTTTGCTTGCATCTTCCTCTAGTTCTTTCTTCAATTTCCTATAGTTTTCCAACTACACTCACACCCACTCACACTCTCACCCTCAGTCTGGTCTTGGTTGGTTTTCCACCAAGAATTACAGTTTTTTAGAATTGATTTTAAAATCACAGATCAGAGCTATAATATTTTTATTATTAAGATCATAACATTAGGAAAAAAGCAGGTGAATCTCTTTTTTTAGGGCCCACGAACCTCTAACCTGAAATCAGAAATGTTCATTTAGAAGAAAAATCTCTGAAATCATCTACCTATTGTTCCTTGTAATGACCTGTTTTATTTTAAAAGTCTTGTATGGTGTCGGGGAAGCCGAGGATTGACTTATACCCCCAGACAGAAGCGTACAGATACAAGCACTGTGATCATCTAACCCAGCGTTTTTCAACCGCTGTTGCCTGGTGTGCCGTAGGTGCAGACAAGACAAGAATTTTATAATTTTTCACTATTTTGTTTACTTAATATTTCATAATAAAGTAATTATAAAATACTTTCTTTGTGTTTATTTGATTCCTATTCAAGAGAATTACTTTATATATAGTCAATATAGGCACAGAGTTAAATTTTTTAACATTTTCTAATGGTGGTGTGCCTCGTGATTTTTTTCATGAAACAAGTGTGCCTTTGCCCAAAAAAGGTTGAAAAACACTGATCTAACCTAACTTGAAGCATTTGCACAAAGAATTTCAAGAACAATTCTACTGAACACCCAGGACAGACAACAAGGGATCCCCCTCCCACAAAAGTTAAACCTTAAACTTCAGTACAAAAGTAACAGCTATACTGTTGAAGGCTTCTTAAGAGAGAAACTGGCCCTAGCCAGTTTGACTCAATGGGTAGAACATCATCCTGCAGACTGAGGGGTCCCAGGTTCAATTCCAGTCAAGGGCACATGCCCGGGTTGTGGGCTCGATCCCCAGTATGGGGCATGTAGGAGGCAGCTGATCAATTATTCTCTCTCATCATTGATGTTTCCATCTCTCCCTTTCTTTCTGAAATCAATAAAAAATATATATATTAAAAAATTAAATTAAATTTAAAAAAAAAAAAGAGTGAAGCTGATCATCATGGACATGGGCAACAGTATGGTGGGGTGGGGGAGGAGGTGGAAGAGGGCGTAGGAGGGATAAATGGGGGTGGAAAAAATAAAAATAAATAAATAAAATAAAAAGTGAAACTGATCAGAGCTAAATGCAGAATTGCTAACAATGTGACTGAATAGTGTAGATTAATAAAAGTTACATGCACAAATAATATACACTGAGTTGCCAGATTATTATGATCTCTGAATGCATAATAATCTGGCCACTCAGAGTGTGTGTGTGTGTGTGTGTGTGTGTGTGTATAATTAGAAGCCCGGTACATGAACTCGTGCATGAATTCATGAATGGGTGGGGTCCGGCCAGCCTGGCCAGGGGAAAGGGACATGTGCAGTTGGCTGGCCTGCCTGCTGGTCGAACTCCCGGTCGAGGGGACAATTTGCATATTAGCCTTTTATTATATAGGATATACACTGAGTGGCCAGATTATTATGCATTCAGAAAGCATAATAATCTGGCCACTCAGTGTATAGTCATGCCTACAAAATTTGTTTCTGAATTTGAAACTTTATGTGAATTACTTGACTTGGACTAAGGAACGTGGTATATCAGCATGCTATTTTAAGACCATCGACATCCCCTGAGATGCGTGTGCTTTTTTTGCCCATGTAAATCCATTCTAAAACATTTAATTAACATCTTAGTTCCACTGAGGTGTAGTACGTCTATTTGTTCAGGTAATTAATAGCGAGGACACAAGCATCAAATCTCTGTTAGAAGTAAAAGATTAAAATTAAATAAGAACGTTAGTACCGTATTTTCCTGCATATAAGACGACTTTTGAAACGAAAAAAAGCCTGCTCAGATTGGCCAGAGACAGAGAAGCGGTCTATTAAAAAAAGAACTGGTGTTGCCTTGGAAGTGGGGGGTAGTCTTATACAGCGAATATAGGCCTAAACCTCTGTTTTAACTGTAAAATTAGGGGGTTGTCTTATACACCGGAAAATACGGTATCTGTATTTCAAAGCTGATAAGGTTAAGCATCTTAAAGATAAAAGTTTATTGTGAAGGACCACATATAATTTCTTGGTTTTTAAAATATATATTTTTTATTTCAGAGAGGAAGGGCAAGGCAGAGAGAGATAGAAACACCAATGCTGAGAGACAATCATTGGTTGGCTGCCTCCTGCACGCCACCCTACTGGCGATCGAACCTGCAACTCAGACATGTGCCATTTGACCAGAATTGAACCCGGGACTCTTCAGTCTGCAGGCTGATGCTCTATCCTTTCAGCCAAACCAGCTAGGGCACCGCACACAATTTGTAATGCAATTCTAAAGTCCTTTTCTTTGAAAGAAAGTGGACATCCTTAACAAGTAGCAATATTAGTCAGTTCTAGACTTTCAAGCCCCGTGCATCTGCTTAATCAAAGGTCCATCACTATTTATGTTAAGCACGCTGCCTGCTTCTGAGGAGCAAAGTGCAAAAACGATTCCATTTAACAGCAGGTGGCTGGAAAAGAGAAGGCGCGTCTTTTTGCTCCCTGTATAATGAGCTCAAAATCACTTTGTACTTTTGGGGGGAAAGACTACAGTGAAAATATCTTTGCTTACACTACCATATTTAAAATTAACAAGAGTCTGCACACACAGTGCTCCTTGCGACGCTGTTCTCTCGCTTGCTTAAAACACTACTTTCCTCTCTGCATACTTGCAGGAAGCTTGAGACTTGACAGATTCATATTTTACATAAAATCCACCACAGAGTGGCAACAGGGGTAGTCCAAGTAAGATTTTTAAGAAAACAAAGACAAGTGACAAATACTGATTAATTATCCTGAGTGCTCATAATCAAATCTCTCCGTAATAAATATTACTACTTGTGGAACTGCAGCTTTTCACAGACACTTGAGGCTTGAAATAAGTAAGTGTATCAGAGTGCTTTCTAAATCCCTTTTAGCAGGGGAGAAATGCATTACACAACCAAATAAATTAGAGCTGTAGGCAGCAAAAGGCTTATAATGTTTTATATTTTGTTGGACCCTTGAGTCTAAACAATTAACCATCATTTCTCCTCTATTTCTTCCCACATGAAGTAACACAGAAATTCAGCAAATGCTCTGTAAGTGTTGTTTAATCAACCATGGCAAGCCTTTTCCAAAGTCCCTGACATTTTCCTATTCCTTTCTCTTTTTTTTCTTCTTTTAAAAAAAATATTTTATTGATTTTTTACAGAGAGGAAGGGAGAGGGATAGAGAGTTAGAAACATCAATCAGCTGCCTCCTGCACACTCCCTACTGGGGATGTGCCCGCAACCAAGACTAACGTACATGCCCTTGACTGGACTCGAACCTGGGCCCCTTCAGTCCACAGGCCGACACTCTATCCACTGAGCCAAACCAGTTAGGGCATTTCCCATTCCTTTCTGCATGATTGTTATGGCATCTCAGCATCTCAAACAGAAGCTTCTTAACCTCCTATCTTCTCCCAAAGTATAGCTTAGAAGCCACATGCAATGGAACCACTTGAGCTGATTGTTTAAAATCTAATTCCTGGTCCAGCCTAAGCTGACTGGATTAGAATATCTGAGGCCAAGTTTCAGATCGGCAGGTCTACCAAAAGGCAATAAAACACCACAATAAAAATTGAAGACCAATCCGCCTAGTGTTAAGCCTGTTTGGCTTGAAAGTAAGCTCCCTTAAATTCTGTTTCTCTCTCCCCGCCCTGCCCCATAGTCTTTATATGGTTATCCAATTGACCTGCTACTGTGTGAGATTCTACAGGCATACATTTCATTGATTTAAAATATTTGCAAACATTTTGAGATATATTTCCAATAGAAATATACTTAGTGGACATTAATTAGTAGGCATTAATTTAAAAAAATTAGGAAAAACATAGCAAATGACCCTCCTTATGTAATCTTTGAGTTACATCTCATATTCAGCTGTACTCCCTGATCTATTTCAAATATGAAAAACACACACACACACACAAAAAAAAACACAAACAAATACACAAACAAACAAACCCCAAACACCAATTAAGAGATCAAGAGATCCTTTGTAAATCTAACAGCACCTTATTCCCATGTCACATCCTTCAAATCAATGAAATGAGTAGTTTTTGGCAATGTACTAAACCTTCATTTACACCTGGGGAAAATCATGATTTAAAGAAAACTCACCACTTCTTCATGTCTGCATTTCCTCACATTGATTCCATTTATCTGCAATGAAGGAGAAGGAGAGTTTCCTATGGTATATCATGACTGACTTCATGTTTTGGCTGCCATAAAACAATCCTGGCAAAATGCATACCTGTAGGATGGCATCCCCGATGAAGAGCAGCCCTGACAGTTCTGCTGTGAATGCAAAGGGACAGCTGATTGTGCATGAACTACTTTCCTCACACAGATAAGATTTTTTTTTTAAAGTCAAACTGATAAAAGAAAAAATACATGCTTACTCTGGATATTATCTTAAAAGATGCACCATGGAAATATTATCTTAAAAGATGCACCATGGAAATACATTTATCACATGATTCAGCCCAAATACTGAGACACAAGCTGTGATATTTCTCTTTAGTCCTACCATTTCAGATCGTACAGTTGTTAAAAAAAAAAAAAAACAGTCACTCTTCTGGATGGATGACTACATGTTACCATGTACTGACCATTTTAAGGAAAAGTTTAGATCTAGACATTCAGTCCATCGGCTCTTGAATCAGCTCCAACTTTCTTTTTAAACATTTGATTATTGTATACATCTCAGTCACTTTATACCTTCAGTGTTTTTCCTAGATAATAGTTTAGGTGGAGGGATAACTGGGTTAACTTGCATCTGAGAACTGTAAATAATAAATGTCTAAAATTACTTATACTCCCCGTGACTTATTATTTCATTTATCTGTGTGTTTGTTTAATGAAAGAATTAAAACGCGATGCACCCCCCAATTCATATGCAGTCATAGCCTCTGTTTTCTCTCCTTCTCGCTCTCCCTTGAGAGAAGACCTTCCCTGGGGAAATAAAGGGCACAGACTCAAGAATCAGGCTCAAGTCACTTCCTGCCTGGTCTTGGGGAAGCTGGAGCTGTTCAATGACATACTAACTTATGATTCTTAAATGCCATCTTATTCTTCAAAAACAATAGCTTGCAAAGGAATGGCTACTGTACTATCCTCTTAACTCTTTACCTCTTTGCTCCTTGGAGATTTTTGAAATGACAACTGGAATGTTATGTTCCGCTCCCCCCTGTAAAGATAAAATCATATATTGTGCTTTTTTAATTGGAAGAGATAAAAATGCAGTGTTTAATGAGAAACTGGACAGGCTACAATAGAATTCAACCAATACTTAACTTAAGATCTTATTAACATAGAACCTGCTCTTATTCCCTTCACCAATAAGTCAGGATTTCCTACTCTGGTTGATTAAGGTATGATATGCACACTAAAACACTATATTTGGTAATTTAGAGGAAACCAGATACGAAAGTTTGCTATATTCAATGCCAGGGGAAATAAAAGTTTCAAATACTTTTGCAAAATTTCTTAATCAAAAGGTGACTAAGGTCTTTGAGAACCTACTGAACTTATATTTCAATCCAAATATTGAGGAGTTTGCTATAGCCACATCTGTCTAATTATTAATCAGATAAAATTAAAACACACAAAAATACAGCATTATAGGACAACCTTTGTAAGGCTAAGCCTGGAAGCGCAGGTTACCTTTATGCTTAATCCAAATCCTCCCACAGTTTGTCTTCTAATGGTCACCGTTCTTTCCTGAAAGAAAGGATGTTAAAAATGGTTAGCTTTTAGAAAACTACATCTACATGGCATATTCCTCCTCTAGGTTTTATTTTATGCAAACACACACACACACACACACACACACACACAAACACACACCGTGTCCGAATAGAGACTCCCAAATCATGCAATAAATGGAGTGTTTTGTAATTTTAAAATCGAACATTAATAATTTATTTGTCAAGATAAAAGGCCTATAGAGTTATTAAATAGCTAAATGTCTAAAGATTGATTCTTTCCTATGATTTTTTGGACATATTTTGGGATCAACTTTTAAATCTCTTCTCAATTTCACATTAAGCATTCTTGTTGTCTAAGGAATGACCATGTTTTGGTTGCATCAAAGTAACTCATTGTCAACGGTAAATATTATCTTTGTCAACTCAGTTCTTATCTTTATCACCACAAGTCATATTGTTATGAAGATTAGAGCGCAGAGCTGGGAGGCTGCCATGTCCCAGCACATAAATGATTCATGTATATATCTGGAATTGCAAGTGCAAATAAACCAGGTTCAAAGGAATTGCTTTTTCAAAAATAAATATATTTTTATTGATTTCAGAGAGGGAGACAGAAAGACAGATGGAAACATCAATGAGAGAGAATCATTGATCGGCTGCCTCCTACATGCCCCACACTGGGGATCAAGCCAGCAACCTGGGTATGTGCCCTGAATGGGAATCGAACTGTGACCTCCTGGGCAATCTATAATTTTTAAAATAATCTAAGGCTCCTTTTACTTGTGTCATATTAAGAATACTTTGACTTAAAGCACTAATAATGAAACTCTTGTATTTAAAAAGATTCACTCAAATCATTTGAGGTGAGATGATTCATTTTCTAATTTTATACAGAAAGACTATTTTTCCAGCTCAAATTGCTCATCCAGAGGAAGCATTCAAAACTGTACACAAAATTTGTTCCTGTAGAAAGGAACAAATATCCAGATTTGTAGTTCATTCATTATTTTAGGAAACAATTGTGACCTCAAATGAAGGTTGTAAAACTAACACAAAAATATATAAATAGCACATAATCAGAAAATGAGCAAAAGGGAACAATCTTCATTGTTCACTGCTAGGAATCACCATGGTGATGCAATCTCATTTAATGCTGTCACATGAATTATGAAAATCAGGTATTCCATCTTTTTCACTCGTAAGAACCAATATTCAGAGAGGGTAATGAACTCACTTCCAATCACAAAGCTAGCAAATGGTGAGGCTGAGATTACAAGTCAAGTCTGTCTAATTTAAAAACCAATAGACTTTCTACAGTTAAAACACACACACACAAAAAAAAAAACAACAACAACAACAACACACACAAAACTAACCTTCGGTCTGACACTCTTAAGTCAAATATATTGAAATCCTTTTCCAGGGCAGCACAATAAAACCCAATAAAATAATGAACAAAACAAAACAAACAAAAAGTAATGTCAGGGAAATAACAAAGAAGAAAAAACTGTAAGTTGTCAGAAACAAGGTTGAAGTGGTCTGAAGGTAAGAGGAACCACGAGGTAAGAAGGCTCACATGACCTCTGGCCCTGAGGGCATCCACTGGGAGCCCACAGCTAGCAGGACAGGGGCAAGGTGAGACGTGGCCCCATCGTAAAGTGTAAGGATGAAAAATGATTCCAACCACCAAAAGAGCAATAGTAGAAGACCTGCCCATTTTGAACTTGGCTCTAAATATAAGAATTGAAAACCAGTTCTTCTGAGAATTTGTAAATGAATTGGTCCACAGGTGGGTTTGAAATTAATTTTGTTCTATCTAGGAAGCCTCAAAAGCCCAAATTGGGCATTAAGTTTAAAGGATATCTGAATTGCTAGGATCCGTAGGCACTTGTCTAAGGATGCAAATAGTCTTTGTAACACATTATAGAGCTAAAGTCCAAAAAATTCCCCCACAGAATCAAATAACATGAGTTCACAGTGAAAAGTCACAGGAGGAAATAGAGCACAATGAATGAATCAGCAAACAAATAAACAAACGAACAAACAAACAAGGGCCAAATAACACACCAAGATCTACAAAGATGGCAGATACTAGAGTTCCAGATCCAGTCCTAGAAATAGGATTAACATGCTTACTAGAACAAGAGATGTCAAATGAATGACAGTAATATAAAATATTATGAGGCAAATGAATGGGACAGAATGGAACTTTTAGAAGCAAACAATATAATTACCAGAGTCAGAATTTTAATATATAGTTCAAACAAAAGACTAAATTTAACCAAAGAGAGTTTAGTGGACTGAAAGAAAGACTGAGGGGGTTACTTTAGCACTCCACAGAGAGACAAACAGGTATAAAATATGAGAAAAAGTAGAGAGTGAAGAATCAAAGGAGTGTTTTTAAATATACGTAAAAAAATTACTAAAGGGAAGGACAGAGGGAATGGGAAATAAGCAACATTTAACAAGTTAATAACTGATCACTTTTTTGAATGGAAGAAATGCAGAAATCCTCATATTTAAGAAGCCGTATGCCTCTGAAGCAAAGCAAATAGCAAACATTTTTAGATGGATGCATCAGAGTGAACTTGCAGTCAACACAGGCAGAGACTCTGAAATCTCCAAAGGAATCCGACAGAAGGGACAGATTTCCTATAAAGAAAAAATAACTCACTAGAAGGCACACTTTCGAAGACTCCACACTCAATCAGGAGCTGGGTTGAGCAAATGGGATTTAAATTTTCCAATATTTATATCATTTCCCATCTGTAAGAATGAAGTTGGACTTTTATCTAACACCATATGTCTGAGTGTTCTAGAAAGTTCTATCTAATGCTATAATTTAGCCTCAGAAAGAGCCATGAGTTATCAATCACACTCATTGCTCTTCTAACTAGCACTGAAATACCACTGTGGAAGATATCCTTAGGTGAAATTAGTTTCGTTTAAGAAGAGCAATTTTATTATAAAACAGGACAAGTTTTAGAACTTATCATTTGTTGTGCAATAACATGAAAGACATCACCTTCACTTTGTTGCCATATGTGATCTGAGAAGAAAATTACAGCAAGTAACAAACAGTTGGCTTCCGGGATTCCCCAGACACGGTAGCTCTTTAGCTTGAAGACTTAATTTTCAGCTTATTAATAGACTTACCTTGGAGTGTCTTGTTGGTGGTGAATAATGCTGAACTTTCCACCTCACTCCTCACTGACATCCAATGGGAGTCACACCAGGTCCTAAATCAATGGCCCTCACTAACCAAAGCTAATGGCCTTTTTGCAGACTGCTGATCATTCTTTTGTCACAGACTATTTAAATCATCCTGAACCACGGGTCTTGCTGCCAAGTGAGATTAAATAGCTCCTATGGGATTACCCTCTCTTTTAGTTAAGGAAAAACTAGTGCTGTATCTCCTCTTTCTTTTTTTTCTTCCTTCCTTCCTACTTCCCTTCCTTCCTCCTTTCATTCCTTCCTTCCTTCTCTCTCTCTCTCTCTCTCTCTCTCTCTCTCTCTCTCTCATTCTTTCTTTCTACTAAAGAAATATGACTTGTGTAAATCTGGCATAAATGTATTACACAGGATCTAGATCAGTAAAATTTTGTAATTTGTAAAATTCAGTATTTCAACATTGAACTATTATTATCACTTCTAAATTTGGCAGTCGGAATAACGAATACACACAGACCTAATTTCTCTTTTGAAAAAAGAACTTGCATAGAATTGAAGAGAAATATCCCATAATAATCTCAGCAAATGCAAAAAAAAAAAAAAAAAAAAGTCACTTGATGAACTTTGACCCTCATTTATAAGAAGCACTTTCTGCAAAGTCTGAATGGGATGGATCTTCCTTAATCTGAGCATCTAATGACCACATCTCTTCTCACTAGCATGATATTTCACATGAAGCATACTCTCAGAGTTTGAGAGCAAGTCAAGGATCATGACTTGCTTCATTTCTACTCAATACTAACTTGGTAATGGAAATGGAAATAAACAACATAACAATTGGAAAGGAAGCGGGAAAATGGCTTTATGTTAGATGTCATGATAATGTCCACAGAAAGCCCTCACAGACTTAACAATGAGACGCCACACTGAGCACAGCACCTAAATGGGTGGCCGTGGAGCCAGTATGGGTACTTATACCAGGACCCTGCTCCCTTCATAATGTACACAGAAATTTCACACAGGATGACCTACTAGGCTCTACAATAAAAGAAAAACAGACTAATAATCTTCTGTGGGTAAATATTTTCATGAACAAACACAAACATCTTCAACGGAAGGAAGAGCTACTTACACCGGAATAGAAAGGCTCACCAGACACACATATCACATCCTGCTCCTGGATCATCAGAATGTCTTTGGCCAGGTGCAGCCGGACTTTGAAAGGCTCCTGATTGCCATCCTGCAGCAAACAAATCCCTGTCTTTGTCTTCAGACAAAAACAGAGAACATATTATGCTTAGCTTATAAATGATGCTGCATGGTGCATTTCCTGTAAAACATGAATAACACGTCATAGCGACAGAAAATGCACTCTGGGGAGTCTGAGACTCAACACCTAACGTAAATGCAGAGAAAAGGATAACCAGTTCACATCAAGTCCCCGGACCCCCCAGTAACGGAAAATCCACATGAACATCTGGAGAGTAGAGTGTAGTTTTTATACTATGTTAGAAAATTAAAGAACATTTTGTTTAATACTTATTAATTATAGAATTTCTGTAACAGCTTTATTGACTTACAGTTTACATTCTATAGAGTTTAACCCTTAAATTATATAATTCAATGTGGGAACTTTTGTGTATTAAAAGTTATACAGCTACCGCAATAATCAATTTTAGGACATTTTCTCCAAAAAGGAATCTATTATCACTACTTTCCTAGCCCCTTCCTCAGGCCTAGGCAACCATGTTAATCTACTTTCTGTCTCTATCATGAAATTTTAAATCTGAAAACAAACTCCTTAAACATCTTCTCTAACCTTCGCTATTTCATCATTTCTAGTCACCAACACACACACACACACACACACACACACACACTTTGTATAGATAAGGGAACAAGGATAAAGAGGCTGGGAAGATATAAACCAAAAAAATCTATGCAAAACCCACTGACAGATAATAGTGTGGTGAAGGCCTGGGTGGGGAGTGGAGAGGGTTAACAGGGGCGGGGGGAGGGGGGGAGAGGAATGGGACATCTGTAATACTTCCAGCAATAAAGATAAATTTAAAAAGTAAAGAGGCAATGTGAACTGCCTAAATTAATACAATTAATAAAAAACAGAGCCTGGTTTGAGACCCAAGAGTCTTAAATCGCAATCCACTATTTTGCTTTCACACTGTTTTGGGAATTTGAAACAGCTGGTGATGATTTCCAAACTTGTACCACGTAGCTTTAAACCAGCAGCCTAGTAATCATTGAGGAAGTGCAAGAGTCTTGTCGCCTCCTGAAGCAGGTCAGTGTTATACTATGCACCCCGATAAATAAGCAGATTCTCACTAGCACGTGCCCTTAGCCTTCCCATTGGTCAGAGATACAAAATGAAACATTTTTTGAGACAACATTTAGTCTCCGGCTGTTATTCTGCACCAAATCCATAGGAAGAGTGACTACTTTGGGCAATTGCGTTTTAATTTAATAATTATTGAATTAGAGTTCATTTAGAGAAGGGGATACGCTCATAGAAATGCATATATGTTCTTAGTATTTAATGAACACACAATTCCATGCAAAATAATATCAGGCTTTCTCTTGAAATATACATTTAATGTAAATTGCTAGAGGTGTGTTTCTTTAAAAGAATGTTTCGTAATGTTGATAAGAATAACTACACTAACAAAAGAGTAAGACACAAATTGACCATACCTTCACGACACCCACCAGCCAATAAGGAATGAATATGTAAATTAACCAAGCAAAGATGGCAGGTTAATTTGCATAAGCAGCCACTGCCCCAGGTGCTCTGGGCCTCTGGACAGTGAGGGAAGGTGGAAAGGCTGCTCTGGTCCAGAGTGAAAAGGCAGCTCTGGCCGGAACGGAGGAGGTGCCGGCAGCGAGGGGAAGGAAGGTCCATTCTCACAGGAATATTCATGCATCACGCCTCTAGCGCTTAGATAAAGCAGCCTCCCAAGATAATTCTCTTTGTAAACTGCTTTACACCATGCACTAATGCATATCATTACGCCCTCTATCCCATATGATATGCTATTACCCTGTAATTATTTCGTAAGGGCTATCATCTACTTCAACGAAAATGAAGCTTTTGAAGGAGCAAGGACCATGTCCTTTCCGCCTCTGTGAGACGAGTATGCAGCAGGAACTCCCTCAATTGTGTCCATTAATCTATCCTAAAGCATCATGCGGATGGATGTGTCTGGAGGATGACAATATTTCCAAAAAAAACCAAATTACATGTTTCGTCCAATAAAACATAATTTTCTGTGTTTTTCACATAGAAAAGTCTCTCATGCTTACAATGTGATCTCAACCAGAAGCCAACATCCAGACACTGAGGTTGCATGGGGAAGGGAGGGGCATAAATAATATCAAAGGCATGTGAACATAGTTGAGCACATCTGTTGATTTAAAAAAAAAAACCCAAAAAACCAAAAAACAACAGAACATGATTATCTTTAATACACAAGTTTGATACAACCAGAGCAAAATAATAACAAAAAACAAGGTATTTCATTTGCAATGCATGAGCAATGGTTAACATCTCTTTAGTCATAAACAAGCTCTTAAAAACCAATAGCAGACACTCCCATGAGAGGAAACTGGAAAAAAAATAAAATGAAATAATAGACGTAATGATTAAGCCTTAAGCATATATGATGATTTCGCTGAGCCGTGGCGAAGGGTAATTCCTCTGCAGGATCACAGGGAGCAGAATAAAGACACTGGCACCTAATGTTCTTCAGTTTTGAACAGTGTTATACAGTTTGAACTCTCATGTATTAATTTTTCAATGCACAGTACCATCAGGCCTTTCCCTCCCCTAGCTCTCCCCTCCAAAGGTGATGGAAGAAATAGCGTTCACAAATAATGCTCTATCTCAAGGGGGGCCTTTTCTGAGAGGCCTTCCATACATTGTTTTTACACATCAAAGGGACATAAAAGATCACCTAGGAAAGTTCAGGGACTAAAACAGTAGAAAGAAGCTTTTCTCATCGCAACCTTGATGTAGGCAAAATTTTATTCACTCCACATTCAAATAACGTGCAAAATGTCCCCTCATTATTAGCTGCCTGGGAAGCAAAATCCAGTCTTTGAGCTTATGCTTCAGTCCTGGGAGAATAAGGCAGCTTTTGTTATAATAACATATGTTACAGCATTCAGTGCATTGAGAGGTCTGTAAACCAATAACTAGAATGTAAGAGGCACATGAGTATGAAAAACATAAAAGCAATTCGTTTTCTGAAAGACTTCGGTTCTGAGCCATGAATAAACTGGGACACTTTTTAAAAAGATATTTTTGCAAGAATGTTAACACATGACATTTCATTAAAAGAAAAAAAAAATCTTCATAAATGTTAATAACTGGAGCTTTTGGTGGCTTGTTTTCCACTCCATCATAGGTAACCTAGTTATGGTTGTTTTTGTCTTGTGTTAGTTGAACACAATAAAAATATTTTAGACCTTCTAGGCAAATGTGTGAAATATTTTCACCTGTGAATGTTAGCATTTTACCCGAAGAATGAAAAAACAATGCTTTGAATGCCCTTTGTTTAGTAGAAAAGATAGTATTTCCTCCAAAAATAGAACAGCTACAGTCCCTGGAGGCCACCTCCATGTTCTTTTCACTGCACACTTGTGTGCCCTTTCCTATCCTTGGAAGAGCAATGTCATATCACTAACTCAGACTGAGGTGGGATGGCAGTTCTATAGAGAAACTGAATTGCTACGTATTAACAATGAAATTATATTGAGATACTTATAGAATACCGACGTTATAAAATCCTAGAATGTTAGTGTGAAAAGGGACCTTCGAAGTCTTCTGAGTTATAACCATTTATGTGAAAGCATTACTTCCAACCCTGCCACTATTTAAACCCTGCAGTGCTTCGTTGATGGAGCAAGGTGACATCACAAGCCAAATATGCGCCCGTCTCCTTCTTAAAGGAAGAGGGAAGACCTGCGCCTCCCCCGGGCTCTCTTTGGCTTTCCAGTCTTCAGACACAGAGCCTACCCCGGAAGCAAAATAAACCCATCACACATCCCTCCACCAAACACGATGTCCCACTCCTGTCAAAGGAAGGCCCATGGTTTCCTGTTTAGAAAAACCGGAAAAGCACAAAGCCATGTCACCTACCTCCTCACAGGCAGTCCTGAAATCCATGTGCTATGGCACCGCAAAGGACTCTGTCTGCAAAGAGAGAAATGGTTTGCCATTGAGCACAGCAGCCGGTGTGAGAGGAGAGACCGTTACTGACGTGTGAGAAGATGAAGCAGATGCTGTGGGCAGATGATGCTCACGGTCCCCTGTGTGGACCAAAGGGTCCCAGGGTACAATGAAGGGAGAAGGAAGGATGGAAACGTCCGAGTCCCTGCTTGAAGGAAGCATCAGCCCCCTGCCCTGGTTTGGTGTGGTGGAGCATGTCTGCCTCCTTGCCCCGCTCCCCTCAGCATTCAAACATGATCTACATGTGAGAAACCTCCCCTCTCCAGTGGTGGCTCATTCCCAACCTTCACGTTGGACCTCAGTGAGCCACTGGGACGGAAACTTCAAAAGGAGTAATTACAAGTTGACTTTCATGTGGTTTTATCTCTTGGAAAAAGGTTGGCTAATCTTTCTCTTCTTAATTAAAAAGTGACACGCGTGAGTAATTCTCTCTGGAACTTAACATTTTAATCGCAAACAGTATGATATGAGGAAACAAGCTATTTATCAGAATGAATAATAGTAAGATAATGGATGTATGAAATCTGTACCACGTATTCATTATATGGTCACCATGGTATCTAAATGGTGGACATGCACTTCAATGTATAAAAATAACACTTAAAGTTTGTGTTTAAGTGCTATTAGGGAGTTTAATGATACGATAACTTAATAAAAGTGAGTTATCGTAGAAAATTGACATTCTAACACATGAAAATGCAGAGCCAAAATAAAATGGCGAGTGGAAATAAGATTTCAAAGTAAAGCATATGGTGGATTATGAAAGATAAAACTTTATACTCCTGAAAACTCCTCCTCTAGTATTTACAACAGTACGCTATTTTGTCCTTCTTTATAATTTTCTATTGCATGATATTAAGGAATAAGTATTTGTGGGTGAAACAGAGTAAGACATTCACTTATACTGTCTCTGGATTATTACTAATGCCTCTGAAAGAAAAGAGATTGATCACTTATCAACAGTAACTAAATTGAATTACTGCTTCCATTCTTATAATTTCATGCCCAGATATATCTCTTAAAATTATTTATACATTTATTTCCTCAAGAGTTTCTAAAGTCCATGATTTTATAAAGTCCAAAGGCAAGAAACATTTGACAAGCCCCAAAATAACTCTAAATCTGAATTAGAGTTCAGATTCTTTCTAAACATACCCACCTAGGAGGAAAAAACACATTCTACCCCCCCGCCCCCCAAATTTAAACTGACTCTATTATATGAGAAGTGGGATGACAGTAGTAAGTCTCTAGATCCACCTGAATAGATCCATAAGAATATCCATGTTTACAATGCAGTGGTTTGGAGATATGACTACATGACGTCATAATCTATTCTAATAATAGGCGAGGGCTGTCATGACCAGATGGACGACCGGTCCAGGCAGGAGCTCCATGCAGGCCCCCTGGGCCCACCGCCAGGTGCAGCCAGGTGCAGGAAAGCGGAGTCCACAACTTTTAAAAACTATATTTTTATTGATTTTAGACAGGAAGGGACAGGGAGGCAGAGAGAGAAACATCAATGATGTGAGAGAATCATTGATCAGATGCCTCCTGCACACCCTTTATTGGGGATCCAGCACACAACCCTGGTATGTGCCCTTGACCAGTACTGAACTTGGGATCCTTCAGTCCACAGGCCAACATTCTATCCATCGAGACAAACTGGCTAGGGCTAATCTATTATAGTAACTTTTAAAAAATATATCTATTTTTTATTGATTTTTTTACAAAGAGGAAGAGAGAGGGATAGAGTTAGAAACATCGATGAGAGAGAATCATCGATCAGCTGCCTCCTGCACACCCACTACTGGGGATGTGCCTGCAACCAAGGTACATGCCCTTGACCGGAATCGAACCTGGGACCTTTCAGTCCCGCAGGCAGACGCTCTATCGACTGAGCCAAACTGGTTTTGGTGAATCTAGTAACTTTTGATGAAAATCATTAAAAGAACATTTTGTTGGATTAAAGAGTTTGCTTGCTAACAAATATGCAGTTCTACATTATAATGATTAAATTGTAAATAAATTATCAATAAAGAGTAAAGGAGAGTAGTCATGCTTTTGTTAAGTGGTTGTGATTTTCCCAAGCATTTTCACATTGTGCTATTACATTCTCAAAGTAAACATAAACATCAGGTATCTTTAATATTTGTATAAAGCTGCGAACAAAATTATCTGAAGAAAAATAGAGGAAGTGCCAGTTTTTCAAAGTGTTCATTTTCATTATAATTCATTGTAATTTTACTTGAAACATTTGAGAGCATTGCTTTACTTTCCTGTTATACCCCTATTAAATTTAGATAACAATTGCTTTTCTGAGATGCATGAACAATCTTCTGTAGTATGAAAAAGCAGGGAATAATTGTTTTCTCTGGGAGGTCACCGATTAATGACAAGAAGACAATTATTCCTTATTTTTTCCATGCAGAAATATAATGGATTTTTAAAATCTTTTTGTGTGTGTGTGTGTGTGTGTGTTTTGATTTTGTTTGTTTTGTCTAGCAATTTATATTTTTTTCAATGAATATTTTAATGACATCTGACCTACATATTAAATTCAAATTATAAATTTGGTAATAATTCACATGTTTATAAATAATTTTCTAATTATTTGTTGGAAGAAACTAAGCATGACACCTCTAAAAAGATATATATATATATAGATAGATAGATAGATAGATAGATATAGATATAGATATAGATATATAGATATATAGATATTTTTTTTGTTACTGATCCCCTGTAAACAATATGAGGCAAATGTGAATAGATGTCATTCATTTTAAGCAAAACTATATTAGTAGCAACAGAAATAGGACTCTTATGCAAACAATCCAATTTATATTAAAGTATCTGTAATTCTAAATATCTTATAAATTGCTTCTTAATTATTAACAATGGCTAAGATAATTGTAAGATAATAATCATTAATCCATGTCCTGGCTCTTGAAAGAATCTGAAGTTTTATAAACGCACAACTTATTTGCAAGTTAAATTTAGCCTGACCGAGTGTTGAGGTTCTGACAGAACATGACATTTCTGGTCAGATTTTAAGAATTTACTCTCAGCACAGCAAGTAGCATCAGCATGGTCACATTGTGTCAGTTTTCCCTGTCCCCCATGTCCCACAGAGGTGACACAGATAGGTCCAGATGGGTGAGAACACACAGAGTGGGTGGCATTATAGTAAAGGAACCTTGAGCTCAAGGAACCCAAATGTTTTATAGTAGGTGATAAACATCCATGAAGCATGCTTGTCCTTTGCTGTGGAGGGAGATGATATATCTTTCTTCTTATGGCTATTTGGTATCCAAGTATCCTTGAGGTAGATGAGATAAAGCATAGGATATGCACTTGGGATTCAATAAAAAGCAAAATGCCATAATTTTTTAAACGTGTTGGAGGAAAAATTATAACCTTGCAAAGCTTTCCAGGAAACCACACAGCAACCACAGTAAAACTGGTAAGTGCCTTTCCTCAAGAGGGAAAAAAAAAGGGGGGCGGGGAGGAGAAAACCCATGATCTGCCAGATGTTGATAGAAAAATGGACTATCGAGTAGATGCTGAGTGTCTGGGAGATTCCTATGTAATATATAAAACCACATATAAAACTGTGTAGTAAATATTTTGGAAATGGTGATGAGTTGTAGAGTATATATAAAACCTGCCAAGTCTGTGCCTAATTTAGTTTGATCAGAGGGAAAACTGAAATATCTACAGTAGTGATGACCTAGCTGTGTGGGTGTGTGTATAGTATATTCTGTATGAATAGAAACACTGGCTAATAATAGTTGTTTGTTATGACACTGATTAAAAATTAGAATTGAGTCATTCATGAATGTATCCTACTAACTCTTCTACACAAAGGCTTACATTTCTTTAAAAAAAACTTTTTTTTATTTTGTTGTGGTTGTTTATTTCAGTTTTTTAAGTCCTTATTGTTAAAAGTATTACACATATCCCCTTCCCCCGCCCCCCGAAATTGACCCCTTCTAGCCCACCCTTCCCCCACTCCAGGCCTTCACCACACTGTTGTCTATGTCCATGGGTTATACATATAAGCACACAAGTTCTTTGGTTGATCTCTTCCCACCGACCCAAACACCCCTGCTTTCCCTCTGAGATTCAACAGTCTGTTGTTATTAAACGTAAACATTCAATGAATTAATTGGGTATCAGTGTAGTCAGAAAAATATTCATAATACAATCATATGAAAAGAGAGAAGAAAGGCATCATACTGGAAAAGTAGAAGAGAACGAAAGATTATGGGTTTAAATATAAAAGGATTGAAAGAAGCCAACAGAATGGAGAAAAGTAACTTTATAGAAAGATAACTTGAAATATTTTTTAACTTCTTAATTTGGATGCTTTCTACCTTAACATTTTTTTTCTCATCGTGCTGACGGATAGTTTTAAAAGAGGTGAGGACAAGGAGAGTTGAGCTACCCCTGCAGTTCCCCCCCCCCCCCCCCCCGCACATTTAGTTTAGCACAGATTTCTTTTCATTTGCAAGACAGTGGCATCTTTTATTGAAGAGATTCACTTTAAGAGTGGAAAACATTATTGCTATCATTGGTGCAAGACTAGCTCGAAGCAAGCTTTCTTGAAAAAGATGATCACATTGGGAACAATAAGGAAACCAGAGATAAAAACTGGAGATAAGCCAGAGTTATATGGCATTATAATATGCAAGGCAAAGTAAATTTAGGACCACTTAAATGCCACAGTTTACAATGCGTTGACCCAGAAAGCAAACGGCACAGAGCACTGAAACGTTCAGCTCCAGTCCAAATGGCCAATGTATGCTGGGACATCAGCCGAGTGCAGAGGGGGCCTGTGAATGAAAGAGTATGAAGCGTGTAACTGTCGGAAATCTGAAGACTCTGCCGAGGGGAGAGTGCTTTTATGGACTAAGGCAGTGAACTCAGATGAAGGCTGAGGAAAGACCAGAATAAAAGGCGTGATGAATCTGAGTAATTTGGATGTTCGTATGCAAGGGAAGAACTAGCTGACAGCTTCAGTTATGAAAGCAAAGGCAAAAGGATAAACATAGGACATTCTGTAATCGGAAGGCAAAAATTATTACTTTGACCGACATTGCAGTACATTGTGGTGATTAGTCTGTGGATAATCACCTATGAGGAGGTCAGGAGGCCCCTTCTGAGGTCACAGAATACTAATATTGCTCTTAAAATATTGAGAGTCAAAGGAATCTCCAACCATGTACAAATTCGCAGATATAATAATAAGAAAAATGGCAGGCTGGAAAATGTTCTATGGTCACACCTGATGGTTTGAACTTGAATGATTAATCAAGGTTTAAAAAACACTGCCCTATCTTACAGAAGGTGGTCATTTTCCTTAGTACAATACGTTTATTTTTTGAATTTGAAATCTGTGAAAACTAACAAAGCATTAAACTCAATGCTGATAAGAACGAATTATCTTTTTTATACTTACAGTAAAGCCATTTGGTAATTTATAGTGATTTACATTATTCAAATAATCATTATAAGGAAATTTCTTTAAGAATTAAGTTATGATAGTTGAACATAGCGTTATTTTGGTCAAGGTTTTCTAGGGTCCATATCATGGCAAGCCTATATCAGGAATCTTAAAATGCAAATGGGGGTCCTGGATTAACTGTCTCTGGAATTATCCATCCCTAAACTTATTAGAATCTCTCTTTTAGTTCATCAAATGAAAGCATGGAACTCTTTCTCTCATGCTGTCTTAAGGTGTTTCCTGAAGATACATGAAGATAAGGGTCCTGACCTTTGCTTTATCCTCTAGTAGTCAATTAACTTACACACACACACACACACACACACACACACACACACACACCTACCTTACTCTAATGAACTCTACAGAGTGTGAGAATTTTTCCAAAGAAACTGAAAATGACCTGAAGCATAAGTTATATAGCAATTCAATGTTTCTTTAACTGTCATTCCAGTAAAATTCAAAGGGCTTCTGAAAATAGTTCTTGGGTCCCCTAGAGGCAGCTTGCTCTTCACTAATCAGCATAGTATCCTCAGTTCCTGCAACATGGTAGGCACACAATACATATTTAAAGAGATATCACATTATAATAAGATGGGTACAAAAGGCTTTTATGAATAAAATGGGGTAAGATTCTAAAAGAGTAAGGAAGTACTAAAACACCATAAAAAGAGAAAACAAAAACAACTTCTAATAATAAAACACTCAATGTGGACACAATCAAATATCAGTCATCTGGGTTATTGAAAGGAAATGATGATCACTGTAGTCCAGCAATTATTTACAGTTGGCTTGAGAGTTCATCATATATATATATATATTTTCTTATTAATCCTGTTTCATCATTTTTAAAAACTATAAGATAAAATTCCTATATAGTTTTTAAAATCACATCACTCAGCAGTTATTAATGTACTGGAAATAATCACAGATGACAAGAGAAAATCATTCTAGAAACACAGATACGTATGAATGGACTGACAAGAACAATCAAGCAATTATGGCATTCAGTAATGATAGCGTTTGAATATCAAGGCTGGTCAATTTCCTTTTAAGTCCAGTCTTATTGCACAGAGAATAATGTTGATTTCACATAAAATATATCCATCTTGGTAATAAAATAATAGTGATAATTCCCCAATGCCAGGAACATTTATATTGATTTTGCAATGTCATTTTGAACTCACTTTAGAACAGCAATGTGTCCGATGCTTTAAAAATTCATATTGCTTGAAAGTCATAACAAAGCATGTCTCAGAAACAATAGGCACACTTAGTCTGCCATTGCGATTCAATTTAACTTAGCACTTATTGATTTACGTCTGCATGCCCAGATAGCAACCAATATAGGAAAGCCCTGCCCTCTGAGGGTTCTGGTGAAGGACACCAAAGAGAAACACAATCGCCCAGCCTTGTGGGCTGTGATGGAACAGGGCCCTGAGCCTTGGTTGCTGAGAGAAGGGAGAGACTTGCTAGTGGCAGAGTATGGTTGATAAAGGCAATGGGTGTGAGGGAATCCCAATTAGAAGCTAAAGCCAAATCCTGAAGGAAGAGTAGCATCTTGGTAGACTAGGAAAGGAAAGCTGCCTAAAGAGAGAGGGGTGTGATGTGCCAAAGCCCAGGGTGTCGATCTCTTATAGGAAGCTCATGCAGTAACGATTCACTCAGACTGGAAAATTCCACTGGATACACAACTCTAGTTTGGTGTTTTCATTATTCTCGATAGTTAAGTATAGGGCATCCCAAAAATGTATACACACTTTGAATAATTATAAAGGCAATGTTTATTAAAATACATTTCATTTTCAAACAAGCTGTCAGCTGTTAAAGTGTGTATATATATATATTTTTGGAGACTATATTTACTCCACTGTCTGCTTGCTTGCATATTTTCTGAAGAGAAGTCTGGTGTCATTCTAATTCTTGGTGTTTTGAGTCTTATTTTTCCCTATGGCTTCTTTCAAAAAATTCTCTTCATCTTTGGTTTTATACAGTTTGCATGTGTTGGGTTTAGGGATAGATTTTTTTTTCTTAGTATTGATTCTATCTGGTGGTCTCTGAACTTCCTGGATCTGTAATTTCAGCCAGTCATTAATTTTAGAAAATACTCAGCCATTATTACTTCAATATTTCAGCTGTTCCTTTCTATGTTTCTTCTTCTTCTGGTATTCCTGTTATTTTTGTTGTATATCTTGAAATTGTTTCAGAGTTCTGGTATACTCTGTTCTATTTTTTAAATTGATTTTTCAATTTGAGATTTTCTAATGACATATCATCAAGATTATTGGTTTTTTCTTTAGCTCTTTTTGGTCTCTTATAAGCGTATCAAAGGCATTATTCAGGTCTGTCATAGTGTTGTTGTTTTTTATCTCTAGCTTTTACTTTTGATTTTCTACCATAATTTCCATCTTTCTGATTATAGCACTCATCTGATATTGCATAATGTCCACTATTTTCCATTATATTCCTCGGCATATTATAGCAATTTTAAACTCACATTCTGATAATTCCAAAAATATCTGCATATCTGATTTGCATTATTTTGCTTGTTCTGTCTTATCAAACATAATTTGTTTTGTTTTGTCATTTAGTATACCTTTAGTAGTATTTGTTAAAAGCTGGACATGATATATACTCTGTTTCCCCGAAAATAAGACAGTGTCTTATATTAATTTTTTCTCCCAAAGTTGCGCTAGGTCTTATTTTCAGGGGATGTCTTATCTTTCCATACGCTAGGTCTTATTTTCAGAGGATGTCTTATTTTCGGGGAAACACGGATAGGTAAAAAGAAAATTTAGTGTGATTTTTTTTTAATGTTTATTGATGTTTACTGATATAGCTATAGCTATAGATGTCCAAGGTATTAATTTCCTCTACTTTTGTTATTTTTATTTTCTGTAATTTTGGGGTTTCCCTACAGCTTTTTTTCGTAAGTATAGTCTATTTTTGGACGTTCTCTCAGCTTGAATCCACTGTTATTTTACTGGAGCCTTGTTGATATGGTGATAAATTCTGGAGGAAGTGGAAACATTCCATAATCCTCTGAATAAGTTGCAATCTTTTAGTGATCTTGTACTGTGACCTTCACAAGTACTTCTCAGCTTTTCTTCTCTTCCTGCACTTAGATCCAATAGGAAAGCATGAGGGGTCTGGAGGTTGGTATCTGCCTTTTTCTATGATTTTTAGTCTCTAAATAGTTTCTCTTGAGGGAAGACTTTAGTTAGAAAAAAAATGTTCTTGGTATATTTCAAAATAGTTACTTTTCCCCTTGCACTGCAGGAAATACATGAGCATTTTTCTCTGTTCCTTACTCTGAGAAACTGGTGGGGCTCCTGGAGATAAAACTCGTGATTTCCCAGTGGCCTTCTGAAGGCTGAACCTGGGAGTAGTAAACTCTCAAGCTAGTCTACAACGAACTTCCAGGAATTTGTTAATTACAATTTCAATTTTCCTACCATTTTTCTGCTTCAGTTTGGGGGGGGATGGAAGTTTTCTCTGTGACTACAGTTTTCTAAGGGATAAGAAACATTGACTTACAGTCTTCTTGGCTTTTCCTTGCTGTGAGAAAGGTTGTGGTGACCTCTAAACTCTACATATCAGAACAGAAACCGGAAGTGTGAATTCTCACATTTCTGATCTGATGAAGTTGAAGAATAAAAAAAGGTCTAGTAAAAAGAGTTAATGTTCCCAAAGCAACATTTATAATGTCTAGCGCATACTAAATACAAGTAGTTCGCACAGTTATTTTCTTTAGTTGTGTTGCTATGGTAAGAGACAGCAATAGGGAAGAGTACAAACTAAACTCAGTCTTTGCTTGGGTTTCAAGTGCATTTCTACCACTCGTTGGGTCATCACTATGCAGTTTTTTTTTGTTTGTTTGTTTGTTTTTATTGATTTTTTTACAGAGAGGAAGGGAGAGAGATAGTGAGCTAGAAACGTCAATGAGAGAAACATCGACCAGCTGCCTCTTGTACACCCCCTACCGGGGATGTGCCCGCAACCAAAGTACATGCCCCTGACCAGAATCGAACCTGGGACCTTTCAGTCCGCAGACCGACGCTCTACCACTGAGCCAAACCGGTTTCGGCATCACTATGCAGTTATTTAACTGTCCCATGTCTTAGCTTCCTACTGCAGGATATGTGTGCCTAGCAAATGATAAGGTCTATATAAATATAAACTCTCATTATTAAGATACACGAATTTAATAAATATCTTTGATATTTATTAGGGCAATCATTTATACATCATTCCTTTACTTCAACAAACAAACATAATATAGGTTTACCATGTACATGGAACTCTGCTGAGGCTGGGGGTGCACAGACATCCTCTCTGCCTGAGAAAACTCATCCGTGCTGAGGAGGCAGACTATAACTCGGGTTCGTGTGATATGAGGTACATAACCAAATTACTGTACAAAGACAAGAAGAAAAATAACCAGTTGGTTCAGATAATCAAGGAGAACCTCACAGAGCCTCCAGCATTGCCAAAAATGAGTGGCACTGACAAATGAGCGACATCTCTGCAAACACATAAATGGAGATAGAACATGAATACACAGAACACTGGGAACAGGACAGCAAGTTGAGAAGAACCCCCTGGATAAATCTCAGAGTAGAGGGAAACAATATTATTCCCAATAGTAATGGTACATAGCAATGTGTGCTCATCCTACACAGAAACAGCAGAAACTATCTTTAAAATAAAAGAATAAACTGAAGGACTATAGGATGCTATCAGTTAATCGGCTAGGAATCGAGGCTATACAATGCGGAATGATAAATGAGAGAAGCAAAATGTTTGTGGGAAATGTAAACACAAAACAAACACTAAAATAGTGTAAAATATGTGTCAGACACAATAGATATACTTGAGAAATATTCATTCGCTTAATCTCAACAGTAACTTGGTGAGATGGGCACTTTTACTATTGCCACTTTGTTGACCATGAAGCACAGGCAAAGAGAGGTTACGTTATTAAGTCTAAGGTCCCACAGTTATGAAGTGGTGAGGTCAGGATCTGAAGCCAGGAACTCTAGAGCTTAACCTGTTTCATGTCTTAAAATATTCCTGGAAGTGTGCTACATTAACCATCATTTAAGATATATCGCAGTGAGATAGCTAAATTAGGCACAGACTCATGCATGAGGAAAGTGAACTCAGCCATTCTGCAAGTTATGGATTAGGAAGATAGTTGGAAGACTTCCAAAAGCTTTAAAATGTTAAATTTTTACAAAGTTAGCAGTATCTTTTCAAAAGTAGTTTTTTTCATTTGACTTTCCTTTTTATCGTTTTTGTTCTTATCACTGTTCAGTTCTGTAATCTTCAGAGGTTTGTTACCAACACTTTAGTTTATTTGAGGGGCAATATTTTTATATCTGAGACAACTTCAAGCTGTCAGTTGACATCAAATATAACAGATCTTACGTATTTGTGTGAGGCTACACATTGATATACATTTACAACCTGGTACATAGAAGAAATGGACCTATTAAAATGATCGCATTGGTTCTGAGAAAAAAAAGTAATTGTACTTCAGAGGAAAACAGCTGCTCCAACTGTGCTATTCTGTGTCTGAGCTCTTTCCTGACAGCACTGTCATCATTCAGCAATAAACACCTCAAACACCCTGACATAAAAGGACCAACTGCACATTTGGTGCAGTTAGAGGATTGCAGATGGCAAGATTTCATTCTTTATAGGTGAGTGACAGATATATAGATATAGATAGATATAGATATAGATATAGATATAGATATAGATATAGATATAGACATAGATATATAGATATAGATGATATATCACCTCTTCTTCATTCATTCACACATCAATGGACACTTAGATTT
The DNA here is from genome assembly GCF_964339955.1 of Pipistrellus hanaki. Classification (NCBI taxonomy): domain Eukaryota; kingdom Metazoa; phylum Chordata; class Mammalia; order Chiroptera; family Vespertilionidae; genus Pipistrellus; species Pipistrellus hanaki. Next base: position 44,222,643 of record NC_140519.1, on the reverse strand, counting down.
CTTCCATATCTTGGCCATTGTAAAAAATGCTGCAATAAACATGAATGCGTATGTCTTTTCAAATTAGATAAATACCCAGAAGTGTAATAGATGAGTCCTTCTTAGTTTCTTGTTATAGGCTTTGTTTTAAAGTCTATTTTGTCTCACAGAAATAGACGCCAACTTTTTTTGTTTTTTTTTGTTGTTGTTGTTGTTCCATTTGCATGAAATATAGTTTCCTTTTCCTTTGATCCAAAGTGGGCCTCTTAAAGGCAGCGTATGTAAGGGTCTTGTTTTCTTATCTATTCAGCCACTCTTTTGTTTGTGGCATTTAATCCATATACATTTAAAGTATCTATTGATAGGTATGTAGTTTTTGCCATTTTATTATTCATGTTGTTGATATTTTCTTTCTTTTTTGCTTTTTCATCTTGTTAAAGAAGTCCATTTAACATTTCTTAAATGTAGATTTGGTGGTGACGAATTACCTTAGCTTTTTCTTGTCTGGGAAGTTCTTTATCTGCCCTTCAATTCTAAGTGATAGCTTTGCTGAGTTGTGTAATTTTGGTTGCAGGTCCATACTTGTCATCACTGAGAAAATATTGTGCCAATCCCTCTGGCCTGTAAAATTCAGCTGACAGCCTTATGGAAGTTCCCTTATAGGGAACTAACTGCTTTTCTCTTGTTGCTTTTAGGATTCTCTCTTGGCCTTTAACTTTAATATTTAAATTATGATGTGTCTTGGAGTGAGGCTCTTTGAGTTAATCTTGTTTGAAACTCTGTGCTTCCTGAACTTGTATGTCTACTTCCTTCACCAGGTTTGGGAAATATTTGGCATTATTTCTTCAAATATGGTTTCAATTCCTTGCTCTTTCTCTCCCCCTCCTGGTACCCCTGTGATGTAAATGTTGGTATGTTTTGAAGTCCCAGAGGTTCTTTAAATTATCTTCATTTTTGGATTATTTTCTCCTTTTTGCTGTTCTAATTGGAAGTTTCCTGCTACTTTGTTCCTCTACTTCATCTATTCTTTAATGTAGTTTTCATTTTAGTTATTCTATTCTTTATTTCTGTCTGGTTTTTTTTATGTTTTTTATCTCCATTTTTATGATTCCTATCTCTTTATTATAATTCTCATTGAGACCAACAATTCTTCCCCTAAGTTAATTGACCATCCTTACAACCAATGTTTTGAAATCTGCATCTGGTAGAATGCTTGTCTCCATTTCATTTAGTCTTTTTTCTGGTGTATTTTTCTGTTCTTTTATTTGAGATATGTTTTGCTGTCTCTTTATTTTGGCAACCTCCCTGTATGTTTCAATGTATAAGAGAGAGCTCCTACATCTCTGGGGCATGATAGAGTTGCCTAATCTAGTAGATGTCCTATAGGGCCCAGTAGCACAGCCTCTTTGTTCACTAGAGCCAGACACTCCAGGTACACCCTCCAATGTGGACTGTGTATACTCTCCTATTGTAGTTCTGTTGGCATGCCAATGGGAGGGAATTACCCTCATGCTGATTGGCTAGAAGGACTGGCCATGACTACAACAGAGAAGTTGTTGTGTAGGGTCTGAGTCTACTGAACAAGATTCATTGAAGCATGACTCATGAGTCTGCTGAATATGCTCTTTGGGTGTGTAATATGTGGAACTGATGCTGTAGTATCTAGTAGGGTCTGAAGCTGGCCACCAGGTATGTTGATTCTTGAGCCTTTTGAGGGGGTCTCTAGGTGGACCAAGATCAGTCACTGCTTTGGGCCCATCATGGTATGAGCTACAGAATGATCTACAGATAGTTGCCACTTGTGCTGGGCTAAGCTGCAAACTGAGGCTGGCTGCCATTGGTCTTAGGCTTAGGGCTACTTAGAAAAATGTATTAAGCAAACTGAGAGACACCTTCCTTACATGGGGTTTGTGAAATGTTGGGAGATTTTAGCACAAACCAAGATGTGATGTTTGTATGGAAAAAATAACTGGAAGCATCATAGGTTGGGCTCACAAATTGGGTGAGGCAAGGTGAATAGTGTTAGTTAAGTCAATTGAGATTCTGATATGGTGCCTGCCTACTCCTGCAGGCTAGGGGTGGGGAGAGAACTCAACCAAGGAACAATTACTTCTGCCTGCAATTCTGTCTAGGAGAAAGTTACCTCCCCCCCAGCCTTCACCCTAAAGTCATACAATTCAGTTCCTCTTCTTTATATACCTGTGTACTTTTTGAGCTGCTGCCCCAGAGTCTATCAGCAAGTAAGTGTGTGTGTGGTCCCTTTAAGAGGAACTGCCTGGGTCTCCAGCAGCCCTCTGTCTCACTCAGCCACAATCCCCAATGGTTTTCACAGCCAAAAGTTATGCTGACTTCTCTTTCTGGCTTTGAAACCTTGATGTAGGGAGCATGGTGTGGGGCAAACTCCCCTGTCTCCTCAGGGGGACCTCTGCAGCCAGGATATCCCTCAGGATTTTTAACTGCCATGGGTTGGTGTGGGACTAGCTTGTTCCATGTCTGCATCCCTCTTGACAGTCCTGACATGGCTTCTCTTGTACATCCCTAGTTATAGTACTCCGTTCAGTAAGATTGCAGGCAGTTCTCGATGATAGTTATTATGTAGTTCAGCTGTAATTTTGATGTCTATGTTCTGGGGAGGAGGCAAGCACAGTTTTTACCTACTCCACGCTCTCGACCCAAAATAAATGTTTTATCAATGCAGCCGGTGGCTCTCCCACCTCAAACATGCCTGAAAATACAGGGGGATTTGATGAACAATTCTGGAGGCAAATGGGCCAACAGAAGCTGCATCCTCTGGTTAGGTGCAATGAAGGGACAGACCGTGAAAAGACTCATCAAAGTGCAAGGTCAGATGCCTCAAACATCTTCAAAGCACAGAAAAGCAGCAACAGCATTAAATTCACCTGTTCAAATATCAAGTATTTCTATTACAGTGATTTTGTTCCGGCAATAATAATAAAAAAATGCCCAGGAAGACAGAGCTGTCCTCTAGCCAAGCATGGAGGTCAGCAAGCACAAAGCAGTGGCAAGCAATGCAGCTAGAACATCTGCTCACACAATAGACCCAGTTTGCTCTTGCTCATGGGAAATTTTCCACTTGAGTATGAAGCCAGCCTAGCTTTAAATATAGTCAAATGTGATCATGGATAAACCACAGGGGAGGCATAAGTAAAATTCTACAGGTCAGGGGAGAGACTACAAAAATACATTAATAGTGCATGCTAAGGCATGTAGTTTTAAAATGTTTCTTATTTCAAAGTATCAGAAAATAGTAGGCTACGTGTTTTAAGACTGTTTATTATTCCTCCTCTTTATCTTCTCTCAAAAAAATACCAATTCAAATTTCTTGCTTCTCCAAAAAGTATGTTGAATTCTTTTTTTTAAAAAAATGTGAGGAAATGATATATACCTAAGAAGAGGGGAAAATGTTTGAAATGCATCCAGATATATTTCAATAAAAAGTATTCTTTGTGATTATAGAAGAAGGTGCTTTGAGGATGAAAACAGTCACTCTCAGATGAATTGTCATTACTCTCCTTACAAATGGATTTCTCTCTTTCTTCATTTATATGTCACCTTCCTTAGAACTCTGTCAGGGCTTACAGTATAGGACACTTAGCACAAGGATGAAGTGAAAGGATATGGAGCAGGATACTGGGAAAGTCTAAGTAGGTAATAAATGACCATCTCTCGCAGAGCAATAACATCGCCATTTATGGCTAGAACGCCGTCATTTGGGTAGTTTCCACGTACATAGCTTGCTCTCGGTCTCTGTTTAGTTAACTCCTTCTTATGAGCTTCAAAATGAAAGGAGGAGAAACCAAGGAATCACAGGGTTTCAGGAAACAGAAATGTCCATCAAGTTCGAATGGTTGGGGGAATGAAGAATAGATGCAGAGGCAAGGAAATGCAATGGTAGAGACAACAGGTCATTCTAGAGTACACACTCCTGATTCAATTTTAAAAATAGGTTATTTTCCTCTATTATCTATCAAGCTTCTCTACAGCATTTTCATTGAAGGAACGGTATAACTCTATATAGGCCTCGTCATGAAAATTATTCTAAAACATTGGCTATAACACAGTATTTTTTTTTTTTTGTGGACTAGAATGTGTTCTTGCTGCTTCCTAGAAAACTATGCCTTAGAATTTTCTGTTTATTCAAATAATGAGAAAACAGTGTTTAATGTAATGATAAGAGAAAATGTACCTGGGTTCAGGTGGGTAGGAATCACAATTTGTTGAGGAAAGAATAATAGATTTATTAGCAACCCATCACTATCTGGGTGTGATTATGACACAAAATGGCTTTCATAGTCTAAGGACATCTAGTAATACTAAGAACAAATGTAGACCTAACTGTTTATAATCTTAAATGTCATCATCTTTGCCATAATCTTTGAGAAGACAGCCAAGGAAATCCAATAACAAACGTTCTGCAAGGATGTGTGGAGTCTTACAATTCTATGGTTTTTTACATCACACAGATAAACATTCTAAAGAATTCTTGTCATTTCTGTATTACATTGAAATATGATTTAATAAAACAATATGTACATAATACACCTTTAAGTGTTAGCATCCATTTAAGCATAATAGATGGTAATGAGTTTTATGATTCTCACTAAAACCACTTTGGAGATCCTTTTTCTGCCAGAAAATAAAAACTGCGAAATACTGCAACAATTTATTAGGAAAGTAAATTTAGTGATTTTCAGCCAAAACTTTGGCAGCCAGGTTCTGGTCTTTAGAGCAAATACAGTTTGAATCCTTCCAAAAGGAACACTCATCTTAGCACCAATGTCACAGACAATATTCATCTTCTAACTGATTTGACTCTACTGACTCATGCTCATTTTCTCCAGTAATATTGAATTTCTTTTATAATTTCACACTTCCATCCTTTGTTCTGAATAAACAAAAGAGGATGTACTAGTCCCCTAGGCTCTACTATGGTAAAGTATGTTAAGAAACACTTTGCCAGCCAAGCCAGTTTGGCTCAGTGGATAGAGCCTTGGCCTGTGGACTGAAGGGTCCTGGGATCAATTCTGTCCAAGGGCACATGCACTGGTTATGGGCTCGATCCCCAGCAGGAAGCATGCAGGAAGAAGCCATGATTCTCTCTTATCATCGATGTTTCTCTCTCTCCCTCTCCCTTTCTCCCTGAAATCAATGAAAATATATATATTTTTTAAAAGAAACACTTTGCCAAGACCCCCCTTTCAATTATTACCTGTCTACCCTTTCTCCAGTAGTTCAGCACTCACTCATGGAAGCCTTACCATAAAGTAAGCTTTTGAAAATTGATTAGTTTTCATTCCTCTGAAGGATGCTCATTAGAGTAACAAAAAATTCAATATAGTTGTTTAAATAAATATGGTAGGAATATATGTACAAATACAGTCCAAATAATAAACACTGGCATGCATGTGAAATATTGCTACCCTCCCCACACCAGGATATTTTTTTAAGTTTGATATTGTTCTAAAACAGATAAAGAGGCTTCCTAAACCTTAATACTGAAGAAAATTACGTGCTTATTAAAATGTAGAGAGTTATATTTTTTTCATTCATCTACTCTCAATAGCTTATTGAAAAGTAATGATCTTACTTGAGTGAAGGTAGGGCAGTATTTTGCTTTTATCAGAAGTCACTCCTCTGGCAATCACAACATTCTGGAGAATCGTCTAGATACAGAAAACAAAACAAAAGTCTTGCAAACATTCTAAATAGATGCAATACAGTCTATACACTGAAGCGAACCCATTTCATCCATAAGGAGACACGTCCAATTTACACTTGTATCGCATTCAATTTATCCCATTTCTTGTCAATTTATAGGAGTAACTCAAAACCTTGTGGATTATCAAGATGAAATAATATAGTAAGTATTTCTTATATGGCTAATGTCATAAAACTAATTTCTGCAGAACACGGTTTGGGAAAATCGGCTTTAAGAAAAAAGCACAAAAGGATATTAGATAATTTGCCCAAAATTGTATGTGCCAGTAGTTGCATTCAGATCTAAACAGCCAATACTTCAGCCTTGAGGGTAACGCCAAGTTTAAATTATCAATAATCTTTAAAAGCCTTTCTTATGAGGAATCGCTTCATGTTTGATGCCAAAAAGTGATTACTATTTTTAATGAGACATAGCTATTAACTCAGTTTTATACTGAAGGAGAGGGGCTGATCTCCATAAATCAAGGCTTGAGCAACAGATTGCTATTTCTAAAGGTTAGAATAATGTTTCTGCCTTTGCCACTTAATGTTTAACGATCATACTTATATAATCTATGATATAAACTCAATTGTAGTCTTGAAACTACTTTTATACTTTGATAAAATAATAACCAGGTGAGACATCATATTTAAGAGAACAGTGGGTATCCAGAGAATTTCCAGAGGCACACAGCGGGAGGTACCTGTGTAACTAACTCATCAGACCCAGAAAGGACTCAGTAAGCACATTCTAATTCCGACTCTGATTCAGATTTATTCAGAGGCCTGGCAACATGGCCTTCTCATACTCTCCCCAGAGAATTCTGAACCTTAGCCAAGTTGGGAACCTAAACTAGAACATGAGCTTCTGGGCGGTGGTAAATAGTTCAGGAATGGCTCTGAAAGTCCTGACCCCTGGTGGACACCCCATATTATCCCCTTTTGTGACTATGGGCTGAGCTTGTGACTAGGATAAGGTCCCATTAAATGACAAAAGTGAAGGGATTGGGCGAAAGGAGATCAACTAAAGGAGTTGTATGCAAGATTATAACCCTGACCAAGGGACATAAACACCAGGGGCGGGGGGGGGGGGCGGTGAGGACATGAGTGGGGTGGGTGGGTTGGGGGGTTAATGGAGGGATAAGGTATGTAATACCTTAATCAATAAAGAAATTTAAAAAATAAAAGGTGAAGGGATTTTGCAGCTGTAACCTCCCAAATCAGTTAGTGTTGGATAAGCCAATTTGAGTAGCCAGACATGGTCAAGCGGGAGCTCTTACAGAGGGAAGGAGATTCCAGCTGAGACAGATGGTCCCGCTGGGTTTGAAGAAGCTGCTTTGTTGGGAGATGGCCACACACTTATGTCCTTTAGAAAGCGCTGCTAGGAGATCGGAGCACGAAAATGGGGAAATCAGCGCTACAAACACTAACAAGCGGATTCCGCCCATGGCTTAAATGAACCCAGAGAAAGTCCCTGAGCTCTGTAGGAGAACACAGCCTGGCCAGCCCTGCGATTGCAGCCTTGGGGCCCCTCCATGTAATTAAGGTTGTTTTTAATGGAAAAGCTTAAGAATTCGGAATTAATTGGGGAGGGGGGAGAGAGACTTATGTAATACTTTAAACAATAAAGAATTTAAATTTTAAAAAAAAGAATTCAGAATTATGTATCAATTAAGTGAGGGGGGAAATTAAGGCATTCAGATGAAAGCAGAAGTTAAGGCAGTTTATTACTTCTAGATTCGCCCAGAACAAAATGATCAGAGGAGTTCTGCAAAGTAAAATGAAAGAAGGTTAGATAGTAACTTGAAGTTATATTAAAATAAAATTCTCGATAAAGATAAATACATGGGCAATTATAAAAGTTTGTATTATTGTAATTACAGCTTATAACTCCATTTTTTGTTGTTTACATTATTTAAGAGACTAATAAATTTTTAAATTATTTGCCTAAAAGCTAGTATTATTGTAACTTTGGTCTATAACTCCACATTTTGTTTTTTGCCTAATTTAAGAGGCTAATGCATTTAAAATAATTATTAGTTTATATCTGAAGCATTATATACTATGCAAAGATGTAATTTTGTGATATCAACAACCAAAAGTAGAAGAGGTAGAGGTATAAACAAGCAGATTTTTTATTTGTTACTGAAATTAAGTTAGTATAAATTCAAATTAGAGTGTCATATTATAGAATGTTAAATGTGATCTCCATGCTAATCACAAATAAAATAGCTAGAGAATACACATAAATGCTATGAAGAAAAACATTTAAATGTTTCACTACAGAATATAAACTAAGCACAAAAGCAGAAAGTAATGTAAGAAATGAGGAACAAAAAACCCTACAAAGCATAAAGGAGTGGGCAAAAAGTAGAGTTACCATTGTTCTTTTGGAAAATAATGCAGTAATTCAAAAATAATAATATAAGAATAAACTATAAACCTATTTTGTGCACCCAAATATAGAAAAGGAACAGAAAATGATGAAAATAAATCTCTTCATAGCATTTACTTTAAATGCAAGTGAATTGAACTCTTCAATAAAAAGACAGAGATTAGCAGAAAATTTTTAAATGTCTAATTCAGCTCTGTGCTATCTACAAGAGACTAACATAAGATCAAAAGACACAAAGAGCTAGAAAGTAAAGGGGTGAAAAAAATTATACTATTATCAGAAAAAAATATACTTGAGTCAAAAAAGTTTACAACAAAGAAGCATTTATTGCATTCAGTTTTCTATCCCACAGATGAGTGAAATAATAAATAGTGATTTATATATTTATATATAATATTGGTATAGATGGAATAATACTGTGTTTTGACTGTGGTGGTGGTAATAGGCATTTGTACATATGATAAAATGACATAGAGCTATATACGTAATGTCAGTTTTCTACTTTCAATATTGTATCCTAATTATGTACAAAATAACCATAGGGGAAAACTGGACAAAGGGTTAACTGGATGTCTCCGTACTAACTGGATAAAGGGTTAACTTGATATTTCTGTACTATTTCAGTAAATGTACATTTATTTCAAAATGAAAAGTATCAAAAATTATTCATCCATCCAGAGAATATATGAATTCAGAGACGAGGGTCGAGGGACAAAAATAAAAATTCTTCTCCACTCTGAGCATCTGCTATATACAATGAATTGTGTTGCATGGCTTTATAGCTTATTTAGACTGCTGTAACTTTCAGCCTCAATAACTGCGGGAAAAATAACTGTACTTTTTTAAGTCATCAGTTTCCATATGACCTTGCACCACCCCTTGCCCCCCAGGCCTAACTGCACTATTGTCTGTATCCATGGGTTTTGAATGAAGATGTTAATAACATTATTTGGGGATTTCTTAATTTGGACCATTTTCCTATTTGTGCTTTTCTGTTCCTGTCAAACCACCCTTAAGCTCGCAGGTTTCACTCCTGTGCAACCCGCTGCTCTTGTGATGCGGTGGTCACCCGCACAAGACTGTGGGCACTGGGTTCTCTTCCTTATGAAGGTAATTGGTCGACAGCTACTTCAAATCTATAACCTTCATCACATTCTCCATTCCCTTATACCAGATTAACTACCTGACTAGCCATTCAAGTACATTACAATTAAAGTGGGAAAAATTAATTACGTTATTATGCACATACACGTGCCAAGTAGTCCAAGATGTAGAATTCAGAGAGCAAAGCTTTTCTAGAACAAGAGGCCCAAAATTCTACACATGCTCAAAGACATTTTTTTCAATATACTTTTATTGATTTCAGAGAGGAAGGGAGAGGGACAGAGAGTTAGGAACATCAGTGATGAGAGAGAATCTTTGATTGGTTGCCTCCTGCACGCCCCCCCGACTAAGGATCAAACTCGCAACCTTGGCATGTGCCCTTGACCAGAATTGAACACGGGACCCTTCAGTCCACGGCTGATGCTCTATCCACTGAGCCAAACCAGCTAGGGCTCAAAGACATTTTTAATCCTACAAATAAAACAAAATTATATATATATATATATATATATATATATATATATATATATATACTGAAAAAATAATCTAAAGCCTGGACTTGTTAACAATATAATACCACTTTTATACTATATCAGAAGTAGCATGCATGTTTATCAAAAACAGTAGACAAGTGATCAAGGAAAGGTTTTACAAATAAACATTGGAACTTCTTTTTGCAGGAGGGAACAATTTTAGATAATTTATGCTCTTCGGCAACTCATTTGTATTCTAGTCTAAATATACATCAGCCTAAATGGTTGACAAAATCTGGGCCAGAAACCTAAATACAGAACTCCGGGAGGACTGCTGGCGGGGTGCAAGCTCATTTATGTAACCACCGGTCTGATATTTTATCAAGGTGGGGAATCGTATAATTTGCTTCCCTGTAGCCTGTGGGATGCAATCTGTACAGCAACATGCAACAATGAAAGAAAAAAAAAATAGCAATGTAGCCATTAGGAAGTGCGGTGTGCTTTTTAAGGCAACGTGAAAGCATAGTTTTAGAGCGGTTCTGATGTTTTTTCCCTTCCTGATGGATAGCAAACAAGTCCAATTCTTTCCCAGCTTAAATAAAACGTTCCCGCTGGGACCGGTTTGGCTCAATGGATAGAGCATCGGCTTGGGGACTGAATGGTCCCGGGTTCGATTCCGGTCAAGGGCATGTACCTTGGTTGCAGGCATATCCCCAGTAGGGGGTGTGCAAGAGGCAGCTGATCGATGACTCTCTCTCATCGATGTTTCTCTCTATCGCTCTCCCTTCCTCTCTGTATAAAATCAATAAAATATATTTAAAAAAATAAATAAATAAATAAAAATAAAACGTTCCCTTCACTATTCTTCTACTTTTAGTCATGTTGATTTTTCCATCAATGGCCAAATTTCTTAGGCTGCTGCTGAGATAGTTTTCCTACCATCTATTTACAGGAAACATGAACTAATTGAAGACTTTTTTCCATTGCTGTCAGTCCAATCACATTGATTGTGTACCTACCTCCCATTGGAAAAATTCTAAATATTCCTTTAATCTGAAGATCTTGGAGTTCCATCTATGGCTTCTCGCTAGCAATTGCACTGTACAAGGATGAATACAAGATCAAGATCTAACCCCCCTACCCCCTTAACCCTTCACTTCCCCAGAAACTGCAAGTTGTAAATGGGTTCCAATGGGAACATGGGTGACATGAACGCCATTCCTCAACTCTATACATACCCTGTTTCCCCGAAAATAAGACAGTGTCTTATATTAATTTTTGCTCCCAAAGATGCGCTAGGTCTTATTTTCAGGGGATGTCTTATCTTTCCATGCGCTAGGTCTTATTTTCGGAGAATGTCTTATTTTCGAGGAAACATGGTAGCTCTGGCACCATAACTCTTCCTGAAACGCAGACAGTAAACAGTAAATAGTCCTGAACAGGTTAAAAAGAAATCCTTTTAATGAAAACAACAACAAATCACACTTCCAGGCAGGCTAGAGGTAATCTATTACTCTATTCCACTTAATTAAATCCAGTTTCAGACAACTTAATTCAATACACGTTTAAGGTATTGACCAAGTTGCAGGCCGCCTTGGAGGAGACCCATCAGTGCTGGAAGGGACATGCAGCTCTCACGGATTTGTTTATCTGTCTTGTTTCAGTCTCTGGCTTCCCAGAGCTTGACAATTGCTATTGCCCTACACTTCCGGGCTAAGTGCGTGCTTCCAACAGCAATATTGGACTTCAACCCAGCTGCCTAGGCAAAGCCTGCCCTGGACCATTCTCCTCCCATCTTGACACATAATTGGGTGTTTTATTCACTGGAACCACAAGCATTCTGTACAAATTCCAGACTAAATGTCTACTGGAACTTAGCATTTCCCCATTTCTGTGAAGTGACGTGGCCTGTAGGTAAAATCCATGGTGCAGAAAGAGAGGCTAGACTTGAGCAGTTGTATTTTCTCTATTAAAACTACTTATCATGCTAAAGCTTTGCATACAATGTTACTTTTAACCCTTATAAAAATCATTAATGGTAGATGCATATTACTGTAATATGAGATGAAAAAAAATTAAGATTAAGTGAAATAAGCCAGTAGATGAGAAAGACAAATATCACATGATCTCATTCATTTATGGAATATAATGAACAACATAAGTTGATGAACAAAAATAGTTCCAGAGACAGAGAAACATTGGTCAAACCTCAGAGGGAAGGTAGGGGAAGTTGGGGGTAAGGGGAGGAGATCAACCAAAGGACTTGTATGCTTGCATATAAGCCTAACCAATGGACACAGACAGCAGGGGGGTAAGGGCATGAGTTGGGTGATGGGGTGGGGGTGAGGGGGGGGGGGAATAAGGACACACATGTAACACCTTAACCAACAAAGAAATTTTGTAAAAAGATTAAAAGACATTAAATAATTCCCCAAGGATCACATGATCTCAATATATATGCTGCTAATTACTACCATAATATATGTGTACCCTTTTGCAAATTTTGAAAATCAAACTGGAATAAAAATCCCAACATAATTTTGGCTCCTTGGCAAAGTCTTTTAAGTGGAGCAATAACTCTAGGCCACCCATAATGAAATTAACCTCACCAAATTACCTGGAGGAGGACCAAACTCTGGGGAACAGGATGGAGACTCGTGAGAGCAATGACTTAATTCTAACTGAAAATGCCAAGAGAGCAAGCAATTTAATTTGGGTGTTTTCCAGAAGGAAAATGAACAGACCATTTTTATTCCTCCTGGAGGCATTAGCACAAGTTTCTAATATATACAAGGACAGCTCCTCCTGTGGGAAATAAAAATAAAATATCAAGAAATTCCAGCAATAAATAGAGCTATCTTCTAAAAAGAATTTTCTTTCAAGAGGAAAAAAAAGTAGATTTCACACAATAACCCTTCATTTTAATTGAAGCAAGACAAATAAACATTTGCATGATAATATTTTGAAATGTATTGTTTTATTATCAAATCTAAATTGTACTTTTAAATTGAATCAAATAAAATTATTTTTAGTTCAGGTACTTAATGAAAACATGGAAATTGTTGCTAGATTCCATGAAGAATTTTCCTAAAGCGTGTTTTTTTCCATAAAACTTCCGCAACTGTTTGGGTGTGGGGGGAGAATTAATATTAATTAACATTTAGACTTTAAGTAATACAAAGAAATAATTTTTTGCCCTCAATTTTAAATAAAAATAAAATGTCATTGCCTTTTTAACATAAAGCTTAATTGATATACTTGCGGACTGGTGCATGAAATTCATGCATGGGCAGAGTCCCTAGGCTTGGCTAGTGATCAGAGCCAATTGGGACCTTCTGCCTGCTGGCTGGGGCCTTCATTCGTTCTGAGCCTCCCCCTGTTGGTCACAGTGAGGGACTGAATTCCTGGCCAAACTCTTGAGGAGACACTTTGCATATTAGCCTTTTATATATATATATATATAATTCTCTCTCTCTCTCTCTATATATATATATATATATAGAGAGAGAGAGAGAGAGAGAATTCATATAACATTAAATTCACCTTTTTAAATTGTATTAAGCCAAAACCGGTTTGGCTCAGTGGTAGAGCATCGGTCTGCAGACTGAAAGGTCCCGGGTTCGATTCCGGTCAAAGGCATGTACATTGGTTGCAGGCACATCCCCGGTAGGGGGTGTGCAAGAGGCAGCTGGTCAATGTTTCTCTTGTTGACATTTCTAGCTCTCTAACTCTCTCTCCTCCTCTCTATAAAAAATCAATAAAATATATTTTTTAAATGTTTTAAATTGTATTAAATTGGTAGTTTTTAATATAGTCACAGATTTGTGTAATTATTGCCACAATTTAATTTTAGAACATTCTCATCAGTCCCCCATCATCATCATCACCTGTTTAATCCCTTGCTCTCTGTATTTTAGATCTGTTACAATCAGCAGTAAAAAACTAGCCTTTTTATGTGTGGCCTATCAAAATTTTCTTAGTTCAAGTCCATCACTCCCATAGGTGTAAAAAAATATTCAAGGAAGAGTCTGCTAATGATAGAAAACCCATGCCATTTTAATACATGCGGGAGAGCAGTCAAAACCTTAAAGAATTCCATTAGCAGTGATGAGGTATTTTTTACCTCAGGTTTTTAATGTATCACTATTACAATTACAAATTTAACAACCACAACAAAACAGTGTGTGGCCCTAGACATTTCATTAAAAGCAGACTGATGTAGTGCTTCTTGTTTTAACTAAAAATAAAAGTCAGAAATTCCATGTCCTACCCTCCTTTATGTGCAATTAACTTCAACTTGTGTCAGTGAATAATGTACATATAAACTCTAATTTACATAAATGTTGGCGCTAATGTGTGTGGCTAATACTTCATATACCACTGATGACTATAATATGTATAAAATAAATGTCTAAAACTTTAAGATTATACTGGGCATAATTCCATTATCATGAAGATTTTTATAATAATTTTAAAAACTTGATTATCTCAAAGACAACACTAATGGACACTTATTGCTTAATGTAAATAAAAAAATGCTGGTGAAAAGGGGAAAAAGAAAAATATAATAATTATTTTTAAAAGAATAAGCCTAATTTGTTTTGACAAACATAATTGTGACTCTTCCTTACGCCAGGGTTGTGCCAGGACTGAAAATTGCAAATGTGAGTAGGACACGCCTGTACCAGAGTTTTGTCACCTGGAGAGAAAGACAAAAGGACCAAACCCCATTGTAACTAAGCATACTACAGAGAAGGTTCTACAGAGAAACAGACCAATTGAATGGAGAGAGAGAGAGAGAGAGAGAGAGAGAGAGAGAGAGAGAGCGCGAGAGCGAGAGCGCGAGAGTGCGCAAACACCTAGAAGATGGGAGAGAGAGATTGTGGAGTCTGGCAAGTCTAAAGTCTGCAGGGGAGGCCAAGAAGCCAGAGTCCAGGTGCTGTAGTGGGAGTCTAAAGTTAGTTAGCTGGCAGATTTCCCTCTTGCTCAGGTAAGGTTGGTCTTTTTCTATGAAGGCCTTCAAATAATTGGATGGATGCACCTATGTTATAGAGGGCAATCCGCTTTACTCAAAGTATATTGATTTAAATGTTAATCTCACTTACAAATACCTCTACAGAAACATCCAGAATAATATTTGCCCAATTATCTGGGGACTTTGGTCCTGAAACACAAAATGAAAATCACATGGAAGACTTACTATGCAAAAAGCATGGTGAAATGTGTGAAGTACAGGCTCAAGGAAACTTGTGTTAGGTTGAAAATAAATTGTGGGAATTTAACAGATTTGAGTCAAACCATTTTTCTCATTTTGAGTTTTAGAAATGAGATTTAAAAGTAAGACATTCGTGGGGTGACCAAGAAAAATTCTTTCCAATTGGAAAGATTTACCTTGGCATGATTTGCCATGTCATCTACGGAAAAACAGAGGATAAAATGAACTCTCTACAAGGTCCTATTTTTAACAGGTTTTAGAACTCACTGAAATAAATTGGGACCTATTTATAGCACTGCGTCATGGATTCCAGCTCATATAGTCATCCAGAGGTCCAATACAAAAACCAGTAAGATAGAGTATACGAAACCCAACTTATAAGCACTGGACCTGAATTCTGCCTGGCTTACAGAACTGAAAGAGACAAAGGACAGAGGCAATGCCTACTGGGTTAGGACTGTTCCCCACAAGGCAAATGACCCTTAAAGTTTTGGGAAAATATGGTAAATATTTAAAAAGAAACTCTATTGCTGAATAGCAACATAAATCAAGCCCTTATAAACCATCACTCAAAAAAAAAGATAATAAAATTGTAAGACTAGTATGCAAATGAATACTGAAAATCCAAAATGCGAATCAAATAAGAACAGGCCTGCCAAGGTAAGAATTGGGCAAGGTGCCAAAAAACACTTTCAAACAATAGTAGCTAATCTATTATGTTTTGATTCCTGGAAGAGCGTTTGCAGAGAAATGCTCAAACAGCAAGTGTTGCGGGCTCATGCCTCCAGCCTCTTTGCATCCTGAGATAGGCAAAGCCAGGGAGGTAAAAATGGTTAAGAATGGACCGGGGTTGCTAATTTGCGGTTGGATATGTTATTCATCCAATTAGGTTTTATTCATTCATCCTCTCATATAATCTTTTAATTCATCTGTTTCGTTTTTACCCGCTACAACTATGGTAGGTGCCGCAATAAAAGCACGAAAAATCAGCAGCTCCATATGTGATGCTTCTGGCCCAAGCACTCCCTACCCAGGGTCCTTGGAACCCCAGGTGTACCTCTGCTCCTATCAGACCATCCTTCTTCCCTCCAGGACACTGCCTGCATCATCACACACAGGGCCCAAGAATCCCGCCACAGAGCCTCACCCAGCTACTTGAGAGCCCCAGGGCGAGCCTCACCAACATCTAATTCGTGTTAAAGTCATGTCCATCTACCATCTGCCATATCCATCTTCCAAGGTATAGCTTCGTGTCTGATCACTGAGGCTAGCTCTGCACGTCCTGTTGTTAGACGCCCTCAGTGCCATCCCCATCCTGTGTGTCCTTCTTCCTCTGACCTCAACACCACCACCAAAGAGGTTCCCATGGGCTTCTGCACATGCCCTTTACAAGAACTGGCTAAACAGAACCTCTGAGAGGGCCAGAGAAATAGAGGGGAGACAGGTGTTTGCCCCGCTGCCATTGGTGTGCTTTGCCTGCATTCCTCAGATTCCCTCAAATCCCATCTCAAACTATTTTGTCAAATGAGTAGAAACAATGTCCTTTTCCCCTTACAAGTTGATAGAAAACAAAAAGAATCAAGAATTGAGCTTGGGCCGAAACTGATTTGGCTCAGTGGTAGAGCGTCGGTCTGCGGACTGAAAGGTCCCGGGTTCAATTCCGGTCAAGGGCATGTAGCTTGGTTGCGGGCACATCCCCGATAGGGGGGGGTGCAAGAGGCAGCTGGTCGATGTTTCTCTCTCATCGACGTTTCTAGCTCTCTATCTCTCTCCCTTCCTCTCTGTAAAATATCAATAAAATATATATATATTTTTTTAAAAGAATTGAGCTTGGTAGTAATTAAGTGTGAGATTCCAACAAGCGATTGGATTCTCCGTAGCCTCAGCATTTCCTTCCACCAGAAGATGATAGGGGTTCCAGGCTCATGAGATAAATGTGAGGGAGCCCAGTGATCCACAGCAAAAAGCACTGCCACAGGGCGATGACTCAGCATCAGAGTCCAGTCCATTGGAGCTATTAGTGGCTTTCTTTTATGCAGAGTGAGCCAATTGCATTATAATAACTGATGACAGAAGGTCTTACTCCAAGAAAGCCCACTGAAAGAATGCCACTAGAAGTGAGGTAGGTATCCTTTATCTCAGATTTCTCACCCACCAGGATAAAGTGACAAACACAGACCTTCGGCAAAAAGTAAAGGACAAGGTGGAAAATTCCCTCTCAGGAAGAAAGTGGGTCAGGATGTAGGAATGACAAGTGGCACTAACGGGATCCATGTTTCTACCCAGTAGAAAGCACCAGCCACAGGAGTTCCCACAGCCAGAAGTTTTCTATCCACGTGGAACCTGAGCCTATGAAAGACAGTGGGGTGTGGGCTTCTTTGTAGAGGAAAGATCTTCCCTTTTCACTGTTGATAATGCTGGTAAACCTGAAGTACAATATTTAATGTTCATGTTGCTGAAAACTGCTGTTGCCTTGCAGACAATAGAGGATAGAAATTTCTTTTAAAGGGGATATCGCTCTCAAGATGGGAGAGGAAAGGCCAGCTGTGTTTCTAAAGCAGAGACTGCAGAAAACAGGAACCTTACAGCCCTGTATAACGAACCCTGTGTAACGAACCCCGTGTAGCTAACCCCGTGTAACGGTAGGTCAGCTTCCTCCTTCTGCAGTTAATTTCTTCTTAAGCAAACCATCAGCTAACATCATGGGAAATGACAGTCCTGATAACATAGAAAAACAGTGTCCAAGATGATCTTTTTTAAACATTTTTTTTTTTAAATATGCCATTTGCAGCAGCATGGATGAACCTGGAGAGCATTATGCTAGGTGAAATAAGCCAGTCGGAGAAAGATAAATATCACATGATCTCACTCATTTGTGGAATAGAATGCACAACATAAACTGATGAACAAAATAGAGCCAAAGACACAGAAGCATTGAATAGTCTGTCAAACTTCAGAGGGAAGGCGGGGGAGGGTTGGGGAGGGGGGTGGTAAGAGATCACCCAAAGGACTTGTATTCTTGCATATAAGCATAACCAATGAACACAGACTTAAATAAGGAGGTAAGGGCATGTGCTGGGGGAGAGAGGAGGAGAGAATGGCCAGGAAGAGGCCAATGGGAAAAAAGGAGACATATGTAATACTATATGTAATACTTTAAAAAATAATTTAAAATAAAATATGAATTTCTGAGATTTAAAAAAAATGTTTTTATTCATTTGAGAGAGAGAAAGATAGAAACATCCATGAGAGAGAAATATCAACATGGATGGGTGGCCTCCTGCACGCCCCCTGCTGGGGATGGAGCCCACAACTTGGGCGCGTGCCCTGACCTGGAATCAAACCACGACCTCCAGGTTCATGGGTGGATACTCAACCACTGAGCCACAATGGCCAGGCCCCAAGATGGTCTTTTAAGAAAAGCATATTTTCCTATGCCTGCAACCCTTTCCCTTTTACATAGCGCTGTTTCTGTTAAAGCCCCTTGTCAAATTCAGACTACAGATCCTCCACATTTCTCTAATTTAAAGGCTTCCTCTTTCTGTCCAGAAATGCAAGAGCCATTTTCTAACTCCATCCCACACAGGGTGAGGGAGATCAGTTAAACTCTGGTTGAAACAGTACTTGCACTTTTACGAAGGCCACTTTGCAGACCCAAATGGAGAAATATTTCTCTAATAATATACATCATCTTTCTACGCCACAACCAGCACTAATTCACCTGTGATTTCACACTTCCCTGTTTTACTTAAGAATGATCTTAGTTAGGTTTCACATTAGTAAATGCCTGGAGTAGAAAGAAAACATTTGCAGGCATGTCACCATTAGCAGGCATGTTCAACTAGCTAGGGTTGCTTGTTTCTTAGATGGCCATCTCTCTACCAACAGACATCATCTCTCTATCACCCTGTCAGAGCCATGGGCCTCTGGACTGACAGATTGCCTTTGGTTTGGTTTCACAGTGTATTCTGCTCCAACTCCTTATGCTTGTATTACTGTGCATGTAAGAATAAGTAAAATTTCTGATTGCAAAATATAGAGACAGACAAAAATTTTAAATCTCTATGTTCTTTGTACCGATGACTCTTCTTAAGTAAACAGCAACAGATACATATAACATTGCAGATTTCACAGATGAGAAAATCTCTCCAGCTGGAAAGAAGACAAAGTTGGCATTGAAAGGGAGCGTATGTCAATCAAAAGGAAGCAGAAGAAAAACGACACTGAAAATGAGATGACATATGTGGGTCCTTGAATTGCTTTGCAAAGGACGTTGAAATCAAGGCCTAAGGCCTCTCAGAGCTTACCAGCCTGCGCAAAGCTCATACATGGCATATATCTCAATAATAAAATAGTGGAAAAATTGGAGCTTTCAACACATAGGAAATCCGCTCAGCAGTGACCACAGTGATTTTGCAGTGTTTCAAGATTATGTCACACAATGCAATATGTAGATGACGTATCATAGAATCGTATACTTGAAACCTATAGAATTTTATTACCCCAATAGATTTAATTAAAAATACTTCTCTCCAATCAAAAGTCTTACACAAAATTTATTTGTCTTACTCTTTTACAGAAGAGAATGATTCCAATAGAAATTCACAACATTTTAAAGCAGAAAGTCTGTCACAAGCAAAAAAAATACTCCTGAGTATAAAAAATAAATCACATTAATCCATTTCCCACTAAAGATAGTAAGTGAGGAAAAGCTTCTGGGTGATTTTTTTTGCCTGTTGGTTTGAAATTGTAAGAGCCTTACTTCTCGCTTGTGCATTTGAACTTGTGAAAGCCCTGGGACTCACCCTAAGCAGGCAGCTTCACCTCACCTCATCCTTCAAGACAACGGACACACTGAGCTCAACATTAAACACGCCTGCCACTGAATGATGATCCAAAGAGAGTGGAAATGTGCCAACAGGGAATATCACTTTACTGCATAAATATATTCTAGCACGGAATTTAAGTTTAAAAATTAAACTAGCTAGGAAAAAAAACCCACTTATTTGTCTAATCAGTACATACAACAGGTTTCTGAAATAACAATATGCATTGAACTACATTATACAAAGTCTTTGGTCTTAAAGCGAAATGAACTATACCAAATATCCTAGCTGAGAGTAGTTTCACTGATGTCATAGGTACGTAGGTGAAGGATCTTCAAGAAATAGGATACCTGATATTACAATGATGCCAGACATAATTATTCTTTTGATGCTCTTGGAAATGCTTTAAGTTTGTTCACGTTTTGGAGTTATGAATAACGTTACCAAATAGAGAGATGCCAGTTTATAAATGCTTCTGCTAAACAGAATGCTGGATACATAAGAATTTACAATATACGGATCTTAAATAACTAAAAACATTGTAGTTTTCTGATTTCTTTGAAGTAAACAGTGAATAACCCATGTATTATTTAAAGGAATATTGCATATGAAGTCAGTAGGCTTTTGTCTGTTTTTAAGGAAGCAGAACAAGCATTCATGGTAAGACATTGGTCTTATGTCTGAGAACCACTCTAGACTTATAATACCTAAAATAAGCTTTTGTCATTTGTTCTCTGGCTGGATAGTTCATGGTTTAATGAAGGGGTGTGTTATGTAAAATTTCAAGAAAGTGGCAGATTTTATTAAAACCATAAATTAAAGACAAAAAGAAAGGAGAGAGAAAATATGCATGCTAATTATTTCAAGTTTTGCTTTTGGCTCTATTTTTCTGTGTGAGAATTTAAAGTAAAATTATGGAAATATAAACTGGATCCCCTTTCTCCCTCTAAATAGCACCACTTACCCATTGGCTTTAACTTATGATACTTACTAGACATTATAGCCTCCAATAATTTCTGTTAAAGAGAGCTGTTAGCCATTTTTGTTTGATTCATAATTACTAATCACATGTAGGAACCATCTCGCTATTGTACATCTCTCTGAATGCGGTCTGTGCTAATTTAAGTCCTACATTGCAAGATAATAGCCATCACTTAAATTTCTCTTTCTGCTCACGTGGGAGTCTCTCTCTCTGCTTTGGTTTCCTCTACAAATCGCCCAGCTAGTTACCAATTATTAGGGAAATGAAGATAACATGAAAATAGATGTTAAATTGTCACAATTATGTCTATGCAAACCATTCTTACTACATTTATAATCATATCTTCTTCATCTACATTTTTATTGTAACAGAAAACATAACAGATCATTTCAAGGATCAACTTTCTCCACTCAAGAAATATAGTGAAATATGTTCTGTTACTTGCAGTTCTACCTGTACATTTTTAATCACAGGGAATTTTTATTACAAATATAAGACAGGTGACTGTAAAACAAGGAACAAGGAGAAAAAAGCAGCAAGTTAGAGATGCTACATAAAATAATTTCATGCTTTTTCTTACACATCATTGTAGTATTCATATTTATAGGATTCTGACTTTCTAGGAAATGAACTGAGCCTCCACAAAATTATATTTATTTTTCTGAATGATGCCATGTATTCCTTCACTCTTTGGGAGACCTGGCATCGGCGATAGCAACACTAATGACTATATAAGGCTTTAAATGTTTCAAGGTGATTTCCAATGTCTAAAGTAATTTAATTCTCATCAGACCCTGGGGAGATAATAAAACAGATCTCTTTTCTATTTCCTTTGAATTTATATACCATTATGAATAAGAAGAGAGAGCAGGAGCTCCAAATCCTAGATTTGAAATACTTTGCTCTCGCCCTATCTGGTTTGACTCAGTGGATAGAGCGTCGACCTGCAAACTAAAAGGTCCCAGGTTCGATTCCCGTCAAGCGCATGTACCTTGGTTGCAGGCACATCCCCAGTAGGAGGTGTGCAGGAGGCAGCTGATCGATATTTCTAACTCTCTCCCTTCCTCTCTGTAAAAAATCAATATTGCCATGTTGTCACTCTGACCTAGTGTAACTACACCAGCAGCCTCGCAGGCTCTGTAGCTTCTGAGTAGATTTGGAAAGAAGGTAGTGGGAATGGACGACAGGAGGAAGGGAGGCCAAAGAATAAGGACAGGGCATCTATCCTCTGGTTGTCTCCTCTGACTGACAGAATCCCTAGAGGGTAAACTGCATTCCCCGTTAGCGGGCCTGTTGCCCCTATGGATGAGGACGGGTGTGACATATTGGTTATTGGTCCTCCTACATGTAAATCCTCCTAATTTGGCATGCCATTGTTTCCTGTTGGAACCCTGACAGATAGTCTCCTCTGTCTTCCTTCTACATGTAGAGTTTTTCAAGCTCATTCCTCTCCTTTCTTCTCATTAGCTCTCTTGGTTTCATTCATTCTTGTGAATATAATCCTCCTCTATAACCTTCTAAATGTACACATCCAATTCAACCTGCTCTGAGCTCCAGATGTGTACAGCCACTTACTTACTGGCATCTCTATCTGGAAGGTAACAATTTCATCAACACGAACATGTCTGATACTTAACACTTGATTCCCACCTACCCCACCGTCCAAACTTATTTCTAACCAAATTTCCTCCATTTCAGTAAATTGGACCCACCCAGCTAGTTGGCCAAGTAGGAACCTAGGAGCTTCTCCTTGGTTCATTCTTTATTATCGCCCATCAAATAAAGTCTATCAACAAGTCCTATATATTCAACTCAGTAACACATTCGAAATCCATCTAAACATAAGTTTCATGATCCTCATCCAAGCCACATAGCATGTGGCCTAGACCACTACACTGGCATCAAACTGTGCCTCATTCTTTCAAGTATCCCTTGATATTCACTAATAAAAATAACAACAACAACACAACAAAGAGTATAGTATGCCACTCACCTGCCCAACTCTCCACCTTATTCTAAAGTCTGACACCTCATTCTTAAGCTCCAGCTTACTCTAATTTGTTGAACAGGCCCAAATCTTTTCCCATTTCCACAATGAGGTGTGAATATTTTCCCCTATGTGGAATGAACGGATTCCTTCTCTTCCATTTTCATCCCAAAGGAGGTTTTCTCACATTCTCATCAGACATTTGCATTATTGGATATAACAGTACCAAAATGTTTATCTTAAACAATTTCTCATGATTTGGCTCCTCTCTTTCTTCTCATGCCCTGTGAAAAAAAAGGGACTATGTCTGTTCTTTATTTTTTACATATATATATATATATATATATATATATATATATATATACACACACACACACACACACACACACACACACACTCTCTTGACTACTATGTTCACAAATTGTCTCAAAAAATTAAATGGGTATTAATAAAAATTTACACTTTTTTAATACTAATAGTATTGCCACTTCCTGATCATGTGACCATAGCCATGGTAAACTCTCTCTGGGCTTCAGTAGTATCAAAGTAAAATGGGGTTCAGAGGACTCATTTAGATTTGTTATGTAAAACCTGGGTATAGTAAGCATTCAATTAATGACACTTTATTTTTTGTTTCTAAGCTCACTGATTATATTTGCTTTCACTGGTAAAACTTCACAGCTTTCATCTTTGAAGTATTTGCTGTGCCATAATAGTATGATGAATTAGATGTCAGCAAACCTAATTTTCATTCTTAATTTGACCACTAATTACTGCGCAAAATTAGAGAAAAGACATAGCTTTCTTGGTCCAAATTTCACTGTCCCCAAAAATGAAAGTGTTGGAATAAAGTCAGTTTTACCTGCCAACACTATGATAAGGGTTTTATGAATAACTAAAGAAAAATAGCTTTGGTATTGTTTAGAGAGCAGATTAATATCATTTTAAACTGAGGGGGTGTTGTGATATGAGCACCTTGTAAGAGAAGAAATGTAGTTTCAAAAGAGTGACACTATTTTTTGCAACTCTGGGGGAAATTCACATCTCAGAGCTTTGAGAAATGAAGGAAACCTAGGGAGCATTATTATTATTGCCTACAGTAGGCAGATGGTGACGGTGAAACTTGACAGTTTTCTACATGCCAATCAAAACCAACTGCCCAGACATGTACTTCATAAATAAATTTATCATTTTGAGAAAGAAAAGTATATCCTTTACATTAAACAAATACTGAGGTATTAATAAGTTGCCTTTTACTTGATTGGCAAAAAAAAAAAAAAGTAAAAATAGCATTGCCCCTGAATTCCTGACTTCATTTGAAAAAGAAAAAAAGTGAAGAGCCTAAATATTAGTGCAAATAGAAACTGAAAGAGGAATAGCATATACAAGGCAAACAGCACTTGTCTAAACCTCTACCGTTATGATTTAATCTGGAAATAAATTATTTATTTTATCAGTTATAGGTATGGGACATTTCAGATGGTCGGTAATATGTTTAACCTCAGTTTTAATAGAAGTGAAGCAGCTAACACTTAAGATTTACTTAGAGAGGAACAGTCATAAATATTCAATGAAACTAGTTGTCCTCTGAACTTTTATTCAAGGTCACATGTCCCCATAGTAACTGAAACATGCTTGAGAATTAATGATTACATTAGTGGTAATTATATTCATAAAAGCATTAGTAGAATAGGATAACTCAATTAACCCAAATGGGTACATTAACAAGTATGCCCTCAAGCTTTTGGAACTATGGCATGCTTAGACTACACAAGTTTCCTATTGTATATAGTATAATTTTTCAATTGTGATAAGGAGAGATCTAAATTGCATGTATGCAATCATAGACATCCAATAAGTCCATCTGTCACATGTAATGCTCTTTTTTAAAGAACCGAATGCTTGTCCCAACTAATATCACATGGATTCATACAATAACTAAATTACAATTAAGATCTTATGAGGTGAGCTTCATGCAGGGAATTAGGGATTAGGCATAAGGGCTGAGTTACATTCAATCCAACACACAAGGATTGAGTTTCTTTTTTTTTTTTTTAAGGATTGAGTATTCATTATTAATTTGTAATTAAGCTGTAAATCACCCTTGTTGCATGTGGAAATAGTTTCATTAGTACCTCCCCTCTCCTACACCATGATGACATTGATTCTTTTTTTTTAAAATACATTTTTATTGATTTCAGAGAGGAAGGGAGAGGGAGAGAGAGATAGAAGCATCAATGATGAAAGAATCATTGATTGGCTGCCTCCTGCACACTCCCCACTCAGGATTGAATCGGAAACCCAGGCATGTGCCCTTGACCAGAATTGAACCTGGGACCCTTCAATCCACAGGCCAATGCTCTATCCACTGAGCCAAACCAGCTAGGGCAATGATGACATTGCTTCTTGATCTATTTTCATATAAATGTGTCCTACCATTTCAAAGGACTCATTAGCAACTCTGGTGAACAGCATGCCAACTGGCTTCCTCAACAATCACAAGCCAACCCCCACTCTTATCCTAGGAAGAGCAGATTCTAAAAGCATCAGACCTAGACACTGTGGCTTTAAATGATGATGGCATCTAGAATAAGGACTAGCACAGGATTTTTTTTTCTACTTGGCCTGGGAAAGCTTTGGGACCAGAGAGTGAAGGCCAAGGAGTGAGAATCAGACTACTTATAATGTTGAGAGCATGGTTCTCAGAGCTCTGGAACTTTTTATTTTTCGGCTTTAAGTATATTTTCATTGATTTCAGAAAGGAAGGGAGAGGGAGAGAGAAAAAAAACTCAATGATGGGAGAGAATCACTGAACAGCTGTCTCCTGCACACCCTCTACTGGGAATTGAGCCTGCAACCCCAGGCATGTGCCCTTGACTGGAATCAAACCTGGGACCCTAAGTCTGCAGGCCTCTGCTCTATCCACTGAGCCAAACTGGCC
Organism: Pipistrellus hanaki; assembly: GCF_964339955.1. NCBI lineage: Eukaryota > Metazoa > Chordata > Mammalia > Chiroptera > Vespertilionidae > Pipistrellus > Pipistrellus hanaki. The sequence goes on along the minus strand of NC_140519.1, from coordinate 44,197,023 downwards.
AGGGGAGGCTCTGGAACTTTAAAAGAAACGGTCTCCTCTATCCCCTGAGCCTAGGAGTACTTCAGAATTTGTAGTTATGGCAACTGTGGAGACAAGGGCTTCTTTAATGTTTCAACAAAAGACTGACAACCTTCTGGCCTAGAGGCGCTCCATCATTTTTATGGGTTCTGCTTAACAGGCAGAGCTGAGCTTTAAGTGTCTATCGCGAATAGCAGAATCCAATAAAAATCCAGAGGGAGGAAAATTTTAACAAAATGGGGTTTTACCAAATTACAGCTGTTAGAGGAGATGGAGGGCATTTGAACCAAAAATATAAGGAGTACTTAAAGGAGATTCAAGTACAACACTCCAACTGAACTATTCGGTAGATGACTGAGGAATAAGACAGCAATTGTTGAGTAGCTTGAGAGTTAAGGTTTAAGAAATACCTCAAATATCTGGTGTGCCCCCATTACCAAGGCCTTGGGTGGCTCAATTCCTCTCCAGGGACACACAAGTCTTGGCAAGCAGCTCTATGCATAAAATCACCATCTCTGGGATGAGGTGAGTGCTCCCATTTACAGCCTGCCCCTTCCGAGGCCTTCCACTGAGAAACTACGGTCCTTGCTGTTTTTCCATATCTCACTCAGACTTGGCATATAAGACTTTTTTTTTTTTTTTCTTAAACCTTCTTCAAATCACCTACTTCAGTGATCTATTGTAGTTTCCTGTCGGGATACTGACTGGGAGGAAGCAGTATGACGAATTAATTTCCTGTCATCAAGTCCAAGAGCGTAACAGAAGGAAGGGAGGACGAGAGGGAGGAATTCCACTAAATGTTAGGGACTGGCAGATTAGCACGGCAGCTAATGTGGATCCTGACGACGTGGCCAAGATTTTCATCTTGAGCATCCAATTTCATAAGCATGTGTCATGTTTCTCCATGTAGAAAATGGAGATTATAATTACCTACCTTTCAGGATTCTTGTACGGATGAAATTAGATGTGACATGCAGAGTGCTTAGCACACGCTGAGTTGGTATTTTGTTGCCTTGGAACACATCATGGAGAATGATTGTACATGAGATGAGAGCGCCAGACGGGCTCAGCCGGCAAACAGTGCGACAATGGACGCCAAGGAGTTAGCCTGGCAGTTATGGACAGCCAACCAAGGTTGGCAGTTGAGGGCATGCGAAGATTAGGATTTGTGTTTTGGAAAATAAACCTAAGAATGTCCTCGATAGTCAGGGGACCAGAAGGCAAAGGCAAAGCTAAGCTCAAGGCAGAATTTCAGACATTACTGATAGGGTATTAAATAGGAGGCAGAGAGGCAAAGCCAATGACTCTACCAGAATTACAAGCTCCTGGGCCTGACTGGAGTAATGTCTCATAGCGGAAACTCAAATGAGAGAGGGAGGTAGTGAAAGAAAGTGGGCGGGAGAGAGAGAACACAGTGTCTTCAAGGGAGCTAAACAAAGAGAAATGTAAAATCCGAGAAAAGTCACATGTTGCGTTGGATTGCTATTTTTCTTATGTCCCTTTTTATTTATAGTATCTCTTGCCATATGTTTCTGGAAAAAGCCTAGTCCTTGTCTTAAACGCTCCACATTCTGAATACAGATGATGGAATCCTCATTGTGCTAACATATTTTTTCCCTCCATATCTCCTGAAAAATGGCAGTTAGATCTAGATTAGCATTTTCAAATAGAAATGTAATACCAGCCACATAGGTTATTTTAAATACTCTGGCAGTCTCATCTTTAGAAGGTACAGAGAATGGAATTAATTTTTATAACAGCTTTAGTGAAGCTAATTGATATGTAACGCAGTGCACGTATTTAAAGTGTGCAAGTTAAAACTCGCACCAAAATCAAGTTACTGAACACTTGGCCCTAGCCAGTATGGCTCAGGGGAAAGATTACTGGTCAGCAACTGAAGGGTCCTGGGTTTAATTCTGGTCAAGGGCATGTACTTCGGTTCCATGCTCCATCCCAGCCCTAGTTGGGCCGCTTGTGTGGAAGGCAACCGATGGATGTGTTTCTCTTACATTGATCATGGTTGTTTCTCTCTCTGTTCCTCCCTTCCCCTCTCTCCCCCTGCCTTCCACTCTCTCTAAAAATCAATGGAAAAATATCCTTGGGTGCGGACTAACAAAAGATACTGAACACTTAACCAATTCTGCATTTTATATTTTAATAACCAAACCTGTAACTGATACTTCTACAATTCTCTAAAACTGCAAGTTACATAATAGTTCTTAAAAGATTATTCAGTTCACTATAAAATCAAAGTAAAAACAGGGACATTGTAACAAAAGTGACTTCCATAGTTTCAGTACACTGAATTTTTAAGGCAAATGATACGAGGGTACCATATGTTAAAAGAAAACATTCCTTTTATATAAATCAATTTTCATATTAATTTTTAAATTTGGACCAGCTCTGTTAATGGCCCCCATCCTTTTCCATTTCAAAATGCAGTGATATTCTATATTTGTATATATATTGTGTGTAGATTTTTCGTGCGTATACCCATATTATTATGTTCTTCTATGGAGTGTGTGGAAGATTATAAAATCAAGTAAATATGGCATTAACTGAAATTCTTCTTAGAAAAGTCAATAATTGTGTGGGAGCTTCATTGAATTGTTTAAACTTTTGCCTTAATTCTTAGAAAACCTTTGTTGTGTACTTAGTGCTCTTAGAGCAAAAGTAAATGGTATAAAACAATCTTCATTATTAGAATACCAAAGTTTAAAACTATTATTACTGCCAAGACCAGTCTGGCTCAGTGGATAGAGTGTCGTCTTACAGACTGAAAGGTCCCAGGTTTGATTCCGGTCAAGGGCATGTACCTTGGTTGCGGGCACATCCCCAGTAGGGGTGTGCAGAAGGCAGCTGATTGATGTTTCTCTCTCATCGATGTTTCTAACTCTCTATCCCTCTCTCTTCTTCTCTGTAAAAAATTAATAAGATATATTTTAAAAAACACAAAAACTATTATTACTGGTTGAAAGTCCTTTGTTTTATTGCCCTTTGCTGTTACGTGTTCATGTGTACTTATAGAAAAATATTCTGGTCACCTATTACCTCATAACGAACTACCTAGACGTGAATGTTCAAAAAGCCATTATTCATAGTAGCCCCACACTGGAAACAACCCAACTATCCTTCAGCTTTTGTTGGATAAGCCCACAAAACAGTGCATTCACATCACGCAATACTGTTTAGCAACTAAAATAACCTTCTGGCACATGCAACTATGTTGATATATCTCAAAGGCCTTATGTTGTATGGAAAAACAAAAGCCAATCTCAAAAGATTATATGCTGTATGAAACTGTTTAAAGAACATTCTCAAAACAACAGAACTCTAGAGATGGAGAATAGATTTGTGTTTGCCAGGAAATTGGAGAGTAGACCATACTATTAAGAGTCAGGACAAGGAAGTCTATTGTGGTGATAAAATTACTCTCTATCTTAATTGTGATGGCAAATCTATGCATGGCATAAAGTACATAAAGTGACATATATATATATATGACTTCAGATAAAAACTGAAGAACTCTTCATGAGATGTATAATCTATTTGACAATGTTGTGGCAATATAAATTCCTGGTTATATTACTTACTATAATTATGTAAAATGTTACGATTGGAGGGTTTGAGTGAAGGCTTCATGTTAGCGAGGTAGGCCTGAGGGGGGGATGGGGGGGGCAGTCAATGGTAGAAGGGGAAATGTGGACATCTGTAGTACTATCAACAATAAAGATAATTTTAAAAAAATAAAGTTCTGCAACTTCTTTTGAGTCTATATTTTAAAATAAATGCAAAGTTAAAAAAAAAAAACACACATACACACAACCTTGTTATCCCTAATTGCATCTATGACGGGCATTCAATCTCATTTGCTTGAAATTCTGGAAGACTTATAACTTACCACTTCTCTACCACTACTCAACATACTAGCTTACTATTTTACCCTGGACTATGGATCCATAAAGAGATATTCATTGAACAGTATTCAGTTATCCTTTACCGTTCTTGGAGTATCATTATTAATTAAACCATCATTTACAATTCTGGTTCAACTCAGTCAAAAACTAAATTTGAATCTTTGAACAAGTTTCACAAATTTTCTCAAAGTCAATTTCCTAACATGATCATCTGTGACTACATTTCCAACTTTACCTTGTGATTCTAAATATCCTAGCTTTGTCTTATGAGACGCCAGCCTTCTTGAGATCAGAGACCAAGCTTAGTCTTAACCATTATGGCTTGTCTCAGTTTTGGTTCTTACAAGTGTATTTCTTGGATCACATGATCTCACACATCTAGAGGAAATAATGAACAACATAAACCGAAGAACAAAAACAGACCCAGAGAAAAAGAAGGAGCGATCAGACTCACAAACCTCAGAGGGAAAGTAGGGGAGGGTGGGAGTCAGGGGGAGAGATCAACCAAAGGACTGTGTGCATGCAAATGGACCTAGCCAGTGGCCATGGACAACAGGGGGCTGGGGGTATATGTAGGGAGGGGTTTGGGATGGGAATGGGGGGATGAGGACAATGATGTGATACCATAATCAATAAAATTAAAAAAATAAAAATAAAAAATAAAATTTTAAAAAAAGTAATTTATACTGGGGAGGAGGGAGGGGTAAGTAATCTAAACTATCGTTCTGCATGCTGAGGTAGCCTACTTACACAAACAGACACATGAGTTATGAGTTGTGTTTGCTTCTGTCCATCGGTATTCTGGCCACTTGACTTGAAATTTAGTTTATGACTGAGTTCTGGCAATGCCAGCAAAGCAAGTATTCAATCAGATTATTTCTAACAAATTATTTTTTTCTACAAAGTAAAGTTCATTTTTATTTATGAAAGACTTAAGAATTTAAAATGGTTGAAATGTATCTTCATATGTTCACACATGAATCTTGTTTTATAATTCTATATACTATATAAACTTAGAGAGCTCTCAGCTTATTTATTCCTTAAATAAATACAATGTTATTGGTTTCCCAGAGCTAGTAGAGACATTAATCCCATCCATTAAAATTTAACCTGCCTTGAACTTCCTTTCAAAATACCCTAGAAAATTTCAAAACCCCTGGTATTATAGAAACATATATAAAACTCGTTATTATAGAAACATATGTATTGCTTTAACAATTTAACATATAGATGTAATGATGTTCTGTAATGTGTTTAATTAGTATCATCTGTTAAACATTCATTGCTAACTCACTTCATAACGTGCTTTATTAAAAGACATTAAAACCTGCAGCTGCCTCCTGTAATCATTTTCTAAATATAAAGACTGCATTCATAAATGATCTCCTTGTTCAAAATACTGCCATACACTCACAAACTCTTTGTTAGAAGCCAGAAAGCTTTTATCCTTTATAAAAAGCTTTTATTCTTTATAAAAAGAAATGCTAAGTAATTCATCAAATGCCAAATATTTTTTTGGCCACATGTCAGCCTTGTTTCAAGTGTTCAGCCTGTATGTTCATTAAGAATGGTTATAGTCTTAGATTGATACTCAGAAAAATTTTACCTAGTTGAGTGCCATCTTGCTCCTAGGATTTAATCTCTTAATAAGTATCCTTGATAAACCTGTAAAGCACAATGATTTGGCTCAGCTAAGCACAATGAAGTAAGGTTCTTATGAGAATATACTGGAGCCCTGACCGGTTTAGCTCAGTGGATGGAGTGTCAGCCTGTGGACTGAAGGGTCCTGGGTTCGATTCTGGTCAAGGGCATGTACCTTGGTTGTGGGCACATCCCCAATGGGGGGTGTGCAGGAGGCAGCTGATCGATGTTTCTCTCTCATCTATGTTTCTAACTCTCTCTCCCTCTCCCTTCCTCTCTGTAAAAGAATCAATAAAATATTTTTTTAAAAAGAAAATATACTAGAATTACACACTGAGAGAAGAAACTGCATCCATTTGGAGATTTGTTAATTCTGTTCAGAAAAAAAAAAATAGCCTATTGGGGGTTTTCAGTGCTTCTGCAAATAATGTAAATGGCTTCATTCAATTGTTTATTCTATGATTATACTTCTTTTTAAGAAAACAAGTTCAGAAAAATAAAATTTGGATAAAATTTTAAGAAATTTAATTTTCACACAAATAATTAAAGTGTGTGTAATAGAGTTGCTTATTTCTCACAACAATTTCTTTTAAAATCTTCAGCATTTGTCAGTATTTTTTACAGTATTTCCCCAAATAATGTAACTGGTAGGAAGAGAAGAAGGGAGAAAGAGAGAAAGAGAAACATCAATGGTGGAGAGAGAATCATTGATTGACTGCCTCCTGCAAGCCCCCTTTTGGGGATTAAGCTTGCAACTCAGGCATGTGCCCTTATGGAAAACCAAACCCTGGCCTCCTAGTTCATAGGTTGACGCTCAACCACTGAGCAGCACCAGCTGGGCAATAATAAATATCCTTTAACCAGCTCTTACCTGCATTAAAATATGTAATCCATTAATAGATATAAGAAAATTGATGCTGAATTAGCACAGAAAACATATTATCTATACTGAGAGTTCTTAAATAGAAGAGTGGCATGCCCACATATTGTAATTAGTAGGGAGGTTTTTGATGAAGGAATAAATGAATGCTACTAAAGATTACTTACAAGTTAAATATCTAGCACTTCCGTCTCAAAACACTCTCAAAAGCATTATATTGGAACTTTCCAATAATTCACCCTGTAGGCATCACTCATTCATCCCACAAAGAGTTAGATGTCGACCACATTAGAATTGCACCTTAATCCATACAGATAGTATCCCCTTTTACAGAAGAAAAGTTCCATTGGGTCCAGTGACTTGCCTAAGATCTAATGACAAGCATTTAAGACTCCTAATCTTTGGACTATCAAATAGCACTTGTTCTGCTCCATCATGACAGGTAACATATTTTACACTGCAGCACATTGTCTCTTTGAGCACGCCTCCTGTATAACTCATTCACCTAAACTAAACAGGAAGAAGATAGTAAATAAGAATAGCATGTGAGTGCTATTCTATGACTCATTATACAGGTTTCTGGAGAGCTGACTATAAAAATCATTTCCAGGTTACAAGATGCTCTTCTTCACTAGTGGCTTTTACCTTGCTCGTTAGAATTGGGTGAATAAGCAAGTTGCTTGCCCAGAATTTACAGCTTTAAAATGACATACAAATAAAAGTCAGTTACTGAGGGCCTTCTTCAATTCCAGTAACTAATCATCTCATACTTTTATATTTTTTGATATACACATACCTTGATTCAAGTCCCCCCCAAAAAAAATTTCTAAGGCAAACTCTGGACATTGAAATCCAATATGATCTGTAGGTATCAGTAATGACATTAGGATATCCTGTTAATATTCAGATGATCTACACAAAACATTAAACAAGAGTGTGTTTTGTATTTTTTTTAATAATATTTTACTAGTGGCCAGGTGCACGAAATTTATGCACATTAAAAGGGGATTAATTAGAGGAAATAATGTAATATTGCTATTTTCCCTTTCTCTACAATAGAAGTGTCAGAGATGAAAGAAAAGTAGTAAAATGCATATGAAAACCTTCTTCCTGTCAGAGTCTGAGACACACCACGGGACCCAGAGTCAAGTCCCCGCCCACCCACATGTGTCTCAAAATCCCATGAGACCCAGACCCAGCTGGCCCCCTCCCTCACTGGGCTAGATGCAAACCGGCCTTTGCCACCCTTTTCAAGCCCCTCCCCCCCCCCCAACCCTCTCCAGGGGATGTATCCTCAGATCCCCTGACCTGGCACCAGGACGGGGGGACATGGCCTGAGGTCCCCCAGCCCAGACCAGAGTGGGGTGTGTGTGTGTGTGTGTGTGCCTTGAGGTCTCCTGTCAAGCCCTGCCAGTGGGGTACACGGCCTGACATCCCCTGTCAAGCTCCACTGGGTGGGGGCATGGCCTGAGGTCCCCCATCAAGCGTCACCAGGCAGGGAGGCACAGCTTCAGGTCCCCTGACTCTGTGCTGGGGAAGGGGGTGTGGCCTGAGGTCCCCTGGCCTGGTGCCAGGGTGGGGGCGTGGCCTGAAGGTCCCTGTCAAGCCCCACCTGGTAGAGGGCGAGGCCTGAGACCCCTGGCCTGGCGCTGAGATGGGGGTGGGGGTGGGGGAGCAGTCTGAGGTCCCTTAGCCTAGCACCAGGATGGGAAATGCACCTTGAGGTCCCCCATCAAGCCGGCTGGGCAGGGAGCATGGCCTCATGTCCCCTGTCAAGCCCTGCCAGGTGGGGGAGGGTGTAACCTCAGGCAGGTCCCTGCTGATTGCTCTTTAAGATTCCCTATGGGAACTTGGCTTCAGCTGTGGGAGCAGCTATCTTTGTGATGGAGTGATGGTCAATTAGCATAATCCCTCTTTATTAGATAGGATGATTTAAAGATTCAGGCCAGAACTCCCTGTCCCACTTGCCACACACCATTTCTCATGAAAAACGTAAATAAAAGCAATTGGACAGATCCCAGGGCTCATTTCTGATTATCCTCTGGTCCTATATACACTTTACATTTCCTGTCTATGCAATCCTATTCTCCTTTGCATCTCAATGTAAACAAAGGTCACCAACCTTTACCAACAAAGCAGTGTCAGCGCCACCACTGCCCTCACCCTCTGAGGGGGAGGAGATGTTGAATCACTGTGCCTAGTTAAGTATCTGCAGACCTGCATGGTCCGTTTTCCTCATGGGCCAAAATAACTATCAAGCAGTTTCCTTTACGGGGACCTGAATATCCTGGAAGAAAGCATTGATTTATCTTTGAACACAGTGATTATGTGCAAAAAAGATTTGCTAACATTAACACCCACTCTTGTTGGGAAGGAGGCACTTAGAGATCAGCATCTAGGTAGGCATTAAATTGATTTAACAGTCTCTATCTCAATGTAAATGACATCTCTGCAAAGATAATGATTGTTATGAGCTTCCGTGCACTTTGCCTGAGCTTGCAAGGGAGAATTCGAGTTATTAATTTCTATGACTAAATCTCCAAAGGATTTAGGCAAAGATGCCTTTTACTCTGTGCCGTTTCACACGCACCTAAGGAAAGCCTGCCCTCTGTACCGCTTGAAGGTAGCTGTGGCCACACACCCACAAGATGCTTCCTAGAATACATTTCCTGCTTTCATTTTTCTGAGGTGACAGCCAGGAGAGTCTGTGTTCATTGACAACCAAAATATCAGTCTAAAAATATACCCTACGTCTCTTAAAGCATCATGAATTATTCCATGAGGCAGTTTCACTTTCACAGCTCTCAGGTTAGAAAATATATATATATATCAGGTTGTGTTAGGAGCACATCGTAGGTCTCCTAGGAAGGAATCCAAATCAATGTACATTTCCTCCTCACATGATGGTCATTTCTCTTTTTTATTTTTTATTTTTACTTATTTCAGAGAGGAAGGAAGAAGGAGAGAAAGACAGAAACATCAATGATGCGAGAGTCATTGATTGGCTGCCTCACGCATGCCCTACACTGGGATTGAGCCAGCAACCCGGGCATGTACCTTAGGCTGGAATCGAACCTGGAACACTTCAGTACGCAGGCTGATACTCCTTCCACTGAACCAAACTGGCTAGGGCTAGTCATTTCTGACCTATAAAGAGCAATACAGCCCCCAAGCAGCTCAATGACACAGATGTCTCTGCTCCCGTTCTGCTAAACAAGCAGGCTCGTGGTAAATGGTAAAGACAGTGAAGAATGATATTTTTTCCCTCCGAGTGTAATTGCTACTCTGAGCCAATGCAAAACAAGGGTCCATCAATCTACCAACAAATACTATCTTACTTGGCTCGGGATTTCTGTGCTGAGACTGAGAAGGAAGGTATGTCTGTATGGGTATGTATGAGGAGCACTTCATTATCATTTAGATGTGACCTACACATGAAAAGAAGTAAACTAAGGAACTGTAGTGTTTCAAAGGGGCAAGCTCTTTCCACAGTGTTGGTTATGCATATAACATCACATGTGCTTCCGTGACTGTAAAAGACCATCCTTGCAAGTCAACATGCTCCGCAGAACTGAATGTGAGTGCTGGAGTTGATGGAGCCCTCAGTGAACTGTCGGGCGAAGGCTATAAATCTGTGTAACTTCTTTTACTTAAATGAAACCTTTCTATCAAAGCCGAATGCTTATCAAGGTCACTATGAAAGATGGCAGTTTTAAAGCTCCAGGGGAAGACTCCAGAAATAAGAATCAACAAAAACAGATTTAATAAACACTTTAAAGTTTATGGTCTGTCAAGAACCTATTTTCCTCTACCACTTTTCTGGATTTTAGAGACAGGCTTATTTTATAGAACTAAGTCAGACTGCTATAAAAACACAGCTCTCCAAAAAGGCACACAGAAGCCCTAGCTGGATTGGCTTCGTGTTGGCCTGTGGACTGAAGGGTTTTGGGTTCGATTCCGGTCAAGGGCACATGCCTGAGTTACCGGCTTGATCCCCAGTAAGGGGTATGCAGGAAGCAGCCAATCAATGATTCTCTCTCATCATTGATGTTTCTATCTCCCACTCCCTCTCCCTTCCTCTCTGAAATATATATCCATCCTATATAATAAAAGGGTAACATGCAAATTGACCCTAAAGGCAGAGTAACCAGGAACGGCTGGTCACTATGACGTGCCCTGACCACCAGGGGGCAGATGCTCATTGCAGGAGCTGCCCCTGGTGGTCAGGGCGCTCTCATAGGGTGCGCCCCACTCAGCCACAAGCTAGGCTGACCGCTGTGAGTGCAACAGAGGTGGTGACAGCCTCTCTCACCTCCGCCGAAGCAGTGCTAAGGATGTCCAACTGTGGCTTAGGCTGTCAGTGGGACATCCCCTAAGGCAGGGGTCTTCAAACTATGGCCCGCAGGCCACATGCGGCCCGCAGAGGAGTCTGATCCGGCCCGCCAGGTTTTTTGGGCAGTGAGCGCAGCCGAGGTGTTACAGTAGGAATTAGTATTTCATATAGTCCGGCCCTCCAGCTCTCTGAGGGACCGTGACCTGGCCCCCACTTTAAAAAGTTTGAGGACCCCTGCAAGGAGTCCTGGACTGAGAGAGGGCGCAGGCAGACTGAGGGACGCCCCCCTCCAGAGTGCATGAGTTTTCGTGCACTGGGCCTCTAGTATATATTTAAAAGGCACACTAAAGCTTCTCATTTTCTACCTTCTGGCAAATGTGTTTTGAGCAAGCAGTCTTAAAAGCTGTAAAAGGCAGGAAAGACCACACTAAGTAAAAATGTGTGTATTTTTTAGTTAAAAATCTACAGGTGTAGGTGTACGTGGGTGTTGAGGAGGAAAGAGGAATCAGGTGTGTATGCATACTTGTGTTTGTTCCTGTGCATTGTTTGGCAAACTAAAATCATCTAAAATGTAATAGAAGGAGTGGTTAAACAATCTCTACTTGATACTTTTTGAATTTTTCATACTATGTAACAGACAAGATCACTTTAAACTGCAAGTATAAGATAAAAAAAAGACCCTCTTAATAAAAGTCCAGATTTTGGAAAACCAAGACATATATAAATTTAAAAGTATGTTAGTCCAGCAATATAAAAATACCCAACTAAGTTTACTGTAATAATATAACCCAATATAAATTCTTTAATATTCTTGTCATATAAGGGACTTCATAGAAATAAAATATTCAACAATAAGAATATTCAACTAGCTTATCAGGCAAGAGATTTCCAAAGATCACGATGCAGGAACAATTATTTAAAAATCAAATTGTTTACTTCATCCACAAGGAAATAGAATGCTTTAGATATCTTTCTACGAAATCCTTGAAAAAGTAGAGTTGTAAAAATAAGCAAAAAAAAAAAAAAAAACAACAACAACAACAAAAAAAAACAGCCTTATCACTTACCTGCCCAGTGAAAGAATCAGATGTCTGCCCGTTTCTCTAACGCGGGATTCTGAATAGTTCTGGAACCTCCTCTCACGGAGCTACATCCAAACACAGGGGTGTCCTCTCGTGAACATGGCTTATTCCAAAAAGTGTGGGCCTTTGAGCACCTCGATCCTCACTGCAGAGCCCATGACTTCCTGGTGCCTTTGAGAACTTGGACTTCACTCCTCGGTTTGCATGTCTCCCAGGCCCCCAGGAAAATTATTTTTTGAAGTTGCTGCTGGGAGTTGAGTCTGTGCAACAAGAGCACTCCTCCGAGCCCCGGCGGCTGTGGTAGCAGGTGGAGAAGAAGTGTTATGTCCCCTCTAGGAACGGAGGAGAGCGGGGACGAGGGGTTAGGAGGAGGCACCGCCTTCTAGAAGCCAGGAGCAGGCAGCCCCGGAGGCAAGGACAGCAGCAGGGCCCGCGGCCGCGCAGTTCCGTCCCGGCGGCTGCTGCCCCGGCGGGAGACGCTGTCCATCCCCTCGGGTACTGAAGCCCGGGGGCTGGAGCCCCGCCGCCAGCCGGTCCCCAGATCGCTGTCCTCCAAAGGGCTTCCTGGTCTCCCGGGCTCACCTTCCCCTCGGGCGCCTTCTGTTTCGGTAAGGGGTTAATCGCTTCTCCGAAATAATATCCTCATACTTGTTTGGTGGCAATGTTTCCGGAGATTATTGGACGTTGCGAGTAGGAATCCGTGTTGGATCCGATGTAAACCTTTCCTGACTTTTCAGTGGCCCTGGACGAGTTTTTCAATGATAAGAATGAAGGAGAGAAGGAGAGAGGGAAAGGGGGAGAGGAGAGAGGAGAGAGGCGGGGAGAGAGGGAGAGAGAGAAAGCGACAGAGAGAGAGAGAGGAGAGAGGGAATGAATACAGATTATGCATCACAGAGAAGCCAGAGCTGCACTTGGGGTCTCTCCTTACAGAAAACGCAAAGGGTCTATTCCGGAAGACTCTGCCTGCCACCCTGATTGCCAATTAGGGGAGCCGCAGTGAAATCCTGAGAAACCCCGCTTGCAAATTCCTAGATTAAACGCAGCAAAGAGGTCCTGGGTTCTTCTTGGACCCTCCAAGCCCGAAACGACAGCTTATGGCAAAATAAAAACAACACGAACGGAAGGGAAAAGGCGTCTCGGCGGCGGTGCTACCTTGTGAAAAGGCTGCTGAACCGGCCGGGATCCTTGCAGAGCAGCTCAGCGATCCGGCTGGGTCAGGGCTGGGGAGCCGGAGCCTCGGAGGCTGCGTCCCAGGGAGCGCTCCCCAGCCGCCCACAGCCCGGGTCCTGTAAGGAGCGGGGAGGAGGGGGGGGGAAGACGGGGGAGAAAGGGGAGGGGAGGAGGCGGGAGTTTGCTTTCACAAAGGATCAAATAAGGAATGCATAAAGTCATCCCGCCCTTTTAAAGCCAGAGCTGCCCGCACCTCGGCCGGCTCTCCCCCGCCTGAGGTTCAGCCCTTTCCCCCCACGACTCTGCTCCCACCCCCATCCCACCCCCTAAGCTCCCAGGTCCGGAGTCTGCGCTCTCCCGGCTCTGGCTGGCCCGTCGCCCCAGCTCTGCGCAGACCCCCACCCCTGCCCCCTGCACCTGCCGCTCTGCCCGGCAGAGGGAAGGGCGTGGGTGGGTGGTCCCCAGGGCCGTCACCCACCCCGGGCTCCGCACCCGCCCTGGCACAGGGCGCACACGCCTGTAGGGTGAGATCTTTGGCATCGAGACACTCACACAACGCTGAAACTGCTGGGAAACGGATCAAAATCAGGTCTAGGAGGACTCGGGTAGAGACTGGTGAGGAAATTCGGGAAAGAAAGAAGGACTGGGGTGCCGGGGGGAAGAGGGTGGAGAGAAACACGGATTTGTCCAGGCGGCGGCAGGACGGAGGCCGGCGGTGGCTCTGGCCTCCCTTCCCCACGCATCCCTCTCTCTCCGATCCCGAGAGGAGGGGGGAGCGGCAGGGCTGTCCCCCCATCGCCCAGGGGGCCCGGCCTTGGCGGGCGCTGCCCCCCACCCACCCCGGGGCGGTGACTGTCCTCCCGGGTCCCCGCGGCGCTGAGCTAGGCCTGTGGGGGCGGCGGCAGCCACGGCGCTGCCAGGCGCAACGTCACCCAACGGGGATGCTTTGGGGGAATGGAAACCCAGCAGGCGGGGTAGGTACTCACAGAAGTCCATGTTTTCCTTAGGCTGAGCCGGGTCGCTGCTGCCGCCGCCGCCGCACGGATGCCCTCGCATCCCCAGCTGGCCAGCAGCCCGCAGCGCCCGCCTCCCGGCCCGGCTGCACCCACCGCAGCCAGCCGTGCCCGCCGTGGCAGGAGCCCGTCCTCTCCCGCAGGCCTCTGGGGCAGAAGCACCGGAGAAGGTGTGAGGGCATCTCCAGCACCCTGTCTGATAAAAGCCATCGGACCTCAGAGGGACGCACACACCCAGGACCTGTCACTTGAGGCTCCTTGGGGAGGGGGGTGTCTTGCTGGATGGCCCTTGGGAACATAGATGATGGCTCTGGAGTTCCCCTTTTCCCCTTAGAGACATGGAGGCACAGGCAGGCTGCTCGGAGCTGCACAGACAAGGACTTGGCATCTGCACAGATAAGTTTCAGAGAGGGCAGGGTTTCTGCTGGAGGATTAACACAACCCCTCGGTGTGGGGGCCGCTCTCTGGTGCCACTCTCCCTGGAGTTAAAGAGGCTTCTCCCCCCAGGATTTCACGCCATGCTTAGTCCGGTGGACTCAATTGATTGTTTCAATTATTTCCTCCCGAAGTGGAGAAGCACTGTGAAGCGTGGGGCTCAGGCTGCAGACTTCTTCCCGTGGGTTCTTGTCCGACAAAGAGGAAGCATAAATTCATGGCTTCTTTCATAAAAGATGTAGAAGTTTATTGGAAGCATATACAAACTCCAGCTGGGCAGGGGATCCCCAAAGGGGAAAAGCCTGTTGGTGTTCTCTCTCTCTCTCTCTCTCTCTCTCTCTCTCTCTCTCTCTCTCTCTCTCTCTCTTAAAATATCTAAGATCTGAAAGTCTGGCTCATGTCCCTTTGTCTCCAGTTTCTATATGCTCTTTGTCTGACCCTGACCCTTTCTAATCGGACCCTTCCTCAATTTAGGGCCCCCACGCTTTCCTCACTGGTCCTTCTGCTACACAGTATCAGCTTCAGAGCTCAAAACCCACTTGGTGCCCCCTACCCCTTCTCCTTATCTTGCAACATTCCCTCTATCCCCTGTGAAAATGTTTCCTTCTTCCCCACATTCTGTCACTTTTTTTTTTTTTAATCTTCCATGAATGTAAGTCTTCCTTCCCCCTTATCCTGTGGCATTTCTCTATCCTTCACATATCCATCCAATCTGTTCAGGTTGGAGTTGCGTTTGATCTCCTCCCTTACGGCTCTCTCTCCGCTGTCCTGGCTGGAGAAGTTTTATTTCCCCTTATGGCTCTCCAAGCTGCTCAGGACAGGGCTGCTTTTGATCTGCCTTATAGTTGCTTTAATTGCTCAGGGCAGAGATACCTCTGTCCTTCACATATGTGTTCCTCTCCCATGGGCGCTCTTAACTCCCTAAGTCTGCCTGTTTTGTCTCTAAAATTCCTTTCACAAGGACAATGACAGAAATGTAACACACCAAATAAGAGCATGTAAATGAGGCACAGAGTGCCAGGATGTTACTAATTAAATGCATATGATTCTTCAGAGTTTGAGGAACACATCCTCTCTTCCTGAGCACTGACTTCAGCTGTCTCTCTCTCAATCATTCCCCTCATTTTTTTTTTCTCTCTCCCTCTGCCAGTAAGGAAAAAAAAAAAAGAAAAAAAAAAAAGAGTTGATTAATTTGAACTGTCAGTCCCAGGAAGATAATCTAGTTTGATGTCTTTCTTTGAAAAAACAAAATCCACTCCTTATTTTCCTCATCTTAGTTATGAGAACTAAGATGATAAAAAAAAAAGTAAAGGCAACTTAACAACTGATACTACAGAAGAATATAAACAAAGTACCTCAAAACTAGGGAGCAGATAAACTGAGATAAATAAAGAAATATCACTCTTGGAGAAGAAGAGTTTTTAAAGTTCATCAATGAGCCAAAGCTGGTTTGGCTCAGTGGTAGTGCGTCGGTCTGCAGACTGAAGGGTTCCAGGTTTGATTTCGGTCAAGGGCATGTACATTGGTTGCGGGCACATCCCCGGCAGGGGGTGTGCAGGAGGCAGCTGGTCGATGTTTCTCTCTCATCGACGTTTCTAGCTCTCTATCTTTCTCCCTTCCTCTCTGTAAAAAATCAAAAAAATATATATTTTTTTTAAAGTTCATCAATGAGAATAAAAATTGAAATGTAAATTTAAATTACTATTGTTTTAAAAATGTAAACATAGTAAAATGTGAATGTAAAACATCAAAACAATTATATTCACTGGAAATTTTAGTGCCATTGGGTGGCTACTGGGAATCCCAAAGCAGGTCATTCGATCTCTTGTGAAACATTTTGAGCACAAATTTCAGTCCTTTGGAGGAGAGGATTTGAAATGCAAAGCAAAACCTCCATACAGTATGATCTATTCTAGAGTCATGATACTGCATATGAAACTGACACTGGCTGTATAACTTACACAAGACTCAACTATTTTGAGCCATTTTGACACCATATATACAATGGTAATATAATTTCTGCTAACCTCATTGAATCCTCACACACACAAAACCATGTGCATAGAAACTTGTATAATTCTATAAAAATATGTAATATAGCCTGGCTGATGTGGCTCAGTAGTTGAGCATCGACCCATGAACCAAGTCAGGACGCATGCCCAGGTGGCAGGCTCGATCCCCAGTAGGGGCATACAGGAGGCAGCCGATCAATGATTCTCTCTCGTCATTGATGATTCTCTCTGATCACTGGTGTTTCTATTTCCCTCTCCCTTCCTCTTTCTTAAAATCAATTTTAAAATCTTAAAATCAATTTTAAAAAATCCACAACATACATATATACATGGATTATTCCTTGATATAACATAAGAGCTCCATTCCTGGGAGCACCACACTGTTCTTTGATAGTCCCAAAAAATCAGGGGCAGGGACCAGAGGGAAATATTAAACCAGCCTTTATTACTTACACATGGGGAGACCCCATAGAGGCCAGGTGGGTAAGTTACCGCCACACATGCTGCCACTAGTGAAGTTGAACTACCAAGTCCCATCCGGCCTGCCGACTGGCCACACTGAGGGAGCTGGCCTGTGCCATTGTTTTGCCACCACCCCTACTTTCCCAACACAAGGTTTTATAGAGCACAGAAAACAGAGAAAAACTGGTCGTACAAGGGAAGGGGGATGTGCTTTCAAGCAAGCTATGTAAGACCAAAACTGCTGGCTGTTTTCTTGACTCGGGAGCTGACTAGACTCCAAGGTCATGCAGTCTGTAATGGATGGCCTTCGTCATATTTCCCACGGGGTGGGAGGGAGAGGTGGAGCATGGAAATGGGCCCGTGCTCCCATTTACTGAACGCTCGGTCACTATTTCTACACCTCAATTCAAGACTGGATAGGTAAGTTGGTGTTTTTTTTAAAATATATTTTGATTGATTTCAGAGAGGAAGAGAAATGAGAAAGAATGAGAGAGATGATGAGAGAGAATCATTGATTGGCTGCCTCCTGCTTGCCCCCCTACTGGAAATTGAGCCTGAAATTTGGCTTGTGCCCTAACAGGGAATAGAATCGGATTTCCTGGTGCAGAGGCTGACACTCAACTACTGAACCACACCAGCTAGACGGGGTTTTCATTCTTATTGACACATTTTTCCAATTATTTCTGGGCACGTCACATTTCCTGTGAGAGATAAGGCTAGATGCATCCAATACCCACACCGGAACCACATCAATATAATCTCTTAGCATTACTTTGAGCTAATTTTGTATTGTGTTTAAGTACCATGAGATATTATGTATTAACCGTTATTTCTTAATTGGAACAAAGATCCTATTTTTAAATCTCTTTTGCTGGGTTTTCTAATAAACTGTTTTTCTGTTGTACACTGTCTTGATCCTTTTATGTTTATACCCTTCATAGCAAAATTTTTTATAATCCTATTCACCTCTGACCTTACCTTTCATTTACTTAAATAATTTTATGTATTTATTTTTATAAGCAGGAAAAACTTTCTTTCTATCCAATTAAAAAGTATGAATAACCTTCAAGCAAAATAAAGAAAAGAAAAATCAATCATACAATTAACAGTTAGAAGAGCATTTACAGATTAGGTTTAGATTCTTTGAATTATGCCCACACACCCAAATCATGAAGGCCAATGACAGTCACACTAAGGAAAAGCACTGAATCATCTTAAAAAGAACATATAAAAATCAGTAGTATAAATTATCATAAAACTAGAAAAGCCATCTACACCTTGAAACTTTCATAAATTATTTCTAAATTAAAAAATTTTTTTTAAATAATTTCAATTAGAAAACAACTTCTTCTCTCAGGTATGAAATCATATATATCAGAGTACATATTTTACCTTGGAAAAAGATGTTCAATACATTTATTATTTAACTAGAGCACATGTGTCAAACACAAGGCCCGCGGGCCAAATCCAGCCCGCCAGGCCTTGCAATGTGGCCCGCACCGCGCTGTCATCACTGCACTCCGCTGTCAGTTTATGACATTGTCAGTTTATGACTGTTCAGTAAACCATTCGGCCCGCGATTTAGGCTTGATTTTAGATTTTGGCCCCTTCTCTGATTGAGTTCGACACCCCTAAACTAGAGGCCTGGTGCATGAAACTCATGCACTTGGGCCTGGAGGAGTCCCTCAGCCCAGCCTATGCCCTCTCGAAGTCCTTGAGCCCTTGGGGGATGTCCTACTGCCAGCTTAGGCCCGCTCCCTATGCCGGCAGTAGGACATTTTTAGCACTGCCACGGAGGCAGGAGAGGCTCCTGACACTGCCGCTGCACTCGCCGGCCATGAGCCCAGCTTCTGGCTGAGCAGTGCTCCCCCGTCAGAGAGCACTGACCACCAGGGGAGCAGCTCCTGCATTGAGCCTCTGCCCCTGGTGGTGAGTGCGCATCATAGTGACTAGTCATTCCACCGTTCAGTCCATTTGCATATTAGCCTTTTATTATATAGGATATGGATAAACCCAAACGATGGTAAGTTAAGCCTCCTTGTAACAAAGGCAACAATGTGATTTAACATAATTTAAATGTATACTTAGGGAAACATCTCTTCCTCCTCCTAAATAGAAGGAACCAGCCATTTGTGATGATACCTTAAAAATGGCATTTTGTCCTAATCCTCAGATACGAAAACCAAAGAGAAGGTTATTACCATCATAATCTGTTGATGGCATTTTCAGTTTATCGCCAGTCTGGATTCATGTGTTTCCATTCCTCTGCAGAGCAGTAGGTTCGTAGAATTCTGGTAAATTTGCAACTTGTTTACGGCCTCTTCCAAATGGATTACTCTCATTTCTCTCCGATATTACCCTGAAAAGGCTCTGGGCCGGCTGCCTGCTTCACTGCTGAGAAGCACCCTCCGGGGAAGTTGTTTCTTTCTTTGTGCTTCTCTACAATTTCCACTTAATCTCTTTTGTAAGAGATGGCTAGAAGTGCAAAAAGCAGCTAAAAAAAATCTATTAAAGCATCCTAGAACAGGCTTAATTGAGAAGCTATGAAGCTTAAATGAAGAATTCTGAGCTGAATGGAGAATCCGACTTTGTCTACAAGGAACTGGGGAAATCCTCCTTTCGCCACAACACTAAGACCAATTTTGGTGCAATTATTTTCACTTCCCTTTAAACATAAAACTCCCATCTCTGTTCTGCTCAATATGGTCCCCAGGCAAGGAAGAATGCTGTTTTGATGGGAGCAAAAACAACACAGGAGCCCCGGGTACAATTGACAGGAGGGAACTAACGAATTGACTTTTTCTTAGCTGCAGAAGCTACATACCCAGTGCTAAATACAAAAACTAGCCAAGGGAAGTTCAGCTAAGGGATGGGTTATTGGAGAGATCGATGGGCTGGCTCATGCCCACCCATCCACAAGGGACCGAACCTGCCACCTGATCAGAAATTGAACCTATGACCCTTCGGTGCACAAGACGAGGCTCTAACCATTGAGCCACAGGGTTCAGGGCAAAGCTCTATTCTTAAAAATTTGAGCCCAGGAGATCTGCGGGAGATAAGAGATCAACAGAAGGACTTGTATACATGCATATAAGTTCAACCAATGGACACAAAACTCTGGGGAAGGAGGGTATGTATGGGGGGGGGGCAATGTTAAAATATGTACACAGATAATAATTTAATAAAAAAAATTTGAGCCCATTTATCGTCAGGGCCCACAGGCAATAAAGGCAGGGAAAAGGAAGGGAAGCAATTACGTGAATAGGAGTTTCTGTAGGTGCAGATTAGCTAACACAGTGATGCTAATTCATGTGTTTAATTTTTAGCCTGGTTTTACTGTCCTCTTTGCAAACAACTGTTTGGATGCAATGCTGTTTTAGGCCCAGTCCAAAGGTCATTTTAAAAAATATATATATATATATATATATATTTTATTGATTTTTTTTTTTTTTTCAGAGAGGAAGGGGAGAAGGATAGAGAGCTAGAAACATCCATGAGAGAGAAAGGTAGATCAGCTGCCTCCTGCACACCCCCCACTGGGAATGTGCCCACAACCAAGGTAGTACATGCCCTTGCCCGGAATCGAACCCGGGACCTTTCAGTCCACAGGCCGAGGCTCTATCCATTGGGCCCAAAGGTCATTTTAACAAATTCCATAGGATTGAGGAGTAAGGCCTGCGAGGCCATTGCCCTGGGATGGCAGCTCAAACTCCACTTTTAAAGTGCCTCTGTTTCTATTCTCTTAAGCACTTTTAAAACAATACACATATTGACTACTTACTGTTGGACTGGTTTAACGAACAGACTCCTATTGATAGTTAGCAGTGGTTGATGGACATTTGATTTTTCTTTCTTACCTTTCCTCTTTTTTTTCCTTCTTACCTTTTCTACTGGCCTTCTTAGCCATGGAACCAAAAGTGAGATTTAAAAAAAAGCAATTGGAACAAAAAACAAATTTCCAAAATGGTCCTCCCTGAGTCATCCCTGCGCGCCTCCCATCAGGACCCAGGGCCCCGGGGGCTCAGGGTGCACCCTCGGCCCGCGGAGCCCGCCCAGCGCCTCCCGGCTCCCCGCTCCCGCGCCCCTTCCAGGGGGGCGTGTCCCGCCCGAGTGCGCATGTGCGAGCACTCCGGTTTCCCCCGCCTCCTCCTTCCGGAGATGCGGCCTATCCGCTTCCGCCTGGAGGGCGGGGCCAGCGCCGGCTGGCCAATGGCGCGCGGGGTGAGGGGTGAGGTGGGCGGCGCCCGCCCGCCCGCCGGCGCGCCGGCTGCTTCCTCGGCGTGCGGCCCCGGGTGGCCATGGAGGACGGCGCGGCGGAGGAGTTTGACGAGGAGGAGCAGCTGGTGCGGAAGCAGCGCAGAGAGAAGAAGGAGCTGCAAGGTGGGCGGGGGGTGGGCGGGTGGGGGGGGGTCTTGGCTTCCGGTCTGCAGGGTCCCAGGCTTCTCCGCTCGCCTCCCCGGCCCCGGAGGCTGCTCACCCTCTCCTCTGCAGGGGCACCCCGTCCTCAGCGCTGGGGTCCCCCCTCCTCAGTTCTGGGGCCCCAGCCCCGCGCCCCGCGGGTGTCGGGGTCTGATTCCCTCCACGCCGCCCGGGAGCACGGCCGCCCCGCTCCCTCCCGGCCTCCGGGTCCTGGTCCCGGTCCCGCCCAGTCACCGCCCTGGGCCCTCGGGCGCTTTTTGAAATGCCTTCCCTCCGTTCGGGGGTTCGGAAGGGGTGCTGGAAAGGAGGGAGACACTTCCGTCACGTTCTTTTTCTTCGGTCGCCACCGCCGGCTCCGGGTGTCAGTGGGACACGTGGGGGCAGGGCAGCCACGCAGCTGCTTCCCGTGCTCCCCTCTGCCCTGTGGGATCGCCGGGACATGGCTTGTTTACATGGTTATTTCCCGTGTCCTCCCCCTTCACCATCCCAGTGCAGGTCCTCATGTTGGTGGGGACCCCCAACCATACAATTATTGAGGTTGCTACTTCTTTTATATATGATTGATTTGTTACAGAAAGGGAGAGAGACAGCGAGTTAGAAACAGCGATGAGAGAGTCGTGGTTGCTACTTCTTAACTGTGATGTTGCTCCTGTTCATGAATCGTATTGTAAATATCTGTGTTTTCCCAGGGTCTTAGGCGGCCCACAGGCTGAGAACCGCTAGCAGGGCCGCCTAAGACCATCGGAAAACACAGATATTTACATTACGGTTCATGAACAGTAGCCACATTACAGCGATGAAGTAGCAACGAAATGAATGTTATGGTTGGGGGTCACCACCCCACACGAGGAGCTGCATGAAAGGGCCGCGGCATGAGAAAGGTTGAGGACCACTGGTAACCTCGATTTTTTAATTTCATTTTTATTTTTTGGTGGATTTCCAGCCAAAATCCAAGGCATGAAGAATGCCGTTCCCAAGAATGACAAAAAGAGGAGGAAGCAACTCACGGAGGATGTTGCGAAGCTGGAAGCGGAGATGGAGCAGAGACACCGGGAGGAACTGGAGCAGCTGAAGCTGACGGCCAAGGGCAGCCAGGTACGTTTCTCTCTGCCCGCGGTGCTTGTCCGCAGTGATTGTCTGCATAAACCGTTCACCGTGTAAAATCACACCTGTGGAGGGAAATGGCATCACCCAGTCCCACCGGTGCATTGCCTCATTCTTCCTGTGACCAGGTGTACGTGGTAGCATGTGTTTTTGTAAGGGAGGTCAGCAGAGGAAGGACACTCCTAAGTATTACTTGCCCAGAAGATAGAGGAAGCTCCGCCCAATGACATCTGGAAGGACAGCCATGTAGTCCCCACATTGCTATTAAGTATGGTTGTAACCTGGGTAATGTTACCTAAACTTCCTGAGCATCAATTTCTTCCCTTATACAAATACAAACACCTCTGCTGTTTGAGTAAAGACACTACACTGTATGCATCGCATGGGACAATGAGTCATTTTTAAGGTATAAAAGTGCTTTAGGGACTGGTTGTAATGAATGAAAATGTACTGGCTTCTTGGGTAAACGAGCATACTGTCATCTTTTTTTTCATCAGTTATGAGCATAACTGTCATAATAGTTAATATGTGCTGTGTGCCAAGCACTGTGATAAACGTATTGCATGCAGTATCTCATGATGGTTCTCACAGTCACACATTGAGGTATTGCCTATGAGGTAAGTGCAGATGACCCCATGTTCAAGTGGGCTACAGACTCCACGAGGTTACGAACATTGTTCTGAATGCATAGCATTTATTAAGCGCCAAAGCCAGATGTGAATGTTGAATTCTGTTATATCTAATTTTGTATAATAGGGTAATTTATTGCTTGGGTTTTGGATAGCAAAGGCCAGACTCCATAACCTCACTCCGTTTTGGTAGTTAGAAAGTTCTTCATGTCTATGCAAAGTTCTCCTGCGAAAATTAATTTTTATTTTGTTTGGTTCATTTTTGATCTGATGACAGGGAAATCAGCTTGTATGTACTGACTTACAATGTTGTTAAACAGAGTCTCATTTTCTTTAACTTTACTAGCCAGTCATCGAGATCCTGGCCTTCTGGGCCCTTAGATATTTTATTGGCAAGCCGCAAGGTTGGTGCTCCCGGTGTTTAATTGTGTTGTCACCATCAGGGTGTTCCTAATCGTCTCCCCGTCTTTTTAGTGAGATAGTTTTGCTTGTTCTCTCAGGCCTTTCCGTTTTGAAATTTCTTTCCTGGGTTTCTAGGGTCAAAAATCTTCGATTCTTAAGCTACATATTAACCAACTGTTCAAATACAAACCGCCATTTTATTTGGGACTACTAACTTTTTCATTAACTTAAGCTTGTTTCCTTTCTGCAAGCTGCCTGAATTATGTCATTTCTTTCTCTTTTTCCCCCCACATGCTTCTCTGTATCTTGCCTATTGACAGTATGGCAATTTATACATTTTAACAGATTTCTCTGAAAAACATAAGAATACTAATTTCACGAAAGGTGATAACCACTCTTGAAATCTTAATCTGATTTTGATATTTTGGTCATTGGAGAGTTGTTAGAGGCACTGATATGTGGTGTGTGAATGTGTCATACTAAAAGCTAGCTTCACTTATTTGCAAAATACTAGCTACTAATCCTGATAGTTAAGAGTCTAACATTTTTTTCTCCAGCAAGTACAAGATCCCCATTTAATGTTTAAAATTCATTGTAATGCCTTGATGATGTTTATAAGTTAGATTCTGTGTGTAGATGGGAAGGGATAGTAAAAACTCAGCTTGTACCCAGAGTCAAGAAGCAGTGCTCGTTAGGTTCTGGTTAATTATGCTAATGCCACATTGGAGGTGAAGAAGGTAGTAATGAACTGAGCCAGCACAGGACCTTGTCTAGCCTGTGAGTACTAAGATTTTAAATTTTTATTTTATTGATTTTTTACAGAGAGGAAGGGAGAGGGATAGAGAGTTAGAAACATTGATGAGAGAGAAACATTGATCAGCTGCCTCCTGCACACCTCCCACTGGGGATGTGCCCACAACCAAGGTACATGCCAGAATCGAACCTGGGACCTTTCAGTCCGCAGAAGGACACTTTATCAGCTGAGCCAAACCGGTTAGGGCAATACTAACATTTAGAGAAGGGAAAGGTAGAGGGCTGAATGCACTGGCCCTTAAAAGCATTATTTAGATTAATGGAGTAGGCATACTAAGAAGGAAGAAAAGCATGTAGGGAAGAGCATCGTCTTGGAAGAGCTCTAAGGAAAGTTGTTGAGGATCAGGTAAATTTTCTCTTATAAAGAGAGAAAGGAAGCAGAACTATACTATCTAATACCTACTGCTGTTACTCAAATTTGAATTATGGGATTATATGTATTTGTGATTTTTAATAATGTATTGCTCTGATACTTTAAATACTAACTTAAAATTATTTTTCTATTAACTAGTTAATGCTTTCTCTCTGTTTCTTTTTCTTTCTTTCTTTTTTTTTTTAGGGAGATTTTGATGCTGTTAACATTTCAAACTTGGTTCTTGAGAATCAGCCGCCTCGGATTTCAAGAGCACAAAAGAGACGGGTATGGAAGTCGTTTCACCAAGTATTTAAGTCAGTGCTGTGTGCTCAGTATATCTTATGTGTCATATAAGAAGAGGGAAGGAAAGAAACGATGGAGTTCCTTGTTAAAGGACCCAGTGAAATTTAACACACTTAACCTGCTGAGTTTCCACTTGGCCTAACCTACCGTAGGCGTTCTCAGAACACTCACATTCGTCTACATTGGGCAAAATCATCTAACAATGACTGCACTGTAGCGTGTGGTGGTTGACCCTCATGGTCACTTGCCGCTGTCCATTATCATGAACAAGTGTCCTACCACATATAGCTAGCCTGAGAAAAGATCAAATTCAAAATTTGAAGGAAGGTTGAAACTGGAGGTGCATGCTTTCCTACTCTCATAAAGTCAAAAAATCTAAGCCGAACCATCGTAAATCGGGACTGTTTGTAACTATCTTTTTTTCTCCAATCCCAGCTCTTGACACCTTTCTCTGGTATTCTAGCTATATGAGCTCTGTCAATCTGTGTGACATATATCGCTTCTGGTTTTTCATCTTTCTGAATCCAGCTGTCAAGAATGTTTTCTCTTTTTCTCCAACCTTCTCATTCTACCTCCTAACCATCCTTCATATCACAAATCTCTCATTAACCCTCCCCTTCTTTGCATATACTTTTATAGGAAGATTTCTTACGCCATTTGAATATGGAAAGCAAGTTACAGAATGTAATGTATACCATTTTTACTAAAAAGAAGAAATTTTTTTTTTACACATTTTCTATAAGTACATCTGTATTTATTAAAATACAAAGGAGACCCTGGCCGGATAGCTCAGTTGGTTGGAATATCCTCCCAAATACGCCAAGGTTTAAGGGTTCGATCCCCAGTTAGGGCACTATAGCAAACAACGAAGAATGTATAGCAAGCAGAACAACAAGGTGATGTTTCTCTGTCTCTCTCCCTCTCCCCCTTCCCTTCTCTCTCTAAAATCAACCAAAATTAATATATTAATTAATTAATTAAAAAAACATATAGGCAAAAAATCTAGAAGGATATACAACAGACTGCTAGAACAGGTACTGGGATTGATAGCAGTCCTTAAGGGGAACTTTAGTTTTATTTGTAATATTTTAATTTTTTATCTAGAAGAATATTTTTATCTGTTAAATGAATAAAACATTTGTGTCTATGTTCACACAAACATTTCCTTTAAAGCTAGATACATATAAGTAGAATTTTTGTTCCCTTCTAAAGGCGTTAGCATGTTAATGTACCACTGGTGTAGTGGTAAGTTACAAAACTTGGTATGAGCCTGGACTTAAATTGGTAAGGCGTGTTTTAAGAACTAGGATAAGCGAGTCTTAAGAGAGGACATTGAAATCAGTAAGTAAAGTTTTTAGAAAGTTGGCATGTAGGGATATAGTTTTTACCAATTTTATATTTTTTCAAGGGAAAACTTGAGGGCTTTTGTCCCTGTATAGCACTAGTGAGAAAGGTAGTTTGTTCTAACAGAGGAGTTCCCAGTATAGAAGACTCTACAAGTGATGTGGTCACAATAGGATAGTGCTTATAAGAGAAGGAAGAAAAATGACAAAATGTTTTATGAATCTTATCTTTATAATTTCTTAATAAATGTAAATTAGACCTAATTTGTATGAGTTAACTTTCCTATGTTGTCTTCTTAGGATAAAAAAGCTGCATTGGAAAAGGAGCAGAAAGAAAGAATAGCTGAAGCTGAAATTGAGAACTTATATGGAGCTAGACATGTAGAAAGTGAAAAACTTGCTCAAATATTGGCAGCTAGAGAGTTGGAAATCAAACAGGTTCCCTCGGATGGCCACTGTATGTATAGAGCCATTGAAGATCAACTGAAAGAGCGGGAGTGCCCTCTGACTGTAGCTGCCTTAAGAAGCCAAACTGCTAACTATATGCAAAGCCACATGGATGACTTTCTGCCATTTTTAACCAACGCTAATACAGGAGATATGTATACTCCAGGTGATTTATTTCTCTTTACTATGTATTGGTGTTGCAGTTGTGGTGGTGGTTATTGTTAAATCAAGTGCCTCCTGAGACTGAGAATAAGAAAAACTGGTATAGTCCTTATGGGGAAAAGATTTCAAAATTTAGGTAGAATTATTTTCTATAACTTTGTAGTACAAGTTGCTTTACTAGGTAGTTAATATTTTTACGTATTTAATTATTCTGCAGTTAAAATATATTGTTTTCTATACAATGCTGATACAAATAAGGTAAATGTTTCCAAAATAACAAGTGGAGGCCCTATTGGATGCTACCTCTGAGAAAGTTTCAGCGCGTTTGTACTGCTTTTACTCTTGATTCTCCTCACACATTTCTTTTCTTTTCTTTTTTTTTTTTTTAATATATTTTATTGTTGTTTTTTTGTTTTGTTTTGTTTTTGTTTTGTTTTTTACAGAGAGAAAGGGAGAGAGATAGAGAGCTAGAAACATCGATGAGAGAGAAACATCGACCAGCTGCCTCTTGCACACCCCCCACTGGGGATGTGCCCGCAACCAACATACATGCCCTTGACCGGAATCGAACCTGGGACCTTTCAGTCCGCAGCCCGCAACCAACATACATGCCCTTGACCGGAATCGAACCTCGGACCTTTCAGTCCGCAGACCGACGCTCTACTGCTGAGCCAAACCGGTTTCGGCTCTTCACACATTTCTTTAGATCTTACAGTGGAGCTGATTTTATAGAGGCTGCATTTTTATTTTGGTGTATTTCTGATGCAGCTTTAGGCTTTAAAATACATGTCAAGTAGTGAATAAGTTGACGATTTGGGAGAGTCATTGCTTGGGAAAGGAGAGGGAAGTAGGCTTGTTATATAGTTAAGGTCCTTCCTTGGGTCTCAGACTGAGGGAGAGAAGCAGAAATGCTTCGCTCTTGGATGAAAGGTGGTGGGAAATTGTAGTGAATTAAGTTTGGATCTGTAAGTGGACTAAATTCTGAGAGTACAGGTAGAAAAGGAGGAAGTTCAAATCTTGAGTAGTTTTAGGAATTGTAGAAACTAGAGATTTTATAAAAGGAGTTGTGACAATTATTAACTGCTATATTCTGTTTATTCTCTACAGAAGAGTTTGGAAAGTACTGTGATGATATTATAAACACAGCTGCATGGGGAGGGCAGCTGGAGGTAAGTTTGCAAGTCATTTTATTTCCTTGTGCATAACTTTAGGCAGGCCTCTTAAATGTTCTCTGCATCAAATTCTAGGTCTTTAAAATAAATATAATAAAAAAATAAAATAACAGTATTTTCCATAAGATAATGTGAAGATTGATTGTATTACTAACTTATTCATCCACTTGAAGTTCTAATTTTATATTTTGTGGTATAAAATTACTTAAACTTGTGTATTAATTAGATTGAAATTCCATGAAACAGTAGTGCAATTCAGATACATATTTCATTCTGTTTGCACCTTGAAAATTACAGAGTAGTGGCTGTCAACCCTGGTTGTACTTTACAATAATCTGAAAAGCTTTAAGAAAAATAAACCTCTTATTCTCCGCTGTTCCCTATTTTTCCCCCTTTCCCTCCAAAATTGTAATTGATTTGGCCTGGTGTCTAACAATGATTTTTAAAAAACTTTTTATTATGGAAGTTTTCGATTATATTCAAAAGTAGAGAGTCTATACAATAAGCCCAGTCTACCAATTCCTTCACTTTATTTACTATGACATTGATCTTTCCAAGAAGCTATTATGTAGCCAGGGCTTGAAACTTGCGCGTTCAATTTAATAAATATTATATTTGTTATTTTAACAAATATGTATTAAGTGCCTGCTGTGTGCCAGGTTCTCTGTATAGTGATGAACAGAGAGAATCCCTGCTCTGAATGATTGCCCTATTCATGAATACCTCAGTAGTTTATGATTTCAATAAGATTTACACTTTTATTTATTTTTATACCAATACATTTTCTTCCTATAGCTAAGAGCCCTGTCTCATATTCTACAAACACCAATAGAGATAATACAGGCAGATTCTCCTCCTATTGTAGTTGGTGAAGAATATCCAAACAAACCATTAATACTTGTGTAAGTATCTGGAAATATCTACTGTTTTATTTTTCATAATTAAGACAAAGGATTATTGAAATATTTTAGGTTGTTGATTAATAATTTAAAAAAATCTATCCTTAGCAGAATTAAATAAGCTTATTTAGTAGTATATTAAAGGCAGTTATAGAATTAAAAGCATTGCCAAAATGAAAGATTTAGATAATTATTTAAATCTATAGTGATTTATTTTTGCATATAGGTTGACAATTAAATCATTTCTAAAGGTTAGAAAGATTTAGGGTTAGTTTGAACATTGTTCTGAGTTGACATTAATAATGCTAAAAGTTTCAACAAGTGAAAAAAACTGAAATATATTCATGTTGCCTGATTGTTTACTCTTTAGAGATCTTTTTCTTTGTATTGTAAAAGTATTTTACATGATTGAGAAATCTGGGACACAGCATGGAGAGTTTGCTGTCGGCTTTAGTGTTTATTAGATAAAGCTACTAAGGTGGTCATTAATGACTTGGATTTATTAAGGTAAATTTTAAGCTTATTTAGTACTCAGAATTTCAATCCCTCTCCCCCGACTAATGATTGTGTTTTACTGGACTTGGTTAAAGATCTTATGCTTTTTACATGCTGTTGAAGTTTTTAAGTAATATGCTTATGCAGTTTATTGAATGATACATCTGTGGAGTGATTCATTCAGAGGGCTTGGTGTTATATGCATAATAAACATTTATATACAAAGAATTCCCTTCATTAAAACCAGTCATTTCTTTTTTTTTTTTTTTATTTCAGATATATGAGGCACGCATATGGATTAGGAGAACATTACAATTCTGTCACGTGGTTGATGAACAGACCTACTGAAAATTGCAGCTAGTATACAAAGTGTTGCGCTATTATGTTTTAGTACCGTGTGCCGATATGAGTATTTATACAAGTGCTGGATTGTTTTACATGTTACTGAAAAACAATTACTTTACATCAGTTTTATGGCATAGCTGCTAATGTTTTTTTTTTTTTTATAAAAATGTCAGAGATAAACATAGTATCCCCTTTTCTGGTATTTTAAACACTAAGTTCATTGTGGAGAGTATCATTCATACTCCCAAGATGCAACCCTGTTTGCTTATATTTTTTATTAAACTAGGATCCTGAACATTCTGTTGAAATAAATCTTAATGTTTTACTAAAAGCTTTTAGTAACCACTTCAGTGTAATTTTTCTGGAAGATTGCAATAATGTGGGGATGGTGATAGAAAATTTAATTTATCCTGATAAAGAAACTTGAGTGCAGTAACCTTAGTATTAGGGAATTTAATGCTGTGAAGCTTTTTATAACCCCATCAAAGTGCAGCCAAGAAGCTTGTTTTAATGATTAAGAATTTTTAAATTTTTTTTCATGGGAATCAGCTGTTAAAACTTTAAAAAATGAGACAGATTCAAAATATATATGTGTTCCCTATCAGATTTAAACCTGTAAGAATTACAGATTAGCCTTTTATTTTTGTGTAATTTTTAAAGGTCTCAACATACTAATGTCTGATTGTTACTACTTGCTGTTTCTTAAACTTCTTATTTTCATAACTACTAATTTCTGTACTCTTTGTGGTGTTTTCTCCTTCACTGCTCAGCTGGTTTGCTTTCCTTGCACTTTTTTCCACTAAGAAATGATTTGTGACCTCTCTTATCCATTAACTTATGTTTTGTTTTTTGTTTTTTAATATATTTTATTAATTTTTTACAGAGAGGAAGGGAGAGAGACAGAGAGCCAGACACGTCGATGAGAGGGAAACATCCACCAGTTGCCTCTTGCACACTCCCTACCGGGGATGTGCCCGCAGCCAACGTACATGCCCTTGACCGGAATCGAACCTGGGACCTTTCAGTCCGCAGACCAACGCTCTGCCACTGAGCCAAACCGGTTTTGGCTCTTACCCGTTAACTTGTAACTTGTACAAGTTGAAGTAGTAGCAATTTCAAAAGTGTCCAAGGCCAAATTACTTCAAATCCTTCCTCTTTTCCAATTTATCTTTCAAAACCTTTCTCTTTTGCTTCATTTTCTAGTATTAAAAGAAAGCCTTTTTTCTGTTATTTTGTTAGCCTTTTAATGTCACCTTTATGTAACCTGAAGTATTTGAGAATGTTTGTATCGCATACATGGATCAAGTTGAAAGCCACTTTTTAGGAGCCAGACGGTGTAGTAGAAATGAGTATGTAATACCTTTTGGTGTGAATGATATATCTAGCTCAGATTTCAAGTTACACATAACAGTATTCCTTCTAAGATAATAATACTCATATATACAAATGTCTGATAATTTGATAAGAAAGTATGAAAATTAGACTTTTTTTGATTAGTTATGTTTTTCTCCAACTAGAAAAAGCTTAATTTATCATGAAGTTTTTAATATTTGAATTTTTGCTTTACGGATGCAACTAATTTTTGCAGTTAAATATCAGGTTTATATATTAAAAATATGGTGTCAATCTCATTGATGATGTGGGAAGCTGGTCAACTAGAGCAAGTAAGTACTACATGAAGGTATTCCATTTAAAGAGATTAAAAACCATTCTGCAAAATGCATTCTGAAGGCTGCCTGTTTTGAGATCTAAGTTTTCTTGAGGCTCTAAAATTTATAAAATAATGAAATTATAAACTAATTATATTGCCTTTATTTGAAGTAAGGTATTGCTTTAAAATTAAAAGATAACCATTAAGTAGTAATAAAATAAGCCCTGACTAGTTTGGCTCAGTGGATGGAGCCTTGGCCTGCGGACTGAAGGGTTCCAGGTTCGATTCCAGTCAGGGGCATGTACCTTGTTTGCAAGCACATCCCCAGTACGGGGTGTGCAGGAGGCAGCTGATCGATGTTTTCTCTCATCAATGTTTTTGGCTCTCCCTCTCTCTCTCTCTGTAAAAAAAATCAATAAAATATATATTTTTAAAAAAGAATAAAATAAGGTATCATGAAACCTAGTTATTATAAATTCCATCTACATTTAAAGCATTGGAAAATACCTTACTGGTAGGTTTTTTTGTTCTTGTTGTTTTTTTTAACAAAATGAGTGGCATTTTTTTTTTTATTATAGGTTTATTTTTAATTTGTATAATTTTTTAAAATTTATATTTATTATTGAAAGTATTACACATGTCCTTCCCTTCCCCACATTGTCCCCCTCTAACCTATTCATGCCCCCTCCCCAGGCCTTCCCCACACTGTTGTCTGTGTCCATGGGCTATGCATATGTGCATATAACTGCACTGGTTAATTTCTGCCCACTACCACCCCTCTGACATATGTCATCTTTAAATGGTTGATATGGTTATGAATAGCATTTGTATGGTTAGCTCTGTTTTTTCATAAAACTTTAGATAAAAATCCTTTTAGCTCAAACCTAAAATTGAAGTCTTTAAAAAATGGTAGATGTTAATTTAAAAGCAGATATACTAATTTTGTTTGCTGTGTAATGATAATCCAATGGAAGTTTCATAAGCTTTCTTTTGCTTTAACTCAAAAAGTGTCAGAATTCTGGAATGTGTTAAGTCAAGAATTTTATCCACTTAAATATGTTTACAACTGTGTAAAGCAAGACAGAGTGTGTATAACTATAGCGAGCAGTATAGTTTTGTTTATATTATCTGCTTGCCAAAAGAAGAATAAAAGATGAATTCAATAAACATTTGTTTAAATTGTTATTCGTTAACACTTTT
This sequence comes from Pipistrellus hanaki, assembly GCF_964339955.1. Lineage (NCBI taxonomy): Eukaryota > Metazoa > Chordata > Mammalia > Chiroptera > Vespertilionidae > Pipistrellus > Pipistrellus hanaki. The sequence goes on along the minus strand of NC_140519.1, from coordinate 44,164,321 downwards.
CTATAATAGAAATAGAGAAAACTCAGTTTGTTGTAGAATTATATCCAGCCTATACTAGTATATTGTCCTCACATATATTGATAATTGAAAATAATGCAACAACATATTCTTGCATTTAAAAGATTTGGAATAAATATATTATGCCCCAAACTGAATGAGGGAAATTGTGAAATAATAGCCACTTAAGGCATGGCTCTTGGAAATCAGGTTGGAATTTTGGATATTTTAAAATAATGAAGGTTTATTTAGGCCTTAGGGCAAGTGACTTGGAATATTCTCAGACTGGTGGGTGTTGAAGAAAAGACAAATGAATAATTAGTGTGCAAGAATGTGAAGCAGTAAGAAGGGAGTTTGTGCAAATTAATGCTGGCACAGATTTGTTAATATACTGTCTTGGTACAAGTTGTCATGAACTAGGTAAAGGAGCAGATCAGTTGTTTTTTCTGAGGATTTATTTAGCAATTTTATACTGCTTTTGCTTATTGAACAAATGAGTCTTTTTCTTCCTGTCAAGTATGTTTTAACATAATCAATTCTTCCACTTTGTCTTGTTTAAAATAGTCTCTCTGCATCTTGTAGAAATAGTAGAACTAATGGGGTTCTAATTATTTTTTCAAGGTAAGATTTAGGAAGCAAAGTTCTTGTCTTGTTCATTGTTTTTCCCTCCTACTTGGAGGCCTTTGAGCCCAACATGCTTCATCTAGCTTACTGTCCTCCTGTCTTCAGCTTAAATAGCACCCACCTTGGCAAGCTTCCCAGAATCCTGCCACCCAGGTGGGTAGGTACCCCACTTAATGCGTTTTTCTAGTGACTACTCACTTGAAATTAGTTTTTGTATTTCGTTTGTTATTGCTGTTTATTATTGCTGTTATCTTCTCCTAGTATTTAAATGCTTAGACATAACTTGTTCATTATTATAATATTCAGCACATTGCCTGGCACTATATATTAAGTGCTTAATAAATGTTTGTTGACAGTCTTATGATCAGTTGAAAGTACAGTACATGACTGAGGAATTGTCATTAGGTTAATGGACTTTTAGGAAAAGAGAAATACTGACTGACAATAGTGCTTTTTCATAAAAGGGCTGCTTTCTAATTTACCTTGCCTTTGGTTGAATTATATATATGTGTGTGTGTGTGTGTGTGTGTGTGTGTGTGTATCCTTTCATTGATCTCAGAGAGGAAGGGAGAGGGAGAGATATATTGAAACATCAGTGATGAGAGAGTCATTGATTGGCTGCCTCCTGCATGCCCCCACTGGGGATTGAGCCCACACCGCCAGCATGTGCCCTGGACTGAAATCAAACCTGGGACCCTTCAGTCCGCAGGTTGAGGCTCTATCCACCGAGCCAAACCAGCTAGGGCTGGATGAATTCTTAAAACTTTTGTTCTTTTGTGGAATGGAACTCAAGGGAGCTTCCTTTTTTCTTAACTTCTGATAGTGTGTTATGGTTAATTTATACCTTCGTGTGTGTTAGGACAATTTGATTTTAATGAACCTGTAAAATATAAAGATCCTTTAAAATAAGTGTACATACTAAAAATATATTAAAAGCATTATTAATATACTTACCAAGAAGTTTGTAGATGTCTTATTTTATTATAATTGGTATGATGGTATGTCTTACTGAAACTCACTGCCTTTCTACAAGATCGTTGAATGTATCGATTCTTTAAACAGGAATGACTTACAATTCTCCTCCTGATTTTTCTTCTATCACTTTTTTTTTTTAATACATTTTATTGATTTTTTACAGAGAGGGATAGAGAGTTAGAAACATCGATGAGAGAGAATCATCGATCAGCTGCCTCTTGCACACCCCCTACTAGGGATGTGCCCGCAACCTAGGTACATGCCCTTGACCGGAATCCTACCTGGGACCTTTCAGTCCGCAGGCTGATGCTCTATCCACTGAGCCAAACCAGTTTTGGCTCTTCTATCACTCTTGTCTTGACAAAAGGAAACACCTATTTATGTTTATAATCTTAACAAATACAGTATCAGCATGGGGACTAATGAGAACCTGGATGCATGAGTTTGTTGAGCAAAAATAACGACCTTATTTTATCTAACTGTTCTTGAAACAGGCATTTCTCCCCCCATGAAATCAGAAAGTCTTGCACACCTACCTCACAGTGTTGGCTTTGTGAGCTGGGTACTTCCTTGTTGTGGAGGCTGTCTGCACCTTATAAGATGGCTGGCAGCATTTCTGTCCTGAACCAGCTCAGCGCCAGCAGCAGATGTGAGGGGGGATATCTCCACACATTGCCGTTCATTGAACCTTGGTGGTTGTAACTATATATCTTCTTCATCCAGCACCTGTGTTTTAGCCCCCACCACTCCAATGAATCTGCTTCTACAGCCAGTCCCAGTGACCACTTACCTGGCCTTATTGGAAATGTCCGCCGCATTTCACAGCAGACTGCTCCTTGAAATTCTCCGGCTTTTCATAACACCACACCTTGCTGGTTCCTCCTCCATAGACCTAGTCTTTGTTCTGGGCTGTGCCTCTTCCTCTGTCTTTCTTTCAGGTTGTTACCCTGGATCATCTTTTTCTCACTCTACACCAGAGCTTCCCAACCAGAGGGCTGAATGTGGCCCAGAGGTGGATTTTATTTGGACTGTTCAAGTGATTTAAAAAAAAAAAAAAAAAAGGTCTGTTAGTTGGTAGTGTTTAAGAACTGGGAGATTTCACTTAAAAGCCATATTTCTGGTTTTTCAAAAAAAAAAAAAAAATTAGAACGGTCAGCACCACAGGGCCAGGACTTTGTCTTGTCAGCATTCATCATTGCAGTCATTAGAGCATGCAGATTTTCTGTTCATTTCCCACCATTCCTACCTGGTCTGCTAACTTCCATTTTATGCCTCAGGCAAGAATGCCCAATTTCTGAGCTAACGTATTGCTTGGCATTATCTTTTTTTTTTTTTTAAACATATTTTATTGATTTTTTTACAGAGAGGAAGGGAGAGAGATAGTTAGAAACATCGATTCGAGAGAATCATTGATTAGCTGCCTCTTGCACACCCCCCACTGAGGATGTGCCCACAACCAAGGTACATGCCCTTGACCAGAATCGAACCTGGAATCTTTCAGTCTGCAAGCCAGTGTTCAATCCATTGAGCCAAACCGGTTTCAGTTGGCATTATCTTCTCCTACTCCCTTTTCTGTTCCTCTTTTGCTTTCATTCCATCCTTAATTAGACTTTGTAGATGATTACTTATCTTATTGGACCTGGTTTTACCTCACTGCTCTATTTTTCACTTTTTATTTCTACTTTTTATTTAATTATTTTCTTCTGTTTTCTTATTTAATTTTTGCAGAAGCTTCAAAAAACTGTAAAGTGTATATGTAAGTAGAATCTCAGAGGGTTTATCCATCCTAGTAGTAATCAAATATGGTCTGTAAGTTAAAACCACTGGCAAAATAAGAAAATTTAATATGAGATAGTGATATTCTTTTAGCAGAGGGGTTAAAATGTCTTTTTTTAAAAAATTTTTTTTAAAATATATTTTATTGATTTTGTACAGAGAGGAAGGGAGAGAGACAGAGAGTCAGAAACACCGATGAGAGAGAGTCATCGATCAGCCGCCTCCTGCACACCCCCCACTGGGGATATGCCCGCAGCCAAGGTACATGCCCCTGACCGGAATCGAACCCGGGACCCTTCAGTCCCCAAGCCGACGCTCTATCCACTGAGCCAAACCGGTCCTGGCTAAAATGTCTTTTTTTAAAACAAAATTGGGGCGGTGGTAGATGAGAGAATTTTCTAAGTGCTTTTACTTGCCAAAAGTAAAAGTTGGTAGCTGTATTTTTCAGATTGCTTCCTGTTTTAAAGTCTGTGAACCCCTAACATATTTCTTTTTTTATTATTATTTCTTTATTGATTAAGGTGTTACATATGTGTCCTTACTTCCCCATTACCCCCCACCCCCCAACATATTTCTATCTCATGACCAACTGAGAATCTTGGAAGAACATCTCTGATAGATCTCACCTAGCCCCTCATATTGAGAGTGCACTCAGGTGTCTAAGCAGATGAAGTGGTGATTGATAACAATATGGTGAATGCGGGTGGCCGTAGGGAGAAAAGGCCTTACTTAGCACAGTAGGCATATGTTTGAAGCATCCATCTTCTATGAAAACTGCTGTTTGAAATTTTAACCCTGCTAATGGGCTTCTGTAAATTCTTGCTTGCTAAGACTACTCCCATTTCAGCTAGGCATTAAACTTTCCCCAGACAAGGTTATCGGTGCTGGCACCAGGCTGGGCCTCTGGTTGAGGTCTCAAGGCCCAGTACACACGGGCTCTTTAAGAACTTGCAAAAGAGGCCGGAAACACTCCATATTTGGGAGATAAAGAAGGTAAAATCATATAAATGGGGAAAGTTCCTGTATGTTGGGGCCCAGAATTTGAGATACATTTTCCTCTGGACCCGTGCGTAATAAATGTAACTCCATCTCTGTAAGTATTGCTTTGTTCTTCGGTTTTCTGTAACATGTTAGCACCTTGTATTAATCCTGAGAATAGAGTTATGCTTGCACGCTTGAGATTTGTTAACAAAACAGCAATCTGAATTTAAATGTCTGTGAGGTGGTACAAAAGAAAACATAATTACTCTTATGTAATGAGCATTTACTGTGCTAAGCAGTGTGCTAAATGCTTTACATAAGCAAGCTTATTCACTCCTCACAGAAGGCAGGGGTTGGTATAGTCATTCCTGTTTTACAGCTAATGGGAATGAGACTCAAAGAGGTTGAGAATGAATAACTTACTAAGCCATGGGGCTATTAAGTGGTGAGGCTGCCCCTAGAAAGTGGGTCTTTGAGGATCCAAAGCACTTGAAATCAAAACTTCCATTTCCAAATTTCAAAAGAAAACCGAGAGAAACACAATATTCTTCCTTATTACAGGAGAAAATTTCTACAGATTTCTAATACACGAAGCATCTGCTCATGTTTGGAAACATTTACCACAAGTCAGAGCAAATTTAAATCACAAAATAAGCTTGCCAAATGAAAGTCTAAAGGTGATGCCAAGGGCATGACTAGAAAGCCCTTTGTTAAATTCTGGATATATGAGAACAGGTAACGTCCTTTTAGTTCATAAGCCTTCAGATAAAGATACCTGGTAAATGCTCCATTTTTTTCCTTGATCAATTTTCAGATTTATGAATTGGTTCCCAGCAAGCCCCACTGTAATCAATGAGTTTCTTTTATTTTAAAAATACCCTTATGAATCCTTACCTGTTCATGTACGAGGCCACTCTTGATTATTTTTTCTGATCCTCAAATTTTCTGATTTCAGGCCAGTGATGTTCCTTGTAAGTTGGCTTTCATCTTCTTGGATCTCCTTAGTCTTTACTTCCATGTCTCTGGCATAAGATATCCTCAGCTCATCTTGTACATTTTTTTTACCCCAAGCCTGGAATCAGCTATTTCCCCTCCCTACCTCTTACTCAAGAAACTGTCAGTTGCCTCCCACCTTCTGCGTGGTAGATCTTAGAATGTTTTTGTTTCCATGACACGACAACAATTCTGTAATGAGAGTCTGTAAAGCTACCTACTAAGGAACTTAATCCATAATGTGTACCGTACCCTTTTTCTATCACTCTTCCAACTTCATGGAAGAAAAGTTGTTCTTTGGAGGAGTAAAGGGTGGTAAAACCACGAAGATCATCACCTTGAATGGGAAGAAGATGAGAAAGATACCCTCAACTATAGGAAACCTGACTGGCCTGAAGGTTCTAAACCTTCAGAATAACCTAATCCCCAGCGTGTGCTCAGAGTTAATCGCCTTAACCCAGGTGAGGAAGAATTTATCTTTGGGGATTAAGGGTCAAAGAGGTGGGAGAACAATAGGCTTTGATATATGGAGATTTGGTTTCTTGAAGACTTCCCATGGATCCTTGTTAGAGAGGCACCTGGAGGTGTCCTCCCTTAGGAATTCCATGTGGTAGGGGAAGAAGTTACATTTTGTTCATGTTCTCTTGGGAGCACATCTAGACTCAGGATTAGGTCTCTGCCATACTCATCTTTCTGAAGGCTGTCTTCTGGAAAGGCTTAAGAGTCTAGATCTAATTGTCTACCTTGGGGACTCCATCTGGAAGTGCATTTGAAGATCCCTAGAATGCTGTGCATCCTGGGGACTCTCCTGAAGCTTATGCCTATGGAATGAAGAGACATTTGGGGTAATGGAACTGGGTTTCTTTTTAGTTTCCTACAGCAGGCTGAAAATTTTAAAGTATTTGTATTGATTTTAGAGAGGAAGAGAGAGGAAACATCAATGATGAGAGAGAATCATTCATTGGCTGCCTCCTGCACCCCCCACCCCACAGGGATTCAAACCCAAACCCAGGCATATAGCCTGGCCTGGGGGACCTCTGGGTTCATGGTTTAATGCTCAACCATTGAACTACACCAACCAGCTACAGCAGGCTGAACTTTGAAATGGAGTGGTGTCAGGGAATGGGAAGGAAGGGATATTCATTTCTTTTGAAGCAGTTTCAAATCAGTTATATTCATTTTTTAAAAGTAACGTATGATTTCTTATTTAAAAGTAAGGGCTAAGCTGAGTCAGCTCTTTACTTAGGGCAATGACATTGTTTAGCTGCTCATGAACTCCTAACTTTTCTTATATATAGTCTCCAAAGTTGTGGAACTTGAGAAAAATACTCCCTTTATAATGAGAGTTTTAGAACCATCCTATGTAATAAAGAGCTAATATGCTAATTAGATTGGATGGTGAGATGACCTGGAACTACCAATGGGCGGAGGATGGCGCCCCAAGGCAGCCAGGGCTGCAAGGGCCTACTCTTGCACGAATTTCGTGCATTGGGCCTCTAGGATGAAATATGCTGGAAACACTCAAAAGATGAATATAGATTATTTACACAGTTGAGAAATATTGCTCATTCATTTTCACATTTGCTAATAAAAGGGCAGATGAGAGGTGAAGAAGAGAGAAAGTTACACTCTAGTTGGTTTAGCTCAGTGGACAGAGTGTGGCCTGTGAACTAAAAGGTGCCGGGTTTGATTCTGTGAAGGGCACATATTTCAGTTGCAGGCTCAATACTTTCTACAATTGAAACTTTGTAACCTGGAACAGAGCCAAGCCTCCTGCTTGCTCCCTGGCAGCAGCCGTGTCTGTTGGAATTTGTCTACCTTCTATAATTAAAACTTTGTAGTCTTGAGTGAAGGCTTAGGCCAGCAAGGGCAGGCAGAAAGCTTGGCTTCCTCCGTTGCCAGGGAAACGCCTTCCTCCTGCTCTCTGTGGCTGTAGCCATCTTGGTTGGGTTTATTTGCATACTCGCTCTGATTGGCTGGTAGGCGTGGCTTGGAGTGTAGTAGAGTGGTGGTTAATTTGCATATTACTCTTTTATTAGGTAGGATTGCTACACATTAAACATAGATTTCATTATCCAAAGGCATCAGTGGACACTGAGATGCTTATCTCACATCCAAGATGTAAGAACACACATATTTATTTCAAGGCAGGCCACAGATAGGTTATAACCCAGAGGTATGAGTGGGCCAATGTAATTAGATAAATCAAATTTAGGAGGACTTGGGATAGACACTATTTAAGGCAAGTATATAAAAATGTCAAAAAGGCTACAGAGAGGTTGAAACATTTAAGGAAATATTGGGTAAACAAATTGCTCCTCAGCTGATAATTTGGGCAGCTGTTTATATGTAATCCAACAGGGTCGAATAAAGGGAATTTAAATGATAGCACATCCCATTGTATTGCATTCTTCAGCTATATAATGCTATAATTAGGCAGTGATGATTACTACTATTTGGGTGATTGCAATGAGGTATAGCTGGAAAGTTGCATCTAAAAGGAATTTTGAGAATGGAATTTGTTGATTGAATGTAGGTGGATAAAAAGAAGTGCTAGGTGATTTCAAAGTGGGGCTACCATGGGATTACAAGAACGATGGGTGCATCAACCAAAGTGCAGATGGGAAAAACAGAACTGGCTTGTCCAGTTTTAGACTGAATTTAAAGCGACAACATCACATTCACTTGAGGTGTCTTTTGAGCCCAAACCATCACGATGCAATTTTTGCAGGGATAACTGCATTTAAGTTAAGAAAATAACTTAATTGTCTAAGTCTTGGATGTTAGTGATCTCCTTGACTCTTAGCAGTTTTTGTTGTCACAAAATTGATTATGTACCAACAATGTGTGCTGCTGATCAAAGAGTGGATGCCAGGTAGGCTGCATTAATATAAGTGTAGTCATCTGCCTGAGGGAGAGTCTGTGGTCTCATCAGTATCTATGCTGAGACCACATTTTCTGTCTCAGCCGAGTGCCACGTTTCCTTACAAAACTTAAAGAACGACCAGGATGGTGAGGGGTATGCAAATTATGTCCTGCGGAAATTGCTTAAGGAAGAATGGAACACATTTAGGAGAAATATAATAGCAATCTTTAACATTTTGAAAGTCTGTTATATGGGGGATGAAACTATTTTTATGATTGCTGTGGGGAAAATTGGGTAGATGTTTCAGAGAGCCTAAATACAGAAAAATAAATAAAAATATCTAGCAAAATAAAAAAAGCTACCCATTATTGTGTCATGAGGAAGATATAGCCCATTTGCATTCTATGATATACTAGATGACTTCTAAAAGTTCATTTTTCTCTGTGTTACTGGTCTATGAAAAACTATTTAGTAGTCATGGTGTATTTCAATCTATAGCACTATGCCACATTCAAGGAATAGAAGTGTTACACTCTGAAAACACAAGCAGAACTTCATTCTAAATACAATTATTGAAGTAATGTAAGTTTTAAACTAACCCAAGTAGTTGTCTCTTAGATGACTAAAGCCTTCCCTTGGGGACTGCCCATAACCATAGAGAGTGTTACTAATGCAACACTGTCATGTTCATTCTGGATGCTTGCTATTTCTGAAAGCCTTGTGAGTAAAACACCATTGAGAATAGCCTTGCCAAGGCATCCCATTACCTTTCTGCAAACATCACCTCCTCAGAGTGGTCCTCCCTAATAACAGCCCGAGTTACTTTCCATTCCATTGTCCTATTTTCTTTCCTTTATATGTAGCACTTAGCAGTAACAGAAATTGTGTACTTATTTGTTGTCTGTCTCATTTCCCAATGTATAAGCACTATGAGAGAGGGAATTTTATGTGTCTTTTTTAACTGTAGTATTCAGAATAGTACCAGGTACACAGTACACATATAACAAATTGAAGTAATGGAACATTTAGATTGGGTCCGAGGTACTTCTCAAAGGCAACTCTTTTTTTTTTTATAAATATATTTTATTGATTTTTTACAGAGAGGAAAGGAGAAAGATAGAGAGCTAGAAACGTAGATGAGAGAGAAACATCGACCAGCTGCCTCTTGCACACCCCCTACCACCAGGGATGTGCCCACAACCAATGTACATGCCCTTGACCGGAATCGAACCTGGGACCTTTCAGTCCACAGACTGACACTCTACCACTGAGCCACACCGGCTTCGGCTTTTTTTTTTTTTTTTTTTTTTTTTTTTATATATATATAATCTACGCTGGAACTCTGATATATTTGCCATGGTGAGAGAGGGTAACCACCTGATCTTTCAGATACCTTTATGACTTTGAAGGTCATCAGTGAATCTTTTTGTTTAGTGGTCTTATTCCATCTAGAATCATCCCAGTTCCATTGACTTCATCTTAGTTTTAACTTTGAAATCCTTTAAATGTTAAGGTTATCAGTTGAACCCTCTTCATCATCTAGGGTCATATGCTTGGTGGTGGTGCTCAGATTTTCACATGGTAGCCTTTTCTAGCCAAAGAGTCGTATGGTTAACTAGAGGCCTGGTGCATGAAATTCGTGCACTCGCGGGTGTAGGGCACTGCAGGGGAGAGCCCCTCAGCCTAGCCTGTGCCCTCTCGCAGTCTGGGAGACCTCAGCAGATGTGTGACTATCAGCTTAGGCCTGCTTCCTGTGGGGAGTGGGCCTAAGCCAGCAGTCGGACATCCTTAGCAGTGCTGCAAAGGAGGGAGAGGCTTCCACCACTGCATTCACCAGCCATGAGCCCAGCTTCTGGATGAACAGTACTCCCTCTGTGGGAGCGCACTGACCACCAGGGGGCAGCTGCTGCGTTGAGCGTCTGCCCCCTTGCAGTCAGTCTGTGTCATAGCGACCGGTTGTCCCACCATTCGGTTTATTTGCATATTAGCCTTTTATCTACTTTATATCATTTTTGGGAGCTAACTGTTGGCTGTCAACTATCCTAGTATATTTCCCAAGATTGGTCTTCAAAATTACACTTCATCAAACTTCTTACATCTTCTCCTCTCAGCAAATTTTGGTTCACATTTCATTGAAAAACAAACACTTATCAGTCGGAGCTTCCTTATCTTTCCGTCACCAAATCGACCCAGTGTTCTGATCTGCACACACCTTTTCTTTTCCTTCTTACTCCCCAGATGAAAAGGTCCTACTTGCACTTTGGATCCTATCATCTTAAAATCTAAAAGATTTTGATTTCTGCAATTATCCTTCTCTTGTATTAGTAGCTACTCATTATCTACAGGTTTATATCCATCAGCATATAACAAAGTGAAGTGTATTTTATTTTCTGGAAAACCCCTTCAGCTGCCTCCTAATTTTCCAGTGTTCCTTTATATATATAAAAAAAAAAAAAAAAAAAAAAAGTTCTTCAGATAATTATCTGCTTTCTCAAATTTTCTTGACAGCACACCTCAAAGAGTTTTTCCTTTCCAACACTTCACTACCATTGTCAAGGTCACTATTGATGTTCATATTGCTAATTCCAATGGTTATTTCTTTGCTTTTTTTTTTTTTTTTTAACTTTTCTCCAGGATTTGAGCCATAGTTACCTTCTTAAAATAGCTGCCTTTTCATTTCTCTTGGTTTCTGTGACGCTCTATTTCTTGTAGAGCCTGAGTCATAGATTTCTGTAATTGATTGAGGCTGTGCTATCAGGAGAAACCCATAGGGTGCGAAGGAAGCAGAGTAGAGCAGAGAAGGAAAAGGATCTAAGATGTCACCCAAGCCATCCTTCTCTCCCACCTGGCCCACTGCAGTCATGCCTCTATTATCCTTGTCCTCGCCTCTTGCTCCATCCGAATTTAATGCTTCCTTTGGGAGTAGTATGACAGGAGGTCCTCAGATCTTTGGCAACATTTCTTACTTCAGGGAATTAGCTCCTTTGTTGATTTTTTTTTAATGGTTTTTGAAACTATAGGTCACAATGCTAGCGTATTCTTGAGCTGTTCAAGTGAGTTATAGAAGAACTGTTAACTGCATTTTTAAATACCCTTGGAATAGTTTGTGATAAAATTTTAATGAAGGGCTGTAATTGATAAAATTAAAGTGTGCTTTAATTAGCATAAAGTGTTTGAACACGAAGTAAATGAACTTTATAATAATTATTTTAGATATGTGTAAAATAATAGTTTGTGATCATGCGGAAGTTTTCTTAGGTTACGTGGACCTCAGCAAAGGGACTTAGTTATTTCTTTTTTCTCATTTGAAGGTAGATAATGTCTGAGTCCATTAAATATCTTTATGTTTGCAGCTTACAGTACTAAACCTGGGAAACAACCTTTTAGAAGAAGTTCCAGAAGAGGTGAAATACCTCACATCCCTGACGAAGCTCCATTTATTTGGAAATAGGATTAGTAGATTTGCATCTGAAATATGTGGTAAGTTAGTCAAAGAAAAGCAGTATTATAGTCTCAAACTTAATCCCCTTATATTTAACCATTTATAACTAAAGGAAAAAGGAACGTTACATGTTTTGCTTTTGGGGGGAGATATTTACCTGCTATTCTTGAAATTATGAAATTTGGGGTACTTTTCCCCCAGCTATTGTACTATATTTCTTTAGATGTAGACCTAAGCAAGCATTAGTGTAGTGAATTTTTGTATCTGTTTATACTCCTGAATCTATGGGCCCTTCCTTTGTGCCAGAGTGAAAACTAGTGGAAAATCAAATCAAGGAAAGCTTTCCACAGCTCTCCTTTTCCTTTATACGTTTTATTTTGTCTCAGATACTAAGTCACAGTCTTTGATCAAGATGATAGCTTTAGCCCTGGCAGGTATGGCTCAGGGGTTAGAGTGTTGATATGTGCACCAATGGGTGTCGGGTTCAATTCCCAGGCAAAGGCATGTACCTGGTTTGCAGGTTTGATCCCCAGCCCCTGTTAGGGTACGTAAGGGAGGCAACCAATCTAATCAATGATTCTCTCTCTCTTCATTTCTCTCTCTTCCTTTCTCTCTCTCTGAAACAATAAAAAACATATTCTCAGGTGAAGATTAAAAAAAAGTGACAAATACTTATCAATATTTACGCACATTATATTTACAAAACTACATATTCAGCATTCTGTTACACTTTAATTAGGAAGAAAACAGTTTACATAAGAAAAAAATTATGGAATGGAAAAAGTAGACAATATCTTTTAGCTATACTGAGGGAATAAATTTAAGTAAAATCTGATATATAATTATAATATATATATATAATATTAAACAATTCAATGCTAATTTAGATTTCTGTAAGGAATCATTTTCTCATGTTGCCTTTAAGTGAGATTTATAAAAATATATCTGATCTGTGTACACTGCCCCTAAATGTCTTCGGTTCCTGTATATCTTAATTTTGGGCTGTTGAACTTTGAAAATCCTATGTGGTTGACATAAATTATGGTCTCTATCAGATCATGATTATTCAACTGCATTGTTCATCATGTATTACATGACCCTGTCTCCTGACCAGAGCAGACTGAACTAGGGTTACATGTATCCTAAGCTGGGTCAGTCATACGCGCTTTGCTAGAGATTGTGATAAAATCTAAAAAAAATTAATTGGCTTGAGTAATCATAAGATAGTAGTTGTAAATGGGTGGCTCATGAGCTGAATCTGGGTCACAGATAGGTTGGTTCTATTTTGTCTGTGTTTTCCTTTTCTTTCTCACTTTCTCTCTCTCTCTCTCTCTCTCTCTCTCTCTCTCTCTCTCTCTCTCTCTCTCTCACACTCCAGTGCATTAATTTATCTTTATTGTTGAAAGTATTACATATAAGTTTGAATTTAGTATCAAGATTTGCAGATCAAGATAATTCATATAAAGGCTGAATTTCTGGACCTTTCTCTCTTTTAAAAAAAGAAAGATTAGGCAATACTGGAATCACATTGCCACATGCCAGCAATTGCTAGGAGCTGGCTGAATGGGAGTCCAACCTGCTCAGCTCTCAAGAAACTGTCATCATGGACAGTCTCACAGAGGTGCTGTGTAGCAGTGGGGCACAGGGCACAGAACCATGGGCAGGAGAAGTGAGCCTCCAAAGGGATAGGTGTGCACAAGTGCCAAGAGATGGTGTTATGTGTGCCCGTGTTGGTTTGCTTGGGTGGACATGCTTGCTGGGCCTGTCAGAGCTGAGTGTGGGCTTCACAGATGCAGGGGGCATGGGGCGTCAGACTGATCTCCCACGGGATGTTTGTTGGGTAGATGAATGTCATCCGTAAAGAAGAATTTTGGACTTCATTCATTCCCTCCACAAATATTTATGTGTTCCAGTGCCTATTGTAGTGCCTTTCTGGTTTGAGTTCAGTTAACTAGGCTATACCTTCTGTCCTCAGGCACCGTGATTTAGCATAGTGAGACTGTGGTAAATTCACCACTTTTTGTTGAAGCGAGTTTAAGAATTTATCTGTTACCAGCAACCCAAGAGTCATGGGCAAGACCAGAAACCAGAAGAAAAATCAAGTTATACAGAAAATGGCTAAAAATTATAGCTAACATGTATATAGCTAAAGTGTCCGAAATTATTTTCTAACAGATGGCTTGAAAAATTTGACCCTACTTAATCTGAACAACAACCAGCTCACATATATTCCTAAAGAAGTCAGCAGGTAATTTTGTTAATAGCGACATTTAGTTTACTCCCTACCTCTTTACCCCTCCGCCCACCCCCATACCCACCAGGGCCCTTGGAAAATCTTATGCCGAGCTTCAAGTCCTTGTTGGATTTGTACATAGCAAAGGGGACATCTAAAGAACTGAGACAAGCCGCCATTTTTAAGCAGATGATTCCTTAAACACTGTAGAAAAATGAGAAACAGCATGGCTTGGTAGTCACAGTGTAAGAGTGGGGGTGTGAAACATACAGTTCTAAAGTGTTTTAAACTCCCAACTCTGTAGTTCTTAGAGGTTGCTCCACTACAGAATTGGTGACAGTAAATTTTATTTCATGTGAGTATTGTAAATCACTTTCAGATTGATAGAAAGGTATCATAAAAGTCTATTCTAATTCACTTACCAATACCTCTAACAAATGTATTGTTTTCCAGGTAGATTTTTTTGCATAGAAAATAATGTTTTAATCAACCGAAGGACTTGTATGTATTCATATAAGCACAACCAATGGGCATAAGACACTGGGGGGTGGGATGAGAGCAATGATAGGGTGTAGGGGAGACTGGGGGAAGGTCAGTGGGGGGGGGAGATATATGTACTAATATGTGTAATACTTTTAAACAATAAAATAAAATTTAAAAAATTTAAAAAAAGAAAATAATGTTTTAAGTCAGAGCAACTAGAAAAAAATTTTGAAGCAATTTAATTTTTAAGAAGAGGAATATCTATAGCAATGACAATGCCAATAGTTGTCTGCTTCCTTCTTCACTTATTCAGTTGATTGATGTATTGGTTGAATGAATAAAGGATACTTGGAAGATCTTGTGAACGTATATTTGTACAACCAGCCTGATGACCCGAGGCATGTTCTTTAACTGTCTTATATGTTAGCTTTCTCATCTCTAAAGTAAGATATCTGAGTAGATGAACTCCACAATCTTTGCAGCTGTAACATGTTATGATTTTACAATTTTGTAAGCTCCGTTTAAAGTACAAAAAAAAAAATGTTAAAAGGAACCGTATAAACCTATGGTGATATGTCAGAAAAGTAAAAGAAAGCAGAATTGAAAAATGCATAGGTTTACACAGTTTTACAGATGACCATGGATTGTCTGTATTCTAGCTGTACCTCCCCAGGCATGGTTCTGTTTTCTGCCCTTGGGAAAGTTTCTTCACCTTCCTATACTTTTGTGTCTTTATCTGCAAAATGAAGATAATAATAGTGCCTATTTCACATGGTTGGCTTTTTTAAGTATATTTTTTATTGTTGATAGTATTACAGATGTCTCCCATTTCCACTCCTTTCCCCGCTTCCTCCCTGGCCCTACCCACCCTTCCAGGTCTTCACTACCCTATTGCCTGTGTACATGGGTTATGCATAGAAGTATATTAGAGGCCCGGAGCACGAATTTGTGCATGGGTGAGGTCCAGCCAGCCCACCTCTACTAGGGATGTGCCCCCAACCAAGGTACATGCCCTTGACCGGAATCGAACCTGGGATCTTTCAGTCTGCTCTATCCACTGAGCCAAACTGGTTTCGGCTTTCACTTTTTTTTTTTTTTCTTTACTTTCAAATTTCTCTTCTTCCATCTGACTTATTTCTAGATGTCTATCTTTGATATCACAAATTCTTCCCTCCACCTGGTCTGCTTTATTTTTTAAGCTTGCTAGTTCATTCTCCGTCTCCTACTGAGTTCTTCAGCTACAGTATTTGTTTGGCTCTTTCTCTATAGCTGTTACCTCTTCAGTAAAATAGTCCTTTTTGTTCGCTGATATTATTTCTGAGTTTGTGAGTTGCCTGAGTTTTCTTGTATTTTGTTGAGCTTTTCAGAACTGCAGTCTTGACTATTCTGACATTTAAATCAGGTATTTCCATGACTTTAAGTTCAATTTCTAGAGATTTTAAGATTTTCTTTTGGGTTTCTTTGGTTATTTTGGTTGTTCATTGTGTTTGACGGGTTAATTCTCTGCTCTGGCATTTGCATAATTGTAAACTGCTTTTAAAAAGAATTAAACGTAGAGGTCTTCTTTTCCAGTAGGTGGCGTTGAAGCGGTAGTTTTTATTTTCTCTTACCTTTATTGCAGGGGTTGCCTAGATCTCTGTGGGGCAGTGTCCCTAAACTGTGCAGACCTCTCCCCATTGCCCAGTAGCTGGGCACCCCCTCCACTGTGCTGTTTTCTCAGACTCCGGGAACCCCTCCCCGTGCGGGAAGGCTATGGATCCTCTGGGTGCTCCGTGTGCCACTCCCTGTAGTCAGAGCGACTCCAGCTTGACTTAGCTGCTTCCACTAGGAGGCACCACAAGGGACAGGGATATATAGTTAGGTGGGGGCAGCTAGTACCTGAATCCCAGTTCTATTCCACCTCATGGGCTTAGCACTGTGATCGGCAAACTGGCTCTAGACCAGGATATATAAATAAAGGCAGAGTTTGTGTTTGACCCATCTTTGCATCTTCCTCAGGAACTAAGTGGTTCTCACAAATTTTTAGCACACGATACATTAAACTGTAACTATACCTATACCAATACCTATATCCATGTATGTGTTTATATGTATATGTATATTTCTGCATGTATATGTCCTCCTTTGTCTTTGTCTTCCTCTTTAATATAGTGAATGTGTAAGTACACAGAATGAAAATAGAATTTTCTTTCTTTCAAATCTACGTTTTGCCCTGATTGGTTTGGCAGTGGATAGTGCATCGGCCCACAGACTGAAGGGTCCCAGGTTCGATTCCAGTTGCAGGCTCATTCCCTAGTAGGGGGAGTTCAGGGGACAGGTGATCAGTGTTTCTCTCTCATCCATGTTTCTAACTCTCTATCACTCTCCCTTCCTTTCTGTAAAAATCAATAAAAATATATTTTAAAAAAACAACTATGTTTTGATTACATAAAATACTTTTAATGCAAGCTATCTGAATATAAATTATTTTCAAAAGTTTGATTGCAACCAAGAATTTTTATGCTCCGATTATTCACAGTAGTTGTGAACATTTGACTGAAATAAAGCTCAGATGACCTTCAAGAAGATTAATTCACACATGGCTTCTGACAAGCAGTGTCTGTGCAATAGACTTTCCTTTTCTGTGTGAGTTTCACTCATGTTCCTTGTTTAATTTTCAGATTAGAAAACCTTATATACTTGAGTGTAAATCATAACCAGCTAACAAGTATTCCTAGAGAACTTTGTTTTCTTAAGAATCTTTGTGAACTTCAACTTAACTACAATCAGATCAGTGGCATACCCGAAGATATTTGGTACTTGAAGAGCCTCCAGAAGCTTTTGCTGGCCAGAAACAACATTGAAGTTTTGCCAGAGGTAAGCAAAGCATGGGGCAGAATTTTCTTTGGTTGGGGAAGAACTCTCCTTACAAAACGATTCGGAGGGATTGTAGAATGATTGTAGATTGTAGCTGAGTGCGCACCATCATTTGCCTTCCTTGTGATTAGATTGAGTCAGTTCCCAAATTCCTGTGACAAAGGATGGTTCTAACTTTTTTTTTTATTTCACATAGTTAAGGATGCCAGGTTCGTAAATACAAATATACAATACTCACTTAAATTTGAATTTCAGATAAGCAACGAACAATTTTTAGTATAAGTAGGTTCCTAATACTGCATAGTACATAACTATATGAAAAAACTCATTGTTTAAAATTTAAGTGAGGCCGAAACCGGTTTGGCTCAGTGGAAGAGCATAGGTCTGCCGACTGAAAGGTCCCAGGTTTGATTCCGGTCAAGGGCATGTACCTTGGTTGCGGGCACATCCTCAGTAGAGGGTGTGCAGGAGGCAGCTGGTTGATGTTTCTCTCTCATTGATGTTTCTAGCTCTCTCTCCCTCTCCCTTCCTCTCTGTAAAAAATCAATAAAATATATTTTTTAAAAATCTCCTCTTGGACATGGCCAGTTGGCAGCACTAGCAGGAGAAAGGATAGGAGAAGGAGTATCAGATGAAGTTCCCCGGTACCCTGCCTGATGGGGGGCTATGAGTTTCCTGCACACCTTTTTGGAAAGCCATAGCTGAAGTCATGTGATTCCCATGGGCTGTTATCATCTCCCTTGGCTCCTTAGGCTTATGGTGGTAAAATACCTTCCTGCTGGTTCCCAGCTCCTGGGAACTTGGAGGTTTTAGGGAACTGCATTTTGTGGTCTAGGTTTTTCTAAATCCTGCCTAACTTTTAAAAATAGTGACTTGACTAAACTCACCTCAGATTTCTCCCTTTGAGGGTACTGTTTCCTGCAGGGAACCTGTCAATGGGTTTACCTTTCCTTCTTATGCAAATTAGAATTAACTTGGTAGGAGGGAATGCATGCCATGCAGTACATTGAGAGATAACAAAAGCAGATCAAATCCTGCTTTCATTTTTCTTTCAAAGAAATATTCCTTTAAAAAATTCTGTGCTTGTTGTAATGTAATATGTGAAAATATACCACGTTGTAGGCTACAAATAATATTTTTTAAAAATTCTATTCTTAAATTCTTTAAAAATCCTAATTTCTATAAACAAGTAAAAATATCTTTAAATTACAGACTAAATCTAATAAAAGTATAACTCATTTTTTTTTTTTTTTTAGGGAAAAGCTTTAACAGCAGCAATATGATCATCATGGTGAAGCATTATATTATTTAGTGTTTATAACAACTTTATGTTGTAGCTCTTTTTATTATATCCATTTTAGAATAAGGAAAAGAGATATGTGACTTGAAACAACTTGCAAAGATCAGAGAAGAAACTCAAATCCATGTCTCTCTAACTTAAAAGTACTCTTTCTATAATTTTATAAATCCCAAGGAGTTTAAATTTAAAAAAAATTTAAATGCTAATAAGTCCTATCTTGAATTATTATATAAAGAATGCCTACGATCATTTATGTCCTTGTACATTTAATATGATTCAGTCTATCATTATTTTGTAAATGTAGGTATTTACAAAAAATACTTGTTTTAGTTATGAAAAAAATTATGAGTCATTTTCTGGTACATTATAAATTGTATGTATATCTTCACATGTGTATGAATGTATATGTCCATCAGTCACATTAGGCATGTAGATAGAGACCTTAACAGATCTTTCTTTACTGTATAAGGAAAATGTTCATTTAGCACAGTGCTAAGCAAAAGGGAGATAAGAAATATATGCCAGTGGTAGAATTGTCAGTTAGAGACAACTTTCAACATCTTTTTCATTTCTCAAAGATTCTTTCCATTGTAATGATAGTAATGTCTGCCTACTGCTCACTATGTACTGCGCCCTTTTGAAAACATATTTGTATTGATTTCAGAGAGGAAGGGAGTGAGAAAGAGAGAGAGAGAAACCTCAGTGATGAAAGATAATCACCAATCAGCCCCTCTCCCACACACAATGCAAACTGGGGATCTAGCCTGCAACTAGGCATGTGCCCCGACCAGGAATCGAACAGTGACCTGGTTCGTAGGTCGATGCTTAGCCACTGAGCCACACCAACTGTGTCGTATTGGGTCCTTTAGTAAGCACTTAGTAACTTATTTAATCCATTCAACAATCATTGAAGTAGGGGCTGCCATTAGCAATTCCATTTTACAAATGGAGAAATTTAAGTACAAAGAGATTAATAAATTTATCCATAGTCAATGTCAGAAATGAGATTTGAACCTACAAATAGCCTAACTCTTGGCCACCATGTTAAGTTGCCCTGGAGTGGTCATGGGAAATGGGAAATTCAGAGAATCTGACAATTCATGTCACAGAGATCTTCTTTGGGGAGGATGTAAAAAAAGAATCGATCAGGTAATTAGAAAAGATGGCCAATACCATCAAGTTCAAACTTAGAAGACATATTTATGATTCTATGTATTTTACAGATTCTTAAAAAATCTCTCTCTCTCTCTTTTTTAAACAGTTATTGTGTCATCTTATAAACCTAAAAACCCTAGATGTAGCTGGAAATCTCATTCAGATATTTCCATCAGGAGTAAGTAGAGTCAACTTCTGTTAACATTGAAAAACATATTTTTTTTATGCTACTGGGATTAGAACAAAATGAAAAACCAGTAGAACTTGTAGTAATTGGAATCTTGAGTTATACAAATGACTCAAATACCTTTTTTTGTTCTAGATTTCAAAACCTATTGTGGTTCTATTGTCCTATTGTCCTTTGTGTTCTGTGCCAGCTGAAGTTGTTTGAACTAAGTGAAGTATGATTGCTATCAAATATTTTAATATACTTGTATGGTTGGAATTTATTGTTAGTATATACTGTCTTAGGCCACTTCAGACTTTTTGAAAATATTGTTTTCCAGAGCATACCTTTTTTAAAATACATTTTTATTGATTTCAGAGGGGAAGGGCCAGGGAAGAGAGAGAGAGAAACATCAATGAGGAGAGAGAATCATTGATTGGCTACTAAATGTTGCTTTTTATTTTCAAGTTTTATTTGAGTTAGTTGCCACTGAATTCATCTCCCAAACAGGGACCTTTGTATGCTTTTAAAGCTGTGAGTGCACCTGGATAATTCTAACTTGCAAATAGCAGGGTAACGACTAATCGTATGGATAGGTATACTTGAGGGTACTGTCCCTGTTCGCAGTACACTGTGCTTCCTATTTCTCCTGTGCTCTTTGCTACGTTAGCTGATTTTCCTCTACAGACCCACTTACAGTCTTCTGTCCTACCTGGGTAAGCAATAAATTATAACCAACAACTCTCTCCCTGAATGCAGTCCTTTGTCCCCTGGATCTTGGCCTTTGATTCTGGTTATTTCTGTCTCACCCACTCCTCTCACCCCGCCTCCACTTCCTGGACCACTTGTTTTCTGATTGTCACACAAGAGTCCCCTGAAAATAAGGCCCATGGTTACCGACCTTCCTTTTTTCATATAGACACTCTACTCAATATGTTGCCTACTACTTACCCTGATGTCCCGTCTTGCCTTGAATACTTTTAGTTTAAAAAGGTTTTCTACTTATAGCCATTGCTGATGATAGGGAAGTTTTCTGTCACATAGTTGATCCTTGAGAATGTTCCATGTGCATTAGAGGAGAACTGATCATCAGTGTTCTGGGATGAGCGGCTCGGTAATTGTTATTTATGCCTCTTTGGTGTAATGTGTCATTTAAGGCCGATAATTCTTTATTCATATTCTGTTTGGATAATCAATCCACAGCTTTAAATGAGATATGTCCCCAACTATAATTGTGTTTTTGTCAGTTTCTCTCTGTTCTGTTAGTAGTTGCTGTCTTTATTTTGGTGCTCTCAGATTGGGTGACTATGAATTAAGTGTTATGTCTTCTTTATGTAGTGTCCCTTTTATCATGATAAAATATCCATCTTTCTACATTTTTATCTTGACATCTATCTGCCATATAAATATGGCTGGATACCATTTGGTGGAGTATCATTTTCCATCCTTCCATTTGAATCTATATTTGTTATTACAGCTGACTTGTCCTCTGAAGGCAGCATTCACTTGGGTTTGGATTTTAATACAAACTGTTTACTATATGCATTTTTATTGGTGAGTTCAGCCCATTTACCTTTAGGGTGATTATTAGCCTATAAAGATTTCCTGTATCCAATTATTTGTGTTTTCTGGTAATTCTGTGTCCCCATTGACTTTATTTTTTCCCCTTGTGTTTCTGTCTGTTATTTTAGTTTGAAGTTCTCCTCTGGATTTTTTGTTTGTTTCTTTGTTTGCTTATGTTTCTAACAACTGTCCTGGTGTTAAAATACTAATGTGGAATGTAAATCCTAAATAAAGCATTTTAAATCAAATTTTCTTGAAGATGTAACCTTCAGGAGTAAAATTTGTTATTTTATTGTGAAACGAAGTTTTTATTTTGTTTTGAAAGTTTCAGTATATGAAGCTGAAGGAATTCTACTGTGAGGGAAACCCTCTGTACCTGAAGCATCCTGTTGGTGCCATCAAGAAGCTGGACGTCCTGAGCCTACAGGTGAAGCCTGAGTCATTCACACATGTCTCCAAATGAAGCCCTGATTTAAGTTTTAAAGAGTTTCTTTTAAAGAATTCTGCTCCCTGGTAGTCAGTGCATGTCATACCTACTGGCCTGTCGGCCGGTCAGCCTTTTATATATATAAATATTCTAATATTATTATTGCCATAAATGAAGTTTCTGAACATACCTGTGTGGATAGGTTTAATACAGAGTGAATTCAGAGATTTGGTTAATACAAACAAGTATTCTTTACCAATATGGTTTTATCTAGGCACTCAATGCAGTAGGTAACTTAAACTAATGCTTCTCAAACTCTAACATGCAAAGGCATTATCTGAGGAAATTCGTTAATTGCAGATTCTGATTCAATAAGTCTGGAGTGCACGTGAGAGTGAATTTTTAATATGCTTCCAAGTGATGCAAATTCTACTGGTTCATGATCCACGATTTTAGTAGTAAGGATTTAGATACTAGTAGATAGGATAGACACAATTTTAAAGTCAGTCTGAATATGTGTACAGTCCTAGTTTACTGTAATAAGAGGTACAAAATTTAAACTAAACTTTAATAAGTGTATTATAACTTGGATTCCTGTATATAAAAATATGGAAATATTAAAATAAGAGTAAGTTGCTGAAACCAGTTTGGCTCAGTGGATAGAGCGTTGGCCTGCGGACTGAAAGGTCCCGGGTTCAATTCTGGTAAAGGGCATGTACAGGAGGCAGCTGATCTATGTTTCTCTCTCATCGATGTTTCTAACTCTCTATCCCTCTTTCTTCCTCTCTGTTAAAAAAAAAAAAAAAAAAAAAAAATCAATGAAATATATTAAAAAATAATAATAATAAAATAAGAGTAAGTTGCTTTTCTTACATTGTTGAAAACTAAACTTATTTATAATGCTGCCAAAACCGGTTTGGCTCAGTGGATAGAGCATTGGCCTGGGGACTGAAGGGTCCCAGGTTCGATTCCAGTCAAGGGCATGTACCTTGGTTGCGCGAACATCCCCAGTAGGGGGCGTGCAGGAGGCAGCTGATCAATGACTCTTTCTCATTGATGTTTCTAAGTATCTCTCTCTTTTCCTCTCTGTAAAAAAATCAATAAAATATATTAAAAAACACATTTAAACTTACTTATAATGCCAATAATTGACAATATACTTTATTATATACACTTTGAAAAATTAATTTAACAGACACTGTGAAGAATGATAAAGAATGGTTATTTTGAAAATTATCTTGAGGCATCATATTTTTTTAACCTAGGAAATAACATCAAGATTTATAATGAATGAACTGATAGAAATGAATCCTTTCCTAATGGAAGCCATGGCATGGTACCCGCAGATCTGGCATACAATCTCTAAGGGAAAATTATGTGCAATATGTGGAAAGTCATTTTTAGCCATGTGGATAGAATGTGTTGAATTTGTTCCTCCATCAAAGGTAAATGGTGCTTTTTTTGTGTGTGAAAATGAGCATAAGACTTCCTCTTATTCTTTATTCATATCTATGAATAAATCTCCCAATAATAACTAGATTTGTATATAAGAATTTATTTCTATCAAAGTATAATGTTTTTTACTATCTTGATTGAGACGTAATTGATATATAACATTATGTTCAAGTGTACAAGATGTGATTAAATACATTGCAAAAAATTGCAAAATCATTGCCACCATAGTGTATTTGCTACCACCTCCATTCTATCACATAGTTATTTCATTTTGTGTGTGTGTGTGTGTGTGTTTGTGTGTGCGTGTGGAGAATACTTAAAATCTACTGTCTTAAGAGCATTAAAATATATGGTGATTATCAGAGGGAAAAAGGACTAGGGGGAGGTAGAACAGGGTAGAGGGGGATAAATGGTGATGGAAGGAGACTTGACTTGGGTGGTGAAGACACAATATAATATACAGATGATGTATTATAGAATTGTACACATGAAACCTCTATAATTTTATTAACCTATGTCAACCCAATAGATCCCTTAAAAAATTTAAAGACAAAAATCCTATCTAATAAAAGAGTAATATGCAAATTGACCATCACTCTAAGAAACAAGATGGCCACCCCCATGTGGTAAAGATGCTGCCCCATGTGGACACAAGATGGCCACCACAAGATGTCCTGCAGGGGAGGGCAGTTGTGGGCAGTTAGGGGTGACCAGACCAGCAGAGGAGGGCCATTGGGAGATGACCAGGCCAACAAAGGAGGGCAGTTGGGAGGGACCCAGGCCTGCAGGGGAGGGCAGTTGGGCAAGACCAGGTCAGCAGGGGAGGGCAGTTGGGGGCAATCGGGCCAACCAGGGAAGTCAGTTGTGGGGGTCCAGGCCTGTAGGGGAGGGAAGTTGGGGGGGACCAGGCCTGCAGGGGAGGGCAGTTAGGGGCAAACAGGCTGGCAGGGAAGCAGTAAGGCATCAATCAGGCTGGCAGGGGAATGGTTAGGGGGTGATCAGGCTGGCAGGCAGAAGCAGTTAGGGGCAATCAGACAGCCAGGCAGGTGAGTGGTTGGGAGCCAGCAGTCTTGGATTGTGAGAGGGATGTTCAACTGTCCATTTAGGCCTGATCCCACCATACCTGAACAAGCAGTCAGACATCGATCAGCTGCCTCTTGCACACCCCCTACTGGGGATATGCCCGCAACCAAGGCACATGCTCTTGACCAGAATCGAACCTGGGACTTTTCAGTCCCCAAGCCGAAGCTCTATCCATTGAGCCAAACCGGTTTCGGCATCACTAAGTTTTTTGATATCCTTATAACCAGTGATTTGAACTCTGCATCTAGCAGATTGCTTGTCTCTGTCTTGTTTAGCTCTTTTTCTGGAATAGTATTCTTTTCTTTCATTTGGACCATGTTGCTTTGTCTCCCCGTTTTCCCCACCTCCCTGTGTGTGTTTTTCTATGTAGTAGGTAGAGCTGCTATGGCTCTTAAGCTTGGTAGCATGGCCTAATGTAGTGGCATCCTTATGGTCCAATGGCACAGCCTCCATGACCACCCCCAGCTGAGGGATGTGCACCTTTTTATTGTAATTAAGTTTTGATTGCAGGTCAGTGGATGGGGTTTACCCAGGATGATAGATTCTATAGAATAATTTACCTTCATCCCAAACACATTATGGCTGGACGATATTATATGTTTGATAAAAGCATAGGTCATTGTTTATCATTTGAATTTTGTTTAATATTGAGTCTGCCTTTATTAGCTAGCAAAGTTTATTTGTGTGGGAGAAATAGCAGATTAAGCATAAATAGGAGAGTGGGTCCTTTAGAAATCAATGTTATGAAATCTCTGAAAAAAACTAATATTTATTTTATTCAAAACTATTTGTTGAGCAATGCCTTAATTTTATTTCTAATCTTTACTTTTTAGAACTGGAGGACGAGCAGAAATCTAAAGCTGGTACCTCTTCGAACATTAATTTGTTCTTTCGCATGTTTTAATCAACGTGGCCCTAACCAGTTTGGAATTGCTCACGTGCAAAAGCAGTGAGAAGCTCATTTAGAGCTTCACAGGAGTTGCCCTCTCAGCTCTACATACAGTCAGATTGTGCCCTAATTATGATATCATGCTGTGTCTCTTTGTCAATACATTAAACTAGAGGAAGAAAAACAATTCCTTTTGAACATCCCAATGTCAGTATTGCAACCTGCCTAAATCATTTACACTCTGGATGCACTGTTTTGTCTTTGTCTTAAAAAACAAAGTAATAAATGAAATAACTCCGATCTCTGTGGGAAGTGAGTCTTATTTTTTCCCTGTCATCTTATGACCACCATGTTCCTTTTCTAGTATTAAGAGACTTCAATGGAGAAACATTTTGTAATTGAAAGAGAATCACTTTTTAGTGTGAGACAGTTGTATCACCTTTGTATAATTCAGGTAAGCTCTTATTTTTAAAATAAGGCATTAACATCTTATTGACTAAGATAAAACCTTAGATAAAACCTTCATTCCACTTAAAAATGAGTAAAAGGCTAGAAATCCAGGGTTGGTTATTCCTGGCATCACTTTGTTCATTTTTTGTTTTGTTTTGTTTTGTTTTCCTCACAAATGAAACTGACAGAAGCCAGAGCAAAAGAGCTGGAATGTGAATTTGGCTCTTTTCCTGCGAAGGACAACAGAAAAGTGTGGGGAAAAGTCATTAAAAATATATGGCATGGATTGCATAGACCAGCAGTTTTCGCAAGTATATCCAGCAGCACCCAGATCACTTGAGAAATTGCTAGAAATGCAAAACATCTGGCCCCACCCCAGACTACTGGATCACAAATGGGGCAGTGTGTGGCCCAGCAATCTTTTTAAAGAAATCCTTAGTCTAGGCCATGCTGATACCCTCTGCTGTGTGTTCAGAAAAGCAAGAGATTTAATCATAACTTTACATTTAAACCCCACTAGGAATATACTTATTCATACACGATTGGGTGGCTCTTCTGGTGGAAAGCTGAGTGGATTCTCATAGACCATAGATTGTCGTGTTACCTTCCTAACTGGGCCTTTCGTTAGTTTATTTTCGGGCCCACTCCTGTGTGCATCAGCGTTCCCTCCGGCATACCTGGGAAGCGAAGTCACTGGAGCACAGCGGAGAGGCCCTCAGCCCCAAAGGACACAAGCGTCAGCTCCTACTGAGGCAGAGATGAGGGCCTCCAGGCAACTCTCTGAAAGCTCCCTTCACTAGGAATGCATTTTAAACCGAAAACACAAAGCAAGAGTAAAAATGAAAGTCACAGGAGCTCATTAAAAAGGAGTTACAGAAATAAACCGCGGAGGCAAACACTGTGCAGTAAGTTGATTTTGATTAGGGAACTATTTTTATACGACCTGTGCAATGGAAGAGGGTGTTTTGTTCACCATTTGAACCCCAGGACCTCAGCCAAAATGTATGTGCCATCTTCACTGAGGGGAGAAAATTGCATCCACTTATTCATCTATCCCTTATTTCAGGGATCCTCGGAGCTCAGGTGACACAGAAAGAGAATCTTGACTCTACACCATTCACCCTGCTCTCTTCTTCATGTCTGAAGGTATTGAGACTTGGTTTCTGCTCCACTACTCCACGACTGGTTTCTCAGAGGGGATCCGTGAGTGCCTACCAACCCACCTGCTCCTCCTCTGGCTGTTCTTCCCTGTCTCTACTCAGTCCTATTTTCTCCTTTCTTAGCACTTTCTCTTTACCTGTAGGAACTCATCTACTCCCACAGTTTCGTTGGGCTTCATTTTTCACATCTGAGTGGGTAAATCCTAGCTTTCTCCATGTTTAACCCATGTTTCCAAGTTTCTCAACTTTAGCATGTTTGAAATAACACTTTCACATCTTCACAAAATGTTGTTTTCCCATTTTTTCATGTATTGAATATTTATTGAGGGACTACTGTGGATAGACCACCGATTTCTGTTCCTGGGATATAGCACTGAACAAAACTGAGAGGGCCCTTGCTCTTCAAAAAACGTACACATCTAATGGGGGAGGCGAACAGTTAAAAATAGACAAATTATATGGTGATAGGTACTTTGAAGAGAAGGAAAATAGAATTGGAGAGAGAGGGAATGATTGGAAAACTTTTTATATAAGGCAATCTGGGTCTGAGAATAGAAACCACTTTTGTGTAGAAAGGCTGAACACCCAGAATGACGCTAGCAAGCACTGAATAACGATGTGTACTAAAAAAAAAATATCATGACTCTGACATCAAGAAATTTAGTGTTGCTTAAAAAAAGAACCTCTTGAATCTCTTACCCTTTGGGACAGCATGGAGGGACCTGGAGAGTATCATGCTAAGTGAAATAAGTCAGTCAGAGAAAGGTAAGTATCCCATGATCTCACTCACATGTGGAACCCAAGTAACAAAATAAACAGATGAACGGAGTAGATCCACAGATGTGGAAGCATGGAACAGAATGCAGAAGCCCATAAGGAAGGCAGGGGTGAATGGGTAGGTGGGTGAATGAGTGGGTGGGAGTAATCAACCAAAGACCTTGTGTACATATATGGATAACCCATGGACATAGACAATGGGACGGCGAAGAGCTGGGGCAGGCTGGAGGGAGTCAATAGAGGGGAGGAAGGAGACATATGTAATACTTTGAACAATAAAGAATTATATATACTAGAAGCCTGGTGCACAAAATTCATGCACTGCGAGGGGGGTCCCTTCAGCCCAGCCTGCACACTCTCCAATCTGGGATTCCTTGGGGGATGTCTGACTGCCGGTTTAGGCCCAAAGCCTGGGATCGGGCCAGTTGGACATCCCTCTTACAATCCTGGACCACTGCCTTCTAACTGCTCACCTGCCTGCCGGCCTGGTCATCCCCTAACTGCTCCTTCCCCGCTGACCTGGTCACCCCTAACTGTTCACCCCCCTCCTGGCCTGGTTGCTCTACACCCCCCATCCCGCTGGCCTTGTTGCCCCTCACTGTCATCCCCGCTGACCTGGACACCCCTAACTGCCTCCCCTGATGGGGCACGGCAGCAGAAGGGAGCTCTGAACCCTGGCTGTGGTGGGGTGGCAGCAGGGAGTTCTGGGCTCCAGGTTTGAAGGCCAGCCACACCTCCAATCACGGGAGACCCCCTAATTCTGCGGCGCCCCAGCTGGAGCCCAGAACTCCTTTCTGCTGCCGCACTCTGGCCGGGGCTCAGGGCCCAGTCGTTGGGTCCTCCCTCATGGACCCGCTGCCAGCCAGTTCGCCCCACGCAGCCTCCTGTTCAGTCACCCACTTGGTCATTTAGGTCGTGACTGGCCCCTGGCTTTTTACATATTAGGATGATGGATGGATCTGCTTGTGCCCTGTGGGGCCAATTCTGTGTTCTGAATCCCTGGTTAATTAAAAACTTTCATCTTACTCTGATAGGGGAAGGGTAGCAATAAGAAGAGAATCACAGTTGATTAATAACTATTCACTGCACTAACTATAGAGAAGAGATTTTTATTTTATTTTATTTTTTTATTATTATTATTTTTTTTACAGACTCTGGGAAAACTGTGGAGGATGTTTTGTAAGAAAAATAAAGATAAGCAGCCTTGAAAGATGGGACAATCCCTCCAAGAGAAAATGCATTTTGAAAGAAAATCAAGGACAGGACCTGCCTGAAGGGAGCGAGACGTAGGTGGGGGGTGGGGGTAGGGGGTGGGCGCGAATCTTTACAAGAACCAGGTCAGAAAACAGATCTTCGGAACTCATGTAAGCTTTAGATTCTTTGCCACGTGCTAACCCTGTATAGTGGCTGGCTTGAAGTGAGATGGGAGGGTGGCTTTTTGGGGCTGGTGTTATACCTGCTGCCTTCTTAGATGGCCAGCATCTGACGAAAAGCACCTCAAAGATTCAACTTTGTTTCTACTTATTTCTCTGGTAGCCAAGGACAGTTGAACTTCCAGTTCCAGTTTCAAATTACGGCGCCGCCTCTGGGGCAGCCATGGGACTCTCAGGTATGTGACTGGTAAGGGCGGGAGTCCCACTGGTTCCTTCTGGCAGTGCTGCCAGGAATTTTCCCTGTAGGAGTCCACTCCTGGTCATCGGTCTCCCCATTGCCTCGTTAGGAGTTGATCCAGTTCATTAAGTGCTGTATGTGGGTGTGTTTGTTTCTTCTTTGAATCTGAAAGTCCGGGCTGAGCCTCCTCAGCTCCAGATCAAAGTGCTTCTCTGGGTGCAGAGGTGTGAGGAGTCTCTGCCTCTGTGGTTTAGACGGGAGACAACCAAGCCAGGGACTCTGTCTCTGCAAGAGCCAGATATTCCTCGAGGCTTGTATATCTCTGCTACATGCACCATTGCTTAGACATACGTGTATGGTGCTATGTTCTTTCTGTCTGTTTTGTTGGTTACCACTTAGCAAGGGTCCCAGCTGCTTGTAGCAGGCTGACCCCCCCATGGCAGGGATGGCAGGGACTTCCAGGTGCCTGCCAGGAGTTGTTTATCTGCAGGACAGCTCCCTCTCTGGGTGTTAGCTACCTGAGATGCTTAGCTGGTGAAGGAAACAGATCTCTGAGGAGTCCCGGGACTGACTCCCAAGCCTGACGGGGCAAGTCAAACCCGTGGGCATGCCAGGAGTCCTCTGTCACTGGCCTCTGGACGTTTTAGCCCTCTGGGTCTTAGCCAGCAGACAGCCCAGTCCCCGTTTGGCAGGGGGTAAGACTCTGACTAATCCCAGAGTCCCCGTGGGAGGTCAGTCCGGAGGCCTTTTCTGGCTGAGTGCTCACCTCTGTCTGAAACAACACTTCGGTTACAATTGTTCTTTGCTTGTTTTCTTGTCTTTTGGGGACATCCTTGGACCGTTGCTGTTCTGTAGCTAACTTGTTTTAACCTTCCATTGTTGTTTTTGTTTCTGTTGTGAGACCAGAGGCTGATCTCCCACTCCATCAGGGCCCAGGAGGTTGTATGTCAGCATACCCGCACATTTAAGTCGATGACTAATTGGAATGGTTCTGCCACAGGTGACTTACGTGCAACCTTTCATGTTGTTACTTCCTAAGGATTCTACTTCGATAGGACCTAAGTGAATAGTTCAGAGGAAAAGCACTCTGAAACCTCCCCCATACAGTCAGTAAATCTCAGGAAGAAAAATATGGAGAAATAAACCTTCTTTTTTCTTCTTAAAAGTTTTTAATGTTGACATAATTGTAGGTGTTCCCCTTCTCCCTGCCCTTTGTCCACCTCTACTCACTCCACTTCACCTTTTCTTAGCCTTCACTAAACTATTGGCCGTGTCCATTGGTTATATATATGTGTGTGTGTGTGTGTGTGTGTGTGTGTGTGTGTGTGTGTATGTGTTTAAATTGATTGGGGTGACATTGACTAATAGGGTCATGTATGTTTCAGGTGTGGATTTCTATGTTACAAGATCTGTATATGGCACTGTGTGCCCACCACCCAAAGTCAAATCATCTCCCGTCACCATATATTTGATCTCCTTCATCCCCCACCTCCCTACTCCCTTCCCTCTGGCAGCTCCCACCCTGCTGTGCGTGCCTTCTAGTTGCACTTTTACATCCCACTGATGCGTGAAATCATGTGGTTCTTAGCTTTTTCTGCCTGACTTATTTCACTTAGCATGATATTCTCAAGGTCCATCCATGTTGTCACAGAACCAACTATACATAAGAGATTTATCTTTCGGACCCTGGGAAACTAGGGAGGTTGTAAGAAGAAAAACAAAATTGGAAGGATAATGTATCTTCAGAAAGAACATACTCGTACATTTTGAAAGCAAATCAAGGACAGGACCTTCCTAAAGGGAGATAAATGCTTGGGGTCTAATCTTTATAAGGACTCTAGATTTCAGCTGGCTTGAGACGAGATGGGAGAGTAGTTGTTTTTTTTTTTTTTTTGGGGGGGGGGAGGGAGGTATATCTGCCACTCTTTCTTGGCTTACTTGCCTCTGAATAAAAGCACCTCAAGATTCATCCTTGTCTCTACTTTTTGACAAGGTAAGGTTAAAACAAATTAGCTACAGCTGGTAGCAACCTGCGGCTCAACTCTTGATTCTGGTTTCAATTTCCATGTATACGTGGGTGTGTACAGTCTTGTAAGTGGATGGTCTCCTCTTGTCAATCTGCAATTCATCTGATAATGCCACTTTCGGACTCTGAAACACTAAAATATTTTTTTATTTTATAACAATGAGAGCCGACTTTTATTTTTTCAGGGGAAGTGGAAGCAACTGGAGAATTAACTTTCTTTGAATTATTTAGATTCAATTTTTCTTCATTATTGTCTCTTCTGTGAGTGATCTCTGCAATTTGTTTACTCACATTCGCCTCAGGACATAGGAGAATAAAAAGGAGAAACTCAAGTCTTTTATTTATTTATTTTTTTCCTAGTGAAGCCTAAGCCTAAGCCTAAACCTAAGCCTAAGCCTAGTTAAGCCTAAACCTAAGCCTAGTTAAGCCTAAGCCTAGTTAAGCCTAAGCCTAGTTAAGCCTAAGCCTAAGCCTAAGCCTAGTTAAGCCTAAGCCTAAGCCTAAGCCTAGTGAAGCCTAAGTCCAAGCCTAGTTAAGCCTAAGCCTAGTTAAACCTAAACCTAAGCATAGTTAAGCCTAAGCCTAGTTAAGCCTAAGCCTAAACCTAAGCCTAGTTAAGCCTAAGCCTAGTTAAGCCTAAGCCTAAGCCTAGTGAAGCCTAAGTCCAAGCCTAGTTAAGCCTAAGCCTAAGCCTAGTTAAGCCTAAGCCTAAGCCTAAGCCTAGTTAAGCCTAAGCCTAGTTAAGCCAAGCCTAGGTAAGCTAAGCCTAGTTAAGCTAAGCCTAGTTAAGCCTAAGCCTAGTTAAGCCAAGCCTAGTTAAGCCTAAGCCTAAGCCTAGTTAAGCCTAAGCCTAAGCCTAGTTAAGCCAAGCCTAGTTAAGCTGAGCCTAGTTAAGCCTAAGCCTAGTTAAGCCACGCCTAGTTAAGCCGAGCCTAGTTAAGCTAAGCCTAGTTAAGCCTAAGCCTAGTTAAGCCACGCCTAGTTAAGCCAAGCCTAGTTAAGCCTAAGCCTAGTTAAGCCAAGCCTAGTTAAGCCGAGCCTAGTTAAGCCGAGCCTAGTTAAGCCTAAGCCTAAGCCTAGTTAAGCCAAGCCTAGTTAAGCTAAGCCTAGTTAAGCCAAGCCTAGTTAAGCCGAGCCTAGTTAAGCTAAGCCTAGTTAAGCCTAAGCCTAGTTAAGCCACGCCTAGTTAAGCCAAGCCTAGTTAAGCCTAAGCCTAGTTAAGCCAAGCCTAGTTAAGCCGAGCCTAGTTAAGCCGAGCCTAGTTAAGCCTAAGCCTAAGCCTAGTTAAGCCAAGCCTAGTTAAGCTAAGCCTAGTTAAGCCAAGCCTAGTTAAGCCAAGGCTAGTTAAGCTAAGCCTAGTTAAGCCTAAGCCTGAGCCTAGTTAAGCCAAGCCTAGTTAAGCTAAGCCTAGTTAAGCCACGCCTAGTTAAGCTGAGCCTAGTTAAGCCTAAGCCTAAGCCTAAGCCTAGTTAAGCCACGCCTAGTTAAGCCAAGCCTAGTTAAGCCTAAGCCTAGTTAAGCCTAAGACTAGTTAAGCCACACCTAGTTAAGCCAAGCCTAGTTAAGCCTAAGCCTAGTTAAGCCAAGCCTAGTTAAGCCGAGCCTAGTTAAGCCTAAGCCTAGTTAAGCCACGCCTAGTTAAGCCAAGCCTAGTTAAGCCTAAGCCTAGTTAAGCCTAAGCCTAGTTAAGCCAAGCCTAATTAAGCCAAGCCTAGTTAAGCTAAGCCTAGTTAAGCTAAGCCTAAGCCTAGTTAAGCCTAAGCCTAAGCCTAGTTAAGCCTAAGCCTAAGCCTAAAGCTAGTAAAGCCTAAGCCTAAGCCTAGTTAATCCTAAGCCTAAGCCTAGTTAATCCTAAGCCTAAGCCTAGTTAAGCCTAAGCCTAAGCCTAAGCCTAAGCCTAGTTAAGCCTAAGCCTAAGCCTAGTTAAGCCTAAGCCTAGGCCTAGTTAAGCCTAAGCCTAAGCCTAAACCTAGTTAAACCTAAGCCTAAGCCTAAACCTAGTTAATCCTAAACCTAAGCCTAGTTAAGTCTAAGCCTAAACCTAAGCCTAGTTAAGCCTAAGCCTAAGCCTAAGCCTAAGCCTAGTTAAGCCTAAGCCTAAGCCTAAGCCTAGTTAAGCCTAGGCCTAGTTAAGCCTAAGCCTAGTTAAGCCTAAGCCTAGTTAAGCCTAAACCTAAGCCTAAGCCTAGTGAAGCCTAAGCCTAAGCCTAAGCCTAGTTAAGTCTAAGCCTAAACCTAAGCCTAGTTAAGCCTAAGCATAAGCCTAGTTAAGCCTAAGCCTAAGCCTAGTTAAGCCTCAGCCTAAGCCTAAGCTTAATTTTTTAAATTAAATTATTATCTGTGTACATATACCATTGCCTCCCCTTCCATACACGCCCTCCCTCCCCAGAGTTTTGTGTTCATTAGTTGTACTTATGTGCATGTATACAAGTCCTTAGGTTGATATCTTATCTACCCCAGATCTCTGTAATTTGACAGTCTGCTTGTTGCTTTACCGTTTCTACACCTATCTTTTGTTCATCAGTTTATAATGTTCTTTATTATCCATAAATGAGTGAGGTCATGTGGTGTTTCTCTTTCATTGACTGGCTTATTTCACTCAGAATGATGTTCTCCAATTCCATCCAGGTTGCTGCAAATGATGAGAATTTCTTCTTTTTTATGGCAATATAGTATTCCATTGTATAGATGTACCATAGTATTTTGATCCAATCATCTGCTGATGGGCATCTAGGCTGTTTCCAAATCCTAGCTATTGTAAATTGTGCTGCTATGAACATAGAGGTGCATATATCCTTTCTGATTGGTGTTTCTAGATTCTTGGGATATATTCCTAGGGGTGGGATTACTGGGTCAAATGGGAGTTCCATTTTCAGTTTTTTGAGGAAACTCCACACTGTTCTCCACAGTGGTTGCACCGGTCTACATTCCCACCAGCAGTGCACGAGGGTTCTTTTTTCTCCACAACCTCGCCAACACTTGTTGTTTGTTGATTTGTTGATGTTGGCCATTCTGACAGGTGTGAGATGGTACCACATTGTTGTTTTGATTTGCATCTCTCTCAAGTCTTTTATACTGTTTGTTATAAGCTATTATCTGTGTTTTGAGGAAGTAGTTTCAAACAGAATAAAATGTATTATTTTAGAATTATTTCATGAATTCATTTTTCCAAGTTACTAATTTGTTCCCCATCATCTCTAATGATAAAAGCATAATATGCAAATCAACCAAACAGCAGAACGATTGTCCAGACGACCACACTATGACACCCACTGGTAACAGGCCAGCCAAGGCCGGTGCAATGGGATTGGTTGGGGGGCCCTGCCATCACCCTGTGATTACCCCACAAAGGGAGGCCCAGGCCACTGGCTGGGGAGGGGGATGATCGATGAGGGGAGGGAGCTCTGCAATAACCCCAAAGAGGGAGGCCCAGGCCACCCTCTGTCAGGTGATCAATCGAGGGTTCTGGGGAACCAGGGGGATATGGCAGTGGACATGGGCATCACCAGGCCAAGGCTGGTGTGGGCAGGGGGTGGGGGCTGCAAGGGCACTAGCAGCTGGAGCTGTGAAGGCCTACCCTTGCACAAATTTCATGCATTGTGCCTCTAGTTTATTAATTAATTAATTTCTACATGTCCCTAGTTACTATGAATGATTCAAGCATAATCTCTGATTACTTATACTTGTGTATTTCTTCTACACAATTCAAGATGGATTTTCTCTATGTACTCAATATTTCTAATAATCTTTAGAATGGTGTTAGTTGAATCCAGTGGGTGAAGAATCAATAGAGCTGGCTTAAAGTACTGCTATTATTTTCTATAATTAAAGCAATACTAATAAGTCCTTAAGGATATTCGCTTTCTTTTGACCTTTATGGTAAACATTCTTTGATTTACTTTTACTTATTGTCTGGTTTTAGAGAAAGCACAAGAGGGAAACATTGATTTGTTGTTCTACTTATTTGTGCATTCATTGGTTAGTTCTTGTATGTGCCCTGACTGGGGAATCGAACCCGCAACCCTAGGGTATACTGGGACCATGCCCTAGTCAACTGAGCTACCTGATCAGGGCAAAACCTGTTTTCTTTACACTCATAGTTATTAATGGGGATTACTGAGAATGTTTTAAATGAAGGGCAAAACTTGTTTTTTCTTTACGCTAACAGTTATTAGTGGAGATTACTGAGAATGTTTTAAATGAAGGGCAGAACTTGTTTTCTTTACACTCACAGTTATTAATGGAGATTACTGAGAATGTTTTAAATGAAGGTTGTTGCATTTTTTCCCCACCTGATAAAGCTTTTTAAAACTCCAAAATAACACTTGGGACTTTCATTGCCATTTCTTCATAAAACATCTCTTTTGTCTAGGTTATTTTCCCACTGTACCTGTGAGCAATTAATGGCTGGAAGTCACTTGCACTTGCTAAATTTGTTTTGCTTCTTGGTGCAGAGAACGTCCCTAGGTAGCTGCACGCGCTAACCTGCTGCTTACTTGGGAGCCTCCTGTAGGTCGCAGGACTTCAAATGGCAGGATGCTTCCAACCTGCAGTTCAGAAGAGACACTGAGCCTCATAGACAAGCCACGGCACACCAGGAGTAGGGCAACACCCTACATAAATGGTATGGGAGGTCAAGGGTAGGTGAGTGAGCTGCAAAAGTTCAAAAAGCAAGACTGCTTTAGATGGTGGAATGGGAAGACAACGGATCTATAATCTCCTTGAGTCAAACTGTCCCAGGGCAGCTGAGAGATCCGGCACATTTTAGGGCAAGTGCTTGGATCTTAAGAGAAAGACGGGGCTAGTCATCATCGCTGCAGACTGTAGGTGAGGGAGCTGGTCATAATTAATCTTGGATCATGGGACAAGGACTGCGTGGGGCAGGGTCTTCCCAAGAGCCGTCTTATGGGAAATCTTTACCTTTTATTCTATTGTGTAAGTTGGTAAAAATTTGGAGAGAGAAAAAAGGAAGGTGTATTGAAGGATGAAGCAGCTGGATGCAAGGAGGAAGAGGATCATAAATAACCATCACTGTCCTAGTAAAATTGGAGAAAAAAAAATAGGCAATTGAATTATAACCAAGGCCTTTGATTTCTTTCTGGTATAAATCAGGGGTTCCATGTGATTTATTATTTTATCTTCTCGAAGAGAAAGGGAATTTAAAATGTTCAAGACCATTTAAAATGTCTCAGTCAACTACTAATATTGGCTTGAAGTTAAAAAGAAATACTTAAAAGAATAAAATATACATTTTCCACTGAAAGAGTTATTTCATGTTTATATTTGCTTAGCCAACAAATATTTCTTGATATCTGCAATAGGAAGACATTTTCTAAATTTAAGAATGGAGAAGACCTCAGAGAGCTTCTGACTGTTCCTATCACAATAAGCAGAGAGAAATTCCTTTAACACAAATCAGATCAAGCCCTCCTCTCACCAATCTCACTCTCACTGCCCAGCCCCCGTCTGCACCCCTCATCCCCTCCTTTCCCTGGTGTGACTGCTCTCCTCACAGATCTGCCTGTCATTCATTGCCCCACAACCTGAAGGGAGTTCCTTCCTGGCCAGGATATCTAACATTGTGAGTCCCACCCCCAGCACACTAAACTCTTTCCCTTTGGTTTCTCCCATCCCTTCTTACCTTCTGTTTCATTTTATAATTTACCTACTAATGTTATTTATTGTCTGTCTCCCTCCACTCTAATGCAAATTCCTTAAAGCGGAGCAGGGAATTTCCCCCCTAAGATTTCATTATGACAATTCTCAAACATAACAGAAATGTTGAAAGAATTTTACAATGAATATCCATCATTTAGGTTTTATAATTAATATGGTATTGTATTTGCTTTATTATATATCTATTCATCCCTCTATTCAGCCATTAACCCATCTCATTTTTTTATACTAGAGGCCCAGTGCATGAACTTTGTGCATGGGTAGGGTCTCTAGGCCTGGCTAATGACTAGGGCCATTTGGTGCCTTCTGGCTGCCAGTTGGGGCCTCCCTTCCCCGGCTGCCAGCTGCCAGCTGGGGCCTTCCTTCATTCTGTGCTGTCTGTCCCCTGGTGGTCAGCACACATGATAGCAACTGATTGGTCTCTCAGGCAAACTCCTGAGGAGATAATTTGCATATTAGGCTTTTATAGAGAGAGAGAGAGAGAGATTTTAAAGTTGCAGGCATCAATGTATTTCCCTTTAGTATTTCAGCATGTATGTCACTAACTAGAGTTAAATACTTGTTTCTCTCTTTTTTTTTTTCTTCTGAGGTAAAATTTACATGGCTTTGACAAATACATTCACAAATCTATATGAAGATAAAGGTTTACCATCACCAAAAAAGTTCTCTTGATGTTTATTTCTCACATGGTTGCCAAATACAGGACGCTCAATTAAATTTGAATTTCAGTAAAAACAATCTATTTTTGTCATGAGGTCTCATTTATTACAGAGGGCATACTTATACTAAAAACAAACAAACAAACAAACAAAAAATTCTGTTGTTCATCTGAAAGTCATATTCAACTGGGAATCTTGTATTTGATCTGGCAACCCTACTTTCCAGGAATTTCTTACCCCAACTCCACAGAGGCAACCATTGTTCGATTTTTTTTCTCCCACCAGAAATATTACTTGTTTTAGAACTTCATAATGTATATTTTCTTTTGTGTGGCTTCCCCCCCCCCCCATTCAGCATAATACTTTTGAAATTCACATATTGCATTTATCACGAGTTTGTGTTTTTTTACTGTGGAATAGCATTCCATAATGCATGTGTAACACTGTTTGTTCATTTCTTCTCCACCTGGGGCTTTTTCTAGTTTCTATCTATTATGAATGGGTAGGGTCTCTAGGCCTGGCTAATGACTAGGGCCATTTGGTGCCTTCTGGCTGCCAGTTGGGGCCTCCCTTCCCCGGCTGCCAGCTGCCAGCTGGGGCCTTCCTTCATTCTGTGCTGTCTGTCCCCTGGTGGTCAGCACACATGATAGCAACTGATTGGTCTCTCAGGCAAACTCCTGAGGAGATAATTTGCATATTAGGCTTTTATAGAGAGAGAGAGAGAGAGATTTTAAAGTTGCAGGCATCAATGTATTTCCCTTTAGTATTTCAGCATGTATGTCACTAACTAGAGTTAAATACTTGTTTCTCTCTTTTTTTTTTTCTTCTGAGGTAAAATTTACATGGCTTTGACAAATACATTCACAAATCTATATGAAGATAAAGGTTTACCATCACCAAAAAAGTTCTCTTGATGTTTATTTCTCACATGGTTGCCAAATACAGGACGCTCAATTAAATTTGAATTTCAGTAAAAACAATCTATTTTTGTCATGAGGTCTCATTTATTACAGAGGGCATACTTATACTAAAAACAAACAAACAAACAAACAAAAAATTCTGTTGTTCATCTGAAAGTCATATTCAACTGGGAATCTTGTATTTGATCTGGCAACCCTACTTTCCAGGAATTTCTTACCCCAACTCCACAGAGGCAACCATTGTTCGATTTTTTTTCTCCCACCAGAAATATTACTTGTTTTAGAACTTCATAATGTATATTTTCTTTTGTGTGGCTTCCCCCCCCCCCCATTCAGCATAATACTTTTGAAATTCACATATTGCATTTATCACGAGTTTGTGTTTTTTTACTGTGGAATAGCATTCCATAATGCATGTGTAACACTGTTTGTTCATTTCTTCTCCACCTGGGGCTTTTTCTAGTTTCTATCTATTATGAATGAGCTGTTACAAACCAAAGCATTCTTAGAAACATGCAGTGGCTGCCACTTACACTAGTTCTAAGTAGAAGCTCCTTAACATTACCTCAC
Source organism: Pipistrellus hanaki (assembly GCF_964339955.1). Classification (NCBI taxonomy): domain Eukaryota; kingdom Metazoa; phylum Chordata; class Mammalia; order Chiroptera; family Vespertilionidae; genus Pipistrellus; species Pipistrellus hanaki. The sequence goes on along the minus strand of NC_140519.1, from coordinate 44,125,208 downwards.
AGGCACTGTGTAACTTAGCTTTCCTTACCTCTTCCTTGGTCTCACCTCTTGCCGCTCTAATTTTCTTAACCTTACTGTTCTCCAGCCTTATTCCTTCCAGGACCCTGAGGCTTCCATGCCACGCCCACGTTAGCCCTTTGCATGCAATCCCTGCAGTGAGAACACTGTGTCTACTGGTTGCCTGGCACGTCTTGCTCATGTTCCTCTACTTATTACAGTGTGTCTCTGGGCCTGTACTTATAACCTCTCAGGCGTGAGTGAACAATAGTTCCCTGTTTCCACGGGGTATATATTCCTTTCTCTTGCATTCGCTATCTAGTTTTTCCTCTTTCCATTATCCAGATTCTATAATAGTAGCAAAAGGAATTGAAAAGAGATAGACCTTTCCCTACATGGTGAGAGAATGGGGAGGAGTCCTTATTTTCCCTGCTATCTCTAACTATTTTTTTCTCTCCACCCAGTCTCCTGGTTCTCTAACAGCATAGCCTGGAACCAGGCTGAAATAGACTCAAGAATTCTTGGGTCCTCTCAGGAGTAGGGACATTCATGTGTTAATTCTTACTGAGTGGGTCCTGCGTCTGCAGGACCTTCTATTAGGTCCTAGGAAACTCGCAGAGTGAGTTATGTGAGTAATCCCTCCTCACAAGGAATTCACAATCTCACCAGCGTGACTGGATGAAATCACATGAAGTAGATTTCAAGGAAGAAAACCAACAGACAGTGAGAAGAAGCGCAGCTGTACACCCATGAATAGCTTAAGGGCTACCTGGATGTTGCGTGTACAGCAGGAACAGAACTGTGGGGAAACCAGAAAAAGACTCATGGAAGAGGTAAGGATTAGCTAATTGTTTAGCACAAGGAGAAATACCAGGGAGCTAGGGAAATTGCTGTAGAGTTATGCTGGAGGGCCAGTATGCAGCAGAGGGTGAGTCTAATTATCTGCTGGAACAGAGGGTCGATGCGAAGGCTTTTTCTCAGTGGGACCATAATTGTCTCTCCTCTGAGCTTCCACAGCATTTATTGTGTGACTTGATTATCTCATTCTGCCTTGAGTGAGTTATACATTTTCCTATTTCTTTAATTAAATCGCTCCTAGACAATAAAGACAATATATAACCCCTCTTTCATATAACTTCACACAGAGTCTAACAGTATGTGGGTTTCAATCAATAATTGCTGGGTTAATAAATAGAGTTGATGGGAAGATAATCAGAGGGGTATAAGGGAGGGGAGAGAGGTCTCATGCTTGTGCTAATGAGTTTAAGATTGAACACTGAATGATCAAACATGTTAGAGATGTAATCAAAATAATATTTTAGAAAGAGGAATTTTTCTGTACTTTCACATGGTAGGTCAAAGATAAGATAAGTTTATGTTTTTATCTGTATAGGTGTTACCTAGACATCTGGGAACAGATTTCTCATGTAGATGATACATAGTGTTGAACTTTAATATAAATTTAGTCGTTGAAACTTTTGCATAAATATTATTTAGCCTTTTTTTGAATTTTATGGGCTGGGTCAAAGATTCTCTGATAATCTTATGGGTGTGAATAAATTTCTTCACAAAGGTTTTTTGGTATTGCTGATTATATAGGAGTGATACCATGCTCTGGAGTAAGATTTTGGCATGCTTTAAATAATGTGTAAAGTACATGAAATTGCAAAAAATCTGGAAATGGAATTCCAGAGTTACACTTAAAAGATTTTAAGGAAATGTTTATTCAAAATTTTTGGAAGTCTTTTGATTGAGAAACTATAAAAATATTTTATCAAGCTAATTTCTGCTCCCTCCTGGTCTTAGGATGCTTTAGCATAATTGCTGGCACTGTTTAGGTACTTTGATATAGATTCATTTTCAGTTCTAATAATCCTGTTTACATGAATTCTTTGTTACTGATATATAACACAGAGTTTTAAAAAAGGAATTTAAATGGTTATATTTAAATGAATCATTGCTGTTGATCAGTGACTTCAGTCAAGCTTTCAAGTCTTCTTATTTTGTCAGCATAGATTTGAATTTATGATCTAGATATGTTTAGAAAAAGTCTTTGCTGTGAATTTGGATTATAAAAATAATATATACTCAATATACTCAATAATATATACTCAATATAGCTTCAGAAATTATTTGCTTATGTGTTGAGTGAAGTATGTAATACAAAGATAAGTATTGCTGTTAGTGAATGAATGAACATGTTTACTCTCCCAGGGACTAAAAATGATAAGGACATTATCTCTTATGTTTCTGAATTTTTGTAGAACAGAAAGCATATACTTCCCAAAGATGTAAGTCGAAATTCTCGGATTTTATTTTGCAGGACTGAGCCCTCTGGAGGCTTTATCTCTTTGCATAGCTAACAGGGAGAGAACAGCTAGCTGAATGCTGCCGGTTTTCATTGGCGTGACCCAGCCTACTTCCGACACATGCCCAGAACTACATTCGTCCTTCAGATTGAAGCCAAACATTTAAGACTGCCGAGCATTTACCAGAATTTACTCGTGAGAGAGCTCTAGACCAACTTAAACTGAACCCATTTCTTTTCCAAGGTAGGAAAAATATTATCCTAACAGAAACCATTTCCCCATCTCATTCAGATAAGATTTCAAGGTTTTTATCTAGGATTTTTTTTAAAAAAATCTAGAATGATTAGCTGCACCATAATAATACATACAGCCCAGCTGCATATATTTAAGTGCATCTATTAATCTCTCTACCTGCTTCTCTCTTTTATTGATTTTTTTTTGATAGCTTTGACATTGAAAACCACAGAGGAATTGGAGCCCTGTATTGAAAGGAGCTGTTGTGCAGCAGTTCTTTTCTTGTCTAACGTTTACTTCTGCAAGAGAAAAATCTGGAAAATGACAGGGGCAAAGAGGAAAAAGAAAAGTGTGCTCTGGAGCCAGGTGAAGGCTCCCCGTGGTGAAGGCGTTAAACAGTGGTGCAGAAGGAGGCTGCCGATTTTGGAATGGGCATTACATTACAATCCGAAAGAAAACTTGCTTCCAGATACTGTGTCTGGGATCATGTTGGCAGTTCAACAGGTGACACAAGGTAATGTGTTGCACTTGATTTTCCTGTTTTGATGCAGAGAAACTGTCCCTTTGTTTTAGTGGAAGCGTATTGTGACCTCAGATTTACAATTTAGCTAATGAAATGAATTTTTAATTAATCTGAGGAAAATAGGCACATTGAATATTTATATACTGAATATCTGTATAAATATATAGAGAGTCCTGTATGCCCTTAGAGATTACTTTGTGCTGGGGCTGACCAGCAGACCCTGAGCGATGGATGCATGATTACTCTGACACCCAATTGCCTTGAAATAAAGGGCGAAGGGACTGCCTGGCTCTAGGAACCAGATAGCCCCGCTCTCCTGCCTCTTCTGGCTTTTATGGTAACAGCAGTTTGAGTTAAAGTTTAACTTTTAGATAAAATCAAGGTAGGCATTCTTGGGAGGACACATGTGTCTGCAGTGTCCTTTAAACAAGGACGTCTAAAGATTAAGCATAAAGATCCCGGTAAACACCTGAGTGTCCACACGCGCACAGACTTATTTGGAAAGGTCAAGGAACTATTAGGAGTGGCTGCCTTCAGCCAACTCCACTAGGTTAGAATTTTCTCCTTACAAACTTTCCAACCAAGTCTCCCGTGCTCCCCCCCCCTCCCCCAATATCGACTGTACAAGCCAATTTACAGTAATTCTCTATCACACCAGAAAATGTGTTATCACACAGCCCCTGGGTCAGCTGGGGCTCTTATCAGTCTTGTAGGAAAGATTTCAAATGAGTGACATTGGACAGCAGTGCTGTAGCAGGCAAGTTTATTAAAAATGCACTTGGCATGAAACATAAGTGGGCACCCAACTAATCTGAGTGTACGCCTGGTGTGGGTTCAAGGGATTTTGTGACCTTCTGTCTAGAGGTTTCAAGATTCCTCTGCTGGATTTCTTGGGCACAGACTAGATTTCAAGGTTCCCCTTTTACTCTGTGGTGGCTTTCCCAGAATTTATGAGACCATCTTGTATGTCCCAAGACTGCTTACCTCTTTGTTCAGTGAGTGAGATAAAATGCCTCCTTTTTTCCTTCTCCCTTCCCCTCACCCCCTGCCTTAACAGTTCATTCCAGGGTGATTTAAGCTATGTATTGTCCGGTTGGGGAGGAGAGGTATTAGCCATTTGCTCTCAAGTGTCCTTGGTTGGGGAAGATAAGGTCTTGTGATTCACAAGCTGGCTGCAAGCTGCCAAAACTCTTTGGCCTTGTTTAATTTTCTCATCTCAGATTCCCTATTCCACCTGCCCAGGAATTTTTCTAGCTTCTCACTGTTCTGTCACAACATTATGCACTGTATTTATTTCTCAGTAAGAAATTTAAACTGGTGAGAAGTCTTATTTTAATTTTCCCAAGGCGAATTCTAAATGACCTTTTGGATTTAGGTAGGTGTTTCTCTTGGTGAAAGCTTTTAGTTAGCTAGTGTGCACACACATGTGTGAGTGTGTGTGTGTGTGTGTGTGTTTTCCTTAAAGGTACACTCATTATATTTCTTTAATTCAGGTAATAATTTACTAACTGTAGCAAAGAAAGGAACTGTCTTCTCAGCCTTGAGAATTTGGAACACTCCTCAGCACAGACTTTGTAGATGTATGTTTCCTTGCAGTTTCACTGCCTCCCTGTCTTGAACTATTATCCCTACCATTCCATGATATGCACTCTTTTAACTGAATTATTGAGTAATTGAAACAAACTTATTTGTGTATTTGTGTTGTTTTTAATGTGATTAGAAACATCTGCACTGGTGCTTTAAGATCCATAATACTGCCAAATTTTATGGGATTACATTTTTCTGAATAATCTTGTATTGCATTTTTAATGACAATTTTGTCAACAGCAAAACATAGTAATCTTTCATAAAAGTTCAAAATAAACAGAAGGTTAGAGTTATTTCCTGCCTTGATTTTAGTCAGTTTTATTCAAATGAGACACTATGACATACTTTGAAACTTAGGTGATTAATTTACAAGGGCTTTTTTTATAGTTTCAATATATGTTATAAATTTATTTTGTTTTACTTTAATGTGAAATTAAAGACATACTTAAAACCAATTTGTTTTTTCACCTTTGTAAAATGTCAGGTTAATAAAGAAATTGGAGGTGTAATAAAATACCTGTGGTATGTCATTAGTGATAACATTTATGTTGTAAGTCATTAGTAGTTAATTGTATGGCTTCTATAGATTTTGAGAAATTTTGTTTATGATTTACATATTTAATTAGTTATGAGGAAAAACTGGCCAGCTCCCAACTGATGAGAAACACAAAGTTTGTTCAGACCTCATGTCTCCTAAAGTTATGGGTCTGGTTACTATTTCTCTCTGAAGTCTACCAGTGATTGGACAAGTCTCCACCACTAGAAAGACCTTAAATGTTTCTGTTGGTACAATGAAAGATTCATTCTTCTAAAATTACCTCTTCTTTTAAAAACAATCCTCTCAAACTATCTCATGCCACTATGGAAATATGAAAAGTGAAATATCATGACATTGCTGTAAGGGCTATTGTACTAAGGGGTAATTTTTTGTTCTTCCCTCATAACAAGCAATAGAAACGAATACCTCTTTTCACTCTACTGAATGTATTTTGAAGATGAGCAAACATTCTAGAGAAGGTCATTGACTTAAAACATGCCACCAACATGGATGGCAAGCTGAATAGTATAAGACTCTGGTCTGGAGAGTATTTAGTTAACATTCTAGTCTGGGTGACACTTGGGGGGAAGTAGTTTCTGTGTTTCTAACCTGAAAACTCAAGCATTGAGACAGAGTGGAGGCCTACAATGCATGACTTGCCATATAAGAACCTAAATCACTGAGGAGCAGTATGAGGATGTTTGAGCTTGTAATACTAAGGGGTAACCTAGAATTCTGTTCCTACACCATGGAGATTTTATGCTGCCTTAGCAGGGAAAAGATGGATGTTCCTGTAATTCTGCAGAATGTGTGGCATTACTGGCACAGAAAGAAACATATGTGTAGAAATGGAGCTTCATTGCACTCCTGAGGGCAGCTTAATGACATGTGAACAATAAATGGAAACTCCTGAAGCATATTACTAGATTGCAAAAGTTAAAGGGTTTTCATGGTCTCAGGCTTTGGGGATATTGAACCCTAGTATTAGCTACCAGGCTCTAAACTGACTTTCTTTTACATATACACTAGAGGCCTGGCACACGACATTCATGCAAAGGGGAAGGGGGTCCCTCAGCCTGGCCTGTGCCCTCTTGCAATCTGGGACCCTTGGGGAATGTCTGCCTGCCCGATTAGTAGCAGGCAGACATCCCCTGAGGGGTTCTTAGTGCTGCTGTGGAGGCGGGAGCGGCTCCCACCACTATCACTGTGCTCTCCAGCCGTGAGCCCAATGCTCTCCCTGTGGAAGCACCACTTAGCCAGAAGCAGGGCTTGCTGCTCCTTAGCACTGCCTTGGAGGTGGGAGAGGCTCCCTCCACCACTGCACTCTGCAGCTGTGAGTTCAGCTTCAGGCTGAGCGGCACTCCCCCTATGGGAGTGCACCGACCACCAGGGAGCAGCTGCTGCGTTAAGTGTCTGCCCCCAGGTGGTCGGTACACATCATAGCGACCGGTCGTACCACTGTTCAGTCAATTTGCATATTAGCTTTTTATTATAGATGCCTAAATGACCAACCAATCTATAACATTTAGGCATCTATAATAAAAAGCTAATATGCAAATTGACTGAATCAATATGCAAATTGATTTTTCTGGGCTTTCTGCTCTATTTCATAGACTAGAGGCCTGGTGCATGAAGTTCGTGCATGGAGGGGTGGGGGTCCCTAAACCTGAACTGCACCCTCTCGCAATCTGGGACCCCTCGGGAGATATCTGGTTGCCGGTCTTATGCATGAATAATATTCCATGGTATATATATACACATCTTCTTTCCCATTTGTTTATCAAAGGACATTTAGGTTGCATTCATATATTGGCTATTAAAAATAATGCTGTAATGAAAATAGGGATGTGTATATCCTTTTGAGTTAGTATTTTGGATTTCTTTGGATACATACTCGGAAGTAGAATTGCTATGTCATATTGTAGTTCTGTTTTTAATTTTTTGAGGAACCTATACTGTTTTTATATATTGGCTGCACTAATTTATAATCCCAAACAGCAATGTGTTTTTTCCATATCCTTGCCAGGACTTGTTGATTTATTGATGATAGCCATTCTGATATCGGTGAAGTGATATTTCATTCTGGTTTTCATTTGCATTTCCCTCATGATTACTGGTGTTGATTATTTTTAATATGTCTGTTGGCCACCTGTGTGTCATCATTGGAGAAATGCCTATTCAGATCCTTAGCCCATTATTAAAATAAGGCTATTTGTTTTTCTGGGGTTAAGTTGTGTGAGTTCTTTATACATTTTGGATATTAACCCTTTCTCAGATATATCATTGGCAAATATCTTCTCCCATTTGGTAGGATGTGTTTTTTTTATTGTTGTTGATGGTTTCCTTCACTCACTGTGCAAATGTCAGATTGATGTGGTCCCATTGGTTTATTTTTTTTCTTTTGTTTTCCTTGCGTAGGGAGACACATAAAAAAATATATCAGTAAAAGCAAAGCCAAAAAGTTTACTGCCTATTTTTTTCTAGGAGTTTTATGGTTTCAAGTCTTACATTTACATTTTTAATTTATTTTGAATGGATTTCTGTAAATGATTTAAGATAGTGATCTAGTTTCATTATTGTATGTATCTGTATAGTTTTCACGACACTATTTATTGAAGAGACTATCTTTACCACATCGTATATACTTGTCTCCTCAGTTATAGATTGGTTGGTCATTTAGGCATGGAATTTTTCTGGGCTTTCTGCTCTATTTCATTGATCTATGTTCTGTTTTTATACCAGTACCAGGCTGTTTTCAATACTATTGCCTTCTAGTATAGTTTGGGTTCAAGTAGCATGATACCGCTAACTTTGTTCTTCTTTCTCATCTTTTGTGATTCCCTATAAATTTCAGGACTATTTATTCTAATTCTGTGAAAACTGCCATTGGTTCTTTGATAGCAATTGCACTGAATCTAGATTGCTTTGGGTCATTTATTAGTAAATATTTTAACAATGTTTACTCTTCGTATCCACGAGCGTGGTATATGCTTCCATTTATTTGTATCTTTTTTAATTTCTTTCTTCAATGTTGTATAGTTTTTGAGTGCAGGTCTTTCACCACCTTGGAATAAATAATAAAATACATAATAAATTTATGAGTACATACCCATTTATTCATAATACCTGTGGTTTCATTGTAAGTGGGATTATTTATTTAATTTCTCTTTCTGATACTTTCCTCAAAGAAACTACAATGCCCTCTAGCACCCCAGATAGAGTTTTCCCAACCCTTGACCCTCCCACTCTTGCCCTGAAGTTAGTCATTTTCGTTTCTTTCTGTATGTTTCTGGAGCCATTCATGCTGCTACCCCTGTGCTAGAGTTTAGAGTAATTGAATTTTTGAGCAAGTCAGTATGTGCTTGGTCTCTTTAAGACCTGACGTGCCTCCATCTATAGCAGCCCTTTGTATATCTGGGATACCACTAACGTCCACTGTGTTTTACAGCCAGGTGTTATGGGGACTCCTCTTCCTGGCATTGATGCCCCGGGTTGGGGAGCCTGATGTGGGACTGGGACCCCACATTTCTCAGGGAGGACCTCTGCATCTGAGATACCACTCTCAATCCTTATTCTCCACACCAGGGATGTGGGACCTGCCTGTTCTGCCTCTCTTCCTCTTTTGTGGTCTTGATGTTGCTTTTTTAATATCCTTAATTATAGGAACTCCTTTCCACTAGTCTTCAGCTGTTTCTCAAAGAGAATTATTCTATAATTTCGTTGTAATTTTGATATGGCCGTTGGAGGATGTGAGCATAGAGTTGACCTATTTCGCCATCTTGACCAGAAGCTATTCCTGAAGGGTGTTTCACAAAAAGGATTGACAAGTGAGGGCAGGGAATCCTGTGGGAATAGTTGTTCCACGGAGTTGTGTGAGCTGTCATTTCCTGGGTAGTAACTGAAGCTCCATAACCATGGACTACAGTCTATAAAATAATATTGTTCTTGTATGTATGGGAGTAAAACCACTGCCTGCCTCTAAGTCTGCCTCTCCACTTTATAGTGAGGTCACTAAGACAACAAAATATAAAGTCTTCAACAGATAGGCTCTCTCTCTATAATTTCTGCACAATTCTCAAGTTCTAGAAACAATCTCTTACAGTTCCAGTTTTCTTTGATTTTCAGAATAGTTGCTTATTGTGTAAATCCAGACAAAAATGTCCTGAAAGTAAATACTTGTATCTTAAATATGAAACATCGCCTTCTCTGTGATAAACGGTTCTTTCTCATCAGTAGTGACAGTGTCAGTTTCCAGCTCTCTCAGCCAAGAGATTATAGCAGCAGCAGAGGCAGAGACTGAGCTACCTGCCTGCTTTCACGCTCCTTCTTGGTTAGGGTTCAGATCCTATGTCCATGGGAGCCATTCTCACTGCAGCCTGGGTCTGAGGAGGAAGGGGTGTTTGTGGTTAATGTCCAACTTCACACTCCCTGGGAATTTGGAAGTGCTCACAGGCCTTGAAACTACTGATGAGATTGATGTAGGAATGTAGAGTCTTTTCTATTCCTCTACTATATTAAACGTTACTGTACCCACAAAACATTTCCCCCCCAAATATTGCATCTTTTAAAGTCTTCCAGTAGTCATTTTTGTGTGTGTGGATATAGCAAACTTGCATTACCAATACATGATTTTTGATCTTTAAAAATAAAGAGCCATTAAAAATCTTAAGTTTTTTATTTCTCTCTCCATATATTCTCTCTCTCTCTCTCTCTCTCTCTCTCTCTCTCTCTCTCTCTCTCTCTCTCTCTCTTTCTTCACCCTTCTTTTCCTTGCTTTTCTCTCTATCCCTTTTTGGATATCCTTTAACCTAATACTCATTTTTTATTTAATTCCTTTATACTTTTATTTATTGTGTTGCTTTTGCTCTTATCTAAGTTAGATGAAGTAATACAAATATCTATTAGCACATGCAGCAATTTTATCCCAGATTAAGAAAGTTAAGGTTATAATTGTGCTCTTATTGAATGGAACACCCTATTTATTAAACATGGAGAAGAATGTATATAGACGTGATTGGATTTATCAGGACCTTAACTAGCTGTTTAATGACGAGAACCAGCCACAAACAAGATCACGTTGATTTCGGTCACCTTTAAACCACTAGTAGTCATTTTGACACACTAGGACATTTTCTTGATGTGCATACAACAAACAAAGTATGTAGACAGTAGAATCTATTAGGAATGAAGATGAATAGTTATTAGCTACTTCTTACTCTTTGAATAATCAAAGTTGATTCTTTTTTCACTCTAAGAAATTGTACCGAAATGACTAAATCCCTGTGGTCCAGATATGAGAACTGCATGCATGCACACACTGGCCCTGCCTCTGAGATACACAATCTTAGGCCAGCCAGTCAGCCAGCCCAACAAGGCCACTTTGACTGTGTGCTCTTTCTGTCCCAGCCTTAGTTACCTTTCATGTCAGGCTTCTCGTTTGTCAGTGGTAAAGCTATAAACCTTGCCTATCTCACAGATGTTATTAGGCAAATAAAACTGTACATGTGAGCCCTAGCCAGTTAGCTCAGTGGATAGAGCATTGGCCTGCGGACCAAAGGGCACGTACCATGGCTGCAGGTTCCGTCTGGGCTTGGGCCCCGGTCGGGGCTCATGCAGGAGGCAACCAATTGATGCGTTTCTCTCACATCCATATTTCTCACTGTCTTTCCCTCTCTTTTCTGTTCTCCCTAAAAAATCAATGGGAAAATATCTTCAGGTGAGGATTAACAAAAACAAAACAAAAACTTAAAAAAAAAGAAATACACATGAAAATGCTTTGCTAAGTGTGCGAAGATATTTTGCTGTGATATTGACACTTCTACTGGAAGACACCCAACAAAAATATTTTCATGTAGTTATTAGAGGCCCGGAACATGGATTTGTGCACTGGTGGTGGTGGTGGTGGTGGTGGTGGGGGGGGGGGGGCAAGGCCTATGGGGGAATCTGTCCTCTGTGGGAGTGCCGCTCATCCTGGTCAGCTGGGTGGCGCTCCTACTTCTGGGGCGCACTGACCGCCAGGGGGCAGCTCCTGCATTGAGCATCTGCCCTCTGGTGGTCAGTGCATATCATAGCAACTGGTCAAATGGTGATTCTGCTCATTCTACCATCCGGTTGCTGGGCTTTTATATATATAGATCTTTGTAAGCAAGGACAAAAAGCAGCACTCCAAAAATTTGAAATGAAACGAAATGTAAACTAATGAGTGAATTTTCTATTATTTAGAACCATGATGCTAGTCTCTCATGGAGCAAACAGAATAATAAAATTATGGCTTATCTTGTTACCGAATATGCCAATATTCATTCTGCTTGGTAATAGACTACATTCTGGGTTTTAAAGTCGTCTTTGTTATGCTGCTCTTCTTCACAGGGCTGGCCTTTGCCATTCTCTCATCTGTGCACCCCGTGTTCGGTTTATACGGGTCTTTATTCCCTGCCATCATTTATGCCATCTTTGGAATGGGACGTCATGTTGTCACAGGTAATACTTTCTGTTTCTGATGATGCCTCTCGTGTTTGTGAAGAAAAGGACCTGAGAAGTGATCCTTAGTTATTAGATTACATTTCTACCTTTACTCTGGAAAGTCTCAGCAAATATGAGAGCTAAGACATTTTACTTTCTGTGCCTCAGCCACTCGATGCATGTTGTGAACTACATTACTATGTAACCAGTTTATTGTTCAAGAGTCTTTGCCTTTTTAGCTGTAATAAGCCCGTAAAAGGAAGACAAATGTTCTGATTTTACAATGAAATGTAGAAGATAAGCACTTTGAGGGATAAAGATAAGAATTTCTAAAATTTAGTGACTTAAATATTGAAAAGTATTTTCCACATAATTGATCTTTTAGGTTTCTTCTAAGCTATAATCTCTAATGCTCTTTAATTAATATATATCTTTTAGCTTATGGAGCTCTGCATTTCCAAATATAATGTGAACTGTCACAAATATATTGATATTGAACGAGATGGTTAAAAACATGGGCTTTAGAGTTAGTCCTGGGTGTATATCTCGTATTTTGCTTGTTATCTGCATAAGCTTAAACAAAATTTCAAAGATTTATTTGATGCTTTCTTAATATTGAAATGTAAAAAAATGCACATGATTATAGTAAGAATTAGATGAGATGATTGATATACAGTGTCTGGCTTAGAAACAAGACACTGTTTTGTGTACTTGCTACACAATAAGGCATTGAAAATTGTCCCACATTTGTGTGAGACCAGGACAATTTTGGGGAAATACCATTGAACTTTAATTACATTACACAGAAATGGCATACTTAATCATTTTATGGCCACAGCATGTTGTTATATTATAATAAAGGTCTACTCTCCTAAGAAAGCACATGAAGAATGATTAAACCTGGCTTGCATGTTCTGAAATGGATCCATATAGATATGGGATTGGAGGCAGATCTTAAAAGACAGCAGGGTTTGCACAAGTAGATAGAAGAGCAAGCATAGTAGGTGAAGAACTTCAAATTCATGCAAAGAACTCATATTAAGCCATCCTGGGGTCTTTATATTTATCATCTTAATTATATTGCCCCAAACTCTGAAGTATAGATATATGACTCCCATTTTACAGATGAGGCAATTTTAGACTCACAGTAATATGCTTTGAGAAAAAATGAGAGGAGGTCGATTTATGTCTAGTCCATGATCTTAATCCCTACACTGGGGATATTCTCTGGGCAGGTCTACCAAGAGGTTGGGATGTGTATGGTCTGGGAGGGAGTAGCAAGTAGATGGGTGTGGTTGTCTGTTGAAGGAATATGTGTATAAAAAAGGTGATTTTCTACTTATTCCATGGAGTGGAACAAAGGTTGGAGTAATGGGGGTGCAGAGGTGAGTGTTTCCAATAGATGGACTTGGTTTTACAGTATGGATTCAACTTCAGTGATGGACTTCAACAATTTTTATTGTGTCTGTTACTAATAGGAGATTCCCCTCCCCACCCCCGTTTTAGGCACTTGTGCCTTGACATCCTTAATATCAGCCAACGCGGTGGAACGGCTTGTCCCTCTGAGTAGCCAGAACCTCACTAAACAAAGTAACACAAGCATCCTGGGCTTATCTGACTTTGAGATGGAAAGAATTGGTATTGCTACATCTGTTTCCTTCTTGGGAGGTGTGATTCAGGTAAGTGGTACTGAGATGTGGGGATGAGGAAATTGAGACAGAGCAAAGGAGAGACAGTTGGAGCTTTATGTTTATTCATGTTCATGGGTGTGTCTGTTTAGATGGATAAGGGGCAGATGTGTTTTATCTTTATGAAAATACGGTCTGGTATAGAGCATAGTTACTCTATAAGTACTGGTTGAGTAAATGAGTTAGAATTAATATATTGAAGTTACAGAGAAATAGTTTTTGACTTTTTAAGAACAAACGTTCTAAAAAGAGTTTTTCATTTCTGACTTGGGACCCTGGCTCACTACTGAGTTGTTTTACTTGGGTTGTTCTTAGGATTCAAATATTTGGATGATAGTTGGTTTCCTACATAGCTAAGAGGGAAAAGCTTAATTCCTCTCTAGAAAAAAAAATATTATTGGAATGAGTGCCTTCCTCAAGAAGACAAAATAAAAATTATAAAAATTTTTAGTTTGTCTTAGCAAATGGATTTATTTGAAATGGCACCAGTGTCTCAGCCTATGAGAAATTTGACAAAGCTGGTTTCACTGGCATGGCGTCACATGAGTACCCTTCTAAGTAATTATGTACAGTTCTGTACATTAAAACCAACTCAGTCTTCCTGGCTGGGATTCCTACCTTATGCATAAGTCCCTGCCCTGGCTTCCAGTCTTCCTCGAAGAACTGAAGTAGTTAATCCTTTTATACTCCTGGCACCCACCACCTATGGTTACTCAGAACACATGCTCCTTAGGAGCTTCCTGCCATTTCACTGAAGAAAAAAAGAGGTGTTTTTTCTCTTGTTGTTGTTATTTTGTTTTGTTTTGTTTTGTTTGTCTTGCCAGTCCAGATTCAACCATATTAAGTAAGGAAATTGAGACAGAGCAAAGGAGAGACAGTTGGAGCCATTACTGGTGCCATTTTAGATTTTTAAAATAATTGCAAATATGATCATGCAAATTTGATTTTTTCCCCCCACAGAGCCCCATAGATGAACTGATTTTCTAGAATTTCTTGGTAACATGTGTGATTAGGAAAAGAGAAATACAGTGAAGTAAATATTCAGGGGAAAAAATAACATGTTCATTTTAATGGAAACACTTTCGATTGTGCCTAATACCATTTATTAGAGTCCTGGAGCCTGGTAATGCTGTCAAGAAAACTCCAGGGATTGAGTTCATAACATTGTAGCATCCCCTTTGACATTGGTTCTCCATGTCTGTGTGAAGCGCAGTGGTGTGGGATATGACACTGTCTGGCCAGCTTGGGAGACTTCTTGTGCTTTGTCCTCTTAGGTGGCCATGTTTGCCCTACAGCTGGGCAGCGCTACCTTTGTGTTCACGGAGCCTGTGATCAGCGCAATGACAACTGGGGCTGCCACGAATGTTGTGACTTCACAAGTCAAGTATCTCTTGGGGATGAAAATGCCCTACATAACCGGGTCATTCCGCTTATTTCACGTGAGTTTTCCAATTTGTCTTCGTTCATATACATTTTGGTGTGTATTTCACAAAGTAGGATTAGATTCATTACAATACTGAGATATTTCCATGTTAAAGAAACTTGAGTTAGCCCTAGCCTGTTTGGCTCAGTGGATAGAGCCTCGGCCTACAGACTCAAGGGTCCCAGGTTCAATTCCGGTCAAGGGCATGTACCTTGGTTGTGGGCACATCCCCAGTATGGGGTGTGCAGGAGGCGGTAATTGATGTTTCTCTCTCATCGATGTTTCTGGCTCTCTCTCTCCCTCTCTCTTCCTCTCTGTAAAAAATCAATAAAATACATTTTTTTAAAAAAGAAACTTGGGTTACCTATAATACTAAAAGCAAAATATGCTAATTAGACAGGGCAACCAAGAGCAGAGGGCAAATGTGGCAATCTATGTGACTGCCCTTGTTGGAAGTTTTATCTCCTTCCTTAAAAACAAGGAGTTTCAGAACTGGAAAACAGTTTCATCCTCAGCCCTGTCTCTGCAGGACACGCAAAGCATTTTTCTAGTTTAAACACTCATGCAGGCTGCAAAGTGGGAACCAAGAATGTTAATAAAAAGAGATTAAAAAGTCAGAAGGAAAGCAGAGCCCATGACTCTTTTTCTTCTCTAGAGAATGAGATCACAATTAGATATGTACACATGAGGTTTAGATGTGGAGAACAAATCTGAGTTTTCAACTCATGGTGGTTTGCTGAAAGCCCATATCTGCTTCTCAGTTGTTTTGATATTTCTGTTGTGAATTTTAGGAATGTTTCATATACCCTGAAAAATGGACAGCGTAAATTGAGTGGGAGAGAAACAGAAAGCTCGTCGGTAGCTTGATTCAGTTGTGACTTGGATAGAAAATGTAGCAGGCTAAAGGACCTTGTTTTTCATCACTTTGAATATTTCATGACAATGAAATCCTGTATTCCTCTTGCTGCTTTTAAGATTCTTTCTTTGACTTTAACCTGTATACCCAGACAATACAAAATAAAATTGAAAGTAAACTGTGAGAGAAAAAAAATGAAAAGTACACTCAAATAAATATAAAGAATACACACACACAAATGGATTTATTTGAAATGGCACCAGTGTCTCAGCCTATTTATCATCATATATATATATATATATATATATATATATATATATATATATATATATATACATGTGTGTGTGTGTGTGTGTGTGTGTGTAGATCTATATAGAAGGCATACAGTCTTCTCACTGCTCACATTCTATGTATTTTAGGCAAAACAGACTCTTCCCACTACTTCTCTGATCCATCATCTGGCCGATTCCTGTTTATCTTCTTTAGGGACAGCTCTGCTGACCACTAACCCCTCTAAGACACATATGCTTCGGGTGCACCTTTATGTTTGTAGCACCATGGTGAACTAACTTGTTGCTTTTATTGGTCATTTAAATTGCTAGATTGTTAGCTCTAAAAATACTGATGCTCACCTAAATTGTTCACCATTGTAGACCTAGAATTGAGCATGGTGGTTGGCATAAAGCATGTGACAATTGAAAGGTAAATAAAATATTGAATGAATGAGAATATGGTAATATTTTACGCTAAACCAAATGTCTGATATCATTTAAATACCAGCACTTAACTCCTTTGTATTGGATTCTCGGGTTTGAGGAAGAGCGGAGGGGTCCAAGAGACTTATTGCGCTTAACAGTGAGTCTCCCATGTAACTAACGAGTTTGAGCATCTCTTCCTGAAGTGGCTGGTCAGGAGGAGTCACACATAGTGTTCTTATGTATGAAAGAAGCAACCCCTGCATTCGCTAGAAGCATCAAGGGCAAAGAAATTTTGTGCGTGCAGCGAATGAGAGCTTTGCACTGACCACCCATCTCTACCTCACCTTCCCATCCTACAGCCATTAAGAGTTCTTGGTAAACATTGCGGAGTTCATTTGGAGTCAGACGTGGTTACAGTGTGGGTGACCCTCTGCTTTCTTTGCATTTCTTCTCATCTTTGTAGATCTACATATATGTGTTTGAGAACATCAAGTCTGTTCGCCTGGAAGCCCTGCTCCTATCCGTGCTGAGCATTGTGGTGCTTGTGACGGTGAAAGAGTTAAATGAGCAGTTTAAAAAGAGAATTAAAGCTGTCCTGCCTGTCGATTTGGTTCTGGTAAGTATGAAATCTACAGTTAGCATTCTGCCCTACAATGTCTGCCAGCTGTTGGGGTGACCTGCTGAGGTTCACCATGTTGCCTACAGTAGCACACAGCTGCTCCTACCTCTCATGAAGATGTCTCATTTGTGTGGTTATCCATTCATGTAAAACCAGGAAACATTTGAAGTCACTTCACACACATGTTTTCAGTTATTACAGAATTTACCATTATTCTTGTTATTTTTATCTAAGTATAAGAACATATATCCTAAGACTTTGAATATGGAGACGTTTCTAGAGGGGGCCAGAGGCTGTGGCTATAAATCCCATCCCTTGCTCCTAGTCAGGGATGGGATTTATACCTAAAATACTATGCAATCAACTTGAAAAAAACAAAACAAAAAAAAAAAAAACAAGAGAAGCATAGCTGTGTGGACATATTATATCTAAGGAGCACCAAAGGAACACCTAGAGACTGGTCAGAGGAGGGGAGTCATGGAAAGGAGAGCTCCCTAGGAGCTGGTGCTTGGCGGAGAGGCCCGAGTGATACTGGCTGCAAAGTTTTGCACTTTATTTTTTACATTACAATCAAAAGAGGAGATGTAGGTGGGTCCCATGGAATCCACAGGTGATAGAGTAGGGAGGTGGGAAAAGGTAAGGTGGGAAACCTCTGGGGTTGGATAAAAATTAGAAGGATAGGCATACCTTTTTTACATAGTGGGTATAGGATAGTGCACAATCAACAGTGAACTCAGTGACAATGAGGGGGTCTGTGGTCTCCGCAGGGCATCGCCTGTGCCTTCAGGAGTCCAGAAAAAGGAAAATTACTTCGATATCCCAACGATATGTTATCATAGATGCAAACAATATTGAGAGGTACAGTTAAGGTAAAGATTGACCTTTGTCAAGGAAGATAGCAGCCTCGGACATGACTACCCACCATAAACTGCTTTTAGTTAAAAAAAAAATAAAAGTTTTAATTTTAGAGCATCCTTTGTGGTTACCTCAGCTCTCTGAATTTGCAAGGCCGCCTCGCAGGCTTTCTCTGAGCTAGTCAGGTTAGCATGTGGCCCCTTTTTGTCCACATTATTGATTACTAATCTTTATTAGGAATATCAATGCAATTTCTCAAAATATGCTACTTTCTAAAACATCCCTTCATGTCACAAGAGACAAGTATTAAGGTTGGATTGTGGTAACTTCACACACACACACACACACACACACACACACACAGACACTCCTATAGTCTGTTCCCCGCCCCCCCCCTTCAAAATTAGATATAATTGGGTTTAAGTAGAGTAAAACATTAAAAAAAAAGTCCTATATAATAAAAGGCTAATATGCAAATAGACCAAGTGGTGGAATGACCGGTTGCTATGATGTGTGCTGACCATCAGGGGGTGTCAGTGGGTGCGAGTGGCACCAGCACCATCAATGTGTGGGAGCCGGGGTGGCTGTGGCAGCGGGAACGTGGCTACGAGCAGACAGGGAACCGGGGGCCGTGGTGGGAGGGGCAGGGCGGGGGCGCAGAGGATGGGCCGAGACCCGCCCCTTTGCCTACTGCATCCTTGCTGCCCACAGTTCCTTTCAAGGTGCACAAATTCTTGCACTGGGCCCCTAGTCTATATAATAAAAGCGTAAGCAACCATTATGGAGGAACCACCAGAATGATTGGTCACTATAACATGCACTGACCACGAAGGGACAGATGCTCAATGCAGGAGCTTCCCGTTGGTGGTCAGTGTGCTCCCACATGGGGAGAATCGCTCAGCCAGAAGCTGGGCTCATGGCTGGTGAACGTTAAGGAGCAGTGAGCTGTGGGGCTGAAAGGAGCAAGGGGTCCCTGTTACGAGTCGGCGCAGGCAGGGCTGAGGGACACTCCCCCCTGCCCCCCGAGCGCACAAAGTTCATGCACCAGGCCTCTAGTATTATTGTAGTGCCATTTAATTTTTGAGACTGCAAATTAAGTGCTCTAAAATCTCAGAAGTATCCTTCGAATTTTAAAATTTCCTAATTTTTAAAAAATTCGTATAACTGCTACAATCACTCATGACAATCCTGGGATACATGAGTAATGTTTACTTTCAACATTAATTTTTAAAAAGGTGTTTGAAAGGCTACTGATAATTATTTTTTTTCCAAATGTAACCACACAGGTTATTGCTGCATCATTTGCTTGTTATTATATCGATATGGAAAATACATATGGATTAGACGTACTTGGTCATATTCCAAAAGGGTAATGTCCTTTTTCTTACTTTTTCTTTTTGTATGTTTCTTTGTTTTTTGAAAGACTAGACTGGAGGTAGGTTGTATGGATTTTATTTCTTTCAAAGAACCTGTAGAGAACAAAATTCTAATTATTTTCTTATTTTTTTAAGTGATAAAAACAAATAATACACATATAGAGAAAAACTAACATCTTAGACTGTTTACATGTAACTAGGACATTTGGTAACTGTTTTTTCAAATTTATTGTTGACAGCATTATAGTTGTCCCCAATTTCCTGTTCCCATCTGTTCCTTTCTATGCATGCAGCCCTCCCAGGCCTTCCCCACACTATTGTCTGTGTCCATGAGTTATGCATATATGCATATTAGTTCTTTGGTTAATTTCTTCCTGCCTTCCTACTCCTTCCCTCTGAGATCTATTCGTTTATTGTCTTATACACATTGCTTCAGATAAAAGATTTGGAAGTTATTTACAAAAATATTGTACTTTTTTAAAATTAAATATATATTTTTATTGATTTCAGAGAGGAAGAAAGAGGGAGAGAGAGATAGAAACATCAACGATGAGAGAGATTCATTGATCAGCTGCCTCCTGAATGTCCCACATTGGGGATAGAGCCCGCAATCCAGGCAGGAATGTGCCTTGACTGGGTATTGAACCAGGATCTCCTGATTCATAGGTCGGCTTTCAACTACTGAGCCATGCCAGTCAGGTGGTTGCTATTAAAAAAAAATTATATATATATAATTTATATATATAAAAATTATATATATTTATATAATTTATATATATAAATTATATATATAATTTATTTATATATTATATATATAAAAATTATATATATATAAAATTATTTGGAGCAAGTGGTTTTCAAAAGACAATAAGACAATGGTCAGGTATTCATTGAAATAAATATTTTAAAAAATTCTTTAAACCTGAGATACAGTTAACTGTGGCCCTATATTTTGCAACAGAGGGTAGATGTAGCCTTTATGCATATTTTCCCTGACATACGTGATGCATAGTTAAGTGTGCTGTGAAAGGATCGAGTTAGAAACATAATTAAGCTGATGAACTCAATGGCCAATTTGAGGATTAGCTCAGGAAGTTGTAGCTCACAGTAAATTAGTGTCCTCATACAGGTCTATCGTGTTCAAGGCAGGGAATCCAGTCTCTCATGCCAGCCAAATAAATATTTGAAAAGGTTCAAATGAAAGAAAGCTCCAAATACGCTTTTGTTCCAATATAGAACATTTTTCATCTAGTTATTTTTCGTCATTGATGAGCCTTTATTAGCCGGCCAGGCAAGTTCCTGCGGTGAGCTCGAGTGCAGATGGCAGTGGTGTGGTGTTGTCCCCGTGGTGTTCCTTGCGAGTTTGCTTTTCTGTTAAATAATGTGGAAAGCAAAGGGCTTTTAAGGGCAAGGGCTGCCTGGCTTTCTCATGGGCATCTTACTTACTCTCTGTAAACTTCAGAGTCACCGCCATAGTGGAATCCATTGCAAGTTGTTACAGAAATTACATGGAAGTGGATGGCTTCATTGTGTATTTCTTTCCACAGAATTCCTTCACCGAGAGCTCCCCCCATGAATGTCCTCTCTGCAGTAGTCACAGAAGCTTTTGGAGTCGCACTCGTGGGCTATGCGGCCTCCCTGGCTCTTGCTCAAGAATCTGCCAGAAAGTTCAAATATTCTGTGGATGACAACCAGGTGGAGTATGCCCCAGCCCCTCTCCATAGCTATCGTATTATCCTGCTGTGAACTCCCAGATCCTGAAAATGTTGACCCTATGAAAAATATAACTTTCCTACATGTACAGCAAGAGTAGATTGGACAAAAACAAAAGGAAAAAAAAAATCTCTAAATCATTTATAGCTTAATATCTGTCCTTTATGGGTTGGTTTATAACTTTATCTTATTTGAGAAAGAGGGGCATTTTTGATTTCCTTTTTAATTTGCTTTTAGGTGGGAATCCAAATATATTACCATTGAGTACTTACTTATAAAAATGATGGTTTTTAAAGTACAGAAAACACTAGTATTACTCTTCTTAGTAGAAAACTGAAGGACGTGAGAATCTACTTTTGGAAGGCCAAACAATGCAGATCATGTTAATCACGTTTTAGAATCTATTTCTCCCAGTGTCTTGGTTTAAGCCCTGTGGTGCCCCCCCTTCTCCCCCCCGCGGGCCCCCCCCCCCCCCCCCCCCATATCCCTACAGCTCAGCGGAGATAGCTGCGGAACACTAGTTACAGATGTCAACTCTCCTTTGTCTAATCTCACCCTGACACTGGGTACTCTTCATTATTTTTGTGCCCAGTTTTGTCACCTGTACAAAGGAAGATTTATTCATTCAACTGATGGGTATCAAATCTTACTAAGGTCCAGGCACTGAAAACAAGGGATACAGTAGTATCTTTTCTCAACTCAGAGCCTCCTGTGGGTTTACCCTTGTACTCAGGTTAAAAATCTCTTCACCAAGGTTTACTAAGCTCTATATCCCTTTGTTTCTCTAGATATCCTTTTTTGCTCTGTTTGCTGCCTGCTTTTCATCGAATCCACCACTGATGATTCTGGCTCAGGACATTTGCATTTGCTTTTCCCTTTTCCAGAAACTGGTCCCCTACATATTTGCATGCCTCCCTTATTTAAATGTCCCCTTCTCAGAGAAGCCTAAAATAAAATCCTAAACTCCAGATTTTTCCATGCCTTCCTATGCTGTACTTGACATACTCATCTTATTTTCTGTCAGCATTCCCTCACTAGAATGTCAGTTCGGTAAGGTCAGGGAGACTGGTCTCTGTAGTTACAGGTAACAGGAAAGGCAGAAAACAAAACAAAACATCAGGAGGTTTTTACAAGAATCCAGGTAAAATTAAACGGTGTGTACCAGGATGTAGCAGTGGAAAAGATGAGAAGTGGACCGATTCTGGATTGAATGTAGATACCATCTGGGAAAAAGGGAAGGACTGAAGAATATTGTCATGTGACTGATGGGGATACATATTGAAAAATGTGTCATGAGGCTATTTTGTCATTTTTCAAACATCAGAGTTCTCTTTTACAAACCTAGATGGTATCAGCTACTACACACCTACATATACACTGAGTGACCAGATTATTATGATCTCTGAATGCATAATAATCTGGCCACTCAGTGTATAACCTATATAATAAAAGGCTAATATGCAAATTGTCCCCTCGACCAGGAATTCAACCAGCAGGTAGGCCAGCCAGTCCCCAATGTCCCCTCCCTCTGGCCAGGCTGGCTGGACCCCACCCATGCATCAATTCATGCACTGAGTGGCAAGATTATTATGCGTTCAGAGATCATAATAATCTGGCCACTCAGTATATGTTATAGCCTATTGCTCCTAGACTACAAACCTGTGCAGCATGTTACTGTACAAAACAACTTGAGACTTAATCCAGCCCAATAAAAATAATATGATCAAGAAACACAGTAAACATGAGATATATGAGGCTGCTGTCAGTATTACAGCCTTGATTATAGAGATTTAAAAGACGGGGGAGAAATTGGCAACAGAGACAATAAATATCTTGTATTTTTCCATATGGTTGTTATGAGGATTAAATGATTAAAGTACTTAGAATAGTTTCTTCCTCATTTCATCACTTAGTAAATGTCCATGTTTGAGTGTGTGTGTGTGTGTGTGTGTGTGTTTGTTTTGTTTGTTTTTTTGCAATGGCTAAATCACAACCATTGGAGAGAACAGAAATGGGATATGAACAAGACTCATGGTTTGATAGATTGTACCTGTGGTCTCTAAAAGTTGATTGTTATTAAAAAATGATGTATTCCCCTGTTATCAATCTTCTAGGAATGTTTGGCTCACGGCCTCAGCAATGTGATTCCTTCATTTTTCTTCTGCATACCAAATGCTGCTGTCATGGGGAGGACCCTTGGCCTATACAGCACAGGGGCAAAGACACAGGTAACTTCCTTGTCTAGCAGGGAACTCCCAGGCCTCTATGCTCCTTCTGGGGGAGAGTGCGTAAGAGCAGGCTTCTATCTGAAGTACAGAAGATAGCCTGGCTGGCATGGCTCAGTGGTTGAGCGGCAGCCTATGAACCAGAAGGTCATGGTCCCATTCCTGGTCATTGTGGGCTCACCGGGGCATACAGGAAGCAGCTGGTTAATGATTCTCTCTCATCATTGATGTTTCTCTCTCTCCCTCTCCTTTCTTCTCTGAAATCAACAAAAATAGAAGTATATTTTTAAAAAACACTGTTGTGGAGCAAATGTGAGTAAAGACCACTGGAGCCCAGACCAAATTAAAATTTAGGGAGCCTTTATTAGCTGGCCTGGTGAGTGACTAGCCGGGCGTCTGCTCTGCCATTCTCCATGCAGTGAGTCCAGAGAGCAGCCGCGACCCTTTGAGCAAGACCGCTTTTAAGCACATTAACCACATCCTGTTTTTGCAGAGCATGTAACCTAGACAAAACAATTATTCCCCAGTAACGTCAGAATCATGCCATCGACGACCATGTTATTCACAGGGTCATCCTGTTCTTCAGAAAGCTGACAGTGTCCTGTGAAAGAAGGCCTACGTGCTGGGAAGGGGCCATGAGACCATATCTTAAGACCTGGCCTAGTGTCAGCACTGACAACTCTATTGGGGCATAGTCCACCGTCTCTCTGGAACGGGGCATGCTCAAAAATTCCCACTCTCCAACAAGCACAGAAAATAGTTTTACTACTTCTTTTTTTTTTCTAACTACTTTCAAGGAAGTCCATTTCTCCTCTCATTCTTGTAAATGTTCCTTCCAAAAGCCAATAGATTCAGTGAGCTCACTAAAAAAAATACTGCCAATAGCAGCTTTACTGCTGCGGCCTTCGAGCCAAAGCTCTCGCTTCTGGAGCCTCTGATTTTCTGTTGTTGCTAAGCTTATCAACTTGAAGAATTTCTATTTTTGTTCACTTTCTTTAGATGAGATGAAATCAATTGTATGAAAAATTAGTCATTACCATTGCGATTCCTGTAGGAATAGATGTACAAGTATTTAAGTAAGTAATAAGATGTTTGTGCACAGTTGAGGTTAAAGAAACAATTATGATATATTTTTAGGAACTCACGTCAACTCAACACTTGAGTGCCTCCTCTATACCAAGTAAGATGACAGTGATGACAATGAAGATAATCTGTGATGATTATCATAGTGTTAGTGTTGGTAGAAACATACATTGATTCATGTGCCAGGCATTGCATAGCATACTTTCTATGTAAATGAACTAACTCATTTAGCCCTTTTTAGGCAACTCTGAAGAAAGTACAATTATTATTCTCAGTTTCCACATGATAAAGTTAAAGAAAAGAGGGTTAAAGTAAATTACCCAGTTCACAGAGCTAATGAGTTAGCAGAGCTGGGATTTTAACCCAGATAGATTTACTCCAGATCTTGTACTATTAACCACAGTTCTATACAAGAAAATGCATGTATGTGTTAATATAGAAACTCATATTATCTGCTTATCATTATTAAAACAATTCACATGTATTTAACATTGGAATTGAACAAGGATTTGTAAACTATATTATGTGACAGGTCAAACATTTTTAGGAGCCTACCCTTATAGAAAGACTGTTTTTGGGGGTGGTGATTAGAATAATACATTTGAAAGGGTATGGTGTGTGTGGTTTTTTTTGTGTGTGTGTGTGTTTTTTTTTTTGTTTGTTTTTTTGTTTTTGTTTTTACCTTGGGGAGCAAGTGGCAGGAGAAAGATGAGTAAAGACCAGCAGGAGTTTTAAGTATGCTGTTAAAAATCAGTAATGGACAGTTAAGGGAATGACCAGACAGTAAAAGAAAGAGGTGAGCCTGCCAAACAAGGATTTCAGTGTAGATTTTGTCTTTATTCAGTTACCTTAAAGAAAAAAGTTACAGCTAAAGGTTGAATGGAAGAATCTATCATTGTTCCAAATCTGGATGTTGCTGTTTACATTCCTTTGTTGAACCTGTATCTTCATAAGCTTTTTAGCAGGCTCTTGGCGTACACTCTGTTTCACAGTCAACACAGGATCAGAGTCTGTGGATACTGACAAGAGGATATGTTTCATCTATTTTTTTCCATGACTATGCTGTACCTACTCCTTATCTTGATTTATACTCAAAGCCTGGAAGACCTACAAAAATGTGTTTTGTAGTCATCTAGGAATAACATCGAAAATATTGCTGCTACTTTTGGTGAAGAAAGTCAATTTCGTATAGTTTATTTCAATGTAAACAAAATCTAAACTTTGTTTTAAAAAATAATATAATCATTTTATCATCCCTCAACCTGCTTGATTTTAGTAATTTAGCAGCTTGACTATCATGATTTCATTTACATTTCTTCACTTTATTCCTAAATATAAAATGGTAAGGGTTGAAGAAAAGTAAAATACCTAGAAAATGTTTGTCCTATGGGTAATTAAGGATGTGAACATTTTACTAGTTAAAACACATAAGGGGGTACTTAGTTGTTTTTTTTCCTGAGTTTTAAAAAAAGTTACAATTAAAAAAAATTATTTTATTGATTTTTTACAGAGCGGAAGGGAGAGGAACAGAGAACTAGAAACATCGATCAGCTGCCTCCTGCACACTCCCCACTGGGGATGTGGCCGCAACCAAGGTACATGCCCTTGACAGGAATCGAACCCGGGACCCTTCAGTCCGCAGGCCGACGCTCTATCCACTGAGCCAAACTAGCTTCAGCAAAAGTTATAATTTTATCTTTCTTGTTCTGGCTGCAACTTGCTTTTAAATTTTTTCCTCTTAGTTGATCAGAGATATATAAGGAAACAGCACTTTATGTGCAAATTAAAGTTAAAAAAAGGCAGTAAAGCTTAAAAATATAACTAAGTGGGATTATTACAGAATCTTGCAGTTAGAGGATTTTATTATAGCACTGAAAATATCTTAATCTAACTTTTTTTTTGGCATTTACTGAGTTGTCCATCTCTGAAGTGATGACTTGGATTGCATGATCTCACGAATTTTTTTAAAAATCTGAAGTTTAGATCAGGATCTCTTACTTATGGAGACAACGAATGCAGTATTTTGAGGACATGGAGGACAGAAACTATTATATTATTGATTTTCATGCCTGAGGAGTAGATACATGAGGCAGAACTGATAAAAATTTCTTGTCCAATTAGATGTACTTGTCTTTTGTCCTTGGGCATCAACAATGATGAGGCAAGTGCAGTAAAGAAGCTGACATTTGCCATTTGTTTATCTGACTCATTTTATTTTATGACTTCCCATGTGAGGTAAACAAATAGTATGTTTCACCCATCATTTGTCACTTTTGTAAGTAAGACCCTTTTAATTGGAGTTATTTTAACAGTAGGACCGAAATTGTAGTTTAGTAAGAATGTTATTGATGTACATACAAAGCATCATGTAAGTAAAAAACAAGTTAAATGTTAGAGAAAAGCCCAAAGGCAGTTATAGTTTACTGTTTTGAAATAGGATTATTTAATTAAGTTGTATTTTCTTTATCATCTTTACTACAAGATAGTTTTGGGACCTTAAGATATACTAGTATTTAGCTTGATGGATCCCAATTTAGTTTATGGTCCATACACCTTCTAACTCCTTCGTTTTAGGACCTTCCTCAAATCTCCTTGTTTCCTGAGCCTCAGAGCATTTCACGGAGTGTAGACTACCTTCCCCAAGTTCATATCTGCAGCTAAGAATAAGGGTTTTATTTTCAGGTACATTATAAATGCATGAGTGAGGATCCCACCCAAGGGTGAATGCCATTGTCTTTATCATGAAATGAACCTTGGCAGTTATCCTTTTTTTTCTTCCATATAAGTGGTGGTATAATGAGTTACTTATTAAGGTATCTGAATAAATTCTGTTATTTGCTCTCTGAACACCTAGCTCTCTCTGGTTTAGTGAAATGACAGCATCAATTTGTGTTTAAAATTTTTATCAAACCCCAGCTGGTGTGGCTCAATGGTTGAGCGCTGACCTATGAACCAGGAGGTCACAGTTTGAGTCCTGGTCAGGGCACATGCCTGAGTTTTGGGCTCAATCCCATCCCTAGGAGGGGGTCGGAAGAGCATGGCGGAAGCAGCGGATTGATGATTCTCTCTCATCATTGATGCTTCTCTCTCTCTCTCTCTCTCTCTCTCTCTCCCTTTCCCTTCCGCTCTGAAATCAATAAAAATATGTTTATATATATTTTTTTAAAATGTTTGTAATGTAAAATCAGCAATTACTGCTATATGACTAGTTTAGTGATAATTTGTTATACCTTCTGTTATGGGCAATTTTTTATTACCTAATGACTTATTTCCCACAGAAAGATTTCTTTCTTCTTTATATGCTGGTGAGTACTGGAGATAAATTCTACTAAATAAGGAAGGAACTTTTGACTAGCTTATTTTCCTTAGTTTAATTATTTTGAGTTTCATCTAGAATGTCGCCTACTAGTATATCAATAGTCTATTCTTCTATTCTTTTCTATTGCTAAATAGTATTCTATTGTACGGATATAACACAACTTGTTTATCTTTTCACCAATTGGTGGACCTTTCAGTTATTTACAGTTTTTGGTGTTTGATAATAAAGCTTTTTATAAGTATTGACATGCGCGTGCATTTTTATCTCTGTTAAACAGTTCTGGGATATACGGTAAGTGTATGTGTAGCTTCCTAAGAAACTGCCAGACTGTTTTCTCAGCTATGTCTGAGAACGCCAGTTGTTCTGAACCCTTGCCAGCCCTTAGTATTGCTTGACTACTTGATTAGTTATATATTTATCTTTAGTGTTAGCCATTCTAATGGACCCTGATTCCCCGGGCTTTTTCAGTCATGGTATTCTGGGCATCTCTGTGGTGCTATGAGGCTGCCAGTTTGGCCAAAAGTTTCTATTAAGTCATGGGCATTTGCTTGTGTGAAACTAGGTTTTCCGTTAGGTGGAACATAGCTAAGAGTCAAGTCATGTGAACTTCCTCTTGTCAGCAGGGATTGATGTGAAGATGATACTAGTAGCTTTTCAGGATTAATAAAATGCATCTGTTTCATTGCAGAGACTTCTACCATAATCCTATATAACTGCTTCATACTGGAGCCCTTTCTAACAAAGGACTCCAAAGAAGAGGGTAAATGCCTGAGTGAAAACTTATCAGCAAAACCTTCAGCTGCATGTTCAAATATTACCCAGATAACTCCCTTGGAAGTGAGGAGAGGAGTTAAACCAAAGGACCTTTAATTGAAATGTCTTTACTATGAAACAAAAAAAGCCATTGTTGTTATGTGTACTAAAAGTCTTTTTTTTTTATTTTTCTTCATAGAATTGCTTTTCTGTCATCACTGACTTAATTAGATTGCACCAGTTTGTCAGATGTCACATTCGGGTTCCTTCGGCTAAAAAGTAGAGATAATAATCTACGTAATTTGATAATCATGTGCCAGCGTATTGTTTTTCCTAATCAAGATGAACTGAGAATTTTATGCCCCCCATTTATTACGTTGGAATTATTAGAAAGTTCACGGTTTTCTTTTTTATCTGTCTTGTATTTTACAGGTGGCTTGTCTCATATCTTGCATTTTTGTCCTGACAGTCATTTATGCCGTAGGACCTTTGCTTTACTGGCTGCCAATGGTATAGTAGTGCTCTCCCATACGTTTACTTTCTATGAGAAGCATTGCATATTAAAATTTCTTAAATGACTGCCCTCGCTGGTGTGGCTCAGTGGATAAAGCATCAGCCTGCAGACGGAAGGGTCCCAGGTTCAATTCCAGTCAAGGGCACAGGCCTGGGTTGCAGGCTTGATCCCCAGTAGGGAGCAAGCAGGAGGTAGCTGATCAGTGGATCAGTGTTTCTCTCTCATCATTGATGTTTTCATTTCTCTCTTCCTCTTCCTTCATCTCTGAGACCCATAAAAACATATTTTTAAATTTCCTAAATGACTTACTTTAATAATCATTAATGATCCCCAGGTCATTCATGTGACATAAGTAATGGTGGAACGGAAGAGAGGTGGGAAAAGACCACATTGATGGGGGAGGAACAGGAGTTTTCGGAGCATTAGGCTCTTGTATAAAATGCCATTGTGGAATTAGATTTATTCTGTGCTCATTTGGAGAGTGTAATTAGGCCATATTTGTTATAAGAAATAGAATTTGGAAGAATTTTATCCTAATTTGTACTATTAGAAAATGTGTTTGGAGAAGAAAGTGGGATACAAAATAGATCTTACCACCTTTGACACACCCTTATACAAAGTGACTCAGAGCCCGGCCAGCATGGGTCAGTGGTGGAGCATGGACCTATGAACCAGGAGGTCATGGTTTGATTCCCAGTCAGGGCACATGCCCGGGTTGTGATCTCATCCCTCATGTAGGGCATGCAGAAGATAGCCAGTCATTAATTCTCTCTCATCATTGATCTCTCTCCCTCTCTCTCCCTCTCTGAAATCAATAAAAATATAGATAGAAACAAAACAAACAGAAAAAACCGAAGGGACTCAGAATCCTAGTCCCAGTGGTTCGTCTTGCCTTTCCTAAGCCTGAGGTACCAAAGTTACACAAGTAAGATTCTGGTCTTCAGAGAACCAGAGATAGTGTCAGTCCTCCCTTGTCCTCATCCATATCGTGAGATTATGTAATTTCCACTGGAGGATCTTTCAATAGCCAAGTTCATACTTCAACAGAGTTATAGCTTTCAGTGAAACCAGATAAACTGGTACGCAAGGCAGTTATAAAGGAATACTAAGCTATCTGGGGAGCTCAGCTGGTTAGAGCATTATCCCAATATGCCAAGGTTTGTGTGTTTAATCCCCAATCAGGTCACATACCAGAATCAATCAATCAGTGCATAAATAAATGAAACAATAAACCGACGTTTCTCTCTCTGAAATCAATCTATAAATTTAAGAAATACATGATATAAATATTTAATTTGCAACAAACTATTTTCAAACAAATGGTGGTGGGCTATTATTATAAAGTTGAGGTCAATCAGCATTATACCATTTGCCCTTATCATTCATTACTTTTCTTTTTCCTTCTTTTTAATTTTTTTAGAATGACATGTTTTACCCTGTTATTTCCTAGAATTGATGTTGTATTCTTGAGGTGCAATAATTGGTTAGTTCTAAGCAAAATGAATGCTACATTAGTCTTCTAAATGATGATTGCTTTTTTTCTAGTAAGTACTCTAAGAAAGAAAGAAATGAAAATAGTTTGGTCCTTTTAAATTTTGATTAAAATATTTATCTTGCCTTTTCATTGACCTATTTCTTATTTGTAGTGTGTTCTTGCAAGTATTATTGTCGTGGGACTGAAAGGAATGCTCATCCAGTTTCGGGATTTAAAAAAATATTGGAATGTGGATAAAATTGATTGGGTTAGTAGATATTGAACCTACATTTTTATCTTGGACTTAAACACGTGTGAAAACTAAATTTTAATTGTTTCATTTGCAGAAAGTAGTTTTAGTCACTGGAGACTTTTACGCTTTACAAACTAGTAGTAATTTCTTTTAAAATCCCAAGAGATGCATTAAAATGTGAAATGTCTTTATAAGAAATAGGCATGGGATCTTGTCAAATTTTGATTGATGTATTGTTTGAGAACTTTTAAAGAAATGCTAACTAACTTGAGTGTATTGGGGATTCTTAATTTCTGTTATGGATTAATTTTTGCCAGTGAGTTCATGAAGAACACACTAATAAAGATATGACAAGTTTAACATGTATGAGAAATAATTAATTGCTAAGTTATGTACACCACATTAACATAAGGTGAAAATCTTAATAGTGACCATATTCATTCTAAATACAAACAGTCTCATGAATTGTGTTTTAAATGGGTTATGTTGAGAGGATCATTATTTTAATAGGATATTGCCAGGAAGGGATTAAATTATACTGAACAGTGGGAAAGTGTGGCTTCTATTAACATAAATGTTTAACATGCTATTCAAGGGCCAAATTGGCCCTGATGCTTTAGCTTTTACAATTTCACAAAAAGTGGCCCCCTGCAAATAAAATCATAACGATCATTGGAGTGGTTGATCTAAAAATGGCTTTGATCATGATGTTAGATTCAGTCATTTTAACATTAGGGTTTGAGTCGTGTGGAAAAGTAAATTAGTCCTTTTTATAGCAACCCTAGAAAGCAGAATATTTTTGGGAATGACCAAACAATATGGCATGCTTTTAAACCCCACACATCAGCCAATAATTTACAGATCTTCAATAAAATGTTAGTTGGGGATTGAATTAAGTATTGGAGGTGTGTAGAAATAAAAGCATCTGCCTTTTACCCACCATTGCTCCTGGGTGTGTGATGGGGCCAGGATTTGTTTCTGTATTCCTGGGCTTCTGTTTATGACATCTTAAATAATACATTCTTCCTGAGAGACGCAGTTACTGGAATATTGTAGAATAAAACTGTGAGGAATTTATCAATCCTGAGAATATCCAAGGACCTGCATCTTTTCTCTTTGCTTCTCTTTCAGGGCATTTGGGTCAGTACATATGTCTTTACAATATGTTTTGGTGCCAATGTGGGGCTACTGTTTGGCGTTGTTGGTACCATAGCTATGGTGATTGGTCGCTTCCCAAGGTAAGATCTTACTTAAATGTTCTGTTTATGATGACACAGCAGCATAGTATATGGTGTTACCAGTTACTTTTATTTCTGTGGACTATATAGTGCTACAATTCATGTTTTATTTTCTATTGGAGACAAAAAGAAAAGGTTTTATCTACATATGGTATATAATAAAGTTGTTATTCCTGATGATTTTAGAAAAATGCAGATTACCAGTGTCTTATTAACAAATAAGATATAGGGTCTAAACCATTTTAGGTACATTCCTATTATTAAAAGATAATTTTTACTTCTTCATGGTTAGTGCAGTAATTAGGAAATGACATCTTGTTTCCCATCTGCCTTAATTCTAGAGCAAAGACACTGAACATAAAAAATATGAAAGAAATGGAATTTGAAGTGAAAACAGAAATTGATGGTGTAAGTTTAGTTTTTGTTTTCTACTTTGTGCAATTATTAACAATTTTTGTGATTTGGATAGCTTTAAAATATCATTAAAAACAGATAAATTATGTCATTAACATAACTGTATTTTAATTAATTTGAACTAGTGATTACTATATATATATATATATATATATATATATATATATATATATATGGCAGTTGACAAGCAGCAAACCAATAGAACATCTACAACAAAAAACTTATATTAGCATTCATATAAGACAATAGAACTACACTCCACAGTCGAATCATAGTCCAGATTAATGCAGGCATTTGGAAACCTCTTTTCCATTGCTCAGTTCCATAAAACAGTCAAACGAAACCAATAGGCCATTCCAAACTAAATGATGAAGGAAGAGAGGGAATAGGAAAGGAAATAAGATTAAGTCAGATCTTGTTATAGTTTGTTGTTGCTGGGGTTTTTTTTTTTTTTTTTTTTTTTTTTTTAACACACATACAATGAGATTGTATTATTAGCAGATAGTAATTTATTCCAATGATTATGGAAAGCCAGTAGAATTAGTTTCTTGCACAGTGCACACTTAAAAAAAAATGACAACTTTTTTTAAATTTCCCTATCAGGCCAATTGTGTTTTTGTTCTAGGATTTTTATTCTGAGGGATGGCCAAGACAAGTTTAAAGTGAAGGGGAAAAATATTACCTTGAACTTTTTGCAGATTGGCCTCCCTTTGAACCTGTTTTGTAAATGTTTGGTTAACCTCTTCTTTGTTTTTTACATTTTCTTGTTCCAGTACCTCCTGGTTACTTTCAGAACAGAGAGAACTGGCCTTCCACCAGCAGGGCCACAGTCAGGGTATTTCTGAGTGAACTGGGAGTGAGAAGTAGCACCAGGAGTCCTCCTGGGACACCAGGGGAATGGCCTGTTTTCAATAACCACCAAGAGATTTGCTTCTCAGAGAACTATTGGCGGTCAGAGCCTTTGAGAGTGCCCCAGTATCAACTTTCCTACCAATGCTGCCTTTCTTTTCTTTCCTATCTCTTTGTGTGTGTGTGTGTGTGTGTGTGTGTGTGTGTGTGTGTTTTACATTTTACATAGGAATTAGTGCAGACTGACTCTTGGGCCCCTAAGATTCTCTATGTATCTAGCCCACACGTACAGTTACATACATTAGCCTTGACATTCTTAACTTTGAAACAGAATTGGAGTTTCAAACTTAAAATTCTTGAATAGAATATATATATTTGTTGCCTCTTGTATGTACCCTGACCAGGATTGAACCTGCAACCTTGGTATATCAGGATGATGCTCTAACCAACTAAGCTACCAGGCCAGGTTTAAGCTAACAAAGTTAGCTTGGTGGCAGTTAGTCATTCCTTTCTTTCATTCATATATTCTTCCATACTTTTTTTATATGAAATACTCATTCTCAATTTGGGATATCTCTTCCCACTCAATGCTAATAAATTCAATCACATGGAGAATTTATTTTCTGGAACAATTTGAATCTTTATTCTTTAACAAATACCTGTCTTTTAATAATGTTAACATAAAACAATACATTAGTACAATCATGTGGTGTGATTAGTGGGTAGATATAATCACACCATGTATAGGTTTGTGATAACTAAATATGACAGACTCAAGAATTGTTTTATTTTTGGTTTGTAAGAAATTTACCCTTGATTAGAAGTTGGTTTGGTAATTTAAGGCTTTTTTAAAATTGAGTTATTTGTAGCAAATCTCTTCACTTTCTAGAGTATAGTTAGTTGTACAGCTAAAGGAACTTCCTGAGATAATCTAGATTAAATATTTACCCAATTATTAATATGAAGAAACTGAGAAAGGTTAAATGAATTATCCACCTTCACATACTTAATATTTCCTCTTATTTGTCTTTCTCTGCATGGATTCTTCACTATTTTCTGTGTCTCTTCTATGGACATACTAAAGCAGGGAGGAGTAATGCTTTATTTAATTGGTAAGGAGTTATCATTTCATAGAAAATACCATCCTCTCAACTTCTCAGTCTGACCCCTTTCCCAAAGGTCATGGAGAAGACAGTTTTAGTTGCATACCCATCAGTTGCTGCCTAGGGAGACCTGGGCAAATGGCCTAAGTAGATACTTTTCATATTGACACTATTCCTTCTCTTTTTCTGTGTGCCTTACCTACACCCTTAAATCCAGGGCCTCGATTTCTGATCTAATCTCTAGATTTCCTTCTCTCAATTAGGACTATCAGGCACTTGCAGGGTAATATGCCAGCCAACGGAAAGCTATGTCCTTAGGAGGTAAATGACTGCCCGTTTGAGCCTATAGGCCTATTTTTGCTTTTAAAATACTCATGGTTAAGTAAATGAAGTTTTGACTTTTAGATCAAGTAGAGAAAACCCTGTTTTGAAAGGATAAGTCTTCCTGGCACTCTTTGGTAGGCTGCTGTGTCTCCCAAACCCAGGAGGTAAGGATAAGGGTCGTTTCCTAAAATGCTTCAGACTCATCTCATGGTTATTCATGTTTCTTGGTGAAGAGAATGCACATATTCTCCCTAAGGAACATGATAATCTATGAAGTTCTCCAAGTACATTTGAATAATGAAAACGTTAGCTAAGGGACTGCTTCCATGGCTGAGTGACTTTTGGCCGTGTGAGACACATTCATTGGACAGAGTTATCCTTTTTTATAGTCTTCAGCGCTCTGAATTGAATCCATTTCTTTTCCGAAAAGGAAGCCCAGCAGCGGGTGAAAATTATCTCAGTAAACAATCCGCTTGTTTTTCTGAATGCAAAGAAATTTCGTGCTGATCTAATGGATATAATCCAAAAAGAACAGGCCAGCAACCAGCCACTTGATGATGCCAGCAAGGTAGGATCAACTGTTTCATGATGATAATGTGATGATAACCTTATCTCACCATACTAAAAAAATGTACCACATCAATGGAATACATTATAAAAGTGTACAGAGACCTCTACCTCAGCAAAACATTCTATTGTATTATGATTTTTATTTGGTTCTTACAGTTAGCTCTTGGGTAGTCTCTCATTTGTTATTTGGTGATTTGTTTACTCACTCACTTATTAAACTTATATATACTTTCATTCAGAATAGTATATCTAATGGACAAGTGTACTAGGTACTATAATCTTGAATCAATAAAATCACTTAAATTAGTAGTTTCAATGTACCTTACACCACACAGTTTCCTCTATCTTTCATTAGTGTGGCGTATTTGTTGCAATCAAGCAACCAATATGGATACATTACTATTATTAAAGTTCATGCTCTAATTCAGGTTTTATTAGTGTTACCTATGTACTTTTTTTTTTTTCCTGTTCCAGCACCCTTTTATACAGTTCCTCATGTTGTAGTTGAGAACCACTGCTCTAGAACCAAAGAACAGCTGCTGCAGAGCCTGAAACACAGATATTTACATTACAATTCATTAACAGTAGCAAAATTACAGTGATGAAGTAGCAATGAAAATAATTTTATGGTTGGGGGTCACCAACATGAGGAACTGTATTAAAGGGTTGCTGCATTAGAAAGGTTGAGAACCACTGCTTTAGGGCATCAGTTATAATCAGTGTTAAGTTTAATTATAAAATCGAGTCATTTTCTATAAAATAGTCATTTTATTTTTTTAGAATTTCCATAAATCAGGAGTGTTTCTCAGACATTTCCATGGATCTTCTGATTAACATTTAACTTTTGTATAATATGAAATATATGGTTAATGATTCTCTCTCAAAGAATGCTGTGTTAATGAGGTTAATTCTGATTGGATATGCTACCTGAAAACACATGAAAATATTTAATTCCCAGTCAAAAATTAAAACAACTTGCATAAAATATTGTAAACAAGATAGTCTGAGTTGACAACATAAATTATCTACAGGACAAACTTATACTTAGAGCTAATTATCATTTTATTATTTCAGTTTGTTGTGTTTACCATTCTGAAATAAATAGACTATGGACAATACTTATTGAAGACTAGTGTTTTGTTATGGAGAAAAGAATGATGTACTTTTTTCAGGGACAGAAATACATTTTTGAAATGTCCTTATTCTTTATATTTGTTTCCATTTCAGTGTGAACAAAACTCATTGCTCAATTCTCTGTCCAATGGCAATTGCATTGGTGAGTCAGTTGTTGTTTTTTTAAATAGTGTTCTGCTTTGAATATAGACCATAGAATGATATCTTCCTCCCCTTCTCCTTTCTCTCTGCTTCCCTCCTCTGTCCTCCTTTTCCTCTCCTCCCTACCTTCCTTTTCCTCCATTCTGTATCTCCTCTTCCTCCTTCCTCCCACTTTCTCCTTCTGTTCTTCTCCGCCTTTCCCTGCTGGGTCCTTCTCTAACAACTTTTCTGCATAAATTTTCTGACTATGAATTTTAGGTTGCAGCTTATTGTGAAACACATACTGTGTTGTAAAAGGCACGTCTTTTGTTAAGAACAGAACTATATAAGTAGATGGATAAAAAGAACTTGACCAAATTTGGTAACAAATTGTGTTATCATGTCATTTTAAGAACCATTGCTAAAGATGCCAGTAGATTAAGTCATTTATATAATCAAGACCATTTGTTTTTTTTAAATTATTGATTATTTTCTCAATGTTTAACTAGAGTATCCGCTTTAAGCAGTGATGTGCTGGTAAATCTTTACGAACTCTTGGGGCAGAGAATACGGTGTGAGGTGCTGGAAAAGAACTGATGAGTAGCACTTGCCAACATCCAGGATATAAATAACTCTGTTATGGCTAATTTCAAGTTACCAACATGCTATTATTAAACTTGTAGCTGAAGAAATATGGACATAATTGACATATTAAAAAGATGTCAAAACAGCTGCTATAAGTTGACTTAAATTCTCTACTGCCGTTAAATACATCCCATACATTTTATTTCTAAAACAGATGTGTTGAAAAGTATGTGCATAGGAACCCTTCAAATATTGAACTCTATGGAAAATTGCAAATATGATTAGTCTTATTAAAACTATTTTTATATATAACTTGGTAAGAAAATATCTATTACATATATATCATATGAATATTAAACTATTCTAAGTTTAACTAATATTTAATTTGTAAATGCTTAACTAATATTTAATTTGTAAATATTTTATGCTCTGAAAATTCAGTAAAATTTTTCCAAATGAAATAAAAAATACTTATGAATCATAAAAACATGCAAGGAAATACATGTCCCAGATTAAACAAAGTTGAATATAGTATCTATAACCTAATTAATGTAGCATCGACGTGTGTGTGTGTGTGTGTGTGTGTGTGTGTGATGAGACTAGGAGATAAAATGGATAAATTCAAATGTTTATCTTTGCTTGGCATATGTATTTTTCTTTTTTCTGTGATCTGGATTCCCTGTTATCTCTGGTAATGGGCAGGGACAGGTTATATTTGAGAATATAAATAAGAGCTCTTGCATAATAGAGGTAGGTCCTCTGTTTAATTTGGCCAATAGTGCAGATGGTGATTGCTGGTGAGCGGTCAGTGGATCAACTACATTGTGGTTACTTCCCGTTTTGTTTAAGGTTCTAATTTGCCATTTTATTTATTTTTAAAAAAATATTTTTATTGATTTCATTGAGGAAGGGAGAAGCATGGCATGAAGAGGTGCTCAATAAATGCTGGTTGAATGAGAGCAGGAGGAGTTTTACAGCTCAAACTGTCATCAGTGTTCAATTAAAGCTGTCTGTATGACTGGAATGCTTAAATCTCCATATCATTTTTACCTTGTGAACTCGGCCCGCCCTGTCCGTGCTCCACAAGCAAGCCAGCAGCGAACTCTGGGGCTGCCTTTTTCCCACATAGTTCTCCGTATTTTTGAGGCTCAGTGCGCCTTCTCTCTCCTTCCCAGATGGTAGAGCCTCCTCTCAGCCAGCCTACCGGCGCTTCAGGGCAATGTTTTCCCTGTTTTCGAGTTCTAAATTCAAATTTGTAGTGGTAGGCTGCATTCAGGTGTCTACCCTATGCCGCCATCTTGGTTTCTCCCATTTCTACCTTTTGAAAGTGTATATGTCTTTCAAGACTACTTTTGCCTGCAGTCTTCTTAATCACTCCAAAGAGACTCCTCCTTTCTTATAAATTCCCATCCTTTTTCCTTTTTTACATCTTAAATCATGTTACTTATCTTTGCCACTCATGGATAAACTCCTAGTAGAAATAGGACCTTCCTCACATTTGTACCTTTTATTACATTTGAAAAAAATGTTTTGAACATAGTATATGCTGTTATTTTTCAATCCGTAACTGTTAATGTAGATCTAAAGGTGAAACTTGGAAACAAATCCTATTTTAAATGTATTAAAACCACTTTGCAGCTCTTATCCCTTTCCTATCAGTTACTGTAATACACAAATGCTCAGAATTCATGTTATATTTTCTGCTTGCCTGTATTTTCCTCAAAGCAGCCATTTTTAAAAATACACCATTTCCCTAATACTTCCTTTCAATGCTAATTGAGATTCTACCATATTCCCACTTTGCTGTAGCTACCATCAGGAGAAAAACCATGGGCATTTTCAGTGGCAAGTGATTCCAATTAAGAAATCATTTTTAAGAGAACTTCATAATAAGTAGTCCATTGGAACATACTTGGCCGATTTTGTCCTCTGACGGTGAGAAAATCTTAGCCTATAGATCTGCGTGGAGAGCCCCGCCACTCCTTAGCGAGACCCGGATGGGGCCTGGCACTGTTTTGGAAGTATGTCATTTCCCACGAGGGAAGTGTGGCCCTTACGACATCAGTGTACAAACGTCAGGAACTCCTGTGGAAAAGTTTTTATTTTTCCCAGCAGGCGCTTTCAGAGGCAGATTTCCCATGAACCCAATGCAACTTAGCGTCCAGGGCCCCTCCTTCAGATCCTCCCCAAGGCCAACAGACAAGAGTCCACAGTGAATATTTTCCTTAAAAGTCTGACTCCAAATCTGTATAAGCTCCAGGCACAGCACATCAGGGCTGTCCCTCCGGCCATCCCCAGGAAGGAAACTGTGAGGTTGTGGGAAGGAGTGCCATGCAGAGTGGCTGCAGGCTTCGGGTCTAGTCCATGGGCTAGATCTCTTATAAAAAAGGTGGCCTAACCTGCTGAGCTTCTGTCCATCCATCTGTGGATGACACTGGCAGTGAAGCTCTCCCCCCTCTTCTTCCCTGAGTTATGCAGTCATTACCTGAAATAACCTCTGAATAACAAAAATATAACGATGTTGGAAATAATGAGCAATCAATTGAAAAATGTAAAGATTAAAGAGGGTTTGGAATTAGTCTCATTACACACAAGGCCGCTGTTAGGGTGCCACTTTTCGACAAAATCAGCGACAGAAATCTCAAAGAATGGTCCTAACTGGAGTCTGTTCCTCCCACAGAAGAGGCAGCACAGCCCTGCCCGGAGGAGAGGACCTGCTCCCTGATCCTGGACTGCAGCGGGCTGACCTTTTTTGACTCTGCTGGCGTCTCCGTGCTGGTTGAGGTATGGACACAGGGTGTGTGTGGACTGATCCCTTCCCTTCCCTTCAGCAAGAGGTTTCCACCATCGGCTGTCAGCGCTGGGGTCTTGACTCCGCTTGTTTCAATTCTCACCTCACCCCCTCTCTCCAAAGGACATAGACCTTGAGGCAATAGTTATTTCTTAAAATGGAAATAATATCATGGCAACTGACATATGTCTTCCTTGTAGCCATCCTGAAAGAAGGTTACGGTAAAGGGCCACAGAGTCTCTTCAGCGTGAATTTCTTCATTCATTCATTCATTCATTCATTTATTCATTTAATTCTTTATTGATTAAGTTATTACATGTGTACTTATCATCCCATTCCCCTCCAACCCTCCTTTGGTGCCATGCCCTCCCACCCCCTAGTGTCTGTGTCCATTGGTTAGGCTTATTTATATGCATGCATACAAGTCCTTTGGTTGATCTCTCCCCCTTTCCCCCACCCTCCCATCCCTTCCCTCTGAGGTTTGACAGTCTGATCGATGCTTCTTGTTTCTGAATCTGTTTTTGTTCATCAGTTTATATTGTTTATTATATTCCACAAATGAGTGAGATCATGTGATATTTATCTTTCTCTGATTGGCTTATTTCGCTTAGCATAATGCTCTCCAGGTCCATCCATCCTCTTCCGTTTTCTAATAACATTTCCTGGATTGCTTTCTTAGCTGCTTTAGTA
This sequence comes from Pipistrellus hanaki, assembly GCF_964339955.1. NCBI lineage: Eukaryota > Metazoa > Chordata > Mammalia > Chiroptera > Vespertilionidae > Pipistrellus > Pipistrellus hanaki. The sequence continues at coordinate 44,084,891 of NC_140519.1, read as the reverse complement.
TAAGCAACATTCTCGTATCAGGTAGAGGTTGAAGAAAATGGAAGGATTTCTATTTATTTTTATACTTAGGGCACTGGAGAAATCAACCAACTGTAGATTATGTCTATCAGCATCCACAAACCACTCATGGCCCTGTGTTTGTGCTTTCCTGGGCTTCAGGAAAAGTCAAACACTGTCAGGTCACCTTGACTTAATCATTTTACCTTCTAAAAGCAGGAACTATGAATTCCATGGCCAAGACTCATGTATTCGTGATTTGTTTCATTGTTTGTCTGTGTGTTCATGCTCAGAGCAATACAACTCCCAGTCTGCAGTTCTTCTAACACAGACCTGGATGCTGGTACAGGAATACAAGGGACATTTTTGGATGTATCACACATAATCTCAGAATTGCTGCTTTATATTTTATATGTATGATACATCACTATTATGTAACAAAATCTATCTTTACAGTTACTAAAACGTCAGATTTGCTTGCACTCTGGGGATGATTTTGATCTGGGTGAATTTAAGGCCAGAGCCTTCAATACCTGTTCCTATTTGAGCATTTCTTGGACTTAAATGAAGCAAGACCTTACAGTGTGACAAGCACATCATTTAGGATCTCTTATGTTGATGTATCCTGAAAATGGAAGGAAGGCAAACAACCTTATTTTCAAGTATAATGAGGTTCTCAACTTACTATTCAGAGGTGGGATTTTTGAGAGTCCATGAATATGCACAAATTGTACAAATATTAAAGTCAGCTGTTCTTATCACTTATAAACGGGTCCTTACCTTCGAATAAAAGAAGGTTGAGAAGAATTTTATATAATTCGTATAGGGAAGAAAGGGTAATTATTTAATATTTTTCATTAAACGAAGTGGAAAATGTCAACAGCCAAATTTATTTGCATTAAAGGTAAACTGCCCTGATGCATTCCTCTTTGCTAAGAAGGCTCTTGTATAAATTTGCCAGGGCATGCCCGACTGTGCAGCAATACCGCCCTCTGGTGGTCTGAGATCATAAAAATGGCTTCTTTTTGCTGGAAATGGTCCTTCTTCCTGAAGCCCTTGCAGTCCCTTCTTGCTGGCTGTCCTGCAGTAATTGCTGTTTCCTATTTTCATTCTTCCAGGCTTACAGGGATTGTACGAGCAGGAGTGTGGATGTGTCATTAGCCCATTGCACAGGTAAGGGAAAGTCCTTGGCTAACATAGATCCTCGAACAACTGAACAAGATCCCTGCTGCTACATATACTTTCCATCACTTGTGCTTTCTTGCAGCTTCCTTGGTGAAAGCCATGAAGTACTTTGGAAACCTAGACTCAGAGAAGCCAATTTTTTTTAACTCAGTATCTGCTGCCATAAGTGATATCCATGCGAATAAAATGAGACAAGTAAGTCAGCCTGCGACAGTTATAAGAAAAATTAGAATGTAAAATCAAGGGCTTTGCATTTCTAAATATTAGCTTCTTATTCCACTGGCATCTAACGTTGCATTAAAATGTACCCTCCTCAGAGGCCTCTGTCTCAAGTAAAGAAATGTTTCCATTCCTTTTCTGGACCAGGTATGAACATCCTATCTAATAAAAGAGTAATATGCAAGTTGACTGTCACTTCAACACACAAGATGGCTGTCCCCATGTGGTCAAAGATGGCTGCCCCCATGTGGACACAAGATGGCTGCCACAAGATGGCCAGTAGGGGAGGGCAGTTGGGAGGGACCAGGCCTGCAAGGGAGGGCAATTGAGGGATATCAAGCCTGCAGGGCAGGGCAGTTAGAGGTAACCAGGCTGGCAGAGTAGGGAAGTTGGGGGTGATTGGGCCTGCAGGGAAGGGCAGTTAGGGGCAAACAGCCTGGCAGGGGAGCAGTTAGGCATCAATTAGGCTGGCAGGGGAGTGGTTAGGGGGTGATCATGCTGGCAGGCAGAAGTGGTTAGGGGCAATAAGTAAGGCAGGCAGGCAAGCAGTTGGGAGCCAGCAGTCCTGGATTGTGAGAGGAATGTCTGACTGCCTGTTTAGGTGGGATTGGGTCTACACGGGCAGTTGGACTTCCCTTGAGGGGTCCCAGATCGGAGAGGGTGCAGGCTGGGCTGAGGGACACCCCTTTCCTCCGCGCACAAATTTTGTGCAGCGGGCCTCTAGTTATTTAATAAGTTAGATTTTTCTAACATTATCATGGCATAGAGGATTTGGTGATCACCTATTCAGTGCAGTCTGCTAGCTTGCAAAATAAATGCTTCTTTCTTTCAGGATCCACTATTCTGGGAATTTGAATCTACCTCTGTCAAATACAAAAACTCTAAATATAGCATTATAGTGTTTTTTCCCGCTCTGATGTTGACTCTCTACAAATATTGCCATTTTGGAAATAGTACCTAGAAAGCCCAGCACGCACACTGAATTGTCAAATACTGGGCTTTTTGGTTAGTCTTAGCACTGTTCCTAGAGCTCTGATTCCCTGTGATTTTTCCTTGATTTTAGATCATGTTGCCTTTTCTCATCCCTAGATTAGAAATTTGGTGCCTCCCAGAGTCATTTCTATTATATTCTATCAGAGCTGTATGTATTTACAAAATAGTAACATTACTACTATTATTATTTCTAGAGGCCTGTTGCATGAAGATTCGTGCAAGACTAGGCCTTCCTTCCCCTGGCTTCACTCCTGGCTGCCTGAGAGCCTGGAAGTCCTTGCTCCCAGTGGAGCACCGCTGCTCCTGTAGCTCCTTCTACCCCCGCCCTCTTCCTCATAGCACCGCTGCTCCTGTAGCTCCTTCTACCCCCACCCTCCTCCTCATAGCACCGCTGCTCCTGTAGTTCCTTCTACCCCTGCCCTCCTCCTCATAGCAGGTGTCCCGCCCCGCCTGGCTGCTCGGTGCCTGCATATGCAAATCAACCCACCATCTTAATTGGATTGATTTGCATACTCACCCCTGATTGGGTGGTGGGCATCACAGATGTACAGTCAATTTGCATATTTCTCTTTTATTAGTGTAAGGTGACATCCTAACATTCATTGATCCAAGAATATGTTAAGAACTTCAGCCATATGAATTCACTAAATTTGCTATGAAATTATAAGGAAGATACTATTATTTAACCTATTATTTTATTTTATTTTATTTTGGAAATGAGGAAACTGGGCAGGAGGGGGTCAAGGGATTGATCAAAAAAGAAAATAAAGAGAAAAAAACTCATCAACAGGAACAATAGTAGCAGTGTGGTGATTGTGGTGGGGTGGTGGAGGAGGGATTAGGGCTGATAAATGGTGATGGATGGAGACTTGACTTGGGGTGGTGAGCACACAATAAGTGTACAGATGACATGCAGTGAAACTGTGCACCTGAAACCTGTATAATTTTGCTAACCAGTGTCACTCCAATAAATTCACTTAAAAGGGAAAACAAAACAAAAGAGAAATGCTCCCTCTGAGAGATGTGGTAAGAAAGAATAAAATTGTTTTATCCTGATGTCCTCCCAAAAGAAATAAAGAAATAATTTTTTTTAAAAATGGAGAAACAGAGGCCCAGAGAGTTCTACCATTTGTTAGTAATGGAGCCAGTTTCAAAGTCAGCACTCTGGTTCTGGCCTTGGAGCTTTAAACTGCTGACTCCGATGCCTCAGAGGCTTTTCGTGGCTTGGCTGGACAGCTTGCTTCCATTCCAACTGTTTTTTTGTTTTGTTTTGTTTTGTTTTGTTTTTGTTTGTTTTTTAAACTGGTCAGCAGCATGTGCTTACTGCTTCCTTTTCAATTTCAGAATCTGAGCAAGCTCAGTGAGCAGAGTGAAGTCTGAAGCCCCGTTTGCTGCAGCACAGCTGTTGCTTTAGCAACTGCCCTGCGGAGAACACACGCTAGCGTTTGCACAACCTGTTTCGTGGTCCAGACCCTACAGAGGACCTCTGCTACCATCCGTGCAATGTGACTTGTTAACTGCACAGTCCCTGGTCAAGATTTGCTAGCACTTTTTTTCTGATTTTTGCTAGTAAGCAAATTGACTGAATAGGTTATTTTATAGTTATTTTATAAAATGTGGTTGCATTTAGTTTTGGTATACTGAAAGGTAAGCATGAATGTATTTCCTTTCTTCTGGTATTTTTTTTTTTGTTGTTGTTGTTATTTTATTTCTCTTTTGTTGTCAGTTAATTTGTAAAACTGAGAAATACCTTGTCATCAGAGACTTAGAACATTTGCAAACCGTTTGTAAAAATCCAGGATCTTCTGTAAGTAATATACAAAAACAACATAGCGAATTGCCATTTTTCCCTTACAAAAAGCATACACAATTAAATACCTATTTTATTTGATGTGATATGCAATTCACAGAAAATAACGGTAAGTCAAACAAAAACAAATGACACACTAGTAATCACTGTTCTCCATACCTTTGCATGCACGGTGGTCTTCCAGAATATTGTTGTCAAGATGATCGGTACCCCAATGGGACCAAGTTCTTTAGGTGAATCTCTTTTGCTGTGAATATTGGAAATGATTTGGAGATCGTAAGACCTGATACCTCTAATTTCCACATCCCCATCGCATAAAAAATCTGTTTTCAGCTTAATTTTTATTGGAGCCCTAGAATGTGCAAGTTGCACATTCTATATTTTTTTACTAATATGATTTTCAGATGAGAAAATACCAGGGATAAGTATTTATAGCTTTGTGCTATTCTGATGTAAGATTACAGTAGTTACAGACTTCCTTATTTCAGAGACACAGTCAATCCTATATAATGAAAGGATAATATGCACATAGATGAAACGGCAGAACAACCAAACAACCAATCAAAATGTAATATGCTAATGATATGCTAAGGCTGCTCAATCACTCGCTATGACATGCACTGACCACCATGGGGAAGATAATCAACTGACGAACCAGTTGCTATGATGTGTACTGACCACCAGGGGGCAAATGCTCCGACTGGTAAGTTAGCTTGCTGCTGGGGTCCAGCCGATTGGGACTGAGAGAGATGGGCTAGGCATGCCCTGGAGCCCTCCCAGTACCTCTCCAGCTTGATTGTGCACCAGTGGGATCCTTCAGTCTGGCCTGTGCCCTCTCACAATCTGGGACCCCTTGGGAGATGTTGGAGAGCTAGTTTCAGCCAGATCCCGCAGGGAGAGTGCCAGATGTAGGACTCATGGCTGGTGAGAGCGCTGCCACAGAAGTGTGAGCCTCTCCCTGTCGGGACTGATTGGGCACGAGCCTGAGGCAGACACGGTGGGACTGGGATGAGTGGGAGTGGCAGGAAGGAGTTGCCTGTGGCACTGGACTGTGGGTTTCAGCCTGATCTCTGCAGGCCACCCAGAAGGACTCCGCCTGTGCACGAATTCGCGCACTGGGCCTCTAGTGTAACATAATACACTTATCGCTGTATCGCTATATATGTATGTTTTACTTTTGTTGTAGAGAGCTTGGGTATGTGATTACCGTATTTTCCGGCGTATAAGATGACTTTTGAAACGAAAAAAAGTCAACCGAAAATCGGGGGCAAAAGACCAAAATTGCACAAAAATTACCTGCAGATCTTGACGGCAAAGTAAGTTCTTTGAAGTGGGGGGTAGTCTTATACAGCGAATATAGGCCTAAACCTATGTTTTAACTGTAAAACTAGGGGGTCGTCTTATACGCCGGAAAATACGTTATCTATAAACCCACCAACCAGCAGAGTAATTGACAAGCCCCAGAGGCCTATTTGAGAATAGCAGTGTCACTGCCGAAACAACGTGATTGGCATGTCATTTTTATCTTGTGTATGCCTTTTTATTTTTTTACTTGCCCTTCTCCACACTGCTAATAAAAATACACATAGTCAAGATCTCACTTAACATAGTAGTAGGGGCTTTATCAATGAAAACCAACCAGATTGTGATACAGCTTTCTCCTAAATCATAGTAACAATGTGATCAGGATAATCAACTGCACCACAGTCGCCTGGTGTATTTGTGAAATATGCAGATTCAAGCACCCAATTGCAGGACTTAGTGGGTCAACACTTCTTTGGGGTGGCTTGAGGACTAGGGGTTTTAAAACACCCCTCCAATTAGTGTTTAATTTTACACCCTACAGTTTGGAGTCACAGTCACAGAGCCTTTTTTCAGTCTGCTTTACGAAGAAAGCCCCTGACCTCTCATTCTCGGGCACATAGGCGCTCATCCCCAGTTCCATTTGGCCTTGTACATCAGTCACAGAGCGTTGTGGCTCCATAGTAGATCTATGAGGCTCCTCTTATGTGACCAGAACTAGGTGTGTAATCATGTCATCTGGCGAAGGACCAAGTAAAATTCACCCGTAGCTTTTGGCGAACATGAGTTGGTCGGAATCAGAAAATATCGGAAGCATACTTGTATTATTCATATATTCCTGAGTGAACTTCCCAAGACTGGAAGATTGTGTTGAATATCTCTCATCAGGGAACATGTCGGCCTCCTTCTTAGTTTACAAATGCATGCTGTCTCTGACTGATACCAATGCAAGGAAATAGTCCCGCCCTCCAGGTTCTTCCTCACGGACCATCCCTTAGAAACACACCCAGGGAGGGAGAGATTTCCCTGCTGGCCCGAGGCCCCAGGTAATCGTTTTCTTTCAGTGCCTTCTTTGAAACTGCTTGTGTGATGCTACCAGAGTGGATTCTAGTTAAATCTTGTATTGTGCACAGATGGAGCTGGGATAAAGGGAAGGTTTCAGCAGTATCGCTCAGCTGCTTTCACTTCGAGGCTTCAGGCTGATGCGAACCATCATAACTGGAGAGAAAAATAATATTCAATTATGAATCACTGCCAGATGTGTGAATTCATGCCTTCAGGTTTCATTTTTCTGAAATGTGCTTACTGTAGTACATTTTTTAAAATCTACTTTGTGAGTCTCTTTCTTTGGGTAATGAATTTAATGGCATTAAATATTCGGGAGAGCCCCAAATTAAGAAAATATGGTTGCTGTGTTTGTTTAATCCCTTCACCTTTTTCATCCAGCCTCCTAACTCGGACACAGACAACTATATGGTAATTACTAGAGAGAGGGGGGAGGTAGGAGGGATAAAGGAGGTATAAATAGTGATGGAAGGAAACTTGCCTTGGAGTGGTGAACACAATACAATATGCAGGTGATGTATTCTAGAACTGTATACCTGAAACCTATATTATTTTATTAATCAATGTCACCAGCATCAATTCAATAAGAATTTTAAAAAGAAAATATGTATTTGGACTTTATCTCATAATCCAAAAAAAGGAAGTAAAAAATTGTTCTAAAGGTAATTCATGCAGCAATGTGCTAGGGTTCTTGTTTCACCATTAAGAATGGTTCGGCAGCCGAAATCGGTTTGGCTCAGTGGATAGAACATCGGCCTACGATTCAGGTCAAGGGCATGTACCTTGGCTGCGGGCAAATCCCCAGTAGGGGGTGTGCAAGAGGCAGCTGATCAGTGATTCTCTCTCATTGATCTTTCTAACTATCCCTCTACCTTCCGCTCTGTAAAGAATCAATTTTATACATATATATATATATATATATATAGAATGGTTCAGCAATCTGGAGAAAGGCTGTGTGTAACTTAAGAGTCCAGAGACGATAATTTTGAAAGGCATTGAGGGTCAGAGGAGCCTGGCTAAAGAAACCAAGTTCTCCTTGACTCAGGACCCCTTGCTTTTTATTAAACACAATTTGTCCTAAGGCAAGATGGAGATATACACTTCAAAGGGTAGGGCTTCTTACAGAGTCCATTGTCAGAATAGCCTATGGCTGTTCAGGTGTTTGGCCAGTAGGAGGCAATAACATGTAGATGAAGATGCCCTGAGCTGTCTGGCAGCAAACAATTTAATGCATCCCTTTCAGGTTTGGAGAAATGCCTTTAGCCATTTCCAACAGGCAATAACATATGTGAATTCAGCCCTTGTTGAGTCCCCAAGTTCCATCAACCTTTTGATGAAACTCTTGCAATTATGACATGCTGGAACTGGCTTCCGGCTGTGTTCTTTAGTCCAAGTCCCAGAGGAACTGTGAGGGGGACTCATTGTGGGCCTTCCCAGGGCAACCCCTCTAGGTTAATGCCAATGTGAGGGAGAGACAGGGGAGTATGAAACTGGATGTAATAAAGCTTAGAAAAATTCCTTGTGGTCTAAGTAAAAATGGAACGGTATCTACGACCAGTATGTGTGATCCTGAGATCCTGGATCCCAACTGTGGTGCATGTCACAGACCACCAGATGGTTTGGTAAACAAATGAGGTGCTGGAGGGTGATCCGATTTATGTCCTTGAAAATTCCTAGCCTCTAGAGCTGTCAGTCAATGCTTTCACTTCCCTGTGCTCAGTAATTTTGCTATTTCTGTTTTTCAGTATTTTATTTTTTTATTTTTTAAATACATATTTTATTGATTTTTTACAGAGAGTAAGGGAGAGAGATAGAGAGCCAGAAACGTCGATGAAAGAGAAACATCAACCAGCCGCCTCCTGCACATCCCCCGCCAGGGATGTGCCCGCAGCCAACGCACATGCCCTTGACCGGAATCGAACCCAGGACCTGTCAGTCCGCAGACCGACGCTCTACCACTGAGCCAAACCGGTTTCAGCTGTTTTTCAGTATTTTAAACCATCACCATATTGTTAACCTCTTTTCTAAATCCCATTTCTAAGGATCTTCTACAGGTAATCTTGCCTAACCCCACATTCTACATAAAGGCCATTATGCATTTTTTCTCCCTCAATTTTCTACTGATCTTGCCACCTAAAAATATACACATCAAAATCCATATGTTTTCATACCTTCGTACAGAGAGCACAGTGCTTGACACACTCATATTGCATTGTTCAAATGGTTAGAAAAATGGAAAACTCAATGTTTTAAGATGTGTGTTTTTTTTTGTTTATTTGTTGTTCGTTTTTGCTCTGGGAATTTACTGAAGAATTTACATGTTTTTATTTTAGGAAGGGAATTAGTTACTGATATTGGCACCATAAAGCAACAGCATGATATATAGCACCATAAAAGTACATTTTCATTTCCTCCAGGTAGAGCATGTGTATCTTAAACATTTATTTTGAGAGGAACTGTTAATGACTAGACTTTAGGAAAAAACCAGATTGTTCCAGTAGATGTCACTATTTCTCTTTCAGTGAAAATGGTTTGCCCTCAAATAATATACTTAAATGGAAGATCTAAGTAGTTTTATTTTTTTTAATTTAATAGATGAGTCAAACAGCACATGTTGTCGACAAAGAGACACATTTTAATATTTAACCTAATCTTGCATGTCAACTTTGATACTGGCATCACACAGCCTTCTGTGCAAAGAGCCTGATGTCTATAGTGTTGCTAAGTATTTTAAAGAGAGGAATTCAAATATAGTTCAATAATCTGATTAGCTAAATAAATAAATAATTTTTTAAGGTGGAGAAAAAGGAACCTTCGTGCACTGTTGGTGAGAATGTAGACTGGTGCAGACACTGTAAAAAAACATTAGGCAGTCTTTAAAAAAAAAAAATTAGAAATGGAACTGCCTCTTGACCCAGCAAACCCACTTCTGAGAATATATCTTAAAAATCCCAAACACCAATTTGAAATAATGTAGCACCCATATGTCCATATCAGCATTATTTACAATAACGAGGATATGGAAACAGCTCAAACACCCATCGGTAGATGAATGAATATAGAAGCTGTGGTGCATTCACACAGTGGAATACTATGCGGCCATAAAGAAGTCTTATCTTTTGCAACAGCATGGATGGACCTGGAGATGGGATGAGAACTAGTAAAGGAAGAAAAGGCTTCCTGCAGTTCTCCCCTCGAAGCTAGTACTCACCATCTTGCCTGTTATAATGTTTGCAGCTGGACAGAAACATTTCCAAATAGTCTCAGGAAACTCTCCTTTAAATGTTTTTTTGATGTTTGGCCAAAGAAGAACCGTCATGATGCATACAAATTTTACAAATATTTTTGGCCATCCCCGTGAAGAGAACATAAGACCCATCACTCAGAGACATTATTTGGGTTCGTGATTCTCTCTGGAGGTCAGGATGCTCATAAAACAATGAATGGATTAGATCCATTCAAGTTGGAAGTTTTTCGTTATGACAAATGTAATATAGATAATGCCCTTCATTTAATAAGTCACCCACATATAATTCAATGAAAGGTTGTTTTTTTTTTGGTGTATATTACCAGCCATATGTGTCTTCTCGACTGGTTTATACCACCAAAGAGAAGCCAGCACAACTGCACAAAAATTCCATGTTGAAATCTAGAAGGAGAGCAGCTTCTGCAGCAGGACTGCTTCAAGGCTGGCCTCGGCCAGAAAGTCAGCTCATGGAAGTGTAGACGCCGTCTGGCTGTGAGTGACTGTGGCCAGACAGGTGCCATGGGGAAAGGAAGGAATTCCTCAGAAAGCTTTATCAAGTCTGTCCTCTTTCCCTGGTCACCACACAGCCTTTTCCCACTGTTTTCCCTCGTAAAGGATTTCTGCCTGTTGCAAGTCAATGTGATTTGGAATCTCGACAGGATCATCTGTTCTTTTTAGAGCATGAAGATGCCTGTGAACTAAATGGGTGACCTGAGATGGCTAAGGTAACCAGACAGCAAAGACTCAAAGTCTAAATGTAATTAATGTTCCGATTAAAATCTCAAAGGTAGGGATATTGAATATGTGCAGCTATGATTATATGATATGGAAGCAGATGAAGAAAAGCCACGTGAAAGGCAGGATAAGACCGGCTCTTCTTATGTCCATACTTCTAACTTTCCACTTAACCACCACAAACAGGTTCCATGGAACTAGTGGAGCTGCACCCTCTAAGGTCACCATGGTATTGCAATGACCAAATCTGTTCCCCCCGCCCTTCCCGCCCCAATTCTAGCTTTATTTTTAAATTGCACTTGACCTGAGTAACCAAATCCATTTTTTTTGAAAGCCTTCTTTCTTGGTTTCTGAGGTAACTATGGACTTTAAAATCTGCCATTGCTATAATCTTCTCATTTTCTGGGCTTCCTTTTCTTGGGGGTCTGTGTTGTGAGGATCAAATTTGATCATATCTGTAAATAACATATCATAGTTCTTAACCCATAATACATGTTCTATAACTAGTTCATTTGAAAAGATTCCCTAGGTGGTATGCTATATTTTGAAGTTCAAAATGCTCTAAATGCATATGTTTAGAATAGAATATATGGTATTTCATAGAACTGATGGTCTTACCCAGCTTTCCTGTTTCAGTCAGTGGCATCACCTCTCTCCATTTCCTCACCTGAAATCTCAGTGCATATGACTTTTTTCTCACTTTGGAATTCTATATGGAATAACTTGAGCAATCCTCCCCTAAAGATTCAAAAATGGCAGCAGATTAAATGGAAGCTACACTGACATTCTCTTGGATAATGTGATTCTGATGTAGACTATCCTTTGTTAGCATTGTTGATTCTTCATTTGTTCCTAGGGGATATATGTGTTTATGAGTTTTCCTATGCCAGTATTTTGCGCCCAAATTGTTGGAAACCCAGAAACTAAAGCTTTACTGCCTAATCCTAACCTCCTTGACTCCATTAGCATTTTTCAAAGCTTTGCAATATACAGTTTGGGATAGATATAGGAAATTCCACATTGTGGAACTGTCCTGGAGAGAGACTGGGGAAACCAAAACTGTGGGTAGGGGTGGACTTCTCCTTAAAGAGAACGCATGCTTCTCATAAAGCAGGCTAGGGAGAGGCCAATCAAGAGCAGAAATTGAATTCTCCTGGGGAGTCCAAGGAAGAGATAGCTATTTCTTTTCTGGTCTCAGGGAATTGATATCTAAACTACAGGAGAAAAAAGAGTCCTAGCCTGTGTTGCTCAGTGGATAGAGTGTCAGCCTGTGGACTGAAGGGTCCTGGGTTTGATTCCTATCAAGGGCACGTGGCTGGGTTGTGGGCTCAATCCCCAATGGGGGAGATGCAGGAAGCAGCCAGTCAATGATTTTTCTCTCATCATTGATATTTCTATCTCTCCCTCTTCCTCTCTGAAATCAATGAAAAATCTATTTAAAAAAAACAAACTACAGGAGAAAAAGAATACTTAGAAAGTCCTCTTGCTTATTTATTAGGAGTTAAGCAGGACTCTGTAAAATGGAAGATTCAAAGTGGAGACAGACTCTGGATACACAGAACAGACGGACAGCTGTCAGAGGTGAAGGGGTTGAGGCTGGTGAGAAGGGTGAAGAGATTAAGCAAAGAAAAAAAATACTCATGGCTGGACACAGACAACAGTATGGGATTGGCGGAAAGAAGTAGGGTGGGGATGTAGTAGAGGGTAAAGGGAGAATAAATGGTTATGAAAGAGATTGAAATCGAGGTGTTAAACACACAATGCAATAGAGAGATAATGTAGTATAAAATTGTTTACCTGAAACCTACATAATTTTATTAACCAATGTTACCTCAATGAATTCAATAGAGAGAGAGAGAGAGAGAGAGAGAGAGAGAGAGAGAGAGAGAGAGAGAAGAGAGAGAGAGAGAGAGAGAAAGAGAAGAGAGCAGAGAGCGTGGAGATTGATTTTTTCCACAGTGAAGCAGACCAATGAATTGTACCAACGGACTCTCTCTCTCTCTCTCTCTCTCTCTCTCTCTCTCTCTCTCTCTCTCTCTCTCTCTCTCCTCAATCATCTTGCTAAATTTTATATAGTCCAATTGTGCTTCAGAGACTTCAGGTATAATCTTGTCACTATGCGGGGTGAAATTAAAGAAGAGGAGGTAACCATCCCCCACCCTTAGGCACACACGAAAGGAACCTTAGTTAAGAACTTGGGATCAGCCCTAAGTGGTTTGGCTCAGTGGATAGAGCGTTGGCCTGCGGACTGAGGGGTCCCAGGTTCAATTCCAGTCAAGGGCATGTACCTTGGTTGCGGGCACATGCCCAGCAAGGGGGTTGCAGGAGGCAGCTAATCAATGTTTCTAACTCTCTATCCCTCTCCCTTCCTCTCTGTAAAAAAACCAATAAAATATATTTTTAAAAAAGAAGAAAAAAAGAACTTGGGATCAGAATAGAGCCCAGAGTCAGATGTTGGTAATTCTGAGAGTCTGGTGAGTACCAGAAAAGATTTTGAGAGCATATAACAAATGCTCTCAGGATCCTCACAGGCACTTGGGCAAAGGAAGCCTAATAAAGACTACCATCACAAGTCAAACAGAATGAGTGTTTGTACCAAAATAAATCAGTGAAAGAAAAAGGAACAACTTCATTTTGAAGTCAAAATTTTCTAAGACTAGAGAAAAGGAGTTATATTTAAATTATTTTCTGTTTTTCTCTTTTCAACATTTCTTTCTTTCTTTCTTTCTTTCTTTCTTTCTTTCTTTCTTTCTTTCTTTCTTTCTTTCTTTCCTTCTTTCTTTTTTTCTTTCTTTTAAATCCAGTTTCTGACAAAACAAATGCCTTAAATTTTCCACAGATAAGTGGAAAAATAGTTTTAGCTTTCCAGTAAAGTTCTTGATTATATTTGAGAAAATGATTTTAGGACAAGAGGATAAACAGTGATGTTAGAGCACTTGAAAACATAAAATTGAAGATATGTTATTTTTATAAATTAATTTCTGAATAGAAGTTAACATGTTAATGTGTGTGTGTGTGTGTGTGTGTGTGTGTGTGTGTGTGTGTATGCATTAACTTTAGGTGTAAAACAAACTCAACTGTAGTTATGAATTCCAATCAGAACTTTAACCCTTTGCACTCCGAACCATTCTGGACATTGGTTACCAGCTACTCGACGCTACTTTGTGGCGGAAACGTGCGTTGAAATAACTCAATTCCCCGTAATCACTAATAAACTGCAATGTCCCCTGAGAGGGGACATCCGAGTGATAAGCTAGAATTCCGATGTCCCCTGAGAGGGGACAGCAGAGTGCAAAAGGTTAATAAATATAGTTTGAAAACATGCAGGCCAGGCTGAGAGACCCCACCGGTGCATGAATCCATGTATTGGGCCTCTAGTAACATATAATGAACAAAGCTTCTCCCCAAATCAGGGAAGAAGATGCCTGTGTTAAGGCAAAGGCAGGGTTTGTCATGCCTCCCATAAATAGCTAACAGCCTTTCAGCATATTACAGGAACTGGCTTTGGAGAAGGAGGCCGACTCCCCAACTGGACGTTCTGTCTCCAGAAGACTTGCAGACTCGCAACCATAAAAACAGGACCTCGGCTTGACCGGTTTCAAGATGATCATTGGAATGGACTGTGAATACTTACACATAGAGAACTTTCAACTGCCCTCCTTCTGATTTCTTTGTTCTGCGCTTCCTCTCCCTCCTGGTGAAATCCCCTGCCTGCACTGAGATGTGAAGATGGGCTTTGGGGGCAGAGTCTCCCGTCTTCTCAGGTTGCTGACGCTTGAATAAACCACTTTCTTTCCTTCCCCCCCCACCCCAATACATTTTTATTGATTTTAGAGAGAAACATCAATAATGAGAGAGAATCACTGATCAGCTCCCTCCTGTACACCCCCAATGGGGACTGAGCCTGTAACCTGGGCACTTGCCCTTGACTAGAATCAAACCTGGGACCCTTAAGTCTGCAGGTCGGCACTCTATCCACTGAGCCAAACCAAACCAGCATGCCGAAGTACACTGGGCTAAGTTTGTTTGTTTAGTTGTGCTATCTTGTGTAAAATATACATATTATTGGTTTTTTACAGAGAGGAAAGGAGAGGGATAGAGAGCTAGAAACATCAATGAGAGAGAAACACCGATCAGCTGCCTCCTGCACACCCCACACTGGGGATGTGCCCGCAACCAAGGTACATGCCCTTGACTGGAATAGAACCCGGGACCTTTCAGTCTGTAGGCCGACGCTCTATCCACTGAACCAAACAGGCCTCGGCTATCTTGTGTAGTTTTTAAAGTTGTTGTTTTTTTTATTAACCAAATGCAAATACATGGGTACAGATTCTGCCCACACATCACTAACATGCAAAAGGTTAGACATAATAAAATCAACCATGCAGGTGCAGTGTCCTACTGGACACTACACAGTCACAGGGGGCAGGACATTAATCATCCATGTTTTTAGGGGACGCAGATGGAGTCGCAGTCCACAAACTGCGGTTCGAGAACCACATGCGGCTCTTTGGCCCCTTGAGTTGGCTCTTCCACAAAATACCACGGCCTGGGCGAGTCTATTTTGAAGAAGTGGCGTTAGAAGAAGTTTAAGTTTAAACAATGTGTCTCTCAAAAGAAATTTCAATCGTTGTCCTGTTAATATTTGGCTCTGTTGACTAATGAGTTTGCCGACCACTGCTCTAGGTGAAAGGCCATTTGCTGTCTGATAATATTAATGACAACGACAGAAAAGTCAGTGACCTGGGCTGACAGTGTTTTATTTTTTGGGTTACAAAGAGTACTTCTATCTCTTATGTTATTAAATGTCACCACAGACAGGACACGTGGGTCTTTTCTTAAGCAGATATTATTCATCGCTTTTACAGATGAGAAGGCAATATTCAGGCAGTTAGAGTAGCCAGGGCAAAGTGGCATCACTGGTTAATGGCAAAGCAGAACTGGCTAGTGAGGAGGCTGAGGCTTTAACCCAGTCTCTAGCTCCAAAATTTACTTCCCTTCAGGACAGATACTGCTCTTCCCTCAGGACCTTTTCTGGAAAGTAGGTCTTAGAGTTTATCATTTCATGCTTTTACACCTCGGTAGAATCTGTCAGAATCCAAGTCCTTCTAAAACTCCAGGAACAATGATGGTGTAATTAGAATATAGCAGGGCAGCCTTAATGATGCTTAGATGAATGCTATTTCCCGTGCCAGTAAGGAAAGATAGAAAACAGTGGATTTTTTTTCTGATCAAAAAGTGGTCTGGCCCTAACCAGTTTGGCTCAGTGGATAGAGTATCGGCCTGGGGACTGAAGAGTCCCAGATTTGATTCCAGTCAAGGGCATGTACCTTGGTTGTGGGCGCATACCCAGTAGAGAGTGTGCAGGAGGCAGCTGATCGATGATTCTCTCTCAACGATGTTTCTAACTCTCTATCCTTCTCCCTTTCTCCCTGTGAAAAATGAACAAAATATATATATTTTAACAAATATCTTTTTTAAAAAGTGGCCTGTTTCCTCCCCTGGCCAGTCCCCCATGCTTTCAGTATCACAACAGTTTTCAGGTGAGCTTTTATTGGTAAAGGTGGAGGCTGCTTGAGACAATTTCTGTTTGGCATCAATAAAGCACAGCGTTTCCCTAGCCTCTTCAGCAGGCTGCCCCTGGACCCGAGAGCGGGAAACCCGTTTTCTTTAAGCCAAGGGTCCTCAGGGGGCTTTATAGAGGGCTCTGCCTATCTATTTTATAGAGGACTTATATATCTATACGTTTTATATATCTATTCACATTTTTTTCTCCATCATTGGTTAGTCTACACTTGAGGGACTGGGATATAATCCTCCTCAGTAATCGTTAATGTGGCTGTTTCCATTTTAAAAACGAAGTCAAGGCAGTTGTTTAGCATTAAATATATGGAAGAAATCAAGTGGGTTCCTCCCCATATGTCAGCTTACTGTTATGGTAAATATTTTGGCACCAAGAAGACATTAACATTATATACATGATGCCAACAGCTTGTTAACAAAAGAAAAATGCCAATAAACTAGTTGTATGATGTTTTAGCCAAAACTTATTTTTCCTGTATTTTTTTTAAGCAGAAAAAAAACCTCATTCATTAGAATCTCTTATGGACACAATGTTAGGAAGATTTTTCATTGTTTTTAAAGGAGTCAGAATTATTGTTAAGGGCCTATTTATTTGTGTAGGCCATCACTCTAAAAATAAGACTCTGTGTTAAAACCTTTGAGTTAAAAATGACCAATTCTCTACAAAATTATGTTGTATTGATCAAAATGAATTAAATAAGAAGTATTAAGTAGATAATAGATAAAATATACACATAAATAAACTCTCTCTCTCTCTCTCTCTCTCTCTATATATATATATATATATATTGTGTATATATATATATATATATATATATATATATTTCACATATTTAGTTAATAGAATTTTGGCTCAGACAATTTTTATCTATGAATACAATAAGAAATGAATTTAAATAACAGAAAAAGTAATATGATTAGATGCTTGTCACTAGAATATATAAACAATCAAAGATGAATTACTGGGAAAATACGTAGCACAGTTGGGGCTGTGAGGGACACCACTCTCTCTTTGGTTGAGGGGGAAAAAACTTTATTACACAGTGCTGAAAAACACATAACAAAATACGCAGGCTACACTGTATATCCTGTAATTGCTTTAAATAGTCCCAGCAATAAAAGATTGATGAAGGCTCTATTAGTGGGGGTGCTGTTCCAGCTGAGCCTTAGAGAAAAGGTCAAGTTTAAATGGACAGAGGTGAACAAGGAAGACATTCCAGACGAGAAAGGCCACGTGAAGGAAATCCTAAGGGAGAGAGCAAGCAAGGTCTGCATTTTCATTCGTGGAAGCACGCTGTGGAATGCCTCAACTACAATACATGGCTTAGAGGTGGTTTTGGAAAATGTCTTGAATCCCCATCTCCTGGCATATTTTGTCGACCCCTCATTGCTGACTTGTCAAGAATAGTAGTAGTAGTAATGTTTATTAGAAAATTTTAAAAAAATGGCATCTCAGTAATCTACTTGTCACAATATTTACCTAATCTGCAGTTATAGCCTGCAGTATGAGCATAGGTCAAACACTCTTAATCACAGTTCTCCAAATCCATTACTTACCACTTAACTAGGGGTATACAAATAACGCGGAGAGGGCTGGGAAAGAGAGAGGGTAGGGCTGTTTGAAAGCAGCAGTCTTTCTGTGCTAGAGAATGTTGAGCACTTTATCTGTCTAAGAAAACTTTTTTTTCCCACCACTAATGGGGCACTGATAATTTATGCATGTGCATGCTGTATATATGAGATATGACAAGAAATAATTTTGTTTGCAATCAGATAATATTATAGGCATTCAAGGTTTTATAATTTTTTTTAAAAAGTAAAACAGAATAATCTGGTAGAGGATGATTTGTCAGAAGAATTGAGTGAGGGGATTCCACCATGGTGGAGGGCAGGACAGACTGAGGGTGAGAGTATGGATGGGTGAGTGGGGTGGGTGAGCATGTGGGAGGGAGAGGATGCCTGCCTGTGAGTGGGGGTGGGTGTCTGTCGGTGCAGGGACTTGGGATGGGTGGTTCTGGCTCTCCTGACACGAGAGTCACAGGCAGCCAGTACTCACTGCTCAGCAGAGCATTTAGCCACTTGGTATGGGAGAGTGGGCCATATTGGAGGATGTGCAGGGTCCTCCTCAGGAGGAGACTGTGGGCAGTGGCTGAGACCCAGTGCCCCCAGTCAGGGCCATGGGACACTGCCATCATGCTAAGTGGAAAAACTAAAAGTGTTTCCCTTAATATTGGGGACAAGATAGGGAGGTCCACTTTCACCACTATTATTCAACATAGAACTAGAAGTTCTAGCCACAGTGATCAGACAAGAAGAAAATAAAGATATCAAAATTGGAAAGGAGGAAGTAAATTTGTCATTATCGTACATAGAAAAACCTAAAGACTCAACCAAAACACTAATACCGTGTTTCCCTGAAAATAAGACATCCTCTGAAAATAAGACCTACTTACAGGTTTCCTTCTGAGAGAAATATAAGGCATCCCCCCGAAAATAAGGCCCCCCCCTAGGCTAAACAGGAGAGATTTGGTCCACTGATTCGGAAAGAAATGGAGTCACAAGAAATTCACCAGGAAATTCAGGAATTGGATTATTATGATGATGTTCCAGAAGATGATGACATGATTGCCATTGAATAAATGAGTAAATTCTTGATCCTGTAGGATTCACAGTTTGTCTAGTTTGTGTTGACAACTACCGTACTACCATACAGTATTCAGGTAATAAATTTCCTTTATTTTCATTTAACAATAAATGTGTACCGTATTCTTCTTCATGGAAAAATAAGACATCCCCTGAAAATAAGACCTACCACATCTTTGGGAGCAAAAATTAATATAAGACACTGTTTTATTTTCGGGGAAACAGGGTAGGTTTAAAAAGTGAATTTTTCAAAGTAGCAAAATACAGAAACAACATCTAGAAATTGATGGCATATTTATACTCTAACTAGAGGCCTGGTGCATGAAATTCATGCACTCCGGGGAGAGCAGGTCCCTCAGCCCAGCCTGCACCCTTGCAGTCTGGGAACCCTCAGGGGATGGTCAGCTGCCTGCTTAGGTCCACCTAAGCAGGCAGTTGGACATCCTTAGCATTGCCATAGAGGCAGGAGAAGCTCCCACCACCACCGCTGTGCTTGCTAGCTGTGAATCTGGCTTCTGGCTGAGCGACACGCCCCCTGTGAGAGTGCACTTACCCCCTGGTGGTCAGTGCATGTCATAGCAACCTGTCATTCTGCTGTTTGGCCGATTTGCATATTAGCCTTTTATTATATAAGATAATGAATTCTCAGACAGAAAAACTAAAAAAATAAAAATAAATAATTCATGTATCATTGGATCCAAAAGAGTAAGATGCCTTAACATAAACTTAACCAAGCAGATACAAGGCCTGTTCTCAGAAAACTACATGCCATTGGAAAGAGAAACAAATGAAGCATGTACCATGCTCATGCATTAGAACAATTAACCTCATTAAAATGTCCATATTACCAAAAGCGGTCTATATATTCAATGCAACTCCTATTTAAAAAACAAAACAAAAAACAATGGCATATTCCATGGCTCTAGAACAAATATTCCCTGAATGTATATGGAATTAAAAAAAAAAGACCCTGAAGAGTGGAAGCAATCTTGAGAAAGAAAAACAAAGTTGGAGGGATCACAATAATGGATGTCCAACTATACTACAAAGCCACTAAAATCAAAAGAGCCTGGTATTGGCACAAGGACAGGCATAGAGATCCCATGGAACAGAACAGAGATCTTAGAGGTAAGCCTGGTTTGACCCTGACTCATTGTCCAAGAGCTGCTAAATGACAAATAGCATGTTTAGCTGACGCGGTTAGAATATTATTGATCAACACAATTTTCATTGGGGAGAAAAGTTTAATATTTTTATCCATATGGGTAAAATGGGTCTCTATGGATTATCTGGAAATTTTCTTCATATATGTTTATAGAAAGAGATGGATCTATTTAGATAGTTCATGTGAAGAATTAAGCATTCATTCCTATAACAGATTATGAATACACTTTTGGAATCCAGCTTACTCATTAATCGTGGAATCCTCACACATCAGACACCCCTTAGGTACCACATCCTATTCTTCCTTATTGGAGCCACAGGAACAACCAGCTCTGCTTGGCTCAAACCACTTTCATGCCTGCATTTCTTGACAGCATTTACGACCCTCCCTGAAGGCCGCTGTTGATACAGCTGCTGGAGTGAGGTAATCTCTGAACACTCACTCAAGTGGGATCTGGATGTGCTCTGAAAAACAGACCTTTGACGGAAGGGAAACAGCAGCCCACGGATAGAAGTTTCCTCCTTTCTTACTCTGTCTAGAGAAAGCCCTTACATGTGCTTCACAAAGTTCTTCAAGAGGGCTGTGGGAGTGAGCAGCCATGTGCCCTGTAGCAACAGTCAGCTCAAAAGGCATCTTTGGATTGGTCCTCCCTTCTTCCCTCTTTTCACCTCTCATTTCTACTTAGTGTATCTCATTTCCTAATAAAGCACTGCTACTTTATCATAGGTCCTGATTCCTGGGGAACCCAGTCCAAGATACTTTAAAATTATCCATGAATAATACAGCAAGTAATTATATTGGTATCAATTAGAGGTTTAAAATCAGGTGCCAACAAACAAACAAAAACATAGATATTACCCCATTTATTTAGTCCAATAAATGTGAACAAATGTACTGGAGCATGCATGTGCACGCACACACGCACGCACACAATTCTGCCCTATATTTTTACCTGATAAGAGAATTATAATTCAAGAATGTGGTATTTCAATTCATGTATGCAATTCTCAATAGAGTGCTCTATGACAAGTATAATATTGGCTGGAGTTTTCAACCAGCTGAACTTTTTGGGATGAAAATGAGAACAAATGAGTTTTCAACTCTGGAGGTACAGAATACACTATTTAAGTTATGATACATACATATATATGTATATATACCCTGAGTGGCCAGACTATTATGCATTCTGAGAACATATGGAGGAAGTAAATTTGTCATTATTGTACATAGAAAAACCTAAAGACTCAACCAAAACACTAATACCGTGTTTCCCCGAAAATAAGACATCCTCCGAAAATAAGACCTACTTACAGGTTTCCTTCTGAGTGAAATATAAGGCATCCCCCCTGAAAATAAGGCCCCCCCCCCAGGCTAAATTTGAGAGATTTGGTCCACTGATTCGGAAAGAAATGGAGTCACAAGAAATTCACCAGGAAATTCAGGAATTGGATTATTATGATGATGTTCCAGAAGATGATGACATGATTGTCATTGAATAAATGAGTAAATTCTTGATCCTGTAGGGTTCACAGTTTGTCTGGTTTGTGTTGACAACTACTGTACTACCGTACCGTATTCAGGTAATAAATTTCCTTTATTTTCATTTAACAATAAATGTGTATCATCTTCTTCATGGAAAAATAAGACAACTCCTGAAAATAAGACCTTGCACATCTTTGGGAGCAAAAATTAATATAAGACACTGTCTTATTTTTGGGGAAACAGGGTAGTATGTTTAGTAAATAAAATATATATATTAGAGGCCC
The DNA here is from genome assembly GCF_964339955.1 of Pipistrellus hanaki. Classification (NCBI taxonomy): domain Eukaryota; kingdom Metazoa; phylum Chordata; class Mammalia; order Chiroptera; family Vespertilionidae; genus Pipistrellus; species Pipistrellus hanaki. The sequence goes on along the minus strand of NC_140519.1, from coordinate 44,063,181 downwards.
AGTGCATGAATTTGTGCATGGGTGGGGTCTGGCCAGTGTGGCCAGGGGGAGGGTACATGGGTGGTTGGCCAGCCTGCCTACTGGTCGAACTCTTGGTCAAGGGGACAATTTGCTTGCATATTAGCCCTTTATTATATGGGACTAGAGGCCTGATGCAAGAAATTCGTGCATAGAGGGTGATTCCCTCAACTCAGCCTGTATCCTCTCAAATTGGGGACCCCTTGCAGGTGTCTGACTGCCATTTTAGGCCCGATCCTTCTCACAATCTGGGACCACTGGCTCCTAACTGCTCACCTGCCTGCCAGCCTGATTGCCCCTAATTGCCTCTGCCTGCCAGCCTGATCACCCCTAACTGCTCTCTCCTGCAGGCCTGATGTAGCCCCCAACTTCCCTCTGCTGGTCAAGCCAGTCAGCATCAAAAACTCCACCTCCTAGGCAGCCATTGGCTCCCCACAACACCAAGATTTGGTTCTCATTGGTCAGTTCCTATGCCAGTCAGCATCTCCAGGCCTATCTCTGGGCCTGATCAAAGAGGCAGGGCTTACCAGCAGCCCCTGTGGAGGCTGGGAGAAAAAGAAAACCCTGGTTGCTGGGGAAGATCAGAAAGAAAGAAGGAGAGAAAGAGAGAGGTAAGTACACTGGTCAGCATCTTCCACTGAGGCTGCAGATCAGACCCTGACTCACTTTCTGGGTCTCAGCCACCTGGGCAGTCAGTGCTGGGTTGCCAGGCTGCAGCTGGGCAACCCAGTGCTGACTTCTGGATGGGCAGCATTTGGTCGCAGGCTCAGCCCCTTCCCAAGCCTAAAGCCTTCACCCCAAGCTTTAGGCTTGGGAAGCGAGGAACCCCCCCCCCCCCCAATTGCATGCTCAGCCCCTTCCAAGCACCCTCCCCCACACACTCCAATGGCCAGCTGGGAGTGACCTGGGTGCCAAGCAGGTTCCTGGGACCCAGGTATGTATGCAAATTAACTGCCATCTTTGTTGGGTTAATTTGCGTACTCACTCTGATTGGCTGTGGGCATAGTGGAGGTACAATCAATTTGCATGTTTCTCTATTATTAGGTAATATATACAGTAGGCGGCCAGATTATTATGCATTCAGAGATCATAATACTCTGGCCACTCAGTGTGTGGAGATTATATATATATATATATATATATATATATATATATATATATATATATATAATTGATTTCAGAGAAGGAGAGAGAGAAACATCAATGATGAGAGAGAATCATTGATCGGCAGCCCTCCCTCCCCTCACCGGGGATCCGCCACTCTGGCATGTGCCCTTGACTGAGATCGAACCTTGGATCTTTCAGTCTGCAGGCCAACGCTCTAGCCACTGAGCCAAAACAGATGAGCTAAATGTATGATACTTTTTTAAGTATTTCTTGATGCTGAAAGTTAGAGTCTTTGGTTTTAAAGTCTCGGGGGAAAAAACAATTGTGAACAAAATTGAAACATTGGTATGCCCAGAACTAAAAGCTATGCTTAACGTGTCAAGTAAGAATATGATACGGGCTCGTTTTGATAGGCACTATCACATTTTATTCACACAACACCACATGTTCACGCTGACTTATCTAAAATCCATGCACTTTAGCACTTTGGCCAGCTCTCCCCGGAGAGCACACATGCCTCATTCATAGACTGAGTGTTCCATATGCATCTCCCAGGAGCCCTCTGCGAGAACTCGCTGAACTGTCTCCAGTGACATGGAAGCGCTGTCACTCCGTATGATTACCGGTCCTATTTTGGCTAAGCTTCGACACTTTATTTTGCTGCTGGATGAAAACCCTAAGAAAGCTATTGAGTGACAGATATAGTATCAGTAGACCACTTGACATCCTTAACTTGTCCAAATTATGCTCTAGTCTTAAATTTTAAATGTTGATTTCCTGTGAAGTGTTTTTTTTTTTTTTTTTTTTTAATTTCCCTAGTTTAATTCACTCTGACAAATGATAAGCTTACATGAATGGAGAAAGGGGACATTATCAGGAAGCTTATGTGTCCCTCGTCATATCACCAGGGCTGGTTAAATATAGCAAATCAAGTGACTGTCTTTAGGACCTGATGTCTCAAGGACTGAAAAACTTTTCCAAATATCCCCCGCAGAACAAAAGGGGTGTCCCAACTTTTCACCATGGTCTGCGTTAGCAATGAATTTAGAGTCAGAAGACTTGGTGTTTGAGTAATGGCAATGGCGCATGCTCATTGTGTGGCTGATAAATAACATAATCATAGTTATTCTTTTATTTATTACTTATTATTTATTATTTATTGATTGATCAATTGATTGATTATGGTATCACATAATTGTCCTCATCCCCCCCATTCCCATCTCAAACCCCTCCCCACATATGCCCCCACCCTCCTGTTGTCCACGGCCACTGGTTAGGCTTATATGCATGCACATAAGTCCTTTGGTTGATCTCTCCCTTTTGAAGCTCATCTTTTTAAAACTCCTTTCACCACCTGAAAAATGTGGACAATGATACATGCATGACTATTTCACAGAACCTTTGTGAGGAGCAAATTATTAAGTAATGGCAAAAAAAAAAATGTATTGCAAACTATCCTATATAATAAAGAGATAATATGCTAATTAGACCAAACAACAGAACAGCTGTCTGGAAAACAGTCCTGACAACCTTCCAGCCAAAGCCAGGGCTAGGGCCAAGGCAGCCCAGGCTTCAAGGGCCGAATCCCTTGTATGAATTTCGTGCATCAGGCCTCTAGTAAAATATAAGCAAAGATAAATTATTCTCACTATCACTGGTAATTGATCTTTATTACTGACAGCATACATTTATGTAATGTGAGCTATTTATATCTTTCTGTGAACTTGAGGGACCTAAAGGTACATTTGATTGTGAAGCAAGTTGGTGGAAAAGAGTATGTTAAATATGAGTGGGAAAGACCCGGAAAGAACAGTTTGAAATTCTGAAGATAGTCTTCTTCTTAATAAAGCTAAGATTCAATTTTGATAAGAATAACTTGTCATATCCCTCCTTGGTCTCTAAGAATAACTATTCCTAAAAGGCTGACCTTGACTTCCAGGACTGATAGAATTAGGCTAGTTGCTCTCAACTTAACCTGTGAGTTTGAATCACCTAGAAAATGGATACTGATGTCTAAGACCAACCTCCAGATATTCTATTAAATTTGTTTGTATTGAGCGAAGGCATGGACATATTTAAAAGGCAAATCAAATCAAACTAAAACAAACCACCACCAATAAGAATAAAAAACAGCTCTCCACATGAATTTTAATGTACACCCAGAAAATTAGATTTTCATAGTTATTCTTAAAACTCTTTTTTTTTCCTAATTGGCTTTATCCCAATCTAACCAAAGCTAGATTATTTCAATAATTCTTTTATTTTTGACTGCTATATTGGTTATATTTTAAAACAAAACAAAAAAAAATGAGTTGAGGGGAAAATACTCATAGTTTAAGCTGCTAAGAGATGTCAGATGTATCGGCATATGCCCAATAGGGATGTTCATTCTCTCTTAATAATTTTTGCATCTCTGGCCCACTTATCTCCTGATACTTAAAGATAAATTATTAATACTCACAAGTGTTAGGGCCAATTACTTGGGAACAGTTTGTATTTGGTCCTGTTTTATTCATGATTTGAGCCTGCTTCCCCAGGTATGAACTCTTGGTTCAGTAATAAGCAACTGAATTTTTATGATTCTTGTGTCTGCTAGCATTTGGGCTTTGTCATGTTAATATGTAAATGTTGACAGTCCCCAGTGGATCTTATTTATGACCGACTCTTAGCAACTGATGTTGTCTAAAGTAAGAATATTTTAATTCAGGCCCACCTCTAGTTGATAATGATTACAGACCCAGGGCTAGGAAACCTCCTCATCTTCCCTTTTTTACCCACCAAGAAAAGATGAGAATAACATGGGAGATGAGCCAAGTCACTAGAAAACGGCAAAGAATGTTGATAATTATTGCCTACTGAGCTAAATGTAAATTCTTGAAATAAAAAAAAAAGAATTGAATTTACTGATGTACATTAATAATAATTTTTAAAAAATACAGCCGAAACTGGTTTGGCTCAGTGGATAGAGCATCAGCCTACGGACTCAAGGGTCTCAGGTTCGACTCCGGTCAAGGGCATGTACGTTGGTTGCGGGCACATCCCCAATGGGGTGTGTACAAGAGGCAGCTGATCGATGATTCTCTCTCATTGATGTTTCTAACTATCCATCACTCTCTCTTCCTCTCTGTAAAAAATCGATAAAATATATTTTTTTAAAAATACAGCTCAAACTCACATTCAACTTTTAGAAACATTTGCTGTGCAGACACCCTTTCTAAACCCTCCAAATCTGTAGGAAATAAGTGTCAAATGTAAATATTTGCTTCTGTGGCTAATAATGGAAGAAATCTGTGAATAAGCATTGACACCTGAGTTGAGAAGTTGTGAGAAGATGGAATTTTATAACATCATCTATCTGATACGCTTGTCTATCATAATTAGGACCAAAAATGGTATCTTTCTCCTCTTCTCTTTTCAACTACCCACTTCCCTCCTCACCTCTGCTCCCCTATCCTTCTTTCTTTTATTCTTTAAAGGTTTACTTGTGATGGTTTGTGTGGATAAAATGATTTTTTAAAAACTGAAGCATAGCCGAGACAGGTTTGGCTCAATGGATAGAGCGTTGGCTTGGGGACTGAAGGGTCCCGGGTTCGATTCCAGTCAAGGGCATGTACCTTGGTTGCAGGCATATCCCCAGTGGGGGGTGTGCAAGAGGCAGCTGATCAATGACTCTCTCTCATCAATGTTTCTAACTCCCTATCTTTCTCCCTTCCTCTCTGTACAAAATCAATAAAAATATCTTTTTTTAAAAATTGCCATTTAAAAAAATAAATTAATTAAAAATTAAAAACTGAAGCATAGTGTGCCTTGCTCTGTCCATTTAATCATATTACATCACAATGATTTGTAGAGAGACATTCACGGTACATTCAGTGCCTTTAAAATTACTATTGGCTCTCAGAAAAATCTGTTTCCTCGCCATTTATAGTATGCAGCTCCACTTGTCTACAGAAAACAGCCTCTGTATTAATTCCTATGAGAGCCTGTCATTTCTGTATGAGACTCTTACCATTTGTTTATTTTTCTCCAAAAAGCAAAATATAATATATTCTGCCAAGGTATTCAGAAAATCACAGAGAACATTGGATTGATGGAAACTTGCATCTCATACTTGGGTTCAAATCCAAGCATATTCAAGTAAACCCCAGTATTCATTGCTGGGTCAAGGAATATAAATTGGATAACTGTAAACATCAAAGAAAAACAGGCAGCGGGTTGACAATGAAGAGACACTAGACTAATAAGTAGCTACATTTGTCAAGATTCATGTGTGAGTTGAAAAATGTTCTGCCTAACAGCAGTTATGCTATTCTCAGTATGAGAGTGTCACCATCTCTCTATGGCACTACCTGACTTCAAATTATACCACAGAGCAATGATAATCAAAACAGCATGGAACTGGCAGAAACACAGACACATAGACCAATGGAACAGAATCGAGAGCCCAGAAATAAAACGACATGTGGATTGGCAAATAACTTTTGACAAAGAAGCCAAAAACATACAATAGAGAAAAGAAAGTCTCTTCAATAAATGGTGCTGGGAAAATTATAAACCCACAAGCACCAGAAAGAAATAAGACTGCAATTTGTTCCCATGTATAACTCATTCAAATTTGATAAAAGACCTAAGTAGAGATCTGAAACAATAAATTACTTGAAAAAGAACATATATCCTAAACTTATGGACTTTGGCCTTAGAGAAGATTTTATGAATTTGACACCCCAGTAGAGGCAAAAATAAATGAATGGGACTATATCAAACTAAAAACATGTTATCCAAAATTGTCCTGGAAATCCTAGCTGGAGCAATCTGGGAAGAAGAATAAGTAAAATGCTTTCAAGTTGGGAATGTAAAAGTGTAAGTGTCACTTTTATTTGAGGACATGATTCTTCACATCAAAAACCCTAAATACTCCACACATACGCACACACACACAAAAATATTAGAAACAATGAACTTCTAATAAAATCTGCACAACTAAATAAATCACCAACAAAACAAGAAGAAAACCAACTTAATGGGAGAAAACATTTGCAAACAACAGCTCTGACAAGGGTTTAATATATAAAATATATAAAGAACTCGTACAACTCAACACCAAACAAACTTGGGCAGAAGACCTGGGCAGACACTTCTCCCAAGAAGACTTAATAATTTGCCAATAGATCTATGAGTAGAGGCTCGACTTTACTAGCTGTTAGGGAAATGCAAATCAAAGCCGCAATAAGCCCTGGTGAAAGGAGTTAAAGCAGAATTAGGTAGACAGGGTAAGGGATGGAAGAATAGAAAGGAGCTAGCTGAAACCACAGATGTTTTGCCAAAAAAAGGGATGGCAGAAAAACAGGGAGTTTTGAAACAAGGAAGTTTTTCTTGCAAGTGCAAAATAAAATGTTGCAAAAAGGCCAGGAACCAATCAGAGAGCAGCACAGATGGACAAAGAGCGGGCCTTTAGAAGGGATAAGGGGAAGGGAAGTATGCTTGGGTGGCAACCCATTTGCTGCTTGCAATAAACTCCTGCCCTGAGTGAATGCCTCTGGTCCGTGGCTTCATTCTTCAATTCCGTGAGACAGGATCCCGGGAAGAATTTCTGCTCGCCCATTGGTATCAGTGGCTGGGTAACTCAGTTGGTTAGAGCAGTGGTCGGCAAACTCATTAGTCAACAGAGCCAAATATCAACAGTACAATTGAAATTTCTTTTGAGAGCCATATTTTTTTAAATTCTTCTAATGCCACTTCTTCAAAATAGACTCGCCCAAGCTGTGGTATTTTGTGGAAGAGTCACACTCAAGGGGCCACAGAGCCGCATGTGGCTTGGGAGCCACGGTTTACCGACCACTGGTAGAACATGGTCCCAATACACCAAGTTTGTGGGTTCAATCCCTGGTTAGGGAACCTACTCAACCGATGAATACATAGTAAGTGAAACAACAAATTGATATCTCTCTCTCTCTCTCTCTCTTTCTCAAAAAGAAAAAAAAAAAAGAAAAAAGAAAGAAAGAAAAGAAACAACACTAAAATGAGATATCACCTCACACCTGTTGTAGTCTTATTAACTAATGTCACTCCAATAAATTTAATTTAAAAATAAGATTAAATTAAAAAAAAACCTGTTATTTCAAATGAGAGGGAAAAAAACATTCCTATTTCAAATCTCTAGCCAATTCTTCTTTTAATTCAGCAGTTCACTATGTATTCTATAATATGAAATATTAAACTTGGCATTTCTTTGGAACTATAAAAAAAATAAAACTCACTCATAAACAGTTATTTATGAAAAGTGACGGCTGAAATCTCAAAACTCCTGTTTCTCCTCCCTTACTCAGTCCCACTTTATCATACTCCCTCCTACCTGTTCTCAAATCTTTAAGCTTACACATTCTGCTTCCCCTTTTCCCCACACTCTGGGATTACAGGAGTGCTAACCTGGCCAATCTGTGTCCAAAGGCAGCACCAGGTATGATTCATGTCATGCAGTACGGCAGGCCCTGGCACAGTGGTTGAAACATGGAATTTATTTAACACGCAGGAATAAATGAGGCCACCATGCAACACAGAGATAGAACCTAAACTATACTTGGGATTTTTTCAAAACCAGCCCCAATCAAGAAACTATTTTTTGTAAGGAATTTTTATTGCGCTGCAGAAGAAGGGTTTCCAATGCTAAATTTAACATTGAATTCAACTTCGGTTCATGGTACGTTATTGTCCACGTGTTTCCATAGACACATCTGGGGTTATGATCTGACCTCACAGGTTTGCTGAGGTTTGAATCTCCTTTTCCTTCTGTGGAGGAATCATTTGGAAGCTTTACTATTGATAAGGGGATCTATAACCTGATAGATTGAGCACCTGAATTAATCTGAAAAATAATCTCATTATTTTAAATCTTAGAACACACATATGAATAAGGGGTTAAGTTTTCCTTAAGTTTCCTTTCCAAGGCCTGTATGAGGCGATTGAGGAGATGGCTCAGCTGTGAACCCAGCGAACAGAACCAATAAGCATGGTCAGACCGGCCCACCAGGAGTCAAACCTCATCTCATCTGATCATCTCCTCACCTGATGACTAAGGGCAGTAGCTGATGTCTGCATTAGCTGCATCTGGCTCCCAGCCTCACCCTAGCTCCTTCTCTTTGTAATTCTGTCCCTGCACTTGCTGTGAGACAGGATTTGAATGCTTCTTGGTGGTCTGGCCTTCTCAATAAATGCCTTTTATGATCAACCCTGCCTTCATTATTGGACACAGCGACAGGCAGCCTGAGCCCTGCTGGGGGTTTCCCGGTAACACTGTCCCTCAGACACACTCCAGGTGTGAGTGTGTGTGAGCGGGAGCCTTTGCTTTCAAAGCTCAGGGATTAAACACAGAGAGGAAGCTGCTCTACGAGTCTCCCTGTGACCACTCAGCTCTAGCACCACTTCTACTGTCCTGTTTGGCTTTGGGTTATCCATGTACCTGTCTCACTCTGGTGTGTTTCCATGATAATAACATGAGCACACACGTATCGAATGCCTCCTATGGATTCATTTCAACAACCACTGTATAGCGAAGGCACTACTTGCTGCTGTCCGCCCTGCCTAGTTTGGAGTATGGAGTATTGCGCTTTATGTTACAGAATGGCACTGAATATGTGTTTAAGTCAATGATCTGTCCAAGTCACATTGAGGCAGAAAGAATGGGGATGAGTGAAGATCTGAGAACTATTCTGCATTGTTGGCATTTTAACAACATTGGTGTAGCGAAGGCATGGAGTGGGAACATCCAGGGACGTGTTACGATTCATTTCCTCTGGCTGGTGACTACTCATTCCAAATGTTTGTGCTGAAACAAAAACAAAAGAGTGGCCTTCTCACCTGTACAGCAGCCATGGGCAGTGGACGGCGGGGGCTCCGCTGTGCTGGAATTCGGAGGCCACACACCCAGGATTGTGCAAGGAGCTGGCTGTGGCAGGGCTGCGTGCAGGAAAACGGCATCCGTCCACACAGCAGCCAGCGAGCAGCGTGCTGGCGATGGCACCAGCCTCAAACAGCCACGCAGATAAAAAGGCAGCATCTCACCTCATTAGGACTAAGTATGCTGTTTGTTCTTCCCCCCAAGTTAACATGTTTAGGATCTCGCATAATGAGGCTCTCATTGACAGAGGTGAAAATCACCAAGCTGCTAAACCCAGCGCGCAGATAGCGTGCTAAAGTGGGTTGGATTCGGCGGTGGCTGCACTCGGCGAACTGGGGTGGCTGGGTTCCACATGAGCTCGCTGTTGTGACAGCCAGGCACCCCGAGACTCTATTTCGTGGCGACAGGGAAGTCGGATGTGGGCTGGAGTCAAAAGCTCCAGGGCTCAGGCAGAGAAGGAAGCTGGGTCAATCTCGAAGGGATGCCTTGTTTTCTAACAAAGGTATTTTCCTGAAGACACCACCCTCGCTGTCTATGGGTATCCTTAAAGCTGATGATGAGTAAAGAGATCAAATTAAACCGGGACTGTTTCCTTGTCTGAAATAGTCTCTGCACACACGTGTAATGATGATAAAGATCTGTCTTTTGTCTTTGGAACTATATTACACACCATGTAGAAGTTCAATGGGTGTTGTGAAATGTGTTCTTGGTTATTAGCTTGTGGTTCTTTTTTTGTTTGTTAGTTTGTTAATCCTCACCAGAGGATATTTTTTCCATTGATTATTATTTTATTTTATTTTTTGAGAGAGAGAGAGAGAGAGAGAGAGAGAGAGAGAGAGAGAGAGAGGAAGGGAGGATGGGAGAGAGAAACATTTATATGAGAGAGACACATCTATTGGTTGCCTCCCTCCCAGTGTTCTGACCAGGGCAATCAAACCTTAAACCCAGGTACATCCCCTTGACCAGGAATCGAACCCAAGACCCTTTGGTGCTCGGGCTGACACTCCAACCATTGACCAAATCCAGCCAGGGAGAGTTTGTGATTCTTGATATGTGAATGTGGTAGAGCTAGGACATTAATTTTGATTAGTTCATGTCTCCTGTGTCTGACTTGGAATCCCAAAGCTGCAATTTCTTTTGCCGAATTAGCTACCCAGTATTATGAATCAGTTCATGGGATGCAGCTAAGAAAAAAGAGCACAAAATACCACTAACCAGGAAGCTCCATGAGTGCAGCAGCCTCACCTGGTACTTTGTGTTCTGTGACTTGGTTCTGAGTGTGGGCCTGACCAGTACTACAATACATATACACACTGCGCCAAGACTCCTCCAAGAATAGGCCTTCCTTACATTTGCCTCAGAAGACCACCTTCTCCAGGTGCCGCCCACATTGGGTTTCTTAGCCTGGGCGCTGTGGCCGGTGTGGTATCTGGTGCTCTTTGCACAGTGCTGCTATCTGGTGCGGGCCTGGGAGCGCTCTGGCTGCTGCATTGCCAAGGAATCCATCACTGGCGCCTCCTCCTGCAGAAGCACCCTGCCCAGCAGGCCTCCCTCTATGACCAGCAGGTCAGCCCTCTGGACAGGGCACAGTGTTTGTTACCTTGTGATAGTCCCATCAGAACTTTCCATGCCTCTGTTAACGTAAACACATTCAAACCTGTAAAGAATTTTTTGTGAGTTTATTTGAGCCAAACAAACTGTCAACAATTGCCAAGAAGCAGAATCCCAACGGATTGGGATAATGCTCCAGAGAATAGCAGTCCTTCGCCTTGTTTTCTATATTACAACCAAAAGAGGAGCCGTAAGTGGGTATCTGAGATCCATTGGTGATAAATTAGGGAGGTGGGAGAAAGCTAAGCAGTGGGGCGGGGAGAGGGGAGGAACCTCTGGGATTGGATAAAAAGTGAAATGATGGACACATGCTTCTTTTACTCAAGTGGGCGCGGGATACTTAACAGTCAACAGTTATCAGGATAATAGTAACAACAAAGGAATTAATAGTCTCTGTCCTGGGCTCAGGTGCATTTGGTTGTGCCCTGAGGGATCCGGAAAAAGGGAAGTTACAAGTTACCCTGACCTTTCACAAGGTTGTTATTTTAGATGCAAAAGGACAGTAGGTTCAGTGAAGGTCAAGACTGATCTTTTCCAGGGAAGATGCTGGCCTAGGACAAGACTACCCAGTATCAACTGCTTGTAGTTCAAGTTTTCATGTCAGACCACCCTTTGCGGTTACTTTAGGTCTTTGAGTTTGCAAAGCTGCCATACAGGCCCTGAGCTGTCAGGTTAGCATGTGGCCCTTTTTTCCATCCACACACTTCTTTTCTCTTCGGTGTTTGCCTCGATTCTTATTTAACCTTCATGAACATACTGGAACATACTGATTAGTCCACAGAGCCAAATATCAACAGTATGACGATTGAAATTTCTTTGGAGAGCCCAATTTTTTAAGCTTAAACTTCTTCTAATGCCACTTCTTCAAAATAGACTCACCCAGGCTGTGGCATTTTGTGGAAGAGCCACACCCAAGGGGCCAAAGAGCTGCATGTGGCTCACGAGCCGCAGTTTGCCGACCACGGTACTAGAAGATGAAGGAAGTGCTTGGGATGATTTGTGAGCTCATCCTAAGGCCTGGCTCAGCGTGAGCATCCTCTGAGGGTCCTGGAAATGCAGCCAGACCCAGTTCAGGGTCACATGGAGGCTATGCTCTCAGCCCTTCCCAGCAGCCTTTCGCTTCTGGCTCTCTCCACCCTTCCCTTTACCACCACCACAGACGACACTTACAGTTAGTCATCCGGAGGGTTATGTTTTGAGGCAGATACTAAGGTGTGGACTGACAGAGAGTGTTCCTGCCTGAAGGCTGAGGAACATGAGGATCTTCTTTGACTTGATTGTGTTGCTTTTCTCACAACTTTGCCAATTCTATGGAACACATTATTCCAATTATAAATATGATCACAGTTGTTCTTTTTTTTTTTTTTTTTGCCTAAAATCTAGTATATTCCCATTCATCATTGCAGCTTCCTTGAACTAATCAGGACTACTTAACATCATCTTTTGAATATCAAATAATAGACCTGTGTGTCCCTGATTTTATAGATTTTTTTCATTTTTTTAATTAAGGTATTATATGTGTACATATCTTACCATTGCCCCTCCTACCCACTCCCATACATGCCCTCACCTTTGTTCATATTGAGTGAAGGCCCTTTTTTATGTACACTGGATTTGAGCCTGGATAACTCCTCATAAATGGGAACAGTGTGTTGACTTGGAAATAATTGGGTTTCATTTTTGTTAAGTGATGTTTCCAAACAACAGTACAGAGTAGGCAGCCTACTAAACACTTTGCTTCATGTTGACATTAGAATATACAGATAGGAGTTGAGTCGGAGGCTCTCTGTACCATGGCCAGCATAGGCCACTCATTGAACGTTTATATGGCATTGAGCCCAGAACTGCAGGCAGAGAGGCTGCAGCTAATTCTCGGTCTTCCTTCTTAGGAGAATCACCATTGCTGTACACATATTACATTTATGAAATGGGTGCAAGAAAGCATGGATGAAAAGATACAAATGCAGTCTCATTTTCCAAAGTCCACTCTTCTTTATCCTTGAATACAGACAACCCTGCTTATCTCATCAATATTAACGTAATCCATCTCCATATATCTGATTCAACGTGTGTGCTGGAATGAGTTCTTCAACTCCCCTTTACTTTCTAGGTTAAATCTTACCAATAAAAAGCTGTCTGCTTTTTGAACAAATGTGCCAAATCCACGTTGGAGCCGTGTGATGGTTCTAACACCTTTGTTGTCCATAAGACAGCATTGTTATGTCCCCAGATGTAACCCAGATGGTTCATAACCATTTCTATATGGATTTTGGAAAACTATATGGTTTCCATCTGAGGTCTTTCAAGTATGAGTTTTTAAATCGATGTGAACATTGATATTTTTTTCCACCTTGCATCATGATGCAGTCCAAATATGGTTCCCAGGTGAATGAAAACTTACCTGATTCATTTGACACCACTCTATATTTCTGAGCCATGATTTTGAATGTATTTGTGTCTTTACAGGCCTGGTTTCAGCTGGCTGGAAAGCAATGAGATAGTGTCAGGTTACTATTATTACATTGAAAGACAGCGCTGATAAGATAAATTTAGAACATCTTTCATCTCATTTTCAGTATTAACAATTGTTAGTCTTGCCAGCAGAAACAAATGTGTGATAAAGTTTAGACACTTTAATCCTTCAGTCTCTGTTTTGAAAAATACTAGACATAAGGTGGTACTGAAATATCATCCTGAAATCTCTTTGTTTTCAAAGAAAATAGCCAACCATAAGCTCATTATAAGACTATTTATAAAAAAAAAATGTTGTGTGCCAATTCAACAGACAAATCTGACATTTGTGTCTCCTATTGTCCTTCCTTTTATTCCATGATGTCTGAGGGGCTTTGTTCAAAAGAAAAAAAAAAGGTATGAACATTTATAATGGTCCCTAGAGTATATCTTTCAGAAAAGATCTAATAAGAGTTATCAAAGAAAAAAATACTGCCTTGACATTTCTCTTTCTTTGCTTCTCCCTCTTCCTTTTTCTTTAATATATTCCTCTTCTTTAGCCTATTTTGCTTGATGTACATTGATACATACTCTTCGTGTATCTATAATAGTATATGTGGATAACTAGACACACTTTCGTGGCCAGAAAATTGCTCACAACATTTGCTATTAATGTGCTGACACCCACATACCCATCCAAAATACTAGAAGAATATTGGAGATCAGTTAGAGGTCAGAGTAGCAGCCACCTACCACTGCTCGCCCAGACTCCTGTGAAACATAGATAATTAATTTTATTTGGCCTCCGTATTATTTTTATATAGAAACTAGGATGCTTAAAGCCTCCATCAACTTGGCCACAGAGTCAAAGAATGGAAATTAAGGAACTAGAACTGCTAAACAGAGCATATGCATTTCTTACAGTAACTGTGCTCATCTGTGTATCCAGTACGCACACCTGCTCAAACAGACAAGAGTCATCCATTTCTATAGCATTTATTATTCTCTTTTATTGTTGCATAAAAACCCAAGGTTACAATCTCCCAGCATTCCTCACAATTCAGCTCTTGAAACAGCAGAGCTGAATTGTGAGGAACTATCTCAGGCCATTTTGCAAAGAACACAGGCTTTGTGAGAACAAAGCAATGCTCATTGTATGAAGAAAGAAAGAGCCCTTCCTTTATCCCACCCAGGGTCACAGGCTGTCGCAGAGCCCAGAAAGCCACATCAGCTCCTTCTACTTGGGCTGCGGAAGGTCTCTCTCACCATGGAACTTGGGCACAAGTCCAGAAATCTCTCCTGTGCAGACACCCAGCTCTTCTGCCATCCCAGTTCTTCTCTGCTCAACTCTCCTGAGGCAGGTAGATTCTAAGATGGCTCCCAATCATCCCTGCCTCCTGGTAGCCATGCCCATGTGTAACAACATTCACTGTCCCCTCCTCACCTGTGTGAGGGCTAGACATAACCAAGGGTGGGAATCTTTTTTTCTGCCAAGGGCTATCTGGATATCTATAACATCATTTGTGGGCCATTCAAAAGCATCAGCTTAAAAACTAGCCTGCTTGCCCTAGCCAGTTTTGCTCAGTGGATAGAGTGTCGGCTCAGTGGACTGAAGGGTCCCGAGTTTGATTCTGGTCAAGGGCACATGCCAGGGTTGCAGGCTCGATCCCCAGGAGGGGGCATGCAGGAGGCAGTCAATCAATGATTCTATATCTCTCTCCCTCTCTCTTCCTCTCTCAAATCAATAAACGTATAGTTAAAAAGAACAAACTAGTGATGAAACAGGTTTGGCTCAGTGGATAGAGCGTCTGCCTATGGACTGAAAGGTTCCAGGTTCGATTCCGGTCAAGGGCATGTACCTTGGTTGCGGGCACATCCCCTGTAGGGGGCGTGCAAGAGGCAGCTGATCTATGATTCTCTCATCGATGTTTCTAACTCTATCCCTCTCTCTTCCTCTCTGTAAAAAATCAATAAAATATTAAAAAAATCAATTAAAAAAAAAAAAAACCTAGCGCACTATATGTGGTCATTTAATAAACTCACCCCTAATCCTTGGCATGGCCAGACCAAATAATTTCTAGGATCTTATAAGGCCCATCCCCATATATGTTCCCTATCTATACTTATAATAGGGTAATATCCAAATTGGTTGGGATGCCATCACATAAGGACAGATCAGCAGGAGGACGGAGACCTGCGAGCAGCGGTGGGCGGGGCGGCCAGCTGAGGCAAGGGGCAGCCAGCTACTCCTGCACGGATTCGTGCCTAAGGCCACTAGTCACCAAATAATAAAATGAGGGTAATGGCATGTCCCTTCCATGATGAGGCTCCTCATGTTGTGACTTCCGTCTTGCTAGCAGATTCTATTGTTTCCTTAGCTTGCAGACTTTGATGAAACAAGTTATCATGCGGGGAGGCCCACAGCATGAAATGAGGAGGGCCTCTTTCCAGCAGCCGGGGAGGAACCAAGGCCCTCTGTCTGACAGCAGGCAAGGAACCGAGCTCCGCAGGCTAACAGCCTGGAGGACTGGCTCCTGCCGGCGATCACTGAACTGGGAAACGGGTCCTTCCTCTCTTGAGCCTTCAGATGAAAGCTCAGCCCTGGCTGACACGTTGCTTGCAGCCTGCTGGGAAGCCCTGACCCAGAGGACCCAGAGAAGCTGTGCCCGATGTCTGACTACAGAGACTGTGAGGGAATAAATATTTATCTTTTTGAAGCCACTCCATTTGTGATAGTTTGTTACAGCCGTAGATAACGAGCACACCTCCCAAAGGAGTGCTTCCAAAATTCCTGTTCTGCGGGCGAATCAAGTCCTGACGTCCTGACTCACCCATTTGCCAAGTTCAAGCTCAAGCTGAGATTTCATAAAAACCCACCCCGCTCTCCTCCAGAGGCAGGACTGCGGAGGGTGTTTCTGGGTTACCTGTGGGTTTCATCTGCCCGTGCTTTCCATCCCAGAGTTCACTCAAGCAACGGTCTGACGTCTTTCATTTGTGTCAGCATGACGGTCACAGATGTGAAAGTATCAAGGCACAGAGTAAAGAAATTGCATCAAAGTTCAGCTACTGCACTTCTCAGGCAAGGCTGTTTTGTCATTTTTCTCTCCACCTAAAGGGTCTTTGCATTTAAGTGGATCGTCGATGTAGAGGTTTAAGTTGGTCACAAGGACTCACTAATAGAATGACCTCATTATCACTAGGGAAGCCCAATGGCTGTGTTTACACTGATAAAAGGTACCCCGCTATGTAAATGAATACCAGCAACATATTAATAGGATGTAACTAACGTTTTTC
Organism: Pipistrellus hanaki; assembly: GCF_964339955.1. Lineage (NCBI taxonomy): Eukaryota > Metazoa > Chordata > Mammalia > Chiroptera > Vespertilionidae > Pipistrellus > Pipistrellus hanaki. The sequence continues at coordinate 44,046,806 of NC_140519.1, read as the reverse complement.
TTCATAGTTTAAAATGCAGGTTTTCAAAGCCAACCTTGACTTCCAGGGTCCTCCCTGAACCTCTAGGGCTATTCCTGTTGACAGCAAAAGAATATCCACCACTGATTTTACTGCGTAAAAATGCCTCTTAAAGACGCAGTGACTGAATATAAGAGGGCAGGACACACCTGAGGCGAAGCATTGGCTGCTAATGTGGATTTTCAGAGTGCTCTCCTCCTTGGGGGCGCTGCATCCAGATAGTATGATTTGGCAATGATGAAAGCAGTTCGATGCAAATAATAAAAACTCTGTCTATGATGTTATTTGTTCTTTTTCCCCACAAATTAGAAAATACGCCTGGCAGTTTTGCTGACAGTTCAGCAATCCGTTTCAGTTTGCTATTATTCTCAGCAATGTTCGCAGTTTCTGGCTAATAAATCACTGCCAAAACAAAACTTGGAAGTAAACAGCTTTTAATTGAATCTTTGTGAGGTTAAATATCGGGGAATTTGGAGAAGGATAAATAATTTAGGGGGCTTGTCTTGTTTGGATATTTGGCATTAAGTATCATAACAGCTTTCTGATGGAAAGACAAACATTCACGGAGTTCCCCCGATGGGCTATTTACAGCATTTAGGAAATATTTAGAGACATTTGGGGAGATTTTTTCCCAGAGCTTTTTATTTCTCCCCATTGGTCTATGTGAAATTCTCTTGATAAGAATCGAGTATGCTAGGACTCAAAGTTAATAATGCACTACTAACTTTCCAGCCAATGAATTTTATTCTTTTGATAATTGCATTAAGATTTGGGTTTTATTTGTCACAAGAGCTGCTTATTCAACCGGTGGTTAGAAATCTCATATACGTGTCCACACATAATGCTTACCCAAAACAGTGGATACCTTAGCCCTTGCTTGATGCCCTTCATGAGAAATAAAAGAGCATAACAAAGAGATATGTTTAAAAAGTGGTTATTGCCAAAACTGGTTTGGCTCAGTGGGTAGAGCATTAGGCTGCAGACTGAAAGGTCCCAGGTTCGATTCCAGTCAAGGGCATGTGGTTTGGTTGTGGGAACACCCCCTACTGGGGATGTGCCCCCAACCAAGGTACATGCCATTACTGGAATCGAACCTGGGACCTTTCAGTCCACAGGCCGATGCTCTATCCACTGAGCCAAACCAGTTTTGGCACTTTTCCACTTTTTATATTAAAAAAAAAAAAAGTTCCTGCCGAAACCAGTTAAGCTCAGTGGATAGAGCATCAGCCTGCGGACTCAAGAGTCCCAGGTATGATTCTGGTCAAGGGCATATACCTTGGTTGTGGGCACATCCCCAGTAGGGGATGTACAGGAGACAGCTGATTGATGTTTCTCTCTCATCGATGTTTCTAACTATCTCCCTTCCTCTCTGTAAAAATTCAATAAAAATATATTTTTAAAAAGTTCCCAAATAACTGATGAAATTTAGCATTGGCCTTCAACAATAACTGTTTTCTCTCAGATTCACCTACTGATCTTTAACACGTGTCTCTGTTGGAAAAGTCCATGTTTGTGAGAAAGATGCTTCCATGGCTTTTAGAATAAATAAAATATTTCCAGATCACCATGGTGTTGAAACAATCTCTCTTTTTGAATTTACAATCAGTCACAGTTCATCTAGCTTAGATTCTCTTGCCCTCATTCCTTAGGGCTTTTGTGTGTATTATGACATCAAGTTCAAAAAATAAAGACTGAACACCTGATCAACTTACCAGGCTGCTATTAGGAAGAAGCAGTGGAAATACAATAGAAAATGAAGCAGTGAGCATCCTTATACACAATGATTCCACTTACATTTGATTTCTTTTGTAATACTATTCAAATTAAAAAATGTAACCTTGTGGAACATTTGCAGCTGTGCTTCATTCTTTTCTATTTACCTCAGGTGTTATGACAGGAGGGCAGGGAGTGTTACTGAAGTGTTTCCTACTGACGTTACAGAAAAACTAAAAGGTAAGTGGAATCTTAGAACTTACAAAAGCAAGAATTTCACTCTCTAATCCACCCTCATCCTCTGCCACATTGCTCATGGCTGCATAGATCTTTTGAAATAAGTGTAATTGTTTTCTTTAGATATATACCCCAAAATGGAATTATCAGGTCATATATATAATTAGGCTGTAAGCAGCATTACACTCAGACAATGATTTTTTTAAAGAGTGATTTATTATAAATTTTCTTTATTTTCTGCTGTGTCAACTAATAATTTGCTATATGCATTTGTAGTAAAAAAAAAAAAAAAAGGGGGGGGGGATAACAAAAACAAACCCAGAGCATAATCAGAAGCTCTTATGGGATTACAAGACAGAGGGAAAACACGTGGCAGAGAATTTTCAATTCCCAAATTAAGGTTTAGCACTAGATGAATTTGCTGGGATATTGAGAAGTTCTCTTTCCATTGCTGCAGCACTTTGCTTTAAATACTCATTTAGAAAGAGATGGTGGTGTAAAAGGTCACTGAGCTTGCCTTCTACGAGAACACACCCAATGTTTTCCTATGTTTAGAGAAAGTCCTTTCTGAAAGACAGCTGAGGGTCAATTGTACAGCTTCTGCAAACAAAACACAGAGACCATCTAAAGTTGGGGCATAGCTAAAACTCTCCAGGGGCTGAGAAACTGGTAAGAGCCATTGTTTGCATTGTCTCTGTGCTTGGCTAGAAGACAGGAGTTCTAGCCAGGTGCTGTGGATGACCTGCAGGGCCACGGTAGTGTGTCTTCAACCACTCCTTCCACAGCTGCTCCAGCAAGAACAAGAGGGCACCATATAGGATATATATATATATATATATATATATATATATATATATCTCCTATATAATAAAAGCCCAGCAACCAAAATGGTGGAACAACCAGAGACTAGGGCTATCAGGCAGGCAGGCGAGTGGTTAGGGGCAATGAGGCAGGCAGGTGAGTCATTAGGGGTGATGAGGCAGACAGGCAAGTGGTTAGGGATGATCAGGCAGGCAGGTGAGTAGTTAGAGGCAATCAGGCAGGCAGGCAAGTGGTTAGGGGCATTCAGGCAGGCAAGCAAGCAGATAGGAACCAGTGGTTCTGGATCGTGAGAGGATGTCCAAAAGATCCCAGACTGCAAGAGGGTGTAGGCTGAGCTGAGGGACATCCCCCCCCCCGCCAATGCATGAATTTTGTGCACTGGGCCTCTAATATACATATATATTATTATGCTAAAGGAAATAAATTAGACAAAGAAAGACAAATACATGATTTCACTTCTATGTGAAATAATAATAATAAAAAAGAAATAAATGAACAAACAATAAAAACCAGACTCATAGAAACAAAGAACAAACTGATGGTTACCAGAGGGGAGTGGGTAGAGGGATGGATGAGAAAGGTGAATATAGTCACCAATGTTGTGACATCTTAGCACTGTGACCGATGGTTACTAGACTTAGTGATACTGAATCACTAGGATATACAACGGAAACAAATATAATACTGTGTGCAAACAGACTTCACTAAAAAATAGGAAGTTACGGCAGAGGTCTCTCTTTCTGTATGTTCACACATAAGGGCACAGGGAAGAGATGCCATCTAAGCCAGGAATAGTGGCCTCATGAGAAACCCATCCCAAAGGTGACTTGATCTTGGACTTCTAGCATCCAGAACTATGAGAAAATAGATTTACATTGAGTGAGCCCCAAAAGGTGACAACTGTCATACTTTCTCAATGTCAAGGGCATAGCTGAGTGGTTTAATTTGCATTTTTAAATACAATTGCTATGTCATTAAAATGGCAGTACATTTTTAGGGGAGAAAAATCATCTGCAAATAGAATCAAAAGAAGACTAGATCTCTTGTTCCAGCATATGCTATTGCTCTTTTGTCATTTTCCAAGGCAAAACAACACTAGATCTGGAAATCCTGGGGAAGGTGCTTTATTTAGTTATCCAGTTGTTTGGCTGTGCTAATGGCACCTGGACACACTTGGGCAATGCCTGCAGGTCTTTAAAAAGCAGATGGCGTGTGAACCATTTTACACTTCTCACCAATAAAAGGAGAAGACAAACTGAAGGGTGCCATTCTTTGCCTGGCATGTGGCAAAAAAGAGAAATTAAATTCTTTTTTTTGACATCTATTCCTTTTCTCTTTTAAAGCTTAGCTCTGCTAGTGGAGCTGGCCTGCTCAGGTAAAATGGATAAATAATTAAAGATAACCTGACAATGAAAACGAATAAGACAAAAAAGGGGGAAGTGAATTGATTCATATTTGACCGATGCTTTGAAGAAAAACGAAAGGGACAAGACAATCTTTAGATGGTATAGTTCACAGATCTAGAACAGCATGTGCTTTTGTTTCTTTAGCTGAAACATGAGTGGAAACCACTTTTGCTTTTTTTTTTTTTTTATAAGAAAGGAACAGAGGGAGGATGAAATGAGGTAATCTGCTAAGTACTCAGAAAGACTCTCAACACACGCTATTAGAGTTATTTATTATGAGTCCCTTCTCTGAAGGCTGTCATCATAGTTGCTTTCCAGCTCAGCCTTAAAAATGTCCTGCATCGCCGAAACTGAAACTGGTTTGGCTCAGTGGTTAGAGCGTTGGCCTACGGACTGAAGGGTCCCAGGTTCGATTCCGGTCAAGTGCATGTGCCTTGGTTGCAGGCACATCCCCAGTGGGGGGTGTGCAGGAGCAGCTGATCGATGCTTCTCTCTCATCGATGATTCTCTCTCATAGATGTTTCTAACTCTCTATCCCTCTCCCTTCCGCTCTGTAAAAAAAATCAATAAAACATATATGTATATTTTTAAAAAATGTCCAGCATCACAGAAAGGGAAACCTAGAAATGAAAATGTCAGCTGCAGCCCATCCCAGGGGCCCTCTGGCGCTGGGCACCATGGGGACTCAAGTGTAATCAGTTGAACCCATGCAGGGGAAATCGGCTGTACTTCTGCCACACCTGCCAACATCGCAGAGGTCTTGAGCATCAAGACAACATCTCTTGCTGAGCGGCAGGATGTCTGTGCCACCTGCCATCCCAGGGAGCCGCCGTGCTTCTGGGGAGATAATCAGTGGAAAGGAAGTGAGGTCACTGCTCTCATTTTGCTCTCCTGCCCCCCAGGAATCTAAGCGACTATTATTGAGCCATCATCTGAATGAAATCCTTCCGTGGCTCTGGAGTACTCCTGATGGATATATAGGATAGCTTACCACCATAGAGTTGGAGGCAGGTTGTGGTAGCCGCCTAGTAAGAAAAGATGAACCTCATTTACAGGTTATCTGAACTCCATCTCACGTTCGTTCTCTCACACACATTCAGCCAGCATACATTATCTGTGGTGTTTCAGCCATTGCTGTAGGTCAGTGGTTGGCAAACTGCGGCTCTTTGGCCCCTTGAGTTTTTAGCAAAGGCCAGCTTTGGAGTATCCTGATTAAGTTAATAACAATGTACCTCCCTATATAGTTTAAGTTTAAAAAATGTGGCTCTCCAAAGAAATTTCAATCGTTATACTATTGCTATCTGGCTCTGATGACTCACGAGTTTGCCGACCACTGTGCTAGGTGATAGAATGAGTCAGAACTGAATCAGAAATAGCCACTCTCAAGGAGTTTCTATCCAGGGAAAGGAGAGAGACAGTGCAATATGAAGTGCTTACAGTACCAGGTAGACATGCCTATATGCATATATAGCCCTGGTAGCCTTGACAATAGCTACTAGTCCTTAGCCTAACCCACACCTGCTTTCTCACATCACAGGGCTCAAACTCCGTGGTGGCACGCATGTTTTAGAGCTAAGCAAGTCGAATCCTGATCTTTGACCTGCCATATTTGTATCTGTGAGGCCACTGGCCTCTCATTTAACGTGCGTGCCTTGGTTTCCTAACCTATAACGTGGGGATGACAATGCCATTCCTCTGGGCATTTAAGAAAACTAAAGGCAATCCTATTTGGTACCTGACGCAAAATCAGCACTCAGCACGTGTCATGTTCCTCCCCCCTCTGAAACAAGTGGATAAGACGCCTTTGAACTTGCTACATCTGACTCTGCTCTGCTTTTAATCTGGCTCAGGTTCAATAGTTACAGAATCAGTCGAACTCCATTCTTATTTTGTAATGAAGTCCAACATTTTTTTTAGTGCTAGCTTATGCCAGGCACTGTTATTTCCTTATGGTTAAAAGCTAAAATAAAGACAAAAAACAACCTCCATGCAGTAGACATTACCATCCCTATTTCACTGTTAAGGAAACTGAGAAAAAGAAAAGGTAGGACACTTGCCCCGGGTAATATAGGCAGCAAGTGACAAAACTGGAATTCAACCCAGAAAGCCCACCACAGAAGCCGGTGTTTATCACCAAATAAGTTTATTTTGCAAATACCATGTAGCTATTCAAAGGTAGACTCATGGTCACCCAGAGCCCCTGGCCCCAACCCACTGCTCTGGCCCCAGGCATGGTTCTGGCCACCCAGCTGTTCTGTCTTCCTGGGATTGCTTTCTATGCTCATTGTGACATCACAAGGCCTGCCCTCCTCCTTCTCCGCCCAGTGCGCAGTCGCAAGCAGGCTGTTTGTTTCTGGCAAAATGAGCACTCGGTGAGCCAAGCTTTTGAAGGTGGAGCCCCTGGACCCCCTCTCAGCAACACTCGATTTGGAATCTGGATGCTTCATTTCTGGTAGGGAGAGCAGCAACCCTGCCCCCATAATTCACCACTGTAAGCTGTTTTATGAGCAAGAAAAGTGACAGCCTCCGGAGGCGGATGCTGGCTTGTGTCTTGCCTCCAAATTTCTACGGCCTCATTTAAAGGTGGCGTCGGCCATGGATGGTAATAATACTTCAGACACCTTTGAATTCCAACAGCAACTCAACCACCTTAACATAATTTTGGTTGTTAGCAAAGTAAGCAATTTAAAGGCAGCTCATGTTCTAAGTTTCTCTTAGCTGCTCCTGGGAATACTGGGTAATTTCTTAAGGTTTATATCATTAAATTAATCACATTTTCTGGATGCCGTATGGTTGTTGTTTTTATAAACACCAACCATCTCTGAATTATAAGTAACAACACTATTCCTCCAGATTATGAAAAACAATACTTGAACTTTCTTAGAAATTCATTATTCTAGCGATAGTCAATTAAAGTTGTGTCAGCGATTTTTTTTTATTCTTTATCCTTTTTATTTTGGGTTAAACATCGCTTCCCCCAGTTAGGAAGCAATTTTTTCAACAAAGGGTGTAAAAACATTGTTAGCATTATATGACTAATGTGAGAGATTAAAAGAGCTAGTTGCTGGGGTATTTGAATTTCTTCTGCCATATGGCATGTGAAGTCAAATGCATTCATTTTTAGGCAAAGCCTGAAGGAAATGAAAGCGAATTAAGTGAGGCCGCTATAGCTGAAGATCCAAAAAATGGAAAATAGAGCCCATATTTGAAGTCTGTTTCTCTTCTGTTAACAACTGGTCATTTCTACTGGATATGGCCTTAATATACCACTCAACCGGAAGACAGAGGGGTACTGATCCCTGACTGACTCATTCTTCATTACATATATTTTTTTAAATTGCTCAATGAGTTTTTAATTATTTTCTCATCCTCACCCTAGAACAGTGGCCAACAAATCGCAGATTGCGAGCCACATGCAGCTCTTTGGCCCTTGAGTGTGGCTCTTCCACAAAATACCACGGCCTGGGTGAGTCTGTTTTGAAGAAGTGGCATTAGAAGAAGTTTAAGTTTAAAAAATGTGGCTCTCCAAAGAAATCTCAATCGTTGTCCTGTTGATATTTGGCTCTGTGGACTAATGAGTTTGCCGACCACTGTCGTAGAACATATCCATTGATTTTAGACATAGGAGAAGGGATAGAGAGATAGAGAAAAACATGATGTGAGAAAGAAACTCTGATGGGCTGCTTCCCACCCACACTTTGACCTGGGATCGGACCCTCAGCCTAGCTATGTGCTTCTACCAGCAATTAAACCCACAACTTTTCCGTGTATGGGACAAACACTCCAACCAACTAAGCCACACCGGCCAGGGCTGATTTTCATTACATTCTAAACTCAGTTTGGAATAGGACTCAGAAGCCCTGACTATGTGCTGACAAATGTAACCTGACTCCGTTTTTGCTCTTGCAAAATGAATATAAAAATAGAATTTTAATTTATTCAACACATATATATGGAGCCCCACAGACTAGTACAGTAGCGAGGTGTGGTACAGAATAGGAGTTTTGGTATCAGACCCATTTGGGTTTCCGTAGAATCTTCCTCTGCCTCTTGTGAACTGCGTGACTGGGAGCAAATTGCTCAATTAAGCCAAGCATTAGTGTCATCAGAAACAGGTGTTGGCAATCGACAGCCCCTGGGCCAAATTCAGCCTCCTCTCTGCTTGTGTTAATGAAGTTTTACTGGAATGGGGCCATGGCCGCTTATTGACATGTTTTTTTCTGGCTTCTTGTACACCACAATAGCAAAGTCATTATCTCAGCACACACGCTACAGCCCACAAAGCCCAACATATTTACCGTTTGGCTCTTCACAGGGAAACTTGGCCATCCCCCAATCTAGTAAACTGAAACGATAGGACTGACCTCAGGATTTGATAGTGACAATTAAATCGGACGATGTGTACATACTGCTTAGGACATTGGCGTGGGGTAAATTCTCACCAACTGGCTGGTATAGTGCCTGTATTCCGTGAGACTTGAGACTCAATTCTGGAGGCACCAGGACAAATATGACTCAGCTTCATCCTGAAGGAGCATAAGCCAGCCATAGGATAATAGGATGAGAGAGGCATCCAGGCTGCTCAGTGGAGACCCAGTAGACCAGTGGTCGGCAAACTCCTTAGTCAACAAAGCCAAATATCAACAGTGCAACGATTGAAATTTCTTTGGAGAGCCACATTTTTTAAACTTAAGCTATATAGGTAGGTACATTGTTATTAACTTCATTAGGGTACTGCTAAGCTGGCCTTTGGTAAACACTCAAGGGGCCAAAGAACCACGTGTGGCTCATGAGCCGTAGTTTGCCGACCACTGCAGTAGCAAGACACAATACTTACCTCGCTTTCCTGTATTGACTATGGGATCTATGATATGTAAAGTCATGCTTAGTGCTTTTCTTCCCAAGAACATAGCACATCTGATAGAAGGCTTGCTGATAATAAATTTTGTGGTGTTTTCCTCTCCAACGTATATAACTGACACACACTGTGACTGTCCATGAAGGCATTGGGGAGGCTAAACAGATAATTTGCAAAGGATCATTGATTTCCTTATCTGGGTATAGACACATACAAAAGGTGGTGTCTCGTGCATTGAACGTGGTATGACCTAAAATTAAGGCTCTACGTTATGTACTGCCAGGACACCTGGTAATATTGGGCACATCACCCGGTCTAACTACAAGTTTCCGCCCCTCTCTGCTCTGGAGAATGAGTACTCTACAAACAGCCCTGCTTACTAAAGGGACCAGGTGTACTTCCTGCTTATCCCGGAGTAGTAGGTCCCAGTTCCCTATTGGCTTTGGGAATCCCCCCAACATGCCAATCACAGGCCCCCACAGAGCCAGGGGACACTCTGTAGACTTGAAGCTACAAAGCCCACCACTCCCAGCCCCTGCTGTGTTCTCTGCTCCCAGCTGCAAGCCCCACGGGGCCCTGTGGCCTTGAGTGTTGCCTTCAGGGTGAGTGTGTGTGACTATGAACATGCTTTCCATCTCATCTGTCCATTGTTGGGTGCTGTCTATTCTGCCCTCTCCCTAACCCTAGGGTAAGACTCTCCCTCACCAATGAGACAAAGAGAAGGTGTGTAGGACACTTGGCTCAATGCACACCATGATGTATTAGGGACTAGGGAGAGGCCAAGGCAACGTGCTTCTGTGCTTAGGGCGGGAGGGAGAGAGCGGCTACAGGGGCAGGATGAGTAGATTTGGGCCTCTAGGTCCCGGAAGATTAGTGGTTTTCACGGGCAAAGCATCTCCTGTGTCCACAGGAGTATGGAGAGCCACAGCAACCCCCTGAGCAGTCATGTTCATGAGCTTCCCAAGACCTCCCACAAATGACTAGAGTGGTGGTGGCCCCTGAGAGAGTCTGGAGGCGCTGAAATGGTCTTTTAAGGAGATAGGGGTGCCAAAACTGGTTTGGCTCAGTGGATAGAGTGTTGGCCTGTGGACTGAAAGGTCCCAGGTTTGATTCCGTCAAGGGCATGTACCTTGGTTGTGGGCACATCCCCAATAAGGGGTGTGCAGGAGGCAGCTGACCGATGTTTCTCTCTCATCAATGTTTCTAACTATCTCTCTCCCTTCCTGTCTTTAGAAAATCAATAAAATATATTTTAAAAAGTAAAAAGAAAGATAGGGGTGGTGAATTCATGACATCTCCGTACAAATGTTTGTGTGATCTCCTTCTCTCCTCAAAGCATAGTACGGCCTGAGAACATTTGGGTCTGAAATGGTCAGGTCCGTCTCCTCAGGAACCTAGGGGAGTTGTGAACATTGAGAAGAAACTAGCAAAAATAAGAGATTTGAAGTCATCAACACTTGGGTCAGGCTTGCTAAGGGATCTTAAAGCCTCATGACAGAGCAAATGTGCCCTTCCACACTCTCTCTCTCTCTCTCTCTCTCTCTCTCTCTCTCTCTCTCTCTCTCTCTCTCTCGCCTTTCCTTCTGAGTGGAGGAAGCACTGAAGCAATCATTTCAGTCATAAATCATGGACACATGGTGAGCAGGACACAGAGGCGTGACCCTTAACCTGTTTATGCTTCAGAAGCAGTTACATCTTTCTCAATGGAATTAGCATTAATGCGCAGGTACCTTTCAAATGTCTGTTAACGCTCCCACTCTTTCTCTGGCTGTGACGTTCCTTCATCCATCAACACCATTTTTGAAATTTTATATTCTGTCCTTCCAATTTTCAAAAATTTTTCTCTCCTCTTCCTTTTTTATTTTTGTATTTCCTTTCTCACCTCACTTTTTGAAATGAACCATTACAGGAAGGACTATTTATAGAAAAATTAATGTGCAGCTTTTCCAAGTAGCAAAAAAAAAAAAAAAAAAAAAAGGCTTTTGTTTTACTTTTTCCTTGGACAAACATGTCATTTGAACTCTTGATTACACAGAGATTCAATTGCATGTTAACCCTTTCCTCTGTGTGTGGTTTAAAGTTTCAATGTCTGGATGTATAAAGTCAGGGGAGATAGGAAAGGGATCATCAGCGATGCTTGGGCTCTGGGCCAAAGAGGAGAATCAGGGCACCACATGAAACAAGGCTCAGAACAGAGAGCAGGCCTCAGCTGCACGCCATATGTCAGCGCAAGCCAAGCACTTTCCTCTTTGTAGTAGCATTATCTTTGATACATTACCCATTTGGCAGTCCTGACTAATAAAACATTTTTTTTTTAACCAAAGCAATCTTGTGAAATTCTTGGTTTTCACCCTTCCATGTTTTAAAGTCATCAGAGTCAGCCGTGGCCTTTTCTGAACATTAAGATTGGTGGTCTTTAACAGAGACTTGGAAGGCACATATTTGCCGATGTTTAATCAGATGAAACAGACTTCAATGTTTCTGGGGGCTGGAATCATGGAGGTTAACCTCTGTCCATTTGACGAACCATATGTCCTTGAAGCACAACTAAAATAAATGGGACACGAGAGTTCCGTCTTTAGTCAAGATGATTCAGTTCATGACCAAGGTGGAGGAAGGGGCCGAGGGCCGCTGCCATGCTGTGCGATTGCGTGTGTTTGGCTGCGTGGTAGCCTACCTCTGACCTCAGGCGCCCAGTCACTGTCCTGTTATGTTAGACAAAGTACGCGAGTTGTTGAAGGCCTTCCAAGTAGCAACATCTGGGTAATGCTTCCCAGTTCAAAAGGGGCCTCGGGGAACTGAGCCTCCAGGACTTGCACATCTGTTTCAGGTTTGAAAATATGGTGCTCTTATCGTCAGGGTGTCTTTGAAGATATTTTAGTTGCTGATTGACAATTTCACCATTTTTCAGAAATATCGGTAGAATGTCACAAACACGTTTTGTGAGTCGTGCTCTAAGGTTTTCATTGCTTCTCAGAAGAGAACGTATTGGTAATTGATCAGCCAGGCCCCTGATAGGCAATGCTTTGGAAATGTGGTGTCTCTGTTCCTCTTTTTCAATGAGAAAGATCATTCATAGCATTTTCCAGTTTCTGAAGTCAGGGTAATTAACATGTAGTTCTCCGTTCTGTTCTAGTTTGGTAGTTCCTAGGAGTTTGTTGACCTAAAAAATTAATGGAACAAATGATTTGGTGACAGTTAAATATAAAACCGCACCAAAATATTGTATTGACATTCCAAGATGGATAGAATGGCATGTGTGATTAAAAAGTTTACCAATATGGGTTCAACTAAAATTTAACCCAGGCATGCAGAAAAAAGATACTTAGCTAGAATTAAAGCTATATTTTTAGTATCTCTTTTCTAACAGTGATATTTTATGATTACTAAAGTGATACATGCTCACTTTACCAATTTGAGTAAGACAAAAAATGTATTGAGAAAATGAAAAATTCAAATAATTCTTTTAATTAGTGATAGCTGGTTTGAACATTTTGTTGAAATATATACTATTACATGTGTGTTATATGCGTGCATAGGTGTGTGAGCATATGTGTGTGGACACTGGGAATATACGTGCCCAAGATCCCACAAAACTAAATGGTAAAACTAAGATTCAAATCCTGGAGTCTTTGATAAGTGTGTATAAGTATGTATGTATCTAAAAACACATACTTGTATTTCTAACACATAATTTAGATTTCAGTTAAACATTATGACTACTAGAGGCCTGGTGCATGAAATTCATGCATGGGAGGGGGGTTTTCTCAGCCTGGCCTGCACTCTCTCCAATCTGGGATCCCTTGGGGAATGTCTGACTGCTAGTTTAGGCCCGATCCTGCTCGCAATCCAGGACTGCTGGCTCCTAACCGTTCACCTGCCTGCCTGCCGATGCCCCTAACTGCTCCCCTGACTGCCTGATCACCCCCTAACTTCTCCCCTGCTGGCCTGACTTCCCCCTAACTGCTTCCCTACTGGCCTAACCGCCCCCTAACTGCTCCATTGCCTGCCTGTTCACCCCTAACTGCACTGCCTCGGCCTCTGCCACTGTGGCTTTGTCCAGAAGGATGTTCGGAATGATATCCAGAAGGTTGTTTGGCTGTCTGGTCTAATTAGCATATTATGCTTTTATTAGTATAGATTACTGACTATATTTCCCTATGCTGTATTTTACTTCTCCATGACTGTTTTATGACTAACAATCTCTACTTCTCAATCCCTTCATCTTTTTTTAAATCCTCACTGAAAGATTTAAATTTTATTGATTTGATAGAGAGAGATTCATTGATGTGATAGAGAAACATATTGCCTCCTGTACCTACTCCAACTAGGTATCAAAGCCACAACCTATATATGTCCCCTAACTGGGATCAAAGAGCAATCTTCTGGTGTACAGGAGAATGCTCTAACCCTGTGGTCACCCAACTTTTAAGATCTCACAGACCACCAGTTGGCAACTCTGCTCTAACCAACTGAGCCACCCAGCCAGGACTCACTGGTTCAGCTAGGCTTCCTGCTTCTTAGCACTGACCCCGTCCCCTCCCCCCTGCCCACTGATCATACCCCATCCAGTCTCTGCGGAGGCTCTGGGACTGCGCTGCCCCCTGTCTCCCCATTTCTGTGGAGGAATGGCATTGGGCCTGGGCCTGCACCGCTGCCTCTGTGGCTGCCTCTGTGGAAGGTGCAGCCCCCTCTCGCACACTGCCACTTCTCCTGCGCGTCTGCCTGATCATCCCTAACTGCCTCTGCCTCGGCTCCCGCCACCCACCGTGGCTTTGTCTGGAAGACGTCCAGTCTATCTGGTCTAATTAGCATATTACCCTTTTATTAGTATAGATTAATTACATTATGCATCTAGTCTTCAAAGACCATTTTCACATTTGCATTACATTTTATAACCATACTAGGGGCCCAGTGCATGAAGATTCATGAATTGGGAGGGGGGGGGGGCGGGGCGGTCCCTCAATCCATCCCCTCTCCAATCTGGAAGCCCTCTCCAATCCAGGAGTTTCTGTCTGTCTTTGCAATCATATGAGCAAATTGTCTGAGACCCCAACCCAGTTTGGTTTCTTGCTCACAAATAATAGAGGCATTTATTTTTTCTTTGCCTCATTGGTGAAGATTTCCTGGAAGTTTAGGAAAACTTCCCTTTAATTTTTCCTAGACAACTCTGATTTTATTTATGTCTCTCACCTTTTCTTTCCCTCCATCCCCCACCACAAGAGTAATTTGCTCCAGGCTCACTTTGTTCTAGTGTTTAGGAAATCCATCTGCTACCAGAACTACAATTCCCAGGAGCATTCATAGTACTCCCCACACTCTGGGATTCTGATCCTAGAGCTGCCACCAGAATTACTATTCCCAGAATTCCTGGTGCTCCCTCCTGCTCTGTCTCCATCCCACGGCCTCCTGCTCTGCCAAGTCCTCCAAGCCACCAGCTCTCCCTCTCTGCTCTCTGTCTGGCGGCGTGGGGAGCCAAGTTCCCCAAGCTCTCCAACTCTGCTCTCTGCCAGGTGCCTGTGTATGCAAATTAACCCGCCAGCTCTGATTGGCTGGTGAGCATAGCAGAGGTATGGTCAATTTACATGTTTCTCTTTTATTATATAGGATTGGAAATTATGTAGGTTCAGTGTAACTTATCTCACTGTTTACCCCTCTTTGTTTAGACCCCTCATTGCCCATTCTTGAATTCCTACTTTTTAACCACATTTTTGAGGTATTTTTTTTTAATTTTTTTTTTAATTTTTTTTATTTTTATTGTTCATATTATTACAAGTGTTCCTTTCCCCCCCCCTTCCCACCCCACCCTCTGCCCTTTCCCCACTCCCCATTGTCCTCATCCATAGGTGCACAGTTTATGTTCAGTCTCTTCCCACATTCCCCTCTTCCCTTTTCCCCAAGAATCATCAGTTCACTCCCCTTCCATACCTCTGATTCTATTATATTCAACAGTTAATATTGTTCATCAGATTTTTTTTTTAATTTCCTTGGTTTTTAGATTCACTTGTTGATAGTTACGTATTTGTTGTTCATAATTTTTATCTTTATTTACTTTCTCTTCTGAAAGAACCCCCTTCAGCAATTCATATAATTCTGGTTTGGTGGTGATGAACTCCTTTAGCTTTTTTTTATTAGTGAAGCTCTTTATCTGACCTTCGATTCTGAGTGATAGCTTTGCTGGGTAGAGTATTTTTGGCTGAAGGTTCTTGCTATTCATCACCTTGAATATTTCTTGCCATTCCCGTCTGGCCTGCATGGTTTCTGTTGAGAAATCAGCTGACAATCGTATAGGTGCTCCTTTATAGGTAACCACCTGCTTAGCTCTTGCTGCTTTTAATATTCTCTCTTTGTCCTTTGCTCTTGGAATCTTAATTATGATTTGTCTTGGTGTGGTCCTCTTTGGATTCCTCTTATTTGGAGTTCTGTGTGCTTCCTGGACTTGTAAGTCCAATTCTTTCCCCAGGTGGGGGAAGTTTTCTGTCACTATTTCTTTCAGTATGTTTTCGATATCTTGCTCTCTCTCATCTTCTGGGACCCCCATGATTCTGATGTTGGATCGTTTGAAGTTGTCCCAGAGGTTTCTTACATTATCTTCAATTTTCTGGATTCTCTTGCCTTCTAGCTTCTGCAGAGGAGTGTCTTCTGGCTCTTTATGTTCCAAATCTTTGACTTGATTCTTGCGATCTTCTATTCTGTTTTTAGGACTCTGTAGAATATTTTTTATTTCAGACAATGTATTCTTTATTTCTTGTTGATCCCTTAGCATTTCTTGTTGATCCCTTTTCATATCCTCATAGGTCTCATTTATTTTATCGGCCTTTTCTAGGAGTCTCTTGAAAAACTCTATAAGTGTGGTTTTGAACTCTATATCCAGTCGCTTTTTGTCCTCCATTTCTTTCGTTTGTGATCTATTTGGTTTAGGCATTTTCGCAGGCAGCTTTCCTGATGGGGGCGGAGTTTCAGGGTGGAGCCTACAGCCTTGGCTTCCGTTAGCCCCGCCCTATGCGACTCCTGAGACTCAGGGTCCTTCAGTACTTGTTGCAAGCGCCTCTGAGAGAAAGGTGCCCTCGATTTTCGCCTGCTACCAAACAGTGTAAGCTCTCCCGCAATGGGCCCGAAACTGGGGTTCAGTTCAGTTGGAAGTGGAGTTGGAGGTGGCGTTCAGAGCAGTCTGGAGCCTGTCTCCTTCCCGCCAGGGCAGTCCTACGGCACAGCCGGCCGGCCCTTCTCTGCGCGCTGTGTGCGCGCCTCTGGGACCTCCTTTCGCTGCTTCCCCGAGTACCGCCTTACAGCCCAGCTCCCTGTGGATGAGCCTGGGTCCCCAGGGTCTGGCCTAGAACGGGGGTTCAGAGCAGTTGGGGGCCCAGCACAGTCCGAGTGTTTATCTCCTTCCCGCTAGGGAATGCCAGCCAGGCACTCGGCCTCCCTCCGATTGACATACAAAATCTGTACATATTTCATGTATACAACTTGATGAATTTGGAGATAAGTATACATCTGTGAAACTATCCTATATAATAAAGAGGTAAAATGCAAATTGACCCTCACTGGGTCACCACCTATTAATCTGTTGACAGACATTTAGGTTGTCTATATGCCTTGGCTATTGTGAATCATGCTGTAGTAAAAGTTGAAGTATATCTATCTCTTCAAGATAATTATTTCTTTCCCTTTGGATAGAGATCCTGAAGTGGAAGTGTTGAATCATATATTGTTCCTTTTTTATTTTCTTGAGGAATCTTCATACTGTTTTCCATAGTAGCTATACCAGTTTACATTCCCACCAACAGTGCCCCGGTGTTCCCTTTTATCCACATACTTGATAGCATTTATTATCTCTTGCTATGTTTTTGATGACAAACATTCTAACAACTGTGAACTACCCTGTTTATTTATTTCTTTTACTAATAACACTTAAGATCTCCCTCTTAACAAAACTTTAAGTGTACATTGTAATATTGTTAAATATAGGCACTGTAATAATTTCTATTTTGATTCATGTCAGAATATTTTAGATCACATAGTTAAATTGTTTTTCAGAAAGTACTTAAATGTTATAGTTTGCAACCCTTTTGGATATCTCAAATATGAGGTGTCTGCACATGGGAATGAAAATCCTAAATATATATTCTACATAACCACTAAAACTGTTATTATGTCTCATCAAAATATGGATCTCTTAACCTTGTTCCTCTGAATTCTATATTAAAATATTAAATATTTTCTTCATTAAATTCACTTTTGTTGTATTCAACATATGGAAAGACTATACTGTAATTTTAATTGCAAAATTAGGTATTTCACAGTGTACAAAATCTTATCCAGGAGCCTTTTTATAACTTATTAGAGGCCTGGTGCATGAAATTTGTGCTTGTGTATGGTACCTAGACCTAGCCTGCGATCAGGACTATCTTCCCCAGCTGCTGGTAGCCAGCCCCACCCCCCGACACCATCCACCTTCAATTCCCCTTTCACCACTGGGTTATTGGTGCTTGACGGCTGGAGGAAGGGACTGAGAGGTTGGCTGTTCCTGCCCAATCGCTGGCCCTGGCCCCACAGTGAGTGGCCGTCAGGTGATGGGAGCATGCCAGCCGGGGAAAGGGACCAGAGGTGGTCAGTGTGCCCTTATAGAGAAGAGGCAGAAAGTCCGAGTCTTGCTGATTGGCTGTCGCCTCCCACCTCGTTGGCTGTTTGTGAGTGGTTTTCCTTCGGTTTCCATTTCAGTAGCCTGAGGCGTTTACAGGTTAGTTTTGTTTGCTTAGGCAGGCAGCTCTGGCAGTAGAGCCACCTCAGTTTAATCAATGTAAAACGCCTAACACATTGGAGGGGGAGCTCAAACTGAGCTCACCCTTCTCCCCCCAAGACAGGCCTGGAAAATAAAGGCTTTTACCCCCAGGCCTGGGTACGGCTGTCATTCCGGGTTCTGCCTTGAGTCGGCTCGATAACTATAAAACTTTGACTCGTTTTTCTAGTTCGTAACATAACAGTTTGTTGCAAGGATTACAATTCATGTCGGAGGAGTGCCTTACACATAGTAGGTTCTTGATCATGTGCAGGAAGACATCTGCTCTGTGACGCTGGGTGGGTCCCACCACCTCCATTCCTGCCTCTTCACCTTCCACTCGAAGCTGAGAAGAGAGAGCTGAGCCCTGCTCACCAGCGTCTCAGGTCCTTGCAAAGCCCTAAAAGATACACCAGCAAAATAGGCACTGTTTCTTTGGCACATTTCAACCTCACGTCCACGATTTGGGTTCTCCCTCCATTTTGCTTTTGAAACAGTCTTTGTCCTGGGACAACAGGTTTGCCAAGAACATAGGGGTCGTTGCTAACATTTATCTCTTTTTGACAGTAACTCAATGCCTTTACCAAAATGTATAATCCCTTTGTACCTAAATGTTTATGTGTGTTGTTCAACCATAATGTAGAAGTATATAAACATTTTCACATGTTCTACCATATCAAATATGGTACGTATGATAATGATTAGAACCACCACCCTAACATATTGTGAAAAATGTCCCATATGCTTTTAATTATGGTTTCTGATTTTCAAGCACGCATTCAGGGGAAGAAGGAAGTGGCTTTCTATTTAACTTCTTTGCTGCTAACAGAATATGCATGTGTTTTTGGCAAGCTTCCTGGAGAACATCTGTCTAAAAGGGAGCATTGAGGAGTTAATTGACATCTACTGAGCCCAAGGCAATGGCTGTATGGCCTCTGAGGTCTCTGTTAAACCCCTTAACTGTGTCTCCCTTTAAGCACAGTAACAAAACATACTATTGATTCTGCTCTTTAAATACAAAAGCAGATCATGAGCGAAACCTAAACTGGTTTATTTACAGAAGGACTTCATGAAGTTGGTAAACAACTGAAACTCTTTCCAAAAGACCTTTGTGGGGAGGAGTTTGCCAATGGCTTATGGACACGTTGCCAGCGGTTAATCCCAAAGGAATGAATGGAAAAAGGGCTTCTTAGAATTGGGTGGCAGGGGTGCAGAGGGCTAGGATGGCAAAGCTAGTACTTTGACGTTACTTTGGGTCTGGTTGGAGAAAGCATGATGAAGGATTTGAAAAATAATGAAGTGCCCAACAATGTAGAGGAGCTGGCTGGACAGATATAAATGGAACTAGAGGCCCGGCTAATGAAATTCGTGCGCGGGTATGGTCCCTAGGCCTGGCCTGCGATCAGGGCCACATTCCCCAGCTGCCCGCAGCCGGACCCACCCCCAGTTCCTGTTTGCCATTGCGGGATTGGTGCCTGATGGCTGGGGAAAGGGACCAAGAGGTGGTCAGTGTGCCTCATAGTGATTGGTCAAGTGGTTGTTCTGGTTATTCTGCCGTTAGGGTCAATTTGCATATCACCCTTTTGTTATCACATATAGGGTAATATGCAAATTGAGCCTCACAGTCTCACACAAAATGACCGCACCCATGTGGTCAAAGATGGCTGCCACAAGATGGCCAGCAGGGGAGGGTAGTTGTGAGCAATCAGGCCAGGAGGGAAGGGCAGTTAGGAATCACCAGGCCTGCAGGGGAGGGCAGGGGGGGACCAGGTCAGTAGGGGAGGACAGTTGGGTGTGACTGGGCTGGCAGGGAAGGACAGTTGGGGGCAACCAGGCCTGCAGGTGAGGACAGTTGGGGGTGACTGGGCTGGCAGGGGAGGGTAGTTGGGGGTGATAGGGGAGGCAGGAGAGGGTAGTTGGGGGCAATAAGGCTGGCAAGGAAAGGCAGTTGCGGGTTACTGAGCCAGCAAGGGAGGGCAGTTGGGGGTGAGCGGGCCTGCAGGGGAGGGCAGTTGGGGGACCAGGCCAGCAGGGGAGGACAGTTGGAGGTGACTAGGACTGCAGGGGAGGGTAGTTGGGGGGGGGGGGGGCAGGCCAGCAGGGGAGGACAATTGGAGGCAACCAGGACTGCAGGGGAGGGCAGTTGGGGGTGATAGGCATGGCAGGAGAGGGTAGTTGGGGGCAACCAATACTGCAGGGGAGAGCAGTTGGGAGGGACTGGGCCTGCAGGGGAGGGCTGTTGAGGGACCAGGCCAGCAGGGGAGAGCAGTTGGGAACAACCAGGCCTGCTGTGGAGGGCAGTAGCGGGACCAGGCCTGCCTGCTAGGAAGGCATTTGGGAAGGACCAGGCCTACAGGGGAGAGAACTTGGGGGAGACCAGGCCTACAGGGGAGGGGGATTAGGGGTGACCAGATTTGCAGGGGAGGGCAGTTGGGGGCAACCAGGTCTGCAGAGGAGGGCAGTTAGGGGTGATTAGGCCAGAAGAAGAGGGCAGTTGAGGGCAGCCAGGCTAACAGGGGAAGGAAGTTGGGAGGGACCAGGCCTGCAAGGGGGTACAGTTAGGGGCAACTAGACTGGCAGGGAAGAGCGATTGGGGGGATACTAGGCCTGCAGGGGAGAGCAGTTGGGGATGATCAGATCTGCAGGGGAGGGCGGTTGCGGGGGACTAGGCCCTGCAAGGTAGGGCAGTTGGGGGGGACCAGGACTGTTGGGGAGGGCAGTTGTGGGGAGCAGGCCAGCAGGGGAGGACAGTTGGGGGCGACCAGGACTGCAGAGGAGGGAAGTTGGGGGGGATAGGGATGGCAGGAGAGGGCAGTTGGGGGGAACCAATACTGCAGGGAGGGCTGTTGGGGGTGACCAGCGCTGCAGGTGAGGGCAGTTAGGGATTACTGGGTTGGCAGGGGAGGGCAGTTGAGGGGACCAGGCCTGCAAGGGAGGGCATTTGGGGGGACCATGCCTGTAGGGGAGGGTCATTGGGGGAACCAGGCTTGCAGGGGTGGGTAGTTTGGGGCAATCAGTACTGCAGGGAAGGGCAGTAGAAGCAACCAGGCTGGCCAGGGAGGGCAGTTGCGGGTTACTGAGCCAGCAGGGGAGGGCATTTGGGGGTTATCGGGCCAGCAGAGGAGGGTAGTTGGGGTCAACCAGGCCTGCAGGGGAGGGCAGTTAGGGTTGACTGGGCTGGCAGGGGAGGGCAGTTGGGAGGATCAAGCCTGCAAGGTAGGGCAGTTGAGAGGACCATGGCTGCAGGGGAGGGCAGTTAAGGGTAACCAAGCCTACAGGGGAGGGCAGTTGTGGGGGACCAGGCCTGCAGGGGAGAACAATTGGAGGTGACAAGGCCAGCAGGAAGGGTAGTTGGGGGGAACCAGGCCTGCAGGGGATGACAGTTAGGGTTGACAGGGCTTGCACAGAAGGGCAGTTGGGGGAACCAGGCCTGCAGGGGAGGGCAGTTAGGGGCCACCAGCCTTGCAAGTGAGGATAGTTGCAGGTTACTGGGCAGGCAGGAGAGGGCAGTTGGGGGTTACTGGGACTACAAGGAGGGCAGTAGGCAGGGGCCGGGCAGGCCTGGAAAGGCAATTGGGGGTGATCAGGCCTGCAGGGGAGGGTAGCTGGTCGCAACTAGGCCTGTAGGCAAGGCCAATTGGGGGTGACCAGGCCTACAGGTGAGGGCAAGTGGGGCTTACTGGGCTCACAGGGGGAGCAGTTGGGGTTACCGGGTCTGCAGGGGGGCTGCTGGGAGTGATCAGGCCACACGGGGAGGGCAGTTAGGGGCAATTGATCCAGGAGGGGAGCAGTTAGGCGTTGATCAGACTGGCAGGAGACTGGTTAGGGGATCAAGCAGGTAGGCGAGCGGTTGGGAGCCAGCAGTCCGGGATTGTGAGAGGGATGTCCAATTCCTGGTTTAGGCCCGATCGCACTGGCAGTTGGACACCCCCCGATGGGTCCCAGATTGGAGAGGGTGCTGGCTAGTCTGAGGGACATCCCCTCCCTGTGCATGAATTCTGAGCGCCAGGCCTTTAGTGTAGGATAGAGGCCTGGTGCATGGGTGGAGGGTGACTTGCCATGAAGGGGGCCCCAGATTGAGGTGGGGGGGGGGGGTCCCTGCTGGGAGGTGGGGCCGGCTGGTCGGGGTCACCACTGGGGAGGGGCCAGCCTGGGTGAGGGGCCATCAGGGGTTTGCAGCCCAGCCACGCAGCCTATTGGTGTGGTCGTTCCTGCTGGGGGGGGCGGGGCCAGCCTAGGTGAGGGGCCGCAAGGGGTTTACAACCCGGCTGTGGCCCCTATTGGGGTGAAGGTCTTTGCTGGGGGGTGGGGCTGGCCTGGGCTTTAGGCTGCCAAGGGTTTGCAGGCTGGCCACACCCCTGATCAGGGTGGGGGTCTCCACTGGGGGGGCGGGGTTGGCTTGGGCTCTGGGCGGCTGAGGGTTTGTAGGCCCGCCATGCCCCCATTGGGGTGGGGGGGGGTCCCTTCTAGGGGGAGGGATTGGCTAGGATGAGGTGCCTCTGACGATTTGCAGGTTGGCCATATCCCCATTAGGGTGGGGGGTCCCTGCTGGTAGCGGAGCCAGAATGGGCTTTAGGCTGCGGAGGGTTTGCTGGCCGGCCATGCCCACAATCGGGGTGGGGGTGAGTGGGGAGGGGGAGGGCTCGGTCCCCACTGGGGGTCAGGACCAGCCTGGTGAGGGGCCACCAGGGGTTTACAGCCTCACCATGGCCCCGTTGGGGCAGGGGTCCTGGCTGAGAGGTGAGGACAGCCTGGGCAAGGAGCCTTGGGTGGTTTGCAGTTCAGCCATGCCCTGCTTTGTCAGGAAGGACGTCCGAAAGACATCTGGTTTAATTATTAGTAATGGTTTACAGATTAAGAAGGACAGCTGCGCAGTGGATAGAGTGTTGGCCTGCGGACTGAAAGGTCCCAGGTTCGATACCGGTCAAGGGCATGTACCTTGGTTGCAGGCACATCCCCAGTGGGGGGGGGGGGGTGTGTGTGTGTGCAGGAGGCAGCTGATCGATGTTTCTCTCTCATCGATGTTTCTGGCTCTCTATCCCTCTCCCTTCCTCTCTGTAAAAAATCAATAAAATATATTTTTTAAAAAAGGACAGAAGGGCCAGGTATGGCTCAGCTATTGAGCACGACCCAGGGTTTGTGGGCTCAATCCCCAGTATGGGGCGTGCAGGAGGCAACCCATCAATGATTTTCTCTCATCATTGATGTTTCTCTCTCTCTCTTTCTCTCTGAAATCAATAAAAATATTTAATTTTTTTTTAAAAAGACACTAAGTGTTGGGAAGTTATCAGGATGTTAGAATTTGAACTTAATGCCTTGTTCTAAAGCCTGATATTTGTGTGTGTGTGTTTAACTACAGTTGTAAGTTATGTGGCAAATAATTGACTTCCTCCCAGTTCTGGAAGCTAGAAGTTTGAGAACATGTTGTCATTGGGGTTGATTTCTTCTGAGGTCTTTCTCCTTGGCATGAGGTTAGCCATCCTTCTCTGTGTCAGTGTGTGGTCACTTCTCTATGTCTGGCTGTGTGTTAATCTCCTCTTCTAAGGACCCTGGTCGTGTTGGATTCGGGCCAACCCATATTACCTCATTTTGTCTTAATTACCTCTGGAAAAGCCCTGTGTCCTAAACAGTCATGTTCTGAGGTACTGGGGGCCAAGACTTCAATATATGATTTCAGCCCATAACACAGTATTATGCTTCCTAAATTGAAATCAATTCAGTGTAGTTCTGCAAGCATTTATAACTACTTAATATACGTTATTTTTGTGCTAATAGGGCATGATTCCTACTTTCAAATACACCATAGAGTAGGGGAGCCAGACACACACACACACACACACACACACACACACACACACCAATACAGCTTTAAAGACAACAGCTCTAAGCCAAATCCTGGCACACCCATTTGCTGGCTACAGAATTATGGACAAGTTTCTGAGCTGATAAAGAGCTTTAATAATACCTACTGTTAAAGTAGTGCTGAGTATTAGCAACATTGATAACAAGCTCAGTTTCAGGTGCATCGTGGTAGACCTTATGATTATAAAGAATTCAGAAAACATGTTACTGCTAGGGGAATTTAGACCCCTATCCTCAAAAATTGTCATTAGAGCTGAGTCTTAAAACACTGTATTTTCCAAGGGCTAGGTCGCAAAACAAATATGAAACAACAGGAAGCATGTATGTATTTTGAAATGCCTAGAGCAGAACCATACCCCAAGCTCTATCCATAACCCTAACCACAACCCTAACCCTAACCCTCTACCACCTGCTCCAGCCTTCCTGGGCTCCTGCTCCTCTGGTACCTCAAAACCACCTGGGCAGTGTCTAAACCTCACTGTCTAAGGCACCTCCCATAATCTACTGAAGGCCAGCATGGAGTCAGCCCACCAAATGGGGACCAGATTCCCCAGGCCAGGCTCAGCTACCCTCAGTCCTATGCCCCAAAAAACAGTTACAGTCTCACACTCTAAACCAGTAACCCCTGTGCCTGTCCATCTCTGAGCTACTGTTCCAACAGGATGAGCAACTTGTGCCTGTAGCCCTAACCCTAACTATAAACCTAATCCCCTCCCTGTCCCTATAACTAACCCTAGCCCTAGCCCTAACCCAACCCTAGCCCTAGCCCTAGCCCTAACCCAACCCTAGCCCTAGCCCTAACCCAACCCTAGCCCTAACTCAACCCTAGCCCTAGCCCTAGCCCTGGCCCACGGCCCACGGCCCTCGGCCCTCGGCCCTCGGCCCTCGCCCTAATCCTCCACCTCCCGCTCCAGCCTTCCTGAGCCCTGGTGTTTTCAATGGTTCCAAGTGACCCGCTCCTCACCCACCTCAAAACCACCTACGTAGGTGTTTAAAATACACTTTGTAGGGCACCACCCCCGATCTTCCGGAGGTGATTTATCGAAGGTCACACAGGTAGTAAATAGCAAAGCCTGCCTTTAAAATTAGATTTACCTGATACCAAGGCTCATCCTGTTTCATTCTTCTAAGCTGACTCGGCTTCAAATCGCTTGCCTTTCCCTGATCTCAAAATCCCCTACTTACCAGCTGAAGTTGGTCCTCTGATTTTTGCTCTCCTGCTTTGAATTGTGATCGGTATGCCACCCACTTATGCTATGCTGACCTCCGTCTGGTCTTCGTAACTGTCATTTTCACTTCGCTGCCTCTTCAGGGCACTTGCCCTTTCCTTGCCATCTTTCAACACCATCTGGCACATTCTTATGCCACATGGCTCCCATACATCCTGCCTCCTTATGCTCACCATTTTCTTAATCCCCCTCGGTCCACTTTGACAATTTTTCTCTGCTCTTGGGTTTCAGATCTCCACTTCCATTCGGGGTTTCATGGCTGTGCCCTCTCCTTTCTGACTCCATGGCAGTCTACACGTTTAACATTGCAACATGTGTCTATAATTTCTCCCCAGTGTTAGGAACATCCATCACGCAGCTGACACCACATAAATTTTGTGCATACATTACAGACTTTGGGGTAAGGGGGGACTCTTCTGTCCAAAATGAGCTGACACTGTTTCACAAACTTGATTTGGGGGCCCATCCATCCTCTACAAAGTGGCTTCATATGAAAACACAGAGAATCCTGAGACAAAGGATTTTTATTGACTTTCTAGAGATGAAATTACATATATAGATTAAATTATATATACCAGTAAAATTTAGCATACAAAACACAAAAAGCATTCTTTTGTTCCCAAATTTATGTTATATAATTTATAATGTTTAAGTGAAAAAATGGATATCCACATACTCAAAATCTAAATTGGATAATTATTCACTTTTGCCACATTTGGTTAATCTATACTAAGAAAAGGGTAATATGCAAATTGGTCAGGATGCCTTCACAGTAACGATAGAACAGCAGGCTGCATGGGATGACCAGGCTGGCTGGGGGAAGGGGAGGGTCAGTGAGGGGCAACCGATCAGTAGGCTGCATGGGGTGACCAGGCTGGTGATGGTGGTGGGCAGTGAGCAATGACCAGGGTGACGGGGGGGGGGGCAGTTGATGGCAACCAGATTGAAGGAGGGGGCAATGAGGGGTGACCAGGCCAGCAGGGGGGACAGTTGGGTGACCAGGTTGGCGAAGGGGGTGGGGAGGCAGGTAGTTAGGGTTGATCAGGCAGGCAGGTGAGCAGTTAGGAGTCAACAGTCCAGATTGTGAGAGGGATGTCTGACTGCCATTTTAGGCTCAATCCCCGGAATCAGGCCTAAACCAGCAGTCAGACATCTCCTGAGCAGTTCTGGATTGAAGAGGGTGCAGGCTGGGCTGAGGGGACCCTCCTGCCATGCATAAATTTCATGCACCGGGCCTCTAGTGAACCATAAATGTGTGTACATTTCTTTTTTTAAATATACACAATGGGAATAATGGGAAAATCAGTGAAAGACATCATGATGATCCAGTATGTATCTCTAAAGGATGAGCAAGTTTTTATTTATAGCCATGTCATTATCATACCTAAGAAATGAATAAAAATGCATGCATATAAGCATAACCAGTGGACACAGACACTGGGGGGGGGGGGGAGGGGGAGGGCATGAGCCAGGAAGTGAGAGGGCCACGGGGAGATAAGGACACATATGTAATACTTTAATCAATAAAGAATAAAAATAAATAATTAAAAAAATAAATGCCCAAGGAGTGAGTTAAAAAAATGTTATAGTATCATCTAAATAGTTGTCCATATTCAAGGTTTTCCCATGTGTTCCTAATATGTATTTTCTGGCTTCAAGAAAAATCCAGGATCAATGAAGTTTCATATCATACATTTAGATATTTTGTATCTTTAGTCTTTTTTCATTTATAACAAAAGTCCTGCTGCCTATTTTGTATGTTCATGCATGTCAAAACCAGGTTCATTGTCATGTAGAACATGTCAAATTTTGGATTCATCTGAATTATTTTCTTGTGCTGTCATTTAATTTCATCCTTATTCTTTTATTTATAATTTGTAGAAGTATAAGCTATGTTTAAATCATTGATGAAGTTCAGGTCAAACATGTCTGAAAGAATGTTTCATGGATCATGATGGACCTCACCTCACAACAGGAGGCAGATGTGGATCCTAGGAGGAAAGATTTATTTAATGTTGACCCCAAGAAGTTACTTATCTGTCATGATGGACTCCACATGGTCAACTAAGGCCCACATTTCAGAAATAATAACAGCCTCTTGGCCATTCGCTGACTGGGGCTTTCCAGGCGCTCTGTATTCCAGAAGCAGCCCAGGCTGAGCTCTTATGCACCATGAGTCTAACCCTGCAGGGAAACTCCAGTTTCAGCTTTCCACCTGTGGGCTAAGAACTGCCCCATCCAACCAGAAGTGCACAGCGTGGATGCCTCATTCATATAAAACAGATCTAATTGAGAACTTGGGCAGAAACTTTCATTTTGTCTTGGTGGAATGCAATTTATATTGCTACCTGAATCTGTGTCTCCCGGGCTACAGCGCTTCCCCCCCGCGCCCCTCCCCCCCCCCCCAAATAAATGCTTTCCACTCTTTATTACAGTGTAAAATGTTCTTTGGTTTGCACATATAATGTCAGGTTTGTCCTACATTTGGTCACTGATTAGGCTGAAAAAACTCAGATGTCTTTGACATTGTACTAGTAAAGGTGCCTTTTCCCCATGGCAATGACCCTTGGGTAGAGAGTGTAAAATTTACCTATTCCCCCTCACCCCCCAACTGCATTGCCTACAATGATTTCAGCATCCACTTATGATCTGTGCCTGAATTAATCATTGTATTGGGAGGTACAAAGTGTTAATTCTTCTAATTTTGTCATTTCTTCTAAATAGAATTATTACTTGGAATCCTTATATATTAAAGAGCTAATATGCAAAGGGTCATCACACTGTCACACCATAATAACTTAGACTCTCAACACTGGAGAGAGAGGAATGTGGACCAGCCAGGCACAAATGATCTCACAGGAGAGGAATGGGGACCAGCCAGGCTGCAGCTTGGGAGAGGGACAAGCTGCCTGTCCCATGGGCCCAGGTGCCAGTGGCTGTGGCTGTGGCTGAGGCCTGGGAGAAGGACACGGGTGCCTGCAGCTGCAGCCCAGGAAAAGTTGCCCACTCACAGTCTTATTCGGCCGGCTTGGGTGAAGCCAGCCCAGATCCTGGGTGTCTGTAGTTGGCCAGAGGAGGGAATCCTGGATCCTGGGTACAGGGTAAGGCAGAGGTGATCAGGCCAGCAGCATAGCAGTTAGTGGCAGGCAGGCAGGCAGGCGGGGGGTAAGGAGCCAGTAGTCCTGTATTGCAAGAGGCAGTCAGACATCTCCTGAGGGGTCATGGATTGGAAAGGGTGCAGGCCAGGCTGAGGGACCCTGCCCCCCCATGCACAAATTTTGTACACCGAGCCTCTAGTTCTTCTAAAAAAGGACAACATTTTCTCATCAATTAGGATAAACTTTATTTCCTCTGAAAAAAGACAGGCACATTTTCATCCTTTCCCTTTTATTACCAATTTCAAAGCAAATCTTAACAATAGATGAACATGTAAATTGACCTACCTCCACTACACCCACAGCCAATCTGAGTATGCAAATAAACCCAACAAAGATGGAAGTTAATTTGCATACATAGGCGCCCAGCGGCCTGGGTCCTGGGAATATCGTTGGCACCAAGGTCGCTCCGAGGTAGGTCCCTCATGGGCCCTGAGCAGCCTGGGAAGGGCCTGAGCCAGGGGGTTCCTGGACAGGGCCAAGAGTCACCCCTAACTTCCCTACCCTGCTGGCCCAATTGCCCCTAACTGTCCTCCCCTGCAGGCCTGGTCCCCCCCAAATACCCCCACCTGCGGGCCTGGTCCCTCCCAACTGCCCTCTCCTGTTGGCCCTCCACTGCAGGCCTGGTCCCTCCCAACTTCCCTCCCCTGCAGGCCTAGCCCCCGTCAACTGAACTCCTGTGCACCCTGGTTGCTCCCAAATGCCCTCCCCTGCAGGCCTGGTCAGCTCTATATGCCCTCCCCTGCAGGCTTGGTCACCCCTAACTGCCCCTTTCTGCCATACTGGTTGACCCCATCTGCACTCCTCTTTTGGCCCAGTCACTCCTAACTGCCCTCCACTGCAAACCTGGTCACTCCCAACTGTCCTCCCTTGAAGGCCTGGTCCCTCCCAACTGCCCTTCCTTGCAGGCCTGGTCACCTACAACTTCCTTCCCCTATAGGCCTGTTCCGCCCAACTGCCCTTCCCTGCAGATCTGATCATCCCCAACTGCCCTACCTTACAGGCCTGGTCCCACCCAACTGCCCTCCCCTGCAGGCCTAGTCCCCCACAACTGCCCTCCCCTGAAGGCCTGGTCACATTCATCTGCTTTCCCCTGCTAACTTGGTCACCCCCAAATGCCCTCCTTTGCCAGCCAAGTCACCTTTAACTGCCCTCCCCTGAAGACCTGATTCCCCCAACTACCCTTCCTTGAGGCCTGGTCCCTCCCAATTGTCCTCTCCTGAAGGCCAGGTACTCTCCAATTGCCCTCCTCTGAAGGTCTGGTCCCTGCCAACTGCCCACCCCTGAAGACCTAGTCTCTCCCCCAACTGCTCTCCCCTGAAAATCTGGTTAACTCCAAACTGCCCTTCCCTGTAGGCTTGGTCTTCCTTCTCTGTCCTCCCCTGCTGGCCTGGTCCCCCCCAAATGCCCTCCCCTGCCAGCCTGGTCCCCCCCAAAGGCCCTCCCCTGCCATCCTGGTTGCCAACTGCACTCCTCTGCTGTCCCAGTCACCCCTAACTGCCCTCCCCTGCAGATCTGATCATCCCCAACTGCCCTCCCTTGAAGGCCTAGTATCCCCCCAACCACCCTTCCCTGCCAGTCTAGTTGCCCCTAACTGTACTCCCTTGCAGGCCTGGTCCCTCCCAACTTTCTTCCCCTGTTTGCCTGGCTGCCCTCAACTGCCCTCTTCTTCTGGCCCAATCACCCCTAACTGCCCTCCTCTGCAGATCTGATTGCCCCCAACTGCCCTCCCCTGCAAATCTGGTCACCCCTAATCCCCCTCCCCTGTAGGCCTGGTCTCCCCCAAATTCCCTCCCCTGTAGGCCTGGTCCTTCCCAACTGCTTTCCTAGCAGGCAGGCCTGGTCCCCGCTACTGCCCTCCACAGCAGGCCTGCTTGTTCCCAACTGCTATCCCCTGCTGGCCTGGTCCCCTAACAGCCCTCCCCTGCAGGCCCAGTCCCTCCCAACTGCTCTCCCCTGCAGGCCTGGTCCCCGCAAACTGCCCTCTCTTGATGGCCTGCTACCTCCCAACTGCCCTCCCCTGCAGGCCCGATCCCCCCCAACTGACTTCTCCTGCAGGCCTGGTTGTTCCCAACAGCCCTCCCCTGCCAGTCAGGTCACCCCTAACAGCCCTCCCCCGCTGGTCTGGTCCCCACAAACTGCCCTCCCCTGCAGGCCTGGTTTCTCCCAACTGCCCTCCCCTGCCGGCCTTGTCACCCCTAACTGCCCTCCCCTGCCGGCCTTGTCACCCCTAACTGCCCTCCCCTGTAAGCCTGGTCCCTCCCAACTTCCCTCCCCTGTAGGCCTGGGCCCCCCAACTGCCCTCCCTTGCAGACTTGATAGCCCCCAACTACCCTACCTTGCAGGCCTGGCCCCCCGCCCCCAACTGCCCTTTTCTGCTAATCTGGTTGCCCCTAACTGCCCTCCCCTGCCAGCCTGGTTGCCCCAAACTGCCATCCATGCAGGCCTTGTTCACACCCAACTGCCCCCCTCTGCTAGCCTGGTCACCCCCAACTGCCCTCCCCTGCCAGCCTGGTTGCTCCCAACTGCCCTCCATGCAGGCCTTGTACCTCCCCAACTGCCCTCCCCTGACCATCTGGTCATCCCTAACTGCCCTCCCCTGAAGGCCTGGTCACTCCCAACAGCCCTCCCCTATAGGCCTGGTCCCTCTCAACTGCCCTCCCCTGCAGGCCTAGTCCCCCACAACTGACCTCCTCGGCAGGCCTATTCCCTCCCAACTGTCTTCCCCTGCCAGCCCAGTTACCCCTAACTGCCCTATCCTGCCAGCCTGGTTGCTCCTAACTCTATCCCTGCAGGATTGCTTTTCCCTGCAGGCTTGGTTGCCCCCAACTGACCTCCCCTGCTGTCCTGGTCACTCCCAACTGTCCTCACCTGCAGGCCTGTTTCTCCCCCCCCCCCCCCCCGCCCCTCCCTCCCCCCGCAACTGCCCTCTTCTGCAGGCATGGTCCCTTCTAACTGCCATGCCCTGCAGGCCTGGTTGCCCACATGTGGGCAGCCATCTTGTTTGTTGGAGTGATGGTCAATTTACATATGCCCATTTATTATATAGGACTAGCGGCCCGGTGCATAACATTTGTGCACTGTGAAGGGTTCTTTAGCCTAGCCTGCATCCTCTCTCAGTCTGGGACCTCTCAAGGGATGTCTGCCTGCTGGCGGGGAGCGGACCTAAGCCAGCAGGTAGATATCCCCGAGGAGTCCTTCGCACTGCTGCGGAGGCGGGAGAGGCTCCCATCACTACCACTGAGCTTGCCAGCCATGAGCTCAGCTTCTGGATAAGTGGTGTTCCCCCTGTGGGAGCGCACTGTCCACCAGGGGCAGCTCCTTCATTGAGTGTCTGCCCCCTGGTGGTCAGTGTGTGTCATAGCAACCTGTCTTTCTGCCATTTGGTCGATTTGCATATTAGGGTTTTATTACATAAGATATCAGACCAGTGCATTGAAAGTAAGCATTCACTACCACTAAACCATAGTCAGAATTCCAGAATTTGACATAAACTTCAGAAACTAGAATGACTCTCAGATAAGTAAACCCATAGCTTGTCTATACAGAGTCATTAAAAAGATATCTAATAGAATAGTAATATGCAAATTGACCACACCTCTGCTATACCCACAAGCCACACCCACCAGCCATGCCCACCAGCCAGTCAGAGTGAGTATGCAAATTAACCCCAACCAAGATTGGGCCTAAATGGGCAGTCAGACATCCCTCGAGGGGTCCCATATTAGAAAGGGTGCAGGCTGGGCTGAGGGACACCACCACCCTCCTCCCATCTCCCTTCCCCCCATCCCTCCCCCCCACCCCCCACACAAATTTTGTGCACCGGGCCTCTAGTAATAGCTATAAGCAGAGGAGCAGAGCTCAGACAGTTCTAAGTAGATATTAATAAGGACAATACAGAAGAGGAAGAATAGCAGCTTCTTTTTCAGGGACAGGCCAGGTGTGCAATACATTGATAGGTTAATTAAAACTGTGCTACTTTTTTTTCCTTACCTCCAGAAAGAGGTCAGATGACAGTGTCTACCACATTTCCATACAGATTTATTCTCTTATGGATAGACGCCTTGTCCCATACACATTGTTAAATGAATATCAGGAAAACATCTTTGTCGGTCGTCATCTTCTTTGAAATAGCACTCACTTCTGTGGAAGTAGTTGCTGGGGAGTTCAAAAGCTTCGGTTTCTCACCTAGGGGGAAAGAGGCTTTTTCGATTAGAATGAGCACATGATCCTGTCACAACATCTAAGTTTTGCCATGAAGTTAAGGACCATTTTTTTACGTAAGGCCTTCATGATGCATGTCTAGCTACAGAATGTATGGAGACAATAAAAGGCAAAACTGACTCTGGGTGTTGGGCACACAACGTAATATACAGATCATGTATCCTAGACATGTACACTTGAAACCTATATAATCTTATAAACCAATGTCTTCCCAGTAGATCTCTCTGCCAATATTATTTATTTGTTTTGTTTAAAAACTAGGAATATATTTTATTTAATCTTATCCTCTAGGACATTAGTGTAATACAATTGTTTTGCAGCAAACTCACCATCATCTTGTTGCCAGTTCTCTTTTTATTATTTTTATTTTTAAAATGTTTTTTTTTATTGTTGACAGCATTATAGATGTCCCCTAATTTCCCCCACTTTGCCCCCCCCCATCCCACTTAAGGAATTCACCACACTATGGTCTGTGTCCATGGGCTACACATATGTCTGTAAATTCTTGGGTTTATCTCTTCCCATCTCCCCTCCTGCCCCCAAGGTATGCCATTCTGTTCCAAGACTCCATGCCTCTGGAGTAATTTTGTTGGTCAATTTATTTTGTTTTTCAGATTTCACAAATAAGTAGGATCATGTGATGTTTGTCTTTCTCTGACTGGCTTATTTCACTTAGCATAACAATCCCCCGGTTTTAGAAGAAAACTAGTCAGCAAAATCTGAGACATCTCATATAGGGGAATTTTTGCTGATATATCTGCTAGGGCAAAAGAAACAAAGGAAAAGATAAACAAATGGGACTACATCAAACTAAGAAGCTTCTGCACAGCCAAAGAAACCATCATCAAAATGAAGAGAGACCCACTGTATGGAAGAGAATGTTTGCCAATGATACATCTGGTAAGGGGTTAATTTCCAAAATATATCAAGAAAACATAAAACTCAACAAAAGGAAGACAAAAATCCAATTTAAAAACAGGCAAAGGACCTCAATGGACACTTCTTCAAAGTGCATATACAGATGGCCAAGAGACATATGAAAAATGCACAATGTCACCATCCATCAGATAAATGCAAATTAAAACCACAATGAAATATCACCTCACACCTGTCAGAATGACTATGATCAACAAACAACAAGTGCTGGCTATAGTTAGATGTGGAGAAAGGGAACCCTCGTACAACTGCTGGTGGGAATGCAGACTGATGCAGCCGATGTGGAAAACAGTACAGAGTTTCCTCAAAAATTAAATATAGAACTTTCATTTGACCCAGTGATCCCACTTCTAGGAATATAGCCTAAGAAAACTGAAACACCAATCAGAAAGAATCTCTGTTACCCCTATGTTCATAGCAGCCCAATGTATAGTACAATAGCTAAGATCTGGAAACAGCTCAAGTGCCCATAAGCAGGTGAGTGGCACAATTATACCACAGAATTCTATGCAGCAGTAAAAAAGAAGAATCTCATACCCTTTAAGACAGCACAGAGGGACCTGGTGAATATTGTGCTAAGTGAAATAAGTCAGTCAGAGAAAGACAAGTATCACGTAATCGCACTCTTATGTTGAATCTAAGTAACAAAATTTACTACTGAACAGAGTGGATCCAGAGACATGAAGCATGGAACAGAGTGCAGAATCTTGAAGGAAAGGTGAGGTAAGGTTGTAGGGTGGGAGGTAATCAACCAAAGACCTTGTGTGCATATGCGCATAACCCATGGACACAGACAATAAAGATTTAAATAAGTAAGTAAGTAAATAAATAATGCTAAAAATTAATAAATTTTTAAAAAGAAAAACTTTGTACAACGAACTCTTATGCAACAATTCACTGATCAAATTAAGAGCCAGAATAGCAACAAAACAATAAATGCTAAAAAAATAAAATAAACTCATGATTGGTTATAGAACAGAATGAAAATTTTGAACATGTAAAAAGTATTAGTAACAAAATTAGGAGGTTGGAGAGGTAATATAAGTATCTAATTATTTTATCAACTATGCAGAGTATCAGTATTCGTTTTTGAGAGTTAAAATATAATTAAAATTGTCTCTTTTAACTTCTTAATACTTTTAAAAATTTGTTTATTTATTGATTTTTTACAGAGAGGAAGAAAGAGAGATAGGGAGCTAGAAATGTCGATGTGAGAGAAACATCGACCAGCTGCCTCTTGCACACCCTCTACCGGGAATGTGCCCGCAACCAATGTACATGCCCTTGACCAGAATCGAACCTGGGACCTTTCAGTCCGCAGACCAATGCTCTACCACTGAGCCAAACTGGCTTCGGCAACTTCTTAATATTTTTAACTCTAGACATAGCTCTCAATTATTTACATTTGCATGTAAAATATATTACTACACACACAAAGGATCTAGAATAAGTATGTCCTAGATCACGTGCATTTCCATATAAACTTGAGAATCAACTTGTTAATTTCTACCAAAAAGCCTGCTGGCATTTTGATTAAAATCCTTCAAATCTGTAGGCAAATTAAGTAGGATTGTCATCTTAACCATTTTGTCTTCTAAGCCACCAGGATTGCATATCGCTCCAGTTATTTTTAAAAATATACATTTTATTGATTTTTTTACAGAGAGGAAGGGATAGGGATAGAGAGTCAGAAACATCAATGAGAGAAAAACATCAACCAGCTGCCTCCTGCACACCCCTACTTGGGATGTGCCCACAACCAAGGTACATGCCCTTGACCAGAATCGAACCTAGGACCCTTGAGTCTGCAGGCTGATGCTATATCCACTGAGCCAAACCAGTTTTAGCTCTTTCCAGTTATTTTGATTTTATATAATATCCTAAGTCATTTTTCACATGTTTGCACTCTACCTCCCACCAGCCTCATTTTAAAGTTTAAAGGCACGTTGTTTTTGCACCATTTAAAGTTTGAAAGAACATTTTATTTTGCTTAGCAAAGCGCCTTACTGAACTCTCATAACTTGTCTTTACTACACATATCATTCTCACTGAATTAATATTTGTTGAATCAACACTATTTACCCTTGAATACCTGTCCCATCACATGGTATCATGAAAATCTAATTTTTTTCAAGGAGTAAATAAACCTACTACAAATACTTATTTAAACCTCACATGAAACACTATATTGCAAAGTGGTACTGATGGGTTAACCAAATCACATAGCTTTTAACACAGAAGTCCAATGACCATCTAAAAATTCATAAAACTATGGTATAGCCGTAGGAAATTGGCAATTATATAACTAAACTGGGTCTTTGAACTGAAAGGATTGGAAAAGTGATAAAACAGAAATCCAGGCACTGGAGAGGTCATGGGAGGAAATGGGTGAATGATCATGAACATCAGTAGTTATAAAATAAATGCATCTGGGGAACTAGTGATGGATTCTAGAGAAATATTTGGAAATTCTATGTATGTCCTGATAAAGTAATCAAGACATTATTCATAGGACATTTTCCCGATTTATCATCAACTGGTATGCTTTTCTGAAATAAATAACTAGAGTTATTTACATAGTCTTTAATGATGGGACATAGCATATCTCCTAGACATAAGTTTGTTGAACCTTAGCCTCACGTGTTTGAAACTTTCATACACTGAGTTAATTTTCTCTGGTTAAGTTATTAATTGTCTTTGAAGTCATTATTTATTCAAGAAAAAAAAAACGTTAGCAAGCCATATTGGCATTTCAAGAATAACGAGTATTTTACTTACAACAGGAGAGAGGGTTCAACAGTTTTGCTGGACTGATCTGGTGTGAAATAATTGCACTGATGACTTTCTGCAGGTTGTCATCGCCAAATATCACCTGACAATTATCTGGAACAGCTGTCTTCTGCTATTGTGCATCTATTTATAAAGCCGTCCTCTCCAACGATCTTATACGCATCTGTCTGCAGCCAAGTCTTGTCTCTCGTGAAAAGATGATATTTTTTAGACCTTACTTCTTGACAGCTTTCCCCCTTATCACCAACAATGTATAGCATCATTTTCCTGATTTTTTTATTTATACATGGTTTCTATTAAGAGATCTTTCTGTAGAACCAAAATGAAAACGACCCTGAATTAATTAAGCCATGGCTGGCTTCTGTCATTTTGTAAATCAAATGATATTATGATTTACAATGGTCCATTCCAGTGCAAATTTAAGAGATGTATTACTGATGCCATGTCTAAGTCATCATTTCACTAATTTTTTTTTTTTAATCTTGGACAACGGAGTATATGGAGAACACTCCAGGTCACCTCCCTTAACCTCTTATAGCTCTCTACAAGCTAAGTAGTCACAGTTGAGCTAAAGAAAAACAATGCCCTGAATACAACTGATAGGATGTATGATTTTATTTTCACAAGTTTCAGCAAGGGGTAATGGTGCTGCCAGTAAGAAGCAATAGTGCTTAGGATCAATTATGAGGACCAAAAGGGCTTCCAGCTGACCGAGATGGGCAGAAAGGCTGTTCCTGAGTGAACTCACCTTGTGTTAATATCCCCCGGGGAGCCAGGAAGCAAGGTGCGATTGTTAGCACTGGTAACACGCACTGCTTGGGGATTCAACGTCTCACATTGAAATAGTCACTATTGATTACATATAATTTCCATCTATTTTAAATATATCTTATTGCTTTTTTACAGAGAGGAAAGGAGAAGGAGAGCCAGAAACATTGATGAGAGAAAAACATTGATCAGCTGCCTCCTGCACACCCCATACTGGGTATGTGCCACAATCAAGGTACGTGCCCTTGACTGGAATCGAACCTGGGACCTTTCAGTCTGCAGGCCAACGAGTCAAACTGGTTAGGGCTTTACTTATTTTGTAATCCCCACCCAAGGACATGCTTAGAGAGAAGGAGGGAGGGAGGGAAAGAGGGAGGGGGAGAGAGAGACAGACAGAAAGAGATATATCAAAGTGAGAGAGAAACATCCATCAGTTGCCTTTTGTTTGTACCCTGACCAGGGATTGATCCCGAAACCTTTCAGTGCATAGGACGATGCTCAACCAACTGAGCCACTCTGGCTGGGCTCCCCATGGTTTTTATACATGTTTGTGTTCCGAATGTTTGTATTTGTGTGCGCATACATTGAGATAGAAGAAGAGAGAGAGAAAAAGAAGAAATAGAGAAGACAGGGGAAGAATAAAAAATAAATAGTACACAGAATGTCCGCTTTGCAGGAATTTGAGTGTCATATTCTAAACTCGTAGAGGGCACACGGACAGGAACATTTCAGAATGCTGTCCTCGCACTTTCTCTCTTCAGTACAGAACGCCTGACTTGGGCCATCCTCGTTCTTCTAATTCAGCTTCCATTGTGCTGCTTTGCTGCATTCCTCTCTAATTTCCTCCTTCCACATGCCAGTGGGTACCATGCCTTCCCAGCTTCCTATAAAAGTCATCATCACTTTAACACTCTGAAGATAAACTTCCTAGTCTCAAAAGATATCATTGAGAACGGATTACTAGTATGTACTTTCTAAGCCTATGCGTCTTTTCTCCGAAAAGAACTCATTAAAAGAGATGAAAACAAATGCCTGAATTCTACCTACCACCGTCCTTAGACTCAGCATGAGGAAAAGAGGAAACTCACACCCTGAGAAAGACAGACTTCCAAGAGGACCATTTATACCAGAAGGAGGTGCATGAACATTATCCCAGCCCCCATGAGTCATGCTCCATTCATTCCCTCCAGGGAGAGAACAACATTCTCCCAGGAGGTGCCAGCAGGTACAACAGCAAGAACAGAGACTGCTGTGCTGTCACGGGCTCTTCCCTTTCTAGGGCTCCTGAGGCAAAGCCCGAATTTTTGCAAGGGCAGTCTTCCAATTCCTCACAACTACACGCCAAAAGTCAAATGCTCTTCGTTCCTGACATTGCATTATTTCTGCACCATAAACAACCTGCATGTTTGTCCTTTAAGCTTTAACAGACAAAACTATCATGGGAAGAGGAAGACAAAATGAACCCAACGGAAGAAAAAAATTTAAACCACCTACTGATTGCTGAAGGGGCTCTTGAAAGGGATTGCTTGAATACCCTAAACAAGGTAACCGCAGAACCAGCTCAAACTGGTCCTATCGTCTAACAAGACCCAGAATGCAATTTTAAACCTTGGCTACACCACTCACCGGTGATACGTGTGAGCACCACTCACCGCTCACGAGTAACACTTGTGACTCCTTAACTGCCTCCCTCACCCCCATGGAACCAAAGGACCAGTGACCGACCCAAATCTGAACACTGGAACTCTTGTAAAAGCGAAGGATCCATTGTCCAGGGAGATCTGGTGCTGAAACCATCTTGCCTCCTTTCTCCTTCCCGGTGCACTTTCCAATAAAAGCGTGGGGTTTTGTTTTTGTTTTTGTTTTTCTCAAAAGCTGGTGCCATAGTATTGGTTCTATGTGGGTCAGGCAATGGGCCCTTGCTCAGTAACCTAAACACTCTGCTCGTTAATTTGTGTGGGCTTCCCTCCGGAGGGTGGGCCAGGTCCTGAGAGGGGAAGAGAAGAGCCCCCATCGTAGGCTGGTCACTGGTTTATTGCGGGAAAGAAAATCAGACCTTAAGTACTGCCAAGATCAGCCTCTCACTAGCATATCTCCTTGGGCCTATTATGAAAAGGGGGTCGTTTTTTGCTACTCTGATTTGTGTTCACCTAGAAAAATGTCAACTGTCATGTGAAGAGGAAGACAAAAAATCCTGCTACGCATACTAGTACATTGCCTCACTTAATCCTTATTATGTTCCTCTTACAAATGAAGACATTAAGACATAGAGCTGAAGGGATTTGCCTTAAGTCACATAGCTAACAAGTAGCAGAACCAATGAAATATAGTGCCTCTCAGAAAGACGATATTATTTTCCATCCATTCATTTTTTTTATTATTCATTTGGTGCACAACTTTTCTTCGAGCCTAATATGTGCCAGTCACAACATTTGGGGGCCCAGGAAACTCTTTGAAAGTTGCAGAAATCCAGCAAAATCTTTCAAAAAAGTACTGCTTACTGCTCTCCTTTCTGATGGAAGACAGAGTCCTTGAACCCTTCAGGGACCCCAGTCTCCTGCTCATTTAATCAATTTGTCTCAGATTAAACGGACAAAAAAAAAATACACTAAAAAAAGTAAGTTCGTGTGTAAGTTCCCTTTCCTCCCAGATTGAATGCACACAAGTTGTTAAAAGCCAGCGTCCACACCAGAGTCAGAACAAGGGTTCTTTGAGGAATCCAGGCCGAGCAGATGGAGGCTCTCGCTGCTCCTTCCCAGCCCTGTCACCTGACATCTGAGTCCCATAAGCAACAAGTCTAGGAAAGATAAATTGGAGAGGGATGTTGCTGCTCTTTGTGTTCAGGTGTGGAGCAGCTGGTAAAGGCCAGGGGACCTCCGAGCCGTGAGCAATAAATTCTGTTGAAACTCTGGCCGCTTTCTATGACTCCAGATTTCTCACATTAATAATCACTGCCCCTGAGCAAAATGGAAACTCAGGTGTTTCCAGCATATCCCCGGAGTCACCTGGTTTGGATTCAGAGCAAGGCCTTGAAAAATGACAGGCTGAGAGCTGTGATTTATACAGGGAGTAAGTAATTAAGAAAAACTTCCCAGGAGGGCAGCCTCAGTGAAATTTGTTTCACGATCTTGATTAGAATCCCCTAAAAGTCAAGAATCAATTTGAGTATACCCTGAATATGTATGTGTGCAGATACAAACACACACACACACACACACAGCCACATGTTTGGGAGTGGATTGAACTGTTAGGGTTATTGGCACCAACTCAGAATATTATGAAGGTGAAAGCTGTCATTAGATTATATGCTTATAAAAGTTTTGCACACAAAAAGAAGGGGAAGAAGAAAATTATAATTTATGCAATAAAATAATTTGGCAATTTATACCAAAAATTAAGTTGGACTCCAGGGATAACTAATTTTAAAAAATCATATACCGATTATTTTCAAGTGTCTCTTGTGTTAAAAATTATTTTGCTACAGTTTTATCTTTTGGATCACATGCATCTCTACATATAAATATGGAGATTAGATGCAATCTGTCAAGGGTGGATTTTTGCCCTTTGTTCTTGCTCTGTGACTAAGAGCCTATTTGCTTAAGGTTTGTAAAAACACACTATGTTCATGGCAGTATTATTCCTAATAGCCAGATACTAAAAACAACTTAAATGCTCTTTAATGGATGAGTGGATAAAGAAAATATGGTCCATACAATGATGGAAAAAAGTAGGTTTACAGTTGTGAGTACATGAAACACTGAGTTTATTCTTATATTATAATGTATTAATTATTGCATTGTTTTCCATAGGAACAACTTCAAACTTACTTTTGCCCCCACCCTCTCTTAGTAGTGAACCCAAGGTTTGAGTTCAGATGATAAAACTTCAAATTTCAGCCTCTTAGTTTCAATGTCGGTCTGCCTCCCAGGAAGCTGAGAGAGATTAAAGCCTGCAGGTAATTAGGAACACACATGAACTTGTCAGAGCTCTTCTCCCCTACTGCTATCTGTGCCAGTTGAAATTCTGCCCTTGCTTTGAGATCTGTCCTCCATAGTTTTAGAGCTTTGGGAATCCTATGGCTGTGAATTCAAATACAGTTCTGTCTTCTATATTGTGTGATGGGGAATGGATTGCTTAACCTCTATGAATAACTCTTAGCTCGCAGGACTGTGGTAAAGAATAAATATACTGGCTTGTGTAATGTTCTCTTCGAGACAAGCACATAGTAGGTGTTTAATAAAGGTAGCTCTTGTCCGCTATCTCCATTGTGAAGACTATTTTTCATAACTAGAAGAACTATTTTCTTTATGTTTTTATGGATTGTTGTTTTATCTTCCCTTATAAGGATACCATGATTATGTAATGGTGCTCCATTTCCCCAATTAACTTGTAAAGTATCTGATGTCAGCATTGACTCCTTATAACCAACCATCTTTACTTACTCATCCAAGAATAGGAAATGGCCCTAACTGGTTTAGCTTAGTGGATAGAGCGTTGGCCTGCAGACTGAAAGGTCCCAGGTTCAATTCTGGCCAAGGACATGTACCTTGGTTGCAGGCACATCCTCAGTAGGGGTGTGCAGGAGGCAGCTGATCGATGTTTTTCTCTTATCAATGTTTCTAACTCTCTATCTTTCCTTTCAGTAAAATAATCAATAATATATATATATATATATATATATATATATATATATATATATATATATATTTTATTTTTTTTTAAAGAGTGAGGAATAGTGCATAATTTTGTCATTAAAATTCTGGCACAAAAATTCAGTCATGTCAGGAAGAGACTATGTTAACAATTCCTTGAATATTTTAAAAGTTCAATGAGTCAAGAATAGCAGATCTTATGAAAACTAGAAGCTGAATAAAAAGAAGTTGAAAACTGATGAAATGCAAGCAAGATTAAAAATGTTCCCTAGTTATCCTGGAATCTAAGCAGAGATATTGTGAATGACTGTAATAATATTTTGGAATAACACCATCTGAAATAATAGTCACCTGCTTAAATGAATGAACTAATCAGGTCATTGGGCCATCATGCTCAAGTTAACATTATAAAACTTTCCAACTGACTGCATGACTGACATTAATACTGAACTATGTCATGAGCTGAAGCATTGCAAAGGCTACCAGCTTACATTAACCAAAGCTATCTGAGAATGGGCTAAAAGAAAGACATAGAATAAAGTTTTATGGACACATTTTGTTAAACACACAATAGAATTGTATATATGAAATAAATATCATATATAACTGATGTCACCCCCAATAAACAATTAAAAATTTTATGGACATGTTTTTCATAATGATTTTTAGAACGAGGTGAAGTGAACATATGATTCTTTAAATAACCAAGAAATAAACATAGGGTTAACCATTAAAATAAATCTGAGGGTTCAATTTTTAAAATAATAAGTAAGTTTTAAAAACTTGCAAATCCTTAAAAATAAATTTGTAAGAAAGTATAAAATGGTGCTATTCAATTAATATAAGTACTATTTAATGGAACATGGTTGTACTAAAGGAATCAGTCTCATTTCAATTATGGCGAAGAAAGCAAAACAACAAACCAAGTAATTAAAATAAAACTATTATGAAAACATAAAAATCCTAGAAGAAACCATAGGCATCAAAATCTCAGACATCTCTCTCATAGCAATGGGTTTACCGATACATCTCCTAGGGCAAAGGAAACTAAGGAGAAAATAAACAAATGGGACTACATCAAAATAAAAAGCTGCATCGTAAAGGAAACCATCAACAAAATGAAAAGAGAGTCATTGTAGGGGAGAACATATTTGCCAATGATACATCTGATAAGGGGTTAATTTCCAAAATATCTAAAGTACAACTCATACAACTCAACAAAAGGAAGATAAACAATCCAATCCAAAAAATGGGCAGAGGACCGAAGCAGACACTTCAAAGAGGACATGCAAATGGCCAGAAGACATATGAAAAGATGCTCAAAATCACTAATCATCCTCGAAATGCACATTCAAATAACAATGCGGTACCACCACAAACCCGCCCAATGGCTACCATCAACAAATCAACACACAAGTACTGGCAAGGTTGTGGAGAAAAAGGAACCCTCATGCACTGCTGGTGGGAATGCAGGCCGGTGCAGCCCTGTGGAAAACAGTATGGTGTTTCCTCAAAAAATTAAAACTGGAACTTCCATTTGACCCAGTGATCCCACTTCTAGAAATATATCCTAAGAAACCCGAAACACCAATCAGAAAAGATATGTGCACCCCTATGTTCATAGCGGCGCAACTTAACAATAGCTAAGACTTGGAAACAGCCCAAGTGTTTGAATAGAAAAGCTGTGGGTCATTTACACAACGGAATACTATGTGGATATAAAATAGAAGGAAATCTTACCATTTGCAACAGCATGGATGGACCTGAAAAGTATTTTGCTAAGCGAAATAAACCAGTCAGAGAAAGATAAGTATCACATGATCTCACTCATGTGTGAATCTAATGAACAAAATAGACTGATGAACAAAATAGATCCAGAGACAGAGAAGCATGGAACAGACGAAGGAATTTCAAAGGGAAGGCAGGGAGGTGTGGGTTGGGAGAGAGATTAACCTGGGAATTTAAAGGCATACTAGAGGCCCAGTGCATGAAAATTTGTGCACTCAGGTGGGTCTCTCACTCTAACCTGCACCCTCTTACAATCCAGGACCCCTCGGGTAGGGTTCCTAGACCTGGCCTGAGATCAGGGCCTATCAGGGCTTTCCTTCCCCCGGCTGCAG
Organism: Pipistrellus hanaki; assembly: GCF_964339955.1. Classification (NCBI taxonomy): domain Eukaryota; kingdom Metazoa; phylum Chordata; class Mammalia; order Chiroptera; family Vespertilionidae; genus Pipistrellus; species Pipistrellus hanaki. Next base: position 44,003,234 of record NC_140519.1, on the reverse strand, counting down.
GCAGCTGGCCCTACCCTCTCTGCTGCCACTGCTTCCATCTGTGTGGCAGCTCTTCACCCCATCCCCTGCCTCCATCTGCAGGCAACAGGTTGGGGTGCGATGGCTTGGCTGGCCGGGGCCTCCTTCTTTCTTTGCTGGGGAGGCGGGAGCAGCCTAGTGAGGGGCCCTCTGCGTACCTGAACACCCCTAGCCACTGGCCTGACTACCTGATTGCCCCTAACCTCTCTGCCTGCCTGCCTAATCACCACTAATTGCTTGCTTGAGGGCAAAGCCAGCTCAGCAAGGGGACTACCTGATTGCCCCTAACAGCTTATCTGCCTACTTGATCAAGCCTAACCGCAGGTGTGCCTACCTGATCACCCCTAACCACTCTGCCTGCCTGCCTGCTCACCCTGAACCGCTTGCTTGGGGACGGGGCCAGATCGGGGAGGGGCTGTCTTCCTACCTGATTGCCCCTAATCACTCTGCCTGCCTACCTGATTTCTCCTAACCACTGGCTTGCCTACCTGATCACCCCTAACCACTGGCCAGCCTACCTGATCACTCCTAACCACTTTCCTGCCTACCTGATCACCCCTTACCGCTGATCTGCCTACTTTATCACCCCTAATCACTCTGCCTGCCTGCCTAATTGCCCCTAATTGCTTGCTTGGGGGCGGGGCCAGCCCAGGGAGGGGCCGTGGTGGTCTGGTCTTTGTCCTTCCGGTTGTGATGCTATGGCCTTTGGTCTTTTATTATATAGGATATGCATAGCCCATGGACATAGACAATAGTCTGGTGGAAGCCTAGGAGGGGCGAGTGCAGGGTATTTATCTACTTATGCACACATTTGGGTTAATATTTAATGAGTACATGTGCGCCCTGTGCTAGATACTAGAGATGAAATGCCTCCAACGGGGTCACTGCCCTCAAGTAGACCATAATTTATAGGAGGTCCCAGGCATAAATCAACTAATTACGTTATACAATTACTGCTAGTTAATTGGAGTGTGAATAACTTTGCCTGAAGTTATCGGGAGAGCGCCTCCAAGAATTGGTATCTTAGTTGGGCTCTGACAGGTATAGAACTGGGGAGAGAGGATAGAGGAAGTGAGGGAAGGTATTCACCAGGTGGATTGGGCTGGAAGGAAAGCAAGCTCTCTTGGGCAGAGTACAGCTTGAACTGTTTAGTAAATAATAGCCTGTCTGTATTATAGACTTGAGGAGCAGGAACACTAGAACTTCTCTTCTAGTGTTAGAAATCAGTTAGAATAGTTTTTCAAGGGTCTTGTTGCCAGGCTGTAAGGGTTGCTGGGCTTTATCACATAAGCAAAATAGCCGACTTTTTTTTTTTTTCTGAGAGAGAGAGAGAGAGAGAGAGAGAGAGAGAGAGAGAGAGAGAGAGAATGTCATAAAGCAGATATTTGTTTCAAAACAGCTGTAACTGAAGTGTGAACTGAATTGGAATTGAAAAAGACTAAACCAAGGGAAAATGACTAAACTTGGTAATTGGGTAAAAGGATAGATATCACATAATTTATTGTATTATCCTAACTTTTATGCAATGGAATCATTATTTCTTCTGACTAGTCTTTGACCACTTAGCTGGTTTCAATAAGCCAGATATCATTTGAGAGCTTAAAAGATCAAAAATTTAATTAATTAATAAAAACAAATTAGTTAAAGCTAATGAAAACAGTTAAAAGATATATTATTTTGATAAAAGATATTGAATTAAATGATTAAATTCATCATTGACAATACTTCTGTGATAGATGATAAAGTAGTAGATAGGAATAAAATGCTTCCTTCCAGCAGGGAATGAAGTTGCTCAAAGTAATGTATTATCATTGGCTCAGTAGACTTTAGTATTTGAAAACTTAATCTTTATTTTTTTCATTTAGAACACATTCCTCTGTATAAACCTAGAGAGGAAAATATTTAGATTAAAATAAAAGTTATTAAATGTAAAAAGAATATGTTCAAAGAATGAAATGAAACTAAGTTTACTTTTCTTTGAGGTGCTTTAATTGGAAATGAGACTATGGCTTATACTGAATTAGGAAAAATGTCCATTATCTAAATATTAGAGATAAGGTAGTGTCTGATTCCGGAGATTCAAACAACTGGCTAACCTGGGTCTAGTCAATCAGAGTCTTGACTAGAAATTTGAACTTGGCATACAGGGGTACTAGTCAATGATCTGAAGTGCGTGCGAGGCTGAGGGGGATAAGTATAGGGACAGCATTGCCCTTTGTCTGGAATTGAGAAATAAAGTTAGTATGAACTCAGGTACAGGAACCCTCAGAAAAAATTTTTCCTATTTTCCTCAATTCCTATCATCATTTGGTAGTGTTCCCCCCCCCCCCCCCCAGATCTTCAATATGCCTAGGAATAGATGCAAGAATGTATGATGGATGAGTGTTGGATAAAGATGGGTAGATGGATGGGTGGATGGGCCTGTGGATGGGTAGATGGTTGGATAGATGGACGACTGAATGAAACCTAGGCTCTTAAATAGCAGGCACTACAGATTTCATCTGTAATTACATACTTACTCATGTTAAATACGTGGAAGGTTTAACAAAGATTCACAAAAGCTTTAAAATCTCCCTCCAACTCCCTCTACAACATAAAGCTGCAGCCAATTATTTCTCACTTAACAGGAAACCTCTGACAGAACTGCCCTCACCCATCCTGAATGCAAAGCAAAGCATCTGCTGCATGTAATTGCAGGGAAGAGGTGGGTGTGGAGGCAGAAATAAACCAAATATAGGTGTTGAAGAACTGTCATCTTCAATCAGCCCTAACAGAGATTTGTATTTATTGCCTTTTATAGAAACTCGATTATCCTTTTTATAACTCTAGCTGCCCAGGATTTGATTTAACCAGAAAACATGTTAGTAATTTGCTCCTCAGTACAAACAGTGTGTGTGTGTGTGTGTGTGTGTGTGTGTGTGTGTGTGTGTGTGAAGTTATGGTAATGCCTTTGCTGTTCTTTCCTTACATCAATCAGTCGTTCCTTCAGAATGAAAAGTGCAGGTCAGACACAAGACATAGAGGAAGGATCTCTGTCAAGAAAAAAGGATACTATTAGATTCATTTTAGCTAGCTTTCTCTGGGACAAATCCCCTAACCTGAATATGACGTATATTGCAATTTTCTATATGCAAAATTATCATGCGCTACAGAAGTCATACGGAATATGCTACCTATTTAAATAAAAAATAGAGGGCCGTATAGATTTTTAATTGCTGCGCGATGAAAAGAATTTGCATTAGTGAGTCTCAGTGTGGAAATCCATACAAGAAAAAAAAATCCATCAATTCTTCCTTCTTTCGAATCCATCAACTCATATCATATATCTTCCTGAGGACTGTATCCAATGAGATTTCTCTTTGGCTTTGATTTAGTAATACTATTGAGGCATATGATTTATTAGATTCTATTGCATGTTTGGATCCTCCGATGATGGCTAGATTTAGCATTGCCCAAGGGAAACATTAATTATTTATAATGATGGCTTCTGATTTACTTTGAGAGAAGAAATTAGAGAGCATGAAATGTAACAGGAAAACAAGCAATACATAACAAGCGCTACTACTGTTGGCTTCTCTCCCCAATTTTATCTAAAATTGGTATTTCTAACAAAAACGTTCCTGTTCTTAAATACCCATTAGCTTGAATGTGATTAAATTATCTGTGTGCTCAGTCAGTGGAGCTGTTGCCTAGGAAATGCTCTGGGGTCTGAGGAGACTAATGGTAAACTATAAAGCTCTTGGAATAAACAGGAGTGTAAATCACCCCCGGCTTTAGGCAGCGCTAGCTCCAAGAATGTATAGGCTTGGAAAAGAATTATTCAACAATATTTCTTTTTCAGACTGCTCTTCAGAGAAAACAGCTAATTTGGGTGGAAAGAAACAGATTTCAAAGAGAACTAAATATAAATATCTTGAGCACCTTCCCAAATTGAGGTAAAAAGAGGGGGGAGGGGGGAGTAACACATTGTTACCATGTACATCTATTTATTCCCCTTTTACTTCCCTAAGGAAAGGGGATAGAGAAAATGTTAGTTAGGTCAACACTCGCTTTTGATTACAGGTTTTTCAGTCCAATCATATTTGACAGATTTACAAGACCCCACGGAATGAGAATGCTACACTTCCCGTGTTCAACCCTTCGAAAATCATGGCCTGTATACAAAAGGCATACAAAACAAGTAATTTGATAAGATTGTGCCAAAATACCAATTTCTGTACCTAAGTAGTCCTCGTTTATTTATTGCACATTGGATTCATCTGGGAAACTGTTGTACCAAATAACAGGTTTTTCCGGAGACCCAGTTTGGCACCTTTTACAGGGAATGGATAAAACTGCCAACCAGCAAACAGAGCTCGTCATTTTAACTATGTTTGCATAAGCTTAAAACTCAGTCAAGAGTGAAGGAGGTGAAAGGTGGTGAGGCAAAAACATCTGCTCTAACAGCTTGGAAGAATTTGTCACGACCAGCAAGATTCAATGCCTTCACACCTTCGAATAGATGCCTTGAGAAAATACCGGAGCTAGAGCTGATTGTGTTTGGAATGTAAGGGTATCATTTTTAGATGGCTTTTCCAATGCAGGGGTAATACCATATTTTGGTATTCCTGAAACTGAGAAGGAATGGGATTTCAGAATCCGGGCTCCGGTATCTCTTTCAGATGGCCTTCTCAGGCAAGTCAGAGCCACGTGGCTAATGACGCCTTCTTTCTTCTGCTCTCAACCGACTGGGGCTGATGTTCCCTAAACAAGACTCCTTGTCAATGCAGCAACAGCTGTAGCTCTTTGTAAAACTGCAAATGGTCTGCTAATGCTGCAGAGTGGTTAGCTGGGGTATTTTGATATAAGTTAGCTTCTTACTATGCCTGCAATTATTTAAGCAGTTTAACAGGGGTGCCAATGAATACATTTTTTAAAAGGTTCAAATCATTCCCTATCTTCATGGCACCCAAGAACAGAGTTCAGGGTTTGAGACTTAAGCCTCCTTGGCTTCACTATGCGCTAACATTTGTTACCAAGTTGTGTGCTTTAATATACAATGATATGACATTTAATTTTACGATCACTGTTGAAATCGTGCTTCCAAAAATAACATGACAGGTGAGTCTTTGCCTGATAAGTAAGGGAAGATGAACACCATGCAGAAATCATCTCCCGGCTCTGAAGTAGCAAATATCGTTCAGCTATTTTTATTCTTTCTTCTCTCTAACAACCCAAAAGCTCAAACCAAACATGTCTATCAAATTTCTCATAAAAACAAAACGAAACCAGAAAAGGGAAGTAAAATGAGTGCTCATGCATCTCTTTGCTGAAAAACTCCCAGGGGAACCTCATTCCTACTTAGAAAATAACATGTTTTGTTTGTTTTTGTTATCCTCCCCTGAAGGTATTTTTCCCATTGATTTTTAGAGAGAGTGGAAGGAATGGGGAAGAGATGCACAGAGAGAACATTGATGTGAAATAGACACATCATTTGGTTACCTCCAATATGTGCCTCAACCAGGGCCAGGGATCAAGCCTGCAACCAGGGTACGTGCCCTTGATTGGAATTGAACCTGAGACCTTTCAGTCTGTGGGCTGACACTCTGTTCACTGAGCCAACCTGGCTAGGGCTAAAAAATAAGTTTTGACACTAAAAGGGCAAGCATCAAATTCTAGGAAAGCTGGAGCTATAGTCTGCAGTCATTTATTGTTAAGGAAACCTTTCTTACTACTAATTGGTGGTGTATATCAAAATAATTCAATGGCCCTACAGGGTTTGGCTCAGTGGATAGAGAGTCGGCCAGACTGAAAGGCCCCAGGTTCAATTCCGGTTCAGGGATATGTACCCTAGTGGGAGGTATGCAGGAGGCAACTAATCAATGTTTCTCTCTCATCAATGTTTCTAACTATCCTTCTCCCTTCTTCTCTGTAAAAAAATAAAAATATATATTTTTTAAAAAATCAATGGACTTTTAAAACTGTATCTCTTTTAGCCCCTGCCCTGAGATTGTGACCCAGGTGTATAATTGTTATTATGTATTCACATGTAACCTTTGTGTACCCTCCCTTTTGTTTACACTGAGGTTATGTACACAGACATTCTGATTTTTAGCAATATATTCACTTTAACGCCTTGCTATCACACTTAAATTAATTCCAACTCTCTTCCGTGGTAAATGCTATCTGGACATAACCCAGCTTGGGATGAACAGCAAAAATGGTCAGGGAAATCTGTCGTGGTGAATGCCAACAAAACGTTCCTGTCAGTACACAGACCTCAACAGAATCCATAAGCAGGCCGCCTCTCCGCGGGGTGCTTCAGCAGGAGCTAGCTCAGCACCATGGACAGCGCCACAGAGCCTGGGGAACCTTGCCTTCTATGGGGCTGCTCCAGCTTTTCATTGTAAGCCCTTTCAAAATGAGGGCTGATTCTTGTACAGTTCCGCAGATCTTGGATGGTTCGAACCCGGGAGTGTTTATCACATGTAGAGGTTTTTTTTAAAAAATTATTGTTTAAATATTACACATGTCTCCTTTTTCCTCGGTTGACCAGCCCCTCCTCCCACCACCATTCCCACCCCCAGGACAAACCCCCACCGCCTCAGTGTCCATGTCCATTGGTTATGCTAATATGCATGCATAAAAGTCCTTTGGTTGATCCCTTTTGCGCCCCCCCCCCCCCAACGCCTTCTCTCTGAGCTTGGACGGTCTGTTCTGTGTTTCTTTGTCTCTGGATCTATTTTAATTCATCAGTATATACTGTTCATTATATCCCACATATGAGTGAGATCATGTGATATTTTATCTTTCTCCAACTGGCTTATTTCGCTTAGCATAATACTCTTCAGATCCATCCATGCTGTTGCAAATGGTAAAAGTTCCTTTTTTGTATAGCAGTGTAGTATTCCATTGTGTAGATGTACCACCTTTTTTTTAATCCACTCATCTGCTGATACATGTGAAGCTTTTAAAACCAATTCATAGGTCTTATCTTAGCTCCTCTCATTCAGATGCTTTGTGATGAGTACAAGGACACATGTATATTTTTACATCTTTACAGATGCATCTGGAAGAACTTTGGGGTCTTCAGAGGCTTCCAACTCCTTATCATTTGATCAGTCAGTCTGATTAATCCTGCCAGCTTTCAGGCACTGAACAGATAGTCTGTCAATGGGACCCTGATCATCAATAAGATATTTTATATGGGAATTTTTATTATTGTTCTGATATTGAGATATGCATAGAGTTTCACCTAGTCTCACATTACTTTTTCGTTCCTTTTACTATGTCTTTTAGCACTACTCCATTATATGGCTTAAATTCTCTCCCTTCAAAAGAGTGTAATCATATTTGGAAATAGGTTCTTTACAATGGTAACCAAGTTAAAATAAAGACCATTATGAAAGGCCCTAATCATTATGGAAATAGGAATTTGGGCCAGGATGAACACATACACAGTGAAGATAATAGGAAGAGATTCAGGAAGAAGATAGCCATATGTCTTAGTGATGTATATAGAAACAGAAATGTCAAGGACTCCCAGAAAAGAAGAGTCAAGGAAGGATACTGCCCTAGAAATGCGAGAGAGTGTGGCACTGTGGACTTCGATTTGAGAATTCAACATCCAGGACTGTAAGAGAACAATTTTTTTTTAAAGCCACCCATTTTGTCCTTTGTTATGACAGCACTAAGAAGTGAGAGCACCCATAAAATGCTAAATATTTCTGTAGTGCTTTATAGTTTATAACATACTCCAATTATCATAGTCAATATAAGTAGCAAAGTGAAAAAAATTAGTAATAAGCTAATTTTACAGATGAGGAACCAAGATTCAGAAAAGTTGACTGAATTCACAGACATCATAAAAAAATATTGAAGTGGCAAGAACCAGACACAGAAACCTGTGCTCCTCACCCTTCACCACCTTTTCTATTTGCAATCGTTTTCAATCAAAAGGAGAAAACACTTGCTCCTATGTTGCAAATAACTTCATAAAATAGAAATTTCAAATTCTTTCGTTTTGATTCAAAGCTATTAACAAAAATCAGCAATGAAAGTTGTGTGAGTTACATGGGTTCAAAACTTACCTCTGCTATTAATTACATAAATGGCTATAAGTAAGTTAAGTATGCTACCTGAGACATGGTTTTTATTGTTAAAAGTCAAACATTAATAATTATTATGCAGGGCTGTTGTTTGGAAATATAGACGAGATAGCACATATAAAGCTCACAGGAGAGGCCTTCAGACGGTGGATATTTAATGGATGTTAGTTTCCGCATTCATCCCCTTGCCTTCGATCACTTGGATGCCACTTCAATATAAAAGCTTGGATGTTTAAGCACATGCTTAGCAAACAACAATTCATCTTCATATCTGGACAAGTCAGCATGAACTATTGATTAAAGTCTTGTGGCTGACATGAGAAAAACATCTTGACCACTTTAGTTTTACATCTAGAGGCTAGGTTTAAGCTAGAGAAATGTTTTCTCTTTTTGGTTTGGAAACATCTAGCATTTGGTTGTTATTTAGTCAAGAACACATGCTCTTGTCCCCAGTCTGGAACACACAAGGAAAGCAGGGTAGAGTTTAAGGGTGTGATCACATTGATTATTCCTGGGTTCTTCTGTAGCATAGAAATTGCTAAGGTCAAGAAAATTGTCATCACCTATTTCCACAACCAGATCATAATTTGTGACCCCAGACACCATGGAGCCTGGTGTTATAGACCAAAATCTCTCTAACCATCTACCAGTTATAACAAAACACGGATGTTTTCATATTTAAAAATATATTTGGTTGCATTGTCAGGTTCTTTGATGGCAAAGGATAGTAAGTATTTCAGCAAACTGAGTTGAAAATAGCAATTTTTAAAAATAAATTATTGTATAACTATTATGTTCCCTCAATTTCCCCCCACCACCACTGGTAATGTCTACAATATCAGTGATTAGAAAATGTTCTACCTGAGATCAGATTTTGACAGGTTAATGCAGAATAGGGCATTAAGGATTTAAAAATAAAATGCAAAGCATTCAAGGGCTGCTGCTCTGTAGACGAAGTGCTGTCCCTGAAGTATGGCTGTTATGGGGTTGATCAGAAAATGGAGGGTGAGCCCTGGGAAATTTAAAACACAAAGAATTAAATAGGATTGACTTTGATGTGTTGCTCCCAAAGGATCTTTAATGTAAACTCCAGGCAGATAAAACATATTTTAATTACTATGCCCAGCAAAAATAATGTAAGATTTACATTACATGAATAGTTGATATTTTCCTTTATTTCTAAAGTGATAGAGTTATTTTTTAAAAAACATAGAATCTGCTGAAACTGGTTTGGCTCAGTGGATAGAGCATCAGCCTGAGGACTGAAAGGTCCTGGGTTTGATTCCGGTCAAAGGCATGTAATTTGGTTGCAGGCGCATCCCCGGTGGGGGTGTGTGCAAGAGGCAGCTCTCTCATTGATGTTTCTAGCTCTCTATCCCTCTCTCTTCCTCTCTGTAAAAAATCAATAATATATATATATTTTTAAAACACACAAAAGAAAACATAGAATCTAAGTTTGTTATCTCTTTTCTGAATCCTTCTCTCTTTGTTTCAGCTCCCTTTTCTCAATAAACTTATTGAGAATAATGCCACAATAAACATATAGTATATTTTTCAAGACCTGAAGCACATAGGCTCTTAGTCATAAAGCAAGAACAAAGGGCAAAAATCCACTCTTGACAGGTCCACCACAAGCTCCATGCCTTGCCCTCAAGACTCCTCACAACCCATGCTCTCTCCAGCCACATTTCCTGTCCCAGTGCAGTGTGACCCCAGGACCCCTGCACCTTGCACCCACTCCAGCTAAAGCTCCAGGTCCTGGTGAGGACTTCCCTCAGCCTGAGCCTGCTCCATCTACAACTCTAACCAGCCTGCCAAAGTAGACCCAGCATGGCTTGCCCCTATATGCCCCATGGCTCACACCCACTCCAGCTAAAGTTCTGGACCTGATATGGCTGGCCCATGGGACTCTCCACGGTCTGAGCTTAGATCAACTATAGCTCCTACCAGCCCGACAAAGAGACCCCAATGTGGTTTGCCCCATGGACTTCAGGCAACCTGTACCTGCTACAACTATAGCTCTGGGCCCCAGTGAGACCTGCTCCTCAGACTCCCTATAACCTGAGTCCCCTCTAACTACAGGTTCAATTGGCCTGCAAGGTTGACTCAATGCAGTTTGCTCACCCCAAATACAGCTCCAAGCACTAGCCTGGCTTGCCTGCGGGACTAACCACAACCTGAGCCCACTCCAACTTCAGTCTGCCTGCCCAGGGAGCCTCAGTGTGGCTTGCCCTCAGAACTTCTTGTGGCCTGTGCCTGCTACAGCTATAGCAGCAGCTGTCCAGGTGAGGTGATCCTGGCCTGGCGTACTCCTGGGACTCTCCACGGCCTATGCCTCCTCCGGCTCCAGCTCCAGCTCCAGCAGACCTGCCAAAGAACCCAGCTCACATGGTCTATACAGGGCATGCTCCTATATAAGGCCATTCCTTTTAAGACCCGGAGTGGTAGCCATTTTGCCTAATTCATGAAAACACACACACAGAGACAGCTAAAATGAAGAGACTTCAAAATTTGTTCCAAATGAAAGAACAGAATGAAACCCCATAAAACAACAACAAGACTAAATGAAATAAGACAAACAATATACTTAACAAAGAATTCAAAATAATGGGGGAAGAATGGATAAATTTGGTGATAATGTCGAAAAAGAGAGGCATAATAGAAAAGAAAGACTCAGAAATTAAGAATATATTGGCTAGAATTTAAAAAAATATATAGTACATGCTCATTCAGTACAAGTGGCTCAGTGGTTGAGCATCGACCTATGAACTAGGAGGTCATGGTTTGGTTCCCAGTGAGGGCACATGTGTGGGGTGCAGGCTTGATCCCCAATAGTAGCACTTTTAACAAAGAGCCATAGACTGCTGTCATAGTTGTAAGATGTTTGGGTTATGAGAAACATTCTACTATTAATAACAGTAAATCATGGTGGTGAAGAGGGTGTTATTTTATTGGGTCTCTGAGGATGGTATTCAAAATCATTTAAAGATTTTAACCCTCTGATTTCCAGGAACTCCCTAAGGTTTTGTATGGCTTAAAAAGAAGAAAATATCTGTGAAGTGGTTACTGTGAAGCTTGATATAATAAACATTTGGAAAATAGAAGCTATTATCAATAGTATATTTGTTATTTTTTACTGTCTTTATTGTAAATAATAGTAAGTAATGTCTCATTTAAGAGAAATGACCAAGGGAATTGAAAAGGAATTGGAATTATTCTCTTCATGATTCTTTTAGGAAAGGTAACTGAAAAAGGTTTCAGGTTTTCTCCTCTAGCACATGATCTAAACAACAGATTTATAAACTACAATGGAGCAACTTGAATGGCATAAAGAATTTGTTTTCATTTTCTAAGGGCAGAATTCGTTCTGTAAATAACCCAGTCTTCTGTGGGAGAGGGACCAGGGCCATCTAAAAAGGAGTATTCCCTGTGTGAGGCATGGACCGCCCTGAAGTTAGAGAGATTAAGACCAGATTATCCCGTGTACCGGGTCTTTCCTTTTAATCCTGGGGTCTTTAAGAGCTGCTCGAGTCTTTGAGGGGATAAAATCCTGCCAAATGGCTTCATCGCTGCCACTAGAATGCCTCTACATGAGACAAAGGTGGCAGATTGCAGTGTGAAAACTGCTGAGGAGATGTCCTGTCAATCTACTCTTGATGATGCTGTGGCGAGAATCCTTCTCAACTGGCTGCTTCCTGGAGTGCTAACGCGCACTTCTAGCCGAGAGCCAGCTTGGCTCCAGAGGAGGAAGTGTTGCTGATGGCTTCCCTCCATCAGTTCTAGGAAAAGGCATGTGAAAAGTGCCATCTGTGAGGCGAGGTTCTCTCTGGTCTAATGTAGGCCTTTGACAGTATTAATAGACGAGTGTTACAGTAACTTCCCAGAAAATACAGATGTCCCGAAATCGTGGGTGGTTCTTCTTTTAAGACTCCCATTGCTACCCCTAAGAAGAAGTGAGCCTGGTAGGATTCGGCGATATCTCTTCCAGGTTCTGTAACAAGTACAGCGGAGGGGAGGGGAGCGGAGGAATAGCAACAAGACGCTGGGACACTGGTTTCCTATTCATAGCCTTCTTTTGGGCCTCTGAGCAGGTTATTTAAAGACCTCCAGATGCGTGTTTAGCTCTACATTTTGTGTCTGTCTGCTTTTTGTGAGTATAGGACCAGTGAGGGGGTCAAGGGTCCACAGAATTGTGTAGTGCTTTGCACAATTTTCTTTTTCTTTTTTTCTATCTTTGAATCTTTATTGTTGAAAGTGATAGCCAGGTTGATGGAAACTCAGTTACGGTGCCCACCTTGTAAGGTCAGTGGGGAAAGGGATCAGAAAAGGAAGGCTGGCCTCTGCTAGCACCTCTGTCTGGTAGAAAGCTGGCCCTTCAGCTCTCTCCATGATGCCAGACACTTCAGTTCCTCCCCATATGTCCCTGGCGCCTTTGGAGCTGCAGCTCCAGTGTTGGTTGCTAAAAAGGAGGGAGTCTAAGCATGCCTGTGCATGGGCTCTTTAAGAGGAACTGCCTGGGACTGCTGCCGCCCTTTTTCCCACTCAGCCATTTTTCCTGCCGGTTTGGACAGGAAGGAGTTATGGGAACTTCTCATCCTGGCACTGGAACCCTGGGCGGGAACCCAGGTGGTGTGGGGCTGGGATCTCTTGCTTCTGAGGGAGGACCTCGGCAGCCGAGATATTTCTCTTGATTTTCATTTGTTCCAGGTGGGCGTGGATCAGCCCATCCTGCATCTCCACTTCTTCTACCAGTCTCCACATGGCTGCTTATTTCTAACCGTGGTTGTAGGACTTCTGTTAAGTGAGATTTCAGGCGGTTCTAAGTGATGGTTGTTCTGTAGTTTTATTTATTTATTTATTTATTTATTTATTTATTTATTTATTTATTTATTTTTTAAAATATATATTTTATTTTTTACTGAGAGAAAGGGAGAGGGATAGAGAGTTAGAAACATCGATGAGAGAGAAACATTGATCAGCTGTCTCCTGCACACCCCCTACTGGGGATGTGCCCGCAACCAAAGTACATGCCCTTGACCGGAATCGAACCCAGGACCCTTCAGTTTGCAGTGACACTCTATCCACTGAGCCACACTGGTTTCGGCTTGTTCTGTAGTTTAGTTATAACTTTGAGGTGGTTGTGGGAGAAGGCTTTTACCACATTTTCTTACATCCCCATCCTGAATGGAAGCCTTGCACAGGTGATTTTTTTTTTACTGTATGTCAGGAAAGCAACAGTTTACTAAGAGCCAGTTTATCTAAATTAAACTTAATGCTGGACCAATAATTAATGGGGGACATTCAAATTGCATTCTGGGAGAACAAGGAGCTGTGGATTTATCCTCCTACCTGTCTGCTAGCAATTAGGGCTTATCAAGAGCTTAAGGATGAAAATAAATGTGATGATCACTCATTGGGCACTCTTCTCCTTGACTAGAGTTTATCTTTTCTCCTTTGCAGTTTAGTTCCCTAATTGCTGAACTACTCTTTCTCTAAGAGAGCGCAGACACATTTTCAATGATACGGCAATAGAAGTTCTTGGGAATTCACATAGTGACATTTTGTTAGCAGAGCTTTTCAGAGAAATTTAAAAACAAACACAATATATGGAGCAGCATAATAATGAGGTGCTAATGAGACGTCTGGGACGATAACACCCTAGAATGTGACAAGCGGAAAGAAGAGGAAATAAACTGTTAACCACATGTCCCTGCTAGTAAAGTTCCCTGTCCTCTCTGTATGTGATATACCCTCACGCAGTTCTCAATTCAGTGGATAACAGGAGTTTTCTTTGGGGGTATGGGCAGGGAGAATGCGGGCGATCAGAAGAAGAGAACAGAGATAGATCTAAAGGGAAATCATTACGCATTGTTTACTCCAAGGAGAAAATCTAAAAAGGAGCATAGAAGGAGAAATGTCTTAGCTGGAAAGGTGTGAATTCCATAGAATGAATGTCCCTTTAAAAGAGATCAAATGTCAGCTTCCTGTCAAGATCGCAGAGTAAGCCAATGCTGTGCTTGCTTCCTCCTCAGATGACATCAAAGTTACGAAGAAATGACAGGACAGCCATCAGTGAGATCTGAAACCCCGTTGAAGAGAAATTCTGTTCACTGGGTTGCACTGGGAGAATATTGGCCCAACCAATGTACTGCGATGTCCAAAAAGGACTAGCATGATGCACTAATGCATTTTCTCTAGCTAAGAAAAAGTGATTTACTCAGCAAAAGATAATCAAAGTTGTACTTACTTACTTTTCTTTGTTAGCCATGACTGTGCTTAATTTGTGGAGTTATACAGCATCGAATCATTTTCAAAGTATGTATCTAAAAAATAATAAAAACAGAGACACTGAGTTTGTGCAAAGTTACTGAAAATATTATTCAAAATTCTCCAGAATCAGGAGTCTCAACTATATGATTTGGATTAAGATCGAAATAGCCATTGACCAGCATTGTCCTATCTGGAAGAGCTCTTTTTCCAAAAAGCATGAAATGATATATTATCACCTTTAAACACAGGTACATGTTGAGATGGCAAAGCCTATCACATATACACGAATACACACAACACAAAACAATAAGTTGGTCAATTTTACAAAATAGGAAAACTTATAGAAGCAAAGCCTTAGCCTAAGGCAGAGCCCATACTGAAAAAAGAAGTTCAAATCAAATTCCAAAAGAAATGCCCAATCATCCAAATGACTGTCTACAACATAATGTTAATATTAAGGCCATTACATGTCTATGTCCTCATGGTGTTGTAAAGCAATAGACACAGTCGGTGACTCTGAATAAAAATGTTAGGTACCAGAGAAAAAATAACACATGCCATCTGAAAGAACTTCTCAGTAAAGAAAATTGCCGATATAGATATTGCATAGGATATTGATTTTTAAATGGACTTAAATGAAAACCTGTTAGTATTTTACAACCTTCCTTATGTCAAACAATAGCTCAGTTCTATGATCCAACTCTATAAACTTAATCGCTCCCATATGATAAAAATATTACAAATGCTAAGCAGATAAAAACTTTTAGAAGCAACCTTTTATTGTAAAACTGATTCATTCTGATTATCAAAATAGGATATAGCTCTACATAGCAGAATCTTTATCTAGTTATTCATAAATAATACTAATATCTTGTATAATATTTGATAGCATATGATAACATGAAACAAGGCCAAATAGCTAGATTAAAAGAGAAAAGGGCCGAAATCAGTTTGGCTCAGTGGATAGAGCATAAGGTTCCAGGTTCGATTCCGGTCAGGGGCATGTACCTTGGTTGCGGGCACATCCCTGTTAGGGGGTGTGCAGGAGGCAGCTGATCGATGTTTCTCTCTTATCAATGTTTCTGGCTTTCTATCCCTCTCCCTTCCTCTCTGTAAAAAATCAATAAAATATATTTTTTTAAAAAGAGAAAGAGAGAGAAAAGGGCCCTCACTGGGTTGGTTCAGTGGATAGAGAGTCAGCCTACAGACTGAAGGGGTTCGATTCCGGTCAAGGGCACATGCCCGGGTTGCAGGCTAGATCCCCAATAGGGGGTGTGCAGGAAGCAATGGATCAATGATTCTCTCTCATCATTGATGTTTCTCTCTTTCTCTCTTTGTTTCCTCTCTGAAATCAATTTTTAAAAATTTGAAAAAAGGGAAAAGGCAATAAATTACATGTTTGAGTTCATATGTTACTATCGAATCAATTAGAAACCAATTACTATCTTATTTTCATGTAGATAACACATACAACTTTTAGTGCATCTTTCCACTTCCTTTACTAATTTAATTTTATTTTTTTCACATTTTTACTGTGACACACATTTTAAGAAAGAAATAATGCCTGAGCTTATTTATGGACTTGCTCTTGTGGCAAGCACTCTCCTGCCAGCCACAGCTAACGCTAATCATTCATCCCTCAAATACATCATAGTGTAGATTCACCCCACTCCCTCATTAGCATTCATTAGCAATTAATCAACTCAGCAGGGGTCTCTAGAAGGTTCAATAATCCGTAGGTATATTTACATTAAAAGTGAGCCAACATTAGGAGAGAGAGAGAGAGAGAGAGAGAGAGAGAGAGAGAGAGAGAGAGAGAGGAGGAGGAGATTGCAATGTCAGATCTGTGGGAGAAAACTAAAGTTTGATTTAATCTCTAAAAAAAAACAAAAATCGGCAGAATTTGGTTATTCAGCCCAAGACTTAAACTCTTGATTAACAAGCAGCAGCCTGCATAGCTCTATTTCAGTTGTCACGCACAGATTTATGCTCCCGTCAGCTTGCTGAGTACATTTGTTCCACTTCAAGTAAGCTTTATGTATTGTCATTATATCTTCAAAAGGAACGAGAAGATGTTGTATCCAATTTTTTGCAATTGTGAGCAATAGCTTAATTTAGTTCTAAATTGTTCTTTCAGAGAGTGGAGAGTTATAATGGAAGCCTATTTCCCTGCAGGATGAAAAAAAAAAAAAACCCTCCTGCTGTGGAGTATAATACTCTGAACCCATGGCTGAGAGCTGTATTGTACCCGCTGAAGTGTCTCTCTTCAAAATGAGAGATTGGGGGGTGGGGGGTACCTTCCCTGGTCAGCATCTGCATAGCATGGCAAACCCTGATGTCCTCTCCTGCCTCAGCTCCCTGAATTCCCCTGAACACTCCGCCCACCTAGCCTCAGTTTCCCCAGCAGGAAAAACAACAATCTCAGGATTTCCTGAGGGTGAAAAAATGAACAATGACAAAATAATTGGCAGGCATCTTATTTCAATGGTTTGGATTAATTATTTCAATGCACCATCCGATCTTAAAGTAATTTAAAATGACTGTGCTCGCCTGAGGAAAGGTACGACCGCCTCACAATACTGTAGTTCACAAGAATCTGTCCGCAGGTGCCATAGAAGAAACGACTACGAAGCCATCCTGAGCTCACATAAACAAAGCCAGCTTAGGAAGCACATGAGAGCTGATGTGTCTTAGCATGTGAGACGTTGCACTTAGACGGCCAGAGGTGTTCCCATGTACGTGATTGTATCGGGATTACACGGAATGTTCACTGGGCTCACACATGTTGCAGTTTTGTGCTCGGGCGGTGAATTGGAAGCATTTATCCCCAAACAAATACCTCGGACTTCAGGATAATGCAAACATCCCGCATCAGCAAACTTATCTCAGCAGGCAGGAGAGCCAATTGTTACCAACAGCATTGCGTGGTTTGGGGAATAGGAAATGGCCTTGTAAGAGTTTTGGCCTCACACTGCAGTGGAAAGAAAAATAAAACACACCCTACGGAATATATATATATATATATTTCCCTCTAAAGAAAAGCTCACAGATGTCAGTTTTTTTGAATTGGTCCACTCTAGTTTTTTATGGTTATAATTCAAAATCAGAGTGAAGAACGTGGCAGCCAGAATGGCTCATTATTTGAGTTTCAGAATAGACTTCTGAACTCCTACCACCTCTCTTTTGATGGAGCTGTTCTGGATGTTTCCTAAAGGAAGACTATATTCTGTACAAATTTAGAGGAAAAATAACCTTTTAAAAAATAATTTATGGGTATGTGTTTTTTTTAAAATACCTTTGGTCAAGGTTCAAACTCATCTGTAGCGCACATTTCAAAGAGCTGGTAGGTTTACGCTTAGAAATGGTTTTTCTTATCCTGCTTCTCCGTTTTATCCCACCCACTCATTGCACTGAAGGAAAACAATACCGTCTGGATGGGAAACCGAACTAGCTGATAAAAGCATTAAATTAGAACCATGTTAAGAGATCACGCGGGCCATTGAAGATACAGTGTGCTACTTAGGTCCAGCTGTAACCCTCATCCTCATCACCAGCGCTTCTGCCTGCCATCATTGGCAGAGACTGACAGACTCACATCAAGACACATCAAACCTTCATACATTTTTAAATATCCCAAATGATTCTAATGGAGAATGTAAAACAATTTGGGAATTCAATATAAGGGAAATGCCTTCAAATGCAAGATCAGACAAACATATTAGCCAATACCCAGAGTATTAATGGACCTTAGAAATAAATCTGTCCAGTTGAATATCATTCCTAAGGCCTCTGGACACTACGGATGGTCTTTAGGCTGGGGGTGGGGTGGACAAGATCGGGAAATGGGAACGAAGGTGACCCAGGTGGAAAAGGGGGATGGAAGTCTGTACGGGTGAGAGATGCAGACAGAGAAATGGTTGTTTTTTATCTTCTGGGTGTTTTTTTGTACGTTTGTTTTTGTTTTTTAGAAAAACTCAATCATGCAATGCACCACTTCCCAGCCACCCAGTTATACAAACTAGCATTCTAATTCCCAGGAAGTCCCTGATTACACTGGGACTCCACTTCTGGGAATCTATCCACAGGAACCCAAAACACCGATTCAAAAGGATATGTGGACCTCTGTGCCCATGGCGGCCTTATTGACCATCACCAGCATCTGGACACAGTCCCAAGGTCCCTATGTAGGTGAGCGGATCAAAACACTGTGGTACATTTACCCAGCGGAACACTGCTACCCTTTGCAACAGCACGAATGAGCCAGAGAGCCTTTTGCCAAGTGAAATAGCCAATCAAAGAAAGACAAGTACCATATGAAATCACCCCTATGGGGAATCTAATAAAATGAACTCATGAGCCCAATAGTGACAGACACACACAGAGTGGGCAGGATGGCAGCTATAGAGGGTGGGGCCTCTTGGTGGCGGGTGGCATGGAAGGATTATGCAGAAAAGGGAAAGAAAAAAAAACAAAAAACAACCAGTGGACACTGACAGCAGTGTGCTGATTGCTGGAGGGAGAGGAGTGGAGGGAGGCCGGGGAAGGTATAGGGGCACTAAATGGTGATGGGCAGAGACTTGGAGTGATGAACGCACAGTACAGCGCCCGGAGGATGTCTTATAGACGTGTGACCCTGAAGCCTGTGTAATTTTGTTACCCACTGTCACCCCAATAAATTAAAAAATAAATGTAACCGGTATAATTCTTACTCTAAAGTAGGGGTGTCGAACTCAATCAGAGAAGGGGCCAAAATCTAAAATCCAGCCTAAATCGCGGGCCGAATGGTTTACTGAACAGTCATAAACTGACAATGTCATAAACTGACAGCGGAGTGCAGTGATGACAGCGCGGTGCGGGCCACATTGCAAGGCCTGGCGGGCTGGATTTGGCCCGCGGGCCTTGTGTTTGACACATGTGCTCTAAAGGGTTGTTGGGGGACTAAGAGGAGTGACGTCTGTGACTATAATCCCAGAGTGCTCTGCAGAGCCATTCACACTCAGGAGCCAACCTGATGATGCTTCTGGCTCCTCAGTCCCAGCAAACCAGCTAAAGACCATCGCGATGCCTCCGTTCTTCGTGAAGTCTTTCCCTTTAAGTCCAACCAATGCTGGTTTTCCTCTCTTGTTTAACATGTTCATTACCTCTTCCTAATGGTTTCATAAATCTTTGCTCATTCATTCACTCAGTTGATAATCAGTTATTAAATGCCTGACCAGTGGTCAAAGACAATAGAAGGGTGGGGGCATGAGTGGGGAAACATGGGGGATTGGAATGGGGGGTTGAGGACAAATATGTGATACCTTAATCAATAAAATAAATAAATAAACAAATAAATAAATAAAGTTTTTTAAAAAAAAAATATATTTTATTGATTTTTTACAGAGAGGAAGCGAGAGAGATAGTTAGAAACATCGATGAGAGAGAGTCATCGATCAGCTGCCTCTTGCACACCCCCTACTGGGGATATGCCCGCAACCAAGGTACATACCCTTGACCGGAATCGAACCTGGGACCCTTCAGTCCCCAAGCCGATGCTTTATCCATTGAGCCAAACCGGTTTCAGCTAAATAAAGGTTTTTTAAAAAATGGTTGTATGTGCCAGGCAGTGTTCTAGGTACCTGGACTAGATTAATAAAGAAATCAGCCAAGGTTTTAAAATGCCACGTCAAAAACTTTCACGTGCTTCCTTAATATACTGTGTCTGAACCCCCCAGTATGTTGCACCCAAGTTCAGGGGATTGAACCTCACCCTGAACTGAGAGAACATGTGCACCGAAGGGAAGGCACAAGGAATCCTGGGAGGATTGTTCCTTCTCACAGGCTGTGCCCGTGTCTAAGCCTCTCCTGAGAGTCAGGCCCTGAGAGTCAAAGCATTGGGACTCATTCTCTACTTGAGAGCCGTTAACATTACGCTTCAGATAATTGTGATTCATTCCAGGTCTTCCAAGGGGTGGGTCTTTGTCCTAATTGGACTTTTGAGGAAGGGGAGCAAAGCTAATCATTTTGAAACAGGTGCTGGGAATGGAAAATAGATGATGGTGCCTTTTTCCCCTTTCCTGACCCAGTATGCATAGCTGGCATTTATTTGTGAGTGGTTTCGGGAACTATGCAATTTAAAATGTTCATGCAACTTCTAGCATTCAGGGAAATCTGGAATGGACATAGTTGAAAACACATGCCTCATTGCAGTGTTTAATTATATAGACCAGATGTATCCTTTGAAATTGGGGTTTCCATTATTCCTGGGTACAGTATCTATAATAATAAAAGCCTAATATGCTAATTAGACCAGATGTCCTTCTGGACGACCTTCTGGACAAAGCCAGGGCTGCGTGGGTCCCAGGCGCCTGCTGGTGGTAGGAGAGAAGCCCAGGTCCCTGGTGCCAGAGGCAAGCCAGTGCCAGCCGCAGTGGGAAGGAAGGCCTACTCTTGCATGAATGTTGGGCATTGAGCCACTAGTGACGTATATAAATGACAATACGGGGGGGAGGGCTTCTGAACAAATGGACATACTACAAAACAAACAAACAAAAAAATATATATAGTATACCATAATGACGTAATTGCTGTATTTGTTTAAACCCTAAATTCCAACAGGAGGTAATGAAAACTCATTGAAGAAGCCACAAAACACACAAGGATGCTGAGGCTATTTGAATATAAACCTCTTGAGGGTAAATCAACAGTCTTTTTTTGATGTTTTGCCCTAGACCTAATGAGAGGACATCAAGATTCGTACTCAAAAATAAAACAATTTAGCAAGTCCAAGTGTCAGACAGAAAGAAGAGCTTCATTTGAAGCTCACAATACAGACCCTAGAAGGAAGATGGAAAACAGTTTAGTTCTTTAGTGATCTACAATAAGGCAATTAATGAGGACACTTTCATAAGATTGAAAAAAAAATGAAACTTGCTTTTTACTGCTATGGATTCATCTTAAAGGTCCATCGGGTACTTTAACAATTCATTTCATTGTGATGTAAACTTGGACAGCAGGTTATTCCTAAAGCTTGCCAAGTACATTTTATTATTTCATTGTGACATGGGATATATACAGATGCACCGATAAAGATGGCTATGAATAATAAAAGTGATAATTGATCATTCTGAATAAATTGAACCCTGTAAAATTGAATCACAATTTATAAGTTTGGGGAAAATTTATTATACAAAGAAGTCTCTTCATGAATATAATCACCATCTCCCTATAACTCTATGGCAGTCTAATGTGTGTAGTAAAAGTACACATGTAAATCGGTATCAGTAGGCCACGTGAATGTAATTGCCCTAATTTGGGTTTTGAGCTCCGTTTGTGACTGTCAGGGTTAATTTTACCATTTAGGATATTATATTATCAAACTACTTACAAAAGCTATATTTTTCAAACCTTATTCTTGGATTCTCTTTTTATACATATTGCTTTATAAAAAGTATAATACCTATGTACTTATATAAGTACTAGAGGCCCAGTGGACAAAAATTCATGCACTCCGGGAGTGGGGGGGTCCCTCAGCCAAGCCTGCACCCTCTTGCAGTCCCAGTCCAGGACCCCTTGGGGGATGCCAACTGCCAGCTTAGACCCGCTCCCCAGGGATCAGGCTAAGCTGGCATCAAACATCCTTAGCGCTTCTGAGGAAGCAGGAGATGCTCCCTCGATTGCCACTGTGGTCTCAGCCATCAGCCCAGCTTGTGGCTGAACAGAGCTCCCCCTGTGGGAGCGCATTGACTACCAAGGGGCAGCTCCTGCATTGAGCGTCTGCCCCCTGGTGGTCAGTGCGTGTCATAGTGACTGGTCATTCCAGTCATTTCACCTTAGGGTCAATTTGCATATTACCCTTTTATTATATAGGATAACGTAAAATAGCACACAAATTTTTATCTAAATGAATCTGTGATTACTGGAAAACGTTTTACATGTTTTCCAGTTTGGAATTAATTAAGAACAACTTTGGACTGTCAGCAAAGATGACTGGATGAGTGTGACTTAGGAAGTTGATTTGATTTCTGGATAAAGTGCTCAGCAACAGCCTAGCATTTTCAAAAAAGCAATCTCTGCCGGGACTGGTTTGGCTCAGTGGATAGAGCATCGGCCTGCGGACTGAAAGGTCCCAGGTTCGATTCCTGTCAAGGGCATGTACCTTGGTTGCGGGCACATCCCCAGTGGGGGGTGTGCAAGAGGCAGCTGGTCGATGTTTCTCTCTCATCAATGTTTCTAACTCTCTGTCCCTCTCAATTCCTCTCTGTGTAAAATCAATAAAATATATTAAAAAAAAGAAAAAGCAATCACTGAGAATTTCAGGGATCATGGTTATTTTTGTATGAACAGTATCTTCACACTGATGGCAAAGGAAAGTTATTGCTTTGTTATTAGTAAAAACATGTGGTTAAAAGATGCATACATTAAAAAAAAAAAAAGCATGCATGACAATAATCTTAGAAAAAAACATTCAAAATTTGAAACGAGGCAAATGAGATGCTGGGTGATCTTCCATTACAGTACTTGGCTTGATGTTCTATTGACTGGGGAATATTCAACACCATGGGTAGAGACTTTTAGACTTTTTCAGGGGAGGGGAGAGATTTAAATAAGATGAATCCATTAAAATAAAAACCTCAAATGTTTCCATTATTGGCTTTTTAAGAAATATATTTTTTATTGATTTTAGAGAAGAAGGGAGAGTGAGAGAGAGAGAGAGAGAGAAACATCAATGATGAGAGAGAATCACTGATTGATTGCCATCTGCACACCCTGAACTGGGGATCTAGCCTGTAACCCAGGCATGTGCCTTTGATCAGAATTGAACCCAGGACCCTTCAGTCTACAGGCAGACACTCTTTCCACTGAGCCAAACTAACTGGGGCCATTTTTGGTTTATTGGACACTAACCAGTTTTATATCTAATGTAGCAATTTATCGAAAACATTTCTTTGTTAATTTGCCTATATGTACTAGTGTCTCAAAAAACATATTTTGAACTACCTTTAAATATTTTAGTTTCTCCACTAATTACTAAATTTAACAGAAGGTGATATGTGTTCATTCTGTATGTCATGATTTTGCCTCTGAAAATTATACTAGCAAACAAAATGAACAAGAACAGAGACAAGAAAGCTCACATTCTTTCGTTTATTTCCCTTTCACAGACATTTCTCTTTATTTTCAAGATCCCATTATGTTGGCAACACTTACCTGTTTGTTGTTATTTTTTTATTATTTCTAATTTACATATAATTCACATAAAAATTTTA
Source organism: Pipistrellus hanaki (assembly GCF_964339955.1). NCBI lineage: Eukaryota > Metazoa > Chordata > Mammalia > Chiroptera > Vespertilionidae > Pipistrellus > Pipistrellus hanaki. The sequence continues at coordinate 43,979,611 of NC_140519.1, read as the reverse complement.
CTGCCCACCCTAGCCAGTTTGGCTCAATGGATAGAGTGTCAGCTTGTGGACTGAAGTGTCTTGGGTTCAATTCCAGTCAAGTGCACATAACTAGGCTGCAGCCTCAATCCCTGGCCCTGTGGGAGGGCATGTGTGGGAGACAACCAATTGAGGTGTCTTTCTTACATCGATGTTTCTGTCTCCCCTTCTCCCTTGTCTCCATTATTCTCTAAAAAGAAGGAAAAAAAAAATCAATGGAAAAACTAGTATTCTCTGGCGAGGATTAACAACAACAAAAAGGTACTGTCCTAAAATAATTTTAGAGAATTTATCTACAAAGACTTTTTTTTTCCTGTTAAGAATGAAGTTCAGCCAAATAGCTTATGACCCTGAGAAGCAGGGGATGCTGAGTCTTGATTGTACATCCCTCTAAGGCAGATGGTCTGGGAAAATGGCTGAATTCCTGACTTGTGATTTTTTAAATTTTGCATAAAGACTTAATTCGTTCAGCGCAGGTTAGGGTTTGTAGGAAACTTGAAGGGAAAATAATAGAGATTTCCCATATAATCTTTGCCCTCCTCATGTCCCGCTTCCTCCATTATCAACATCGCCCACTAGAGAGGTACATTTGTTACCACCTACGGAGCTACCTTGGCACCTGGCGAGCTTGGCATTCCTACAATGTAGGAGACACAACGTACTTACTTAGGGCTTAAGTACAAGCTGATGCAATCTATTCAGTCAAATAATAATTAAAACTATCATTTACTGGATATTTCCTATGCAGCAGCCACTAGGATGCGCGTCATCTCATCCAATCCTCATCCCAATCATGTGAGATAAATATTTTCATTACCTCCACTTTACAGATGTGGCAATAGTGGAAAAGATTATTTAAGCAGCTTGGCTGAGTTAGAGACGTACACAAAAAAAATTCACCTGTGTATTATCTGCTCAAACTTTCCAAATTCTTTAGCATACAATCCTCTACATGCAAGCAAACTAAAGGCAATTCCTTCTAATGCCACCTTAAAACAGAACCACTCATTTTATTTTAATCAGGGCCCTTAAATTCAGAATTTCAGTAGTCGAGAGTCAAGTGAAAATAGCAATGGAATAAAGACTGCAATGGATATCACAAGGGCAAAGCTTTGAGCATTTTATATTTCCACATGTATCCTTCTCATTTTAAAAATATATATATCTTATTGATTTTTTACAGAGAGGGAGAGGGAGAGTTAGAAACATCGATGAGAGAGAAACATTGATCGGCTGCCTCCTGCACACTCCCTATCAGGATTATGTCCGAAACCAAGGTACATGCTCTTGACCGGAATCGAACCTGGGACCCTTCTGTCTGCAGGCTGATGCTTTATCCACTGAGCCAAACCGGTTTCGGCTATCCCTCTCATTTTTAAGTACTCCATTCACTTAAACATCTAGAGGCGTCCCTATACATCCTTGCTACGTGCAATGAACTGGCAGGAGTAAATTGAACTTTAAAACATTGTAAGAATCATCAGGAAAAGAACTACTTTCACATTTTTAGGAGTTTGATGGACTCTCTTACTGAGTGACAGTCAATGAAAGCAGACAAGCAAGGCAACGTGATGAGACAACTACCAGCATATGGAGCTGCTGGTAGTCTCAGCCCCCGCGGGCAACAGAGCCGGGAGAGCAGATTTCTGGGACATTTTACACATTAGTACGTAAACAGTCTGTTAAGAAATCACACTTTTCAGATGTCTGTCTCCTCCCGTCTTTAAGGCATTACATGCGATCACAAATGAGACTTTGCAAGGAAAAGTTTGCTACCCTCGATAGAAAGTGACTGTCATCCGAGGCAAAGTCCAGGAATATCAAGTGAAAAATAATAAATCTTAAAAAAAAAAAGATGATCTGATAGTGGGTTGTGCACCGCTACAGCTTGAAACATACTCAGTAAAGTTGTTGTTGTTTTTCCCCTGAAGATGTAATATTTTGCATCATGGACAAATTTGAGCTAGGTTGAGTAAGAAACTAGTTTTTAAAAAGGACATACTAAGAAAAAAAAAAAGTATCTACCGTGTTTCCCCGAAAATAGGACATCCTCCGAAAATAAGACCAAGCGCAACTTTGGGAGAAAAAATTAATACAAGACACTGTCTTATTTTTGGGGAAACAGGGTAGTAAAGCAGCCCTAAAAGTATATAAAAGAAAAAGAAGAAGAAGAAGAAGAAGAAGAAGAAGAAGAAGAAGAAGAAGAAGAAGAAGAAGAAGAAGAAGAAGGGGCATTTGGCAACACATTGTAAAATGGGATAAATCAAAAGCTAATTAAGAAATCAAAATATATAGAGCCAATATCATAAAAGTGAGGGGGACAATATAGGCAGCTTGGAAGCTAATTAGAGTGGAGAGGTGATAATTATATGCACTGGGGGAAGGCAAACTGTAGTGTTGAATGAAAATGAGGCAGAGATTGAGAAGAAAAATATCTCAAACATGTCTACAGTGTGGTAGTAAATATTCAAACACAAAAATGTGAGAAATAAACCCCAAGGTGAGGTGAAGAAAACCTCTTATTAACCCCATGCTTCATGGCTTAATGGACTCTCAAAGGCCATGGTTCCTGGAAAGATCAAATTGTGGGTTCATCTTCTGCTCCACTGGATGAAGGATGCTCTCCAGTCATCTGTGTCTCCATTATTATTGTTAATTTTTAGAGTGGACCTGAGGAAGCCTTAAGATTGGAGATTAGAGATCCAACTTCACTGTCTAAATCTTTTCCCTGAGCTGCATGCCGACATATTCATTATTTTATTTTTTATTTTTTGTTTTTGGCTTATCCAGTCTCCATGGCTCTGGGTTTTGTTTTGTTTTCTTTTCAATGAAATTTGTCCCAGATTTATTGCTGTTACACGTTTCTTTCTCAGACTATTAGCCTTTCCAAGAATTTCTGCAAACCCTCATTCCATCTCTCAGTCTGGTGATGGCCTATTTGGTGAGAATGACTGTAGAGCTTTACACCAAATGACCAGTGAGACAAAGACAATGCTTTTAAGAAAGTTAATTTGCTGAAGTGACAACTCCCAATCTATGGCTAAAAAGCAACTTGAAGTTTGGCGAGACCCAAAGTTTCTATGTTCTCCTGTTGCTACTCCTTGGAGACCCTGAACACAGGAGCTCTGAGCAGTTAGCTTTCTGTGGCTTTTGTCAGAGCAACAATATGCTTACATAAACCCTCCTGCAGGACAGCCTCTTCCAACAGCTTCCATGAGTTCGATCTTTTCATAAAGTGGCTAGTAGCCCTGTGCACGAATCCGCGCACCAGTAGCTCTCTGTGGGGCCTGGCCACTCCGTGCCCGCTGCCCGGAGGCTCTCTGTGGCTCAGAGGCCCATCCGTGGCCAGGCGTGGAACACTTGCCTCATCTTGTAGTATTAAAAAACAACAACAACAAAAAAAACAAAAAAAAAACCAAAACGATGAACTTCAAAGATCAAGGGAGGTTCCCTGGTTGGCAAAACCCTGGGTAATGTTACTCATCATAATGCCAGGACCTTTTCATATCTTGGTCTCTGCAGGTCTCCCTTTGGCTGCTTCATAGTTGTACCCTTTTGCAATAATAAAACTGTAAGAGTAAGTGTACCGCTTTTCTGTGCACTGTGAGATGTTCTAGAAGTGAACTTTGAAACCTGACAGGGGCCATGAGAACACCTGAGTTTATAACTAGTCTGTCAGAAGTAAGTGTCTGAAGTGAACACACTCTTGTAGGGGACTGTCCCCTTAACCTGTGACGTGTGCCCTGACTTTGGGTAGTTCATGTCAGACCTATGTCCTGGGTCACAACCTGAAAGCCTAGGAGCCCTCTGGAAGGCATTGAACTGCTATGTGAATAAAAGCAACACCGGTAGAAAAGAAATGAATGGAACCTGAATGAACACTGTTTGGTCCAACAATGTTTACAAAAAGCTAGACAATATATCTCATTGACATAAGCCTGTGATATTTCTATTTTAAAAAATTAAACCAATGAGTCTGGGGGACTCATATGTAATAGTAACAATGGTCTAATTGTATTACTATTAACTCCCTTTTTCCTTCAGGTTTTACTCAAAATTCTTCTCCTCAGAAGACTTTCTCCATTCATCCAACCTAAAAGTTAAGCTCCCCACCTAACATGTCATATCTTCCTTTGCTGTTTTATCGTTTCCTTAGCCCTTGTTACTATAGCAGCCATAGATTGTATGTATTTGTCTTTTATGTTCAGCCTCCTTTGGTAGAATGTAAGCTTCAAGAAGGCAGAGATTTATGTTGCATTTGTTTGCATTTTAGCTGTGGTGTTTAGAACGGTGTAGCAGGTAGTAAGTGTTTATTGAGTAAATGTATGAATCAATAGGAGGAATGTATTAGATGGATAAACAGATGGCAATGAGACAGTTCATAAAATATATTAAATTTCTGTTATCGATAGGACAGAAAATAAAGACTTGAAGTGAACTAGTAACAATAGTAATAGAAACAAAATGGTAAATGCTTGAGTCATTTAGAAATAGAAGCCATAAGGCCTGGAACTTATTGGGGAACTAGGTGATGAGAAAGATATTAATGAAATCTGCATCTTCAACAACCAGTGGGACTGGAGAAATTATGAAGCAGAATTAGAGCCACCTCGAAGGAAATCTAGTTTATAGAAAAACAGTAAGCTTAATTTGGGACAAGGCATTTAAACGCTTTTCAAAATCTCCTGGCCAAACCATACAAATCTAAAAATAAACAAACATGAGTTAGAAGTTGAGGAGTGTTGTGGAGGATACTCCTGAATTAAACAGAACTATCACAGGTTTATGTCCATGAGATATATAGTCTAATTTCTTTGTGAAAATAAGAATTATTAGGCCAAACAGTGTGAATTCAGGTTCAATTAATTTCTTTACTTTGCCTTTCAGAGACACACAGGTGAACATTAAGAGAGTATTAGAATGGTCTGGAGACTATTATATTAGAAAACCTCATGGCTAGAAAACTCATTTATTATAGACCAGCAGGTTTATTTACTACGTTCAGCATCTTCAAAACTCTGGAGAATTGAATGGATCTTTTCTTTATAGCTGACAATAAAAGCCAGAGTACTTCATTACTGCTTCTTAATAACACAGGCCTTTTGCAACCAAGCAGGTCATAAGCAGAACTGAAGATGAGTAATCACATCGAAACAATTTAGACGATCAATCATCTCACATATGCATAAAATATTAAACATAATGAACATGCGAGGGAGCTATTGATATCTTCCAGCTCATGTCACAACAAAACACAAATGCTTCTGGGAGGCTGAGAGGATGTATGAGGTCCCCGGGTTCAGACATGTGAATAAGTCCAAAGCCTTCAACCTGCGACCTCCAGAGGAAGCCAAGCAGCTGAATGCCTCACTCACTGAAGGCCACAACAAGCTCTCTTTGGCCAATTATGATGAAAAGGCTGTGTTTCTATGGAGCCATCTATGTAGAACTATCCCTACTTGCATTGCGAATTTTATAACCTCAAGTTGTCTCCATACACAGGACTCCCCAATAATGTTTGCCTGCCTGGTTGCTACGTGAGAAATCATTCTACCCTCTCTGTTCTTCCTTCACCTCCCTTGCTCCCCCTCATCTTTGTGCCCTCATCTTTTTCTTCATCTACCTTGTCCCATGTTCTCCCTGTCCCCGGCGCCATGTTGTTCACTGCCTCCATCGTTGTATGTGTTCGTGTTGTATCCGAGGCCCTCTGTGGGGGGGATTGCCCTTCCTTTCCCTTTCAAAGTTTTTCCAAGTGTGGGCAGAAAAACCTAAAACATCTCCATCAAGATAACTTATAAAAAAGTGTCAGTTTCACCCAAGAATTTTCATTGTAACGAGCTCCCAGCAAAGATCTTTTTTGGGCATGCCGTGATTGGCTCCATCCTGGCACTTGTGAGGCAGCAAATAAGCAACTGTTTATGCCCATATGTACTGGCTGGTCTTTGAGACATACCTACCATCTGACCACATCCATCGGATGCCTAGGAATTGCTACATGCATGGTTTTTTTGGCTTGACATTTGACAGACACTGAACCTTCACGGTTAATTATCTCGGAATGTGGGAGAGAGTGGGGGAGGGACAGACACTGCGGAAGGGGCAGGACAAAGGGGGAGATGAGGGCATGCACAGTGAGTCCTAGTGACACAGGGAAGGTGCCTGCCAGTCCAACCTGGAACAGAGATTATTGGCCAGAGGGGGTGGGGTGACTGCAATCTCATGAAAATTTGAGGATACATAATCCCCAAACAAAGGAACTTTCACTCTCTTGATTCTTGTGGCTCCCTTGTTCCTCTGGTTTTGCTCCTACTTCCTAGCATTTGCCTGTGTTCCTTCCATAGCCGTCTGGCCCTAGAGGCAGCATGGCTGATGGCCACGCAGACCCCACACAGAATGGACTACAGCTGGGAACACAAACTAAGCTGGACTGGGCCATGCACATGTAGCATGGAAGCTCTGGGCAACAGCTTTCATCCGAGCCCTGATAGAGACAGAGCTGGATGTCTTCCTTGGTGGGATGAAGGGAAATGAGATCTTGGAAACCTAGGGATGTAGTTTCACACAAATAAATGTCATGTAGCCAAACCAGTTTGGCTCAATGGATAGAGCGTCGGCTTGGGGACTGAAGGGTCCTGGGTTCGATTCTGGTCAAGGACACGTACCTTGGTTGTGGGCATATCCCCAGTAGGGGGTGTGCAAGAGGCGGCTGATCGATGACTATTTCTCATCGATGTTTCTAACTCTCTATCTCTCTCCCTTCCTCTCAGTACAAAATCAATAAAATATATTTTTTTAAAAATAATAAAAAAAATAAATGTCACGCATTCTCCTGTGCAATACTCAGAAAATTCCTTTTCTCATGACATCTCATGAAGCAGGCTTCCCCCAGCAACAGATAGGGATGGGAAGAGCTCCTCATCAATCCTATCTAATAAAGATGGAATATGCAAATTGACCACCACTCTGTGACAAATATGGTGGCACCCACAGCCAATAAGGAGGGAATATGCAAATTGACGTGACAAAAATGGCGGTGGTTGGGTCAGGATGCATTCCACCCTATTCTGGCTGCTCTGAGTCTCTGGGCAGTACACACACAGGCACAAAGTGGCTGGGGAGGAGCAGGATGCCTGCTATGAGGGGGGAGGGCAGTAGGTGGAGGGAGCTACAGGAGGGCAGCAGGGCCAGAGTGAAGGCAGAAGGGAGCAGCTAGAGTGAAGACCCAGGTCCTGGGAGCCTGAGAGAAGCCAGTGCCAGCAGCCAGGGAAAGGAAGGCCAATTCTTGCATGAATCTTCATGCATCCAGCCTCTAGTAATAGTATATTTGAAAATGGCTTTCACAGGTCCATGCCAGTTTTAGGTTTTGACTTGGGTGTTATGCCCTTCCTACAATAGTCATATTGTAATGTATCTTGAATTAATAGACATTTATATGGCTCACTTAGATAGCAAGACCTTAATATTTATTAAAAAGAAGCATTTTCAGGGGAGGGTGGGGTGGGTAAGAGATCAACCAAAGGACTTGCATGCCTGCATATAAGCATAACCAATGGACACAGACAGTAGGGGGGCGAGGGCCTGTGCTGGGGGTAGGAGCAGACAGGGAGAGGACCATGGGGGAGAAAAGAGACAAGTGTAATACTTCCAATAAAGAATTTTAAAAAAAATTTTTTAAAGAAGCATTTTAAGAACAAGATATGGGTGGAAACTGTGACTATCCGTCTGTCCTTTGCATTGAAATATGACTTACTCTATTTTTAAATCATAGTCAACTTTTATGTTTATATCAACCAATACAATAACTCTGAAGCCATTCATGCTTTGTTGCCATGCCATTCCAATGAGGAGTGTGGCATTGTGCCTGACTTAAGAATAGTACATTCTCAGAGGGAGGTAAGATGGCGGAAGAATAGATGGGTGGATTCTGAGCCCTCTCCCGAAGCAGAAAGAGAGAGCAACTGAGGGTCTTGTGCTGTGAGTGTTTATTGGCAAGCTGGGAGACAGCGAACACCAGAAGAAACTGCTGGCGGGCTGCTGACAGAGGTGCCCCTCACAGGGAAGCACCCACGCGGGCTGTGTCCCTGCCCGGAGCTACCTACCGGCTTGGACGGGGAAACCTCGCCATCTTGAGAGGAAGATAGGATCGTGTCAGAGGCCTGAATATCCACAGCCGCAGCGACCACCAAGCATCTGTGACCCCCAGAACGCGGATCCCAAGCGGCGCGAACACTTGCCCTCACAGGATTGCCCCACTGCTCAGCGAAAAGGTCAGATTTCGCGGGGAGAGGGTGGAGAGCCCTCGCGGCGAAAACAAAAAGCCTGTGCGCACAGAGCGCGCTCCCGGAAGCTGGAGGACAGGGGTGGTGATTACAAGTAGAAGCCCCCGCTGTTGGGCGGTTGTCACCCTTGAAAGTGGACGGGGCTCCTAACAGGGGAGATATCTAAAGAGCAACACATTTGGATCCCGCTCGGAGGGATATCGGAGAGTTGCGGGAGATTGCAGTTGCTCGGACCTGCCCCCTCCCCCCCTCCATAGTTCCAGCTTCAGAGAGGACGGAAAAAAAAAAAAGCTGGAGAAGCTTTAGAGTCTGGGAAGTCAACCTAGAAACACTGCCCCCAGAGGCTAATTCACAAATTGACTCTAGTGTAATAAAAACAAAGCAAAACCTGCCTAAAAATCAGGACTGGATCATAACAATAGAGGAAGCGAATGACCTTCATTACTGCTAATTTTAATTAAATTTTTAAAATTTTATTATTATTTTTTTTAATTTTTAAATTTTTGTTTTTTACTTTTGTTTTCATTATTTGCAACGTTTACTCAAGAAACTATTTTTTTTCTTTTTCCTCACTTGATTTTATCTTGATAATTATTACATTGTATATGTAATCAACATTATTACTACTACTAATTTACCTTTTTCATCTTATTTTCTTTTGTTTATTTTTATTATTTTTATTCCATTTGATTATTTATATATATATATATATATATATATATATATATATATATATATATATTTTTTTTTTTTTTTAATTTCAGGATTACTGTTCTACAGTCTTTATCTATCCTTCTTTCTCCAACGCTTTATTCTATCTCAACCCTACCTTTATGCCCTCACCCTCTTTCCAATCTTTTCCTTTGATACCCTGTTTATCTTAACCCTTTCCTGCTCTAGATTTCCCCCATTCCATCTGTCTACCCCCTCCTAAAATTTCACCCTACTTGTATATATCTAATTTCCAACTACCTGCTCCAAACCCATTCACACCTCCCTCGCAGTTGTCCTAAAAACAAAAAAAAAAAAACAAAAAAAACAAAACAGTCTTACTCTCTAACTCTGAAGTTGTATGTTGAATGTTAACTTTACTGAAGTTGTATGCTTTTCTTTTATAAGATTGATTTGCCTATGCTTTTTGTTTGATTGCATGTTTTTGTTAGCTGGGTTCTAGTCACCCTTATTGGTGGTTATTAATATCGCAAACACATTTCGATTCAGTGCCTTGTGTGTTGTACCTGGTTGTGTTGTATTTTGTGCCTTTAAATCAAAGCAGGAGAGAGAGAACTACACAACCAGACATCATAGATCATGGGGAGACCAAAAAACAGCCCGCATATGAAAGAAAAGCAGGCTTCACCAGAAAAGGAAGTAAACGATATAGAGGCAAGCAACCTACCAGAGCAAGAATTCAGAGTAACGATCTTAAGATGGCTAAAAAGAATGGAAGACAAATTTGACAATTTGAGTAAGACCCAAGAGGAAATGAAAAAAACCCAAGAGGAAATGAAGATGACTCAAGATGAAATGAAAAATGACATCGCTACTATGAAGAACTCAATAGATAGCATCAAGAGCAGACTAGAAGAAGCAGAGGATCGCATCAGTGAGCTAGAAGACAAGATGGAAAAAAATACCCAATTAGAGCAGCTTCTAGAAAAAAAAATTAAAAAGCAGGAGGAGAGCCTACGGGAGCTTTGGGACAATGCAAAACAAAACAATATTCGAATAATAGGGGTTCCGGAAGGAAAGAAAACCGAGGTAGACATGGAAAATGTATTTCAAGAAATAATGACAGAAAATTTTCCTGAGATAGAGAAGAAAAAACCCACACAAATCCAAGATGCTCGCAGAGTCCCAAGCAAAATGGATCCCAGAAGACCGACGCCAAGACATATTATAATTAAATTGGCAAACACCAATGACAAAGTTAGAATCTTAAAAGCAGCCAGAGAGAGACAGAAAGTTACATATAAAGGAACCCCCATCAGACTAACAACTGATTTCTCAACAGAAACTTATCAGGCCAGAAGGGAATGGGATGAAATATACAAAGTCATGCAAAGAAAGGGTCTGAATCCAAGAATACTGTACCCAGCAAGACTATCAATCAAAATTGAAGGGGAAATCAGGAGCTTCACAGACAAAAAAAGACTAAAGGAATTTATCTCCACCAAACCAGCAATGCAAGAAATGCTCAAAGGTCTACTGTAAAAATAAATAAATAGGAAGCGAAGAAGGAACACAGGGGTATAGAATAAAAATGGCATCAAATGAGTACCTATCATTAATAACATTAAATGTAAATGGTTTAAATGCTCCAATCAAAAGACATAGGGTAACAGATTGGATAAGAAAACAAGACCCATACATCTGCTGTCTACAAGAAACCCACCTCAGAAAAAGAGATGCACACAGACTGAGGGTGAAGGGATGGAAAAAGGTTTTCCAGGCAAATGGAAATGAAAAGAAAGCTGGGGTAGCAATACTTATATCTGACAAATTAGATCTCAGAGTGAAGGACATAACAAGAGACAATGAAGGCCACTTCATAATACTAAAGGGAGCAATCAAACAAGAAGAAATAACCCTGGTAAATATATATGCACCCAATACGGGAGCACCCAAATACATAAAAAAACTGCTGGAGGACATTAAGGGAGAGATTAACAGCAATACAATCATAGTAGGAGATTTTAATACCCCACTGTCACCCTTCGACAAATCATCCAAACAAAAAATCAGCAAAGAAATATCAATCCTAAATGACTCACTAGACCAGATGGAATTAATTGACATCTTCAGAACATTCCACCCCAAAGCCACAGAATATACATTCTTCTCAAATGCACATGGGACATTCTCAAAGATAGACCACATTTTGGGACATAGGCAAAGTCTCTTCAAATTCAAGAAGATAGAAATCATATCAAGCATCTTCTCAGACCATAATGGCATAAAACTGGAAATTAACTACAATAAAAATAATCCAAAGAAATCAAACACATGGAGACTAAACAGCATGCTATTAAACAAGGACTGGGTTACCAGAGAAATCAAGGAAGAAATTAAAAACATCCTGGAAACAAATGACAATGAAAACACAACAATCCAAAATCTATGGGACACAGCAAAAGCAGTTTTGAGAGGGAAGTTCATATCCTTACAAGCCTATTGCAAAAAACTAGAAAAAAGTGTAACAAATGATCTAACTCTACAACTCAAAGAGTTAGAAAAAGAGCAACAAGAAAAGCCCAGTGTAAGTAGAAGGAAGGAAATAACAAAAATCAGAGCACAGATAAACGACATAGAGACCAAAGAAACAATACATAAGATCAACAAAACCAAGAGCTGGTTCTTTGAAAGGATAAACAAGATAGATGGACCTCTAGCCAGACTAACCAAGAAACAAAGAGAGAGGACCCAAATAAACAAAATCAGAAATGAAAGAGGTGAAATAACAACAGACCCCACCGAAATACAACGGATTGTTACAAAATACTATGAACAACTCTACTCCAACAAACTGAACAACCTGGAGGAAATGGACATATTCCTAGAAAAATATAATTTTCCAAAACTCAATCAGGAAGAATCTAAAAATCTCAATAAACCAGTGACTTGGGAAGAAATTGAAACAGTCATCAAAAAGCTTCCAGCAAACAAAAGCCCAGGGCCAGATGGCTTCACAGGAGAGTTTTACCAAACATTCAAGGAAGAACTAAAAACTATCCTCCTCAGACTATTCCAAAAAATCCAAGAGGAAGGAACACTTCCAAATTCCTTCTATGAAGCCAGCATCACCCTAATACCAAAACCAGATAAAGACAACTCAATGAAAGAGAATTACAGACCAATATCCCTCATGAACATAGATGCTAAAATCCTCAACAAAATTCTAGCAAATCGACTCCAGAAGAGCATCACAAAGATCATACACCACGACCAAGTAGGATTTATTCCAGGAATGCAAGGATGGTACAATATCCGCAAATCAATAAACGTGATACATCACATAAACAAATTGAAAGATAAAAATCATATAGTCATATCAATTGATGCAGAAAAAGCATTCGATAAAATCCAACACCCTTTTCTGATAAAAACTCTTAACAAGGTGGGAGTACAAGGATCATACCTCAACATAATAAAAGCTATATATGATAAACCCACAGCCAACATTATACTCAATGGGCAAAAACTAAAACCATTCCCTCTAAGAACAGGAACAAGACAGGGATGCCCACTCTCGCCACTCCTGTTTGACATAGTACTGGAAGTACTAGCCATTGCAATTAGACAAGAGGAGGAAATAAAAGGCATCCAAATTGGAAAAGAAGAAGTAAAGTTATCCTTATTTGCCGATGACATGATATTGTACATAAAAAACCCAAAAGACTCCATTAAAAAACTAATTGACTTAATAAATGAATTTGGTAATGTAGCAGGATACAAAATTAATGCCAAGAAATCCATGGCTTTTCTATACACCAACAGAGAAACTGCAGAAACAGAGACTAAAAAAGCAATTCCATTTACCATCGCACCAAAAAAATTAAGATACCTAGGAATAACTTTAACTAAGGAAGTAAAGGACCTATATGGGGAAAACTACACGACACTGAAAAAAGAGATAGAGGAAGATGTAAGGAGATGGAAGAACATACCATGTTCATGGATTGGTAGGATCAACATCATCAAAATGTCCATACTTCCTAAAGCAATCTATAGGTTCAATGCACTCCCCATTAAAATACCAACGACATATTTCACCGACCTAGAAAGAACTCTCCAAAAGTTCATTTGGAACAATAAAAGACCCCGAATAGCCACAGAAATCCTGAGAAAGAAGAGTAAAGTAGGAGGGATCTCAATACCAGACTTCAAACTATATTACAAAGCCACTGTTCTCAAAACAGCCTGGTACTGGCACAAGAACAGACATATAGATCAATGGAATCGAATTGAGAACCCAGATATCAACCCAAATCACTATGCTCAACTAATATTTGACAAAGGAGGCACGAATATACAATGGAGTCAAGACAGTTTCTTCAATAAATGGTGTTGGGAAAATTGGACAGACACATGCAAAAGAATGAAACTAGATCACCAACTTACACCATTCACAAAAATAAACTCAAAATGGATACAGGACTTAAACATCAGACGGGAAACCATAAAAATACTAGAAGCATCCACAGGCAGCAAAATCTCAGACGTATGCCAAAAGAACTTCTTCACTGATACTACCCCTAGGGCAATGGAAGCTAAAGAGAAAATAAACAAATGGGACTACATCAAAATAAAAAGCTTTTTTACAGCAAAAGAAACCATCAACAAAACAACAAGAAAGCCCACAGTGTGGGAGAACATATTTGCAAATGATACCACTGATAAAGGTTTAATCTCCAACATCTACAAACAGCTTATACAACTAAATAAAAGGAAGATAAATAATCCAATTAAAAAATGGGCAATGGACCTAAATAGAACATTTTCAAAAGAAGACAGAAGGAAGGCCAAAAGGCACATGAAAACATGCTCAAAGTCACTAATTGTCCGAGAGATGCAAATCAAAACAACAATGCAGTACCATCTCACACCTGTCAGAATGGCCAACATCAACAAATCAACAAACGACAAGTGTTGGCGAGGTTGCGGAGAAAAAGGAACCCTCGTGCACTGCTGGTGGGAATGTAGACTGGTGCAACCACTGTGGAGAACAGTGTGGAGTTTCCTCAAAAAACTGAAAATGGAACTCCCATTTGACCCAGTAATCCCACTTCTAGGAATATATCCCAAGAAACTAGAAACACCAATCAGAAAGGATATATGCACCCCTATGTTCATAGCAGCACAATCTACAATAGCCAGAATTTGGAAACAGCCTAAGTGTCCGTCAGCAGATGATTGGATCCAAAAACTTTGGTACATCTACACAATGGAATACTATGCGGCCATAAAAAATAAGGAATTCTCATCATTTGCAGCAAACTGGATGGAATTGGAGAACATCATGCTGAGTGAAATAAGCCAATCAATGAAAGAGAAACACCACATGACCTCACTCATTTGTGGATAACAAAGAGCATTATAAACTGATGAACCAAAAGATAGATATAGAGACAGTAAATCAACAAGTAGACTGTCAAATTACAGCGGGGAGGGGAGGAAGATCTGGGGGAGATAATAGATCAACCGAAGGACTTTTATACATGCATATAAGTATAACCAATGGACACAAAACTCTGGGGAGGGAGGGGATGTGTGGGAGGGAGGGTGGGGGGCAAAAAAAAAAAAATCAATAAAATATATTAAAAAAAAAAAAGAATAGTACATTCAAGACTGAGTTTTTTCTCTTTTTCTTCTACACTCATACTGCTGACAAGCATTGACTAGTTAATCTCAGTGTCGTGTGTGTGTGTGTGTGTGTGTGTGTGTGTGTGTGAGAGAGAGAGAGAGAGAGAGAGAGAGAGAGAGAGAGAGAGAACATGACATTACCGATGTGAGAGAAGAAAACAAGGGTCTGAAAGAGTTTTTAACTTTTTTTCTGATACAACACGAGCAGCCAAGTAGGACAAGAGTCACAATTCTCTTTACTGAAGTCTTATTGTTCCTCTTGGCAGTTCTGGTCTTTATTGAATGTTGTCAAAGTTTGCAAACTTTTCCCCAAACATTTGGAGTTTTTTAAAAAAATGCATTTTGCTCCCAGGCAGTTTTCCATTCACTATAGGAGAGTTTGAAACAAACCCAAAATTGCTTATTCCAGCAAGCTTAAATCCTTATAAAAATTAAAGCATGCTCAATTGCCAACGTTTTTAAAAAGTTGAATGCATTTTGTCCTATTTCTTCAAATTGCTCTTCAAATGGTTTGGATTTACCCAAACATAAAATAAGGATTTTGCCAAGAATCTTCTCCCCACCCTTAATTTTTAAACCCATGTGTATTTTAAGGGAAATTTAATACATGTGTTTCTAATTCGTGTGCACTTAACTCATCAGAATCTTGTTTGGTAAGACCTGTTTGAAGTTTAAGAAGTCTTTTTGGAGCCTCCCTTTTAATAACTCTTTTCAGGCCTTTATTCTGAGACGCAGGAAGTCACATGTTGCCAGGAGTAAATGAATGTCAAGCCCCCAAAGTTCACATTTAGTCCAAAACTGACAGCCAGGACACTTTGTTAGAGACTTTCAAAATTGAGTTCTTTCGTCCTTAGACAAAAGGTGTTTGATATCTGTAAGCCCCAAGCTCCTCTGATTTGAACATACATAAAAAATCATCAGTGGCGTTTGTGAAAGAACATAACGTTAAGCTCATTATTCTAAACACATCATAAAATTATTAAAGATTTGCTAACGGGCTTTTCTAAGAAGCTAAGGTTGTTTCCGCACAAATAAAAAAACACATAAAGTAGTGGATGCTAAGCCAGACATAAATATTAATGGGGGAGTGAGGTGGTGATGTGAAATACAGACAGATATCACTTACAGGGTAATAGATGACAACAGCTCGGTGCATGTGAACACAGAATAGCAGTGATGTTGATGCGTTTGTATCACAGGTCCATGTATCACAGAAGCTGACATATCTGGAATATGAGGATTAAAAAAAGAACAAAGGGGCTCAAGACAAGATGCTGAGCAAGATGTCATTAATGAATTATAAAGACAAGAAAAACAACAGAGAAATCTGTGTTTCAACAATTACTACTTAGAATAGGCTATTATCCCACCAGACTCCGTTGTCACTTCCTGCTGCTGTCAGCAGCTGTTCTCTCTGGTTTTCTGTCTGTAG
Organism: Pipistrellus hanaki; assembly: GCF_964339955.1. Lineage (NCBI taxonomy): Eukaryota > Metazoa > Chordata > Mammalia > Chiroptera > Vespertilionidae > Pipistrellus > Pipistrellus hanaki. The sequence goes on along the minus strand of NC_140519.1, from coordinate 43,963,519 downwards.
GCGGCCTCCTAGGTGTGCTGCTGACACTAAGGGAGAAGACACATTCTCTATCTCATTGGCCCAAAGAAGGGAGAATCACAAAGACAGAACATCACAGTTACCTTGGTTTCTTTTTTTAAAATTTTTTTATTAAGGTGTTATATATGTGTCCTTATTCCCCTATTACTCCCCCTACCCTCCCCCCACTCATGCCCTAGAGATCAACCAAAGGACTTTGTGTGTGTGTGTGTGTGTGTGTGTGTGTGTGTTTTTAAATATATTTTATTGATTTTTTACAGAGAGGAAGACAGAGGGATGGAGAGTTAGAAACAATGATGAGAGAGAAACATTCATCAGCTGCCTCCTGCACACCCCCTACTGGGGATGTGCCCGCAACCAAGGTACATGATCTTGACCTGAATCGAACCCAGGACCCTTCAGTCCCCAGGCTGACGCTCTATTCACTGAGCCAAACAGGTTTCAGCAAACCAAAAGCATGCCTATAAGCTTAACCAGTGGACACAGACAACAGGGGGGCGAGGGCAGACCTTGGTTTCTTTATCCTTATTCATCCATTTCAAATAAAATCGGTAATGCTCCTGGTTGTCATGGGATAAGAAACGTTACACTTTCATGTTGCTATGGGAAAGAACATGTGCGCAGCCCAGGGAGGATCCTAGGGAAGACTGCTGTCGCTGGCCGGAAGAACCGCTGGAGGTGAAGAGAGAATCACTCATACGGAGTCATGCTTGAACTGAACATGAGTTTTGCTTGTCTTAGGTGCTCATTCCATCGCTCAGTAACAGAGAGAGCGAGCTGGCCCCATGGTGAGCGGAGGCATGGCCTGCACGGTGACAGTTCTGATGGGAGGGCCCAGCAGTAGCACATGTGTTCTTCCTGATCTGTCTCTGGCCCAGGGAAGAAAGCCCTGGTGGAAACCACGATGCTATTTAATCAATGACGTCTGCTCTTCCTTTGCTTTGCATGCCCCTCTTTGTTGGCCGTGACCACTCTGATGGCATCTCATTCTTTCTAGGGTTTCATTTCCCCCCTTTTCCTTCCCCTGCAGTCTCCTTACTGCCCCAACATCACGCAGCCCTCAGCGCAGTTGCATTTCTCACCAATCTGTTGCTCTGTGCCCGCCCCCCATCCCATCTGCTCTGCGTCCCCAGCTTCACCCCTTCCCTTGGCTGTGGCGGGTCTGCCTGCCTCTGCTCTGTGCCCGGAGCACAACAGCGGCTGCTCCTTTCTTGCATTTTTTCCTTTTCCTAATGTCACTTCCATCCCCAGCCTCAGCTCTGGACGGTTCACTGGTCATGTCATCTGAAAAGTGCACATCGTATTTTGCTCGACAACAGACAAGAAGGTGTCCTGGCCAGGATCGAGCCCAAAACCCGGCACGTGCCCTTGACCGGAATCAAACCCAGGGCCCTTCAGTCTGCAGGCCAACGCTCTATCCATTCGGCCAAACCCGCTAGGGTAAGATAATATTTATCCTCTTTCCATTTCTAGTGCCTAGCAGAGTGTCCTCCCAATATTCCAAGGTTGTGGGTTTGATCCTTGGTCGGGGCACATTCTAGAAACAACCATTGAATGAATAAATAAGTAGAACAAAAAATTGATCTCTCTCTCTCTCTCTCTCTCTCTCTCTCTCTCTCTCTTTCTTTCCTCTCTCTCTTTCTCTTCTCCTCCCTCTCTCAAATCAATAACTAAAAATAAAAACAGAAGGGGAGGAATGTACAAATAATTAAGAATTGGCTCGTTGTAGAGGCACCAACATGCTTGATAAGCCAGTGGATCCATTGTGATACTAACCACGGAGTCCTCACCTGCTGGGGCATCTAGCCATCTCATGAAGAACGAGGCTTGGCTGAGATCGTGGTGGTGGTTGCCTAGGAGGATGCTGAACTTGCCAGCTCCTATGAGAAAACTCAAATACACAAATGTATAGATAGCCACTGCTCCTGCAAGATCCCCGGGGGCTGAATGTCCAGCTTCTGAACAACAACTGAGAGAAAAGGACCGAATGGAGAAGTCTGAGAAATCGAGGAAGCTCGCTGCAACCGGATGAACTGTCCAGGCCAGAGGAGCCAGCGGGCCCCCTGTGTATGTCCTCCTCCGGTTTGACAGGGTGAGCAGAGCCTCTGTTGGGTGCTATGGACTCCCTTTGATACCACCACGACTCTGTGCCCACCCGCATTGCCTGGAGCTTTTGCCTGGGAGCGAAGGGAGCATGCAGCACCAAGAGGTCACACAGCGGCCTCCCTGCAGGAAGCAGCACCTGCCCAGCTAGCCAGGTCCCTAACACAGTGGTCGGCAAACTGCAGCTCGAGATCCACATGCGGCTCTTTGGCCTCTTGAGTGTTTAGCAAGGGCCAGCTTAGGAGGACCCTAATTAAGCTAATAACAACACACCTACCTATATAGTTTAAGTTTAAAAAACTTGGTTCTCAAAAGAAATTTCAATTGTTGTACTGTTGGTATTGGGCTCTGTCAACTAATGAGTTTGCCGACCACTGCCCTAACGTGTCTTCTTTGGGGAAATGTGCATGCGGGTACTTTGCCCTTTTTTAATTGGGTCATTTCATTTTAATAGTTGTTATTGTTCTGGAGTTGTATGAGTTCTTTCCATATTTTGCTTATTAGTCCTTTATTAGATAAATGGTTTGCAAATGTCTTTCCTATTCCATAGGTTGCTGTTTCTCTTTCTTGATGGTTTCTTTTGCGATGCAGAAGCTTTTTAGTTTGATTTAGTCCCACTTGTTCACTTTTTATTTTGTTGCTTGGGTTTTATGTGTCATCTAAAAGATCATTACCAAGACTAGTGTCCAGGAGCTTCCTACCTAGGTTTCCTTTCAGGAGTTTTATGGTTTCAGGCCTTACACGTAAGACTTTAATCCATTTTGAGAAGAATGCTTATATTTAAATCAATCCCGTATTCAATATGTGTTTGAGCATCTCCGTAAACCTGGTAGCATAGCGTAGGCAACTTGCAAATACCTTGTGATTAGCATCTGTCCCTAGACAATACTTATGTGTGTGGAAATAATCCAAGGGAAATACATGAGCCATGAAACAATGCACACTGCATAAAGTGACAGAAGTAAGGTTTCATAAAACTCTATTCAGTGATGCTAGAGAGGAGGTGGCAACTGGCAGAAATCGGGAGAGCCAGGAGTAAAGAGAAAACAGATGCATTATGGGAGGGTAGAAGCTATGCAGTTTGGTGGTGTTGGAGAACATGGGAAGAACGTTTTTGCTTTTCTTTTTCTTTTTAAATATATATTTCAGAGAGGAAGGGAGAGAGAGGGAGATAGAAACATCAATGATGAGGGAGAATCATTGATGAGCTGTCTCCTGCACTCCCCACACTGGGGATCGAGCCCGAAACCCAGAACGTGCCCTTGACCGGAATCAAACCCGGGACCCTTCAGTCTGCAGGCCAACGCTCTATCCATTCGGCCAAACCCGCTAGGGTAAGATAATATTTATCCTTTTTTTATTTCTAGTGCCTAGCAGAGTGCTGGAGAACAGGTTGCAGATTTGATGCGTTGATCTAATAAATGACTTTGTATCAATGGTATCACCACTCAGCTGAGAGTCGGTTTCTATCAAGTCTATCAATCATTTGCATTGATTTAAAATAAGAAAAACGATCAAAAGAAATAATCCTAAACCATCCACCTCCCCCACCTCCCAGCTACGTATCCTTCGGGATGATGGAAACCATAGTATGAAGGGCCTTGAATATGAGGACCTTATGGCTTCCTAATGCACCACCCGCCCCTCTCAATGCCAGCCATCGATAATACCTTTCGCTGCTTATTCAGGCATCAGAAACCAAACCTGAACTTGAATGACTCATTCAAAATAGACCTGCTATCCAAACCTTCCTGAGACCACCCCCCCCCCCCTCACTGCTCGCTCCCAACCATGAAAAATGTCACTACAGCACATTTGCGACAATGGCCCTCAAAGCCTGAGAAATCAGCAGGGGGTGGAGAGAACAGCAGAAATGAAAATATCCCGGTGGCATCAGCACTCACATCTTCCATCCTTTCCCGCCAGCCGGGCCTTCCATTCCTGCCCGGGTGCCGGCCCTCTCCAGCTCTGGTCTTGTATCAGTCTTTAGCAGCATATATAATGCATTGCATCGAGGGCATGGCAACCCGGCTTTCTACACCATTGCGCCTGCACAGGACGTAGAGCTCCAGCCCTTAATGGTGTCATTTTGGCTGAACGCTATTAACAGATTACCCCTGCCTCGGGGCAGCCGAGCGTGTGTGACAGAAAGATAACCTTGTGTTCCTAATTTAATATTAACTGTTTTCTCCATAGTACCTCTTTCCAGTACATTAACAACAAACCAGCATGGCCTTGTCCCCTGTGGTTGTATTCTGCAGCAAAAAAAAAAATAAAAATAATAATAATAAAAATGGATTACAGGACAGCAAGCTTCTGAAGATTGCCAATGAAGTGTTACAAATCACTCACCACCCACTCCACAGACATGAAAAACAAACAGTCTCAGACTGAGTCCTCCAATCGGGCTTTTCCCGCACTTCAAAGGATGCTCTTATGAATGTCGAGGCGAACAAATTGAACATTCCTTTTTCCTCCCTTTTTTGCCCCCCTGCGAAAGCCTGCAGTGGTGTTCAACATAGAGTGAGATCAAGAAAGTATGCTATGTTATTTATTTTTTTTTTTAAGTAACTACACTGTCACCGCGTCAGATAAAAGTCTAAGCCATTTACAGAAAACCCTTTATGGGATTTTCCTGCCGTCCTGTCCCCGGCAGCTAACGGCACGTCCCGCATTAGCTCTCCTCGCGCCGGGGTTTTCCCTATCGCTCTGCACCACTCCCGGCCACGGGCACGGTGAGTTTATCTCGTCCTCGGCAGCCCGGTCCCTTCCTGCGGGCCCCTCACTAATAACCCGCGCCTTATCGGGCCCTCGGCACCCCGGCTGGTGATCAAAGAGCCAATTAACGGCGGGGAGACAGGTGAGGCGTCCGCCCAGTGCGGACAGCCGCGCTCCTCCGGCGGAGAAAATCCATTGGGATTGTCATCACACTGCCACGTTCTGCGGCTCCGTGTGATTGTCTCCCTCTATTTCCACTGAGGATGAGGATGAGGAGGAGGAGGAGGAGGAGGGGGAGGAGAGGGGGAGGGGGAAGAGGAAGGGGAGGGGGAGGAGGAGGGGAAGGGGGAGGAGGAGGAGGGGGAGGGGGAGGAGGAGGAGAAGAAGAAGAAGGAAAAAAAAATTTTTTTTTTAAGTCACAATGGCTGAAACCAGTTTGGCTCAGTGGATAGAAAGGTCCCAGGTTCGATTCCGGTCAAGAGCATGTACCTTGGTTGCGGGCACATTCCCTGTAGGGAGTGTGCAGAAGGCAGCTGACTGATGTTTCTCTCATCGATGTTTCTAGCTTTCTATCCCTCTCTCTTCCTCTCTGTAAAAAAAATCAACGAAATATATATTTTAAAAAAAACAAGAACAAAACAAAACAATGACTAATATATATATTTTTTAAAGTCACAATGAACTCCAGAGAGAAGGGTAGAAGCATCGCCGTGGCTCAGCTCAGTCTGGGAATGATCAACCCCAAAGGGAAAACACAAGCAGATAAGGGAAGGAACTGTCCAACAAAGGCCATATCAAAAAAAAAAAATTTAAGTTTCTTTCTTTTTTTTCCAAGCAGCATTCTCTATTCATCATTCTCTCTCTTTGTTTTGTTCCCTTCCTGCCCTATCCTGTATTGCTCCACTGTCTATCTCAGGAAAGCAGAGGATGATAAGATCTTCAGTTCCACATGAGTTCAAAAGTAATTAAAGGCAGAGAGGCATCATAATTGGTTGGCGGAGACATTTTTTATGAGTTGCATGTGCTTATGGATGCAAGGAAACCTTATTAGAGCTCTGACAGGAAGTTGGATGTTTTTGAGTCACATGGTTTTCCCCTACGCTGGTTTTTGAAAGTGTTTATGTTCCCCCTTTAAACAGCTCAAACACTTCCTGCCTTCGATGGTATGTATACGTCTCTTAAGGGAGCCCCAACAGGAGAAGATTGTATCAGTGATTCTCAGATGCGAAGTATGTATGACCATGGCCACATCATTCCTCTGCAAAGAAATGGCTCTTGTCTGTGGATGCCCTAGCCCTTCTGCCTGCTGATGGAGCAGCAAAGACCTCTTGGTATTTCCTCTTAATAAAAGTGTGTCAGATGGAGAAGAAAAAGAAAAAAAAACTGGAAGAGAAACAGCGATAGCCCTTTGTTCTGACTTCGTGTTGAACATATTTCCTTGTAAGTGTCTAACTCGAGATAGTGTTTGGCTTTGCCAAATAAGAAGAGAAACATGTATTGTTTTTCTTCCCTCAGGATAATTCTCTTGGAAAGCAAGAATGAGAATCACATATTTGAATTCCTGCCTGAACGCATATAACTAGCAAAATAAACACATCCAGAGCTACAGTAATGCAGTAAACAGAGACGGAAAAATCTTAGAGGGATGCTCTCCAAGGCTGCGAGCTCACAGGGGATTCCAGGATCTGTGTGAGATAGAGTCGGAAACAAACCAAGAAAGCATTATGCATTTGCATGTAAGATAAACCGTTAAAAGAAGATTTTATGGGAATAAAGAATAATATGGACTAGTAACCAGGTTGGGTGTTCTTATCCCGTTTCCTTAACTACAACTGTTAGAAACAACAGTATTGAGTTGACTTTGTTGTTGTTAATCCTCGCCTTAGGATATTTTTTCCATTGATTTTTAGAGAGAATGGAAGGGAAGGAGAAAGACAGAAACATGGACGTGAGAGAGACATATCGATGGGTTACCTCCTGCACACACTGTGGCTGGGGCTAGGGATTGACCCTGCAATCGAGGTACGCTCCCTTGAACACAATCAAACCTGTGACCCTTCAGTCTGTGGGCCACTAGTCTAACCACTGAGCAAAATGGCTAGGGCTGAATTGACTTTGTACTTTTATGCTGAAATAAAGCAAACCTTGCTTTATTCACATGTTGTAGATCTGCATATCATTTTTAATGTTGAACTTAGAGCAAATAAATGTGAAATAAAAACAATTCACCTTCCTCAAGAAGAAAAAAAACAGTAAAAGCAGAACTATCGGTAATTTTCCTTAGGCATACTAAAAATAGACATACCATTGATACCGATGAAATAAAAAACAAAAAACAGATTATGATTTAATTTTTCAGCCACAAAAAAAAGATCTACAAACTTTTCAGTTTAGTGTATTCCAACTGTATCTATATGAAGGCAATAACATAGTTATATAGTTAATTTTGTGCAACAATCTCAGAATCATGAAAAAAAATTATTTTTAGATAAACAGACTTTGCTAGCCAACATTTGATAGATTATATTGTAGTAACAACCAACCACAAGAATCTTAGTGGTTTAAAATACTAATTTCTCATTTACAATGTGACCAATAGGGGTCAGCAAAAAATAAACTGATGAACAAAATAGATCCAGAGACAAGGAAGTATGGAACAGACTGATGAATCTCAGAGAAAGGAGGGAAAGGGAGATGGGAAGAGATTAATAAAAAAACTTATATGCACATATGCATAACCTAAGGACACAGACAATAATGTGGTAAAGACCTGGGGGTGTGGGGGTGGGATTGAGGGGATCACTGGGGTAAAAAAAAAAAAAAGGGGGACATCTGTAATACTTTCAATAAAGATAAATTTAAAAAAATAGGATTGTAAAAGTGTTTTCATCTTTAAAAGAGTATAAATCCGTATAACTTCTATTTGGGTTGACTTGGTAATATCTACCACATTTTAAGTATATATCCTTTAACCCATCAAATCTAGTTCTTGTTAATTAACCTACAAAGATGTATGTATAAGAATATTCAATGTAAGAGAAAATACTGAAAATGACCTAAGTATCCTTCCATTAGGGTATTGAGTAAATAAATGGTAGTAAATGCCTGTGGGAGAATATTAAGCATGCCTTGAGAAGAATAAATTATGACACTATGTGAAAACCAGTAACATTTTAAAGATCCACTCAGACATTCATTTGTTCATTTATTTGTTATTTCAATATATATTTATTGAGTTTATACTGCGTGGTAGGCACTGCTCTAGATACAGCAATTCCACAGTAAATGAGATAGACAAAGCCCTGCCCCATGGAGCTTACATAGGAAAAAGAAACAGAAAATAAATAAATTAATAGATAATACACTGAGTGGCCGGATGATGATCTCTGAATGCATTATAATCTGGCCACTCAGTGTATATCCTATATAATAAAAGGTTAATATGCAAATTGTCCCCTGGACCAGGAGTTCGACCAGTGGGCAGGCCAGCCAACCGCCCATAACCCCACCCCCACCCCCCGCCCCACTGGCCAGTCTGGCTGGCTCCCACCCATGCACGAATTCATGCACCAGGCCTCTATTATACACACACACACACACACACACACACACACACACACACACTAAGTGGCCAGATTATTATGCATTCAGAGATCATAATAATCTAGCCACTCAGTGTATATTATACTAGTATAGTGTTAAAATGCAGCGTGAGGCTAGAGAGTGATTGGGGCAGTACTATTGTGACAGGGTCATTTGGGAAGTTCTTTCTGGAAATATAATATTAGAGAAGGGAACGGAGTTAAGTGAAGATGTGGGCCACACAAATGTTGGCAGGAAACACAATGCAGGAGAGACAACAGTAAGTGAAAAGTCACTTGCTAAGTTTGGAGGGTACTTGTCCATGTTTGAGAAATAGTAGGAAGGGCAGGGTGGTTGGTATTGTAAGGAAGAAGAGAAGTAGAAGATGAAGTTAAATATTTAAATTTAATTTATTTTGTAGAGTTTGAATCTTTTCAATGAAAAGAATTAATTTTGAAAAGCATGACAAAAAATTTATAATAATAAAAGTGTAATATGCCAATTGACCAAAAGGCCAAACAGCAGAATAACTGTCTGGACAATCTTTAGGAGGAAGCCAGGACTTCAACAGCCGAGGCAGCCAGGACTGGAAATGCCAATTCTTGCACGAATTTCATGCATAGGGCCTCTAGTTACCATATAAAAAGACATGAAAGTCATTAAGGTTCTTGGTAAATCTATCAAATTATTTTCTATAAAATGTATACCAATTTTAACATCCACTCACAGTATATAAGTATTCCTATGGCAACATATCCTTATCAATATAAAAAATTATAATTTTTAAAACAACTGATCATTTTACATAAGCTGCTTTTTTGCTGATTTAATTTGCATTTTCAGAGCAAAAGCAGTTAAATTTTTGGGACATTCAATTTTCTCTTTAACTTATTTTCCAGGTTCCAAACCATATTGTAAGAATAAATTTCTATTGTTTCGAGCTACCAATTATGTGGTGTTTTTGTACCAGAGCCTAGGAAACTAATACATTGACCAACACTAAATATTTTATTTATGATCAAATGAATCAATTTTCATAATTAAAAAACATGGTTCATAACCATTCTCTTGCCTGTACTTTATAAAACAGAGAATTATCTTCTAAGAGAAGATAATTATATTTTTATGAATAAAATTATATTATATTTTTATGAATAAAATTATTTGTAAAACTGCACGTATGATAAGTAATTAATAGTGTGGATACACATACCTTTGTCAGGAAAACTGCCTATTTTGCGTTACATATCATTTCAAAATCAGGAATAATTGAAATAGAACAAAGAAATATTAAAATGTAAACACAGTATTGACTTTCTGAAGAAAAAAATAAAAAGCTGTGATCCAGGTTGATTAATAATCTACCAAAATACTGAAAACATACTGAAAACATATTTCTACAAAATCCAGTGGAGCACAGACTAAGCCATCAGCAGCACGAGTTATAAACAACCAGCCCATGCCAGAGGAGCGTGATTGATTTCCTTCCAGTTCCATTACAAAATTAGCACACAAAGGAAATCCTGGAGTAGACATGGTATATAAGAGCATTACAAAAATACTTTAATTGGACCTCATAAAATCCTACTTTAAAATTGAAGTAACATTGACCTGCACACATACACGTTCACACAAATGGGAAATGGGTGAAAGGGGTATAAACAAGGAATAATGGCAAGCAGCAGCAGACTGAGTATGTGAAAGAGCTACCTAGCAGTGAGTCAAAAGAATCAGGCTTAGCCTGAGTTCCACTTAACATCGACTGTAATAATGAGGGAGAATGGCTGGCATTCCATGTGGTCATTAAGACAGCACAAGAGACTGACTGGTGGAGACCTTGAACCCTATGGAGGAGTCGGACTCCAATGGAGTCACCACAGCACAAACAAGCAGGCAAGATGTAAAATGAATTTTTTCATGAAAAAACAGTAGGAATGATAGGAAAAATTAGGGCATTCAGTGAAATAACTACACAATGGTGAGTAAAAACATAACACAATAATATTAAAGCCGAAAGAAGAGAATTGATGTTGACTTGGAGGCTGAAATATAATACAGACAAATAAAGCAAGTGAGATGGAGTGTGATAGATGAGGAAATGTACTATTTTGGATAGAGAGGTAAAAGACTTTGGTAAGGGAACTCTTGAGTGGAAGGAGCAAATCCTACATCAGAATTTTCCAGGTAGATGAATCAATGCAAAGGTGGGAAGACAGACTATTCAGCGTCCTCAAAACCAGCAAGGAGGCCAACAGGACAGAAGCAGGTAAGCTAGAAGAAGGACAGTGGTTGGTGATACAGCACACGGTTAACCAAGAGACTAGGTCTTATTTACTTAGAGGGTCTTATTACACAGCAGCTGGCATAAAGAGACACTCCTGAGGCCTCCTGCTGCACGGAGCATGATTGACTGGCAGGTCCAGCAGCTGTCCGGCAGGTGAACAGCTACGTGCTTTGAGTACCAGACAAGATTCCAAGTACTCTCTAGGCCCAGACACGATGCTATGGGTTATATCTCCCTCACTCCAAAGGCCGCTGAAGGCCTGAGGAAGATCCGCATCTACCCAAACGCTGACAGCAGCTAAAGGCCTTGCTCTGTCTTTGCGAACTGTCTCCATCCAGCTCAACCAGCTCTCTGCTAAGCCACCAGGAGCAAGTAAATTGGCCTCCAGAATCATTCAAGTTTTTCTCTTATCAGGACCCATCAACCCTTAAATATCATTCAACATCTCATCAACAATCAAAGAAACAGCAACTTGATGGGCTTTCCTTTCTGTACCTACTCATTTCTTTTATTTTTTAAAATATATTTTATTGAGTTTATATGGAGAGGAAGGGAGATGGATAGAAAGCTAGAAACATTGATCAGCTGCCTCCTGCACACCCCCTACCGGGATGTGCCCACAACCAAGGTACATGCCCTTGACCTGAATCAAACCTGGACCTTTCAGTCCGAAGGCCAACACTCTATCCACTGAGCCAAACCAGTTTCAGCCCTACTCAGTTCTTTGTCTTACCTTGAACCAAAATCATTTTCTTAGCTATTTTTATACGATGTATATAAGTACTAGAACTTCCATAAGTGTTTTTTTTTTAATTTTTAAAAATTTATTTTAGAAAGGAAGGGAGAGGGAGAGAGAGATAGAAACATCAATGACGAGAGAGAATCATTGTTTGGCTGCCTCCTGCATGCCCCCCTACGGGGACCCTTCAGTCAGTTGGATAGAACCAAACCAGCTAAGGAAAAACAGGATTTCTTTCAAAAACATTTTTTCACCATGCAACTAACGATACATACAGATAAAATATTATAATAAGCACACTGAAATGGAGACTGAGCCTTCTGTGTTCTCTAGCTGCAGGCATTGACAAGTTAATAACCTGTGCTCTATCAGTCGTGTTTTTTGGTTCTTGCTTGAGATCCAGAGTGAGAACAAGTGCATTGGCATACTGGCAGATTTTAGGAGAATTTTTACTCTCACTCTTTTGAGGTCATCAGAGGGCAAAGACAGGCCAGCGAGTGAACCGTGGGGATGGACGACGAGTCAACTGAAAGAAGCAAGGGATGATGAGTGGCTGGAAGAAAGAAGGCATCTGTTTCAGCACTTCTTATCCCACGGTGGAGACCCAGCTTAAAAAGTAATATGGTAACTTTTTCACGTGTTATAAAAAAATGCTCTAGACTTAGTATCCTGCATGATTTTTTCTGGGGCAAAATCACTTCTCTTTGAAAATAAACTTAAAAATTTAAATTATATATATATATATATATATATATATATATATATATATATATATATATGAAAAAAATAGCATTTTCTCCCTAAAATTACATCTACTGAAAAGCAGATTGTACACACACACACACACACACACACACACAGAAAAAATGCACATTGTGTAGACATCTGGAATGGAATGCAGGAATTATCTTTTATATTCCACAAAATAATATACCAAATTATCTCCATTCACTCTCCATTTTTAGACTGTACTCAACAGGCACATTGTACAGGAATGATCAGCAGTTAGAGACAAATAGCGAAGAAAGAACATATGCGCAGTCACAGAACATGTTATATGATTAGAGCATGCTATATCACTGCTAACGATACAAAGCGGAGAGGCATCTTTGTGTTGAAGTTTCCACTGGGGTAATTAAGAGTGATGTGGAAAAAAAAAAAAAAAAAAAGTGGTTGTGAGCTCAGAGGGTGAGATGAGCTTCTAAAAGAAGGAATTTCTCAGAAAAAAACTAAATGAAGACATCATTTATTTAATGACTTTTTTTCCTGAATGTTTACTCTGTGGCTTTAAGAAGCTTATAGTATACTAGGGGCCCGGTGCACGAAATTCGTTCAAGAGTAGGCCTTCGCAGTGTGGTGGCTGCCTCGATCCCTTGGCTGCAGCCCTGGCTTCATCCAGAAGGTCACCCGGAAGGACTTTTAGTCTAGTTAGCATATTATGCTTTTATTATTATAAAAGATTGGGAAATAGAGTGAAGAGATAATTACAAAGTAGTGTGATAGCAATAATAAAAATTGCTAATATTTATTGTGCACTTTAATACCACATTAAAATATATTCTCTCTTATCTAATTTAGACTTCGCAAAAACTTCACAGACAATTATTTCTATCACAATACTTATTACAACTACTACTGTTGCCCCCATTTTTCAGATGAAGAAACTGAGGCCCAAACAGTCTAAACATGTCCCTGAGCTTACTCAACCGGTAAGCAGAAGAGATGCAATGTTGTATGGCTTCAGGGGCATATTTTAAGCTTTCCTTTACTCAGCCCACAGGAGAGGGGGCTAGTAGGGGGCGAGGAAATGGGGCAGTGACCTGGCCTTGCAGAAGGAAGAAGGAGTTGGGCAATGCTTTGTTGAGAAAATAATTTACTGGTGACTCCCTACACTTTTCTTTCCCACAAGGATTTATTGGTCATTTTACCATCAAGCAAAGTCTAGCCCTAACCTGTTTGGCTCAGTGGATAGAGCATCAGCCTGAGGACTCAAGGGTCCCAGGTCTGATTCCGGTCAAGGGCATGTACCTTGGTTGCAGGCACATCCCCAGTAGCAGGTGTGCAAGAGGCAGCTGATGGATGTTTCTCTCTCATCGATGTTTCTAACTCTCTATCCCTCTCCCTTCTCTCTGTAAAAAAATCAATAAAATATATATATATATTTTAAAAAGAACAGTCTAGAATAAAATGCCTGCTTGGCTCCCCGCGAGAGGCTGCGCAGCCTGGTGAGAAAGATCATTGCAATGGAGCCACGCCTCTTTGGGAGAGAAACCTTTGCTCACCCTTCAGAGCGATGTCACCTTGGGCAAGATTCTGTGAAAGGGAGATAAGGAGTCCTACCTCACAGGTATATTATGGGAGTGGAATGAAATAAGCTTATCTCTGTGAAACACTTAGGCAAAGCACACTATGGAGGCACCAAAGAAGTAAGCTTGCAAAGGTTACAACTCCCAACGTGTCTGCAAAGGTTCTCTGGGAGATGAGAGCGCAGATGCTGCTGCTGAGGAACGCCTCCTCAGCCCAGCTCCTCTGAGTGGGACAGTGAGGGCCATGGTGGCTGCTCTGCAGGAGACCTGGAGGGAGATGGCTGAAGGCTTGGTCTTGGCTCTTTCTGAAGAGAGCTTGAGGTTTGGGCACAGACATCTCTGGATTTAAACCTTGGCTCTGTTTCTTAGGTCTTGGACAAATAATTTAATAACTTTTTTATTTTAAACATCGAAACATCGATCAGCTGCTTCCTGCACACCTCCTACTGGGGATGTGCCCACAACCAAGGTACCTGCCCTTGACCGGAATCAAACCTGGGACCATTTCAGTCCGCAGGCCGACGCTCTATCCATTGAGCCAAACTGGTCAGGGCTCAATGATTTTTTATTGGTGAAATAAAATAACAACTCCTGGTACTAAATAAACAAAGCTTGACATCAAATAGGAAGAAAAATGGTGACTTATTAGCAGAGCATTTTAGGAAAAAACAATTTATCTCTGGGTTTCACTTTCCTAGTATATGTATTAAAACTTACGGAAGGCCCTAAGCCAGTGTGGCTCAGTGGACAGAGCATCAGCCTGCAGACTGAAGGGTTCTGGGTTCGATTCCGGTCAAAGGCACATGCCCGGGTTGCGGGCTTGATCCCCAGGAGGGGGTGCTCAGGGGGCAGCCGATCTTAAAGCAATGAAATCTGGATCTGTGGGAGGGGAATTCCGCATGCTGGCTGTTTTAGAAGTCCTCCCAGCAATTCTAATGTGCAAATAACACCAGCCCATTCCAGTGGCTCTCCAATATGATCTTCCTCGGGTTGCTGGAGAGCTTGTTAAAGTGTGGAATTCTGGGTCCCACTCACAGAGTTTGTAACGGGCCCGCACGTCTAATGATAACCAGGTGAGGCTGGGATGCGGGGCTGGGAGCCTCGCTTTGAGAACCGCCAGCCTACCCTTCCCTGCAGATTGCGCTGGACTTTGGGAGAAGCGGTGCCCGAGGGGCTATTTTATGGAGGGAAACAGAGACGAGAAATGAAAATCACAGGGTGCCTCAGGCATGGTCGTTCCCAGCGTAATCACTTCCAGGCTGCTCCCCACCGAATGGAGACGCCAGAAATCACAGAATGCCATTGCGCTGAGCGATGGAGGCCATAGCAGAGCCAGTACACGGGCTACAGGCTCCACACTAATTGTACCGAAAGAATCCTGAGCAGGGAAAGGCCTCAGGCGTGCGGGCGAAGAGAGGCATGCCATGTGCCTCCACATAGCCTATCGCATCTCCACCAAAGCAGTCATAAATTCAATTCTGCTAATAAAGCTCTATTGGAATAGCCTGCCTTCTATTTGCGATTTTTAAGAAATAATCTTTACATCTGCATGCTGCACTCGGCCAGTTGGCTTCGAGTTAGTTCACAGGCCCTCGGAGTAGCCATGAACGGTACTGTTGTTTTCAACTTTTACTTCATGTTGAGTGTTGATGCTGCCTCCCAGGTTTCCAGCAGCCTGAGAGGGTCAGTGTCCCGGAGAAAGGCAGGGGATGCATCCTGAAATGCAGCGAGGGTGATCTGAGCACGTAAGAGCTTCAGCTCGGCATTTTGCAATCACGTAGCTCAGGGTAATTTATACAATCAATTAAAGAGCATTATCAAGGGATGAGTTGACTGTTGTTGCCATGCCAACCCGTGAAAGGGTGCCTTCCTGTTGAAAACCCGCACCTGGTGATGGATGTGGCGGACTCTGAGGACGCAGGCACAATCACAGATGTCCAAAGGTGTGGAGGGGACGCGAGTTAAGAGCTTTTCGTGTCATACCATTTCCCTGGCACACGGGTGCTGATGGCACGTTGCTCGCTTTCTCATTAACATTCTGTCATTTATCGCAGGGTTCCGCATTCAGAGCTGAAACTGAAGTGAGAAGGCGCGTAGGAAAATATGATGGCAAAATAGATGCTGCTCATTTGCAGGGCGAATTAACTTCTTTAAAAGTTGGTGTCAGCGTAGTCTGTTAATTAGGCACAGTTTTATCCACCTACACGGGTATGTCTTAAATACTTCCACAATGATAATTAACATTTTGGATGGCCTATGGCTTCCAATGCATTGAGCTGAAAAGTACTGGAAGTGGGTCTCTGCAGAACACAACAGAAATAGAAAATACACCTTCCAATGTCTGTATGCGGCCTGGTTTTTTATGCTAATGGTCAAGATGAAATCAACAAACCTTAAAGACTGCAAAGTAGACTGGTCTTTTAATTCACTAAATGCCCAGAAATCAAGGGAGGTCCAAAGGCATTCTTAAGTATAGAACCTATATTGGTAAGCAACAGAGATGAAATCAGAGCATATATATATTATACACACACACACACACACACACACACACACACACACACATACACTAAAGGCACTTAGGGGGGTCCCTCAGCCTGGCCTGTTCCCTCTCGGAGTCCAGGACCCTTCGGGATGTCCACCTGCTGGCTTAGGCCCACTCCCCAGGAGATTGGGCCTAAGCTGTCAGTCAGACATCCCTCTGGCAGCTTGGGAGCTCTCGGGGGAGCAGACCTAAGACATCAGTCAAACATGCTTAACGCTGCAGCAGAGGCGGGAGAGACCCCCACATTGTCGCTGAGCTGGCCGGCCATGAGCTGGCTTCTGGCTGAGTGGTGCCCCCCACCCCCCGTGGAAGCGCACTGACCTCAATGGGGCAGCTCCTGCGTTGAGTGTCTACTCCCTGCAGGTCCGTGCACGTCATAGTGACCAGTCGTTCCTGGTAGTTCTACAGTTAGGGTCAATTTGCATATTACCCTTTTATTATACAGGAGGATAGGGGATTGGCAAGCCAATTCTCTTTCCCGCATGCCAAAACTGTGTGTCTTATTAAACCAGGCCTTTCCTAAAGCAATTGATTATATGCTAATATGTGTGATAGATGCATTGCCCATAATATTTTTAATAGCGTGATAGTTGCATATTTAGACGCTGGAGCCAGACTGTTTGATTTTTCAACTACCCCCTTTGCTAGCTACGTGACATTGGGCAAGTTGTTTGATATTTCTGCCTCAGTTTCCTCATCTGTAAAATGACAACAGCATCCACATCATAATATTGTTGTGAGGATTAAATGAGTTACACTATGCAAAGCTCTTGGAATAGTGCATGGTTGTTATTGTGTGTATCATTATTATTACTGGTTTATCTTCCAAGACTCTATCAATAGCTCTGAGGCAATTACTAATTTCTGTTTTCCATTTGTGAGTCCATGGAACCTGGAAAGTAAAATGCAAAGTTCAACCAATGGTATGTGGAAGGAGGTGGCAAGATGTGCTGAAACCACAAGCAGGCACTTCCTTGTGCCAACGTGAGCAGGAGAGCAGGACTCAGGTGAACCTCTAGGTGGCTCACTGTCTGAATTATTAGTTTGTATCATACGATTTTTATTTTTTATTACAGACTATGCCTTCCCCTGTTTCCAACATTGAATGCATAAGAGGGGGGACAATTTACATAATCAGGAAGCATCCACTACTGTGCTTAAAGTCAGAATTGGTGTCTTTTTCCAATTGGCACCCTGACAGGTTGGACAGTTCCTGGGCTGTGGTAAACGTTCACAAAAATCTGTTGAAAACATGAATGGATGAGATTAGATATGGGCTATATTGACAGATACACACAAGCCTCCGTGCACATGCCCGTACATTATTTATATAGATACATTATGTGTGTCATGTCTCTCCTCCTGGTACTAACAAAGCTCTTCTTTCAGAGAGTTCGGGGGGGAAATAGAAAAATATTAGGACATTGGGCCAAAAAAATGGGTTTGGGAAAGCATATGTTGAATGACCGGCCACAGGAAACTACCTAGTTTAGAAAACTGTCTAAAAAGCTTCGTGTATAATATAATACTTTCAACAATAAAGAATTTAAATGGAAAAAAAAATTCTCTTCACCATAAAAGAAATAAAAGGTTTAGTGTACGGGGGTTGGCAGAAGTAGGTTCAATTTCCTTCCATCATTAACTAAAAGCAAGGATATGAAAAAGAACAATAAAAAGACAAAGATTTCAAATGAAATAATACAATAATAAATAAAGACAGACTAGTACATACATACATACTAGTACAAGAATAAACTCTGTTTCAAGTACTCACAACGATAAACATGCTTTTGCCCACCCCTGTATTATTATCATCAAGCACAAACACAAAAGCCCAGTTCAGCTCACTGAGCTGCAGAAACGGTCAGAATATGGCCTGAGAAACATGAAGACCTTCTCAATGATCATGGAAGACAGTGTAAGACTCACTGACTTTTGATGGGACAGAAACATTTCTGGTCACTAGCATGGTTTTTACCATCTTTCTTTCATCTCGAAAAACAATGAAGCATAATTCCCCTTCCAGCGGGCACGGTCTTTCCAGGAAAAGACGACTTCAGGTATTGGCGTCTCACACAAAGAAAGTGGAGCAGAGCCCTCCCGCCACATTAGGAAAAAGCCTGCAGAACATACTTGCCCTTTGCCACCTCTGGTTTCCCTGACTTCCTGGTTGTAAGAAATCGTTTTTCTTGAAGGGTTATTAAAAAAAGGTGCACAAGGATTTTTTAGTCGCTGAATAGCTCTTATGAAACGATATCACGATGAGCTAAGTGAAAATTAGAGCCACATGCCTAAGATTTCCCTGAGAAACACACATATCCCTTAAAAATAAAGAACATAAGTGCCAGGAAAAAAGAATATGTTTTTAATTTGTTTGAGTTGAAACATTTGAAACACATTTTTAGATAGTTGCCCACAATTTTCCAAAGGCCATTGAATTTCTTATAACCCCTAAAAGATGTCTTTCTTTTTAAGGAATGGCAGGGAGCCACTGGCTCATTAAGTAATTCAAAATCCTACCTTCCATTGCCTTTCACCATAACTTTCTCCCTCCACAGTCTCCCCTCCCTCCCGAGTTCTAAGTTTCTTATTGTGGGCCCTTCTTTTCAAAATCACTAGTATCCAAATTCTATATTTTCCCATTGATTGGAAGACTCACATGGGTAACTGCAAAGCATAATGCAGAGCCATACTGAAAAAGGAACCCTAGTGCACTGCTGATGGGGATGCAGCGTGGTACAGCCACTATGCAAAACAGTATGGAGTTTCCCCAAAAGGATGAAACATGGACCTGCCATGATCCCATTTCTAGGAAGATATCCTAAGAATCCCAAAACACAAATCAGAAAGAAATATATTCACCCACCCCTATGTTCACAGCAGTGCTATTTATAATAGCTAAGATCTGGAAACAGCCCACGTGCCTATCAGTAGATGAGTGGATATAAAAGCTGTGGCACATTTACACTGTGGGATACTTTGCAACTGTAAAAAAGAAAGATCTCTTGCCCTTTGATAGAGAATGGAGGAACCTGGAGAAAACATTATACTAAGTGAAATAAGCCAGTCAGAGAAAGACAAGTATCACATGATCTCACTCATTTGTGGAATCTAATGAACAAAATAAATGGATGGACAAAATAGATCCAGAGATATAGAAACATGGAACAGACTGATGAGTCTCAGAGGTAAGGGGGTGGGAGGCAGGGAGAGTTCAACCAAAGAACTTACATGCACACTAGAGGCCTGGCGCACAAATTTATGCACCAGTGGGGTCCCTTGGGCTGGCCTGCAGGATCAAGCTGAAACCAGCTCTCTGACCTCTGCTGAGGGGTCCTGGATTGCAAGAGTGTGCAGGCCAGGCCTAAGGACCCCACTGGTGCATGATCAGGGCCAAGGAGGGATGTGGGAGGTTGGCCAACTGGGGAGGGCCCACGGGAGGGCTCCAGGACATGTCCAGCCCATCTCACTCACTCTCGATCAGCCAGATTCCAGCGGCAAGCTAACCTACTGTTCAGAGCATCTGCCCCCTAGTGGCCAGTGCACGTCATACTGAGCAGTTGTGTGGCCTTAGCATATTATTAGCATATTACGCTTTGATTGGTTGAAGGGCCAACCAGTTGACCAGACACTTAGCATATTAGGCTTTTATTATATAGGATATGCATAATCTATGGACACGGATAATAGTGTGGTGAAGGCAGGAGGGTCGGGGGGGGGGGTGCCGGATGGAAGGAGTCAATGGGGAAACAAAAGGGACATATGTAATACTTCCCACAACAAAGATACATTTTTAAAAAGTCATACTGTGTGTAATTCATATGATTTCTTTAAATGAAGGGTGCTAGAGAATGGCCAGTAAGAAGAGGGAGCATAATCCCTGGAGCATTTTTTTGAAGTCTGCTGGTCAGAGAAAGTACCCTGAAACTTTGCATTTCAGACTAGCAAGACATTATGAACTGAATTCATGATGAAAACATATGCTCTTCTTGTTAGACCATCCTGGAATACATCTGGAAATCAGAACGTAGGTGGGAGGAAGAGCAGCTGGGTTTTCTTAACAGAGACCATTGTGAAGTTCCCTCAAGCAGACTGGAGGGGAAGAGGGGAACGTGGAAGATTTTGATAAATTTCAGTGGTCTTTCCTCTGGACAGCTTCCTTGCTCTCTTCACCTCTCCCACCTTGTTATATTTGACTAAATGAAACAGTTTCTGACCTTGGGAGTTCATATTTTTCAGAGAATTTGTCGTGCCATCAGAGAGAAAACGGAGGAATAACCATTTCAATGCTTGACATAGATTGGTTTTGCCATAAAAAATAAAAAATAAAAAAAAATCTGAGTGAAAAAAAGCAGTTATAAAACGCAAATGGCTTCACCAAATTTGGATTTGGGTGCCTGACTGGCAAATGACAGGAACTACCTGGTTTTGGTAAAGTCATTTGGGTGGAAAACATGTTTATTTCAGCTCTGATCGGGTGCCAAAGACAGGATTGTTTCTTAACATATTTTAGCAATTGTCTCTCTCAAGGTGTGATTCACCTTTTCCATCTTTCCAGGAGGCTGAGGTCTTCATGGAGCGTCTGATTTCTATTGGATCTGAGGGCCCCAGATGTCTTTTGTCCTACCTTGCCAATGAAGGCTCCTCCTGTCACTTTGAATGGAAAATGGTTTGAGACCAGGGCTGGCGAGCGCAGTGGTGGTGGCAGGAGCCTCTCCTGCCTCAGTGGCAGTGCTGAGGAGCAGCGAGCGGGCAGGTAGTAAGAAGCATGGGATCCCGGACTATGAAAGGGCACAGGCCAGGCTGAGAGATCCCTCCCCAAGTGCACGAATTTCATGCACCAGGCCTCTAGTACAAAATTATATTGAGTGTTCACTAGTTTTAAAATTAAGAAAATAATTAGTTAAGAATTGATACATACTACAACATGAAGTTTGGGAACATTTTGCAAAGAATCAGCCTCAGAGGATCGTATATTACATTATTCTATTTATATAACATTTTCAGAATTGGCAAATCTATAGAGACAGAAAATGGATTAGTAGTTGTCGAGGGTTAGTAGGAGTCTGTAGCAGGTCACTGAAGGATAATGGCTTAGAGCCCTGGCTGGCGCAGCCCATCATTTGGTTGATTCAGAGTCGGGCATATGCCCTGGTTACGGACTCTATCCCAATAGGCAGCGTGCAGGAGGCAGCCTGTAGACGTTCCTCACATGGATGTTTCTCTCTCTCTTTCTCTTTCTCTCCCTCTCTCTCTCTCTCTCTCTCTCTCTCTCTCTCTCTCTCTCTCATCAATAAAAACATATTTTTTTTTTAAAAAAAGAGAAAAATGGTTTCTTTCGGGGCGGTGAAAATGTTCTAAATTGATTGTGGTAATGGACGCACAATGCAGAGAATGTACTGGAAGCTGTTGGACTGTGCAAGCTAACATGACGAATTGTGTCGTCTGTGAATTATATCTCAACAAAGCTTTTCAAGGAAAATAGAAAGACTTCTCAGGAGGTCATTGTCCTGAAATGAAATGTACTAGGCCTTTGGTGGTTTAGCCACCAAGCTTTAGTCCTTAATTCTCTTTGAATACATGTTCTTGAGTTTGCCCTGTGTTTCTTGCTCAGTTCATTTCCTAGTCTTCCGACTGCAGCTACAGTGCCACATATTTCCGCTGTTTGTGCAGATAAGCAGCCCTCACTTCCAATGGATGTTTTTATTAATACCATGCCTAATGATCGAAAATAAACATGTGCCAGTCTGAGCTCTGCTGCCTGCCTCTGACTCCCCTCCTGCTGGTTCATGCTGCGAAGCCTTGTTATAGAAGCATGCAGGCGCCCGGGTGTATCTGAGCATGTCCTCAACTGGCAGTGATACACGGAGCTCATCCTGAAAATGAACATTTACATTGTTCTTTTTATCATCCCGATTAAGAAAATTCATAAACATATACCTGTAGAAATTGAAATAAGTTGCGTCCCATTCAAAAGAAAAGGCTCTGTGCATGAAAAACTGGGTTTTTAAAAAATAATTCTTTTTTCTTTGATGAGTACAAGCAGAATTCCAGAATTTGAAATCAATATCCCAAAACTAAAATCAGGAACGAACGCAGAATATTTAAATTAGAGAGAGAGAGAGAGAGAGAGAGAGAGAGAGAGAGAGAGAGGTAGACACCTAATAATTTCAACTAACAAAGCTGACACTTTTTGGGGTGTGATAAGGGTTTTTGTTTGTTTGTTTGTTTGTTTGTTTGTTTGCCTATATGCTTTCAATTGTATTAGTCACCTTCCTTTTCAATAATTCATACTTCACTCCATTTTTATGGAACCAGAAATTCTCTACCCTCACTTTCACACATTGCGTCAGTACCATTCCATCAGTAGGGAGATGAGCCTTCATGTCTGCCGGGGAAATTGTCCTGACAGACACAGTAGATGACCCGTGAAGGTTTCTACCAAGAGGAACACAGATATTCCTTTTTCATCAAAAACATTTAAGTCAACATACAAAAACCAGGACAGGAGATAAAATATAGTTCCCTTCAGTCATTAGGTAATCTAAAACAAACATGAAAGAATGTAGCAAGATATTACATGAGAAGTGATTCTACAAATTACAAGATGTTAAGCAAAGATTGGTTAGTACTGGTGCAGTCACACCTTAGTTCTAAATATCTCCCATCTCTGGTTTTTTGGTTCCCAAGAAAGTTGTTTCAGGAAAAAAATGTCTCAGTCATTGAACCAAACTTTGGTTCTTGACCTGACAACCCTTTCTATCAACATGACAACAAGCACTTCTCAGGCCACAAACAAAGGAGAGCATGCAAGTCAGTTTACAGCGAAACCTGGGCTGTGATCATTTTGTGGATGGATTGATTGATTGATTGATTAGTTTTTGCTTTGTTTCTAGTGAAATGGATGCCTAGCACAATTCTAAAACAAAAAGAGGCCATCAAGGGTGCTAACGTGAAAGAAACAACCATCACAGGCCATTCACGAGGTAGAAAAACTGTAGTTAATTTAGATAATGAAAAGGCAGTTAGCTGATGACAGCATTTCAGAGGCAGTGATAGGTGAAAAGGTGGTGATGCCCTCTTCTGACTTCTTGAAAGACACCCTTGGAACCAGTGCTGAACGTGGTCCCTTTAAGGCTGCTTGGGGGTGGTTTGAGAAATTTAAGAAAAGAAAGTGTTTGTTTACAGATTAACCAGTACATTAAACATGTATTGCATGTGAAAAAGGTTAAAACAAGAGATCAACCAAAGGACTTGTATGCATTCATGTAAGCCTAACCAATGGACACAGACACCAGGGGGGTGAGGGCATGAGTGGGGGTGATGGAGGGGCAAAGGGGGGATAAGGACACATATGTAATACCTTAATCAATAAAGAAAAAAAAAGGGTTAAAACAGGGAATCCTTTGGGGGGTCTGGAACAAATTAATTTAATTTACATTATTTCTAATGGGGGGAAAATGATTTGTGTGGTGTGTTTTTTTGTTGTTTGTTTTGTTTTTTATTTATTTATTTTTAAATATATTTTATTGATTTTATACAGAGAGGAAGGGAGAGAGATAGAGAGTTAGAAACATCGATGAGAGAGAGTCATTGATCAGCTGCCTCTTGCACACCCCCTACTGGGGATATACCCGCAACCAAGGTACATGCTCTTGACCAGAATCGAACCCGAGACCCTTCAGTCCCCAAGCCGACGCTCTATCCATTGAGCCAAACCGGTCCCGGCTTGTTTTGTTTTTTTAACAAATCGCTTCTCAAACAGTCTTCTGGAATAAATTAAGTTCCAGAACCAAGGTCCCACTATAATTACTAAGAACATATCTATCGTTACTTATTTGTAAAGCTGATGATTTGAAGAATTCATAAGATTGTCAATATGTAAAATTCTGTGGATATCAAATTATAATTCAAATTGAAATAGGAATTTTAGGGGTGATATAGGCAGGTTTAGGAAATTTTTAGAATTGGGGGCGGGGGGTTCATAGATATAGAGCAGAAGTTACATTTTTGTTTGCCTATACATTTTCAATTGCATTAGTCCATGGATACAGGGATACAGAGCAGAAGTTACATTTCCATAAGACAAGGGAACTTGGAGTAGTCAAAAGGCCTATATTTACAAAATAAAGGAGGAGGAGGAAAAGCCAGAGGGAATAGGAGAACAATGAAGGATAGCTACCCTCATAAAATGAGCTTAGATGTCTTTCCTCCTCTGGAATTTTTTGGAATACTTTGAGGTGCTAATTATTCTCTGAGTAATTTGGTAAATTTAACCTGTAAAGCAAATCGAGTCCCAGGCTTTTGTTTGTTAGTTTTGTTCGTTTGTTTGTTTGTTTGTTTGTTTTTAAATTTATTTTATTGTTGAAAGTATTACAGATGTCCCCTTTTATTCCCAGTTGACCCCCTCCCTCTCTGCACCTGCTCTCCCCAGGACTTCACCACACTATTGTCTGTGTCCATGGGTTATGTATATCCTCTATAATAAAGAGGTAATATGCAAATAGTCATTACACCATGATGTGTAACAATCCGGTCAGCAGGAGGGTGGGGCAGTGAGCTACCTTTGGCAGAGACTACAGGAGGGAAGGGCAGTGAGCTACATGCAGCGGTGGGCCGGGTGGTCAGCTGAGGCAAGCGTCAGCGAGCTACTAGTGCACAGATTCATGCTCGGGGCCACTTAGTATGCATATAAATTCTTTGGCTGATCTCTCCCCCACTTTCCCTCTTCTCCCCGCCTTCCCTCTGAGATTCCTCAGCCTGTTGGGAATCTTTTGATTTCTGTTTCAGTTTCACAGTTGTATTATTTCTATTCAGATTCTGTGGTTCTTCCCGATTTAGTTTTGGAAGATTTCATGTTTTTAGGAATATACCCATTTCATCCAGGTTGTCCAAGTTGTTGGCATATGGTTATTTATAATATTTTCTTATGATCCTTTGTGTTTCTTTGGTATCAGTTGTTACTTCACCTCTTTTCTTTCTGATTTTATTTATTGGGTCCTCTTGTTTTTTCTTCATGAGTCTGGTTAAAGGTTTGTCAATCAAGTTTATTTTATTAAGGAACCAGCTCTTGACTTCATTGATCTTTTGTATTGATTTTTTAGACTCTGTTTGATTTATGGCTGTTCTGATCTTTATTATCTCTTTTGTTTTATTCACATTGGGCTTTGTTCGTTGTTCTTCTCTGAGTTCTTTTAAGTGTTAAGTCAGATAATTTATTTGAGCTTTCTCTTGTTTTTTGAAATAGGTCTGTGACTATGACTCACCCTCTTAGAACTGCTTTCCCTGCATCACACAGATGTGTGTGTGTTCTCATTTTCATTGTTTCAATGATCTCATTGTTAACCTATTCATTGTTTAATAAAATGCCAGTTAGCCTCCATGTTTTTGTATGTTTTCTTCTTTCAGTTGATTACTAGTTTTGTAGCATTAGGGACAGAGAATATACAAGGCCATAGTTAGCAAAACAACATGGTACTGGTATATAGACAGATAGATCAATGGAACAGAATAGAAAACCCAGAAACAAACGCATGCCTTTCAAGTCAATTAAACATTTTATAAAGGAGGCAAACACATACAATGGGATAAAGATATTCTATTTAATATATGGTGTTGAGAAAATTGGACAGGTATGTGCAAAAAATGAAACTAAACCACCAACTTATGCCATGCACATGAATAAAGTCAAAAAGGAGTAAAGACTTTAGACTAGAAACCATAAAAATCCTAGAAGGAGACATAGGTAGTAAAATCTCTTGCAGCAATATTTTTTTTTTCTGACAAATCTCCTTGGGCAAGGGAAGCAAAAGAAAAAATGAACAAATGGGATGACATCAAACTACAAAGTTTTTGCACAGCAAAGAAAACCATCAACAAAATGAAAAGACAACCCACTTAATGGGAGAATGTATTTGTGAATACATCTGATAAGGGGTTAGTAGCCAAATTTCTAAAGAATCTCTAAAACTCAGCACCAAAAATGAAACAATTAAACTAAAAAATGAAAAAGGACCCGAATATTCTCCGAAGAGGTTATACAGATGTCCAATAGATGTATGAAAATATGCTTATTAACAGAGAAATGCAAATTAAAAGCACAATGATGTATCACCCCAACCCAATCAGAATGGCTACCATCAATAAATCAGCAAACAACAAGTGAGGGCAAGGATGAGGAGAAAGGAAAACCCTCGTACACTGCTGATGGGAATGCAGACTGATGTAGCCACTGTGGAAAGCAGTATGGAGATATCTCAAAAAACTAAAGCTGGAACTTCTTCATGATCCAGCAATTCCACTTTTGGAAATTTATCTGAAGAAACACTAACTTGAAATAATATATGCACCTCCATGTTCACTGCAGTTACATACAATAGCAATATTTAGAAGCAGCTCAAGTGTCCATCAATAGATGAATGAATAAAACATATTTGGCACATTTACACAATGAAGTACTCGTCTGTAAGAAAGAACATTTACTCTTAGTGACATCATGGATGGAACAGGGGAATATTATGCTAAGTGAAATAAGCCAACCAGAGAAAGACAAATACCATATGATTTCACTCATACATGGACTCTAATGAGCAAACTGAACTAAGAAGCAAAATAGAGACAGACTCATAGAGAACAGGCTAACATCTCTGAGGGGGGCGGGATACATGGGGGGATGAAGAGATTGAGCAAAAAAGAAATAAAACAACAAACAACACTGTTGTAATTGCCAGGAGAGTGATGTGGATGGAGATGGAGGAGGGTATAGAGGGGATAAATGGTGATGGGACGAAAAGAAAAATAACACCTATTTCAAACTTTGTGTCTATATACTTCTAACTGGGCCTCAATTCCTGGTTCCACATGGAAAATGGGCCCAAATTCAGCGGATGGGAACTTTAAGTTATCCCGGCTGCACAGAGCGATTCCAAAATAGGCATATAATTCATGCCAAGACTCAAAATTTATCAGGACTAATAGCAGGACTTTTACTTGGGTAACCAAAAAAAAAAAAAAAAAAGATATTGCAATAGAAAGAGCATTGTGCCTTCTGCTTGGCTTTAACTTGAGGAGGTATGAGGTTGAAGCAGCTGCTGCTATCTTGTCACCACATCTTAGTGAAGCCAAAACACGAAAGGAAGATGGGCAACACTAAATTCAGTATGGGATCTTCTAAATGCAGCCATGCTTGATTTTAGCCCCAATCTACACTAATAAAAGAGTAACATGCTAATTGACCATACTTTCTGGATGCCCACCAGCCAATCACGAGTGAGTATGCAAATTAACTCAACAAAGATGGTGGGTTAATTTGCATACGCAGGCACCAAGCGGTCTAGGGCAAGGCAGTGGCGATGATGCAAGCATTCCATACCATCCAGCCTCTCCAGGCATCTAGGCAGAGTGGGAAGGTGGAAGGGTGGCTCCAGGCCCGAGCAAAGGTGGTGCCAGCAGCCAGGGGAAGGAAGGCCCATTTTTGCAGAAATCTTCTTGCATTGGGCTTCTATCAGTTTTTTATATAATTACCTGTGATAATAAATTCCCTTTCTGCACAAATTATCCCTGTGGGTAGAGGCTCAAGGTAGGGCAATACGGTTTAAAGAGTGGCACCGTATTGCCCTACCTTGAGCCTCTGAAGAAACACTAACTTGAAATAATATATGAAATAATATATGTGTTTGACAGGGTTCAAACGTAATTATTTATCTTTGTTCTAAAAAAGCAGAATTAGTCCAATAGTAGTGCTGGAACAGCAATGCTTACAGATTTTACACTACAAGCAATCTTTAACTGTTTACTGGGTCCGTTTCCATGCTGCTTGCCAAGCACCCCGAGGCCTTTCTATAATAATGTCTAGTGAGCAGCACTGTGGAAAGAGCTGGTTTGGGAATATTTTAATATCCTGCGATATGAGTGATATGCACATGGAATTGTTCCTTTCACTATGGCTACATTCACTCTGATTGGCGTCACTGTGCAATTCAATTTGCCTCCTTTTAATACCCTGAAAGCTGATTAGTCAGGAACCCAAATGTAATTAGCTAGTTACAATGACTTGTTCAGACTTATTGTATCTATCTAAATATTCCACAGAGTAAAATGTAGGCTCACCAAGAAAGCACTAACACTAATATTTAAATATAAAAATATATAAAGAGAAAAGGGGCCAAATGGCATATTAGAACATCTCTTTTACCATGCGTTTAATTTTTTTTGCTGAAATGTGAAATAATACTTACTCAGGTGGTTAGTATACCTGAGGTTCTTTCATGAGAAATTAATCACTGGGACATTTGTGTACATGTGAAGAAATCTACATCTCCCCACATTTTATTTCACCAGCAGTAAAATTACAGTACTATTTTAATTTTTTTTACATCCCTTTAACTTGCTGTTTTATGGGTGTTTTTTTTAACGTAACATTTTAAAACCATCTACTCCTACTTCTAATTCACACTAATTTGGACAGAGCATCAGCCTGCAGACTGAAGGGTCCTGGGTTTGATTCCGGTCAAGGGCACATGCCTGGGTTGTGGGCTCGATCCCCAATTGGGGGCATGCAGGAGGCAGCCGATCAATTATTCTCTCTCATCATTGATGTTCTATCTCTCTCCCTACCTCTCCCTTCCTCTCTGAAATCAATAAAAAAAAATGTACGCATTAAAAATAATAATAAATTACAAATTAACAGGAAATGTAAGAAAATGGAAAAAGAGCGAGTGCAAAGAGTAGTGCCATTGATAAGGCTGAAAGCATTAAACAAATAAAATAAAGAATGACTCATGGACAAAGACAACAGTATAGATTCCAAAGACCATGATATATTTGACATTTACAAAACTAAAATATGTACATGCCTTGTTTATTTGATATTGGGAGACAACAGGTGTGAATATGTATTGAAGTGCTATAAATTCTTGCTATGCCATTCTTTCCCATTATGCTTAATTAGAGGAGAGCTATTGAGTTTTTGTGCTGCATGCTGCCTAAGGAGGTCACCAAGAGATTTTTGATATGTTGGCATTTTTCTTTGTCTAAAACTTAAAACTCCATTCATTTAAAAATTCACTTGAGAATCCCACGAGGGACCATCTTACCCTGAAGCGGTGTGACCTTTTGGTTGAGGCTCTGTTGGCATGCAAAGCGGAGTGTAGTATCTGTTTTGTCCTCCCAAGTTCTGTCTCATTTTTTCACGAAACGCATAGTTGAGGGACAAAATCAACTCTATGAATATCTTTCAGCTACATCTTCACAGTGGTGAAAAGGGGTGTGCAAGTGAAGAAAAAAAAAAAAATAGCCCACGTTGGCTGCCAAAAGTCTCTTCTGTATTGTAAAAAGAAAAAAAAAGAAAAAAATTAATTGCATTCACTGATGACAAGTGTGGGCGCCTTTGGCAGGCAAGGGGAAAGGACTCTGCCATGGATCTGCTGTTCAAAAATCCTCCTCATTCTGCTTAACACCTTCTTCCTTCAAGTCATCAAAAATAATTTTTTACTGATTATGCTGACACCCTCAATAATGCCAGCATTTTTCTTGCATCTCAGATGTAACTGTCTGTCGTGATCCGCATCAAGGGTGCTGTCTTTTTCTTAAATGTAGCATAGATGTAAGAAAAAAAAAATACCTTTTGAAATCATTAAGCCGAAGTTTGACTCGCTTTATGAACACTACTTCAAATCTGCCCTGGAAAAGACGAGGAGAACATTCATTTCCAATCCTCAGACACTAATTTTGCCTTCTGTCCCACGTGATGTCTTAAAGCAGGCTAAGCCATATGTGTTTGCTGACCGCACAATGTGGTATAAGATAAGACCATTTTTAGAAGGTGAATTATTTTAGTCATTTCCCTTGTAAAATGGTTTCTTTCAGGATATTTTTAATGTAAAAGGGAAACATAATTTGCCCACAATAAAAAATGGGGAAAGTAGAAATTCACTACAAGTTGTTTCATGGAATAATTGTGTTACTGAAAATGTAACTGCCAACTGAGTCATATTTTTCCATTGACTTATTTTATATGAGAAAGATGTGATCAGTACCTTTTTTATCTTTATTTTTTGCAAATAATATATTCAATGCCGTATGCTTGGAACAACTTTGATTCTGCAGTGTTTCTAATATCTGTATCTTTCACTAACTGCCTCTTCTTAACCCTTTTATTATAAGTGTGAAAGAGTATAACTTCTTCAGATTTAAGCATATGATTTCTGCAAAAAAAAAAAAAAAAACAAAAAAACAAAAAAACACACACACAAAAACAAAACAAAACAAAAAGAACACCTTCTCCTTCCTTGATTCTTATTAGAATTAAATGGGATATTCTTTCTAGCAGATAATCGTATGGATAAATTCAAAGTAGAATCTTCATTCTTTCATTGGCTTTGTGCTCTAAATTACATTCAACTGAACATCATTCTACCTAGAAAAATGATCACTTAGCCAAAAATAACCAGTCAATAAGATGCGTGCATACACACACACACACACACACACACACACAATGAAGGATAAAAGACACAAAACAAAAGCAAAATATCAAGAAACAGGCTTGTTAAATCAATAAAAAGCCAGAGAGGGAAATATATAATTTTTCCCCATTACCCTGTAGAGCAGGGTAGCCACTGGGCCCATAAGGCCCGCAAAATCATTTGGTCTGGCCCTGCCAAGGCATTAGGGGTGAGTTAATTAAATGTGTGACCAAATACAGCAGGCTAATTTTTAAGCTGATAATTTTGTATGGCACCCAAACGATGTCATAAATATCCAAATGGCCCTTGGCAGAAAAAAAGGTTCCCCACCCCTGTTGTAGAGAAAAATTACTAAAACAACATGGTGCCTCATGGAACCCATTTAATTAATCATTAAATCTGCTGGTTGAGTCATAGATATATCTAGGAACCATCACCACAAGGACTACAACACATCAAACATGTTGCCTAAGGTGGTTTTGTTATCAAGAGTTTCAGGAACACTAGTACTCTAGTTGGCCAGTGGATTTTCCAAACCAGTTTAGGCATGGTTGGGTACCACCAAAGGAAAAGAGGATTTCAATGTAGCAGATGTGATAAAAATGCTGTCACACATCCCTGTCTTACAAACACTTACAGTCCACACAGGTAGCATAATCTACTCAGATTAAATTTAATATATTACTGTACAAAATGTACAGTGATGAGAAACAAAATAAATACTGGTCATAACAAGGTTTTGGGGGGGAAGCAAAACAAAGAATTAATTATAATTCATTAGCATCCACGGGAATATAAAGATATGGTGGCTCTCTACTCGTACTCTTATTTACCAAATAGTCTTGATAAAACTGAATTTATTTATTTGTTTAGTTTTTAGTGTCTTTTATCTCTAAATCCTACCCTTTTTTTGTACATTTTATTTATTATTTAAAAGAATTTTTCCCAGTACCTTCTCTCCCTTCCATGTTCTCTGTCTCACCCCGCCACACACACACACACACACACACACACACACAATCACCATAATGCTGTCCATGTAGCAACTATAATACACTTGGTTCTTCAGGAAGATCCCTCCTGAATTAAAATCATTTAATTATATTTCTTGATGATATTTTGCTTTTGTTGTGACTGGCAAAGCCCACTCGCCAGCCAGAGGCTAGGAAGTCATTGTTTTCCACAATGAGCAGGTAGGCCTCCTTGTGTGGGACGTTTCCCAAACATAAAAAAGTCTGTGTAAAAGCTGTTCAGTGACCACACATGTGACCTGCCACCAGATGGCAACTCCAAGTCACGTGGAAGCCAAGGTTACAGAGACGCAGAAACTACGATCCTTGGAGAGGAAACTTGACAGAGCAGAGGTCCAGACAAAAGCAGTCCCAGCAGAGACAGAGCCTGTAAGGGAGGGGGAAGCCAGGCTGTCCTTGCTCAAGCTGATTCCATGTGTGTTCAGCAGACATAGGTCCCTGGAGCACTTAAACAGCGAGTTTGTAAAGGCATGCCCGACAGTGAACTCCTTCAAAATGCGGACAGAGATAAATAAATCTCACAGCCAGCCTCTCAGAGAACAGAGGGGTGATTATGTTCTAATGGATTTAGGAAGTGCTCTTGGATGGTGTTTAACAGGACTGAGCTTTGACAGCCCACACACTTGGTTTGAATCCTGGCTTCACCGACTGCCTTATCGCCTCCCCATGATCTAATGTCATGAAATGATGAGTCACTTACATGTGTATCAGCGATAGCCCCTGCCTTGACACAGAACTTAGCAATTAATGCTGAACACATTCTTTCCATTAGTAGTAGCAAAATATGACTGATTTCACTCCTTTAGATTAAATAGACTATACAAGGGACAACTTGGCAATTAGGGAGAAAAATGCACTGACAATGTGAGTTCCCAACAATCCATGCTGGAATGTATCATTTCTAGAAGGGTTGCTTTAGAAAATTAATTGTGTATAAATTTTTTTTTAAATTGCCACACATGCATTACAGTGGCTTCAAAACACCATACCATGATTACGGTGGCTGTAAATCACATTGGCTGTGACATTGGCTTCTTCTAAGTCCAAAAGCCAGTTAACATCTCATAGAATATTCACTACCCTCTCCCTTTCCAACGTTTGTGTCTAAACATCGTTTCTTAAGTACTCATATTGATCATACTGACTCATACTCTCGGTAGCAATGATGAAACGCTATTGATTTCCTCTTGTAAACCCCAGCTCTAACTAGAATAGTTGCTTCCTTGAACTCCATACGAAGCTCTCTTTTCAGGCCTCTTCCATTCTTATCGATTACCTCTGCAGATGAATATCGGGTGTGAAAATCATTAGGCCTCCTCACAATAGGATTTTGACTCTTATCGAACGCTCCTGTTCTCTCTTCCCTAATTAGAGCCCGAGAACGTTTTATCCTGGAGGAAGAATGAGCTAGATTGCAGGTCTAATTCCTTCTGATGGCATATGCGCCTTTCACCCAATTGCGGGAATAATGCATTCCTTACTTTGTTGCTTTGCAAAGAGCCACTCACTCAGTTCTTCCACTGGAAGAAGAAAGAGCATGATTTTACATAAAAAGAGCGCTCTGTTATCCAGGCTACGAAAGAGAAATAGAGTCTACAGCTGTTCTCATATTTTTTTTTTTTCACTCAACATTTTAAAACACAAATAAAGAATAGCATGTAAATGAGTTAGTGGCACAGAATCTTATTTCAGAGCTAGAATAACCCTTAGCGTTGACAATACAGAAAAAGCAGCGACAAGCACGAGCCTTGGAGTCAGATGACCTGGCTTCAAATGGACTGGCTGCGTTACCTTAGGCGATTTACCAAACCTCCTGCAACTCAACATGCCCTTCGGTGCAGTGATAATTTAATAACAGTTATAAAAATAAACCATAAAACAGGCTAAGATGTATTAAAAATAAATAAAAATGATAAAATATAACTGTAACAAAGCCTTCCTCATAGGTTTGTTGTGAAGGTTAAATTCCTGCTCAATGCATGTTCTTTATTCTTTTAATATTCTGTGCATTTCAATCCCATAAGCATAGCATGTTAACAGAAAGTAAATCAAAAAGCTCTCCATAACCTTTTATCATCTTTAGTAATTAAATGAAAAATCCTCAAAAATAATTTTTAAAGCCCCATTGAGAATGTGTGATAAGAAAAAAAATAATTGATCTCTACAAAAAAATCAACAACAAAAAAACACACCAAAATACAGAATTGCTCCAGACTGGTAGTGGTTTAATATAAATATGCAGACAGAATAATCTGGTTCACTTTTACCAGCTTATTTCTACTGAAGTATTCATAAGAGCAGGGCCATTCGATGAAAATTCAGCCCACAATAGTTCAGCTTTTGTTGACCCCAGATTTAAATGATTATTAAGAACAACAAAAAAGCATTATTATTAACATCCCTGATAAAAACCAGATCTACCAATGTGCACAGAAGTAGACACTTTCTAAGCAAAAAGATGGGTGTGAGGAATTGGAAAGCCCATAAAATGCAAATTAGACTGCATTTTACAAAATACAGCTGCTATCCTTTTCAATGAATTCCTAGGGATTCAAACCCAGTGTCTAGTCCCTCAAACTGGCATGCTCTGCCCCCAAATGCTCATGTGGCTCACTCCATAACCAGGATTCTTCTTAAATACAACTTCCTTAGAGTGACCTTCCTACGCCATCGAAATTAATACAGTTCCCTCCTCCAGCCCATCACTGCTCTTCCCCTATCCTGCTTTATGGTGGGTTTTTCCCCCTAGCACTTATCCGTAACTCCATATTCATCTAATGACCTACCTTTCTCTTCCACTGGAATGTCAGCTTCAGAGGAACAGAGGTTTCTTTCCCTCCCAAATGTCTCCCTGGAGATGTTGGTTCCGCAGGCCAGCAGTGGGTCCCAGAGACCTAGGGCTGATTGGCAGCCCAGGTTATGTCAATACAACTGAGTAGAGCAGTACTTGGGAGGCACCAATTGACACCCAATTTTCCCTAATTCGAACTTGGTGGTTGCTAATGGAGGTTTACTTTGTGGTGGTTGTGGTCCCATTTGTTTTGCTGGTTTTTAAGAAAAGAAAAATGTCCCCCCTTTCTGAGACCACAAAACCTATGACTCAGTGTCTCAGTGGTGACCTGCCAGGACTCATTTAAATAGCGACAATGGTAACTGCAAAGGGAAATAGGAAGGGAAAACCCCCTGGAGAGATGGGCTAATCTCCAGATAATTGAGAAATGACTCGATGCTGAAGAAAGTATATGCTGCTAATTGGTGGACCCCAGTTTATGAAGCATGGTCATGCTTATCTTTTTTGCTCATTTTCAGCTCCTGTCACATAGTATTTAGGTGAAACATTCCCAACTATTTTCCTACCCCCAGCGTCTATGTTATTATCACCCAACCCTCTCACGTGGCTTGGTGGGTTACGCTGACATGCTTGAGGGAAGTGGAATGGGATTTTCAATCACATCAACTGCTTATGTTCGCTTTTTTCTGGAAAAGAACTAGCTCCGGACTGAGACTCTAGTCAGTGTTTCCCAAACTTCTCTCATGATGAGAATCACCTGGTGGAGTTGTTAAAACACAGATTCCTGAATCCCAACTAAGAAGTGCTAAACTAGAATTTTTGGGAACATATAGGTGAAATTGCATACCTAACTTAGTGCTCTGTATATAACATCTGTCTTAGAGCACTAGTTAAGTATACAATTTTACCTATATGTTCCCAAAAATTCTAGTTTAGCACTTCTTAGTTGGGATTCAGGAATCTGTGTTTTAACAACTCCACCAGGTGATTCTCATCATGAGAGAAGTTTGGGAAACACTGCTCTAGCTCCTGGATCTGAGTTACCTCTGTCGGAGCAACTTGGGGGCAGCAAAATGCTGGCAGACTCACCGAGGGGATGTGCTGCCTAGGGTGAGCAGAT
This sequence comes from Pipistrellus hanaki, assembly GCF_964339955.1. Classification (NCBI taxonomy): domain Eukaryota; kingdom Metazoa; phylum Chordata; class Mammalia; order Chiroptera; family Vespertilionidae; genus Pipistrellus; species Pipistrellus hanaki. The sequence goes on along the minus strand of NC_140519.1, from coordinate 43,927,817 downwards.
TCCCTGCTCTCGGGCTAAGGATAAGCTTCACAGAAGGGCCTTCATGGGATTTCAGGAAGGAGGCAGGTGTGATTTCATAAAATACTAATATCAAAGAAGGGACAGCCTGGCCTGTGTGGCTCAGTGGTTGAACATTCACCTATGAACCAGGAGGTTATGGTTTGATTCCAACCAGGGCACATGCCCGGTTGCGGGCTCGATCCCCAGGTGTGCGGCGTGCAGGAGGCAGCCCATCAATGATTCACTCACATCATTGATGTCCCTCTCTCACTCTCTTCCTCTCTCTCCCTCTCTAAAATTAATAAAAGTATTTTTTTTTTTTATAAAGAAGGGTAATAGTTCTAAATACAAAGAGGTCTATTGTATCTAAAGATGTGGGAGGAAATGGGAGCGCTAAAGAGAGCAAAAACTCACGGTGAGCTAAGCAGCCAGAAAAGGGAGCAGAGATGGGAATCCAGAACCTAGAACAGCCCTACATACTCGTCCGTGAGACCAGGAGATCCTGATGATCCCTGTTGTCCCTGTACTAGTAGGTCCTTAGATGTCTGAAACCCCAAAGGGTTCTCTACGCCCTGCTAGTGGCGACTGTGTGAATAGACCAACAGAGAACTGTAATCATGAACTGTCTTTGTCGCCAATAACCACAGCAAACCCACCAAACAGTGAACTGAACAGTTCCCTCACCCCTTCGGGATTCCTACCCTCTGATGTCTGCAAACAGTGGCCACGCTGCTTCTGCACCACCCTCTGATCCAGCTGCATAGGATTTAGTCTTCCATCTTCAAGACACAGTTCCCACAGGTTAAATCATTCCCCTGGCTTCCTGTACCCCTGGCCAATTGGTTCCTTTCTGGAAAAGCTGGCACCACATTCCTCTAGCAGCAGACTGGAGGCTGTATTTACAGTAAATATTTACCAAGGGCTAGCTGGGTGCTCGACCCCGCCTTAGGCCAGGAAAGGGTCTCACTGCCACTGATGGATGTAGGTGCAGCCATGGCATCCAGGCGGCCAGGTTCTCCCCATCTCAGATTCTCACGGTGAATTGATCTCTTTCTTGACAGTGGAAAACAGAACCCCAACACAAGAATATAGCATGAAGAATTAAAAGCAGATATTCATTCTCTTACCCATCAGGAGTTTTCTCTCCAAATATTTTTTTTTTTTTTTTTTTTTTTGTAATCCTCACCCTAGGATATTTTTCTGTTGATTTTTTAGGGAGAATAGAAGAGGGCAAGACAGAGAGAAATATTGATGTGAGAGAAACGCATCAGTTGGTTGCCTCCTGCACTTGCCCCGACCAGGGTCTGCGGCCCAGGTATGTGCCCTTGGTCGGAATCGAGCCTGGTACCCTTCAGTCCCAGGCCAACGCTCTACCCACTGAGCCAAACTGGGTAGGGCCCAAATAATTTTTACCAGAATAAAATCGACAATGATATTATCTTCATCTTAAGGAGTTCTCACAGGCTTCCTGTATATAATCTTGAAGTGTTTTCAACAAATGTTCTATGATGCTGAACATTCCAGAAGCAAGTTCTCAAATTACGTTGGCCCTACAGCCCTGCTTCTATGGAGAAGTGGCCTGGGAAAGAAAACATTTTCTGTATTTGTCTGACTCAGTTTCCCCAGTGTGACTGAGAATAGACTGCACAGGGACAGGTTTGAGCCAATACAACTTTATTTAATCGCCTTGGAGTACAGGTATCAACACCCACCAATACAGAAAGTACCCCTTTGTTCATTCCCTTCCCATCCACTTCAGAAAAATAGCTCTAAGCTTTTTCATGGTGATCCAACATCATCCACATCTACAAAACGGTGTCCACTACCATTTGGATTTTGCTCCTATTTTTCACGTAAACTACAAAGCATTTCCTCTTTGTCCAACATATCCACCTGCATGAAAACATCCCAGAGGGGATGCGTTCAGGAGCTATTAGAAGGGAACTGTTTCAATGGGTCTCATTTCTTTCTGATCTGCTAGTTTCTGGCCTGTTTTGTTCTGAAGAGAAAAAAAGACATATTTCCACATGAAAGGATAAGCCACTTAGGTCAGGCTGGCTTGTTGAGGGGAAATAAATCACCAACTACTGCATTAAGTATCCAATATGAACTATCACAATGGGGTAGGGAGGCAGGGATAGGATGTCCATTATTAATTTAAAATTTAGTTTTGTGTATTTTTTCCTCGTGTCTACGGCCAAATCCCTGGATTAAGAAATGTGAGAAAAGTCGAATTTCCCGGGAAGACCAGTTAGGGAGCAGGCCTTGGGCCCGGCACCTTGCTGAAGAAGCTGAATTGATGGTCTCGGGCCAGCCTCCCACGTAACCCACATCCACCTCTGTGCCTTCTCTACGCACAGGTGTGTGCCCGGGTTTTGTCCTCTCCTTCTTGGCAACCTTTTTGGTCCATAAAGTTGAGAACATTCGGGAGGAAGAGGTATTTCGCTACAATACAATACATACATTACTTAGGGGAAAAAAAGAAAAGAAAAAAGAAAAGAAAAGAAAAGAAAAGAAAAGAAAAGAAAAGAAAAGAAAAGAAAAGAAAAGAAGGAAGGAAGGAAGGAAGGAAGGAAGGAAGGAAGGAAGGAAGGAAGAAAAAGATAGCACCAGGAGAAACAAAACCATAAAGCAGAATCTTGGGTCAGGAAAGTTACGCATAAAAATTAACAGGAGCAGAGAGGTTGGGGCTTCAAACTCCAGCCAATTCTATAACTAGAGTGTGAAAAAGATATGTGGGTGTTTAACAATGTACAAACACAAGAGTGCAGCCCGGCCGGCATGGCTCCGGGGTTGAGCATTGACTTACAAACCAGGGCATGGGTTCGACCTTGTCAGGGCGCATGCCCAGGTTGTGGGCTTGATCTCCAGTCAGGGGCGTGCAGGAGGCAGCGAATCACTGGTTCTCTCTCATCATTGATGTTTCTCTCTCTCTCTCTCTCTCCCTCCCCTCCTTTGAAATCAATTAAAATATATTAAAATAAAAAAGAAGAGTGAAAATGCTGGTTAATTTAACTGGAGAAGCATGGTGGACAAGGCAGATGGAAGCCAGCTCTGCTCCAGGGCGCCTGCAGGCAGGAGGGTCTGGGGAACGGAGCAACCCGACAGCCAGAGTCTGTGAGGTTAGCATGACCCTCTCTGGAAAGGGGTGGGCACTCATTTCTAATTTACAGTTAGACCCCCAGTGGTCAGCAAACTCACTAGTCAACAAAGCCAGGTACCAACAGGACAATGATTGAAATTTCTTTTGAGAGCCACATTTTTTAAACTTCTTCTAACACCGCTTCTTCGAAATAGACTCGCCTAAGCTGTGGTATTTTGTGGAAGAGCCATATGTGGCTTGAGAGCCGCAGTTTGCCGACCACGGGACTAAGTGAACCAAGCTCTCCTTCCCTCTGACGACCCATTCTCCTCACACTCTCCCAGCTCCTCTTGCCTGAGTAGCACGCCCCTGAACTAACCTGACGTTTGCATCACCTGACATCATCCTGACATCACCCGACATCATCCTCTACCCACCAATCACGGAGGAGCCACGTCCTGGGACAGAGGCATGCTCCACACATGTGCGTCAGCACCCCCGAGGCTGGACACCCCGGGCCAGGGCCACTGGCTGGACAGCCAAAGGCACACACAAGGTCAAAGGGAGGCAGAGAATACAGATTTTTTTTTAAAACTTTATTACACAGTAAAGAATACAATACCTGAATCATACTTTAAAGATTCACAGGTTGACAGACCATACATTACAGTCCAACTAAGGAGAAAAGGATAAACAAGAAACCACAGTTCAGACATAGTAGACTTAAAAGCTCAAGAGTATGCTGACAAAAGCATGATGCCTAGACCCACCCCCCAGTGTTAGTCTACCGTTAACTTGTGGTACATGTCTGAATTAAGTATTGCACAACAACTTTAATTTTTTCACAAGAAATGTCGCAGAACCCAAAAGAACGTTTTAAAAAAAAAAAAGTTACTTCAAATCTGCATTTCAACAGTCTCCAATTTTTTTTTCTTTTTTCTGTCCCTTGAGGAATTCGGACAACACGGAGTCACTTTCTTTCCCTAAGTTATTCCAGACATAGGCATGCTTTGCATAAGTAAACCAGCCTTGAAATTTTTAAATCCCCAAGACATGCACCTACACATAAAAATTTTTTTAAAAAAAAAAAGTTAGGAAAAAAAAAAATTTAAAGACAGGTAGCCCTATCACACACAGTCTCATGACAGAGGAGAAGAGAGTCAGAGACAGAAATAAGAGATAGGGAAAGGCCCTATTTCTATCTGCGACCGCCATCCAATTCTACCCAAGGAAGGTTCACTTCTTAAAAATGCGTTATACCTACAAATGATACTCTCACATGGCCTGTACATACGTGACAAGCAGAAAAGGAAAGTTAACAAAAGTGTTTTCTTTTCTTTCTCTTCTTTAGGTTTATGAGGTCTGCATTGTTACCAAGGAGTGATATGGTTTGCAGCTGTATGAGCTTAACTTTTGGTATCCTGGTTCTTTTGTGCCCATTTGGTTTGACTAGACCAGTTTTTGTGTTAGCTACTGGTGCAATATACATGCTGTCAAGAGGTAGAGTGAAACTTTTTGCCACTGAGGAGAATGTAGCAAAACAGGAAGAGGAAGAGGAGGAAGAGGAGGAGGAGGAGGAGGAAGAGGGAGAGAAGGAAGAGGAGTCAGAGATAGAGCTCAGAGTTAGGGATTTTTTTTTTTTCTTTCTTTTTTGTTTTCACTCAGGGTGCCCTGAATTAAAAAGGGATGAGACGTACTGTTACTAATCCTTATTTTACACACTAGTGTAAAAATAACAGTGCTGTTTCACATACATCACAGCTTCTAGAGATAACGACCTGTGGGTATGACATACCTCATTATTATTATTATTATTATTTTTTGGGGGGGAGGGATTATTTAACCCTTCGTAGCCTATAACATGTAATAGCTCTGTAAGAAAGGACTGTCCAGTGTCACAAGCAGACTAGAAAGCAGAGTGAGGTCAAAGGATTCTGGGAGCACCATGATGAAAAAGATCACCCATTCAGAGCCTGGTTATGTGCTTTCGCTTCCTTTCAAGCAGGTGTGCTGGCCGATGGACTTCCGACATGCAGATCGATGAATATAATAGTTGCTCATCAGAACTTCCTACGCTAAAAAGCCATTTAAAAAAACAACAACAACAACATAACGGCACCGAAACAAAAGCTAATGTGAATAGGAAAATACCTAAGGTGGGGGAATACTAAAAAAAAATAATAATAATAATAAAAGTTTGGGCTTAGGTAAGGTGACCAGACGTCCCGCTTTTGGCGGGACAGTCCCGATTTTTAACGAAATCCCGGGACGCGGGACAAATTGATAAAAATCGGGACTGTCCCGCCAAAAGCGGGACGTCTGGTCACCTTAGTTTAGGAGTCATAAAGCAAACAGATTTAGGATTGCCTCTATGCAGATACTGAAAAGCTGTTTAAAATGGTACCCAAGGGCTACATTAAAAACAACACACACACACACACACACACACACACACACACACACACTCGCATGCACAAAAAAAACTAATGGATCGTTTTAGATTTTTAGGTAAATGCCTGGTGAGTGTATGTGCGTGGAGAAGGGTCTTCCCAGCCTCGAGAACTTTGGTTGTCTACACAGCCTGCAGCCTGGCTTCCCCGGAAGCACACAACCACATCCTGGGCTACTGGTTTCAAAACGAACAAGCGGTTCTGGTCTGGACCCTGGACAAAGAAGGGTTCATGGATTCGCACGAGACCTGGCTGAACACAGCTCACCTGCTGACCATCGGGAAAGGAGTACTGGTGCTTCTCAAGATTCGGCTTTTGGTCCATCAGATCAGTCTTTGGCGGACTTCCCTTTTGTAAGAATTCTGTGTAACCTGGCATTCAGCGCTTAAAGCTGTCAGTCTACACCTCAGCATTTGGAGCTCTCATGATTTAACGTTTTATTTTATTTTTTGTAAAATTAGAAATACTTAAACAACCTTATAGCAATATGCATGCACTGTCTTTTTTTTTTTTTAAGTAGAATATCTTATTTAAAAAAAAAAAAAAAAAGTCCCAATAATGATTTTTCAAAAAAAGAAGAAGAAAAAAAAAGAGGAAAAAATCCACTCCTACTCTATGCTACAGCTAAACTGGGTGACATGGCTCTAGCATATTCCAAAAGTTGGCTTAAAAAAAAATAAAGCATGCCTAGGGGGTCATTGTGACAGTGCAAAATACATTTATGTACATCCCCTCTTACAAAAACACCGAGGCTAGCATTCCATGAACATGCTGGTTTTCAGGAAAAAAAAATCCTAGAAGAGAGTGAAATAGCAGCTCCGAGAGATTTTTTTTTCTTTTCTGTCTTCTTGAGGACAACCAAAAAAAAAAAATTTATTTCCCCCCACCCCGAACTACTAGAGAAATATCACTAATACATATAGATATAAAAGCAGCATAGAAAGATACAGGTTTCTCACCAACTAGGAAGAAAGAGACTAAATGTGGGCGTTATGGTTCAACTACGATGCATCTTCACATTAGTCCAACACATTTACAAGAAAATACACCATCGGAAACCTCACAGGACAGAAGTGTCTTCACACGCAGAGAACTACTCGCTTTGAATTAAAAAATCTAAACAGGGCAGGGCTGGAAAATTTGGAAAGGGGCTGGAGCTGGAGCCACCATTTATTTATTTATTTTTTTCTTTAAAAAAGTATTTTTCAATATAAAAAAATGAATGAGCTGGAAACAGACCCAATGTCTTAACTCTGTGGAATCTCTCGCAAAAGTGAACAAACGTCGAAGGGGTTAGTTAGGGCAGCCGGCTGATGTCAGAGCTGCCAGAATGCTAATTAACTGCAGGCTGAGTCTCTTAACGTGTGTGTGTGTGTGTGTGTGTGTGTGTGTGTGTGTAAAGGAGCCTTTTGTATTGGGGCATATTTTTTCTTCTTGCTGCTGTATCCATACATCCCACTGTAAATCATCTTTTCATTTTTCATTCTGTTGACCTGGATATTATTTCTTTTCAGAAACTTGGGGGGTGGGGGATGGGGGCGGGGAATGAACATCTGTTTCTCCTTCCAATATGCTGCACATATGTGTGTTTTGTAGCGGGTCTTCAGAGTTCAGTTAGCAACCCATGGATGCCATTCATCTTCTTGTTAAAACGTCTACCACTGTAGCCAACGCTCATGCCCTGGAGGGTTTGCCTCTTTCCCACCTCCCCACCCCCCACCCCCCATTACTGAATATCAGGAACACTGTGTCTTAATCTTAGCATTTTTTTTTTTTTTTTTTTTTTTTTTTTTGCTTTCAACAGCAATGAGCCATCTCTTGGTTTGCTGTTTGGTAAAGCATCGGTTAATGAGGTCATCTAGTTTAAAATCCCAGCTACTGGCAAATACCGGGGAGGAGGTCAAATCTATCGCTTCGTGTTATATTTCTCTGCTCTTTTCAGTTCTCTAAAGAGGAGATTATCTTTGTGATCCACAGTTAAGTCCTTATGACCCGTGACTGGCCCTCTGTTTTGACTATCCGTTAGGTTCTCTCTTGCTCAAGGACTGCGATAGGAAGAGTTCATCTACACACAGACAGACAGACAAAAAGAACTTCGAGCATCTGAGGATGGAGGAGGATTGGTTTCTCGGGTTGGTGGTTGTGTCGTGTTTCCTTGGACAGTTCGGAGTTCACATCTAGCGAGGGGTGGTCTCTATGGTGGAGGGGGTCCCCGGGGTGGTGGACCTCGGGGTGGCTGCTGGTGGCGTGTCCATCGGACTCCCGGCCCCGCTGCTGGGCGTGACCGAGGAGCTGACCGCGGGCGTGTCCCCCTGCGGCTGGGCCTGTAGGGTCTGTCCACAGATGTGGTGGTGCTTTTCCCAGTCCTTGTGCTGGCAAAACGAGCCGCAGTACCGCGCCGTGTTGCAGCCGCTGCAGGTTTCGCTGGCTTTACGGCCACAGTTCCAGCAACTCTAAGGGAGAAGGCAGAACAAAGCAAAATCCCAAGTGAGTCCACTGTCCAAACGAAAGGCAGCACTGCCCCCTTTTCTTTTTCTTTTTTTTTTTTTTAAATATATGTTTATTGATTTCAGAGAGGAAGGGAGAGGGAGAGAGGGAGAGAGGGAGGGAGGGAGAGAGGGAGAGAGGGAGGGAGAGGGGGGGAGAGAGAGAGAGAGTGAGTAACATCAATGAGGAGAGAGAATCACTGACCAGCTGCCTCCTGCATGCCTCCTACTGGCAATCGAGCCTGAAATCCCGGCATGCGCCTTTGACCAGAATCAAACCGAGCCAACACTTCATCCACTGAGACAAACCAGCTAGGGCCTGCCACCTTACTTTCGAGAACTCTGTGGTAAGAATGGAAACTCCAGGTGCATGTGTGTGTGTACACTAAACACACAGAGATGCAGGTTTTGGTATGATGGCTGCCCAAACGTTTCTGCCAACAACTCTTAGGACATCTAACACCCTGGCTGGGGCTGCTTTCTGCTTTACCTGTCAGATCCCTCCCTTTTAGGTTTGCTGTGTCTACTCCATTTTCCTGTCTAATACCAGTACCGCCATGGCCGCACACAAACATGTCACTCTTGGCAGAAGCATCTTCCTTCCAGAGAGAAGAGAAATTACAAAGGGCCTACAAGAACCCTATATTAGACTCAAAGAGATGTAATGAAGGTAGAGCAGTCTATTCGCTGCTCTATCAGACTAGGGATTGAGGTGAGACCCTCTAACCTAGGGGTGTCGAACTCAATCAGAGAAGGGGCCAAAATCTAAAATCCAGCCTAAATCGCGGGCCAAATGGTTTACTGAACAGTCATAAACTGACAATGTCATAAACTGATAGGGGAGTGCAGTGATGACAGCGCGGTGCGGGCCACATTGCAAGGCCTGGCGGGCTGGATTTGGCCCGCGGGCCTTGTGTTTGACACATGTGCTCTAACCTCTCCGTGCTGCTAGTTGTTCCCACCGCACTCGGTCGGTGTACCTGATAAGCAAACTCACACAGTCCCCTGGACTACAGCTCCCCGCAAGGCAGGATCCCTGGCTTGCTGGTTCTCTGCTATTCTCTAAGCACCCAGAACAGTGCCTGATATATATAGCAGGTGCTCAATAAATACTTGAATGAATCTGAGTATACTTAAGTTGACTTTGAGAAACTAGAGATACTCAAACTGCATAAATAATAAGGCATTTGATTCACACACCATGCATTCCAGTTGATGGAGATCCTTCTCGCTTAGCAACTCTGTGCAGTCAGAAAAGTGGAGGAAATGAAAAACCTAGGCCTTGGCAAGCCCAATGCTCATAGTCAGTGCTTTCAAGAAGTGAAATAAGCTCAAATGAGGTTGCCTCTGAGATTCAAACTTCGAAGTAGACACATCATGAATCAGAGCACAGCGTATCAGAGATGAAAGAGAGATCCAGGGAGGAGATAAAAGGTAAAGTCCCTCAGATACCCTAGGAGGAGGCGGAACCTCAGAAAGCCAACTTTAAATTTTCCTACCACAGTTCCTTTGGCAAGACCGACCCCACTGCGAATGCTCTATAAAGGGATCTCAGCCGTGTGCATGCATCTTTTGTCTCATCTTCCTTGGTTTTGGTTATTTTCTTGCAAAGCAAACTTCTGTTGAGCGCAATGTAATGATCTTTAGTGTGAATTTAAGTTGTGTGACCTTCTGCAGAGTTGTTTTACTTTTGGGAATGGCTGTGTCACAATTAAAATGCATTTTTAAAGTCCTAATATACATGGGTATTAAAAACCTCTACTGCATTTGTTTTGCGTTAAGCACGCTGGCTGTGTGGCTTCAGGCGGGCTCAGGAGCCTACTCTGAATATCCCCGTGGAAGGTCAGCCATTCACCCTAATGTGTGTGGCTTTACCACCAACACATGCGGAGAAATGGTCAGCAGTCGCCCTAACTTTGCTAGGAAATCAAGGGCCTTCTGGAGTTTCACGAGCTTACAGCCTACGAACTCAAGGACTTGACTTTAAAACTTCTAGAAAGAGCTCAGCTCTACATCCTTATTTTTTTTTTTTACTCTTCAGAAATGATGGCCCCATGAAGGGGGAAAATAAAATCCAGAAAAACCTCAAGATCTCAAACGCTGGTCCATTTGGGGTGTTTTAAATGAACATACCTGAGGACATACATGTTCACATCATGAATAAAAAATAAAATCACAATGAACAATCAGTACTAGCACATTTTTTTTTCTACTTTAATTGAACCAGGAAACTCAGAAGATGTGTACTTCCGATCCGAGGTTTCATTGCAAGAATTGAAGACCCCCTTCCTCAAAATTAATTCCGTCACATTTGCATGTACAAATGACCCTGTAAAGTCATACAAAAACGTGGGCTTGGCCCTTAGGAGCCGTGAGGTCTGACATGGCACTCGGAGTGAAGTTTCCTTCCTTGAAGTCTAGTCACTTTCAGAAGAATGCCAGGTGGATCCTGGAATAAACGCAGCAAATTCTAGAAATTACTAAATGACAGCAGAAAATTCCAATTAGAGAACAGAGACTCAGATCCAAAACAACCTTTTAAGGAAATTAAATATCTATCTAAGTCAAGTGGCTTCTTCAAAATATACCCTGGTTGAGGGTAGGGTATTCTTTGCTGGCAGAGGCACATTTTGGCAGACACAACGGTGGTAACTGCCCAGGACTCAAGGCAGCCGTCAGATTGAAATCAGATGTGGGGCAACCTTCTCCATTGAAGCTGATTAAACACACAGACGACACCAGGTCATTACAGATGCATGTGTTGGGGGGTTGGGTAGAGGAGACAGGATGGGGACTTCTTTTATTTTTAAAGTGTTTTCAAAGATGGGAACAATTTCACAAATGAAAAAAAAAAAATGGAATTATGCCAAATATAGAAACAGATGTTTTGGATCAGGAAGCTGCTGGGAATTGAGCCTGTGTCTCTGTATGGCCGGATTCTGACCCAGGACTCAAGGGCTCTTGCTAATTTTACCCCCATCCCCATTCCCAAGTTGTTGGATCAAATTCATTTACCACCCACCGATGGGAAGAAACAACCGTCCGCGGTCAGAAGGTACAACAAAGAGCAATTCCAATGGCCGGGCGGGGAGAAAACACAAGCAAACGACGTATTTTATTCCTCTTGACATCGCCCTGTGATGGCTGTGTAGGGAGCGTTAGCCTAAGTGTCCAACTAACAAAACAAAGTCCAAATTGCACAATCCCTTTGAAAAGCTCATTAGAAAATAGACAAAGCAATTCCTCTGAATATATTTCTCTTGGGTGGTTCTTCTGAATTTCCTGTTGACTAGCCCAGTGGTCGGCAAACTCATTAGTCCACAGAACCAAATATCAACAGGACAACTATTGAAATGTCTTTGGAGAGCCACATTTTTTAAAAACTTCTTCTAACGCCACTTCTTCAAAATAGACTCGCTCAGGCCGTGGTATTTTGTGGAAGAGCCACACTCAAGGGGCTAAAGAGCCGCCTGTGGCTCGAGAGCCACGGTTTGCCGACCACTAGACCTGCAAGACTGATGCGTGTCCAGTGGCACTCGGCCCCTCCGGCACTCGGCTTCTGGGATCAGGGAAACGGACAGAATCCTGTGAGGACTGTCACCTGGATAATCTGATGTTTCTAAGCTTTCTGCTGTCCACAAAGGTGGCAAGTAAAAATTGTGTATCATCCCCATAAATTGTATACAGCCATAAAGGGCAGGGATACAGCGGTCAATGATTTAATCCAATTTTACATTTTTTTTTCAATTTGTGCTTGTTATATTCAGGCTAGTACTTTCCAATACTTGCTCTATTTATTTGTTGGTTACCTATTTTATTATTTTTTAAATAACTGAGCTTCCTTTCAGTCCCTGAAGGAATGATGCTGGTGTCTCAATTACCACAAGAGTGTAGAAGGTCTGAGAATAGCATTTCATAGCAAACTTCATTCCCGAATCCAATGGCACTTTCTAGTCTTCCCTTGTTGGTGACCACATCGTCCCTATTTGAAAAGTGGGAATTAGTCAGACGAAGAACGTGGGGCTGACCCCCATGCTCCCCTTTGCTAAGTGTACTAATGCCACAGAGAAAATGGGAGTGATGGAGGGAAGCTTTCAAATGCCCAAGCTATATGTCAAAGACTACGAACTCAGTTTCCTATCAGTATTCCTCTTCATTCCTAAGAACAAAATGACTTCTATCATCTTGTTATTTTAGTCAGAGAACGGACATTCTGCCCTCCTGGCAGAACAATACCTTTTCTGGTTCCTATTGTTGAAAATTCCTTTTCCAAGCAACAAAACACTTTCTCCTGAATTACTCTGAGTTCCTCCAGTTCTTACATACCTGTAATTCTCCAGAAAAGAAAACCTCTCCCAGGCAAAGAATGCTCAATGAATTTAGTAGAGTGTTTACAATTAAAATTCCCCAAATTAAAAGAACTCTACAGAAGGTAGCACAACCTACATTCACACTAAAGACCCCATCTTACGTTGCGCTCAACGGTTGAAAACCACTTTAAAATACACGCTGCAGGCAGGAAACTGAGACTTAAAGCAAACTGAGGCTCCCAGAATAAGCAACTCTAGAGGAAATGACTTCTGTAAAGTCACACAGTTATGAGAGTCCATCGCCCTCTCTTACTTGGGGGTGGGAGGCGAGAGGAGGGACTATATAGGTATAAACAGAGGAAATAAATATGGAAAATAGAAAGTTTCAGTTGGCCAGATTCAGCAAATGTCCTTTCTTTTGATATATGCTAATGTTGGCAGTACATTCTTGGTGAGATATGTAAACACTGTCAAAAGAGAAACTACAGAATTATCCCGCTGCTTAGATATGTCTGAGGTCCAGCGTCATTCTGCTATAATAATGACAGATGATGAACCCAAGCCAAGTTAGAGAGAACGAGGTGGGAATCGGCGGAAGGAAGTCCAGTGAGGGAAGAGAGACACCACCCCACAGTCAGGACAGAGAGAACCCCGCTCCTGCCGCGGGGCCAAAAGGAGGTGGGCTGAGGGGCGGCAGCCAGTCTGAGGCCCAGTCTGCCTCACTGCGGTGAGGTTTCTGGACCTCCCTCAAATGCAAAATGAAAACAGCACCATGGACACCAGGTCATACAGCAAATGAGCACAAGGATAGAAAGCACTTTCTACCACATCTGGCGCAGAGTTAAATATTCACTGTAGGTCTTCTCATTTTACCCCAGGCAAAACAAACTTCACGTCACCCCCCCAGGAACTATGCTGAGCAGGGTCCCCATGTGCTGGGACAGCCAGGGTTAGAGTTCCTCTCTCAGGAAAACGTCCACATTACTTTTGCAGAAAAGAGGCTTAATCATTGGAGAGGTGGCTCCATCCTGCTCAATCTTGACAAGTGGCCCTGCAGTTCGAAGAGAAGGAAAGTAGGAAACAGGGCCCGCGCTGCGTTTCTGTATCTGCACCCCCAAATCACGGCCGTGATCCTCATGAAAAGACCGTTCTTCCGCTGTTGTGGACATGTATGGACTGACCACACACTCTGAGCTCCTGGGTAGATCCTGCCGACTCCCAGCTATGACGCTGGCCAGGTGAGTTCCCCTCATGGCTAAAACTGTCACGTCTCCACATTCTAGCCACTGGATAAGACAGTTTCATGCCTCTTCTCATCATGGGCAAGACCAAAGCTTGTAGAGCTTTGGTGGCTTTCTCAAAGCCACAGAATTGTGGGAGATGGAACCAGGAATTAAATTTGACCTTCTGAGTTTCACACTCTTCCTTCCAGCATACTGTGCTTTAAAATCCTTGGAAAGTGTCACCGAAGATAAGGATAGCGCCATATTAAAGATCAGTTTCCCAAGAGACCCCCAAAAGAAAAACAACAACTGCTGAAAATCACTCATACCTGGGTTTTTTCCATCCTATCTACTATTATCATAGTTACTACCATCTATTTATATATAAAAATTTTATATATAAAAAAATTATATATTTGATATACTATCTATTGTATATATATATAAAAGTCTAAGCGATGGTTATGACTGGTTGACAGATCACTAAGACGACACGCTGACCACCAGAGGGCAGACGGTCAACGCAGTAGCTGCCCCCTGGTGGTCAGTGCACTCCCACAGCCAAGCTCCCAAGGCTAGCCAAACTCCTGGGGTTCCTTCCTCAGATGGTGCAAGATCGCCCCGATTGTGGGCCAGGCCGAGGAACCCCACAGGGGGTTCCACGAATTTGTGCATCAGGCCTCTAGTATTTTTATAATGCTGAGTACTAGGGTCAAGATCATACATTTTCTATACAGGTTTTATGAATAAAGATAGAAAGCTTATAGAGACTGAAGGCATTAGAGCATGTTATAGGATGAATACAAAGACCTAGTTCTCAATTTCTTTCCCCATATTTTCATTTCAGGATTTAGTGACCTACAAAATTCTCAACCTAAACAACAGACCTGAAACACTCCTGTGAAAGTGACCATGTTTTAATAATGCCAACAACTGTGCCTCCCAGCATTAGTGACTTGAACAGAGCGAGACAAATTCTCTCCAAAAGATGCGAATGATTTTCTTTTTTAAAGCGCAAAACAAGGTCCTTAAATATTGGCCACAGATGCCAGTAACACTGAATTTACGTCCAGGTTAACTTAATAACGAAAAAGTCTGCCATTGAAGGGTAGATAAACTTCCCTTTGTCCCTCTTTTCCCGAGAAACTTTCGAATGCTGGAAATCAATTCCTTTTGTCCTCTTAATATTCATCTGCTACACATTAAATACAAATTCTGGGCACCGAGGGATTCCCACAGTGTCTTTCATCTACAGAGAGGCCTGGTACAAATTAACTTCTTACTCTCCCTCCCAAATTACAGATATGTATCCTGGTAGACCATCGTTTTATCAGCTCACGGTTGTGCGAATTCAGTTCACTGTCCTTTCTGCACACTTACTTTGGGGTTGGGCATGGTGGTGCTGTATCAATGCGGAGTAATGCCACATGCTCTGACTTACAGACCATTTTAGAAAGCAATCTGTTAGAGACTGTGTACTTCCCAGATCCTTGAGCCATTTAGGCTGTGTGTGTGTGTGTGTGTGTGTGTGTGTGTGTTAATATCCTGGAACAGTGGTCGGCAAACTCATTAGTCAGCAGAGCGGCAAACCGGGGCTTGGGAGCTGCAACTTGCCGACCACTGTCCTGCAACAATACAAAATCACATTGCCCCTTTCGGTGATGTCACCTAATAAAATGATCTTAATAGTTATTAGAAACAATGTGGAAAAACAGAGAAGCAGAAAATGTCTTAGAGATGTTTAATTGAGGCAAACATGGGTTTAGCATTGGATTGAGGACCAGTAGTTAAGGACATGACTTTGATCCTGGGCATGTCGCATGTGTTTGGAGAGCAGCAGACAAAGGGTATGGCTGTGAAAGCCCTGCCTTTGGATGGAAGCCTTGTGCACATGCTGTCCCACACAGCTGAGTGCTGAGTCTCCAATTGGGGCTGGGGAGTCATAAGAATTTCACTTCAATCTGTACCTCGCTAATACATTAAACATTTCCTTTGGCAGAGTTGTTCTTTTAGGTCTCTACTAAAGGCAAAATTTGATCAGCTTTCAACCAATTCCACAAGTGCCAGGACGCCCCTGACTATCCTAAGTTTCACCCCAAAGATTTGTGGGTCTCAGCCCAGGAGCTGCTTTGACTTGCGACCTCCTGGATCACAACTGAGCACTCCAGAAAGAAGTCTGACCATTTGCACCAGCATGAGTGGACATGGAGAGCATCGCGCTAAGCGAAATAAGCCAGTTGGAGAGAGAGAAACACCACATGAGCTCACTCATCCGTGGAATATAACGAACAACATAAACCGGTGATCCAAAAGAGATCCAGAGATATAAAAGCACGGGACAGACAGTCAAACCTCACGGGGAAGGCAGAGGAGAGGGGGTGGGAGTAAGAAATCAACCAAAGAACTTGTATCCTCTGTGCATAGAAGCATGGCCCATGGACACAACAGTAGGAGGTCAGGGCATGGGCTGGGGGACGGGGAGAGGTCCAGGGGGGGAAAAAGGAGACAGATGCAATACTCCCACCAATAAAGAATTTAAATAAATGAGACTGGGCGCTCTCATTGGCGGAGCCCCTGTCGCCGTCGGTGCTCCCGCTCACCTCGCTGGAGTCCTCCTGCTGGTTGATGACGGCCAGCGCGTCCTCCGCCGCCTGCCGCTTGGCCTCGGCCACTGTGCGCTCCATCTTGGCCCGCTCGCTGGTGATCATGTCGTGGGCTTTCCGCTCGGCCTCGGACACGGCCTTCTGCAGCTCCGTCATGGCCTGGCGCTTCACCTCGTTCACCGCCTCCTCTGCAGGCCCGGACCCCGGGGACAAGAGAACAAATAATTCTCCGTTAGCTCAGGGCTCAATGGGGATCCCATAGGGCAGGCGGGGGTGTCACTCCCCACATATGGGGCAGCGCTTCTGGCCACCTGCCCACACAGCAGGTGCCTGAAACTCCTTAGGAAAGCCACGGATGGGACTTGGACTTGCATTTCTAGGGATATTTTTTTTTAAAATATATATTTATTGATTTCAGGGAGGAAGGGAGAGGAGAGAGAAATATCAACGATGAGAGAGAATCGTGGATCGACTGCCTCCTGCATGCTCCTTACTGGGGATCGAGCCCACAACCTGGGCACATGCCCTTGATCAGAAACGAACTCGGGACTATTTTGTAAACTACTTCTATCATTACTACAAACTTTCCTACCATCACTAGTACCTCCAGAGAGGGTTGTGAGACCAGGCTAAGCATTTAAAGGACAGAACCATGAGGAAACTGTCCAGATAATTCACACACATGAAGAAGGCGGCCTGCCACCAGGCTACAGGCTATCGGAGTCCCCTAAGGATCGTTAAAACGTGTAATACCTGACTATTGAGTCAGGGGTACTGGCCTCTTTTCCATTAGATTGCCAAATAACATTTTTTCACATGACAACAGCTAACACAATAGTCATTGGTGTGAACGAATCAACATCATGCCTTATGCCTAATTATTTTTTTTTTCCAGAATTTGGTCATTAGTTTATGTGTGCCACGATATGAAAAAGGTTGAAGATCATTGCTATCGGTCAATACAAACATTGAAAAGTACATGAGTGAAGTTTTCAGAAAAAATAAAGGAAATGCATTTTACACAGACAGGTATTTAAGGGCAAACGACTGTTTTGGTGGTAAAAAATAAAGCACAATAGTAAAAAGGTTCTTTGTACAGCAATTAAGTTAGTGCAGACCTTTTAAAGAAGATCGATGATAAAACAGACAGATGATTCAGCTTTTCTTCTTCTTTAATCATTTCCTGAGTAATAGGGATGTGTACCTTTATAGACTAACTGACAGAGATTTTTAAAAGTCGTTTTATCACAAATTTTAGCTGTTGTCTATCCAGTTAATCAAATGAGTGCCCAGTTTCACATAACCAACTGTTGCACTGGACAATCAGAACTGAATCACATCGCATCGCAGGCCTGACCACTAACCTGCGAGGTGTCCAGTTCGCCTTCT
The DNA here is from genome assembly GCF_964339955.1 of Pipistrellus hanaki. NCBI lineage: Eukaryota > Metazoa > Chordata > Mammalia > Chiroptera > Vespertilionidae > Pipistrellus > Pipistrellus hanaki. The sequence goes on along the minus strand of NC_140519.1, from coordinate 43,910,274 downwards.
TATTTAGCTGTGGAAAGTGTGCAAAGATTTGGCTAATGTACGACACGAGATTGACAACTTCAAACAAGTCATTTCCATTTAAAAAAAATTAACTGTTCTAATTAACAGGGGAAAACACCCTCCCCCTGAATTAGTTTATCTAATTTTCATCTCCATTCAAAGCAAAATGACAATGATTAATTGAAAATTTAATAAGGAGTCATTATTAACTTGGCAAACCTAGTACCAATTAACACTCTATTAAAACTAATTATGACATGTTTCAAGTGCTCGCACTTAATTGTCTCACCCACTTAAAAAGCACCTTAATTAAATGTTCTGTTTAATTAAAAACATAGATTCCTAATAAAAATGTTTTACTGTAGATTAAAAACGTAAGCGGTGCAAATACTCCTCCGGTTCCTGCAATGTGTATGGTTTATTTCACACATCTACAGCCCGTGACTCGGGCATCGTCAAGAGCCCTCCACTGGTAATTAACTGTCATGACTTCTGCCGCCTTCCTCGTGTGAGCACCGTTATTCCTGAAGTTCACTCATTGGCGATTAGTGGCTGATGGGTTTTATAAACTAACATATAAGGGGCGAGAGCCAGACTGTAAATATGAAGTACAATAAAATGCCTTAAGCTTTTATTGGCTGCTTGAAGATAGGCGGTGAAACCCTGAATGGAAACAGCACTGCAGAGCTTGCTGCTCCATCTTCAGGAACAGGCAGGAAAAAAAATGCCTTCATTACTCTATCAGAAATGCCGTGGGGCGCCAGGGAAGAGCTGCCCTCCTAACCATGCAGCCAGGGTCTCCTGGAGCTTGAATATTCAAAGCGAATTAAAATTCTATCTGAGCGGCAATACAGGACAATAATTTTTGCTTACCATCAAAGCGGTAGCTTGACTAATTGTATATGCAAATCAGGCAATTTGTATTTAAATTATGCATTCCTATTCTAATCCCACAGGCATCTACAGATCAGCAAAGAGAATTGGTAGGACATTTTCAAGGTGCTTGAATATTTATTACCAATGGCAAACATTCACTGATCAGCTGAAAAGATACATATACATATATATATATATATATATACTGAAGAAAACATTCTGTTGCAATTTAAGAGCCATCTTTATGTTAGATTTGTTCCAATTTTATAAAGAGCTTTTGTAATGCTAGAGTATGTTTGGTTTCCTTTGCTTTTAAAAAATACTACTTGGGGGGGGAAATGGATGGGACCTTCAGCTTTTGTTAAGATTCCAATACTTTAAAATGTATACTGTTATATGTTGTGCAGTATTATTGAGCAACATAAAAATTTTAAATGAAGTCTGTAGATTAAATAATAGTGATGTACCAATGTCCCTGTCCTCATTTTGGTAACTGTGTTGTGGTTATAGAAGAGAATGTCCTGTTAGGAAATACATGCTAATATACTGGGAGTAAATGGTGTGTTTTTTTTGTGTGTGTTTTTGTGTTGTGTGTGTGTGTGTGTGTGTGTGTGTGAGTGTGTGTTTTGGGGGGGAATAATATGATGAACAGAAAAAGGAAGGGAGGAAAGAGGAAAAGAGAGAAAAAATAGTAAAGCAAATACAGTAAAATAGGGAAAGCTGGGTGAAAGATTTAAGAGAACTTTTTAATAATAATTCCTAGAACTTTCTGCACGTTCGACATCATTTCAAAATAAAACGGTGGAAGCTACTATATGCTGTGCCTTTAAGTACAAGATAGGCTTTTTGCAATGACAATTTTCTGTGAAAAGGGGTGCAGGAATATAGGGATGTGTTTATATTGCCACTGTTCTTGTTCTACCACATTGTGGTTATACTGCACTGGCTTTTGGGAGCTCTACCCTGGATATTTTTCAAATGCTTTCAACTTTATTTTATTTCTTACCAACTGTCACAAAGGTAATGTATAATATTTTTTTAATTGCAAAGACACACTTTATAGGTTTTTCTCTAAAAATAATAATAATAATAATAATAATAATAATAATAATTTGCCCACAGAAAATTTCAGAATCCTGGAAAAAACTTTCAAATTGTAACAAGCTGAGCACAGACACCACTTCTGTGTTTTCATTACATTGGATGCCTGGGCGCTGCTAACACGAGGCATGCTTTTTAAGACGCCTATGAAGATAAAGATTATAAGCAGTTATTTGAGATTTCAAGGCGAAACTGTCATCTATACTGTGGGAATTTAATACACTCCTTAACTTGTAGCATCAAGCCATAGAAACTATTTGTAAACTATTCCTATGCTTATTAGGGATATCATATTAGACTGAAGACCTAATATACCTAATATTCCAAACATGTACTTAATCACGTTTAACTCTTAGAGCAGGCATGGACACCATACACAGGTGTTTATCTTCCTCTACTCCTGAAGTCTTCACAATGGGAATTGTATCTAGAATTGGTTATGGAAACCCACAAAACCGACAATAAATCATAGGGAACTCAGTGGATGACAACAAGTCTACAAAAAAACTGACTAAGTGGACAATGCACAGTGCAGTGTTTGTCTTTTTGTTAAAGCAACCATTTGGTTGTTATGTAATTAACAGATTATGGAATTCACTCATTTAAAACTTACAGTTCAATATTTTCAGTATAGGCACGGTTGGGCTCCTATCACTACCATCCATTTTCAGTGATATGGACAATGTGATCTGGGACCTGCTTCCAATTGCTTACCCCTTACGGCAGGACTGCCTGTGTGCATAGCCACTCCAGCTGACTTTCCTACAAAGGTGGCCCGGTCAGGAGGAGAAATTTGCTCCCACTTAACAGCAGGCAAACAAAGAAGGGAGCACGTCACAGCACAGAAGGAATTCGGATTACACAAGGCTTTGCTGTCAGGTTTTCTTTACGAGCTATCGAGGATCTCATCTAAATAAGGGAAATGCAATAAAAAGCCATCCTCCTGCCATATAAAACAGGAATCCTTTGTACCTTGTACTGGAATCAGTCGCACTGACAGCTTAAAATGGGGGAGAAAAAATGGCCAGAGGGAAGATGTGGCGATTCTTTATTCCAGAGAGGTGGCACCCAGCACACTGTGACAGCTCAGGAGGGTCCCGTCACTGCTGTTTACACAGGACATCTCAGAGGCGACGCCGTAAATCTCGGAAGACTATGCAACTGAGAGGGATATACAGCTGACCTTCATTTCAAGCTGGATGGGTCTGTCTAGTTTGCATGCTCACATGCAAGAGACTTTTCTGGTTCTCAATCTACATTACTAAGCCTAGAATACGATCCGATTTTAAACTCCTTATTGCTCTGAAAAACAAAACAAAACAGCTATTTCTTAGAAAATCTATTAAAAAAAAAAAAAAAACCCACTTGGCTAAAAGCCAAGAGACCAGGGTCAGCAAGTTGCATAGAACTACACACACATCTGAGTCAAATAAAAACTGAAAGAGGAAACTTTTATAAAAACAAAACAAAACAAAACAAAACAGGAAACCCTTTCCCTTAACTCTAGCTCTCTGGTTAGGGTCACTAGCCCTACACCCATCTGACTGCTTGCAGAAATAACAGTTTTCAGTTTCTCGGCTCAAAAAGCTATTTTAACGTTTGGAATCACAGCAGCTCCGAGCCACACTGTGTGTTTGTCATGTCATCTTTAACTCTTGAAACAGGTTGATGCTTCATCTCCTGAGTATGTTTCTGTAAGATTTTTGCTCAACTTCTATCGTGTTGGTGTTCCATGGAGATTCTGCCCAATCTGAGCTGCTTTAAGCCAAATACGTCAATGAGTCAGCAGGAACTTTCAATCTAATTCCAAGTGTATGCAATATCTCTTAAGGAAAATCAAATGGGAAAAAAAATAGCAGGAGGTTAGCAACATTGCCATTTAACTTAAAAAATAGGTAGCTGTGATTACTGAATATTCTTAATTAGCTCAGAAGATCCACAATTGGTTATAACAATTGGTTATGACAATTGGTTATACCATAACCATAACATTTCTGAGTGTCTCAACAAGCCTGTTAGTTTTGATGTGGTCTTCTTTAAAATTTAAAAATTCACAGGAAAAGCCTAAAAGTACGCAATTTAAATTAGAAAACTCCAGATTTTTTTTTTCCCCATTAAGAAAACATTGCATGAAATGAAACTATCACAGTCCCTGAAAATCAGGGGTTTATCATGAAAATATTGCCAGCCTCTCAATTACAGCGCCCCTAGCAAATGCTACTAAAATAAAAACTATCGCTGGTTCCAATCGGGCCTCGTGTGAGAATATGAATCGGGATTTTTACGTTGTGTTTGGTTGGGGGGCATTTTGCATTGTGCTGTGGTGGAGGTGGTTGTTGTTAGCGGTAAAGTCCCTTCTTGTCAGTCTTCACATCACCGCATTTAACAACTGCACACAGCTGCCAGAACACCGAACTCGTGTTTTTAAACAATTCTTACCAGCTTTCTTCCAGATCTCCTCTGGCACATATCCAGAAGCAGGCCTGTGAAGGAATTCCCGATGTGCATCTATAAAAAGGATAAAAAGCAGTGGAGAGAGGAGGAAAGCACATGAGCACCATGATGTCATTATAAGGAGGAGAGGTTAGCTATGCCCCTTCTATTGGCTTCTTTACAAACTCAGCTTTAAAAGGCTAAGCATGTCACGTCTAGAAAATAAACAAAAAGAGGGCTGGGTCTTGGCCTACATGGCTCATATGCTTAAAGCTGACGCGATTTGAATGATTTCATTACACAATGTGTTTGGAAACACCGTTTCCAGCAGGATCACTGCAGGAATTTCCGTGGGTATATTTTATTTACAGAAAACAAATTGCACTGGTAGTTTTTCTTTCAAGAGTCAAACTGGTAGTTTAAAAAATAAAAGGTTAGGAAAATAAAATTTCCACCCAGCTTTGACTCGACCTCCTTTCAATTAAGAGTGAGCCTTACTGTGTGGCTAACCAGTTCTCACACTCAATTACTTCTTGTCAGCTGATTTCTCAAAAGAAACTTTGCAAGCCAGAAGGGAGCGGCAAGAAACATTCAAAGTGATGAAAAGCAAGGACCTACAACCAAAATTACTCTACCCAGCAAAGCTATCACTTAGAATTGAAGTTAAGATAAAGAGCTTCCCAGCCAAGAAAGGTTAAAGGAGTTCATCACCACCAAACCGGTATTATAAAACATATTAAAGCATCTTCTTTAAGCAGAAAAAAAAAAAAAAAGAATATATGAACAATAAAATGGCAATAAATGCAATAGTATTTATTGCCCTTTTATTGTTTATATATTCTTTTTTTTTAATTTTTAAAGTACATATACATATACTTTAAAATTTTTCACAAAAATTAGATCACATGGATTTGACATGGGTGAAAGCAAGGGAGAATCATCATAGAATGGATTCAAATATTCAGTGGACCAAACATGCTTTACAAAAAAGAAAATGAAGTTCCACTTTAAATGAAATACTGTCCTTATTATGCTTGTCAAAATTCAAGTTTGAGAAAACAGGTAATATAATAATAAAGCTGATGTAGGAATGCTAATCTCCAAATAACATGTTCATGGAAATGACATGGAAGCTTTTGTATATTTTTATATAGGCATGAAAATAAACTTCACCTGTATACAATCATCTATAGCTAAAATACTCACTACATGTCTTTCATATTGGATTTTCAATAAAAGCATACATAATTAGGCATTTTGAAGAAAATCATTTTAACTTTAAATGATAAAATAATCATTCAATTCTTGATAAACTTCAAGTAACTGAAAGTTTATCTACATGTATATAGCAAGTAGCAGACTTATTTTTTTAAACAATATTTTAACTAATGGCATGCCGAAGGTCAAAAGAAATTGAATCTAGTTTTCTATATTTTGGGAAGCTAAAAAAAAAAAAAAAACAAAACACCAGCTGAAACCGGTTTGGCTCAGTGGTAGAGCGTCGGTCTGCGGACTGAAAGGTCCCAGGTTCGATTCCGGTCAAGGGCATGTACCTTGGCTGCGGGCACATCCCCAGTAGGATGTGTGCAAGAGGCAGCTGGTCGATGTTTCTCTCTCATCGACGTTTCTAGCTCTCTATCTCTCTCCCTTCCTCTCTGTAAAAATCAATAAAATATATATATATAAAAAAAAACAAACAAACAAACAAAAAAACACCAATAATTTAGCTAAGTACATGTCATTTTATACTTAAACGCATCAAATAAATATGAATGTTTTGAATCCTGTAGGGTATATATAGATTATCAACTGACCAGCGAACAAAATATCACCAACTCTTTTGAATTAGGAAAAGCTTCTTATGGTTTGATGAAGTGTATATGAAGCCTCTATACTATCTTTGTAATGTTTCTTTAAAACTAAAATTATTACAAATACAGAAAGTTTATTTCTAAAAGCTTACATAATTTTATGACTCAATAATCAGAGAGACTAGATATATGCATACTCATGTGCACATTCATTTCTATAAAATAAATGACAAAACCAAAATGTCTTTAAGTAATTTTCATTCATTAAACAAAAAAACCTGGATAAAATAGTTTGGTGCACATGTAACTTCAAGGAAATGTGATATAGTTAATTAGATTTGTCAAAATTATTTTCTACATTACTATAAGGGTATCTAGAATAATGAAGTCAATCAAGTTCACATTCAAGCATATGACACAATGGAACAGAGAGATTTACTTAAGAAACTTTCAAAGGCAATTTTTTGGGAATCCTTTGACTTAAGAATAGTTTATTCTAAAAGGAGGCAAGAACACACAATAGGGTAAAGAGGGTCTATTCAATAATAGGACAGATACATGCAAAAAAAATAAATAAATAAAACTAGACCACTTTCTTACACCATATATAATTATAAACTCAAAATGGATTAAATTAAGACTCAAAACCATGAAACTACGAGAAGCATAGGCAGTAAAATTTCTGTCATTTCTCTTACCAATATTTTTTTCTGATACATATCCTTGGTAAGGAAAATAAACTACAACAAAAAGGGGTCCCATCAAATTAAAAAGTTTTTGTACAGCAAAGGAAACCATAAACAAAATGAAATAAAAAATGCCTACAGAATGGAAGAAGATATTCTTCATTGTTATATCTGGTCAGGCATTAATATCCAAAATTTATAAAGAAGCCATACAACTTAAAACCAATAATCTAACTAACAAATGGGCAGCGGACCTGAATAAACACTTTTCAAAAGAGGACATACAGATGGCCAAAAGACCTATGAAAAAAATATTCAAATGTCACTAATCATCAGAGAAACGCAAGTTGAAACTACAACTATAGATCCCCCGAAACTCCTCAGAATGGCTATCATCAATAAATCAACAAACAACAAGTGCTGGTGCGGATGTGGAGAAAGGAAACCCTTGTGCAACTGCTGGTGGGAAAGCAGGTTGGTATAGCAACCGTGAAAAACAGTATGGTTTCCTCAAAAAATCAAAAACGGAACTGTCTTATGAGCCAGGGATTCCACTTTGGAGTACATATCCCGCCAAAACCCAAGACACTACTGAGCCCCCTGTTCATGGAAGCACTGTTTACAACAGCCAAGATATGGCAGCAACCCAAGTGCCCATCAATAGATGACTGGATGAAAAAGCTGTGGTACACACAGGGGTGGGCAAGCACAGGTTTATTGTGAGTATGCAAAAGACAGAGTTTATTCTCCTATTATTATTAATGTGTATTTTTTTCCCCATACGAACAAATGCAAATCTACTTTCGCCCACTCCTGTACCTACAATGGAATACTCTACAGTCATAAAAAACAATGAAATTTTACCATTGGAGACAGCATGGATGGAACCAGAGGGTATGATGCTAAGTGAAATAAATCAGAGAAAGAAAGACAAATATCACATGATTTCATTTTTATGTGGAATCCAAAGAGCAAAATAAACAAACAAAAGAGCAACAAACTCAGAGAGAGATCAGACTGATGGTTGTCCAAGAAGATGGCGGTTGGCCATTAGGGAGCTGGATAAAAATGATAAAGGGGTTCAGAAGTACAAATCAGTCACAAAGCAGTCGTGGTCATGCCAATTATAGCACAAGGACTACAGTCAACAACACTGTAATAATGTGCGGTGCCAGGTGGGTACTTGAAATATTGGGGGGATTGTTTTGCAAAGCATACGATTGGCCACTATGCTGTACACCTGAAACTCACACAAAACAATACTGAATGACAACGGTAATTGAAGAATAGTTGAATGAATAAATATCACAAACACACAAAAGGAAAGAAAAGTCTGAAGAGAGGGAGAAAGGGGGGAAACCTCACCAAAAACACACACATAAAAAAACATGCTTTCACCAAAGTAGCAAAAAGAGTGTTTTTCACTTATTGGGTTATAGAAAGATCAAGTGTTCCATAAAATTATTTTTTATAAATGGCCAATCATTTTATAGAGTACAGGCCAGTATCCATGCATAATATATCAATTACCAGTCCCAGGCAGTGGTGTTAGAAAAGAGTTAGTTCTAGAGCCCACTAAAGCTGAAGCTTGGCTCTGGCATTGAGTAGCCATGTGACATTGGGCAAGTTCATTGCAACATGTCTCAGTTATCAGATGTACAAAGTGGGGACAATATTACTACCTGTGAGAGCACTGCTGTGAGAACTGAATGAGGCTCTTCCTAGTATATGTTTTGCACAGCACATGCTAAACTCTCCTTAGGTGTTGTTGCTATTATCCTCATTATCATTTAGTAGGTTATCCAGTAAGGCTATATACGTATGTTCTCATAACTAAGTATTGTGAAAAAAGACCTTAAAGTTTGTTTTTTCTCCTAGCACTTAAGTCAAATAGCATAAAACTTTAAAGAAAACAAAACCATTGTAGAGGTTTAAATTATGCAATACATACCAGTAATTTTTTGTTCCCTGATTTTAAGTCACTTGAGGATAGATGTTATTTTTATAGTTAGCGATTCACTGCCTTAGTCTTTGATGAAAAGTCCTCCAATTTCTTAGATGGTATTTTTATAAATTTTATTCTAACCTCAAAAATGTTAATAACCTCCACATTTACTCAATTTAATCAAAGATAATGTATATGGCTCAGTCATCTGCCCACCTTCCCATATGCTATATAGTCAGATATTGTCCACACACCACACGCTAGAAAGTGGTGCAATATTTCACCTACCTGGCTAATGGGGGAAAGGAGAGACATATTATATAAAATATATAATACTTTCAACAATAAGGAATTATGAAAAAATAAATAGGGAAAAAAAGAAAAAAAATTTTTTGCAATGACACTTAGGTTAAAATTCCACTTAACCTAGAAACCTGATAGAAATACTAAAGCCAATCAAGCAAACTCTTTCTTAATCCTCTACTACTTCATTTAATCTTTTTTTTTTTTTCAAAACAGCAGCAGAATCTGAAGACAAATTTTTTTATAAAATACACATGTAAAATACATATACATACTTTACAATATGCTCTTCAGTTCTAAGTGTGTCCTACCAATGGAAAGAATGGAGTAATTAATCCTAGATAGATTCCTCAGAATCTATTTTGATACACCGATTAATACCATAACATCTACACAAACCAAATGACTAATAAATGTAACATTTCTCTCCTGATTAAGTGTCAGCCATAACAGAATCTATATAGGCAAAACTGAATTTTACAAACAATAAAAATCTTGTAGTTGATCAATGTTATGAGAGAAAACTTCTAGGACTTCCTTATTCTAGAACAGTGGCTAACTTAGACAAACCTAGGCAAAAGACCTTACACGTTTCGAAGGCTCAGAGTCTAAAGCAGCTACTTTTTAACCATGAACTCTTGACTCCCTATAAAACATCAGTTGCTATAAAAATGGATAGTTTAATACAATGTAGTGGTAGAAACAAAGAAGAGCTTATACACAAGATGGTTTAAACTATGAGACATTTATCTGTGTCTAAAGATAAAAGACAAAGATGAAAAAAAAAATACGTAGAGAAGTCCTCCTACAGTAAGTTCAGCTTGCCTTGGGATGCCAATTGCTTAAGGGGCAAGAGAAGAGGGAAGCCCCCAGAAGATAATACATCTCTTAAGAGAGAAGCCCCAGCCAAGGTGGGAAAAAGGTTATAAGAAATGTGAGAGAACACAAAGCAATAGATGATGTATGAAAAACATGGTTGATGCACTACACTTACGACAGAATGGAGACCATTGGATACTAGATGCAGCGAGGGCCGCCATCAATATACATGAAGGGATGAGCTGATAGCCTTTGGAGAACCAATGTGACCTCACATGACCCAGGACAGCAAGGCTCAAAGCTTGGCAGCGCCTGGGCATGGCCTTCATCCTGTAGTGGGCAGAATGAGGCTGTGATCATGATGACAGCTATTACAAAACCATCAAAACACAGGGAGGGGTTAAGAAAGTTCACTTTGTACAAATGCTACTTATTTTTGTTTTTAAGGGTAATCCATTCAAAAATGTCCATGTTATGTGTTGAAAGCTCAAACCCAACCTTCCTTGGTATTTCCATCTTTAATAATAAAAATACCTAACACTCCAAGAGGCGGTCATCTCTTCTTGTTAAAAGGTGGACATCTTTTATTGAGATGTGACTAAACATTGTCACCTCTTTTAGACGCGATATACTTAAATACCCTGGGCGCTTTACATCAGGAGCTCAGCTGAATGGTCTTGAAATGAACTTCCTTCTGTGATCTAAGAGACTCAATGCAAATGTATAAAACTCTAAACATTTATATGCAGATATACTCTGAAGGGCTTGTTTGTGGTTTTTAGAATTTGAGGGTACAGAAGCTGAATGCTATATTTCTTTGGTTGGAAGTAAACTATTTTTCTATGATCTTACATTATGAATTAGGGTCCCAAAGTTACACACAAAAAAATCTATCTATCTATATCTATATCTATATATATATATATATATATATGTATATATATATATATATATATATATATATATAAAAGCCTAAGCAACCATTTGATCATTCGACCGGTTCCTATGATGTGCACTGACCACCAGCGGGCAAAACGTTCAACACAGGAGTTGCCTCCTGGTGGTCAGTGCACTCCCACAGCAGGAGTGCCTCTCAGCTGACTGAGGGGCGCCAGATGCAGGGCTCACAGCTGGCTGCTGCAGCCTGGAGACTGCAGCAGAGCGGCAGTGAGCCTACCGAGCACTGGCACCAGCACCGGCAGGCACAGTGGGGCTGGGATGAGCAGAAGCAGCAGGCAAGAGCAGCAGGCAGCATGAGACAGCCAGTTTCAGCCCCATCCCCACAGGCCACGCCAAGGGACCACATCAGTGCACAAATCTGTGCACTGGGCCTCTAGTTTATTATATAAGACAGAATTCCCCTCTTCTAGTTTCTCTGGCTATTAAATAAAGCTGTCACCTAAAAATTACTGCCTGGAATACTTTCTAAGTAAAATAAAATAAACAACCTCAGAATCTACTATAACTTCATAATATCAGCTGCCAAGCAAAAACACTAGTTTTTTGTACCACTGTTCTTTGACATTCCTTTTGGGATTGCGTGCTAGGAATAATAAGGATAGCAACTACTTATATCTTGCCTACTATGTGTCAGGAACTATCTGATATGCTTTACACATATTAATTCATTTAATGTACAAATATCTACGAGCTGTGTATTATTATTATAATATTATCCCCGGTTTACAAATGAGGGAACTGAGGCAGAGAGTTCCTTGCCAAAAGTCACAAGACTATGAAGAAGAGAAACCAGAGATTCAAACTCAAACATTCTGCTCAGAATCAGTGCTTTTAAACCTTCATGCTAAACCGAGCATGTAGGCGGTACTGAGAAATTCTACAATTCAATATGACAATCATAAAGTTTGCCAGCCAGAGGAATTTTAAATACCAATTCCTCTACCGATCTACTTGGGGCACAGAGAGGTATGTATTGAACAAATTTTTAAGAATTTTTAGGAATAATTAACTTAACGTTTCATTTCACTTAAAGCAAACAAAGCCTCTCTCTGAAATGTCTCTTTCTGGCAAGAGGCTAGCCCTTCACCAAAACACACTGGCACTTTCTACATTTCATACCCTCTTCACAAGATTAAAATATATATTTTTAAAACCACACACAGGGGAAAATGTGATTTCAGCTTTATGCTTCAGTCTCTAAGTCTATTTTTAAATAAGACTCTCTAACAATGCAGAAGACTTCTTGAGAAAAATAACAATTCTAGAAAATACAGATTCTAGAAGAGCTTAAAAGCAGTAAAAATAAAGTAACTGAGAGACTAAAATGTCAGGAGCCAAGAGAGTGATGCGCAGAGCGTATCGAGATGAAAAGAAATGAAGGCAAAAGAGGAGAAGCGACAGCGCAGAGACCCAGATACTCCAGGAGCGCATTGATGTAACCAGCAGCTCCCTCCCTCCCTACATGCACAAAAGTAATTGTACTTAAGCAATAAATGTCAATTCTGATGCACTAACTTGTTTTCTGTAAAGGTACAAATGCATCAATATGTCATATTTTGAAAATAGAAAAAAATGTGTAAAAATTTAGTTTTCTGATTTTGTGAAGACTTGGATATTTAGAGGTTTCCCCCTGGAATAAGTTAATAATAATAATAATAATAATAATAATAATAAATCTATTATTTTAAGAATAAAACTATTATTTTGAAAGTCCTCCAAGATATTAACTTATTGTTAACTTAAAGAGTAAGTCCAATGTGTACTCAATTTTAAAATTGTTTAAGAGGCTATTCCTAATAGTCCTCATTCAGTATCTGGGGGGGGGGGGGGGGGGGGGGGGAGAGAATCCCAAAATTCAATTAGGAATAGTTAATCATGTTTTCTTACTAATCCACACAATGACTGAATGATATGGGCATATTTTGAAAGTAGGAATGGTGATGGATTTAACAGATACAATACAGCAGTCTTCTAAGTTACATTCTCCTCTGTGCCGCCCCAAACACCATTTTTAAAGGCTAAGAATGTGAATAAACATTGCAAGAATTTCCAAGCTAGAGATAGAACCAAGGGCAACCTTGTGAACTACATATACTGCCTATAATGTTTTTCTCACGTTCTCAAGTTCTCATTTGAAATCCGACAACAGCTTAGGAATTCAGAAAGTCAGGTGAGAAAACACACAACCTAACTCTAGGATATGGAGGTCTGTCTCTATGTACATAAATATATAGACGTTCTATAGCTCCATCTGGATTCAAATACCTCACTACACACTTTACAGAGCCAATAACAACAACAAAAGATTTACCAGCCAATAATCTCCAATCCTTTCATTACACATCACTATACTCAACTCCAAAACCTAGGTGAGAACCTTAGCAAGCACTGAATGCAAATGTTATGGCCCTGTTCACAGGCCACCTGACCTGGTGTGTCATTTACAGGCACAGCTGAGTTTGTACGGATAGCCACAAGCCGGCCCCACAAGATGGAATTCCAAGGCCTGAAGAACCTTCTGGTATGTACACAGAGGGACCCAGCTGCTGCCTGCTCAGATCAGCGCATTGGGGGGCTCTTGGCAGCTTTCCTCTGACGTGGCCAAAGTGTCTGAAGAGGAAACCTAGGGCTTGTGTCCCTAAGGTCATGACGGTCTCACCGGAATCCAAACCAATACATGAAATACTTGTAGCCTTTGAATGATACCATCTACAAAAGCTGAAAGCCAAAGCAGTTGTGTGAAAAATATGAATTCCTTAAGCATCGTTAAAAGTAATATAACTCCGCTTAAGAAGGAATCTTTAGAAACAAGTTTACTCATTCCGTTACACGAGAATGAGTAGAACAGGAGAACGGAACCTCTCTTTCTGGGGAAAGATCAACTTTGGTTTCGCCAGGATCCACGTGCCACAGGGGTAAGTCACTACATAACTAGTGTCCTCTGTCCTGCGGGCTGGAATAGCTCACTTAAGCAGGAGGGTCTGTTGGTTTCTGACATTCTTCTTTTCCGGAGCACAGCAGATAGCTAACACCCGTGCTGTCCGTTCGAGGACTGAACTGAAGTGGCCATCTGGTGCCAGACCCCTAGCTGGTTCCTTTCCTCCCTTCTCCACCAGGTCAGAAGTTCCTGGTGAAGGAATGACTCATCTCTTCCCTTTATCACAGTGTCTAGAATATTCCTGGCACCTAGCGAGCACTCAATCAATAAGCACTGACTCAATCAATGACTCCATGAACTTGCTCAATATGTATCAGATATTTTTACTCCCAATGTTTTATTTACTTGAAGGCTCTCGATTTTTGCCTATACTGAATGGTTACAATACCCACCCCCCCTTTTTTTTTATCCTGAGCAGATCTGTCATGATTAACCAATTTTTGTTTATAATATAAGGAAGTAAAAAACAAGATGCTTAAGCTGCTCCAGTCTAAATAGTTTTATTTGGACCAATATCAAGTGCAAGTCATTTGATATTGCTTACTCTCACATAACCTGACAAATACAGACCTGTCTTTAAAATATCTTTCAAATGATGCCTGCTGAGTAAATTCAGTGGCTTAGAATCACCCTTTATTTAATACTTAGCATGGTAATAGGCACTCAGCATTCAGAGACGAGTAGGAATCACAAACCTAAGCATAAAGGAAACTATTTGGCTAGGAATACTTTTAATTACGAAGATCATATAATCGATAGTGATAATTAGGCCAACATCCTGAACTCTATCCAGCATTTACAACATGGGCTGGACCCTAACCCGAGTCACCTGACAGGGGTGGGGTTGAACATAAGAAAACAAGAGAGAAGAGGTACCCACATCGATCTGTCTCCACTAAGTTTACTCCCATGACACACAGACACAATGTGCAGCACTAAAAAGGACGGCAGGTGATTATTCATTTCAGAAAAACAGCTCATGGGCCGCTCAAAAATTATTTAAGGTTCAAGATTTTTTCCACACTCAGGAGCCAGCTGGGAAATATTGCAGGTATGTTTCCAGGGCATCACAATGAAGCATGTGTCAAATGAAAGTGAGCCACATAAGTTGTCTCGCGCCCAGTGCATATAAAAGTTACTACGTTCGCACTATATGGTAGCCTAATAAGTGTGTAATTGGATTATGACTTAAAAAAAAATGTACAGACCGTAGTGGAAAATACTGTATTTCTAAAAAAAAATGCTAACCATCATATAAGCCTTTGGAAGGAGCCCATACACCTGTCCCACCCAGACAGGGTTGGACACAAACCTCCCATTTGCACAAAACACAGTATCTGCGAAATGCAATAAAATGGGGTGTGCCTGTAATTCCCAATTATAACCCCAACAAGCTCCACATACCAACAATAAATATGGCTCCCTATTAGCTTTCTATTGTACTATGTTAAAGTACGGCTACCTTAAGAGTCCTACATGTAATAATATTAACAAAGTCATGGGTAAGCAACCTAAGTTAAGGTGAGATCACACAGTAAGAGAGCTACATCTCCATCCTTATTTTCAAGGGGCGGTGGGCAAGGGATAGAGCCCTTAGATCTCTCTTCCTGGGGGGATTCTGAGGTCATGTGTGGCTGGTGTGTGTTTGTTTTCATGTAAGATATAGCTAGAAAATATGATTGTCTTTGCGACTGTCTTTAATTACAAATAAGACACCACACATCCCTGGTGGCAGATTCCCCAGAGCGTGCTGGAGGCACAGCATCCGGGGCCCAGGCCCTGAGCTACTGCTTCTGCACGTTAGGGGGAGGGTCCGAAGAACTCTATTATGAAGGAGCACACGTGTGTTCATGTGTGAAACTCCAGTTTAGCTCTGAAGCTGCACCATGAGCCCAGCCCGTAGCCTGGGAAAGCTCACTGGGACTGCCATGCACACTAAGCCAGTCTGCCCCACTCCCTGGCAGGCCAAGACATCTCTGAAGAGGTAGGGAATGCTTATGGGCCTAAACACCCCTGCATGTCTGTATCTTGGAAAAGATGAGTCAGATCAGGAATCAGTGCTGGCCTCGGAGAGAGCTGCCCAGGGGGTCCAGCTGCAGAGAGATACCTAATGCCACTGGGTCCGGGTTGACGGGGCTCTGCTGCCGGGAGTGGCTGCTGCCGCCTCCCCCCTTTTTCAAGTCCTCGGCATCGCTGTAGCGCCGGATCCAGTAATTGAGCTCCTCCCGGTCGGCCTCCTGGCACCGCCTGAGCACGGTGAGAGAGCGCCGTGTCTTCTCCACCATGTCCATGATGCAGTTCAGCAGCTGCGGGCAGCGGGAAGAGGGGAGAACGCACATGTCAGTCACTGCAACTCAGAGACCTGGGTGGGTGGTGAGACGTACTATGTTGGGGCAATGAAGGGTGCTGTATTGGAAACGGAGACCCAATCAATGAGTCAACTCAGGGGGAATGAGAGCGAAGAGTCGGGGGCATGACATGAGTCACAACCAGAGGGCATACAGCCCCCTTTCCAAGTATGAATCCCAATCCTGCATCGGCCAAGGGAGCCTTCCACAGTACAACTATTAGTCCGGTTTTAAGAACTCCCTTCCAGGCCTTGCCAGTCTGACTCAGTGGATAAAGTGTCAGTCTTCGACTAAAGGGTCCCAGGTTCGATTCCAGTCAAGGGCACATGACTAGGGTTGCAGGCTGGATCCCCAGTGTGGGGCGTGTAGGAGGCAGTCAATCAATGATTCTCTTTCATCATTGATGTTTCTATCTCTCTCTCCCTCTCCCTTCCTCTCTAAGATCAATAAAAATGTATCATAAAAAAAAAAAAAGAACTTCCTCCCATGATCTAAATATGTCCCTTATGTAATTGGCTTTGGTATCAATTTAGAAATCAAATCCTATATCACACTTCAAATATTCTCAAATTTTTTTCCAAGGTTAGCAGAAAACATAATGCCTTCAAAATAGCCTCCCCTCCCCCCCACATTTATTTTATCAGGTAACCACACTCTAGTTGCTTTCAAAATGTTTAAGCTGAACAATTACCAACATCTTACATGGTCAAGATGTTTCCACTCCTCTGCCCATTCTCTGTCAGTTAGCCTGTGGTCAATCATCTCTTCTTGACGTGTGCCATGCAACCCTACAAACACAGAGAAGAAGTTCCATCGTCTTGAAGCATTCAGGACATAAGTCCCCCCCACACACACAATGTGAAACAATATTCGGCCTTTCAATGGGGACACTCAAATTCAGAATTACTTTAAAGGCAGGCTCCTCACAGTGATAAAAGGTTAGAACCAGAGCCCCAGCCAGTGTGACTCAGTGGATAGAGCATCAATCAGCCTGCGGACCAATGGGTCCCAGGTTTGAGTCTGGTCAAGGACACGTACATTGGTTGCAGGCACATTCCCGCCCGGAGCCCTGGTGGGGCACATGCAAGAGGCCACCAATTGATGTGTTTCCCTCACATGGATGTTTCTCTCTGTCTTTCCCTCTCTCTTCCACTCTCCCTAAAAGTCAATGGAAAAATATCCTCAGGCCGTTGGCGGGGGGGGGGGGGGGTGCAGTTGGGGGTGACCTGGCCGACATGAAGAGCCAATGTGACATCAATGTGAGGCAGAGGGGGGCAGTTAGGGGAGACCAGGGAGGCAGGCAGGTGAGCAATTAGGAGCCAGCAGTCCAGGATTGTGAGAGGTCCGGGGATCGGGCCTAAACCAGCAGTTGGACATCCCCAAAGGGGTTCCAGGTTGGAGAGGGTACGGGCTGGGCTGAGGGGGACTCTCCTCTCTGCCCCCCCCCCCCTCCCGTGTGCAGGAATTTCATGCACCGGGCCTCTAGGAACCAATATAAAATTGTAAATCAACTCTTTAAAAAGTTAAATGAATACCAAAACAACTTGTTAAAATATGAAGAAACTGACACAATTAAACTGGATAACACAATAAAACCTTTGATTTGCATTGCATAAAAAAATGCCCGTAAACTACAGTATAAAAAAAGAATAGAGTGGAAGGCTCTGATAGGCCTAGAAAGGGGTTGCTCTTCCTACAAGGTTATTATGCATAAAACACCTTAGGTTCCACTGTAAAGGGAAGGCACTGGGCTATGGCAACTTCTAGTTTCAACAACCGAAACTCTTCTTTTTGCTTTGAGGTCCTGTGTCAGAGTGCAGTCACCACAGAGCTATGAGACCCTGCATCACACGTCTGTGAAACCTGAGTGGCTCAGAAACCCCCTCTTCGATCTGATTGGGGAAAATCACATGCCTGTTCTCAGCCAACCATAAAATAGGAGCATATATCAACCGTGAACAATGAACAAACGTATGGCAACCTTTTCTCAGACTAACTACAAAGCTAAATATAAAACCCTCTGCATCATTCCTGCCCAAGGAGAGCATACCCTGAGATATATTTTAAAAGTTAAAATTGTCAATGCCACCTATTGGTAAAACTGTAGAACTGCAAATATGCTGGGGGAAAGTGGCATTTAGTTGTCGCTGCTTGTTGTGACTATCTTAAGTTGAAATGTTTGCAAATGTGTGATTTTTGTTGACTATTGGTTGCCAGTGTTTTAAAGGAACAGCATTGCAGCTGAAATGAACCGTCACAGAAGAGAACGAGAGAGGGTGGAGGCACAAAAGTAGCACCGACTCTCACAACGGAGACCTTTAAGAACCAAGAACTCCAGAGATTTCGGAAGTTTCGAAATTCAGCTGACTACAGAAGTAAGTAACAATACAAGTTCCAACACGTGGCATGATAATAATAAAGTGAAACAGGGCGTCTGTGGCTAACGAGATCCCAAGATTTGTGGAAAAGTATTAAGCTTTATACCATTTTTTTTTTTTAAATGCAAGTGCATGTTTGAGCCCAAGTACTTGGCGAAAAAATGTAGGACTCATTTGCTGCTTTTGAACTCTGAAGGTCATTTGCTAGCATCAAGTCTTTAAAAAGAAAACATAACATAACTCAAATTAAATAATGTAAAAACTTCCCATTATTTCATTTCTCTATTTCAGATGCTTAATTTATCATCAGCACACAATTTTTTATTTATATTCATAATACCAGGGAGATGTCATCCGCATTAAGGAGCACATGTTCATTTGTGGGAAGTTTGACATTAATGTTGAGTCTTAAGCGATTCTTATTCTTTAGGAGGTTTTAGCTAACTAGGCTAAAACTCTAAGCTTATTTATAACTAGTGCAGCTGATAATGTTATTTTATCAAAGGATTCTAAAGAGTATATGTCCCTACATATAAGAGGCATTTATAAATCCTATCAGGCTAAGTATAACTTAATGACAATTTTTTTTATCTTCACCTGAAGTTATGTTTATTGATTTGAGAGAGGGAGAGGAAGAGAAAGGAAAAGAGAAGAAGGGAGAGAAGAATAGAGGGAGAAAGGAAGAGGGAGAGTGGGGGCGTTGAAGGGAGTATGACATCAATGTGAGAGAGAATCATCGACTGGTTGCCTCCCGGACGCGCCCTGACTGGAGACCAAACCCACAATCTAGGTTTGCGCCCTGACTGGGAATCCATGCCACAGCATTTTGGTGTATAGGACGATGAGCCAATCAACTGAGCCACCCAGCCAGGCTTTTGACAATTTTTATATTTTCAAAAGGGCAGCCTGGTATTAACACCATAATTTCTCTCGCACACACCAAGATTTAATTTTATTTTAACACATACCAAACTCTGCCAGATTTTAAGGATGATTAAATAGCTGCGCATATTATAGATATTAGTACTATTAATCTTAGAAGCTAATATAATTTTAAAATAAGAATCATGGTCTGAAAAGAATTACATAAAACCAATAGATGCAATTCATAAAGGGATTTTTAACATTACTGGAAGAAAACATAATCATTGCACATAAGTGTAATTACCTCCTTGATGGTAACTTAATGGTGCACTAGAACTAATATTTCATAAAATAGCATTTGCTAACTGAAGAAATGGGCCATTTGCTAGCACCTGCAAAGGCGGATCTCTTGAATTGCCCTTACAATGACCTGGTGACTCCACTTCTACTTGAAAATGAGCAATCAGGTGTCTGGGGCATTGAGTTAGAGACAAATGGCCAGGCTTTTGCATGGAGGCGGTTGTTATCTCATTTTATTTCGGGGTCAAAATAGCAACTCTGCCTGAGAAATAACATAACCACTTTTGAGAGTTCTTCAGAAATGGTACTGAGAGAACCTTAGATTGGCTATGAAGAAAGCACACATTGCCGAAACCGGTTCGGCTCAGTGGATAGAGCGTTGGCCTGCACACTGAAGGGTCCCAGGTTCGATTCCAGTCAAGGGCATGTACCTTGGTTGCGGGCTCCATCCCCAGTAGGGGCTGTGCAGGAGGCAGCTGATCGATGTTTCTAACTCTCTATCCCTCTCTCTTCCTCTCTGTAAAAAATCAATAAAAATAAAAAAAGAAAGCACACATTATATGCTTAGCCCTTCTGCTGACACAGTATGAGTGCAGAGGTGACTATTGCAGGAAAGCAGAACTATTACTCTGCTATCTCACAACCTGGGCCTTAATTGCCCCTCACCGTACCCTACTGCTTCTAAACATTTAGAGGGCTGTCTATGGAAAGGCAAACAGAACTTATATATGGCAGTCCCCACTGGCTAGTAACCTAGTTATACATCTACTGTACACTGCTGCTCACCGGGCCACCTTTGCCTGGGGCTGAAATCACTGTCCCGACTACTCAGGCGTTCAGTCACCGGCTGCACTCCCCGAGCTCTGCATCCTCAGGCCTACGCTCTGGTTTTCCACTTGGACTTCCTCCCTCCCTGCTTCCAGCATCCTTGCCCAACCAATCACCCACATCAGGAAAATCAGTCAGCAACTAGCTGTGAGGTCAAGAGAAGTCCTGTGGGTGGGTGGCCTGGATACAGAAGATGGAAAAAGAGAGGGTTGACTACCGCCCTCCGTCAGTTTATAAATAGCTTGACTTGCCAACAATTAAGAATCACTGGAATCTAATGAACAAAATAAACTGATCCAGAGACAGAGAAGCATGGAACGGGCTGTCAAATCTCAGAGGGGAGGTGGGATGGGTGGATGAGAAGAATTCAGCCAAAGAATTTGTACACGTCTATGCATAATCCATGGACACAGACAGCAGTGTGGGGAAGGCCTGGTGCAGGGGGCCAGTGCAGGATAGCATGGCTAAAGGAGCCAAAAGGGGGACAAAGGTAATACTTTCAACAATGAAGACTTTTTAAAAAGAATAAGAAGAAGAATTGCGGGAACTCCAGGAACAGTGAGTGCTCTGATAATACCTGCACCTCAACCACTGATCATGCATCAAAACCCACCTTGTTCATCTTCCCTCTCCTTTTTCATGCTATTCACTTGCTCTTTAGAAGGCAATGTCTCCTACCAGCTTCGTTTCCCATGGTCTTATTCAAAGAACGAATGGAGGTAAAGGGAACACATATTTATCCAAACTCATTCCATCTCTGGAATGACAAATCTTTGACACAAAATCTCAATACTAAATGTATTCACTGGCAGTTTCAAGTTAAAAAAAAAAAAAAAAGGCACCAAATCATTCATTCCTCAAAGCACATTGGTTTAAGTCAGAGACATACACCCAATTC
Source organism: Pipistrellus hanaki (assembly GCF_964339955.1). Classification (NCBI taxonomy): domain Eukaryota; kingdom Metazoa; phylum Chordata; class Mammalia; order Chiroptera; family Vespertilionidae; genus Pipistrellus; species Pipistrellus hanaki. The sequence goes on along the minus strand of NC_140519.1, from coordinate 43,888,786 downwards.
CATAAGAAGCGAACAAATCGTTCTGTCTTACCCAAAGGTCTGTTTCTGTCCCTGAGGTCCCTGTGGCTGGGGTGTCGGTAGGAGTCCCTGTAGTGGTGGGCGATGGCCATATCATCCAAACGGTAATGCTGAGGTGGAGGTGGGGTGGGGTGAGGCAGGCCGTTGGGCTGGTAGGATAAGCCGTTATTTGGACTGTACCGCTGGCCGGGGCTAATCGTGCATGGTCGCTTGCTTGGATGTTCTGAGTGCAAAGGCTCTCTGTCAAAGCCATTTTCTTTGGTTCTGCGGGGGCGGGGAGGAAGGAGAAAAAGATTTTGCTTCATGATATATTCAGAAACCAGCATCATTCAAACACTCGCAGTTGAGCTTGCAATATAAAGTATTGGCCAGAAACTTTGTAAACTCAGACCACTGGCTGGTAATTCGTTGAAACCCATGCTGAGGTCTACATGATCACCGAACTGCCCACAGGAGAAAATGGTTCAATTCTCAAACATCTCTTAGGAAATATATTTCCATTTGAGGCTCATACATGTGTAGGGTCATGAATAAAAGGAGATCCCAATCTCACTCCGTAGATAACATTTCTATTCAAAAGAGAGTAGGTGATTCCTAACATATTACCCTAAGACATTGCATCTAGTGAAGGTTCAAGTTAGACATCATTCTCCTGATGACTTCTTCAAGTTAGACACCTACTGAAGAATTGCATCCAACCTGGCTAACTTTCATATCACAGAACACCTAACAGTGTGTTGCCCAATGCAGTAGCCACATGTGTCTCCTGAAATTTCAATGTAAGTTAATGAACATCAAAGTTTACAATTCAGGTCTTCAGGAACAGGGGCCATATTTCCGGTGCTCAGTCACAACCTGGGGCTACAGCTACAGATGGGGACTGCACGGACAGAGAACATTCCGGTCATCACAGACAGCTCTGTGGGAAACTGCTGACTAAATGAGCTAACACAATAATGCAATGCAATGTCTGGCACTCTCCTATTGCCTGGGGTCACCTGGGCATCAATCGGCGGTCACACAGAGCTAGCTGCGACTAAAGAGAATTTAGGCAAGCCCCCTTATTTTAAAGTTGCAGACTATTAGTAGCTAGGAACATAATGCTAGCACATCACCTACCTTACGGGCAGTGTGGTGTAATGGAAAGAGCTCTGGACAGGGAATCATGAGCTATGAGATCTAGTCCTGGCTCTTCCACGACTAGCTGTGTGACCTTGGGCAAGCCACTTAACCTCTCTGGACCTCAGTTTGCTCATCTGTAAAATGAAAGGGTGGGACTAAGTCAGTGGTTTTCAAACTGTGCCACCGGAGGCACTTAAGGGATTCTGCAGGCAATGAAGAGCTTTTCCCGCAAACAGTCAAGATTTAAAGGGCCAGAGGAACCCACTTCTTATCTGTTTTTTAGAAATGTAGGTTCCACTTAAGGTTTCATTTCAGTTTATTTTTTTATCTTTATTGTTCAAATTATTTTTAAGGAAAAAGTCTGCCTCTAAAATCAAGTTTGAAAACCACTGGACTAGATGATTTCTGAGGTCCCTTCTAGTTTGACACCTCTTTAATTCCATTTTCCTATATTTACCTTTAAATGTCATGGTGCTGGCTCTAGATGGCTCTAGTGGGCAGAGCCTCAGCCTGTGGACTGAAGGGTCTGGGATTTGATTCCAGTCAAGGGCACAAGCCCGGGTTGAGGGCTCAATCCCCAGTAGGGGGCGTGCGGGAGGCAGCGATAAATGATTTTCTCATTGGTGTTTCCATTTCTCTCTCCCTCTCCCTTCCGCTCTGAAATCAATCAATGATAGGGAAAGTGACTACATTAAGTTTAACTTTAATGATTTATTGATTCAAGGAGTAGGGTTTTTGTTGTTGTTTTGTGAGTGGGTGTACATATCCACTCTCCGGAGCTTTAGTGGGCATACAAAGATAATCAAGAGGTAATCCCCCAGCATCCTATTAATACATAAAATTATCATTTAATAGCAGACAAACATTCTTTGTGGAAGTGAACTGGCAATAAATCTTTACCGTGAAGACAATTCAGCTGGAGACATGACTTCTGTATTTTCACACCGGACCTGCACTTGGCAGGTACCATAAACATCGTACCCAAGTAATATGGATGAGTAGAGTGAGGAAAAAATCACTCCAGAATGGGCACTTGAAAGAGCAGGGTCTATGGAGTTGGTTCAAATTTTGGCTCTGCTATTGGTTGGACATATGAACTTGACCTCTCTGAGCCTCAGTGTTTCCATCCACAAAATGGGGATGATGACCTCAGAGTTACTGAGAGGACTCCCTGAAAGAATCTACATAAAGAGCTTAGCACATATTTAGCATTCAAAACTTCAAGCTGATAGTGTAGAGTCCTCGTTATGAGCATGGGCAATCCAGGAAGAGAATCTAGGGTTAGAATCCCATCTGTGCCTACACATTGCCCTACTTGCCTGAATCTATGCAATAGGGCTGTTAGGCAGTAAGTGCATGTGTTAGCATGTAAATTAGTTAACACAAGGTGGGGCACATCTTAAAGTCTCAGTGAATAGTAACCATTTATGATTGGGAAGCCTGTATTAAACAGTAGATATTGTCTGAGTTAGCCTGTGAAGCATGACTAGAATTATGGCATGAAGTTATGAAGAGTATTTGGCAGTGCCCGGCTGATGTGGCTCAGTGGTTGAGCGTTGACCTGTGAACTAGGAGGTCATGGTTCGATTCTCAGTCCGGGCACATATCTGGATTGTGGATTAGATTCGAGCCCCACTAGGGGTGTGCTGAAGGCAGTCGATCAATGATTCTCTCATCACTGATGTTTCTATCTCTCTCTCTCCCTCTCCCTTTCTGAATGTGCATATATATATATATATTCAGCATAGTTAGGCTAGCATGTCCATGCTGAGACCAGTATGGAGAGACCAAATGTCCTCTGCAAACCATGTTATCGCATCATGTAAAGCAACTTAATAGTGTTTTACTAGAATCCTTCATAACTGGGGGTATTTTTATTTATTTATTTAATTTTTTTAATTAAATTATTATCTGTGTACATATACCATTGCCCACCCCCCCATATATGCCCTCCTTCTGGGGGTATTTTTTAAAAATTCATTTCTACATGGATGATTAGTCCTTGAAAGTTAAATATGCATAAAAGATCTGACACAAAACCACAATATATGAATATAAAGTTAAACATATTTTTCCTACAAAACTGAATGTTATAGATAACAGATTTAATTTTTAACTTCTAGTCTCTTATTCATAGTCAGTTAATCTTGCAATCCCTTGTAAAGTGTACCTATTTACCTTTTTTCTTCATAAATATAAAAATATTGAAACATCATTCATTTTACAGGGGGAAAAAAATGAACCTAGTAGTTTTAGCTGGTGTGTACTGTGTTGGCAAATGTGATATATTCAATGGACATGGGTTCAAAATGATGGCCTTCTGCCCCGCTGGCATGGCTCAGTAGTTGAGCATCGACCTATGAACCAGGGGGTCACGGTTCGATTCCTGGTCAAGGGCCCATGCCTGGGTTATGGGCTCAATCCCCAGTAGGGGGCATGCAGGAGGCAGCCGATCAATGAATCCCATCATTGATGTTTCTATCTCTCTCTTTCCTTCCTCTCTGAAATCAATAATATATATATATATGAAAGAAAAGAAAGTAGAATAAATGTCACTGCTCCATACAGGAGAAATATTGATTTTGTAGGGTTCCCCAGAGTCTTCATTTCTCTGTAAATAATAATAATGCTTAAAAAAAAAGAGATATAACCAGTGACAGTCATAGTTGAGGAGCGTAAAAAGTTAAATTTGCCAAAACGCCATCCCTACCACATGTGACAACTGTTCAGCAGATTAAGCCTGCAATTATCACAAAACGTAAGCCCCCAAAGTTGTAAACAAAACGCAGAGTGCTCTTTTGTTCGTGGCGTGTCACGGACACATTGCCGGGATGTGCTTTCTCCTCAGGTGTCAGTCTTTCCCTCTCCCGGTGACGGATGGCTCCCTGTGTTATTACAGAAACAGATTGATCTTTTTAATGAGCCAGTTTAATAGACTCCAGCATCTCGGCGTGGCTGCTCATCCATGTCAGACCATATGCAGCCGCACAACATTCAGGGAAACAAAAAGGCCTCCGCTGTCAGACGGCTCCGGCCTCTCCTGCGGGCCCGGAGGCGCAGACACACAACGGGAGGAGAGGAACATGCATGTGCAGACAGGATGCAGGGAACACAGGCAGAGACAGGCGAGGGGGGCCCCTATTTTCTTGGCTCTGATTGGATCCCCACAAGAGGCAAGTGTATTTACACAACCTGCTCTCATCCCCCTCCCTCCTAACGCTAAGGGAATCCACTCGCCACCTTTCTGTAGCAACACAGCTTTTGGGCTTCCACAGGAACACGAAGCTCCATCCCAAGAGCAATCTTGTTCCTTCCCGCTTTAGCCGCTAATTTTATGGGTGAGTCACCCCAGGGAGAATGACGCTGAAGGCTCTCCGAGAGTCAGTCCTACCGCAGTGACGGCAAGCATGCATGCACATACATGGCTACAGCACACTAACGTGACGTTTCCATGTGATGTCAGCACGTCCTTCGGGGCTGACCTCAGCACCACCTGAGGGACGGCTAAAGGCACAAGACTTTCCCGTGGAAATCGTGGAAACGAACCCATGGGGCAATGGGTGGGAATGTAGAGAAATGAAGGAAAAGGTGTTCAGGCTGCCTCTTATGGCTCCTTAGCACAGTGGTCCTCAACCTTCTTAATGCCGCGGCCCTTTAATACAGCTCCTCATGCTGTGGTGACCCCCAACCATAACATTATTTTCGTTGCTACTTCATCACTGTCATTTTGCTGCTGTCGTGAATCGTAATGTAAATATCTGTGTTTTCCGATGGTCTTAGGCGACCTGGCTAGCGGTTCTCACCCTGTGGGAACTGCTGCTGTAGAGCCTGAGACCCTCGGAAAACACAGATATTTACACTATGATTCATAACAGCAGCAAAATGACAGTGACGAAGTAGCAATGAAAATAATTTTATGGTTGGGGGTCACCACAACATGAGGAGCTGCATAAAAGGGTCACGGCATTAGGAAGGTTGAGAACCACTGCTAGCAGCTAAGGTTTCTACAATAGAATGCATGGTGTCCGTTTCCAATTTTGCTGAGAGGATGAGTTTTACATTTCTCACAGCTATCCAAACCTTTCCCTGGTACCCTCTCTTCCACTAAGGCAAATGTTTTTTCTCCCCAGTTTTCCACCCGGTCTCCCCCCGATTCTTTTCCTACAGCGTTCTGGAAGAAATGGAGGTGCACCCGCTTTTTCCTCAGCTCAGCCCTGCGCCCAGTGCTGCCTTCCTGCAGGGTGGACGGGATCAGACAGAATGCACAGGGGAAGCGCCCATCCTTCTTGGTTTTCAGGTTGTGCCATGCAGACACCTGGATTAGGTAGTTCTCTTTAAAAGCTAAGGGACTAAATGCTTACGTGTGGCCGAGGAAAGATGACTTGCAAAAATAAAAATAAAAAGGAGCACTGTTGGTAGGTCACATGAGAAGGTGTGTCTAAGTATGTCAGAAGTAAACCAGTGTTTAACCTTTGCTTCAGGAATTTACACTATGAAGAGGGAGGGCCTATGTCAAGAGGAGAGAAATTCCAGAGATTATAGCATAAAAATGATAGTAACTGTATATAACCTGGTTTGCTTTTAATAACATTCTGTGTGCCCTAGCCAGTTTGGCTCAGTGGATAGAGCATCGGCCCGGGAACTGAAGGGTCCCGGGTTCGATTCCGGTCAAGGGCACATGCCTCATTAGCAGGCTCCTCCCCAGCCCGGGCCCTAATCAGGCGCGGGCAGGAGGCAACCAATCAAAGTGTTTCTCTCATATTGGTATTCCTCTGTCTTTCCCCCTCTCTTCCACTCTCTCTAAAAGATCAATGGAAAAATATCGTCGGGTGAGGATTAGAGAAAAAAAAAAAAAAGAATTATATTTTTAAGTGACAATTTTAATACTGTGTGTCTAAGAACCGTTAGTGGCAGTTAGCATATTTAAATATGATTCATCTTTACCTTTCACTTTATTTAATTGTAAAGAATTTTTTATTTATTTCCTTTTTAGAAAGGGAAGAAAGGAGAGAGGAAGACAGAGGGGGGTATTGGGAAGAGAGAGAGAGAGGTTTATCGTTCCACTTATGAATGCATCCATTGGTTGATTCTTGTATGTGGCCTGACTGGGGATCAAACCACAACCTTGGCGTATCGGGACGATGTTCTCACCACTTGAGGGAGCTGCCTGGCCAGGGCCTTCACCTTGAACTTTGTTACAAGCAACAGAGATGAGCCGTCACAAAAGCCTGGCACTGGCCGGAGAGTCATCCCTCTGCAACCTGCCAGGCCAGAGCGAGGCCCCCGAGAGGGACCTTCAGCTTGTGGCTAGTTTGCAGCAGGTGCAGGCGAGCGGCCTAGACATCCAGTCCCGCAGGTCTGTGTCCCAAGGGCACCGGGCCAAGGCCAAGGCCGGGCCGGCCCGCCACGCCGCCCCTCACCTGTCTGGCGTCCGCCTCTTCCCGTTCTCGTTCACGTCGAGGAGCAGCTCGGAGGAGTCCACGGGGGAGGTGGTGCTGGCGTCCAGGAGCAGCTGCTCGTGCTGGGCGAGGTACTGGGCCGGGTTCTGCTTGGCCAGCCTGGCGCAGTGCAGAAGCTCTCGCTGCAGCAGCGGCAGGTTCGCCTGCAGGGGGTGGGGGGGTGGGGGGGATGAAGGTAGCAGGTTTGATTCCCAGGATCTCAGTGCTGGGCCCCAGTGTCAGCGGCTCCCTCACCTGGACAGCCCTGAGCATGAGGTGCCTGACCTGAGGGAGCCACCTCACCTCACCTCACCTCACCTCACCACGGGGAGCACTGGGATTGGCACATGTTATATCAGATCTGTATCTACTATAAGCTCCCTGGGATATAAAGTTCTGGCTCCATCCATCAGCAATTTTTGTTTATTCCTCATGAAATACATACACACTTCATTTGTGTATCTAGTAACTTGTCTGGGCAAAACAGGCTCATCCTATGAAACATCTCTGGTCGACTAGGAGCTTCAAATAATAATAATTAGCCCTAACTGGTTTTGGCTCAGTGGATAGAGCGTCGGCCTGCAGACTGAAAGGTCCCAGATTCGATTCCAGTCAAGGGCATGTACCTTGGTTGCCGGCACATCCCCTGTAGGGGGTGTGCAAGAGGCAGCTGATCGATGTTTCTCTCTCATCGATGTTTCTAACTCTCTATCCCTCTACCTTCCTCTCTGTAAAAAAATCGATAAAATATATTTTAATAATAATAATAATTTTTTTAAAAATAGAGGTGAATATAGAAATTATATTTAGTGATTGTCAGGTTCGTACATTTAAGAAATGCCCTGAGTGTGGTCAGATATTCCGGGTGGAATTCATGCACAAAGCAGCATAGAGGAGTGGTTAATAGGAGAACTCTCGTGTGCCCATGAGGCTCCGTCCTCACCGAGCCCAGCACTTGGGAAAAGACTCCCAGAACGTGTCTGTGGACACAGAATCCTGGCGATCTCCAATGTAACAGAAGGGAAGGAGACCATTCCACACAGTGAACTGTTCAGATGGAAACAGAATTTTACTCTAAGGAGTAAACTTGCTCTGACATTATAAATTCAGGTTGCTGTTGTGGTTTTTTTTTGGGGGGGGGGTTTTGGTGTGTTTTTTTCTTCTCTCACTCTTTTATTTTTATTCTCCTTGGAGGGAGGCAGGGGGAACAGAGTGAATAGGCGGCAGAGTGAAGAACAACACTTACCTCTCCAAGTTCAAGGGAAGACCCATAACTTCAACCTCTTTGCCACCCACGATCTTATTGGTAGGAATACAATGCCATGCATATTAATTAACCTGATGCCATGCATATTAATTAACCCATCGGGTTGAAAAGCATTTCTGAACACAGGAGGGGCCAGCTGCCTTCCTCCTTGGGCCCTCGGCTAGACTAGCAGGGACAAGCACTAGGGCTGGACTTGAAACTCAGTCCATTCCCTGGGGTATTAACCAAGGATCCATCTCATAAGAATGCCCAAGTGTGTTTTTGAGCAAGGTATTAAAATACTCGGATATTTGCTAAGATAAGCACATACCACATGCTATAGCAAGATGCTAAAAATAAACCATTTGAAGTTAGTCTAGGGTCATGTGGGTAACAAATACATTTTCAAATATTTTTTAAGCTCCATTTCCTCCTTAGGGAAGGCAGATCTCAGACACTGGGTGCCATCCATAGGTAATAAAATAGCAATGCCACCTGAACGTTTACAACGTTTTAAGAATCTCTCTGAAGTCTATGGATAAGATTGAAAAATTGTCCCAAACAATATACTGCAAACCTCTCTAGTCCTGGTTGTTTCAAAGGATTCCAAAGATTTTTTTTTAATAATGATTTAATAAAGGAGGAGACAAAACATACACAAAAACAAACAAACACACACACACACACACACACACACACACACAAATAGTATCTCCAGTACTCCATTAACATAGTGTGAGATTCAGAATGATGGGGTGGGGGAGTGGGGGGAGACCTAGGGGAGAGGGAGCACCACTGTCCCATGACCTTCTTCATCTTATCTTCAGCATTCTTATCAAGAGAAGGCACCTGGGATATATCATAACCCCCACCTCCCATGTACACCACAAACAAGACCGTGGCCATGCTGTATGAGCTAGAATGGGCTGGGAGCACAGCGCCAGGCTCTGTCAGATTCCTTCTGTCAGGCATGCCAGCACTATTGAAGCAAGCAGGCCAACAGAGTCCCGCCAGCTCCGAGAGACAAATTCCTGAATGATAATCAGGAGGGCTGACTCCCCGGCTGGACATCTTGTGTGCAGATGTGTTCTGGCAAAGCATTCCCGGGCTCCGGTCCAGAAACGGCCTTAAGATATTCAGGACCAAAGTTGATTTGAAGACACACACAAAACAGCAATCCCGAAGACAAGTTATAAAATGCACCTTTCTTTGGCTACGTGTTAGAGATAATGACTTTTTAGTTGCAGACTCAAATACGTTTTTGCAAAGGAGACGGTTAAAGGGTGGATATGGTTAAAGCATACGTATACTTAACGGGTGTCTACAAGGGGAGAGGCTTAGAAGAAGCGAAGCTGTATCTAGGACTGTTTTCACTAAGGGGAAAAAAAAAAAGGTTTTCTTTCATCTATATTTTGGTGGGATCCCTAACTTCATGTTTAATACAATCCCTGTCACACAATGGGGTGATTAATAGTAAACACGCATGCCTCCAGTTTCAGATTCAAATGTATGGATGGCACAAGACAAGAGGCTTTCACGTGGCGCTCGGCTTAATTTAGTGGTTCCATAAACATCTTCTTCCAATTTAAAAAATATGGTAATACAAAGCAATTCTGCTTGCTCTAATTCTGGTGCCAGATTAGGTAATTAGAATGGTGTCTAATATCTTTCCAGTAAATGTTTCTCCATAAATGCAAAATGGAATCGAGGGTCTGAGGGTTACATTAGCTTAATGAAAACAAGACTTTAATGCATATTGTTAGAGCAATGTTTGAATGCACTTATTAAGGCCCGAGTTCCCACAACCATATGGTTTTTGTCATTAATGTCTCCTTTGAGAAAAAGCACTAAAATTAGAGAGAAAAAAAAAAGTTTTATCTTTGATTCCAGTGATCCCAACTAAATGATATGGTAACCATATGGTGTGCCGCAGTGAGAGAAGAACATGGAAGTGGCCTTGTATGCTTTAAAAAAAAATTTTTTTTTTTGGCTGCCAACTTGACCCTGGAAAGAGCCCTTCCCCCACCCCCCTTTTCTTTCCCTAGTTTCTTGCAAGCAATGAAACGAGGGGTATTTTCACAGGAAATGGAATTCCTATGATGAAATCTTTACAGAAAGCAACTCTCTTAGAAAACCAGAGGTTCTAGACTCAATGGACACGTTCAGAAGACAATGTGCTTTTGAGAATACATGATTATAGTCAGAGCCATTTTGTAGGGAAATACTGACACAACATACCTGTCACCTTACGTACAGAATATAGAAAAGAAGGAAAATAACATGATGGAAATCTGGGTTTCCATTTAAAAAGATACAATTGAATGATTTGTCGATATTCTCAGAACAGGACTATCTCATTTCACTTCAACTAGAATAATAGCAGGAGAGACTTGTCCTCCATAAAGTTCTGAATGTGGGCTCAGTCTGACAGCTTTTCAGAACCTTATGTGTCTGACTAAAAAAAAAAAAAAGATGAAACTTCACAGCAAAGAGGAAGGCAAAGCAGGATCCTTGGATCTCGTTTGGAAAATGACCTTTAAAGGTGAAGACGGCAAATGAGTCTTTCTCATTTAATCCATCTGCAAAGCCCACGGTGAGGATAAAAATGGGTTTGTTCCTCCACGTGGTATTCACGGACAACCCACCAGCCTGAGCGGTGGACATTATTTGCTTTTCTATCAAAAATTTGTTTTTTTTTCTATCAAAACTGTCAATTCTTTTATATATATATATATTTTTAATTAATTATTATTTTTTTTTTTTACAGAGAGGAAGGGAGAGGGAGAGAGAGCTAGAAACATTGATGAGAGAGAGACATCAATCAGCTGCCTTTTGCACACCACCCACTGGGGATGTGCCCGCAACCAAGGTACATGCCCTTGCCCGGAATCGAACCTGTGACCCTTCAGTCCACAGGCTGAAGCTCTATCCACTGAGCCAAACCGGTTATGGCTTTTAGTATCAATCAGTGAAGGAACGACCTGCTGTCCCGAATAAAAATGTCCCTTCCTTCTCTTGTGAACTCTCTTTGTGTTTTTCAGGTGCTTTATCGGAGAGGCAGTAGTTGGAGAAGGTGAGGATCATGGAACCGAGGATTAAGTACGGTTTCTAAATCACACCTCAAACCATCTCAGACAGACAGAACCCTGCACCTCACTGCCTCCCAGTTTCTCCACTGGCAAAGGCGGGTGAGTGTCTGCTCTTCCTATTGTATTAGGTTGTTGCGAAAATAAACTAGACGGATTTTAAAAACTCTGAAAAACTAAAAAGAAAGAACCAATCTCATGTTCATTCTAACGACAAGCAAAACGTAAAATATAACCCAAAGGACCAAAAACAAACAAACAAACAAAACCTTTATTCAAGATTTCTCCATTCTTCTCCCAACTTAACTATGCAACACACTCTGGATAATCATTTTAAGACTGCTTCAGAAATGATCAGGAAACCATAAATATTCAGGTAAAAGCACCCGTAAGTTTCTGACCCCTTCCCCCCCAAATCCTAAAATGAAAGACTGTTATGACTTAACAACAATATGCTTTGGAATACTCTGCAGACAAGTGAGCCGTCCAGTACCTTCAAAAACGGGATGACGAAAGGTCGCAGTGGGAAGTTAGTAGCTTCTTGCAGTTTGGAATGAAATTCTTCAATTGTCAAAGTAGAGTTCTGTGGAAGAAAACATGTATTATAAACACATTTGTCTCTTGGTAGATAATAAAAAACAACCAGATTACTACATTGCTACTACGGTTAAAACACTGTAATAACCAGCAGACACATATACAGGAAGCAGTATTTTCCATATAATACCTTTGATATTGTAAAAAAATAAATAAATAAATAAAAAATACTGCGTATTATAATTCATTGTATCTCCCACCTTTTAAAATAACATCTGAAAATGGAAGACGATAAATATGGAACAAGGAGAATAATGTGCATACTTTGGTCAGAACCTTTTAATATCACCCTTTATGGGAAACTCTTTGTTTAAAAGCACAACTGATCGCATCGTGGACCAAAGGCAAGTGTCAGAATCTCAATTCACCCCGCAGGCCAGGTCTGTGTTACTGCGGGTGGAAATACTCCTCTCCGTCCTTCCATCTCACATTCATCCCATGTCTACCAAAGCATCTTTGCTCAGAATGAACAGCTAAGTTGGGTGGTGTGCTGCACTATTGAAACCAAAGAAAAAATTTGGGCCTTCTCCGATTCATTGAGTTTGAGAGAGGGTGGAAAAATTCCCCAGTTATCAAAGGTATTTCCTTTAGCGTAGAGGCAATGTTGATTGCTCCACCCAAGAGAGACTACAAAAGGACTCTATTCGCTCTAACCTATGTCATATAAACAAGCCCCAAATACTCAGGGTTTGTGTCCTGCGATGGGTGATTATACAGACAACAGCCTATTGGAAAGGTGTTGAGTAAATTAACTGTATTTGGTTCCTTTTCCTTAGTCCCTAGACAGAATTGCAACTGTAAACTCTAGTCTGAACTTCAAGCCTTCCATTATCCTCACGCCTGAAAACCCAGGGTATTTGTGACCCAACAGCTTTAGAATAGTGTTCCCCACTTCTTAGTGCAGTTCCTTTTCCTGTTATGATGAACTATGGGATACCAAGTCCTAAGCTTTTTATATCCCCAAATTCAAAACATATTAACATGAAACTAGGAATAAACACTAGCTTTCAACCTGTAATAATAGAGGGTAAGGAGCCCTTTTTTTTTTTTTTAATCTTTTATTTTGCCTCTTTATTTTCAGTTAGTAAATTTCTTTTAAATTTTAATGAGTTAAATATACTGGGGTGACATTAGTTAATAAGATCATATAGGTTCAAGTGTACATTTTCAAGATGCAAGATCTGTACACTGCATTGTGTGCCCACATAGACAAAGTCAAATCATCTTCCATCACTATATATATATCTGGGCCTCTTTACCTTTTACTAAACCCTTCCCCTCATTTTGTTTCTATGGCTCATTTTCCCAAAAGCCATTTTGGTTATGTTTTACACATTTTCTTAACTGTCTAAATAAACAGCATAATGAGGTTCATTATGATTTACTACCCAAGTAGGCCTATCACAATGTATATTTTACTTCTGCAAACCTCAGTTTCCCCACAGATAAAATGTGTATAAAAAGCATTACCTCAAAGGATGGCCCCAAGATTTAAATGAAACGGCTTGTATTCAATGCTCCAAACAAAACCCATTACCTAGTCATTCACTCATTTGACAAATGTTCTCTGACTGCTCTTATGTACAAACCACTATTCATTAATGTTTTCCCCTAACTTATCTCCATATGGATTTCAGATAAATAAGATATATCTTCAAAGTATGCCACTTAAGATGTGGGGAAAAAATCTACTTAAGGCTACCAAGTTTTTTATATGTTTAAAGTTATGGAAACCACTTGTTAAAGATATATATATCAAATTTATATAGCAGTTGCCAAAAAAAATGTTTAATTGTTTTCTTAATACAGTTACTGTTGTGAACTTGCTTTGTGGTCCCTCAGTCTAACTTACTTAGGTGTTGAAAAGCCTATTATGCAAAACGTGAGAATGGATGAGAAGGAAAAGATAAGCGAGTGACAGAAGCAACTGCAGGATGCTGACATTCTCCTGTCACATTCACCTTCCTGTCCTGAGGGGGACAAGGTGAAGCTGATGGATTGTGGGGGACGGGGAGCTTTTGTTCTTCGAGTGCAGGGGAGAGGAGACGACATTGAAAAGTTCCACACACTTAAAAAAAAAAAAAGTTGAATTGCAACATGTCTGGCAGCGTTAGGGGCCGTGATCTGAAGCATGTCTACTGCCTTAGACTCTCAGCCAGACTTCTCATTGGGGAACTTCTCTGACAGAACACAACTGGTATGGCTTTGCCCTTGGTAAATCCACGCAATAAAAACAAATGATGTATTTCATGAAAAAGGAAACTGCTGCCCATTATCTGAATCTCAGTTCCAGATTAGCCCGGATTCAGAACTTCTCCGTTCACTATGGGAAAACCACCTTCCGCAATGGAAACCCTCCATGTGTACATGAAATCATGGAAATGCGAAGGTGAGTTAGGGCTCTAAAAGAGGATGTATGTTCTCGTGGCTAGAGTGATCATGTATAGAATACACTATAATGTGCCTAAATCAACACTTCTACTTTCAAACTGTCCATTTAAGTAATTTTACCTATACAAAAAAAAAGAGGTTTTTAATCAAAAACCAATTCGTGGTTGCAGGAGTTGAGGGGAGATAAAACTGGGATGTTCTTGTTTTACGCAGACACGGGCTCAGTCTGGGGTGATGAAAAAGTTCTGGAGATGAATGGTGTTGATAGGTACACAACAGTGAATGCCCTTAATGCCGCTGAACTGTATGTACAGTTAGAAATCCTGAGAATAGTAAATTGTATGTTTTATATATCTTACCACAATAAACAATTCTTAATGTGATTAGCCCTAAAAATGAAAACACATATGAGGAGAATGTTACTTGTCATGAATTCTAGTTCATTATCTAGGCCCACGGTCGGCAAACTGTGGTTCTTTGGCCCCTTGAGTGTGGCTCTTACACAAAATACACGGCCCTGGCAAGTCTATTTTGAAGAAGTGGCGTTAGAAGAAGTTTAAGTTTAGCCGAAACTGGTTTGGCTCAATGGATAGAGCATCGGCTTGGGGACTGAAGGGTCCCGGGTTCGATTCCGGTCAAGGGCATGTACCTTGGTTGCGGGCATATCCCCAGTAGGGGGTGTGCAAGAGGCAGCTGATCGATGACTCTCTCTCATCGATGTTTCTAACTCTCTATCTCTCTCCCTTCCTATCTGTACAAAATCAATAAAATATATTTAAAAAAAGAAAAAGAAAAAGAAAAAGAAGATTAATTTTAAAAAGTTGGGCTCTCCAAAGAAATTTCAATCGCTGTACTGTTGATATTTGGCTCTGTTGACTTAATGAGTTTGCCGACCACTGGTCTAGGCTAATAAAAGTCCCACAAAGCAACTAAGTTAAAAAATAAAAAGCACTGAATTACATTAAGTGAATCTTTCACATACCCAAAACACTTTGTCCTTGTTGAAAGAAACTTAGCCATGCCAAGAGGATGTACATATGGAACTGTAGACACACTACACATTTATGGCCAGGTTAGCAATACATGTGCATAGAGCCATATCTTCATTAGTCAAAGAGTAATAGAAACCATGGTGGGGGCGGAGGCCAACCCACAGTGCAGAATTTAGAACCCTGTTCTAGAATGATCAGACTCGGACCCGACGTCTAGCAGTAGAAACCACTAGACTAAAATTCCCCATAAGCAAGGAAATGGTATTTTGAAATCCCCCCCCACACGCTCCCTCACCCCAGGAAGGGGCCGATTTCCGTTTGCTTACCACCAGTCCTAGGACGAGGGTGCGGACTCTCTCTCCTATCTCTGGCGAAATGTCATTGCCAAACTGCTGCAGGGTGGTGAGGAAGCGCTTCAGTTTACTGAGCTGCCTGGCGCCACAGGCTGGGGGCAGCTGCTGGTTGGCCAGAGAGGAGGAGGAGGAGGAGGAAGGCCCGTTGCTAAAGCCATTGGGCGGCGAGGGCGCACCGTTCAAGGCTGTGGGCGAATGGCTGGTGCCATTGGTGACTGTCAAGAGCACAAAATCAGAGAGAAAAGGTAAACGTAGAGACAAATGCACAAGAAAACCACAACCAAGTCTCCTCCCCCTGTAGGCCTAGTGAATTTTCTTAAAAGCTGCAAGGTACGATATTACATTCGTGTCAGGTGTAGAACCCAGTGAGCAGACATTATATAACTTACCAAATGATCACCCCAATAAATCGAATGCCCGTCTGACACCATACATAGTTAATACAATATTATTGACTGCATCCCCTATGTTGTAATTGAAATTTTTTTTAAAAGAAATTATTTAAAGTTAAAAATAAATACAGCCCTGCTGGCGTGGCTCAGTGGTTGAGTGTTGAACTATGAACCAGGTGGTCACAGTTCAATTCCCCATCAGGGCACATGCCAGGTTATGAGCTCCATCCCCAGTAGGGGGCGTGCAAGAAGCAGCTGATCAATGATTCTCTCTCATCATTGATGTTTCTCTTCCTTCCTCTGTGAAACCAATGAAAACATTAAAAACAAAATAAACAAACAAAAAAACTACTGGAGCTCTTTTTGTAAAACTCTTTCATTTCACAGGCTCACGCCGGCTCAGGTATTCTATAATTAAATAGGTCCACTCCTCACACTGCACAGAAGCTGATTATAAATGGAGTCGGCTGTAGCACAGAGACAGCCCTGCCGCCCATGTGCACATATGCCATCCACCTGAAATGTCTCAAACCCAGAACAAACAGTTCTTGGATGTCAGCTTTGGTCACCAGCTTACATCAGTGTAACAGGACTATTTCTTTCTCAGCTGTCCCCCTCCTGGAGAAAGTGTACATTTGGTGGAGACTAAATTTACCGCTGGACATTTTTAATCATGTTTTATACACACAAGCTGACAGCTATGTTTATAAAAATGGGACTTTCAAGCTTTAACCTTACACCACCCAATTAGAAGGCTCTTTTCTTCCCCCTTGTCGTTCTTAACCCCTTCTTTAGGGAAAAGCCAAACTAGATAGGATAATTATCAGGGAGTTATTTCAAGAAATTCAAAAGGTACAACCCATTAACAGTAGTTGGTGGTAATCCGGTACATTCATTTCTGATCATATTTACTTGAACATCAAGATGCTAACTGATGATGAGTTGGAGGCTACAAAGATTTGCACATTTCTCCCTAAGGAAAATGTCAATTTTACGTTAAATCAATTAATTTGACAAACTGATTTTTTGCCAAACACGTTTTTAAATATGGTTTTGATAAACTATCCCCAACAATAGTTTGAAGATGTTTTAGGTACTCTATTATATTCTTAAAGGTTCAGGATAGTAAGAAAAGGAAAAGATGGTCGTTTGTCCTACATGAGCACCAAAGCAACCTGTCAAGAAATGACAGCTCACCAGCTTCTCATGGGAGACACAGGCCTATCACTGTGGTTTGGAGAACAACAAAACAAATACAAGACGACAGGGTCCCAAAGTGGCAAGGCCGTGGCCTCCTACTCCTTACACATTGGCAAAGGCCTTTTCAATGGCAATGCAACTCTGCATACGCCGCCGAGGGTGTGTATTTTGTCCATCGTTTTCATCCCATGAATCTATTCTTGCCTGTTATTTTTTATGCACATAGATTTAATGGCACATTAAATACTATTATCTACAACAACTTCTTTTCTTTTTTTCACAAATCCTTGATGACAACTTTAACCAAGACTCTGAGACAGATGAAAAGAAAGCTACCTGCTATCCCTATTACAATATACAGGAAAGCAAGGACAGCTGAGATTCGGTCAGACTATTCTGTCCTTTCCTTGCATGGCATAGAAAGCAATGCATTCCACTGATTCAGAACAGGAGACCGAAGCCAAGATGGAATGAAGTCTGGCAGTTTCATGTCCTAGCTGGTTTGGCTCAGTGGACAGAGCATCAGCCTGCAGACTGAAGGGTCCCAGGTTCGATTCCAGTGAAGGGCACAGGCCTGGGTTGCAGGGTCGATCCCCAATGTGGGGCGTGCAGGAGGCAGCCGATCAATGGTTCTCTCTCATCATTCATGTTTCTCTCTGTCCCTTTTCCTTCCTCTCTAAAATCAATAAAAATGTATTAAAAAAAAAAAAAGAAAAGTCTGACAGTTTCACAAGAAAGATGCTCCTTCACATATGTAACACTTTAATCAATAAAGAATTTATATTTAAAAATAAAAAATAAAAGTAAATAATAAAAAAAAGATGCTCCTTACTTCAGAAAGATTTATGTATACATTTGTTGCATAAAGTAATTTTGTGTGTGTGACTAAACATTAGGTTTTAAACATAGAACCCAAAAAGGTAAGATTTCAAAATTATTTGTAAATAATAGAAGAAAACAGTATTAGAAGATCAGATGTAACCCGGAAATAACTGTTACATGTTCCAAGTCAAAATGAACAGACTAAAATAAGAAGCTCCACATTAAGTCGAATTAAAAGTTATAGTGGCAATTCAGACCCAAGGTGGTGTTCTTCACTCATGGAAATGTTAGTAAGAACATTTCTAAAGCAAGCCCAAATGACAGGCAAATGCTGCCATCCCTACAAATTTACCTAAGATGCAGCATAACTGTACTCAATGCCTCATTGGAAAATAAATGATTTTTTTTTTTTTTTTTTTTTTTTTTTGCTTCATTTCTGCACAATTCATTGATGCAGGATCTCCTTTCCTCGTAAGTTTCACTTGCAGCAACACTTTTCAACTCCATACTGGAAACAGGAAATGCCTACTCACGCGTTGTTGGAGTGAAGGAACTGGTTCTTGGGGCTCCTTGAGTGGTGGGGGGCGGCGGCATGGTGGGAGGAGTCAGCCTGGACGGAGTCTTCACATCCACAGGTGAGTCTGGCATCGTGGAGTGCTTCTCAGTGCGATCTGGAGGGTGCCACGGGAACATGTTACTTTCTCAAGCACCCCAGTGCTCTACGTGGGGGGAGTCATTGGTCTCACAGACAAGTCAACGCAAGAAACCCATCACCTCCCATCAATCAAACAAGGCTGATCTGCTGAGGTTGAAACCAGGACCTTATCATCTAGACCCCGCTCACGTGGGTGCAGCACAGATGGCAGGGCCTCTGGGTAGCTGGGTAACTGAGTGGCTTTCCATCCCATTGTTATTTCTAGGGCGGGCAAATGCTCCCTTCTTAGTGTTATAAACCACAGCGCAACTTTACCCAAGGCAGGAGCCAACAATGGCAAGGGGTAAAAAATAGATGAGGAAGTAAGATGGCAATGGACCCCTCCGTTCGCTTAGAAATAACACCCATCTGAAGTCCTGTGGTGTAGACGAGATACCAGTAGGTGCCAGTGATGTTCACAACCCCTCTCAGCCCCTTCCCATGCAGAGTGTCCCAGCCTGGGGGTGACACAGGGAATGTATGTGTCCAGGACCTAGATCTCACATCAGTGTTTTCTGCCCTGTTTGAACCACCACCACCCCCTCAACGGTGCATGTCACACCATGAAGGTAAGCTGCTGTTTACTTAGACGTGGTGAGTTTATGACCCATCGCTTCCAAAAACATGAGGCCGATAATTCAATGGACAATCTCAGGTAGAGTGAGAATAAGAAAAGTCCCAAATTGAGAATTAAAAAGAACTAAAGACCATCCAGATGTCTGTCATGAGCAGGTGACAGATCGGGAGAAATTTCCTGATTACCCAGTAATGAGCATGTGCTCAGGCCTGTTTTCTACTAAGTATGTTTCTCTTGAAATGTTATTTTTTTTTCCCCTTGGTCTAATCTCTTTATCAAATCTCCAGTAAAAAAAAAAAAAAAAATACACTGCCGAAACCGGTTTGGCTCAATGGATAGAGCGTTGGCTTGGGGACTGAAAAGTCCCGGGTTCGATTCCGGTCAAGGGCGTGTACCTTGGTTGCGGGTATATCCCCAGTAGGGGATGTGCAAGAGGCAGCTGATCGATGACTCTCTCATCGATGTTTCTAACTCTATATCTCTGTACAAAATCAATAAAATACACATTTTTAAAAAATTAAAAATAAATAAAAAAAATACAAGTTTGTTTATTTCTTTAGATCCAATTTTCCTTAAACATGGGTAGAGATGTTCACACACACACACACACACACACACACACACACCCCAAACATGTTTATGGCGCCTTTTGCAGCCTTAGATACATATATTTCGCACGCAGAGTGTTTGAAAAATAAAATAACACAGACTATTGTAAAGCATGGGTCTTTTAAAAATATGATAGCCATATGGGTACAGAGTTAATGACTCAACATAACTGAAAAGTCAATTATTACAAGAAAATGAAAAGCCCAAATTACCCCTCTGCCCATTCTAACACTACCTCACCTTTACTCACAGCAGACCCCCAAGACTTGGGTTGCCAGAGGACACAATATTTAAACGTTGAAATTATGTTAATGCCATGCTGGGGGAGGAGGTGTAATAAGAGAAAGACCATCATCATCCTCATCCTCATCCTCCTCCTCCTCCTCAGAAGAGCCCTCTGACGGAGGATCTACCTGGTCTGTGGCACCAGTGCCTCTGGTTGGACACCGCTAAGCAGCACTGAGTGGCTGAGTGCTCTGAGTGAGGTGACGGCAAAGCCCGGGTGGAGGGCACGCCCACCTCTCCCTTACTGCCAAAAATAGCCTTCATAGTGCCTTCCCACGTTATTTAAAAACCAGTATCAGTAGCCCTATCCGGTGTTGCTCAGTGGTTAGAGCGATGGCCTTCACAACCCCAGAGGGGTGTGGGTCCAATTCCCAGTTAGGGTAAGGGGGGCATGCACCTAGGTTACAAGTTCCATACCTGGCCCCAGTCAGGGCACATGCAGGAGGCAACCAATTGATGTATCCCTCTCACATGGATGTTTCTCTCTCTCTCCTCTCTCTCTCTCCTTTCTCTTTCTCTCTCTCTCTCTCTCTCTCTCTCTCTCTCTCTCTCTCTCTCTCTCTCTCTCTCTCCCCTCCCCCTTTTGCTCTTTCTCTCCCTCTCTTTCACTCTCTAAAAAAAAATCAATGGGAAAACATCCTGGGTCCAGAACTAACACACAGACAAGAACAGGGTCAGTCAAACGATTATTCCAGAAATAACACAGACGTTAGGTGGGTTTGGAACCACTTCTCCACTCCTTCAATTCATCCCACCATCTACTCACCTCACCCAACCTCAGCAACAGGGGGCTACCCAGCTTTCTGCTAAGGGTGCGGCGGAGGGAAGAGGGACAGCAGGCATCGGGTCTCCCTAAATAAAGGCAGCTATTCCTGCTATGCCCGGGAAGGCGGGATAAGGGGGGCCTGCCGCCGTCAGCTGGGAGATAACAGTGGGAACTGCTGGTCCATCTGTTTTTCATTCTGCTAACACTCACGCTGAGCTGTGAGAGAAGCCAGGCCAGACACACAGGGGAAGCACGTCGGGGCACAGACGGAGGAAGGAGGCGCGGGGCGGGGGGGGGGGGGGGGGGGGGGGGGGGGGGGGAGTGGGGGTGGCGGAGGAGCGGGAATAATGAAAGAGAGTAAAAGTAGGGAGAGGAAAAGGGAAGAAAGAGCGAAAAGCCCAAAACAGGGAAAAGAAACAGCCAGAAGGGGGAGAAACGTGCCTGGGACAGCTTCGTTTACCTCCAGAGCTAAGAGCTGAGCCTATGAGGACACAGACCCCACCTGACTCAACTTGACCTGGTTCTGGAGCGATGCCTATACTTGAAAACATACCTTGAACTCGTATTATTTATTTATTTATTTATTTATTTATTTATTTATTTATTTATTTATTTATTTAATAAGGACAAAGAGAAATAAAGGAAGACAAAAAGAAATAAACTACAAAGATGACAGTGGGTTTCCTTTTCAAACTTTAGATCATCTTGGTCATTCTGAATTCATCTCTCCAGTGTTAGGGGGAAAAAATTGACATAGCATCACTTTTATTTGAAAACGTTTTGATTATGTGACTTGGTCCGTATTTGCAACAGATCTCTCTCCAGATATCATCATCATCATCATCATCATCATCATCATCGAAGGTAGGCAACTGGTTTTAAATTCTTGAAATGCCATCCATGTTTTAGGAACAATGACAAGTAAACCATGCATAGCAAACCACCCCAACTTCTAACGGGAACGTGTCCGTTCGAGCTGGAGTCCATGTGGAGCGCTGAGCACTTGACAGGAGCCACATTGCTGAGATGGTTCGCTGTACTCGGATCAAATGGAGTTCCAGCCCAGAGGTCCTACAAACTCAGACAAAGTGGGGCCATCTGGAACTCATTCCGGCCTGTTCGGCGCAATCAAGCCGGGATGGAGATCGATGGTGAAATAACCAGTCAGGCCTAACCCTTCCACACACACACACAACTCTCTGGAGTCCGAAGATTTCAACTAAATTCAGAAAATGTGTTTCAAGTATGCTGAGTTTCTGCTGCATTTGTTTTGAGTTAAAAAAAAAAAAAAAACATTCTGAAATATATAGGCTTGTAATTTTTATGGCAAACAGTAAAAAAAAAAAAGCTGATTTAACCGCAGAAGCATTTCACTCCGTTTCAAATTAGAAGATGTGCTAAAACCAATATCGTTGTAATATTTCTTATGTAACTTTTAAGTGCATGTAAGTAGATTGTTCTGGCACGTAATTTCTATTTTTGGTTCCTGTAGGAACGCTGACATTTATTGAAAGATTTTTTTTTTCTACTAAGTAAGTTCATCTCTTAAAATTTCAAACTTTTTCCCCCTCAAGCTAATCTCTTTATCAAAGGATATGAGAAAAACAATTTCTATCCGATCTGCAAGGTATGTGTAATCAAAAGAACTGACTTTCCTTCTACCTTAATGATTCACACCAGTTCCAAACAAGATTTTCCACATGTGGTTATTTCAACCCATATGGCATCGATCCAACACATATGTACTAAAGATGGTTGGTGCATGGAGGAAAGTGTGGCGTATATAAATACATTATGGATACCATTTCAATGTCAGGGTCGTCCACAAGTGGTATGTTTTCCATTTCCTTTTTTTTTTTTTTTTTTTCTTTAAGTAAAAGGGAAAAGGTATGTCATAATCTACCCTGACACTTATTTTACTTTCCGTGAGTTCAAACAGTTCCAGACATGTTTTTAAAGTATAAAGAATAGGCCGTCTACACTTCCCTTGTTTACATACTACTCAAGAGATGATTAGTGTAAAAAGACAGAAAGTTCAGCGTGGATAGATTGTATATCTTTCTCCATCAGAGTTTATTATGTCCCTGAGGACAGCCATGCCTCAAGGTGTGATGGGATTGAGGACCTTCTTGGTCAGCTAGTCGTTAGTCCAGAGCTAGTCCTGTTGGAATACGTGTTAGTTAAGAAAGCTAGGAGGTATGCACTAAAGAGGATGAATCCCAAGCGGAACCAAAGTACTACTAAGTGAGAAAGAGAAGACAATTAGGGGAGGAAAAACACTGGGTTTAGGATTTCATTTTTGTTTCTCCAGAAAATATGGCAAACACAGTTCTGACAATACAGCCATTTAGCGACTCCAATGTTTGGGAGTGAGATGTTCCAAGAGGCTGATGGAGACCAGATGGTGGCCAGCCCGCCCCCGCAATGGTGCCATCTTATTCCCTGAGAGCACGCTGGGTAATGTGCACGCCTGCTCAGAACCCTGCACAAAACAATGCCTGAGAATAAAGGGGAAATGCTCACATTTTAAACATGGCAACGTTATAAAGTGGGAGAATGTTTGGCATAGTAGGAGAATTTCTAGGTTTCAAATGTAGACTCAACAATTAGTTGAGTAGCAAGGCCTCGGGCAAGGTAGTCATCCTGCACCTCAATCCCTCATAAGAAGAATGGGAACACAGCCTGGCCGGAGTGGCTCAGTTGATTGAGCATCATCCTGTGCATCCAAAGGCTGCTGGTTCGATTCCCAATTTGGACATACAGTCAGGTTACTTATTCAAACCCCAGTCAGGGCATGTATGAACAGCTACAGAAGGCAGCTGATAGATGATGTTTTCTCTCTAGTCCTCTAAGCTAGTCCTCAGATAAGGATTAAACACACAACACACACACACACACACACACACACACACACACACAAAAAAAAAAAAAAAAAAATACAGAATAGAAATACACCCCTCTCTACCTCTTCAAGAGGTAGTACAGCGTCTAACATACATGTTGGGCACCAACATGTGTGAGCTTCCTTCCCTCGTGTCTTCCTCTCTGTGATCCATTCACGGCTTTATTTCCAGTGTCTTTCCCCTGACATCATGCTCTATTTATGTGCACCTGGGTATTCCCCGTTTTTTCTGCCTTTCTTTTTCATGCTGTTGTTTCTTTCATCAAGAAGGACCTGTCCTTATAAGCCTAATCAATGGACACAGACAATAGAGGGGTGAGGGCATGGCAGGAAGGGATGGAAGGGGTAATGGGGGAATAAAGACACATATGTAACAGCGTAATCAATAAAGAATTTTTTTTAAATGACAAAGAAAAAATAAAAAGGACCTGTCCTATCAGGCATTCTTCAGCACCACATCATTTTATAGTTTTCCCCCATTTCCCGAGGCACCAACCACATCATGCTTCTTCTGACTATCCTTTACAATTTACCACAGTAGCCTGGCCAGTGTGCCTAGTGGTTGAGCATCAACCTATGAACCAGGAGGTCATGGTTTGATTCCCCATCCGGGCACATGCCCAGGTTGTAGGTTCGGTCCCCAGTGTGGGGCATGCAGGAGGTGGCCGATCAGTGATTCTCTCTCATCATTGATGTTTCTATCTCTCTCTCTTCCTCTCTGAAATCAATAATATATATATATATATATATATATATATATATATATATATATACTAAAAGAAGAAAATAATAGAATTTACTACAGTAAATTTTATAACAGTTATGCATGTATTATACATTCACATAAATGTCTAAGTCCACAGATTATACCTGCATATAAATTTTTTCATACACATCAAAATTAGCATGTATTCCTTGTTTTCAAATACAAATTTCGATCCTCATTCCTAAATCTCCATCAATGATTTAGTTATAAAATATCCAAACCAAGGTCCAATATCCCTGTTCAGTTACCATCAAAACCTTCACTTTCATAGCCCAGGTTCCCGAAAGAAGGGTCCACACTCACTTTCTCTGCGTCCTCATTTCCTATTCCATCTTAGACCTACTTGCAGTGGAGACCCATGGAACTGCCTAGAAAGTTTCCCTCCCCATAATGGGACCTGCCACACTCTCTTCTCATAAATATCTTAGGAGCCACCATGTTTTTTTCCTGGACTTTGCATCCAATATATTAGCAACTGGCCCAGGCACACCCCCAGTCCAAGACAAGTGATTTCAGCCATTCCCTAAGACTTTGATACTCAGAATTGATTAAACAAACAAACAAAACACAATCCCACTCCAGAGGTAGAAGACTGCACTATTTATTGTGCATATCTAGAAAACAGTCTTTAGTGAAAAAGAATGTCACTAATAGGCATAAAGAAGCAGAGAGAAATGGCAAGAGATGATCTTGATAGCATTAAGTCAAGGTCCTCAGTTCATTGGATCTTACAGGCTAGCTGCCTCACTCAAATTCCTGCAATTTACATTTCCCAAACTATCTACAGATCCTAGGCAACCAACCCTTCCTTTACCTGAAACCTGGTTGGAGTTGACTTTTCACTTGAAACCAAAGAATCCAGACTAAAATTACCCTGGAATATAGTAGCATCATGGTAAGATATTCTAACTCTAATTAAAATTCTTAATTATCTCTTCATTATTAACCCAAAAGCACTAGTATGCTTTATCTGGTATCTTTGTAGCATCTAACACTGTTCACCACTTCCTCCTTCTTAAAACATTACTGTACCCAGAATTCCCATCATTCATACACTCAGGCCTTTGTGGCTTCTCCTTCTCAGTCTCTCCTATCGGCTCACCTTTCTTCACCTCTATGATAACTTCTGATAACTATTTCTCCCCATGTTATTTCATAGTTCCTCTTTAAATGTTCATTTTATACCTTTTCCTTCGTGAGTTCATTTGTGCTGTGATGGTCACACCATGGCCATAATGTGGGTAACGTTACCTGCAAATACAGCCTGTAATACCCTTTCAAGTTCTAGAGTCAAACATTCTGATGGCTACTCATTTCAACAGCCTGAATTCCAACACTAACCATCCCTCATCTCTCACCTGGACTAATCAACAAGCCCATTAAATGACTCCCTGCCCCCATCCTATTCGTCTCTATCCATCTTCAAACGACATCCAATCATTTGGCTACCTATCTCAAAGGTGATCAGAGATCTTGCCCCTCTCCTCTTAATCATCTTTAAAGACCTATCATCATGCTAAGCATAAAGTCCATGTGCCTTAAGAGGGCATAGAAAGACTTCTGTGACCCATCTGGCTCTTCCTAACATTCCAGAGCCACATTCATCTCTCCCACCCAATGCTGCCTCCATTACAGAACTCCATATTGCACTCCTGGGGGTCTCTCTTAGGCTTCCATCACATCCTTCTCATAGAATACTCTTTACCCCACCACCTGGTTAAGTCCATTACTGCTTTAAAACTCCATTCACGTGTCACAGAAACCCTTTGCTGATCACCTTTCCATCCCCAGCTGGCCCAGACTATCCCATGTTCCCCTATTACACTGTCTAGATCCCCTTTACAGTACTGATCACACTGTGCTTAGAACCAAGGTCAGACCCTCCCACTAGATCATAATCTACTTAAGGACAGTGATAACATCTTATGTGTTTTTATATCCCCAGTACTTTTCACAGAGCCTGACACATAGGAGACGCTCAATACATTTAGTATTTTAGATTAACAGACATTACTACAATGCAGTAAGTCATGCCCATAGTTGGAACCTTGAGACCTAGAACTTTCAAGAGACATGACATTTAACTAGAGATAAATTCACCTACGTATCTTTTTCTGTTATTCTAAAAGAATCCTAAAAATAATTTCTACATTCTGAAAACACTAAGTATCTAAAGATGAATCTAGAAAAAAACACGTTACTGAATTCGCCAGTTTTTAAATGCTTTTCAATAATCACACTTTATATCCTAAGATCTTTTATATTAGGGGGTGGGAAGATTTTATAAGGCAACTTATACACATATGACCTAGTCTCCAAAAGCACCATGTGTTGTTGTGTTGTTTTTTTTTGTTTTGTTTTTTTTACAATAATAGTATCAGTATAGAAAAATATATTAGGAACAAAAAACACAATTTTGTCCATATTAAGTCTTTCTCTTGCTTGTCTATAGATTGGAAGATTACACATTATTTTCTTAATTCCTTCTTGTTATTTTTCTCTTTTATGTAAGTAAATGTTCTACAGTGAGCATGTTTTATTTTACAAGCAAAAACTATACAAAACCTTGTTCGGATAAATCACCTAAAATCAAGCATTAGGCACTGGAGGCAAAGTATCAAACACTCTGCATGCTTTATCTCATTTTAAATCTCACTGTGAAAAGGTACTTATAACTTTCCCATCTTATATAAAGGAATTGAGGCTCTGAGGGGTTGGATAATTTGTCCAAGGTTACAAGCTACAACTTATTCCAGGCCTTCTCAGCATTCATTATTATTATCTGAAACTAATGTTATTTTATTTTATACATGATCTGGAAAACTGAAATAAAGACATTAAGTGGCCCTAACCAGTTTCACTCAGTGGATAGAGCATTGGTCTACGGACTCAAGGGTCCCAGGTTCGATTCCAGTCAAGGGCATGTACCTTGGTTGCGAACACATCCCCAGTAGGGAGTATGCAAGAGGCAGCTGAATCCATGTTTCTCTCTCATCGATGTTTCTAACTCTCTATCCCTCTCCTTTCCTCTCTATAAAAAATCAATAAATATATATATTTTTTAAAAAGACATTAAGTTAATGTTAAATCTAGAGTTAGCATTATACTAGAACTGCACCTTCCAATACTACTATATTAGTCACATGTTAATTAAAGTTAAATAAAATATAAAATGTGGTTCAGTCACACCAGTCACATTCAACTGCTCAAGAGCCATGGCATTCTGTACGCAAAAGGACAATGCCACATATGAACAATGTCTCTGAAATGCTATCCTATATAATAAAAGCCTAATTTGCTAAGTGTCCGACTGATGGACCAGTCACTATGACTGAAATAGCAGGCATTTGATAAAGATTTGTTGAATGAATGAATAAATAAATATATGAAGTAAGCAAGGAAGAAAGCAAAGCTAGTTTCTATAAAACAGCTAGGGACATATTAGTGATTCTATGGTTATTAACCAGAGTAGAACAAAGGATTGAAGAAGCATACTGGATAAATGCTAAAAGCACACACTCAATGAGATATCACCTCACACCAGTCAAAATGGCTATCATAAATAAATCAACAAACAATAAGTGCTGGAGAGAATGGAGAAAAGGGAACCCTCATGCACTGCTGGTGGAAATGCAGATTTGGGCAGTCATTGTGGGAAGCAGTATGGAGTTACCTCAAAAAATTAAAAATGGAACTGCCTTTGACCCAGTAACCCCACTTCTGGGAATTCATATCAAGAAACACAAAAGAACATAGGCACCCTCTGCTCACTGCAGCATTGTTTACAACGAAAGGCTCTGCACACGAAATCGTTCACGGGTAGGGTCCCTAGGCCTACCCTGCGATCAGGGCCACCTCCCGCCTGCTTGCCAGTCCCTCATCCTGCCCCACTGCCACCCACCCGGTTCCCCGTGGTTCCCCATTTGCCATGCTGCAATCAGAGCCTGCAGCCCACGGGGGAGGGACCGAGAGGTGGTCCATGCACCGCATAGAGACTGGTCGAGCAGTTGTTCCAGTCTTTTTGTCATTATGGTCCTGGGCTTTTATTATGTAGGTTTTTATTATGTAGAACTAGAGGCCCGTGGCACAAAGATTCCTGCCATAGGCCTTCCTTCCCCTGGCTGCCGGCACCGGTTTTGAGGCAGCCCAGGACCCAGGCCTTCGCTATGACCGTCGCCTTCCATGTTCACTCCAACTGGAGCCTTCAGTCTTTGCTCAGGCCAGAGCCTTCAGTCTTTGCTCCAGCCAGAGTGCCACTCCTGTAGTTCCCTCCTCCCCCTGCCCTCTCCCTCATAGCAAGCGTCCCACCCCACCTAGATACTCTGCACCTGCATGCATGATGCCCAAAGGCCCTGAGCAGCTGGGGGTGGGGCCACCAGCATCTTTGTCAGGTTAATTTGCATGTTCACTCCTGATTGGCTGGTGGGTGTCATGAAGTGATGGTAAATTTGCATATTTCTCTTTTATTGGTATAGATAACCAAGATATGGAAGCAGCCCAAGTGTTCATCAGTAGATGAGTGGCTAAAACAGCTACGGTACCTTTACACAATCGAGTACTATGCGGCCATAAAGGGGAGAAAATTTTACCTTTTGTGAAAGCATGGATGGACCTGGAGAAAGTTAGCCAAGTGAAATAAGCCAGGCAGAGAAAGACCAGTACCAGGTGATTTCATTCATATGCGGAATTTAAAGAACAACCTTAACTAACAAGCAAAACAGAGACATTCATTTCTGAGAGAATAGACAGACAGCTCTGGCTTTTGGGGAGATGGAGGGATTGGGCCAAAAGGAGAAAAAAAAACTCATGGACATCGACAACAATGTGGTGATTGTGGGGGGCGGGGGGAGAAGGAAGGGGAAAAGAATGGAGGTAAAAGAGGGTACTGGGGGATAAATGGTGATGGAGGGGGAAATCACGATAACAAAGCTCTCCATGCTTAGAATTGAAAATTGGATGGATAAAATGAAGAAAATTTAAAATATTGTCTAATTCAGACTGTTGGCCACTTTTGCCCATCAATAACCACAAACTTTAAACTCATAAAGAAACTCAATATCTTGCCTACTTCAAAAACAATCACAACAAAGATACAAACAAAAAAAAACAGCAGGAATAATTCATTTTGAAAAAAAACAAAAAACATTTTAGCTAATGTTTTGAGAATTTAACCTCACTAGTATTTTTTTAATTAAAATAAGCTTCTTCATCTAAGAGCCTGGTAGACATTTTATGATAGCACGGGGCCCAATGCACAGAATTCATGCAAGGGGCTCGGCCCTCACAGCCTCGGCCTGCCCTTGCAGCCCAGCTTCGTCCAGTCACTCTGCTTATCAGTCTAATTAGCATATTAGCTCTTCATTATATATAATAATATTGAATTATCTATCTCTAGTGTTTAAACATGATTCCTGCACATAGTAGGTCATAAAAGTTTGTTGCATTAATTAACCATTTTTTATTCAATTATCAAGTTGTCCATTCTACCCCCATTTACTATCCTAATATATAAAAAGTCAGGGGCCGTCACGACCGAAACAGCTGGAAGGACGACCAAACAGCAGGCTGTGTGGGGCGACAAACCGGCAGGGGGGTTAGTGAGGGATGGCAAAACTACTGAACAGCAGGCTGCGTGGGGTGACAAACCGGCAGGGGGGTTAGTGAGGGATGGCAAAACTACTGAACAGCAGGCTGCGTGGGGCGACAAACCGGCAGGGGGGTTAGTGAGGGATGGCAAAACTACTGAACAGCAGGCTGCGTGGGGTGACAAACCGGCAGGGGGGTTAGTGAGGGATGGCAAAACTACTGAACAGCAGGCTGCGTGGGGCGACAAACCGGCAGGGGGGTTAGTGAGGGATGGCAAAACTACTGAACAGCAGGCTGCGTGGGGTGACAAACCGGCAGGGGGGTTAGTGAGGGATGACAAAACTACTGAACAGCAGGCTGCGTGGGGCGACCAGGCCAGCAGGGGGGAGGGGCAGTTAGGGTGAGCAGGCTGGCAGGGAGGCAGTTGGGGGTAACCAGGCCAGCAGAGGGCACAGTTATGGATGAACAGGCCAATAGGGGGGGGCAGTAAGGGGCAAACAGACCAGTAGGGGGGGGGGCACTAAGGGGCAAACAGACCAGTGGGAGCAGGGGGGCAAATGGGAGCAACCAGGCTGGCAGAGGGAGGAGCAGTTAAGGTCAACCAGGCTGGGGGGTGGGCAGTTCGGCACAATCAGGCTGGCGGGCAGAGGTAGTTAGGTGTGATCAGGAAGGCAGGTGAGTATTTAGGAGCCAGCAGTCCCGAATTTTGAGAGGGGTGTCTGAGAAGTCCCGGATTGGAGAGGGTGCAGGCTGGGCTGAAGGAACCCCTGCCCCATGCACAAATTTCGTGCAATGAGCCTCTATTATACTACAATTAGCCTCTAATGCAATCCCAATAGAAATATCAATACAATGATCATCCATTTACTAAGAATCACTTATATTTCATATAGTACTTGAGATGTCTTCTCTGAGCATATGAAGAATTATAATAGGGAGAAAATCAAACCAAATATGGATGAAAAACTCCAAAGAACATCCCATGTACAAACAAAAATGCTTCTTGCTAGAGAGTTATAAGATCATTTCCAAAAACACAAACTTCTTGAAGCTATTTGTCAGATAAATTAACCACAAAAGTAATAAATGTCTAAATACAAACAAAACTGTGCTCCATCAAGATTCACCACAAAATTAACTTGCTACTAACGATAACTTAGGATTAGAATATATCCAAAACCATCCTTACAATATCACTACTACTACTTCCTTAAAAAGCAAAGCGATAGAATTTTAGGAACGGGGAAAACACTACCATAGAAGTCCACTATGATGGCAAATGTCTACATTCCTTGAGTAACAGTTAAAAAAAAAAAAAAAAGTGGGAACCATGCTTCTCGATTTTAATTCATTCCAGAAGGCTGTTTGAAAACCAAATCATTTTTTTTCCTATTAGAAACAATGTAAGTTGTTCCAGAACCCCAAATGACTTCCTGTTTTAATCTTTTCATACATAATACATGTCTGATGTACTGTCTAATCTATAAATACTTTAAAAACAAAAAGGACAAGAAATGTACATTTAACAAAAAGGAATAAAAATATACAATAAGAAATGAAAATCTACACTAATAAAAGAGAATGATGCAAATTGACTGTACCTTCGTGACACCCACCAGCCAATCAGGCGTGAGTATGCAAATTAACCCAAGGAGATGATGGGTTAATTTGTATACACAGGCATTTCGCACTACCCCGCCACTCAGGGCCTCTGGGCAGCGTGGAAAGGCGGAAAGGTGGCTCTGGGCCAGAGCAACAGCTGTGCCAGCAGCCAAGGTAAGGAAGGTCCATTCTGCACAAATCTTAGTGCATAGGGCTTCTAGTTTAATAATAATAATAAGCAGCAACAAAAGCAAAAAAAAAAAAAAAAAAAAAAAAGGCACAAAAATATTCACAGTACAATATCCTGAGATTTTAACAGTGGTAAACTGACTCACACTCACACATTCTCTCCTTTGTTTGTCACCTGAGAGACTTGTGGCTGGTCATTTAGCTATCATCATGAAAGGGTTGTCAGGCTGAGAAGCAAATTGTTTGAGATGGGAGACAATTGAGAATCCAGGTTTGGCTGTATTGGGGATCGTATTTAAGTGCCTTTCCCTTCTCAAAAGTATTGGCCAGAATACCTCAAGAAAATGACTGAAGCCTTATAAACCATTTCACATATTCTTATCTAAATCTTCTTTCTCTGAAAAACAATAACTTACTAGTACCTTTACAGACTTAGACTTGCAAGAAAACACGAGATTTTGTCATCGTAGATAATGTCCTCTCCCCCTCTCTCTCTCTCTCTCTCTCTCTCTCTCTCTCTCTCTTTCTCTCCCTCTCCCTCTTCCTCTCCCTCTCCCTCTCCCTCTCCCTCTCCCTCTCCCTCTCCCTCTCCCTCTCCCTCTCCCCCTCCCCCTCCCCAGAGGTCTGTGAAAGAAACAAGGAGGTGTGATGAGCCAGAAATACAAATGGAGGTTGATAACCCAGAGTTCATCCTGAAATCAAGGTCAGATGTGTGGTGTAAGAAAGCAAAGACGAAAAGCATAATGGGACAGAGAAAATGAAGAATCCCCACATGAATGAGCCTGAGGACCTCCCATCTGCTAGGGCCCAGAAAACATGAGGCAAGAAAGCCATCGAAGGAGTGACATCGCAGCATGGTGGCAGCAGAAAACCTCCAGGTCTCTTCCCTGGAAGTCACAGGTTGGGCAGCTCTAATCCAACAAAGGACACCTTGCTCACCCCACAAAGATGGATTCAAAAACGAAACCCAAATATTTGCTGCCTTCACAAAACCCATCTCAACTGCAAATACAAACACAGACCCAAAGAGAGGGGGTGGAAGATGATACTCCGAGCAAATGGCATCCAGAGAGAGCAGGTATAGCCATCCCTTTTTAATCCTCACCGGAAGATCTGTCTTTTTATTGATTCTAGAGAGAGAAGAAAGGGGAGGGAGGTAGAGAGAGACATCAACGTGAGAGGGAAACATGGACTGGTGGCATCCTGCATGCGCCCCAACTGGAGACCAAACCTACAACCGAGATACATCCCCTGAGCGGGAATCTAATCTGTGCTCTTTTGGTGCATGGGCCAACGCTCCAACCAACTGAGCCACCCAGCCGGGCTGGGTCTAGCCATTCTTATAGCAAACAAAATAGGTCTCAAGATACAAAATGCATCAAGAAACAACAATGGATGCTCTATAATGACAAAGGGAACAACACATATCAAGAAGATAACACTTACTTATATATATGCACCCAACCCAGGAGCACAAATTTTATAAAGTAATTAATAACAGAAGAAACTGACAGAAGTACAATTCTACCTGAGGACTTATATAACCCATTGGCAGCAATGGGTAGACCATCCAAATAGAAAATAGCAGTCCTAAATGGCACCTAAGCCCAAATGGGCATAATCGATATTTCAACAGCAAAACACACATTCTTCTCTAGAGAGCATGGGACATTCTTATGGATAGACCATATGTTAGGTCACAAAACTGGTCTCAAAAATGGTTAAGAAGATTCAGATCATACCAAGCATATTATCTGACCACACACTTTGAAAATAGAAGTTAAATGCAAAAGCAAAGCTGGGGAAACCACAAATATGCGGAGTTTAAACAACATGCGACTGGACAATGACTAGGTCGAAGAAGAAATAGAAGAAGAGGTAAAAAGATGCTTAGAGATGAGTGAGAATAACAATTACATATCAAAAGACTGTGGATGCAGCAAAAGTGGTAATAACAAAGAAGCTTATAGCACTTACAAGCCCACCTCGATAAACAAGAAAAATCTCAAATAAATAATCTAACAGTTCACCTTAAAGAACTAGAAAAAGAAGAACGAAGCCCAAAGTCAGTAGAGGGGAGGAAATAATAAAATTAGAGCTGAATTAAACAAAACAGAGAAGAGAAGAAATAGGGGGAAACTTATGAAACTTAGTCTTAGAATGGATTTGATAAACTTGGACCCAAAGACAAGGGAAGGAAAAGCAAAAACAAGTGGTACTACATCAAACTAGAAAGCTTCTGCACAGCAAAAACAACACAAAACAAAAAGGCAACCAACCAAAGGGGAGAGGACCCTTGGAAATAATATTTCTGATAAGTGGCTAATATCCAAAATATATAAAGAACTCATACAATACAACACCAAAAAAACCCCAAACAATCCTAGTAAAAATGGGCCAAGGATCTAAATAGACACTTTCCAAGAACACAAGAAGACAGATATATGAAAAGATGCTCAACTTGCTGGAAGGGAAGCACAAAAAAACAAACAAATAAGACAAACAAACAAAAAACAATGAGCTACCACCTCATACCTACTAGCCTGGCAATTATCAGTAGACAACAAATACCAGTTGGAAAGGATGTGGAGAGGATATGTTTTGTTGATTGATTATTCAATACCTGAATTCTTAACAGTGCTTAGTACATAGCTGATTCTGAATAAATATTGGCTGTTACAACTTCGGTAGGTCAAACACTCTACGATTTAGGACAACAAATTAAAGGAAGTTACCAAGTGATAAAGAGAAAAGCAGAGAGGGTGAGAAAGAAAACAGCACTGCTCCACTGGACTCTGCTCTGAGCCAGCTGGGAGTTGGAAAGTCTGGCTCTATCCTGTACACCCAAAGCACTCTGTTCCTCCTTTCCCGATCATAACACAACACTCTTCTTACTGTAAATATCTTTGCCTGTGAGCACCTTCCTTGCTAGGGAGAAATATCACTACTATTACTAATATTGTTAAAATATCTTAGTAGCAGCTATAGTTACTATTTACAAAGTGCCAAGTACATGGCTAAATGCTTTATATGTGTGGACTCATTTCACCTGTATCAGCCAATGCTATGGATGTTAATGATATTATCATTTAATCATGTATAATAACATTATCATTTTAGCCTGGCTGTTGTGGCTCAGCAGTTGAGCGTCAACCCAGGAACCAAGAGGTTGTCGGTTCGATTCCCATTCAAAGCACATGCCCTGGTGGTAGGCAGCCAATCAATGATTTCTCTCTCATGGATGTTTCCATCTCTCCATCCCTCTCCCTTCCTCTCTCTCTAAAAATCAATTAAAATGTTTTTCTTTTAAATATTTACATTGTACTGGTGGGGAAAATAACTGAGTCTTAAAAAATAATAAAACAATCTGCTCATTGTTGTGTAGCTAGTGGACACGATTAAAAGGCCAGGAATGTGATTTCAGGGCCCAGGCTTCTGACTTAACTATCATACTTCCCTCCTCACACCCTCCGTGGATAATAATCCCCCACCAAACACATAATGGCCACCGGGGATCTGTGCCGGCCTGGGCCAGGTTTGGCTTATTTGCTCCTTGGCACGTGGTAAATACTCAGTCAATATTTGCTGGCTGACGGGCTGGCTGGCTGGAAGTCTTTTTTCCTTTGAGCCTAATGTTGTTGTTTTCTGTAAAATGCAGCTGTGAATCCTTAAGTGTTCTTTCGACTGTAAAAAGCCCAAGGTTTTATAGAAAGGTAAAGTGCCTGCTGCCTTTGACATGATGCCGATGTTCGGAGGAGAACAGACAGGTAGCTAAGAGGATGGGGTTGGAGGTCAGAAGAGCTTGAATGGAATCCTCGGTCCAGCTCCCAACCTGGGCAAATTCCTCGATCTCTGAACCTTCATTTCTTCCCCTGGAGATATGAGTAACCTAACAATTGCTTCAGGAGGTGATTTTTTTAAACATTTTTTTTTTTTATTATTATTGATTTCAGAGAGGAAGGGGGAGGGAGAGAGAGATGGAAACATCAATGATGAGAGGGAATCACTGTTTGGCTGCCTCCTGCACGCCCCCTACTGGAGATCAAGGCCGCAACCTGGGCATGTGCCCTTGATTGGAATCTATCCCAGGACCCTTAGGTCTGCAGGCTGACATTCTCCCACTGAGCCACACCAGCTGGGCTCAGAGATGATTTTTGAGGATTAAGTGAGAAAATAAGAAATGTGAGCACTTACATAAAGCCTAGGACACAATCAAGCACTAATAAAGAGCAGCTATTACTCAGTGCCACTCTCAGAATGAGCCTGATGGGTACACTCACACACAAAGGAGAAGGTAAGTTTCTGCTCAGGATGCAGCACAGCTTTCTCAGAGGCAGACCGGGTCTGATTTCTTATTTCACTGCCTTGAGCTGTCTTTTGGAGTCAGCACGTGTGTTAGATAGAAGACACTGAGCAAATGACTGTTAGGTCAAAATTGTGGGCTCTTTCTCTCTTTTTTTTTTTTTAATTTATTTTATTGATTTTTTTTTTCAGAGAGAAAGGGAGAGAGATAGAGAGCTAGAAACGTAGATGAGAGAGGAACATTGACCAGCTGCCTCCTGCACACCCCCTACTGGGGATGTGCCCACAACCAAGGTACATGCCCTTGACTGGAATCGAACCTGGGACCTTTCAGTCCGCAGACCGACGCTCTACTGCTGAGCCAAACTGGTTTTGGCTAAATTGTGGGCTCTTTCTTATTCCTTTCTCCTTGTGTCCCTAGGTAATCTTATCCAGAGACTTCATCTAGGCCTCAATCTCTCCCATTCCTCATTGCTCTCACAAGAAATATTTGTTACAAAAAATCATGGGTGAGTACAGAGAAAAAAATACTCTTCCTAAGGAGGAATCTTAATCCATACAAACATCTCAGATATCTTCCGTAGCCTATCTGACTTTGGAGCAGCCTGCCTGCTGACCTCTAAAAAAAATTTTTTTTTCCTTTAAAAGTTAATTTTATTCAATTCAAAAATCATTTTAACGAAACTGACATCCATTAGCTATGATTAGCTACAATATCCTCAAATATCCCTAACCCATGTTTATGAAATCCCTTCCCAACAAGAAACATTTAGTTCTTTTTTCTTCGTTGAGCTTCAGTATTAGCAACCGAGAAGAAATCTACTAAAAAGCGGGGGAAAAAAACACAAAAACTAGGTTCTTGCAGATCCCCCAAAACTATAAGAAACTTTATAAAAGCCTCTATAATTCATTATTTCATTCAATTTAATATATTTACATAAATTTTTAAAGTAAATGAAATAAAACAAAAAATAACTATTCTGTTTTTTAAATAACATAACTATTCAGTTTTTGTTTTTTTTAAAGTAACAACACAACTACCGATTGTTACCACCCACAATAGCAGGAGTCAGAAATGGCCTAAAAACAAATAAAAACTCAGACAAAGCCCACACACAGTCAACAATGCGCCTC
This sequence comes from Pipistrellus hanaki, assembly GCF_964339955.1. Taxonomy (NCBI): domain Eukaryota; kingdom Metazoa; phylum Chordata; class Mammalia; order Chiroptera; family Vespertilionidae; genus Pipistrellus; species Pipistrellus hanaki. The sequence goes on along the minus strand of NC_140519.1, from coordinate 43,851,717 downwards.
CTCTGCCCACTCTCAAACACCCTCATTAACTAATTTTAATTTGGTTTGATCATTGCTCTTGCTTATTCTCTGGTGCAGAAATTAATTAGCAGTAATGTGGGCAAAAGAGAGGCAGCAGGAAAGAAAAGGTCAAAATCAATTGGCTCTGAGTAAACAGGCTGTAACTGACAGCTGGCTGTTTTCACGTTTTATGAATGAGAAAGCGGACGTGACTTCCGCAAGGTCTCCCAGAAAGGCAGGTGTGGAGTCAAGGACAGACCGCGAACAGCTTCTGTGGGAAACACGGCTCACAGGGACCCAGAGGACTAAGGCTGCTGTGTCCTGTCTGTCATTTCAGGGGTTGATAAAGGGACTTGCTAGACAGGGCAGTTGAGGAGGGGAGGAGGGAAAGAGGGGAGGAGGGGAGGAGGGGAGGAGGGGAGGAGGGGAGGAGGGGAGGAGGGGAGGAGGGGAGGAGGGGAGAAGGGGAGGAGGGGTCGGCCTGGTGTGCACTCAGCAGCACGCGGGTACGTGACTGCATGTGCAATGGCCCTTTGGGGGACGCTCTTGCACAGAGAAGACATGTTTGTTCCCACAAACCAAAGACGCGCCCAGTTAGAGAAGGCTGCTGCACCTGCAGAGCGAAGTCCTCCAGCTCTCAGTGCGCTGACAGGCAAGGCCAGGAGAGCCTCCGGAGCTGTTTTGGGTGACATGAACTCATTCAGGAGACATCTGTATGCCAGGAGCCTACTTGTGCACAGGTGGAAGAAACTGCAGGATTTAAAAAATCTATATAATGATAAAAGCATAATATGCTAATTAGACCAGATGTCCTTCCGGACGACCTTCCTTCCTTCCGGACAAAGCCGCAGCGGGCGGGGGCCGTGGCAGAGGCAGCAGAGGCCCCTGGCCATAGTGGCAGCGGGCGGGGGCCGGGGCCAAGGCCCTTGCACAGATTTCATGCATCGGGCCTCTAGTAAAAAAATGAAAACCTGGAATCATGTGGTAGGTGCAAGGGCAGGACACAATCTAAACACCACACTGAAACCAAGGAAAGTGAAAACTCTATCTGGAAACAGGATAAAAAGCAACCAGCTCAGCAAACTGCAGAAGGGATCGAAATGTCACAACTACAATGCTCCCTATACCACCACCAGTCCCTCCCCAGCTCCATCCCCTGTTACAGTAACCAGGCAGAAGATGGCACAGGTAAACAAATGGCTGCGAGCTCTAACAGAATGCCAGGTGTCTCCTTCTTAAATATATTGTTATCTATTTCAGAGAGGAAGGGAGAGGGAGAGGGGGATAGAAACATTGATGATGAGAGAGAATCACTGATCAGCTGCCTCCTACACGCCCCCTACTGGGGATTGAGCCTGAAACCTGGGCAAGTGTCCTGACTGACCGGGAATCAAACCATGACTTCCTGGTACATAGGTCGATGCTCAACCACTGAACCACACCAGCTGGGCCCGATTTTTCCTTTTTAGATCTCACATGCTGGAAAAGACAGAAAACATGTTGTGGAATATTTTTCATGATTTTATTTAATACTCAAGAGAATCAGATGAGCAAACTGAATGACATGGAGCAAGGAAGAGGAGGACAAATGAGAAAGGCATACCAAGTTTTGATCTGCAAAGCCCAAGCTTTAAAGATCTGTATTATCCTCCACCTACACACCATGTTATTATAGCAAGCACACTCAGGAGTCAACTAGGATATTCAGAAAGGAAAGGGGAAAGTATTGATAATTATGAGACGTGAACATAGCTCTGATGATAACAAAAAATGCACAAATGACACCTCAAAAAGATGGAAAATGCATAAAAGTTAATTTCAAAATGGAAATCTATGCCTGAGCACAACAAACCATAATTTCATAGCAATAAAATTCAAAGCATTGACAAAACATTATTCTAGCATTTCCTATTATCTCAAAATTGACTACCCATTGCAGTGATGTACAATTTAACTTTTCCACTTCAATTTCTACATCTCAAGATGTGGTTCCTCGCCCAAGCTACCATCTCCCAATTCCGACTGTCTGCGGAACAGGGGCTATTGTAAGCATCTCAGACTCAGCCTATCGGTGAGATGATCCTCTCTCCAAAACCACATCTTCCTCCTAACTTTCTCATTTCGACGGAGGCACTACCATGCTGCCAGGTACCCAGGTTCCCATCAGCAGCAGCTACTAGAGTCTAGTCCCTCCTTTCTCTCAATAAGAGCATGGCACCTCTTGCTGGCTCCTAAACTTCAACTCCTCCCAGCTTACGACCCCCCTCTCCCCCGTTGATCCGGGTCTTCACTGCTTCCTTCAACTCATTCCCAATTAATCTCCACTGGCCTGCCCGCTCCATCTCCATGGCAATCATTGACTTTACGTCAAGTCCCCTCCTCTCTCCGAAACCCCCGCAATGCTGTGCACAGTCTTTCCCGGAGTTGGCACCTACATCTTCTTCCTATCAGCACGCAGCCCCTCTACCGTGCAGCTGCTGAAACTCAGCCCTACTCTGTGTGGAGGCACCCATGCAGCCAGTAGGACTGTTACTTTGAGAAGGAGCAGCAACCCAGCAGCTCCTTCTCAAAGTACCCCCGATTTCACTGACAGCTCATGTTGATTCCTTGTGGTCTGCTCCGTTTCCCCCACTCCCACGTACCCTAGAATATAAGCTTTACAAGGGGCAAGGCATGGTGCCCGCTTTGTTCTGGGACTCACCCCAGTGGCTGAGCATGCGGTGGGCGTCGAATGAGAGCTCAGTCCATCCTTGCTGGTGGCTGATGAGCTGAACGCGGGAACCATGGGGCTGTCCTAATTGAGGAGCAGGTCCTTTTCAGAAACAGTCATTACCCATGTAACGTGTACAACAGGTGCTACTGGGCACCACGGATCAAAAAAGAGTGGGAGTCGAGGGTCCTTGACCTCAATTTGTGCCGAAATTGCTCCAGAGGTTCTATTAGGTCAAAGAATGCCACCCCCACTTAATCCGCTCCCCCACCTCCCCCGCCATCTGCCACCACCTGCTTTCGTGCAGGAGTTCGCTGTGGAAGGGAAACACTGGGTTCAGCAAGGAGCTAGGCTCTGAACAGCTGGATAGGCCTATACTTGTCCACATCATACTTTTTAAAAATATATATATTTTATTGGTTTTTTTTACAGAGAGGAATAGAGAGTTAGAAACATCAATGAGAGAGAAACATAGATCAGTTGCCTCTTGCACACCCCCTACTGGGGATGTGCCCGCAACCAAGGTACATGCCCTTGACTAGAATCGAACCTGGGACCTTTCAGTCCGCAGGCCGACGCTCTATCCACTGAGCCAAACCGGTTTGGGCCCCACGTCGTACTTGTAAGTAAGACCAAGAAGGACCAGATAAAGGGCACAGCCTGGGGGTCTTTTGAGCAGAGACTCCAGCCGGGGCACTTCCGGTGGAGGAAGAAGCACTGTCACACCACTTCCCAGTCTCATGGGATCAGCCTGGCTTCCTCCCTCCTCTCTTTCTGGAGGAAAACAAGACAACATTTAATCATCTGAGCTCTCCAAGGCCGGTTTGGCTTAGTGGATAGAGTGTCAGTCTGCGGACTGAAGGGTCCCGGGTTCGTTTCAGGTCAAGGGCATGTACATTGGTTGCGGGCACATCCCCGGTAGGGAGTGTGCAGGAGGCAGCTGGTTTATGTTTCTCTCTCACCGATGTTTCTAGCTCTCTATCCCTATCCCTTCCTCTCTGTAAAAAATCAATTTTATATATATATATATATATATATATATATATATATATATACACACACACACACACACACACACATATATACACACACATATATATTTTTTTAAATGCTTAAAAAAAAAAAAAAACACACCACCTGAGCTCCTGGCATCCTCAGAAGAAGAGAGCACGCTGGCACGGCCTGACAATATCTGGAATGGCCGGTAAGGCTCTTTCCCGGGGGGTAGCTATCCCTCTCTCTGAATTTTCCCAAAGCCTTGAAAACCCATCACTGCTGAAAGATGCTGTTAAAAATCCCACTGGTATTTAACTAAGAAAATGATCAATCTTAGCAGCCGGCAGGCACTGCCTTCTTCTGAACTAGGATGCCCACCTCTCAAGTACCTATAGCTCTTCTATTTGGCTTCTCTCGTTCTTACATTCCAGCCAGAACACAGCAGCAATGCATGTGACTCCTCTCACACCACGTGCAGAGGGGACAGCTCTGTGGGACATCAAAGAACACTTCAAGAGTCTCGTACGTGCTGACAAAACTTGCCTGAGTCACCCACTCTAACTCCTCCTTCACATTCCTTTCATGTAATTTGTGTTTCTGAATGTCTGAAGGAAAATACAAAAAATAATCTACCAATTGAAGGGGGCAGAACTTCTAGCCAAAAATCCTATATAATAAAAGCCTAATATGCTGTGTCCAACTATTTGTTTGACCAATCAACCAGTCGCTATGACATGCACTGACCACTGGGGGGCAGATGCTCCAACCAGTAGATGAGCTTGCTGCTGGGGTCGAACTGACTGGTCAAGAGAGGCTGAACATGCCCTGGAGCCTTCCCATGGTCCCTTTCCAGCCTCTAAAATATTTCGTCTAATTAATTTCTTTCCAATGTGCACGAATCCGTGCACCAGGCCTCTAGAAAATACATAACTGAAAAGCAGGTGCCAAAGAAACTCAACTAATCCATATGCTCAATCAAGATATGCCCATGCCAATAGTTACGGAACTCTCTTTAGATATCCAACATCAGCAACATCTGCCCTTGCTCCTAATCCCACATTTCTCCTACAGAAAGTCTGACCAGCTAAACATCACCTTAGAGACCAAAAGACAATATTTGGAGGATTGTTTCTTGCTGTTAGTGCATCATTCGTGCAAAAACAAAGGAGCTCTTAATTTTCTCCATTTCAGTGAACTTAATTCCTTACGAAAAGCTTAATCTAGTAACTATGCAACTGATTGATAAACACTGTTAATATTTTATGAATTAAGACTTTTTTCTTAATTTATCCTTCATATAACCACAATGTTCAGAAGGCAATTTGGCTTCCTCATATTAACCTTCCCCCCCAAATACATACACACACAGACACACACACACACACACACACACACACAAAACAAATATTTACAGTCATGCATCACATAACATTCTGGTCAAAGACAAGCCACAGAAACAAAGTGGTCCCATAAGAGTATAAAGAAACTGAGAAATTCCTGTTGTCTAGTGACATCACAGCACAGCACATTAATTACCTGTTCCTGGTGACGCTGTTGTAAAACAAACGTACTGCCCTGCCACACCTATAAAAGCATAGCGCATAGCCCTAGCTGGTTTGGTGCAGTGGGTAGAGCATCGGCCTGCAGACTGAAAACGCCAAAGGCCTGGGTTGCAGGCTTGATCCCCAGTCAGAGGCAAGGAGGCAGCTGATCAAGGATTCTCTCAACACTGATGTTCCTATCTCTCTCCTTCTCCCTTCCTCTCTGAAATCAATAAAAATATGATTTTTTTTTAAAGTATAGCACATATAATAATGAACAATACATAACACTCGATAATGATAATAAACAACTAAGTTCCTAGTTAACGTATTTACTATATTGTACCTTTCACCATTATTTTAGAGTAAATTCATTCTACTTGTGTGTTTTTTTTTTAAAAAGGTTGCTGTAAAAGAGTATGCCATGTTACCATGGTAGCAGCCTCAAACATCTCTTGATTGCATCCTTTTCTTTTGAGCTTGATTTCATCTCTTGTTTTGTTACAGTAACATGTGGCACGGGTTTGTAGTGGCCTGTACCATGTAGGTTGGTGTACATGCACTTTATGATGTTCACATGACAACAAAATCACCTAATTACACATTTCACAGGACATATCCCTGTGGCTAGTTAAGCAGCACATGACCACATGTATGCATGTATGTATGTATGTATCTATGCATATAGGTGTGTGTGTGTGTATCCTATATAGGAAAAGGCTAATATGCAAATTGTCCCTTTGGAAGTTCAATTGGGAGACTGGGAGTTTGACTGTTCATTATGATGTGCACTGACCACCAGAGTGCAGCGAGGAATGAAAGAAGGCCTCAGCTGGCAGCAGGAAGGCCCTGATTGGCCCTGATCGCCAGCCAGGCCTAGGGACCCAACCCATGCATGAATTTCGTGCACTAGGCCTCGTGTGTGTGTGTGTGTGTGTGTGTGTGTGTGGTAAATAATAGAATTTTACTTGTAAAATAATTTCCATGTTCACTGAGATACATTTTGGTTAAGAAGAAAAGAAAAAAAAAATTCCAGGTTGTTTCACTGGGCATGGATTTTGTACAGAATTCCTGGAGTTTTCTTCCTTAGGTAATTCTAGATCAAAGGCAAGACACTGCAGATGCTGCTGAGATTACTACCATGGCCAAATTTTAATAGTACCAGAAAAATAACAGTACCAGAGAGGATTCCCAACAAGATGCTTCCAACTGTTAAGTTTAAATATTCTTTGAAACTATCCCAAATGTTTTGTTATAATCCATGTGTCAACGGTAGATCAGCCACCTATTAGGAACTGGGCACTGTGCTGGGCCTTTTACATGAATGATCTCATTCCATTCTCACAGTAATACCATGGTTTTAGCGACTCATTATCCCTTTCCATGGAAGAGAAGACATACTAAAAGAGATTAAATAATGCTCAAAGTCAAACATCCAACAAGTGGCAAGGCTAGAATCCAAGAGACATCTTACTGCTTCCAAGAATCCATGCTAATTCCTACTCAAAAGAGTGCCTCAAAGGATTTAAAGACTCATGGTGTTCCTTCAGTAGAATTATTTAGTGCGTCCCGAGAACATGTTACATAGAAGCTCAAGTCATCCTTGTAAAAGGTAATTCAGATCGTGTCACTTAGATGGCTTCTAGACACACCCAGAACGAATTCCCCACTCCTAGCAAGGGGCTGGCCCCTGAAACGGGCTCAAACTACTTTTGAATGTGCCAATCAAATTCTCACCTCAAGGCTCTTGAACTTGCTATTCCTCCGCCACTGAACAGTTATACCGCATAGGTTTCAGCAAAAATCTTACCACCTTAAAGGGCTTGATGATAAAGAGATTAAGAAGCACAAATTGATAGTTAAAGAACTGACACAGGGATATGTAAAGTACAGCATAGGGAATCTATACTAACAAAAGCCTATGTGGTCGTCACACCCTCACGCCATGATGCCCTCACATCTTAACAATCCAGCACCAGGAAGCTGCGTGCACAATGGGCACGTGCAGGTGGGCGGGTCCCAGTGGCTCCGTACGGCGCAGAGGCGGGACCCCGGACTCTGGCCTACTCTTTGGAGCAATGCATTGAGGAGCCCCAGATGGGTGGGTGGGGCCTACCCCTTTGGGGAGGTTGATCGCGGGGCTCCCGGGGTGAGAGGGCACAGGCCAGGCTGGGGAACCCCCTCTGTGCACGAATTTCGTGCACTGCCTGGGCCTCTAGAGTAGTCAATAACATGGTGCCAGCTGGGTACTAGACTTATAGGATCACTTCAGAAGTTACATAAATGTCTAACCACTATGTTGAACACCTGAAACTTATATAATATTGAATGTCATCTGTAATTGAGAAACACTTCATTTTAATTTTAAAAAATTATTTTCTTAAAGTGTCCTCTTTAAACGATTCTAAAATATTGTTGTTGAATTTTTAAAGATACCTGAAGAAATTTTGCCTGCTGTGCTTTAATTTAAATAACTTGTTGTCGTGCCTACCACCGTTTTCTTCTAGCTTCATTTGTCTGCGTGTTTTTTGCTTTTGTGAAATATAGTTTGATTCAGTAAGAATGACATGGAACTTATATAGCCGTGTGCTTCTGAACTGGACGCAACACTTGCCCAAAATAGTTTTCTTTCCATTTTTCATAGAATACCCTGGCCCTGAATACTCCAATAAGGCCAAAGAGGGCCATATGCTCTCCAAAAACAAACAAAAATAGTCACTAAATAAGCCACCCACCTACCCTCTATCCTGTTTTTGTTTGTTGTTTTTTTATTGATTTTTTTAGAGAGGAAGGGGAGGGGTAGAGAGTTAGAAACATCGATGAGAGAGAAACATTGAGCACCTGCCTCCTGCACAACCCCACTGGAGATGTGCCCGCAACCAAGATACCTGCCTTGACGGGAATCAAACCTGGGACCTTTCAGTCAGCAGGCTGACACTATATTCACTGAACCAAACCAGTTAGGGCTTGTGTTTCTTTTTGTTAATCCTCATCTGAGGACATTTTTTCCATTGAAGAGAGGGGAAGTGGGAGGAGGGAGAGTGAGAGAAATCTATGTGAGAGACTCATTGATTATTTGCCTCCCTCATGTATTCTGACTGGGCCTGGGATTGAACCTGCCAACAGGTATGTGCTCTTGACCGGGAACTGAACTTGTGGTCCTTTGGTGCACACGCTGTCGCTCTAACCACTGAGCAGGAAGACCAGGGCTGTGCCCTGTTTTTAGCTGTATTTATCCCTGTCTGGCATTATCCTCCAGATGTGTGTGTTTCCAGCTTGCCTCCTCCTGTCTAAACTGTCAATGCCCTGAGAGGAGGGACTCACGAGTCTTGCTCACCGCTGATTCTTCAACACTCAGAACAGCGTCACACCCACAGCGCCGGCCCCATAAAAATGACTTGTTAAATGAATGACTGGCCTCCAGATGCCATGGCGATCCATACAGAAATAGACACAGGCCTGACTCTCAAAGGTGGCCAGTCTGTAGTAAGGGGACAAGCACACCAATAATCCCTCAGGACAAACTGTTTTAAGGCTATGTGACCTAACTCAGTATTATTGGGTTAAAACACACACACACACACACACACACACACACAGAAAAAGCATATATCAACAAAAGATTTAAAACTACTTATAATTTCATCAAGAAAAAACAAGAGGGAGGAAAATAAATGGGGGACTAGGAGAGAAAACTCTCCACCACCCTCCCCCCCTCTTTCTCCCTCCCTCTTAAGACATTCCTCAGACCGGAAATGCTCAGCTCAATCAAGGCTTGCAAGATATAAACATCATTGAAATTCAAAGGCAGTTCTGGGAGAGAGGCTGCCTCAATTGGTATGCAAGGGATGATCCTCCCCTGAATACATTATGATCTTGCGGCATGCTAATGCGCCATGCAATCATAAGCACCAGATGGGGCAGTAGGCAGTACACGTCCCATCAAACCTCCAGAAGATGTATTAATGTTCATGCTCTTTAAAGAAACAACAACCAACCCTCCGCCCGAGTCCCCAGACTTCCACATTTCTCAGCATTCGGCTCCTCTCTCTCCGCGCACAGTCCTCCGGGGCTCGGCGGCTCCTCTTCGCCAGATGGTGCCAGGAGCCATTTCCATCTATTTGATCGCAGGAGGCAAAGGCCACGGAGCGTGGCAGACGCCGCTCACCGGAGGCACACCGGGCACAGAAGGGAACAGCGGAGCGCGGGAGACATAGAAGCGAATCTTCTCCAGGCACTGCCCATGGAACATTTTTAAAAATATGTTTTATTGATTTTTTACAGAGAGGAATAGAGAGTTAGAAACATTGATGAGAGAGAATCATCAATCAGCTGCCTCCTGCACACTCCCTACTGGGGATGTGCCTGCAACCAAGGTTCATGCCCTTGACCGGAATCGAACCTGGGACCTTTCAGTCTGCAGGCCGATGCTCTATCCACTCAGCCACACCGGTTTCAGTCATTTTTTTTTTTTTTTAATGTTGCTGAACCCTTCTTTACATTCAACAGAAAAAAGAATAAAAAGACTTTCAACACCCAAATTTTCAAGATTGCCTGATATTATGGTGAAGTTGAGGTCCAAACCAATATTTTCTAAATATGATGGGCTAAACGAACAGAACTAGGAACAATGTCCTGAAATGGGCTCACCTGTTTGAAAGTAACTCTGAGCAAACGCAACCAGAATTCAGGTTGAAATGAACGCCCTCTCCCTGACCTGAGTCAAGTGATGCTGTTAGAAACCAAGGCTCTACACCACATGCGATTTGTCATTTCTTGAGGAGTACTTTTTCAAGCACATCACTTAAAAGAAACAACTTGCCTTGATTTCCATTCACGTGGGACCTGACTGGTTTATTTAAGGTCAGTTGGGGGGTGGGCGTGGGCGGCCCTAGCTGGTTTGGCTCAGTGGATCAAGTGTCAGCCTGGGGACTGAAGGGTCCCAGGGTCAATTCGGGTCAAGGGCATATGCCCAGGTTACAGGCTCCATCCCCAGTTGGGGGCGTGCAGCAAGCAGCTGATCAATGATTCTCTCTCATCATTGATATCTCTCTCTCTCCCTCTCCCTTCCTCTCTGAAATCAATAAAAATATATTTCTTTAAAAATGGGGGGGGGAGGGCATTTCCTCTAGATTCTAGAATAAACAAGGAGACAAAAATTATAATTTATAGCAGTGATTCTAAACTTCAATATGCTTCAGAATTCCCAGAGAGCAAGTGCGAACAGAGCGCTAGCTCCCCCCCCCTCCCCCCCGGCCCGCCCTCCAGTTTCTGATGCAATCGGTTTGGGGTGGGACAGGGAATCTGCATTTCCAATAAGTCCCCGGGTGATGCTGATGTTGCTTGCTCGTCCAAGGACGACCGCCCACCCCCCCCCCCCTTTGAAAATCACTGATTAACATCATTCTGAACCAGGTTTCCAAAGTGCTTCACAGACTGTGGGAAAATGTGTCATCTGTGCAGAATATCAGCCATATTGTTTTATTTTTATTGTTGATTTTTTACAGAGAGGAAGGGAGAGGGATAGAGAGTTAGAAACATTGATGAGAGAGAAATATCGATCAGCCACCTCCTGCACACTTCCCATCGGTGATGTGCCTGCAACCAAGCAAGATACATGCCCTTGACTGGAATCGAACCTGGGACCCTTTAGTCCACAGGCCGATGCTCTATCCACTCAGCCAAACTGGTTAGAGCTAATTGCTTGCTATTTTAATAATTTTTTAAAATATATTTTATTGATTTTGTACAGAGAAGAAGGGAGAGAGATAGAGAGTTAGAAACATCGATGAGAAAGAGTCATCGATCAGCTGCCTCCTGCACACCCCCCACTGGGTATATGCCCGAAACCAAGATACATGCCCCTGACCGGAATCGAACCCGGGACCCCTCAGTTCCCAAGCCGACGATCTATCCACTGAGCCAAACCAGCCTCGGCTTTAATAATTTTTTTTTAAGTCCTATCAAGTGTGAATAAAATTCAGAAAAATCTCATCAAATGTAGACAACACTTACTAATTATTTGCCTTTAATAATTACCACTTAGCCATAGCCGGTCTGGCTCAGTGGACAGAGCATCAGCCTGAGGACTGAAGGGTCCAAGGTTTGATTCCAGTCAAGAGCACATGCAGACTCGATCCCCAGTAGAGGGCGTGCAAGAGGCAACAGGTCAATGACTCTCTCTTTTTCTCTCATCATCCTTGATGTCTCTATTTCTCTCTCCTTCTCCCTTCCTCTCTGAAATCAATACAAAAATATATATTTAAAATTTATTATATTACTAAATAATAATTACCACTTGCATGTAAACTGTGCTTTTTAGGGGCACACAGGTTTACAATCATCATGACTGCCTCATGTGAAGTAAAAGTGAGCTAGACAGAATCCTTGTATCTAAGGCAAGAAAAGTAAAACTCAGGCAAATAGTAAAATGACTTGCTCAGACCCCTCCCTGGAAGAACCTTGATTCATACTCAGGAATTGACATTCTCAATGCGCTTTGCTTTAGATCAGGGGTCTTCAAACTACGGCCCGCGGGGCACATGCGGCCCGCAGAGGAGTCTGATCCGGCCCGCCAGGTTTTTTGGGCAGTGAGCGCAGCCGAGGTGTTACAGTAGGAATTAGTAGTTCATATAGTCCAGCCCTCCAGCTCTCTGAGGGACCGTGATCTGGCCCCCACTTTAAAAAGTTTGAGGACCCCTGCTTTAGATAGATGGCCCCAAAAAACACAACATACTAAGTGTTAATAAAAGTCCTAGTCAAAAAGCATAAGATAAAACATGCTCAACACAAACCGATCAAGAATATAGCTAAATATGGGGTGGAGGGGGGAAAGTGAAAAAATAAGTAAATAAATATATAGCTAAGTATGAAGACCATGGCCACTTAAAATCATTGATCAATAAGTTCCAAAAATTTAAACAAGTAAACACATGCAATTTTGTGGCTTAAAGAGATGATCTTCTGCTCTCTGGAAAACACTACAAAATGGTTCCGTTTTCTTGGAGGTTTTGGTCAAAGACGTATTAAGATCACACTGATATGATATTGAACACTTTACCCCCAGAATATCTGAGCAAAATGTAGAAAAAAAGGAAAACAAATACAAAAACATTCCTCTCTGTAGCAAATAGTTAAATAGCAGATAACTCTTCTTCCCACAAAGCTCTTTAGGAAAACTCCTAAGTGTACGAAACAGAAAATGTTTTGAAAACCTGAGCTCATCTACACTTACTCACCCTTCTTTCTGGTGATGTCATGTGCAGCAAGCAAGGGCAGGTATATAAAGCAGGGGTCCTCAAACTTTTTAAAGTGGGGGCCAGATCACGGTCCCTCAGAGAGCTGGAGGGCCGGACTATATGAACTACTAATTCCTACTGTAACACCTCGGCTGCGCTCACTGCCCAAAAAACCTGGCGGGCCGGATCAGACTCCTCTGCGGGCCACATGTGGCCCGCGGGCCGTAGTTTGAAGACCCCTGATAAAGCATGCTCAGGTCACTAAGGAGTTAGATTTTGCCTCTGACTTTTGACACTACAGGATATTTTATAAAGCAACGATAAAGAAAAAAGTCTAGAAAAAAAAATACAGTGCTTTCTAAGGACAAAAATCTTCTCTTTGATTCCTTTACTATTTTCCTGCCTCCAGGCTAGACAAATACAACCACAATAAAATAATCATAGAGCAGAAAGGAAGAAGACAATGCATGTTCCCAGGCCTTTCAATTGCTTAGTACAGTGGTCAAGAGCCACATACGGCTCTTTGGCCCATTGAGTGTGGCTCTTCCACAAAATACCACAGCCTGGGCCAGTCTATTTTGAAGAAGTGGCTTTAGAAGAATTTTTTAAAATGTGGCTCTCAAAATATATTTCAATCGTTTTTGTACTGTTGATATTTGGCTCCGTTGACTAATGAGTTCGCCGACCACCGGCCTAGTGTATAAATTCAGATGAAACCGGAGTAAACATTGCCCATCTCAGAGGGAAAATGCTAGATTCATGGCCTTGATTCATTTCCGTCACATCCCTGTTGGGTCACGTGTTAAGCATCTCAAATGCAAGAATATATAAACCGTTACCACGGGACCCTCAAGTTTTACTACGTGCTTTCTTCCCAATAACTTGAGGATCATTCAAGCAAACAAGCCCGGGGGAAGGCCAGGCAGTTGAATCGTGCGGAGTTCACATGGAAAGTGATGTGATCAGAAGCACAGCGACTCTTCCTCCGGGCGCCAAGCAACTTTGCAGCCCGTTAAAACCATCCCAGGGCATTAAGAACGCTGTTTGTTGGGTCCGACTCTTTAAGAGCCTTGTGAAAGCCATAAACACGTGATAAAGACGCCTTCTAATATCCCTTCTTTCCGCAGAGGATGCCTGCCTCTCTGATTCCGCAGCTCTGGAGGCCAAACGCTCAGCAGTGTCATGCTCTCCTCGGTACTTTCAAAACCATTGTCTTGCATGAGCATCAGCCGCTGTATGATGTTAACCAACCGCACAGAACGCAACGAATTCCTCTAATAAAGGGAGGAATATTTTTCTCCCAGAGTACACTTAGCACTTAGCCTTTTAAAAAGGAAATATGAAAAACAGAAGGCATCCCAGAATTTTAAAAATCAATTTTTTTTAATTTTTTTTAATTTATTTATTTTGGACAGGGAGTGCATGGTGAAAAAAGATACCTGCTTTCCTGCAGCATCGGCGTCTTCTGGAAATACTATTTCTGCATGCCTAGAACCTCCTGGGGCCAACACATGGGTACCCAGCATTCTCTCTACCAGGAGATCTGATTTCTTTTGAAGCACACAATGTTTACCCATGCTGTCTGCCAACGTGTTGAATGTGTCATTTGCTTTCCAGTTTTCTACTCATCCAAAGCATACAAAATCACCATCTGAGCTTCTCATCAACAAAAGATAGCCAGGATTGCCACATTCCGAAAGCTTGCAAAGGTGAGGTTTTAGTTAACTCTATATATACAGCTTTGTCAGTAGTAAATGTATGACTTCTTTTGAGCTTTTCAAAATACTGGCCTATCACTCCCACTGCACTCTATGGAGAGGGAGGGATACAGAGAAATCACCACCATCGAATTGTTTTACCCAAAATCGTTCTTGAGGACTAAGGCGAATGCTTTCACATTTTAATGTTTCAGCAAAGAGAACTCTACCTTCTCTGCTAATAGCCTTGAAATTCACATATTCCCCTTTCAATGTTTCTATCTAGCTCCCATTGTAAAATACCCTCTCACCAAGCCACCACATCCTCACCCCTCCTCAAGAGGGAAAGAAGAATAAATAAATATATTTTATTGATTTTTTACAGAGAGGAAGAGAGAGAGATAGAGAGTTAGAAACATCGATGAGAGAGAATCATCGATCAGCTGCCTCTTGCACACACCATGCAACCAAGGTACATGCTCTTGACCGGGATCGAACCCGGGACCCCTGAGTCCACAGGCTGGCGCTCTATCCATTGAGCCAAACTGGTTTCGGCGAAGAATAAATAAATAAAGGAATCTCAAACCGACAGGCAGATCTGAGAATCCCATCTCTGCCATTTATCTCTATGACTTTGGGCAAAACTGCTTAACGTATCTGGTCTTCGGGTTTCAAATTGGTCACATGGTCACAGAAGCCATTTGTGGGGCTGCAGTGAGAATTGAAAGTATATAAGGTGCCTAGCCTTGGCCCGTCCAGGCTTTCAATAAAAGGCTGCTTTGACGCTGCTATCAGAGATGTATTCTGTTCAGAGATGACAGGTATATATTCCCTTTGAGATTAAGAGGATCTCCCGGTTCCTTTGATTGGGACTCGGCGTGTTGAAAAACATAATTAGGCTAGACATTCTCAGAAAGTACATTTCCATTAATATTAATTAATGCTAACAGCTGGTAAGAGAAAGCAGGCCAGACAGACCTGCTTCTGGGTCAGGTGTAAAATCGTATTGTACTCAAGTTATGAGTCATTTCAGTCACTGACTTACTTTGCCAAAGACCCGCACTGTGTACATTATGTTTGAGAAATGCCATGCCTGCTGTCACACAGATTAAAATTTGTCACACAAAATAAAATTTAATGAAGGTCCCGTCCTCAGCGTCAGAAAAACAAACCACCCCTAGGCGGTTTGGCTCAGTGGATAGAGCTTCAACCTGCAGACTGAAGGGTTCAGGGTTTGATTCCAGTCAAGGGCACATGCCCAGTGTTGCGGGCTCAATCTCCAGTAGGGGGCGTGCAGGAGGCAGCTTGATCAATGATTCTCCCTCATCATTGATGTTTCTATTTCCCTCTCCCCCTCTCTTCCTCTCTGAAATCAATAAAAGTATATTTTTTTAAAAAAGAAAAACACACTAAAAACTATTACGTTACATTAATGGGGGGACCGACTGAGTCATAGCCACCCTGTACCTGAAACATTTCTCAGCCTCCTACAAATCTCTGCTTCGGTACCTGAACCTCCTCATTACAGTAACCTTTCCGTGGTCAGGCCTTTCCATCATTGCATCTGCTTAACTCCCAGTAATTAACTACGGGGCAGCTTTCTGGCTTCCAAACAATTCTAAGATGGGTTTGATGGCACACCTTTGCCCCAGGCCCAGGGATGACTGTTAACGGGATTTTCCCTACACAGCTCTGCGGTCCGGAGGAGGTGGGGAAGCATATGGGAAAAGCCATCCAGGGCCCACTGCAAACGACCACAAAGTAAGACGGACACTGACAGGTAATGTGGCTTCCGCTGCATCCGAGGTGTAGAAGGGCCTGGGAAAGGGGGAGAGCTGGGAGAAACCTCTCACTTTAATAAACCTCCTCACAAGTCCCTTTCCTTCCAGGAGCTCCGCCCCAACACATGGAAACCGAAGGCAGGAGCAAGATAACCCTCCCGGCCCTGACCGTATTGGTCCCTCTAACGATGCAGAAGGCAGTTCCGAATGTTACAATCACAGCATCTTCTTTGCAAACCAACTACCACGCGTGGTGAGATGATTAGTCAAAATTTCTACCCTCTATAATGCCCACTAAGTGAATGTTTATGGTAAGAAATACAAATTAACTAGTTGTCTTATAAAAACGTATAAGATTAAACACTTATTTAATTAAAGATTAAACACTTATCTCTCCCCCCCCCCTTTATTTTTTCAATAGATCATTACACAGGAAGGTGCCTTGTAAAAGTTTCCAAGTATTATTTTAACATAAAGAACGAAAACGTCAACTACTGCAAAATATTTACTGGAAGTCATTTTAAAAGAAAAAAGGGATGGGGGGGGCCACATCCTAAAGAAAAGCTGGAAAATCTAAATGCCTGCTACGAAGAAGTCATGTTCAATACAATCTACATTCATAATTGGGTATTTGCAGTGCATATAGTTTTTCTCTTAATAGCTAGCAGGAGGCTGGTTGGAAGAATCAGTCTCACACAATGGCACACCAACCTGCAGGGTAAAACTGAGTGACAGGGAATGTCACTTCAGTGTGTTCTGTTCTCGTCTAAGAGCATGTATTTGCCTCTATTTAAGTGTGGGGCGGGGGAGGGAAAATAACCAGGTGCATTATCCAAATGTTCCGTTACCAGGGACACGAACAGTTGTCAATCCATGGTGATTTCATTGCTGTTTTTTTACACAAATCATCGCTTTGCGAGCGCTGATGTTAAAAACAGAAAAGCAGTCTAGTACACAGTGGCTATAAATGCCAAATCAATTTTCAGCAGATAATAAAGTCCATGTTTTACAATCAGCAATGCGCTGTTTTACTACCTAAAAATGTAAGCTAATAATATATAGCTCGGCTAAATGGAAAATGCAGATACGCCGGTAAAAAAAAATCGGGCCGGCCGTGTGAGGATGGCTCTTTGCTGCAGGGACCGTCTCCGAGCTATGTGTAAGTGTTTTGAAAATATCACATGATGTGGCCATGTGTTAAGAATTACAGCCAGTTAAGTTCTCTGCTAAGAAAAATATGTGGGCAATTTATGAAATGCACTCCAGAATGGAGATGTCTTAAGTGAAACCAGATTTTGAAAACAAACCTTTTTCTTTTTCTTTTTCTTTCTTTTTTTTCCCCCTTGAAACTTGAACTTAAAAAAAAAAAAAAAAAAAAGTTCCATGCACATCTGGAGAGCAGGGCCATGGAGAAGGGTGGTCTGACCTCATATTAGCCATCTTCTGAGAGAACACACTGGTTCTGAGCTCCACGGCCTGTGCTCGCTTAGTGTCCTTTTAAGGAAACAGCCCGGAAAGCGTTTTTTTTTGGAGGTCAACATGTGTTCTTTGATAATATTATACAGAGATTGATTAAAAATATAAATGTTCCAGAAAGCTGGGAGCCATCTCTTGAAACAATCGAATACCCAAGCGCTCACAGCCTTCTCATAAGAAAAACATTTTCCGTCTTTTCTTCTCTCAAACCCGGGGTCTAGCTATTACAAAGTGACAGGCAGTGAAATGATAGCTCCTTAGACTGAATTAAGCCATACACATCGCTGAATTGATTTCTTTACAGCATGTCTGGCCTCTTCTGACTTTTCTCGGTTCCTTTCTGTAACAATATGCTACCCAAACAGCTAAAGCATGTTTTCTTAAAGGAAACGAAGGCTAGAAACTCCTAAACTGAAGACTTTTGTGTCTGCCCACCCCCACGGGTTGGTATGTCTTTAAACAAATTCGGTCTGGGCATATCTGTGTC
Source organism: Pipistrellus hanaki (assembly GCF_964339955.1). Lineage (NCBI taxonomy): Eukaryota > Metazoa > Chordata > Mammalia > Chiroptera > Vespertilionidae > Pipistrellus > Pipistrellus hanaki. The sequence continues at coordinate 43,833,791 of NC_140519.1, read as the reverse complement.
CAGGCATCCCCATTTTTAGGAAAAAGGTTCTGACGCCTGAAAATTGTTCAGTCAAGTTTGATACCACCAGGAACCAGTTCTGACACAAGACCCACCAATCAATAATAATAATTAATAATAAAGTAGTGTTGGATAAATATATAGTCAGATTTTAAAAAAAAAAAAAAAGTGTCAACACCCAATTACCTGAAACACATCCTTTTAATCTTCTACATACAATGTCTTATTTGAAAATACAGAATATGCCCCGGGAGGTTACAATTGTCCACGAATATGACTACATATTGCACGGCCTAAAATAGGCTGAAAACGTGGTCCGCCTGATAGTAAAGTTTACAAAGTGCAAACGGGTGTCAAAAATAGCCAAGTGTCAGATCTGCTGGAGTATCTGCACTCTGGCACATGCTCACAGTCACAGCTGTTAATATATTCTCTGCGTCCAAGTAAAAGGTTTCCTAACAGTTGATGAGAGAGAGAAAGAGAGAGAGAGAGAGAGAACTGACTGCCCACACCTCAGGCTTCAGAACAGACAGACACTAACAACTCAACAGTAAAACAGAACTTGTCAATGATTCCAAAACTCCAAAAAAAAAAAGAGTCCAGTGCCTTTTAAAGAGACCCTTTAAAGCCAGGTCATTAGGGTGGCCGGTGCCCTCACGAATCCCCTCCCTCTATTATCATCCACAAATGCCTTTGGTTTATTATTGTGGGTTTTGTTTTAGCGAGACAACATACAGCTTCTTCAAAACACTGCTAAGTCAGATCACTTCACACATGCAGGGAGAGCATGAAAACAAAGAAGAGTCCAAGGATGACATCCCAGGAAAGTGTGCCAGTACCCCGGCGAAGTAACACACACACACACACACACACACACACACACACACGCACACACATGAACACACACACACATGCACTTTGTCACACGGATTACAAGTAGAGGGGAGCTTTCGCAGCTCCAGTGGCCCTTGCCCTACCTTGGTCATTGTCTTTTTGGGAAAACTGATGTCCCTCCTGTTCCAGCCACATCCAATCCTCCTCCGTGAGCTACTGAAAACCCGCCGCGCTGTCCCGCAGGCCTCCGGCTGCACGTGTATTAATAGCGACCAGGGTCACAAGACACATCCTAACGGGGGAACATTCTTCAAACGGCTGCAATACCTACACACAACTGTGGCTGCGGAGGAGCGAGCGGCAGATAGGGTTTCCAAACACCATCTGCGGGGTGTCCACCCCCTGACCACGCACAGCCTCTGCTGCTGGTCCCCCCCGGCCATCGGCAGGGGGGGGGGCTCCCTCTGCCTTGTCCCTTTGGGCTGCAGGGGGGGCTGCAGGGAGCAGACACCCTCCTGGAGAAGAGCAGAGACCCCCCTCCCCGCAGCCCGCCCCTCCTGAGCTTCTCCCCCACCGGCAGCGCCTCCGCCGGCCGCCACCCGCCAGGACCAGGAACCAGCCGAGGCTCCAAAGACAACATTTTCCCCAGGAAATGGACGGGCACTCCATCTCCAGAGCCGCGACAGCTTCGGGAACCCGGCAGACTTCTTCTGTCTAACGAAATGATTTCCATGGTCTGCCTACGACATCCGAGGAGGACTATTGTGATCCAGCGGCTGAGACTGGAATCCAACGCCTTCTTTACTTTCTCTCACACAAGCAGCTTTCTTTAAAACACACACACACACACACACACACACACACACACACACACACACAGACCTCATCCCAGGGCTCCGCCATCATCTGACAGCTCTCCTCCCGGGTGAAGGAAATGCCCAGGACACGCCGATGACAAGGCACGCAATCCGGAACAGAAACCACACTTCCAAGTTGAGCTCCATCCCTCAGGCAAAGGGCTCTGGCCACACACGCAGGGCTCAGCTCTCCAAACACACCTCCCGAGTTGTTGTTGTTGTTGTTAAAGGAAGGACTCCCACACCCCGTACCCCTGAAGCTAGATCCTGGTGGCTCTCTCTCTCTCTCTCTCTCTCTGCCACTCTCTCCCCCCTATCACCCCTGTGCCCCCAGCCTCTGCCCCAGAAGGCACAGCATGCCCCGGGGCAGGAGGGCTCTCCCAGCCGCATCCAAAGGCAGTGTCCTTCCCCTTCTGATCGCAGGGCAGGGGGCGCGGGGCTCACTCACCGGGCATCCTGGGGGCAGCGTCCGTCCGCGGGAGAGCCGCCTGCCTGCCTGCCTGCCGGGCAGCCTCAGGCCCGGAGCTGCGGGATGGGCGCGGGCGGGCAGCGCGGGGCCGGCAGACGGGGCTGGGGCGGCATCGCCCTGGGCAGGGCGCTGGGCGCGTGCGCCTGCCAGGCGGAGACAGATGGAGAGCTGACACTCCGGCTGCACTTGAAGCAGAAAGGCGGATGATGACAGGAGCACATGTGGCCCTGAACCCAGCCCCTGTCTCTCCAGGCAGAACAATGACAGCGATGTGTGTGTGTGTGTGCGTGCAGAGGACTGAAACCGTGGCCTCCCCTTCTCTCTCTCTCTCTCTCTCTCTCTCTCTCTCTCTCTCTCTCTCTCTCTCTCTCTCTCAGAAGTTCCAGAGCTCCAAAGAACAGACAGTAAAAAAAAAAAAAAAAAGGCAGAATGATAAGCTAAATGCTGAATAATTCATTCGCCTCCACCCCCAGCCGGTAACCAGTTAACCCTTCTTCTGCCAAGAGAATGACAAGGAGACATCCCCCTCCCTCCTCCCCCCCTCCCTCCTCCCTCCTCCAGAAAGGATTCCTCTTCATCTTCCCATCCTTCCCATCGTGGTGAACTCTCTTCACAACACAAAAATCAGGGGCACCAACTTCAAAGCTTGTTTATGGAACTGGAAACCCCAAACAGGGGGGGGGGGGTATTTGTGAGACTTTGAGTCTGGGACGCCGGCTGATCACGCAGAGCTGAGTACCAGATCCTGCCTTTTGTCAGCGTCCCGGTGACGTGTGTGCCCAGATCGCTCTCCGAAAAGCAGGCCCTTCTCTCCTACACACGTGCTTTTAACCCCCGTGATCCCTGCGCTGATCCCTCCACACACTGTCCGCTCACTCTCCCCCAGCCCGCCTAGAGGGCCCTCTGGGGAATGAAAACTACATCTTCACTGGAAAACAAGAAGAAGAAGAAGGGGGGAAAAAAGGCTTTTCGAAGGCTGAACTGTCCTGTCCTCCTGAGCTTTTAATTTCTTTATTTTCGCTCACCCTTCAATGCGGATCCGTCTCATGACAACACATGCCCAGCCCAGCGCAGGGGACTCTTCCCGCGAAGCGTTAATGGACACCATGATACATAAACGCCACGGCTTTGTTACAGGGCTTTATCTGAAGCCGGCTATTTTCCTCCCAGCGGGCCCTCTGTGGTCCTTTGTAAAGCATCCTGGCCTGTCTGCCTTGCCTGCTTTTTCCCCCTACACGCACAAAAAACGCCAGGCGGGAGAAAAACACCGTCCTCCTCTCCAGCTCGCCCCCCCACACACACACACTGGCATGTCCTTCCTTCCTGGGTCTGTGTGTGTTGTAACAACAGGGCGGGCACGTGGTGGGCCGGAGGGCGGCCTCCTCCCGGCTCCCCTTCCCCAGGCCTGTCCCGCCCCCTGTCCACTCGCAGACAGCTCTGCCCAGGAGCCTCGGTCAGGCCTGCAAGTTCAAGGGGCATGGCAGCCTGATCATCCCCTTTTTGCCATCCCTTCTCAGCCTTCCTCTGCTTATTCTACCCTTCCCACGTGCTTTTTAGCCTTTGTCAGCTCTGTCCCTCCTGCCCCCCACCTCCTGGGGGCCTCAAAGAAATCAGAAAGCTCACAGCCAGGGACTCCGACTTCTCCCTACTCCCCATGCCTGCACTTGTGTGCAAGAGTGCACACAGCCCGTTTCAGAGCATACCCACCCACGTGCACACACCCTGCAAACCCTACAAACAAATGGTCTTTAGTCAGCAGCGTCAGTCCCTAAACACTTGTACGCACCGCCCCCCTCCCCAAATTCTGCACCCTAGAAGTGCGGCTGCATCTAGGGAACCCCTCAGAATCCATCACTGCCGGGACAACCTGGGAAAGGGCTGTAACTCATAATGATGGCTCTGCTCTGTCACCGGCGCTATCCTGCACCCTATTTATGGGGCCAATCTTTTTGTTCGTCTTAGTTAGATGTCAGTGGTAATGAGGTTCTGTGTAATGGATTTCGGGGTAGTTAAGCACCAGGCGCAAACATCCTATGACGGAGGGCTTCCCAGCAGGCGTGAGAGTGGTGATCAATTAAGTCCTGCAAAGAAGGGCCTTTCTGGAACCCAGCGTCCTAAACCTGTATGTCTTCACTTACAGGTTTTTGGTTTTTTTTTAAAGCCACTCAATGATTTTTTTTTTTTTTAATACTTTTTAACCTGTGCTAGAAAGAAAACATTTTCACAGTGGGACACTTTCATCAATATGTATGGCGAATCCCTTCTGAAATAGAAAATCATACGACAGAAAAACGCATTCCACGTTGGGAAAACTGGCTGATAGCCTGTTTTGAAACTAGGTCTTAATATCGGCGCCACTGCACGCCGCTAAACCGCGGCTCAGAAAATGGGTGTGATTACGTATCTCTCCTATGTGTAAAAAAGCTTTTTAAGCTGCTATCTGACTGCAGTAATTGCCACTTTAGACTGATCCGTGTCAACAGAGCCTGGGTCCCTGGAGCTTCTCACCTAGGAACCTGCCTGCGGGAGGGGCCTGGCGGAGTGTGTGTGACCGGAGACCAGTCCGGCCTTTCCTCTGGGAACCAGCTGCTTCTTCTTCTGGTTCTGTAACCAGGGAGGCAAGCAACCCTATTCGGCAGTTCACCTTGAACATGGACACCCGCGTACATAGTTCTGTATAGTCACTTAGACAAAAATAACTTCCCCTTTAATAAAACAACAACAACAACAAAACATAGACACATAGGAGCCAAGATCTCTAACGTCCAAACTGTATAATACAAATGGATACTCAATAACATGACAAATGCATGTATGGGAGATGAGTGGGGATTGGGGGGGGGGGGCAGAATCTGAGTTGCAGAAGTTTTCTCCAGTACAAAACCCTGCATCACCACTGGAAAAGGTATTTTTTAAAATTAGATATACTCCAATCACAAGGGATAGACACATGGCTGACCTCAAGAAAGCCATGCCAGTAAGCCGTGTCTTTCCTTTAAGAACACGGTTTGGCTTGGTGGATAGAGCGTCGGCCTGTGGACTGAAGGGTCCCAGGTTCTATTCCGGTCAAGGGCATGTACCTTGGTTGCGGGCACATCCCCAATAGGGGGTGTGCAAGAGGCAGCTGATGGATGATTCTCTCTCATCGATGTTTCTAACTCTCTATCCCTCTCCCTTCCTCTCTGCAAAAATCAATAAAATATATTTTAAAAAATAAAAAAACACCTGACTTACCAGGAAGGTCTAGCGGCCTATGAAAATCGTCCGCAATGAATGGAAAGCTCTCTACCCAGTGAGGGCCAGGCTGGCCTTCCAGCTTCTCCACTTCCTGAAGGTTTTCTCCACTTTCCCCCCTGCTCCTGGCAGGCCGCGCCTCCACACAGCAGGCATGAAGGGAGTTCATTCAAAGGCGCTGCGACCTCATTGATCCTAATTGAAAGCAATACACCCAGCCCAACACGTCCCTGCCCCATCTGCTCCGGCCTGCCATCAGCCATTCAGGACGAGAGAATTAATAGTTTCGGATATTCTAACGGACCCCGTAAAGGCGCTCCTGTAAGCGGGGCTGCGTTAACAACGCGGAAAGGGGGGCGACGGGGGTTCAAGTGGAGCCTTTTACCCCGCGCTGCCAGGGACAAAGCCGGAGAAGGCTCATTCTGGCTTCTTACGTGCAAGACTTGAGAAACTGAATGAGGAGGCGCTGGATGGTCAGCCCGAGAGCACTGATGAATGGTCATGAGGGACCCCCCTGCCCCCTCCCCGCTCCTGGAGGGGAGACTCAGCCCCAAAGTGGCACCCTGGCCTGAGAGGGGTGGACCCCGCCAATGTCCCCATTTCCCAGCTTGCTTTCCACGTCAGACAACTGGCCACCAAACGAGGCTGACACGTTGGAAAATAATGTTTTATGGGCGAGTGGTAACAAATAAAATGGACGCATTAGCTCCGCTTTCAAATTCAAATGGGCTGGATTTGTCCGAGCCCAAAGGGGCTGATTTTCCACCCAGCTGGAGGCTATTAGGGCTTTGCAAAGGCAGCCGCTGCCAGGGCAGACCCACCTCGCTGGGGAGCTGTGGGGGCTGCGAGGGACATGGGGACCCCTCTTTTAGGCCATTTCCTAACTGATGCTCACGGGGACAGTCCGTTAGCTAGACACCGGCCCCGGGAAAAAGGCACATGCATCTGGTCCTGCCCCTGGGAGACATCGGACACTGGACGAAATAAAGGCCATACGTAACGGGTCGTCTCGTGGCAGAGATAAGTCCCGTCATGTTGTGTCTACAAGGAACATAGTTTGTGTGTTCGGTAAGAAGTCAGAGGGATTGGGGGGTGGGGGGGAGGGCCAGAAAGTTCATTCACGTGTTTCATAAAGGTCAGGGAATGGCTATCGTTATTTAAACTTCTTCCTATACATGTTTGTGCTCAACAACTTACACTCTTTCCCGCTGTTTCCTTCCAATATCTGTTCCATGGGAAGAAATGACTGGGCAGCATTAGCGTGTCCTGGACTGTCAACCAGTCCATAGAAGAGCTCACAAGAACAGAGACAGGACGGCCATTTAAAAAATCTGAAGGGCTGCCCTGGCCGGTTTGGCTCAGTGGATAGAACATCGGCCTGTGGACTGAAGGGTCCCAGGTTCGATTCTGGTCAAGGGCATGTACCTTGGTTGCGGGCACATCCCCAGTAGAGGGTGTACAGGAGGCAGCTGATGGGATGTTTCTAACTCTCTAGCCCTCTCCCTTCCTCTCTGTAAAAAAATCAATAAAATATATATTTTTTTTAAAAATCTGAAGGGTGTATAAACACTGTGGGGGTCAAAGGGTTAGTTAGGGCCGCCCAGAAAGCCTCAGGGCTAGCAGCAAGATGGAATACTGTAAGAGAGAATGTGCTAGAGAGAAGAAACTTTTCTTAATACGCCCGCCATCACAGAGGCAGAAAAGCTTCAGTGCTTGGATCACCTGAGAGCTAGTGACAAAGCCCCATCCCGCAGGGAACCGAGAAGGACAGACAGACATCTGTCCAGGAATCCTGATCTCCAGGGGCAAGTGGCAGGCCCAGAGCTCCAAGTCATGACCCTTCCCTTCACCTGCGACATGTCAAACTGGAGGACGGTGTAGGTCACTTTGGTTTCTGTAGCCTCTTCAGTTAACGTATGTGAATAGTGCGATCTGAACTGCAATGTGAAGGTTCCAACCATAACATGTTTTATACATAATAATAATAATGAAAACCTCAAGTCGCTGTGTTTTTCCATCTCCCATGTGTCAGAATACAATGTTACAGTATTTCAACCATTTTTCAAGCAACATACTTGATTTTTTTTTTTTAACTCTGGTTGAAGTTTCCTTTTCTGTGTTTCATAGAGAACATTATTTGCTCTACTTTGAACGAGAAGATGTGTATTAGTCCATTTAAGAATGCAGGGTACGCTTGTATGTATTTATGCAAAATGATATGTTTAAGATAAATATCACATGCTAGAAAGCTAAATCTATATTTAATTATTATGAATTGTTTCTGACAGTGCCATTGCCTTTGAACTATTATAATATATTGTGGTTCTTTTCCAATAACGACTTTTTTTTTAATTAAATTATTATCTGTGTACAAATCAACAACTTTTTTTTTTTAATTTATTGATTTCAGAGAGAAGGGCAAGGGAGAAAGAGAGAAACATCAATGATGAGAGATAATCATTGATCAGCTGCCTCCTGCACGCCCCCTACTGGGGATCAAACCTGCAACCCAGGCCTGTGCCCTTGACTGGAATCAAACCCCGGGACCTTCAGTCCACAGGCCAACAGTCTATCCACTGAGCCAAATCGACTAGAGCCCAACAACTACTATATCTAATATAATATCTAATAATCAAAAAACAAATTCTAAAATGTTATAATACATCTAACACTTGCCTTGACTGACTGTTTCATTATTTAGATGCAAACTTCAGACCTGCTAATATTATTACCTACAGATTACACCAGGTGCCCCAGCAAAGGGTTAAATTATTTTCAAACTTTTAGAGCATAACCCTTCCTTCGGTTATCGACAAGGCTGAGCACCGGCTCTGTTCACTCTGTTCCTTCCAACAAAAGCATTTTCCTAAAAAGACCACCTGAGCTGAAACCGGTTTGGCTCAGTGGATAGAGCGTCAGTCTGCAGACTGAAAGGTCCCAGGTTCGATTCCTGTCAAGGGCATGTACATCCATCGGTTTCGGGCACATCCCCGGTAGGGGGTGTGTAGGAGGCAGCTGGTCGATGTTTCTCTCTCATCGACGTTTCTAACTGTCTATCTCTCTCCCTTCCTCTCTGTAAGAAATCAATAAATAAATCAATAAATTTAAAATAAATAAATTAATTAATTAATTAAAAGGCCACCTGAAGTATATATACACTGGCATGTAAATCTGCAAACAAGCTGGCATGTATCGCTTCCTCCTACCTTCTTAGGACTATAAACACCACTAGGGGACTAGAGAGGACACCCTGACTCCACATCCCTCCCAGTCTGACAAGAACCGGGATGCAAGATGAAAAAAACCTTTGTTTCAATGTCACCCCCGCCCCGTCCTGACGAAGGGCGGGTCAGTTTTGTGAAAAAGCCAGGCGGATGGCGTCTGCTCCGCTGAACTTTCCCTCCTCTCCCTCCTCTCCGCCGGAGACAAAACCCGGCCGCTCCGGGCACAGCCATCTGGCCGCTGGCCCTGCTGGCCCGCAGCCACCCCCGCCCCCGTCCCCCCCACGCTGCAGGCCGGGAGGGGCGGGCGCTGCGGGGCTGGCTGGGACAGACCAGTCCACACTCTCTGCTTGTGGGCCTGCAGCAATAACCGCTACTGAGGGCTGTGTGGGACCATTTGGAAGACAATACAGAGGTCTCCACCTCCCTTGCCCAGGAAGACGCTGTCACCTTCAGTCCCAGGGCTGTTCTGGTCGCAAGGAGAGAGAAATACATAAATACACCAACGGGAGACAATAAGGTGGTCAAATGGACCCTTAAGATTTCCAAAGGAAGGAATCTGGGTGAGCCTATGGAACAACAGACCGCATCCCCCCTGGACAGCGCTGGGCACCTCTCTGCACTGCCTCCTGTGGACACAGCTGCCCGGTACTGATGGGGGTTGGGAGCCTGGGAATTCTAGGAGTATACCAGTTACCCCCCTCCCCCCCCCAAAAAAAATTGTAATAATAACCATCACACTTCCACATCGTATATAACAGTCCATGTGTCTTTAGACAAATGGAAATGCAAAACTGGCCTCTTCTGATAACACCTACCATTAAAAATAAGGCAACAGTTCCAGGGGGTGAACTTACACATTGTGTTTATTTCCTTTTTTAAAATTTTTCTTCATTTTCTAAATCTTTTTTTTCCCTTTGCTGTTTTCCAAATGAGCATGTTGCATTTTGAACCAGAAAAAAAAAAAATAATAATAATTACAACGAATAAATATTCATGTCAATGCACTGGAAACATTAACCAAAGACATCAATGTTTTGACCTCGACTGGAATTAAACTATTTTACACAGCAACGAAAATAAAACAAAAGATTGATGTTCCTCTAAATGTGTGCAAAGGGTATTTTTTTCATTAACAGGAATGAAAAACACTTTCAACAAAATCCACCAGGTGGAGCAAACACACAGCAATAAAATAAAGCTCCCAGAATGTTTTCATCCTATATTTCTTACAGGACTTTCATCTCTAACAAACTCTCCCCCTCTCTCTCTCCACACTGCGAGTTAGGAGTATCTATGCACACACATACTAATTTGCCATGCTTATAAACAAATTCAAACTTACTCAAAAAACGATTCTTGGCTACACCATGGGTTCCATCCCAAATTTTCATTCCAAAATGAATGAAAATGCACACATACTAATTTGCCACATCTATCAACAAATTCAAACTTGCTTAAAAGGATTCTTAACAACCATGAATTGAATCCATTATAAATTTTCTCTTTCAAATGGATGCTTTCTTTGTTCAAATAACACCCCATACTGTATCCGTGCCTCTATGACAATGTAATTTTTAAAATGAACGTTTCACTCCTGCCCTACTGGGTGGGTTTCCTCATGCGTGCCTCACCCCGCCCGCCCCAGCAAGGCCGGGCAGAAAGGGTTCGATGATGTCTATTCTGAAATGCTCCCCAACAGCTGTGAAAACTTGCACATCTCAAGTTTATCCCCTTACTTTGTATGGAAGTTTCAATTCCCACTCTTACTTCTTATTCAAATTATTCTTCATTGTAGATACCAAAGTCTCATCAAAGTTCTGGAATACTGTGACTCTTTTTATGTTCTATCAAAACGTCCGGTTTTCATTCCTGCTGGTAAGTTGCCGCAAGTCTGCAATTCCTAAAAGAATTTGGTGTGGCCCTAGCCAGTTTGGCTCAGTGGATAGAGCACTGGCCTGTAGACTGAAGGGTCCCAGGTTCGATTCTCATCAAGGGCAGGTGCCCGGTTGCAGGCTGGATCCCCAGTAAGGGGCGTGCAGGAGGCAGCCGATCAATTATTCTTTCGTCATTGATGTTTCTCTCTCTCTCCCTCTCCCTTTCTCTATGAAATCAATAAAAATATATTTTTAAAAAGGAGAACTTGGTGCTTTCCTTTTCTTTTCTACTAGAGTAATTCATTCCCTCCCACTCTCCCATAGATCTGATTTTTCCTTGCCATTTCACTCTGCACTTATACGCAGGTGCTCAGAACAAGGCACAGACGCCGTCTTCTTGTTCAGATCTTCTTCATCTCCTGATGCCACCTGCAAGCATAACTCCCTCCATTCGCTTTCCAAATCCTCACGCTCTTCTCCCCTTATCCGCTCTCTGCTGCCAAGTCTCGGTGCTCCACGTGGCGCGAATGTCATTCCCTTTAGAAAGCTCCAGTGAGCGGGAACCAGGAAAACAACTGGAGCTTAAAAGTGGGGAAACCCCGTCTTTCCGAGGAGGGCACCAGTGAGGAATGTTGACAGTGGCTTAAGATGTATTTATGTTTTCTTCTCTCATATTGATTCAGAGGTTGAAAAGGAAAATAGAGTGAAAGAAACTCAGCCGGCTGATCCATAAGTAAACACGCGCATGCCTGAGGACAGGCAGAGCCACTTAGCACAGAATAGACCATGGTGGTGCCGGCCCCATCACCAGACACACCAAGACACACCAGGCTGATCCAGGTATTTTCACTGGAGGGGTACACGGATACAGCCACTATGGACCTTGCCTTTAGAAATAGAATACAGAAAGAAGCTTTTAGAATAATTCCTACCAAATTCCTCCCTGCAGAGTCCAATTCCTTTATCGATGCAAAGAATGGGATCAATCCCTGAACCTGGGCTCGTGCACACGCAGAGGTACCTACTGCCCTCTCTCCTTGCCCATAGCAACCCCCGGTAACAACGGGACACAGGTATGGGTGCTTAGAGCGGTGGTTCTCAACCTGGGGGTCATGACCCCTTTGGGGATCGAACGTCCCTTTCTCTGAGGTCGCCTAAGACATCCTGCATATCAGATGTTTACATTACGATTCATAACAGTAGCAAAATGACAGTTATGAAGTAGCTCCGAAAATGTTATGGCTGGGGGCCAGCAAACAGGAGGAACTGTATTAAAGGGCCACGGCGTTAGGAAGGTTGGGAACCACTGGCCAAGAGGGTTAATGGTTATGCCCTTCAGTGTGCATGTCAGAGCCCTAACGAAGGGGCAGAGCACAGGGTCACTGAGCTTTCCCTTCCCTTTGCGAGAAGCCCACCCCCACCAACATACCCCCTTCCCCTGCCCTGCAGTGCACCCTTCACCCCTCTTTGGACTTTCAACCAGCCCACCCAGCGGATCAAGACGCTGACAGGTTTCCTCTTGGTCCATATAACCTTTGGGCTATGCTCTGGGAATCCCCCAAATGGCTCCCTCTCAAACCACCCCTCAGGTGTATCCTACACCCCCTCCAACCGCCACTCACTGCTCCCAACAGTGCGCCTCCACAGCCCAGCAAGCTGCACCCACAGCTGGGCCTGCCCTCAGCAAATGTCCAGGCCGCATTCAATCCCGAGAGGAGAAAAGTAACCCGGCCTTAGAAGTCCTATCACCTTTGTTTCAAGATGGACTATCTCATTTTTTTTTAACATATTAATTTTCCAAAACTGCCTCCTAAAAGCCACCTTTAAATTACTGTTTCCATCCTGAACTATTAGAACTATTAGTGAGTCTGAACATCCCCCCCAAAAAAACAAAACAAAACAAAAAACCCAGCGCATGTAGAACGTCAGGTAACAAGAATCAGGGAAACAGGAGCCCGTTAACCCAGGCCAGCCCTCCACTGGCTGAGGCCTGTGGCTGTCCACAAAGGCACTGCGCCACGCAAGGCCAGAGTGTGAAAGGAAAGGGCCACATTTTAGATCCATTTCAACCAAATAAAGACAGTCTGTCAGGGCACCCAGAAGAACAGGGCACAGGCTGGCAGGGGCACACACTCACAGGTAGCCTGCTCCTCAGGTAATTACACAGGGAAGCAGGGCTGCTGGGTCTGAGTCTGACCCCAAAGCTGCGGCTCCAGGTTCTGCATATCAACTTCCGCAAGGACTGCCTGGAGCATCAACAGGTCTCCTCTCTCTCTCTCTCTCTCTCTCTCTCTCTCTCTCTCTCTCTCTCTCTCTCTCTCTCTCTCTCTCTCCTCTCTCTCATTTCAACCATCCTCCCTGGCGCCCTCCCCTCTCCCCCCAGCTTTCTAAATCTGACCCAGAAACAAATCCTCCCAACAGAAACAAAAACATCCAGAGAGGTCGGGATCTATTTGTAATTTAAAAAACACCTCAATGCCGTTACCTTTCAAATCTTACAAAGCAAACGTACTACCCACACGGCGGGAACTTCGTACAAATTCACACATAACAAATCCATGTAAAGCCTGCATCTTCATCAAGATGAATTATTCAAGGAAACGAATACTGATATAATTATCTTTCTTTTTTTTTTTTCTTTTTTTTTTTTTTTTTAGCATGTGCTGCTTAACGTGGGATTCTTCAAAATCAAAAAAGCTCCCCGATGCCTAAGTCATTTTGAAAGTTCAGTTCACAAGCTACACACGTGTTGTATTGGGTCATGGATATTGTTCTTTTCAGCTTCCATCAGGGGGCATTACGGTAAGCAAATGGTACCTAGGATCTGGTGTATGACATGTCTTCAGAAACCTTATTTGAACAACACACTAAAATATTTCCTGTGTACAAAGAAAGTCACCAATAAAACTCAGGAATAGCCTAAACCAGTTTGGCTCAGTGGATAGAGCGTCGGTCTGCAGACTGAAGGGTCCCAGGTTCGATTCCGGTCAAGGGCATGAACCTTGGTTGCAGGCACATCCCTGGTGGAGGGTGTGCAGGAGGCAGCTGGTCAATGTATCTCTCTCATCAATGTTTCTAGCTCTCTATCCCTCTCCCTTCCTCTCTGTAAGAAAAATCAATAAAATATATATTAAAAAAAACAACTCAGGAATATATATTTTAAAAAAATACCCCTTGAAAGATTAAAGGAGACTATGGCATATTATATATAGGCACATGTGTAATATACATGCACACAAAAAAACACAGATTAGAATCATTCAGAGAATATATCCTTCCTTCACCTCACCATCCACGGAGTAAAATATTGGCTGGAAGAGAGAGAGACCGAAAGGGAGAGGAACACAAAAGCGTGCCTGCCCGCCTGTGTTCAGCACAAAGGACATTAAAGGAAAACAACTGGCACGCCGCCAAATTCCTATGGAGGCAAAGAGACTCCAATAAATTGATTTCACGCATCACGTTGACCCGAACTCAGCGTGCGGGGCCCCGTGAGTGCCGGGCTCCGTGTGGGGCAAGCCCGTTAGGCTGCCAGCCCCCCGCACGGCCACGGGGACGGGGATATACGCAGGGGCTCTGCAAACTGCCCTCTTCCCCAGAAAAGCCACTCTCCTCTCTTCCTGGTGACTGTGCCAATACTGAAAGGCGCATAACATCCTCTACATCACCTTCATATATATATTTAAAAAAAAAATAGCTTTCTTAGAAATCCAAACGTGGCTTTCGAAGCACATCCATGTCTATAAACGGGTCCTATGCAAATGCCCCATCCCGGGATACGAACATAAGTGCTGCTTTGCAGCCAGTTTACTCCAGGAATCTTCTAGGAAACCAGTGGATTGTAGTTGGTTACATATATATATATATAATTGATTTTTTACAGAGAGGAAGAGAGAGGGAGAGAGAGTCAGAAACATCAATGAGAGAATCATATATCAGCTGCCTCCTACACCCCCCCCACCGGGGATGTGCCCGCAACCAAGGTACATGCCCTTGACAGGAACCGAACCTGGGACCTTTCAGTCCACAGACCAACACTCTATTCACTGAGCCAAACCGGTTTTGGTGTGTTGTTTTTTTAATGTGTCAAATATTGGCCATCACCCCTGGCTGACCCAAATCCACCCACCCCTCCCAGGACAACAGCCCCAAGCCTCCTTCTGGAGTACCCAGCATCGTGCCAAGATGGGGCACAGTTTAAACGCTGGCGGGAAACACACGAGGGGTCCCCCTTTGTCGGTTCAGGCTGCCCCTCCACAGCATTGCCTCCTGTCTCCTGGTGACATCCCCCGGGCGTCACACTCTCCACAGAGACTCTGCGGCTCCTCCGGGCCTTTCTCACTCCCAGCCCAGCCTGTTCGAGTCCAGAGTCCTTGGCTTTTCTGCTCCCAAAGGACAGCCCGGGACCCCATGGACTCCAGCTGTTCTCCAATTTCAAGAATGTGGTTTCTGTTTTCTACTTCCCGGGTCCACTTGAGTCTGAACCTCCTATTGCTATACACCCATTACTGTGACAAAAAGGAGGAAAAATTAGATGGGTAACTTTTCAATGCCACATTGAAAAAAAAGAAGAAGCTCAACAGTTACAGCCAACACAAATATGTGTGTGTGTGTGTGTGTGTGTGTGTGTACATGCACACATCTTTTTAAAGAATGTATGCATACATGCATGTAGGAAAGAGAGAGAAGAAACTCAACACAGTGTTTCTGATACATGATGCTGAGAATTTGGTATTTGCACTTTGTAACAAATACCAGGCATTAGGCTGTTTAAAATTCAAGTCCTTGTCATGCAGTTTTTGCTTTTAATCTGAATCTTGCATACTGCCAGCAGGCCAGATATATACATGCCACGTGGCTAGAAGATAATATGATAGCTATCAGATGGGCTGGGTAAAAACAATGATTCTAGCCCTAGCTGGTTTAGCTCAGTGGCTAGAGTGATGACTGCAGACTGAAGGGTTCCGGGTTTGATCCCAGTCAAGGGCACATGCCCAGGTTGTGAGCTTGATCCTCAGGAGGGGGCTTGCAGGAGGCAGCCAATCAGTGATTCTCTCTCATCATTGATGTTTCCATCGCTCTAAAACCTCTCCCTTCCTCTCTGAAGTCAATAAAAATACATTTAAGATAATAAATAAATAAATAAATAAATAAATAAATAAATCAAGCACTCTCTTCTGATGGAAGATGACAAGAAAATTCTAAAGCAGGAGTGGTGGTGGTTATTATTATTATTATTTTTTAAAATATATTTTATTGATTTTTGTACAGAGAGGAAAGGAGAGAGATAGAGAGTTAGAAACATCGATGAGAGAGAGTCATCGATCAGCTGCCTCTTGCACACACCCCCCCTACTGGGGATATGCCCGCAACCAAGGTACATGCCCTTGACCGGAATCGAACCCGGGGCCCTTCAGTCCCCAAGCCGACGCTCTATCCATTGAGCCAAACCGGTCCCGGCGGTGGTGGTTATTATTACTAGTTTCTCTCTTTATAATAAGATACTCTTTATATTCTAGACTTTCGAAATCTAATCAACAGAGCTTTGCATTCTCAGGAAATTAATATTTAGTAACAATAATACATAAGGTAAGGAAATAGAAGCAGAGGTAAGAAATGTCCTGACTACTTATTAAAATTGAAATTCCCGCCGAAACCGGTTTGGCTCAGTGGATAGAGTATCGGCCTGCGGACTAAAGGGTCCCAGGTTCGATTCCGGTCAAGGGCATGTACCTTGGTTGCAGGCACACCCCCAGTAGGGGGTGTGCAGGAGGCAGCTGATGGATGTTTCTCTCTCATCGATGTTTCCAACTCTCTCTCTTCCTTTCTGTCAACTATCCATAAAATATATTTTAAAAAATAAATAAATAAAATAAAATTGAATTCCCTACCTTCTCTTTTGAATCTGTCTCTCTCTAACTGCAGGAAAAGACCATCGTAACATGAAGAAGGGGCAGGAAAAAAAGAGAAATACAGAGAAGCTAAATTATGATGTAGGCTACCTAGAAGGAGTCTGCAGCTGCGCGAGGAAAGGTCTCCTTGCTCTGGTCTTTCAGAAACAGAAACACCCTCCCTGGCCAGGCCTTCCCGGGAGCTTTGCGAACAAGCCAGGAAGTCTGTGTGAAGAGCTGTAAGAGTAGATGTTGTGGGGTGTCCACCAGCATTGATGTTTCCAGAACACTAGCCCCAAATGGGCAATCTTCTGCCACCCTCTTTTCATATATTGAGACGGGCAAGTCATAGAACTTCAGAATCTGTCCCCACAATCCAGTCCCCAAATTGCTTCCCAGTTACTAGAGTGCCAGCCAGCAGCACGAAACGTGTGTGTTAGCTCTCTGGTTTTCCTTGCCGGTTGATCTTTTTATTTATTTATTTTTTAATTTTTAATTTCAGAGAGGAAGAGAGAGAGAAATATCAATGATGAGAGGGAATCCTTGATAGGCTGTCTCCTGCATACCCCCTGCTGGGGATCGAGCCTGCAACCCCAAGCATGTGTCCTTGGCCGGAATCGAACCTGGAGCCCCTCAGTCTGCAGGCCGACACTCTATCCGCTGAGCCAAACCGGCTAGGGCTTGGCAGTTGATCCTTATTCATCTGTGCCTGTGTACAAGCCCCTCAAATCTGAAACAGAGCTGGCCTTAGGAGACATCCAGTCCCTAGAATCCATCTTTCAGAAGCCCCTTTAATTTTTCAATGCTGCGGACCTTCGGAAGTCTCTCTCTAAATGGCATCACACTTAGTTTATATTTGCTGTCTTCCTAAAGTTAGATATCATTCTTTTCCCTTTTTAATGTGCCTTCTGACATAAATTCTGCTTAGGAAGTTATATTTGGCCAAAACATGGTTGTTGTTGTTTTTAATTCAAATCAATAAGAAGTAATAAATTGAAAAGCACTTATTCTCCTCTTTCGTCAACAAACTATTTCTGAAAACACAGTCTCTCATTACAATAAACACAGAAATCATGGCATGGCTTTTCCTCTTTAACTCCAAGTACTGCTCAGCTTATAGCAGACGGGTTATGGAACATGGCACGAAGCTCCACACAACAAAAAGAGGGTGAAAGAAAGGGGTACATGGTCATTTGGTAGCTTCAGACCCAGAGCTATCAAATAAGGCTTCCCCAGCTTGGCTAACTGACCCAAACCCACACCCCAAAATCTCAAAAAGAAATGACTAAAATACATAATACAATCTTGTTACCAACAGGCAGTAGCAGAAATATGGAAAAGAAAAGAAAACCTTCACAATTATAATGTACTGGTGAGAAATAACAGGTTGCTTTTTTTTTTTTTTTTTTTTTGGCACTTAAGAAAATTGCAAAATCAAAACATTTCTCTGTTCCTTACCTTGACAATATTCAAAGCTCCCCTTTTTCCGGCAGTCACCTATTACTAAGCTCAGTGCTCTCCAAGTGTTGCTTTTGACAGATACCATGCTCCACCAATCGCTCTGCTAATCTCCTCTCTCCTTTTCTGACTGGGGCAGATTCTATGTTCAACAACAAAGGGAAGGGGGGGGAGGGGGGACAAAAACGCATATATCACAACCAGTCTGAAGTAGCACCCATCTGCTTATCCTATATAATAAAAGGCTAATATGCAAATCGACTGAACTGCTGAACGACCAGTTGCTATGACATGCACTGACCACCAGGGGGCAAACGCTCAACGCATGTGGTCAGTGTGCTCCCACATGGGGAGCGCCACTCAGCCAGAAGCTGGGCTCACAGCTGGCGAGTGTAGCTGTGGTGGTGGGAGCTCTCCCGCCTCTGTGGCAGCACTAAGGATGTCTAATGGGGAGCAAGCTTAAACCTTCAGTCAGACATCTCCCAAAGGCTGAGGGACCTCCCCCGCCCCCCCCCCCACCCCCCTGGAGTGCACATATTTCATGCACTGGGCCTCTAATAAGATAATACTAGACCAGTGTGTTAGTTTGTTTCTTAAGAAATAGATACAAGCTCTTCAAAGTTTTGGAAGATACCAAAATAATCCCCAGGTTCTCAATCTTCATAGTGACTTGCTCTAAAGGAGTCTTAATTCTCCAATCCTTTGGCTCAAAGCTAGATACAGTCTGAACCTGACAATTCCTCTTTCCTTAAATTGGTATTAAAATATACGTACATCAATACCTTAAAAGAATGTCAGATCTTCCCTGCTTTGATAAAAAGTGAAATGAAATAATCTGTCGGATATTATGGTTTATTTAGAAAATGATTTGAGACATGTGTTGCCACTTTATATTTTGGAATTTTACATGCAAGTAACATCCTGTCTAAAACAAAGTGGTGTTTCCCTATTCTGAAATTTAAATATTGGCATTAGTAGCTAAAATGGTCTGAAACTACTAATAACAGTAATGCATGAGCTTTATGTAATTAACTGGTTTAAATATATTAGTCACGATTATTGGTGAATTGTTTTACCAAATGAACAAATTCCTATCACATTTATTTTTCCTAGAGTGATTCTAATATTCTAATTTTCCCTGCTACATTAGAAAGATTTAGAATTCACTCATTTTTCCTCAAATATTTACTGAGTGCCTATTACTCACTTTTGCCATTACGACCACTACTATGAGTGGAAAAAGGTATCACTATTCAGTTCATATAATCTATGAAGTAGAAACCTAGCACAATCATATGCACATAAAGTAGGAATTAAATAAGTGAAAAAACAAAGATTTATAGCAGTCTCAAAAAGTATTACGAAGGCTGTTGCTATTATTTTTAAGAGATCAAATTACTTCCTTGAGATTAAAAGTGGTGAATATATTCTGATGTATATAAACAAGCAGATTTTTTTTTTTTTAATCAATACCCTGTTGAATCCCAGAGGGAAGGCTGGGGTGAGTGGATGGATGGGAAGAGATCAACCAAAGAACTTGTATGAGTATATGCATAACCCATGGGCACAGACAATAGGGTGGTGAAGGCCTGGGTGGAGGGGGAGAGAGAGCTTCAAGGGTTAATGGGGTGGGGGAGGGGTATATCTGTAATACTTTCAACACATTATGACTCTGCAATCAGTTTCTCTTTTTTTAGAGTAAAAAATCCTAACATTAATTTGTACATATTCTTGTGAATTCCGAATGCGATAAAACACAGGATGGTATGGATTATCACTGTCTTGTGTCAGGTCTTGGTGACTTTCACCATTTCCATCGAAAGTCAGTTGTTTCTCATTCATTATGGCAAGAAATCAAATAAGCAAATGTTTACCAATACTAGGTACTTCTTAATTGGGCATTATCTTGAAGCTCGACAAAGATAATTAAAGAAAATTAGCTGAAACTGGGAAATGTTTAGTTTACCACGAAACCTAATAATTTCATTCACAAATGGTAAAGCAAAACTTTCAGTAAGTAAGCGACCACAACGCATAGATACACATACACACACGTATAAATACGCAAATACTGGGGGTCCAGAGGGGGTGCCAGGAAGGGAGATTGGAAGTAAATACCTCTAGATGTTAAATATGATTATTTCTGGAAATGAGTCATTCTCTGCGCAACCCTATTATTCCCAGGGTTTCCATTCCAAGGGGACGAACAAGTATTCGAGGGGGAATGAGCATGGATACTTTTCTTAGCTTCAGTCACCATCGCTGATGTGTGTGCTTCAGCAGCCATCAGCAGGAGATGTGAGAGCCTGAGAAAGTGGGTCATGACTGTAGGCAACAGCTCACAGTCTCCACGGAGCACATGAAGGAGGCCAAGCGCAGTCACATCCCACAGGGTCTCTTTCTTCCTTCTCATGCCTGCTACACACCAGACTCATGTCTGCGCCCATTAATAAAACATGGTGGAGTGGCTCTCAGTGTACTATACAGGTGAACATCCTTTAAGGGAAGGCGGGGGAGGGTGGATGGGTGGGAGGTAATCAACCAAGGACCTTGTATGCATATATGCATGGCCATGGACACAGACAATGGGGCTGAGGGAGTGGGGAGGCACAGACTGGAGGGGGTCAATGAGGTGGGGCAGGCTGGAGGGAGTTAATGGGGGGTGAGGGAAGAGGACATATGTAATACTTTCGACAAGAAAGAATTATATACATACATACATACATACATACATACATACATAAATGTCTCATTATAAATGATCCTCCAAGAGAGAATATACTGCTCTCACTTTTTAACTTTACTTGTGTCGATTTTAATCCGAGTATGCTGAGGTGAATAGAGAAAAGCTGGCAGGGGAGATAGTGTTAGGAAATATTTTAAATGTCCACATTCATAAATTCTTACATGCTAGCACAGTGTACAAACATACATTCAAAGTCTACACGAAGCAAACTTCAGGTTACTCATGAGAATTTTCCTCACTTAACTGTTTGATATATAGAACAAATTATATCACAATCAACAGGGTAATTCAAGAAAAGGGGGGAGTTTAGATTTTTCCGAATAATAAAGTTGGAGTCTTGTGTGGGAGCCTTATACAGCCAACACATGAAATGGTCTTCCAATCTGAACTCACAGAATGAGAAATGGCCATGAGCATAGGAAGTACACATCCAGATATTTGGGATATTCATTCCGCCCCAAAGTCTGTGTGTGTCACATGCAAATGACAGTAAACGCCTCTTTTCTTCAGTAATTGCTTTACTAGGAGGCTCAGCCCTCCCGTTTGTAAAACCTCATTATGAGGGGAACAGGCTGAGAAACGTTTAAGAGCTAAAACTACACGGAGTGTAGAATGCTTCAAACAATTTGTAGTTCTACAAGTGCGTTATTAAAAAAGGCTCAACATGTTATATTACCATGGAAATTGTGGAAAACATACATTCCCAAACAAATATTACTTTTTCTCCATGGTATGAAGTAATGAAAACCACATGTGCAGATCTGCGATCCGTGCAGTAGTCCGGGCTGCAGCTAATAGAAAATACAGACAGTGAGCCCTGCTTTATAAAAGATTCTTGTTACAGAAATATAATGTGAAAACCAGATGCAGACAGAAAACCTTCATCACAGATGGGAATGTAATCACTGGCACTCCAGAGTGCTTTTTTTGATCAATTTTAACCATACGCACAATGTATTTATTTTTCTAAGGAATGCAATAACGTGAGAGAACCTTCTATTTGAATTCAGTTAACCTCATATTTATAATGCTTTTATCTGACTCCCCCATCCCTTCCATGTGTACACGGAGCCAAGGTTTTAAAAGGAAGAGTCGCGGGCCTTGGCAAGCCATTCTTGTATCAGTTTATCTTTCAAAAATGTTAATAGGAATAAAGACTACACACACCAGAATCAACCTCAACAGAAAACACGTGCAGTTTCCCATTACTGGGTTTTTCAATCATGGCCAAACACACTTCTCTAGAAAATTCTATCAACACGTGGGGAAATTTCTTTTCCAGTAAACGACAGTGTTCCAAACATGAGCCTTTAGACACACCTCTTTTTATCAATGAGCCTGGCCTGGATCAAACCTTAACTCTAACTTTCCTCTTTCCTTTCATAAAAACTGTAGAGCAGAAATACTGTTCTTTTTGACATTAGTAAAAACACTATTAGCTTTTGGTTCCGAGGAGAATGACCACAAAAGGAGCATTATGTCCTATCGAACTTAGAGAACATTACCTTAGGGATTGTAGCTTACCTTTGTTAAGTCTTCATGATCTCATTTATAGGACAACTAGAGGCCCAGTGCACGAATTCATGCACCAGTGGGGTCCCTCTACCTGGCCTGCAGGATCGGGCTGAAACCGGCTCTCCCACATCCCCTGAGGGATCCCGGATTGCAAGAGGGCACAGGCCAGGCTGACGGACCCCACCAGCAAGTGATTGGGGCAGGAAAGGGACAAAGGAAGTTGGCCAGCTAGGGAGGGACCATAGGAGGACTCCAAGGTGTGTCCTGACAGTCTCACTCAGTTCTGGACCCCAGCAGCAAGCTAACCTACCAGTTGGAGCATCTTCCCCCTGGGGGTCAGTGCATATCATATTGAGCAGTTGAGTGGCCTTAGCATATCATTAGCATATTACACTTTGATTGGTTGAATGGACGACCAGATAACCGGACACTTAGCATATTGGGCTTTTATTATATTGGATTCTCCTATATCCGCAATATGAATTAGTCCACTGAGCACCATGTCTGGCTCACTTGAGGACTACACTCAACTTCCAACAGGAAGTGATTGGGACATTATTACTTGAGTGTCCTCATCATAGACTGCATGAACTAAACTTCAATGTCCCAACTCGTTTCCATGACTACACTCACCCAAATTTTCCTCCTCTCTTCTACCTCTTAATATATATGCAAAGAAACACACAATACTGCCCAGCTGGCATGACTCATTGGTTAAGCATCGACCTATGAACCGATGCTCGTTCCTAGGAGGTCATGCTCGGTTCCTGGTCAGGGCACATGCCTGGGTTGGGGCTTGATCGCCAGTGTGGGGTGTGCATGAGGCAGCCAATCGATGATTCTCTCTCATCATTGATGTTTCTATCTCTCTTCCCCTCTCCCTTCCTCTCTCAAATCAATAAACATCTCTATATATATAAAAGGCTAATATGCTAAGTATCCAACCATCTGACTGGTCGCTATGATACACACTGACTACCAGGGGGCAGATGCTCAACACAGGAGCTGCCGAGCTGCAGTGACTTAGCAGCGGCAGTTCTTAGGTGACGCACCCCGAAACCAGAGAGGAGGGAACCCAATTCCTGTGCGATTCAACCGTAGGCCATGGGTTATGTTGTTGCTGGGGCACTGTAGGCCCGGAATCTGGTTTACTGCACACTTGTGTTTATGTTCCATGTCCTGTAGGACAGCAACTTTGCAGAGTGCCCTCTTGCACTCCGGGACCCCTTGGGGGATGTTGGAGAGCCGGTTTCGGCCCCATCCCCACAGACAGGCCAAAGGACCCCACCAGCCGGAGGGACCCCGGCTCACTCTGCAGACATCGGGATGAGGGACTATGGGAGGTTGGCTCCCGGGCATGTCTGGCCCATCTCACCCAGTCACGCCCCTCCAGCCACCTTCTAATTAATTTCCTCTCAATGTGCACGAATCCGTGCACCGGGTCACTAGTATTTTTCTTTAAAAAAAGAAAGAACCACAGTCCTTATTCTTTCTGACACCCAAGACCCTCCATACAGTGGCACTAACTGACAGCTTTCAGCCTCCCATCCACCTGTGCCCTTTCAGGATGCAGCTCTCTGGTGGATAAACCCCACAGGATGTATCATTCCATCTTCATAGCTTTGTCCGCTGACCCTTTACACAGACTTTTGCATGGCCAGCTCCTGCTTAACACTCAGGTTTCACTCGAGTCACTTCCCCAGAGGTGATTTTTTCCAATGACCCAAAATAAAGATTCACCAGGGGGAACAGCACACCCATCATTCTCTCTGACAGTGTTTTTATTGCAGTCATTGTGTTTAACACTAAGTAGAATACTTTCATCAACATCTTTATTATCTGTCTCCCTCCCCCACCACTAAACAGTAAGCTCTATGGGAGCAGGGTCTTGCCGTCTTTGCTCATTCCTCTATCCTCCATACTTAGAAATGTTCTTGGCACATACAAAGAATAAAACATGGCCATAGCTGGTTTGGTTCAGTGGATAAGCATCAGCCTGTGAACTGAAGGGTCCCGGTTTGATTCCGGTCAAGGGCACATGCCCAGGTTGTGGGCTCCATTGCCAGTAGAAGGCATGCAGGAGGTAGATATCCATACAACCTTCAAGGTGTAAATGCAATCCGGTAGTTTTTATGTATAGTCTTTTCTCCCATTGGAGTTTACCAACTGAGATTCCTGTTGTAGAAAAGACATCTCATCTCATTCTCTATACCTCTTCAGACCCTTCCTCAATGCACTCATTCTGTTGCAAGGCCCACAAAAAAGATTTGTTTATTCCACAGTGTTCATACCAAGTGCCTAGCACAGCAGCTGGCTCATAGAAAGTATCTGCACATCATTATACACTGAATGAACAAAGAAATAAATGAAAACCAAACACTATCTAATTTTTCTTAAGCCCCTTCATTTTATTGAAATAAAGCATTATTTTTAAATCCCTCAAATATTATTATTATTATTATTATTATTATTATTATTATTATTATTTTAATCCTCACCCAAGAATATTTTTCCCAATTTAGAGAGAGTGGAAGTGAGAGGGAGAGACAGAGAGAAACACTGATGTGAGAGAGACACATCAATTGGTTGCCTCCCACATGTCCCCCTGACCAGGGCTAGGAGCCTGCAACAGAGGTATGCGCCCTTGACTGGAATCGAACCCGGGGCCATTCAGTCCTCAGACCAATGCTCTATCCACTGAGCCAAACTGTCTAGGGCACATGTGTCAAACACAAGGCCCGCGGGCCAAATCCAGCCCGCCAGGCCTTGCAATGTGGCCTGCACCGCACTGTCATCACTGCACTCCGCTGTCAGTTTATGACATTGTCAGTTTATGACTGTTCAGTAAACCATTCGGCCCGCGATTTAGGCTGGATTTTAGATTTTGGCCCCTTCTCTGGTTGAGTTCGACACCCCTAGTCTAGGGCCTCAAATATCATTTTAAAGAATAAGAAGATAGTGACCAATCTGATTTATTTTTAGTCAAATCAACAATGCATATATCCAATAAGTTAACAGACCAAGCAATTAAAAAATAGTAGAAAGCTCTTAAATATCTCCTCTGTTACATACACAATTGAATTTTCAAGAAATAAAAGAACCTAAAATGACTACAGCCTACTCATACTGACCATGTGCCTGCTCTGGCCGAAATGGAATCTCGGCTCTTACACTTATCAGGTATTTGACCTTGGACATGTCACCTCACACCTCTAACCTTCAAAATAAATCAGTATAGTAGGATAATAATACCTTCCCAGGATGACACGGAGATAAGCGAAAATACTTATAAAAAGTGCCTGTCACAGTGCCCCCAGTTCAAGTGCTTTTTATCCAAGTGCTGGTTCCTATCATTTAATAGCAGAAAGGTGGCAGTACCTATACTAACAATATAGTTTAAAGCATTAAAATAAAAGCATTAGGTCACTATTCAAAAATGATCTAGAGCAATCCTAAGCTTTTCCTTTCTTAAAGCCACAGCTGCACTATTAGCAATAAAAATACTATCATACAACAATACAAAAATGTGAGGAATGAAGCAGCAGGTCCTAAACATTTTGCAGTGTAAAAAAAAGAGAGGAAAAGCCACAAGCTAAGATTCTGTGACACACATTTTATTGTCCTCATCTAATTTCATCTGTGGAAGAGCATCGTGAGGGGAGAAGAGAAGAGAGAACTAATTATTTCCGAAGACTGGCTTCTCTAAATAAAGGCATCTGTTCCGTGCAGGCATCTTTCACATGAGAGGAAAGCGGGACTTCGAAAGTATCTGCATTCATGATTGATGGGCACTCATCTCCCCCCAAAAAAGACAATTGACCAACTGCAAACATGGTCTGGTTGCTGCTGCATCTACCTCTTTTCCTTCCCTCTCTTTCCTCGTTCCCTCTCCCCCTAACTACCCCCACCTCCCCGCAGAAATGCATAACAATGCAGTATTCCTGTACACTCTAGCAGCAACTTTTCCAAGTGCAGTGAGAAGTCCTGATGACTTCATTTAGCTTTAGTCTAGTCCCATTGCAGCCCATGTGCTGGCCCTGGGCAAGGGGAAATTCCCAGGTGATGGCATTTCAAGACTTTCAGGGGAGCAGCAGGGAGCCCTGGAGCAGAGAAGCTGGGAGTAAAAACGTCTTGGTTCAGAGAACCTCCAGGGCTGATTTACAAAATGACCTCATTCATTCCCAGGTGAGTATTAAGTAAGACAATACGTGCGCCTCCATGAAGGCCTCGAATGTGCCCTCTCCCTATGCACATCTGTCTGAACCTCTCCCTGTGCACATCTGTCTGAACTGAACACCGGCTGCCTTTCTGAAATCACCTCTCCAAATGGAAATGCTAACAGTGAGACCATATACCCACTTCCACTTCTGGAGTCACAGGGCCTGGGGGTGAAATGGCCTGTCAGGCTGTCCACAGCCATCCCTGATTCATTAGGCAGCAGAGCATGTGGGATTCCCACACAGTGTCCAAAAAGACAAGGCTGGCCCTAACCAGTTTGGCTCAGTGGATAGAGCATCGGCCTGCAGAATGAAAGGTCCCAGGTCCGATTCGAGTCAAGGGCATGTACCTTGGTTGCGGGCACATCCCCAGTAGGGGGTGTGCAGGAGGCAGCTGATCGATGTTTCTCTGTCATTGATGTTCCTAACTCTCTATCCCTCTTCCTTCCTCTCTGTAAAAAAATCAATATATGTATATATATGTATATATATGTATATATATTTTATTTTTTTTATTTTATTTTATTTTATTTTTTTTTTTAAGACAAGGTTGGGTGGGGAAGGAGTGGAGACGGAGGTAGAGGAGAATGCTGGAGGGGCAGTGCTCAGCCTGGGGAGGTGCCCAAAATCAGATCTGTCTGTCCAAGAGAGAAGGGAAGAGGGTCCTGCCAGCTACGGGATGACTTGGCTGCCTCTGGCAGAGGACAAACTGGGAGCCACAAAACTGATTTTTAGTCTCATTGGGTCCCTGATCAAAGGGACAGTTCCAAGTCATAAACATGTCCACACACACAATATTTTGCTTACAATTTTCAGGGAGACCATACTTTATAAAAATCTCACCTGTGTACTTCAGGGCAAAAAATAAAAATAAACACACAAAACTAGATAAGATGTGCACTGTTGATGCTGCATGTGAACCAACCGCCTCACAGTGTGCCTAGGGCTAATTCTGTCCATGGGAGTGTTGTTTGTTTGTTTGCATTGCTGAAACATACACACCAAAATATGACAGCAATAAGTTGTATATTTTGTAAGAGAAAACACAGACAGGGTCCAAGGTGGAAAGAGATTGAAAAAGAAACCTGTTCTTGGTACCCAATTTTCATTTTCATCTTAGCCATGAAATATTTCAGAACAGTATTAGGTAAATAACTTGAATTCAAGGCAGGAACGATCAACAAATATTTTTGAAAACATCCACTAGTACCCTGATTGCTCTAGACTCCTACAAACCAGAAGAGAAGTCATGTGGGTGGTAGGTAGCAAACATTGAATGTGGTAAGTCCTACTTCTGGGGAGGAGAAGTCACAGAGAGTCATTTCATTATAGACTTGGGAGAGAATGTACCATGTTTCCCCGAAAATAAGACATCCTCCGAAAATAAGACCTAGCGCATGGGAAGGTAAGACATCCCCTGAAAATAAGACCTAGCGCAACTTTGGGAGAAAAAATTAATATAAGACACTGTCTTATTTTCGGGGAAACAGGGTAATAGGATCCTTTCAGGAAAGGGTCTTGATTAAGGCTGAGGTGAGAAAAGTCTAGCAACTCAGCATGTTGTCTATCTCGAACATCTCTATATCCCCAGCTGTCAAGCGGGGCCAGCCTCTTCATGAAGTATTTGCTGAATGAAGAGAAAGGAGATTAATTCCAAAGGGGCCAGGTGGGACACTGAGCATGAGCAAGCGAGTCTTGACTGAAAGTTATGCTTCACACATATCTCATGGGATCCTCAAGACAACCTTAGGAAGTCATGTCATCACTACCCAGATGAAGCAGGGTTATTTCCAGGTGAAGCAGGAGAGGGGAGGAGATAGGACAGGTCAGGTGGCAGAGCACTGAGTCTTTCCACCACTCCACTCCACTGCCTCTGGCAGTTAACAGAGCAACCCTGTTTCCCCCTCCAGGAGGACAGAACCCGCCCATCGCAGGCTGATGCTACAGTCTCTGGCCTCACAGTGAGTGAAACAGGAACCAGACTCACAAAAAGACTCAAGAGGACCGAGTGACCTACAATAAAAACTCTCCTTACAATCATTCAGGCCTGGGCCCCCTGCTTCTGCCAAAGAAACTACTCCTGTCAGCTTCTGGGACATACCACCACCAATAGTCCTTTTTAACAGCCTATGGTTAATTTTTATCAAGCACAACTGACAACAGAAAAACCTAAGTCTCCAAAAAATTAAATTCTGTTGCAAAGGGTAAAAATCCCTTCCTTTTTACGGCAGAGTAGGATTCTATTGTGTAAAATGAACCAGTCAGAGAAAGACAAGAACCATATGACCTCACTTGTGTGTGGAATTTAATGAACAAATTGAACTACCAAGCAAAGCAGAGACGGACTCATAGATAGAGAGCAGGCGGACAGCTTGAGGGGGAGGGTGTTGGGAGAGGGGGATGAAGAAAAAATTTTTAAAAAGAGAGAGAACTCGTGGACATGGGCAACAGTCTGGTGATTCTGGGGGGTGAGGGAGATGATGGAGGTGGAAGGGGGCAGAGAGGGGCTAAATGATGATGGATTAATTAAATTAAAAATTCGATTCTGCCCGATTTTATAACAAAACCACAAATGGGAAGCTAAAGAGACTTGGCTTTGGGTGATGAGCACACAACACAGTGCTCAGAGGATGTTTTATTGAGTCGTGCACTTGAACTTGACATCTGTATGGGTTTATGAACCAATGTTACCCCAGTAAATTCAATTAAAAATATTTTTTAAACTATTGGATCATAAAAGTAAATAAAACATGTCAAACAGGCTGCCCACAACCCCATTACAATAACTTTGCCTTGATAAATCCTACCTGACTGGTGACAAGCTTGAATCCCAACTCCCTCTCCAGCCTCTAAAATTTCATTCACTGTATCATTTAACGGGCAAGTCATCAAACCCTGTGATCATGTGTAGATATTTAATTCATCCTGCGTGGGATTACCGTTCAGTGGGAACTGAGCCTGCTACCTGCTCGGTTTCTCCATCTAACATACTGCTTTGCACATTTATTAACTTACTAAAGGTTTTCAGCCAAGACTACAAATTTCAATTTTCTTTCAGATCCTCTAAAAGGTGTCATTATCCGTGTTCCCCAAAATGCACATGCTTTTCTTTAAAAATACTCAAATTAGGCTTAATGATGTGCTTATTCTGTTGTCCTTCACTTATATTTTTCCTCTGATATATATTTTTTAATATATTTTATTGATTTTTCTTACAGAGAGGAAGGGAGAGAGAGAGCTAAAAACGTCGATGAGAGAAGAAACATCCATCAGCTGCCTCCTGCACACCCCCTACTGGGGATGCCCGCAACCAATGTACATGCCCTTGACCGGAATCGAACCTGGAACCTTTCAGTCCGCAGACCGACGCTCTACCGCTGAGCCAAACCCGTTTCGGCTTTCCTCTGATATTTTATATCTGCTCCCTCACGCCAACTCAAAGCTTGACTTAGACATGACAATGGAGATGGATCCCATTTGCTTTCCATTTAGACCTGAACCCACCTATCTACCCTGATTTCCACAAAGGGATAAGAATTCACTGCCCAGCCAAAACCAGTTTGGCTCAGTGGATAGAGCATCAGCTTGCAGACTGAAGGGTCCCAGGTTCGATTCCGATCAAGGGCATGTACCTTGGTTGCGGGCACATCCCCAGTAGGGGGTGTGCAGGAGGCAGCTGATGGATGTTTCTTCTCTCTTATCTCTCTCCCTTCCTCTCTGTAAAAAAATCAATAAAATATATTTTTTTTAAAAAAAGAATTCACTGCCCACATATGTTTCCCACCAAAGGCTAAAACATGGGTCTGGTTTCTAAATATACCTAGCTAGACATGAGAATGAAAAAGGTAACAGGTAAGCAAAGGGTTTGGTAGTAAAGAAGACTCGTCTGACACATGATAAAGGTTAGCCAATCCTCACACTCACTGAACAAGAACACTTTCACAGGAAAGGTTTACTATGTCAGTCTGATAAACACCACTGTTCCCGTCCCAATATCATCTGCTGTTCTCCCCAGCTGTGTTTGCTCATCACTGTGTACATAACATATGCAGAGATTCAGAAAATAAACTAGCAGTCTTCCCTAACCTGCCTCACAGCTCACATCTCCCTGTGTCCTGAGGTTAGGGTAGAGAGCACAGTACATCTTGTCTTAACCAAGCAGATCAACCGCCTTCCTCAGATTTTGTACTTAAAGCACAACTTACATCCTGCTCAGGACATCCGCTGGGGGCTAACTCCCCAATCTTTGATATTCTGCTTGCCAGATCTAATGTGCATCTGAAATGCTCTCTTGCAAATGCTACTAGCTCCCTGCACCACGACTACATGTCAGCACTTGCAAGTACCAGCATGTCTCTACTTTTGCCAAGTCTTTCTGACCTCCTACTGGTCACCAGGTGCACTCCCACGAGGTACAATAGAAGGGGCCTCTGCAATACTCTTTGTAACAGCACCTTTCTCTCCTGGTGCTTGAACAGACCTGGCCCCATCTAGCTGACCCCTGTTCTGGCAAGGGTGCCTCTTATTATTATGCCTCCTAGCTGTTGAGCTTCCTTAGACAAACTGCCATTACCTCTCAGGGTACTATTTTCTCCAATGCAATATTCACTCCAGTCAACTCAGGTTGACTAAAAGCTCACCACATAAGTATTTTAATCCATTCTCCTTTATTGGGGGGGAAAAAAAAAAGTTCAATTTGGCCTCCCACTGAACTTTGAATGCCAACGAGAAGATATTCTACAACCCATGAAGCAACAGTGATTTCTAAATGACAGATGAAAATAACCTAACTTCAATTGTAGATATTGCTGAAGAACAGGAGAATTTTTGTTGTAGTTGTTGTTAATAGTCAACTGAGGATATTTTTTCCGTTGATTTTTAGGGAGAGGGGAAGTGAGAGGGAATGACAGAGAGAAACATCGATGTGAGAGAAACACATATACACATCGATTGGTTGCCTGCTGCCTGGGCCAGGGCCGGGGAGGAGTCTGCAACCAATGTATGTGCCCTTGACCGGAATCAAACCCGGATCCTTTGGTCCGCAGACTGATGCTCTACCTGCTAAGCCAAACCAGCCAGGGCAAAAACAGTAGATGTTTCTACTGCCATCCTGGATGATGACAAAGCACTCAACTTGACCAAATCACAAATGTAAGAATGCAACAGCTCCTAAACTACAAAGAAATTCAGCCCACGTTCTTTTTTTTTTTTTTTTAATTCACAAATTAGGATTAAATTTCTAACAATGTCTATATTTTTTACAAACTAAAGAAGAGTACAAAATTAAAGTGTTATTGGTAATAACTGGGCTTTTAACTCTTTTTAGGCGCGTCAGAAAACTTTCTTCAAACAATGCAAGTGGGCAATTTTCCAGTCTTTCTGATTTAAGAACTGATTCTTAGCCAAATGATAATGCTCCTGATTCATTTAAATAAATTGTTACTTACCAGGTTCTCTCCAAAAATGATTTAAAGAGGTCATTCTCTAAATACCCAAGTGAAGTGACTTTAGTCCAAACCGTGAGACTGTGGGGTACAGTGAATACATGATAAGCACAACCAATCACCACCATTCTCTAGCCCAGCCCATTACACCTGCCCCCAGGCACCGAATTCATCCTCCAGCAACTCTGAAGGAAAAGGATCAAAGTTAATTTATTGAGGGGAAAAAAAACTAAAATCCTTTGATCCTTCTCATTGCATAAAACAGGTTCATTCCTCCAGCACTCACCTCTGGGAAAGGTACAGAAACAGCTAAAATCTCAGACAATCATGTAAGGTCCAGGATGGCTATGGGAAAAATGGCTCCCTTCTGCCAGTGCCACTCTTTCCAAAGGGGAACAGTAGAAAGACAGCAATGTTCTACACTGATTTCATTTCCCAGTTATATGGAGACTAGTTAGTCCCCCCAACTAAGAATTAAAAATATAAATAAGGCCCTACCTGTGTTGGTTCAGTGGATAGAGTGTCGGCCTGCAGACTGAAGGGTTCCATGTTTGATTCCAGTCAAGGACACATGCCCTGGTTGAAGCCCAATCCCTAGTAGGGGGCATGCAGGAGGCAGCCAATCAATGATTCTCTCTCATCATTGATGTTTCTATATCTCTCTCCCTCTCCTTCCTCTCTGAAATCAACAAAAATATTTTTTAAAGTAATATATATATATATATATATATATATATATATATATATATATATATATGGATTTATTTTCATTCACCTAATCATGGGAAATTTCTGAAGGCTTACTCGATATCATATATAGGCTCATACATATTAACATTGAGAAGCCTATTAATCACTGAGTCTGCCCATCACTTCACTTCTGAAGAGGGAAGCTGAGGGCTAGACTGTGCCGCCAGCCAAACAGCAGGTCAGTGACTGCACTGAACAGGGAACCCCAGTTCACCAATTAGTCAGAGAAAGGCGCACATACCAGGCCCATCCTTTTGTAACACAAAGAGTGCTTGATACTATAGAACTACAGTCACAAATTCACAATGGCTCAGAATCCCTCTCCTTCTATCTGAAAAAGTGACCAGGAAGTTGGACCTAGCTAATTGGGTGATGCTGAAATCAAGACAAGCTCTCGGACCAGGGACCCTGGGCAGAAGACGGGACCATGGTGCCGAATGACAGATCAAGAAAGAACACAGACTTATTCCTCATAGATTCAGTGAAGTGTGGGAAGGTGGTATTTGACAAGAGAAAAATCTGAGATTGGAAATACGGAGGGACACAAACTGGCATATACTTGGGGATATCCAACAATATCTATTTCCTAGTAGCCGATCTGTTTCCTAGGATGAGGGTGGGAGCATAGGAGGAGAAAACAGCTATGGATAGGTGTCAAAGCTGTTAAGGAGAACATTAAACTAGGTATTCAAAGAACAAGAAATTTGGGAACACAGTAGGTAATCAATGTGGGGAACACACGGAAACTGCAGTTTTCCATGAAGGCAAAAGGTCAGGTCAGAAGAGCAACGACAGCAATCTTGGAGTGAGGGCTGGAGCTCTCTGAGATGAAGAGAGTGACATGCTAGTTCAGCATTTACTTAAAATCAGTGATGGCCTGTAAGGGGGGGAGGGGGGGTGGGAGAGGGGTAACTCCAAGCTCATAGTAGGTTTCTAACACTTGGCAGTTCTTTTCTCTCCCAAGACCAACAACTAGGTGGCAGCCCCAAAGAGCCTGGAGCACATGCAGAAGTGGTAGGTGCCCCAGGAGATAAAAGATTAATGAAGTGAGTCAATCACATCACCGAAGGCACTTAGAAATGCCCAGAGTTTTAGACAAATGATGGGGAAACTTTATATCCGTGCCCTTTCTCCACAACAAGATTTATATTCTAAAGGCCCCATTCACCCAAATACTAACTTTCCTTCGACATCTTGACCAACATGAAACTACAAAAACAAATGCTTGCTTTATTTCTTCTAGAGTTACCTTACACAGATCATCATGCCCTAGCCAGCTTGGCTCAGTAGATTAAGAGCATCAGCCAGCGGACCAAAGGGTCCCAAGTTGGATTCCGGTCAAGGGCATGTACCTCTGTTTCAGGCTCCTCCCCTGCCCTGGCACATGCGAGGGGACAACCAATCAATGTTTCTCTCACATCAATATTTCTGTCTTCCCCTCTCTCTTCCACTCTCTCTAAAAATCAATGGAAAAATATTCTTGGGTGAGGATAAAACACACACACACACACACACACACACACACACACACACACACACATTATACAGGTAATCTCAACTAGAACTATCGAAGAAGGAGGACATTCACAAAGTAGGTCTCTGAATCAGAGCCTGGACATCACATCATGAGTATGAACATTTCTTTGAAGAGTCCCGAGAAGTTCTCCCCTGTGGACACTATCTAAGGTCCTCAGGCTTCAGCACTGAGCAAGGCTCCAGCACAAACCACTCATTAGAAGAGGCACCAAAGGATGGGGCTGTCCCTGTGGAATACACTTTCTGACCCTGACATATGACTCGGCTCGGTTTCTTCAAGGTGGCAAAGACCTGAGGGGGAGAGGGTAGAGTACCAGGAAACATATCCACATGAGGACCCAGGTCAGTGAAAGATGCGTTAGCCCAATATGCCACCATTTGAATATGCCACAATTTGGTTTCAAATCTGAAATTCCTTCAGTGCGTTATTCTTTGGATGGCTACCTAGATGTCCTCGCGAGAACACACGCCATACAGAGTGGGGCAAAAGTAGGTGTAAAGTTCTTTTTATGAAAAACTAGACAATTAATCAATTAATCATAATGTAAGAATAAACTGTTCCATGTGAACCAACTTTGGCCCCACCTTGCATTGTTCTTTAAACCACTTCTTCTTCAGAATCTTCTGAATCGGTGTCATGAGAAGCACTGCATTTGTTAATCCAGAATGCTAATGAGTCTCATTGTCCGTCATACCCCAGTAGCCCATTCTGCAGATATTCTGGGTTTATTTATCTGTGAAAGGGGTGTCTGGAAATTCCAAGGGTGAAGCCACAAGCTACACAGCCTCTAGCTGATCCTACCCAGTGATCACATCTCACCCTGGACAAATGACTGTCAACACCGGTCAACCCAATGCAATTGTGGATACAGTTCACATTGAACCTGATCCAAATTTCATCAGTCTTCTGCCTTAATCCTCTATGCCCAGTTTCAAATGGATTGCACTGCCATTCTTATTACAGGGATGAAGCATTATTTTATACTGATTATTTAAGATGTGTTAGGGTTTTCTTCCTCATTAATTCCGGATGATTTAAAAAAAGAACATGTCTTTCCTAGAAATGTCACTAGTGAAAAGCATCTAATTTTTTCCTCTAATGCAGTATTTTCCCTGTCCATAAAACTTATTTGATTAGCAGTGCCACAGAAGCTAAAGCTTTTGTATGCAGGCACTCAAGCATAATTTAATCATTTTATTTAAGCATGAGAAATATTATCCTGAAAGCTCAGTTAGGTAAAAAAAAAAAAA
Organism: Pipistrellus hanaki; assembly: GCF_964339955.1. NCBI lineage: Eukaryota > Metazoa > Chordata > Mammalia > Chiroptera > Vespertilionidae > Pipistrellus > Pipistrellus hanaki. The sequence goes on along the minus strand of NC_140519.1, from coordinate 43,798,491 downwards.
AAAAAAAAAATCTCTCTGATTAGTTTAAACTTACATTTCCAGGTATATTAAAAGTGAAATAAATCACAGGATGCTCAGTACGCAATGGAACAGTGTTAACTTGTTATAATAGTCAGCAGTAAGCTAAAAAAAAAATGTATTGTTAGAGAGTATAAGGAATAACCTTCTCATTTGAAATAACTGTATTTAAACAGGCCTTTTTAAAATAAATTTTGATTTGTACGAACCCCTTTTATAAATACCCGGTTTTCACCTATGGAAACCACTTTCCTAGCCAAACAAGATGAGGTTCTAATTGCATAATACCATTTATCTGCCGAGGATAAAAGTGCCAACAAATGAAAATGCACATTAGGCAAGAGGTTGTCAAAAAAAGAAAATTGCCTCTTTTTTTTTCTTTTTTGTTTTGTTGTGCGTTATGTGTTTGGTGTGTGTGTGTGTGTGTGTGTGTGTGTGTGTGTGTGTGTGTTGTGTTGGGTTTTTTTTTTTTTTTAATAACCCACTCACTAACAAAAGACTGCAGTGGCTTCCAAATTATAGGTTGTTATTTTTAGTGGAAGTAGTTCAATATTCATATTGGAGCAGATGTAGCAGTTTAACAAAACAGCTCTTCAAATCCTGCACAAATTGAAAACAGGAAAACTGATTGCATTTTCCCTTATCACTTTCCTTTTCTGAATCGACACTTTTGGCCTTCTGAAAATGTACACATGGCTTTCCTCTCAAAAGCACCTGCTGATCAAATAGAAACCTAACATTTTCATGAAAACGGTATAAAGGACCAGTTTTGTTCTAACCGCCACACAGGGCATCCGTTGCCTACTTGATGGCAAAAATTGCTGTGTAGAAGGCCCGTGAATAATAGCTTTATATTTCCATGGCGGTTCCAAAAACTACGTTGTCTTTTTTTTAGTTTCTCGCATATTCACTTTTTGTAGAATCCACGTTTTCTTTGACTTGATGTCTGCCTAACAGTTTTCTTAGGCAGAGCCTCAACAGAGCGGAGTGTATAAAAGAGCAGACGACACTAAGAAAATAAGGAATACTTGGAATTCATTTTCTCTGCCTCTACTTCAAATACGCATATATTTATCTTTACCTATTACCGTCTAGGCGTGCAGGTCGGGGCAAAAGTAGGTGTACAGCTGTGGGTATGTGGAACGCAGGGCTTACTCCTGCAATGTTATTAACTAACTATTGGATTATTTTCCATCAGGACTGTAAACCTACTTTTGCCCCACTTCTGTATGCCACCCACCGAAGTCAAACAAGGAGCAAGCAGTCAAGCCAGTGCCTATTGTAAAAGGGGACTCACACGGCCTCTCATCAGGCAGAGGTTCTGCAGGTTCTCGGATATCTGACTGTCCCGGACAGGGTTGTCCCCACGCGCAAACTGGTACCCATCCACAGGATGTGACCAACCACTTCCTACCCCCAGCAAGGGTCGATCTTGAAAATGGTTATTATTCGGAAAATCTGCAAGGGTGCTATCTAGGCTGCTTCGGAGGTTTTTAAATAAAAGTGCTCCACGCATCTCTCTGGACCACCCAGTTCTGGGTAGCATGAAAGATGCTCGGACAACACGCTGTCTCTCCTTTGGCCGCTCAGCCCTCAGAGCTCTGCTCCCCGTGCTCCCCCCCCCTCCCCCCCCCCCCCAGGGACCCAGGCTGTCCATCCGGATCCTGCCTGGGGGACCAGGGAACCTGAAGGCAGACATGGCCACAGTCATACATGTGCCACTCCGTTGCACCATGCTCACTGAGGCAACAGCAAACCTGAGATGTCAATATGCTCAGTCACTGGCAGTGAAATGATGGGGCTCTATTGTCTTACCCCAAAGGATGTGCTGTCAACAAGAAAACATGCCCCCTGGCTCCAAACAAATTGTCAGGCGCCTTTCAGAGACTGGATCGTGTTTATGTATGAAAATACCCATCCTGACAAGGGGCAAGAGGCAAAACCATCATTTTTCCCCCCACGTTCACCCATCTCAGGGACTTTCCCGAGTTAACATTACAGTTTTTGGAAACACGCTCATATGAATCCATAAAACACTCTGCGTTCCTCTTTTGAAAAGCTAACTCCGAGGAAGACATGGCCACGGTTCAAATCCAAAGTCCCAGCCTACCTAAACAGACTTTTCTCTCTGGACCACGCGGAAACCACACCAGAAAAATAAACCGATATCCCAGGAAAAGTCAGCTGTGTCGGCTTTTCTCACTCCTTAGCATCCATGCATCACTCTTTCACATCAAGTCATGTAAAACCAGGCACAAACGACCAATTCCCGAAGACTCTATCTTTTTTCTCAGTTTGTCAATCCTCCAAATAAGGGGTAAGAGAAACTCGTGTTAAAATAAGGGGGGAGGAGGGGGGAGAATCAGATATTTAAGTCATTCAAATGCTCCCCAAGTTCTTGGGGCCCCCCTCGCCCTGGCAGACCGTCCCCCCTTAAAATCAAAAGGGACTAATCAAGTTGTTAAGAAGCTCTTTCTCTCCCCTCTTCATCCCGAAGGCTTCATGTCCAGTCAATAAATCAGCCATTGTTCCCCTTTTAGAGAGTCTCTTCAGAGCTATTCAGGCTGCCAGACCTAAACCCGAGGCCAGATAAGGCCCCTTTGGTGATCTCACCTCGGCGTGTCCAGTCGGGATAGCGGAGGTGATGGGAGATAGCGGCCAGGCCGGGGCTGAGGTCCCCGCGTCACCCATACAACAAAAGGCAGACTCCTCTTCCTCCCTCCGCTAATCTCTGAACGTGAATTCCCTCTGCCTGCGGCCGGGGAGCCACAGATAGCACGTTACATCTTCACTTCTCCTGGTCTTATCCACTTCTGCATCGTCGGGAGAGGGAGAGAGGGAGAGAGAGAAAATCGGCCTCTCCCCGCTCTCCCTCCCCCTTCCCCTCCTCTCTCCCCCCTTCACCCCCCCCAATACCCAGCTCCTTCCCACCTCTCCCTCCTCCCCTCTCGCCTCCCCTCCTGCTCACTGAGATTACCTTCTGGCAAAGGAGCGCAGGAGAGGCCGAGCGGCCCAGGCGGCCCCGGACGGTGGCTTTGTATTCATTAAACACACATCAGAGCTTATCAGAAGTAAAAGGCTTGTCAGGATGGCACATTGTGTGTGAGTGAGTGTGCGCGCGGGGAGGCGGGGGAGCGGAGCCCGAGTGCATCGGGGTGATTACAATATCAGCAGGGCCCAGATGGAGGCAGGAAAATAAACAGAGGGTGCATGTGAGACAGAGCAGGAGAGGGAGGAAAAGTAGGAGAGAGAGAGAGAGAGAGAGAGAGAGAGAGAGAGAGAGAGAGAGAGAGAGAGGAGAGACAGACTGGAGGAGGGGGGAAAAAATAAACCTGAAGGAATCAGGGGAGGGTTTCAGGCCCTAGGAGAAGAGGCAGGGAGCAGTGAGTAGGATGGAGGGACCCCAAGGCTGGGTGAGAATGAACGGCGGGTGGTCTCCTGCATTCCCAACTCTGTCCCTAATCTGAGAGAGAGGGAGGGGTCCGGGCTCACCAGCTCTGTTCCTGCTCCAGGGCCAGCCCATGGGCATGTTGGAGGTTCTGTGGAGGGCAGAGGGAGAGGATGGCAAGGAGCTACCTGCCTGCTTCCCTCCACCCAAATAGCCACCATGTGTAAGACAACCCTGGGTGAGTGCTCAGAGCAACTGCACGGCCTTCCAGCCAACCTCCAGTGGGAGTCCTGGCCTCTTTCTTTGCCGACCCCAGCACCCCTAAATCACTTCCATGCACACACACACACACACACACACACACACACCCCCAAGACAGGGAGGGCCAGACACAGGCCAGACACTGAGCCTCTCTGGATTGTCATGCATCCGGCACATGACGGTGCAACCAGCATTCCTGTGATGAGGAGGAGCACTCAGGATGGGCGGCCGCAGGTGACTCCTACAGACACCTGCCCCCTCCAGAGACTGTGTCGAAGGGAGGTCCCTCTATGTGTGCATCTCAGAGTCTAGGCTCCAGGTGGGAATTTGAAATGGAGGCAACGAGTCCCTGCATCACCGCTCTGCGCCCACCCAGGCCCCAAGGACCCCTCAGAGGTGAAGCAGGGCGAAGGCGTGTCCCTCAGACCAGAGTTCCTCCTCTACCCCGTTGGGGTTAGGAAGGAGATGCTACATCCGGTCAGTCTCCTAGCAGCCCCTTTTCCCTCTTAAAGGCACCCATCAGACCATCTGAACACCTGGTCAGATACTTAATGGAGGGCAGATAGTGCATCGAAAAGGTCACTCTTGCCCTAGCGGGTGTGGCTCAGTGGATAAGGTGTCAACTTGCGGGTTGGAGGGTCCCTGGGTTCAATTCCGGTCAAGGGCTCAATCCCCAGTAGGGGGCGTGCAGGAGGCAGCCAATCAATGATTCTGTCTCATCATTGATGTTTCTCTCTCTCTCCTCTCTGAAATCCATAAAAAATATATTAATGTAGCCCTAGCTCAGTGGATAGAGCATCTGCCTGCGGACTGAAGGGTCCCCAATCAATTCCAGTCAGGGGCACATGCCTGACTGCTGGCTCCATCCCCAGCAGGGGGCGTGCAGGAGGCAGCCAATCAATGATTCTCTCTCATCATTGATGTTTCTCTCTCTCTCTCCCTTCCTCTCGGAAGTCAATGGAAATATATATTTTAAAAGTATTAATTTTAAAAGGGCCACTTTCCTGGTGGAGGGTGGGGAGTATCTGGTTGTGTTAAGAAGCTCCCGCTGCAGGATGAAGTGGGAGTTCAGAAGAAAGCAGCCAGGAAGCTGCCTAGCTAGCTGCTCATGGCACACGGGGACACTTGGGGCTAGAAAGCACGGTGTGCGTGGTGTCTCAGCATAAAGGGACAAAGATGGCAGGGCTGAGAGGAGGAAGGCCAGTGAGCAGAGACAGAAAAAAACAACAACATAAAATGGGCAAGGAGTGGCCCCCCCAGAGGAGACAGATTTGAAGAATGAGGCGAAGCGTGGTTGAGTCAAGCACTGTCCTCCCAAAACAGCCCAAACCCGGTGTTGTGTGTAGTGGGTCTCCCCTCTCCCTTCCTTCTCCCCTCCCCCTCCTCCCTGGCAAATGAATTCAGGGACATGTGATAGGTTAGGCATGGTGAAACCAGCTGGGCACAGCTGGGGGGAAGGGCGTGTGTGAAGGCCAGGTACAAGGGGATCTGCCACAGTCCTGCAGCTGCCCAATGGCCTGGACAGCCTCGCGGTGTCACTGAGATGAGTAAAAGGTGATAACTTCTCCAAAAACCCCCACACAGTGGCCAGGTTTGGTGGTTAGAGAAGGGCGCGAGGGCAGGGAGTCAAGCATTAGGCAGCTGCATTACCTAACGAGTGAGCTCTCCATGGGCTAGACTCTGTCCTTCTCCCGTGTGTTACATCCAATAAAAGATTTCTGGGTATCACTGCAGCTCTTCTAAGAGGTGACCTCTCTCATGTGCCCTGGTTGTTACACAGTACTGCCTTCAGAGTAACCAAATCCTGCCCCACATACCTTCCCCTTTACTACATTTCAGTAGATCTATGTGGACACAGGCTACATGCAAATGCCTGTGAATCGAATGCAACTCTAGGGAAAAGAAAAAAAAAATACAATTTACAAATGCCCGGTGAAGTTTCCATTACATGTTCTTTGGAAAAATGCTAAAAAAAAAAAAAAAAAAAAAAAAATGCGGTACTTTCAAACTCAGAAAAGGCTTCCATGTTTTTCTTTTAAAAGCATCCAAACACTTAAGCCATGAAGAAGGTCACCCTGCCAATGTGCTCACTTTGTAAGAGGGGCAGTATTTCTACCTGGTTTGCTCGTTGACTTTTGACTCACAGTCACAGAAAAATCCACCAGCTCTCCAATGGGAAGGATCCATGACTCTTCCAAAGCAAATTCTTTGCTGCAAAGCTTCCCATTTTTTTTTTTTTTAAGCAATATAACAATCAAGGACCGTAATCACAGAATAAGTGTCCCCCAGAAAGTGGTGTCTATAATCACAGCTGTCTTGAAGTCCAGGCCGGTGCCTCGAAATCTTAATTGCAACTCGTCCTCGTCTTAATAATAGGCTGCCTTCCTATAAAAGCGAGAAGTCCATCTGCCCCAGGCAGATAAGTTCGGAGGCATTAATTCAGATAAACATCGAGCATTTCCTTTCTTTCTCGGAGCACGTGAATCCTAGTGTGCTGTGATGTGAGAATTCCAGCATATGACCACTGCGGCATAATATCTCATCGCTCAGCTTGTCATTATTTCATTTGTAATTCTTATGTTAATTACGTTCATAATTACTATAAACAGATGTGGCAGGCATCCATGTGACCTTTTATTGAGGAATGCTTTCCTCCCTTATTTTACTTTAATTTCTCATTTAGGTGGAACTGAAGTACAGAAAGAAAGAAAGAAAGAAAGAAAGAAAGAAAGAAAGAAAGAAAGAAAGAAAGAAAGAAAGAAAGAAAGAAAGAAAGAAAGAAAGCTGTCTAATTTCAGGATGTTTTGTGTATATGCGTTAATACAGAACCTGCCTCCTACATCACTGTTCTTAGCATGTAAGCAGCTCCCCAGCACATGTCTAAATTGCTGCTCTGGATGTCAAACAAAGGCTAGCATCCATCTTTAAGTGGCGCGTCTTTTTTTTTTTTTTTTTTTTTTTTAATAGCAAAGGTTAATGCAGCAGAATTCTGCTTTCAGACCAAGTGCCCAGCAGCTACGTAGCGATTTTATTCATCATAACTCCACCGCCGCCCTCTCTGCATCAAACACATTTACAATAAAATCAGTATGGATTTCATTAGCTGAAAACCTCCTCGAATTTCACTTCTTGGGCCCTAATCTATAATTAGTGTGGACAGACAGGTGCAGGCCCGGCTCCTCCACAGATGGCTACTGGGAAGGCTGCAGGGAGCTCCTTCTGTTTAAACACCGCGCAGATAACCTGCTCCTCTTATCGCTCACAATTACCGCCATTAAACCCAACCGATGTTTGCTTTAATAAAACGCTCGCTGTTCTTTAAACATTATTTAGGAACTCTTATATTAATGGGTGTAAAGAAGAAGAAGAAGAAGAAGAAGAAGAAGAAGAAGAAGAAGCAGCAGCAGCAGCAGCAGCAGCAGCAGCAGCAGCAGCGGGGTGGGAAGATAACTGATGCTGAGTAAAATGTTCCCAGCAATGGCTCACTAAGGCATTAGTTAGTGGCCTTCACGGTTCTTCTGCATACATAGGGTTAACTGTAATGTTTTTTTAAAGGCATTTTAGTGATAAACACTGTCTAACAAGTAAAGTGGGAGGAAACTTCACATTTTCCTGAGGTTCAGAAAGGATGAGACAGTTCATTTTTTTTTTCTTATAGATTTTAAGTGGTTCTTAAAGTACGTAACTGAAAATGCTAGGTCCTTTTCAAAAGATATTCATGGATTCATGGTAACCTCATGTTATGTATTTATTTCACTTCTTATGGATTATTCGGAAAGTTGTCTGAGTTCATCATTTTAAGGGACATGTTAGCAACAGACTATGAATGTGAGTGTACGGTGTAAGCACATGGTTAAAAATAAATCCACTCCATAATAAATAACTTCTGTAAAGTCAGACATCACTTCTTCCTCCTTCTGCTAACAATAAAGCCTATGGAACTCCATGTGATTAATAAGCTGCATATAAAGCAAGGAATTTTAAATGCCCAAACAGCAACAAATAAATATCTTTTTCTCACCGAGCTTATGTAACTTAGCGGTAACAGACTCCAGTAAAATGCTACTGACTCGTTTGTTTTTTTTCACATGCAAATCCTGCAGGTGCCAATTTTTCAGACTGCTTTCCTGTGAAGGGCTATGCTGCCTGCTAAAACCTCAATGAAGGAGGCTTTGCATTCAGTGCCTGTCAGCTGATGTTCACATCAAAGAAGCGAGAAACAGGATCTGACAGTGAAGAATGTTCTCAACTGACAACCACTGACCAGTATTCCTATTAGAAGCATTGCTTTCTCGTGATCCCTTTTCAATGTGGTGTATTAAAAAAAAAAAAAAAAAAAAAGTTTTGTTTTCTGCTAAGATTCTATATTACAATAAAATAAATAATAATGGCACTTTACATTTGTGTAGTTCGCTGCCAATTTCGAAGTGCTCTTTTATCTGCAAATATTTAGACTCACATCCTCAGTGAGACAGCTCAGCACCAGATACCAGTATTTTACTTTACTTTAGAAAGGGAAAACTGTAAAAATATTAAAAAGCTGCAGAACATACCATCCTACCACTTCCAGCAACTTGCAATTAATAGCACAGTTTGCATTGTATGGCAAGGAGAGTGCTTCTTATTAGAAAAGCCCTTTTAAGGATCATTTAAAAAAAAAAATCAAATCATTAGCAGCTGTGAGTGGGTCACAGCTTATTTGAGGGATGAACCCGGTCCCTGGAGAAACTACACAGTCAAATTCTCCCACTCAAGACACAGCTTTGCAGAGAAGGCAACTGCTGTTTAAATGATGTGCAATAAGATCAATGCTTAAACAAAGACTTGTCATATAAAGAGTCACTTTCCATGCACTCAAAATAAGCCAGACTCTTAGGTATTTTTTTGGCTGTTTTTTTTTTTTTTTTTTTTTTGGTTGGAATTTTGTCTTTTGAAAGAATAAACCAAGGAAATACCAAATGCTAAATGCAGTCCATGTAAAGAAATGATAGACTTGAACTTCCTCAACATCCATCCTAGCTGCAAAAACCAGCCTGGGTCCCGCTGAGATGCCGCGATTCACACTGGGTAAGCCTGTCAGTCCTCCCTTCACAAACAGCCATGGGGAAAGTAAAAGGAAGGGGCGGGGGATCAGAGAGCCCTACCTATGTTATCTGAAAGCCCCCAGAATGGGGAAAGGAGACTGCATTTTTCCAGTTAAAGACGCGGGGAGGGAAGTCGGAGAATTCTGAGTGTGCTCCTGCTCGCACACATCACAGCTGACTCCAACACCCAGGCTGGGCTCCTCTCTCTAGGAAAACAATGGTGTTTGTCAACCTGTCCGAGGAGCTGTGTGACAGGAGACCCGCACGGCCAAGGCAAAAAACGCTGCAATAAACTAAAAGCAGGCCCCGGACACTAACAAACCATTTATCACCGAGCAGCCAGGCCATTTGTATTCCAGCCAGTGTGCCCTCGCCGGGCACAGACCCAGTTCCACTCTGTTCCATGCAAAGTGGGGGGCGGGCGGCGGGGGGGGGGGTGATGATAAAAGCCACTGAGCGCACTTAAAAACGTTACAGATGTTTTAAAGGGGACCGGGAGGTGGGGAGCCTGTAAAACAGATTTCAGCCCGCGGAGAAGGTAGAGGGAAAACGCTTGGTCAGCAGCCCGGCCTCTATCGGGGGATAAATCAATGAGCAGCAGCTGCGGACAGCCACTTACACCAGACCCCGGGCAGATTAATTAAGGGGAGGGAAGCGACAGATTCCAGGGGCTCAGAGGCACACGGAGCATGTGAAGTTGGGCTGGAGCGGCCACTCGGGCTCTCCTGGTCCCCTCGGCCTGGTCCCCACGGCCTGTCCCCCCTGGTCCCCACGGCCTGTCCCCCCTGGTCCCCATGGCCTGTCCCCCCTGGTCCCCATGGCCTGTCCCCCCTGGTCCCCATGGCCTGTCCCCCTGGTCCCCATGGCCTGGCCCTCCTGGTCCCCTCGGCCTGTCCCCCCTGGTCCCCACGGCTTGTCCCCCTGGTCCCCTCGGCCTGGCCCTCCTGGTCCCCATGGCCTGTCCCCCCTGGTCCCCATGGCCTGTCCCCCCTGGTCCCCATGGCCTGTCCCCCTGGTCCCCATGGCCTGTCCCCCTGGTCCCCATGGCCTGGCCCTCCTGGTCCCCTCGGCCTGTCCCCCCTGGTCCCCATGGCCTGTCCCCCCTGGTCCCCATGGCCTGTCCCCCCTGGTCCCCGCGGCCTGTCCCCCCTGGTCCCCATGGCCTGTCCCCCCTGGTCCCCATGGCCTGTCCCCCTCTGGTCCCCGCGGCCTGTCCCCCCTGGTCCCCACGGCTTGTCCCCCTGGTCCCCTCGGCCTGGCCCTCCTGGTCCCCATGGCCTGTCACCCCTGGTCCCCATGGCCTGGCCCTCCTGGTCCCCATGGCCTGTCACCCCTGGTCCCCATGGCCTGGCCCTCCTGGTCCCCATGGCCTGTCACCCCTGGTCCCCATGGCCTGGCCCTCCTGGTCCCCTCGGCCTGCCCCTGGCCTTGGGGACGGTCCTGCCGCGGGGTGTGCCAGCTCCCCTTAAAGCCACGTTTACAGATGCTCAGGAGGCAGCAGCCAGGCTGGGGGGGAGGAAGGCAGAGGGGGGTAAAACGTTTGGGATTTGAGGTGCCCCATCTTGGAGAAAAGGTAGGCTCTCAGGATTCCTCATGACGCTTTGCACGGAATGTGGAGACCGAGGGCTGCGAGGTCCCCGGGCCAAACCCTCCACTGAGAGGCGCGCGGGGCGGGGTGGGCGGCAGGTGATGTCAGTCACCATCCCGGTCCCCATCCTGCTCCCCATCATGCAGGGCTCCACTTTCCCAAGGCCTGACCTCGCTTTCCAAGAGGGAAGAAAAAAAAAAAAAGAGGAATTTGAGCGCCGATGCCGAGATAGGGCGTCCGGACCAGCGACAGGTCCGCCCGGGAGAGGACTCGGTGCGCCATCCGCCGGGTCCCCCCAGGTTCGCGGGGAGAGAGACCCCGGGGGTCAGGGCTCGGCCATAGGGGCTTCTGGAAACCCAGACAGTCCCCCGCCCCAGGCTCCCCGGGGCGGGAGCCGCAGCACCGAGGCTCCGGCTCCGGAGCGGGGGCAGCGCCTCGGGGCGGGCACCGGGCACCCCCGGGCCGGGCGGGAGCCACGCCGCCCCGCAGCCCCGGGAAGCCCCCAGGCCGGAGGAGCTGGGTCCGGGCGCCTTCCCCCGCCGAAGGGCTCCGGACCCGCACGCCCGGGGGGACCGGGTCCCGTCCCCGGACCCGCGCCGCTAACGGCCCGGACCCCAGCGCAGCCGGGCCCCAGGTTCAGAGCCGCTCTCCGCTCCCGGAGCCAAGTTTCCCAGCGTCGGGGCCAGCCTCTCCCTAACAGATTTCAAAACAAACAACAACAACAACAACAACAAACAGCCACGATGCGGGGCAGGGCCACCTGCCAACGCGCCCCGCGGGCGGCCTGCCCGGTGTCTGGTCGGCGATGGGGCCGGGGGACCAGGGTCCCCTTCCTGCGCCCACGGCCCGGGGGAGGCGGGAGGAAGGAAGACCAGTCTCAGAGGCGGTGGAGAGCTGAGTGCGGGCGGCACGTGCTCCCTGGCTGCCCCGTGAAGTTCAGGGTCACCGCAGCCTGAGCCCCGGCGGCTCCCCCGTCCCCGCGGCCAGTCCTCCCCGCGCCGGGCGGGCGGGCTCCGGGCTCCGGGCTGCGGGCTGCGGGCTCCGGGCTCCGGGCTGCGGGCTGCGGGCTGCGGGCTCCGGGCTGCGGGCTCCGGGCTCCGGGCTCCGGGCTGCGGGCTCCGGGCTCCGGGCTCCGGGCTGCGGGCTGCGGGCTCCGGGCTGCGGGCTGCGGGCTCCGGGCTCCGGGCTGCGGGCTGCGGGCTGCGGGCTGCGGGCTCCGGGCTGCGGGCTCCCGGCTCCCGGCTCCCGGCTCCCGGCTCCCGGCTCCGGGCTGCGGGCTGCGGGCTCCGGGCTCCGGGCTGCGGGCTGCGGGCTGCGGGCTGCGGGCTCCCGGCTCCCGGCTCCCGGCTCCCGGCTCCCGGCTGCGGGCTGCGGGCTCCCGGCTCCCGGCCGCGGGCTCAGGGCTCCGGGCTCCGGGCTCCGGGCCCCGGGCCCCGGGCCGCACCCCCAACCCCCAGGCCGGCCATCGGATCCCCGGAGCGATGGCTGGGGCCCGGCCGGCTCCCCCGCCCCCGCCGGCTCCCTCCGGGCACTCACGCTGCGCAGGGCCGGGGAGGCGCACCATCCGCCGCGGCTTCCAGATGCGAATCAAACTTCCCGGCGTCCGGGCGCCTCCTGCCTCCGGGGCCGGGGCCCCGCGGCCACTCGCCCGGCGCCCGGCGAGCTGCGGAGCCCGAGCCCCGGGTCTGGGTCCGGGTCCGGGTCCGGGTCCGGGTCCGGGTCCCGGTCCGGCCCGGCCGCCTCCGCGGAGCCGGGGCTGGGCCCTCCGCCTCTGCTGCGGCGGCGGCGGCCGGAGGCGATGCGGCGCGGCGATCGCGGAGAGTCCGCCCGGCTCGGTCCCCGGGGCGCCGCCTTTATGTGCGGGGCCCGGCGCCGGCGATGCGGGAGCGGGAGCGGAGCGCCCACACCGGCCCCGCCGCCGCGCCCGCGCCCTGGGCGCCGCCGCCGCACCGGGGAGGCGGCGGGGAGGCGCTACGGGCGCGGGGGGCCGGGCTCCCGGCGGGGCGCGGGCGGGGGCGGCGGGAGGCTGCTGTGTCGGGCGGGGGTCACGGGGGTCAAGTATATGTTAACAATGGGCAGTCCCGCCGGCCGGGCGGGCGGGGCGCGGGGCTCCCTCCGTCCCTCCCTCCCGCCGGCCTCGCCCCCTGGGTGCGGGCTGGAGCGGCGGGCTGGCTCCCCGAGGCCCGGTGCCCCGCAGCCACCCTAGCCGGCCAGTCTCCCCGCCATCTGGAGCCCCGGCTGCCCTGCCCGTGCCCCTGGCCTGAGAGCCAGCTCTGCCAGGCAGCCAGGCGCTCGCAGATCCCCTGTCTAATCCCCTTCTGTTAGCTGGTTTACAGACTGTTTGCTCTCGCATTAGATAATAGCCTTGGAGAAAACAGTTATTTTTTTTTTCTCCCCCTTTGTTTTTCTGCCTCTCCCCTAGAATAGGACCGGGAAGAGGCACCTCTTTCTAGCTTAGGTGCTCCCCGCCCCCACGCGCGAATATCAATACTTCAGAAAGGGGGGGTGGGGGGGGTGGAGAAAGAGTCCCAGAGGACAAGATAGGGTGAAAGAATTCCAGATATTTCCAGAGTAAATAATCTCAGGGTGAGCAGGACTGATCATTTGTTTATATAGAGAAAAAAAAGCACTTAAATAATCATGAAAATATTAACATGCAAGTCAAATATGATCCGATCAGAGCTTGCAATGAGGAAAATGGCATCTCAAAATGATGGAATGATGCCACTACCACAAATGTTATTATATTTAGTACAACAATTTGAAATCCTCCTCTAAATCATGTTTTTGTTTTTTCCCCAACCTGGCCTGAATCAATGCAAAATGTCCCTTGTACCTGTTTCTAAATCTCGTCTTTACAAAGGAAAAAATACTGAAGACGGAGTCAGAGTCGGCCTTATACGGTGGGCACCGATGAGACATTCCTGGATTTTAATTTTAAAAATGGCTCTTCAGAAATTTCATATCCCTTCCCCCACCCGTTTAACCCCAGCTGGAGCTTCCAATTCTGCAGTCTTTTCATACTCCACTAATTTTTAGCAATTCATTTCCAAAAAGGACTCATTGTACATTCTTCCCTCTCCTTGGGACATTTGACTAATGAATTATAATGGGTTGGATTAATGAATTGTAATGTTAAGTCTTGGTATTTGATATTATGATGCAGTTCATTTGAATCTCAAATCTTATCAAGTTGTACATTCTGTAGTAGTTTCTGCATGTGCAGCTCATTTTTTTCTATCCTTGCAAATCTTAGTACTAATAATCTTCAAATATAAAATTGTATGGACACTACTATAAAGCCATTGTATAGGAAATTGTGTCAAAGCACCTTTTTTTTTATATAGAGAAAAGTATTTTTATAGTTTATTATCCTGTCACTTGTACTATTTTCTCTGTCCCCCAAGTTGAAAACGAATCATTTGGATTCTAGAACTATACATTTATCCTTATCTAAAATTAATAAAATGATATCTGAATCAGGGATGATTCTTTTGAAATAGTGTTCCTTCCAAAATCGTCTTAACATGTAGAATTAAAGTAAGTCAACAAATTTTAGGGTGTAATAAAGAGGGGGAGAAACAAAATATACATACCCTGCCACATTTTTCTTCTTCTTGTAAATTGCACCAATGAAATTATATTAGGAACATTAAACTTCAAAATCAAGGTTATGTAACTTGCAGGAAATCAAAACAGTTTAACACTTTCAGGCTGTATTCACAACAACAAGACATATATATTCTATAAGATTCTACAAATCGTAAAGGATCTTCCCTTTAGCCAGTCATACATCTGAGGAAAATAATATAGTCATTGTTCTAGTTATACTTTCTTTTTCAAAAATATGGTAATGTTTTCTACTCAGTTTGGCTTTACATCAGGTAGAATATGTTACTAAATCTGAGACTTATTTTCTTAATTGATTTTGAGAGAGAGAGAGAGAGAGAGAGAGAGAGAGAGAGAGAGAGAGAGAGAGAGAGAGATCCGTTTGTTGTTGTTCCACGTATTTATGCATTCATTGGTTGATTCTTGTATGTGCCCAGACTCGGGATCAAACCCACAACTTTGCTGTTTCAGGATGACTCATGAACCAACTGAGCTACCTGGTAAGAGGGCAGGGCAGGATCACGGAATAACGGTCCAACATTGGCAGGCCTCAGATTTTCATTTTTTCACTTTAATAACAGCAGTTAAAGAACTTGACCCCTCTTACTGCCACTCCCTTTAAAGGCCTGTGTTCTACAAAACATAGAATATAGTTTTCTGTAGGGTTTCTTCTTGTATTGTGTCCTAACTTCTTTATATAAATAATAACCATGTATACAGACCAACTGAAGCATGAGGTGAATCTTGAACTGCAAAATCTAGGAAAATAGAACATTCAATGAAAAGGGAAGAGCTCATTGATATGTGTTTTGGGAGGGTGTGAATTACCTGAAAACAGCACAAATCCATGAAATATTTGGTTATCATAGCCTTGGGGTGGGAAATACACACCACATAACATTCATACACAATAAACTATTAATAGATACATTTTACAAAACTAATCTTAAGGAGACAGGGATTAGTATTAAGTTTTTTTATCTGCCACTCACAAGAGAGATCAGGTTTCTGTAGTTTCAAGACTAGTTTGCTGAGCCAAAAAAAAGTAATAATAATCTTAAAAATAAATTTTAAAAAGAGGAGATTGTTTATTAAAAAAAAATAAGTACCTACTCATCCTAATGAAACCATTACATTTAAAAATAAAGTAATAGCCAGGACCGGTTTGGCTCAGTGGATAGAGTGTCAGCCTGCGGACTGAAAGGTCCCGGGTTCGATTCAGGGCAAGGGCATGTACCTTGGTTGCAGGCACATCCCTGGTGGAGGGTGTGCAAGAGGCAGCTGATCGATGATTCTCTCTCATCGATGTTTCTAACTCTCTATCTCTCTCTCTTCCTCTCTGTGAAAAATCAATAAAATATATTAAAAAATAAATAAAATAAAATAAAGTAATAATACAATGTTAAACTGTAATAAACCCTTACCAGCAATTTTCTTTTTCTCACAAGTTAGAAGACTTTGTTTTCCTTCACATCATTAAATTTTTCATTATTGTGAAGGTACCAGGGTCTTTCAATTACAGGTTTACTTCTTCAGTAATGTTGTTTTTCCCCCTCTTAAACCAACCCTTTAAAATAAGCAGAGATGATTCAATACAAATTGTAGGTGAATGTTTATTATCTCTTTGGAGAAGTGTGATTGACCTCTCACTAAAAGAAATCCCTATCCAAAATATTAATAGGTACTTAATTAGCACTTGTAAAATTCCTTCTTACAGATCTTAAAGTTTAAGTGACTCTCACGCTGTCATTTTCTATACCTTGAAAAAGTCCTGTTCACGTAGGTTGATGAAAATCCTTAATAACCAGGTTACTTATTATTATTTTTTTTTAATGCCAAGAGGATTCCTCTCAAGGCATTTTTTTTTTGAATGAATAATTGAAACAATTATATTTAACATTAGTTAATAATCTTCACAATAATTCTTTTTATATTTAATCCTCACCCAAGGATATTTTTTCCATTGAACAGAGGGTGGTAAGGAAGAGGGAAAAAGAGAGAAGAAAAAGAGGGAGAGAGAAGGAGGGATGGAGAGAGAGAGAAACATTGATGTGAGAGAGACGCATTGATTGGTTTCCTCCCACACATGCAGGAGATTGAACCTGCAACCCAGGTTATGTGCCCTTGACTGGGAATCAAACCCTCAACTCTTTGGTGCTCAGGCCAACACTCTAACTGCTGAGCCATACCAGCCAGGGCTTCACAGTAATTTCAAGGCATTTTAAAAAAATATATTTTATTGATTTTTCACAGAGAGGAAGGGAGAGAGAAAGAGAGCTAAAAACGTCAATGAGAGAGAAACATCGATCAGCTGCCTCTTGCACACCCCCTACCGGGGATGTGCCCGCAACCAATGTATTGTACATGCCCTTGACCGGAATAGAACCCGGAACCCTTCAGTCCGCAGACCGACGCTCTACCACTGAGCCAAACCGGTTTCAGCAGGTTACTTATTTTTAACCAAAAAAATCATTTGTTTTATTTGTGGAAAAATAAAGGATGGAAAACAAAAAGAATGGCAAATAATTATTATGTTTTCATAAATTTAGAACTTGCCCACTATTTGCAATTTCCCTTTTGCTGGGTAATTTTATGTAGTTTACTTTTGGAGCTTTGCAAGAACAAGTTTTATTCCAATTTTGCAATTTTGTTGTTTAACTTGCTTAAGGATTCCGACAGTAAAAGAATAAATTATAGAGATCTTTTTATCTTATTCTATAGTAGTTAAGCCACATATATTTAGTAGACATTCAGGATATAGTATAAGGCATTAGCTCTTAGAGACATTTAAAATAAGATAATAAACAGATTTTAAATGAAAAATTTATAAGTTAAACTAAAAATGGCTCTGTCTCTTCAAATAATTTGATCAGATTGGTCTGATTTAGCTTCAAGCCTGCAGACAATGAATTTAATTTTCATGTATGATCTCCATGTGTTCTGATAATCATGTGTGTTTTTCTGTAGTAATTTAAAACCAATCTGCACCCAAAAAGCCAAAGACACAAAATTTTAGTTACTTATTTGATTTGCAAAAGGAATTGTTAAAGTTTGGAATGTTTTATAAAATAATTCATAGTAATGTTTCTTCAAATGAAGAGTTTTACCTCTTTAGGATTTAAATATTTATATTGGTCAGATTTCAATACATGAAACTGCAGGAATGTATTTACTGAAAAAGATAAAACACACATGATTGCATGTCATACATATAAAAGTGTTTTTCTATGCACAACTCTCTGTAATCTATGAATTATCTCATGTGATGGTTTATAGCTAACCCATGAAAAATAATGATGCCAAATAAGAACATTATTCATGTTTCTAATTTAAATTGACTATTCACCACCTCTATTTTTGAAAGTTGATTTTTAAATACTATAAATCAGAACAAAATCATATAACCCTTCCCTCACTGAAATTCTGTATTTTTATTTTCTATTGAATGTGCCCAGAGGTTATTTTTCCTTTTACACCATATTTATTTAAAAAATATTTTTATTGATTTTTCAGAGAGGAAGGGAGAGGAAGAGAAAGATGGAACCATCCGTGATGAGAGAGAATCATTGACTGGCTGCCTCCTATACACACCCCACTGGGGATGAAGCCTGCAACCCAGGCATGTGCCCTGACCAGGAATCGAACCGTGACCTCCTGGTTCATGGGTCAATGCTCAATCACTGAGCCATGCTGGCAGGGCTACACTGTATTCTTTTCTTGGTGGCTATTGTGTCTATTTAATTCTCAATTAGATGCATATTAGTGTGGTGCACGTGTACAAAGACAGGAGTCTTTGTTTTATTCACTGAACAGTGCTAAGCACATATTACTGGTAGGTGCTCAATAAGTATATGGTGAACGATGAGTAACGATGAGTAAATAAGATTAGGATGCTACAGGAGTTAGATACCTTCTCTACATAAGTCAAGTCACCACCAACTTGACTTCTTTTTCACTGAATTATTGGGAAGCCTATGATTTTAACACTACCAATATGTTAAATGAAGCACGTGTGGGCAACCGAAGGAAAGGTTCTTCTATGCTGCTTTATATGTGCATTTCAATGCTTCCTGAAATAATGGTTAATTTGATGTGAAAAAAGTATACATTCTTATGTGTTTTTGTCTTAACTGTTGATAAAATTATTTTAGATTCTACAATAGGCTATCATGTTTCTGAAATTTCAGTTTATTTAATAAGCTAAATTTTTTTCTTAAAAAACACTACGAGCCGAAGCCAGTTTGGCTCAGTGGTAGAGCGTCGGTCTGCGGACTGAAAGGTCCCAGGTTCGATTCCGGTCAGGGGCATGTACGTTGGTTGCGGGCACATCCCCAGTAGGGGGTGTGCAAGAGGCAGCTGGTCGATGTTTCTCTCTCATCGACGTTTCTAGCTCTCTATCTCTCTCCCTTCCTCTCTATAAAAAATCAATAAAATATATTTAAAAAAAAAAAAAAAAACACTACGAAATGCAATTTGAATCTAGGGAGGATCTTAGAGAGATAAGTAATTCTTTCCTTCTAATCATCTATCATAGTTGAACTGTGTATTCTTCAGTACATTCATCAATATGCAGTAAAAATTCATAGGCTGTTTAATTGGGAGCATGTTCTTATTATTTCCTTTCATTAATATCTCATTGATGGTTTATATAATCCATATTGTTTTATGATGATTATAATCCCCTAGAAATCACTTTTATTTGGAAATCCATGCCTTAGCTATGCAGGATAAGTACATCCACGCTCACACTGAATCTACCCTCTGAAAGATGCATATGTTTCAGTATTTTAATCATTTCATTGTCCCTAATCCTTTAAAAATATCAATTTACTCTATGGACCCTCCAGTCTAATGAATCCCATATCAACTTAGAAGACTTTGCATGTGGGACTCACTACCTCTCCGTAGTGCGTCTATCCCTCACGGGGACAAACAAACAAACAGCAGCTACCTGGCTCATGGCATAGCAATGGGAGAGAAAATATTGGGGGCAACCAATCTGCAGCCAATCTATTGTAGACTGCTCCTAATCATGCTTGGCACTGAGTTGTTTCGCACAGTTCTGCCTTTTTCCCCAGTAGGCCTGGCCACCAGCGGAGAGACCCTGGTGTCTCAGTGGAAGGACACTGACGGTGTCCCCACTGCCTGAGACTAGGGGGGGTTCTCCTTCCTACATTCACCCCAGAGGTCATCTAAGGAGGGTGTTTCTTTGAGGAAATCATTTGATCAATGTTCCCTTAACTTAGGCACCTGTAAAACCCCAGAACCCAGAGACAGAGAAACATCCATCAGAACGTCAAACCTCAGGGAAGGTAGGGGATGGTGGGGTTAAGTAGGAGAGATCAACCAAAGGATTTACATGCACGCATATAAGCCTAATCAATGGGCACAGACAACAGGGGGATGGGGGCATGAATGAGAGGTAGGGGGTAATGGGGGAATAAGGACACATATGTAAACCTTAATCAATAAAGAAATAAAAATTAGAAAAAACCACCATAGGACCTGTTATGTGGACCACCTAAATTGTCTATATGGGTTGCAATTTGGTCCAATTTCCTGAGTTGGGAGAAAAAATTCTGTAAGACAGGAAATTTTGATTTGTCACGTTTTCTAGGAAAAAATAATCACCTGTAGACTGGCATTTGTCCTAACTGCTCAAATTTTTATTTTTATGTAAATGTTCCCTGATATTTTTACAACAAAGATGTGTACCTACATCTACTTTTTTACAATTTTAGTACATCTCATAGAAATGACTTATTTATCTAATACAGAAGAGCAAATGCATGTCAGGCACTAAGGTCCATGCTCAGTATCCGGGGGATTCTGTTAAGTTGCAGGATCTGGGTCAGTGTGTCTGGGCTGGGGCCTGAGATGCTGCATTTCTAACAAACGACTAGATCCGTGGTCGGCAAACCATGGCTCTCGAGCCACATGCGGCTCTTTGGCCCCTTGAGTGTGGATCTTCCACAAAATACCACGGCCTGGGTGAGTCTATTTTGAAGAAGTGGCGTTAGAAGAAGTTTAAAAATTGTGGCTCTCAAAAAAAATGTCAATCGTTGTCCTGTTGGTATTTGGCTCTGTGGACTAATGAGTTTGCCCACCCGTGGACTAGATGATGCTAGTGATGCTGGCCCACATGCCTAGAAACCAGGCTTTAGATGACTGGAAGTCTGGAGAACGCCGGACCTTACCATCATCCCTCACAGAGCATTATTTCCAGTTTGCACAAGAGCCAACGGCACGTATGTGCTCAGAAAATACACAGAATGCCGAAACCGGTTTGGCTCAGTGGATAGAGCATCAGCCTGCAGACTGAAAGGTCCTGGGTTTGATTCCGGTCAAGGGCATGTGCCTTGGTTGCGGGCACATCCCCAGTAGGGGGTGTGCAAGAGGCAGCTGATCGATGTTTCTCTCTCATCGATGTTTCTAACTCTCTATCCCTCTCTCTTCCTCTTTATAAAAAAATCAATAAAATTAAAAAAAAGAAAAAAGAAAAGAAAATACACAGAATATCATATGGGGCTGTGGGAACCCTAATCAGAGTATGCCAGACGATCAAGGCCAAGTTGCTACATGCATGGGTGCAGGCGAGGACCCAGCAGTATTATTGGGTGAAAGGCCCCTTTGCCCTGGGCCGATATGCAGGCCATGACTCAGTAGGGGCAATATACATACTGCGCAAGCCCTCCCTTCTGTGACCTGTTCGTGTTAATGCAGCGGGAGCGTCACCTGTTGGCACAGGCCTGTTCTGTTTGAGGGAGAGTATGAGCTGCTACTGACCAGCGGCTGCGTGGCTGCTTCTGTGCGGCCACTTGGAAGAACGGCGTTGTCTGATGGCTCCTGTAGCAGCCACGGCTGCTTGGATCACAGTAAAGTCTCTCCCACATGTGCCTGCGACTTCTCATGTCTCCATCTGATGCCAAGGTCAGCTGTGCTCCCACGGGGGCTCTGAATCTAGAACAGAAGTTAGCACACTCGTGTAGGAATGGGTTCCTAACATCCCCACTCGCTGTTCAGGCACCTGCAATGAAGCCCGTTATCTGAGAGGATTAAAATAACCAGTCACAACACTGCTTATCTAATCAGGAGTGGGCGATCTTTAACAGGTGAGCCAGGCGTGGGAGATTACATCCGAGGGTTAGGCCACAACTATCCCCTGAGGGGTCAGTGATAGCCATCCCGGGCCTGGGACTCTATGTGTCTCCTGCTGTGTGTCACTAAGAAAATCTATTGTCAACTAATCAACTCCAGGTGTGATGTTGCAGGTGGCAGGAATGGCTCCAGGTGCTTGACCGGTGGGGTCAGACCAAACCTGGGTTCAGCAAGGTCAATACTTGGGTTCTGGCTTGGGAAGAATTCAGAGCAAGACCCAAACTGTCAGAGCACATTTACTGGGTGAATGACAGAGGTAGAAGTAATTCCTAGAAGAAACGAGCTTAGGAAACAAGTTATGGAGGTCAAGGAAGGGCCCTTGGTGCTTGAGAATGAGGAAGCTAAAGGTAACCTGCCTGAGGGAGAAGGAGGAGAGGGAGAGGGAGAGGGAGAGGGAGAGGAAGAAAGAGGGAGTAGGAGAGAGAGAGAGGTAAGAGGGGGGAGTCCTCCTGGGAGGGAGAGCACACTGGTTCTCCACCTTAAGGTCCTCCACCCTTAAGGGCAGAGATTTCTGGGAGGCTCCAGGGGAAGATCTACATAAACACTCAGCAGGTTTCCAGGTGTGTCCTCTCAGGGTTGTGCTCTCCACTGGTTGATTGGCCAGCACGGGGACAGGGGGCCATTATTAAATGCAGCTGGTTCTGTTGTTTATCTGGCCTGGGGCTGAAATACAACTTGAGGCCTAGGTGTCTAGGGGGAGAAAGGTCAGGGGGTCCAAACCTCGGGACCAGTGATATGCCAGGAGAGAAAAAGTCACCCTGGGGGAAAGTCTCATCCTACAACTGACTGTCCATTGCTGGCACCTGGGGCTTTCTGTCCTGGTGACCTGCTTGCTGTCCCTGGCCCATCCTCCATGTTCTGCTCCTCTCTTTTAACTGCCCAGAACACTACGATAACTTCCTGTAAATAACTACAGGCCAGTGGTCGGCAAACTCATTAGTCAACGGAGCCAAATATCAACAGCACAACGATGGAAATTTCTTTTGAGAACCACCTTTTATAAACTTAAACTATCTTGGTAGGTACATTGTCATTAACTTAATTAGGGTACGTGGTATTTTGTCACACTCAAGGGGCCAAAGAGCCACATGCGGTTTGCCGACCACTGAGCTAGGCCATTACCCCCAGCCACACACACACACACACACACACACACACACACACACACACACACCCTCCCTTGCCATGGTGCGTGGAGGATCCCGAGTCTGAGACATCGCATCACAGACTCCGAGGCACATGGCAGGGCTTGGCCCTGGCTGCCCCAGCTCCCTCACTTTGGAAATTACTGACTTCGCCCTTTGACATGTTATGACAATTATGCCACATTGTGCCGGTTTAACTGCAAGGGATAGTGCTTTTAAAAATGTAATGACAGCTAAGGACTAAGAAGAGAGAAATACATACATGTTTCCTAAAAGCAATCCTGTAGGTATTTTTATTTTTCTAAGCATTCCGTTTGGGCCTCACGGAAAAGATCTGAACCTTGAGGGGAGGCTAGGCCAGACTGATTTCTGATTGTTGGGTTTGAGTCTCTGGAGCTGGAGGAACATCCACAGAACGCCTAGCAATGGAAAACAACAAATAAGTTTATGTCATTTGACAGTGGTTCTAACACGTCCTCTCTCCCTGTCAGTAATTGGGTATGTTTTTGTGCTACAGGCTTCTTTTGTTTTCCACTCATTGGGTACCATAATGGCAAGCAACTTCTGCTCAGTTGACCAGAATGCCACTTCTTTCCACTTAAAAACACAACAATAACCACAACAATAACACAACACACGGTGGCAATCGGGAACTCTGAATAATAATTGCTTGCTGCAATCTAAACGAATCCATCCTTTTCCCACCTCTCGCTTCTGTGTCTAATATTGGAGGAGGTTTTCTATGTTTTCCTAAACAATAGATTTTAATTAAGAAGATTTATTAAAGACAGTTTTCATTCCCGTGATTACATTTCCAGTTTCCAGAGACATCTGCATTTCAAAACGGTGCACCACATAGTTTCATAAATATTCCACAATTCCCTCGGAGCTTTTTGGTATTTCAATTTCCTCCAGCCTCTTCCTAACATCCTCACATGCACTGGCGCGGCCGTGTGTTTGTGCCCAGTCAGTGCAAAACGTTGCTTCACGCAGGTATTGTGTTCGAAAGCAGATTCAAAGCATCCCCTTCTCCGTGAATCAAGATTTTCAAAAAGACGAACTAAGCTCATGAACACGCATCTAACAAAAGCTTTAGATTCCTTACAGAAGTACTTAGGGTGGCAGGGTAAGCAGCCAGGCTGGGTTTGCTTTGAGGGTTAAATCATTGTTATTTTAATAGAGTGGGAAATTCATTTAGATAGCGAGATCTGATAGTTACCCAATGAAAGCTCTTTTTGTCTATGTGGATATAGTTTTAAGTGTTTCATTTATTTGAAACACAGTTTTGCCAGGAAATTATTTGATGATAGAAGCCGTCTTAGCAGCTATCTTTAGATGCACCTCGTGAGTGGCAATAAATTGTCGATTGGGCCTTGTGGTTTATATAAAATTGTAAGCCAGCATATTAAACTTGATCCGAAAGGTGCAAAGAACGGAAATACTCTCAGGTTATGTCACTGGCCTCATGAGGATTCATTGTAAGGATAGGAGGGGACATGCAGAAGGCAGGCCTTACAGGCAAGACTACAGGTAGTGACCCGCTTATTGACTTTGTGCTTCTTCGGCAGCTTCCCCTAAGGCCCCACTGGCTCCCTGCCTGCATGTGCTGGCCTGATCATGACCCCGTGCTCCCCATCCCTAAGCAACTGCTCCTTTCGCTACCAACTACTTGCTTGGTCCTCTCGACTTCTCACTGATACCGTTATAAGGAACTATGTATTAGCAATAGGCCAGGAGCAAAGGGAAGGCCAGATACCATAGGCATGTCATGTAGACAGCTTCACCAGGAAGCTACAACTTTCACTCCCTACAGGTCCAACAGAGAGGACATAGGTGCGTGGCCAATAAAGTTGGGGGGCCTTCGGGAGGTGCTTGCTGTCAATCACACCTGGGGCCAGAGATGGCTGCCCAAAAAGGGCATGGCCACTGCAAGGGCTCAACCTTTGGCTATTGAATCCCTTGAACAAAGGCGTTCTCTCTCTTATGCTCTTGTGCTCTTACTGCTCTTGAGATTCTTGGGACTTGTGTGATTCTGGGTTTGTGGGGCTCCCCTTGCATGTGGCAACATGGCCCAGGGCTGTGCAGACCCCACACACAGTGGACTAGCCCAGTGGTCGGCAAACTCATTAGTCAACAGAGCCAAATGTCAACAGGACAAAGATTGAAATTTCTTTGGAGAGCCACATTTTTTAAACTTAAACTTCTTTTAACACCACTTCTTCAAAATACACTTGCCCAGGCCGTGGTATTTTGTGGAAGAGCCACACTTAAGGGGCCAAAGAGCCGAATGTGGCTCTGGAGCCGCAGTTTGCCCCGACCACGAGACTAGCCTGATCCTGAAATGGACCAGGCTCCCTCATGGAAAGCAAACTGTGGACATTGGTGTTGCTTCTTGCTTTCCTAAAACCCAGTTGCATGTCTTCTGTGACTGGACTAAGAGAAATGGGACTTTGGAAACCCAGGAATGGGATTCCAAGAAATAATGCTTTCTACCATCTCTCATCCTCCCCTGGGGGCTTATTCCAGAGGTACCCCAAGAACCCCACTTCCATCCATGACAATAGATTCTGCTCATTCATTCTGCGATTTCTAATAACTCATGGCTTCTGCTTACTCTCGTGTTTTTCAACTCCTGGTCTCCTGTGAACTAACTTATTCTCTTTTTAAATGGAGAGACAGAGAGACTGATGGAATCAGTCAACCACAGACTAGACTTGGAAACCAGGGCACCTTGCTGGCTAGAGGTAGACTCAGCATCCCATCCCTGGGGTAGTCTTCTGTGGTCAGGGGCAAGGTCATGTGGGCAACTTTCCTCAGAAGGGAGACCTTCTTCAGTGTCCCAGGCTCCACTCTAAAACACCAAAATAACCTTAGGTGCTTTGGAAAAAATGGGATAGTGTTTTTTGTTTGTTTGTTTTTTAAATCATATATGAGTGTTTATTTCAATATTGCTGGCGGTATAGAGGACAGCAGGTCATCCACAGCTGCCTGGAATAAGCCAACTGTTTATATAGGGTAGGACAAAGACTGCGTGGGGAAGTAGGGATTACAGGAATGGGGAAGTAGGTTATGGGGGCTGGAGTGGGCTCCATTGTCTGGGCAGCAAGGTTGTTAATCTTTCCATGATAATAGGCAGAGCTTGAATGAGAATAAATGGACCTCATTCCTAGTTGACTCCCAGGTCCAAGGTTGACTCCCATAACCCCAGGGCATACAACCCATAGGAATGTCCTTTCTTTAACCAGAAAGAGGCAATCATGATTAACATTTCCCATAACTAGTCCCCAATATTCTTTTTGCCCCTAACATCTGCCCAGAAAATAGGACTGTTTTAAGCTGACTAGATATTTGCCTGATCTGAGAGAGGGGAAACAAATAAATTAACATTTGCATTTAATGATGAAATTAATACTATAGGAATTCTGAATATTTTCAGTTTTTATCCTTGTGTTCACTATGACCTCTGTAAAGACAGCACAGTGTTAAGAGAGCTCCCGGGCTTTGCAATCTCAGGGACCTGGAATTAAATTCCTTTTCTGCCACTTGTAAGCAAGATGGCCTTCAATTACTGTACTTCACTTTCTTTAAGTTTCCATATCTTCAACTGGAAGTGTTTACCTCTCAGGATATCTACAGAGCTCTCATTCCATATTTACCCAAAGTACATGAGCCTGGCCGGCGTGGCTCAGTGGTTGAGCATTGACCTATGAATCAGGAGGTCACGGTTCGATTCCTGGTCAGGGCACATGCCCAGGTTGCAGGATCTATCCCCAATGTGGGCATGCTGGAGGCAGCCAATTGATGATTCTCTCTCATCATTGATGTTTCTTTCTCTCTCTCCCTTCCTCTCTGAATAAAAGCATTTTAAAACAAACAAACAACACCTTCATGACTGTCTCTGTGTGCTTATATTAAGAGCTTCTTCTTTTCTATATATTAACCACAGCTCCGATATTATTATTATTGTTGACTTTAAAATGGGAACTAGAAAAGGCATAAGTGTTGTAGAAAAATCACACATAGTTTATAAGGTGCATTTTAGTTACAATTTTCACTTTGTAAGCCATTTATTCCAAAAAGTAATGGCAAACACAACATACATATCATTGTGCTTCACAGTTAGAGAAATAGTACTACTAACTGGCCATTACAGGAAGTGAAATTGAGAGCTATATAATAGATTTATGGTCTCTTGGAATATAACGGTTTATATATATACTAGAGGCCTGATGCATGAAATTCTCATGCAAGTGGCTTGGCCCTCACAGCCACGGCTGCTGGCCTCAGCTCTCGCAGCCCCGGCTTCATCCATCCAGAAGGTCGTCCTGAAGGTTGTTTCGCTGTCAGGTCTATTTAGCATATTATGCTTTTAATATATACCTCACACCTAAAAATATCTAAATATATGCATATGACTAATCACACTATGTATGAATTCTTTTTTTATCTTCATTTTTAAAAAGTCAAATTATATCTGATTTCTAGTCCCTATCCCTACATGTCAATGGGAAGTCCAATTGAGGGTGGTCTGTTTCTTTACACCCTGGGTTCTGTAGAAGCCTCCGAGCCCCACTGAACTAGACTTAGAGACCCTAGTTCTTACTTTCCTCCACACTGGGATCACTGAGCTTTCTCTCGCCTAAGTCACAAAGACCTCTTGAAATCCACAATCCGACTTCAATACTTTTCTAGGGAACGGGAATATTTGCAAAGGTGGCGAGTGCTCCCTCCCATCATAGTTCATGCTACATGCCAAGCTCCGTTCTATGTAGCATTTCCGGGTATTACCTCCCGCACTCCTAAAATAGCTGTGTAAGAGAGGTACTAATATGACCTCAGGAAACAGCCTCCTCATGTTGTAGGTGCAGGAACCATTTGGGGTCAGACCAAACCTGGGGTCATACCAAACCTGGGTTCAGTAACCTCGATACTTGGGTTCTAGCTAGGAAAGAATTCAGAGCAAGACCCAAACTGTAAGAGCATATTTATTGGGTGAATGAGAGGTAGAAAATTCCGAGAAGAAATGGGCTTAGGAAACAAGTTATGGAGGTCAAGGAAAGGCCCTTGGAGCTTGGGAGTGAAGAGGCTAATGGTAATGTGCCTGGGAATGGGAGTGGGAGAGGTAAGGGTGCTTGTGGGAGGGAGAGCGCACTGGGTCCTTGTCCACAGGGTTTTAAGATTGAAAATTTCGGGGGAGGTTCCAGGGGAAGATCTCAATAGAATATTCAGCTTTCCAGGGTGTCCTTTCAGGGGTGTGCTCTCCACTGATTGATTGGCTAGCACCAGGGCAGGAGGGCCATTATTCAATGTAGAGGTCAGCCATGGTTGGTTTTGTTGCTTATCTGGGCCTGGAGCTGAAATACAACTT
This sequence comes from Pipistrellus hanaki, assembly GCF_964339955.1. Taxonomy (NCBI): domain Eukaryota; kingdom Metazoa; phylum Chordata; class Mammalia; order Chiroptera; family Vespertilionidae; genus Pipistrellus; species Pipistrellus hanaki. Next base: position 43,770,872 of record NC_140519.1, on the reverse strand, counting down.
GAGGCCTAGAAGTGAGGGAGGAAAAGTCAGGGGGTCCAAACCCTATGATCAACAATAGGAAAAGTCACCCTGGGGGCAAGTTCCCACCCTACAATTGATTGCTGCTAGGCACCTAGGGCTTTCCACCCTGGTGACCTCTATACCTGGCCCATCCTTCTTGCTCTGCTCATGTCTAACTACCTACCACACTCATATCACATAGATCACAGAAGCAGGATTTGAACCTGGTGGCCTGGGCTAACATAAGTCCAGTGCAGTCTGTCTAGGGCCTCCCCTACCCTCCAGAAGTTACAGGTGAAGTCTCTGGGATCAGGGTTTGTAAAAAGCAGAGTTTCTCTTCTCCTAACACTTCTCAGGAGGAAAATAGTAAAAAGAATCTCCAAGATCATTCTGCTGATACCGAGTTCTATGAGCTAGCTTGCCTGGAATCTAACAGCAAAAGGCTTAGGCAGGATGCTGAAATCTGAGCTCTCGCTGTGGGGTCTGGAATCTCAACACTTGGATCCCTGAAACTGTCTCTTCTTCCTTAAAGGAGAGTTGACAGGATGCAGGTAAAACAATTCCTAACTCTGTGGCTGCAACCTGGGCAGAAAACAAACCAACAAACACACACATCTCAGGGTTATTCTCCTGAGGGAATGACCTTCTTAAGAAAGAGGACACCTAAGTTAAAAGTTCTTAAAATTCCTTATGCTCTCAAAGAAAGAGAAGGAAGAGAGATTTCTAAAAGATTGCAAGAGAGAGAGAAGAAGAAAAGAATGAATGAGAAAAGAAAGAAAAGACAGGAACTAAGGTCCAAATCTTCTCTGCCCAGGTGCTTAGGAAAAAGGAGCAAAGTCATGCAAATCAAGTATTATCTCTACCACACCTCCGGGAAGGGCACGGGCCAGCACTTCCCACCCAAAGGGACTAGGTTTCAAAGCTCAAGTCTTAGCTTAAGTAGGGAATCCGCCCTTCAAAACACCTACTTGGCTGGTAGGGAAAGCCTTTGACTTCCTCAATCATCTCCTTCTGTTCATCTCCTTTTGTTCCCAGACAAGCACATAAAGGGTCTAGAGCCCATTATTTTCCCCTGGGGTAAGCTCATTCATTCACAAATGTAAGGTTTTAGGGCCCCTGGATATTCTCTGATAACCATGTGAAGTAGGTATGGGTAAGAAACATAGAGGATATACATCCTACCTGTGTGTATACTTATAACACAGTTGTGTGTTCTGGTTTTTTTTTTTTTTTCTTTCCTGTTCTTATACTTTTCAACCACCATAATGTTATTTATTTTCCTTAAAGTAACAAATTTTTTTAAAAAAATATATATTTTATTGATTTTTTTACAGAGAGGAAGGGAGAGAGATAGAGAGTTAGAAACATCGATGAGAGAGAGTCATTGATCAGCTGCCTCTTGCACACCCCCTACTGGGGATATGCCCACAACCAAGGTATATGCCCTTGCCCGGAATCGAACCCAGGACCCTTCAGTCCCCAAGCCGACGCTCTATCCATTGAGCCAAACCGGTCTTGGCATAAAGTAACAAATATTTGTATTTGGTGCTATTTTACTCTTCTAGTAAAAGTGCCTTTTCTAGGGAAAAAATTTACAAACCTCAAATATATTCTGAGATGTTACCTAGCATACAGACTCTGGAAATCTATACATACTAGCGCTTAGAAATAAACATATTTAAAAAAAAACACACAAAGATTAGTTGTCTAACTGAAGATTTTGCACGTAATCTGTCACTTGGCTAAATGTCATTCACCTAGTCAGGGAAAGGTGGGTAGAGAGCTGGCCTTCTGTTCCTCTCAGAAGTATGAGTTGTCTTTTTAAAGATTATTGAATGTATTGGGGTGACATTGGTTAATAAGAATATACAGCATAGATTTCAAGTACCCAGCTTTATAATGCATCATTGTGTGTGGCACTGTGTTCACCACCCAAAGTGTAGTCTCCTTCTGTCAGCATGGACTTGACCCCTTTTACCTTCTCCTACTTCCCTCACCCCACTCACTATGGTAACCACCACACTGTTGTCTGTGCCTATGAGTTTTTATTTGTTTGTATTGCTTGTTCATTTGTTGCTTTCTGTTGTATATCCCACATACGAGTGAAATCATATGGTTCTTGACTTTTTTTCATCTGATTTATTTCACTTAGCATGAAATTCTCAAGATCCATCCATGTTGTTATAAATGACAGTATTTCATCTTTTCTTATGGCTGAGCATTATTCCATTGTGTGTGTATATGTATGTATATGTATATCACCTAGATATTCCTGTCTTTCCCTCTCTCTTCTACTCTCTCTAAAAATCAATGGAAAGATATCCTCAGGCAAGGATTAAAAAAAAATTGTTTTACATTCTTCCCAGACACACAACTAAACATTTCCCAGGCCCCTGTAGACAGGGAGGGGCTCTGGGACTGAGTTCTGGCTAATGAAGTCTGAGTAGGAGTGATATATCTCACTCCCAGAGCTGAGTTATACAAATGTCCCAGGCTTCACCATCCATTATTTTTGTTTGTTTTGTTTCTGTGGTGACTTTGGAGGTTGTGGTTGAAGGTAGCATCGGTGGGAGCAATCTGGCTCCTTTTTATTAATATAAGGAGCATCACCAACATCCCCACTCCTAACCCCATTAATTTCATTGGATTGTATCATTAGAGTTAAAACACTGGGTGTTACATTACTGAGGGGTTTTTCTTGCGAAATTACTGAGATCTGGAGGTGACCTGTTACAGTGGTTACTCTACTTTGATTAATAATATTCTTTTTTTAAAAAATATATTTTATTGATTTTTTTTGCCCCCCTCTCTCCCATACATACCCTCCCTCCCCAAAGTTTTATGTCCATTGGTTGTACTTATATGCATGTAATAATATTCTTTTTAAAAAAATATATTTTATTGATTTTTTTACAGAGAAGAAGAGAGAGGGATAGAGAGTTAGAAACATCGATGAGAGAGAATCATCGATCAGCTGCCTCTTGCACAGCCCCCACTGGGGATGTGCCAGCAACCAAGGTACATGCCCTTGACTGGAATCGAACCCGGGACCTTTCAGTCTGCAGGCTTACGCTCTATCCATTGAGCCAAACCGGTTTTGGCTGATTAATAATATTCTTAAACTTTGACTTTCCCCCCCGCCCCCTATTACTAGTTGATAGTTTATATACTTGTTTTTTTCTTAAGGGATTTTTTTTTCCTGGAAATTACACATTATCCTTGATTGACTTACCTTTTCTCAAATAAGGCAAATATCTGAGAAACCTTATTTAACTGCATTATATGCTATTGCTTTTGAGTATTAATATATGAAGATATATTATACATACACATAACTATATGTACATGAGCACATTTATAAATATAAACCCACAAGACATTATTATTGTTTTAAATAGTGAATATTCATTCAGAACTTCTCAGCTTCTGAATCTTTAAAAAAAATAAAGGCTATATGTGGGGGACAGGAGGAATGGTCGTGAAGGGATTGAGCCGACAGAGAGAAGAGAGAGAGAGAGAGAGAGAGAGAGAGAGAGAGAGAGAGAGAGAGAGAGAGAGAGAGAGAGGAAAGTCTTATATTTGTGACTATCTTTAATAAATCCTAAAATTTAAGAAGGAAATTGCAGGCTTATGTACCAATTTTAGTGCAGTAAAGAAATGGAGGATTTCTCCACCATCTCACATGTGTACTTAATATCTACTTAAGTTAAAAGGAAGGTCCAAACTCTTTGAGAAAGACTTAGTATTCATCCTTTCTTTTCCCACAATTCAAACATTACTAAAAAAATTTAAAAATCTATATTTTCTCCTCTAGTGAATTATAGAATGATATATTGTTCTTTTTTAGATTCATCAAAATAGGAGGCTGTTGTTTTTCATTATTTTGTTCTATCAATGATATTATTTGCTTTTGTACCAAATAATGTGTTGTTTCCTTCCTCTTGACCTGTTAGACTAGGGGCACAAGAAGACCAAATCAGAATGAACTCACCTCTGGTAAGTAAGACAATTAGTAATTAGAGTGTTGATAGAAATTGAAAAATTTCTGACCAGTGTGGCTCAGTTGGTTGAATGTTGTCCTGTGCACTGAAAAGGTGCTGGTTTAATTCCTGGTCAGGGCACATGCCCAGGTCATGGATTCAATCCGAGTCAGGGTGCATATGGGAAGCAACCAGTCAATGTCTCTCTCTCACATCAATGTTTCCTCTCTCTCTCTCTCAAACCAATAAAACATATTAAAAAAAAAAAATTCTGAAACAAACACTACAGGTATGAGGTAGTTAATAACCAAATTTTCTAAGCATTTAATTTACTTAAAAATATACTAAGTAATTTTGGTGATCAATTTCTACCTGACTGTAGAAGGGGACCAATGTAGTACATTGGAACGAAATAGACTGGGCACACCCTGCCGGGGGTGGCTCGGGTGGTTGAGATCATCCCGAGCACCAGAAGGTCACCCGTTTGATTCCCGCTCAGGGCACATGCTTAGGTTCTTGGCTCAATCCCTAGTAGAGGGCACACAGTAGGAAATAATCAATGTTTCTTTCTCACATCAATATTTCTCTTTTCCCCCCTCTGCCTTCCCCTCTCTCTCTAAATTCAATAAAAATGGTTTTTGTTTTTTGGTTTTTTTTTGTGTGTGTTTTTTTTTTTTAAAATAAATAGCCTGGGCCTGGATCCTGCCTCCATCTTGAGAAATTTATTTACTGGAATGTAATAATGCATCTCAGAGAACTGAAGGGAAAGTTGAAGAACCACTCAAAGAAAATGGCAAGTATCAAGTTAATACTTGAGGGGCAAGAGCTGGACACAGAGAGTCTTAAAAGGCTGCTGCTTCAGTAATGAACATGCTCCAAATGTGTTTTTCCGCTGCCCTCCTATTACTCCACTCAAATACCTGCCCGTGCAAACGGACAGGTGTGTGGGCTTCAGCTGCATGTCTATCTCTGGACCAGGTAGAGCACTTTGATAAGAGCGTACTTCCAACCTGAGCCCATACCCGGTGAGAAATAGCTAGTCTCTGAGAAACAGCTAGTCTCTGAAAGAAGACAGGATGCTTTTGTTTTTTATTTATTTCAGAGAGGACGGGAGAGGGAAAGAGAGATAGAAACATTAATGATGATGTTTCGCTCCTTTCAGGAATACACAGGGAAATGACATGTGTATTGATGTCATCTATGAAAATCATTACAGAACAAGGCAAAGTTGCTTTTAGGGTTAGTGAGGTGTTATACTGAATATTAGAGACCCAATGCATGAAGATTCGTGCAAGAATGGGCCTTCCTTCCCCTGGCTGCTGGCATCGCCTTCACTCTGGCCAGCGTCGCCTTTCTGCCTTCCCATCTTTCCACGCTGCCCAGAGGCCTGGAGCAATTGGGGCGGTGCAGAACATCTGGGTTCTGCCCCACCCCCGGCTGCTTGGCGCCTGCATATGCAAAGTAACCTAACATATTTATTTGATTAATTTGCATACTCACTTCTGATTGGCTGGTGGTCATTGTGAAAGTACAGTCAATTTGCATCTTACTCTTTTATTAGTGTAGTTACTTTATATTTGAGTACAAAGAGGAAGCTAATTCCAAAGAAACAGAAGCATAGCAGACCCCTGAAAATGACTTATTAAAGGACCCTGAGGACATTTAATAAAATAGTTTGACATAAAATAAAAGCTTTATCTTTTAAAAAAAATATATATTTTTATTGAGTTCAGAGAGGAAGGGAGAGGGAGATAGAGATTAAAAACATCAATGAGGAGAGAGAATCATTGATTGGCTGCCTCCTGGATGCCCCCTACTGAGAATCAAGCCCACAACCCCAGCATGTGCCCTTGACTGAATCAAACCTGGGACCCTCCAGTCTGCAGGCCAATGCTCTATCCACTGAGCCAAACCAACTAAGCAAAACACTTTATCTTATATAAATTGGTATCCGTGGCAATTGATGCAGGATCCACTTTATTAAATCTCTACATTAATAACAGACTAGGCCCTAGCCTGTTTGACTCAGTGGATAGTCAGCCTCTGGACTGAAGGTCCTGGGTTGGATTCCAGTCAAAGGCACATGCCTGGGTTGCTAGTTTGATCCCCAGTAGGGGGTGTGCAGGAGGTAGCTGACCAATGATTCCCTCTCATCATTGATATTTCTAGCTCTTTCTCCTCCCTTCCTCTCTGAAATCAATAAAAATATATTAAGAAATATACATTAGATTCATGGGCTTTGTTGCCTCTGGCTACCTCTGTTTATTCTTCCCCCAGTTCCTGGGATAGGTGCTTCAAACCCTGCTTTCCTTGTTTCTAGCCGTCCTTACCCCAAAGTCTGTGTAGGATTTCAATGGTTGACGACCATCACCCCTCAAATGGTTCCATATGCCAACCCTGACGTTACCACTGTTTCCCCTGATCCTTTCCTGAGGGTTCCAAGTCTTCGCAGACTTTTAATCTGGGTTCCTGTGGCTTTTGCTCCTTGGCTGCTCATGGCCCAAATAGCCTTTCTTCCCCTTGTGGTGGTTTCATAGCCCCGCCGAAAGCAGATGCTCTGGCTCCTTCCACAGGAATCCTGCCAGTTCCACAGTGTTTTCTTGCTGCTTTTGGCTCAGCTCTCAACTTTCCAAGGTCCAATTGTAAGTCACCATGTGGGACAGACCAAAGAGGAGGGATGTGGCGGATGAGGGAAGGGGATATTGTGGGACAACATGAGAAATAAAACTAAAGTTATTCTCAAGGCATACGTCACGTTTGTCCATCATTGATTTTCACATATTTCAGATGCCAGTTGATTAACAAGAACACTTTTCCTATGGGATAGGAAGAATATTGATCAGCGGAGACTGTGCTTTTAAGGATTTAAATTCAAGGGGCCTACTTTCGGTAAATGTTGTATTCTTGTTAATTATTTTTTAAAAATATATTTTTATTTATTTCAGAGAAGAAGGAAGAGGGAGAGGGAGAGGGATAAGGAGGGGGGAGAGAGAGAGAGAGAGGGAGAGAAACATCAATGATGAGAGAGAATCATTGATCGGCTGCCTCTTACTGGGGATTGAGCCCACAACCCAGGCATGTGCCCTTGTCTGGATTCGAACCTGGGACCCTTCAGACTGCCAGCCCAGTGGATGGATCACTCTACCCAATGAAGCAAACCAGCCGGGGCCAGTTGCCTATTTTCATAACTATTGGGTCGGCAACTAAGTAATTGCGGGTTTCACACATATATGGCTTCAGTTAAATTTTTAGGTTTGCAGACGTAGTACAAATGTAAAACACATTTTGTATTTGATAGTTGGCTATTCAGCTGTTAATCAGTAAAAAAAGTTTTTTGATCTGTTTTGTAGTTTTTGTTTGGCATTCGTTGAAAAATGGAAAATCAAAAGGAACATTTTCGTCATATTTTGCTTTTTTATTTCCGCAAGGGAAAAACGCATCACAAGCTCATAAAAAGTTATGTGCTGTTTATGGTGACGAAGCCTTAAAAGAACGGCAGTGTCAAAATTGGTTTGCCAAATTTCGTTCTGGTGATTTTTCACTCAAAGATGAAAGACGCTCTGGTCGTCCAGTTGAAGTTGATGACGCCCTAATCAAAGCAATAATCAATTCGGACTGTCACAGTACAACACGTGAGATTGCAGAGAAGCTTCATGTATCACATACATGCATTGAAAATCACTTAAAACAACTTGGCTATGTTCAAAAACTCGATACATGGATTCCTCACGAACTGAAAGAATCACAGTTAACGCAACGCATTAGCAGCTGCGATTTGCTAAAGAAACGTAATGAAAATGATCCATTTTTAAAACGACTGATAACTGGCAATGAAAAATGGGTTGTTTACAGCAATATCAAGTGGAAAAGATCATGGAGCAGGCCAGGTGAACCAACTCAAACAACATCAAAAGCTGATATTCATCAAAAGAAGGTTTTGTTATCAGTTTGGTGGGATTACAAAGGAATTGTCTACTTTGAACTCTTACCACCCAACCGAACGATCAATTCTGATGTCTACATTGAACAACTAATGAAATTAAACAATGCAGTTGAAGAAAAGTGGCCCGAATTGACAAATCGAAAAGGTGTTGTATTCCATCATGACAATGCAAGGCCACACACATCTTTGGTCACTCGGCAAAAATTAATGGAGCTTGGTTGGGATGTTTTGCCACATCCACCATATAGTCCTGACCTTGCACCATCTGATTATTTTTTGTTTCGATCTTTACAAAACTCCTTCAATGGTAAAAATTTCAATAATGATGATGATGTCAAATCGTACCTGATTCAGTTTTTTGCTAATAAAAAACAGAAGTTTTTTGAACGTGGGATTATGATGCTGCCTGAAAGATGGCAAAAGGTCATTGATCAAAATGGGCAATACATTACAGAATATAGTTATTTAGTTCCATGAAAAAATTGTCTTTGATTTTCTTTAAAAAATCCGCAATTATTTAGCTGCCGACCCAATATAATAATGATGGTGTAGAGCTGAGAAGTTTCATTTATGCATTTTAGCTTGAATTAAAAAACACACACATTTGCCAGGACCGGTTTGGCTCAATGGATAGAGCGTCGGCTTGGGGACTGAGGGGCCCCGGGTTCGATTCCGGTCAAGGGCATGTGCCTTGGTTGCGGGCATATCCCCAGTGGGGGGTGTGCAAGAGGCAGCTGATCGATGACTCTCTCTCATTGATGTTTCGAACTCTCTATCTCTCTCCCTTCCACTCTGTACAAAAATCAATAAAATATATTTAAAAAAAAAAAAAAAAAAAAAAACACACACATTTGATTGGCCAGGCCAGCATGGCTCAGTGATTGAGCATCAACCTATGAACCACAGGGTCATAATTGGATTCCTGGTTAGGGCACATGCCCAGGTTGTTGTATTGATCCCCAATAGGGGACGTGCAGGAGGCAACCAATCAATTATTCTCTCTCACCATTAATGTTTCTATCTCTCTCTCCTTCTTCCTTTCTCTCTAAAATCAATAAAAAATATATTTTAAAAAAATTGATTGATAGATTTGAGAGAGAAAGAGACAGACAGACATTGATTGGTTGTTCCACTTATTTATGCATTTCTTGGTTGATAATTATATGTGCTCTAACCAAGGATCCTACCCCCAATCTTGGTGTATTAAGATGATGTTCTAGCCAGCTGACTACCCAGGTAGGGCAATGCTTTTTTTTTTTTTTTGCTTCTTTTGGTATCAATTTGAGGAGAAAGAAAGTGATTCTGACCTAATGATAAACTTTTTAGAGAGTCATATGCTCTTGGACACATACTATCATGCCTCCATTTCTCCCATGCAAACTTCAGTTAGCCCTCCTTAACATCTTCCCAAACAGATGTTAGGTAACTAACAATGTTAACACTTAACATTTATCAAATAAATGAAATCAGTCTCTACAGTGGCAGAAAAAAAATGCCGTTAATTTACATCTATGGACTCTCTGCAGTTTCTGATCATGATTTCACTTTGTTTCCTTTGTTCGAGATAAATCTATTCTCTGTTGGTCATTAATAACTGGAATGAGACTGTGCAGTATTACGGAAATGACATGTGATGGGGAGACAAAAAATATATCCCTGCTTGGCTTCTATCTAGTTCTGTGACCTTACACAAGCCATTTTATGTTGTGCCTTCATTTCCTTATCTGTAAAGTGAGGGAGACGCTTAAAAAAAAAAGTCTGTGGCGCTTTCCAGATCCAAAATGTAAAATTCTATCACTTCAAACTATAGATGAAATATGTGTAATGGCAGATGTTTATAATTATGGCCTTCTGAGCAGAAGAAAAATTTTGACAAGTCCTCAGTTATCCAATATATCTAATTCCCAGACCAAAAAAAAAAAAAAATCCCAATATTGAGGTAATTTGTTTCACTTAAATGTGCATCCACTTCTATTTCCTCAGTCAGTTCTAAGCCCACATTACGTGTATGACACAGTTTGCAGCTATCTGCCACGTCTCCACCAATGAAAATGTCCAGAAGAGAGTGCTTTCGAGAAGTTCCCCATTATAACGATAAGATAAAATTATTCTGCTGTATAAAAAGAGGGGAAAGAATCTGAGCTTTCGATGAGGAACTTCAAAGTCTAGTGGAAGGCAGGAGTGGTTCCATTTGTTTAAAACTATTTAACTTTTTAGGTCCAAGGAGTCAGATGAATACAAAAAAAAAAAAAAAAAAGATTTTCAGGAGGGAGAGAAACTTTTGATGGTTGGCCTAATAAAGTAAAACTACACGTTAGTAAAACTGAATTCAAAGATGATTCCAACACAGATGAGCCTCTTGCTGGCCCCGGTCCAACCCCGACGGCTGCGCACACTGTAAGCACCATGTGTCAGATGCAAACCAGATCGTCTCCGTGTGGGGAAGACCAGCCAGCTTCCTCGGCCAAGCTGCTGCCATAAAACACACCCGCGATCTGGTTTCTCGTGTTTTGAAGGATATTATACTTCGATGCGCAGTCTACATTTGGTCTCAAATTGTCCAGAGCGTTATCGCAAATGACTGGTTGACGACTGTGTTAGCAGAATTAGGTTACATATTGCCAAATTGCTCTGTGCCACTGCAAATCATTGCTCTACAATGCAAACTGCTGCTGCTTCTTTTCTTTTTCTTTTCTTTCCTTAACTTTTAAATCTTAGGCAAAAGAATACAACGTGCAATTAAACTCTCTCATCAGGACTAATGTGCCTTTAACAATTTACGTGCATCGGCTGCCTTTGGATATCATCTGTGAAAAGTAAACCACGATGGGATCTCTAAAAACACAGGAAACCTAAATGTCAAAACTGCGTTTTCACACTTGGCTAGGAAAATATCCCTGCCTCGTATAAGACACCTATGTTCCAAAACCCGGTGTTTGCTTTGGAGACTTACAAAGAGTTAACATGGCTTGTCTGGCATCAGATATCGGTATAATGGGCTTTTACTGATGTAATTAAAATTTGCTTATAATTAATACAGATGAATTAGTTTCTGCACAATAATAGTTAGGAGATTAACAAAGGCCACATTTTGGCAACAAGACTACATTCTTTTCCAAGTGCTTTGGGACCTGATCCAATGAATGTCTGTCCAATCCGGCTGATTCTTCAGAGATGCCATATGGCACAGCTATGCATTCTGACATTTTTTTTTTCTTCCTCTAAAAGGCAGCCATATGACACAACTGATCTTTAAAACGTTGTCAGAAGGTATTACCTGGGTAGGCTTTGAGCTGCTTTCCAAAAAGTTAGCAAGCACAGGGGCTATTAATTATGAGCAAAAGAAATGTGCACGCACACGCTGGAAACTTGGCAATCATTCCTCTCCCATCACAGCTGATCATCCCAGCTCGTGCTAGCTGGGGAAGTGAGAAGCCCTCCCGGTTTTTAAACTTCTAAGAAAAAAAAAAGTATATATTCTGCTTCAGAACATATATTCAGCCATTTCATTATAAAATATCTGTGCCCTTGCTTCTAACATCCAATTATTTCACCACCTGTGAAATATTATTTCACCACCAGTGAATATTATTTCACTATATTCACCGATTTTATTTTTTAAAATATATATTTATTGATTTCAGAGAGGAAGGGAGAGGTAGAGAGAGACTGAAACATCAATGATGAGAGAGAATCATTGATAGCCTGTCTCCTGTACACCTGCAATCCAGGCATGTGGCCTGACCAGGAATCAAACAGTGCTGTCCTGGTTCATAGGTCTAGGCTTAACCACTGAGCCAAGCCGGTCAGGCCATATTCATTGATTAAAAAAAAATTTTTTTTAAAGGACCTAATTGTCTAGTAATAGCCATTTATGGTAAAAGCTTACAAAGACACTACATTTTTCTTGCTGTCATAGCAACTAGTATAACCACACAATTTTTGTCGTTGCCTTTAAATACTTTAAATATGAAATGTTAGTGCTCATTGATCCAGATATTTACTCCAGTGAATATAGTCAGGGAGGATTGTATCAAGACCTAAAACAGCAGTTCTATTTATTTATTTATTTTTAAACAGCAGTTCTTGACATGCGGCCCCTGGACAGCAATATCAGCATCACCTGAGAATGTGCCAGAAATGCAAATTTTGGAGTCTCATCGGAGTCCTACTAAATAAGAAACTTGGGGAAGGTTGGATGTGGGGAAGAAGGGGCAGGGAGGGGAGATAGCAATCTGAGTTAAAACAAGCCCTACAGGTAGTTCTTATACTTGCTAAAGTTTGAGAACTATTACACTAGAGGATGTATTTGCTCAACACATTTTCCATGGTTACTTAGTAAGTACCTGGTTTCTTCCAAAGTGCTAGGATGTAACCTGGTCCTTCCCCTTAAGGAATATGCATTTGGTATCAGTTGGTTCTAATCAGAGAGACACTAACTGCTTTAAATATTTAAATCAGAGGAAGTTTAATATAAGAGTTGACCAGACAGGAAACGGAAGAGCTTGTGAAGACAAGTGATGATACTGAGGCATCCCAGAGATTACTAGCAGCCGGAAGTCACTATTACCCTGGACTAGTGCACAAAGGGAGGTGGTGTTATCAGAGCTTAGGGGTCAAGGTCACCTGGCAGGTCTCTTCTGTAGGCGAATGGAGATACAAAAGAGTGGCAAGTATTGATATAGACCCAAAATTTCTGGGCAGAGAGCATTAAGTGATATACTCTGCTTCTTTTTCACCTACTATCCTCCCACTAGTACCCCCCATTGTCCAAGTGCAGTAGAAAACCTGCTGGCCAGCCTCAGCCTACAGGGGATATTCTAGCGATACAGAGCAGAGAAGGCTGGGGAACCAAGAGGGCAGCACATCCCAGCATGAGTGCATGTATCTTCAGGGGATTATGATCATTATCCAAAGGCTCTACCTAGACTCTTCTTTGCAAATTGCAAGTAAGAGTTGAGACATGCTTAAAACTTGCATGATATATGAAAAGTCTGAGTAAATTAAAAATAAGGAGTATTACAGGGAAAATAAAATTCCGATTTATTTTTTATCCTGTCAATGTAATACTTCTTGCATATTCTCCCATATGAAGAAGATAGTTAGCATGAAGGAGATATTTATGTTCACCTATAAAATAAGTGAATTAATTACACATTTACTATAAATTTATTTTTTAATACTGACTGTAATGATTTAAGTTCTCAAAAAGCTAAGCACTCACACAAATCATGTCTCCAGTGCTTTGTGCTGATCAATAATTGTTCTGTTAATTATGGAGCTACAGGGCACATTAGGCTGTTTATAATTCCGCACACAGAAGAACAACTCTTCAAAGCTGAAAATGCCTTTCTGTTTAGATTGGCTTACTGCAGTGGTCGGCAAACTCATTGGTCCACAGAGCCAAATATCAAGAGTACAACGATTGAAATTTCTTTGGAGAGCCACATTTTTTAAACTTAAACTTCTTCTAACACCACTTCTTCAAAATAGACTCGCCCAGGCCGTGGTATTTTGTGGAGGAACCACACTCCAGGGGCCAAAGAGCCGCATGTGGCTCGCGAGCCGCAGTTTGCCGAGCACGGGCTTAATGCTTTGGAAGGTGATTAGACCACATTCTCAAGTCATCCTTTGGCAAGCAATGTTTTCTTATTTTCCTACCAAGTATATTTTGATTTTGAAAAAAGAAAAACTAAAAATCACTACCAACCTACATATATATTTTTTTCCTACTGGATTTTTATCTAGCTTTAAAGCATTTCTGTGAAGGAATCTTTCATTCATTCAACAAATATTTATTGTGTGTTTATGTAGCACAAAATATATTGGAGGAGAAAATAGTTTTAATAAGAATGAAACTTGTGCAGTGAGCAGTCTCCAAGGCTGGTTTTCAATAGCCGCAGGTTACGTCAGACTCAACATACTTTGTTTTGTAGTTGAGTCGCCATCTCCCATCTATACTAATAACAGGGTAATATACTAATTAGACCAGGAGACCTTCCGGGAGACCTTCCAGACAAAGCCATGGTGGCAGGGCTGAGGCAGAGGTGGTTAGGGGCAATCAAGCCAGGAGGGGAGGGAAGTTGGGGTGATCAGGCTGGCGGGCGGTGGGGGGGGGCCAATTTGTGATGAGCAGGATGGTGGGGGGCAGTAGGGAATGATCAGGCAGGCAGACAGGCAGGTGAGCGGTTAGGAGCCAGCGGTCCTGAATTGTGAGATGTCCTTTATTACCCCCGTGGGATTGGCCCTAAACCAGCAGTCAGACATCCCCTGAGGGGTCCCAGATTGGAGAGGGTGCAGGCCAGGCTGAGGGACAACCACCCATGCATGAATTTTGTGCACCAGGCCACTAGTTTATTTATTAAAAAAATGTCTTGTCATTTCAACATATGTACATATGTGCTTTATGTTTTTTATTATGTATTTACCACAAGTAAAGGTCAGGAATTGTTATCTTTTAATTTTTTTTTCTGTTTCTCTTCATTACTACTGTGTATGTGCTCCATGTGAGTGACATAGGTGCTTATGTAGGTGGGTTCCGATGTACAGTGAAAATCACATTACATCATGCCATAGGAATGGATCTCCATGTAACCCAAGGACCTACTGTATACATGCATACAAGTCCTTTGGTTGATCTCCTATCCTTCCCTCTTCTCCTCCCCTGCCTTCCCTCTGAGGTGATGGTCTGTTCGATGCTTCTATGTCTCGATCTATTTTTCTTCATCAGATAATGTTGTTCATTATATTCCACAAATGCGTGAAATTATGTGATACTCATCTTTCCCTGACTGGCTTATTTCACTTAGCATAATGTTCTTCAGGTCCATCCAGGCTGTTGCAAGGGTAAGAGGTTTTTTTTTGTTTTTGTTTTTGTTTTTTACAGCAGCATAGTATTCTTTTGTATAGATATACCACAGGTTTTTATGCCACTCATCTGCTCATGGGCACTTAAGCTATTTCCAAATCTTAGCTATTGTAAATTGTGCTGCTATGAACATAGGGGTGCATATGTTCTTTCTGATTGGTGTTTCTGCTTTTTTTTGGGGGGGGATTACTAGATCAAATGGGAGTTCCATTTTTAGTGTTTTGAGGAAATGCCATACTGTTCTCTACAGTGGCTACACCAATTTGCATTCCCACCACTAGTGCAAGAGGTTCCTTTTTTTCCACATCCTCACCAGCATTTGTTGATTTGTTGATGATAGCCATTCTGTCAGGTGTGAGATGGTACCTCATTGTCATTTTGATTTGCATCTCTCAGATGATTAGTGGCTTTGAGCATGTTTTCATATGTCTTCTGGCCTTCTGTATGTTCTCTTTTGAAAGTGTCTATTTAGGTTCATTGTCCATTTTTTTATTGGATTGTTTATTTTCCTTTTGTTAAGTTGTATGAGTTCCTTGTAAATTTTGGAGATTAAACCTTTATCGGTGATAACATTGGCAAATATGTTCTCCCATGCAGGGTTCTCTCCAGGTAGTCTTCAGGGTGATTTTTTTTTTGGTTTGTTTGTTATTTGTTTTTTGTATTTTAGTATAATTCCAATTTGGTCTTGGGAGCATGTCTGTGTAACATCCACTTACTCCGCTGCCATTTTTTTTTTTTTTTTTATCTCCCTATTAGTTTTTCTTAAAAACATTTTATGATTCAGTGAACTGGCCCATTTGATGGTAACTGAAAATTGGAGAGATTTAATTTACCTATCTATGTAGTCATTGGAGTGTCCTAATTTTCTGAAACTTTTCTTTGAAGGAGATGTGATAACTGGCACCTAATATTTCTTCTAGTCAAGTCTACTCACCAAGTCATTTCCTTGGTTAATATGGACTTAGGGATTATTTGGCTGATATCAACATTTTTTTTTTTTTTTTGCATACTCTGCTTCCAAAGGAGATAAAATAATCCTTTAATTCAAATACATTGTTTACATTGATGAAGCTAAGTAAATAAAGCATTAATACTGCTCCTATATTATGCTGGCTTTCATAGTGAGAAAATTGGAAATTTTTGTTTAGATAGGCTTCAGAGTAGTGATATTAGTGTTTTTGGAATTACTCAATTTTTATAGTTCATCCAATAGGACACATTTTTTTTTTTTTTTCCATAGGGGTTGGGTTATACTTTTTTTATGGGCTGGTTTATGTGATTTCAACCAAAATAATCAAATTAACGGAATGCAATCTTACTCTTTTTTTCTTCTTCTAAATTATGCGTTCTTAGTTGGTCTGAAAAGGTTGTTTGGTTGCATTTACACACGCTTAGCAATGTGCATGAAAGCTGCATTTCCCCAGAAGAAAGGGATGATTTTCCGGCCCTAAAACACACCAGGAGTTAAATACCACTTACCCAGGCAAATAAGCATCACAAAACAAAAGAACAGACAAATATTATGGTCCAGTGGTTCTGATAAATACAAATTATCCAAAACCTTCAATCCAGGAATCAATGACAAGCAATGCCCACTTTCCCCGAACTCCCTGCATAAGAAGTCACAGAAACACTAATAATTGTCATGCTTAAATACAGAACAAACAACCGTCTAGCTAGGCTCCCTGTACAATCTTTGCAAAGACAGAAACAACTTGCAGAGCCCTGCCCATGGTTAGGTGAGCATTTGAAGTTCTGATTGCTCATCTGAACTCTCCAGCCTCTGGCTGTGTGCGCATCCTGAGGGGAGACCTTGTCATTTTTGGCAAGAAACAGAATGAGGTGATCTGAACCTGGGAGTCTATGTGTTTTTGTTTGTTTTGTTTTTGTTTTGTTTTTGTTTTTTGTTTTGTTTTTGTTTTGTTTTGTTTTTTGCTAGATGCATGTGTACAATTCCTATTAATTTTAATGAAAATTATGTTTGCACACTGAAGCAGGATACATTCAGGAGGAATCTTGCCCTAGGATGCATATTTGTGATTTCCGTTTTAGGGGCAAATCCCTAGGGGAGCCTTGCATGGGTGTCCAAGAGCACGTTCGGAAACTCTACAGAGAGAACCCTGCACAGACCGCCAGGTCGTCTTACATCGGTAATGCCAGAAATAGAAGGTGTGTGAGCACTATGCAAGCCTGAATGTTGTATGGGCTGTGGATTTCCTAGAGTATTACCTCTACCTTGTGGTCATATAACTAAGAAATGACTACCAAACAGTGAAATTAAATCTTATAATGAAAATATCATTAAGGAATGATATTAGGTGAATAAAGTCATGTGTATTTTTTAAAGAAATAATATAGCTCTAGAGGGTTTGGGTCAGTGGATAGAACATTGACCTGTGGACTGAAGAGTCCTGGGTTCGATTCTGATCAAGGGCACATGCCCAGGTTGCAGGCTCGATCCTCAGTAGGGGGTGTGCAGGAGGCAGGGATCAATGATTCTCTCATCATTGATGTTCCTATCTCCTCTCTCCTTATCCCTTCCTCTTTGAAATCAATAAAAATATATTAAAAAAAGAAATGATCCAATTGAAATAAAAGAGGCAATGAAAATGGTGTAAATGAGGAAATTAACTCTTGCAGACATTGAAGATTATGGACAATTGAAGTCTTTGCATTGGCGCGTCCTGTGTGAAAACTTTTTATGTGGCCCTCATCTATAATGAATAATCTCATGGCAGAGATCTGTTTGAAAGAGATATGATTGATGGTCTATCATTCCTAATTCACTGTTTATACTGGTAGTGAGACTACTGGGAAAATACCTCATTCATCAGGGTATTAGTGAATTCATCCAACGTATGGCACCTCCATTTTAACAAACTAAAGGAGAACAGCTTAATGGGGGAAATTGACAACCATCTCTGATTCCATGGTAATGCAATTAGGCTGCTCCTCTCCAGAGCTTTTGCTAATTCACAAAACAGCTTCAGTCGGCAGGTCATAAGTATATGATCATTTTTCACACTTTGAAAACTAATGATTTCTTGACACGAATCAATAAATCTTGGTGAAGTCCTTTATACTTTTCATGTTCAGCATTCAAGTCAGTTCTAAAACTCATGTGTATTAAATCTGACTTGCTATCCAGCCTGTGTTTACATAATCTAATTTAACAAAATCTCAAATAAATGTGTAAATGAAGTGTTTATAGTAAGCACAAGGAAAGTTTCCCTTTCATTGAGAAAGTGTGATATGGTGCATCAAACTATTTTAATTTGCACCCTGAAATACCCATATTTGCAAATGTGCCACACACAGAGAACTGTTGCTCTTAAAATTTCTATATTAAATTTTGTATGTTGTTCTCAATAGATGAGTCAAGAAAATTTACTACATATGACACAGTATGCACTATGTTGTTTATCTAAAATGAACCGATTGCAAACTGATGAACGAAGTGGATCCAAAGACATGGAAGCATGGAACAGAGTGCGGAATCTCGGAGGGAGAGAAGGTGGGGAAGGGTGGGGAAGGGAGGTAACCAGCCAAAGACCTTGTATGTACATATGCATAACCTATGGGCACAGACCACAGGGTGGTGAGGTGAAGGCCTGGAGTGGGGGATGGGGATGGGCGAGAGGCTCAATGGGGAAAAAGAGACATATATGTCATACTTCCAACAATAAAGATTAAAATACTAATAACAAAAAATAAAAATAAATTTAAAAAATAAATTAAATGAGTCTATTACAAAACATCCAGGAAATATTTTAAAAATATTTTAATTGATTTTTTACAGAAAGGAAGGGAGAGGGATAGAGAGTTAGAAACATCGATGAGAAAGAAACATCAATCAGCTGCCTCCTGCACACCCCCTGCTGGGGATGTGCCTGCAACCAAGGTACATGCCCTTGACCGGAATCAAACCTGGGACCCCTCAGTCCGCAGGCTGACACTCTATCCACTGAGCCAAACCAGTTAGGTCCAGAAAATATTAATAACTAGTTTCTAAGCAAAAAAAATATAAATATTTGTTCATCTTTCTAAAACAATTGCATAAAAACAGGAAGAAAATGTATATACATGTATTAAGTAGCGAATATCCATTTTTCTAACAATTATAGTTCTGCATCCTATAGGGAATAAGAACATGGACGGGCTAATGACTACAGCAGGTAGCAAGCAGTGAGGTGTGCTTAAGAATGAATTGTCTAACAGCTACAAAAGAGGTTATACTATGAAGCACATGGCATTTTATTCCTTATTCCTGGAATAGTTGACAACTTTCCTGGGTGCAAACTGGAATGATAATCATAAACATACCTGCTGTGATGTCCTTCACATTAAATTTGTTTTATTCACTGTCATGGTTGTAAAAAGGATGGGCTTTATAACAGGGGTACACAAAGATATGGGCAACAATATGTTTTTAAATTAAAAACAAAACAATTGGCTGAAACTGGTTTGGCTCAGTGGTAGAGCGTTGGCCTGCAGACTGAAAGGTCCCAGGTTCGATTCCGGTCAAGGGCATGTACCTTGGTTGTGGGCACATCCCCAGTAGGGGATGTGCAAGAGGCAGCTGGTCGATGTTTCTCTCTCATCAACGTTTCTAGCTCTCTATCTCTCTCCCTTCCTCTCTGTAAAAAATCAATAAAATATATTAAAAAAATAAAAACAAACAAACAAATAAATAAATAAATTAAAAAGCACACAAACACACACACAAAAAAACAATTGGCGCACAGTTATTTGGAATTGCTGATGAAAAGAAATTTTGCATGGAACATTGTTTTTCAAGTGTTCATGCATTCTCCTGCACTCCCATTACTTAATATTTGCGACGATGAGTGATGGGTGTGATATACTACCTAGAAATAGACTGTCTTTACCAACCAACACTAAGGGGTGAGGGGACATCCATTTCAGTGATTGGAATTTTCATTTAGCCTTATGCTTTATAAATCTAGCCATAAGCACACATACTTCCTACAGGCACCGTAATACGGAACAACAGAGGGACATGGCTAACATAAATTACAGATTCTTAAACACTGAACATTTAAAACCAGATCGCTAAATTGCAAATCATGAAGATAGTTTGGGAAAGCCATTTTAAGAACATCCTCCGTATGATCTACAATCCAAGAGATACTAATCAGTACGTCACAACTAATATCACAGAGGGACTTATATTCTCCAGACCCACACACAACACATTGAACTTTGGCATATCTTACTATCGCTGATTTTGGGTTGATTTGGGGGAAAGTATGCAGTTCCCTCCCAAATAACCAACTTTACCACAAGACGGGCTGTGAAATGTGATGTGACCCAACTTCTAAAATCAATGCACCTCCTCTTGGGCCTTGTCCTCTAATTCTGATCATGAACCTGTGGGAGGCCTGCATCTGCTTTAGGAAGGTTTGTGCGAGGAAAATATTTGGATTCATGGTATCCTTTAGTGACAGTTTAGTGACAGAGGTCTAAACTAAGCTAAGCGACAATGGAACTGGAAAAGCAAACCAGCAGGATAGACTTGACTGTGGCTGAAGGGGCAGAGGCTGCAGGAGTCACCCTATTGGCATCGCCGCTTTCCCCATTCATCAAGTGAGGTCAGACTTCCCAAATCATTGGCCAGATGGGCAGCTCGTCAGTTTAAGTACCTGATCAAAAGCCATCCATCATCTGATAACACGATCGTTGGGCTGCAGCTGGCTGGGTGCTCCACAGCCCGAGCGCACATGTGATGGGCGGAAGCCAGGGAGATGGAGATAGTCGGTGGCCCTCCCTTGATAGGATTTGCCGTTCTCCGCTGGACCATGGAACAGGTGGAGGCTGAGAGAGAAGGGAAAAATTATCACGTGTGGCAGGGATTAGAGCCTACCAACTCATCACTCCACTTGAATACCAATCAAAGCCAGACACCAAAACTTGACTTAGACCAAGGTCAGGCATGGCCATAGGATAGAAAAATAGAAGAGAGGCAGGGGAAGAAGTAAAACAAACTGGAAAACCTGGTTTCCCGTTGTAAGACCAACTTTAAACATTTGTAACCTGCCTACATTTTTTTCCTAGACCACATGGCTGGAGATGAGATTTTTCTCTCTCTTTTTTTTTTTTTTTTTTTTTTTAAATATTTTATTGATTTTGTACAGAGAGGAAGGGAGAGAGAGATAGAGAGTTAGAAACATCGATGAGAGTCATCGATCAGCTGTCTCTTGCACACCCCCTACTGGGGATATGCCTGCAACCAAGGTACATGCCCTTAACCGGAATCGAACCTGGGACCCTTCAGTCCCCAAGCCGACGCTCTATCCATTGAGCCAAACCAGTCTTGGCCGAGATTTTTCTCTTAAAGTTAACTTTGTTTTACTCTTTTAAAAAAATAAGTAAACAAAGCATCTTGAGCCTTTTTAAAGGAGAAGGGGAAAAAAGTAATCTCTAGGGAATCATAAAAAATGATGTTATTTTATGCTCACCATGGAGAAAAACGAACGCAACAGAGAAAATTAGATAAAGACACAAGTTATGAGCTCTTAAACCGAAAGTGTTTATTGCACGCGAGATATAATTATGCTGATTTAAAGTGCTTGCTGCTCAGACAGTGTAGAAATTACTGGAGTTAGGTATAACCTTTCACTGGAGACAAAGGCTTTGGGAATTCTGCGGTAGCTTGGGAAAATGGGGCTGTGTGAAAGGGGGGCCTCATTTCTCACGCCAGTGGGCAGCTCTGTGGAACTGTTCCTTTATTTGTAAAAGTTAAAATCCCTCCGGTGGAGAGCCTGCAACTGAGACAACAAGGTAGCCAGTGATGACTTAATCCTTTTATGTCCTAAGTGGAATAATATAAAAGTTTATTCTGCTTGGCATATGATACTCCTTATTGTCATACTTCTTAACGAGGGGCTATTTCAGTGGTCGGCAAACTCATTAGTCAACAGAGCCAAATATCAACAGTACAACGATTGAAATTTCTTTTGAGGGCCAAATTTAAAAAAAAAAAATATTTTATTGATTTTTTTACAGAGAGGAAGAGAGAGAAACATCTATGAGAGAGAACCATCGATCAGCTGCCTCCTGCACACCCCCCACTGGGGATGTGCCCGCAACCAAGGTACATGCCCTTGACCGGAATCGAACCCGGGACCTTTCAGTCCGCAGGCCGACGCTCTATCCACTGAGCCAAACCGGTTTCGGCCGAGGGCCAAATTTTTAAAACTTAACATTCTTCTAATGCCACTTCTTCAAAATAGACTCACCCAGGCCGTGGTATTTTGTGGAAGAGCCACACTCAAGGGGCCAAAGAGCCAAATGCGGCTCACAAGCCTCGTTTGCTGACCACGGTTCTAGTTGATTTGCTGTTCCTCTCTTTCCGTCTCTGTCTTCGATGAGTGAGTTGGTGTCTCCACCATACATTATTTGTGACTCCCAGATACTTTCCCGTGAATATGATTTTGCAGCTGTGAGGGGTGGAGCCATTTCTGAAGCAGATTCTACATCTAGTTTCCATTTATTCCTCTTCACATTTTCCATTCAGGGTACTGGATCTGCCCATTCTCAAGCAGATGGGGAGTATAAACTCCCACAGTTTGGTCCAAAAAGCACTGTTCTGATTGGTCAGGATAAAGCTTCTCTGGTTGGTTAATTAGGATTTAGCTGCACAGCTCTGATTGGATGATAACAGTTTCAATTTTATTGGCTGAAACATAATTCCAAGATCGCCTTTACAATGGCTGGCTCGGATGGCGGGAACACAGTGGAGGTGGGCAGTTCAGAGCAGGCTTCTTCCTGCAGGGCGGTTTGTGTGAGAGGACTGCGTTTAGAAAAGGATGCCGGCCACCAGGAGATCTTGGTAGTAGCTCTCTTCTTCCCCAGGGTCAACACTAGTTAATGTGAGTGAGCCACTGATATGTCCTGACTGGCTCAGGTCTCACTTGTACTTATTTTATTATTAATACTTACAGGGAGTAGCTCTGATTGAAGTGGGGAGTTGGGGGCAGAAAAGAATTAGAATCACAGCCAAAAAAAGGGGGGGAGGAGGGGAGAGAGGGAGAAAGAGAGCGAGAGCGAGAGCGAGAGAGCGAGAGAGCGAGAGAGCGAGAGAGCGAGAGAGCGAGAGAGAGAGAGAGAGAGAGAGAGAGAGAGAGAGAGAGAGAGAGAGAAATTGTTGCCAGGCCCCTGGAGAGTTTCTAATATTAACCTAAAAAGTTCTGATGATATAGCTTAGTCAATGGACATTGTTGAGGCATTATTATCACGAGTATTTCTTAGATCACATGCTCTAATAAATTATTATTGAAGAAATGTGAAATTGCATAAAACGCGAATAGAAACTCTTCAACAGATATTTTAAATCAATTTACCACACCTGTAGACTGTTGAGAGCTCTACTTAGCCATGAAACAAGCTGGCGACAAAAGATATGAACGAAGCTATTTATAGAGCCAAGGGCAATCTTGCAATCAATGACAAACTATGTAAGGCCAGGCCAATCATTGGAAAGAACTACTGGTTATAGACTGCTATCTTCAGCTCGTTGAAAGAAATTCTCTGGAGCCTCCATATACAACATACCTTGGGGCATGTACCATGAAAACACTTTGGGTGCAACTACCTTAAAAAGAGATCCTTTGCTATTTAATTACATAATCCTCTTGGAACTGGTCCAGGCTTTCAGAAAAACTTTTTCATTCATGTGAGCAGTATTACAGTGAGGTTTTAGAAATGTTTATATTTCAAATGGATAGCTCGTACTAAATATGTCCTTAGCATGTTCTAATGTTGGGGAGACCTTGAAAATCGAGCATGCAGCATTTGATTGCCTCAGCTCATGAAGAATAGGGCAAATGAAGGTGTAGATAATCACGAGGCTTTATTTCCCATCACTATTTATTTATATATAAAGCACAAAGGAAAATACAAAATTACAAACAAATAGAAAAGAATACCAACAAAAAAATGGAAACATCGAATTAAAAAATTATAAATTTTACAAACAATTATAAAGATTACAAAAAATATATACCGTCCCTCTCAGGGCGCAACATATATTTCAAGGACGTATTCATATATCCTACCCGTTCCCGATATTGTTTATGTTTGAGGTATTTATAGGTCCGGCTCGGTTAACAGATGAAAGGAGATAATACACGAGGCATGCTTACAAGCATGCCTGACATGTGATGAGGTCTCAATATATGTTAGTTATTATTGTTGAACTAGAGACCTGGTGCACAGATTCATGCACCAATGGGGTCCCTCAGCCTGGCCTGTGCCCTCTCGCAATCCAGGAAAAGTATCCACAGAAAATGTCAAACAATATATTTAAGGCCTAAGCAACTAAGAGTTTGTCAATAGATTTGGTCTCTAGTTCTTACTTTATAAGACCACACTAAATATTCTACTCATATTTATTCATGCACTGGTCCCTTGGAGGATGTCGGACTGCTGGTTTCAGCCTGATTCTGCAGGCCAGGCTGAGTGAACTGACCAGTGCACAAATCTATGCACTGGGCCTCTAAAATGCATATAAGATCTTTGGTTAATCTCTTCCTGCCTCCTCCCTTCCCTCTAAGATTCATCAGTCTGTTCCATCTTTCCATGCCTGTGCATTGAGCAGCTGCCCCTTGGTGGTCAGTGTGTATCATAGCTACCGGTTGAATAGTCAGACGGTCACTTAGGCTTTTATATAGATAGATAGATTATAATATTAGTTCTAAATTAGGGTGGGCATGTGTCAATAATAGGTGAAAAGTACATACTATATATAACGGCACTATGATATAATGCTGGCCATTTTTCTCTTAGATATGAGTAACCAATGAATGGCTCTTGGTTTCACCAAATTCATTAGGCAGAGATTTTCCGTTGCATAGCAGTGAATATTAGTAAATGTGAGTCTGGAAGAAATGTAAGAGGAAGATGAAGATTAATGACAAGGCAGGGTCAGATACCCCTGAAAAAAGGTTTCTGTGGTATTATTGAAGGAACACCTGACCAGAGTGAGAAAACTTCCATCTGCCTCCACTAGCCTACAAGTCCTCTCATACTGGGCATCATGTTTCATTCCAAAGAGAACCCTCCATGCCTTCTACAGTGTTTGGTTCACAGCAGGCATCCAATAATTGCTGAATAAATAAATGAACCAAACATTTAATCTTATGAAAAATCACAATTTATTTGAATCCCAATATAAATTTTATTTCTTTTATTCTTAAAATGATGAGTATTTTGCTACTAATTTTTACATTTTTACAAGATCTTCATATAGTACATATCTCAGTTATAAAAAATATGAATTTCCTGAGAATCTGAGCTTTTACATAGAGCAGTGTGTATTAAACTTTAATGCTCATACAATTCCCTTGGCGATCTTATTAAATGACGATTCTGATTTCGTAGATCTGGGACTTGAAATTCTGAATTTCTAAAATGTTTCCTTGTGAAGTGTTCTCTACAGACTATAGATGTCAAATAGGAAATGTCCAGAGAGTTTTGTGAATAACCTCTCTTAGATCATCGGAAATAGGGAAGAGTGACTTTAGACAGATACAAACACATTACTATTTGAGTTCATAGAAGGGATGGAGGACTCTGATTATTTAAAGACTTCATGAAAGATACGATATTTGACCTTCAGTTGAAGGGTGGGTAGGATTTGTGACAGTACTTTACAATTTGCAAACTATTTTTAAATTTCATATTCCAGCGACTGTCTATAGAGATCTTATAGATTCTTTTAGTTTTACAATAACCTGAAGAAGTGGACATAGATTTTTAGCTCCATTTTACAGAGCTGGTAAAAGTACTAAAAGAGATTAATGAGTTTCCTGGCTAGTGCATAGCAATTCTGAATCATAGGCAGCATTTTAACTCAAGCACATTACATTTCCTCTACGTCAGTGTTTCCCAAACTTTTGACATATGTGCACCCCTTCAATAATTTTCGTAACGCTGAGTACCCCTCGTACTCATGTGAACGTAGAATCAGGCGCAGCTAAGCCCGGTGCAGTGCATGTCCCCACCAAACTCCGGTACAACGAGTACCCCCACCCAACTCTTCCCGTACCCCTGGGGGTATGCGTACCACACTTTGGGAAACACTGCTAGGACTAAGCCTCTGATGTTATGAATTTGTCACTTAAGAAAATTGACATTGTTTACCTGGTCCCGAATAGTGAGGAAGGCCTAATGAACATCATTGCCACATGACAGAGTGAAGCCAACACAGAGACTATACCTATTTCTCTTTACTTGCCAGCTATTTTCAAGATTCAGCTAGAAAATTAAAAGGGACAGAATCAATAAGCTCTGATATATTCATTTTTTTTTCCCTTGTAGAGAAAAGTGTCCATAGAAAATGTCAAACAATATGTTAAAGGCCTATGCAACTAAGAGTTCGTCAATAGATTTGGCCTCTAGTTCTTACTTTATAAGACCTCACTAATACTCAGGCAATTGTTTTAAAATTTTGAAGAGGTTTTTGAATTTCATTATCATATCTTTTTCCCTCCTCTCAGCATTCATGAAGGTCAAAAGTACAGAGATCAATATGTCTGAGAAAACATCAAACATTAACAGTGTATTAGTTAACCACCATACAGTACAGGTATTTAGGCAAAACTTTGTTCAGTTCTGATTGATCTGAAACAGCTTTGACTCCATAGAGATTTACCAATGAAGTGAGCAAAATGTAAATTCATTTTTTAAATATTTTCCTGTGGTTCCAGGTAAAATTTTTCTATACAATGAGAACAAATGCATTCATTCTTACAAATATAAAACAATTCCCATGTCCTTTGCCTAGTCCTAATTTTGGTTCATAAGGTGGCCCGTAGAAGTGCTATCAGGTGGGCATCTTCCCTTTTTTAGATCCTTCCCCCAGTGATCTGCAGGGAATGGACCAGTGGTGAAGCTGCCCAGATGGCCGTGCTTATATGTCTGGCCTCCCCTGTGCTCCCTTCCTATTATTAATATTAGCTAGCTAGCCACGATGGTAACAGAAGGCATCTGAAAAATGGCACAGTCAGCTATAACTCTATGTTAACACTTGCCACGGTGGAAGCTACGGGGTTCTCTGTTCTTAGCATAGGGGCCTATACCACTCAGAAACATGCATCCGGTCCCAACTTCTAATTGTCTTGTGTTTTTAATTCGCACCAATTCCACTGTGGTGGGCCTGTGTGTAAAAATAACGAGAGCAGATTCTTCAGGAGTCGAGAAAAAACCGTCTAGCCTCACAATTGCTCTCGCAAGCAACGGAGATGGTGCCACAGGATTTGAGACAGATGGCAGCCAATCCAAATTCAGTATGGTAAGCAGGCACCACTCAATAAAACTTTAATTGATGCATATGGTATCTGCTAACTTGTTTAGGAAATGGATCTGCAGCATTAGCTCAAAGCACTTCAATGGCCCCGCTAGCCCAGGACAGCATGTTGGGCTGCCACCTGGAAGACCTACATTGCAGAGCAGATGCAACAGTAGTTGAGTGAAGCTGGTGGTTGATAGTTCTAGAATGGAGATGGCGGAGTCAGCAGCCAGCTGTTCCCGCCACCTTTGCTGACTTCTATTGTTCTGGTGTCACTTCCACGGGCACCTGAAATCACTCACATATTGCGTTCTCCTACCCAGGAGAGAGGAACAAAGCTGTACGCCATAAGGCCGCCATGGGAAGGGGTGCGTGCCCTACGGCACCCTGGGAAACGTGGAAGAGGCTTTAGAATACAGTTCAGTGAGGAGGGGAAAAAAAAAAAGATAAAGATCTGGATGAAGAATGCCTGACATATGTGCAAATGTGTGCCAAAGGACGCGAGCCAAGACCAGGGAGAAGGTTCCTTCTGAGAATGCCAAAGAGATCTTTGCAATTCATCACTCGCATTTGTCTTGCTCTGGCTAATAGTAAATAACGCTTTACACACACCTCGGAGGTCAGCTTATCCGGAGCCCTGACTTCAGAGAGAGAGATAAGGAGTGAGACTTATCATTTCTCCAAGCAGGGACTCCTTCCCCGCCTCCAAGTTAAGCAGGGGAATGAGAAGAAGGGAAATAAAAATCTCAAGATCTTGGTCTATTTAAAGACAGACAATATTAAAGAAAGGAACAACAAAGCGAATTGCTTTTCGGAATGATCTCAGAGGAGTTTTTGCATTTGAACATCAGTGCACTGCTCTGTAGAACCCCAATCTATTGTAGATGAAGAAAACCCACAAATGGCCCTGGCCGGTTTGGCTCAGTGGATAGAGCATCGGCCTGTGGACCCAAGGGTCCCGGGCTCCATACCTGGGTTGCAGGCTCCTCCCTGGTCCCAGGTCCTGGTCAGGAGGCAACCAATGGATGTTTCTCTCACATCAATGTTTCTCTCTGTCTTTCCCCCTCTCTTCCAATCTCTAAAATCAATGGAAAAATATCTTCGGGTGAGGATGAAAAAGAACACAAACCCACAAACGGACTCCCCAGATACAATATTGGCTTCTGACCTATCCACCTATCCATGACTGTTACTCTCCATGCAAAGGTTTGGGAGCAGATGAGGGGGTTGGAGTAGCTTGGGTACTTCTCAGCTGCAATCTGCATAATGTTTAGTATTCAGTGAGTTAAAGCAGGCCATGAAAGGGAACTGTCAACGCAATCTAGAAGATTTAAAAAAAAAAAAAAGGAAGGGGGGGGGCAGCAGTATGCTAATAATCCACTCAGTAATTAAGTGAAGATCTCTGCCAAGCTCCACTGCCACTTTCAAAGGGTAATTTGTACAGGAAATCATAGAGTCATTGTCAAATCATTTCAGGATAAAAGGAAAGTCATCAACTGAGATAAGATAAATGCTGGGTGTCTGGCAGCATGTGCCCTAGGAAATGCTTTCGCTTTTTAATTTTTTTTTTTTCAAAAAAAAAAAAAATGCAAAAGTGAGGCTAGGAAAACTTGACAGGTTGGAATCTGCATTTGCTATTAATAACAGGGGCAGTCCACGCCTGGGCGCATTTTTAAATGGGTTACTTGAACAAAAAAAATTTTTAAAAAATTGTGCAATAAATCTGTTAAGAGCACTTAACTTGTAACTAGTACGTGATGTGTGATTTTTCTGTCCGCCACCCCCCACTTTTGTACCAGGAAGACGCTTTTCATAATTTTCCTTTTGCATCTCTGTTTTAGCTAAATGAGGGTATTTTCATGTGCTGTTAAGCATCCTGTACTCCTAGGAAGACAATGCTTCCATTTCTGAAAAATTAATTTTTTAAAACCAGGCCCTCCCATCATTTCTCCTTTTATCCCTTGAACTCAATATTTTAATTTCAATCTTATTTGATCTTACACATCATAAGATGAATGCTTAAGTTTGTGAAATACTATTGTCATTCTATAAAAGTAGAGAGCACAGGGTTTTTTTTTTTCCCTTTAATGTTATTCTTATGGAAAAATCTCAACAAAACGAGATGTCTATTTTCTTTGTCATTCAAATGTGCATGCTACCTCCTCGCCTTATTCCGGTTAACCTGTGTGAGACAAATGTCTCCAAAAAAGAATAAATTGATGCATGCATTTGCGGGTAGCTATTTCTACCCAGCTAAATTGATTGCCGAGATGAAATGTTTCACCCAAATATTTTCTTAAAACGGATGTCTCCTGTCATCCTGAAAGAGAAGTCTGTTTGCTCTAGGGAGCAAAATGTCGCAATGTTTGAGACTCACTCTGAAAGGACTCTCGCCGTATGGCACTGCTCCATCCATAAAAGCATGGAGGGGAAAGTCAAGATAGCAGAGCTTTATGAGCTGGCTACACATAGGAAATATGGAAAGATTGTTCATGCAAAGGATTTACCCCTTATCTGATTGCTAGACAAACCTTTTTCAGATGGAACCACATATTTTATAATTTATGAAGTTATTCACTTAACCAGCCTATAAAGAGTAACTACCTCTGTGCCAGGTGCTATGTTAAGTCACTGAGCAAAGAGTTCATTTCTAATGAGAGAAGTAAACAAACAAATAATTAATGAATTTATTTATTCTATTGGCATTGTCTTTATTCATATCAGTTTGCATCACAGTTTGTTATTTGGTTCTTAACTTAAAAAGGATATTCGATTGATTTTGTGTAGACTTCTAATGATTCCTTAAGAACAGTTTCCTTTTTTCTTTCCTTTCTCCCTCTCTTCCTTCCTTCCTTTCTCCTTTGCATTTATCTACTCTCCATTCTACTAATGTATCCATTCAACTCTATAGAGCAAGTACTATGTAGCAGACAGTGTATGTCAGAATATAAAGCATTTGTGCCTTTGAAATTAGAACTGAAGGAAAAAGTGATAGGAAAGAGGACATAAAGTAAGGATCAAAGAAGATGATTGTCATAAAACCTTAGCACTTTATTTTGTGAGTTAAGCAACTATGTTTATGGTAGAGTTTACAGGATTCATTTTGAATATAAAATTGAAGTTATTGACCTAACAAGATTGATCACTTCGATTTATTTATTATATTAATATATTTTATTGATTTTTTTACAGAGAGTAAGGGAGAGAGATAGAGAGCTAGAAACATCGATGAGAGAGAAACACCGACCAGCTGCCTCTTGCACACCCCCTACTGGGGATATGCCCACAACCAACGTACATGCCCCTGACAGGAATCAAACCCGGGACCTTTCAGTCCGCAGACCGACGCTCTACCACTGAGCCAAACCGGTTTCGGCTACTTATTTATTTTTATTAAATTGATTGAGGTAACTTGGTTAATAGGATCATTTTGGCTTCAAGTGAACATTTCTAAGATTGATCATTTGATTCTCCTAGAAATCTTTCCTTCAAATATAATAACATCGGTAAGCACTTGAGGAGGAAGACTATAAAGCAGACATACAAGAAGGCTGAGCTGACCAGAATATTGTATACTAGAGGCCTGGTACATGAAATTCGTGCATGGGGGAGGTGTGTCCCTCTCTCGGCTAGGACAGCCCTCTCACAATCCAGGACTGCTATTCATTGTAAGATTAATGTAATTGGGGGCTCCCAAGTTAAAATTTGGGGTGTAGGGGAGATGAGAAACAATAAAATATGCTCAAAGTGCATAGTGTTTATAGTAGGCTGCTTATTTTCAATCTCATATTTTGGTTTATTGTGCATTTAGATTTTACTAATGTTTGGAGGATGACAAGCATATTTGAGATGTTATTTTTATTTTTTTGAATATTTTTATTGATTTCAGAGAGAAAGGGAGAGGGAGAGAGAGAGAGAAAAACATCAGTGATAAGAGATAATGATTGATTGGCTGCCCCCTGCATGGATGGAGCCCAAAACCCGGACATGTGCCCTGACAGCGAATTAAACCCTGACCTCCTGGTTCAAAGGTTGACAATCAACCATTGAGCCACGCCTGCCAGGCAGAAAAGTGATTTTTAGGATCCCAAATCCTAAGTAGCCATGCTGTTTAGAACCAATAGCTATTAACTGTTGGCTAAAAATTGAATAATTGCCAGTTTTCCCAGCAGAAAGTTTTATTTAGTAAGGTTGATTTGCAATAACTGGATAGTCAACTTGCATTTCATAACTCAAATCATCAAAAATAAAAAAAACCCTCTATTTGTCTAAGCATCCCTAGACTCCCAGATTTCTTAGTACATGAAAATAGCTTTTAAAGCCTTTCTGTAAAAGTGACCAATTCATAGGCCTTTTCATTTGCCTTTTTGTAAATGAAGGTGATATTCATAACCTTACTGGAAATTCTAAAGCAAGAGGTAGTACCAAAGATATTAGAAAATATTAGTTAGTCCAGCAATTTCAAATAACAATTAGTGAAAATTATTTTGATTGACACTAATTAATATTCAATAGGAATAGGTTTAAAATAGCACCTTTGTTCTCCGAGTATCACAGGAGATATTTACAAAGTAATAAGTTAAAATACTGGGAACAGCATGACTGTGCCAGCAAATGAATCAGCCATTATGTGCCCAACAATAGCTCGCACACGTATAAGTAATTAATGTCCTTGGAATGTTCTTCATCATACTTACTTTTCACAGTGTTAAATTATTACCCTAATTTTTATTCCAAAGACTTTCCTATTTATCTGGTATTCAATTATTTTATTGAGCATATTACCATTTAATTTTAAAAATTACTATCATTTTAATTATTTTTTGAAGGAGCTTTCTAGTTCATTGCTCTGCATATAATCTCATGTGCCACTTCTTGAGTATTAAAAAAAATTAAAAATAAGAATGGTCTAAAAATTAATAATCCAAGTTAGTTGCTTTGCTTCTCTATTTGTAGCCATAATGGTAAATGGGTTTCTCTTTTTAAATTTGTTTTAAAAAAATATCTATTTGTGTGTGTGCAAAATGTGTGATTACTTTTGTTCTCTCTCTCATTAAACAAAAACAGATATCTCCATCTTATTACATTAAAGATTAGACATATAGTATTTTATCTAATATGTACATTTGTTTTTTATAGTTCTTTTTATAAGAGAAATTTCAGACTAGCTTAGAGGTAAGCTACCAATATCAATGATTCATCTTTCAAAACAAATGTAATCATTTTATCCAATCAGTGAGTGGCTAAGATTTCACAAAGTTAAAAACAGAACAATATATGCTGTGGCAATAAATAATTTTTGGTCTTACAAATCCTAATCATTTTATGATTTATCTGAACAGCAGTTGAGTAAGTTCTTTGAACTCCTTTATCTGTAACAATATTTAGATGATTTTTCATGCTTCTGTTGGTGACATTTCCCAAATCAAGCAAAGGAAAAGAAAACTTAATCATGGCAAAGCATAAAGCAATTTGTAAAATTATATAGCTTTTTCCTCCCTCTACCCCACTCTCCTTCCCACGTCAAGTGTAGACCATATGCTCTGGCTACTCCTTAACCATAACTGACTGTTGTTACTGTAATAATCAGTCTGTGTCAGAGCAATTACTTAAATTCATCCATCCTGGTTGTTTTTCACAATCCACAGCACACTGAGCAGAACAATGCCGCTGACAATCCACATGGCGCAGATGGAGTGATCACACCCCACGCCCTGCCTGACTGACAGCTACCTGCAGGAAGGAGGAGGACCCTGTCATCTGGAGGAGCAGCTTTCCTGCTGCCCAAGAGGGAGAGCGAGAGCCCTGGCTGCACATTTGTCACCCAGGGAATCAGCAGTGACTTCCTGTGGCATGTGCAAACCATGGCACCATGCTTCTCCGTGGGCAGCACGGTGGGCATCATCCGTGTTGAGACACCAGCTGTACGGCAGGTGTGGCTCAGTGGATGGGCTTCATCCCTTACACTGAAAGGCTGCCAGTTCAATTCCTGGGCAGGGTACGTGCCCACGTTGCAGCTGGATCCCTGTGCAGGAGGCAGCTGATCAGTGTATTGGTCTCACATTGATATTTCTCTCTCTTTCTCTCTCCCTCTGTTTTCCTCTCTCAGAAAGAAATATCAATAAAAAATCTTAAAGAAAAAGATATTAAACCTGTTCATCAATGAGTGTTGCAGTCTTTGTAAGACCCTCACTAGCAGACCAATTGGTTTCACATCTAGTTGTCTCTTCTGCCTGTTACCGGATCAGTATTTCCTGATTAGAACAGTGTTTGTCTCTTATATTTCCTAACCGATAGTTGTTTGGGTGTTTGTGATGTGATATGATGTGGTGTGTGTGTGTGTGTGTGTGTGTGTGTGTGTGAGAGAGAGAGAGAGAGAGAGAGAGAGAGAGAGAGAGAGAGAGAGGGAGAGAGGTTTCTTAGAACATAACAGATTCATGCATATTGAGAGGAAATTAATCAGAAGGTGGCTGGTGGGTAAGACTGGGCGAGAAGGGCTGGACGCTTCCTGGAGCTAACCTCCCGCTGACCCTCCCTGGCCAGCGCTCCTGGGGCAGTGCCATGGCTCCAAGGACATCTGCAGTCTCCGCAGCTTGGCAGTGAACCAGATTCGGGGCGGACAGTGCTCCAGCAGCAACAAAACCCACGGCCAGAGGTGGAATCGTGTGGCCCAGCCAGGAATCAGTGTTCTCCTCTCTGGTTCAGGGTGCATCACCCGAGAACCACCACTGCCAAGTCACGGCAGTTCGGCAGCTCCTGCGCTGAGCGTCTGCCCCCTGGTGGTCAGTGTGCATCACACCTACCAGCTGGTTGCTTAGCCTTTTATATATATAGATGTTTGGGGCTGCTTTCGACCAGAAAGCCAGAGTTGAGTAGTTAAGACAGTAGGGGATGCAAAGCTAAGCATATTTCTGTCTTGCCCCTTCTAGGAAAAGACTGGGCCCATCTAGATTCACAAATCACTCTGCCTACTAATTAACACCTTTTCCTTAGGACTTGTGTTTTGGGGCTTCTTTCTTTTAAAATTTTATACCTCTTGCATGCACTATTCCCATTTCTCCACACACATAAACGTCTAACATTTTGTTTGCTGCGTGTAGCTCTTTCTGCAGTGATGCTGTGGTTAGAAAGCCCAGATTCTTTCTGGCACTGCCACTTACTAGTTGAGAAATCTGTCCTTACTCTCTCTGAGGCCACCTTTGCCTATCTGTTATAGAGGGTTAATCGTTCTCACCTCTCAAAATTGTGCTGACTAGCCCTACCTGGTTTGGCTCAGTGGCCTGGGGACTGAAGAGTCCTGGGTTCAATTCTGGTCAAGGGCATATGCTCTGGTTGTGGGCTAGATTCTTAGTGTATGGTGTGCGGGAGGCAGCTGATCAATGATTCTCTTTCATCATTGAAGTTTCTCTCTCTCTCTCCCCCTCTCCCTTCCTCTCTGAAATCAATAAAAGTATATTTTGCCAAAACCAGTTTGGCTCAGTGGATGGAGCATCGGTCTGTGGACTGAAGAGTCCCTGGTTCGATTCCGGTCAAGGGCATGTACCTTGCTTGTAAGCATATCCCCAGTGGGGGTGTGTGCAGGAGGCAGCTGATCAATGTTTCTCTCTCATAAAATGTTTCTAACTCTCTATTCTTCTCCCTTCCTCTCTTAAAAATCAATAAAATATATTAAAAAAAATTGTGGTGACCATGAAAGGACCTAAAGTCATACCTGAGACCGCCGGATGCCAATCATTGTTTTATAGAGAGCTGTGGACAGGGAATTCAGAGGGCTGGTCAACCTTAATTGCTCTAAAGGGTCAGAGCTAATTATTAGATATTGGTAGTTGAAGCAGTCCCCTCCCGTTAGTCCTAAATTCACTGATTGGCTTTTATTGGGAGTTTCCTGCCCAGGGCATAAAGGTGTATCCTATAATTTTAATTTTTTAAATTTGTTTTGTGTATTTTATTTTATTTATTTTTAAAAAAATATACTTTATTGATTTTTTACAGAGAGGAAGAGAGAGAGACAGAGAGTTAGAAACATCGATGAGAGAGAAACATTGATCAGCTGCCTCTAGCACACCCCCTGCTGGGGATGTGCCTGCAACCAATGTACATGCCCTTGACCGGAATCGAACCTGGGACCCTTCAGGCTGCAGGCCGGCGCTCTATCCACTGAGCCACACTGGTTTTGGCTATAATTTTAATCTTAATAAAAAAGATGGAAAAGCCAGAGCGAGGAGTAGTTCTCCCACTAGAGTTGGACTCCCGCCTGGCCCCCATTTCCCAAATGAACTCTTTTCAAGTCTCTTTTCATTTGTGTGCGGCCTTCTCCAGAACCCGAACCCTGAACCGGAACTCTGAATCACGCAGGACATGAGACATAACAGGTTTCTCTTCTTTCCCTAAACTTGGTCCCAAACCAAGATTGTCTGATTCTCTTTTTGTACTCATAGATGAACATAAGTTTAAACCACATGTGTCAAACACAAGGCCCGCGGGCCAAATCCAGCCCGCCAGGCCTTGCAATGTGGCCCGCACCGCGCTGTCATCACTGCACTCCGCTGTCAGTTTATGACATTGTCAGTTTATGACTGTTCAGTAAACCATTCGGCCCGCGATTTAGGCTGGATTTTAGATTTTTGGCCCCTTCTCTGATTGAGTTCGACACCCCTAGTTTAAACTGTTTTTATCCATTCCCCTAATTAGTTATAGTGCTACTTTTGTTACTTCTATAGCCTTTGAGACTGTCGTAAGGAGAGTATTTCATTAGCTTTTTTTTTTTTTTTTTAAATTTACAAATAGGTAGGTCAGGGATCTACGGAGAAGGGTCACTGAAAAAGACTTCGAAGGCAAAGAAGAGGTTACTGAATCCAATTTGTAGCTGACCACCTGCTTAGCAATCAAAGCGATGCCATGTGTTTTTTTTTAATTTTTTTTTATTGATTTTTCACAGAGAGGAAGAGAGAGGGATAGAGAGTTAGAAACATCGATGAGAGAGAATCATCGGTCAGCTGCCTCTTGCACACCCCCTACTGAGGATGTGCCCGCAACCAAGGTACATGCCCTTGACCGGAATCGGACCCGGGACCTTTCAGTCCGCAGGCCAACGCTCTATCCACTGAGCCAAACCGGACCAGGCAAAGCAATGCCATGTTGTCTTATTGCTGAAAACAAGTAAATAACCTTGCAAAGAAGTTCAGATTTAATTGAAGTTGCAGTAACTATATATGGTGATAAGCCAGCCACCAGAGAAACGCAATAAAAAGTCTAGCCGGGTGGTAACAAATACATTGATTAACATATGTTAAAAAAGCACAGAATGTAGCTGAGAAACATAGAATTATGAAGGTGGAAGAAAAAAACAACACCCAAAATG
This sequence comes from Pipistrellus hanaki, assembly GCF_964339955.1. Classification (NCBI taxonomy): domain Eukaryota; kingdom Metazoa; phylum Chordata; class Mammalia; order Chiroptera; family Vespertilionidae; genus Pipistrellus; species Pipistrellus hanaki. The sequence goes on along the minus strand of NC_140519.1, from coordinate 43,734,410 downwards.
GCTTCAGTAACAGTTTTCAGCTATAGCTCAGTTCTCTATTGCTAAGATCAGAGCAACTCCATTAAAAACACACACACACACACACACAAAAAAAAAAAAACAACACACCTGTCTCAGTCAGAGAGGATATCAACCCGAAAGGCCAGCCTGCTGCACGGCCAGCGAAGTCGCTGATTTAAATGAACAAATGGATGTAATACGTATGGAGAGCCTTTGATTTTCTGATCAACCGATTAGGGGGCCGTCCCCAGCTGCTGCGGTTTGAACAAGGCTTGCCAGGGTCACAGGAAGACCTCTGGACTTCTCAAAGCATCAAGTGATCTATTAAAGCTGAAAGGCCTTCCGCTGGCGATCTTCAGAGAAACCACTTCACCTAAAGATGAGCCCGGTGCGTACAAAGGCACTGGCACGTGACCTGTCTGCAGCCCAGAACGGAGAGGGAATCCTGAAATAGCACATATGGCTTTCGAATGTTCAAAGCGCTTTTCTCTCCATTAACTCGTGTGAGGAGACCAGGTCCATTCACTTATGGAGAGAAATCAAGGTTGCTCTTTGCAGATATAAACCTCCTCTCACCCTCCCCATATCCTCCCCCGCCCCCCCCCCCAACACACAGAATATAGGACATGACTCAGTTTCTTAACACATTGGGGAACATTTCTTCAAAGAATGGAGTGATGTGTGAAGGGAAGAAACAGAAGGAGCATAAGGAAGACAATATGGTAACACACAGTTAAGTTTCCAAGACTTGATAATATATCTCTTGCAAAATATCCCTGGATGCGAAAGTGCATTCTGTTTATTATAGCTCGGTGGCTCAGCTGGCCATGTAACATGTTAGCAAATGGCAGACGGAACATGCAGAGCAAGGTTGGACCATGGGGCTTTCAGCAAGAGGGAATTCTGGGCGTGGTGTTGGTTTACCTAGTCTGAGGGGGGGGAGGGGGTGGTATAGAGAATGACTAAATTTGGGTGATGGGGTAAGGAGAGTTAAAAAATGAAGAGACTGAGTCTCCCAGACTTATTCAATAGTAGCATCCCTAGCCCATCACAGAACCTTCTATATCAGTAAAGCATAAGTGAATCCTCAGAGAATGGCAGGTTGAGACTCCTATTATCCGGGCCAATATGGGGTCCCCTAGAAGATAAGAGTCACTGTAGGTGAGCACTGGTTTGAGTGCAGTGTCTGCTGGCTGAAGGGAGGATACTGTCCCTCACACCGATGCGTTCAGAGAAGAGGGAGCCACGTGGCCTGAGCAGTGTATAAAGAGCTAAGCAAGCTGGCCGCTCACTTTTATAGCAAGTGAGTTCTTGCTAGGGAAGTAATTACCAACATTTTATATTCTGCAAAAAGCCTTAGAAGCATTTAGTGCAAGGTACCCTCACCACTCCTGCCGTTTCCACCATCGTTTGTAGATTAGGAAACTGAGGCTCAGTGGCTTACAGAGACTTTCCAGAAATTCAGCAGCACTACTTCATAATATCACACCCTCACAATAACATAGGAATGAAAAAATTGCCACTTGATTCATTTACAGAATGAATTATATCTACAAGGCTTCCCCCCCCCCACTTGAAAAATGACATGTCTCTCCACCTCCTATATGCTGATCTCATATTATTATTACTATTATTATTATTAATTATTATTGTTAATCCTCACCCGAGGATATTTTTCCATTGATTTTTAGGGAAAGTGGAAGAGGGAGGGAAAGACAGAGAGAAAAGTCAATGTGAGAGAAACACACTGATTAGTTGCCTCTAGCACTAGCCCTGACCAGGGCCCGGGTCGAAGAGGAGCCTTCAACCAAGGTACATGCCCTTGACTGGAGTCGAACCCAGGGCCCTTTGGTCTGCAGGCCAGCACTCTATCCATTGAGCCCAACCAGCTAAGATTGACCAAATTTTTTTAAGATAATAGATTTTCAGATAGAAAAAGAATTCCCATTACTCATGAAAATAAAAGTCCATTAGAATAACCCATAGAAAGAAGCAGAGCATGCTGTATTATAATTAATATTCTTATAATTATTCTGGTTTATTTATCTTTTATTCAGGTCCATTGGCCAGTGTTTATTTTTAGAGTTGTTGTGAAGGTTATATCCAACAACTAAATTCACTGCATCAGGAAAAGGCCATTAATTGCTAATTGTCTCGAAGGTTTGCAAAGAGGAAAGCTCCATAGTCTCTTCAAGAAGCACTCTCGATTGGTTATGTTTTAATATCGAGCCATTTTTCAAAATTTCCAGAGGCATCTGAAAACTCATAACCACCCTCCAAGATCTTAGCACTGTGGGCATCTGCTAACCAATGACTCCACTGTGTCTTCACTCCCCGAACCCTACATTTTTACAAGCCTATCAAGTACCCCCTACAACTCCAGACTTACTAAATCCATGCTATTCAATTCGAACTACAGATAAGTCGGTACTAAATATCTGAATTACCAAATTCAGTCCCTTAAGTTGTTATTCTTTCTTGGTAGAATAAGGGCTATAATAAAAGAGAAGTTTATGAGCAATAGTCTCAACAGAGAAAATAAAATTAAACTTCATGGACTGAGCACGGTGAGATTACTTCTGAGTTACAGTGCATGAAAACATAAGAATTGCAATGAGAAAGAATATGAATCTTTACCAGTGTGAAATATCCTAGATTTGTGTGTGTATTTTTTGTTTTTTTAAGATTTCAATAGTCTCATGATTAGGTTTATTTTGTTTTGCCTCTAATATTTCGCAATAGAAATCATCTTGAAAATTAGTAATAGATGGCTATCCTTCACATGTTATTCTCATTTCTCCTTCTGCTTAAAATCTTCACTGGTTCCCAGGTGCTGGAGGCAGTAAAATTCTCAAGTGGTTAACTATCTAAGGCTAGTTTCTTTCTAGATAAACATTTTTTTTTTTTTGACAGCTCAGCTGGCCTATTCATTGTTCCCAGAATATATCAACAGCTTTTCAAAATGTCTTCCGTCTAAAATGTTCTTCCACTTTTCTGCCAAACCTTCTCTCTTCTTCAGAGACTCGGAGAACACTGCCCTTTAATAACTGCTTTCTCCCTAGCAGCCTTACAATTTCTTCTACTGTAACATTCATGTCATATCTAATACACGCCACCCCTATTGTTACGTATCTTAATTTTTGACCTGTTAGGTTCCGTGTAAGTCACGTGTTGTGTTGCTGGGATCCTACTACACTGACACTGCCTGGTGGCATCGGTTATTGCTGACACTGAATACTGTGTGTGAGGTAAACAGAGTGGACCAAGCACCTTTCCAGATATGGATTCATTCAATCCTCACCGTAATCCTAAGAGGCAGCCACCATGATCATCTGTGTTCCAAAGGTGACAAAACAGAAGTACAGAGCAAGTAAGTGCCTTGTCCCGGGCCAACCAGCTGGAAATGGTGTGCTTGAGATTCTTTTAAAATATATTTTATTGATTTTTTTACAGAGAGGAAGGGAGAGGGATAGAGAGTTAGCAACATTGATCAGCTGCCTCCTGTACTCCCCACACTGGGGATGTGCCAGCAACCACGGTACATGCCCTTGACCGGAATCAAACCTGGGACCTTTCAGTCTGCAGGCCGATGCTCTATCCACTGAGCCAAACCGGTTAGGGCGTGCTTGAGATTTTGAACCCAGGTGGTTCCACTTGATTCCCAGTCACTTACAATATAATCCTGGAGATTACTGATGGGGAAAAAATGGGAAATGTATAAGCTAAAATTTTTTTGTAGCATGAGAAGAACAAATCTAAAACATGCCATATGTAAGTCAAAAAAGGTATAGCTTTGGAGAACCATATTTTAGGGATGAGCATCATTTCATTTTCTTAAATGAATAAAAATGCATCTATTTGTGCAAAACTGTGCTGGGACGTAGATCAATGGTCAGATGACTCAGGTTCCCAAGCACCACTTCTGGACTTAGCTGCCCACTTCTCCATGGACGTGCACTCGTGTTCCATCCTTCACGTGTTCAGTTTACTGCCGCTTGAGAGAAACACAGGGAAACAGGACGTTTTAAAAAACAAGCAGCCCGAGCTGGTTTGGCTCAGTGGATGGAGTGTTGGCCTATGGACCTACGGGTTCCGAGATCTCGGTCCCCAGTTTGATTCCAGTCAAGGGCACATGCCCAGGTTGCAGGCTCGATCCCCAGGAGGGGGCGTGCAGGTGGCAGCCGATCAATTAGTCTCATCATGATATTTGTATCTCTCTCTTCCTCTCCCTTCCTCTCTGAAATCAATAAAAATATATTAAAAATCACAAGACACAAAACCTCACAAAACCTCACAGACAAAACAGTGAGATGATTGACTTAACATTGAATATGTCCGATATATCTTTTCATAAAATGATAAGCAAACCTGCCTTCATAAAAATACAATAGTTTAATGATGACAGATGTCAAAAATTCATCCATTATTTATATTTTCAAGGGATTCTAAGCAACTACCTTGCATATTGGACATGTTATGTCAACCTGGGCTGGACATGGGTATGGCACTGGCTTAATAAAATGAAACCTGTCATTCATGAGGCATTTTATTAGGGTGAGAACTCAATAAATATTTTAAATTTCCTATAAATTGGATATCTAGAGATACCTTAATGTGTAAGCTAATGAATGGCAACTCTTAATGTTTAATAATTTTTATTTTTACTATATTATTTTATAATCATATTTTCATTAAAATTAAATCATGTAAATTAATAGATACAATAGCTTGTTTGAGAAACCTTAAAAGTTTGTGACCATTCATTTTACTTATAGGACTCTATCATTAGGCAATAGTAAGAAATGCCAAAGAAAAAAAACTGGAAGCACAATGTTTATTGCAGCGTTACTTATAAAATGAAAAATAAAATCTCTGTAAATATCCCAAATTAGAAGAAAAAAATATATGGTACAGTTGTACAATAGAATATTTATGTAGTAATTAAAAATAGAGTGCTTAACACGAACATGATTTCAATAATCAGCAATGTTAAGAAAAATACAATACACAAAATTATATGTCGTGTGATTACAAGTACTATGAGAAAAATGGATTTAAAAAATAAGAATAGGAGAAGAACCAAGATGATGGCGTAGGTAAACGCCTGACCTAGTACTTGCTGCCTCCTACAACCACATCAAAATTACAACTAAAATACAGAACAACCACCCTCAGATCTGCCTGAAAGCTGGCTGGAGGGAAGTCCTACAGCTAGAGAAGTAAAGCAGAGAGCACGCTGAGGCTGCTTTTCTAACTGGGAGGGATTTGGCCTCTGTGGAGGACGCCGGGAGGAGCAAGGGGTCCCAGCTCCACGCAGACCCCCAGCCCAGGGTCGCAGAACTGGGACAAGAAGTCCCTACGGGCAGGAAGAACTATGGGCTGTGAAAACCAGTGTGGCTTGTGGTTGAGAGATACAGAGGCTGCTGGAGACCCATGTGTCCCTCTTAAAGGGCCGTGCAGGAACTTACTCAGACTTGCTTCCTCTGAGCTCCAGTGCCAGGAGGTGTTGGTGGACCCAGACATAGATGAGGAGGAACTGGATTGCCTGGCATCGGGGCAGGAACTCAGGGGCAGCTTTCTCCCAAATGGAGGTGCTTGCAGGGGTCATTGTTCCTATGCTGGGATCTCCCACGTCACAGGGCCGACTGGCAGCCATATAAGCTTGGCCCACACTGTTTGCCCCGCCCCCTCCAATTTGCAGCCCCACACAACCTGTTTGCAACAGCTTTTTCCTATAAGGGCCTGCCCTGGCTCCGGCTTCAGACGTTGCTAAAATATCTCAAACAAACTGCAGCTGGGTCAGCATGCCCCAAAGCTATCAATAAAAGGCCGAGATCCAGCACTAGTTTGATCCTGCTGTGCTTCATAGCTGGGCCTCACTTGGGCCCCTCCAAGCCCAATACAAACAGCTCCTGCTGGGTGTCCAGGCAGTGGCTGACTTTGCACCTCCCTGGAGGCTCTAGAGCCCGTGTACCCAGTGGACAGCTTTGACCAGAGCAGATTACAACTGTCCACGTTCTCAAGCTACAGACTCAAGAGGCAGACTCAGTGAGCGCCAAAGCCCCATTGAAGCAAGTCCTGCTCCATAGGGGTGTCTCCTGTACAGCAGCTCTCCCACTGTAGTTCCAGCTGGTCCTTGCAGCCAATTGGCCTGGAGGTCACCTCCTCCCAGTGACACCAATAGCAATCAACGCTCAACTACAAAACTGCACACAGCCCACACAGGGGTGCACCTAGAGTGCCCAGCTCAGGTGACTGGGGATGCTGAGCCACTGGGCCCTACAGGACACCTACTGTACAAGGCCACTCTGCCAATTCCAGGAGACATGGTAGCTCTACCGAATACATAGAAACAAACACAAGGAAGCGGCCAAAATAGGGAGACATGCCACAGATGAGAAAAATGGAAGCAAGCAAACTTCTGGATACAGAGTTCAAAACCATGGTTATAAGGTTACTCGGTGATCTTCATGAGACTTCAAGGATCTTAGTGAGGAAGTCAAAGATATGAAAAAGAACCATCAGAAATTAAGCGTATACTAACTGAAATAAAGAATAATTTACGCTGAAACCGGTTTGGCTCAGTGGATAGAGCGTCGGCCTGAAGGGTCCCAGGTTCGATTCTGATCAAGGGCATGTACCTTGGTTGCAGGCACATCCCCGGTGGGAGTTGTGCAAGAGACAGCTGATCGATGTTTCTCTCTCATCGGTGTTTCTAGCTCTCTATCCCTCTCCCTTCCTCTCTGTAAAAAAGCAAATATATATATATATATATATATATATATATATATATATATATTTTTCAAAATTGCCTCTCAAACGTGTCTTCGCATAGAAACATGCATGTAGAGGCATTCCATATGCAACATAAAAAATTTGGGGGAAAGATGTTCTTTGCAGTGTTATTACATCTAAAAAGGGGAATTCTTCTAAATATTCAGAATTGGGAAGAGTGGAGTCCATGAAGACTTTGAATTACCATTAAACATATAAAGTACTATTTAAGTGGAAAAATTAATTTTTAATAAGTAGATATGTGAAGCCCCGAACCAGGATACAAAATCACTGATGGTGCTTAATGAACAAGTACATTCTCAGGTCTCTCCGTCTCCAGTTGTTTCTTCAGAGGAAAACAGAGTTAACTTTGTTTAAAGGAAACAGGCGTTGGTCTTTGCGAGGGCTCCAGAGTCCTTTTACTGACCGAAACGTTTCAAACTACATTTCTCAATAACGAAGTAACACAAAGTCATACTCTGTTAGACAAATGGTTGCTGGTCAAAATTACAATTCCAGCTGAGGCTAATTTAATAAAACTTTCTATACAGACTGAGCATTTAGAAAATACAGAGAATCTCGTGGCTGTCCAAATAGGTTTTACAGATGAGCAAACAATTCCAGCTACTTCCAAAGGAGCCAAGAAGAGAAACACATTTCCTTTTATCTCCTTGCTCCCGGCTCATTCTCTTCTCTCTGGAGGAATCGGTGTACGGTTCCTCAGACTGAGCGTCTTCCTTTGAAATCACTGTTCCTCTAAGCTTGGTTTTAAAACAAAACAAAACAAAACAAAACAAAACAAAACAAAACAAAACAAAATCCAGTCCCAAACACCATGGAAAGTGAAATTACAAATGTAACGTTTGATTATCTTGATTTACTTTAAGTGATCTTTTCTACTTGTCTTCATGGGACAAAAGTCAGGACAAACTTGTTAGGTGCGTAATGAAGTGTGGTTATGTTCAAAGAAAATGGAGTCCTAGGTTAAATCTTATTTGGATTCACAGTTCAGTGCGTTACATGAAAATCAAAATAAATATCATATTTTAAAAAAAGCTAATGAGTTTGAGTAAAAATAGCCTCACAGAATAAAGTGCTGGCCAATTTTATTGAATTGGGAGTCTATTAATGTTTTCCTCCCTCCATGCAAAACAGAGTTTGGGAAAAGATGAGAGTATTTTGAATTCAATACCCTTTGAACTGTCGTCTCAAAGATTTACTTAAAAAATCTATGGCAGAATTCTATAGAGCTTTTCTTGGAAAGAAATAAAAGCACATTAGAAAAAAAAATACTATGACAATAGCACTTTTCTGGGAGCTAAAAGAAATTAGGTCATGCTTAATGAAATCAAGCAGCGATCCTAACATCAACCGGAATGTTCTCGCTCCTTCTTCCGACACAGTTTTTGTGGGAAACAAGAGTTTCTGAGATTCCTCTGAGTGTTTTTCTTATAAGCTTTTAATTTATATTCCAAAATATATGATGAGCAGCACAAGTACATATGATGGGAAAGGACAGGAAAGGAATATGTATTATGCAACTACTTTATGGGCCAACATCACTCTGGGTACGTGTATTTTCTCATTTAGTATAAATGGTGGGATTACTATAGCAACTCAAGCCATACACAATGTAAACATAACAGAATAAATTCCACGTTGGCTGCAAGAGCAATAAGTCACGTAGTCTTCGTTCTGTATCTCCCAGCGTTATAAGGATCGCCGTTTAAAAGGCTAGATGTATTTCTATGCGTATAAATGCACATTTGCCATGTGACTTTGGGATAGAGGGGAAAGAAAACCAGTATTGCAGAAACCAGTTTGGCTCAATGGATAGAGCGTCGGCTTGGGGACTGAAGGGACCCGGGTTCGATTTCGGCCAAGGGCATGTACCTTGGTTTTGAGCATATCCCCAGTAGGGGGTGTGCAAGAGGCAGCTGATCGATGACTCTCTCTCATCGACATTTCTAACTCTCTATCTCTCTCCCTTCCTCTCTGTACAAAATCAATAAAAATATATTAAAAAAAAAAAGAGAACCAGTATTTAATGGGCAACCCATTTTAATATATTCAACAGATATTTATTGAGCACTTACTATCTTTAAGACACTGTTAATAGTATTAGGAATAGAGACATAAACAATGCCAATTTATTTTTCTCTAGGAGTTTGGACATGCTCAGGTGAGGATGATATGAAATAGGTAAATCAGCAAACGTGCCAGATAGAGATACATGCTCAGCAAAGATTTGAACCCGAGTGATTTATAGGGACTGGCTCGCTGTCTGCCTCAGCTGCGGCGGGCAAGGATGGTATTCCTGCGGATATGGCGATGCACAACGTTTTATTTTACCTTTGCCAATACCCCGGAGGCAATGAGAACTTCATCTTACAGCGCTAAGGAAGTTTAAGTACCTGTCACACAGATCACACAGCTATTCCTCTCCCTTCCCAGATGCATGTTGGACTCTCAAGATTTTTTATACAGTTTGATACTGGGGATTTCTCTCTTTTTTAAAAATAATTTTTGTTCTAACATTCTGAGGTTTTAAAGAGCTCCTAGTTTATGGGGTGCGAGGTGGGCCTTTCACTGTCCTTACAGGGAAATGCCAGAGTGTGGTGTTTTCTCTCTCTCTCTCTCTCTCTCTCTCTCTCTCTCTCTCTCTCTCTCTCTCTCTCTCTCTCTTTTTTTTTTTTCCAGAGAGAGTGGAGGGAGAGGGAGAAGACAGACACAAAGAAACATCAATGAGAGAGAAGCACATCCATGGGTTGCCTCCTGCACGCTCCCCGACCAGAAGCAGGGATTGAGCCTGCAACCAAGGTATGTGCCCTTGACCGGAATCGAACCCAGAACCCTCAGCCCACAGGCCCACACTCTATCCTCTGAGCCAAACCGGCAAGGGCTGTTCTTCTCTTTTAATCTAACAAAATAATCAACGGAGGAAACGACGCTTATCGCGATCCTCAAACTTTTCAGCAGTTATCTTTCCTGTGGTGAACACTGAAAACAAAGCTCTGTTTTCTGTCTGGCGGTTGTTTGTTTGAAGAAACGCTCTCCCCTCTGGAAAGCATGTCTGTGCTGGAAGGGAGCTGGCTGCCAGAGCCGCTCACTGAGGCTGCCCCGCAGGATGGCCCCGCAGAATGTGCGAATGTCTGTCCTCAGCTGAGATGCAGCTTGAACAATAGCCCTTGGCTCCCTTCCAGCCCCAAATAAAGCTGCCGAGGAGCAGGGGAGGCTCTCCCTGCGTCCCTGGGGGAGGAGGGCAAGGGCTGGCAGTGCTTCTGATCATAGAGACTAAGAAAAACTCACCCCTTTCACCTGGGCCGGAGAACTGGGGGCCTCCTCCGTTCCCAAAGTGACTCCTGCTGACATGGTGCTTGTGGGCCCCATGAGGTCAATGGTGTGCTTTCCCTGTCCGCCCAGTTGTAGCCTGGGCCCTTCTAAGCCTCATATTCCTGTTGAGAATTCCCACCCACTGGGTTCTTTTCTGAAACCAACCCCAAATTCCTACTCTGCATGTTCAGTTGCTGCAGGACCTCTCCATCTTGACGTCCTACTTTTCCTCACATTACAATAACACGTCCCCCCACCCTCTCCCTATGCCGATTCTTCTTCTGTCAAGAGTGTCATCAAGCCCTGGCTGGTTTTGCTCAGTGGATAGAACGTTAGCCTGCAGACTGAAGGATCCCAGGTTTGATTCTGCTCAAGGACACATGCCCAGGTTCAGGCTTGATCCCCAGTCAGGGGCATGCAGGAGGCAGCTGATCAATGATTCTCTGTCATCACTGATGTTTCCTTCTCTCTCCCCATCTCCTTCCTCTCTGAAATCAATAACAATATGTTAAATAAATAGGTTTGTTTAAAAAAAGAAAAAGAAAGAGTGTCATTATCTTTTTAGTTATCCGTTTCCAGGGGCAAGCCTCTCAACCTGGTCATTGTCCTTTCATACTGTCTGTTGTTGTCTTTCTACTCCAGTGTCAAGGATGCTAGCTGTCAATCTTCTCAGCTCATCTGGGTTACTGTAATAATGTAATTTGTCTCCCTGCCTCTGACTGGTTTCTTTCCCACGCACCCTAAGCACATGCCCCTGCTATCTTCCACATTCCAAAGCGTCTTGTTATCTAAAACAAAACTTAGCAAAAATCTCCCTGGCTGCCCATTAGGTTGGCTTTCAAGACCTTCCACATTCAGCCTTTCTGACTTCTGAGGTTCCTTCCCCAGACACCCCTGCTCCGATACCCCCGGCCGCCAGGTTAGCTTCCTGTGCCTTTTCACTGTTGCCTTTTATTTCATGATAACCTATCCTCACCAATGGTTGACCATGGCAGCCCAGTGCATATAGCTTAGTTCTGTCTTATACTATACTGTTTCCCCGAAAATAAGACAGTGTCTTATATTAATTTTTGCTCCCAAAAATGCGCTAGGTCTTATTTTCAGGGGATGTCTTATTTTTTCATGAAGAAGAATACAGTACACATTTATTGTTAAATGAAAATAAAGGAAATTTATTACCTGTATATGGTATGGTAGTACGGTAGTTGTCAACACAAACCAGACAAACTGAATCCTACAGTATCAAGAATTTACTCATTTATTCAATGACAATCATGTCATCATCTTCTGGAACATCATCATAACAATCCAATTCCTGAATTTCCTGGTGAATTTCTTGTGACTCCATTTCTTTCAGAATCAGTGGACCAAATCTCTTATATTTAGCCTAGGGGGCGCCTTATTTTCGGGGCAATGCCTTATATTTCACTCAGAAGGAAACCTGTAAGTAGGTCTTATTTTCGGAGGATGTCTTATTTTCGGGGAAACACGGTACTTGGGTCAAGTCTGACTTATTGACTGAAGTCTTCTTCACTGTGTCAGTTAGCAATGATTCCTCTCTTACCTACACTCCTAGAGCACTCCCTCTGCCCTATTTGGCATTGCTACATGTTATGGACTAAATGTTGGTGTCCCAGAATTCATATGCGAAAGCCCTAACCACTCTGTGATGGTATTTGCAGATGGGGCCTTTGGAAGATAATTCGGTTTAGATTAAGTCATAAGGATAGAGTGCACGGAATGGGGTTAGTGCCCTTAAAAACAGTGAAAGAGAGAGAGAGAGACAGAGAAGAAAGAGGGAGAGGGAAAGCAAGCAAGAAAACAAACCTCATGAGCTTGTACCAAGGAAAGACGATGGGAGGACATAGAGAGATGTTGGCTGTCTGCCAGCAGGGAGTAGGCCCTCATCAGGCAGGAACTACCTGCACTTTGACCTTGGCCACCAGAATTGTGAGAAATAAACATCTGTTGTTTAAGCGCCCAGTCGATGGTATGTTGTTACAGCAGCCCAAGCTGACTAAAATGCTATAGTCGCTCGACTGGACTGTCTCTCTTGCAATCTTCCTCTTTGATCAACGTTTCTAGCTACTTTGGTGTCGCAGAAGTTTCTGAAACACATTTAGCAAGTTCCTGCAGGAGGGAGCGCTTTTGTACTTAAAATTGCCTCTGGGACACGACTCCTCAAGATATGCATATAATTTGCTTGCACACTTCCTTTTGATTTTTGACCAACTTTTTTCTTTTTTTTTTTTTTTTTTTTTTTTAAATCTTCACCTGAGGATATTTTCCCATTGAGAGAAAGTGGAAGAGATAGGGAGAGACAGAGAAATATCCACGTGAGAGAAACACATCAATTGTTTGTGTCCTGCATGAGCCCTGACCAGGGCTCGGCCAGGGAGGAGTCTGCAACCAAGGTACATGCCCTTGACCAGAATCAAACCCGGGACCCTTTATTCGCAGGCTGACGCTCTCTATCCACTGAGACAGATTGGTTAGGGGTTTTGCCCATTTTAGATTTCTTTTCATCTGAGCTAAAATAGTAACGTCCATCAATATCTCTCCCTTTATATAGTTCCATTTTTCTCCAATGCAAGTTCCACATTTGACATGATATGGTTATCTATTTAGTGCCCATCTCCTGCCCTGCCATGGGGCTCCATGCGGGCAAGGGTTGGTTTGCCTTCGAAGTGCATTATTCCAGCTTCAGAGCGTAATGTCTTGCACATGGAGAGCAATGCCAGCAATAAAATTTGTCGAAAAAATGAATGATTCTTTATGGTGTCCTACTTGTCCAGGGCCAGAAACCCCTTAAGAGCATAGATTCTGTCTTTATCAGTCTCTCAGTAACCAGAACTGAGTAGGAACTCCGTTATCTCTGCTGCCACTGTCCACCCAACTAAAATCACCCCCATTGCCGGGACCGGTTTAGCTCAATGGATAGAGCGTCGGCTTGGGGACTGAAGGGACCCGGGTTCGATTCCGGTCAAGGGCATGTACCTTGGTTGCGGGCATATCCCCAGTAGGGGGTGTGCAAGAGGCAACTGATCGATGACTCTCTCTCATCGATGTTTCTAACTCTCTATCTCTCTCCCTTCCTCTCTGTACAAAATCAATAAAATATATATATAAAAAAATAATAAAATAAAATCACCCCCATTAAGGTCACCACGGTAGAACAGACACCTCCGAACCCTATCTTCTGGCCTCCTTGTACAATTTGTAGCCCTGTAGTTACTGAGCACACCCTACTTCCCAAATCCCTTCCCTTCCCTAGGCCTCTAAGACTCTGGTCTCTTCATCTGTCCCTCTACTCCCGCCACATTCCAAAGCTCCTCTGGCTGTCCTACCATTTGACTGAAATCGGACACTATCTACCTACAGATAAGAGTGAGCTCACACAGGGTTAGGGCCTCCCTGTGAATTAAAACAAGAAGGCCATGGACCAGGTGGCTTTAATGTGGTGGCCTCTGTAAGCAAACCGAAATCTGAGCCTGTAAATGCCTCAAGGCTATGACATTGACACCTGAGGTTAACCAGTCACACAGAGCCAGCTAGGCCTGAAGCTGCAACCAATCAAATAATTTCCTGTGCCTACTTCTCTGTATGTCTTTCCTTTAGCTCCTCCTATGGGTGCACACTTTTGACCACTTCCAGGTGGAACTGCCCAGTTGGAATCGCCTTTTCTCAAACAAACTCTTAAAAATGGATATGCTCCAATTTATCTTTGGACACCCCCGACCCCTAAGACACAAGCTGCCATTTGTCACTGAAGTTTCTGATTATCCTCAGTCAAACAGTGGGGCAAAGTTATAACGGCCATCACATTGAGATGGTAGCTTAAGACTGAAGAACAATCCAGGCAACTCCACAGACTGTAACAGAATTTATTACAGAGTAATTTCATTAAATGAATGTGGGGTCAGAGCACACAGCTGACCAGCAATCTGCAAATCATTTTTTGCTAACAGACTCCTGTTATACTACCCTTTTATAGAATAACAGGTATTAATGATGGACAAGACAATGGGACAAAGAATGTCATGTGTGCCAGGGGCCATATCTCCTCCTGGTTTTGTGAGGGATGACTGTTTATAATTGGTACTATCAGCACTTTGATATTTATCTCGGTTGTCCATGTGATTCTAGTAACACAAATGATTGAAAGAATGTCATGTGGTTATAATTTTTAAAAATATATGTTTTTATTGATTTTTACAGATAGGAAGAAAGAGGGAGAGTGGGGGGGGGGGAGAGACATCAACAATGAAACATTGATTGGCTGCCTCCTCTACACCCCCTACTGTGAATCAAGCTCGGAACCCGGGCATGTGCCCTAAGCTGGAAAGAACCATGACCTCCTGGTTCATGGTTGATGCTCAACGACTGAGCCACATGAGCTGGGCTGTGGTTTTAATTTTTAATTTAAGAACAGTGAATAGTGAATTTTAATTTAGAATACCTTAATTAAGGAATCACTCCCTTAACCCCCTTGAATCTCAGTTTCTTCAAAAATGAAAACGGGCTAATAATGCCCAAACCTGAGGGTTAGTGTGAGACATGAATGATTCCCATGTTTCAAGGTCTCTTTGTGAACAACAGAAGAACACTATTCAATGAAAATAATCATTTCAGTAGATAGGCTTAGTTATAAGGGGGCTTTCCACTTTTGGGGAGAGCAAGATACTTGTCTCCTTCACATTGTTGAAGTTGTCTCATAACTTGGATCAGAAAACCAATTTCACCAAAACGGCATAGCCTGTATTTTGTTTTGCAGAAACCTCGCTAAGCAGAGCACGGAATACATGTTTTACACTCTGACAAATAGTTGTTATTCACAGACAGATGCTGGCCACATGTCTCTCAAGATCAATGAAAAATGCCAGCAAATGGGGAATTGGAGGGAAGACAGAACAGTTATTTCCTGAAGCAACACACCTCCCCGCTGGAGATCCTGGTGCTTGGTGAGTGTCTGCAGCGGTTGCGGAGCTCGCCGGGCTCCGGGTGTAGTTCTGTGCAGCTGACTACAGTGTAACTCAATTAGGGACTTCTCAGTGGCTGGGCATCTGGGATCTCAAATGGTTGTTTATGTTCTCCAGATGGCCGGGGACAGCAGCAAGGATACATTTAAAATGGAAGAATATGGGGTGGGGAGAGAGTTACAGAAGTAGTTTAGCTGCTTTTGTCTTTTCCTCATTGTAGCCTGGTTCTGTAGGTAGGGCGATAAAACCACCGCCCCAGAGAATAATGCGTTGCACTCATTAAAGGTGCTTAAATGTCTTGAGTGGTTTCCTCCTCAAAAAAGGAAGCTCTACTTGCATAGACACCTGCACCCTAAAGAGGAGGCACAGGGAACAATGCCTTTTGGAATTCCAAGAATGCTTGGATTGCATACTCACTGTTTGTGTAAGTCAATGCACTCCTTAACAGTGGTGATGAGGAAAATCTTTCTAATGAAAAGGGATAATGATTAAAAATCACATGGATGCTGAAGCCGGTTTGGCTCAGTGGATAGAGCGTCGGCCTGCGGACTGAAGGGTCTTGGGTTTGATTCTGGTCAAGGGTATGTACCTCAGTTGCAGGCTCCATCCTGGGCCCTGGTTGGGGTGCATGTGGGAGGCAACCAGTTGATGCGTCTCTCTCACAGTGATGCTTCTCTCTCTCTCTCTCTTTGCCTCTCCCCTCCCTTCCACTCTGTCTAAAACTCAATGGGAAAAATATCCTCAGGTGAGGATTAACAAAAACCAAAACATAAACAATAAAAAAAACAAAATAAAATAAGATAAACATACTCGTGCTCCCGTACAAAGCAACAATGGGGTTCTAGAACAGAGCAATACATGTACGCTGCGTTCCTATGCTGCCTAGGCCTTCTCTGTCTGGTGAAAACAGAAAGAATTTTTGATTCAGGGAAAATGTGTTTCCATCCTCCGGTAGCTCCCCTCCCCCAATGCAGCTGCGTTAGCATGCGTTTCTTAGGTTCCCAGGTGAGTGGTATGGCGGTAATTACATTTTTGTGTAATCTTAGCAAAACTGCAAGAGCGAGAGCCTCTTTGAAATGCAACGAGAAAGCGCTATGCTATGTGATGGCGTGGGCCTTTGTTCCTCGTAGACGCACTTTCAGGCCCAGCGCGAGGAGAGGAGGGAGAGGAAGGGAGGAAGGGAGGAGAAGGGAGGAAGGGGAGGTTTTGGCAGCGTACATCTGCTGCTCCTCACAGTGTCTGAGAAGAGGTAGTGCTCTTGCTGTGTGAGTCCCTCTTCAAGCCCGGAGCACCAGCACCTGGAAGGGTCCTCCTCCTCCTCCCGCCCAGGTTGTACAGATGGATGTTGTTGTGTGGCTCCCGTCAGATCAAAAGGGAGCGCAGCTCAACCCACGCAGGTTGCCTCTGCCCTTTAATATGTAAAAAGCAAAGCCCAGAGAAACAGGTGCCTGTGTTAATTGCTACTCCCAAGGGCAGGAACTGGGAGCAAGAACAGGAGCGGCGCTTCCAAACCGTAGTCAGAGCAAACAAAGACCTTGAGAGACGGGGTTAGCCAGGAAAGATTAAAAAAAAAAATCATCTAGTTAAAAATCTCACCGGTTGAATGGGATGACAGGTGAATGATGGATGCAGGTGGGAAAATGGGATTCTCTTCAAAGCGAGGAGTGTGATGTGCAAGGCAATGAGGAAACTCCCTTCCTGGAGGACGCGCGCGTGGGGAGCCAATAATGCCTGTCTGTGTGCTCGCTGTATTGTCAGAAGCTGCTGGAACAGGTCCTCTGGGGAGCCGCTACAAAAGGAGGCAAAACCAAGAGCAATTTCCCATTTTGGTAGAAATTTAATGGAATTGTAATTGTCATTGTGCTCCTCGTTAAGGTCACATTTTTATGAAAGGGAGAACAAAATAAGCAAAACTCTGAAGACATGAGCTTTCAAGCCAGACACATGAAAACCCTGCTCCTCTGTTAACTAGTCATGGCGTGCTAGGATTTTTAACCTCCCCGAGCCTCCATTTTTAATTTTTTTTTATTCTGTAGAAGGAGAGTAACAATAATCCCCTTTCTATTCTTTTAAACAAAGCAGCGATCCTGAGTTTGAAGTAGCTATGACAGACACTGAATAGGCCTCCCTGAATAATAGATATCATTTGGGTCCTGGAAAAAGTAAAAGAATATGAGACCGTGATGGCAGTGGTACAGCGGGTTTGCCACTTCGCTGTGTAGCTGAGCAGAACACGCTCTCCGAAATGCTAACGGGGGTGAATGGACTTGGGGATGAATGTGGCAGTGGAGAAAGCACCTTCATTTTGTGGACTTGCATATCTAGCTGCTTCAAAACACAGTGGTTTCCTTATTGAGTTTCACGTGTAAGTCCGCTGCAGTCCCATGGCGATATTCAGTTTGTTACTGCCATTCCCACTTATTTTCACTTAGAATCAGGAGAAAGTTACATTTCAAATATCTAATAGCAAATAAGTAAATAAATCAAACAAACCTTGGGTAAAGTCTTTAAAATATGTCATATCTTGGATAGCCAATGCGTTCTATTGCTCGTTGTGTACTGATAGGTGAACATCACTGATCATACCTGACAAACCAACATACAAATGAAAACACATAGAAAAACAGCAACAACGGTGAAAAGAACCCCAATAAGTCAAAAGGAAAGCCAGTACCCACACAAACACACAGAAATACGTTGTATGGATCAGGAAGGTAGTAGAGCCATTCTTTTTTCTGGTTGAATTGTTTATTCTTTCCAACAGAACTACTTCCATGGTCTCCCAACCTCATGTTTCATTTGAATGGAGTGCTTGGCACTCTGTGTATTTGTGAATGAATGAATATGTAAATGAGTGAGTGGATGGAGGTCCTTATGCTAGCAGATTAACTTTCCTGATAATCATTAGTATCCTGGCACAGGAACCAGGTCCTGACTTTCCCCAGGGATGAGGGAAGGTCCTACCATCACAGCCAGCCAAGATCTGACACTTGGAGTGGAGTGAAAGGACACTCCACAGGCCAAGAGTTTTAGCTCCTTATTTTCACCAGGAGGAAAGCACTTTCAAAATATCTCCTAAGAAAGGGGTCAAATTGCATCCTTAGCATTCTTTCCCCCCCTTTTTCTATGTTATCATCCTCCTGAAATCAAATTATTTCTAAATTTGCAGCTATGCAGTGCACAACCACGCAGCTGCTGGCTCGTTTTTCCCCCTCTCAAGTTGGTACTTTGCCCTCCTTTGCCTTAATGTACAAGCTCAACTGTCAGTACATCCAGCTGAAGAAGAAGCTGTCAGGAATTTCCACAAATAATTAAAGCATAAAAATAAATAATTAATGCCCAGTGTGGGAGAAGGTTCCTTTTCTTTCTGTAACACTCTTTGTGAAGGATGAACGCCGGAGAGCCAAGATAATCAAAAGCCCAGTGCTGCGTTTCTCTTACACATTTCTATTGATTCTTTATTTCCCATGAAGTATTTATTGTCTTAAGACAGTAACATTTTTATTTCACCAGCATAGAGAAACTGTAATTTGAATTGATTTCCTTTAAAGAAAGAGTAAGGTATAGTTTTATAAATATTCTGGCTCAACTCTGGACAGACTATCTCTCTCTGTGTCTTTCTCTCTTCTCTCCCCATCTCAGAAACATCTTTCTTCCATCTTTTCCTCCTATTTTCAAAACATAATGTCTTTTTTTGGGTGTGTGTGTGTGTGTGTAGGGTGGAGGAGTAGGGGGTTCACCACTGGTTGCCAGTTTAGTTACTGCCTTGTAAGGTATAGAAGGAAGAGAGTCATATAACTTCGAGAGAAATGGAACAGATCCCCAATTAAAACAAAAACCAAAATAGTAATTTATTAAGGAGTGAATTTTATATATTTTTTATTTACCTGTTGTTTCTTTTTTGTTTTATTTTGTTCATTTATGTATTCCTAATGCCGATCAAACAGCAGGTTCTTTTTTTTTTTAATTTTTTTTTTTTTATTGATTTTTCACAGAGAGGAAGAGAGAGGGATAGAGAGTTAGAAACATTGATGAGAGAGAATCATTGATCAGCTGCCTCTTGCACACCCCCTACTGGGGATGTGCCCACAACCAAGGTACATGCCCTTGACCGAAATCGAACCCGGGACCTTTTAGTCCACAGACCGACGCTCTATCCACTGAGCCAAACCGGTCCAGGCAAACAGCAGGTTCTTAATATGTATTTGCTGGGCGAGTGACAGTAGCTCACACGTATTGATCACCCTTGTGCTGTTGTATCACAGCTCCAACACTTGCAGTGAGAGATGAGGTGCAGGTGTAGATGATTTACCAACGACACTTGCTAGTGAACACAGAGCTGCGATTCAGACTCAGCAGGCTGACTCCAGAGCCTGCTAATAAACATCTCTTGGCTGCTTAGAATATTAAGATAATATTTAAGTGGAGAGTTAATTCCTATCTCCTGGTAGTTCAGCAAGAAGGGGAAGGCCATATGACTTTATGTTTCCTTAACACAGTCAACAAACTAGATCAACAGTTAGATCATATCACTGAGGTAATATTTGATCTCAACGTGACTTAGTCTTTTATACTATTTACATAGGTATTGGTTTAATCAAACACTGAGAATTCTTGCCCAAGTATTAGAGCTGTGTTCTGAAATATGAGTTGGTGGACCCAGATTGTACAAACCTTGAGGCTATAGTAATCAATTAATTTATTCAACTTTTGTTGGGTACCTATTACATTTCAGGCACATGGCTAGGAGAAGGTAAACATGTATTATATATCTCTATGTCTTCAGAGTTTAGCAAAGTACTGTGAGAATATGCTTCAAGTAAAGTATTCAATGAAAGTTTATTGCCCTAACTGGTTTTGCTCAGTGGATAGAGCATTGGCCTGCAGACTAAAGGGTCCCAGGTTCGATTCCAGTCAAGGGCACATGCCCAGGTTGTGGGCTTGGTCTCCAGTAGGGGCATGCAGGAGGCAGGTGATAATGGTCCTCTCTCATCATTGATGTTTCTATATCTTTCTCCTTCTCCCTTTCTCTCTGAAATCAATAAAAATATATTTGAAAAAGTTTATCAATGAACAAATTCAATGATGTGGAGATACAGGAAGTGAGAGAGGTTGGAGGTGAGAGATAAGAGTATAGATTATACTCTGTTGTTTTGGAGATATCTCTTGGACACTGAAGTAGAGCTAGAACTGTGTGAGATTTCCTATAACAGCTTATGGAGTTAGAATATAAGAAACACAGGGAAAACTGTAAAGCTCAACAAAATTTAAGAAGAGGTGGAGGAGACTGAGAAAAATGACTGGAATAGTAGGAAGAACATCAAGGAAGTCTGATATCCCATAAGCACAGTTTTAAACTTGAATTTCCCTGACCACCAATGATCACTAGCCCACTTACATGTGTTTATTAACCGTGAGATATTCTTTAGTGTTTAGAGAGTTTAATAAAGAATGGAGTTGTTCATGGTCAGTAGTGCCCATGTTTGAAGGAATCTCCATAAGGAATATTTCTTGCTTATTTTTACTTCCACTTGGAAAAATTTGTAAAATTTAGCATATACACAGAGATGTACAGACCACATAATACACAACTTATAAAAGCATCACAAACTAAACAACCACCTCACCTCTGACTGGGCCAAATAATATCCTAGAAGCTCTTCAGGTCTCACCTGCTTCCAGAGGTTTGGCCTAGAGCCTGCACATAGCTATTCTAACAAATGTCCCAAATGATCCTAAAGTGAAAACAGATCCACTGTTCTATACCAATAAAATAATGCAAAATATAAATCAATTTTCTGCATAATTCAAGCCCAGAATATATTTTGCTCTTAACTGTGAGTAACAAAAACAAAAATATTCATTGTTTTAGAGATGTTCGCTTGAATTTCCTTTTACACTTGTTTTAAAACAGGTACCCAGTAAAGACAACCAACAGACATTTACAAGTGAGATTTGTTTGTAAGAAGAAACGGGAATTTAAAGGTGAGATCCTTTGGACCTTTTAAAAATATTGCGGTAGAGCAAGCTAAGAAATAGATGTCTGGAGAAGATGTGGTTGAGTGTGTTCTCTCTTGGCTGAAATCTCAACAAACAGCAAGCTACAATGAGTAAATCATTTTAAATGGATGAGAGTAGCATCCAGATGTTTGGAAGCAAGACGCTCGCTGGTGATGCGCTGAGGCTCATCATCCAGGCCCTTCCTGAGGGAAGTGATAGCAAAGCCAGACTCTCTGCTTTCCAAATATCCTCTGGAAACCAATCTTGTTGTCACCAACATCACAACTTTGTTTCAGCTGGCAATTTACCAACATCTGCTTGGCAAGGACGCATTGTCCTCAACTCTGATATCTATTTTCCCATTTTGAAGCCGTGAACCCAACAGAACGGCAAAAGAAGAAAAATAAAAATGATTCTTGAAAACACCAAGACTGTATTTCTATCCATTTTCAGGAAAACCTCCAATCTTCTCATTTAGATATTATTTTTACCTCCAGAATCTTGGCAGCATAATTTTTAAGCACTAATATCCTTGCTTGGGACCAATCCAAAGGAGTGAACACATATATGCATGCACAACTACCCAGGTAGTCCTTTCCAGTAATTTGGACTTTTGTAAAGGAAAGGGGTCAGATGCAGCAGTATCACATGCTGCATTTTTACTAGCAATTCAACCTGAAGGGTTTATGGATTTTAAAGATGAAATGGCTGGCAGAGGGAAGATTTATGAAACATACAGAACCATCAGTAACATCCATTACATTTGGGCTGGGACAAGGTCAAACACACCTTCTCAGCTCTTTGACAGTGTTAATGACGGCCAAGATTATATGGTCATTTGTTCAGGGTAACACGAGTGCCATTAGGAAAGGAGACAGAGCATTTCTTTGGCTGTTCAGAGGCCAAGTTGGCCAGAAAGATCCCTTCAGCGTTGCACAAGCCAGCTGAGAGATAATTAAGTCATTTGAATGTGAGCTCTCTTGGCTTCTCTTCCCCATTTTTCCCTCGTCTCTTTTTGGAAGCAAAAACCATGGCTCTTGTCCCATAGCCTCCCCCCCACCCCAACTCCTTTTAACATTCCTTCTTCTGCCTGAGGTAAGGGAATAATATCTGTTCTTATTGAGAAAAAAGTCTTGAGAAAAATTACTAGCCAAGATTCCTAAGAGAAACGTTGGGTTTCTATAGAGCCCTAGACATATGTTTCCCTTAACCCCATGTTATCCAAAAATGACCTGCTTATGTATAATCTTCCCCTGAGACTGAATATTCTGCCAGGATAGGCGTATCATATTCCTTTTTGCACTTCTAGCACCTAATATAATAGGTGATAAAGAAATACTCCTCTGATCAAAATGAATCAATCATTGAATCCAACTTATTTTATGGGTAAGAAAACAGCCCCCAAAGGGGAAGGGATTTGCCAAAGTTTCCAAGTGGGGATGTCCTTCTATTCCAGCTTTTTTCCTACCACAGATGATTTGTTCACTCTGTGCTGTGCAGGCTCAGCCAGAGAGGACCGCGTTAAGCATCCGAGGTCACTGGGAGGCATCCTAAGAGATTCTGGGCAGGGGGACCACTCTTTGGCGGGTGATGCTTGGCTCTCCACAGTTTGTTCTGATGGTCCCAGATGGTAGCATGACTTCACATGCCTAGTGCCTGGCTACATGATTTTGTTCAAACTCAGTATCAAGGAGATAGAATGAGGCAATTTGGGTGGGACAAATGATTTGGAACGTACAACATAAGTAATCTGGCTTACTTTGCTTTAATTATTAAAATACATTTATATCTTGCTGTACAAAGGCTAAGTAGAGATCAATTTTATATTTTTATATCTTCAAATATAAGTGATTTTTAAAAAATTGTAAACCTTTAGGTATTTAATAGTCTTTACAACATTGTCTTTGTCCAACCAAACTCTGTTACTTTCCCATCTTATATAATAAGAGAGGAATATGCTAATTATCCGGTAGGCTTGGAGGCATAAAGACCAAATAACAGCAAAAGGACCAGAAAACAGATTAGCAGAAGGATGGGGTGGAGAGCTACAGGAGTGGGCAGGGCAGCAAGCTATGAGGCAAGGATGGGGTGGGGGAGAGCTATAGAAGGGCGGGGCAGCGGGAGGAGAGCTACTGGTGTATGAATTCCTGTGCAGGACTACTAGTTTACACATAATGAAGACAAACCTATAGAAATGTCATGTCAACAATGTGAAATGACTTAAAATGATGATGTTCTTGAGATGTTTTTTCATACATATATTAGAATGTCAGTATTTTATTACACTTCAACTCACAAGTGATGTTATTTTTTAAGAAATTATTTTGTGGTATTTCATTTGAAGTTAATTTCCCTTGAGTATTTAAAATGGTTTTTCTATAAAACTCAAGGTTTGACCTACTTTCTATAAAAATAGGCTGTATTATTCAAAATAAAAGGTGTTGTTTTCCAAAAAATCGGTATCAACTATCTCGTTCACATATGATCTGTAATACAGCGTTGCTCCTGTCTTGACTGCTGTTTTGACTTAAACAGAATCATCCTCTATGTGATGTCCAGCAAATGTAAAATATGAGGATAGAATTATATACATTGGGTTAAAGATAGCATACAAATAAAGTTGTTTAAAGACTGAGGAGCACTGGAGAAGAGGAGGTAACACTATTGAAGTCAACAGAATCATGCATACCCAGTCACCAATTTGGGCTGGAAAGTTAGCAACGAAGATTTAAAAAACAACAACCAACTACTGTTAAAGCTGGTGGAATGACAAGGCACACATACACAGCCATGCACACTCTACAAATAGGGATAAAAATGTCTCCCTAACAGAGGGGTAGCGATTTCGGAATCTAGTTTTTCTATAGTCCATTACAAGTTGCTTTCGCATCATTTGCTGGTCTGTCCCAGCATGATATCCACTTAGATGCAATGGAACTACCTTTAGATATTTTATATAATGTTTCCTTTTTCTGGCTAAAGGCCAATGTATGTATTCAGGTTTATATTATAGTCTCTCTGTTGTAAAGCTCAACTTCAGATTTGAACTATTCAAAACCAGGAAAAACTTTATAGAAATAAAAAAAAAGTTGCAAAAATTTGTTTTTCTTAGTTAGCAGGATATAATAAATTCAAAATGTGCATCACCTTGGTGCTTTGTGGTGCTTGGGTAGGATTTAGCAACAGCAGAAATTCTTGGCATTTCCAAGAGCTTTTATTGCTATTATCTCCAATACTTAAAATTTCAAAAAACAGTTTTGGTGCTAATTACTAGATTTTGACTTTTATGAAAACCCCACACCACATGTCCTGATTTTATAGTTGCATGTGGAAAAGGAAATGTGGTTTCATCAAAATAAACTTCCATTTGGTATGCGGAATTTCACTTGTAAAATAGAGATCAGGATATCAAAAACAAACATAATTTGCACTTGGTTTTGCTTGAAAAAAAAATAAAACAGTTGGCTGTGATCAGATGAAAAATGTACTCATGTATCGGATTTTCTCTAAAACTCATCCATGGCTGGAGCCATGTGGATGGTGAAAAGCACCATCTCCCATTGAAGCACCTTGCCACCTCCTTACGTAATGGGCATTTTGAGGGAGATTTTTCCTCCTTACCTTTATGTTGTGTTTTGAGATGGTCCTAAACTATCATTGGAGTGGTTGGAGATGGCAATTGAGGTCCCTTCATGTTACACTGTCCTGTCAGAATTCTACATTATCTACACATAAACCTTAGCATAGAAATGGTTGTCAGAGATTATTGTTTGTTGGTAAAATTATATATTGGGGCTAGTAGCCTATGAAAAGATAGACGAGGGTGCTAGATATGGTGGAAGATAGCCCTGGCTTTTAAGTCCCTGGTCATCAAAGATTGTTCTTTTTAAAAAATATATATTTTATTGATTTTTTACAGAGAGGAAGGGAGAGAGATAGAGAGCTAGAAACATTGATGAGAGAGAAACATCAATCAATTGCCTCCTGCACACCCCCTACTGGGGATGTACCTGCAACCGAGGTACATGCCCCTGTTTGGATTCAAACCTGGGGCCCTTCAGTCCGCAGGCTGACGCTCTATCCACTGAGCCAAACCGGTTTCAGCCAAAGATTTTTCTTTAAAAAACAGAACTCTTGAAAGACAAGGATCAAGAAAGATCCTGCTTATAAGAAGATGCAGCAAATCTATTTATTGGAAGCTGCATAATTTGAATATTCTCATGATATATGATAAAAGCTCCACAAATGGCAGGTTCATTCAGTTAGGTGTCTCTGTAATCGTGGATTTGACCCTGATGAGGACCCATTGGCTTAGCTCTGTTGTGATATTCTGGAGGTGCTAGACAAATCATAAAGAACAGCCTAATATAAAAGTTGACAAGAGAGGACTCAGACAAACACCATTTTCACCTCAGCTTACTGCTGAGGTAGTAAACAAGCGCACTGAAAAGAGAAATGAATACATGAGATTGGACATAGCTTTTCAATGACTCTGTAGCTTCCCTCCTCTAGGAGAGGACCTGAAATTCCGTGATCTCTGTATTCAGCACAGAGAGTAATTCACTGTGGCGCATGAGATCAAAGATAGCCGAGCTTACTTGCTGTGGGCTAGGGTTGCAGCCATATCAGCCCATTTGTATTATTCTTAGAAGACAATCCTTACTGCTCTGAAGTCATATATTTGTGGGATGCCTTTCTTGCTGTATCATCAGGGTGGGAGTAGGTCTGGTTATGGATAAACACCTGCCCAGGTATTTCATTCATGTATTTTATTATTCAAAACCTATCCCCAGGCCAGTGAATAAGACAAGCAGAAAGTGAGCTTCATTCCTAAAATGAAACAAGCTAAGGACAACTGTATCTGTTATGTTTTTATTTTAATTAGGTAGTTTCGGTCTACTAGTATCCTTACTTAGTTTTCCTTTTGGTTATTTTGCTCTCCCCAAATCTTGCCCCTGGTTCTGTGGTAGATACCTTAGGAATGAGCCTGCAATCTTGCTTGTTCAGTAGAACATTTAAGACTCAATCTCTGAACTTTTATTGGCAAGGTGGCACTACTTCTTTCTCCTCCCTTCCTTCTTTCCTTCCTTCCTTCCTTCCTTCCTTCCTTCCTTCCTTCCTTCCTTCCTTCCTTCCTTCCTTCCTTCTTTCCTTTCTTCTCTTCACTCATTCTTCCTACTTTTGAACAGGGGTGATGTAAAGCTGGAGCTGTGGTGGCCAATTTGTCAAGAGAATGTGCCAGCACAGTGGAAGTCCAATGGTGGAGGCAGCAAAAAACAGTCTTCTGATGATATCATTTTATCCAGATGGCTTGGCCCGTTGGTTTAAGAAAGTTTGAGTTGAGTACTTGTCTCTTGAACCTTGTGGAGTCCTAATCACACAGTGTGCCCAGTCAAAGGAGAACCAGTGGCTCTCATTCATGCACAAAAGGGGTGGGTGTGTGCCTTAAGCATTTGCGTTCTTACCCATGACCTTGCCAGTGTCTCTCCACCTAATGCAGCGATTGTTTATGCTTACTAACCATAATAGTATTCGTGGACTTTACAAGTGGATGTGTTTCATAGTCTCTGTGGCTCATGAACCTTGCTGGTCTACTGCGTACAAGCTTTCAGAGCTTGAGGGGGGCTGTCCCCGGCCATCCAGGCCCCAGGTACCCCATTGCAGATGTCCCGTAAGAACTGGTGTGTAAAAAACTCCAGCAATCCCACTCGGTGAGTCAGAGATAATCCAAGTCATCCGAACAGGCCTCCAGTGCATCTGTCTCGCATGCTGCACTTGAGAGATTGGTGAGAAGTATCCCTCCAGTTTTCTTATGAAACGAACATCAGTGTTTACCTATAAACAGACGCAGAAGTGAATGCTGACTGCACTCTGCTTTGTATACAATCCTATTATACAGCGAGCTCAAGCCGCATGTCTGCCTGCCGAAATGTGTGTATTCTCCTCCAGCTGCCAACCACCTAAATTATTCAGGAAGCCCTGATCATGCCAAGTTTTTTTAGTCAACAATGGAGATCCTGCCAAAGAGCTAATAATGTTAAAAAAAATGTTTTTGACAATTAACAGAGCCTGCAGCCTGCAGCCACACGTTGGACTCATTTACAAAGAGACATGTAAATGATAAGCTTTATTACAAATGGTCCCACGCAGCCCATTGCTAATCAGCCAAAGCAGCTTCCTCTCCTCCCCCACCTTCTCCTCGGTCTGCTCAACCCCAGTGGCAGCCCTATGTCCAGGCTCTTGGCCACGGACCCCTGTAGCTGTGTGTGCTGTGGTTATCTATCACCATTCTAATCAGCGGAGGTCAATCTGAACAATTAGCTCTATCATGGATGAATAAGGCGCCAGCCCCTTATCTCGTCTATTAATAATCACACACGTATAAGTTCACAGCCCAATTGAGAGGGATGTTACTGCTCCTCAGAGAGCCCGTTTGGGGTAAAAACCCTGTGACTAAATCAGTCTACGTGGTGCAGATGGGACAGTGAGCCCCTGATGATGGGGTGACAGCTGCCAAACCTGCCATTCCTTCCCCGCTCTTGGGGGAGAGGGGGGAAGAGAGAGAGAGAAGTTGATTAGGGAAGTGGGGCTGATTCTCTACCCCAAATAATTATTATTTACCAAACAATGGTTTGAGATAAAGGGAGAAGAAAGAGGAGAAAGAAGACCGAAGACTGTTGTTGGATCTCCAAATTACAGATTCCACAGCCCAGCCCAGCCCAGCTCATGGGCAGCACATACCTTCATTAAAAAAAAAAAAAAAAAAAAAAAAAATATATATATATATATATATATATATATATATATATATATATATATATATATATATATATTTTATAGAAGAGAGAGGGAGAGAGAGACAGAAGCATCAATGATGAGAATGAATCATTGATCGGCTGCCTCTTGCATGCCCCCTTCTGGGAATCGAACCTGTAACCCGAGCAAGTGCCCTTGGTCAGAATTGAACCCAGGACCCTTCAGTCCGCAGGCTGACGCTCTATCTATGGAGCCAAACAGGCCGCTAGGGCATGTACCTTCATTTTTAAAAAAATATTTTATTGATTTTTTTACAGAGAGGAAGGGAGAGGGATAGACAGAAACATAGATGAGAGAGAAACATGGACCAGCTGCCTCCTGCACACCTCCCACCGGGGATGTCCCCGCAACCAATGTACATGCTCTTGACCGGAATCGAACTTGGGACCTTACAGTCCACAGGCCGATGCTCTATGCACTGAGCCAAACCAGTTTTGGCTGTACCTTCATTTTAAAGCATGCTTTTCTCTGCTAAGATACCTCACATAACTAGACTTTCAGCATAAAAATGTTTCATTGATAGAAATGATCCCCATTTGCTTTTTTAATGTAAATGGTCAAAACCGTTTATAAGGAAAAGCACAACTCTTTATGTAGTATATTATACTTTTAAAAACAAGTTCTCCCGTACACCTTGGTTTTCATTTTCTTTGGAAAATACCCAGAAGTGAAATCGCGGGGTCGTACGGTAAATAGACCTTTAGCTTTCTGAGGAATTGCCAGACCTTTTCCCATAGTGGCTGCACCAATGTGGTGTACGAGACCCTTTTACCACATCCTTTTCAACACGTTATTTGATGACCTTGTGATAATAGCTATCATGATTGGTGTGAGGTGCAGTGTGTGACGGGGGTTCTGATTTGAGTTTCCCTGGTGATTAGTGATGTTGAGCATCTTTTCTTATGTCTGTTGGCCATCTGTCTGTCTGCTTTAGAGAAGTGTCTTTTCATGCTCTTGGCTCATTTTTGAAATTGGATTTATTTTTTTGTTATTGAGCTGTATGAGTCTCTTATAAATTTTTATATATTTTGGACTATATCCACTCCTTATCAGATAAATTAATTCCAAATATATTTCATTTCATTTATTTATTTATAATCTTTTATTTTATTTTAAAATATATTTTATCAATATTTTACAGAGAAGAAGGGAGAGGGATAGAGAACTAAAAACATCGATGAGAGAGAAACATCAATTAGCTGCCTTCTGCATGCCTCCTACTGGGGATTGCCCGCAACCAATGTACATGCCCTTGACCGGAATCAAACCTGGGACCCTTCAGTCCACAGGCTGATGCTCTATCCACTGAGCCAAACTGGTTAGGGCTATTCCCCCATTTAGTTGGCTGCCTTTGTTTTGTTTATGGTTTCCTTTGCTGAGCAGAGCTTTTTAGGTTGAGGAAATTCCATTTGTTTAGTTTTGCTTTTGGTTCCCTTCCCTGAGGGAACATATTCCAGAAGATATTACTCAGGCAGATGTCACCTAGGTTACTGCCTGTTTTCTTCTAGGCGTTCTGTGATTCCAGGCCTTACATGTAAGTCTTGCCTCTATTTTGAGACTATTTTTACACATGTGTAAGAGAGTGGTCTGGCTTCATTTTATTTTTACATGTATCTGTCCTGTTTTCCCAATACCACCTGTTGAAGAGGTTGTCATTACTTCTTGTATATTCCTATCTCTTTTGTCATAGTTTAGTTGACCATGTGAGTGAGGGTTTACTTTTGACTCCGTTCTGTCTCATTGATCCGTGTGTCAGTTTTTGTGCCAGGAACATACTGTTTTTATCACTATAGCTTTGTAGTCTAGTTAGAAATCAGGAAGCATGGTACCTGCAATTGGTTCTCCTTTCTCACAATTGCTTTGGCTGTCAGGGGTCTTCTGTGGTCCCATACAAGTTTTAGGATTACTTGATCTAGTTTTGAGAAGAATATCTGTGGTATTTTGGTAGGAGTTGCATTGAATTTGTAAATTGCTTTAGGTAGGATAGTCTTTTTAATGAAATTAATTCTTCCAATCCATGAGTAGAGTATATCTTTCTATTTATTTGTGTCTTCTTCAATTTCTTTCTTTAGTTATTATAGTTTTCATAGTAAAGATTTTTCATTGCCTTGTTTAAATTTATTCCTAGGTATTTTTTTTTTCTTTTTGATGCAATTGTAATACAACTGTTTTATTCATTTTTCCTTCTGGTTGTTTGTTATTAGTGTATGGGAACACAATGGATTTCTGAATATTACTTTTGTATCCTGCTAATTTACTGAATTCTGGTGGATTCTTCAGAGTTTTCTATATACTATATATAGTATTATGTCATCTGTCCCATTTGGATGCCTTTAATTTCTAAGTAGAGACCTGGTGTACAAAATTTGTGCATGGTAGGTCCCCTAGGCCTGGCCAGCGATCAAGCTGATCGGGGTCTTCTGGCTGCCAACCAGGGCCTTCCTTCTGTTTGCCAGCCAGGGCCTCCCTTCGTTCCATGCTGTCCCCTGGTAGTCAGCACATGTGACAGCAACTAATCAGTTTCCTGGTCAAACTCCTGTGGGGACAATTTGCATATTAGGCTTTTATATAATAGATTCTGGTACTAGAGGCCCAATGCAGGGAATTCAGACAAGAGCAGGCCTTCCTTCCCCCAGCTGCCAGAATTGGCTTCCCTCTGGCATCTGGGACCTGGGCTTCCCTTGCAACCCAGGCTTTGTCTGGAAGGTCATCTGGCCTAATTAGCATATTATGCTTTTATTATTATTATAGATTATTGCACAGGTGTCAGCATCACCCTCCGGCGGGCAGGAAAGAGAGCACTTGGGAAACACACAGCTGTCAGACCCACCCACACCGCACCTCCACCTGCCAGTCAATGACACCTCGCATCCACCAGGAAACTGACATAACCCCCGAAGGACGCTCCAGTTCCCACGCCGGTCACCGTCACACTCCCACCGAGTGACAGTGAGCCGAGGGACCTCCACTCTCCTGCCGCCTGCTCCTATGGACTTGCTCTTCCCCTAAGAAAGTTTCTCTCTTTCTGAGCAAAAGGAATCCTAATGAGGGGTCCCAGATTAGAGAGGGTGCAGGCTGGGCTGAGGGACACCTTCTCCCCCCCCCCCCATGCATGAATTTCATGTACCAGGCTTCTCATAAAAGCATAAGGTGACCTTCATAAACCACATTTTTTTGTTTAAAATCTCTTTAAAGAAATATCCAAAATATACTTATATGAGATGCTCAATTTCAAAGCATGTGACAAATCATTTGCTAAAGGGTAAATGATAGTCAACTCTCAAAAGAAAAAAAGGATCTTAATTTTACTTTATTTTATTCCTTTGAATAGCTTTGTAACTTTTCCTCAATCAGTCGTAGAGTGCTCTCATTCTATTTATCAGATGAATGGAAATCTCAAAATTCCTTCTTTCAGGGAAAACAGCTGGAAAGAAGAAAAGTGATAAATGTTTTCTTATTCTTTTGTGAATTTTATAGAGATAGTAACTTGGCACAGTTCCATATTCCCAGCATCTTACCCCTAAGGAGCTAGTTTAAAAAGAGAGAAAAAGAAAAAACCACTTGGGCAAATGCAAGTACCAATTCCTCCTCTCAAGAACCAGAGAAGGAGAAAATAATCCACTTTTCTGGTATGTTACCTACAAGTGCAAACATGACTTTTGGTAATCAGGCCTTTGTTGCACACAGGCTATAAAATATGTATGGAGACAATGTGATTTGGGTCAAAGCATTAAATAAAGTAAAAGTTGCTTTATTCAATATGTGATGAACAATATCCATATTAAAAACCATAGGGAAAAGTGCTCAAATGAAAAAATACATTTGAAACAGATTTATATGGTCAATGTTCATAAATGTTTTAAGAAATGCAGACAAACAAGTCTTAAAATCCATATTTACTGTCCACAGTTGAAAATCTAATTGCATTTATTTAATCCAAAGGGTGAAATAACTAAAAATTTGGCTTTTAATGATCAACACGAAATACTTTTTCTAAGAAATGACCAAAGTGTTTGTTGTCAACTAAGCTACAATATTATTACTCTTCTCTTGGCAGACTGCTAATGCTATTAAACTAAGATTGATTTACAAAGGAAAGGTTTCTGCCAGACCCGCAGAAAATCTTAAAACCTGCCTCAAAATTCTGTCTGGGTCAAGGGAATGTGTGTCTGAAGGATGTAAATTCCAAGTGTTTCCTTGAGACTTGGGTATTACTCAATGGCTATTATATAGCAAAGTAAGTAATATTCACTCAGTGACATTATCGATTGCTGATTGGGGTTAAACTGTGAGGTCTTATTCTGCTGGGTTATCCTCCAATGTCTTTTCAGAAATTAAAAAAAAAAATTTTTATTGTTTATTTAAACAAAGAAGTGAAACACAGCTCATTTGTTTAACTGTCTTTATCAAATCTGACCTCTGTAAGCCTATGTTTGGGGTTACCCAATAAATGTAAGGTTAGGTTGATTGTGATAATTCCATTCTCTCATTCATTCCATACTTACTAATTATTTATAAATTCCCTCTTGAGAAGAAACAGAGTTACATATTTTCACCAAAGCAAACTTCACATAGGTGTGAATCCAAATTTGGCCTTAAGCATTATAGAAATTAGTGCATGCTTTGCTTTCTGTTGTAAAAATTGCAATTGTAAATTAAGTGAAAGATGTGGAAAAGCCTATATGACTTGGTTTGGGTAAGTGTGAATCAAAACTCAAGTCATAAACTAACAGCCAACATTTATTAGTAGTGAAGAGTATGCTTCACATTAAGCCTTTGCTACTTGCTAGGCATGGTTCTAGGTGCTTTATTTAAATTAGCAGTGGTTCAAATAACTTTTGTCCTTGAGTGAATCATAAAATTTAATATAACATGGCAAAAACACCTTCTATTTGTTTATTCTGCTTTTTATGGGCACAAAGCTTTGTGAACCAATGCAAACTAATCATGGGTACAATGCTTATCTGTGAGAGGGTTTCAAAGAAGAACAAGACAAAAAAGAGGCTTAAAGAATACAGGCAAAAATAATACAAAAATAATTAAAATAATTATAGTTGAAAGGAAATTTAAAAATTAAGTGACAGCAATTGCCTCTTCAGTGGTCTATTGCCTTAGCATCAATACTACACTCTACAAGTAAGCGTAGGCAAACTGAAAACCATTAAGAACCCAAAGTTGGAAAGTGAGGGGTTAAGAGACAGAAAATTTTTATATTCTGCTTGCAAAAACAATTTCTGTCCCAAATTCCCCACATACCTGTGGTTCTTCCAAACCATTTAGCACAAGGAGAACCAAAATTAAATTAATATGTTTAATTTTCTTTTGGCAAATTGTTTATATAACAGAGTTTGGGAAACTATGGTTCATGTACTAAATCCCTAAATCTAGTCTGACACATGATTTTCTTTTCTTTTTTATTTGACTTCAGAGAGAAGGAAGACAGGGAGAGAAACACTGATTTGTTATTCCACTTATTTATGCATGCATTCGTTGATTCTGGCTTATGCCCTGATTGGGGATCAAATCTGCAACACTGGTGTATTGGGATGATGCTCCAACCAACTGAGCTACCGGACCAGGGCTGACACCTGTTTTTTTTGTGCAGCCTTTGAGTTGAGCTAATAGTGGTTTTAAATATTTTTGGAAAAAGTTTAAGAAAAATATTTTATTTCATGTAAAATTATATAAAATTCAAAATTAAGGATCCATAAATAAAAAGTTTTACAGGAACTTAGCCACTCTAATGAATTTGTGTATCATCTATGACCCTTTTGTGTATAGCAGCAGAGAAGAATAGGTAAAAAAGATAATAATACAGCCTGCAAAGTCTACAATATTTATTTGTTGCCCTTTAAGGCAAAGTTGGTTGACCCCCCCAGTGGTCGGCAAACTCATTAGTCAACAGAGCCAAATATCAACAGTACAACGATTGAAATTTCTTTGGAGAGCCAAATTTTTTAAACTTAAACTTCTTCTAACACCACTTCTTTGAAATAAACTCACCCAGGCCGTGGTATCTTGTGGAAGAGCCACACTCAAGGGGCCAGAGAGGAAAACTCATTAGCCGCAGTTTGCCCACCATTGGTCTAACTCAATAAAGTGATAAATACAACAGGATTTATGATGGCTGTTTTTGTTTGTTTGTTTTGTTTTATTTTACCATTTGTTTCATTTTTGAAGCTCTAGTTCTCCTGTTCAATGAAAATATACATGGGAAATACTGATTGAGAAAACAACTGTCTAGGAAAGAAAGGCAGAATCAAGATTTGGAGGACAACCTCTGCCAAAGTCATAAGCAAACTTTTCTTTTACCCTAGTGGCTCCGAGCTCTCTCACGCCCCATATAGTGAAGATATCTATCACTCAGCCAGGCAGGAGCTATACCAGTGGGAGGATGAGAGCCAGCGATTGCTATACTGGCTGCTGAGCTCTGACAATAAACTCATAACTATATTGTGAGTTTGGTTCCCCAAAGAGAAAAAGACAAATAAAAAGCTCAGGGCTCCTTAGTAAGTTATTTCAGAGATAAGATGAACAGCTATTAAAAAATTAGAACTTGATATTTTGAACAGATAAGTAGTCCATTCTCATTCCTTCCAAATTGTCTAGGTGATCTGCAGAAGAATGGGGAATTGCTTGATTCTCCTTTACGTTCAAAAATAGATGAAGTAATTAAAAATATTCCCCAAGAGAACGTGCAGGGCCTGGGAAGAGCTATAGGATATATCTCTAAAACCTTTGACTTAGTCCTCTCTGTAAATTTTCTTGATGAGCTCAATCACTTGAGGAACTCAGATGGATTCATCCCTGCTAGCCCTGACCTTCAGATTATCTTAATTACTAAAAGGAATAAAGATATAGAGATACCACATCTAGGTTCAAACCCCTGATTAAAGTGGATATAAACTCTTGGGAAGGATCCTGACACTTATCATCATTATTTGGGGTTTAGGTAATTGGGCAGTTGTTTGGAGTTGGGTCATTCTTTGCATAAAGTGATAGTTTGTTTTTAAACCTGGATCCCAGAGTTCTGTTAAAATCACAGAGCACTAGCAACCCTATTATTTTTCTATTTCTCAATGTCCTCAGGGCTGAAGTGGGAGGCTGACATTACATTATACCATTATCCTATTGCATGAACACACACACACATGTGTGGAAGGGACAAATAAAAAAAATCTTGCAGCTTATTCCAAGTATATGACATTCTGGAAAAGGCAAAACTATGCAGCCTGACACAAATCCATCTGTAGGCTGCCGGTAGGAGGATTTCAGGTAATGAGAAGTAAAACAATAGCTGAACAAACAAACAAATCAAACAAAATACTGGGTATATCTTGGGTAGGTAGTGGGGATACAGAATAGGACAAATTTAAAATGAGAAAAATAACAGTGTATCCTGTGTCCTACATATCAGAAAGTAAAGGGTAGGAAAGGGAGAATTTGGAGTCAAAGTTTGAATGGGAAACTTTGCAATAGGACAAAGAGAAAAAATAACTTGAAGAAATTAAATGGTCCTCCTTAGCGTTTCAGCATAGAAACATTATGGGGTGTACTAAGGGTTAATAAAAGAAATTAAAAGCAAGTAACATTTAGACTAAAGTGCAAGCACAGTGCTTCATGTTAGAGAACTTTAAATTTATAAAATGTTATTCAGAGCAAAATGAGTGAAACTAGGATTTTTGGTATCTGTTAAATGTTGGGCTTTAATAAAAGATTGTCTAATAATTTTCTAGGTGATGAAACTGGAAGCCACATGGGGCTTTTTTGCTCCATCTATATTTCTTTATATAATCTCAGAATCAGTTCTCCTATCTGTAAAGAGAGTACATTGTCATATCAAAGCTTTTGTCTACTTTCTCTTGGATTTAGAACCAAAAATTAGATTATGAATATATAATTAAGTAATCCATTTCCCCGAGCCTGGTTATTTTGCCCTAATATTTTCAGCTATTTTATTCCTCTACTACTGTAAAAATAGTATCACATTTTCTTTTTCTTTTATCATTTCCTCCCCTACATCTGTATATTTCCCCCGCTTCATTCAGTTCAATTTACTCTGCTGATGTTTAGAAAGAATATTATAACTCAACCTTTGTGTAATGGTTTATAACCTCTTGATTTGTGATCTTTTCAAGGGCTCTGACAGGTAAATTATACTTACTTCAGCTAATTGTATGTATTTATGTCATTTTAAGTTTAACTTTATCACTAGTTGTCAAATTCTCTCCTGTGGCCTTTTTAATGTTCTGATGTACTTGGCAATATATTTTTATTGACATCTCAATGTTGTTTTGCAGAGTGCTAAAGTGATAAGAAAACAAACGACCAAAAGTTAAACCTGAGCCAACCCAGGCTAAAGGGAAATTGCAGGACTCTTTGGGAAGACATTACTTCTGTGGAATGCACTGGCTTCTGGACCAATTAGAACCAGGAATGGTTGCCTGTAGCAGCTAAGAGAGGTGGCGTAAGAGATAAGATCTCTACTCTCGTCGTTCTGAGTGATTTTTGAAGACAGAATATCATAAATCAAAATCTCTATAGTGCAATCTATGTCTCTGTTTAAAGTGTGAATCATCTGTGTGGGAGACACAGCAACAGAAAATCATCAAACATATATTATTTAGTAGGCATCATGCCTGGTCCTGGTGTAGAAGAAGAAGAGCAGAGATCAGGACAGACAAGTATGCAAAGAAGCAATTTATAACATCCAGGACAAATTGAGCATGGAGTAAAACAAAGTAAACAGCCAAAACCGGTTTGGCTCAGTGGATAGAGCGTTGGTCTGCGGACTGAAAGGTCCCAGGTTTGATTCCAGTCAAGGGCATGTACATTGGTTGTGGGCACATCCCCGGTAGGGGGTGTGCAAGAGGCAGCTGGTTGATGTTTCTCTCTCATCGACGTTTCTAACTCTCTCTTCCTCTCTGTAAAAAAAAATCAATAAACTATATATTTTTAAAAAGAAACAAAGTAAACAATTAAGCAAAATATTAATGAATGTACTAATGGCAAATGTTAGTCCCGAATAAACCAACATGTTTAAGAGAGTTGGTTTCACTGGCCACCAGACAAAAACTGAGAACATGAAGCTAGCAGTAGAATCTATACCTTGCCTTTGTTTTGCGAGGTTCTCTTGTCCCTGTCTTTATGCCCTACCCAGCTCCACATCCAAATCTCGGTTCTTTAAATCTAGAGATTCTAGGAGTCATTGTACACTTGGATCTTTTGAATACGCTATCCAACCAAGCCCAAGTCCTGTGGATTTCATTTCACAAAGAGCTCAGCTATCGCCCTCCCTCATCCTCACTACCCCTTGTCCAGCAACCTTGTGCGTTCCCTGCCCCCGTCTCATCACCCTCAACTCATCCTTCACACTGTTGCCAAAAAAAAAGAAGAAAAAAAAAGAAAAGACAGATTGCTGTCTAAATTGCAAATGTAATAAGATGACTCACCAGCCTAAAACCTTTCAGTAGCTCTCCATGGTCTCACACACAAAAAACACTTTATAATGATGCACTGTCTCTCATGATTAATATTTGTCTGCTACTCATTCTCATTTCCATCTTTCTTCACAGACTCTCTCGAGTGATCTATTTAGGAAAAAAAATGTCAAATTGTGCTTAAAATTGCTTAGTATCTCTCGACTTTTATAGAAAACACACACATTTAAACTTCTTTGCACAATAGGCACGGACGTCCATGAGTTGGTCCATACGCATTCGTTTGGCCTCGTCTCTCTCCAAGTCTCCAAACACTTCCCCCTCTCTCAGACCTTTTTGACCTGCACGTGCTATCTGTGCTGCCTGCACGCCTTCTCCCTGCTTGCTCACCTGGCTAATTACAATGAATTCTTCAAGCCTCGCCTCATTATAATTTCATCTTTCCTGAGTTCTTTGATGCATACCAGGTGTGAGTCTCTTCTCCCATCTCTTTTAGGTCTCCAATAAAGAGATTACTTTGTTATATTTATTATTTTAAAATCTGTCTCTTGAATAGTCTAGATTTAAGTTCCTTTAGGAGAAACCATCACTTTTAATTTTTAAACTCTTCATTCCTGTACAATATTGCATGCCCACAATAGATAATTCTCAAATGACTGAGTGAACAAATGAATAAATAGATCTGAATGTGAAGAAACACACACAGATGAACTACTTATTGTTAATCCTCACCCAAGGATATTTTTTTCCATCGGTTTTTGGGGAGAGTGGAAGGGAAAGGGAGAGACACACAGAGAGAGAAACATGGATGTGAGAGAGACACATCAATTGGTTGCCTCTTACACGCAACCTGGCCAGCGCCGAGGATAGAACCTGCAACAGAGGTATGAGCCCTTGACTAGAATTGAACCTGGGACCCTTCAGTCCACAGGCCTATCCTCTATCCACTGAGCCAAAATGGCTAGGGCTAAGCTTTTCCTTCAGATGAACTACTTACTATAACAAAACAAATTTCATCGCAACAAAAATATCCTCTGGTTACCGCATATTACAATTGTTAGAACTCTATCATCTGAGTATGAGGTTTGGCACATACACAGTCCCTCCAAGTCACCCACACTCCTTCATCATCTGTTCAGAAGAATGTCCGTGTCACTTGAGTGCTGGAGCCTTAAATCAAGAATGTCCCTTTATTACGCCTGAAATTATTGTAACTGGAGAATATTTCAACATCCCTTGATGTACAATTATTTCCTTTCTTTCTAAGGTTAGGGAAGAAAGAATGAATGGAGCGGAAGGGGAGGTCTATCCTCAGCTGGCCTAATTAGCCAGTGCTTAGGCAGCTTTCCTCCCTCTTGGTGACTGTGGCCCTACATTTGAAGGTATTTGATCCGTCATCATTCTGGGGAAGCCTTTACTCTGAGCAGTCTTACCTATTTCCTCCTGACAACTTGCTTTGTCCATTTTACGTAGATGTGTTCCTGCCTCCTCCGATTGTGGTCTTCGTATTTGCAACCCAGTGTCTCATCTTAAAATAAAAACCTTCCATTTGTGTGATTGCTGTGATCTGCTGATGGAACTCCAGCCACCTCCATTTCATCAGAATTAATGCAGAGGCGAGTGGGTGCAGCAAAGGGAGGGAAGCCAGAGGCAGGGCTTCTGAAAGCGGGGCCCTAATTGCAGGCACCAGACTCATCTGGGTGCTTGTTGAATATGCAGATCCCTGCATCTCACAGAATCAGAATCTTAATTGACACACCAGCCCATGAGATTTTCAGAAATTCGAGAACATGTGCATCAGGATATCGTTTCAAAGTGCAATGTTGAGAGGATTTTCAATTTAATGTGCCTCCCGGTTAAGCAAAGTTTGGGAAATGATGAATATCAGGAAGGTGCTTGTGAACCTCCAAATTAGTGAGTTTTCTTAAATTATAAGCTTCTTGAAGGAAAAACAAAAGCCTTTGCATCATCTAAGCTCAACAGTAGAGGAAAGAGACACCAAACCAAATAGTATTTTGATTTAGTAACTTTGAAAAGCAGAAATGTCAGGTAGGGAACTTGCTATTAATATTTAGACATTAGATTTTTATCTGGTGCTAAAGGCAATGTCTATAATTCATTGGTGTTTTCTAGGGACATAGAAACTCCATCAGGGTTTAGCCCTATGATTAATTGCATGCGCTGGTTAGCAAATTTTATGTTATTTCTGTGCCTCAAGGTTTTTATTTCTCAAATGGGGAGCATACCTATGGAAGTTTCTATTTCAGGGTTTGCTATAAATATTAAATATGATTTGACATGGAAAAATAGCTTTTCTTCAACTATATTTAATAAAATCTGTACGAAAATATCAGCACATTAATTTTTTTTAATTGGTAGTATTTACTTAAGTGGCTGCTGGTTCAAAATCTGTACATCTTCTCTTCCCATATAGGCCTGTAATCACTGCCTACTTAATGATGAATGATGGAATGGTGGATCTATATCCTGCCAAACACGCCGGCTGTTTTCATGGTACCCAAGCCTTTTTAAACTGCTATTTTGAAAGTTATTACACATCATTATTTAATTACGATATCATTTTAGAAAATGTACTTTTGCTTTATCTGCATGTTGCTAATTTGCTTCAGCATGACAGTAGCAATATTCGAAATATTATCCATCCCTTTAGGATTTGGCTCAAACTTATGATCTTATAGTTACTCTATAAATAAGTGAATATAGATAGTCCTCTTCCTGCAGTTCTTAAAATTGCCTTTTTATCTTATATATTGTTTCTATGGGTTTTGTTTGCTCTCCTTTCTCCTTCGGTCCCCACATTTTCCCCGGGAAAAGGCTGAAGAGGATCTGATGCTATGCTTTCTGTCTGATGGGGGTCACAGCTTGGTCTCTTTGGAGTCTGGCCATTTTCCCAAGGCACTGGGGTGGGAAAGAGAAGAGAGGAAAAGGACCAGTGGGAGGAAAAGGACCAGTCCACTTAGTTCCTACTCTGTCTGGTTCCCGTGCTGATTCAAGAATTTGGCCTTCTGCCCCATCTCTCTCCGGGTAAGGAAGAGAGGAGGTTGTTAAGCAGTGTTTGTTCCTGCCTCTTCCTGGGAACCCCAACATTAGAGGGGGTATACCTCAGGGCATTGGACCCCACCCTCAACCTCACTGTGGGTCACTTGGTCAATATGAAAGTGCTGCAGGCAATGGA
Organism: Pipistrellus hanaki; assembly: GCF_964339955.1. Taxonomy (NCBI): domain Eukaryota; kingdom Metazoa; phylum Chordata; class Mammalia; order Chiroptera; family Vespertilionidae; genus Pipistrellus; species Pipistrellus hanaki. The sequence continues at coordinate 43,693,872 of NC_140519.1, read as the reverse complement.
GCAGGTATCCTACCTCTAATCTGCTCTGGACTCAGAAAAAACAACAACAAAGGAAACCAGCCCTGTTTCAGTGTTTTGCTATTGAATGCACACTCTGCTAAGGAGTTTACAGCTGTCCTGTACTTAGGCATTATCCAGCTTATTTTTGACGGAACGTAGCTAATATTGCTGAGTATGTTTACCTAATATCTTCCTCACAAAAATATTATACTGCATTCCCTATATTGCTAAGGATGAATTCAATTTCAAAACATGTTCCAGTGTAGACACCTCTTTTGTTTCCAGTATTTGGATTTCCATTCCTATAGTTAGCAAGGTGTACTTAATGATTAGTACAAAGCAAGGATCACATTTATGAAAAGGAAGGAAAGTTTTCATTCTACATGTATTTAAGTCTTAATCATACACAAAAGAACCACACAGCACATAATGTTTTATAATTTAGAATATGTTCAGGGCTGATCATTGGGACAATAATGAAGAGATGACACTTGCCTTTTAACATCCTTAGCTCCCATTTTCCCATTTCTGAGTTCTTTGTAACATTCTATACTGCATATCATTATTCTTAATGACAAAATATTAAATAGCCAAGTGAATGAATCTCTAATTGTTACAACTTTTTAAAATTAAAAGAGATATTGAGGGTTGGTTGATTTGTTTTGAAATCACAACATGGAGGTAGGAGCCTGTCGTGTTTGTGAGAAAGGGTGACCTGTAGCATTTGCCTCACACAATCCTAGAAATAAGGTCTCACATTTTAATGACTACAGAATATAAACAGACCTGAGGCGGAAATACTGAAATCATTCTTTGAAAAAATAAAACCAGGCTAATAAGATGACTGGCATTCATGTCCAGCAGCACTAAAGACAGAAGCCTATTCCATGTTGGTTCTGACTGTCAAGACACTCAGTTATCTTTTTACAGCTGCTGTCAAAAATGGGTGAAGAGAAACTCTATGCTTTTCTCCAAAATTGTTTTTCTTCCTATCAAGAGAAGGACAGAAATCTCAGTTCCGGGTCTTCTATTAATATTCCAGAATAAGCAGGCAAAATTGTAAAAAGGTTCTATAAGCCTTTAAATTTCCATTAGCTAATCAGAATCATTGTTCAGTGATAATTATCTTTTATTAAATGACCATTGAATCAGAATGTTCATACTGTTTTTCAATTAAAGTGTAGAATAGCCAGAACTGATTCAATAGCAACAATATGACCCAGTGAAGCAGCCATTACCCTGAGCTAATCGGCCACTTAAGAAGTTAACTTCTTGATGCAGCCAGTTATTTTTGCTATCATTTCTAAAGGCTTTTCCTTTATAAAAAAGAGCATTCTCATAAGCAATGCAGTCTGTAATAGGGTGTTCGAGATGAACACTGCTCATAATTTTTAAAATTTCATCCAAGCACGATGCTATTTTTTTCCTTATCATTTGTTAAAAGTTCATACCACATCCTAGGGTGATGGAATGAAGAAAGGTGATAGCAAAATAGAGGCAACATGGAGAGCTCAGGGTCTGCCTAGTAAAGGACTTTATATTAAATGAAAATGTATTTACACACATGCTTAGACATTCACACAGAAGATATATACAACCATCTGAAAGATCAAAGCAATTGATGGCAAAATGAAAAACTCAAGCATGACAATGAATTCAAACATGATAGCAGATTAACCTTACCGACTTCTTTCTCAGAGAATTAACAGAATTGTCCTTTTAATTTTTTTTATTGTTGTCCCATGAAAAGAGAAAAAGCCTAACTTGACCAAGAAAGAATGAACTAGCTTCCAAAGAGTTAAGTTTTCTATGGGAAAGAGAAACACAGTTAAATACTACATCACAAATTACCATTTTTATGTCACTAACCCAACATGACTTTAGCACTAAGCCTGCTACATCTTCACACTCTCATTAGGATATAATGCATATTCATGGTCCTAATTATATAGGCACTTTCTTGACTTGTTTTAATTGTGCATAAAGACACTGTGACAGGAGACCTGACCTTTTCAAGATCATTTTCTCTCCATCGCTTTTCACAAAGCTATTAACTTGTCTTCTTCCCAAGGATTGCAATAATTTATTTCCCATTAATAAAAAATTCCTGGTGCCATGCAAATTAAAATTTATTCAGCAAATAGAATTTTTTTTGGATTATTTTCTAATGGCTTTAAATACTTCCAGCTTAGAAAGAAAAATAATATTAATGAGTACAGGCTGAGTGGATAATTGCATACATTAGAGAAAAATGAATATACAACTGATGCTGTAGTTTGCCTCACATCAATTACCCATAAAAGTTGCTTTACTTCTTTTTTTCCTCCAAAAAATATATTAAATCATTTATTTCAGGGGGTATTATTATGATCTTGAAATTATGCCTATTGTATGAAAAGCTCAGCAACTTACACATATAAATAACACATGTTGGTATAAGAAAGCAAGACCAAGTTAAATGTGTGTAGGTATAAATGAGATTACTTAAGGGGATCACTTAGCTAAAGTGGCAACTGAACTTCAATTTAACATAATCAAAGGATAAATAAAATACAAAGAATTGGAACAAGGTACCTGCCTTGCTCTTTGTAGTCAAGATTACCCCATGAGAGAGAGAAATATGAAATAATGCTACTTTTGAGCCTCATTATCTTAAGAAATATATCTTCTTCATACTATGCTCTTTTTTCTTTTTGTTTCATGTTAATGTGATGAAACTCTGGTGTTCAAATGTTTATATACAAATGTTTTATACCTAATGCTCCGGGGGCAGCACAAAGTAATTACTGTCAACCTATTTGCTCTGTACAAAAATAATCAGTGCCTAAAGGGTGACAGTTCCATATGACACAATACTGCTATGTAGAGAGAAACCTAAATATTCCATAAAAATTTACTAACACCGATAAATGAGTTCAGCAAAGTAGCAGGATACAAAATTAATATTTTGACCTGTACTCAGAAAGTTATAAGACATTCAAGAAACTAAAGAAAATACAAACAAACGAAAGCATATATTATGTTCATGGATAACAAGAATAAACATTATTAAAATGTCTATATTACCCTAAAGTAATCTATAGCTTCAGTGCAATCCTTATCAAAATACCAATGGCACTTTTCACAGAACTAGAACAAATAATCCTAAAATTTATGTAAAACCACAAAAGACCCTGAATAGCCACAGCAATTTTGAGAAAAAGCAAAGTTGAAGGTATTATGCTACTTGTTATCAAACCTGTAGTAATAAAAGTAGCATGGTACTAGCATAAAAACAGACACATGGGTCAAAGAAATAGAACAGAGAATAGAAATAAGATAGACTCGTGATGAATTAATACATGACAAAGTAGGCAAGAACATACAATTGGGTAAAGACAGTCGATTCAATAAATGGCATTGGGGGGGAAGACAGATACATGCAAAATAATGAAAATAGACAACCTTCTTATACCATATACAAGAATAAACTCAAAATGGATTAAAGACTAAAATGTAAGATACAAAACCATAAAACTCCTAGAAGAAAACATAGGCAGTAAATTTTCCGACATTGCTCTTAATATTATAACATTATTTTCTGATATATCTCCTTAGACAAGAAAAATAAACAAACAAAGGGGACTAAATAAAACTAAAAAGCATTTGCACAGCAAAGGAAACTAGCAACAAAACGAAAAGACAGCCTATTGAATAGAAGAAGACATTTGCCAATAATATATCTGATAAGGGGTTAATATCCAAAATTTATAAAGAACTCAGACAACTCAACACTAACAAACAACAACAAACAATCCAATTAGAAGCTGGGAAGAGGACCAAAATAGACAGTTTTCCAAAGAGGACTTGTAGATGGCCAATAGACATATGAAAAAAATGCTCAATTGAGAAATGCAAATTAAAACCATAATGATATATCACCTAACAGAATGGCTATCATCAATAAATCAGCATACATGTTGGCAAGAATGTCAAGAGAATGGAACCTTTGCACATTGTGGTGGATTGCAAATTGGTGTAGTCACTACAAAAACACATACTTTAAAAATTAAAAATACCTTATGACCCAAAAGTTCCACTTCTGGATATATACCTGAAAAAATCCAAACCACTAATGTGAAAAGATATACGCACCACTATGTTAATTGCTTCACAATGTACAATAGCCAAGATAAGACAATTGGATAGGCACATAAATGCTATGGAATATTAATGGGCCATAAAAATAATGAAATCTTACCATTTGCAACAACATGGAAAGACCTAGGGCTAGAGGTCTTTATGCTAAGTGTTTTAAATCAGTCAGAAAAGACAAATACCATGTGATTTAATGTATACGTGAAACCCAAAAAAACAAAACAAATAAACAAAACAGGAAAAGTCTCAGATACAGAGAACAGACTGAAGATTGCTACATGGAAGGAGGGTGAAAAAGGTAAAGAGATTAAGAAGTACAAATTGTTATTTACAAAAAGTTATGAGAATATAAAGTACAGCATAGGGAATATATTTAATAATATTGTCATTACTATGTGTGGTGCCAGGTAGACACCAAAATTATTGGGGAATCAGTTCATAAAATATATAATTGTTTAATCACTAGGCTGTGTACCTAAAAATAATATACTAGTAAAATAACATTGAATGTCAAATGTAATTTAAAGATAAAAATTGAGTCTCCAGATGCTATATTATACACTGGGAATGTAGAGATGGGTAAAACACAAATTTCATGTCTTTGCAAGACTCAAAATAATGAGAGAATTAAACATATAAATTAACTAGAGGCCCGGTACACAAAATTCATGCACTTGGTGTGTGTGTGTGGGAGGAGAGGGGGAGTCCCTCAGCCTGGCCTGCACCCTGGGTCTCAGAGCCCTCAGGGGGATGTTCCGGGGCATCGGGCCTAAGCTGCAAGTTGGACATCCTTAGCGCTGCCTCAAGGGTGGAAGAGGCTCACGCCACTGCCACTGCACTTGCTAGCCGTGAGCCTGGCTCAGGGCTTCTGGCCGAGCAATGCTCCCCCTGTGGGAGTGCACTGACCAGCAGGGGGCAGCTCCTGCGTTGAGCATCTACCCCCTGGTGGTCAAAGCACATCACAGCAGCCGGTTGTTCCACCGTTTGGTTGGTTTGCATATTAGTCTTTTATTATATAGAATAATTTAATTGCATATGTGTGAGGTACTATTAATATTGAACTTTATTAAATGATCACCAGCTTGTGGGTTTTACTTCCACCTAAGTCTGTAGCCTTAACCTTTCCTTGGAGTTTACTCCTGCACATAAGGCTGCCTGCTGAACATTATCTGGCTAGCTGCCGGTACCTCAAACAAAGTAGCACTCAAACCCAAATTTACAACTTCCTTTGCAAAACCGGTTTCTTTACCTTGTATTTTAAAATCATGCTGTTATTTGTCTTTGTTTCCAGGCCTAAATTTGTGAGGTCACCATTCCGTCTTCCTTATCATTCAGGTCTTGTATCTGATATCCTGCCAATTCTGCTCACACCTTCCCTTCTGAGTTTTCCCCATCCCTTCCTCACGCTCACACTAATCCAGACGTCATCATCTCCTCTTGGTCTCCATTTTGGGCTCTCTGCTTCTGCTCCTCCTGCATATGTTTCCAGTTCCTAACTTTTTTCAACTACCAGTGTCTACACTTTACTTATTCTTTTAGACAACATCATATTAACATGTCCATGTGTTTTCTTATAAGAATCCTTGTCCTCCCTTTACTCTTGACCCACTCCATTAGCTACACGATAGTAAAAATCAGCATAAAATCAACATTTAGTTGATAATATGTTGAATGATGGGCAAATTGATGAATGTGTGATCCGTTATGTTCTTCCCAACTCCTCAAGGCACAACTGTCTTTTGGAGCCCAGCTCTGGATTCTCAGTTGAATTCCTCTATCATTTCCCCAATCACTGCTCCCAAGAGCGATCAAGAACCACACTAAAACATCACTGGAACAACCTTCCTTCTTCTCACTAAAAATGATTCTTTTGCTTGACCATGGTTTGTGTCTACCTATGTCATTACAATATTCCTGCTTAGACAAAACTGTGTCTTTTAAAAAGACAGACCTCCCACAATACCTTAGCGTTAACCCATTAGCCCAACTTAATGCAACTCATTTTCTCCTGCATCTAGATACAAGGAAAGGAAAGAACGCAGATTGGAACGGGAAGTATGCAAACCCCGTGGTTTCTCATTTGCCAGGGTAATCAAGGCCGCGAGAGGAAGTTCCTGCCTCCCTTAGCTCATGCTTTCGTTTTCTGTTTCTCTCTCATTCCTCCAGCCCTTATTTTTTTATGCCACACACCTGAGTCTTTCACACCTTTTCAGCATAAAAATGAATGTTATTCAAGCATATATTATCCAAAACACTGTACGAATTGTAGTACAGTAAGAGAATTATTGCAAAGGCATACAGAATAATGTGTTTTATTTTTATGAGCACTTTTCCTAAATAAAAAAAGTAATCCTGTCCATGTTTAGTAAATTCGAAGACCACAGAGAGGGAAACACACTAGACACCACATACTAAGTGCTAGGTTAGTGACGCTGACACTGAATTGTTCAGTGATGCTCTAATGCCTGATCAGGTGTGAATCAGAGCTCTGAGGTTCAGAAGAAGGAGAACCCTGACCTTTATTATTTTGAAGGAGGCAGCTCTGTCCTCACAAATTTCCTTAATTTACCTACATTTTAATCACATTTAAAAAAGTTTCCCTATTTAGCTCCTTTTCGTACTCATCACTCTTCCATAAACACTTGATGCATTGCAAAATTTTATATCAGTCTTGAACAAAATGCTCCTTATCATAGAAATTGACATGAGAAATGCTGCCACAGCTTGGCAGACCTGTTAGGGGAATTTGTCAGCAAAGGCCCTTTCTGTTGGGTGATTTAGCAAGTCTTTTTCAGGAGATAGCCAGGAGATATCCGCCCCTATACCCATCCCCTGAAAGGTTCTTATGGGTCCCCTAGTTTATGTGGCCATTTAAAACTATTGATTTATTGCCTAGTGGACCTGGAGATATGGATGCTGAAATCAGGATTGAATTATGGATTAGCTAGCGGAAAATTCACTCTGTGGATTCCTATCTGCTTAATTAAATAGAAATCATATACTCTTATGTGAGACGCTCTTTCAGCTTTGCTTATCAAAACAAGAATATAAAGCAAAGATGTCTGCTTATGAAGATGAAAGGCCACCTAATATAACAAGCCTGTAGCTATTGATCAGCCTCGAGCTCCAAAACACATTATAATTTGACTGCCCAGCTGAGTAACTAGTCTTTGAGTTCCACTTTTACCTCTGCAGGGAATTGTCTTAGCACTTCCTGGTGTAGCTAAATAATGAGGCTGTTGCCCCTGTGAAATAATCATCACACAGCCCACCACTACCTAGGGGATGCTCAGTGCAGCAGATGTTTCGGCTCTTTTCCACTGGTGGGCTGTGCTTCTCCTTACACTATCTGCTGCCTCGTCAATGCAAACGTGTTATTTAATCAAAGGAAAATGAACGCAGCAAAGAGCATAAAATTCATTGGCACCTTCTGCAAACAAGCACTGAATACAGATTTCCTCATCTTCAATTTTCTGTTTGAAATATGGTAGGAGAGTAAGAGGGTTCTATTCAAGGGCACCAGAGCCTCTGCTAACGGATAAAGGGACTGGAGAAACGGAAGGAAACTCCCATGGGTCAAATCTCATTATTTGAGAAGAAAAACCAACAAATAATAAAGTATTTTTTTTCTTTCTCACACTGAGAAAATGGCAATTTCGTTAAACACACAGTGATATAAAAATTTCCCTTTTGGATCCTATGCAAATTTCCACATATAAAATGCATATGGAGATTGGGACATGTTTGGACTCCAGGACATGGACAACTTCATCGTAAACTTAATTTTCACATAATTACAATATATATGTGCAGCAGAGTCTGTAAATCTCTGAAAATAAATTCACTGTAATTTTTAAAACCAACTCATGATAATGCATCAATGATTTATGTCATAGCTCTGAATATTAAGTATCTGGGTTAGCTTTCTCCTCCTCTATCATAACCTTCTTCTAATTAGAGATTTGAAAAGCTTAAATTATTTTTTTATGTTGCGTCACAAAGACTATTCTGATTTCAAAGTCAGAATTGTACTTAATAAGAAATTTGGAAGGCAGACTTCAGGAGAGGATCACCTTCTGATGCCTCTACCTAGGTCAGGGGTTCTCCAATTTGGGTTTCTGGACCCTCAATAGTACTATGACATGGGATCTTTTCAGAAGTACAAATTCTTTTTTTTTTTTTAAATATATTTTATTGAGTTTTTACAGAGAGGAAGAGAGAGGGATAGAGAGTTAGAAACATCGATGAGAGAGAAACATTGATCAACTGCCTCCTGCACACCCCCTACTGGGTACGTGCCTACAACCAAGGCACACGCCCCTGACAGGAATCGAACCTTGGACCTCTCACTCTGCAAGCTGATGTTCTATCCACTGATCCAAACCAGTTTCGGCAGAAGTTAAAATTCTTAAACCTACTGAATCAGAAATTGCTGAAATGGGTCTCTCAGTCTATGTTTCCACAAGACCTGTGTGTAGTTCTGATGCGTGCTGAAGCTTGAAGACCACTGCAAGGTTGTTGGCAGTTGATCAACACGATGGTAGACACGTCTGCCTTCCTTGCAAACAGTCCATTCTCCAGCTTCCTGGATGTTGCGAAGCAGTGAGAACAGTGACATTTTCTTGACCTGATGTCTTAATTGAACAGATGGGTGTTCATGCTCTAGTTTTTCTGGATGTGAGAAGCAGATATACCCCTCACATTGGCGTCTTGTGTTCAACAGAGCTCTAGAGACTGATCTCTAAACTCTAGCTGCCCTAAGGAATCACCTGCATAGTTCTGGAAGTCATTGGAGAGGGACCAGCCTAGAACTTGCTTCCTCTGTCCTTCTGTCATTTCATGAGCATGTGCCTATATTAAATATGTGATGCTAAAAATATCAAAAGTGGTGTCTGTTTCCTATACTGAACTATGACTGAGGCATTCACCCAGGCAGTGTTGAAGCATGACCTCAATATTCCTTTGTGGTTGCTAGACCAATCATAGACAGGAGCGGTGACACGGTGCTAAGGCTTTAAGAAACTGTAGCTTCCAACGTCCTGCACTAGCCTCAGACACCAGCCTGTGAGGAAGCCAGGGAACAGCCAGTGCTGACTTACCAGCCAGATAAGTGAGCTGTCTTAGATGTGGCTTCTCCAGCCCCAGGCAAGCTGCCCCAATTAATGGAACACAGAGGGAAGATGAACTTTTGCTGCTGAGAGCTACCCGAATAGCAGACGCATGAGAAAAAAACAACCACCTTAAAAATATGTTAAATTTATAGCAAATGTCAGCTTGTCATTTGAAGAAGTCTGATATTCCTGATCTGCCTTTCTATTATACCTAAATCCATAGTTTTGTAATATATGTTACATTTAAGGTCAAGCTATTTAAGTGTAAACCTTGGTCCCTTTTATTTGGATAAAGACATAAGAAGACCCTGCTGTTGGTATGTCACAATCTTTTGTGCAACAATAGATATTTGAACAGTCTCTAAGTTGAAATATTGGTGAAATAAGAACAAAGATGTCAAATATAGGCCAACGTGTCGTCATAGTTTGGATTTCTCTAAAATAGACCCAGATGTTAGGTCTCTGAGGTATGACAGACATTAAGAACAAATAGGAAGGCCCTGGCCAGCTTGGCTCAGTGGATAGAGCTTCAGCCTGTGAACTTGAGGGTCCTGAGTTCAATTCCAGTCAAGGGCACATGTCTGAGTTGCAGATTCGGTCCCCAGTGGGGGGCAAAGAGGAGGCAGCTGATCAGTGATTCTCTCTCATCATTGATGTTTCTATCTCTATCCCTCTCCCTTCCTGCTTGAAATCAATAAAAAATATATTTAAAAAAAAAAGAAGAACCAATAGGAAGAAATTTTGAAAACAAGCGGACCTTCCATGGCTTTCACATCACAAAGTTAGTTCTAATATTTTCCCCATTTAAGCCTGGTTTTGTAAAAATATCATATTTTATGCCATGAAAGCACCTGTGTTGGGAATGTATGATTTTTTCCTTCTTTCAGCTTAAGTGTTAATGTCTATTACAAACCTGTAGAATTAGGGATGACAAGAGGCAAATCAAGAAATAACAACTTCTTAGCCAACAGATGACATTTGCTGTAACCTGAACAATTCCACAGCAATAAGCCCTAGAATGTCACATCTTCCCCTTGTAGATTCTTCTTCGTAGACAACCATCTCATATATTTTCCGGGAGGCATGATTATCCTCTTTTCCAAATGAAAACATAGAAGTGCAGGAAAGTTAGGTAACTCTAACAACATCGAATATTTAACAAGTGAATAAAGTAATTAGGTACCTAGCCCTGGCCTCTCTGAACCCTAAGCAACATTCAGTGAGACAGAACACAGGGAAGTGGAGCAGAGATGTGGCTATACTTATAGAAGCTCTAGGCTTTCTTAGGGTGATCAGGCAAATTATACAATTCGAGATTATAATAATTAAAACAAATTATTTATTAAGTACTATTGCCTTAAATAATTCACATATAGTTTAGTTGGTTTTAAAAACAATTTATGAGACGGACAGGGCAAGGATGAGGCTTCATGTATTTCATTGTAGTTCAGAGTCATAAGACTCAGAATGTTTAAGAGATTTTTCCAAATCAATTTTGGATCTGAGTCATCTATTTTGATTGTGAACATGGAGCAAATTTTGTGGGTGATTCCTAATTTTCCACCATTAAGGCATAATAAATAGGTCATTTTAGTACCCTTTACTAATAATTAATGGTTCTGTGTTTTAATGACCCTTTCCTTTGAAACATTTTGTTTAATTCTATATTTATATCTTTATTTACTAAAGTTAAGGATTAAGTGTAATAAGTTTGAACTCTTCATTTTTTAAATAAAAGAAAATTATAGAACCACAGAAATTAAAAACTTGGAAAAGACCTTCAAGGAGATCTTTTCAAATGTTCCCTTTTACAAATAAAGAAACTAAGGCTCTGAGAAGTAAAGTGACTTTCCAAAGGTCATGGTTAGATCATTCAGAGTGGGATCTAGGACTCATAATTTCTGACCTTTGCCCTTAAGACAATGCATAGACATGCTGTCTGCTTTAAGTGTGTGTACAAGAGTGCCTGTAGCAGTGTGGGCTTTTAATGTTTATTGAATAAACATGATTCAGAACCGACTGTTTTCATTTCCATGATAAGCCACTTGAAGGCAAGATTTATGTTTTATTTAATTTGCATTCCTTACAGTGCATAGGATGGATTTTAAGCTTAAATCAAATACCCAAACAATCAGTTGAATTTGATTTGAATGACATCAGAAGGCACATCTGTATGCAATAGTAAGTCATTCCCTACAAAGGTATGCATGCTCTCCCTACAAACACTTTCAGTTGTCACAAAATAACTAACAACCAAGGTTTGTACGTCTTCTTCCAAAGTACTTTTGCATATATGCTTTTATGCTTCCCCATCACAATCACATGAAGGTTTGTGTGTGAAGGGAACATGTTTTGCAGAAATTAATTGCTTTACGCAAAGCTATATGATGAATACATGTAAAGCAGGACATTTAAACCTAGGCTCTGTGTTCCAGAAGTTATGTTCTTTTCAGGTCCTGCCTTGCCAACGGACCACAGAGAAGATCATGCAGTTAGGACAATGGGTCAAGAAATACAAAGTCACCCTGGCTGGTGTGGCTCAGTGGTTGTGTAAAACCATGGTTTGGGGCTCAATTCCCAGTAAGGGGCATGTAAGAGGCAGGTGATCAATGTTTCTCTCTCTCCCTCCCCCCCTTCTTCTCTCTCTAAAATCAACAAAAACAAATTAAAAAAGGAAAAATAAAATAAGTCATGCTTGAACAACAGTTTTACCAAACATATCCTGTCACCTTTAATAATTCTAATTTGTTTATGGAGAAATCCCACTTAAGACAATCCTGGGAGGAAAAAGAAAGGCATAGAATGAATAGGTACTTTCCCTTTGTCTATAGTAAATGCCACCTTTGTTTCTAAATGCTGTAGTTCAGGATGAAACATTCTAAGTCCCCTAACATTTCAAACTATTTTATTATCAAATAAAGATTTTCGGTTGAATTTGAAAAAGGAGATAATACTTTATGTAGGTACTAGGTTTTAGCTAATAAAAAAATGTGAGAATACTAGTTCCCAGTGAATATTGCTTTCATTTTTCCCAGAGAATAAATAGCTGGGTGTTCATGTACTATCTATTATGCTATTATCACTTTATTTGTAGTACATAATAAAACCCAAAGAGACATCTCTTTTGTTCACAGTGTGACTCTGCAAAGGAGTTGGCCAGTCTGGTATTCCAAGAGAGAAGGGCTGTCATTAAAATCTTGCATACTATCAAGTAAGAAAGCAGACTGATATTGCAATTACCTCCCTATTAGCTGCTGCCCATTGCTCCTGACAGGTATAAATTAGGTCTCACCAGGTTGCCTACAGATTAATGAGTTCCAAAATTGGCATTCAATTGTTTGAGAGTGAAAGGCGGAAAAGGGAGGTAGAAGCAAACTCTTTATGTACCTGTGATTAGAGGATATTTCCTTTCCTTTCATATTTTTTTTCTTTCGTTCTCAGTACGGCTTGGGTGATAACTGACACTTCTATCCGAGGATTCCTTTCCACCGGCAGAAACTTGCAGCTGAGGCAAGGCCAGAATTAATAATTTGCGTGAGCAAACACACAGCTGCTGTTTGTGGAGAGAGATTCTATTAACGAACAGTGAATTCTCATAATTAGCCGAACGGTTTCTGCAGCTGCCTGCCTGACCCCCAGACTACGCAAATTGTGGGTGGTGTTCGACTTCAAAATCAATCTTACCTAATTACTCTAAGCATGCTCCTCCAGTTCTAATGATGGCACAAATAAGTGGACTTTTCTTCCTCATTTAAACACTCTTCTTATTAGGTTCTCTTTTGTACCCAGATTCATATTTGTCTCCTAGCCTTTCTAAGAGTGTCCAGGTTAGCTCCCAATCAGACACGGAGAAGTACCATTTGTGTTTCTGCAAGCACGGGCCCACAACCATCTCCTCTGGATAAACAAGAGCGGGATCTGTGCTCCCCGAAAGCATCCTTTCCCAAACAGCATGTAGAGAACATTCTGCGGGTTGGTAATTACTCCAGGTCCTGCTTCCATTCTACCCTTGGTCCCGTTCACTCATCTGCCCCTTCTCCCCTCTTCCCTCCTCCAATTCTCCAAAACTCTACTCAATTAAAACAGAAGAGAGAGTGTGTGTGGGCCATCAGCCCAGCCTCCTGGGAATCAAGGTTTGGTTTTTCTTGTCATTCTGTCACCTGAGGTCAAACCAACTCCTCTGACATTGATTTTTCTTGACATGGGTGTGGCCCAGTGCCCGTCTCCACATGGCCCATCCACACTGCAGAATCTATAAGACATGCTTCGTATTGGGTTGTTCATGTAGAACTCAGTACATTTTCTGTGCAGAAGCAAACACAATGGTCTCCCTGCTAGCCTGAGCGTCTTGCTGGTCTTCAGTCCACAAAGACTGGGCATTAGGAACTGTTTGCTGCTACAATGGGCGTAGGTGCCCATAGCCACATGGGTTCCAGCCACACTGTTTGTCACTGAGTCTTAAGAAATGCAAGAGTGATTGTTTTGAAGTGAGCTATGACACTCAGGCAGTGCACAGTTTGTGCCACACTGTCCAGTCTATACTTAGAATTACTTATGGAGTTTTTCCCTCCATAAGTAACCTTAGCATGTCTGAGTTGAAGGGGTGTGAGCACCAATGAAATTAACTTCTTGGTCAATGATACAATCAATTAATATTGAGTTAGTTATCTTCTCACCCCTCCCCATGTCTCTGCTCCCCTCCCCCTTCCTTCCTTCCTCCCTTCCTCCCTCCCTCCCTCCCTCTCTCCCTCCCTCCCTCCCTCTCTCCCTCCCTCCCTCCCTTTCTTCCTTTGTAAAATGTCTAGTATCTGCCAAATACTGTGCTAGGTATTAGGTTAACATAATGGACAGAATCAGTTTGTGCCCTCACTTCATGAATCTTCTGCTTGAGAGGGAGAGACACAAAATAAATAAGCAAAGACATATAGACATATATAATTAATTAAAAGAGGCAGTTCAGTGTTATTTGACAAACAAACTCTGGAATTGTGAAACTTGCTGTTTGTAAACAAGTTATTAAATATATAACGTTTTATTCTTCAATTTATCTTTGACATAATAAAAACATGTGTACTCATTTTAAAAATGAGAAGTAAACTAAAAACTGCTTAAGACAAACCATGGTTTGTTAGGTGGGAAGAAGAGTAATATTTGACACTATTATAATTGCCATGAAGGAGCAAAAGAAGCTTTCATACCAAATAAAGGGAAGCAGGTGCCAACAGGACGGGAAGGGTCGGACTTTCATTGGGTGAACATTAAGCGGACACTCGAGTTTGTGGAGGAGGCGACCATGAGGAGACTGACACGTGCTCTCCAGGTAGTGAAACCACACAGGCAAAGGTCTGAGGTAGGACATGCTTGATGTGTTGCAGAAACTAAAGAATGGCCAGTGTAGCAAGGGATCCGTAACAAGGCAGATTAGAATAGAGTTGAAAGACAAGATGCTTCAAAGAGTAAGCATGAGGAATACTTTTTAATATTCTTTTGAGAGATAAATGTCACAATTCCACGGTTATCTTAAATTCTATTAGAATCTTTGATCTAAAGATGAGAGAATATAGTATTTTAAAATGGTACTCTGATCATAAAAGGATTACATGTAAGTTGTGAAACCATAAAAATCCTAGAAGGAACCATAGGCAGCAAAATCTCAGACATCTCTCCTAGCAATATGTTTGACGATACATCTCCTAAGGCCATGGTCGGCAAACTTTGGCCCCTTGAGTGTGGCTCTTCCATAAAATATCATGGCCTGGGCGAGTCTATTTTGAAGAAGTGGCGTTAGAAGAAGTTTAAGTTTAAAAAATTTGGCTCTCAAAAGAAATTTCAATCGTTGTACTGTTGATATTTCGCTCTTTGGACTAATGAGTTTGCTGACCACTATCCTAGGGCAAAGAAACAAAGGAAAAAAAGTAAATAAATGGGACTATATCAAAATAAAAAGCTGCACAGCAAAAGAAACCATCAACAAAATGAAAAGAGATCCCACTGTATGGGAGAACGTATTTGCCACTGATACTTCTGATAAGGGGTTCATTTCCAAAATCTATAAAGAACTCATACAACTTAACAAGAGGAAGACAAACAATTCACTTTAAAAAAAATGGGCAAGTGACCTAAATAGACATGTATCCAAGGGGGACATGAGAAGATGGATGATAACTTTTAACTGAACATTAATTTAGGCTTTAGGTAAGGCAATGATTTCACAAGACCTATGAAATCTTTTTCTTTACCCTCTTTCTAGTCATAGGAAATAACTCATCGGGCCTCATCTGATAGCTTTCCCTTTAGTGGGGGGTGTTAAAGCCAATGGTTTTTGAGGGTGGGATTCATTGTCTTAGGCCAATGAATGAGTTCCCTTTTCTCTACAACTATGGCCATACTTCTTTTCAAATCCTCCCATTAACTGTTGTAAAATCTATGTACTAACATGCATCATGAACACATACTGGAGGCCACAAGGTGACATGGAATGCCAGATAGTAGCTAGGGGCATGGGTACTGGGTCAAGCTCCCTGCATTCAAATCCTGGTTTCCATTATTTACTAGCTGTGTGGCATGGAAAGAGATCCCTAATCTTTGAAAGTTTCCCTATCCCTCTGTAAAATGGGGATAATAATATTAGTATTGATCTCATCAAGATGGTTCTGAGTATCCATTGAGATAATCCATGAAAGGGCTTAGAATGGTGCTTAGTAACTATGAAATCAGCTTTTAATATTATTGATAAGGAAAAGAGCCTTCCTTGTAGGAATTAAAGGAGAGAAGTTTCTGCTCTTTTACATACATCAGAAAAGTGCCTTCTCTATTAGAATTTACATCTTTAAGTTCTAATTATTATATAAAAATAATGAATATTTTCTTAGAATTAACTAGAAACATGGTTTCATGCTTCCCTTACAGAGAAGAATGAATGTAAGAAAAAATAAACAAGAGAGATTTCTGGTGTTATTGAACCAGTTTATACACCCCTTCTAGATCACTTAATACAAGACACTTATCTGCAGAAAGGATAATTTTAATAATTGCATCAGTGATTACCTTTAGATCCTGCAAGTTCATTAGTGGTTAAACAATTCCAGAGGCTCTCGTTAAATGGCCCATGGAATGACTCAGGCGTAGAATTAAACCTATCTTTAGTTCCCTAAAGCTTATGTCCCATGAAGAAGTACTCATATTGCTGTGTGTCTATCAACCTATAACCTTGATTCTTTCAAAAAAATATTTAAAGGGGTTAAACCCTGAATCTGGTTCAACTGACCCTAAGTGATTAAAAGTGGAAAAAATCTGGCAGCAAAAATTATTTTAAATGACTACCATCTCTTTCTTGCAGCTACCTTACCTGCCGATTACTGGCTATGCTTTGTGATTTGGGTGCCAATTTCAAGGTAGCTGCCCTGTCCCGTCCTGGGAATTATCTACAGGGGAGTCTTCAGGGATAGAGGTATTTTGTGCAATGGAAGGATAAGTATTGGGTTAATAACCATTGAGGATATATCTTTTTTCCAAAGCTTCAGTGACATTCAAATGACATTTTAGTTGCTTAAAGTGTTTCTGTTTAATAGGGACACTGAAATGGGTTCATTGAATTTGTGAGAAAACTCCTTTGCCATATAATTTTTTTTTATCATGGGAGAAGTGAGCATTGCTACTTTAAAATTGTTGTCCTGAAAGAATCTTCCATAATAAAGGGGTAATATGAAAATCAACCAAATGGAGGAACCACCAATTGCTATGACGTGCACTGACCACCGGGGCAGACACTCAACATAGGAGCTACTTCCAGCCTGCAGGCCTCAATCGCCAGATGGCGAATGGGTGGGTGACTGCTGGGGGTGGGGCCACAGGCCAGGCCTAGGGACCATACCTCTACATGAATTTCTTGTGCTAGGCCTCTAGTCTTTAAATAAGATGCTATTTTAGAGGCTTGCCATTTGTGAATTTTAGAATATGCTTCTTTTAGACCTTTTTTGGGGGGAGGCGCCCTAAATGGTTACAGATTTATTGGATCTGAGGGTTTGCAGGAAATCTCATCCAATCTCTCAACCCATGCTTGAATCTTTCACCAAATCAAATCACTCTGTAATATGCACTTCCAATATTAAAGAACTCACTGTATCCCAAGGCAGACTATATATCAGATAACTATACATTAGAAAGCTCTTCCATATGTTCCTGTGAAGCCAATTTCTTTATGAAACTTACCAAGTAGCCGAATTATATTAATTGACAACCATACAGTTTGGATCTAATACCCTTTCTACATCTACAGTACCTGCTCACAACTCAGTTTATTTCTCATGCTGAGACTTATTGTGTGCAGGCAGTCATTGCTCATTTCAGCCCTCTTACCATCTGGTTTACTCTTGGGATGCTCTAGTCTATCTTTGTCTTCCCTAATGGGTAGTGCTCTCCTTAGACAATGATACTCCAAAATGTGATCAATGGAATAAAGAGTCTTGATTATCATCACCTTTGGGCCAATAAAAAATAAGTCTTTATAGAATTGACTCACAATAAGCTTAAAGCTATTCCAGCACAACGAAGAGAAGCAAAGAACACCCACCTCACACATGAGTTCCGGCATTAACCTCACTCACAGACTTATGAATGTGAAAAGGCTGGGGTGTATCCATTGATCTCATCACTCCAGGGAGAAACATATTCTTCTTTCATTTGCCTACTTTGTCTTTTTCCTGCTATATACTTGCCACAAAGAATCAAACGTAGACTTGGGTACTTACTGCCATTATCATCTTATTAGATTTAGGATGCCTATTAGGTGTTTTGGGAATCTATTTTTGTCATACAATGTATTCACTATACTTCTCAGATTCCCCCCGCCCCCCTAATTTGATCTGTTTATTGTCAACTAGCAACCAAAGTTGCTCATATCCAACGTTTACCAAAACCAAAAAATTTGATCGTATTCCAGGTTCTGGCTCTACCACTTGTTTGATGGCTTCAGAAAAAACAAGTTTCTTAAGATGATTTGTCCAAGACTTTGAAACCACATTCTCCAGGAGACATCAATACCCAGTTTTAATAGTATTCCCTATAAATCATTATGGGGCTTTCGTATAAGTTAAATTGATGCACAACAAACAAATGCATTTGTGATGCTATGGTTAACCTATGCGTGAACTAAAACACCTCTCTCCTTGACATGGAAGACCTGGCCAGACATTCTTCATTTCATTTGTCATGGATGTTTTCTCCATAAGCATGGAATAGGTAAGAACAGGATAACAAGTTAGTTCACAGTTTGTAGGACCTCATGTATAGCTTTATGTTGGATTGCTTTTATGGAATAGCATAGACCACAGTATTAGTTCTATTTATGTCCTTTAAGAAACAGGATAAAATAAATAGGAATAAAAATTTAAAAAATTAAAAAGAATTGGTTAAGATCCTCTTCTCCCCCATGCCTGATGGCAGAAATATTGAATAAAACACACATACAACTTCCCTCACCCCCTAAAACAAAAAACTGAAACAAAACCAGCCTCCTACACCGTAATCACTAGTCTTTCCCAGGTATTGATTTATTGGACTCTCTTCACCAGCTGTTTAGAGGTTACGGAAAATGCACCAGGCTTCGCTGGTGACCCCAATGCTTTCATTCTTATGCATGCATATTTTAACATTATTACAGAAAGGTTTCATTTGCAATTTTCAGGCTGAGTAGCAATGAGTCTGTTTCAAAGAGGTCAGTGCTTTCACCATTCCTCCGAGTGATGGAATTATAGTTTAAACAGCTGGCGCTCTGTCCCAGGAGAGACACGGGGGTATCGCTCCTTAACAGCAGAATAAATCCATCAGGCATATTTCATATGTCTGATAACATTAATAGATACCAGGGCCGTTTAAATATTTAATGGACTCACTCAGAGGCTGTTTACCAAGGAGCGAGAAAGAGCTATCAGAAAAGATGATCATGACGTTTTGATCTACAATGACAACAAAACCGAAATCTCAGCCAATGATTTCTCTCTCTGGCCGCAAACTCCATCAGGGGAACCCATTTGCTACATGACATGTTTCATTTCCACGGTGTGCACGAGTCTGTTTTGAGTTTCGTAGTTCAAAAGTTAATCATTTCCATGTGGCGCACGACTTAATAGAGATGCCAGAAGTCACAGGATGGTTTTCAAATGGGATGGAGAAAACAGGAGAGGGAAGACCATCAGAGACACACAGAGCCAACCAATGGCGTGCGTGTACAGAGCCCAGGGGTTTGAACGTGTGTGCTAACGAGAAAGCATGGGCTTGCAAAGAGCCAGCCAACAGGATTCAACTGTGGCTCCTGGCTATCTCTGCTAACAGTCCTTAGGATAGCTTGCTACAGAGTCCTGATTTCTGCGGATGAAGAATGGTCATTAATAATAATCAAAAATAATGGTCTGATGTTTGGCACCCATTTATTTTAGTCGGAGAGAAATTTTGTTTTGGTTTACAAAAGTTCACCAAACATGGTTTGGCTAGGCAGAATAAAAATGGGTTTATTTGGTAGTTTCAGACTCCTGGTTGGTCATTTAAAGAATGAAATAATAGCTAAATGTGAAACAGTGGGAAATTGCTGGCACGCTGTCCTTGCTGTCTGCTGGCACCAACTAACACTAATGTTGTAAAATGGTGTATTGCCCACTTTCCAGAAGATCTTTTAACCTCTCAATTACATTGCTTATAACCTGAATACAGTTCTTTTCATGGGAATAAAGCTATGGCTAGTCCTCGTGTACACCTTGGTGGTCCGTTCAAACTCCTGAAAAACTCAGCCTGGTGTAGAAGGAATTCAAGATGACTCCTAGGCCTGGTGGAAGATTTCTGTCCATTTGGCAATTAAACTCTAAACCAGAGTGTGGAGATATATATATATATATAAATTAGTGGCAATTTTCTTTGGGGATTAAGAGAGGATCTTGGCTTAATTAGAAATGCATACTTTTTAAACATCTCAAATGAATGCCATTAGCATTATTTATACTCTGTTTGCTCTCAATTCTGTTTTGGTGTAGGTTTGCAATTTGTAATAAAAGCACAAGAAAGCAGATGGCAGATTTCCTGAGTGCACAGCGTTGCTCTACTTTCTGAAGAGCTGCCATTTTCAGAAATGAAAAACCTATCCTAGACCATACCTTTCCAAACAAATCATTTTCAAGTATATAAAGAGTGTAATTAATCACAATGGAATTATAAAATGTTTAATTTGCAGATGGACTGAAACAAAGAAATCTATGTATAAGACTACTTGAAATGTTCATTGCTAACAAACTTTTAATATGCTTGTAAAATGGATTTTGGGGACCACGTTTTCATTTAAATTTTATTGTTCGATTTTTTTCCTTTCTTTTAAAAAAAAAATTTAAACAGCCCACCTAGCTGCTGTTAAGAAAGCAACAGAGTCACTACCTGGCAGAAAAGAGAAAAGCTAGCTAAAGTATACTACATAATAAAAGGTTAATCTGCAAATCGACCGAAAGGCGGAACGACCGGAAACTATGACACATGCTGACCACCAGGGGGCAGATGCTCAATGCAGGAGCTGCCCCCTGGTGGTCAGTGCGCTCCCACAGGGAGAGCGCCACTCAGCCAGAAGCCAGGCTCACAGTAGCACTAAGGATATCTGACTGCCAGCTTAGACCTGCTCCCTGTCAGTCAGACATCTCCGGAAGGTTCCCGGATTGCAAGAGGGCACAGGCCAGGCTGAGGGGACCTCCCCGCCACTCCCCCCAGTACACATTTTGTCCTGCCCTGAGCCTCTAGTACATTTATAAGGGAATAGTTTGAACTCTTCAAATTCTCCCTTTTATAATAACTGATAGCAGAATTTCTGCATGTCCTGAGAAAGAAGTCAATGGTAGAAAAGCTCTGTGGAACAATGTAGTTAGTGCCCAAAAGGCACAGAGCTTTGATATAGATTATAACTTTAAATACTTTAAGTTAGTGCACTTCAGGGAAGGGAAAATTCTGACAGTGAAGGAGCAGGGAACTCCTTTTGGAAATCAAGTCTGGTTTGGACTAAATCCTGCAACAATGAGAGCTGAACTTAATTTCCAGATGGAATAAATTGGTTCCAGAGTTCCTGAATTTGGGTCAGCGTGTTGCACAGCTGCAGCTGGTCCTTGCTCAGCCCCGTTACCACAGAGATGGGGAGAGAGGGCGGGGGCCCTCTGGATACAGTTCCCAAGAGAGCCGAGGTTGGGCCGTTGGTGTGGTCCTGTTAGCTTCAGCTATCCATTTCTTTGTGTTTCAAAGGGAGGTGGTTTATATTACGTCTCAACTTCATGTGGACTCTACTTTTGCCCCCACGGTCTGTCAGACACACTGGCAGACAGAGTCTGTCAGGGTAATTCTCCCAGCGATAGAACAGTAGAATATGTTAGATGTATGGGCTCACCATGCATTCGATAACCTTCTGAATGTACTGAAGTGGGGCAGTGATGTATGGGGGCCTGAGAATGGACAGATCTTTCTTTCCTAGGAAGAAAGAAAGAAAGAAAGAAGGAAGGAAGGAAGGAAGGAAGGAAGGAAGGAAGGAAGGAAGGAAGGAAGGAAGGAAGGAAAGAAAGAAAGAAAGAAAGAAAGAAAGAAAGAAAGAAAGAAAGAAAGAAAGAAAGAAAGAAAGAAAGAAAGAAAGAAAGAAAGAAAGAAAGAAAGAAAGGAGATCCATTGCTAGACACTTTAGAAAATAGCTTTGAAACATCCTTAAGTAGACATGGGCTCTATTTCCCTGACACTGTGGTCTTCTCCTCACAGCATCATCATGGCGTGAAGGCCTAGAAGAGCACCTGGTGTCCCTGTGATGACCAGGCCACTAAGGAGAAGGCTGTCACCAATGCACACCCGACAGTATCACAGCAATGACAGGGAAGGCCCCAGGGCATAGCATCTTATCCCCCACCCAAACAAGGCCCCCGAAGGGACACAGTCTCATGTCAAAGGTGGCATTAAACTTTTGAAACCACCGAGGCACCAGTGCCAAAAAAACATGCTACACGAGGTTATAACACACTGAGTTGTACACGGGAAGTCTTAAATAATTGACATTCCTCAGTGTGGTTTATCTAAACCAAACCAGTACATTATGCACCTGAAGGATATAGAATGATTCACTCCTCTCTTGCTCCATCCTTCATGCTTTCACAAACGCTTACAAATAATTACGCTGGGCAAAGAGGTAAGTGCATGTCTCTATAGAAGCCAAGTGACTTCTTGCTGACAGAGTTGCATTTCCGTGCCATGAATAAAAATATTAAGAGTCACTGGAAGAAAGGAGTTATTTGACATTAATGATGTTTTCCAACCTACCCATGATTGCTTCCATTTGCAATTGTCATTAATAAAGGAAAGTGTTCTGTTTAGTATGAGTGATTCCATAGGACAGCTAATAGTTAACAGAAGCTTCTAAGCTGTTTACATCTCCCAACTGCATTAAGAGGGCAATGTTTTAATCTTGAAATTTAGCTTTATACATCTATCCCATACCATTTAAAGTTTATTCAAACATGATGCAACTTTATCTTTAGTGTTTAACAAATGCCACAGATGGCACGTTTCCCTTGCATTATGAAAGCCTGTGTTTCTCTCTGCTCAGAGAACTCTATTTATAAATACTCAAATTAGTGAGAACATTTCCCCCAATTTATTAGCTTTCTCTGCATTATTGGACAAAGCCTTACCACCTACTGAACACTGTCACATTAGTGTTTTAAACAATTATCATAAACTTGTCATGCTGTTTGGTGTAATGAGGTAATAATATCATTGTACATGAGGCAGTTAGAATTACATATGTTAAATCTATTTTCACTTTTGATAGCAAAGGTAAGGGGTTTAATATTAAAATAAACAGGCTTTTTTATTTTTTATTGTTCTTTTTTGGAAGCAACTTGTATTTTTACTTCTTTTACTAACATAGAGTTCCTATATCCAATATCTGCTCTCCAGAAAACAACAAACAAAATACTAAATAAACTAAAAATACTTTGAGATTAAATGTTATTAACCATTTCAGAGAGGTCAAACCTCAGGACTTCAGTTGCTTTCACAGTTGTATCTCTCTTCATCTCAATTGCCCCTCGGTTCTATGGCTTAAGTTTACAACATAGGGCCAACTTGTGAAAGCAAGAATCAAATATGTAATGACAATAGTATGTGTCATGTCACTAAATCAACATGGATGCTGAACTAGGATTTGAGACTAGGTCTTAAAGATAAGGAATACGCACTCTAGGAAGACTGTATATGATATTTCCATTGCAAATACA
Organism: Pipistrellus hanaki; assembly: GCF_964339955.1. NCBI lineage: Eukaryota > Metazoa > Chordata > Mammalia > Chiroptera > Vespertilionidae > Pipistrellus > Pipistrellus hanaki. The sequence continues at coordinate 43,670,348 of NC_140519.1, read as the reverse complement.
GAAGTCAGACATTTTTTTTTTTTTTTGACTTGCATTAACTTTCAGGTTAACCTGGAATTAGCAAGAGAGATATAGAGACATCTTTTTAAATCTAGGTACAGAGCACATGTAACACCATACACCAGGAAAATAAAAAATGCAGTCAGGAAAACATTGTCCTTTGAGAGGTGGTAAAACACTGAGGTTAAAGGCACAGAGCCTGGAATCACTTTGCCTGGCTTTGAATTCTACCTTTGAATAACCCAATAATGCCGGACCTTGAGCAAGCCTTTTAATTGCATATGTATCTCAACTGTATTTATAAAATGGATGTAATGTAGCATTTAACTCACAGAGTTGTTCTGATGTATAAATATGTTGTTTCTTTTTTAAAAATTTATTTTTATTGTTGAAAGTATTACAGATGTCCCGTCTTTCCCCCCATTGATCTCACTCCCTCAGGCCTTCACCACATGATTTCTGTGTCCATAGGTTATGCATATATGCATACAAATTCTTTGGTTAATTCTTATTTCTTTACCTTATGGAATATGACTCCCAATATTAAACAAATAAACGATGACCTCCTAGGGATTATCAGACACATCTCAATTTCAGAGATGTCAAATGTGAAAGAAAATGCTAAGAGAATTGATAAAAATGTAGTCCACCTGAACACCTGGGACAGTGTCTGGCAAATGGCATCTATGTATGGAATGTTAGAGGTTATCATTGGAAATGTTTAAATGGTAATTGCACTGAGAACCAGCTGTAAGATGTGTTTGTGTTGTTTCCATTTCTAATGTTTGGAGGAGGGATAATTGTGTTCTCCCACAAAACAGGGCCTTTGGGGAGAAAATATCGCCTCCTCATATTGGTGAGCATTTCACTGCTATTTAAAGAGGACCCAAGGGAAATGCTGGTTGGAGAGGCCGCATATCCCAAAGGCACAGACAGTGCCCAAGACAGAGCTTTCTCTGGTGGCGAAGGAACCATCGCTTAGTCTCAGTTAGATGAGGTCCTGTGCTTCTTGCTATATACACTGAGTGGCCAGATTATTATGATCTCTAATGCATAATAATCTGGCCACTATATATACATATATATACATATATATATACACACACACACACACACACACACACACACACACACACACATATATATATATATATATTAGAGGTCCGGTGCATGAATTTGTGCATGGGTGGAGGAGTCTGGCCAGCCTGGCCAGAGGGAGGGGACATGGTCAGTTGGCCGGTCTGCCTGCTGGTCAAACTCCTGGTCGAGGGGACAATTTGCATATTCGCCTTTTATTATATAGGCTATACACTGAGTGGCCAGATTATTATGCATTCAGAGATCAGTGCTCATGTATAAAGTTAATGGTAGGAAAGACCATGGAAACCTCAGAAGACTAACAGTTCAGGAACTCAAAAATTACAGAAAATAAGATCAAGTTATTGATAGCTAGCAAGCAGCTTATTCTTTTTATTAATGAAACAAAATTTTTTATGGGCTATGAGCATAGTCTATGTATGTATATAAGGCTTCACCCTATATTTCTCAGACTAACACTTGGATAATTTGAATAAAGAAAAAAAAAAAGCACCTGAATCAGTAGGTTCCTAAGTCCTTTTCTTCTGTAAGAAGCAATAGCTATTGTTTACTGAACAGACCAATTAAGACATGAGGCAGCAAATTAAGTGAATGAATTAAAAATAAGTACTTGTATCAGTAAGCTCCTGTGGCATGGCTGGGGTAGGGATGTCACATTTCAGCCCAAGTGCTGTCCTTGTCATCTCTCTCTCAGAACCAGAGTCGCAGTCCTCTTGGACAGGAAAGTATATTGTTTAATAGATTCACTCAGAAAGAAAGGGTTCCGCTAAGTCCCTGAAAGGTCAAGCAAAGAGCATACACTAAAAAGATTTGTTTCCATGGCTCATGTCAGCAAGGTCAGGCGTTTTCTTGGCTAATGGCCAATGAACCAATGGATGGCACAACATTAATGGATGTCTTAAGTTATGGGAAGGAGTCGGGTTTCCCAAATGAATGTTCTTTCAATGCACTAAGAAGGAAATGATGGACAACCTAGAACTGGAAGAGCCCTTTACATTAGAGAGTTTCCTTTACATCTTGAAAAGGGAACTAATAGTTTAGTTAAAAAATGAAATGAGAGACGACCAACCTCCCCAAGGAAAGGAAGGTACCATGGTCTTGGTGACCAGTGGGGCCCAATCTCCACTCATGGCCAGTGGCCAGGATCCCGACACGGAAACAGATGTAATTCTAAAGTCCACAGAATTAAAACAAAAGCATTATTGCAATAAGACAGGGAATGGCAAGTTAAAAGTAGTTTGGAAGCTCTTGAATCTGTAGCTAAAAATCTGTCTGAAGGAAAAAGGAAAGGATTTGGTTGCTTGGATTGCCACATGCTTAGCATTATCATAACATAGCTGGGTAAGAAGGGGAAAGCTGCACAGACTCCCAGGGGCTGGAGAGAGATTTTTGACCTTCACGTAGGATTTTTTGGTTGACTAGATATCTGATACTATGGCGGGATTTGTCTCTTAACCCTTAAGTACCTGTCCCTGTTGTAGACAATAAAACTCATGAGAGCTATAATTGGCCACACAAAGCCCAATTTGTCATCCCATTTAATCACAACAGGGTTCTTATTGCGGAGCATGAAGTCATGATCACTTTGTCAATTCCCTTGGCTGATGGGAAGTGAAAACCATCTTTGAGGAGGCTATTTATTGCACTATAGGTTAATGGTACTTGTCCTTCTTTTCTGAAGAAACAACTTGCTTTCTGGGGTTATTGTTTCATTTTCTCCCTGTCCTGTCCTGCAGATTCCAGCTTAGTGATGCTCACTGACTTCAAGGGGGCTTCATAGTGCACAGAGAAAGACAGGAAGTATGGCAGCAATATTTAAGAGAGGACACAACAAGGTCAAGTTTTCTTTCTTCAATTTCCTTAGCGCATCTCAAACCGTTTTGTCTTTCCATTTCAGGAGCCAAAGGATGTGTGGATCTTTCTTATCCACAACCCTCATTAAAGCCACAAACATGTTTTGTTTGAATCCAACACACAATACCACGGACACGTGGACTCTGCTAGTCTGTGCATGCAATTCACATTGCCTTACTTTGAAGCTCTTTCACCAGTGCTCTGTGGATAAAATCCGAATTTCAATACTGACTTGTAGTAGCCGCCTCACATGGAAATACACTTGTGAAGATGATGAAAATCTAAACCTAAAATGTTGCTTTTTAAAATTTAAATTTTTTATATTTTATTGATTTTTTACAGAGAGGAAGGGAAACGGATAGAGAGTTAGAAACACTGATGAGAGAGAAACATTGATCCGTTGCCTCCTGCACCCCCCCCCCCCCCCCCCCCCCGGAGATGTGCCTGCAACCAAGGTACATGCCCTTGACCGGAATCAAATCCGGGACCTTTCAGTCCACAGGTCGATGCTCTATCCACTGAGCTAAACCGGTTAGGGCTTGCTTTTCTTAATATAGCATCAAATTCCATTTCATCCATGATGCTTCTTTTAGTTACCTCCCACCTTTCCCCCCCCAATTTTCTAATGCCATCATGTTGATAATGGTAGAGAGTGAATGGATTTAAGACCTTATTTTCTGTTGAGCCTTGGAATAAAGTGCTTCTAAAAACATATTCCATTTATAGAAAATTACTATACATGCATATACAATCTCTACCTATACCCAAGTATGTTCTTTATTATTACAAGAGAAAATGCTGGTTAAGTATCCATTTGTGTGACATTCATTTTATAAAGAAGATTCAAAAAGCTACTCTTTCATATTTCCTTTTAGATGTATATATGTATTTACATACATGTATATTTTCACACTAAAATCATAGACTTCATGTTATATGCTAGAGTTGCTGCCCCATGCACTGCCCTCATCTAGGAGAATATTGATATACACTGAGTGGCTCGATTATTATGATCTCTGAATGTATGCATAGTAATCTGGCTACTCAATATATATATATTAGAGGCCTGGAGGATGAATTCGTGTACAGGTGGGGTCCGGCCAGCCTGGCCAGGGAGAGGGAAGATGGGTGGTTGGTTGGCCGGCCTGCCTGCTGATCAAACTCCTGGTGGAGGGGACAATTTGCATATTAGCCTTTTGTTTTATAGTATATATACCGAGTGGCCAGATTATTTTGCGTTCAGAGATCATAATAATCTGGCCACTCAGTGTATATTGAAAATCCCCATGAAAAAGAAAATGCTTGCATAAATTCATGTAGGGCAAGTAAAAAAAAAAACCAGCCAGGACCCAGCAGGCTGAGTCAATGTATAAGCTTGCATATGGAAACAATGACATGATTGCTTACTCACTGGTTTAATGATATGCACTGTCTCCTAATGGCAGCATGGAAAATGTGGGTGCCAGATGCTGAGAAGAGAGAACAGGGGAAGGTCTACAGTAAGAAATTTATCTTAACACCAGAATGTGGTGTAGCTCTTCAGTTTATTAATGCTTTGCTTTATATATATATAAAAAACTTTGAATGTTTGCAGCTTAAATTTCCATATTTTTGTAACAGTTCAGCAACAAATTTACATATTTCCTGGAATCTGCAGATATAAAAGCGGTAAAACACTCCAGGCATTATTAGACCGTAGATTATAACCCATTACTATTGTTTCCAATTAGCAATGTAAAAGTGACCTGCAGTGTTCAGATGACCCGCTAATGGATTTAAACGCTTTCAAATATTAATGCGGGTTTTATAAAGATAAATCCCAAACCCATTATTCCTGGAAAAACTGTGAGCTGAAAAGCTGGCAATGATTGTGTATTATGTGGAAAGGCTCATGGTTAATTAAATGAATACCTAGCATTACACTATTCACTTTAGTGCTACAACATTATTGCTCATTGATTTTTACATTCTGAGCCTATGATTCAATTTACTTCTGCAATTTGTGTTGCTGTGTCAATAAAAGGGAGCTGCTTGAAGATGGAAGCATTAGAGACTGATAAATACATTAAGATCCAAGGAAAATTGCTGCTTTCCCATTGTTTTCCTCCACTGAGATATCATTTGCAGCGGCACTTTGTTGCACATTATTAATACAATTTTTGTTTGCCTCCATCTGCTCTCTCTCACACTTTTCTATTCAGGAACTTGAATGCTAGCGATTCTTTGAGGGTGAGTAGCTAATTTTTCAGTAGCAAGTTCTCTCGATAGCAAGAACAAAAGCACCATCGACACAAATCTGTTATTTCATGTTAAATGAACTAGAAGGCTAGATTCTTCACCAAGGACAATATGGGGAGTGACTGTGTGTGTGTTTTGATTTCACGAGGTAAATGGCACTCCTGTTTACTAAACCAGGAAAGCTACAAAAGTAGCAAATAACTCTAACCCCATTATTCAATTTATAACATGTAAAGGCCACTTAATGCATGTATGAAGTGTACATTTTATTTAAAAACCTTATTAAACCCTCACTGGTTTGTTTCAGTGGATAGAGCATGAGCCTGCAGACTGAAGGGTCCCCGGTTCAATTCTGCTCAAGGGCACATGCCTGGGTTGGGGGCTTGATCCCCAGTGGGGGGCATGCGGGAGACAGCCAATCAGTGATTCTCTCTCATCATTGATGTTTCTATCTCTCTCACTCTCTCCCTTCATCTCTGAAATAAATACAAATAAAAAAGATATTTTTAAAAAGTTCTATTTTTTTTAATATCCCTTATTACACATTTTACAATTAAATCTACATGTGTCATTTTGCAAATAACATCTACTCAGTTTTGTTAAAGCCTAAAGTTGTAAGTTGAGGTTTGTTTTTTAACAATTTTCTTTACTCCAGAATGTTGCAAACTTCAGTTTCTTGGTGTCAGAAGAAAACTTAGATGTGCTATCTTCATGCTATTTAGACTCATCAGCTGGGATGTGTTTAGTATATACTGTAAATTTGACTTTTCCTGAGAAAAGTAGGTTTACCAGTAACGTAACAATCAATATCTCCTACTTAGGCTCATCTCACTGGAGATTACTGTGCTAAAATTGTCTCCCTGGGGAGGGCCATAGGTCTCATCACATTGCACGTCTGGATTTGTCTGGGCTCTACATTAGACCCAACGGAGAAGCAACTCTCAGCACAGGTGCTGCCCCCATTGCTCAGAAGCTACCTTTTATTGTCTATAAGCCCTTAAAAAGCCTTATCTTAAAGCTGTTGTTTTGCATATTGAACTGAGTTGATAACAAAATTCAGTTTGACTACTGATTTGATATCAAATGTACAACAATGAACATTTTATATTGAGATCATTTTGCAAAGAGTGTTAAGAAAAGATCATTTAGTTGGAGAAAAACAAGTAGCATACAATCTCACTCGTCAGTGGAAAATAGAGAGGTTACTGAACTACCAAGCAAAATAGAGACAGACTCGTAGAGATAGAGCAGACGGACGTTTTTCTGGGAGTTGGATGTTGGGGAGGTGGGTGGAGGTGGAAGAGAGAAGAGAGGGACAAATGGTGCTGGAAAAATAATAAATAATAAGTAAATAAATGAAAAGATCACATACAGAAATAAAAAATAATAGAATACAAATGACCAACATACAATGAAATTTCATCTTCTCTATTGATCAATGAATGCTGGTTTACAACAATTAGCTATTTTTGCCTATCATTTGTCAAAGATGAGAAGAAAGACTGATATTTCATATGGATGAGGAAAATGAAGCATGCATAAACTTATATTGCTGATGGACTATAAAATGATACAGTGTTTTAAAGGTGGTTTTATATATATATTCAAACCACTTAGAAGTTTTGCATGCCGCTTTACTCTGAAATTCTACTTTTTGGAATTTAACCTCAAGAAATAATTATGAATGTGTGCAAAAATTTAGATATAGAAACTGTCATTTACATCTGATAGTGTCATTCATGAGAGTAAAAAACTTTAGACATGTACAACATTACATGTCTAAAATGAGGAATCGGCTAATAAATTATAGTGCATTAATGCAATTGAATATCATTCAATGGCTTAAAATAACATATAACAATATTTGATGATATGGAAATACATTTATTAACAACACTAGAGGCCCAGTGCATGAATTCATGCACCAGTGGGGTTCCTCGGCCTTGCCTGTGGGAACCGGCTAAAACTGGCTCTCCAACATCCCCTGAGGGGTCCTGGATTGTGAGAGACCACAGGCCAGGCTGAAGAACCCCACCAGTGCACGGTCAGGGCTGTGGAGGGACACGGGAGTTAAAAGAAGTAACTCAAATTCATTGCACCACAATTTAAACTGCCTTTAAATGAACCAAAAAGACCATCATGCATCTGCACATTCAGAAGGAAGGCTAGACTGAAAAAGATATGAACTAAAATATTATCAAAGTTATTTTTAGGTATGTTATGAGTTTTTCTTATATTTTAAATTACATATTTCAATATTTCTACAAATAACATGGATAACATTTTTTAGTAGTTAAAACTATGACTAAGAATGTTATTTTAGTTTTTCTATATAGAAATCAAGTGCAAAGAACCCCTTGTAATGTTTATGGAAGGAAAGAGGGGATAATTAAAAACAAGCATGATAGAGGAAAAAAATACTGATTTACTTGTCAAAACCCTGCATTAGGATGCTAGCTCTCTGAGTGCCAGCTGGGGGACCTTAGGCAACTCATTTAATTTCTCTGAACTTCAGTTTGCACTAAATATAGTACTTACATCTTTTAAAGCATCAATGGTCAAATGAGAAAATGCCTGCATAGATGCATCTAAATATCCTATATAATAAATATGTAATATGCAAATGGTCATTATGCTGTGAAACGTAATGACTGACCAAAAAATGGCTGGATCGTGGATCAGCAGAAGGTGGGACAGTGAGCTATGCGGTGGGGGGGGGGGGGGGGAAGATAAAGGGAAGGGGGCAGTTACAGGAGGGTGACATCTAGCTATTGGCAAGCTACTGGCACAGGGATTCGTGCACAGAGCTACCAGTTGAAACATAATGACTTCTGAGAGGACTGCAAGGGGGCTTAAATGTCCCTGATCCCTTCTTCCTGTCCCGTTTACTGCCGTCTTCAGAGTCATGCACATGAAAAGCCAAGGCGATCAACCAAAGACTTGCGTGCTTATCAGCATAACCAATGGTCACAGGCAGTGGGGGGTGGGGGGTGGGGGCTGGGCTAGGAGGCAGGAGCGGGAGGAGAGATGACAATGGGGGAAAAAGGAGACAGATATAATACTTTCAACAATAAAAGAATTTTAAAATAAAATAAAAATAGTAAAACACACACAACCAAACAAACAAACAGAAAACCAAAGTAACTTTCACCTTGTGACATTTGTTCCCAAGAATTCTCTGTCATTAAAATCAAGTGTGCCTTTTCAGAAGCAAGCAGAGCAGTAAGTCATATAACAATGTCCGCCCCAATGTCACTCCTAATAGTTAATAACACGTTATACTTATTGTTTTGGCCTTTGGGGGAGCTGCTAGAGTACAGGCTCTCTATCCTGTTTTGCTCACACCCGCATGCCCTGTGCGTACACGCAGTGACTCATATTGTCCACCAACACACCCAAGTGAGTTCCAACATGTGAGCACTGAAGTTTTACTGAATACCTGTTCACTTCCATCGCAACCAAACTGAAACAAGAAACTAAAAAATAATTATATAACACTTGGCTAGTTACTTAGCTGCCAAATAAAAATGGTGTAATGCCAAAAACAAACCGACCACAGCTGCTGCTGTTAGAAGCTGGGGTCACCACGTTTGGTAACTGGAAAACTAGCTCTTTCCTGTGCCGAAGGCCCTGACCGCCCCCACCCCACCCCCAAGTCCAAGTGTCCCAGCGTGGCATTGGCTCCTCGTGGCCCTCGGGCAGGGCCCGTGCAGGCTGCATGTGACTGGCTTGGGAAGAGGTACACGGACAGGCTGGAAACTGGGCGGGGAGAGACTAAAGACTGATCTCTTTGGAAGAGAGGTTTTCAGTATCCAGGTCACTATGTGATCAGCAGCAGTAAGGTGACTCCAAGGACGACCAAACACACTTTCAAAAGCTGTTCTGGGTTCCCGCTGGCCCTCAGTTCAACATACTAACGGAGAAGAAACCTCCAGCCCTTACTACCTCAGTTTGCTCATCTTCAAAATGGGGCTGTGACAACACACAAACGGTCAGGTTGTCACGAAGGAAATGAGTCCCTGTGTGGAAAGCAGTTTAAAGAGTGAAACCGCCGAGAGAAATAGTTCCTATTTCTATTTCTACGACTCGACTCCTCCTGCTGGAAACAGGAATGATGTTTTAGGAGGTCTCCCCTGAGGTGAGACAGAGCACACGGGAGTCTCCACAAACCCAATGGGAAGGGAGAGAATGGTTGAGATCATTACAGCCATGAAGATATTTGATGTAAACCCTTTTACAAGTCCCCTAATCCTTTCTGCAGTAGGCGCAAACATGGCTATACATACGAGGAAGCATCGTTAGTTTTCTGGTAGAAAGGAACCTTACAGGGTATTTAGCAGGGTCACATCACTTTATTCTTGCGTTGGATTTGGAGGAAGCCTAGTTCTCATGCTGCATGGGAAAGACTCTACCGTATATATATTTTTCCTTAATGACCTAGAACCGTGGTCGGCAAACTGTGGCTCATAAGCCACATGCGGCTCTTTGGCCCCTTGAGTGTGGCTCTTCCACAAAATACCATGGCCTGGGCGAGTTATAAGAAGTTTAAGTTTAAAAAATGTGGCTCTCCAAAGAAATTTCAATCATTGTACTGTGGGTATTTGGCTCTGTTGACTAATGAGTTTGCCGACCACTGGCCTAGAATAGACTATCTTTCAATTAAAAAAACAAAACAAAAAATAACTACCAAAATATCCCTCAGAATACAGTTGTACTCAGATCCTGAGGCATTAAAAGACACACAATTCTTGTAGGATTGCAGTATTCTATCTTAACAAATTGCATTCTATGTTAACAAAACTCAGCACAGGCCTATACAGGGCAGAGCAAAAATAGGTTTACGGTTGATCGCATGAACAATAATACAATAACTAATACATAACAATACAATAATGAACTGTGTTTCATGTACTCACACCTGTAAGCCTGCATATGCCCCACGCTGTGTGTATGCATGCCCTCCATCCCTAATTACGAACCAATATGCTGCCAGATCTGGGGCTTAAAAATACATTTTCTAGAAAAATTCAAGATTTCTATGTAAAAGCACGTTTTCCGTGTGTTTTGCGGAGAAATGACTGGAATGATAATGAGGCCGGCTGGGCTGGTATTCAGGGCAGGGGCTGGCAGAGTGGCCGTTGTCTTGTCACGGGTTCCAGGAAATGCGGTGGGAGGGCTCCTTGCCGCCTCAATACAGGGAGCACTGGTCAGAGCGTGGCGCACCCATTCATTCTGGAAACGCCGGACAGAGGGACATGGACCCAGGGACCAGGCGGGCAGCGCTCAGCACTACGGAAGGGAGCACTGTTGTCAGCAGCTAGAACGTCATTCGGTGCAGGATGGTGTCACGAACCGGACCTTCGATAAGCTAGCAGGCAATACACAGGAGACTGCTTTCTGTTTCCATTCTGCTTAGATTGTCTTTGCTTACACCATGACCTGGTTTCTAAACAATACCTGTGCTTGTTGGGGTGTTACTGGCTAGAGAAGATAACAGGATAATGGGATATAAATATTAAAACAATGGCAACGTAACTATATGGCTAAATAAAAACAGAGTGGAATGTAGTAAAAGAGTACTACAGTGCTGTAAAAAGAAGGTGCTCCTACCTTTTGTGACAGTATGGATGGACCTTTTGTGCTAAGTGAAACAGGGCAGTCAGAGAAAGACAAATACTAGATGATCTCACTTATATGTACAATCTAATGAGAAAAATAAAACTGACAAACTGAATCAGAGGCATGGATACATGGAACTGACTGACAGCTGTCAAGGGAGTGGGGGGTAAGGGGGACTGGATGAAAGAGGGTTAAGAGATTGGCGAAAGAACATGTATGCATAACCCATGGACACAGACCATGGTGTGGCGATGGCCAGAGGCAGGGATGGCAGGGGCTGGGTGGAGGTGGGGAAAGGAAGGGATATAGAAAGCAACTTTAATGGTATCAATGATGATTTTTTTTTAAAGTGTATTTTACAATGAAATACACAAGGAGCATATTTAAACATGAATCTTCTTTTAAAAGTTTTATGAAGCTGATAGCTATATTTACAAGTATTTTATTTAAAGTTAGCAAAGATTAATGGAACTCCCATTTGACCCAGTGATCCCACTTCTAGGAATATATCCCAAGAAGCTAGAAACACCAATCAGAAAGGATATATGCACCCCTATATTCATAGCAGCACAATTCACCATAGCTAAGCTTTGTAAATGGAGTTCTTACCATTTGCAACAGCATGGATGAAACTGGAGAGCATTATGCTAAGTGAAACAAGCCAGTCAGAGAAAGATAAATATCACATGATCTCACTCATTTATGGAATATAATGAACAACATAAACTGATGAACAAAAACAGATCCAGAGGCAGAGAAACATTGATTAGACCATCAAACCTCAGAGGTAAGGTAGGGGAGGGTGGGTATAAGGGAGAGAGATCAACCAAAGGACTTGTATGCATGCATATAAGCCTAACCAATGGACACAGACACCAGGGGAGTAAGGGCATGAGGGAGGCAGATGTGTGTGTGGGGCGATAATGAGGGAATAAGGACACATATGTAACATCTTAATCAATAAAGAAATTAAAAAAAATAAAGTTAGCAAAGATTAACTTAGACCAAGAGAAAAACAAGACCTTGGTACTGTACAACAGAAATTATTATAGACAGAAAGAATTAGAACACAATAAATGGTATAGATTTTAGAAAATTACTGTCTAAGGCAGATAGTTACACATTGTTAAGCTAGGTGAAGCTGTACAGAACAATATTTATTCTAAATAAAAATGCCAAAATTATTAAGATCACGAAAAAGATGTTAAGCACAGAGAGGGAGCGGGAAATGCTGCAAACAGGATCAGTGGGACACGGAGTGTCAGAAATAAGCAAATAATAGAATTATGTGTTTGTGAAGACATATTGCACAAAATACTTTTTAATAGTTACATAAATAGCTTCATCTTTCAAAACAACAGGAAGTACATGATGCCTAACATACTCAGAGCAGCAAATCCGCATTTTGTGCAAAGCTCACTGTGAATTCATTTTGTTTGTTCTGGCTTCACTGGCCCTAGTCTCTCACCTCGAATCCTGACAGGCTCTTGGTTTAATTATGTTTCTCGTTCCAAAGGTGAGTTAAGCGCTTTCACAGGGAATTTGACTTTTGTTGATGGGAGGGCGGGCAGGGGGGAGGGGACAGAAAAGGATATGATGTTCTGATTAACCATTTAACTGACCACCATCTTAGCTTCTTCAGATGGTTCTCTTACGGGCTTTGGCGTTAAGAAGCCAATATATAAACAGGATGGAAGAAGACCTCCTCGGCCACCCAAAACAACTGCAAATAGTGTTATAAATTAGCTTTTCATTAAATGCACCGAGAGCCAAAGGACTGAAATGTGAAAGGACTTGAACTCCCCTGAAGGAAACTGTACCTTCAGAGACCAAACGGTAAAGAAAATTACTGGAACGAGAAGGACAGTTTAACCTGAACTGTTTGGGGATCGTATCCTTTTGTCCAGCTAAAAATCTGTAACAATAAAAGCATCATATGCTAATTAGACCGGACATCCTTCCAGAGGACCTTCCAGACAAAGCCAGGGCTGCGAGGGAAGCCCAGGTCCCGGGTGCCAGAGGTGACACCTGGGGGTAGGAAGGCCTACTCTTGCATGAATTTTGTGCATCAGGCCTCTAGTAAATAAATAAATTCTTCAGCTTACTCTTGCAATTTAATTGGAGGACCAATGAAATCACAGAACAGCAAATATAAAATGAGGTCTGAAAATATGTAATTTACTTTGGCAATCAAATAACAACAAATCTATTAAAAATACAACATTCTTTTTACTTATATACCTAGCATGTGTTTTTAACATATTCTGAAATGAATGTCCACTCTGTACATACATATAATAGCTTTTGCAGAAAGTAAGTGAAAATCTAAACATTCATTTGGACTACATTCAGCATTGTGGGCAGGGACTACTGAACTTCACGTTGGGTTTTGTGGCAGTTTTTCCTACATTGAGGCTGTAGGAAAGCAGATTTGATACTTAATGTTATTCTCTCTCCTAGATTTTCAAGATATGAAACTAAGAGCAATGATATGTATCTACGAGAGAGCTTGCTATTTGATGAACTTTCTTCAGAACTATGCATTTCAGTGTAGACTTGAATTAGCTCTGTGGATTTAACTCATATCTATTTTCAATGTTTATTTTCCAGTACAGGATCTTCTGGACACTATTTCAAATTTCCAAGTTCCTGTTGCTCAGTGAGAAAACACAACTTTCTGTGATCAATAATAAGACACACTCCTTAATATAACCAGAGTTACTTGCCTACCTTTAAAATGAAAAAGGCAGGGAAATCATTTAAAAACAGGCCAGAAACACAAAAGGCAGCAGCATGTGCCTTTAAATACTTAAGATTTAAAAATAAAAGTATGCAAAATCTATGGAAATGTAAAGTATATATGTGTACACATATACATATACATTATACAATGTATACTATACATATATAGTATAATGTATATGTATATATGTAGATATATACATACATAGAGTCAGCCTAATTTAAGATTACACTAAAATTCAATGAGCTGAAATTCACTGTCAATAGGAAAAGAACATGTTTGACTTTACTGGAACTTACCTTCATTGGACCTTAGTATATACACTATAATAAATTCAGACTTTTCTATGTCAGTTTATATAATAGAAGCTTATAAAAATATATAGACTAAAGAATAAGTTGTGTAATGAGATTCAATCTACATAAAATTTGCCCAGAAGAAATGTCCTTTACTTTGATCATTTCCCTTCAAACAAGATTCCCTGCTGGAAACCTCAATAAAATAATAATTTGTAAATAAATAAATAAATAAATAAATAAATAAAAATAAAAACAAATAAACTCCTCTAGCAAGCAAGGTTGCTTTTTAAAACAAAAAAATGTACCATGCCCGCCGAGCCCAAGATCCAGGAGTGGGCTTAATTAGTAATGCCACTGAAGTCTCAAAGGTTCCCTGAGGCTTAATGGGTAAATAAATTTCAATGAGTTCTCCAGGCCTTCTTCTCTGAGATACTCAGATTGTCTCTCTCACACACACACACACACACACACACACACACACTCTACATATGGGCACATGTGTACATAGACATGCACACCACATACACATGCACATTAGGTATCTATTTTGTTATGAAATACACTTTGTAAATTGTTCTTTATTTCAGAATAGGCTCACACATCACTTTAGCACCATTTTCAACATGGATTCAGAATGTGGACAGCTGTCCTGGAATCTTATAACCAGAATGATTTAGCATATTTCTCTGAGTGGACATGATAACATTCCTGCCTTCTCTTTGGTTCTCTCATGGACTCATTCTCATATAGAATGTACAGAGCTGCTTTCTCAAGCTTAACTGGAAAGAGATACCCAAAGACCTGAGTATTGTAGCATCTTCAGTTATTTTTTCATTCAAATTTTACTTCGTGTTAAATAATCTCTCATGGAAGTAAGAGTTGTGTTTTTTTTAAAGTACACAAGCCATTTAACTTTACTCAGATCAATGGGATTCTGGACCTAATTACATATCCATCTAGAGGACTCAAATGAATACAAACACCAATGAAATGTTTAATTTTCTTTTATGTTGGTTGTGTATTCAATAAACCTATCAAGAGCAGGTTCACAGATCACACAAAACCAGATTGTCCCTAAAAAATCCATAAGAGGCTAGAGATCAGGTTTCCTAAATAGCTAAATACATGGCTAATGCTGATTCTTTGGCTTAAAAGTTACAATTCCATTCTATAAATAGTGCGTGTGACTTTCAGTGTGAAACACACACACACACACACACACACACACACACACGGAGTTTCAAGATCATTAAGCTGCTGTCCGACTCAGGAAAAACTGTCATATTCACACTGAAAAATTATCACTTAAATAAAAATTCTCTTCCAGTTGTTCTATCTTTCCAATTATGCCAGCCACATCATGTTGAACCTCTGTCTGAGCCACTTTAAAGGTTTGTTTCTTTAAAATGCAGATTTCAATTTTCTAAAGACCTCAGAAATATACAAGTGGTCTTAACAAATACGGTGTGACTGCAGTGTGGCTTTGTGTGGGCTTTGTAGTTTCTAAGACACTCTCACATTATTTAATTAGCTAAAATTTCTCTTCTCTGGAGAAATGGAAACCCGATGAAATGTCAACAGAGCTGTCAGTCTGCTTCGGGCTAAACTCATTACACAAAAACTAAAGGTAAAAATGGTCCAAAGCAGAGTTCTTTGTCATAGTGTGAGGGCTACGCCTTCTGACAATGAAATCTATATGTGATTATATGAATATGCTAAATTGGAAAGAGTAGCTAATAAATTACCTCAACAGAGGCAATAATTGACTGGTCCTTGCATAGAAATTTATCGAATTAGCCAAATATCATATCAAGTTCTGCTGGGGATTATCTGAGTACTACATTTATTGCTTGACAAACGTTGGCTTTTCAGCTCTGAAAAGGCCAAAAACGTTCTGTGCTGCTCTCTACTCCTAAAATGAATTTCTTCCCCAAGAAATAAATAACAAAAACAAAACAAAGCAAAACAAAACATACACACAACATTGTCTTTTTAAGCTACATAGAGCCAAAAACTGAAGACAAATGTCACCCTTTATCTGAATTATCAGGGAGTGCTTGGGATCTCTGAACTTATTACTAAAGCTAATAAAATTTGGCATTTTTATCGTCTGAGGGTTTATATAGGCTAAATTTCACGATTTATTTAAATTGATGATAGGAAAGAGCAAACTACAAAAACAAGTGCTATATACTGAAGGCATGTGAATTGCCTCCTTCCCAAGGATAATGCAAATGAGAAGTATGTAAAGCTTTGTCTGCACCTGGGATCTTTAATGAGAAAAAAAAAAAAAAAAAAAAAAACCAGACAGAGGTTCTCCTGGGGAAAGAGAAGATCGTTATTTGAATAACCTGCAGTGAATTCTAATCAATGCAACGTGACTTTGAAAATGAATGTGGTCTTTCAACCCGTTGTACTTGAGCTGTGATATTAATCATAGCTTCATGGTACAGTAAAGCTTGTGACAAATGATTATTCGGTGGACTCAGAAAAAGCCTGGCGTGGGGATGCCAAAGAAATATGGAACCATGAAAATACGAAAGTCTTTTTATTTCCTCCCTGCCAGCCCATTTATTTGCTGGTATATTCTATCTCACTTTGATTATATCTAAAGAGGTTGATGCAAATAGCATGTCGTAACTGTAATTGTTTTATTTTTTTTCCCAAAGGTGACATTTTGCAAGCACCTTATTTGTTGACACACTCCTAGGAATGCTCTTTAGCATTAGATTAAACCAGGATGCTGGTGTGCCAACATGCCATGAATGTATTAAGTAGCACAGCAAACCTCTGCCATCCGGGAGGGAATTGTAACCTTGCCCCGTTAGTGCCCTGTATTCTTTAACGGCGCATCTTTGACCTGAAGGTTGGCACACATACAGCAGAATTCTTAGAATGAAAAAAAAAAAAAAAAGAATTTCTAGAATGCTAGGTAGAAAAGTGATGCTGACTTAAATCATTTTCCAAAACAAATATATCAACCATCAAGTTTTCTGTGCAGTTTGACAAGTTGATATTAAAAGGAGAAACACGTGTTAAAAGCAAATGCTCAAGAATCACACAAGGTAGAAAAAGATAAAACAAACATCTTAAAATAATTGAAATAATCTTTTAAAAAATATAGATTTGATTTTTTTTTTAACTGAGAGGAAGGGTGAGGGATAGAGAGAAGCATTGATGAGAGAGAAACATCAATCAGCTGCCTCCCGCATGCCTCCCCTCCACCCCCCAACTAAGAAACACAACTCTTACTTCCATGTGTGCCAGCCCACAAACAAGGAATATACCCTTGACCAGAATGGTCAGTCCGCAGCTGGCGCTCTATCCACTGAGCCAAACCTGCTGGGGCTAAAATAACCTTTGGTCAGAAAGTAATTCCAGGGGAAAAGGCCTGGCATACTACTAGCTTTGGCCCAACGGAAGCAGTGTTTAGTAATCAGTTGGCTTGGTTATTGCAGTTGCTATAATGCACTGAAGGAAAAAAATGTGTGTGACTCAGACTCGCCATCCCATCCCTCATGTGCTATTACCTCGTTCATTCAGCAAACCAAAATTTTAATTCTTCAAAATATATATTTTCTGAGGGGAGCTGTTTCTAGATTTCAGGTATGAAGTAAAGAGAATGTTCAGTGGTACTCACAAATCTGAGAGCAACCAAAGTAGACAGATATACCCAAACTTGTATTACAGAATTTAAGAACCAGAAGATCTGATGTGACATCATACATTTTATCTCTTGCTTCAGTGTCAAGCTCAATCATCATGATCCCTGGGATATACTTACATGCCTACACAGATGGCATATATATTGAATATAAATGCAATGTTTACAATTATGTGTGTGTCTGTATATGGACCAAATATGGAATATAATGCCTATATATGGAGTGAACAAACTTACATATATGTAGATATAATGCAGATAAACTTGAAGTCATACTCAATCACATCATGCACACACTCGTAAATAGTTCTTTTTTTTTTTAAACATCTTTTTAAAAAATATATATATTTTATTGATTTTTTTACAGAGAGGAAGAGAGAGGGATAGAGAGTCAGAAACATCAATGAGAGAGAAACATCGACGAGCTGCCTCTTGCACACCCCCTACCGGGGATGTGCCCGCAACCAATGTACATGCCCTTGACCGGAATCGAACCTGGGACCTTTCAGTCCGCAGTCCAACGCTCTACTGCTGAGCCAAACCGGCTTCGGCCATAAATAGTTCTTAATAAGTATTTTATATGCCATTTAATAATATTTTATAAGTTTGATTACTAAACAAAATTATTAATTGTGAATAATTTCAATTTGTTTGTGTAGGACTTTAAACTTTTAATCCTCATGCTGATGAAACCCAACTTTTTTTGATTTTTCCAATATGCTAAGTTAAAGAAATAGGTACTATGTATGAGACAGATACTATTTTTATCCCCATTTTAGAGTGAGAGTCCAGGGCCTTAGGGTTACTTTCTTAACTTAATCCAAGTTGCAAGTGACAAAGCCAAAAATCATATCTATATTTCTAACATTAACACTTCATGCTTTTAAAAAACAACTCCATTGAGTTAAAATGCACATGCCACAAATTCATCCATTTTAAGTGTACAATTCAGTGATCATTAGTACATTTACTGAGGTGCAACCATCACCCTAATCCAACTTTAGAACGGATTCATTTCCCCAGGAAGACTTCTCACGCCCATTCACAGTTAATTTCTGTTCCTACCCTCAGCTTTGGGCAGCCACTGATCTATTTCCATCTCTGTAGGTTTGCCTTTCCTGGACATTTCATGTAATTGCAGTCCTAAGGGAAATAATGCTGGGAGTGAGAGGAAGAACTGGGGTTAGGCCTAGAACAAAGGCCATTAGATCTCATTGCTACCTTACCTATAAGATTTTGCTTACTGAGAAGAGCAAATAAGGTAAAACTCCTAATTGTATTTGTGAAACCACATGAAATGATGATAGTTCATTATTATTGTATTTATTGTTTCATCATGAAGTAAATGACTCAAGTTTTCAAGATCAAATTACCTCTCTAAACAAAAACAAAACAAACAAGCAAACAAAAAAGGATTTGGGGTAAGAAAGGTTGATGAACATGATTTCAACAGTGATAAATAAATCTAAGATTCTTCAGTTCAGGTAACCATTCCATAGCTATACAGTTGATGGGAACTCTGGTTCAAATGTATATGCCACCAATGGTAGTCTTTCATTCTACAAAACTTGTAAACCATGCCCAAATACTAGTCCAGGCAGCCCGTACTAGTGACCAGCAGTCCCAAATTGAGGAAACTGCATCAGTGAGAATCACCTGTGGCATCCCTTTTAGATGCAAGTTACGGAATTAGTAGATTTGGACTGTAAAAATCTTTTGAAGATCCATTTATATGCTAAAATTTCAGAACCGAACTTGAGTGAAAACAGTTCTTAGATATGTTACCTAGGAACAGCGTGGTCAATGACAAAAACTGAGTCCAATTCTCATTGTGCTGTTGGCCTCCAATATCCATTCTCTCTTCTCCCTTATAGTACAATCATACCAGAATTTTTGATTGAGTGCATGTTTGCCCAGCCTTCTTTGCTGGTCATTAGTGACACATGTTATGCTTAGGTCATTAAAAAGACCTTAAAAAGAAAATGGTGTGCTTTTTATTTCTCTCTTCCTCCTTCCCACTAGCTAAACGATGGATACAGTAGTGGTGAGCCATCTATTACCATATGAATAAGGACAACATGAGTGAATCATCGGGGATCAAAAGCATAACCTCCTGGACCGCCTACTCGCTCTGCCTAATGTAGAGCAATACACTTCCATTTTCTTTAAATTATTGTTATTTCCTTCTCTGCTAAAGAAAGAAAACCAGTAACCAACATACCTGCTAAAAAACACTCAATATTCAGAAAACTTTCGGATGTTCCCATTCCTGTGGGTAGTTTTTTCTGAACACATTTACTTCACATAAAGATCTGGGCTTCTCTGCTGCTCTGTGCAATCAGATGATCAGTTTGGAGAGCCTGAGAGGTCAGAGCAACAGGCCACCATAAAAGCTTGTGGAGGAGGCGGCAGGGAAAAATACCATTTGCACGGCAGGGCTTTGACCATTTGGTCTCTCACTTTCGGGCTGGATAAATGTAATATCGCTGGTCTGAGTGAACGGAGGCCGGGGACTGGTGTCAGTGATCTTTGGTTTCTCCAGACAGTGAACACCCAATGCTCTCTGTCGATTTGCCCTCAGGAAGGCCTGTGGCAGAGAAGACTGCTGCACAGCATGGGTGCAGATAGAATGAAATCTGTAGACTCGTCAGAAGTTAATGCGCACTCACTCACACTGGAACTATCTCTTTAAAAGGGAGATAGGAGAGTGTGCGATACTGGGCAGGTGGAATTAGCAATCGCTGGGTTCCTTCCAGCTCTAACGCCTCATGGCTTTCTCTCCCTCCTCCCCCAAATCTGTTGCTGATTCTCTACTATTTTAAGAATAAAGTAAACAAACCAAATTGAACACCTTTCATAAATGCACCCACGTTCACGTTTTTTCCAGCTTTGTCTCTTTCTATACTTGCTCTGAATTCTCCCTGGCTTCTCCTGACCTCTCCTTCTGTTTCACCTGTTTCTCTGCTTGGGGACATATCTACCTATTAAATTCCCATCCGCTCCGTGTGAGTGACTGCCCTTCAGTGTTGTGTGAATACAGAAATCCCCTGATGGCAGGACAGGTAAACAGCCCTGACAGTGCCTGGATGTCATGTTAATAGATTTTGAATGATGATCTCTCACAGAAGAGACTCCATATGGCACAACTCCAAGTCAGAGCCTAGAGCTGAAGATGCATGATGATCAATAAAGATATGCCCATATTCCCAGTCACAGATGTGTACCCAGGTGGATCAAGTTCAGAACTGATTCTCTGCCATAGGCCTTCCTGATGGTCATTTCCATTTAAGAAATCACCAAAGTACCTTCTAAATGCTCTCATCATCTCTACCATATCTGGGTACCATCCACACCTCCTCCACCACTACTGTCTTGGTCATCATTAGCTCCTACCTGAATGCATCTGAAGTACTGAAATAGCCTCCTAGTCTCTCTTTTCTCATCTACCCACTCCAGTTTATTCTATACAAAAAGATCCGAATGACTTAAAACCCACCAATGACTTCCCAATTGCCCTGATCATGTTACAACTCTATTAACCTAACTCCTACCAGACTTTCTGACTTCATCTTGTACTACCTCCCCGAGTCCACCATGCATCAGTCACACTGACCTGTTCCTCAATATACCAAGTTCTCTCTGCTCCATAGTCCTTGCATTTTTAGTATCTTCTGCTTGGAACACATTATCTGTTCAGCTTTGCCTGGCTGGTTGCTTCTCATCAAACAAGTCTCAATTCAAAAGTTACCTCTCAGAGAGACCTCTACCTCCCTAGCTAACATTCCTCTCTCACCTTATCAGACCATTTCCTCTGAGCACTTAATATTATTCAAAACTAATTTATTTCCATTGAGCATATCATTGAATATCAATAAATTGATGTTAAATGAATGAGTTTAGCATACGGTTAAGAACTCAAGTTCTAGCCTGGCCAGCATGGCTCAAAGGTTGAGTGTCGACCTATGAACTAGGGGGTCATGGCTCGAATTCCCATCAGGGTACATGTCTGAGTTATGGGCTCGATCTCCATGCGGAGCTTGCAGGAGGCAGCCAGTCAATGATTCTCTCTCATCACTGATGTTTCTATCTCTCTTCCCTTTCTCTCTAAAATCAATAAAATATATATATATTTTTAAAAAGAATTCAACTTCTGGAGCTATTCTTTCTGAGTGAGTTTTGGCTCTGACATTTGAGATGTAGGGGCATGGGAAAGTTTCTTAATCTCTTTGTAAGTTTCCTCATCTGTAAAATGACCCCTAATAGCACCTACTTTATAGGATTGTTGTCAAGATTAGATGAATTAATACATGCAAAAGAAGAAATGATGCTTATATCGAACATTTTATGCACCCAGAAAAGTCAGCTCACAATTTAAAGAATTCTATTTAAATTTCTAACCATAATGAAAGCTGAAAAGCATTTTGTTACTGTATAGGTTTAAAAAATGCTTAAGGTTCTAAAAGGAACCAGAACCTTTAGGGATCATTATATGCGACAATTTTTGGCCCCTGAATTGTTAAGGTACTCTGTTGTTGAGGATTTTGATTTTTCCCTCATCAATTCACTCATTTACCAGAGCAATTTACGGAATTATTATACGTAATGGTTTGTGCGAGGTTCTAAAAGAGATGGATTGCCCATAGACTGGAGAACCGATATAAACAAACGCTTATAGTACAGAGAACATCAAAATCTATGTTTCCAGAACCGTGTGTACCCTGAAGAGGAAGCATGGGGAAAGAAGTACCCACCCAACCCTCTTGGGGTCAGAGACGGGTGGCCAGTCAAGATTTGTGGTCCTTGCAAGGCAGACTCTAGCCTTGGAGTGCTGGAAATTTGGGGAGCACCGGCGGACTCCCCATTGAGGGTTAAAATACCACACAGGAAACATGCAGTCACTTCATTAGTGCAGATCCAGGAAAGAGCGCAGAGTGATCTGCTCTCCCCAGAAGCACGTGAGTAAACATGCCACACATATGTGTTTACACAAACACGGCATTAAAGGCCTGCACAGAGCGGGGAGCAGAGTGTTGAAACCTGATTGTGGAGCAAGCGTTTCCTGAGTGATGTTGTCTGTCCGTCTGTTTGTGCTAGGTGACTGGAAATCACATGTGGCTTTCAGATGTAGGGAAGGAAAAGTATTTTCATTTAAAGATGGGAAGTATTTTTTTTTTTTTATAATGCTTGACATAAGCCACTTGGGCAATCATACAATATTTCTGGGCAAATCTTTGGGCATAAATTTTTGGAAAAACTTCTAAAAACCATCTTATTAGACCCCCCCATTTTTTCTCTCTGACCTTGTCCTCTTTCAGGAATGGGGTGTGTTCTAGCCTAGCGCCCCTCATTTCTGTATTTCAGGGAGATGATAAGGGGGTGAAATTTATTTTCTCCCTGGTTTCCCTTTAATCAATGCCAAATCTTACTATAAAAAAAGTGAATGAGAAATAAAAGTCTGATGAGACTGATTTTGTGAATAAAAAAGGTGTGAGGATGAGTGTTTAAATAGGATGTTGAGGCCAGTGAAAAGGGCAGTAATGAAATGTAAGAAGAAAAGCAGATTGCCTGTTTATCTAATTCGCTCCTGATTAAAAAGTAAATAAAGCCACCCAACATTGCTCAGTGATTGAGCATCAACCTAGGAACCAGGAGGCCACGATTCGATTCCCAGTCGGGGCACATGCCCAGGTTGTGGGCTTGATCCCCAGAGTGGAGCATGCAGGAGGCAGTCGATCAATGATTCTCTCTCATCATTGATGTTTCTATCTCACTTTCACTCTCTTTTCCTCTCTAAAATCAATAGAAATATTAAAAAAAAAAAAGTAAATAAAGCTACCAAAGAAGAATGATATAGCATTCCAGCGGAGTGTATTAGTTTGGGAGCCAACTAGACGTAGATCTGAAAGCTGCCCCGCTATTTGTTAATTATTTGGTGGCAGAGCCAGTTAGGGCTCCTCAATATTCATCCTCTCTTCTTCATGGGCATGTAGCCAGATTGCATTTCCCAGTCTCCCTAGTAGTTCCATGTGGTCACATGATTGAATTCTGGCCCCTGTCCATCTCCACCCTGATCCATGGCCAAGCTACATTAAAATATCACAGGAGATAAAAATAAAGTTTTGATGGGTTAGGCAGCAGAAAATCTGAGGTTGTTATAGCAGCTAGTCTATTCTTACACATTTGATTAAAATTCCTAAACTCTGCTTTAGTTTCATGGGTTAACACAGTGGTCAGCAAAGTCATTAGTCAACAGAGTGGCAAACCGTGGTGGCTCTTGAGCCAGAGTTTACCGACTACTGGGTTAACAACTACCTTATAAGTTTATGAGGACCCCCACGTGGTTCCTTTTACTAGTCTTTCAGCTACTTTCTTCTTTCATATACTTACATTCTCCATTATTAAATTTTTTTAAAAAAAATCATAGTCTTCATTCTCTGATGCCCACTCTGTTAGCTAGTTGGATAAAATTTGTAAGAAAAGTAAAGGAACCTAAGAACGGTGACTCGATAAGTAACCACCACTAGGAAGGAATAACAACCTGCTGTCAAGTCCTTAATTCAGTGTAAGATATAAGCTAGGGCCTTACGGGGCCAGTCCCTGAGCAGTTATATCAATCAAAAACACAAGGTGAACTTTGAAGGTTAACACAGACCATTACTAATTTTCTCAAAAGCGATGCCACAGAGATTTTACACAAACATACTGCACAGAGTTTCCCAGAAATACTTTCTGGACATCAGACTCTCTCCTCCAATTTCACAC
This sequence comes from Pipistrellus hanaki, assembly GCF_964339955.1. NCBI lineage: Eukaryota > Metazoa > Chordata > Mammalia > Chiroptera > Vespertilionidae > Pipistrellus > Pipistrellus hanaki. Next base: position 43,646,071 of record NC_140519.1, on the reverse strand, counting down.
TCAAGCTAACCACTAAAAACCTCTCCCATGCTCTAATCCATTTGGTTTCCTTTCCATCAAAGATATCATTGCCTTCCCCTCTCCTCCCCCTCATTGCCATCACCCTGCTGGAGGCAAATGATGGACTTTCTGGCCCTGCCCACCAGCCACGCCAGACCACACATTGCCACGAGTCTCAGGTTTTATCATCTACTTCACGGAGGCGGGTACACGCCCTGGTAAGTATGGTTCTAATTTCCTCCATCAGCTGAACTTGTAAGTCATTCACATGGGATACTGTCAGGGAGTCAAGTTCTCTCTTTGTTATATGATTTAATCTACTGGCTTCTCAGTGATCCGAGAAGGGAAAAATCAGAATGGGAATATTCAAATCTTCATTCTGACAATAACCAGTTAGGAAGAGTTCTTCAACGTCAAAGTAAAGCGAAGGATTTATTTCAAGAAAAGTAAGGATGACTAAATCTGGCTTAAGAGGCCTGGGGAAAGAACACCAATCCTGGACCTCTCTGAAGGGGTGGGCAGAGCTGGTCAGACGGGAAGCGTTGGTACAGTCCAGGCATACCCTGATTGAGTGCACGTGGTGGGAAGCCTCTCTTGCTAATAATACTTCTTGCCTATGAGATATATATATATATATATATATTTTGTCTAGCAAATCTAGTTAGGTTTAATTTGCTATTTAACTTGTTAATACTGAGCCCCTGTAAAGAGTCCTGACAAGAAGACAGGATACCTGGGTTCCAAGTCCACCACAAGCCACCTGTGTAGTTTTAGCCAGTCATTACAAATCCCTGGTCAGAGGAGGAGACTGGACAAGCATTCAGAGATCACAAAAAGATGTGATCTTAGTGCCAGGCCTGAGCAATGGGCAGTGAGGATCTGTAGAGTTGGGTTGAGAAAAATTCTGAGCCTCTATCTAGGCTCAGCAGAAAAGTGTGCCCATGGTGAGTTAGCCATACCTCCCAAGGGCAGCCATATCTTTGTCTCAGGCCTGAGCGGGGCTGGGGTAGGGTGAGAAGGAGGGGGTAAAAATGTGATAGCACCCTGGTCATTGTTTTACATGCAACCATTGCTAAGTCAATACGTGTTAAGTTCTTAATTGAGGAATTGAGCAATAAGGTTTTCGGAACCTTGGGTAAAGGATGAAAATGGAGGGCGTCAGTGATTGGCAGGTGAGGGGGTGGCAAAGAACCACTTTGCATGTCACTTTGGGATGAGGGGAGGCCTGCTTGCAGTTAGGCCATGACCTCTAAGCCAGGTTAAGTACTTCTGGAAATCCCAAACTGTTATCAGGCTGCCTGTGTGGCCCAGATGGCCTTTTTTCAGATGGCCTGGCCGGCTGATGCTGCCTCTGGTTTCTCCTGGGCTCCAAATGACTTCTATGAAGCAGCTGCTCAAACATTTTAATGGCCACAATTACACAGTCCCAGAGGCTGACCGTTAGATGTGGCAGTGGCTAATTGAGCCAAATGCTCTGGACGCTGCCATATTTGACAAAGCCTTGTAAGTCCAGTATGGCTCAATATTTTGTTTGGGTTTCCAACACATACTTAAGGGAAAAGCTTACTTCCAATCACACCAGCAGAAATGGCAACAACCTGGGGATGAGACAAGAATTTTGAAGAAATATCAGTATTTTTATAAGAAAAAAAATCTTATAAATGGCAAGTTTGAAGGTCTCTCAAGATTATCTAGACTTATGAAATTATTATTAAACAGGTAGAGCCAAGCTTACCTGGAAAAGGGGGGGGGGGAAACAAAAACAGTAATAAAAGAGGCAAAGTAACAACTGACATCACTAATGCAAAGTATTTTATGAAAATACCATGAGCAACTCTATGCTAATAAATTGTACAACATGGTAGAAATGGACAAATTCCTGGCAATATACAATCCCCCAAAACTCAATCAGGAAGAATCAGAAAACCTGAGTAGACCAATAACACCTAAAAGAAATTAAAGCAGAAATAAAAAAACTCCCAGCAACAAAAGTCCTGGACAGGATAACTTCACAGGCAAATTTTATCAAACATTCAAAGAAGAGCTATCACATATCCTCCTCAAATTATTCCAAAAAATTCAAGAAGATAGAAGATTTTCAATATCTTTTTATGAGGCCAGCATTATCCTAATTCCAAAAACAGATAAAGACACTACAAGAAAAAAGAGAATTATAGGCTAATATTCCTGATGAACATAGATGCTAAAATCCTCAACAAAATTTTAGGAAAATGGACACAGCAACACATTAAAAAGATCATACACCATGACCAAGTGGGATTTATTCTGGGGATGCAAGGCTAATACAATATTCACAAATCAATAATTGTGATATATTACATAAGCCAAATGAAAGGTAAAAATTACATGTTCACATCAGTATACACAGAAAAAGCAATTGGTAAAATCCAGCATCCATTTATGATGAAAAATCTCAGCAATGTGGGAATAGAAGGCTCAGACCTCAGTGAAATCAAGGCTATATGTGACAAACCTACAGCCAAAAACACACTCAATGGGCAAAAATTTAAACCATTTCCCTTCAGGTCAGGAACAAACCAGGAATGTATGTTTACACCACTCTTATTCAATGTAATACTGAAAGTCCTAACCACAGCGATCAGACAAGTAAAAAAAAAAAAAAAAAAGTAAAAAACATTCAAATTGGAAAGGAGGAAGTAAAAAGCACATGACATGATATTGTACATAGAAAATCCCAAAGACTCCACCAAAAGACTACTAGAGTTTTAATAAATGGATTTGACATAGCAGCAGAATACAAAATTAACACACCAAAATCAACGGTACTTTTATACAATCATGAACACTCAGAAAGAAAGTCAAAATTTCCACTGCAACAAAAAGAAATAAGGTACCTAGGAATAAACTTAACCAAGAAGGCAAGAGACTTTTACTGAGGAAACCACTGGGTCGGCAAACTCATTGGTCAACAGAGCCAAATATCAACAGATTGAAATTTCTCTTGAGAGCCAAATTTTTTATTTTTTATTTTTTATTTATTTATTTTTTCTCCACTTCATTTTTTATTTTTATTTTTTTTTAAATTTTTTTATTAAATTATTATCTGTGTACATATTTTAACATTGTCCCCCCCATACATACCCTCCCTCCCCAGAGTTTTGTGTCCATTGGTTGTACTTATATGCATGTATACAAGTCCTTTGGTTGATCTCTTATCTCCCCCAGATCTCCCTATTCTCCCCGCTGTAATTTTACAGTCTACTTGTTGCTTTACTGTCTCTATATCTATCTTTTGGTTTGTCAGTTTATAATGTTTTTTAATATCCATAAATGAGTGAGGCCATGTGGTATTTCTCTTTCATTGACAGGCTTATTTCACTCAGCATGATGTTCTCTAGTTCTATCCAGGTTGCTGCAAATGATGAGAATTCCTTCTTTTTTATGGCAGCATAGTATTCCATTGTGTAGATGTACCAAAGTTTTTTGATCCAATCATCTGCTGACGGGCACCTAGGCTGTTTCCAGATTCTAGCTATTGTAGACTGTGCTGCTATGAACATAGGGGTGCATATATCCTTTCTGATTGGTGTTTCTAGTTTCTTAGAGCCAAATTTTTTTAAACTTAAACTACATAGGTAAGCACATGATTATTAACTTAATTAGGGTACTCCTAAGCTGGTCTTTGCTACAAACTCAAGGGGCCAAAGAGCCACATGTGGCTTGCGAGCCACAGTTTGCCAACCACTGCTATAGAACATTGAAAAAAGAAATACAAGATACAAACAAGTGGGAGCTTATGCTGTGTTCATGGGCTGGAAGAATTAACATCATTGGATAGTCTATACTACCCAAAGCAATCTACAGATTCAACGCAATATCTATGAAAACGCCATCAGCACATTTCATGGATCTAGAACACATATTCCATAAATTTACATGGAACCAAAAGGGACCCCGAACAGCCTCAGCAATCTTGAAGGAGAAGAAAAAGTTGGAGGAATCACAAACCAGATATCAAAGTATACCATGAAGCCAGTGTAATTAAAAGAGTCTGATACTGGCACAAGAACAGGAATATAGACCAACAGAAGAGAGACCCCAGTAATAGACCCACATCTTTATGGTCAATTAATATTTGACAAAGGGGGCAAGAGAATATAATGGAGGAAAGACAGTCTCTTCAATAAATCGTGTTAGGGAAATTGGACAGGCATATGTACTCATTTTCTAGAAAGAGAAAAAGCAAGATAAATAATATGTGATAGGTACTGTGTTAGGTATTTGACATGCCTAAAAAGTCACTCATTGTTTGGATGATGGTCACATTTAGGAAATGGGCATGATCCACTACCCAGTCGGTAGGAATTAACTCAATTAATTTTCTGGCATATGCTCCTGAAATCCAGAAATGATTTTCTGTAACTACCAACTGGAGTCAAAATAAAATTTCTGCAACAGATTTTTTAAAAGGCTTATTTTTGCACTTATCTAAAGGTGGTATGTGTTTTAATTGGCAATTAAGGCATACCTAACACACTGTGGGGCCTCAGAATGACATCTGGGAACATGAACAGGTGGAATACCTGAGAAAACCACTTATGCTTTGAATCTGGACCCCCGTGGTAATTACACAAGGGGTGTGTCAATTTCTTTAGAAAAACCCGAGTCCTTCAGTTGTGTTTTCATCTAACTCGTTCACTTGACATATTTATTCTAATTGCTATTACTTTGAAAATGGCTAAAAATATGAAAATACGAGGGGTTGCCTCGCTACTCTCCCAGGGGACTCCTGTGAGGGAATACTAGTACATTCAACAGCTGGCTTTTTTGCACACAGGATTACAGAGAACTGTCCAAGTTCACCTCACAAGTAATTCATACTTGTATAGAAGACCCAAATATAAGATTTAGAATAATGCTTTTTTTTTTTTTTTTTTTTTTTTTTTACTTCAGTTGTGTCACTGACAATAGCTGTAGAGAGGTAAGTGAAAAGTTAACAAAAATGTTTCTGGATTGAAACTTGCCTTCTACCTCATCGATTGTGGATTTATTTCGGGCAGCAGCTAACCCAGCCTTTGAACACTAGTAGCTATCAAATCATGACACTTTCACCTGAACCAAAATAAAAGCTCCTTTGAATCTTGCTTCCAAATCTGTAAGTTAAGGATGATGATAATATTTACCTCACACCACTATAGTGAAGATTAAATAAAATAAATGATCAATGAATATAAATCAACCTCAAAATTTAATTTCATTTTCTCCAATAGTATTGGCAAAAGGCCTGGGAGGGGTGGGTGTGGGGTGGAGTCAATAGGAAAAAAAAGTAGATATCTGTAATACTTTCAACAATAAATAAAATATAAAAGCGAACACAAAATACCACACACACACACACACACACACACACACACACACACACTAGTATAAATATATATATACTAGAAACCCGATGCACGAAGATTCATGCAAGAATTTCTTCCCCTGGCTGCCCTGCCCGCACCCCCTTCACTCCAGCCCAGAGTTGCCTTCCACCTCTTGCCTTGTCATGTCAATTTGCATTTCCCCCTCCTTATTGGCTGTGGGCGCTGCCATCTTTGTTGTGGAGTTATGGTCAATTTGCATAGCCCATCTTTATATTAATAAATATAAATAAGATAGGACATTCTAGTACAGCTAGTTTTTCCAAATGCCTATATTCACAAAAGCCTGTGAAAATTGTCACAAATCATTAAGGAGATATTTAGGTTTCTAACGATTAATTTAAAAGCATTTTAAAGAGTATGTGTAAATATTTATAGTTTGCTATATGCAGGAGATGTGTTAGATGTCTTCCAATGGAGACCGCCTCAGACATGCCCTCAAAGAAACTCCCTTTGTTTTCCTGTGGCTGGTGATGTAAAACTCTGCCCTGTACACAGGTAATGCTGGCGCATTGCTGTGACTGTCTTCATGCCGATGGTTTTAGTCAAGTAGTCCCACAACCAGGATTGAGAGTTAGGGGTGTTGCTTTCTTCTGACCACAGGCATAGTCGGTCTCTCATTCATCTTGGGTGCTGGTCTCTGCCTTGCGCATGGTAGATGTTCAATGCCTTCATCAGAGTAATCACCATCATTATAATCAGCATGAGGTCAGACTTATTCAAGGTGTTCAATGCTAGCATTGCCTTTTTAGAACTTATGCCTTGAACACTAAAACGTCAAAAAATATATAGAGGATAATTTCACTTAAATGCATTAATGTAAATGGACTTATAGCTGTGGAAGACTATGGTCAAAAGATACACCAGATTCATAAAGAAATATTCAACTGTGCTCAACCTTTGCGATGACAATTTATGAGGTACTTTTCAAAATTCAAGAAAAAGGACAATGTAAGATGAAGGCCAGTTATAATACCCATGACCTGTAAGGAGAGATGATTTTTAAAGGTAGTTTTAAAAAGTGATGGAAGATACTAAAAATATAATTTTAATGATCTAAGCATTGGATGACTGGGGGATAAGCCAGTGTAATCACTAACTATTTAAGTGGTTCCCAAAGCCACAACTATTTAATTGATTTGACAAACTTGGAAAACTAGACTCAACACATGGGTCTACTTAGAAGTCTATAGCGAATTGCTTAATGTCATGGTCATTCCTGGATATTTCAGAAAATATCGCTGTCTGAAAAAGCTTTATTTTTTTGTTTTCCTATTTATAAATTTAGAAGAAATAAACTGGCAACATCATATTAACATATTTACAAGATGAAATATGTAAGATGCGGTATAATTTTTGCAGATGGTAGAATCAGAGGATGTATACTGAACAGGAGGAAGGCCTGATATTTGAAATGTCAGTCATGACACTATTTTTGAAATAAATTTCCTGATTATTTTTTCATTAACAGAACCAAAGTTCTTTTATTAAAAGTGCTCTACATGTTTGTGTAGAGTGTATGTATGCAGAGTTTTGAAAATAAAACCTTTAAAAGAATGTGAAGTGACGGACAATTTAAGGTATACGTATGTGTGCATTCTATTTGTCAGGCACTTCCCTAGCCATTTAGTAAAGTAGGTGTGACTTGACTACTCACAATAAAGTAGGTATTCGCACTGCATCTTACAGATGGGACACTGAAATCACAGACAATAAATTACTCTCCCAAATGCCCACAGATAGTGAGAGAATCAGAAATCACATGTGAATGTGTCTAAAAGCAGAGTTTACTTCCTCATCTTCTTTCTACTTGTTCTAATTTTCTAACCTTTTAACTTAATTTTTCATTCTATGCCACTGTGCATGTTCAGATCCTTGTTTTCTATCCTGCTAGCCCCTTCACCTTCTTAACAATGAAACAGTTCCAATGAACAGTCTTCAGGGGTCTCTCAAGAGAGGTGAGCTCTGGTTTGTCATAATATTCTAGAGTGGAAGTTACTTGAAACGGTGTCAATTGCAAGCGCTTTATTTTCACCTCATGACAGCTGTGATACAGCATATTTCAAAAATAGGCATAGGAACGATACCAGCTAAACTACAATAGCTAAATCTTTACAGTCCTTACTGTGTGTCACCCACTAGACCACGTGTTTTACCTGAATTATCTCATGTAATCTCCATAAAAATCATAGAGATTGTTATTATTTTGACCCATATTTATTTATTTATTTATTCATTCATTTATTTAATATATTTTTATTGATTTCAGAGAAGGAGGGGGAGATAGAAACATTAATTGTCTGCCTTCTGCATGCCCCTTACTGGGGATCAAGCCCTTAACCTGGGTATGTGCCCTTGAAGGAATTGAACCCAGGACCCTTCAATCCACTAAGCCAAAGCGGGTAGGGGTTATTTTGACCCTCTTTTAAAGACGAGAGAATTGGACTTAAATAAATTCCTCAGGATAACTCAGCATTTGGTGGAGAGCACGTATATGTCCGTGGGAACTGGTGTACCAGGCCAGGACTACGTTTCTGGGCTTTGTCTCACTGGAGTGCCCATCCATTTGTACGAACCGTCACCTCTGTGACATGGACATTTAGGAGGCATTGCACAGTTTCATTTATCTCCTGACTCAAAAGAAGCAACGCTTACTCCAAATATTCTCCAACTGTTTTAGTTTTTGGCAATGTTCAGTGTCTGAGACATACAACTAAAATAATTTTATTTCCAGTTTCTTTTAAAAAAAATGTTTTTTAAAGATTTGTTTTGTAAATTGCCTATTTTAAAAAAGATTTAAAATTGATTTTTAGAGTGAGAAGAAGGGAGGGAGAGAGAGAGGAAGGGAGGAAAGGAGGGGAGAGAGAAAGAGAGAGAGAGAGAGAGAGAGAGAGAGAGAGAGAGAGAGAAAGAGAGAGAGAGAGAGAGAGAGAAATATCAATGTGAGAATGAAACATTGATGGGCTGCCTCCTGTATGCCACCCACTGGGGACCACACCTGACACTAGGCATGTGCCATGACTGAGAATCCAACCAACTGGCAACCCTTCAGGGCCCGGGACAACGCCCGGGGCCTTTCCCAGATTCTTAAATCTGATATAGTAAATATTTGAAGGATTTTCTGTTCTTAAAGGTTTGTTTCCAACGATCACCACAAAACAACTGCGTCACCTTAGCGATTATTTTTAAACGATAAGCACTAAGAGGATGTTTCACTTTGACCTGTGAAAGCTTAGCATGTTAAAACGTTACAGACATCTCAAGGATGCGTTCGTTCTAAAATGCTTCATCGGAAAAGGAAAAGCATTTGGACTAAAACAGGAAACGTGGCAGTGTGAGCTGTGAGCTGGTAAAAATAGGTGTCTAATTCTGGAGAAATCCATTATTAAGCACTCCAGCGTGAGGGGGTAAAAATACAGCATCCCACCACCCGTTGGGCCTGATACTTGGCTGCGGCTCCACATGCCCGTTGTGATGCAGAAAGCCAGTGCGCAGCAACAGCCATAGAAGCCACTTCCTGTTCCCTTCTTGCTCTCGGAATCTCACTCACCACGTTGCCATCCACACAGTCAGGTGCACACACTCCGAAAGTGCTAGATGGTGGGAAGGCATGCCATTCACGTCTGCTGGTCCAGGTGGGACCTTTTCCGCTGGATACACCCAATGGCATGGCTGCTGAAGCCCGTGGCCTTGCATCCATCTCTCTCCTTCTCAGATGCAGGCAATTAAAAGTTTTAAAACTTTACATATGCTGCGTAAAATGTTTAAACACCCTCCTTCCGCGGCGATCGCTGGAAGAGTCCTAAGACTTTCTTTCAAGAACACATCATATTAATATTCGCGTGTATTGGAGATTGAGCATTTCCGTGTCCTTCCGTGGCACCTTGCATTGTTCCTCCTCGCGGTGCACCTGAGTCACACCGGGAGCTGGCAGACAGCCCAGAGTCCCCGTTAGGAACAGTTGGATAATTTCACTCTTTTTTTCTCCTTTTTTTTTTTCTTTCTCCCCCACAGCAGGTGCTCTACCTTGTAAACAATGCCAGTCGCCATAATATTATTAGCTTTTGGGTTTTTATTGCATCCTCGCCTCCCTACATATTTTTAAACCTCAGTGCAAGGGGTCTTTTGGCACCAGCTCAGCAGGCTCACTTATTTCACAAGGAAGATAGATTCCAGCAGATAGAGTGCTTCATTGTCATTGATAATTAGAAAGCGTAAGATTTACCTAATCATAAAGCTAGCCAGTATTTTCAGGTTTGTCTCTATTTTTTATTTTATTTCATTTATTTTTATTTTTTTAGGTAATTCATTCAAATCTGTCCTGTGCAGCATGCTAATTCCCTTTCAGTGCATTCTTTTCACAGATGTTTAACCCTTTCCACCCATGATCGAAAGATAGCACTCGTTTGGCTTATCTTCATTGTGAAGGCTGTAGTTAAAAGCTAGATTTTTTTTTTTTTTTTTTTAAAAACACTTCACAAGTGGCCAAAGCCCACAAGAACCGATGCATTCAATTCAGTTATTGTAACAATCAATACGTATCGCTGCATGATCGATTTGGCTTCAGCAGTCAGCATGAAATAAGGAGATGGCTGAGGTGATGCAATTGACCATGCTTGTTGTCAAATGTAATTTATTATATTCCCAGAAATGGTGACCAAATACTGGGCAGGAGAAATCTTTTGAAAATAGCAAGTACTCAATATAAGTATTTGTTGAAACAAATCCATATAAAAAAGGTCCCCATTGTCTTCAGAATTTAAAGTTTTATCCCCTATAATACTATGTATTTATGAAGTTTTTGTAAAAAAACAAAACAAAACTGCTTTCTAAAAATCAGTTCAAGTCACTCTTGGAAATACTGAATTAAGCTAATCTACAATGAGTTAGCCAGTCAGGGGATACCTTGCAAAAACTGCTGTGTATAACTGGTGAAAAACAAGAAATTATTTCCAGCCCAAGTCTCGATGTTCCTTTCATTTTCCATTTTCTGAGATGAATTTTAAGATAACACTCAGCATAAATAATATTAAAACTCCTTCCCCCTTCAGGTTGTGAGGGACTCTCCATTAGCTAACCAAAAGGGAGAGACATCAAGCTATTTTAACTCTGCAGCTATGCTCTTTCCCGTTAGACTGCATTTAGAGCTACATTTTTTCCACATCACTTCAATAGGGAAAGCCCAGCAGAGAACACATGCAATAGAAGAGCAATACAGGAAGGAAAAAATTAAAAATCCTTTGTTCTCCCCGCAGACTTACAGCCATAAATCTATTAGCATTATTTTTCCTTTCATCTCTCTTTCTCCTTTTTCCCCCCCTGTTTGTTTGCCTTGTGTTGTTTTGTTTTTGCATCCCAAGCCAGATCTCAAGTTCTCTGAAGCAACCCTTAATCAAGGTCCCCAAAGGCCTACGACTGCGCACAGCAATTTCTCCCCTGCTCTCGGCACAGATGTTTCCAGCACATTCCATTACACCTACATGCCATTACAGCTAATGGCTCACTCTGATGAAGAAAGCTGCTTTCTGCTCAGTGCAGCAAAGGGGAAAATCTCCTCCTGTACAGTTCGATCCCGGCAACAATGAGACGTGGGGGCAGGTGGTACAACAGAGCTCTCTAATGTTAATTACATACTGTATTACCCCCAAATTTGGCTGGTCATTAATTATGCTAATTTACCTTCTTGGAAATGAGCACCGTCAATGTGAACATTTGAGCAGATGATGGCAAAACGTAGTCTATCGTAGATGCTTATAAGCCTCTTGAATCCTTTGGGCCATCCAAAATTCGCTGACCGGTCTTGGACACAGCTAACTTAAGAAAAAAATGGTTTAATGGCTAAACTTGGTACCCCTCATAATAAATATTCTGATTTGCCAGAAAATTAACAATGGCAGGAAGCAATGTCTGCCAGTCCTGGGTAGAAATGCATGTTATTATTTTTTTAAAATGTATTAAATATAAAAAAATAAGTATATGATCTAAAACATCAAAGCAAAAAAAAAAAAAAAAGGCTAGTTTACTTTGCACTGAATCAAAATCATAAGGTTCTTTTGGAGCAGAAAGGGTGGAGAAAGAGTGAAAAATAAAACTTCCCTGGCAATGTTTAAAATTTTCATGACACGGAGAGCTGGAGTGATTTTTCTCCTATGCATTTTTCATTGCGTTTTGATAAAGGGAGATGAGCATTGTCTTGAACAGCTCCTACGGTTGTAGATTGTATTTTTTTTAAATTTATGACCTCATAAAAAATTAACACGTGCCTCCCTCCAACTGAAGCTCAGGTTTGACTCTATTGATCCTAAGTTTAATAAAGTGCATGGATCCGGGCAGGCTATTTTTTCCCTGAGTTAAATACATATGAATTAAGTACAATTTCATTTCGATCTGTAGACATTGATTGGATTTCGGGAGTAAACAGAGTATCTTTTCCACGCACAGTCTCCCTCTCCTCTCTAAGGCTGCTGTTTCCTTCTCTCCCATCTCCAAGAAGCCATCATCATATTAACATAGATGACAATCTGGCAAGGAGGTGCTGATCAAAGATAAATTTCACACTCTCACTTCGAATTTTCTAATTACACCATCTGTGTCAGACTCTTCCGTGGCAGTTCTGCCCAATCTGTCAAATGCTGCGTGCCTATGGGAATGCAGAGGAGCTGAGAAAATCTCCTCGTCTCCCCCCACCCCCACCCTCCCCGACAATCCATCACCCCCAATCGGAGCTGGGCAGATAGATTAGTCTAATTGGGGACTGGGAGGAAGTTTACAGGTTGCATCAGAGATGAGGTACTTTGGGGATGCAAGACGTGAGGCTGCAATTTGAATAATATTACAGGGCCTGCCCTGCATGGCTCCGAGCAGGCGGAGGACGGGCCATGCATGCCATAGCAGGGTGGGAGGGGTGAAGGCCAGAGAGCCACCTTTAAAGGAATCGTGAATGACAAACGTGTCTCCTTTCATTTCTCTCTTTTTTAAAATAAACGATTGTGAACGGGCCCTGATGGAAGGCGTTTATCCTTTTATTATAACGTTATAAAACATAACTATAAGGAGATAAACACAATGACCCGGTTGACGTGGCCAGATCTATTTGAATCAAGGCCCAACAAATAAATACAATAGCTCTTCCTCAATAACACAAATTAGTTCTCCTGGCATGGACATGACGCTCCCAATTGGACATAATAGATTAAAAACAAGAGACACGGAAGGCTGCAAATATATGTCGAATTTTAAGATTAACTTTGACCTCTTCTTCTTCCTCCTCCTCCTCCTCCTCCTCCTCCTCCTCCTCCTCCTCCTCCTCCTCCTCTTCTTCTTCTTCTTCTTCTTCTTCTTCTTTAAATTTAGGATAAAAAATAAGTCTATGAAATACCAAAGAAAACAAAATGACTGCCCCTTCAAACTAGAGTCATGGCATAATAACTATTTCTAGTTATTGATCTCTCTCTGCTACATGCCACCGCCTTTAAGTCATGTTGCAACTGATGCCAAGGTATGTGACTAAACATAATAAATCATTTTTAACTTTTCAAGGGTATACTCATGTGTGTGTATCTAAAAATGGCACTGCTATGAAACCCAGGAGATCCATCCTCTATTTTTTCATATAAAAAGTTCTTATAAAAATAATACTTCCATTGCCCTTGAGAAATGTGTAATCACTTTGTATCCTAGTCATGGTCAAATAAGAAAGTCTGTGATAAAAGGGAGACAGAAACGCAATGTCAGACAATTTGACTCTGGACCACGCTGTGTGAATTACTTTTCTGATTCTCTGTTTTCTACCAACTTCACTCTTCTCATTTCATACGTTTGTGGCGTATGCATGTAAAAGCATCTTAAAGATTAGACAACGTCTCCAACACGACAATATCATGTTTTAAAGCCTTTAGTTATAGTGTGTTGGAGAGATATTTTCCCAAATATCCTATCCCCACATCCAAATGCAGCAGTAGGACCTCTCCTGCAAGTATTTCTCCCTCTGAGTAATTAAATTTGGAAGAACAGGGCTATGTCTGACAATTCTGTCTTGCATACTGTATATGATCACAAGCTGCTTATTAAATAGCACTGGCATATTTAATATTCATAGTGAAAGGAAAATGCTCTTTGAGTCACAGAGCACACCAGACTGGTGATGCTGATGTGACTGTATTTTAGGAAACCTAACAACCTGTGCTTTAGCATTTTCTTGCTTCTGAAAACCAGGACTTTGTCATCAAATGTTTATGCAAACTTTGCAGCTTTTTTTTAAATTTTTTTTATTTTTTATTCTAGAATGTTTCATTTGAAAAGAATGGACAAGGTAAACTCACTATGGACAATTTCTCAACAACTCCCTTGAGGATGTGTGTAGGTAAAATTTAAACCTCTGCTTACAGACTGTCTTCTCCAACCTTGGTAATAAGTCCATGGGAATACTGATTTAATTGGAATTTAGTGTTTGACTTATTAAGATATAAATTCACTATTACAATAGCTTCTTTCTCATAAGTATATATACAAATATAAACATTCATATATGTCATATCTATCTATCTACCTATCAATCATCTTATCTATTATCTATTGAATATTTAAAGAAATGTAAAAAGAGCATTATAGGTTATCAAATTATAGCCCAGAGACCAGACATACAAAGAAAACATGAACAAATCTATCCTTTGCATTGAAGATAGAAAGTAGAGGAAAAAATTAAAAACAGTATTCAATTTCATGAGGAGTGAGTAAAAAAAGTGTTTTTCATATCAAACCTTCTGAATACCCCAACATGGGCATCTGTGAAGGTTCCATTCTGTAAATGTCACTGAACTACTTAATCACATCACTGCTAACATGTGAAGAACATTGGATATTAGCAGAAGTTAATTATCATTCAACAGCATAAAAGATCTAAAACTTATCTTTGGTCTTCTTTATTCTCATGAATTCCTAGACAACTACAAATAAAATATTAATAAATCCTATGCACTTTTAGAGAAAGTAAGTGACCATTTCAATAAGTGTACATTTCTAGAGTATTAACTTCTCTCCATTCTGCTTAAAGAACCTCTATATATATAAAATCCTAATATGCAAATAGACCAAATGGCTGAACAAACCAACCAACCAAATAACTGGTCACTATGACATGTGCTGACCACCAGGGGGTGCATGCAGAACATTGTGGGCATTGGCAGCAGGACACAGAACAAGAAACATGGTGGGCACTGGCCAAGGTGGGATGGTGGAGCAGGTGAGCGGGAGCGCCAGATCAAGGCGGTGTGCCAGTCACTGTCATTGGAGTGAGCCTCTGGTGGTTACTGAAAATTCCTTGCTCCTGTGTGCCATGGTCCCACCTGGCACTTGCACCTACGGCTCACAATTGCTGCCAGCACCCAGCGCTGGCCCAAATCACTCAGCACTGTTAGTGGGTGTGAGCAGCGGCTGCCAGCCCCAATTACCCCTCAGGGATTGTCCACCTCCCCTGCTCCTGAGGGGCAATCAGGGCAGCAGCTGCCACTTGCACCTGCCCCACTCACACCTGCTGTTGGTGCCGGCCCCAATCACCCCACATCATTAGTGGGTGCAAGTGGAGCAGTGGTGTCAGGAGCAGGGCTACCAGCAGACAAGGAACTGGGGGCTTCAGAGGGAGGGCTGGGCAGGGGCATGGAGGATGGGCCGATACCTACCCCTGTGCCCATTGCAGCCTGCGACCCACAGTTCCTTTTAAAGTGTATGAATTCTTGCACTGGGCCCCTAGTTGGCTATAAAATAGAGGTCTGTTATAATGAATAATCTTCAAATTTAAAATTGAGCTATTGCAGATGATGCTTTACTTATATGAATATCTTTTTCCTTGACACATATTAGCTAGATCTTTAACAGCTCTAAGATATTTACAATGTAGTCTCAGGTTTGAAAATTCTTGTGTTTAAATAAAAATCTTTGGAAAGTTCACTATTTCATTTTTATCACAAACACCTTAAAACATGAAATCTTTTACATCCTTTCTAAATTCACAGATAAAGCTAAGAAAATAGTTGATTATTTTGAAGAAGGAAAAGGATGTAGAGACTTGGGAAAATCAATAACCATTTCTTAACCATTCACAGTCACTTCTGCAATTTGGTTTCTGCCCAAACACCCACTTCCATGTCATGTTTCCATTAAGCACTAAGAACTAAAAATAAAGCAAATATATCACAGCTTTGTAACCCAGTCCAAGGAATCATGCATTCTTAGTTCAGTAATGCTTCCATGTATAAATATTTTAAGATTAAAGATTATTTTGTGTTTTCTGGCTCACTAAGACTCTACAGCTAGAAGTATAATATTTACAAAAAGGAGAGTCACACTTTGGGCCAGTATTCACAGAGCTGTCTCCTAGATAAGGCATTAAAGATGGTAAACCTCCAGCTTCACCTCCATCATCCCGGAAACTAAATGGGGAAAAGCCCGACTGCCAATTCTATTTTGTCTTGATCACTGTCCAATCCCCCCCAACCTATGTTTCACACCCCATTTAGAGCAGGCTTGGAGGGACACCCAAAGATTTGGAAATAGGCTCAAAGCTTATCCAGACTCTCCAGACATCGGCAGTGTTAAAAACAGGACTTTAAAAATAACATTTCCTACTCTTCCTGCTTCTGGTCAGGCCAAAAATTCCATACAAACTGCTGTTCTCATGGAATTTTGGCACTTCCTCTGCAAGACACAGCCAGAATCTTGAGGTGCAAAGGGATGTGGAAATTAAAACTGATTGAAAAGTTTCAAATCAGGACCACAACAAATGTGAAGAGAGCACATCTAACAGGGCTAGCATTTACAAGAACACTATGTATAAGAGCATCGTTTCCCCAATTATGTAGTTGAAGTCCAGCCAACCCCCCCATAATTCAGTCTCATCATGGGTGTTTTAATTAGAATATATGGGACATCCATGTAGATTCACAACTCGCAACTCTCCATGCAATCCAATCTATAATTTTAAAAAGTTTAAAAGTACTTTTTACAGATCAACTGGCAAACAGAAAGAAGAGTAAGTGTAAAAAAAGAAATAATATTGCTATTAAAAATGAAAAAATTTTGTAACTGTCATTACTGGGGATGTGGCCCTTGTTCCACTCCTATCTTCTATAGTCTTGATGGAATCTGCCCTTTCCCCATGTACCCAGAATGTCCTTGACTCAATGTTGGAAGTAACAAGTGATCTGACTCACAGAAAATGGGTAAAACGTCAGTTTACTGTTTTATAATATATATTCCTATTTTAGCATTCATTTTATGATGATCACCAGTAGATACAGACCGATCTAAGAGAATAGAGAAGATACTATTTTCTATACGACAATATTACAACCACTGATGTCGAAGCATCTAAAAAGGTTCTCCCCCAATTTTCTGTGGACAGTTGTATGCTCACCCAAGAAATACTGAAAGCTATGGGCTCCCTCAGGAAACTGCTGTCATGGCCAGTAGATTTGGAAGTATGTAGCATGTACCAAGGTAGAAGATTTCTTTTCCTAGACTCCTTCTCTGGGTATCATAGCTTCAGATCTTTGGATTGTCAAGAGATGGAAGAGAAGTCAGGTATGACTCTTTCCCCAGAAGGACCTCTTTCACCAGCAGAGTAAACAAGGAATAACCATCCAGGAGAACTATGAAGCTGCCTTCTATGTAGGCACAGTCACATACAGTCTGGCTCAAAGTTCAATATCTACTGTGTTTCCCCGAAAATAAGACATCCTCTGAAAATAAGACCTAGCGCATGGAAAGATAAGACATCCCCCAAAAATAAGACCTAGCGCAACTTTGGGAGAAAAAATTAATATAAGACACTGTCTTATTTTCGGGGAAACAGGGTAGGATTCTTTGCCTCAACTCTTCATCTTGCAGTTACCTCATACATTCCTGCAGGAACTAGGCCCTTATAATAACCTGAGGGCAGACCAGCTGTGCCCATTAAACCATTCACAATGTTCCTTGATTATCCTGGATAGCTGCCCAAATCTTGTCCATTGCCATATACACACGCAACCACATTCGCTACCATCTTTCATATCTTAGACTTTGATTTTTGTTTCCCTTGCTTTTAATTTTTGGCTTTATTGATAAACTTTAGTTAAGACTCATCTCTATGGCTTTTCTCATTCCAGGATGGAGTACCTTGGCCAGTATACTCTGCTTTTGCTGGGTTCCTGGGTCTCAACTCCTAGCTCTGTCCGTTATCTACCCTACCCCCAAACCCCAGGGTCCCAACCAAAGTAATTCAAGAGCCAAAACGGTATCAATTAAATTCTGATCTTAAAATATATATATGAAACAGTAATATTTTCCCAAACTTGCCTATTGTACATTGAGTGAGTTTTATTGTTCTGACTTACATTTTGGTTACTGAGGCATGGAAGGAAAGTTGGATTAAAATAAAGACCAAAGGCAAAACAAACAAACAAAAAAACTGAGTTAGATGAGATGTAAGTACCACTGGTGCTTAAGATTAGAGGCGGAGTTGGACTTTGTTCTCCCATAAGCACAGCTGCGTTGAACCAACATTTATGGGACACGTTCTATATGCCTGACACTGAGCTAGGTGCTTATTCATGATGTCTTTCTCTATCTTTTCAGATGGATGATTGAGTCCACTGCATTTATTTTCACGCAGGCCAAGCTTCCTATCACGCAGGTGCAACAAAGCTCTGCTCTGTAGTATTCACAGAGTGTCCACATCTGCATCACACCTTGCTACCACAAGGAACAATAAAAGGCAAGTGAAAATGCAAAGGCCCTGCCCTCCGGAACTTTACAATCCATAACAGATGGGTGGGGAGGTTTGGGAGGAGGGCCTGGCCCTCAAATAAATACTCAGCAAGCTGAAAGGTGAACGGAGACCCAGAATCAAGGTCATCCAACCACAGGATCCATTGCAACTGAATCCACAGGGTGTGCCTCGGAGAACAACCAGCTAAAATTCTGTCACTGTGAGGGACCGAGGGGAGGGAGGGGTGTAATCTTTTTAACCTGGGCAAGGACAATCTAGCCAGCTTTAGATTTGCCCCTCCTTACTCATCCGCTATCGGTTGTCTTCCATCAATTTGAAGCAAGGCTTTTAATCAGCTGTCAAATTAGTGAGTTCTTCTGTTCCTCTGAGTATTTTGTTTAGCGATCATGTCACTCTTTGCTGCTTCACTCACTGTACATGTGTGTTGAGAGGACTGGGGTGGGAGCCAGGCTTTCAGTCACGCAGGCCATCTCAATGCAGACAGCGATGGAAAAGTGGCTCAAACATCTATTTCAAAGTGACTGTGTGTTTTTTAATAACGTTTCAAAGTAAAATAAAATTAGGAGTGGAGGCATAGGAAGGTGCTTTCCATAGTCAAGAAAAAGTCATTTCTTTATATTTCAAAGTTTGGACTAACAGCAAATTAGTATAAATTGCTGACTTGGTTTCTTTCTGAACAGCCTATGAAATAATAACATTCTGTATAAGGGAAAAAAATGTTACGTGATATGTAAGGCTATGGCTAAAATATATTTAGACAGTCTGAAGGCCAAGAAAGTAAAGAGGGAGAGGGGATATTTGCTGGGGAATCTTCCATTATAAATGCATTAAAGTATAAATTAATGGTGGAATGAATTATCTTAGCCATGATATCACATAAGGACCATAAAATCTGAAAATAAGAATGGTTATTTTTTGGAAAATTTTAACCTTTTTCTTGCAAACAGCCTGGCGGATTAGTATTGCAGTCACATATATGCATTCTTGTACAACTGCTTACTCCAAAGGGAATTCCAGTTCTATGAGGACATAGGCCTTGAAAATAATATTTTCTGTCTTCTTGGTAGAATTTTTCTTTTGAGAGAGGCATTATCTCTTTACAGCTTCTTACTCAGAGGGAAAGGTATTAATAAAGAAGCAGGTCCTCCTGTCCGGTTCTGGTGTCAAACTCTGCTGAGAAAAATCAACAGCCCAGCTGGTCTAAAACTCACACTCTCCCTTTTCCTGGTGGATGTCCTCCTGGGCACTGGAAAGGACGTGTGTGCACTATCTAATGATATTGTCCAGGGATTTATGCAACTCTATTGCATATTTTCATTGCCTTTCTCTGGGTCTGCTTATTAACACTACATGGTTCATGTCTAATAATGAAATTCAAATTGTACCAAACATGAAACCCTGCCATGCAACGTGGGTAAATGAGGCCCGAGCCATTTGAACGGATTCACGGAAGGACAGGAGAGTTGCATGTATTGTAAGGAGCTGTGGAGGGGCTTCAGGCTGCTTTTCCACGTCTGAGACTGTCACCTGCCTTTCTCGCTCCCATGGAAAATGTGGATGCGTTTCATATCAACGTGCTCTCATCCCAGGGAAGGCGGTGGTGAAGGGAAGGAGTGGGGGAGGGAAATGGGTGTCTGCTGCTGGTTTACAGATCATCTGAACACCCACGGGACGCTTTTCAGCATCCAGACAGAATTCAAAACATAAACATCCCACGTCATTTGTTGTTTCCATACATCATTTGCCTCTTAAAAAAAAAAAAAAAGGCTGAAAAAAAAATTTTCATGTGTGACTACAGTGGCAGAGCGCGGGTGCCAACAGCTCTCTGGATGGCTTTTTATCTCATCCCCTTAGTGAAAACAGTTAACTAGGCACTGGTGAGAGATTCTGTAGCTGCACGGCGCGGGGCTGGCGCCAATGCCAAGTGCGCGCGCCAGATGTGGGAATAGGCTCCGGAGCGCAGCATCAGCAGCCCCGCGGCCAGGCGCAGCCATTAATCTCCGGGCCTCTGGGAGCTCCCAGCAGCGGTAAAAGCCGGCCCGCCAGGCCTGCATCAGATAAAGCTATCAATGCATTGTAAAAAAAGACACAAAACCTATTTCATGGGCTGCACTGATCAAGCAATTACAACCATTGACTACATTAAGCAAAGGAACGGCGGGGTGCCCTATAAAATTGACTGCCAACTTGAATAATCAATAGACTCCATGTAGAGTAAATTAAATAACTGAAAAACTATTTGGAAGAGCCCAAGTTAAAAAGCTAATCAGTAATCCCTCATCCATGGCAAAACAATCCTGCTTCCAAAAGATGGCTGGGTGAGGTTTGCTTCTCACCCCTGGGACACCCCGGGATGGCCACTGGCTTGGGGGAAGGAGAGGTCCTTCCTGCTTTTATCATGCTCCTGTATCACTGTGCCTTTCAGAGGAGTGCTGTTACAACCCAGTGATGTGCTCTTGCTGTCATCCGGAGCTGCGAGCACACCCAAAACTGGAAGGTTTTTGATGGAAAGCCAACATGCTGGCTAGAGGCATTCAGGTTTGACAGGGTTCACGGCTGAACCTTGACTTCCCAGTCCCAACGAGATTTTTTTTCTTCTGTATTTAGAGTAATTTGGGATTTGGGGCTTTGTAATTACTAGATTTTATTTTAAATAATTGCCATTAGGGCAAGAGATCGAGCTGCATAAAAGCCCTTTTTAAATATTTGGCTACTCTACCTGGTCACCATTTTAGAAGATGGAGCAATCACAACCAAATTTCTCATTTCTTTCCCCAGGACCTATTTCTGTTGTTGTTGTTGTTTGTTTTGTTATAATTTTTGCTCCACTGGAGAGTAAACATATTCAGAAAAACAAACATTAATTTATACTTTGTGTTACTGGTGCCAAGAAAAGTGTGCATTACTTTGTAAGAAATTATTTTTTCATTGACACACGCACATTTATATGTTTTGTTTAGGGTTAGGAAAGACACACACACACACACACACACACACACACATACATTTATAAACTATTTCCTTATTGTCTTTTTTAGAAAATCCAGGAGAGAAAAAATGATAGAAATATGAAAATCATATTTCCTCATATGCATTAAAAGAAAAAAAAACACACACCCAAGTCACTGAATGGATTTCCTTCATGATTAAAATGTAATGATGATAATTCCAAAACTCAGAAGTCATTAGTTGGTAGCAATATATCTGGATAGAATTGGAAAAATTACCAAGATTTATGTGTGCTTAACAAAGGTACGTTCCACCATCAGAGAAAAAACAACATTCCAACCATTATTGCAGAGACAATACCATTTTCTTTGTAGTCAAGCCTATTTCTGAAAACAATATATAATAGTAATAATACGAACACACCCACGGCGCTGATGAATAGCGTTAGGCAGGCATTATTGCCATTCCCGCTGAATGGAAGATCACCTGATACGAGGAGCAATTTGCCTATTAAAGAAAGTAATATTGAGGTGTATTTAATGTGGCATTTGAATGAACTCTTAACGATATTCAAGTTCTTTGGAAACTGGTAGTGAATAAACTGCAGGATGAATTTAAAAATAATTGTGTCCATTGTGAGGCTTTGTAAACCAAGGTATCTAGGAAATAACTCAGGGGCATTATTTTTAATACACTGATGGGTTTGATCGAACCTCCGACATCGGAACACAATAAATTAATTGTCAATAAACAGCCTGTTTTAACAACACGCTGCTTCCTTTCCTATTAAACCTAATAAGGACAAAATCCTCTGAAATGGTGTATTTAATGAGCAAACTTTATTTAAAAAACAAAAACAAAACAGCACTGAAGGAGAAATGCTATGAACTAGAGAGGATGATGTGTCACAATAAAATTCCCCAACTCGTCTGCTGATGAGATGATAATGCTGCTCATAAAAGCAGGGAGAAAGTGCAGCTGAGCTCTTGATAAAATGTCTTCGTAAAAACTATTGTATTTACTTCTTATTAGATTCTGAGCTCAAATATATCTTGATTGTTGAAAGCTTGGGTATTTAAAAGCTTTAAGATCATCAATTACATTACTCATAATTTCTACATCTGCCTTTTCTGCTACAAGTCAGAGAGAGAAAAAAAGAGAGGGAGAGAGGGAGGGAAAGAGAGAGAGGGAGGGAGGGAGAGAGAGAGAGAAAGAGAGAGAGAGAGAGAGAGAGAGAGAGAGAGAGAGAGAGAGAGAGAGAGAGAGAGAGAGAGAGAGAGAGACACTATTAAAACAGCCTTCCTGCAACTTGATTACTCGGAGTCTCTGTTACAAGGTGCACTTGAAATGCTGTTAAGATGCGAACCGAACTGCAGTTTTCAGTTAGGTGGGACTGCTCCTGCATGGCTAGCATTTTGGTAATAACAGAAATAAAATGGCAAAGGACCTGCCAAATGAGCTGGGAGAACCAGAGGATCGCCTGAAAACCCAGACCCCCGTAGGCCACGTCCCCTCTAGTGCACTGGGCCTCTAGTGTGCAATATAAAACTGAAAGCAAAATAAACAAAAGCTCACAGACACAGGTTCCCAGAAGGAAAGGGGGTAAGGGATAATTAAGGGTAAGAGGCAACTACACGGTGATGGAAGGAGATGTGACTTTGGGTGATAAACGTACAATGGAACATATACGTAGGTGATGTATCATAAAATTGTACACTTGAACCCATATACCTTTGTTAACCAATGTCACCCCAATAAAATTAAAAATTAAAAATGTGCTCAATTATCACCATCACATTTTAAATGCCAGTAATAAAGTTATGGGAATTTTAAAAACTTATTTCAATCACCATTATGATTCTGATTCTTGAATTACTTTTACTTAATCCCCTTCAGCTGACAGTTCAGCTTTTCTCTGCCCACCTTACTAGGAGAGAATCTGCTACTTCTCTAGTCTGTCTGTTTCACTTATGAACTCAGATTCTTAGAAAGTTGATAGCTGACCTATGCTTTCCCAAGTCCTTCATTGGTCTTTAGAAATAGGTCAACTTTCTCTTACTGGTGCCTTTCAAGTATTGAGAGAAATGAATACATCTCTATCTGCACTGACTCTTTTGCCAATTAAACACTCCATTTATTCACCAACTGCTCATGTTATACCGAGGGCCGCTTCCTTCCCTTACTAAGTTTGCTTCAATTTGTCTATATTTTTGCATTAGTCTATTACTAGCTTCTACTCATTTTTTTCTCTTTTATTTTTAACCCAGAGTTGATTTTCTTTAGGATCCGAGTTCTGCAAATATCTTTACTCAAACTGTGGCAAGAGGCATCTGGATATACATGGCCCATTGTCCCTAGGATAAAAATGTGCATTTTATAGACATCATTATAGGAAGTGAGAAAAAAATGATTTTTTCCAGGTTGAATTTTCAAATAAAATATGTGTTAATTTAGCAGAAAGAGCACCTGTTTGTGAGTCCAAGGAACCTGTTTTAAAATGTGTTTCTATCCCTAGTGATTACAGTGCTAATTCTTTTAAACCCCAGTCTTCTCTTGGTTAAAATAGGGAAAATACCTATTTGCAGAGTTGTTTGAAGAATTAGAAACATGAGTCAACTGTGCAAAAACAGAGCTAAGCCCATTATAACTAATCAATACTAAGAGTTCCATTGCTCAGGGAGTGAAAGAATAGTTTCTAGATCATGCTGAATAATGATGGAAAATTGGGGAAAACCAATAGAGGTACTGTCGTTACGAGCTACTTACACCAATTACACACTTTCGGAGTGTGGCCCTTGCCCACTCACAACAAATTTAAGACCACCATCAATCATTTCTCAGAGATGGCTCCACCAAGCTCACTCAGCACCGAAGTTCCACACCTGCTCAGCATTTGGCTTCAGCATCACGAAGGTGAAGAGACCACGATAGCTTTCTGTCCCCAGGACATCCCTCGTCCTTGAACACTGTGAATTTTGCATCAGATTCCCGCCCCCCACCCCCATCAATTTAATGACAATGGTGCTGAAATAACTCCTTTAGTCCGGGGGTTTCTTTTATTGTATTTTTGTGATTTTTGTTTCCTTATATTTTGGGGGGTGGTAGGGAATACATTTTGAATAAAGGACTTCAATACAAGACACTGAACACTAGTGTTTCTTTATATAATGCAGCTGAGAAATAATTATATGGATATTCCAATGCAGAATACCTCCTACCCTTAGCGATAAAGCAGCATGTCATGAGACCATGCTGTCACAGATTCTTACTCTTGTGTATTTTTATCTTCTCCACTCTGGATTCTTTATGCGTGGCATGCTGATTTTACATTATTTCCACTCTGTTAAAAGACGGTGTCAAATAAAATTAGTCCTCTCAACTCCGTGCTGTAACAATGTCTATACAAGTGTATATAGTCTTTATTTAATTTATTAACTACATTGGTGCCTATGTGTCTTTATAAATCACAATGAAAGTCCTAATACATGCTGGAATCCAGCCACATGTGAAGATTTCTTTTAAAAAGGCCCTCCTTTGAATAAAGTCTCACTTAAATGGGAGGGAAACGAAGACATAGAGCCTTGCTGAGAAGAGATTTTAGCTGAAGAAGATGGAAGATTTACCATTGCAGGAAAACTTGTTACCTATACATAAATTATAGTTTCATCTTAGGATGAAGCATTGGTTTGTATTCATATCCTGCTGTGTGTTTGTCTGTGTGTGTTCCACGTGATAGGAGTAAGGCAAGAAGTCATATCGCAAACCCAAGAAAAAGAGAAATGGGTAAGCATAAAAATTATAAGGGCTCTTTCACACAAGGCCAATGAGTTATCAAACCAAAGGAGAAAGTTCTACATAATGGCTCAGCTGGACACTGGCTCAAACTCTATATTTCTAAGGTAGCTGACGATAACTTAAAGGGACCAGAGAGAAAAAAGCTGTACTCTTCCATGTGTGTTTGGCAAGTAACTGAACCAGCGGGATAAACAGAGCTGAACAAGTGAACACATAAAACCCAGCACATTACACCCTTCACAGCCCCAGGCAAAAAGCAGCTAATGAAGAATCCCGGGATGATAAGTGAGTTCAACTCACATTTCCACTCTCAGCTCTGTCTCACCACACCCCCAGGCTCTGGACTAGATGTTCTATTTCCTGTTTGAGATCATGGTCTCTGATTCCAGGATAAGCCAGTCAGTGTCCCATACGGCTGAAGCTTTGCTTTCTTGGAATTTCATCTGAAGTTTTTGTTCTGCCAAGCATGGTGACATCTTGCTTCCTTGGTTTCCTAAGGATGTCTTATGGTCATACAGCAAGTCAACGGAGTTCAACAGCAAATTCAAACTGTAAGCCTCAGGGTTCCTCTTTCTTGACCAATTTGTAAACATTTATTACACTTTGTAATATGGGTAATATGAGTGATATGCAAAAGCAAGGTATGCTTCCATTGACAAAAAACACACACACACACACAAAAAAAAAACACAACAAAATATCTACATCTATGCATGCACAAACTGCCACAATTAAGTATTCTCTGCTCATTTGGAAAAAATGTTATTGTAAGCCAGAAAACAGAATTGATGTTATGTGCCTTGTTTTGTTTTTATTTTTGCTTTCTTAAACTCACTTTTGTTGTTGTTTATACTTGAGTTTAGGTGGGTAATCCTCACCCACTCAGTTCCATAAATTAGAAACCAGGATTCATCTCTGCATTTTCCTTTCAGCTCACTCCCTGCAGGGGAGGGCAGTTAGGGGTGACCAGGCCGGCAGAGGAGGGAAATTGGGGGTGATCAGACCTTTCATCACGTGTCTCTTTTCTGGCCCCTCCTCTTTATTCTGCCATCGCTGGCTTATTTTAAGTCCTCAACATTTGTCTCATCTACTGAAAACTTCTCCAAGTATCTTTTTTGACCAGTCTTCTCTCATCCCATTGCTTCTTCTGTCATGTCCTTTTTCCTAAAAGTCAACTCTGATTATAAATTCCCCTTACAATAAATTGTTGCTGACTTTTGGGATGCTTAGCTCTTGGGAAAGTATTTCTATGTGGAGGTAGTTGTTGAAATTGATGTTTTTAAGAGGTTATGGGTGCTTGAAATTCCTATACCACCATCTTGCTGATATCACTTCCATAACTTACTACATTTATCTTCTATAATAAAATATTTAAATTACTATCAATTTTTGAGTAAAAATTCTAGAATGTTTAGCCTGTAAACACAGTTTTATAAAAATAATTTATCAGTATCTTTCAAATAAATTACACGATGATTCTAGAAAACATATTAAAAACAATTAAAAATTGTATTGCACCAGAGAGCAACATGATGACCAGTTATTGCTCTATAAATGTAGTCAGTCAGTCAGTCAGTCAGTCACTATTCAGGCAGACAGGTAATTTTAAATGTATTCATTCAATACACATTTAGCAAATGTTACTCACTCTTGAACACAAAGATAAATAAGTCCCTGATGGAGCAACTCACATTCAATATTTAAAAAATAGTCAAGATATTCATTCACTCAAACACTTGAAACTTATTGAGCACTACTGGATGATGGATAGTCAAAGATGAATTGTCTTTATGGCCTCTGCTCTTGAGTAGCACTCAAACTAGTGAGCATGATAAATCCCAATAATATGTTCAAAGCTTTATGATAAAGGACAGAGGAAGAAACATCTGGCTCCCCGGGCAAAGCAGTGGTCAAAAGGAGGTGACAACTGACCAAAAGGATGAGCAGAAATGACATCATGGACAAAGACAGAAATCTCTATTAGCAGGTTTGTAGAACATGAGTGAAGGGAGAAGAGGCTGAAAAATCAAGAGGGAGACATACGACAAGTGACCTCTTACCTCTGTGCTAAAATCCAAGACTTTATCATTTTGGCACCAAATGTATGACTTTAGATGGTTTTAAGTAGAGAAGACACATGTTCATCTTGCATTTTTTTTTAAAGTAACTCTCATGGTAGCATGGAGGATATTAATAAAAATATGACAATCTAGAGACCATGCCTATGACAAAGAGGAGGGTGATGTATGTGAAAGACACTCCAGAAGCAGAGCTAAAGGTACTGCTGGCTGCGTGGGTGTGTGAGGAAAATGGTCAGTGAATTTGTAGTGGTGCCCTTCTAGCTACGGGATATGCAAGAGCACTGGGGGAAATCAAGAGTTCAGTTTTCACTTGTTGAGTTTTAAGTGTCTAAGGGATAAACAGAGAAGAATGACCTGGAGGGCAAGGATCACATTTAAATCTCTATAGACCTTTAATACAAATCCATAGCCTTGTTTTTTATCTGATGAATGACAGTAAGACTGTTTTCAGAGTTATAAATTAAATGTGTTTATGTTAATGATTACACTTTTCTACTGAAAGCCTGATAAACCCTTTAGAGCAAGAATAAACTCTGTGGTCCAGTTTGATAGAGTTTCATTAGTCCTCTGTAAATAGCTCCGTAAATATACAAAGCTCCATTTCCTCTCAGGGAGTCATGCGTTTTCTCCTCCTCTAAACATCCCACTCTTAACAGAGCAATTTAAAAAAAAGATTTTAGATAGTATCTGTACCTAAAATAAACACTATAATTTTGAAATTTTAAAGAGCTGAGAGCTGAATTGATCCCCGACATCAGTCTTCTCTTCCTCTCCGTATGCAGTTATTAGTAAAAGACAGTCTTATTTTAAAGTCTGAGTTGGGCCTAGTTGGTTTGGCCCAGTTGATGGAGTGTTGGCCTGAGGACTGAAGGGTGCCCAGTTTGAGTCTGATCAAGGGGACACGCCTGGGATGTGGGCTCAACCCCCAGTAGGGGGCATGCAGGAGGCAGCCAATCAATGATTCTCTCTCATCATTGATGTTTTATTTCTCTTTCTCCCTCTCTCTTCTTCTCTGAAATCAATAAAAAAATATTTTAAAAAATAAAAAAGCTTGACTTGGTGGCCTTATTTTCCAAAGCAAACATTCTTATTATCCTGGTGTGCTATTTATTTCTTAAATAGCCACTTAACCTTTCCTCCTGTGCACACATCATTTCCCTAATTATATCACCAACTCACCCAGGGTGTGTCTTAAGTGTTTTTGTATCTTCAAAGACCCTCAGCATAGCACCATGTACACAGCCCGCACTTAGAGATATTTGCTGATAGTTATTTGATGCTCTTTTAACTAATCAAACAATACGATTAAGTATTTTAATAAGTCAAAGTTTAAACCTAAGCTGCAAGTGTAGGCTTTGACAAATAAGAAATTTGGATCTTCAAAATGGTGCAAATCTTAGAAAACCTTAGAAAGCCTTATGAACAAGGATATATATATATATATATATATATATATATATATATATATATATACACACACACACCATATAGATAAAGCAGCTCACCAAGTCAACTCCCTCAATCCTTGTTGCTGCACTCTCTGACTTATAAAAGGAACATAAGTTTGACTCATAAAAGGCGAGAGGGCAACTCATGTGTCGATACTCAGAGTGTTGATCCCAATGTTTCTCCCTGCTATTGAGCCTGATGATTTGCCCAAGAACAAAAACACCCCCACAGATCCAACAGGGACCTCACTTGGGTCCCGTGAGCTAACCGCCGTGTCACTGGGTGGACAGCTAGAACATTTCTCAAGGCCACAGGGCCTTCACAATGAATTGGGAACCAGAAGGTCTGTTTTGGGGAACCTTGCACATTGCCATTGTCCAGGGACATTCCGCAATCCCTTCCTATTTTACAAATTAGAATCGAAGCGTGTCCTGAATATGAAGGACTCGGTGAAATCTCCTGCAGCTCCCGCATGCATTAAACCTTGCTTCTACAGAGACCTGATTTTCTCCCCAGAAGGGAATTAATCTCCTTGCGGATGACCAGTGGAGCATGAGGAGTCTATTGTCCAACAGTGATGATGTCTTACCTTGAGCTATTTATGAGCCTGGAATGTCTCTCCCCACTGGGACAGGAAGCATAAAGGTGGATAGGATTTTAAGGTAGTTCTCTAGGTAAAATAATATAAAAGCAACACTAACTTCATTAAGACTGAGTATTAAAATAGAACCATTTCTCACCCAGAGAGCTCCCTCAGCCCTAACTGAAGGAAGGGTTAGTGCAGAAAATGTTGGATGACTAAGCCTCAGAAGTCTGCCTGGCTTTGTAATGAAGGCTTGCTTGATCCTTTTATTGTGTGTTGGTTATTGTAACACTAAGTCCCAGAATATTCAGCGACAGTTAATGCAAATGCTTTACCTCATCTACTTTTAAAGAATTCTTAAAAATACCAATCACCTATGAAATCCATAAAGTTGATGTGTCAGTTGGTCCAATTATTAGATTGCTGTTAAATGTTTACTGAACTAAGCCACAATATATCAAATGTAGTACAGACCAAGTCCACTCAAAGTTTACAAGCTAAAACCGACCTAAACATGACTCCTAAAAACAAACAAATGAACAAAAAACTTGGGGTGGTGAACACATAATACAGTATACAGGTCATGTATTAGATAATTTTATACCTACAACCTATATACTTATTTAGCCATTGTAACCCCAATAAATTCAGTTTTAAAAACCACAGACTATAAGCGGTCACTCGCAGATGTGGGCAGCACAGTGTGAAGTGGGCGTGGCTCATGGGGCATGTTCCCAGCAGAAGCAGACCAGGCAACATGCTACCTCCTCATCTAAGCTCTCTGTCTGTATACAGTGTTCTTTTCATGGTCTAGTTTACTTTTTATGGTGTACTTTGTACTTTTTGTTGGTGATTTTTCTATATAAAATGGACACCAAGCCTAGTGCTGAAGTGCTTATTGTTCCCAACCACAAGAAGGTTGCGTAGTGTCTTATGAAAAAAAAAATTAATGTTTAGAAAGCTTTAATCAGGCAAGAGTTGGTGAATTGATGAATCAACAATATGCATTACACAGGGTATCTTTAAGCCGAAACTTATGAGCAAGGAGATATATATATATATATATATATATATATATATATATATATATATACTATATATATATACACCATATAGATAAAGCCTTGCTCGTAAGTTTTTTAGAAATATTTTTAAATATATTTTTATTGATTTTAGAGAGGAAGAGGGAGAAAGAGAGATAGAAATATCAATTATGAGAGAGAAGAATCATTGATCGGCTACCTCCTGCATGTCTCCTACTGGGGACAGAGCCCACAACTCAGGCATGTGTCCTTGACTTGAATCGAACCTGGGACCCTTCAGTCCGCAGGCTGACGCTCTATCCACTGAGCCAAACTGGCTAATCAACAAGGTTATGTATTAATCAGCGAATGAAAATGTTGTTAGTAGAGGCTTGCAGAGGAATGGTTAAATATTTGCTAACTCAGTGTTTACAGTGACTTTATAGAACATGTAACTACAGCAAACAGTGAAATTCAACTATAGATTTGGCTTCTGGTATTGAGACATATCCATCAGACAAAAGGTCAAAACAATAATTTTCATTACTGCTGAGAACTACAGAAACCATACCTACAAACCCAAAATTGTGAATGTAGTTGCAGGTTTCCAAAAAAAAAAACAAAAACCCATATTTTAAATATATGGTTCCAGGCACACTTTTTCCTTTTTAATAGGAATACAGCAGTTTGGAAAGCAATTCATGTTGAGTAAAACATTTCATAATGTTGTGAAAGGGTAATATTATTAAATAAAGTTTCAATAACCTCGAGTTGGTGTTATTGAAATATAAACACTACATACATATTTGCACATTAATTTTTATTGCTGAAGAGCAATAATCCTCTGACTCGTGTAGTTTTGCTGCGGTTTAAAAGCCTGTACGTGTGCATCAGACCTTTCATCTGCAAGAGGGCACACTGACATTCAGGTATGACCACCACGATTCCGCTGACAGGAACAGTGGGCTTCTACGGTCATGTGACTTGCCCCTAGTAACAAACACGTGCCACTGTTGAAATTAAAATTCAGAAGACCCGCCGAAACCGGTTTGGCTTAGTGGTAAGCGCCGGCCTGCGGACTGAAAGGTCCTGGGTTTGATTCCGGTCAAGGGCATGTACCTTGGTTGCGGGCGCATCCCCGGTGGGGGGTGTGCAGGAGGCGGCTGGTCGATGTTTCTCTCTCATAGACGTTTCTAGCTCTCTATCTCGCTCCCTTCCTCTCTGTAAAAAATCAATAAAAAATATAAAAAATAAATAAAATAAAATAAAATTCAGAAGACCCCAAATATTTACATTTAGCCCTGTGTTGCCAGGCCAAGGGCCATTTCTAGCCTTGAGAAAATTTTGACCACATCTTATTTGTCCGTGGATAAAATCAACTCCTAAGACCGTTTGAAAATGTCCTAAATGGATGGTTGTTTTTCATTTTTAATTCAACCTACCTGTACTTGAAATAGGGCTTTAAGTAAACACGTTTTGTTTTACATTTTTTCCTGACTCAGAGAGCCGCTATATTATGTCTATTCTACGAGACGTATTTACTTTGCTACAACTTGAATTTGTAACCTGTGTCTTAGGGCTCCATGCTAAAACTACATTCCTTAGTTACACAGTCAGTCCTCAGTGGGGTGGGGAGTATTTAAGCGTAGGAGTCATGTGTGTCTGGCTTATATCTTGTACCAAGGAATATTCAGTTTCCTTTTTTGGAGCATTCAGTTTTAGGCTGAACAGAAAAAAAGCAAACAGACTTCAAGATAAGGCAAAACGTGGCTGCGGTGAAAAATTACCTTCTGAAAATGTGCTGTCCTGCCACCCTCTAACCTATGAAAAGAAACTGTAGCTCTGTTTTGTGTGGTAGCCACAATGGCAAACAAATGCAGGGGGTATGTGGTGGCACGTATTTACTTGCTCTTGGCAGATTATCTTATTTTCAATGGATTCAATAGTCAATGAGGGGGCAGATGTTCGTGACAACAAAAGGAGGACAAATTAGGCTGCGTCAAAAAGGGAGCATACGGAAATAAATACAACACATGGTTATTAGCCTACAGAGTGCTATAAGAAATAAAAACTTGACATGAATGAGAAAGCAGGGTGATGGTGTATATCAGGGGAACAGGAAAGACAAGGGGCAAGATTTTGTCAAGTAAAAAAAAAATATATTTACGTGCCAAAATAGCAACATCTCATGAAATACCTTTTATGATTCCATTCTCACTCACCTCCTCAACCCATCTGACATAAAAGAAAAGGTAGGACTGTGTGAACATAGGTCAGTGCTCAGCGGTCAGACTTGAAGATCTTAAAGATTCCTCAGCAGTTTGACTAGGGCAGTGGTCGGCAAACTGCGGCTCTCGAGCCACATGCGGCTCTCTGGCCCCTTGAGTGTCGCTCTTCCACAAAATACCACGGCCTGGGTGAGTCTATTTTGAAGAAGTGGCGTTAGAAGAAGTTTAAGTTTAAAAAATGTGGCTCTCAAAAGAAATTTCAATTGTTATATTGTTGATATTTGGCTCTGTTGACTAATGAGTTTGCCGACCACTGGACTAGGCCATAGAGTCGCTTGGAATGCAGACACAATATTTACTTCCATCACAATTTTAAGGATCAGCACAAAGTTGGCCAAATGGGGAAAGCCTGTTTTTGCTACCCCCATGCTGGCATCCATGGGACAGAAGTTTCTAGCAGAAAGTTCAGGAGGTGAAGGGGGGTAGTTCACTTTGCTGTGAGTTTGCTGGGACAGCAAAGTACTTGCTTTTGTGAGTATTTGAAACGGTATGGTCAGGGCTAGAGATGGCTCTGCTCAAAAAACCCCGCCTGGCCAAAGGGTAACCCAGTGATGTTTAGTTAGGATGCGCTTAGAGACCCTGCGAGATGTGGTGCAGTAAGAGGCATTGTTATGCCGAAACCGGCTTGGCTCAGTGGATAGAGTGTCGGCCTGCTGACTGAAAGTTCCCTGGTTCCATTCCGGTCAAGGGCACGTACCTTGGTTGCGGGCACATCCCCAGTGGGTGGGGGGGTGAGGGGTGCAAGAGGCAGCTGGTCAATGTTTCTCTCTCATCGACGTTTCTAACTCTCTATCCCTCTCAATTCCTCTCAGTGTAAAATCAATAAACTATATTTTTTTTTTAAAAAGAGGCATTGTGTTGTAATCACTGCTGGTTTGTTCGGTGTTGTTTTGACCCTTTGCATCCTGTGAGGTACCCTGCCCAACATTCAAAGTGTGACTTAAACACACAGAAGATGATAAACAACTCATGTTCAGTCTCCATGGAACTGATATTGTCAGGGAACATCCAGTTTGGGTGAAAAAGAGAACATGAGAGGAAGGACTAAATCCAGCCTTTGAACAAAAAATAAAGGTGAAACATTTTCAATCGAGCAATAATTTAAATTTTAAATTTTCTGAATTAAGATGAAATAGACCCTGTGGGACCCCCCCCCCCTCCCCGCCCCAGGCCTTCCTGGATATGCTAACATGGTAGATTAAGAACCACATGAGGCTGTTTCTCTCGCCCCCCCCCCCGCCCCACCTGTCCCTGCCAGGACACCAGAAGATCCTATTTATTTTAGAGAGAAACAATATTTCTTTCTCTCTCTCTCTCTCTCTCTCTCTCTCTCTCTCTCTCTCTCTCTCCTTTACCTAGTAGACAGACTCCTCCAGAGTTACTCTTTTAAGTTTTTGTTCCTGGAAGCATTTTTGCAAGCATTCAAAAGACTGTACTGAATGTAAAACTGGTCAGTTCTACCCGCTTATCTGAGAGAGATGGACTTAAGGATATGGCACTGATGCAGAGTGGCCGGGCTTAGGCAGAGCTCCTGGTGAAAGCGTTAGCTCTGTTTCTCCAGAGCCTGATTTATCACCGAGTTCCTTCAGGCTGTGGGAGCATCTGGCTCCACATGTACGTATTTTTCAAGTACAAATTAAGGACTGAGAAGGAGGCCAGGAAGGCACTGTGCTGTGTAGAATGGCAGAGAGAGAGAGAGAGAGCGAGCGAGAGAGAGAGAGAAAGACATAAATATTGCCTCAGATTTTAATAAGGACGAAACTCCATACATATATCACTAATGATTCTTCCTTTGAGATCTTGACAACCTGCAGTCCTTACACTGGACCCTTGCTTAACAGTATTCCTGTGTGAACTGATTTGGGTGGAGGTGGTTTAAGCAGGCGGGGCATTTCAAATAAGATTCCTCTTTTATATGGAGACGTTTATGAAAGAAAGCTTACTTCATCTGACTTATCCTGCAATTTATGACAACCTATGTATCTGAAGCCCATTTATGTCTGCCCTGTATGACAGATAAAAGACTCAACAGTCATTCTGCATACTCTCCAATCATACTGATTATCCATCTCTCTTTATATTTTAAAAAAGTCAATCTTATTGTAGTTATGGTCAACTGAGGGAAGGGGGGATGAGAATGGAATAAATCTTCTGCAATTGCTTATTTCTTCACAAATTCTCAAAATCAGTTAAAAGGGTGTTATGAGGCTAGGGGTATGGGGGCAAGCTTTGATGAGAGAAAAAACAGTCACGCTGCCGATAGGTTACAGTATCTCTGATGTCACATGATCTACGTGGATGATGCATGTTTCCTTAAAGCAGAAATAATTGTTCAATCTGCCCTCAGCAGACCTACAGGCAAATGCTCAGCTGTGTTGGGAGTGTAGGGAGATGCCCGCACACCAACAACCAGCTGTAGAATGTGCTGAAGTGCATGAAACCCGGATGGAAAGGCTCAACACGGAGAATGCTAAGGCATGGCCATGGATGAGCTGATGTCAACATTGGCGGTGAAATAAGAACCAGATCTCTGTGGAATCATCCTCAGATCTGCTCCAACACACAAACAACAAAACACCTCACTTTGGGAAATGGAACTCTAAAATCTCACTAAACATATTTGTTTTTGTTCTAAAGTCATACTAGGAAGGGCTCGTGGAAACACCTACGAGGGACTATTTTTTCAGAAGAGAAAAAGCCAGGGAAGAGGATGCTTCCGCTCACTCTGCATTGCAAAGGCACCGGGCCTGACCTTCCTCCGAAGCACTAATTCTTTTAAAAAGCCCTTAAAAATGCCAACTTGCAAATTGTACATAAAATATTTAAAACGTGAGTCCTCACTTTGGAAAGTTGAATTAATGAATTCATCCATCAAAGGCCCGAAGTCCTGACATGGTCTACTTGACTCTTGTTTTAATCCAGAGAGAGAAAAGCAGCCCTCCTCTGGACAGCTCCACAAACAATATAATTGACTTGCCTTTGGTGGAATAGGTGGATCAGTAAGTTGAGTTAGAATGATAAGTAAGACACACACAGACCCTGACACACAATTTTACAAGGCTCTTCCTGCCCAAAATATTTTTAGGATCAAAATTTGAAAATGCCTTTGAACTGTAAATTACTTTGGAAAGAAAAGGTGCTGCAATAGTTGTTTTTCGAAAGGAGATAGATAGATAGATAGATAGACAGACAGACAGACAGACAGAGGCAGACAGACATCAAAATGTTAACAAAATATTGTATACTAGTAAATCACCTGTTTAGAAATTGAGTTATTTTCTTTCTTACTGAATTTTCTAATGATTTTTTCAATTAACATGTATTACTATGAAATAAAAACAAA
The DNA here is from genome assembly GCF_964339955.1 of Pipistrellus hanaki. Classification (NCBI taxonomy): domain Eukaryota; kingdom Metazoa; phylum Chordata; class Mammalia; order Chiroptera; family Vespertilionidae; genus Pipistrellus; species Pipistrellus hanaki. Next base: position 43,610,390 of record NC_140519.1, on the reverse strand, counting down.
TTGAAATACCAATGTTTCATTACTTTATCAATAGATACACACATAGCTGACCCACACACACATATATTCAACATAAAATTTGTAGCATATGGTCCGACAAATTATGTAGACAAGCCATGTAGGCAGTGGGTCCGAATTTCTGAAACCAAGACTGCGCATAATATAGATCGGATTTAGTTCAAGAAAGCAAAGGTGGTAATCCCCTTTTGTAAGACTGAAGCGTGTGGGTTAAAACAGGATGTCATAAGCACTTTCCTACCTCCCAACTCTTATCTTTTCCTGATTCAGCCCAGACTTTGTCTTTTTCCTCACTGTTTCTCAGTAAACCTCCAACTTTTTCTCTCCTTTGCTTAATGAACTCAAAGTTCATTTATGTCTGAGTCTAGTCCATGGTGAGGCTTGACAAAAGCTTAGGAGGAGGACAAAGGCATTTTGTATCATGTGAACCATCAGATACTATACAGAGAAGAAAGATTAACTTACTCTTCCAGTTTTTACAAGTTATTGCTCCCTTAATTAATTTTCCGTCTACAGGTGAAAATGGGTGTACCATTTCTAGGAAGAGAAATAATCCAATTTAAAAAGGGATAAGCTATTCCACGGAGAAGAAATGAATATGCCTTCTTTTGCATAAGACACTCATATATTCCCACGGCTCTGATTTCTTCCTAGGTTTTTTTGTTTTGTTTTGTTTTTGTTTTTAATCTTATCTCACCCACTAAGAACATTTTGGGTCCTCTCTATTATTTGTGTGTATATATGTGTGCGCATATACATGTGTCTAAGAATAGAACCAAAAAGGACTTGACATTCTTTTTCAATACATATATAGTTTATGTAAAACCTTATTTAAACAACCAAGACTCCTGCCTTACCTAAGTCATTTTGCGTTAGTAGGAATAACCAAATTCAGGTTGGAATTTTAACATGTTCTTCTTTCTTTGAATATGCCCTTCTCCAAATGATTATGCACTTAGCAAAAATAAATAAATAAAAATTATGTATTAGGGGAATGCAAACATTTTAATAAATCACAACACCAGAAGTTCCCTTAAAAAAAAAATCCAGAATAAATCCAAGAAATGACTCTTCTTTGATGGATCAGGCTATATTTTAAAAGACTATCATAATTACTACATAAACTAGTATAAGTATAATATGTACATATGCACACATATATAAAAATTCCAAAAAGATTATACACATGTATAAATGTTATCAGGCTAGTTTTGTGTGTATATAACCATAGGACAAATTGCACATTGGAAAGGTTGTAGAACCATACTCATCTCACTCCCATCCGATATATATTATACTTTCGTTCTCTAATTTTTTGTGTTGGGAACAGGTATTAGTGGAAGACCTTATTGTTTCTGCCTTGTGTTGATTAAAACCTCTGTCTTTGTGTTTGTAATAGGTCCCTGCACACTGATTGCGAAGCTCAACGTGTAATAGAGCTGTTTTTCTTGAAGTAGTGAGCACATCTGAGACCGTGTAGGTGAGCCTTCATGGCTTCTTTCTCAATAAAAAGTAAGTCTTTAGTTTTATTGGACCTTATAATTATTCAAACAAAAATGGTCAGAGTGCCATGAATAGGCTTGGCTGGCAAGACAGTTTCATACAGCAATGTGACTTCTCTCAGTAGGAGGACTATGAACTGCTAATTAGCATCTCAGACTGCGAATTCTCTAGCAACCAAGAGTAATATCAGTAATTCCCAGTTTTATGCAGAGTACAAGTCTCCAAGATTACCAGCGCTCTGTTTCATTTGTAATTAACTGCAAGCAATTATTGAAGTCAAGAAAGTATATCCTAATGCTCCTAGGTAATAAAATAAAAAGAAATATTGTTTGTAAAACTTATATGTGTGGCACACTGATTGACTGGAGTCCTTTGAAAGCCCTGAGGCTCTGTGTACATAAATTAAATGTTGTGTGTGTGTGTGTGTGTGTGTGTGTGTGTGTGTTTGTCTACCTGGTATCATTCTTAATTTCATGACTTAATTCTTTGTCCTTTGCTTATAAGTAAATATTTATTAGATTGGGTTTTGAATTCATAGATACAAAAAAAAGTTTAAGTAGGGGGAGAAAGTCATGATATTAGCTGATTGTTTCAAGAGATAGTTAATGCACATTTCTTAGGTAGAGATGTTTAGGATGGGGCAAAATTAGAAAATAATACAATACTTAATAAATAATAATGCTAAGAATAAACTCAGTTTTGCATATTTATAAACTATAAGCCTATTCTTCCCCAGCCTGCATCATGCACAGGAAGAATGGTTTATGAGGTGGAAATAAAGACATTTTATTTAAGATTCTCCCATGAAAGTTATACTTCTGTGAAAGTCAATGGAAGTGTTCTATACAAATTTAAAGTATTTATGATGATTTCTTACCTTTAAAAAGAGAGCAAAATCTTCTTTATCTAGAATTATGAATTGTCATTTTCTGTGTGATTTTTTTCTCCTACATAATTTGCTCTTTAATCACCAAAACGGTATTGACTTGACTTTAAGCTTCTGAGGTCCTAATTTTTATTGCTATAAATTTACAGTTCTCAAATTCATATGAGTAAAATCTTAAGACAGCAATAAAAGCAGATTTTTACTAGTTTTTTTTTTTTCTGAATTAGTCCCCATGCCCAAACTTCCACAATGTAACTGCAATAACTTTGAAAAATTAGCATGATATATAGAATCTGATGCTGATGCTACTATTAATGAACACAAAAACATAATATTCTAAATGTATGTCTGGCATCCCATTGTGACTGGAACCACTAACACATTTTTTCAAAGTATTTTATACAATGGCTTAATGCTTCTGTATCTATACATATAACCTGAAATAAAACAAAATACATATTTTCCATCTAGTTCCCCCTTTTGTAATGTGTAATAGGAAGCTCCTGCCTTTAAGGAGATGCAGTCTCATCCTAGTAGTGTCTGTTTCCTGCCAAGATTTTAAGGCCCAAGGACAGTGATAGCCCCTCCTTCTGGATCCAGATTGCAAATCGGCCCTGTAGTTTTTACTGAAGTACACACCCCAGGATCACAGCAGACATGCAATGGAAGAGTAATAGCCTCTTCTCGGAAAGAACAACTCCCGTTTACGATATTCTCTAGAAAAGCAAACCCCAAATGAGATGTTTTCAATGTTTTTCGGGATTGCTTTTGTGATCCAGCAGATCGTTAGAGCACAGGCTACATCTGCCCGTGAACTGTGGCAATGAAGGGACCTGAGGGAAAATTGAGAACCATGGCGTTACTTCGCGTGAAAAGGTTGGAGGCTGAGGGGTACCTCAGGAGGGCTTCCAAGCCTTGATCTGTTTTGGGTTATGCATCAGTAACTCAGGGGGGAGAGCAGAGAGCTGGTCCCAATTTGGGGAGGCAAAGCAGGATGTGACCCCAAAGATACCTATCACTGTATTGCTCAGAGTCAGAGGACGGTGGTGGTTTGGTTTGTGGGGATGTGGGGCATAGGGAACCAAATTGAGTTGTATTCTGTCAATGTTATAGCATTATGAGCTGAGGAATGTAAGAACCAAGAATGTATTCCTAGAATATTACATTCAGGTTGCCTATGAATATGCTACATCTCAACCAGGTTACTGGGCTGCGCTAGTTTGGAGACTCGTGGATGGAGAGGCTGAGGATATACAGAAGATCTAGCAGAGAAGGAACATAGAAGCAGACTGCTCTCTGCATTGAAGGAGAAAGGTAGTGTTGAATCTCCATTCTAATTTATCAATATTAGCTCCCATTTACTTCTGTGCAACGAGGGCAATGTACTCTACATTATGGTTGCTATGAGGGTAGATAATGCAGTTCTTTGTGAAGAGTACCCTGTTTCCCCGAAAATAAGACAGTGTCTTATATTAATTTTTGCTCCCAAAGATGTGCTAGGTCTTATTTTCAGGGGATATCTTATTTTTCCATGAAGAAGAATACGGTACACATTTATTGTTAAATGAAAATAAAGGAAATTTATTACCTGTATACGGTACGGTAGTACGGTAGTTGTCAACACAAACCAGACAAATTGTGAATCCTACCGTATCAAGAATTTACTCATTTATTCAATGACAATCATGTCATCATCTTCTGGAACATCATCATAACAATCCAATTCCTGAATTTCCTGGTGAATTTCTTGTGACTCCATTTCTTTCAGAATCAGTGGACCAAATCTCTCATGTTTAGCAATAGCATTCTGAGACAGAGCCTGGGGGGGGGGGGGGCCTTATTTTCAGGGGAGGTGGGGATGCCTTATATTTCACTCAGAAAGAAACCTGTAAGTAGGTCTTATTTTCGGAGGATGTCTTATTTTTGGGGAAGCACGGTATATGTTCAATCAATAACTGCTATTCGGGTTAGAGAAGGTGACTCTGGTGGTAAAGAGGTTAGGATGTGGTTACCTTCACAAGTCTCACAGAACAAATGATAATGTCCTCGGAGCCTTAAACTCAAGAAAAGTCTCATTGCCCCTGGATGGATAGCTCAGCTGATTAGAGCATCATCCTGCAATGCCAAGGTTGCAGGTTCGATCCCTAATCAGGACACATATAAGAATCAACCAATGAATGCTTAAGTAGATGAACAAAAATTGATATTTCTCTCCTCTCCCTCTCTCTGTCTCCCCTTCATCTCCCTCTCTTAAAATCAATTTAAAAAAAATTTTTTGGTCTCTTTTAATGTAGGAAGGAAAGAATAATTTTTTAATTTTCAGATGATTGGGTTCTCCTTGCAAAGAAGAAATTGATAGAGGACTAAAACTTCTACCCTTTGGGGGAGACTAATTTTCCACCAATATGCTAGATTCAAATCTTAATCACATGAAAGTCAACGTGAACTTTAATACCCCAAGGAACCTGAACAAATGGTAACACACCTACATTAGTCACATGGTAAGCAAACCTAATTTTCTCAATTAAATGAATCTCACATGGTCTAATAGTCCCATTTGCAACTAGTATTGTTGGTTCACATGAATGTGAAAATGATGGCTTGAATCCAAGAACCCAGAAGATAATGTGACTTTCCTAAAATTAAAGTGATAATCAAGCCTTTTCAAAATGCTCCCTGCTTTTTTTTTTTTGTAAATTAATTAGAAAATGAAAAATAGCATTAAAATTTGGAACTTGATTGTTACTAAGTTGTTTGTGTATGTGGTGACTTGCCTTTGAACACAGGCCTTCTTCTATGTGTAAAATAAAAAGTCTTATGAGGTTTTACTTAGTCTTTTGTCACCCTGCTCACTCTGAATTTTGGAATTTATTGAAGAGTCAATGCAGGAAGACCTGATAGACAGTATTTTACCTTTAACATCTATAACATGACTATTTAAACGTAGCTGCGTTATTCTCTGCCATAAAAATAAATGTATCACGGAATATTATTCCTACGTACTGAAAAAGCTGGTTACGTTCTGGGTTTAGAAAGTAATTAGATACTAGTTTTTAAATGTTTTGGTTTTGGAAAGTTGCCAAATAAGTTTTGCCAAACACATTTTTCTGTCATTTCACACCCCATGTGTGTGTTTTAATAAATGTGTAATCTTATGTTCCGATTCTCTTAAACTTAACTTGACAAATCTCTTTTAAGAGTAATATTATTGCCAAAAAGCCTTTAGCGCTGTCCTAAGAAGCCACATCTTTTATTTTTCAAAGGGAGTCATAGTTGATGATGAATAAACAGACTGATCTATAAATTTGGACTATATTTCTAAATCTGAGACCCACGTTTTAAACAACTCCCAACAGCTTTTAACTAACTCATGCTTAGTAAAATAAATAAAAGATTCAACCCTGAGTGATCAGTATTCTGTGTGAACTAGAAGGTAGAATGAAACATGGCACGTCTTTCTACTTCTATTAAAAGAAAGAAAGCAGTGGCGAAGAGACAGAAAGAAAATTGTATCCTGTGCATCTTTCACATGGCATACTTGACCCAGGAAGTGCCTCACACTATAATTTACAACACACATGTTTCAAAAAGAAAATAAACAAAAACAGCTTGGGAAAAGCAATGAATAGCAATGTGAAAGTAATGTACTCAGGAAAACACAGACACCAGCTAGACCCAGGGGTTATTCTGGGCTCCACCATGAAGGGGAGCTGACCCTGAGAGGGACAAGGACCCCTAAGATGGTCATTAGGTTGGCTGCCACCCCAGAGCACAAGTAGAGAAAACAGAAATCTTCACTAGGTGAAAGCATTCTCTATTGAGGCCCTCAGAATGCTTAAAGAATTATGTGATATGCTATTTATAGTCCTAGAAGTTAAAACAAACCTAAAGTTATATGCAATATGTGTTCACAACCTAAAAGAAGGAATAACACAAGCAAAGCAATGGCATGAGAAGGCAAACTACCATAATTGAAAGTGAGCAGAAACACTAAATAGCACATTAGGTATTCGGGCACTTTAGATATTGTAAAAAATCAAATATAGAATAATTGCATATAGAGAGTTTAAAGAAACAAAAATATTATTTAGTCCAGCTGTTGTGACTCAGTGGTTGAGCGTTGACCCACCCAGGAACCAGGAGATCACAGGTCTGACTCCTGGTCAGAGCATGGGCTGGGGGTTGTGGGCTTGATTCCCAGTAGGCGCAGGCAGGAGGGAGCTGATCAATGATGTTTTTCTCTCATTAATGCTTCTCTGATGCTCTCTTTCAGGTAGTAAGTCTATGTATATTTATTTTTTTACTTACCATGTGCCAAATATATATATATTAGAGGCCCGGTGCATGCATTTGTGCATGGGTGAAATCTGACCAGCTTGGCCAGGGGGTGGGGACACAGGCAGTTGGCCAGCCTGCCTACTGGTCGAACTCCTGGTCAAGGGGACAATTTGCATACTAGCCTTTTAGTACATAGGATATACACCGAGTGGCCAGATTATTATGCGTTCAGAGATCATAATAATCTGGCCACTCAGTGTATATGTAATTAAATGTATAAATATGAATATTATATGCACACACAAAGATATACACAAAAAGTAACTTCTAAACCAGATCCTAAAACTACTAACCACAGCATTAAACCAAGTGATGATATCTGTATTGCTGACCTCTTGGTGGTACCTCAGAAGTATCTTGACCAAGGAAGCCAACGTCCAAGACCCCATTCCCAGGATGCTCCAGATGCCGCCAGCTTCGTTTCTCTGCAAACACAGGAGGCAACTTCAGAATCTGAAATCAGCCACGTGCTCCTCTCCGAGAGCACTTGTACTTCAAAATAACTTGAAGGTCAGGTACACAAGTGTCTTCACACTGAACTTTTTAGGCTCATCAAACCAATCCAATATCCTCCCTCCCCGAGCCCTCCTCCCTGGCAATGGACATTAATACACAGCTTCACTTCTTGTGAGGAATTTTCATTTTGTGATTTAGGGCAATTTAATGAAGCTATTGTAATTTTTTTTTTTCCATTTGGAAAAGTTTTGGAGGTCTTTGAAAATCTGCTAACCAACAGATAAAAGACTAATTTGGTTTTTTTAAGGAGAGGAAATTTCAACTTCTTAGAAAACATCTCGCTTATTCTATGGGGTGAAAGAAAAACTTCCTTTTTGTCTCTTCCAATAGAAGATTTTTTACAGCAACAACATATCCATGCATTCACACAAGTAAATGAAAATGGAATAAAAAAAAAAAGAAATAATTAGAATGAAATGAGACGTGAGCAGGGTGTGCACTGTAACACACATGACCACGACTTTTTGTTTTCAAGGCAACTGTCTGTGTTGGATTTGCCAATGGAGTCTCCCAGCACACATCATCCTTCCCCCGTCTACCCCACCCTCAACCAGCAGCCAGCTGCGAGGCAGTCCCACCCAGGCGGTATGCAGGTGACACATCAATACAGTCAAAAAAAAAAAAAAAAAAAAAGCATATGTGGGGTTTGGAGAGCTTTAGACAATTTTATTGCAGGAACACATGTGTTCATGTAGCAGATGGAAGCAATTATGGCAGGAAAACTCTGCCCTGTGCTGAAAACCGAATTCCAATAGCGTGAGCTCAAGCTAATGGCGCTCCTTGAGGACGAGTAAAACCGGACCACAGTGAATTTGGAAGATCGACTTCGCTTGCCTGAGGCTGGGATCCGCACTGCTGAAAACACATCGCAACTTGGTATCATCTCTGCCTCGTCTTTCACTGGGAAGGGATGTGACCTCAAACTCCCTCATCTAAAAAGAATATGCTTTCCTGTCACTTCTGTTAAAAAAAAAAAAAAACCTCACCTCACGCGGGTATTTGTGTAGTCTGATTTACAGAAAGCACCATTAGGGTTGCTTAGCGAATAGCATAATTATTCCACACAGGAGAAACTCGCTTTGTTTGGAGACTGACGTGCATGAGGACATTTCTAAAATGCTCTTCTTCTCTTTGAAGATCCCTGACATCTCCCTTCATAAACAGGATCACGGGAGTTAAGACGAAGACCATAAAGCAGAATGACGGTGAGTGTAAATCTGTGGCCTACAACGCAGTCAGGGGGATTAGAAATAAATTCAGCCCCATGAACTCTCTGATCTATGGTTTGTCCTAGAGGATTGGGCACCGCAGTGATTTTTCTCCCTCTTTGGTGTTGTCATATGATTACCTCTCCTTACTGGTAACTCAAAAAAAAAAAAAGGAAAAACCTGACTGGTCATGATGATGGATATATAGGATTAGGTTTGTTTTACAGCGATAGAGAATCAGTCATCACAGGAGTTCACTCCTTTACTATCACGGAAACACTGGCTGAAGGATTTACTGAAAAAGGAGGAGTCAGAAGGCATGAAGCAAAGTACCCAGTTTCCTACATTGTCTTCCGTTAATAGGCATAACTTCCTCCTGAAAGATGAAATATTATGGACATTTAAGACGTGGCTTTTAAAATAGTTGGTTACTTTTAAGTAAAGGAGTGAATGGCAATGAAAGCACGGAGAATATTTGTCTGAAGCTGTTTCGTTAAAGACACAGGCCAGATTCCATAGGTGGTTCAGACGGTCACGCTAGCCCATCGCACGTACACAGCTGGGAGGAAACGTGCACGTGGCAGAGCAGAGAGAGCCCAGGCCAGGAGTTAGAAAGTGTGCTTTACATCCCTAATTCTTCCCTCAGCAGGCTGGTTCCTTTGAACAAGCAACTTTACTCTTCAGTTCTTAGTGGCCACAGGCAAAATGAGAAGAATAATACCTTTCTTTCTTTCTTTCTTTCTTTCTTTCTTTCTTTCTTTCTTTCTTTCTTCCTTCCTTCCTTCCTTCCTTCCTTCCTTCCTTCCTTCCTTCCTTCCTTCCTTCCTTTCTGTTCTTCCCTCCCTTCCTTCCTCCCTTCTTTCCATCCTCACCAGAGGATATTTTTCCATTGATTTCTAGGGAGAGTGGAAGAGAGAGGGAAAGACAGAGAGAAACATCGATGTGAGAGAAACACATCGGCTGGTTGCCTCCTGCATGAGCCCCAACCAGGGGCCAAGCCAGGGCGGAGCCTGCAACCATGTTATGTGCCCTTGACTGGAGAACTTGGGACCCTTTGGTCCACAAGCATAGCACTCTAACCACTGAGCCAAACCAGCTAGGTGCCTCCAGAGTTTTTAAATCTCCTTCCCACAGCTTCCCGGAAGGCAGTCTCCTTTGTTTCTGGTTCACCAAGTCCCCTGTGGGCCCAGCTGCGGCTCCAGGAAGGATGCTCACACGGAGAACCTGCATCCCGGCGCCTCCCGCAGCCCGGCCTGCACGCGGGGTGTGCGGTGCGGCCCTCCCTCGGCAGATGTTCCTGGGCCAAAGCGTTATTAACAGGGCAGCTGTGCACACAGAAGGCAGGTTAAGTTTCCACTGCTTCCTCCACAGGCCCTTTTGGAGTCTAATCTTCCATTCCCCCGTCCCAGAGCCCTTTGAAAATTTCACAGTCAATTTTTTAAAAATTGAATTTAGAGGCCTTAGGAGATTCACCAATGCAGGTGCTAAAAGACAATCTATCCTAATGTGGCTGATATATTTTTAGGGCTGCACTGTAGCTGGGGGGGGGGAAATAAAGGCTTTTTAATCTCCCTGAGAGAAAACTTAACCGCTAGACGCGAAAGCCATTTCTTCTCGGACTGAAAATGTCTCCTTCCTTTCCGGGCCCCCAACCCCCAGGCTATCCGGGGAGAGAAAAGGTTATTCCGAGAACAGGGACACCTCGCCACTTGTACTTCCCCAGCAAATAAAACATCTCTTCAAAAACCTGACAGCCTACGAGCTGGCAGGTATTCCACTGTGGCCCCTGCTGAAAACGCCTTAGTTAAGTGAATTTTCTCCTTCAGCCTGACTTACCTGCTTTCTCCAGCTATAGTGACCAGATTCCCTACACTGGGGCCAGATCTGCACTCGATTGCTTTGTTCCTCGGACATATTTTTAAGCTTGAGCAGAGGCATCGTAAGCACCTCCAATGAATACAACCGGGGAGGCACAGTTTTTGCAAACAAACTTTGTGACGCCCGAAGCCTGTGCAAATCCCGAGGGCCTGAAGCCAAATATACCTCCTCTAGGGTTAAAGAAAACGCTCTGAGATAGAAGGAAAGGAGAGAGGAACATGAGTAGAATTTTGCCCATAAGACAAGTCAAAATTTTCAGTGTGTGTGTGTGTATGTGTTGTTATTGTTGTTTTTTTGTTAATTCTCACCTGAGGATTTTTTTTCCTATTGATTTTTAGAGAAAATGGAAGAGAAGGAGAGAGGGAGAGGGAGAGGTAGATGTAGAGGGAGAGGGAGAGGGAGAGTAAAGGGAGAGGTAGATGGAGAGGGAGAGATAGAGGGAGAGGGAGAAAGAGAAACATCAATCGATTGCCTCCTGCATGCGCCCTGACCAAGGCTGGGGATCAAGCCTGCAACCAAGGTATGTGCTCTTGACTGGAATCAAACCCAGGACCCTTCAGTCCTTGGGCCCATGCTCTATCCACTGAGCCAAACCGGCTAGGGCTGTATGTGGTTTTTAAAGGGTAAGTGGGTTTGTAAGAGCATTCTGAAGAGATCCACGCCACATTTACAAAGCGGAGTCTGAGGAAGGACACGGACTCCCTTCTGGTTCGACCACAGCCTTTTCAAAGGGGCCGGGCAGGGCTAATGAGAGTCCGTTTCTCTGGTTCAGTTCTCTCTTCCGTTAAGGTTGCATGTTAATGTCACTGTTGACTTTTGCTTTTCTTTTATGGTGGCCGTTTTCATGCGTGTGTCAAGGTCACAGGGGTTAATGGGCGCTGCAATTGTCAGGTTCGGTTAACTACCCCGACTGACAACCTCTCTAACACTCAGTGGCTCTACACAATGCAAGTCAATCCCTTGCTCCTGTCATCGTCCAGCAGGACACTCTACTCAGGCCCTCTGTTGAGAGCCGTGGAGACCCCACACACCTTCCCTGCAGGCAGGGGCAGAGTATGGAGGGCTAATCAAGGGATTCCATTGGCCTGGCCTGGGAGTGGCTCACATCACTTCTGCCCACATTGCACCGGCCAGAATGCAATCCCACAGCCACTCGTGACCATGTCACAGGCTGCAACAAGGGACCTAGCTGTGCGCCCCGAGGAAAATCAAGCAGCGGATGACTAACTCGGCAGACTCTGCTAGGAGAAGAAATAATAAAGGAACTGTTCTTCTTTACTTCACAAAACTATTGGGTCGGCAACTAAGTAATTGCGGGTTTCTCACATATATGGCTTCAGTTGAATTTTTAGGTTTGCAGACGTAGTACAAATGTAAAACACATTTTGTTATTTGATAGTTGGCTATTCAGCTGTTAATCAGTAAAAAAAGTTTTTTGATCTGTTTTGTAGTTTTCGTTTGGCGTTCGTTAAAAAATGGAAAATCAAAAGGAACATTTTTGTCATATTTTGCTTTTTTATTTCCTCAAAGGGAAAAACGCATCGCAAGCTCATAAAAAGTTATGTGCTGTTTATGGTGACGAAGCCTTAAAAGAATGGCAGTGTCAAAATTGGTTTGCCAAATTTCGTTCTGGTGATTTTTCACTCAAAGATGAAAAACGCTCTGGTCGTCCAGTTGAAGTTGATGACGCCCTAATCAAAGCAATAATCAATTCGGACTGTCACAGTACAACACGTGAGATTGCAGAGAAGCTTCATGTATCACATACATGCATTGAAAATCACTTAAAACAACTTGGCTATGTTCAAAAACTCGATACATGGGTTCCTCACGAAATTAAAGAATCACAGTTAACGCAACGCATTAGCAGCTGCGATTTGCTAAAGAAACGTAATGAAAATGATCCATTTTTAAAACGACTGAAAACTGGCGATGAAAAATGGGTTGTTTACAACAATATCAAGCGGAAAAGATCGTGGAGCAGGCCAGGTGAACCAACTCAAACAACATCAAAAGCTGATATTCATCAAAAGAAGGTTTTGTTATCAGTTTGGTGGGATTACAAAGGAATTGTCTACTTTGAACTCTTACCACCCAACCGAACGATCAATTCTGATGTCTACATTGAACAACTAACGAAATTAAACAATGCAGTTGAAGAAAAGCGGCCCGAATTGACAAATCGAAAAGGTGTTGTATTCCATCATGACAATGCAAGGCCACACACATCTTTGGTCACTCGGCAAAAATTAATGGAGCTTGGTTGGGATGTTTTGCCACATCCACCATATAGTCCTGACCTTGCACCATCTGATTACTTTTTGTTTCGATCTTTACAAAACTCCTTGAATGGTAAAAATTTCAATAATGATGATGATGTCAAATCGTACCTGATTCAGTTTTTTGCTAATAAAAACCAGAAGATTTTTGAACGTGGGATTATGATGCTGCCTGAAAGATGGCAAAAGGTCATTGATCAAAATGGGCAATACATTACAGAATAAAGTTATTTAGTTCCATGAAAAAATTGTCTTTGATTTTCTTTAAAAAATCCGCAATTACTTAGCTGCCGACCCAATACTTAAACACTTCTGCAGGGTTGAGGAAGGAGAGATATTTCTTTAAGAGGAAGACTCAGAGAAGACTACGACTAAACAAGCACGCAACCACACAACAACAAAACCATGTGGCGTGGAATTGGGCACACAGGCCACGCTTGCTGGGTCCAGCGGAGAGGAGATCACACTGTGCGCATTTATTCCTCTGCTTGTTAATATGTTCATGTTACCAAGCGATTTTGTGAGCATAAAAATAAAGCAAGCTGCAATTTTTATAAGCGGGAAATCTTGTTATAGTCGAGGTGAGTCAGGAAAGGGAGGGAAGTAAAGGAAAAGTGTCTATTTTTAGGTGCTGAGCACAGCTGAGAAGCCCGAGACGCCTGCCAGAGACACAGCTGGGAGAGCAGGGCCTGCCTGTCAGCCACCTGCGCGCTGCGCGGAGCACCTGGAGATTTTCTTGTCGTGTTTCTGGTTCTCTATCCTGAACGTTACAAGAAGCAGAACCAAATATGACAGCGTTTCCAAAAGTGTTAAGTACCCTTTCTATGATTCTGATAAATAAAATATTCCAGGCAACACCAGCACTCATCTGCGGAAAGGAAATCCATCCCGCTGGCCAGCTTTAACTCTCCTGGACTTAAACGCACGCTATGAGCAGCAAGATATCTTCGCCTTGCTTCTAATCCTATTTATCCAGGGGTGATGGTTTCTTGGTCATTGGAAACCACATCCAATCTAAATACTGTTGAAGCATATGACAAGGACAGTTGCCAGGTACAGTAAACACCCGTTTAAAGTGGTATAACCTAGCCCTGTTTTATAAGACCATTTAAAACCGTTACCTGGCAACCAGCTTGCTTTTGTCCAAATAAATTACAGAGCCATAATTTGCACTCAGAATTTCCAAATAAGTCTCTTAAAAACAAAAGACACTTCCAAGTAAATATTTAAATGGGCACATACTTGGAAAATGTTCAGCTAGAACTTGTTCTAGAAAAAAAAATGCTTGCCAGAATTTCTCTAAATAATTCAAAATGAGACAAAGGTATGATAAATCTAATTTTATATACTAACTCAAAGGTTCCATTCAGTTTACTTACTTTAAAAAAATGAAATCAAAGTAAGTAAACTGAATGACATAGATAAATTAAGAAACAAACTACTATTGGGTTATTTGGGAGAAACAGAGTGTTATTCTCCCTCAGTGAGATGCCAATGGCAATCCATTCATTCACTAACAGGTAATGAGCGCCCCATATGTATCTGGTGCTGAGGTGGCACTAAGGATGTTAATGATGCACAAACAGATACAGGCCTTGCTCAAAACCAGGATCCAGCTATTGACAAAGGCTGAAATCTTATTTTTCAAGTGGTCTGGCATAGCCCTGGGCAGGTGGCTCCGGTGGCTGGAGCATTATCTCCTAACCCAAAAGGTGGTGGGTTCAGTTCCCCGTCAGGGCACATACCCAGATTGTGGGTTTGATCTCCAGTTGGCGTGGAATAAGAGGTAACATCTCTCTCTCCCTTCCTCACTCTAAAATCAATAAGCACAGCCTCAGGTGAGGATGAAAAAAACATCTGGCATATTCTAGGAGTTTGTATCTCCTTTGGCTGAAGCACCAGGAAGTATATTTCAGGAGAGGCAACATTAAAGCTAAATACTGAAAGATAGTAGAAGCTAGATAGGAAAAAGAAAATGGGGGAGGGTCAGGGTTAGGAGGCAATTCTTTTAGATTGTATAGCTTGTTTAAAAAGACCTAAAACCAGAGAGAGCAGGACAACTTACAATTCAAAGAAGTCAAATGCCTGGACAATAGTGCACGCGGCCCAGCGTGGTGGGGAAGAGGCTGCAGAGATGAGCATTGGAGCAGGGGTCCTCAAACGTTTTAAAGTGGGGGCCAGATCACGGTCCCTCAGAGAGCTGGAGGGCCGGACTATATGAACTACTAATTCTTACTGTAACACCTCGGCTGCGCTCACTGCCCAAAAAACCTGGCAGGCAGGATCAGACTCCTCTGCGGGCCGCATGTGGCCCGCGGGCCGTAGTTTGAAGACCCCTGGTAGAGCATAGGAGGAGTTTAAACACAGGGACAGAAACATAACGTAAGTGTTATGGCAACAACAACATTTATTCCCCTCATTTAAAAAAAGTATATTTTTATTGATTTCAGAAAGGAAGGGAGAGGAAGAGTGAGAGAGAAACATCCATGATGAGAGCGAATCATTCTCTTGCATGCCCCACTCTGGGGATCGAGCCCACAACCTGGGCATGTGCCCTGACCAGGAATCGAACCATGAAAGTTCATAGATCAACTTTCTGCTATTTCTCTGGCTACATCTGGAATCCCTTAACTTCTTTAAGTTAGAATCCAATTAGCCTCATTTGAATAATAGTTATCTTCTAACGAATGCCTTCATACTGCCAAACACTTGCTAGCTTCCTTCACAGACATTATCCCCTCAGATGAACATGGTCCTGTGAGCTAAAGGTCAGAGGGGTTAAGTAACTTGTCCATGGTCACACAGCAAAGAGCACGTTTCTGTGTCCAGGCTTTTTCTCCTCTTTCTACTTCACCACCCTTTCCAGATGGGACTATCTGCAGGTACAAGCTTTCCCATATATGTTAATATCAATATCAATCAGCTCCCGTGGGCGGAGCTTTTGAAATCACTTTGACCAATAATGGCAGCATAAGGTTTAGTCAAATACAGGTCAAAAATATCTTCACTGTACAAATGAGGGACTGTGAACACATGCTCATCCCACTTCCTCCTCACATAGTTCCTCAATTGTTCCAGGACTCAAGGAAGAAAATAAAAATGACAGTATTTCGAATATTGTACAATTTTAAAGTCACTGAAAAAGAAAGTTGTAATACTAATAAAGGTATTGCTCCATTAAATTTCTCTCTTACTAATAGCTGAAATTAACTTTACATGATATACTATATGCATGCAAAAATGCCTGAAATGAAACATCTTCAATACAGGATTGACGTTTGAAGAACTAATTTTTTTTATTTGCCATGATATAGTGATATGTATACAATTTCTAGTCAGAGAATAAAGATTAATCTATAGATGTCTGTTGCCTGACATATATCAGTGGTAATATACAATGACTCGACAGACATTTCCCCTGTAAAGAAATGCAATGATGTATTGATAGGTAAATATACTGCTTTACATGCATTGGTAATGAAGGAAAAATAAGATTGTCCAGCCAGTGAATAGTATATTTCTCAAGACAAAATTAACTACTAGCAAGACCCTCTGTAGAACTCGACAGCAACTTCAGTCTCTGTAGTAAGATGTCTGCCAAATTTTCTCTCTCCTGATTCTCTACTCACAGTCATTTAAGGAACTTCATAAAAGCTAACATTCCCATGTAATGGTCCCCCCATTGTGTTTCCCTGAAAAAACAGGTTGTACAATCAAATAAACATGCATAAAGCTGTAGGGCAAAGGTATATTCTGCATACAATTTTAATAAGAGCAGGTTTTACTTTGTGAAGGAAAAATACACCTAGCAATAACCTAAAAATATAACATAGAAAACTGTGTGAGGAACCATTCCCCTCAAATATCAGAGTTATGTTATTTCAAGTCTCCCATTTCCTTCCATCTGTTAATTCAGGGCAAGGTTTATGTCCAAAGCAAAGTCAGAGCACACGTCACAGAGTGATGCGTAGACTTACAGAGGGCATGATTGGGCGTTAAGCCAAAGTTGTTTAGAACCAAAATGGCATGATGAATTGGTGCGAATAAAATGGATGCTGCTTTCTAATCCGGGGAAGTCGTTTTGTTAGCTGAGTGGGAAGGGGCCGGGGGAGACAGCAGTCCATTCTAGCACACAGTTCCAAGTTGTGTGTCAGTTTGAAACTGTCAAGGAGCAAATAATAAAGCCCAAGAGGAATTCTGGGGATGATGCACAGTTTCCAGTCCCCTCCCGACTTGAAGATTCTGATCTGCTTGGGATTGTCAATTGAGGACTCCCAACAAAATGGGGCCATTTGATCAGCCGCCATTCTCGTTCCCCAGGAGAATGCAGTTAGAATCTGGAGAGATCTCTGAATCTGGAGAATACTTCTGGCGAGGAGCTCCCGTTTCAGGAAAAACAGAGCCATGGCTGAGTAGGACTGTGAAGAGTAATTGAATGTGTGCACACGTGTGCCAAAGTTCTTCATACATAACAAGTACTGTACAACTAGAATTTACGTATATACTAGTTAAATATTAACGAAAAGAAAATCAGGTAACTCTACTTCATTGATAATTCTGTTTCAGTGCATATATTTATTTGTCTGTTCACATAGAGATGCTAGCAAATTCAATTACTTTTCTTGTTTCAATGCCACTGCCCTTTTTTTTTTTTTTTTTTTTTTTTTTTTTTTTTTAATTCAGCAACAGCCTTCACACATGTTTTTTCCTCTTTCTGGCTCCCCACAACCACATAGCTGCTGTACCACCATGCCTGCCCTCTTCTATGTTTTCATTGCAGCTGGTACTTTTATAACACTGAGTCCATTGGAATCTATAAATATTTATATGGTGAATTAATATGTATTTGTTCCATGGTACTGAAAGCCCACAATGGTAGGAGCCAAATTCCTTTTATTTGTTCCTATGACTATAAAGTGACTATCATAATTCTGGTATAGGTGCTCAGTAAATATGTATTGAGTAAATAAAAGAGTTTACTTAAATGTCCATCAAGTACGTGCTAACCAGTGTGAGGGATTCACAGGTAAATTAGATAGGATTTCTAAGAAGCGATAAGTCATGTTCACAAAGAACTAGCCAGCAAAGCAGAATGCCATCACTATTATTGTAGAAATATAAGAACTAAGGAGGAATTATTTGTGGGGAGGGTAATTAATTCTGGTCACTAATGAAGACAGAATGATTTCATTATGTAAACACTCATTAGCTTGTGTGGAGATCTGTAGACAGTGTGTAATCCACTAACTTCTAGATGGCTGATGCAGAATACATTGTGTATTACTTTCAGCATATATATTGGAGGATAGAATGCCACTTTGAACATTTACTTTATAATCCAAAAGAAGGCATTCTATAAACAACCGTACATAATGGAACAGAAGTACTAACTAGGAAAGCATGACTTCTCCGTCATTGTAATTTTGCTCTTCAGATCCCATTCAAGGGTGAGCATTAATTAATGTATCATATTAAGCTCCTTTACAGTTGCTTGTGATTGTTCTTACATTTTAACACAAATAATTGGAACATTTCTTATTGTAAAATGTAAATGAAAGATTTAACAGACAATAGTCAATGAATATAAACTAGTAAATACACACATACTGCTAGTAGGAAAGAACATTGGTATTTCAGTTCTAAGAAAATGAACCTTAATACATTCATACTCTCTAAAAAATCTCATTTCAATATAGTATTTATATTCCAAAATATTTATAGAGGAGATGTTCATTGAAGTTTTTATCTATAATAGTAAAAAACTTAAAAACAACCACAATTTAAAAGTAGAGAATGGGTTGAACATGGAAATTTATGAAGCCATGAAAACCATGATCACAGAAAACATGTTCTCATTTTTAAAACAAAATGAAATCTTATGTGAAATCCTATGTCTCCCACATCCATGGTTCACAGTTAACGACTGCTAAGGAAGAATATTAATTGATGTGAGGTTAAAAAAAAAATAGGCTGTTATAAAGTTGTACAGGAAAGATGGAAAGACAACCTCATCTGAAAATGCATAACAAAATATTTAACAATGCTTTTCTTTGACTAGTGGAATCATAGCTCACTTGCTTCTTCCTCTCTCTTATAGTTTGCAAGTTTAAAAAAATATGCTTTAACTTTGCAAATGTGAAAAGTCATCTTAAATAATAAATGCATCCTTTAAAAAAAAATGTTTTCTAAGCCCAGCACTGCTTAACATGTGGTGCTCCCACACGTTCCCTGATGCTCATTTCTTTGCATCAGAGGAAAAGATCTGCAATGCATCTGCGGCCCTGATTCTGGTCATTCTCTTTCAGCTGAATTAACACAGGAAACTGTGTGCCAGTACCAGACCCTCAGAGACATGACAATGATCATGCAGAATTTTAAATGTGAATATCTGAAAGTGTATACATTATGAAGGAAAATCAGTCTCTAAGTGAATATCTCACAACAAAACGAGCTCATTAAAATATTTGGTTATGTAGATGCTATCTGAGTTAGCAAGGGCCAAATGGGAGGTCTCCTTTCCCAATATTAACCATGGTGTTTCAATGTGTTTTGCCCCCAGAATAAAAAATTTTTCTTTAAAGTGATATAACCAATAAACAACTCTAAAATAAGTTATGCCTTTTTGGCGTGTGTGGGGAGGGTTGCCTTAAGGAGAGTCGGACAGGCTAGTCATTGCCATAGTCTTATATTCTTACTCTACAATGAAGAAAAATAGAATAGTTCCTCTGCTCACTCACCCTACAGCTTTCCTTTCGGTAGAACATGCCAGTATCAGCCAGCTGTAGGGGCTGGATTTGCAAGTATTGTTATAATTCTGCCTAAACATATCCCCTCTGGCCTTCCTCTGTAGCCCACTCTTATTTTCATTAAATTGACTCATATGATTGGGAAAAAAATTTTAAGTTATTTTTGTATCATGATGTACATAGAAACGTATTTACTTTTTGTAGGTAAAATGAGAATAAAGGAGTGCTACCAAATTTTGGTTGGGTGATATTATCCACTGGGCCACTGCCCATAAAAGCTGCTTGCATCTTTGTAAAAAGAGAGAGAATGGGATTATAGGAAAGGCTAGGAAGGGTTAAATAGCCCTAATTTACTACTTACTCCTACACTTGCCCAGAAATATTGAAAGGGGATAATTTTTTGACGATGTGATTCACTGCTCTTCAATACCATGCCTGTGAATCACCCAGCGAGATTCCTTGTGCTTCCAGTGATATGTGTCTCCTACTTTGGGAATTGTTTATTTATTTTATTGTTAATCCTCAACTGAGGTTATTTTTTCCATTTTTTTTTTTTAGAGACATTGGAAGTGAGGGGGAGACACACAAGAGAGAGAAACATATCGATGTGAAGGAGACACATTGATTGGTTGCCTTTTGCACATACCCCGATAAGGGCCCAGGATCAAGCTTACAACTGAAGTGTGTGCCCTTGACTGGAATCAAACCTTCAAACCTTTAGCCCACAGGCTGAGCTCTAACCACTGAAAAAACTGGCTAGGAAAGGAATTTTTGTTTCATTTTTTGTTTGCTTTTATTTCCTTTTTGTTGCGGGGGGGGGGGGGGGGCACATTCTGTTTTAGAATGATGTCATGACCATATGCATATGTAGTTGTTAACTATGATTTCTTGCCTATATCTCTCCCTTCCCATTTTAAAAGGACTCTAGGTTGATTCCCTGCATATTATTCTTCATTTCAGTTAGTGTATCCTTCATTTCTGAATGGTCCTTTTTTATATTGTTGATATTCTCACTAAGTTCCTTGAAGTTCTCATTACATTTCTTGAGCATCCTTATAACCATTGTTTTGAACTCTATATCCAGTAGTTTGCTTACTTCCATTTCTTTCATTTGTGACCTGTTTCTTTGTCTCTGCATTTTGGCTGCTTTTCCGGGTTTGCTTCTATGATTAGGTAGAGCTGCTATGTCTCCTTGAGTTGATAGAGTGGCCTTATGCAGTAGGTGCCCTGAAGGATCCAGTGGCTCAGCCTCCCCAGTCATCTGAGCTGGGCGCTCCAGGTGTGCCCCTGTGTGGGCTGTGTGCTTTGCCCTGTTGTGGTTGAGCCTTGATTGCTGTTGGCTTCACTGGGAGGGGATGACTCCCAGGCCTATTAGCTGTGAGGACCAGCTGCGACTACGACAGAAGAGCTGCTGTTCAGGAGATGCCCTGTGGAGAAGGACTTGCTTCAGTGGGGCTTCGGTGCTCACTGAGTCTGCCCCTTGAGCAGGGCCTCTTTGGGTTCATCTTGTTTGGGACTCTGTTCTTCCGGACTTGTATGTCTATTTCTTTCACCAAGTAAAGGAAGTTTCCTGTCAATATTTTTTCAAATAGGTTTCCAATTTCTTACTCTATTTCTTTTCCTTCCAGCATCCCCATTGCAAATGTTGGTATGCTTGAAGTTGTCCCAGAGTCTCCTTACACTATCTTCATAGTTTTAGATTTTATTTTCTTTTTGCTGTTTTGATTGGGTGTTTCTTGCTTCCTCAGAGCCCAAATCACTTATTTGATTCTCAGCAGGAAAAAAAAAAAAAAAGAACTCTAAAATCTTTCAGGGTCTTTGCTTAAGCTCATTCCCTCTCATCTTTCAGCTTAGTTCTTATGCTCAATGGAAAAAAAATGGAATTCAGTATGTTATGTCTCTCTCATATATTTTCTTGTGTGTCTTTATGAGACTTAATTTTTAGCTTTTCTTGAGACAAGCTCTATATTCAAATTCAGCCAGGTGCTTTACTTTCCACTAAGCATGGCATGTTTTTAAGGCACTAAATAAATAATAAGTAATGCCAAGTCTTACTTTACTATGTGCTGACAATTTAGTATCTGCTTGTGTACCAGATGATGTCATTGCTATGAGCTTTAATACTTTTTTTTATTACAACCACGCTAGCATTATTTTTAGCACAGCAGGTGTCAAAAAGGTTTATTTTGAAAGAAAGAAAACATAAAAATGAATTATTTATGTGAGTTAAATCAAAATGTACTTGATATAAATGTTTAATCAGTTTTCCACCAACTTCTTTCCATATGCTCTGCCCTGCTCGATGGTGCAGTTCTAATGGAATTACTAAATATATCTTAATAGCTCAGCAGACAGCATTATGCAATGGTACTTACACAAGAGGATTATTTCAACTTATATTAAACAGGTCAAATAATAAAAATTCTGTAAAATGTTCACTGTTTTTACTGAAGGTTACCATTTAATCTGCACAGAAAAATCCAGTGTTTGACACTCAAAATGTGCTATGTTGACTATAAAGTTTCTCACTCCTTAATAAACATGAGATTAGAAAATAACTTTAATTTTAGTTAATTGCAATTTCCCCTGCTTTTATAAGTAATCGACAGATTTGCTGTTATTCCAGGAATGTGAATGATACAAAATTGAAATAAGGATTCCAAGACTGTATTGTGACTAAAAGACAATTTTTATCTTATGAAAGAAACTACATGTCTAAATGCAAGACCAATATTTTGTTATCGATGCCAGCTTCTTGACTGACTTTCAACTGGTTGCTTCTACAATTCTGTTTTTTGAATTATTTACTCCTTTAAATTCAATAAAATCTGACTCCTAATTTTTATTATGTGTCATTTTTTTTCAGCCAAATCAATGTCGGCAAAACACTTCATTACTTTTATATTCAAACACTTCGCACATCAAAAATTTTCCAATTTTAAGGCTATAATCTGAGAATCAAGAACCAGTGTCCAAGTAAAAAACTGATTTCACCATGAGGATTCTCAAACTTCAACTGAGTTTTTATGATAATAATGATCAAAATTATAATGTTATTAAATGCTTATTCCACATGCCAATACAAACAAACAAGACAACAAAAAACCTATTCAACATTCTCTAAATATTTTCTCCACATAACCCCATTTGGTAGGCATCAACCATAACCTTACTTTCCAAAGAAATAGTGGGAACATTAAGAAAGTGGTACACTTATATATATATAAATAGAATGCAAGAAGATATATTAGAAATAGCAGCTGAGATTTTAAAAGCCTGAAGATTATTTGGGGTTGAGAGTCAACAGGTAAACCTATGGCCTGCCTTAGGGCATATACCTCCAACAATAACAGCAACACATATATATGTGTAGACTGTGCTCACCACACCTTACCAAAAATGAGCCAGCAGCCAAGACAATCAAGGGAACAAGTAAAATGGTTAAAGAGTTAGAAGATTTCTTAAGAGAATAGACTAAAAAGATGATCAACTTTCAGTACAAAAAGCTAAAGGCAATGCAGGAATATTTTTTTTTGAAAATGAAAAATGTGAATTTTATGGGCTAAGGGTTTATTACCAAATTCTGGACTATTGGCAGTAGAAGAATCTCCTTGAGGTGTGAAAAACAACAATCACACCCATATATTTGGGGGGGGGGGGAAGCTGAAATAATTGTGCTGCTAATTTAACCAACAAATAAACATAAGATATATTTTATGAGTAAGCATTAAAGAAAAAGCAAATCAGTCCAAAAGAGTTAGGTAGCAGGATCTAGCACCCAGCTAAGCACATTTTAAAGAAAGTATAGGAATATTTCCCCAATTTCCTACAAACAACCTCTTGAAGCATAAAAATGTCCTCTACATAGCATTTACAGTGTTACCAAACCCAAGAACTATGGAACTTGATTCCATAAAGAGGAAATCTGTAACAGACAGAGAGAAACCATTGGAGACCAAGCCTTTGCTCTATGGTTGTGTATTAACAATGGCCAACATGCTGATGGGGACCCATCCCTAACTTCCGGGCACCGCGGACATGTAGGAGTCTCATGGATTTGGGTTGAGAGGCCAGGCCATGTGTGACGAAGGAGGGTGCCACTGGTGAAATCCAAGGGAGAATCTGGTTTCCTCACACTCTCTGGACAGTGTTCAGAGGGAGCACCTGCTCAAAACGTCTCCATTTCCTACTTGAAGCCCTTTTGTCTTCCCTCTCCAGTGGAAAGTGCAGGAGTAAGAGTGAGTATTGGCCAATGGTGGCAATAACTGAGAACTGGCCATATCACAAATGCTATGGGAAGGCCTTTCATGTATCGCTTCCTTTTATCCACGGACCACCTGGACAGAGTGTCTCCAGCTCTCCCCTGTGTAGTATTTATTCGCCTCCTCTTCTGATGCCAGCACCATATCAGACCCAATACTTTCTATTCCCCATTTACATGACCCCAAGTCCCCTGGGTTCATGGGTGAGAATGGGGGTAGGTGATAATTCATTACTTTGGGCATGGTGACAGGTTCGAGGATAGGCAAATGTTTCAAGCCAAGTTCATAACAATTTGTCAGGGAAGCACTGGTGGAATAATTGTGGGAAACAAACTTCCTTTCACTATATGTAGGGGTGATATGAGTCTGGAAAAGCAGAGCTGAGAGGCTGGGAGAGAAAGTAGGACTGAGGAGAATAAAAGTGAGAGCATTCAAGCATGTGTGTGCATATGTGTATGTGGGGGGGGGTGGAAGGAGTTTGCTAATTGAGTGTGTTACTTATGTAGTCTTTACTGTTAATAATAATAATAAAAACTATGAAGAATGTATTACCATTTTACAGATGAAAAAACAGCCTCAAGAAGATTAATTTAAGGACTTACTCTTCTACCCAATATTGTCTGCACCTTTAGAAATCTTGGTCTAACTTTTCTCAGGTCTTGATTTTCAATTTTTGTATTTAAATCTGTTCATTTCTTTTTAGTTTTAAGTATAACTTTTTCTAATTACCATTAATGAAGAGTTTTTGACTATACAGCCAATAGAAGGAAATCATAGTTCCCAAATATCTCTAAAAGGTTTTTGTTGTTCCTTGTCCTGACTCACCCAGGCAAACATCCACCTGAAAAAAAGAATGGTTTACATTCACTATTTCTTCTCTTGGTTTGAAGAACATTCTTAAAAGAGATGTGAATATTTATAGGCTTTGTGACATTACTACTGCATTTAGGAGCTTTTAAACCAAATTACAGATTCATGTAAAGGTTATAAATTAGAAGCTTTACAGAAAATGTCTAAATATTTATGAATTTAACTACATTTAGGAATAAATTTGCAAATTTTACACTTGCTTTTTTTCACATTCATGAGGAAATATGAGTTTTCTAATAATCTATCAAAATGAGTCAGCACTCAGAAAAGCACAAACTCCAAATGGAAATGTTGTTTTGCCTCTTCTGGGCATCATCACCCTACTGCCTCTGCCTCTCTTTCTCTGCCCTCTCCTTTCTCTCCTCCACTCCTTTACTCGCTAAAAATAAGACATGCAAAATTCACCCAGGAGCTTTCAGTGCTTCTGACATTCCCTGGTATTTACAATTTATCAATTATATTATCTCTCTATTTATATTTTTAATTCTCTAATCAGTCACCCATCAATCATCATCATCCAGGAAGAAGAAAACATACACTCTGAAGTTTTTAAAATGTTATGACCTTATCATTTAAATTCTGCTACTGTCCAACTGAAATAGTTGGTGTAGATTCAGGCAACGCTATATTTCCTGTTGACTACACCTCTGGGGAGGGGGGAAAATAGAAATTTCAAGGTTTTTCTGCTTCTTCAGATCTCACCATTGGGAGTTAAGGGAGGTAGGAGACCATCTCAACTTCTGGTCCTTCAGGTTAGACTCTCTCTAGACCAGTTTGCCATCTCACTGCTCTGCAATACTGAGAGCCACAAAGGATTGGGTCAGCCAGCACCCAGGCTGCACACGAATGGCTAGCTCACACCCAGGTATCTTTTTCTGCACCCCCATGGCCACTGGGCCTGGTCATCATGAACAGCTATAAATATTTCTTTGGCCTCACTGAGACATTCAAGTCATAAAAGCTATTATCTCATCACTGTTTTTAATCTACTGTATTATCTTAGACAGCTAACAGTTCATGGTCTGTCTTTATACTCATCTCCTTGCAAACACTAACTCCCTTGATAGTCTCTCTCCCTCTCTCTCTCTCTCTCTCTCTCTCTCTCTCTCTCTCTCTCTCTCTCTCTCTCCAACCTAAGTACCTGACAGAACTGCTGAATATTTTTGGAGATTAACTAGGCTGACTCGAACTTTGGAAACAAAAGTATCCAATTAATACTCAGCTGCAGAACTGCCATCCTTCCCGTGTTACAATGGACCAGTTTAGGTGACTCAGGCCGACATCACATGGAATGTGGAAATGGTCTAAGGGGACTGGTTGGGGAATGGGCATGAAATACAATTAATTCTAGGAGATGAGGTAGAAAGGGAAATTTCACGTAGCTTTCACTTATTTCAGAGAGCCTCCGGGACCGCATTCTCCTGCTCCCCCTGCCCATTTGGAGCACAGGAATCGCAGGTGCAGAGGAGGCTGCTTCAGCCACTTTCCTGCCATCAAGACAGCAGAGCCTCCTCTGCCTTATGCCAACACTGTGGAAGACAGAGCAGATCAAATGAAAGAACTCAGATCCTTTCTGATACTGTTGAGTTTATGAATCATGTAGTTCACCCTACCTCCATACCTTCCAGTTACATTAGGGAATAAATACCCTTTATTGTTTAAGCTGATAAGACTTGAGTTTCCTCTTGCATGCTATAAATAAGAACCCCAAACTGACAGGCTTGCTATGATTGCTTTCTTGCTCTCCAATAACCTTCTTGAACTGTTTCTCCTTTCATTAAACAGGTACATAAAGGGTTGTCAGAATAAATGTTTGCTTCGTGTTGTTTAATGGCTACTTAATATTTCACCTCCAGGCTCCAGGATGCTGTAGTGGGGCCATTAGGAGAGATGTGGGGAAGTAGCATATGGGAAGAGACCACAGATAGTGATTTTCATTGTATTGGGGATACACATCCTGCAGTAGCTCTCAGCCTCAATTTTTTTTTTTTTCTAACTGGAGTCAAATTGGCATAAAAACCTCTGCCACCTTCATCTGGGAAGGGATGATGCCATGCTAAGTTATTGGCGGGCAGCTGAAGCTATCAACAGGGTAGAGCACTCATCAAAAGAAACCTATATTTAATTATTGCATTGTGTAAGTCCTGAGGTAGACACAACTCTACACAATAGTAAGAGCAGCCACTCTTCATTTAGAATCTATTACATGGCAGGCACTGTGCAATTAACCTAAGGCACTCTAATCCTCATAACAATTCCACAACAGGTATTCTCATCTCTACTTTACAAATGGTAAAAGCTGAGACTGATCAATGCTAAGTGACTACTCAAGGCCACATGGACAGTAGTGGGTGGAATGGTGGCCCCTCAAGGATATGCCCATGTCCTGACCCTTGGGATCTGTGAACATGACCTTATTTGGAAAAGGCTCTTTGCAGTGTAATTAGGTTAAATATCTGAGGATGAGATGAGCATGGATTTGAATGTTCTAAATCCAATGACAAGTATGAGCGAAAGGCAGAGGATGATTTGAGACACAGACACAGAGGAGAAATCGTGTGAAGATGGAGGCAGACATTGGAGTGATATATCTATAAGCCAAGAAATGCCACGGACTGCCGGTAGGTACCAGGAGTTAGGGGAGAGGCACGTGACGGATTCACCCTCGGATTGCTAGAAGAAATCAACACTACCGACACCTTAATTTTGGAATTCTGGCCTCCAAAACGGTGAGAGAATAAGTTTCTTTGTTGGAAGCCACCTGGTTTGTGGCAATTGATTATGGCAGTCCCGGGAAATTAATAAAAGCTGAAATTTAAACCCAGGACTGCCTGGCTCTTAGGAGTTCATGTATGCTTTGATTAAAACACTATATTAAATAAAAACTACTTAAAAGCTGGACTTTTGACAAATACGAGTAAGAAAATTGATTATTCAGTGAAATCATCATAGGAGCTTTACAGAAGAAATAACCTTTTGGATGCACGCTGGTCCCAGTGGGAAATATATAGTAGAGGAGCCTTCAGCGCAGAACAAAAACAATGCAAAGAAAGCAACCATGGTTTCTGTCACAAGTTTGTGAATCAACTTAGCTACTTTATTACTTCAGATATGTGTATGTTGTTCATGAGTACATAGGTATAAACAAAGACACGTGTGCTTAACTAGTTAATTCATATTAGAACACTGTGTGAGTTTAAATATTAGCTAACAGGTTGGTTGTCTCTTCAAAGTTCTGAGTGTAAATACTTAGTTTTAGGAAAAGGGTTTCATGCATCTTGAGTGATTCCTAAATTAGACACTTCATGTGTTATCAGAATCTTTGTAGCCAGCAAGCACTGTTCTCATTTTCGACAATGAGAAGGCTGAGCAGGGCCACTGACAGCCTCGGTGGCACCGTGGTGCACATCACAAACACACGTGCCAAGACAGATGGCTCAGCGAAGCAACAAAGGGTTTAGTTCACTCCACGTTGGCCCGTGACTGTGCTATAAGCTTGTATGCAGAGCAGGAGGTGCACGGCTGCCTGCCCCGGTCCCAGAGCTACAGCCCAAAGCAGCATGTTAATAGTGCTCGGGTCCAAACTTCAGTTCATGGGTCTGCTTTGGTTTGAGCCCACTTTTCTCCCACTCCAAATTCTGTATTTTCACTACTACGCGACTACATCTTCAAATGACTTCAGAATTTACTCTTAAAGAGTATCTGAGCTGCTCGATAGAAGTGACCATTGCAGTTAATACACTGGGGCAGGACAAGAAAGCAGCCCTTCTGAAGAACCCTCCCAAAAGACAGATTCACCTTCCCCACGTGGGCACCACCAGCTGTTCAATGTGCAGGGCTCTGTGCAAAATATAAATGTAAAATCCTTGTTTCAAAAAATCATTAAAAGCCCAGCCAGTGTGGCTCAGCTGGTGGAGCATTGTCCCATGCACAAGAGGTCGCCGGTTCCATTCCCAGTCAGGGCATGCAGGAGGCAGCTGATAGATGACTCTCTCTCATCCATGTTTCTCTCTCTCTCCTCCCTTCCTATTTCTATAAAATCAATAAAAACTTACCTTTTTTTTAAAAGTCATTAAGAATTTCAATAAAGTATCAGCAGGGCATTAAACTAAAGGCAGTCCTTCTAAGTGGGGGCCCTGTGGGCTAGTCAGGGGGCACGCCAGGGAAGCCGGCTTTCCACGTGGGCCGTGTGAAGCTAGATGCCCGTCTTGCGGAGGAGCAATCAAAGGAGCTTTGGCAGAGAAGATCTCTTTGTAGGTCAGTGCATTCTCTTTAGCTTCTCATGCTCACTTGCGTTCCAGCAGTACTAATCAGTACGAGTTATACTTTCTCAAAGAAGAAAGAGTATTTTTGTAAAAATATATTTTATTGGTTTTTTTTACAGAGAGGAAGGGAGAGGGATAGAGAGTAGAAACATCGATCGGCTGCCTTCTGCACACCCCCTACTGGGGATGTGCCCATAACCACGGTACATGCCCTTGACCGGAATTGAACCTGGGACCCTTCAGTACTCAGGCTGACGGTCTATCCACTGAGCCAAACTGGTTAGGGCCAGCAAGAGTCTTAAATGCCCCTCTCTCGCTTCTTAACACAAGTCGGCTATTGCATTTTGATGAATGGATTTTGGTGTGACCTTAAGGTAAGGAACTAGAAATTCAAGTGTGTTTATTGTAGTGCCTTTTAGTGAAATGGGTGAGAACTTCAACTGATTTATGTATGTATTTGATCCAAGCTAATAAAAAAATGGAGAATAGTGGAATAAGAAGGGAATATCAAATTCCACTGCCCTAGGGGAGGCCGGACCTCTGTTCCAATATGCCTGGGAGGTAGCAGAAACGTTGCCTTTTGGCTTCAGTGAGATACTAGCGACATTTGCATTGTGTTTTCCAAAGTGTGTGCAACGGAAAACTATTCTGAAAGATCCTAAAAGGCAATGCGTACAAAGTGTTTTACGGTCAAGTAAGTCGGAGCCTTGCATTCAACAGCGTGTTCTGCTACAGGATGCTTCTGAGTTTTTACAGGCTCGGGTGCTAGCGTGAGATAAGGCATGTGACTTCCTCACAGAGCATCTGTCTGTGGTACTGTGCTCCTGAAATCCACTGTCCGCAGCGCTTCTTCCCGTGAGGCTGCGTTATATATGCCGAAGAGGGCACTTCCGAGCACTGTGAGCCCAGACACACTTGCTTCAGAGCTCACCTTCCTGGGAAATTCTGACTTGGCCATTCTTAGCTCATGGCTCCCCCTCCCTGAGACCCAGGTGGAGGCGGTACACCTGTTCTCACTGTGTCCTGGCACTGGGTGCTCCATTCCCACCTGAGGAGCAGATGATGAGAGTGAAGACTGAAAACCATTCTCAGCTCTTCTTAGCTGCGAGGTTAGTACAGATGTGGGGTTCTTTCTTGTGCAGACTGCACTGCTCAAAGATCCATCCAACACTCCAAACGGGGCTCCCCGAGTCTAGGCCCTGGAAGCTGCCATCTCCACCAGGGCTGGCAATGTGCCCGGGCGTTCTTGTATAGCCCGAGGTGAGCTGCTGTGCCCTTCCTGATTGTAAGTGCGCACACAGAGCAGAGGGACTTGCAACTTGATAGATAAGCATTTAGTTTGCATCACGAGGAACTGAGTTTTCTATCCCACTGTATCTAAAACCCAGGAGCAGCAGTTAAGGAGAAAGCACCAGTCCCGCCCATGTACCTGGAGCTCTGAGGCTGGGCCAGACTCTGTGGGAAGGGCGTCTGCTCACCTCACAGACATCTATGTCCCAAGCAGGCCAGGCCTACAGAGGGGGGTTAGGGGAGAGAGGGTGTGTGTGTGTGTGTGTGTGTGTGTGTGTGTGTGTGTGTGTGTAAATACCAGTGTATTCTCTGATGGGACTAATCTCTCTTGGCAGAGTATGTGTTTGTTCATAGAAAGGGAAATTGAAACTAGGATTGTGTATTTACTAATATCTGGGTCATGACAAAGGAATAATCAAAGAAATTTAATATGTGATGTTCAAACTAATCGTTCTTTCTTCACCTCAATCAAAAATCATTTTCTAGATTATTTGAATGATTATCTCCAATTCCTTAATCCTTTCAAAAGTAAGACATGTTATTATTTAAAAGATCTAGGCATTTTACTAGTACTGTTTTTTTAAAAAAATATATTTTATTGACACTTTTTTTTTACAGAGAGGAAGGAGAGGGATAGAAAGTTAGAAACATCAATGAGAGAAACATCGATTCAGCTGCCTCCTACACACTCTCTACTGGGGATGTGCCTGCAACCAAGGTACATGCCCTTGACTGGAATTGGACCTGGATTCCAGTCCACAGGCCAACACTCTGTCCACTGAGCTAAACTGGTTAGGGCATTAGTACTGGTTTCTTGAACACTAAGAGCCATGCTTCTGGTGATTTCTGAACAGTAGATATTGATGGCTGTCAACTTTAATAACTTGCTGTTATGACCACTATTGAAAATCCTATAGGAAGAAAGTGCTTGGTGTTAAAATATCCACATTTCTTGCTGCATCCTACTATTTATTTATTCACTTTGCAGATAGAGTGAGCCTGCCTTTTATACAAGAATGCTGACAGACCTATGAAAATAAGGGACCATGATGGACAATGGCCTCAACCTCATGCTGAGAATTAGCATCTGTGATTGTTGTTTGCTCAAGAGTATGACTATGGAAGAACTGTGACCACTGCTGGTACAGGCCTAGAATATCCTCCGCCTCAGCTTCCCTGATTTCCTGCTCCCCCCGACCCTGAGTGCCTCAGGGAGAAAGGGCCCTGTCTGGAGTACACCGGATGTTCAAGGCCAAGGCCAAGGCCAATTTCCCAGATGCAAGTGCAAAATCAAGGACACAGCAATCTTACTATATACTATGCAAGCGTGCCCTTCTATAACCCAAAAGCTGATGTCTCTTTTTGGGCAAGAAGCCTCTTTTGTCTAAGATTATATAAAGTATGTTGCTGACCAGCCGGTGCTCTCTCTAGCTCTCGGCCCCTTTCCTCCCTTGGAAAGTAAAAAAAAAAAAATAAATAAATAAAATAAAAAATAAATAAAAAACTTTTTGTTCTGTTACTCTTCTCTGTGAAATCATTCACGACCCATGGATTAAATTGAGAAACCCATCAGAGCCCACCTAACACTAAATATCTGCATGACCCCAGGAGATAGTTCTGTAATTGTCCTCATCCATAAAAACAAAAGTGAACGAGAGAGAATACAAAGTCCAAAATCCTTTACATAAGATTCAGGATCAGAAATAGTAAAACAACATGGTCTTCTTTTATGTGACGGAAAGATCTTGATAACCAGACCCAAACAAACCAAAACAAAACCCATCCTTACAAGATGACCTTAAATATATGAAGTTGCAACTTAACAAGGTCTACCCCCAGCTATACCTTTTCTTCTTACATCTGCAGGGACGTGGAGCCCCTTGACCGTTCCACATACCTGTTCAGCACAGGGGCTTTGGGGTCGTGGCCACTTGGTGTGGTGAGTTGACTCTGGGCCTCTGCCTGGCACACAGTAGACTAAATAAATGTGCATTTAGGTAACGGTGAGTCCATAGGTAGTGACTCTGCTCTTTGCCAACTATAAAGAGCCCTCAGTGCCTTGGTTCCTCCGCCTTCACATGGGAATAGAATCAGCGCCCGCTCTATAGGCTTGTAATGAGGACGCAACAACAAAAAACCTTGTGTGCTCAGTTCCTCTTCCCTGTCAATTCTTTCACAACCTGTGGCTTGCATCGAGAAAGCCTCCAGAGCCCACCTAACACTACATAAACACGTGACCCAAGGAGCTAGTTCTGTGAGCAGTTTTCCTCATCTCTAACAATAAACGTGTATGAGAGAGAATTCTACTAGTCAGTCTAAAAATCCTAGGTTGTACATAAAATTCAAGATCAGGATGAGTAAAACGACATGGGGTCCCAGGAATATTCCACACCACAAGGGCACGAAAGATTAGCTGCTGCAAAGGAGACTCTCTCAAGAGTTCTCTGGGTTGTTTTCATTCAACAACTTTGAGTCCATCCAAAAGCAATTTGTCAGAGAGGCAACAGACACAGGCCAGCGCCCTGGCTAGACGTGAAATACCTAGCCCTGCTGAAAAGCTGCCAAATCCCCCAGAGGGTTCTGGTAGCAGCACCGTCCGCCATTTCCTCACTTCTCCTCCGAGTAGACACTCTTTATTTCTCTTTTCACTCCACAATCATTCCAATCAATGCATTCTTGTCCTGCTGATCTTCCCAAACTTTTGACATATGTGTACCCCTTCTATAATTGTTGTAACGCTGAGGACCCCTCATACTCATGAGAACGTAGAATTAGGCACAGCTAAGCACAATGCAGTGCATATCCCCACCAAACTCTGGTGCAACTCGTACCCCCACCAAACTCTTCCAGTACCCCTGGGGGTACACGTACCACACTTTGGGAAACACTGCACCTAAACCACATTCTATCAGTAAGTTCATAGTGGAAGGTCACAGGCCTACATCTCTTTGCACCTTGGCTCAGCCAGGCTTGGGAGCAGCCAGGCCCCAGCTGGTGTGGGGTAAGTTGCAGCGAGCACGCTGTATGTGGGCCCCGCAGATGTACGAGGCTCGGTGCCGGATCTGGGTGCACCTGTTGGCTTGCCACCATCTGTTAGCCGAAATGGTAAAGAGCCACACCCTGGGATGGCCAGCCGAGGAGAACTTAATCTCTTCCCCCACGGGTCTCCCCTGCAGGCTGCTGATCCACATTTTACAAAAGAAAAGAAACAAACCACAAAGAAGAAACTGTCTGAGCCCCCTCCTGGGGAAAACTCAATCTTTTGTCATCGCTGGGGTTTACTAGGCTAACCAGATAGGGCTTTTACAAGGAATCTAGAGAGTTATTACCTGATAATAAATCTTGTCATAAACTCTTTTTTATTAAAAAAAGATGCTGCTTCAACATGGATATTAATATTAACAAATGAAGAGGTAATAGTATTTTGGATGACTGCTTAGTGAGGTAAAGCCATTACAAGAGAGCTAACGTTTGCCTCCGTGAGAGACAGGACTGTCATCTCTGGTGCAAAAGGCTTGGGAAACCAACCAGTCAGCCCAGAGGAAACAATTATCTTGAAGTTTAGGCCCTGGAGCCTGGAGGATCAGAGAGACATTCCTCTAACTGAAAACAGAAACGTGTGTGACCTTTATCAAATCAGGGGGCAGCTCCTCCCCTCCGCACCTCTCTCCCCCTGCCTCCACCTCCACCAGCCAGAACGCCAGGTCTCACATTCCTAAAGGGTCAAGGACCACACAACCGAGTAACATTTAACCGAGAGATAGCCTTTCAGAGCGAGGTGTCACTCCCACTCAGCTGAATATCAGGTAAGTGTTTTGGAAAAGCAGGCGGAGATGGCAAAGATCTTTTATTAAATTACTGGGCTACCTCTTATCAAAGTTAAATTCAACTAGCATACACATCCAGAGCGAATGTTGGTGTGCACCCTTGTCTTTGTCGAGAACAAATAGGGAACAAGAAATGGGTTTCCATATGAAGTTGTAAAATAAGGTCCACTTTGTAATTTAAGATTTTAAAAATAACTGTAAGTTAGACATGTCTTCAGCTAGCTATCCAGTTTGGATTTTTTTGATGGTGGGGGTGACAACTTAAAAGTAGGGTGACCAATCTCTAATATGGCCTCTTACCTTTCATGTTGATTCTCTACTGTTTTTCCTTACCAAGCTACCCTTCACACTAATCCTTATGGAATCACGAGTAGAATTGACACCTTTATACCAATCCCACAGGTGTGCCATTAAATTAAAGGGTTCATTCCTGCCCTCAAGCAAGATGTGGATTAGGATCTTGAGATAAACCATCCTGAGGCAGTCCGAAATCACTTTAAAAACCGGAAAGCAGACAACATCTGGCACAATAGAAAAGTGTTTAAAAGGTATAAGTTCCCACCCTTCACGATACATGCCCAGTTTTAAATACAAGCCAGCATCATCTGGTGCATGCTTCCACACTGAAATTAAAATTATTGGCCATATTGTCATTTTCAAAACAATAGCTAACGGTTTGCACATGTGCTGTTTACAGACCCACAGCCTGTAAACACAGTCACCAACCACAACTTCTCCAAGGTAAATGACAGCTTGGAAAATTTAAAGTCTCCAGAACTCCCGGGATTTCCTCATTCCCCCGCCCACCCCCTGGCCCCCTTTCATTCATTGCTTCTTTTCACCCACCCCAACTCTAATCATAGACACAACAGATCTTCCTCTGCCTACCCATGTCACCACCACCACACCCCCCTACCCACACAACACATTTCCTGCTGTTGAGACCAGCTGGCATGTATTAGTCATGCTAAAGCACATCATGTAACACAGCAAAATATCAGGCAGCCCAGTATCATGGGAAAAGAAAATCTACTTTATTATCTACCTAGGGAAAGAAGACAGAACTATAGCTCCGACGGGCCTGGTCTCCCCTTCTGTGTCGTTAATGTATATTTTATTAATGTCATTAAGGATGTCCCAGGTGTTAGTGTCAGCGAACATGGCACATTAGGAAAGCATTGATGGCAGTACTGTGTCACATGCCCATGCTCTGGGGTCTCCTTCTACCCTTTTGGTTCACATGCGAATTCCCTAAATGTTAAAGGGTTTTGATTTACGTAAATAAGGGAGAAGGATATTGTTATCAAAAACAGGAACAAACTAGCATGTCCTAAAGAGAGTCAGTCCACGTGCAGGACATAACAGGACTGTGTAACATTGCTTTGGAAGCTGACAGGGAAAACAATAGCGTGTTGTGTGGCACAGATGCTCACACCTTCCTGTACATTTTAATCACATGGAGGGTCTGGGGAAAATGCTGTCTGTGATTCAGGGGCCTGACGGTCTGCATCTCTAACTCTTACAGGGGATGCTGATGGTCCTTGGGCCACATTTTGTTAGCAATGTTGTCTGGAAAAGGCAACCTTTAGGGCAGTTCTACCCTATAGCCTTTTAGAACTACCGAGAATTAACATTAACAAAAAACTGACACGAGAGAGTTGGAATATACCTATTATTAAGAGCGACACCTGGAAATGTAGTAGAGGACTTCATTACATTGTATAGTTAATATAAGTTTCTGGAGGACAGATATTGTCCCATTATTTTGATTTCCTTTTCGTTTTAAAAAATGCCCTCTCTCTCTCTCTCTCTCTCTCTATATATATATATATATATATATATACTCATTAAATATGGTTGATTTTTTGAAACAATTACATTGAATCATTTCAAAGGCAAAATAAGACTTGTTCAATTATCATTAATATATGAGTGATGCTATTGTCTAAACAACTTCGGGAAAAATCCTTATTAGAAAAGATTGTAGATGAAAAGTGGCCACCTGCTAACCTGGCAAACTCAGAGAAGGCCTGGGTGGCAGCCTTGCAAACTCAAGAAACCTAAACTAACCACAAGTTTTCATTTCAGGATGGTCTGAAATTAAAACTTTTTCACTAAAACCAGTTTGTGGTGGGTAGTCATATCCTAGACTAGAACCTTTCCTGACCAAAGTCAACCTTTACCTTAACTAAGCATAGTGTCTTTTGCATCTAGGATAATATTCCTTTGAAATGTCAAGGTAATGCCCCCTTTTCCACACTCCTTGAGGCACAACCAATGTACCAGGATAGATGCCATAAGTCCTCTCATTGTTATTTATTACCATGTTAATTGTTGACTGTTAATTGTTACACCAAAGTAAAAGTTGTATGTGTCTGCCATTTTACTTTTCATTCAATCTCAAAGGTTTATGGCCCCCCTGTTACCCCATTACCCCATCCTCCCACCTTTTTCACTTCTCTTTCTCCTACCTCTCTAATCTATCAATGGATTTCCTGTAACCAACAGCATCTTCTCTTTTGATTATAATGTATAAAATAACACGCAAAGCTGCTATTCTCTGGAGCATTATCTCAATCGGTTGAGATTTTGCTTCCCAGCAATCAATAGTCAACAGTTTGGTTCAAATAAAAACACAAAAATTCTCTATAGGTTTGAATGTTTCTTACATTGACAGATGAATAACATTTTACTATGTATACATGTATTATGGATAGCCTGTTTTTAACACTATAATATATATTAAAAACACACACACACAAATAATAAAGAATTGGTATTCTAGGTTCATCTCCAAGTTTCCAAGTCTGTCAGCTTGATACCTTATCCCCCAGGGTATCCAAGGTACTTGAAAGCTATGATGTTAGCTAGTGTCCTGCCCCCCAGCTTGATCAGTTACAATACATTAACTCAAACAAGTCCCTAGCACACTCACTCTGATCCAGGATTTCTGGGAGACAGGATGAAGAAATCTGATAGGAAGAAATTTTTGACTTAATATTCTCCTAGAATCCTTTTCATAACCACTTTCTCTTGCCCAACCACACACAGGCAAAAATATCCAAAGGAGCATCTTTGTGGTTAAGATTCAAAAACTCATCGCGAACTTAAAGCTAGAAATGTCAGCAGTTCCATGCTAGTTTCTTCCTAATGTTCTCAGAAATCTAAACTTTGGTTTCTTGCCACATTTAAAATTCTCCCCTGTTTGCTTCAGTCCCTAATAATATCCTGGCCATGTACCTTCATCTATATTCATGAGTGCGCAGATGCAGCCAAATTAGTGGCAGCAAAGCACATTTTACAGTGTAGAAAATACAATCTGGCTTCCTTTAAACATTTTTTTTTTTTGACACACACACACAAAAAAGTTTTATTAAAAGGAAAAAAAAAGAAAACCAGACATTTAAATTCACCACCACCCATCAGAGGAGCCTGTTTCAAATGCACAGCTGGCTTGATGATGAGTGACAAATCAAAAGTCAGAGAGAAACTTCCCGATCATCTGAGCCCTCGCCACCCGATTAGCAGAAGAGAAACAGGGCAGATGGAGGGAGGCGCAGCAGTTCGGAGTGAACAGATGGCCACTACGAACTTGATATATGAAATTAATAACACTTTCTCAAATACAATTAGTAGCACGAATACATTACCTGAATTTTCATAACTGTGAGCAAGCTGACATTAAATGAGGTTTTTCGGATTAACAGTTGATGTGGCATTGCTATTTGGAAGGAAATAAAAATATATAGCAATAAGAGAAACCTCTTGCTTTTTAGTGCCACTGATCAGAATGTTGCAATGTATGAAAGAAGTCTTTCAATTCAAAGAAACTCCATATTTAAATTTCCCTAATTTTCTTTTTTCAAATATAGCCATTTGGACCTCATAATGTATGAGATACTTAAGAGCCTTGCAGATGTATGCAGCATCTATTGCTGTTAGATGAATTATTCTTTAGGAAGAAATTAAACCATTATACATTTCCCTACAGATAAACTTGGGGGAAAGGCAAACAAAAAGGGACTGGGCAGTAAAAACATTCAAGATAAGAATATGAAGAGGCTAGATTTGGTGTTTTTCAAATCTATTGATGGTACAGTAACTCTAGGAAGGTGACTAAGTTTTCTCTGTATCAACGGCCAATCTCTAGAATTGATAAAATACTTCTTCTATACATCTTAATCAAAGCATTAAAAAACTACTTTGATTCCCAATCCATGATAACAACACCCCAGATTATGCTAACCAACCCTCTGGGAAGCCAGAACCTCCACAATCAGGGCGAGGTCAGTCCCTAAGGCAGGTGTTTCCGGGGCTCCTGATGAGGCAACTGTGCTTAAGGGAGCCTAGCCCTGGCTCCTGCAGGAGGCTGAGGGACCTGGGGTGTTACAAGATGAGGCCACAGCAGCAGCTGCCTGGGGACTGCACCAAAGGCTACATCCATGCTTATAGGTAACAGTTACCACAGACTCAAGCCCCATGGGACAGGTGGGCTTGAGTGTCTCTAGAGAGGTGGGAAAACTGGGTCTGTTCCAGGGATAGAGCAAAGAGGTCCAGGTATACCCGCCACATGCATTTACTAGTATCAATACTTAAGGTGGCAAGAGGAGTCTCACTCGTCCCAGGAGGCAGATCAACACGAGGATGGCTGCCGCCACAGTGGTGGCTACAGAAACTGTCAGGAAAGGTAAGCTCGTCTTCTCTTCCTTGGAAGGATTAACTGGGGGCATTCCAGTAAACATAGAAATCACAAAAAGAAGGCTGTTCCATGTTAAGGCACTAGCACCGTCCTGCTTGTAAGGGAGAGAAGAGAGACCCAAGACATCAAGACAGATTTCCCTCTCCTACACAATCCCAGATACATACTTGACAAAATACTTGAAACAAGTATAACTGGGGAAGTCTAGAAGACAGAATGAACACAAAGCACTTGACTAGGTGTTAAATGGCATTATTTTTTACATAATATCTGAATTTGATTTTGTCAATGGAAGAACCTTTCAAAACTGTAGAGGATTTTTATGAGTTTGTTGAAGCCAAACTGATGACAATAGCAGTTAATGACTTTAACTGTGAAGCCAATTAGCAGTGAAACCTTAAATAAGTCACTTCCAAAACTTTATACTACCTAATGAGTATTCATATCCTATACAATAAAAGCCTAATTGCTAAGTGTCCAGTCATCTGGTCAGCTGTTCAACCAATCAAAGCATAATATGCTAATTAGATGCTAAGACAACTCAACCCCTTGCTATGATGTGCACTGACCACCAGGGGGAAGATGCTCGGACTGGTAGGTGAGCTTGCTGCTGGGGTCTGGCAAATAAGGAATGAGCAAAATGGGCTGGACACGCCCTGGAGCCCTCCCGTGGTCCCTCCCCAGCTGGCCAACCTCCCGTATCCCTCCCTGGACCCACAGGTGCATGAATTGATGTACCAGGCATCTAGTATAAAATAAAGGGTTTGGGTTTTATTAAAAAAACAAACAAACACTATAATATCTAAAAATATTCTATTTTATTAAAATACTGATGGATCTTGCAGGTTGCAATACATGCCCGCTATAACCAAGAATAAGAAAGGTTAATATTCAATGTTCCTAAAAGGGTTTAATCTACTCCTAAAGTAGAGGATGTTGCTTTTCAAGGTGAATATGTTTTTCCTAATTTAAAACAAAATAACTTGAGGGTCTGCTGAATCAAGTGATGAAGGCTTAGATCTGGATGTGCTGAGTTAGTATAGCGCTGGGGTGTTGCTCTGTGAGCGCCTTGGGTGGGGCCTGGATGAGGCTGGTTGACCTATTTGGAAATGTCTTTTGTGTGAAGTGTATCATTGGGCATGTGGAGGTATTATTGATATGAGAAAATGCTAAGTAACTGATTTACTATCTGAAAAAGGATTTACTATCGGGGAAAGGGAGGGAGGAAGAGACTGAACATAAACTGTGCACCTATGGATGAGGACAATGGGGGATGGGGAGGGGGCGGAGGGTGGGGTGGGAACCTGGTGGAGGGGGGAAGAAATGAGGAACCTTTGTAACAATATGAACAATAAAGATTGATTTAAAAAAAAAAAAAGAGAGAAAGGCTCAACACTAATGTTCAAGTCATTAGTTTTTAAACTGTTATTCTTTATTAAATTAATTCATAAATTATTAAAAAAAAATAGATAAGTTCATCACACACATGTACATTAGTCTAGGGAATGCAAGGTAAGTATGAATTGAGGAAGCATGTTTCTGAGTTTAGGTTTTCCCCAAAGCAGACCTTGACACAAGAACTTGAGTGTAAGCAGTTTATTTGGGAACTGAAAGAAAATACCAGGGAAGGTGGCTGTGGGGGAAATAAGACAGAAAAGTGAAGACAGCCAATAAATGTCACATTATCAAACCAGCCACCACTGCAGGTGTCTGCTGCCTGATCTCACCAGGAAAACTATTTGGGGCGAGGGGGGTGTCTGTGTAAAACACACATCCCCGTGTTAACCTACCGAGGGTGAGGAAGCTGGGGTATTTATGTAGTACCAGTTTCTATAATTCACTGGTGTAAGTTCTACTCCTGCCATTTGTTCATTCCTCTGTATTTCTGGTCTGTGCTGGTGGCCAAGCAGGCTCCAGTGGCTAGAGAAAACCCTACGGCAAAGATCACCAGGTGCTGGCAGTTGTTATTTGAGTTGCCGCACCTCAGGGTGCCAAGGCAAGGGAATATGTCAGGGTACCCGTAGCATCTGTAATCATGAAAATACTGCCAACAAAATTCCCATCCAGGAGCTAGCTATTCATTCCACTGAACTATGTAAGTGGCCTGAGACTTTATGTATCTCCCTCCTTTCACCTTTGGGAAATGAGCAGACTCCAGTGGGCATCCGTACACTAAGTAGCTAGCTGCTCCTGCAGCCTCCACAGCCTCCCTCCCCCTCCCCCCCCAACTTATCTGGATACACCTGGGACTTCCTGAACTGCTTCCTGAAGGTAATACTCTTCGTTTTCTGAGTGCTCTTCACTCCACAGTGGACTGTTCTCATTCTGAGAATGAGTGAGACAACAGTGTTTGTAGAAAAGCTACTCTCATTATTTGTTTTATATTTTACTAAGGGCGAGGAAGTACACAGACCTGCTGAGAACTTGAGTCTCATTTTGAGATTTTTCTCAAGGATCACCCTAAACATCTAATAATGATACGACCTTTAATCATCTGTTTTATTTTCTAAAATTAAAAAGAAATTAATTTAACATCTAGGAAGTTATTTTTATTTGCTCAATCATTCAACAATTTTTTTTTAATCCTCATTCAAGGATAGGCTTTTATTGGTCTGAGAGAGAGAGAGAAAGGGAGAGAGAGAGAGAGAGAGAGAGAGAGAGAGAGAGAGAGAGACAGAAAGACATATATGTGAGAGAGAAACATTGATCATTTGCCTCCTGTACACACCCCAACTGGAGATTGAACCTGCAACCGAGGTACATGCCCTGATTAGGAATTGAACCTGTGACCTTTTGGTGTATGGGAAAAATGATCCAACCAACTGAGCCATCCAGCCAGGGCCATTCAACAAATATTTATTGAACACTACTTCCATGCCAGGTACTATACTAAGTCAACATGCCAGATAAGGATTTCTGGCCCTGGTGAGACCTGTCTTCTGGCTTGCAGACAGCTGCCTGCTTGCTGTGTCCATTCCTGGCCTTTCTTCTGTGCATGCAGAGAGAGAGAGAAATCTGGTGTTTTTTTCCTCTTCTTCAGTGATACAGAAGTAGAGCCCCACCCTTCTGACCTCATTTAACCTTAGTTACCACCTTACTGGACCACTCTCCAGAGATAGTGACATTGGGGGTTAGGTTTTTCACATATAATTTTGGGGAGAAACAATTACGAACTACAGCAAATTTGATTTCAACTCCAGTTAACATTAACTTCTATGTTTCCTTCACAGAAAATCTTTTTGAAAGTGTCGTGACTATTCTTTCTTCTCTACATTTCGAGTTAAATTTATTTCCTACCACTCCGCTAAAATTCTCTTTCAGGGTCAGTTCCAGCTGCTAAGCAGTTCATCCCATGGCTTCTTTCTTCCCTTCTCCTTTCTTGACTCCTCTACATATTGGACACAGTTGACCACACCCTCTTTGCAGCACCCTCTTCTGTTGGCTTAGGGCAGTGGTTGGCAAACTGCGGCTCATGAGCCGAAGTTTGCTGCTGTGTTGACTAACAAGTTTGCCTACCACTGACCCAGACTCTCGATTCCAATAATTACAGGCTGTTGTTGTTCCTTGTGATCTAAGGAGATCAAGCCCCTAGGGCAGTGGTCAGCAAACTCATTAGCCAACAGGGCGGCAAACTGAGGCTCAAGAGCCGCATGTGGCTCGCTAGCCACAGTTTGCCGACCACTGCCCTAGGGTGTACATGACTCTACACTCTCCTTGTTTTCCTCCAACTTCTCTGAAAACTCCTTTTATATATATATTTTTTCAATTTTTTTTCTTAAATATATTTTATTAATTTTTTACAGAGAGGGAGGGAGAGGAATAGAAAGTTAGAAACATCGATGAGAGAGGAGCATTGATCAGCTGCCTCCTGCCCTCCCCCCCCAAAAAAAAACAACAACTGGGGATGTTCCTGCAACCAAGGTAGATGCCCTTGACCAGAATCGAACCTGGGACCCTTGAGTCCACAGGCCATCGTTCTATCCATTGAGCCAAACCGTTTTCGACTGAAAACTCCTTTAAGTCACCATTCCTTACTGCTCTGTGAGATGGGAAGATACCTCACTGCTCTGTGAGATGGGGAGATTCCTCACTGCTCTGTGAGATGGGGAGATTATTGTCTCCTCTGTGAGATGGGGAGATTATTGTCTCCTCTGTGAGACGTGGAGATTACTCAGAGGTGGGCCCAAACCCACTGCTCTTTTCTAGAGCAAGCTGGCCCCAGGCGATCTCATCAGCTCTCATTACTTTACATAAAACCTCCAGTCTGTTACCTCCACATTTGTGTATTTAGCTGTGACTTTTCCACTTTGATCCAGACTTCTGTACCTAATGGCACCCTCTATTTCTCCATTAAGATATCAATAGGTATCTCAAAGTCATCAAGTCCAAAACAGAACCCCTGATCTACCCCTGCACCAAACCAGTTCCTCCAAGAGTTTCTCCACCTGAGAGAGTAGACCTGTCATTACCTAAACTGCTCACACCTCAC
The DNA here is from genome assembly GCF_964339955.1 of Pipistrellus hanaki. NCBI lineage: Eukaryota > Metazoa > Chordata > Mammalia > Chiroptera > Vespertilionidae > Pipistrellus > Pipistrellus hanaki. Next base: position 43,567,316 of record NC_140519.1, on the reverse strand, counting down.
ACCCGAGTCTTTCTTCTGCCCACTTTCTCTCACTCTTCATGCTTCAGCTACTAGGCAGGGGTCAACAAACTCATTAGTCAACGCAGTTTGCCGACCACTGTACTAGCAAATCCTGTCATCTTTATCTCCCTCCCCTATTCCAGCTGCTCATTATTGTCTCCATTGCAACCATCTCCTGGTTATTAAACATAACATTTCCAGTTTTATAAAAGGATTTCCAGAACTTTTAGTTCAACTGTATGACTCTGTAATTCCTTCACTAAAGCAAGTAGCTAATACAGTTGAGTAAATGAAGAAAAAGCATGTGTGATTTAATAAGCAAAGCTTGCTAAGATTTTTTAAGAACCTAAAATACAAGGGAAAGAAGTGTCATTTAATACCCCGTGATACTTATCGCCTTGCAGGGATCCAGTATGGAGCCGAAAAGACATCTACCTGAAACAAAATTCTTTTTGTGGGAATTTACACTCTTTCCCATCTGGATCCTAGGGAATAACATGAAAATCTTACAGAAAAGCAACTCATGTAACACTGTCCTTTCAAACCTGAAGAAGGAGGCTATTCATAGGAAAAAGCCTTGAGGGGAGGAACAGAATATTTGGGGGCAGATGCTGGGTCTTAAAATATAACTGCTCCAAGTACACATGAGAGAGGTTATTTCATTATCACCGCTGTAACAAGATAAGCAGAAGCTATTAAGAAGGGGGGGAAAGACACCATCAAAGTGAGCAGAACTTTAAAAAAAATCTATAAAATTATTACGCCAGTTTTAACCAATTATAGGTCTGCTTTCAGTGAAGGAAGTGCCAAGGGTTTGTTAGAGCCAGCCACAGAAATGAATGAGGATGGAATTTTAATTGGAGACAGCCAGAGGCCAATGAGAAGATTGTCTGGAGAAAGCTGGTGGAGATCAGTGTTGAGCCATATTTGATTTACCTCCAGAGCTGTGGAAGGGAGAGCGAGTCCATACACTGCACCCTCCTTCCTTTCCGCCTCTGCCCAGAGTTGAAAGAAATTAAGAAAATTCAACCATCTATCGGGACCAGAGCTGACTAAAGAATTTTCAGGATTTAGCACAAAATAAAAGTTTGGGAGCCCCTTGTTTAAAAAAAAAAAATCAGGAAAGTGTGCTGCTAAAAGTACTAACATGAAACTCTTTTCTTTCTTCTGGGCTCTCTCTTGACCTTTCGTGTTTTTTATTAACTTTAAAAAATATTTTTTTTTATTGATTTCAGAGAGGAAGGGAGAGGGAGAGAGAGAGAAACATCAATGATGAGAGAGAATCATTGATCGGCTGCCTCCTGTACAACCCATACTGGGGATCAAGTCCACAACCCGGGCAAGCGCCCTTGATAAGAATCAAATCAGGAGCCCTTCAGTCCGCAGGTGGATGCTCTAACCATTGAACTAAACCGGCTAGGACTTTTATTAATGCTTTAAAGTCACACTCCCTCAGGCACAATCATGAACTGGCATTTCTTATACTCAGCCATGCCTGTTTTGTTTTTGTATTGCTCCTTAAAGAAAATAATGTTTTGTACCTTTCCACATTTCATGTTTGGTATCGTCAACCAGAAACTTCATTTTTGGTCACTTGTATCTTTTTAAGGTTTAATCATTAATACTTATAAATCTAACTTATTCATTTTTAATGACATAGCCTTCCTGCAGTTAATGGACATTTTGTCTGTTTTGACTTTTCACTTTAAAAAATGCTGCAATCTACATTTTTTATACATATCCTTGGGCACATCTACTGGAGCTCACAATCTGATGCAATTAGGGGTGAAACTGATGAGAGAAAGGAAATATGTATCATGAAATTTGTTAATTTTGCCAGATTGTTCTTCAAACAATTTTTAATTCCATCTCAGTATTCCACTGTTCTATTTTCTTGCCCATATCTACTGTTATCAAACATGTTATGTTTTGTCAAATTAAGTTAGAAGGTATATTTAATTGTGATTTTCCCAGATTATGAGGATAGATAAACTTTCATATACTTATTGAATAATTTTTTCTTTTCTCTGTGAATTGCTTATTTATATCCTCTCCCTATTTTCCTATTTTGGGAGGAATTATTATCATTTGTAAGCATCATTAAAATTTTGGGTAATAATTTGTTTACGTACTTTGCCAAAGCCTTTTCCCAATGTGGTGGAGTATTTGTGGAAACTTCTTATTTATAGAGTCTATAATGTAACAGGGATTTAAATATAAATTTACTTTATACTTTTTCAATAGTGTGTGCATTTGTTTTTTATTTATTCTATCTTAAGATTTATACATATATTTTTCAATATTTTCATCTAAGCTTTTCTTTTTCCCATCAGAAATTTACTTCTTTGTGTATAATGTGTGGAAGGGGTTCAATTTTATTTTTTTTTCCAATTTCTGATTTCTCAGCCATATTCATTGAATACATTCTCTACACTAATTTTAAATGACATCTCCATCATATCAAGTTTTCACGTATATGTAAGTTAGAAATACACTATTAGACCTCTATGAGTTTGTCTAAGCTATTATCTCTCTCGAATATCTCTTCCTTGGTTACCTGCAAACATTTTACTCTTCCATTAAATCCTAGTTTAAATGTCACCTCCTTTTTGAGATGTCTCTCGCCTTTCCATTCCCTTCTCTGATTACAACTTTATTGCAACAAGTACTGTGCCATAGGCATTTCTATGAAGAAAGTTTTCACTGCCATAGTTTTAGCATTCTTGAGGCTAAACACCTTGACCTGCTATTTTGTACTGTCAAACACTTTATAGATATGAAATAAGCTAAATTAAATTAATAAATTAATGAGTTAATCTTCAAATGACACTTAATAAATCCGAGTTCCCCATATCTCTGGCCTATATTTACTTTGCTGTGTAGAGGTTTTAGAATCGTTATTATGAATGAAATATTTCATTCAAAAAATTGCTTCTCGTGTCTATGATTTGCGGTGATATGATCTTACCTACTGCATTCTTTATTTCTGTGTGTGTTTTTGTTCTAGTAAATGAAGTCTGAGGACTAAATTAGCAACCTCAGGTGATCCTGCTTTATCCCCAAACTCCCAAAGCTGCCAGGTTGAGGTAGAAGTCCAGCTCAGCATTGCAAGCATGTACATACAGCTGAAGTCTAGAAAGCACACCCAAAACTGTGAACTCACTCCACTTTATTTAATTACCAGAGGCCTGGTGCACAAAATTTGTGCAGAGTAGGGTCTCTAGGCCTGGCCAGTGATCAAGGCCAATCAGGACTTCTGGCTGCTGGGCAGGGCCTCCCTTCCCTGGCTGTTGGCTGCGCCTTCCTTTGTTCCGCACTGCCCCCTGGTGGTCAGCGCACATTATAGCGAGCAATCAATCTCCAGGTCGAACTCCCGTGGGGACAATTTGCATATTAGGCTTTTATATATAGATGTTTGAATGTTCCATGGTCCCCTATAAAATGTAGATACTCCACAAATATTTATTCAACCTTTGCATAATAGTAAACATCCCTTTCTTCACATGCCTTCCTCTTAAGGGGAAATCAGGAGCACAGCTGATTTCTGTACATTTTTTCCCATCGAAGCCTACTCATCCTATGAGCAGGCTACCCATAAACATTTTCAACATGACCCTGAAGTTTCTGGTGTCATTGAAAGTACATGTAGGCTACCTATTGTTGATGCTGCTTCTACCGTAAAACTCAAATGATTAACAGTTCTTTCTAGCTATCAATTTTGCTAGGGAATAAGCTCACAGTAATAAACTACCATCTACCACAACAGCTAGAAATATGGGAAAAACGATCTACACAAGAAGGCACAGTCATCAAAATCTCACACTCATACAGTTATTTAGGATTCAAAACATAGCCTTAATCTGGAAGTGTGAGAGTGGATTTCTTATTGTTGCCAGAAGAAAACTGGCAAACCACGTAGTTAGCACTACCTTGTTTAAAGGGGTCTTATTACGGCCGATTACATACTGTGTATGCACTAAGTTCAGCTCAAATGTGTCTCTGATACATCTGATTCATTTAAGAAAAAAACAACCACTTCCAAGATTTCAAGCAAATTGTTCTTTGAAGTCATCCCTGACGCCCCGGGCTTTAGATCTTTCTTTTCTTATCCCAGAAGACATCGTTTCATTGTTGGCTTTTCATGGTGTTCAGCTGACATCATTTATGAAATTGGTCTTTTCCGTTCCCGCCTTAGTTAACCTATTAAACTCTTTAGGTTTCATGATTACCTTTTAAAACTCTTTTCAGACTTTTTTTTTTTTTTTTTTTTTTTTTTTTAACACTCCTTGCTTCTACTCTTCTATGCCTCCCTCCCAGCACATAAACAAAGATTGTCTACTTCCTTCACAATCTCCGTCTGCTGGGTCCAACTTTTCTCCTTTCCTTCTGTTTATTTCTCTCTCTCTCTCTCTCTCTCTCTCTCTCTCTCTCTCTGTGTGTGTGTGTGTGTGTGTGTGTGTGTGTTTAATCTGTTTTACTTCAAATTAGTGTTTTAAGTACCACGTTTATGTTTACAGGGCATAAATAACTCTTATCTACAACCTCTGCCAGACTCCCCCTCTCTTTAGAGTTCAGTTTCCTTGTCTGTAAAGTGAGGTGGCTAGAAAGCCTGTCCATTGATTACAGTTATTGGCCACAGAATAGGTGGTCTTTGTCGCCTGTGATGCCTTGAGCACTCTGGCTATCCGCGTATCCGCACGTTAGATGTAAAATTGGGTCCTGACATGAAGCAGTGGCCCGTCTGCTATTGCAGCGGTAGTTGTCTGAGCGCCCTGGGATTCGGGCCTGGCTGGGAGGAGAGAACGCAGCAAATGCACCAGGAGCAGCTAAAAGTTGAACTGAAACAGGACAGTCACAGGCAAAGACGTAAGTTGAAACGCCTTTATGACATCCCAGAAGACAAGCAAAAGAACTAGGCCAGGGTCAGCTATCAGAAAGGGAGTTGGCCAAAACAACAACAACAACAACAAAATTAAGAAGTTAGAAAGCAGTCCCCAGAAAAAAAACCTTTTTCTTTAGGAAGGTATTTCCTCAGATTGTAAATTCAGGGGCCAACGAGACAAAGGAACACACAAATCCAAGGTCTACCAATAGAGTCAGGGTCAGGTTTGAAGGGGTGGAGCATGAAAGGGAGGATGAGTCAAGAGTCTTTAGACTTCTTTATCCCTCCCAAGAGCATCATTCTAAATGCAAAGGGCAGAAATACATAGACTTTATGTTTAGCTAAGGTATTTGTTGGACCACCTCTCACTAAATCCTTAGTCACATGATGAGACTATTCTGTCATTCAGGTAATAAATGCATTGCAATTAGATGTCCTCCGTTTTGTTCAGTAGACCACATACCAGGAGATAGACAACAGCCTGCTTTAGAAGAACAACCCATTCTGGACAAGTGGAATTCTGAAAAAGAACTTTCTAGCAGCGCCCTAGGCAGCCCGGCTCTGCCTCCTGCTTCCACAGTGTTTGGGGGCACAGCCCCAGAGACCCCCTGCCTCCAGCCTCCACCCCTCCTGGTCTCCTCCACCTCCCCCTTCACCACCATCGGGTTCCCCTTCACCCTCATTGCCGAACCCCCAGGAGCTCCCCGTCCGCAGAGGAACCCCCGAGAGGGAAGCCCCTCCCCAGCCTCCGCCCGCACCCACCTCTCTCGGAGCCTCCTCTCCCCAGACGTGCAGCTCTGAGGGTCCGGCGGCATCTCTCAGGACGGCCAGGCCTCCCAGGGGAGGGGCCCTCAGGCCATGGAGCCGGGGTCTGGGGGAGCAGCCTGACCAGGCCTTGGGGAGCTGCAGGCCCTGGGCCTCCCCGCAGGCCGTCAGCTCCGGGACTTCCGGCAGAACCACTTCCGGGGCAGGAGGCAGCTCATCAGAAAGAGGGGGCACCTGGCTCCCTCCGCAGGGCGGCCCCGGGCTGGGCTGGGCCAGTGTCTCTGGGAAAGGCTCAGCCTCCAGCACCACCAGCGCCTGTGGAGCCCCGAGGCCTCTGAGGGCCCCTCTGCCTCCCCTGGGCCTGGCTTTTACCGGAGCCTCTGCCCCAAACTACCAGCCATTCCTCTACCCGCCCTGGAGCCCGCTCCCATGCTCTGGGCCACATGAAACAAGAACGCTTTTTGCAGCAATAAATAAATAAATAAATAAACAAACAAACAAACAAACAAACAAATAAAACAAAAAATAAGAACTTTCTATTTCCCCAAATAAAAATAGGCACAGTTATTTCTTTCAGAAGTTTGATTTTTGAAAGTATTTTTTATTGTTCAATAAAGTAAACTGTTTTGAACCCAAGAATATGTGTGTAAAAATCCATATTGGAAAATGGGTGATTGGATTGGACAACTTTAAAGCAAAACAAAATTAGGTAACTTGTCTAAACCAAGGAAAGGCAGCTACCATTCCTAGACTCGTTCTGCAAATGAGGATTTGGAGGTTTCCTGTGGTTCAGTAAATTGAAACCGGTCACCTAGAATAAGGAACAAAGCTAGAATTTAAACTCCAACCTTAACTGTAAGCTCTATGCTCCCAGCAGCTTTTATTCAGATGTAATGTGTTTAGAAAGATGTATCCTAGTCCAACTTCCAACTTCCATGTACTCAGTATGTCAGTCATGAGAATGAAACAGACATAACGCATATCTGAGCAGAATCGCTGGTTGACCATCCATCTCTTCTTCACATCTCTCCTCCCCAACCTTTACCTCACATTTAGAAATAAGACACTTTCCTTCCTCCCTCCCTCACTACTTCTCTCCCTTCCTCATGTTTTTCCTTCCTTCCTTTCTTCCTTCCTTCCTTCCCAGTTTGCTCTTGGGGTTTATATGGACAGTGGTACTGTGTACACCAAAAAGAGATCCACTCATTGACACCTTAACTAAATCATTTGCTGTATATTAAATGACCCAATATCCTTACAGGTCCTTGTCTGAGGCACATAACTGGGCAGCCTAGAATGTGTATGCTAACGGATATACGTTTCTTTTGTTTTGTGTCATTGGAAAGGTTTCCAATGGTTGAGGGTTGGAGGAAATGACAAAAACAGAAACTCAGTTAGAATAATCCAAGAGTCCGAAGAAGAAACTGAACGAACTCTTGTTGAGCTTTAAAATACAGTCAGTCTCCTAAACACAGGCTTTCGAATATCAGTGTGGGAAGGAAGTGGCGAATACCCAAGGCCAGGCCGGCTGGCGTGGTGTGTCTCGCTCCCCATCACAGATGGCTACCATTTGCCCCCCTCTCCCTGGCCTCTCGCCTTGCTTGGGGAAAATGCCTGCTCTTCTCAGGACACTTCATCCCTCGGAGTCCCCTTCCCCCAGGGGCTCACCCAGGCTGGCAGGAGCTGCCCTGACCAGGTCCTGCCTGAACTGGAGACATTCCTTTCACTGGTCAGCAGATAAGATGTTTTGACAAGCCCCACAGGGGCGCAAAGGGGAGAGACACACAAAAGCTTGCCCTGTAACACCAAGGAGCACAGGGGAAGGAGCCAAAGGCAAATGGAAGGAAGCTTGGAGCAGCCAGGCAGCCGGGGCGTCTGCTATCAGCATTAAACAGGACGCAGTCCAGAGCCCCTCTCTCCAACGCCACCTGCTTCTTCTCAATGTCACTCTGGGCCGGCAGTCTGACACAGAACAGGCCCCCGAAAGTATTCCAGTAACTCCTCAGGACCACCGGGGCAAAAACACAAACATTCGGGGCTTGACACTTACCAGGGCAGCTTGCCAAGCTTATCACATGTGAAAGAGCTGCTCGGGGCGGGATCTGGCTCATGTTCACGAGGCGAGGTGTCAGGTCTGAGCACCCGGGGCGTTTTCCATCCAGGGCGGCCAGAGGGAGGGAATGCACTTCCCTGTGAGCGGCTGGGAAGGGCGGCTGTACGTGTGATGGAAGGTAGGGCTAGCGTTCTGTGGTCACTGGAGGGGGATGGCCAGGATGAGTCCACCTGCCTGCTTTCCAGTCTGAACGCACTGGAATAGCCCCACCTTGCAAGGACAGGGCCCACATTCTTTACTAACTGAGGCTTTTCTGCATGCCTAGCTCCGAGGCATGCTGACACCCAACCCACCACTTTCACCACAGGTTTCTTCCTTTGCTGTGGCTCACGGTAACCCAGTCACCTCCTTAAAGAGCCTGTCTCAGTTCTAAGACACGGGGGCTGACGGCTCCAGCATATGGATTTGAGGAGGGAAAGCAATTCAGTCTGTGACACTGACCTAAGTGGAAAGGCCAGGAAATCCTGACTAAGTAGAACATTAACAAGGAGAGCAGCAGGGAGGACATTAGCAGCCATATACCGTATTTTCCGGCGTATAAGACGACTTTTGAAAAGAAAAAAAGTCAACCGAAAATTGGGGGCAAAAGACCAAAATTGCACAAAAATTACCTGCAGATCTTGACGGCAAAGTAAGTCTTTTCTTTGAAGTGGGGGGTAGTCTTATACAGCGAATATAGGCCTAAACCTATGTTTTAACTGTAAAATTCGGGGGCCGTCTTATACACCGGAAAACACGGGTATGTATTTCTTTAATTTTCACGTATTTGACACAATGTGCTAGCTACTGGATATATAGGCCTGAGTCAGATGGAAGATTCTCTCCTGCCCTTCATGTGGGCTAGGAGAGGTGGAGAAGGGGGGGAATCATTAGAATACAATGTGATTCCTCTGAGGATGAGTTAAAAAATAGGATATAGCTGGAGTGTGGAGGACAGGCGCCCTTCCCCCCATGAAGTTCAAGAACAGCTTCCTCTGAGCAGATGTCACCCACTGTAGGTCTTACAAAGCACAAGTGTCAGGACAGTAGAGAAAAAATGAGAGTGCGGAGAAAATTCCAGGCAGGTACAAGAGCGTATTTCTTAGAGGTTAAACTTGTGCGTGAAAGATAGCATAGCAGTTTTATCCATCATGAAATGGAGAGGAAAGATCTTTCTCTGTGTTTTTGTAACAACAGGGAACTCAAGTGTTCTTCATGGCTCTTTTAAGCAATATTGGAAGTTGGTCTCTCTAAATATCTTTGAATTAATGTTTCTCTCTTCTCTCTCTCTCTCGCTCTCTCTCTCTCTCTCTCTCTCTCTCTCTTTCTCGTTTGTTCCCACCTATGAGAGAAGATCATTGCATGCTTTCTTGATCATTATGTCTCTAACTTTGGTGTGACCTTCTCTGTTATTGGGCCTATTGGTGCAAAACCAATGTCAAAAAGTAAATTAAAAAATAATTTTGTCCTGTTTCTTTTTAAGTTATTTTAGTAGATCTCTTTTCTCCTGAAGGTATCATCCAAGAAATTTTAAAATCACTCTTATGTAGGTTTTTAGCTTAAAGAATAGGCAATTTGTCCAATGACATTATTTAGAGAGTAACCAAAAAATAATGCTCATACTATTACAAATAAGCTGTGAACATTTGAAGAGTGGGCATTTTTATCATGTATGAAAGGCTTAGATGACAGTTACAAAACTTAAGAGGTCCCACAAAAGACTCATAAAAATCCTCATATGGAGATCTTTTTCTATGGAAAAACTTGGGTTCAATGATTCCAAATAATGCGTGTTATTATTCAGAGCTAAAATACATTTAAGTATTCATTCAATCAGTGTCTTCATTTTTCATTGGCACTAAATAGCATTATATGAACCACAGGGGAAAAAATACCGCATGCATCTTTCCAGCCATTACGATTGAGAACATTTGACTTGAGGGTTTTCGGGATTATTAGATTGTTTTAGATTTCCATCTCTGAGGAGGAAATAGATTCTACATCATGGCAAGAGAGCACAGAGTTAGAGATGTAAAGAACTTTGTGTGTCAGACTGATTAAATACTGAAGCAATTTAGCAGGGAAGCTTATGGAACCGCCATCTGTGGAGGTATTTTAAAAATGGAATTGACAATTTTCTTCTTTGGATGATTTAGGAAATGCCCCTCCTGGCAAGGAGATGGACCAAATGGGCTCTTGAAATCCTCTTTTTGGTTTTCTGCTCCTAAGAATCTTTCTAGACAGTTCTGGGAAGTATTTATTTCCAAAGTAGAATGTAGAACAGAGTGCCTTTAGCTAAGGTGGGATATGTGTGTGTGTTTGTGTGTGTGTGTGTGTGTGTGTGTGTGTGTGTGTTCATGGAGTTAGGTAGAAGAAAGAGCAGGGAACACTGTGTTGTTTGAAAAACAAAATTATCAGTTTCTAACCAGGCAGTTTAAATAAATAGGACTTGATCAGATTTTGTAGGAGCGGCCCACTTTCCGAGCTACTCCCTCTCTGTCTTCTCTGTGCTCACACTTCCAACGTAGACCCAGTCTCCTGTCTCACTTTCAATTATTTCCCTCTCACACCTTCTCTTTCCCAAGGCAACTGCATGATGACTTGAGAAATCCGCCTCCACAGCTCCGAATGATTTTCTGGGCTCCAGACCCACGTTCCAACTTCCTGCCAATTTACCCACCTGAGAAGATCGGACGGCAAATTCAACTTGATATGTCCTAGACTGAAGAGCTCATTGAAGAGAAAAGGGTGCTTTTATTTTTTATTTCTTTCACATTTTTAACTTATTGATTTGAGAGGGAGAAAGAGAGAGACATAGGTTTGTTGTTTCATTTAGTATGCCTTCATAGGTTGCTTCTTATGTATGTGCCCTGAACCCATAATGTTGGTATGTCAGGACGATGCTCTAACCAACTGAGCTACAGGACCAGGGCCTAACAAGGGCACTTTGATCCTGATCTTCACCCTCCCTTTCTAGTTTCTCTTGTAGAAACTCTACCCATGCACCATCCTAGTAGTTCTTCCCACTCCCCATATTCACCATCTGGTCTCTTATCTCTTCAGCCCCATTGCATAGTGACTTTGCCCCAACTCATGGTCAGTTGTAGAAAATTGTGTCTGACTCCCTTCTCTGGCCCTACACCATCCTCATAGCGTATAGCTCTGTGAGCTCATTTGCTTTTCTTAAGCTGCTTATTCCCTTTTACTTATGGTATTTCTTCTGCTTTGAATAACCTTCCAATCCTGACTGTGTGTGGAATTCTACCTCTGCAGTGTGACTCGTATTTCCAGTCTCAGCTCATCTTCTTAGAAAGTCTTACCCAGTCCTCCCTGATGTGTATTAATTGTCCTCCTGTCCAAGGACCCACAGCACATTCTTTGTATGTCTACAGAAAAGGCATATAGCACACGGGGTGTACCACTTAGTATCTTGTCTACCCTGATGAATAACAACCTATAAGTGCCTCAGTTTCCCCAGCTCTAAAAATGGGAATAAAAAAATGTTTTCCCTTAAAAGTGAGAATGAAAATACTCTGTTGGGTACTGGGAAGTACTATAAAGAGGTGACTGGTTCCTGTAATTAAGAAGCTTATAGTCCAATAATTCTAATAATATTTGCAATAATATTCAAGTAACTATAATAAGCTGTGACAGTATAATCATCATCTCCATCATCATCATTAACACAACTGAACTTCCTTTAGTACTTATCATCCTGTCCAGCACTGATTTAGCAAATAAAAATATAGGATGCCTCGTTAAACTTTATTTCCAGATAAACAAGGAATAATTTTGTAGGATAAGTATGCCCTGTTTAATCTCTGGGTCATTCTTGTGCTAAAAATATTTTTTGTTCATCTGAAATTCAAATTTAACTGGGAATCCTGGATTTTATCAGAAACCCCTATCTCAGAGACAATACTCGATCATAATACTGATCATATTTCTAATGCATTTTCTTTGTGTATACCTCAATAACTTGTCTGGATCACATTTACATTTGAAATGATTTTTAATTTGTTCTACAAAATAACTTAATGATAGAGTAACATATATGACTATATCTTCTTATTAAGACAGACAGTAAGTTAACACTCAGATCTAAGTTGCATTAGTCCATTCTTGACAAGGACTAAATGTCCCTTTGGTTTCAACTTTTAAAGATAAAACATATAGCGAATTTGATTTCAGGGAACGATGTGAAAGCCAGGAAAAACTGTGACTATCGTGAAAGTTTTTGCTGCTCAGATGCCATGGAAAAATGTTTAAGCCAAAAAGAAGAAGAAGAAAGGTCACATTCATGTGCCTAGAACTCGGGGCTTGTTTCACCATGACATCATTGCCAGCCAATGAGAAAGCTCTCCTGGGATTCAGCTTTCTGACCCCATTCCACAATCCTTGGTATTGATTGCATTTTATTGCCGCTGTATATGTTGCCAGCACCAACACGGATGGTTTCTGACCCAGAATATAAGTGATGCTTTCACAAGGGGAGCACAAGGTTATGTTATTGGGACTATGCCCTGTTCCCGAGCAGGCAATTACAGGTCTGGGCTTTGACATTGTTTTCCAAAAATAACAGCCATCTCGTGTTTCCTTTGGCGAACGCTGGTTTTGTGACCAGCCACCTATTAGGAGGAAAATAAGGCATTCCTGTGGATGGAAGGTCCAAGGTCAATCACGATGGGTTTTAAGAAACGGGATAGTATGTGTTCTGTTGTCTACACTAGAAATTGTAAGAGATGAGAAAAATTGCAGGACAGACAAAGGTCTGAATATTACAGGTCTTTTGATTACTGGAAACATCCCTAAAATTGCTATCATCGATGGGCAGGGTGGAAGGCTGTGACATTTCTTTGGACTTCAGGACTTTACCTTAAGTGTGGATGATCAGGAAAGGTTCCCAACGGGTCATGTGATCAGAACAGCTGACATCAAAGCAGCTAGTTAATAAAGAATAGCAAATGAAGAATAGCCTAGTATTTTTTGTTTGTTTGTTTGTTTGTTTGTTTTTTTGAGCTTATGCCCCAAAAGGATGTGCAACTGGGATAATTATTAGCTCTATGAACCTAAAAATTTTTCCTCTTTAAGCCTCAGTTTCCTCATCTCTAAAATGGGAATAAATGTAACTAAAAAAATAAAGTGCTTTTCATGTAACAAAAACCAATAAAAGAAGCTATTGTTATTAACTTAAAGCTTCTTTAGTAAGAAGAAAAAGACTTTTGTTTGCTTGTTTGTTAACTCTTTTTTTCACCCATCATTTAATGAATGTTTTGTGACACTGTTCTGGTTACTGAGGAATAAGACCTTATAAGCATAGGTTCTTCCCCTGGCACTTCTCCCACATCCTCTCAGTCCCATTGGCTACTCCCAAATCGAAATGTAGAAGCAGACCAGCTGGTGTGGCTCAGTGGTTTAGCATCAAACCATGGACTAAGAGGTTACTGGTTCGATTCCCAATTTGGGGCTCAATTCCCAATAGGGGGCATGCAGGAGGCAGCCGATCCATGTTTCTCTCTCATCGATGTTTCTATTTCTCTCTCTCTCTCCTTTCCTCTCTCTCTCTCAAAAAAATCAATAATACAGTTAAAAAAATATAGATGCATACATAAGATTACAAAGTACGTTATAGTATTAAATGTTATTCCTTGTACCCATAAATACATACTTCATTTACATTAATTAATATGCACAACAACTATGTGGGATAAGTATCCTATTTTTAAAATGACAGATGAGGAAACTGAGGCACATGGAGGTCTTATAGCATATCTAGGTTAGTGGACAGTAGAGCTGGGGTGTGTGCCTAAGTTTGCATGACTATAAAGTGCATTTCCTACACTACTACAGCCAGGGGATAATGGCTAACAGCATTAAATAGATGACTCAGTGTCCTGATGTGCAGAGGAAGGAAAGGCCATACCTATTGTCATTTTTAGGATAACTGTGTCCAATATGAAAAGTCAAAGTCAATTCCTACACCAGAGTGCCATTTTACCAATTCCCTAGTTCCCTTCCACAAGTATGCATTCATTAACATTTATGTAACTAGTAGCTCTCATTGCTGAGGTGATCAAAATAAAATGGCTAATGAACTAAGCCACCTTTGCTAAAAATAATTTTTTTGCAAAGACCACATGATAATTCTAATGAGCTATTTTACAGCAAATGTCCTTACAAAGAGCATGAAGGAAATAAAGAGACAGAGTTCTTGAAGCCAAATTTAAAAAAATGGCCAATCTGGAGCCTTCATATTAGATTTTAATCCCACAGAATGTTTTTAACCAAAGACAGCAGAACAATTTGTCAATGAATAGCTGTTCTTAAACATCTGCAGTGCAATTAGATTTAAGCTTTTCTAATGGGAAACTGAGTCCCATGAGGACTAACAATTTCTCTAATCTTCAAAATATGATGTTAAATCAATAAAAACAGACTTGGTCTAAGATGGCATAGTAAAAGGAAACTGCATTGAAGTCTTCTATGACAACATCAAAATTACAAATAAGTTATAGAACAATAAACCTGGATAGCCAATGAGGACTCGCTGAACAGAAACCTTATAACTAAGGATATACAGAGGAAGCAACGTGAAGACTGATAGGAGGAGCAGAGACTAAAAATGAGCTGGCCCTGCCCAGGCCGGTATGGCTCTGTTGGTTAGACATCATCCTATGCACTGAAAGGTTGCTGGTTCAATTCCCAGTCAGGGCATATGCCTGGGTTGCACATTCGATTCCCTGTAGGGGGCATTCAGGAGGCAGCCGATCAATGTTCCACTCACATTGATGTTTCTCTTTCCCTCTCCCTTCCTCTTTCTCTAAAAATCAATAAAAAAAAAAAATCTTAGAAAACATCAACAAAAATGAGCTAGCCCTGCACCCAGAGGGATATCTCACTGCAGAGATTGCCCCTGAGAAACAATGGATTTCAATACCACACAGGCTGGCCCTGCAGGGATCAGGCCGAAACCGGCAGTCTGACATCCCTGAGGGGTTCAGGATTGCCAGAGGGCACAGTCCAGGACGAGGGACCCCAACAGGTGCATGCATCTGTGCACTGGGCCTCTAGTATAACATAAACACACATTGCTAAGAATAAGCCATGATTTATTTTATTTAAGGAACATGGTCAAAAGAATGTCTTCAACTCCCACCCTGTTGCAAAAATGCTTACTATTGATGTCAACATCTTTATAAAGAGAAGTAAGAATTTAAGACAAATTTCAACTAATGGTTGCTTACTATAATTTTTTAATGGAGATATTAACATTATTTATATTTTATTTTCTTTCCCCCCAAAAAAAGAAAATATTTAAAGAAAACATGTTAGCACCCTTCTTTAAAAAGAATGATAAGAAGCAAAGAGAGTAGCATAATCAAATACATTAATTATTGTTTTGAAAAACACAATGCAACTTAAGCATATAGTTCCTCAGAGTTGGAGAGCAGTCTATTTCACTTTTATATTTTTAGGCTTTCTGACATACCAAGAGACTATGAATGCCCAAGCAGAGTTACAAAAATTGTGGTATATTGTGCCCTGGCCATTGTGGCTCAGTGGTTACAGCATGGGCCCACACAGGAAAAGGTCTCAGGTTTGATTCCCAGTCTAGAGCATGTACTTGAGTTGCAGGTTCCATCCCTGGTCCCAGTAGGGACACATTCAGAAGGCAACCAATCCATGTGTCTCTCTCACATTGATGTTTCCTCTCCCTCTCCCTCTCCCTCTCTCCTCCTCCCCTTCCTCCTTCTCCATCCCTTTCACTCACTCACTCAAAAATAAATAAATAAAAGTCAATGGAAAAAATAACCTGATGTGAGAATTAACAATTAGTATATTTTAGGTGTTAGGATACAGCCAAATAATAATTTAGGAAACAACAAAAAACGAGTGATTCTGCATATAAATTCCATCAACACCCTTCATGACTGGGGCAAATGATTCTTCTGCTTTTTACCAACCATCTGTACATTGTTTTCAGAGCGTAGCAGCCAGATTTGAATACGGACTAAGCATTGGGTGGCTGCAAATATGCTCCTTAGCATGGAAAACAATGCGACTCCACAAAGTCTTATCCCCAGGAATTGACTGGGTTCAGCAGAAAAGAACCAGCATATGTGAGAAGCATCCTAGATGCGTCTCTATTTTTACCAGGCTCTGCAGGGGGGAATAAATCCTTCTTCTTTTTGAAACTGAGCATGGAGTCCTATCTATTCTAAATCCAAAGCAAAGAACCATCTGCAAGGCAGCCTATACATTTTCCTTCCATATACAAATGAAAGAATGGTCACCTGGCCTTTTTATGATGTTACCCCAAACGAATGCTCTTTGAAGCTCCTCCCTCCCCCCTCAATGGGGTTACTCCTACAAATTGGCACACGACAAGAAAAAAAAAAATGCCAAGAAATACTTGAAACATTTTAATGGGCCGCCTGCGTTTTTTGTAGGATGTTTTCTGTGCGTGGCGACCCACAAATATTAGCATTTCATGACAATGCAGTTTCATCAAGGTACGTCTCAATCCATGGGAGACGAGTCCCACACAACAGACGGAGATCTTGGCGCAGCCCGCGCCCGCTGTGTGTGTTACTTACTGGTTATATTGCAGTGGTCACACTGAGTCCCGTATGGTGCCATATTAACAAAAGGCATGCAAGCACCTTCTGTTGAAACATCTGTGGCAGGGAAATTTCAGGCATCTTTCCAGATAATTTTTGTGTGCTGGACCAAATTTCCATTAGGACGACAAAACCTGGCAAGCAGTGCTGTTGTGTATGATTTTTTAATAAACTGGGACATGCCTTTGTTAAAGGAGTGAGGAAAAGGGGTCTTCGGAGACTCTTTTCTATTATGAAAAGTTCACAGAACATATGACAGATCACAAAATAACATCTCCCAACTTCTTCTCTCTCCCCGCCCCCACCCCCCTCACCACCCCCATTGCAAGTTTCCAAGCTTTTCCTAGACAGAGCATAATGAAATTCACAGTTTTGGATGCAAAAGCAAAGATGCAGATTTTCGTATCTTGGCGTTAATGGTTCCAACGGTGGCTTTTCTTAAACATGTGTGTATTAAGGATGCACACAGCCAAAGGAGCTATTCCTTATGTATTTAATTTTTGGTGCTTGCTGCAAAAATAAAATCTATGCAAACGTGTGTTTTTTGTTTTTTTACTGGCTTTAAGATGCACCATATCTGAGAGATAGCGGGGGGGAAAAGTAGAGTTTGGGCACAGGGGTATTTGTACTCAGAAACAACGTGAACTTGCCCTGGCTGGTGTGATTCAGTGGTTAGAGCATCAGCTTGCATACCTCATCCTTGTGGGGGGGGGGGTGTGAGGGGTGCAGACTGGATGCAACACAATCAATGTGTCTTTCTCAGACGATGGTTCTCTCTTCCTCTCTCCCTTTCTCCCTTCCACTGTCTCTGAAAAAGCAATGGGAAAGATATTCTCAGGTGAGATTATCCAAACAAACGAGCAAACACAATGTGAACTTAACTAGCATTGTTTATTTTCTTCACTAAACTCAAAACGGGTGTTTCCATTTCTTTCTTCACTGCCAATAACCACTCCACTATAGCCATGGAGACTAGAAATGTCCTTTTGTGATTCTATTATCCCTGCTACATGAAATGTAAAACAAATGTGCTGGGCAGTGAACATGTGCATTATCATTGTGTAAGTAGGCATGTTATCATTATATTTCATGATGTTGTTCTTTGTAAAGGCTTTTTGTCTTCCTAAATATGTTATTACGTGTATTGTTATAACATTTATTGTACCACTATAGTTGTATAAACACTCTAGATCAAGGAGAATGAGTAGACTGAATATGACCTACCGAAATGTTTACCACCTATGCATGTATGTACGATGCAAAGATGACCAAACATATTAATGTTGCTGCACATTATACAACCTCATTGCAGCAGTAAACAGAAACCATTGAAGTTAATATCTGACATACTGCTCACATTGACCAGATTATGACATTTTATACTGACAACATTATAAGCTGAGATGATATAGTCTGAACTGGATGAGATGAAGGATCTAGGACTAGCTAGTAGGCTGCATAGCTGAACCTTGTATGAACTAGAAAATACTCACGTCACAGTCTGCTCAGAAATAGGACTACATTTGCATAGATCATTGATTATGCATAAAACTTGGAATCCCAAGGCAGGCGGTAATCTGGAAAGTTCCCGTGGGGCTTGCTAAGCATGCAAGATGCATCGCAAAAGCACTTGTTCTCTGCAAAGCCTGTTCCATGTTAAGTATGTTGTCCAGTGTTAGCAATCAAACACACTAGACCACTGAGGTTGGAGACACACCTATGTGAGGGGTTTTAGGTATTCACCACTCACATCAGACTTCCTTTTTTGACCCAGAAAAAAACATTTCTATCCTATCATCAGAACCATGGTGGGCCTGATATGAGAACATGGGTCTGCTTGGCAGATGTTGCATGAAATAACATGATATGTGTGAGAGGAAGTTTTGCTAAGTCTTCACTTGGAGAGAACAAGCATGCTTAGCAAGCCCCATTGAATTGCAACATGTTTGTGTAAGAAAGAATATGAACCTGTTATTGTATGAAAAGACTAAGGCATATTTCCTCAGTAGGAATTGGATGACTATAGAAAGAATGGGCATAAGAAAAAAAAGCAAAAAGAAGTAGGGAAGGGCCTAGGACACCATCTAATTTATTTAGGCCACTAAGCAAAACAAAGCTCCTGTGAAAAAAAAAGTAGATTTTTGGACTTATTATTCATCTTCAAATTGTGTAGTTGTCAAAATCATTGGACATATCAACCATTTATCAAGTTGTCTATAAAAAAAAAGCATGCCCATAATTAAAATAAGGAGGATGATGTTCCTTTGTTTTTATTATTTTCTCTTTTTCTGGAGCAAGGAAGGTGTTAACTCTGAAACAACGAGACAATTATATTTATTCTCTAAAATAATTCTGTGAATGTGTTTTCAATTACAGTTGACATTCAACATTATACTAGTTTCAGGTGCACCACACAGTGGCTAGGCATTTATATAACTTACGAAGTGGGTAGGCCTTTATGTAACGCTCAATAAATCTAGTACCCACCTGGCACCATACGTAGGCATTAACAATATTACTGACTGTATTCCGTGGGCTGCATTTTACATCCCTGCGACTATTTTTTTTTTGCCAACTTGTACTTCTTAATCCTTTCACATTTTCACCCAGTCCCCCAACATGCCTCCCACTAACCTGGCAACTATCAGTTCATTCTCTGTGTCTCTGAGTCTGTTTTGTTTCTGTATTTTGGACCTTAGGTTTCGCATATAACTGAAATCATATGCTATGTGTCTTTTTCTGTCTGACCTATTTAATTTAGCAAAATACCCTCTAGGTCGATCCTTGTTTTCACAAATGTTAGGATTTCATTCTTTTTTCGGTCAGATAATATTCCATTATGAATATAGGTACCCCTTCTTTCTAATGGTGTTTTCATATTTTGACTGTTGTAAATAATGCTACAATGCACATAGGGGTGGATATATCTTTTCAAATGAGCACTTTGAATTTCTTCAGGTAAATACCCAGAAATAGAATTTCTGTAAGTTTAAAACTTATTAGCACTATAATATGATTTACAGGGTTTCCCCGTAAATAAATTAGGCTATGGGTTTCATTTGCTCACCTCACCCTTCACAAGGCACTTGTTCTCTGCAAAGCCTGTTCCATGTTAAATATGTTGTCCAGTGTTAGCAATCAAACACACTAGACCACTGAGGTTGGAGACACACCTATGTGAGGGGTTTTAGGTATTCACCACTTACATCAGACTTCCTTTTTTGACCCAGAAAAAAACATTTCTATCCTATCATCAGAACCATGGTGGGCATGACATGAGAATGTGGGTCTGCTTGGCAGATGTTGCATGAAATAACATGATATGTGTGAGAGGAAGTTTTGCTAAGTCTTCACTTGGAGAGAACCAGTCTCCATCCTTGCTCCGGGCTTGTTCTTCACCCATCCCCTCAGCCCAAACCCTCTCGCTCCTCCTGTATCTGTCTCATTTCTAGTTGCGTAAGCCGGCTAGGGCTGCCATAACAAAATACCATGGACTGGGTGGCTTGAGCAACACAAATTTATTTTTTCACAGTTCTGGAGGCCGGAAGTCCAAGGTCAGGTACCTTCAGGGTTGGTTTCTGGTGAGAGTTCTCTTCCTGGCTTACAGGCAGCCACCTTCTTGCTGTGTCCTCCCATGGCCTTTCCTCTGTGCATGTGCAGAGAAAGACGTCTCTGGTGTGCTTTCCTTTACTTATAAGAATACCAGACTGTCATGTTAGAGGCCTACCCTATGTCCAAATAGTAGTATTGGGAGTTAGGGCTTCAATATGCGTCGGGGGATGCAATTGAATTTATACTACTAGTCACCAACCAGGTCATAGCTAACATTTTCTTTCCTCCTAGGAGCTCTACTCATCCTAAAGTCTAGGTCAGCTTCAAGTTAAACCAGTGTCGAGCGCCATTTTTCATATCATATTAACAAGCTCTTTGACAATAGGGTATAGTTAGGAAGCTGAAACATGTGCCTGTGAGGATCATGGAGAAAGTGCTCCATGGAGTTAGATATGTGTAAATCAAGGCCTCAGATTGTTATTTGATAAGCGAACCCCTTTTTGAAAGTGGACTCACTTATTGCATTTGTGAAAATACAAACCAAGGATTAAAAACAAAACAAAACAAAAACAATAACTAGGGAGTTAGAATCCATAGAAAGCAGAGTTACAAAGGTTTATTTAAAAAACGTTAGCTTGGCATCTGATGCTTCCAGTCCTGATCTAAGAAGAGGCAGAATTCTTTAAGCGTCAACACAGCTCAGACGGGGAACAGACTGAGAGCAGGATCAGGAAGCTGCCAGTCACTCTGCACTCCATTCAAAACCCATGCAGTGGGTCCCCTGTGGCTTCACCCCTTCCTTGGAAAGGGGAGTGCCAGTTTGTCATCCTCCACTGTATTTGTAAACTTGACTGTGTCACAGTGCACCCACGGTCAGCTTTCTGTTTCAGAAATCCTACCGACTTCTCAGAAGCATGTCCGGGCATGGGTGGTGGAAGCTCCCCTGTCTGGGCTTCTCCTCAGGCTGCCTCCTTCCCGTTCCTTGGGGTTGGCCGTGATGGAGATCCTATTGGTGTCGAGCAAGCCTGGGTGAACGGATAGAGCTTTGTCTAGATCGGCTACATGGTACGGAGAGCTGAGGAAACTTCTGTGCGGTGGCAGCATGCAGAGCAGTGGTTTTCTCCTCAGGAGAAATGCCTGTCTGGAGCAATGTTGGTTGACATGAGCCTCTAGTGCAGGGGTCCTCAAACTTTTTAAAGTGGGGGCCAGATCACGGTCCCTCAGAGAGCTGGAGGGCCGGACTATATGAACTACTAATTCCTACTGTAACACCTCGGCTGCGCTCACTGCCCAAAAAACCTGGCGGGCCAGATCAGACTCCTCTGCGGGCCGCATGTGGCCCGCGGGCCGTAGTTTGAAGACCCTTGCTCTAGTGGGTGGACATCAGAGATTCTATGGATCTTCCCACAATGCACAGGACAGCCCTCAATGACAAATAATCACCTGCTCCCCAAGGTCAGTAGTGCCACACTTAGAAACCCTGATGGAGAGGTTAGGAACAAGGGTTTTTGATTAAAATAGTCCATAGATCATTTCTAAGCCTGGAATCAAGGTTAAATTTGCTCCCCTAGAAAATGAGAATAAACATACATATGTCCTAGTACTGTTACAAGAATCAAGAGAGATCGTATATTGAAATACTTATTGTTAGTTTAGCATGAAGTGCTTAATGCAATGACACTCAGGAAGCATCAAATAAGTATGAGACATAATTTTGATACATTTCTAAATAAATAAATGCACTGCTGCAAATACATAGTGTCCACACTGGATTATGGATATGTGTGTGTGTTATGCGTGTGTGGGGGAGGGGTTAGGAGTGGGTTAAAGAGTATGTTAAACTGGGGCAATTTCTCATTTTCCCATCATCCTGAAAAAATGGAACCGTCTGATGATAATGTGCAAAGGGCAAGAAAATCCCACCCACATCTCCGAAGAGGTCAGTGGGACCGGGAAGAAACACTGAGGACTAGAAGGCTCAGGAGACACATTAAGCAGGGGCTGAGAAGACAGAGGCGGCTAAGAGAAAAGGGCAGAGATTGAGGAACCGGAGTGAAGGTGGGGGGGTCCTAGAACGTCTGCCAGGAAGGGATGCAAATGTGGGTGGAGACTAGAGGAGTCTGGGTTGGAACGCTCAAACCAGTTTTATCTTGGCCAAAGCCTGATGATAGAAGGATCCAAACTTCCTAACTGAAAACAACAACAAGCGTACTTTCCTTTTATGAAAATACTTGGAACACAATAGGTGTTCAGCCAAAGCTCTTCTGTAGTGATTCTGAGCTGCCAAAGGTTTTTCTCTACATCAGGAAATTGCCTCCCTCTGCTCCCCTGCCCCCCCCCTCCTCCCCCCTACCTTCCCCAACCCTCCCCCACACACCTCTCCCACCTTTCTGCCTACTCCCCTAAAACAGCAGCCCACCTCTGCGGTTGTGGGAAAGAGGAATAATTATCCCCACCTGGGCGATGGCTGGATGCTGGCTCTGTGGTTGGACAGTGTCCTTTTGGCATCTGCAGGCCAGTGTGTATCCAGTTATACTCAGCGCGAGTCCCCGAGGAACGTTTAATTGTTTTTAAAATACCAAACGTAAAAAACATATGAAATGCCCGAAAAACCACTGGGGCTGGGGAATGGAGCCTAACGAATATTGAGATTATTGAAAAGCTGGAAAGCTTTTGATGTTAATTTTTTAAATCAGCATTTCATACTACGGCGCGCTTTTAAAGAGGCATCCTATGTCCATGAACAAAGGAATTACTTTCTCCGAGTCTTTCCTTTCCTTTTTTTCTTTCCTTTCCTTTCCTTTTCTCTTCTCTTCTTTCCTTTCCTTTTCTCTTCTCCTTTTCTTTCCTTTTTTCTTCTTTTCTCTTTTCTTTCCTTCTCTTCTCTTCTCTTCTCTTCTCTTCTCTTCTCTTCTCTTCTCTTCTCTTCTCTTCTCTTCTCTTTTCTCTTCTCTTCTCTTCTCTTTTCCTCAAATCTATGTCTGACCCCCTTTAACTGACAGCTCTCCCAGACGGGGCCTTGAGAAGAAACAGAGCTCAACCCACCAGGGTCACTCTGAGCCCAAGTTCCCCCCAACTCATTCCAAGCTGAGCACTCGCTTCCAAAAAAACAGGGGGAGGGGCACGCACACAGGCTGGAGGAGCCCTTTCCAAACAAGCCATTTCCATTTCAGAGACAATTAGCCCCCTGTCTATTTTTAACTCCTGGCTTTCATGGCCTTGGCTTGCCCAGGTAATTTACTCCTGAAATCCTCAAGCCCCTCCAGCGGGCCGCAGGGAGTTCCCGTTTCCATGTGTGGCTGCCGGGGGGCTGCCACGGTCAGCGGGACCGAGCGTACATAAGCCTCTGGCCCCGCGTCCCTGCCATCGGCCGCCGGCCCGGGAGGCGCCTCTTGTACAAATACACAGGGCGGCCCGGCCAGGGCTGCGCTTTCTCAAACGCCGGGCCTAATGCATTCCTTCTGCAGAGGCTCACTTCCCAGCCCTCCGCATTCTTCGCGAATCAGAGCTATAAAACAGCCCACGATGCAGGCCAATTATTTTTACTTTGAAGGCCATTAATCAAGATTGACTCCGAAAATGAAGACAGCTAGAGCAAAATTTCATATGTGACCGAGAGCGCGATTAAAATAAAAACCAGATGGGATGGCCCGAGACGCTAAGCAAATTTTTTTATTTTTTTATTTTTTTTTTAAATTTTTGGACCCATGTAATAAATGTCCTTTACAAATTACAGCACCCCTATTTTCTTACGGTAAATCAAACCAGGCCGTCATGTACAAGTGGTCTCCTCGATGAGATGTCAAAAATAGAGCCTGCCTTGTTCTCCAAGAGGGCAATTCCTCAAATCTAAGCCAGCGGTGTGGGCTGGCAGTCCATAAAGCGCCGATCTGCGCACAGGCACAAGTGGGCCTGATCGATGGGCTTCTGGCCTCTGAGCAAACGGGACACCTGATTCACAGAAGTCTCACAGGGAAGGGATTCGTTTTGAATCGGTTGTCAAGCAGTCCGGTGGTCCATACGTTAAGAAAAGGTGGGGCCAGGACCTAGTAGATTTCCAGATTCTCTGTGCTGAGCATGAGTAGGGAAACAGAGACTTTCCTGCGGTTTCCTGTGGGACCTCGGGACCCAATCTTGCTGTAGACTTATGGCTGTTGTCACCGGAATACACGTTTTAGGAACAAAAATAGGAAGGTGTGTGTTTAAAAACTAAAATGAACTTCCCTCCTGAACTTGAGGGTGCCTTCTTATTTTTTTCTAACTTTGCATGCACAGCACGTATCTAGCTCCCGTACTTCATAGAGCAGCAGTGTCTGCCCTCTGTGAGAAAGTGACTGAAAATAACCAATTAGGTCAGCATCTCTGTTGAAACACTTGCCATAACCCCCCCAAATTTTCCTCGTTTATCCCGGTCATGTTCAAATGTCTGCTTAGGAATATGGCGGGGTCTCTCCTTTCTGTGTCCAGCACGGAGAGAGAGATGAACCGGTTCTTCGAATAGAGGCGGCTGGGGATTGAGATATAAAAGAAAGAGACAAGACACAAAATGGAAGGAAAAAGCTGGGAACTGGGTGGGACCACTGCTCTTTTCTGCTGGAGAGATGATGAGCCAAGGCCGATAGAGCATGTTTATTTTATAGCCCCAAATACCAGGAAGTTTCACCAAAAGTCAAGACAAAGGAGATTACTTGCATTCTTGAGTAGGCCTGAGCATTCCTGGTGCTTGACTGGATTTACATATCAAAACATACTCCTCAACACCTGGGCAAAAATAAGAGTCAATGCTGAGAACACATCTGCCTTTTGGGTAAGATGTACATCCAAGACGTGGCTTTGCCTGTCGCCTTGGGTTCAGCTGACAATCATTAAAGAATGCCCATGTGCCTTCCCAGACGTTGTCTACATAGGAAATAAGACTGAACTTTCTCTTCATAAAACTCAAAGAAACATTTTCACAACGTATTTAGAAAGGACAAATGATTTTTCCCCCCAAGAATCTTTTTTATTGTTGATTAGAAATAGCTTATGAACACATTCTGGCTTACCTGGTTCTTTTTTGGTCCAGGAACAAGCCAAGTGAATTTCTGTCCTGTGGCCATTGTGGTGGCTATATCCTATATCGAGAACATTAAAAAAAAAAAAAATGTTGCCAATATTTCATAGAGCTGTTTGCTTCTTGACACTCAAGTCTCTGTTTAAATGTCCCTTCAACAGAAGGGTTGCTTTAACACTCTGCCTGAATTCCCCCTAGTCATTGTATATTATGTCACTTCATTTCGACTATCTGTCCTTTTCCTTGTGGATGTGCTTATTTATTTGGCTACTATCTTTCAACAATGGAATGTAAGCGCCATTTTGGCCAAGGCCTAGTCTCTCTCACTTAGTGCTGTACTTCCAGCATTAGATCTGCACTTGGTCTTGAACAGGGATAAAATAAGTTGGCTGAATAAAGGAAGGAATGAGAAACAAAAAGGGGGGGGGGGGGAGGATATTAAGTCAACACACACAACAAAAAGGAAAAGTAGAAAGGAAATGGAGGGAGATGCGATATAAGGAACTAATATTTCCCTGGGAGCAGATGTGTGCCTCATTGGTGGCTTCCCCCTTTGTAAGGGAAGAACTTGTTTTTAAAGAGACCAAGTTACACTGAACATGACCAGTAACTCCACAGGGGGTTCTGCCTTACAGTCCAGATCCCTCTGTTTGAGCCTGGGTTCCCGGGGTCTGGCCTAGAACTGGGGTTCAGAGCAGTCAGAACTGGGGCCCAGCACAGTCGGAGCTTTTATCTCCTTCCTGCTAGGGAATGCCAGCCAGGCACTCGGCCTCCCTCCTCTCCGGCTCCATCCTCTCCGTGCGCAGCGTGTCTCCATACCTTAGGCTTTTACAGCTCCTCTGCTCTTCCTTCTGGTTTTCTCCTTGCTTCTCGTTGTAGAATTTCCAGTCAGTCGACTTTCCTGTAGTTCTGGGTAATGTCCATTTTATAGTTTAGTTGTATTTTATTGAAATTGTTGTGTACAGCTGCGGCTAGATGTTTACCTGTGCAGCCATCTTGGATTCTCTCTCCAACACAGCTCTTGATCAACAATCATGGTCCAGACAGAATCCTAAAGAATCTTCTTTACGTCCTAAAATGCTGATCACCATTAGTACAATATGTAAATGATTATAATCTTCTCATTTACACATCTTGGTTTTCTTGATGGCTGAAAGTGTGTTTTACTTTACCTTTTTCCTATTTTCAGCTGGGATAGTGACCATGTTATTAGAAATCACAGAGACTGAGTTTCCTCGTCTGGAAAAGGTAGGTAATAATAGTTTTGTAGATTTTCTTTAAAAGTTAAATAATGTAATAAGTTAAGCATGGTGTTTGGCTTCTATAGACTGTTGTTACCTTAGTTTATTGCAGAGGCAGTTTAACAAATTAACTAATTTGACATGAATTTATTTACACTGCAAGCACACCTCTCCAAAACATACATATAATAAATACTAATAAGTGAATCTCTTTTAAGAAGGAATAACTTTTGATTTCTAATATCATCACTATTTATTGACTTGACCCAGTGATTTTTAGCCTATTTTAAAGACAAAACCCTACTGAATATCACATTAAAGCTCTTGGCTCTTTTTTTCCCCCTCTTGACTTTTTCCATAGAAAAACACATGTTCATAAAAATATATCATTTCAAATGGTTTTATGGTCCCTCATAGGCAATGCATGAACTCTGGGGTCTACTGAATCCCTAGCAAGCCATGAAATCCAATGTCACTCTTCTTATTTCTGGGTCTTTAAAAAATGCTGCATTGATAACCAATACCTATCTGCCGCAGAACATATAAACTCACCTTGTATTTTTGTAAAGACAAAATTAAATGAGCTAAAAGAAAACTAAAATAATGAAGAAATAATAAATGTTTCTCTTGACACTTTCTGCAACAAGTGCACCACGATGCTCTAATATTGGCTTTAAAAAACATGGACCACTCACTGTGGGCTTGTCTTCGTTGTTGTTGTTGTTGTTGTCAACATGTGAAATAGAAAACTGTACAGCCAAAGGACAGCCCAAGTTTAACTTCAAATTTAAAATTTTAGTTCTCATAAGTTTTCTTCCTTCCTTCCTTCTTCCTTCCTTTCTTCTTTCCTTCTTTTCTTCCTTCCTTCCTTCCTTCCTTCCTTCCTTCCTTCCTTCCTTCCTTTCTTTCTTTCTTTCTTTCTTTCTATCTTTCTTTCTTTTTCTTCCTTCCTTCCTTCCTCCATCCCTCCCTTCCTTCCTTCCTTCCTTCTTTCCTTCCTTCTTTTTTTAATCCTTTCATCCTTCCTTAAAGTAATTGAATGCTCATTCAGCGCTATGATGTTTGCTAAAAACTGGGCAGTCAATAGTGAGCAACACAGTTTCTACCTTAACAGATCTTATAGTCTCTTGGAAAATACAACATTATTAAATACTCACATAAATATATGTATTCCCAATATAATATGTGCCAAAAAGACAATCAATCATTAGAAACTATATGTATTTAACTCTTATCTACTCTTATATATATACACAGAAGGAGATGATTTTAGCTAGACATCAAAGAAAACCTTTTGGAGAAAGACACATATCAATGGGGATTTGAAGACTGAGTAGGAGTCAATTAGATCAAGTGTGTAGAGTTGGGGTTGGATGGTGTTATAGGGAGTCACATAGCAGCAAGGAATGTTTCAGGAATTCAGAAAACCACTATTGCTGGAAGATGGAAGAATTATGAGAGGCATTTAAGCCATGTATTTCTGTCAGAAATGCTTCTAATTTCAAGTAATATAAGATCCTATTAATAGTGGTTTAAAAAATGTGGGCCCAGTAACAAAAATTCTATGGATAGGCAATTCCTGGCATTGTCTCATCCATTGCTTCCCCTGAAGACCCAGATTTATTCTGATTTGCCTCTGTCCACGAAGAGTGGATTGCCATCTCATGGTCAAGAGGACAGCTGAGCTCCAGGAACCACAACCGTATTTGTATTCAAGGCAGAAAGAAGTGAAGGAAATGTGGCAGCATCTGCTATATCTGTCTCATAAAAAAGCAAGAAGTCTTCTCAGTTGTCTCAGCAGATTCCCGACTATACCTCACCGGTCAGAAAAAAAAAAACAAAGAAAAAGAAAAAAAAAAAACAAAACACAAGACTGAAGAAGTGAGTGTATGGCTCTGCCAGATCTATAGAGGAGGTGGTAAGGGAGGACTCAGACAGAGACCAGTATGGGGCCAGGCAAACTTAATGCCTGCCACTCATGCAAAAGTCATTATTCCTTATCGTAAGGAAACAAAAGGTGTGAGGCCATCAGGGATCTAATTTAAAACCATATAATCACTTTTAAAAAACCTGTATCTCTCCGCTGGCATGGGGCAAATTGATTGGAGGAGGCAAGAGATGATGTGAGGTGATGGAAAGTTATTGATCGAGGTGAGAGATGATTCATTTGAGCTGAGGTGCTCGTGGAGAACGAAGAGGCAGGAGGTTTAGGGTGGCTCTGGTTATTCAGAGACTCTGTGTAGCAAATTCAATTATATATGTGAAGTTTCTTTAAAATTACTTTTTATATTAATTTAGTGCATGTTAATGTCAGTATTTGACTAACTTGTTATTAACATGCATGTAGTCTTTGAACTTACACTTCTTCTCCATTAATGAAACTCTTGGAGATACACAACTGGTTGATTCATTTGGCAAGATAAAAAATTACTTTCTGATCATTTGTCCTCACAGGAGTCAAAGCTACACTTCCATTTAGTGATATAGAAAAGCCAAAAAAAAAAAATCTCCATGCCAACTGTATTTGCTTCTGCTAGCTTCGTAAGATAATTGTGCTTTGCTGTTTACATCAAGGAAAACCCAAATACAGTAGATAAAGGGTATCCTTAAAGACACGAGGGAAAACTTCAGTTTCCTTTAAGGCAAATAATTCTGCAGGACAAAAAAAAAATAAAATAAAAGAGGGGGATGATGGAATTAAGCCCTATTCCTAACATGCTAGTAAACCACAAAGAAAAACATTTCTCAGGGTTTTCTGTAACTGCTATTCGAATTCACTCCTGAACTGAGACTTTTACTTTTTTTAATTTCAACACTCACATTAACAGTTCAATAATAGACCCTTGATTAAAGAAAAAGTATCACAGAGAAAGGGTTTGAAATAAGCTTAATTATAGAGGTGTGATTGCCATAGTGATAGACTCCCAGGCAATGATTTTTAAAATTTTATAGGAAATGTTTAACGAGATGATTGCCTGACTATAAAATGTCTCCGGATAAGAAAATAGTCTTTGAAAGCAGCACCGGGCCCTGTTGCACTAAATACATTCATGAATGGCAAATTTCTCTCATGGTTTTAATAAATGCTAAAGGAGAAGCTTTATTATAATGATTTTGGATCCAGAACTGTGAAAATAGCAGACAGAATATGAACACTTTACCAGATCAATCAATTTTTACTTAAAATTATACTTATTGTATATTATATCAAACTATGAAAATGTAACATTTCAAACTAGTGATTTCTATTCTACCCAAATTGCAGTACTTATTTGAGTTTTCAAGTAGATAGGATTAGCATCAGAGATGGCATGGTGTAGCAAAAGAAGATTAAAAAAGAAAAGAAATGCTTATGTTCTAGTCTTTTTTATCTAGTCATTCAACTTGATAACATTTACACTTGGCCTAAAAATACAAAACACTAAAATAAAAATACCAGCTACTTCCGCTATTCCAGGCATTCTGCTTAAGACATGCTCAGGGGCGATGTGACCAGTGCTCATTTGTAATGATGAACATACCCTGAGTGGCCAGATTATGGTGATCTCTGAACGCATAATAATTGGGCCACTCAGTGTACTTCTCTCCAGTACCTCATTTATTTGATATCAAAGATACTATAAATTGTGCATCTGGTCAGTTTTCCTATTTGCCCTGGCTGATAGAAAGCTCAAGGTGGTTGATCTCTAGCAAAAATCTAGAATACTTTTGGTACCCATCTGAGATACAAATACACTGAGTGGCCAGATTATTATGCGTTCAGAGATCATCATAATCTGGCCACTCAGTGTATACTAGTAAGTTTGGGGGAACATAGAGGAGAACTCATCACAGGTGGGAGGTGGGGGTATAGAAAGGGGTTTAGGGAAAGCACACAGTTAGAGGTGACACTTATCCTAAGTCTTGGAATCTTATAATGGGATTAAGCCAGTTCAAGGGGGAAAAGAACATTAGGAAGCAGTGCCCTATTAGGGAACTCAAGGGAGCGATTTGATTTTGCCCAAGGGGAAATTCTGGAAGGGTATATAGAACGCCTTGCGAAGAGTCTTAGCTCCCTTCTTAAGGAACGTGCACTTCATTCTGGAGACAATAAAGAACCCTTTGGGAAGTGCTATGGTCCTGTTTAGATTTGAAAGATTCACTTGGTTGACTCTATGAAGGGTGGATTTGAAGAAGGATATTGGGAGTGTAAACACACAGTAGCCACTCAGTAACTTCAAATTAGTTGATTCTTTTAGTTTCTGCACTAGCCTGAGCAGGCCTCACAGTAAATTACGCTTGGGTTCTAAGCAGGCAATAAGACCCATTTCTAGCTTCGGATATCGTTGAGCAGAATTACAAGAGGTGCTACATGATCATTGTGTCCTTCAACTCCCACACATACATGGAGGAGAAAGAGTTTGCCATAAACACATTAGTTCCTCTGTTTTATGGAGTTCTGTTTAGAAATGAAATTATAGTGTGTGGTAGCCAAAATAATTCCCATAATTACCCTCCCCCAAAATGTCCATGTTGTAGTATTTGGAGGCTGTAAGCATGTTATGTTATATTACAAAGACATATAATATTATAGATGAAATCAGTTTCTCATAAGCTAACCTTATGAGATGAAATCAGTTTCTCATAAAATAACAATATTTTAGTCAATGACAGACCGCATAAACAACAGTAGTTTCATAAGATTGTAATGGAGCTGAACATTTCTATCACCTAAGGACATTGTAATCATCATAACATCATAGTACAACATGTTACTCACATGTTTGTGGTAACGCCGGTGTAACAAACCTACTGAGCTGCCAGTCATATGAAAGTATAACAATATGATTACATACAGTGCATAATACTGGATAATAAATGACTGGTTTACATATATATGATACTATACTTTCTACTGTCATTTTAGAGCATATTCTTTCTACTTATAAAAAGAGTTTGATGTAAAACAGTATACCATGTTACTCCAGCAGCAGCCTCATGCATCTCATGGTTACTGTGTCTCTGATTGCATACTTTTCTCTGGTACTTTATTTAATCTCATTCTGTTTTATTTATCATGGTCCCTAAGGATCCAAAATCCACTGCTGATGTTGCCAATAAGAGACCCCTTGGAGTGAGTAACCTGGAAATAAAGTTAAAAGTGATTAAGACTATGAAAGAGGGACATCAGCAGTGGCTATTGCTCACCAGTCAGGCACATCTCCTTTCACCATAGCTACGATCTTGAAGAATAAGAACAAAATGACAGAAGCTGTTCAAGATCTGCTTCATCGAAGGCAACAAGACTAACCAAAATTTGCGAATGAACTGTATCAGGCATGGGGAAACTTCTAATGACCTGAACCGAAGACCAGGAACTGAAGCATATGTGTCTTAGCACCAGGACAAACAGGGGCCAAGCAAAAAGTTTGTTCTCAATAGTGAGAGAAAAGGCTAGACTCAGCTATGGTGTTGAATTTACTGCTAGCTCTGGGTGATTTAAACAATTATACTGAGTGGCCAGATTATTATGTGTTCAGAAAGCATAATAACCTGGCCACTCAGTGTAATATTAGAGGCCCTGTGTATGAATTCATGCATGGTGGGGTCCAGTCGGTCTTAAGCCATGAACTTTGTGATACTTTGTTATGGCAGCAATAGAAAATGAATATATAGTAATTATTATAGAATTTTCTAAAATAAAGCTACTGAGTAAAATTGAAAAATGAGAATGTTTCTCTGGCCTTGATAATTTCTAAAACCCCTTCGTATTTTGAAATTCTATTTTCCCCATCAAAATATATACACTCAAACTAAACTGACTCCCAAACTAAAACTTTGCTTATGAGTCTCCTCTCTCCTTCTAACCTTCTCTAACAATTTATCTTTTATATTCTCTCCTTCCATTTGCTTTTATCAGACTTATGTATCTAGAAAAAGCATTTTGGGAAGAAAAGTATGTTGATACACAGTACACACCAACTCTTTACTATCAGCTTTAACTTTTCAGGAAACACACTTATTTATTGGCTTCCTAGTCTTGGACCCATCTGTTAAAATAGGATAAATCCTTTATCAGACCTACAAGGCCAGGGGCTGAAGTAACTACACAGAAATCCTTATAATCACTAAAGGCAAAAGTTACTCTGGGAAGAGACTGTTCTTTTAGTAACAAGCCCTTGACATGATCATTCCCACCATCCCGCAACAACCTTTGGCTATGTTCCCAAAGGAAATGGGAATCAGAGAAGGATAGGGATGTATGTTTTCACAGGCGGCAGTTGGGAGGGTTTTTGCATAGCTTATCAAAAAATAATATGCAGTGTGATTTGCCTGGCCTGGAAAGTCCAGAATGAAGTCATCACATTCTTCAGAAAGACTTTTGCAAAGATGTTTGATTTTGAATTTGCATAATTATATTTTTATTTTCTTTTGTTTATATTTTATTAATTTTTTACAGAGAAGAAGGGAGAGGGACAGAGAGCTAGAAACATCGATGAGAGAGAAACACCATTCAGCTGCCTCCTGCACACTCCACACCTCCTGAACATACCCTTGATCAGAATCGAACCTGGGACCCTTGAGTCCACAGGCCAGTGCTCTATCCACTGAGCCAAACAGTTTAGGGCGCATAATTATATTTTTAAAAGAGTAGATCTAAAAACAAAAAAAACAACAAAAAAATATCAATGACATAACATTATTTGGGGCAAAAATAGAATATTGGGAATATTGGGGACTAGCTAGGGTGATGGGAAATATTAATTATTAATATTAATTATTAATCTGTTAGTCATGATTGCCTTGTTCTGGTTAAAGGATATTCTAACTTGGCTGGAAGAGGTGTCATCTGGGAGTTAACCTAGGAATGCAGTTCATTCTCATTCAAGATCTGCCTATTATCATGGAAAGATTAACAACCTTGTTGCCCAGACAATGGAGTCCCACCCTGGCCTGAATAACCTACTTCCCCAAACCCACAATGCCTACTCCACCATGTAATCCTTGTCCTACCCTATGTAAGCAGCTGGTTCAGGGGGATGAGATTTTTGTGGGTGACCTGCTGCTCTCCCATACTGGCGACAGCATTGGAATAAACTTCTCTGCTTAATCGGCTCAAGTAGTGACAGGCAGCCCTGACCCATTGGTTGTCTGGTTACCTGATGCTGGTGTTCCCTAACACTACAGTGGTGACCAACTTAGAATACATAAGTGCATCAAATCACCACATTGCACACTTTAAACCTGCACAACGTTTTATGTCAATTATATCTTAACGTTGGACAAAATTTTTAAATTAAAATGTTTTCAATGTTGTTACTAATTTTTTCCTTGTTAAACTTACTGGCTAGCTGGTTTGAGAATCCTTTTTGCCTGAATTGAATATGAAGGAGTAACTCAGACCCATTTCAGATTCAACAAGCATTTTGAACCATTTTTCAAATATTGGGGATGGGAAAATATTTTGTTCAGTAATATTTTGCTTAATTATAACTCTTGTGTGTTACAAGGGGAATTTAACACATATGTTTCTGACTCATTTACCGTGAACCTATCAGGCTGTTTCCTCATTGCCACTTTTGGTAGGAGCGATGTTTAAGGGATATTTCAGAGACTTTGACATATTTCTTTAAAAAAAAAAAAAAAAAAACACCCCCCAAAAACAGGAAAGCTCACACAACTCAGATGTCTTCATCCTATTGTGTGCTGGTCTCTGGTGTGTCTGAGAAAAAAAAGACAGTTTCTCCTATCAGAAACAGGAAGAAAAAAAGCCAAGAAAAATGTTTCTAGCAACTCAGAAAAGGATTGTTTACGATTAGGTACAAAGTGAAGAAAAGGAGAAATCGATAGAAGAGAAGAACAGAGAGAGAGAAAAAAAGAGAGGGATATTTTTGGGAAAGTTAAATAGTATATAATTTCCTAAGGGACTCTTGTTATAGACTTGTGGGCACATGTGCCCTAATAGCTAATCACTGAGAGTGCACTCTGACTTATACATTTGGAATGGACAAATTTAATCTATACTATAGTTACTTGTAATAAACTATTTTTTTTTTTAGTTTTGCAATATATATTTTAATTGACAAAGAAACAAGTGCAATAATTTAACTCACATATTTATCCAAGATACATTTGCTGACACAATGATAATTAATTCTGTAATAAACTATTTTTAAATGAAGCAGTAGGCATTGCTTATTCTATTCCCATTACTTATGCAATATGTTAATTTATAGAAACTTTAAAAAATCAATTATTGTGTCATTTCTTCAATTTAAATTTTGTCTTAGTGTAAACTTTTTGCATTACTTACTCTATTTTAGGAATAAGGGGTGCTAGTTAAAAAGAAAAGGTCCTGCATTATTTAATATTTTATATAGGTTTCTTTATGTACAAAGTTTTATACAGATGTGTGAGTATGTGTGTATAAAACTCTTGGCATTAAAACCACTTAGTTTCAGAACTTCATTCTTTCTATCATTAATATTGCAGCTATATAAATTGAGTTAAATATAAAAATACCATGCCTGAGTCATAAAAATTTTACAGAACTGTATAACTAAAATTACATTAGCCATTAAACAAATATGTATTGAGCGCACTCTGTGCACAATAACACAAAATAGGCAATCATATTTTGTATATTGAGGTTATCACATTTAAAAAATTCCTGTTCTCTATGTGGAATCTAATGAACAAAATAAACAGATAAAAAAAATAGATCCAGAGACATAGAAGCAGACTGTGGAATCTCAGAGGGAAAAGGGGTGGGGTGGGTGGGAACAGATCAACCTAAGACCTTGTATGCATCTATGTATAACCCATGGACACAGACAGTAGAGTGTTGAAGGCTTGGGGAAGGGGCAGGGTAGAAGGGGTCAATGGAAGAAAAAGGGAGGCATATGTAATACTTTCAACAATAAAGATTTTAAAAAAATAAAAGTTACCTACTTAAGACTTCAAAAAAATAAAAATTTATCTATTCTCTCACTTACTATGGCAGGTTAATCTGGTTCAATTCCTAAGCCTCCTTTTTATAAACCCTTTTAGTGTGGAATGACTAGATCCCAACTGGAATGGGTTTATAATAAGATCATATTCTTTAATAACCTTTCTACTTGTTTTACTGGAATTTTTTTTTGGAAAATTTAAAAGGATTGCAAGCTTTTTCTTTTTTTTGTATTGCTTCTGAAGGTTGTTTCTTAGCAATATTTCAAATCTTCTACCATCTGCTGACTCTTATTTTCCCTAGAAGCTCATGAGGGTAGAACGATTTGGTTATTACCCATCAAGCCTAACGTACAGTGATCATTCTTTCCCAGTCTGTACATCAAAAGGGTGCATTGATAGTCTGTTCAACTTTTAAGTGTGCTTGATCTGATCTCACATTTATCAGCATTTCAAGCAAGGTGCTACCTCACGTTAGTGGTTACACATAAAGGAAGATGGTGCATTCACCTAAAAGCTGAAGCTATAGGCTCCTCATGCACCGCACAGAATCACAATCCCTTTTCACATTTTAAGTAAAACATTTTAAGAAGCCACGTGTTTGCCATTGTAATGGATGCTACAATGATGCTGTCCCACGGCTCTTTCATCCTCAGATGCATATACGTATGTTCCTAAGCTGACAATTTTTTATTTTTCTTATTGAGCCC
Organism: Pipistrellus hanaki; assembly: GCF_964339955.1. Taxonomy (NCBI): domain Eukaryota; kingdom Metazoa; phylum Chordata; class Mammalia; order Chiroptera; family Vespertilionidae; genus Pipistrellus; species Pipistrellus hanaki. The sequence goes on along the minus strand of NC_140519.1, from coordinate 43,531,472 downwards.
AGTGTTTGGGAGCTGGGCATGCTGTCTCTGGCTGCAAAAGACTACGGGCCACAGTGAATAGTGCCCGGGCTTTTTGTTACAACGTGGAACAAGAGCATTTGTTGATGCTGCATTATTGTATTTCTGAATCAAGTCCCTATTCCCACTGCAACCCAATTAGATGAGCAGCGTGTGTTGGATCTCATTCGTCTGAATTGTGGCTAATGCAGTCCTCAGCTATGACATTAGTGATGGCCTGCCCAGGACTGTCTAAGAGCAGGCTTTGTGACTTCCCTGACTCAGTATGTTGTCCAGCATCTCCATTATCGGAATAAAATGAAAACTTCCAAGATCATGGTCATGCAATGGAGGAGACAACTGGGCCTGCGCACTACAGGTCAAATGCTACAATAGTCGAGTAATTCTCTATTACATTTGGAAGCAATTCCTCCTCTTCACTCAGAGATAACTGCTATACTACAATGGGCTGCCGCCTGGCTTTCCCCCGCATTGAGCAGAATATGCTCCTCATTGCAAAGGAAACCCACAGTAGCGGGCTGTCATGTTTGTGTCTATGTGAATTAACATGGGCTTGAAGACCATTAAGATGCTTGGCTCATAGTCTGAGGTTACATCGGGACATGTACTTGGGATACAGGACACTCAAGCAAAATATGTCTGAGGAGATGATTACCTTCCTCAGATTTTAGTGAGAAATCTAGTAAAAGATTCTTTGACTCCGGTAGTCCCGACAGCACAATTCTGACCCAGGAACTGAGCTGCCTAGATAGATGGGTTTGGTATCATAATGCAAAATAAAAGGGTGAGCAAACATTACCCGTGTGCTTTCTATGTGCCAGAATGAATTGTACCCTTTGTATTATTCACTTTGTATCTTACATTTAAACCTTGTTTGAAGATTTAAATCAATTGCTCTAGGAATAAAAAAAAAATTTTAAAAAAGCCTTAATTTTATTTAAAACAATACAATTATTAACTTTCTTAACTTGCATTTTTTGGTATTCATATTTTTCATATCATAAAATGCTCCCTTTCATGTCTGCTTAGAAACTGTCACAAAATAATTCCATAACCCCTGCCCACCCAGCATGAGGAAAGGATAGCCATATAATAAAATAAAAAAACAAACAAACAAGGTCTATTCACTGAACAATACTTTTCTTTTTCTACCGTCATCATTTTTTTTTTCCATATTCTATTTCATCAATCGTCTCTAAAAATTGCATTGTGGGATGATTTCTTTTAAAACATAATTTTGGTCTTTCTGACCTTTAATAAAGCAAAGGGAAGCATCTAGAAGTGACAGGTTATTTTACCGTCAACATCATTGAGTTTCTTAGTTTAAAATCCCTGTTAAATGTTAAGCATTTAGGCTCAGAATGTGATTCTTGTCACTGTACGGTGTCAACTTTCATGCAAACAAGCTAAAATAAACATGAATGATGTAAAGCTTAGACCTGGGAAATGGGCAGTACCTGGGGAATGTAAAAGAGAAGAAGTGAGTATCCACAGCCAAGAGAATTCAAGAAATGGAAATTCCAGGCTAATCACTCCAGACATCATTGCTTGACTTGTTTGAAACATATGTTTTAAATTATGGGATATATAGATATAAAAATAGTAGGAACTTGAACTATAACCCCATCCCACCATAGATGGAGAAACGAGGTCACATTATTAAAGAGCATAACACAACCTGCTGTTTTCATCGTTACCTTTGTCTTTCTGAAATGAAATGACATCTTTGTATCTAATGCAACAAAAAAGAAGAACATTGCATTATTTTACAATAAAAAGAATAGTGTGTCTGTTTTGTACGCAATGTGAAAGCAAAAAAACCTTACTGACTTGTTAAGGCTGTTTTCCAGGATCAAAACTATCAGAGAATTTTCCTGTCTATATCTTAAATGCTTAGATTTTGCTGCAATCTTTAGATTAAAAAGTGCTGAATGATGGCTATTGTCAAGAATACAACTAATAACAAGTGTTTGCGAGGTTGTGGAGAAAAAGGAAGCCTCCTTCAATGCTGGTGGGAAAGTAAACTGATACAGCCACTGTATAAAACAGTTCGGAGGTTCCTCAAAAATTTAAGAATAGAGTTATCATATGACCCCCCTCTGGGTATCTGCCTGAAAAACTCAAAAACATTTATTCACAAAGACATATGCACCCCTATGTTCATTGCAACCAATGTGTCCTCCATTAGAGGATTCGATAAAGAGGTGTTACAGACATACTATGGAACACTACTCAGCCATAAGGAAAGATGAAATACTGTCCTTTTTGACAACATGGATGGACCTTGATAATATTACCCTAAGCAAAATAAGGCATTCAGAAAAAGCCAAGAAGAACCATATGATTCCACTCACATGTGGGCTCTGAAACTGAAGGCAACAAATGAACCAACAAAACAAAGAAACAAAAACTCGTAGACACCGAACACAGTAGGGTGGTTACCAAAGGGAAAGGGGGTAGGAGGGTAGGAAAGCGTAAAGGGAGTCCAATATGTGGGGGCTTAGGGTTGTGGGTACACAATGGAATACACATAGAGATGATACATCATAGAATTGTACATGTAAAACCTATGTAATCGTATTTACCAATGCCAACCCAATGCATTTAACAAAAATAATCACATAAGTAAAAATAACCGCCGAGTGACACTCATGTGCCAAACGCTGTGTTATATTAACGTGCAAAGAAGGCACAGTGGAGTAGGACTTGGAATGTAAGTGTTAAAACTATTCTTTCCACGTGTCCTTCTCTTCTGTCACTGACACTTAAGTAGAGGTGTGCCCTCATCCTCTAAAGTCACGGCCGGTTCCTTGTGTATAATTTTTACCTAGAATTCCCTTTCATTTCTTCTCCCCTGCAGCTGACTCTGCCGCCCAGAAGAGGCAGGAGAGGTTCGCATTCCAAGGTCACGAGCACAGAAGTGGGCACTTAGGGGTGGAGGTGGTGCCATAAGCCAGCAGGTCACCCGGGCATCGATCCTGCTTTAAACTTCTGACATGTTTCCTTTTGAACTTCTCTTGGACAGATGCCAGCAGGCAAGAAAAACGGAATATTCTCTTTAGGAATATCATTATAACATTTGGCTTCGTCCCTGCTCTTCCCCTGCACCCCGCATTGACTGTTTGAGTGATGAAGATGGAAGCTTTGAAGTAACGCTTCAATACTCAGGGACCCAAGTTCAGAGGATTCTCCTTTGACTTTGTAGCTTCTCGGCTGGAGCTGATATGAGCTCTGACGACCGTTGGCCTTGGAAGATCTGTCCTTCAACGCTCGCCTCCGGGATGAAACACCACTGCCTGTCCCTTTGAAAGCCTCATTGCTTCATGTTCTCAACATTTAGACCGGCGTCTCGCACATCGTCACCAACATGGAGTTCATCCTCTGGATGAAGGATGTGTCTTCCAAAGGGTTTCTCACTAACATGAAGGTCCAAAGCAATGAGCCATATAGGAACACGTTTCTTTTTCTACCTTTATAGATATCCCTTTTAAAAGCCTCTCATATGTAAATATAACTTCCCTAACAAAACTTCTTTTGGGGGAACCATCTGGAATAATATGGAAATGTTCATATGGAATCATTTTCTGGTTCCCTTCTCTTTCCTCAGATAGCGTTGGCATCCACATGCAAGGTAAGCCTCCTACCTCCATCTGTACTTTCTTAATTCGGGTTATTAAATACTTGACAACTACAAAGCTTTTGACAACTATAATAGAGACACTGATGCATTGGAAAGGTTATTTTGCAGAGCTCTAAAAATATTTTTAATGACAAGATCATTTTAGGCACCCAATGTATTACTTTAGGGGAGAGGTTTCAAATTCAAAATTCTTGGTGAAATGTCCAGGGGTATGCAAAGTAAAAAAAAAAAAAAAAAGATTACCTAAGTGGGTTTCTTACCCCCCATCCCCAACCCCCGATTTGGAGCAAAGATGGCAAGAGAGAGCAGGTCTTCAATTCTCAGAGAACAGGAATATTCTACTTTGCTTAGATTTTGTTACTTTTTTTTTTTTTTTTTAAGTCAAGTTTGAAGAGGCAAAGGCACTACCTGGGTAGGTGAGTGGTCATTCAGCCTCTCTGACCTGATTCATTCCACGTGCATATGGTGACACCCACCATCCCCAATAGACATCCTTCTCCCATGAGAGGGCAGTGAGATATGAAGCTAAAATCTTCCTGGAAGGCCGAAACCGGTTTGGCTCAGTGGATAGAGCGTCGGCCTGCAAACTGAAAGGTCCCAGGTTCGATTCCGGTCAAGGGCATGTACCTTGGTTGCTGGCACATCCCCAGTAGGGGGTGTGCAAGAGGCAGCTGACTCTCTATCCCTCTCTCTTCCTCTCTGTAAAAAATCAATTAAATATATTAAAAAAAAAAAAAAAAAGGATTCAAGTAATGGCCCAGCTGGCCATTACTTCATGTTTCTAAAATCTTCCTGGAAGATTCCAGAAGAAGCCTGTTTTCCTCTTCCTCTAATATAGTACTTACTACATGTTAAGTGCCACTTAGGAGCAGATCCAGGTTTTATGAGTTCTTAAGCTATGCAGTTGGTGGTAATCTCCTTGAGAAAAAATATTGCAAAAATACTGCAAAGTTAATAATTAATGTTACTTTTTATTTTGCATAGAAAGAAATCACAATGAATTAGGCATTTTGAAGTCACAAACACCACACAATTTAGAAAAAAAATAGCATACATTTTTATTAATTAATGGCCTGTCATATTTCCATAATACTCCTTCCCTTTATATTTTTGGCTGCATTTCCCCCCCCCCCCCCCCAGCATCCCCTCATAGGACAATGTGCTATCCTTTTCTTCAGAGAGAATAAAAAAACCAATTCTGTTTTTCTTCTAGCGTGGTTAATTGAAATTTGTTGGTAATGCTTTTATGTCACTGATCATTTAAAATTTTTTCTTTTAGGTTCAAAATCATAGTAAAATTATATAAATCCTTGGGAGAAAACCTCTATCCATTTTATTTCATATATGAGCTAAACGATGTGGAATTTTTCACTGATGAGCTTCTGGCTCATCCATGATCCAGTTCCTTCTATCATAGAGCACTTCCATTTTGAAATCCACTCCCACTTCGGGCCATGGCACAGGGTGAATTGGGCAGCTCTTAACGTGAGTGTTCCTGGAAGCCATTCACACACCACGGGGATGAGAATGACCTTACCTAGAACTCAGTGTGATGTTAATATTCTTCTCTAGATCTCAGGTCAATTGCAACCTCTAGCTAAACTAGTTACACTTATTAATGCAATTTCCTCTTAGGCATATTTCCCAGATCCCCTCAGCCAGGCTAATGCCACCCAACAAGGGGGCATCGGAGTGGAAAGGGACACTGCTCTTAACTGATTGCAGTTAAAATATTTCACTTTTGCAAACTTTACAAAAATTCATGACTGTGTAAGCATTGTTTACTTATGAGGTCTAAGATGAGCTCATGGAAGTGAAGCATGCTAAAGCCTTATTACATTGATGCAAAATCCATATCTGGAGCCAAATACTATTAAGATCTTCATGAGAAAATTTTTTTTTAATTTACTGAGATATAATTCACATACCGTAATATTTAGCATTTTAAAGTATACAATTCAACAAGCTTTATGCCAGCCAAGTATAATTACAAGGTTGTGCATCACCACTTTCTAATTCCAGAACATTTTCATCACTTGAAAAAGAAGTCTTGTACTTGTTAGCTGTCACTCATTTTTTCTCTCCCACCAGTTTCTACCAAACAGCACTCGTCAGGGTTCTCCAGAGAAACAGAACAATATACAGAGAGATTTATTATGAGAGATTGGCTCACACCATTTTTGGAGACAGAAGTCCCACAATCCGCCATCTGCAAGCTGGCGGCCTGGGCAAGCTGGTGGTGAAATTCCAGGTCAAATCTGAATGCCAGAGGATCGGAAGCTGATGCTGTGAGTTCCAGTCTGAATGGAAAGGCCTGAGAAGCAGGAGCACCAAGGGCAGGAGGCTCAGCCCATCTGGGTTTACCTGAAAAATTCATAATTCCTTACCCCTTTTGGCTTCGTGCATTCCTCCTGTAGTGACCCTAACGTTTGGTGCTGAAATCCGGGAGGGTTCCACAGGGAAGGGGAGCCATCGTGCTGGCTCAGTCACCCTAGTTTGCTCCTTGGAGAGCAGTAGGCAGTGGCAGCCTGGCCTGGGATTACCTCTGAATCCTGCTTGGGTGACATGATCACCAACCTCGATTATGCCTCCTTCTCTTATGGGCCCTCCAGAACCAGCCAAGGAGGAATCCAGACTGAGGGCCTTTCCTTCTCATTGCTGACCCCACACTCAACACTGGCTCATTTAATTTCATTAAGACACAATCGGATCACCCCTCCAGATTTCTGATTTGCCGTTTCAAACAAAAGACCTAGCCAGAGTAGGCCAGGAATCCTCTCCAATCCAGCCTCGGCCCGAGGACCAGGCCCCACAGTCTTCCTTGTCACAGGGGACACCCGCCACCTGAATTACACTGTCCTCCTCTCCCTGGAGCCTAACTGCATGGTAGGGACCCTCTCTAACTAGCTTCCTAGGTCTCCCTTTGTTTGCTCACTTCCTCTTTCTAACTTACACCAGGAGGAATTATTTTTCTTTTCCCGCCAAAACACACTCCTCTGGGATGTCTCCTTTGTCTTTGCCATGAAGGTCCAGACAAAGCACCTTGTCCACGATATCATTTAGACGGTGATTCACACTGGCCCAGGAATGGAACTTTGCATTGTAATATTCTCCGGGACTTAAACAATTTCAGTCACCACAGTGGAGAATGGTCAGAGATCCCGTATGTCAAGGCCTTCTTTCTTCTCTGCAGTCACCCTTCTCTCTGTCAGGACTGTACCACTCACCAAATTCTTCTTCATTCTAAACCTTTCTCCTTGGGCTACCCTAACAGAGATGGATGCCTGAACTCAAACTCCACCTTTTTGCTCTATTCGGGACCCCAACAGGTGGGATATTGGCCACTCACATTGGTGAGGGTGATCTTCTTAACTCAATCTAACAATTCAAATATCTTTCCAGAAAAGCTTCACATACACACTCAGAAACAATGATTACCTGCTATTTGGGCCTTCTTTAGCCCAGTCAAATGGACACCAACAATTCACCCTCACAACCACCAATCTACCTTCTTCCTCATTGTATTTGTCTATTCTGGACATTTTATATGTCATTAACTAGACATTTCAATTATCCCAGGTACTAACTAGAAAAACAAAACAACAAAGAACAAAAACTAACACGAGGTTCTGGTTTTGTTGAAGAAAAAGCTCAAGGAATCTGTATTTAATCAAAACATACAAAACAATCTCCAGAGTCTGTCTGGCAACAAATTTAAGATTTGCAGAGCTGAAATGTTGATTTGCTTAGCTATAAATATTACCTTGATGAAAGACAGTCCTAAGTCTGTCTTCTACCACTTTACGTCTGATAAGAAAGTTACTATGGCATGTGTTTTCTCAGAAACCCATTAGATCTAACCTCTCTGGAAATATCCAGAAAGACATAATTACTCAACATGAAAAGAACGATTCAGACTCTACAAAGAAAAGGCCTACAAAATAAGGATACAGAAGATGAGAGAGAGAAGAAACAAAAAAGAATGAAAATTGTATACAAATCTGAGACCTAATCCAGCAATCTTAGGAAAAACAAACAAAAAGCACATCTCTTTTTGATGTCAATGAACATTCTCCAGTGTTGGCACAGAGCCCATCCTTGTCATATGTTAGCTAAGGGGGGGGGGGGGGGGAATCATTTTCCAGGCATCTGCCTTCCTTCTCCATTCTCATGGCAAGCTGTTTCAAGGTGCTTCATAAAAAGCTTCTCAAAACCAATGTGTTCTAAAAGCCACGAGTTAGGTGGCTGATGAAAATATCACAAGAGATTTTTTGCAACTCTTCTTTAAGAGGGATCTTGAAAAGCCAAATGATTGGGAAACAGTTTGATTCACCCTCTGCAAATGCTAAAGTGTATATTCAACTGTCACCTACTGAATTTTGTAGAAGTACCTATTCAAAAGCTCCCGAAATATGCAAGTGCCATTCTGAGGAAAGATTTAAACACACACACACACACACACACACACACCCCTGAGTCATGATAAATCTCATGCTTACCTTTCTTTCATTTATGGAAATCGAATGTTGAACTGTTACAAATAATCACATTTCTATTCACATTATGTGAAAACTCATACATTAAGTCCTCAGCTATACACAACTCCCTAGAAATGAGTTATTCTGAACAGCTGAGTGCTCCAGATGGCTTGAGGTTAACTCACTAAATTCTAGAGGTAGTATAACAAATATCTCCAAAAAAGACCAGGTTTTAATCTATCTAAAAAATTTTCAGGGCTTCCATAGACTTTTGTTTCCCCTTAAAATTCATGTGTTGAAACCTAAACCCAATGTAATGAGTTTTTAGAATATCAAACAACGGAAGGTTCCAAGAAGGCAGAGAATTAAGTGGAAGCTACACTGACATTCTCCCAGGACCAAACTGGAATTACAACTAAAATAGAGAGCAATCATCATGAACAGCCAACTGAATACTAGCTGGAGAGAACACTGATCACCAAGGATGCAAAAAGAAGGTCATACCAAGACTGGTAGGAAGTGCAGAGGCTCGACAGGGCTGGCCAGGACCCCACAGGCAGCAGCTGTAGTTCTAGAGGAGCATCTCAGCTGTGGTGGGTTCCCCTGAGAATGCTGGTGTATACACCCCAACCTGGGCTCCCCATCCCGGAGAACCAGAACTGGAAAGGTGCTGTGAAAAGCAGCAGGGTTTCTCTCAGCCAAAGAGAGACAGCTGTAAATGCAGACATTCTCTTAAAGGGCCAAGACACACACAATTTCAGGTGCAACCACTCACCTTGGGCAGAGTGGAATAGAGCTGTGTAAGGAGAATTCAGGGTTGGTGGCTCTGGGGAGGGAGCTTGAGGGGACATCTGCCTGGATCCCTGCACTCCACTGAGTCATTCTCCTGCCCCTCCCCCCCAACCCTTACCCCACCCCCCTTCTGCAGAGGACTTATCAAAAAGACCTTTGCTATAGGGCAGCTTTAGCCTTGGGGGGGGGGGGGGGGGGGGGGCGGAGTAACTGTCCCACCTGTTGGAAACCTTCTGGGTCCCACCCTGTGGTCCACAGCCTGAGGCTCATTACATGACTGAGACTAACAATCAGCCTGCGGGCAGAGGCAAATCTCGGAGGGTGTTGAGTCTTTGCATGAGCTGCTTCTGGACCCGGAGCTAGGAAAAGCGGACCTTGATATGCAACTTGGTTCTTCCCATCCAGACCCGGCAGAGGGAGCCACAGCCGGGGGTGTCTAATAGCTCCAAACAGGGCCCTCAGGGCCAGTCACAAACAACATCTGCCTTTGGCCTGCACCAGAGGCCCTCCAAAGAGGCCCACGTCCAATAAACCCGGTGGTCAGCTTCACAAAACGATGGAGCAGGATCCAGGACGCTTCACAAGCACTGTCTCCGCAGGGAGGTATTGGCAGGATCCAAACTCAGCTGAGTGAATTCCAGTTCATGTGGTAAGCACCTGGCCAGCAGCCTTCATGCTCCTTCGGGGGCTAAGCCCCACTGTCAGCAAGGCTGAGGGGCAAGCCCATGCACAAATGAGCCAATAGCATTCAAGACTCAAGTGCAACAGGAAGGCCTGCCCAACCTTCAAAAGGTACACTGTTAGAGAACCCAGGTCTGGTGATGAGGAAGACTGTGTCACTGGGTCCCAAGGTCACCTACTACGTAAGGCCACCAGGCCAAGACTGGGAGATCCATTACAGCACATCTGCCTCATACAGAAACAAACATGAGGAGGCAGCCAAATGGGAAGACAGAGACAAGCCCCAAATGAAAGAACGAGAGAAGTCTCCAGAAGAAGAGCTAAATGAAATGGAGATGAGCAATTTATCACATATAGAGTTCAGAATAATGGTTATAAGGATGTTCAAAAGCATGGGAAAAGTTATAGTAACGATACAGGTCTCTGTGGATTTATTAAATATTTTTTTCAGATTGTATACCAACTAAATAAATAATAGAGTGTCTTGCTACTGTTCAGAGCTGGAATATTATCAACTTATAATAATGTATTCTTCTAAGTATAGCATTTTTTTATAAATTAAAAATTTCTGTTAATAGGTATAATCAAAGCTACATTATGCTTTGTTTGCAGAAAGGTTTTATTACTTGAAATTATCTTTGCTTACCTTCCTGAATTAATAAAATGTGGCTAACAGTCATCACACTCTTACAATCCACAGTTGTTATGAAATATGGTTGCTAGGATACCTTCATTATTTCATCGTCATGTTACACCCGTCTATCAATTAATAAAGAAACATCCAAGTTAATTCTCAGTCATATTTATATGCATGCCTAGCATATGATTTCCCTTATCTCCAAGTAACATTTCTCCCTTTAGCATTCACCTTTTACTCCAAAAAATATTAAACATGAGGTTATCACATCGGTTTACAAATTACAGCAATGATGCATGTCTCCTACTTAACCTATTACCTTTCCATCATGGTGGAAGTCCTTTCTGCAAATATCCCCTCACAGAGTAAATTATTTTTTCTACTTCTCAAATGTATATCCCAGAAAATTGATGCCTGGGAAAAAATACATCTATCAGATTGATATATTTAGTCCTTTTCGTTTCTTTCTAAGGAAAAATGTGGAGCTAGAAATACCTTTGAAAATCACTTCTGCATCTTTACATATTTATAACTATTGCCAGGTTACTGCTTTATATTTCTGGGTTAGATTTACAGAAGGTGCCTGATATGGGCTCTTATAAATACATATTTTATGAGTATTATGTTGTGGTTAAAAATAACCACATGCTGCCTTGAGTTATCACTTGTCAGGGCCTTATAAAAATAAAAATAAGAAATGAAAGTAAAAATCTTTGATATGATCCATGTATCTCATTTGTAAGTTCAATTAAGTACTTACTAATTTCAAGTTTTGCTACCTAAATAAAATAAATTATAGTATTTTTTGAAAAAACAAAACAAAAACAAAAACAGGAATTGCAACTTATTCTGAAAATTGTCTACAAAAAGAGAAAGTATTAACTAATTATAGACAATATAAAAATATAAAAATATAGAAATTTTCTCAATATTCATTTAATTTTGATAAACTTATTTTAAAATCTGAGTTTATATTTGAATTAAATCATTTAAAGTATCATTTAACAAATTCAATAGTCAAGGATAGAATTCATATTTACTAAGGTTTGCAATAGTCAATATTTACATTTTAAAAGTTTTATTCAAATTGTATACTTAGTAGAACGAAAGAAAATGTGGGGGAGAAAGAACACTCAATTCAAGGGGTTAATATCTCAACTTTTAAAAATATTTTGAAGCATTTCAACATATTTTTATATTTATATGCAAATGGTTAATGATAATTGGATCAAAACCCAGATCGTATAGATATAATCTTTCAAAAAATTTGCCTATGCCAAAGACTTCACAGCTGTTTTCAATTCACTAAAGTACATGTGTGGTCATCTTTTCAGAACAAAGAAAAATATCTTTTTCTTTTTAAATTTCTATGTGGTCCTGGTCTGTGTTTCTCTATGGTTAGAGCATTGGCCCATGCACCAAAGGGTCAGGGGTTCAATTCCTGGTCAAGGGCACATACCTGGGTTTCAGGTTCTATCCCTCATCCTGGTTGGTCTGGGTGAGTGTGGGAGGCAACCAAATTGATCTCTCTCTCTCTTTCTCTTTCTTTCTCTTTCTCTTCTTCCTTTCCTCCCTTCCTCCCACTCTCTCTAAAAATTAATGGAAAAATATCCTTGGGTGAGGATTTATAAAAAAATAAATAATGAACTCCATGTATGGTTTAGCAAGTCATAGAGTTAATGTAAGAACATATTTATATAAAACAATCTTTGTGTGTTTGTTTGTTTGTTTGTTTGTTTTATCAATCTTGATGTCCTGTGAACTGGGTTAAAACAGTCTTCTAATGAAATGTAGGAAATTTACTATTACTTGGTGCTTTATAAATGTCTCCTAAGTGTTACTTATATGTATTTTGAGCATAATACAATTTTTTTTTTAAATTTTGAGAATCAGAAAGAATTCTCAAAATTACTGAAATGTTGATGGTGAAGGCCTTGACAGGGGCCAGGGATGGGCTAGAAGGGGTCAATGGGGAAGAAAGAGGGACATAATACTTCCAACAATAAAGATTTAAAAAATAAAATAAAATAAATAAAACAACACAACAAATGAAAGCCCAGGGTTATTGTCTTTTTGATGGAGTAATTTGATTTAGAAATCTTTATGTTTCATATTGGTATCAATTTCCTGTTTATCACAGATCACTTGATTTTTCCTTAGTATTCATTTCTCAAACAAAGTATCTCTCCGATTCATCTTTATCTACATTTTTAAATGTTTGCTACATTTTAAATAGTTTTCATTTGGGTGCTTGATATATGGTACAATCAATTTATCTTACTTCATATTTCATTAAGAGTATTTCTCAAGTGTGGGGTAGGGGTTGGGTATAGAGGAAGATACTCACCAATGATACATCAAATAATAGGAGTCATATTCAAAATTTATAAAGAACGCATACAACTCAGCACCAAAACAAACAAACAATCCAATTAAAATACAAGCAGAGGACTTGGATAGACAGGCCTCCAAAGAGGAAGTATAGGTGGTCAATAGACATATGAAAAGATGTTTAATGGCATTAAAATAATCAGAGAAATGCAAATTAAAACCAAAATGAGAACCATCTCACACCTGTCAGAACGGCTATTATCAACAAATCAACAACCAAGTTTTGGTGAGTCTGTGGGGAGAAGAACCCTCACGCCCATGAACAGGGTACACTATGGTCTATAGAAAACATCCTGGAGCTTCCTCAGAAAACTAAAAATGGAACTGCCTTAGGACCAACAATTCTACTCCTGGGTACATATCTGAAGAAAACCAAAATGCAAATTTCAAAGACTATCTACACCCCTGTGTTTATGGCAATGTCATTTATGATAGCCAAGATAAGGAAGCAACCCATGTTTTTATCAATAGGTAAATGGGTTAAAAAGCTGTGGTAGCCAAAACCGGTTTGGCTCAGTGGATAGAGCATCAGCCTGAGGACTCAAGGGTCCCAGGTTCGATTCTGGTTAAGGGCATGTACCTTGGTTGCAGGCACATCCCCAGTAGGGGGTGTACAAGAGGCAGCTGATCGATGATTCTCTCATGATGTTTCTAACTCTCTATTCCTCTCTCTTCCTCTTTGTAAAAAAATCAATAAAAATATATATATATATATTTAAAAGCTGTGGTACATGTATACAATAGAATGTTATCTAACCATAAAAAAAATGAAATCTTAGACAATATATAATCAATAACGTGATAACTATGTATGGTGCCAGGTGGGTACTGACAATATAAGGGGGAGCACTTGGCAAAGTATGTTTGTGTAACCGCTATCATAGACACCTTAAACCGGGGGAGTGGGGACCCTTTTTTCTGCCAAGGGCTATTTGGATATTTATAACATCATTTATGGGTCATACAAAATTATCAACTTAAACATTAGCCTGCTGTATTTAATCAAATACTTAATTAACTCACCCCTAATGCCTTGGCAGGGCCAGACCTACTGGTTTCATGGGCCTTATACACTCCGTGGAACCACAAACCTACCTACAACCATACAAAATAATATTGACAGTAAACTGTAATTGAAAACTAAACATTTAAAAATGCAAAATAGTAAAATCTTACCTTTTGTGACAACGTGGATGGAGTGAGAGGATATTACACCAGGCAAAATAAGTCAGACAGGGAACAATAAATGCCATATGATTTCACTTATATATAAGCTCTACAGAACAAAATAAACGAGCAAACTAAACAGAAACAGATTCAGAGACGCAGAGAACCAATTGAGAGTTGCCAGTAGGGAGAGGCCTGGGGGGGGGGGGGGGGTAAAGGGATTAAGAAGTGCAAATTGGTAGCTTCAAAACAGTCCTGGGGATTTGAGGCTCAGCACAGGGAATAGAGTCAATAATACTGTAATCACACTGTATCGTGCCAGTGTTATCCAGAGCACCGCTTTGAAAATTATAGAACTAGGACCTGAAATTAATATAAAATCAAGAACAAAGGAAGAGGGGGAAGAAAATGCCAGGGAACATTTGTTATTTATCTGCGAGTTATTTTTTTCTTGGTTTATAATTTTGCATCCGTAGTACCAGTAAAATATTTTAGAGGTATCATCATCCTCCAAATGGTGGTATTTGCATAGAAAATCAATATGTTTAAACCAGGTAATGTACTTCTTTCTGTAGATTTCCTACTGAGATATATACAGTGCAGTGAGGAACACCTTCTCAGTGTTGAACTTAAAAAAAAAAAAAAAAAAAAAAAAAAAAAAGACAACAAACGTAGAGTATAGCAGCCACATCTGAATATTCTGCTTAGAGATTCAGTCTTCAAAATCACCCTGTTGAATACTAATACTTACGCTCTAATAAAAGCTGTCTCCACAAGGTCTCAAGATTCCCCTCCCTGCTCTCTGAGCCTGCGTATTCAAGAGGCAGTGCCTGGATTTAAATCTATTCTGGCAGGCTATTTCAAACAGATGACATTCCTATTCAAACACTGGGCTTAAAAGATGCTCGAAATGGCCCAGAATTTGGGTAAAGATAACTGGGGCTTTTCTCTATTGTTCTCGGGGGAAGCATAACTTTTTATAAGCAATAATCTACTAGGCACACAGGATGGGAATAAATAAAGTCCCCGAAGGACATTTATTGGGCCGCACAACATTGTAAGCGTACTTAGCGCAGTATCAGTGGCCTTTCTTTGATGCGAACAATGAAGATGCTGTTTTCCTGGTGAAGGGGAAAAGGACTTGGCTGCCACAAAAGCACCAGGAGTCCATTGATATAAAACTGGACTATAAATTATTGTGCTCTAATTTATAGGACAATAAATTCTGGACTACGGTCCTGTAGAATACTCTTATTCCCACATTGAAATTTGGTGGGTTATTTCAGGAACATTAGGGAGTAGTTGTGAGAGTCACAAACTGTAGGATGTAAGTGTAAATTACAGAATGAAATCTTACAGCTCTCCACATATTAATATACTTTTTGGGTTTTTTTTTTTAATCCCTCTGTGCTTCACTTCTTATCTGTAAAATCTATTATAAAGAATATAACTAGATGTATTCTGCTCCTAGGAAGTTCATGGTTTGCAACTAAACAGTTAAAAAATTAAAGAGATTTAAATAATGTAAGTTTAAAAATATATCATGCTGGAAAAAATGCTAATCGTCACACATTTCACAATTATTTTACTTAAAATTTGGATAGCAGAGGCAAAAGCCCTTTAGCGTCTTTCAGGATTTCTGAGTTCCTCATTAGCAACTCTTCAAAAATTTCGGAAGTATTTTGGCCTTGGGTTGGGTCTTCCATTTTTAAGATGAAAAATATATACCATAGAAATTTTATTTAACTTTTATGATCGCATACTTATTCAACAGTATAGTCAGGACTCAGAGAACACCTTGAGTTTCCTGATATAGCACATTTATGAATGCTATAACCCACACTAGACTCAACAGAATTTTTAAAGTGTAACACTTTTCTGCTAACACTTGAAATAAATTCAACTACAGTCACATTAGCAGCATGGACCTGGTGATAGCATATAGAAGTACAAATTCTGAGGCAACTAGGAGGAACTGTATGAGATCCTATACTGTTTTTTCTAGTAAGTTCTTTACTGCTTTATTAGATTGAAAAATAAAAAAGCTACTTGCTGCTCTGAAGCACTTGGCTATGTGATGATTTCTATTGCTTTGAAAAGGTAATTCTTAAATCATACATAAGCATGTTGTATTTTTAATTGATTTTAGAGACAGGGAGGGAGGATGGGAGGGAGGGAGGGAGGGAGG
The DNA here is from genome assembly GCF_964339955.1 of Pipistrellus hanaki. NCBI lineage: Eukaryota > Metazoa > Chordata > Mammalia > Chiroptera > Vespertilionidae > Pipistrellus > Pipistrellus hanaki. The sequence goes on along the minus strand of NC_140519.1, from coordinate 43,515,480 downwards.
AAGAGATATATCAATTTGTTATTCCACTTTTTATGTATTCATTGATTGCTTTTTGTATGTGCCCTGATTGGAGATGGAACCCAACCTTGGCATACCGGGATAATGCTGTAACCATCTGAGGTGCCTGGCCAGGGTAAGTATGGTCTTTTGTTTGTTTTGTTTTGTTTTTTAATCCTCACCAGAAGAGATGTTTTTATTGATTTTAGAGAGAGGGGAAGGATGAGAGAGAGAGAGAGAGGAACATTGATGTGAGAAACATGGATTAGTTGCCTCTTGTACACAACCCAACCAGAGATGGAACCTGCAACCTAAGTATGTGCCCTGACCTGGACTGGAACCCGCAAACCTTTTGGGTGTAAAGGAGGACATTCCAACCAACCGAACCACCTGACCAAGGCAAACATTTTTTTTTTAAGTCCTACCTGTCAATCAACTCAGAGATAAACATGAATATTCACTCGCCATTCATTTGAAATCCCGAAATATTGACTTAGTGTAGCTCAAGTCTCATTGTTTTACAACACGTTTGTGAGAACATAATGAAAGAAATATTATCCATTTGATTTGGGAGAAGTGGCTGCCACATTTTGGTGTGGCATGTGGCCTTTGTATGTACACAAAGATGCCCTGCCATCTACCCGCGCTGCGGCACTGGCATGTCACCTGGCCTGCGGCATCTCACACTCTCATGCTCTCACACTTGCGTTGTGGCCAAACTCACCAGTGTAAGCCAGAGCCAGGAGGCAGGTGGGGCCCGGGCTTGACAGAGACCGGGATGGCAGGCCACATGCTTCTCTGAGTGCTGTCAACAACCAGGGCTTGTTTGGAAATTCTCTCTTCTGGTTACAGTAAACAAGACTCGATGGCGCATCCAGCAGGGAAGTGCTGTAACCTTTCCTACAAAAAGAACATGCAGAAAATAACGTGAGCTATTAGCGACGTGTAGAATAATTCTTCAAATCAACTGTTTGCTGCTGAGCTCTAAGCGTGAGGCAACACAAACAAGGCAACCTAATATCTCATGGCACAATAAATAAAATAACATGCTACGTAGGACACAAACACCAAAAATTTCTAAAATTCAGAGAGTAAGCTTTGGAGGGTATGTTACCATAAATTGCATATTAAAGCAACACAGCTTTCTGAATTTTGTACAGTAACTTCAAAGATGAATGTGTCATTTTTTTTTTTTAGGAAAATATTAAATTATAGCATGGAATCCTTTATGCATATTCATTATGTGAGTGATTAGTATTAAAAAACAAACAAAAAACTAGACTCTAATCCCCAGCTCTACCTTCCTGGCTATGTATAACCAAGCTCAGGGCACACAGTGATGATGTTACTGGAGAAGAACATGCCTGTATTCCCCAATTGCTGTTGGGGATGGAGTCCTTGTTGATTTCCAGACGAAAGGGGTGTTCTCAGACTCGCACAAGAGAACAAATGATTTTTATTCGTGTGGAATTCAATCCCTGCATGTCCAGAGTCCTGTTCCCCTTGGTCCAGTCATAGGAGCTGGGTTTTCAGTAGAGCTCAAATCAGAGCCGGTGCCCAGAGTTTTCTTTCCATGTTGGAGCCTGGTCCAGTGAAACACCAGGCTAGCTGCAGTCCATGCTAGCTGCAGCCCATTAGTCCATTGTGGGTGGAATTGGCATGGCCTTGGGCCAAATTGGTGAACGCCAAGAAGAGGAGCAAAAGGGCCCCACCAGCCAGGAGTTAAACACAATGCTGCAAGGGAGTGACCTTCTTTGCTTAGGAGATTCTATTTTCCCAAAGGTCCATGCCTTTGCAGTGGCTATGCCCATTCTGGCCAATGACCTCTGCTCCTAGGTGTGACTGACAGTAAGCACCTTCCCTGTGTCACCCCAACTTTACTGGGCATGCGTCTATCTTCCTTTTGTTGGATCCCTCCCCTAGTCTTCTGCAGGGAAGATGCCTATAACGTCTGAATTTCCCTCTGCTCCTTTCCTGCTATTAATAACTAGCTAATTACAATGGTATCAACAACAGAATAATTTTTACAAACATTTTGGTTAGAAATCCACCAATTGTGCCAATTTAGCATCTTTATTCTCCATGCTATCATTTGCAGTGTCATTGTCTTTAGGGTCCTTTAGTAGTTTTTATCTACAAGGTAGAAGATCTGCTCTGATTTTTATTAATGAGACTTCCATCCTGACTGCTGAAAGCATGGGCTAGATGACAAAGATAAATGAGGCTTTTATTGAGGGCAACAGGGATGGTATCTTTCTTTTCTGTTTTCTTTGAAATTGAAGCACATTTTCAGTGAATTTCAATTCTAGTGTTGAAAGAAGTGTTAAACTATAGATGAGAAGCCCTTTAAAAATTTTATAAAATGACTAGATGAGGGGAAAGCTTTTAATTTTCTTTGGATTCCCCACACTTGGTGCTAGATATTTGTGTATCTCCAAAATTTTCAGTCTACCTTATTTGTGCAAAATATGGTACAGATTAAAAAACAAAAATGATATACATAATGTTATGCATATTAGTCTCTGTTTCAAATAGAACAAAATATTCAAATGTAATACCATAATAATTCTAATAAAAGCTACAAAGGATTAAAGGTGATACAGAAAGACTATATCTGATTGAGGAGATTATTTTTTGAAGCTTCATGGAGGAGGAGACATTTGCATGTCGTAGAGTTTTGACAGGGAAAGAATGTGGAGAATATTTTAGGCAAAGGGAACAGCTTGAGGAAAGATGTAAAGTGCCCAAGGAGAGCTTGGAAATTAAGCAGTGGGACAGTTTGTCACTTGGAAAAGGCAGGTGAGGAGGATGAAATCACACTAACTGGGCTGGCTGGCTCAGATCATGGACGGTCTACAAGGCCCGGTTAAGGATGTACGCAATAGGCGATGGGAAACTCTGAGGGTTGCTTGGGGTTGAAAAGTGATGTTCTGAGAATGGTTCTTTAAAAAGATTTAGCCTAGCCAATGTAGCTCCATGGCTGGGTGTCAACCCATGTACCAAGAGGTCACTGGTTTGATTCCTGGTCAGGACACATGCCCGGGTTGTGAGCTTGATCCCCAGTAGGGGGCATGCAGGAGGCAGCCAATCGATGTTTCTCTCTCATCATTGATGTTTCTATTTTTCTCTCCCTCTCCCTTTCTCTCTCTCTCAAATAAATAAAAGCAGATAATAAAAAAGATTTAATGGTCAGCTCTCTCCTGGAGAGGCTAGATTTGAATGTGGAGAGCAGTTAGAGAGTATTACGATTTCAGTCAGAAAATAGAGTGACAGTCAGATCTGAGATCAAACTTAAGCTTTGTTAAGAAAGCAGTTACATAAGTTCCCTCATCTAGATAATCTTCAAGTTCCTTCAAACAATAAATTCTATGATTCAAAGTCATAGAAAGCTTGGACTATTGGTCCAATGAAGATAGGAATGGAAAGTTGAAAATGAGCAGGAGGCATTTGCGGAGGCAGATTTTGTTTGCATCTCTTAATGGGGTCTATAATGGTATTTTAGGTTCCACAATTCTTCTATATGAAGTATTAATACCTAGAATGATAAATATTTCAGCATCTCTGGCCTCTTCCCACTAAATTTGAGTAATATCTTTTACTCATTAGAATAATCCAAAAGTCCCATATAGTTCCAAATTTTCCTTGAGGATTATGACTTCTGAGACTCCCTCCATCTACCACTCCACACACAATACCTATATAACTATGTGAGTCTATTTTAACTAATATTTGAATATAGTAGAAGACTGCAAGATAGCCATGGAGAATTCATGAGAAAAAAAATCATGTTGGAATAGATTATGTTTCATTTTAGGCATATTGAATTTTAAGTAGCAGTGGGATATTCAGAAACCCTATTTGGACTTGGGTAGTGAGGAGAAAAGAGAAATAAGAAAAAAACAACAGCAACACAAGTTCAATAATTTGTCTCTTCAATCTTGAGAGAGAAAAGAAAATGGTTCTTGTTCAACTGTTGAGATATTTAAGAAATGAGAGGAAGTATTCTGTCCTTGCTGGAATCTGCCTACTTGTCCCATTCTTATTAAAACACTAGGGGCCCAATGCACAAAATTCATGCAAGAGGCTCTGCCCTCACAATATCAGCTTCCTTCAGAAGAACATCTGGTCTAATTAGCATATTATGCTTTTATTTTTATAGATACTTCAAATTTTCCTTTGAACTTCCAAGAAACCAAAAGAAAATGACCATCTCTTAGGCATCAACATGTATCAGATGCTTGCTAAGCATTTTCCGTATGTATTTTAAATTGTCCCTCTGTCTCAGGTTGGGTACTTTGCTTAGTATGACATAGTTAAATAGCAGAAAAGGAAGACTCAAACTCAGTTCTGTTCATTTCCAAAACCGGGATTATTTTCACAACAACAATGTGACAGGTGGATGATTTGAATTTCAGAAATCCATTCTGACATGAAAATTGGCATTATCCATTCATGTGCTGGTCCTCCAAGGTCTCTGGAAGAACAATGCTGAAGGCAGAGTGACGGCTGGGATGTTCAGGCACCATGTGAGGCAGGTGAGTTACAAAGCATTCATACCTAAGTCCCAACAGGGGCTGCAAGCCTCAGCCTGGACAAGGACAGGGTGATTTAGATGTGTTCACTTCACTTGCAACCCATTCCCAATGGAAATGGATTGTGTGTGTGTGTGTGTGTGTGTGTGTGTGTGTGTGTTAAATTTATTTTTAATATATTTTTAGTAAATTACAGTTGACATACAATAGTATATTAGCTTCAGGTATAGAACAGAGTGATTTTACATTTATATACTTTATCATGTGATCACCATGACAAGTCTAGTGACCATCTGCCACAGTACAAGTTATGATACGATGGACTATATTCCCTGTGCTGTACATTACATCCGCAGGGCTATTTACTTTGTGCCTGGAGATCTGTACTTCACCTTCCTCCCCCTGCACCTCCACTTCCCCTCCCGGCAATCATCACTTTGTGCTGTATTGTCTGTTTGTTTTGACATTTAAGATTCCACATATAAGTAAAATCGTATGTTTTTTGTGTTTATCGGTTTGACTCATTTCACTCAGCATAACACCCTCTATGTTCATCCGTGTTGTTGTAGATGATAAGGTTTTATTTTTTTATTGCTGAATAATATTTCACGAGTTAAAAAAGAAGAATGTATTTGAAAGTGTTGCCATATAATAATAGGTGTTTTTATGGAACCAGAAACCTTCTTTGGTGCACGATATGATGCTCAACCAACTGAGCCACCCTGGCCAGGGCTAGGTTCTGACTCTTCTTTGGATCAGTCACCTAATGGCCAAGAGTTAGAAATGCTCCCCAACTCTTCCAGCCAATCCCTTTAATAGGGCCACTCTATGCAGCCACACCTGTACAACCATAATTTGCTAGACTTCCCAAAGCATAAAGTGTTTGGTGTTCTTAACAGGTGACTTTTATAAACAAAAACATTATTCACTAGTTACTTCCATTTTGAAATTAACATTGAATTTATTAAAGGTATTGTATAAACTCATAAACCTAGTTCTTTCTTAATAAGTTAAATTTTATATCCTTTTTTGTATTTTAATTATCAGTGTTTGTATTCCCTTCATTAATTCTCTTATTATCTCTTCCTTGGAATTATTTTGGTATAAATATAACTTCTTAAATGCCAACCTTAATTTGGACATTCAAAAATTAATCTTATTGCTTAATAAATTATGTTAAACTAATTATTTTGTCCAATCATTGGTTCTTATGCATTCCATTGGTTCTTATGTTTCAGTGTTTTAATTCTTTATGTACTGTCCAATTTTGTGTTGTGTTAATTCTAACTAGATATTTGAAAATTTTTTTAATAGTTCCCATATAGTGGTATTTTATTTTAAATTGAAATCTATTTTTCCATATTAAATAAATAATTTTGTCTATATTATTCTTACTTTGGAAATTTGAGGTTTTATTCTATTGCCTAATAAAATGGTCAAACTTTTGACTTTTCTATAAACACATGAAAGATGGATGTTTACTTTTCATATAGAATATTAATTTAATATATTCTACATAGATCCACTACAATAATTATGTTAATGAGAACTTTCCAATGCCTAATTTGATTTATTTGAATTGTCATAAACTGATAAACAGAGAATTGACATTTTTTTAAAATCACTGTTAAGAGGGTTTTCATAACTTGAGCAATTCACCTTATTTAACCATTTGAGCTGCCTTTATAAATTCAGAATTTTTAAAATTTTCACACTAACAAAATTTACCCCAGTAGTTAAATAATGATTGCACAACCAATACATTAAATTCATGGATATGGTGAGTCTTCCGTTATCTTAAATGTTACAGTACTCTTTAATACATCAGATTCTATAATTTTCAAATAAAAACAGCAACCAAAATCCATCACTCAATCACATGCTTAAGCTGATCTCTTTTAAGTAACTTACTAAGTTAAATTCTCTTTTATACTATTACAAGTTCTTAAGTTATCAAGAATGCCTAGGTAATCCCTTATCACAAAATATTAAACTTATGAATTCTATTTGGTTCATTATTTCTTCATTTAACTCTAGATTTTCCCTAGGGTTATAAAAAGAAATTCACTCAAGAAACCAATTATGTCTGTCTACATCATTTGGAATTCCCTTTCAAGACAAATTCTTAGAATGGTCTTCCTAGTTAATCAGGCTTGTTTCTCAATCACAGATTGTGGCCCGTGTGAGAGCTGAAGATGCAGACACCTGGGAACATAATTCTCAAGGTCATTAAGGACAGACAGAGCTGCAAATAAAGTGGTATCTGGCTTAGGTCTCCAGTAAAATCACACTTCACTAAATTCTTCTCTTTGTTTAAAGAATTTGGCAGCCCACCCTTCCATTAGCTAACTGTCTTCATATGGCAGGGCTGTTGTTGTGTTGTTGTTGTTTTTTTATTGTTTCCTTGGCTCTCTTAAGATACTAAGTGACATCAGAGTGAATTTTGCATTTTTTTTTTTCTTTTACTTTTCTGGCTCCCTGTGACACTTTCTAAGATCACCCTAGCATTCAAATGACAATACCAAATGGTGAGATGTTGTCTAAGCAGAGTGCAAAAGAGAAATCTGCCCTCATTTTGTATTCTTCTAATATGTCAATAAACCTGTTATACATTATGCTCTGCTGAAAGTTAATGCATCTTGGGAATGTTATTGCGAACAAAACACAGTTCTTGTCCGCAAGTAATATGCATCGAGTTAGGGGAAGAGACAAGCAAAGGAAAATGTGAAAGCCCGGTGAAAGTGCTGGCTCTGGAACTAAGAGAAGAGAACCGAGTTGTTTTCTTAAAACTATCAAGAAACATTTTCCAGGAAAAAAAACCACTTTAGATTGCAGCATTGACTTTTAAATCACTTTCATGCTTTCTCTTAGCGTCATGCTGAACGGTGGATATCAGAGGGAAGCGCCAGATTGGAAATAGCATCACCTAGAAATTTGTTAAATTTACCAACTCACGTTTCAGATCTATTGAAACAGAAACTCTTGGGTGGAGCCTGAAATATGGGTTCACCAAGCCTTCCAGGTGGTTCTGAGGCACATGGAAGTTTAAGCTTTAGAGCAGTGGTTCTCAACCTTCCTAATGCCGCGACCCTTTAGTACAGCGCCTCATGTTGTGGTGACCCCCAACCATAAAATTATTTTCGTTGCTACTTCATAACTGTAATTTTGCTCCTGTTAATGAATCGTAATATAAGTAGAAAGGACCATGACCCACAGGTTGAGAACCATTAGCAGGGTCACCTAAGACCATCAGAAAACACAGATATTTACATTATGATTCATAACATTAGCAAAATTATAGTTATGAAGTAGCAATGGAAATCATTTTATGGTTGGGGATCACCACCACATGAGGAACTGTATTAAAGGGTCTCAGCATTAGTAAGGTTGAGAACCACTGCTTCAGAATAACACTAAGCTAGGTAATGTTGATCTCAAATAATATTAATCTGAAAAATGACCATGTTTCCAAAATGAAAATACCCTGTTTCCCCGAAAATAAGACAGTGTCTTATATTAATTTTTTCTCCCAAAGTTGCGCTAGGTCTTATTTTCAGGGGATGTCTTATCTTTCCATGCGCTAGGTCTTATTTTCGGAGGATGTCTTATTTTCGGGGAAACACGATATATATATATGGGATGTAAATTGTGAAGAGTTACCGAGGCTACTAAATTGGGTTTTGGGTACTGAACTGCACTAGAAACGAATGTTTTAACAAATGGCGCCAGATGTCTCAAATGATAACTAATCAAATACTTTGCATTCAAGTGATTCTGAACCTGATGCCTGTGGTGATCTGTAGCAGTACTATCAGCAAAACGGTGAATATCTGAGTTAGGCACTTCAAAGCAAGTTTAGTTCCCGAAAGCACAGAGTAAAAAGGAACAGACAAAATATTACCAGTTTGGGGATGTTTTTCTGTTGGGAAAAAATAATTTAGGGTCGGATGAGCAAGCTTTCAACATGACAGTAACTCTTCCAGTGCAAAATCACTTCAGACTAACCCCACTTTTAATCACTAAAACACGCTGTGTGAACAAAACCACCAAAGGAACAAAAAGAAAGTAAAACATGAACAAAATTCTGATCTTCGCATCTTCTGCCATATTTAACAAATTCCAAGTTCATCAAATCAAGATCTTTGATAGACTACTTCCTCTCCCTGTCATCCCCACAGAACCATCAATAGTAATCCTATCTAATAAAAGGATAATATGCAAATTAACCATCACTCCATTACAAATATGGTGGTGCCCATAGCCACAAGAGGGCGGCACCCAATCCTCTCAGCCCTGTTGGAGTCCCCCAGTCCTGGTGCGGGGGCGATGGCTGCTGAGAGTGGGCAGTGTGAGTCTTCCACCCCGGCCATGGAGGGCCCCTGGGCAGTGGGCACAGAGAGCCTGGAAGTTTGCAGGGGGAGGGAGAAATGCTTGTGTCATCGCCCCGGTGATGAGGCAAGAGCTCTGCACCAAGCTGTGGATGGACCTCTGGCCAGACCGGGGTGCAGATGAGCCTCTGGGCCACGGAGAGCCTCTGGGCAACAGGTATGGAGTGGCCAACCCCCACAGAGAGCTACTGGCACACAGATTCATGCACAGGGCTACTACTACTACTACTAAAGATGATGATAATAATAATAATAATTAGTTAAAAAATGTGGCACATGAAACCAAATCAAATGAAAGAAATAACTTACTCTCCCCTTCCCTCCTGCAACAACAGATCCAAGATTTAGTGCCCCAATAATTTTCCTAGATAATGCCCCAGATTAAGGATAAAATAGAAATTAGGCAAGTCGACAACGAGTCAGTGAGATGAAAAAGTCCTGGGGATTGAATGTGCTGCAAGGGCTGAGCCCCTCGCATGAATTTTGTGCACTGGGCCTCTAGTATCTTAATAAAGCTGGAAAATTATTAATATGACAGCATTTAAATGAGATAGTTTTAATGTGATAAAATTTGAGGTGTTTAATTCTTACCAAAGTTTAGATTTTGGCCTTTGTTTTTGTGTTTTATTGGGAAGTCTGGGGCAGAATGTTTGATTTAGTGAATCAACTCTGGGTTGCCCTTTCATTAGGGGCTATGGTAGAGGGATCAGAAAATAATAAAGTGTTGATTTAGCCTTGAAAGCACAAGCCGGGAGCATTATAAAGCTGGTTTATACACCTTTCTTAGGGGCAGTTAAATTATTGTTTTCCAAGCTAGTTGTGGCACCTAGGCACACCCAAGTGCCATGAGATTCTTATCCGTCAACCAGAAAATCACCTCTATATCATGCACAGGAAATTCTCCACCTTCACAAAATCCATCTCCAAGAGAAGCATTAGATAAATGAAACCTATTCACATCTAATAGAACACACACAAGAGGCCCTTGTATGCTTCAGTTTATACACAATAAATTATGGCACGACCTGGAGGGAGCACAGAAGTTATTCTTGAACAAGACATGCTACCTCTACTTGAGTTCCGGTGCCTCATACACAGCGCTATGATGAAACATCCTCTTGCTCCTGTGATATTTTAATAAATACCACAAGGGTAGACGTCCAAATGAAAGCATTCTGTGTGAGAAAGTTATTAAATGACAACTTATTCAAACCTGTTTGAGGCAAGATGAAAACTACGTCAGATTTCTTCACAGGCATTTCTCATATGGAATTATTTTCCATAGAAAGTGTCCACTTCCTAAGGAAAGCACCCTTTTGCCAGTTGGTCCTTTTCCTTGAGTGGCTAGGCTACATCAAATGTCACCACACCCTAAGTAATGAACCTTTGCAGCTTGCACCAGTTAATTCCCAGGGCAACCCGAGTTCCCAGCTCTTCACATCATAAACCGAAAATTAGCAGCCATTTTCCATTATGACACTGGGACTCCCACTGTGTTTATTATAAGTGTTTCAGGGAGAAAAAAATACAGCATGATATGATTTCCCTATATATTTTTTTGATGTTTCAAGTATAACATTTTTCAGACCCACTTATATACATAAGATGATACTCTAACAGAGAGGGTTCTGAATATATTTCATCTTCCTGTCTAAGAAAGAAAAATCCTCATGGCACAAACTTGAACTAGCACATTGTTTTCTTGATTTGCAGGGTCTGAGGAGACACTGACTGAATAGCTCTCCCGAAAGCAATATTTCGTGTGGTTTCTGTAGGCCTGTGGAATTTCTGTAAGGCAGCAAAATAAGCCCTGGGTAGGTTTAATGTCTTCTTTTTATTAGCAGAATGCTGTGCACCTGCTCAAGACACCTGCACACTTTAACTTTGCGTTTTAAGCCAAATTCAATCAAGTATGCATTAGCACATCGACTCACCCTCAGCTACATTAAGGATTCAGGTTCAATTCATAAATTACGTGGCAAGATGGATGTCCTCAGTACCCTGCCTCCTTGTTGCTCTTCCAGTCTCACCGCCCCATGCGGAGGATTATCGATCACAGCGGAGCAGCAGTTTTATCCTTACTGTCAAGTGGAATTAGGAGGGTAACTCTTGGAAGCAAATTCAGATGCCTCGTAGCCTATTGATTGTTTATGAGACAAGAGAAATGTTATTTGTGATTGTAAGTAGGCATATTTCCGGAAGTAAATGTCCATCAGTCACAAGAACATAAGCCTTCTGCATAACAATGTGTTTTTCCATTTGTAACAGCAGCTGCCAAAAGTGTTTCCTATAGGTACAGGAAAATACTGGAAGCCATTTTCATTTCTGCTATCCAAACTTGGGTTTATGACTGTAGTTTCATGCTCTTTCCCAAATATGTGTATTTAGCCCAGCCGGCATGGCTCAGTGGTTGAGTGTCAACCTATGAACCGGGAGGTCATGGTTCAGTTCCTCGTCAGGGTATTTGCCTGGGCTGTGGGCTCCATCCCTAGTGTGGGGCGTGCAGGAGGCAGCCAACCAATGACTCTCTCTTTCTCTCTCTCCCCCTCCTTCTCTGAAATCAATGAAAAAATATATATATTAAAAATGTGTATTTATTTTTAAAGTAAAATATGACACATGAATAAAATATTTTATTTCTTATTCAAATACATAATCCACTTCTCTCTCTAAATCTATGGACACTCATTCTTGGTTTTCTTAACTAGCTTTTGCTCTTAAGCAAACTTTTTTTTAGAGTTCTTACTGTCTTCCCAGGGCCATAGTAGGTGCTGGTACACAGCAGCTCACAGCAAGTGGGTAAACAGATAAACAAAAACAATGATTACATACTTGATAGGTTAATAAACCCAAGTTTCAAAACCCGATTTTAAACCCATGAAATAATTAGTTGGCAGAGAGAGGACCAATAATGGAATTTAAATATCTGAGATCAGTCTCAATGCACCCATGCCTGCTAGAAGTAAATTATTAATAATAGCTAATATTTACCGAGTGCTTACAAACCATATATCCTTCTGCAAGTTTACATGCATTGTGTTAACTCAATCCTTAAATAGCCCTATGAAAAAGAAAGGATATCTGCATTTTCCAGACAAATCAATCAAGACACAGAAGGGTTGACCTAACCGGTTTGGCTCAGTGGATAGAGCGTTGGCCTGCAGACTCCAGGGTCCCCAGGTTCTATTCCAGTCAAGGGCATGTACCTTGGTTGCATGCACATTCCTAGTAGGGGGAGTGCAGGAGGCAGCTGATTGATATTTCTCTCATCGATGTTTCTAACTCTCTATCCCTCTCCCTTCCTCTTTGTAAAAAAGTCAATAAAATATATTTAGAGCCGAAACCGGTTTGGCTCAGCAGTAGAGCATCGGTCTGCAGACTGAAAGGTCCCAGGTTCGATTCTGGTCAAGGGCATGTACCTTGGTTGTGGGCACATGCCCAGTAGGGGGTGTGCAGGAGGCAGCTGGTTGATGTTTCTCTCTCATCGATGTTTCTTTCTAGCTCTCTATCTCTTTCCCTTCCTCTCGGTAAAAAAATCAATTATATATATATATATATATATATATTATATATATATATATATAATATATATATATATTTAGAAAAATAAAAAGACACAGGAGGGTTCATTGACTAGCAAATGTTGGAACCAGTACTCAAACGCATGCATCTGGCTCCAGAACAACCTATATTCACTGCGGTGCTGCCTCTCTGATTACTTGCTCTAATTATTGCCATGTTACCCTGTTTTCCATGTAGACCAAAAACATGTAATTTTTTTCTGAAAATGAAATGAAACAGATACGCAATGGCATCACAATGTTTTCTTGGTAGAATTGTTGAAGAATTCAAATTTGGCGAGTAGAACTGAGATGGAGGTCTGTCATCCTCCCTCGGCTCATGAACACGGGTGGGGGGGGGGGGGAGTGATTTAAGTTGGTCTTAAGTTGACAACTATTACTTCTCTCCACTGAACAGGAAAATTCTGAGCTCTAGGAAAACTTGAAAGAAAAAAAAAATTAAAGCAGTTTATTTAAAATTGAAAAAATAATACCACACCATGTTAATACTTTGCAGCTTCTTTGTTTTGTGTGATAAACATTTTAAATGAGAAAATTCATCTGGTGATGGAAAGAAATCCATATAGCTATTAAATCTTGTTGGAACCTAGCAGCTTATAGTAAGTAAATTCTGTATTGGTTCTATCTCTATAATCAAGTAAAGAAAGAAGGTAAACCACATATAAATTAGGTCTTCCTTATACAAAACACTTGGCAGTAGTAATGCTGAAAAATATTTAAAAAAATAATAATTATGGCCAGCCGAGACCGGTTTGGCTCAGTCGATAGAGTGTCGGCCTGCGGACTGAAGGGTCCCAGGTTCGATTCCGGCCAAGGGCATGTACCTTGGTTGCGGGCACATCCCGGTGGGGGGTGTGCAGGAGGCGGCTGATTGATGATTCTCTCTCATAGATATTTCTATTTCTCTACCCCTCTCCCTTCCTCTCTGTAAAAAAATCAATAAAATATATATTTTTAAAATAATGATGGCCAAAATAATGATTCTAACAGAAAATTGTCTTTGTTCTTTTTTAAAATTATGCTTTAATTGCTCCTAAAAATACTAAAAAATGAAATAAACTCAATAGACTATAAGTATTCATGTTTTCTCAGAGAGATACAAAAAAAAAAAAAACACCCTGAAATGTTTTGTCTGAAGATGGCCATTTGAAAGGAATTTTTAAAATTTGCAGCACTAGTAGGTGGCCTGCATTTTTCACATAGTAGGTGCTTTTGGGTGTTGACATTTTGGGAAAACTTTCCTGAAAGCTTAAAGAAATGTACAAGTAGTATCTATTTTGACATACACAAAATAGGTCCGAGAAGGATGGAGGACCCAAGGAGTGTCTCAGTAATTGGATTAATTTGCCTACACATCGAATGGCAGAACTGAGGTCAGGGTTTTCAGGAGCAAAACCCACTCACGTGTTATGACTGAAGGATGCGCTTCTTGCCATTCCACGTGCCTCTTTATAACAAATGCTCACCGCGTGATTGGACACAGCCTTCCCCTGTTCTTATGAAGGCAGGGTTATAAGTATCTCCCTTTTACAGACTAAGATTTATAACCACCCTGATCTCAAAACAGGGTCTGAACCTCAGCCCTCAGACCGTGAAGACAGGGTATTTTTCTCCACTATAGTTTTTGTACAGCCCCTCAGTCCATCCCAGCCCTTATTTCTCTAGTGAGAAAAGTCATTTCTACCTTTCCTTGGGCATCACCCTGCTCAGATGTAGCAGCAGCGCCATGTTCCATGAAAGCAAAGCAATTCAAAAAGTGAACTTGCCACAGTCTCATCCCAATGCCCTGAACCCTTCTAGGGACAGTCCTGTGGTTTTAACTACGCCGGAGGCCAGACTTGCAGAATTGTTGTATCAGCCAGGGTCAGTTTCAGACCTTGGGGGTTGCCTCGAATCCCTTGCACCTGAGTGAGAGGCAAAACATCCTTTGCTCTGTGCCATCCCGACTCTCGTCCTCCAGTAGCTCCCATCGTTGGGGCCAGACTTAGAGACATGGGCCTGTGTTTGCTGGCATGGCCCCATGCCTGCCGGAAGCCAATTCCAGCATGTCAGCAGGGCTGAATCATCGGGGAACAGCTAAATAGCATCTCCCCCAAACCCGAATAGGATTGTTAACTGCCAGATAGCTCAGAGCATATTATTGCCTCCTGCTGGCCAAACACCTGGACAGCTGTGGGCTATTCCCCAAATGGACAATGCTTCCGTACACTATCCTTTGATACCCTACCCTTCGAAGTGTATGTCTCCACCTTGCCTTAGGACAAATTGTGTTAATAAATTTGCACAGGTCCTTAGTCAAAGGGGTAGTGTTCAGTTCCTTTAGCTGAAGATCCTCTGACCCCCAATGCCTTTCAAAATTATCTCTCGTCTTTGGACTCCTTCTTGAATCTATGCACCAGCCCCTTTCTGCAGACTGCTGAGAACCCCTTGTAAGGCTGGGAAAAGAACCCCAGCACATGCCACGTCTGGTTGCTCAGTTCTGGCATGGTAATGCTCTTCAGAATCTTATTCGAGCAAGGAAGGCCAGTAGTCATTTTCATAGTTCACTGGTAAAGAGCTTGTTGGTTTATGGCACTCAGTGGGGGCGAGGAGGGAGGAGTAACATTATGGTGAATGTTTTTCTTCCCTTCCTGCTCAAGGAACATGTCCCCGGTAAAGATGGAAACCATGTCTGCACCTCCGCATGGAGAGGATTTTAATTCTTTAATAACTTTACCAGGACCCACGAGCAGTGTCTTTTTTCTTTCTCTCTCTCTCTCTGCTTTTTTTTTTTTTTTTTGGTGGTGATATTTTTTTAAAATTCTACCCAAGAATAGGAAAAACAGAAAAGAAAATGGCCCCCAAAAATATATGTGCACAGTAAAAATTATGACAAGGATGCTCTCCAAGGTAAATAAGCCACATTGCCATTTCCTCTGAGAATCCCGCTCTTGCTGTCATTCGTGGAAAACTTAGGTTGACTTCTCTGAATGGTTCATAAATCAGTGGCTTACACTATAACTGATTTTTAAAAACCAAACGGCAAATGTCCACTACAGAAATGCAACTTGTGTGTTTTTTTAAAAAAGAAATTAAATTCTGAACCAAAGAATGCAGAAACTGTTCCACAGAGAAATTCCTTCTTTTACCAAGTAGTTATTTAGATAACATGTTTCTTTTAAAGCCTGTTCTTTTTATATTACATTTGAATTTTCCTAGCTGGGAAATCTGTATCATTAATTGCCAGCTTAACACAATAAGAACATCACGGGGAGAAAGTTAAGGCAAAACAGAAACGTGTAAGACTGCTGTTCTTGCCATTTCCCTCTTTTGGAGTAATGGAATGGTGAAGTGAAGAGTCACTAGAGGTTCAGTATTTTTCCTCCTTTAAGTTGGGTGATTTTATTTTTAGCAAGCAAGCATCCTTAAGCTTTTTCTAGTTCTCTCCTCAAAGAAATAATTGGAGTTTCTCTCTTTTATACAATAATGGGGAGTGACTTAAGGAGGATCAAGTGCTCACTACTAACCCTGGGCTCATGCTCTGCTGTTGTTACATCAGGAGGAGGAGTTGCTGTGACCTATGTCTGATGCCTGTTTCTGAAACATGGTAGCTGAAATTCACACGCGGTAACTAGTTTACTATAAAATTAATTCATAACTGGCTTTGAAGAGGTAGTCAAGGAGGTAGAAAATCCACGATTTCAAGGAATTTAAGATTCTTGGATTTGTGTGTTGTGGGGATGGTTGAATTTTTATATCACTGGTAGAAGAAGGCTTACACGAACCTAAACAGTTAATCATATTATGAAGAATTTTTACTATGGAGTGGTTAAATTTCAAGGGACACAATTTAAACATTTTATATGATATCAAGGTTCGTTCCAACTTTTAGCTTGCTTCTCTCAGCGCTGGGCTTTCCTATGTCTACTTCTAACTCAGTATGATAGGACATGTCTACAAACACTTCAGAATCTTCGATTCATACACGTCAAATATTCAATCACGATATTTAAAGGCAAATGTGAATGAGACCACAAGAATCAAACTAAGGTTTTTTGAATAGGTTGTCTCTAAATATGTAACACTTCAAAAATGTTTAACTTGGATTGCTTTCAGGGGCTAGATGCCACAAGTCCCACCGAGCCAATCTTGTGTAGGGAATTGTCATAATGTTTTAACGCTTCTACTGTATGGCCAGACTGGAAATACAAGTAAAATTGGGGAACATTCATCCATAATGGCCAACTGAGGTTCCATGAGAAGGAGGCGTATCAAGGAAAACCAGAAAATACCTGGAGACGAGGTTGTGAGAGGGGCTGACCCAGCGTCCTTGGGGACAGGCCAAGCATGAGGAGGGAGCTCTCCACTAAGAAGACAGAGGCCCAGAGCCAGTGGGCCCATGGAACATCCAGCCGTGAATGGCAGCAGGCTTCTGGCTGCCTGGGAATCTGGAACCTGTTGGAGATAAAGCCACAGGGCTTTTCTGTTGTTTGTTTGTTTAATAATTCTTTATTATTGAAAGTACTATTATACATATGTCCCCATTTTTCTCCCATTGACCCCCTCCAACCCACCCCCCTGCCCAGGCCCTCACCACCCCATGGCCTGTGTCCATGGGCCCTGCACATGTGTATGAAAGGTCCTTGGTTAATTACCTCCCCCTCACCCGCCCTCCCCAGAACACAGGGTTTTCATTGGCTGCTAGTCACCTGAGGCTTCATTGGAGAGAGGGTTGGTGCAGACTGAGGTGCCTGAGACTAGGAAGCATTGGGGGGAGACCTGGAGTCGATCCCACTCCCCATCCGCCCCCCCCCAAAACTGAAACAGCCATTTTTCCTACGATGTGCTAGCCCCTTTCAGAAGCCATAGCTCAGGAAAAGGGGAAAACCCTGCTCTCAGTGATACAGCCAGCCCCGCCCTCGGGAGCTCTGCCTGCCACACCCTGCGCATTGACCTTTGCGGAGAGACATATCCATGAACATGGTCACTAGAAAGGCTAAGTCCTATGGTGTAAGCATACCCATGTCCACTCTGCTCCTGCTATGAAATGGGAAGGTTTTATAGAAGTAAAAAGGGTCCTGCCTACTTTTTTCCTACTCTCTTTGTTGGTTTGCCTTACGCTTTATTTGTTGGTTCCCCACCAAACCCCCGAAGGTCCTAACACGTATGTAGAAGTATCCTTGATTTATGTGCTTAATGGATATTCCGACGATTGTGAACATGTAAAATGAACACAGTAGGCTATGTGTCAGTATCTTTCAGAGAGTGAACTTTGAACCTGGCAGACGGTGCTCCTGGTGAAGGAGTAATTTTCCTTGGGATGCAAACCCCCCTCAGCACAAGGGTGATTGACCCGCAGATGTCTAACGGTTCCTCGGTGCCGCATGGCCAGCCCACGGCCACCCGGGCATGCTTGGTTCCTGTGCCTTGGGGAGTTCAGCGAAGAACGCTGATGGAAGCCCACTCCCCAGCTAAATGCAATCCGTAGGTTGTGATTCTTGTTCCTCTGTCCCCCCAGCACCTCTCAGAGTCCCCGCTGTAATAATCATCAACACTGCACACACACACACACACACACACACACACACACATAATTGGATTCGGGTCACAATTCAAACCACCTGTTCTGGAATACCAACTCACAAGCACCACCAAACAAGGGAATGCTCATGTCTTTATCCCTCACAGAGGATACGGAGGGGCCCGGCGTCAGCCCACGTGACCTCTGGTGCTTCCGAATAGCAATGGTGTTCACCAGGTCAACAGCTTTAGAGGCAAGAAGCCCAACCATTCGGTGGTAGGAATCCTTAAAAGAAATCCAGAGGCTCAGGGCAACGAATATGCTGACGTGAAGTTAACTCCAGTGGCGTACAGCTAAGAAATCATGTTCTTTTTGGGATTTAGCAGCATAGTCACATGTACATTGCCTTAAGATCACAGTTGTTTGTTGTTCCTGTTCATTGGTATTATCAAGTCTATGAAAGGGTCACGTGATGTCGATATGTGAGGAGCAGCATTGGTGATATCAGGAACTCGTGAAACCTCTGTTACTTGCAAACAATGGGCAGAAGAAAGGATCTGATTTGCCTGGAGATTGCTGTGCTGTGTTCCAGTTCACACCCAAGAAAGGCACCCGCTTGAGTCCTCTCCTGCTCCCATCCATCACTCCAAAAGCTTTGACAGGTGTCACACTGAAGTGCTGACCACACCGAACCAGGGTCTTACGCTCAATAATTCAGAGCAACTGACACCGTAGTTAAGTAGAGTTTTAAACAACAGCCAATGAGTTGAACATTTGAGATACATATTTTGAAAAAAAAGTTAAACACTGTTAACTTTGAATACAGAGTCTTAGGTAATTTTATATGAATTTGAGAGACAAAGGCATGCCCCATTAGAAAAGACGGATTAAATTTGTTGTTCATGCTGGCAATGAGGGAAATACAATGACCAATACACTTTTTTAGTTACACAAAATGGACCCCGTCTAATCCAAAGAAGAGGACCGGGGATGCACCAAGACTTGGGTATATACCTTCTGACCATGGTTTGGTGAATGACATGCAAAGCCAGGATTTATACATGTCACACACGTGAACACAGAGATGGCACTCAGGCTGAAAAATCCTGTACAAATCCAATAAGTGGTTTAAGATGTGCATATAGAGGCTTCAGTGGGGAGTCGGGCGTTAGACGCCCCCCGGAGCATGTGCGAGAGAGTGTATCCATCACTGTGACAGCTGGGCCGACATTGTAAAGAGAGCAGCTTTGTATTACATTTGTTTTAATGCATACATTTCCCCTGTCACGGGCACCCCAGGAAAACCACTAAGCACAGAAATGAATGGTGCCCATTACTGGATATTCACACTTGTGACAACAGGAGAAAGAATCACAACACAACAGTAAACAAACAAAAAAATGGTTATACAAATTGTTTTTAAGTTGCCGCAGTAGGAAAAATCTTGAAAACGAATGGGCAATATTTTAATAGAAGTGGGGAGGGAGGCAGTAGCATTTTCTATTTGATCATAAATTTCCTTCTCCTGATATACTATGGACAGTCTCTCTGATGATTTTTATTTTATTTTTTTAAATATATTTTATTGATTTTTTTTTTTACAGAGAAGAAGGGAGAGGGACAGAGAGCCAGAAACATAGATGAGAGAGAAACATTGATCAGCTGCCTCCTGCACACCTCCTACTGGGGTTGTGCCCATCACCAAGGTACTACATACCCTTGACCAGAATCGAACCAGGGACCTGTGAGTCCGCAGGTTGATGCTCTATCCACTGAACCAAACCAGTTTCGGCTCTCTGATGATTTTTAAAAGCAGGGTCACATTTTAAAATACATTTGGAACCTAAAGATCAAGAAGTGGTTCTCTCTAATATGAGACTTAACGTATAACTCTGAGTATGGGAAAAGTTAGGAGACTATGATTAGATGCAACCCATTTCCATGTTAGGGACAGAGACCACATTCCCTGCAGCTGTTCTGTAACTGCTGGATGGGTCGATCAGTATGCAGACCTTTCTAGAATTTTATGTAGCTCATAACTGAATAGCAAATGCCAGCGAATGCCTAATTGTGCTTTCACAATGATGGTCCAATACACATGACGTACTATTAAGCTGATTTCGGAACAACATGGAAACGGCCTTAATAAAAGCTAATGATTAAGAAGGCAAAACAAGTCTTTGGTAACCAAAAGGAGGTCAGGGGTTGCTTGAAGTGTGGGGTAAAGGTGACGTTGACTAGAAAGGGCATGAGGGAAGTTTTTGTGGTAATAGAAATGTGCTCTATCTTCACTGTGACTGCAGGTATATAGATCTTTATTTCATTGGGTATAATTTTTACCTCAATAAAGCCCTTACCCACCTACTGTCTGTGTCCATTGGTTATGCTTATATGCATGCATACAAGTCCTTTGGGTGATCTCTTACCCCTCTCTCCCCGCCTTCCCCTGTCTTATGATCTCTGAACACATAATAATCTGGCCACTCAGTGTGTATATATATATATATATAATGATCTCTATCATATATATATATATATATATATATATATATATATATATATATATATATTAGAGGCTCGGTGAATGAATTCGTGCATAGGTGGGGTCCGGCCAGCCTGGCCAGGGGGAGGGGACATGGTGGTTGGCCAGCCTGCCTGCTGGTCAAACTCCTGGATGAGGGAACAATTTGCATATTAGCCTTTTATTATATAAGATATACGCTGAGTGGTCAGATTATTATACATTCAGAGATCATCATAATCTGGCCACTCAGAGTATATTTAGAAAATGTCTCATTGGCAAATAGGTAGTTACTTTTTAAGCCTAGGCTCACACCCAATATTTCTGTCTCCAAAGAATGTACTGTCTCCAGGACCCAATGTGTTTACCTGTCAAACTCAACAAAAATTTCAACAGAGTAGAATGCCAGCCAACAGGCAGCATTTCTGGAATAGCAGGACCAATGGGAACTGGTGGGAGAGCCAGAAGAAATAGGTTATTTTGTCCCCCTAAAACTGTAAAGAACTTAAAAGAACTACAGGGTATTCTGTATTCTTGCAATGTTAAATTTGTCTATCTCCTTATATTTGTTGTTGTCTATTCTTTAGTAAATTCTCCTGTAAAACATCTCAATAATGGGGCTTTGAAACAAGGATCAAGTAAGCTTTAGGTTAAGTGAACAACCTAAACGACCTAATGTTGAGAAGACTCACTGACTGATTTTTTAAAAATATATTTTTATTGATTTCAGAGAGAGATAGAAACATCAATGATGATAGACCATCATTGATCGGCTGCCTCCTGCATGCCTCCTACTGTGAATGGAGCACGTAACTTGGGATCCAAGGGTTTGCAGGCTGATGCTCTATCCTCTGAGCCAAACCAGCTGGAACAGCTCACTGACATCTTAGTTGTAAAAAGCCTCTATACATTATGTTTGTCCTGTAGCCTGTCCATGACAGTACAGCCTGGGGCAATATACATATGCTCAGAGATTTTGTTCCACCTGACTCTGCCATCCCTACCTCTGCCTTCCCTCCCCGAGCAGCTGACATGCACATATGCATAAAAATTAATGTTCCCGTTTCAACTGACTCATTTGGCAGAAATAAGCTTGTAAGCCAAAGCAAACATGGAGGTAGGGAAAGAAAGAATGCGTAAACAAGAGGGGTGAAAGGGCATTTGGAGATTTTACAAAAGGAATAGCAGCATTAGATACTTTAGAACAAGCACAGAAAAATGCCCCACTTTTATCGTTTTAAAACGGTTATCAAACTGATGCTACGCAGTTCACAGTCACAAGGCAAGGAAGCAAAAATAAAGACCATTGAACTCAGAGGCAAGAGACATGGTACTGTTCACGTGTGAATTATAAGGATTGTAAAGGGCATAGATGGTATAATTTTGGATTTTCTGCTGGATGTGTATTTTTCCCATGAGAGATTTTACCTAAAGATGAACCATCTTAGTATTTTTTTTAAACCCATGTCCATGCTGAGCATTAAAAAAACATGAATTCTAAAACTTTCTTATGCACATCCCTCAGCCAAATGCGAGTTTTAGTTAGAGCTGCTAATTCTTTTTATTGTCATTTTCTTCACCCTGAAAAGACTTACTTTTTGACAGTTCTCATAGCCCCAGAAAGTGTGCTATGGGCCTTCAATCACACAGAAAATACTCTGGGTGGTTTGCAGGCATAACAGCAGTAGACTTAGACCCAGCAGAGTGAGTCATTAAATAACAAATATGTAAAGTATACTTTTAACATTTTTATGTGAAATTATTTTAAAACACAAGGATAAAAATAATATAGAATTAACGGATTAGTCCCATTTGGACTCTGCGCATTGCCTGCGATATTCACCATTTAGTTGACTATGTAACGACAATAGCTAATTATTAGGATTATAACTACAGGAAAATAATATTTAAAGTCATCTGTGTATATGTTAAATGAAGAAAATTAGATTAAATAATTAACTGACTATATCTAATTTCGTCTCAAAAACATTAAAAATGAAACCTTCATGGGGAAGTACTTAGAGATGTGGATAGAATGTAGATAAATTATCAGACTACCCCAATCCTGGGTGTGAGCTGAAACACTGCCCAGGTACACACCGCATTGATATATTGCTCTGTTTCAGCAGTGTGATCCTAGATCCTAGATATAAGATATATTTTTCCAAAGAAAAAAATAGGTTGAAAATGTATATTTCTCCCTTGTCACATCCTAGTCTCTTAAGGAGCCAAAACAAAATATACAGCAGAGCTAGTAATTCGAGGCCCAGTACCATTATCCTTATGTATGCTCATCTGTAACTATGGCAGTAAAACTCTCAAAATTAAATGACCCTTTTTATGTCTACCTTTATTTGTCTTGTATCCCAATTGCAAAGAAAGTCTATAAAACAGTTGAACTCTGTAGCTTGTGACAGTCCATTCATGTTGGCAAAATAATGGAGGCATGGCTGAACTTTAAAAAGAGATTTGTCGGTGACCTTCATTAGAGTAAGTAAAAGAACTTCATTCTTGAAAGAAACTACACTAAGAATAAAATTTATCTAAATTTGACTTCTAGGGAATTAAAAATGGAATTCCGGACATTCTATTCTGTACAATATACCTTTGAATTAAGTGCTTTAAAGATTTCATTTAATGCCAAAGATTAAATTATTCAATTATTTTTTTAAAAAATCTTCTTCATTATTTTATATCTTAGTTTAAGATATAGAGTTTTAGTATATATATATTTTCTATATATATAATACATTTATATATATGGATAATGTTTCCATTAATTATAATTTCTGAGCAAGTGACCACATTGTATGATCAGTAAATTAGCACAATTAGAAACATGCCAATAGAACATAATGTCGTGAGCAACTAAAACTTCCGCAAATTAGTGTGCAGCACGCTTTCCCAATAAGGGAAATCACAACTGTAGTGCATGGTAGTTAGTCATAAAAATCATGCAATTTGTAATGTCGAGTTCAGAATACTTTTACACATCAAAAGAGCATGCTTGGTGTTCCTCCTTAGACTTTCCCAGAGGATTTTATGTGTCTGCCAACTCCATTTGACCATTTATTGACCAAAGATACATCAATTCTGACCACTCTCTCAGCTCTGTCACTAATGTCCTGTTGGAGTCTCTCTTTCTCTCCCCCCCCCCCACCCCCGCCCCTGCCCCCACTCTGAGCCAAATGGTTGAATTAACTAAGCTTTAAAACCACCTCTAGATCTATGACTCAAGAATACTTGAATTAGATTATAATCTCTGGACTTTTTCAGCTCTAAAATGTTGTTTTTCAATACCTCATGCTCTCTAATCCTTATCGCAGCAGCAGTAGCAAAGCTAGTCCACAATTCATCTTGCAGGAAAGAATGAACTTTCAGGGATAGCCAACCTCCAAGGTGACCCCTGATGATTCATACTTTTAATATCTATAGTCTTGTGTCGTCCTGATCGCCGGCCAAGCCTAGGAGCCCTACCCTATATATTGGGAACAGTCTCTTAGATTTAAAAATTAAAACCTGGCAAGGCTTACTCTAACACTGAAAAAATAGGATGATGCAGCGATGACATGCATGGACTCTGGCTTGCACACTTTGTGGTCAGCCCTGATTCTGACACTTATAACTGTGTGACAAAGCCAATTACTTAATTTCTCTCTGCTTCAGTTGTTCCACCCATAAGATGGGGAAAATGATACTACTGCCTCAGAAGGATTGTGTTATGTACTACTTTTTTACAATCCAGGCAAAAGAATGTAGCTGCCCTTACAACAGCAACATGCCTTTCACCTGTATGAAAAGTATGGTCCCTGGTGCATGCAGCATCCCAGATTGCAAAAGGGATGTCTGACTGCCGGTTTAGGCCCAACATCCCCCAAGAAGTCCCAGATTGCAAGAAGATGAAGGCCAGGCTGAGGAACCCTCCAACCCCACGCACAAATTTTGTGCCCAGGGCCTCTAGTTGATTCTACATTACCCGAAGAAGATGAATTAAATTAAAATTTCCTTAGTATAATTCTGATAAATTGATATGACACATATTCAAAATATACTGGTTTCCTAATATTCTAATACATTTAAAGATCTATGTTTATACAAAGAAATCAAAATTACTAAGACCTGACTATTTTCTAAAAAAATACATTTTTATTGATTTCAGAGAGGAAGGGACAGGGAGAGAGAGATAGAAACATCAATGATGAGAGAGAATCAATCATCCTGCACACCCCCCACTGGGGATTGAGCGCACAACCTGGGCATGTGCGCTTGACCAGGAATCAAACCCATGGCCCTTTAATGCATAGGCCAATGCTCTAATCACTTAGCAACATGGCCAGGGCAGGGGATTTTTTTTAAACCACTGTCTCATTAAAACTGTTCAGCTGCCTGGCTGGTGTGGCTCAGTTTACATCTCTGGTTCGATTCCCAGTCAGGGCACATGACCAGGTTTTGGGCTCAATCCCCAGTAGGGTGTATGCAGGAGGCAGCCTATGGATGTTGATGTTTCTCTCTCATCGATGTTTCTATCTTTTCCTCTACCTTCCTCTGTCTCTAAAATAAATTTTAAAAATCAATAAAACAAAACAAAAGGAAAAAAAATCCTTGCTCAGTTGAAGAAGCACAACATACAGGGTGGGGCAAAAGTAGGGTCATGGTTGTGAATACTTGAAACAGAGTTTATTCCTGGATTGTCATTTATTAATTATTGTCGCAAATCTCCTTTTGCCCCCCCCCCCTGTATTTCTTTTATTTCCTCTGGAATATTTGGGGCTACCTATTTATCTGGACAACTTCGATTCTCTCCCTACAATAAATACAAGGCAGCAATTCAGTGCTCGGTCTATAACAAACAAGAATTATTTATCACAACGCTGAATAATGCATGCATTTCTTGGATGTCTTTGTACAGCAATAATGAAGAAGCATTATTGTGGAATAACACCTTAGAAGCTTGTGAAAGGAATCCCAGTCTAACAGGATTATGAAGAAGTATCAAATATAAATGAGTCAGTTACGTGAACAGAAGGGAGCTCTAAGTGGCGCCCGAGCTAGGGCGGCTCTGCACCGGGGGTTGATTCCTTCCTGTCTCTATTCTGTTGTGAAATGCTGACTAATATACCCTTTAAAGGAGATCAAATACATGTGAGAATGTGTTTCCCCTTCTTAAGTTTAAGATGAAGCTAAGGATTGGGTAACAAATCGGTCTGCAAAACCACCAACAGCATTTGCAGCCATGTGATTTAGGAGATATTTTTTAACTTTATTTTTTCTAAAGTACCTTTCTCTCTCTGGGAAATAGAGTTTCCCCCAGATTTGTCTTTGGAAAAAGATATAGTTGTGGTTCATTCGGTTTTGAAAAGCAAGTTCATTGGTACGTTAATATTAATACTTAATAACTGTGTACTAGTTTAAGCTTATTTTAATGCATCTTCATACTTTAACATTACTAGTTCATAGTATGTTTAATCTTAAAAGGTCATTATACATTGAGTGGCCATATTATAATGATCTCTGAACGCATAATAATCTGGCCACTCAGTGTATATACTTGTGTATATACAATATATTAGAGGCCCGGTGCATGAATTCGTGCATGGGTGGGGTCTGGCCAGCCTGGCCAGGCGGAGGGGACATGGGCGGTTGGCCTGCCTGCCTGCTGGTTGAACTCCTGGTCGAGGGGACAATTTACATATTAGCCTTTTATTATATAGGACATACACTGAGTGGCCAGATTATTATGCGTTCAGAGATCATCATCATCTGGCCACTCAGTGTTACATTTTATTTAAGGCTTCAACGCAGACAGCGAATTTCCAGATTACCTTCAGAGTTAACAGAATGGATGTAACTTTCCCAGACACCTTCCGTTTCTTTACATCTTCTGAAGGTTCTTCACTGCCTCTGCCTGTGGCCTGTCTTCAAAGTTCAAACAAGAAGAACTGCCTGGCTCAATGGAGCCTCATTTTCCCTGTTTACAAATAGAGGTGTGCTCCTGGTTTTGTCTCTCCCTCTCTCCAACTCCTTGGAGCAGAACTTAGAAATACTTGCTACTACTTTTTCCTAGTCAGGCTCTTCTCTAGGCATTTTTTCTGAAAGGAAAAGACGAAGCCACCACAAACCTTCATAGCTGCTATAATCTCTAAAATACGAAAAATATAAAGCCAATTCTATTTCGGAGGGAAAAGTCGGTATTTATGTCAGACTCCTGGGGTGAAAGGTGATGCTATTTTAAATATTTAATACATTTGCTTAACGATGAATTCCCTTGCCTCTAGAACGGTGATCTAGGACTGAACACAATACCATGGAAAGTCTATTTGAAATCAATAAATGATAGCCGCGCCAAGCCAGGTTTCATATACACTTTGGATCCAAAGGCTTGGTTATGAAACTATCACCTCAGAGTGCAACTCTGCTGTATGCTTCATTTCACACCGGGGAGCAAGCATTCACATCCGAGACGGAGGAGGTACACACACACGTTTCAGTCGGCACACACTGCTAGCCTGGAGCGGGTACATTGCATATTAGTGTACACAGTACAAGAATGTGTGCAGAGCCAGTGGGGATACAGCTAAAAGACAGCATCACTATATGCGCTGCTACCGAAAACAGACGAAAACTTTTCGGGAGCAAACTAAAGATGGAAAAACACCTTTAGTATTTTAGAAACCACCAGCGTGGTTTCTGTGAGAAATTCCACAATGTTTTCTGATTATTACAATGTAAAGATAATTAAAATAAATAGAAACACGTTCACACACACACACACGCACACACGCACACACGCACACACACGATTCCTAATGATAACATGTAGGTGACGGACAGTAGCCTTTTCTGTTGTCACTACATCGCAACTTAGCGGTCCAGCTCCTCTCTTATGAAGATGCTATAAATTCAGTATATCAGTGTGTCATTTCCCCGAGGCTTTGTAAAAATTATTAATACAGAGCATCCTTGCAGAGGGCCTGTGGTCCTTTATTTTCCGTTAATGATTTAAACCCATGGATTTCTAACTGGCTTTTCAAATGTCTTTTCTTCCCCCCTCCCCCCTTCCCCTTACTGCCTTCAGTTCGGTCTCAAATTTAAAAAACAAATAAATAAATAAATAAAAGGATGCCAGATGTCACGAGGCCAATAAGCAGGTGGGCTGGAACTTCTGTACCAATTCAAACTGGCACCACATCAAACCTGGTGGGTATAACCTTTAATTCACTGCTTCCCTGGCACGGGCTCCGGTGCCATCTGCTCGGCATCGCTAAGCTGTGCCCGCTTCTGCGCGGGGACGGTGCCAGCGATGCAAACTGTCTCCTACATGTGCAGGGACTCATCAGCGCAACTAGTTTTCTGAGCCCCATATGGTGGCATCTGTGAAGGCACACTGTCAGCATCGCTGCCCGGGCCCCCCCTCGCGTTTTAAGAATGGGCGGAGAGGATGCCAGCTTGGAAGGCGCCTGCGGAGAGCCGGAAGGGAAACTTTCCTCCTTTCTTCTCGGGGCCTCTGGGCAGGTCTTTGGGAGCGGGCCCGAGACTTGGACTTGAGCTCTGAAGCCAGGGACCCGGGAAAGAAGCCTCATGAACTTGACACCAAGAAAGGGTGCCCCCAGAAGGAGTCCAGGTGAGAACCCCAAGTCTCTCTCCATTCCTGCACCCACACTCCAGAAGCCTGTCTTTGAAGAGTTCTTTCTTATTTCCATGAAGACTCCACATAATAAGATTTTAATAGATGGGGGCGGTGGGTGGGGAGGAAAAGGAGACAGAACTTGTTTTTCCTGAAAATAAATGAAGGTAAGAACCCAGATTTGCCTCCATCCTGCTCCCATTCAGCATGCCTGGGAGGTGCTGAGCGTCCTTGAACTATATTTTTTAATGAAGAATGACTCAATCTACGCACTCACCTCACATTAGTGGGGGTGCACTGGTGAGGTGATTGGAAGGAAATGCACATGCACAGAGACATGCCCATGGGGAAGGCGGGTGTGAAATGACAGGGCGGGCAGCCGTTGTATGTGAGTTACTGTGGCGCCCAGACTTCCCCAGGGACACAGGGGAGAGCCCAGCCTTCCAGTGGACTCAGAAAGCAATCCCTCCCCAGCACTCAGACAAAAAAACAAAACAAAATAATAAATGTGTTAGCTAGCTTTTTTTTTTTTTTTTATCATCTATTCCTCATACTAAAACTTCTGTGAAAGGAAGGATTTTGCTTAGCTCACTATCCTAAACCTAGCTTCTGGCCAGTACATCGTAGTGACTCAATTAGTATGTAATAAAGACATTTATAAACTCAGAACACATTGCTGTTCATCTTAGAGAAAATTATACATATATCTCAGAATGCATGAGATGTACCCATATTGGTAAAGATAACGGAACTACTATGACTGTTAATAAGCAATCATATACCCACAGCACTCCTGACTGAACACTGATTTTCTATTAAATGAGGTGCTTATCATTATACGTTCTGCATCTTCTTTTATAACTAAGCAACCCTCCTAGTTACTAATTTGGTCTCCATCGTACAGATGGGAAAACTAGTCTGTGGTCTGGAAAGCTTAGCTAAGAAGGCATCAGGAGCAAGAGTCAAATTCAGCTCTTTCTGACTCTGGAGTCCAAGGTTTTAATCAGAACATTCAGTGGCCTCTCCTCTATCAAAATATTTGGTAAATTCAGCCTAACTCAAGTCAAAAAGTGTCAGACAAAAAGGTTCATGTTTCTACCATATGTTTCGTGTTATTTGGAAAATTCCCTGTCTGTTAAAGTCATTATCATTATTTCAATGGCTTGGGGCAGGTATGTATTTAACCTCTTATTTGTTTAAGAGACTTTCATATGCTATCACATATACAAGATATGCATTTCACTAAGAATCCTAAAATTCTCAAGTATAAAAAAAAATGTAATTCTCACCCTGTTAACACTCATCTCTGATGGTTACGTTTCTACACAAACGGGAACTTGTGATTGCTGTATTAGTGATCTCAATACCATCTGGCAAAATAAAGACCTTAAAATATGAGGCAGAATCGTTTAGGGAAAGGATTATGATCATTTCAGTGCAATATTTATCACACATATATTTGAGAATTTTAATTCACCTGGTAAACCAAAAAAATCAAAGCTAGGAATGGAATACATCCCTAAGCATAAAATTATTTAAAAACATGAATTATCACTGATTTTAGCTGTCACTGTATAGAGTGAAATAGTTTAAGTAGCACAATCCAGAGTCTGTTAGCATTGTCTCACCAAAAAAATATGTCCCGTGAAATCATAGTGTAAATGCTGCCTATCTAGATTCTGCCTTTAACCTCGAAAGGATCTCTTTTGGAACTTCATGGTTTTCTTTACTTTGTTAACTCAATTCTTACCTTTAATTCCTATCCTTCTCCAGTACACACACACACACACACACACACACACACACACACACACACACACACTTTATCCTAGCAATGGAAGGAAGGAAAGGAGGGAAGGAAGGAGGGAGGGAGAGAGGGAGGGAATGAGTGCAGAAAATTCCGAGATGAGTTCAGTCACATGTGTGTTTCTTCTCAATAATTAGTTTTGCTAATGCTTTTGCGATGTTAGAACAGATGCAAAAGGTCAGAGAACAGGGAGATTTTTAAAAGGCAAATGCAATATTAAAAAGTAAACTTTAAAGAGCAGAACATATATACACGTCAGATGAAAAGGAGGTCATTTTCATGTCCGAGCACAGATGCACACATTCTAAATGCATGCTATCGACCACGAGTTTTTTAAGACTGTGCCTCATGTCAGGCTGTGGTCATGTTTCTAGTTCACTGCATTGCTTCAGGGACCCCGTACAGGAATGGATACGACACTGCGTTGTTCAGTGTGGCGTGCGACACAAATGGAAGGTGACTTCTTATAAACATGATCATCGTTCCCTATGGCCAGCCATGGTCCAAACACTTTTGTCAACCGAAAAGGGGTGGGCAAGACTCTCCTCTTCAGGCAAGCCCGACTCCCCATGGCGGAGACCTGAGAAAGAACCAATTTGCATATTTAAGTTCCACCTCACCTCACACCAGAGCTGCCAGGTCAATGGGCTGGCGCCTCAGGAGCCTGCGTCAGCACATTTGGGTTCTCAGTGGCCACCGTTCTCATCTGCAGTCAGGTAGGCCTTGCAACTTGGAATCCGTTCAGAATTTAAATCTCCATGGAAAATCCTCTTGACTGAGATTCACGGGAGGAGGTTAAAGGTCACTCAGTGGCAGCTTCCTGAGATGGCAGGACTGAGGGTCTGATAAAGCGTAGAAGCCCATGCCGAACCGGTTTGGCTCAGTGGATAGAGAGCTGGCCTGCAGACTGAAAGGTCCCAGGTTCAATTCCGGTCAAGGGCATGTACCTTGGTTGCGGGCACATCCCCAGTGTGCAGGAGGCAGCTGATTGATGTTTCTCTCTCATCGATGTTTCTGGCTCTCTATCCCTCTCTCTTCCTCTCTGTTAAAATCAATAAAATATATATTTTTTAAAAAGCGTAGAAGCCCAATACCAAGTGAGGTGTTGTCCTTTCTCAGTCCAGCACCTCACTCCAGACCTGTCCCTTACAGACAGACAGACCGCCCCCGCCATACACCGAGGAGTGTGGACGAAGACATTCACAAGATTCTGCTCTCCTCTTTCCTCCAGCCTGGGTTGCATTATCTTTACCTTCCTTGACCTTCCTTGACCTCCCAGAGCTCGCCTTTCTCAATCCTTTCATAAAACTAGGCATCTAATCACACCAGCTCTACCCAGTTTCAGCAACAACCAGCAACCGTGGGTCCTTTAAGAATAGGCCTCATCTCAGGCTGTGGTCATCTCTCAAAGTGTGGTCTGTGGGCCGCTTCCAGGGACAGCATCATCTGGGTGTGGACTAACATTGCTTGACAGACAGCCTACCCATCCTCAATGACAGTTTGCTTTTCATGTTTCTTAAGATGCAGTGAGTTCTAGTCCCACCATATCTGCAATGAGGTCTACGACTGTCATGCAATGGGAATTGTTCCCAAGCCCCCTCACTGGGGGAAATGATATGAAATTGACCCCCACACCCTTTAATCCAATGTAGGGATTGCACCCACACTCAGCTTTCCATAGAATCTCACTCCAAGAGGAGTTATACTTTTCCCCGAAGCCTCGCGTGTCCAGGTATGATCTCCCTTCATTACTATACAATGCCTACCAATGACCGGAGCCCGAGAACTTGGGCTTCCTGCTGTCCAAGTCATCTGTGTGTCCCTGTCAAGCTTAGAAATCATGACAGAGGAAGATCCCTGCTCTGGAACACAGACTCACTCTATGTGTAGCCTCACACCCAGTAATCCTAAATCAGGTTATCCTTTGCTCTGATTGGGGAAACCTTTCTTTTCCCAGAGTCCTTTAGGGTGCCCATTCATTCTGGAAGTGGACGATGAATGTTGACACCGCTCTAGTACAAAGCACATCTGTAAGAAAACTAAAACCCTTCCTGTAAAGATCCTGGGTGTAAGACGGAAAAACACTGGATGACTTGTCATTTCATTCACCTTGACAACTTGCAGTCCCAATTTGCCCTGACACCTACTTAATAAATGAGTTGATTATTCACCGCAAAATTATGGGTCTTTAGATCAGAATTATTTACTTGGGGAGGCCATGGATTTGACAAGCTGACATGTCGGCATGTGAGAAATCAGAAACAGGCTTCTTGTAGGGTGAATGCAACTTGCCAGCATGTTTCTCTGCCTTATAAAGTTTAAACATGTTGGAAATAATATCTGGGAAATAAAAAATAGAGAGATAACTTTAAAAAGTGGATCCATAGCTTCCCTTGGGAAAAAAAAAATCACTAGAGCTGACACTGTAAAGCCAATGTTGCTTTTGGGCAACACCATCACAACTCGTTTTATTGAGCTTCGCTTTATTGCACTTCCTAGGTTTTGCCTTTCTTACAAAGGGAAAGTAAGACCCTCACTAGCAAAAAAAAAAAAATTACAACTCATTTTAATTTAGTGAGATACTTGCTTAATGGGAGTGATCTGGAACTGAACCTATAATACCTACAATACATACAAGGTATGTCTGCAGTCATTGGTGATGAGCAGCTGTTCCCTTTGCACCTGACTGTTGGTTAATCTGCTTTATTTATTTTGCATAACCTCATTGGCCCTTGAGGGCATTAAGTTTGAGACACAATAAATTATATATCAACTATGAGTAGTAAGAAAGCTTGTATTTTAACTGGCAATTCTATTCACTACAGAGGACCAGTAGAAAAACTTCAAGAGAATTATTCAATGATCACCCAAGAGTAATAGTGGAGCTTTTAGAAGGTAAATGTATCTGTCAACCTCAATAAGTACCTAGAATGAGGAAGGGAGACAAAGAAAAATTGGAGATGTCTAACTATATGGCATAAAATTCATGTAACAGAAACAATGGACTTAACTCTTGAGTATTCTAAACCCTAATTCAACATTGTTTTCTCTTATTTTAGATCACGCATGCAGACAACTTAGAAAGAGCAACAAAGTTTCTACTAATAGTCCATAAAACTATCATATAGAACACTCTTTACGTTATACTACAGAGTCTCCTGGTGTTTTTAGGCAACTGCATGCAAATTTAAAAATTAATATTACATACTACTGTATGCATACTACATACCTTTTATAACATTTATTCTCAATAGTGCATCCTTCATTTCCTCCTTGTTATTATATTTTCTTCTTCATGATTTTTCTAAATAACTGTAGTATTCCACCATGTAGTGGCAATACAATTTATTTGGTCTATCTTTTCCTAATTATTTTTATTATTCTTCATATTATTTAATAAACATCCTTGAAGATGAAGTTTTCCCTCTATAGTCATGATTATATTCTGACTGTAGTATATGGATGAAAATACACTATAAAGCACTGGAAGTGGGGATTTCCAGTTTAAATAATAAGCATAGTTTTAAGACTTTGAATAGCTGTTTTGGAAAGGCCTCCGTCTTACTCTGTTCTGGTTGCTATGACTGGATGGCTTATAAATCACAAACATTGATTTCTCAGAGTTCTGAAGGCTGGGAAGTCCAAGATCATGGTGCCAGAAGGTGTGGTGTCCTCCCACAGTGGATGGGACAAGGCCACTAATCCCATTCATGAGGTCCCCATACTCATGACCTGATAACCTCTCAGTAGCCCCACCTCAAAACACCATCATATGAAAGATTCGGTTTCAACATATGACTTTTGGGGGGACACAAGCATGTAATCTATAGCAGTGACCCCAAAATGTCCCCATTTACATTCTAATCAACAGCATATGTGAATTCCCAGTGCATCAGAAACTATTTTCTCCAAACTGGGGATTGCCATTTTTACCATCAGGCCTGAAGAAGAAGAAGAAAGAAAAAAAAAAAAAGATATCAGACAATAAAAAATAAACTAAAACCGGGGTAGCGGGGCATATTAGTGCCACTGAAGAAAGAAGAAACAGCTTTCTATAGTCCTCAAGAAGTCCTGAAATTATCCCTGGTATTACAGTGCAAGAATGGATACTCAAAATAATAACTATAAGTACAGATTTATGCTTCATTAACTATGTTTTAAAAGACATAAAGTGTTGGTGATAAAGTAAATTACTATAATATTTTGGAAAATAACCTGATGGAATATACCTGGAGCCTTAAAATGTTATACCCTTTGACTCAGTAATACCACTTCTGGGATTCTATTTTAATGAGAAATCCTTACATAGAAAAGGGCTCTGGGTAAGTCAGTGTTCACCAATATGTTATTTATAATAGCAATAAAACATCAAAACTAAATATTAAATGAGAGTAACATACTTGTATAAATTATATCTACTTTTCTTCTACTTTTAAGTTATGATTAATATAAGGTGACCAGACATCCTGCTTTTGGTGGGACAGTGCCGACTTTTAACAATTTGTCCCGAGTCCTGCGGAGTTTTAAAAAAGTCCCAATTTTTGGAAAGATTCCGCTCTTCTATTCACAAAATTATGCCTTGTCTGGGGTCTTGCTAACACATCAAGTTTAAAGAGAGTATTAAATGGCAAAACTTTTAGTATGAAAACTAGGCCACTAGTGGTAGGAGGGGACACATCTATTCTCCATCTTCAATTACCTATTGAGAGAGTAAAACAATACTCTGAAAATTAGGTAACATTAGGTAACGAAAAAATTAGGTAACGAAATGTTAAAACATTTCATTTCATCATCAAAGTGAAGATATTATTTAAGTCACTTTGAACTTTAACATGTGATTGAGACACAATGGATGTGTAATAACATTGTGAAAGATGTTTTCTGGGTATTTATCCAAAGAAACCCAAACCACTAAATCAGAAAGACATAAATAATCCATACGGTCATTGCAACATAATAGTCAAGATATGGAAGCAACCTAAGTGAACTAGAGGATATAAAAGAAGTGATGCACATGTACAATGGAACAACCCAGTTAAAAAAAAGAAAGAAAGAAAGAAAGAAAAGAAATCTTGCCATTTGCAACCACATGGATGGATCCAGAGGGTATTGCGCTGAGTGAAATAAGTCAGAGAAAAACAAATGACATATGATTTCACTTATATGCAGGATCTGAAAATCAATAAAGGAGAGGAACAGACACATACAGAGAACATCTGTACCTTTGTCAAATGGAAGGGGGGTTGGAGGACGAGAGGAAAAGGTGAAGGGATTCAAAAGTACAAATGGGTGGTTGCCGAACAGTCATGTAAAGGCTGCTGGGGATGTCAGCTTAGGGAACATGGTCAATAACATCATAATAACTCTGTGTGGCTTCAGAGGAGTACTGCATTCATCGGGGTGATCACTGTGTAAGTTATATAATGTCTAATCACTGTGCTGTACACCTGAAACGAATATCATATTACATGGCGACGGCCATTGGAGAATTTAAAAAAATACATTCACACAAGTAGATCTCTGATCTACAACCAACTTTTAAAAACCCATATGGAAAAGCAGTTACCAGCCCAGCTACCTGCTGGCTGCCAAGAAGCCAGGTGCGGGGCGGGGACCCCTTCCAGAGCTTAGCATCTGGGTTTCCACACTGCTCCTGAGGGAGGAAGAGGTGCCGAGATCGCCCACCGCGTGTGGTGCGGGGGTAACCGGCCTCTTCGGGATAATCGTACAGAAACGCTTTCTCTTCAACAAGGAGACTTCAAAACGGCAACAGAAACCCAAAGGTAACAGAATGCTGTGTGCACAAAAACGTCTTTCCTGCATTATTTTTAATTTATGTGAAGACTATGTTAGCTTCGGAGTGTTTAATCTGAGTCCCCACGCGAGGATTAGCTGGGAACATTCCTGGAGATAAACTGGAAGAACTATTCGGTGCTGGCACCGTGACGTTTTTCCTGTGTGCAGGTGTTCGTCGTGTTTGTAC
Organism: Pipistrellus hanaki; assembly: GCF_964339955.1. Taxonomy (NCBI): domain Eukaryota; kingdom Metazoa; phylum Chordata; class Mammalia; order Chiroptera; family Vespertilionidae; genus Pipistrellus; species Pipistrellus hanaki. Next base: position 43,479,547 of record NC_140519.1, on the reverse strand, counting down.
AGTTGCTGTTGGTTTCCAGCCAAGGGAGTCCACAGAGAGTGAGGGTTAGCGTTTCAGGATCGAGGGGTGCGGGGGCTGCTCCAGGGTGTAGTGCAAGCCCGCCACCAGCCACTCTGGTGCCGGTGTCTGAAGAGTTTCATGTTCTGACTCTGAGACTATAAACAAGCCTTCATGTCCTCGTTAAATATTTCTAGCTGATCTTTTTTTTTTTTTTGCAAAACCCCATTCTTTTTTCCACATCTTTTATAATCAACTCTGCATTCATAACATCATCAGTATCACAAAGTAAGAATATACATATATTGCTACGGACAAATGATAAACTATACCAAAAAGCTTGTCACTTTTACGTGTGCTCTACAAGAGTCCTGGCCAACGGCTTCATCCACTCTGTTCCACCCACAAGATTTTGTGGAGTGCCTGGAATCTCCCAGGCGCTGTGCTTGCTGCAGAAGGTATAAGACGAATCGGAGCGGAAATGGTCCCTGCCTTTATGAAGTTTATGGTTGAGGGGGAGACGGAAAATTACAACTGGCTAGCAGGTTAGAAGTTGCAACCATAAAATCCATGTAAAAGAAAGTCTGCATTCCACAAGAGGTATGAGGCCACAAGGCCGAATGAATCAATAATTTAGCCACAGATCCCTCACCCTTGAAACCCTTCCTTCACAGTGGAAGCCATGGAGTTGGGGGTTGGGGAAAGATTTGTTGGAAATATCCCATGGAAACCAGTGGTGCCAGGTGCTCCCCAGACAGATACTGTTTGATCTCACTTATATATGTGGAATCTAGTGAACAAAATAAGCGGACAAACAAAACAGAACCAGAGGCATGGGTACAGGGAACAGAGATGATGAGCTGATAAAAAAGCTGTGGTGCATTTACACAATGGAATACGGATGGGCCATAAAAAGAAGGCAATCTTACCCTCTGGGAGAGCATGGATGACCGGAGTGCATTACGCTAAGTGAAATAAGCCAGTCAGAGAAAGACAAGTATGATATGATTTCACTCATATGTGGGATCTAATGAACCAATGAACAAGCAAAAAACAGACAGGCTCAGAGAGAACAGGCTGACCACTTTGTGGGGGTATGAGGGATTGAGGGGGAACACAAAAGAGAGAGAAAACTCATGAACACTAACTACTGTGTGGTGATTGCTGGGGGAGGGATGGGTGGGTGAAATGAAGGAGGGTATGGGGGTAAATGACGATGGACTGAGACTTGACTTAGGACAGTTAACACACCAAACCATGTACAGATGGTGTGTTGCAGAACTGTGTATCTGAACCCTGTATAATTCTGTTAACCAGAGCCACCCCAATACATTCAATAAAAGGGGAAAAAATAAAATACACATGTATCTTATTTATTTTAATATGGGGTTAAAGTGAGAAAATATATTAAGGCATAATAATATAATAAAATATTCTAAGTTTGTTATACTCAGAGGCCCTTAATACAATGGATTACTTACTTCAGTTTTATAATAGAGAAAAGTTACATACATTTTAAACTTTTGTTTAAATAATCTAAATTACAGGGAATTATTTGCTTACTTCTGTTAATTGAATGGTTAAGAAATGAAACGAGGCTTAATAAGAATTAAAATAAAAGGGAACAAAAAACGATTTACCAAAACATGATTTATTTGCAATAGGTTTAGTCTTTATGTTATATAAATTATATATATATATATATATATATATATATATAGTAAAAGGCCTTTGGCTTCTCTCCAGAAACCTTTGGCACACCTATAAATTTATTTCATTTTACTTTTTTTCCACACCTACAAATTTAAACAAATCTTTCAATGCTCTTTTTTTCCCCCCTGATACATTCTTTTACTACAAATTAAATACTTAGTTTAACAAACAACTAAATATTTTATATAACTGTTTTATTTCTTTATTTCAGGAGTGTGTGCGCGCCTGGGCTCATTGCAGGCCATCTTCATATGCAGGATGTTATGCTTTTGTTAATGTGTAATTCTGTACGATTAAAACAACAGCTGCCACTCCCTCAGCACCTCCTGTACCTGGGGCTGCGCTAAACACATTACATACATTATCTCAACGCGTCCTCACAAGGCGCCTACAAACTAGAGGTAATAATTAATCACCATTTTACAGGTGAGGAGCAGCAGCTCAGAAAAATTAAGAAACATAAGTCTGGAGCAGCATTTCCATCTACTTCGTTATGACTCTAAAGCTTGTATTTTAAAATGCCAGAGTACACCAGGGCCGGCTTCTCTTAACTTGATACATGTCATTTGTGCCTAACGAATGTCAAACCGAAAGTTGGGGACACGGAGAGAAATGATCTGCAGCTTGGCGGCGGCTCTTCCCGTAGCCGGGATCTGTCTGGCTTAATGGCTTAATGGCACTCGGCAATATAAATACCGAAATCACCTGGATACAAATACCTGCCTGTCACCGGGCTTCACGTACAAATAATACCTAATTGCATTGTGCTTTAAACTGGACTCATAAAGACCCCATTTCCCAAAATGTCAAATTAATTATGCATTTTTCTTCCCGCTATTAAAAACCCTGCTGAAAGAACAGTAAATGTGTTTTAAATGCTACTAACTCAGAAGGACAACAAGACAGGAGGAGATGCAACAGAAGTGGATGCTTTAATCGAAAAAAAATGACTTTAAAAATTACAAAATATGTCCTGGCCAGTGCTGTTCTGTGGTTAGAGCGTCAGGCTGCACACTGAAAGGTCTTAGGTTTGATTCCCAGTCAAGGGCAGGTACCTGGATTGCAGGTTCGATTCCCAGCCCCCATTAGGGTGTGTGTGGAAGGCAACCAATTGATGTGTCTCTCTGACAAAGGTGTTTCTCTCTCTCTCTCTTTCCCCCACCCTCCCTTCCACTCTCTCTAAAAATCAATGGAAAAAATACCCTCAGGTAAGGATTAACAACAACAACAAATTAAAAAATACGAAAATTGATACATCATACATAAAATTGTATTTGAAAAAAATAAATCTCCCCAACTATAGGGGGAAAAAAGACAAAAATAAGAAAAGTATAACAGAAATAGGTAATAACATTTTTTTAAAATATATTTTTATTGATTTTTTACAGAGAGGAAGGGAGAGAGATAGAGAGCTAGAAATGTCGATGAGAGAGAAACACCGACCAGCTGCCTCTTGCACACCCCCTACCAGGGATGTGGCCTCAACCAACATACATGCCCCTGACCGGAATCAAACCTGGGACCTTTCAGTCCACAGACCAACGCTCTACCACTGAGCCAAACCGGTTTCGGCGGTAATAACATTTTTTCAATATCCTTCTAATAATTATTCTAGAAAAAGAACAGAGAAAATAGATGGGAGAGAACTACATATCTAAAGTAAAAGACACAGTTTTAGACTGAAAATCCTCATTGAGTATTCAATAAACTGATTAAAAAAAAAAAAAAAAAAAAAAAGATGGGCCACCACCCCCAACCCCATCCCCCCCTCAAACTCCCAGACTGTCTTGAAGTTTCCGAATGCTGGGAACTAAAAGCAAAGCTCCCAAAGAAAAGAAAGAAGTCTTCTAGCATCGAACAGACTGGAATCTCAGAGGGAAAGCCGGGGTGAGTTGGTGGGTGGGAAAAGATCAACCAAAGGACTTGTGTGCATATCTGCACAACCCAGGGGCACAGACAATGGGGTGGTGGGGCAGGGGGGCATGTCAGAAGGGGTCAGTGCGGGTAACAGGAATCATATGTAATACTTTCAACATAATAAAGGTGTTTTTAAAAAAAAGAAAAAAGAAAAGAAAAGAAAAGAAAAGAAAGTCTTCTAAGTATTGGGTCTAGTAATAATTAATGTCGTTTTTTTACATTCTTTTAAAATCTTGCTTGGCGTTGACTTGTATTGACATAACCTTCAAACACGTGGTATCTACAGAACATGTAAAGTACAATTAACAAGTTTTGCTTGAAAAAGTTTGTGTTTGGTTTGGTTTTTGTTGCAGAACTAGGGCTAAGAAGATGGCGGATGAAGAGCATATTCGGCACTGCATGCTTGAGTTCCAATTAGGAAGAAAAGCAAGTGAGGCTGCAAAAAACATCTGTAGTGCTCTTGGTCAAGATGCAGTTAGCGCCAGAAAATGCCAGCGTTGGTTTGAGAAATTTCACGAGGGAAATTTTTCGTTAGATGACAAGAGTGGTCGAGGCCCTGTGTCCAATTTTGATCAAGAAGCTCTTCAAGCTCTTTTGGTGTAAAATCCTCAAATTACCCAACAAGAGCTTGCGACAACTTTAAATTGTTCACAACAAACAATTTCCAATCAATTGCGTGCACTTGGCAAAGTCCAAAAGTTTGGAAAATGGGTTCCTCATGAGTTGACCGACAACAACCGTAATCAAAGAGTCACAATTTGCAGTTCGCTCCTCTCTCGTCAAAACCGTTTGCCGTTTTTAGAGCAAATTGTTACCGGAGATGAAGAATGGGTGCTGTATGTTAATTTGAAAAGGCGGCCTCAATGGTTGGACAAAAATGAGGCTCCGCAGCCCACGCCAAAACCTGACTTGCATGCGAAAAAGTGATGTTGTGTGTTTGGTGGAATTTTAAAGGAATTCTTCATTATGAACTTTTACCATCTACCCAAACCATTACAAGTGCAGTGTATAGTGCCCAATTGGAAAGGTTAGCCCAAGCTTTAAGAGAAAAAGAACCCGCGCTGATTAATCGGAAGGGCGTAATTCTTCACCACGATAACGCACGACCGCATACTGCAAGAATCACTGCTGAAAAACTGCGCCAGTTGGAATGGGAAGTTCTCCCTCAACCTGCATATTCTCCTGATATTGCCCCTTCCGATTACCATTTGTTTCGCTCTTTGCAAAACTTTCTTCTTGGAAAAAAATTTAATAATGAAGAATGCCTCAAAAATGCATTGACCGAATTTTTTGCATCAAAATCACAAGAATTTTACAACAGAGGGATTAAAATGCTTCCTGAGCGTTGGGCACAAGTAGTAGAAAACAACGGCAACTATATTGTTGATTAAATTTTGTTGTATTGTTTAAATAAATTCGATTTAAAAAAGTATTAGAAAACGACATTAATTATTACTAGACCTATAGAACAGGAACCAAAATAGCATCAAGTCCTCAAGAGAAATATGGATCCTAGAAGACAATGCAGCCATGTCGTCAACCTTCTGAGGAAAAAGTTAATTCTGTACACAGATCACTCAGTGTGGAGGTAAAAGGAAGATATTTACAAGCATACATAGTACATTGTATTAGGTATTCTCTTAGGGCAGTGGTCAGCAAACCGCAGCTCGCGAGCCACATGCGGCTCTTTGACCCCTTGAGTGTGGCTCTTCCACAAAATACCTCGGCCTGGGAGAGTTTATTTTGAAGAAGTGGCGTTAGAAGTTTTAGTTTAAAAAATTTGGCTCTCAAAAGAGATTTAAATCATTGTACTGTTGATATTTGGCTCTGTGGACTAATGAGTTTGCCGACCACTGTCTCAGGGTATAACCACAGGCTAAAAATAAGATAGCTTGCATATATAATTGATTATTCTTCCTTGTTCTTCTAACAGACACAGTCGTATCAGCGCTCATAGGCATAACTCTGCAGTCATTCAGGAAACAGAGCTTAGAAGTCCCTGCCATCATAAACCAGTGCCTCCCAGGTGACCATGGCTTCTCTCTCCCAGTTACACAGCCTGGAGGAAAACTGGGAGGACCATACGTGGCAGATTTATGCAAGCAAGGCCTGAAAGTGGCATATATCCATCCTCCTATTCCGCTGGTCATAATTCAGTTTCATGGGACCAGAGAAATCTCACCCACCCTATGCCTAGAAAGAAGGAGAAGGACTTTGGTGAATGGCTACCAGTCTCTGCCCTACAAGAACTCCAAAACATTCTTTCAGTGCTCACTTTTCAAGAACAGGAATGAGAGAGCAACCCAGGAAAGAGGAGGCTCTGGGGGCTAAGACACAGAAGAAGGGGGGAGGAGGGGCAGAGTAATAAAGCCAGGCTCTAGAAGCAGAGAGCAAGCGGACCCCATTGGAGCATAAGGAATACGCGGTTCTTCAGTCAACCATGTACGACGGTGAATTCTGCCCACAAACGTGGTGAAGATGGGTGTGTGGTCGTCAATGCTAAAAATACTTTTTTTTCTCCATTCAGAGAAATTTAAAAAACAGGAGACTTGCCTTGTTCACTCTTTGGGATTTGGAACTCTTCCTGTGTCAGTCCAGGTCATCCTTGCTTGCTGTCCATCCTGGTCTGTCCTGAGCTACTGCACATGCCCGATGGGGACTCCCCCTTCCTCCTGCCCGCCCCCTGCATTCCTCCAAGGAAGAAGCGGTGAAAACTAGACCTGTTGGGCAGCACAGTCAGTGTGTGGGCTCTGCTGGCCACAACAGGCTTCGAATTCAATGGACTTTTTATTGGGCCTCAGAGAATTCTTTCTTTTTCAGTGAGATCCCTGATGGACTCTCAGGAGTGGAAGCGCCATTTTCAGCAGACGAGCCATTTCGGGCCTAAAAAATATAACTGGTGCTGCTCTGATTTTATCCTTTTGACCCTTTCTGGCCATTGAACTGTGTGGACATGTATAGATAAAGACGTCATTAATGGTGACTTGTTCACCACTTCCAGTTTCATAAACCTTGCCACAAGAAAAAAATATGAACATGACTACGTCGATCCATAATTTATATTTCCAAGTAAATAGTGAGATTCTTTAAAAAAAAAAAAAAAAGCAAATTACAAAATAAAATAAGAAAAATAAACAATAAAAATTAAAAAGCATTTGTCATAAAGCAAAGATTAGTTAAATTTTTCCAAAATAATTTCTTCCCAACGCTAAGTAGCTCAAACCCATGTGCTCTCCTACATATATCATGTAAACTATCCAGGAAACTAGTTCTTCAACCTCTGCTGAACATAATTCAACTTAGTAGAGTTAACAGTAAAACTCATGGACCCCCTCAAATGTTTTCCCATCTCCTTCCTATTCATGCGAACAAATGGACCGACCAAAGAATTGTCTTGCACTTGTTGGTCATGTCTAAGCAAAGGCTGCTTGCACTTTTCCACTCTAGCTCCCTGTAAACAGTCCTAGATTACAAAATCTTCGTCATCTGTCACTTAAAATGCCACCAGTTGATCTCTGATCCCTCTCCAGTGCCTAAGGAAATGCTAGGAAGGGTCACAGTTAACAGATAAAAATTTTTTCCAAGGTGCTTTTAAGAATGCTTAAGTTAATTAAGAATCGATTTGCCTTTCCCAAAACAGGAGGATGGGTGCCGGGAGCTGCAGGGCACCCGTTTCAATAAAGTGTTTATAACTTACAACTTTGACACACTGTGATTCTGCCTCAAATGTGCCGTTTCCATAGCAACTATCGTATCATCTCATCCCCCACCTATTTTTAGGATGCCAATACATTTCTTAAAAAAATACGTGGGATCTCAAGGTAAATCTGTTTTCTCAATCCACTCTATTCCCAGCGACACCAGCAAGAGTCTATTTTTGACAAAAATCAAATGCTAGAACAAGCATATTATTAAGCATTACATGTATTCATTTTAGAGGTCATTGACATTAAAATTCAAACTTATCTCAATTACATGTCGGGGAGAAATAAACTTTCCTCTACACCCAAGGTTTTTCTGGTTGGTCAAATAATCAAATAGATACTAGTCAGATTATAAAGAGAAAATAAATGCAATACATATATGTGTATGCAAACCCCACATACATGAGAGTCAAAGACCACCCACATGCACTAGAGGTTCTGAGACAGAAGTGGGGATTGAGGGATTATGGGACATTCAGAGCTGGGAAGGAGGTAACACACCTGGCGGGCTTCAGAAGGTCATTACAGGATGCTAAGAGCAGATTTTAGTAAATAAAAGCTTTTCCTGCCATATATTATAGGTGGGCCAAAAGGTTATAACTGACAAGTCCTTATTATGGGCAAGGCCCCTCATTCAAGTTAAGTCAAGGGACAGGAGTTTCTCTCAATCCTGCCTTTAGCTCCAAGCAACCTGCATACCATAGGGGCACATCCGAGTCCATCCGTTCTGGACCACCACATAAGCATTTTCACTTTTTTTATTTATCAGCTGAATTGAGATCTAATTAACATAATAAACTGAAGATATTTAAAGTGTAATATTAGATAAGTCTGACATACGCTACACTTTTAAACCATCACCTCAAGGTCGTGAACATATCCATTGCCCCAAAGGCCTCTTTTTTCTCCCTTTCCCAATAATCCCGCCCCACTACCACCACATCCCCAAACACCAAGCAGCCACTGGTCTGCTTTTCGTTACTATCAGTTAGTTTACATTTTCTAGAATTTTCAATAAATGAAATTATACAATATGTACTATTTCTCATCCGGTCCATTTGCAACTGCATAGGTGGACCTGGAGAGCATTATGCTAAGCAAAATAAGCCAGTCGGAGAAAGATAAACACCACATGATCTCACTCATTTGTGGAGTATAATGAACAACATAAACAGATGAACAGACGTAGATCCAGGGACATAGCAGCATCAAACAGACCGTCCTACCTCAGAGGGAAGGCAGGAAAGTGGGGAGAGGGATCAGAGATCCACCAAAGGACTTCTGGGCATGCATACAAGAATAACCCCTGGACACAGACAGTAGAGGGGTGAAGGCATGTGCTGAAAGGTGGGAATGGCCAGGGAGAGGTCAATGGAGGAAAAGGGAGACATATGTAATACTTTAAACAATAAAGAATTTAAATTAAAAAAAAGACTGACAGGAAAAATAAATAAAATAAAAGTGGTTATAAACATGTATAGATGATCATTATGTGAACATATGCTTTTCTTTCTCTAGAAATAAAATGTCTGGATCATATGGTAGACATATGCTAATTTTTAATAAACTGCCAATTTTTTTTTCTAAAGTAATTGTTCCATTTTATGTAGTGTGTGAGAATCCCAATTGCCATTCTTACCAACACTTAGCATGATTAATGTTTTTAATTTTAGCCATTCTAATAGGTATGTCATAGTATTACATTTTTGTCTCAATTTGTACTTCCCCAGTAACTAATGACATTAAGCACATTGCATGTATTTATTGGTCATCAATATAGCTTTTATATAACTTATCTGTTAATCTTTCATTTTATCTTTTCCATCCATATGTTATTGTTGTCATACACTTTACTTCTACATATAATATAAATCACACTATATGATTACTATTCTTGTTTAAATGGTCAATTATCTTTCAATGGGTTTTAGATAATAGTAAAATAAATATTTACCCATAGTTAATATTTCCAGGACTTTTCATTTTGTTGTGTACATTCATATTTAATCCAGTATAATTATCCTTTTTTTTTCTGAGAAATTACTTTTAACATCTCTATATATAAAAGCCTTAGTGACCATTAAGACTGGTCAACTGAACAACCAGTCAACCAGTCACTTTGACAACGCACTGCCACCAGTAGACAGATGCTCAATACAGGAGCTGCCCCCTGGTGGTCAGTTGTGCTCCCACAGCCAACCTCCTGCTGGCTGGTCTCAATCAGCCCCAATCGCCCCTATTGCCGGCTAGGCCGAGGGACCCCACCCGTGCACAAATTCATGCACCGGACCTTGAGTTTCTTATGTAAATGAATTATGGTAATGAATTCTTAGAGAGTTTATAGGTTTCAAGAAGTCCCCATAACACTTTCACCTTTACAATTATAATGAATAGGCAAAGAATTTTACCTCTTTTAATACTATAAAGATATTGTTCTAGTGTCTTTTGTTTGCTTATCTCTTTTCTTTTAGTATGCAATGTGCTTTTTTTCTCTGGCCACTTTTTAGATTTTTCTTTTCATCACCTGATTATTAAGTGCTTTCCTATAGTTTTCTTCATTTTTACTGTGCTTGAGATTCAATGAGCTTCTTAAGATTGTGTTTATAGTTTTCATCAAATTTTTTGGCCATCATTTTTTAATGTATTTTCCCCTACACACCCCATCAGGAAGTTGAATCACATGTGTTTTAGACTGTGAAGTCTCTAAGCTCTCACGTTTATTCCTTTCTATGTGTTTAATTTAGGTAGTTTCAATTCCTATGTCCTCAGGTTACTAATTTTTTTCTACAATGTCTAATGTGTCATTAATCTTAACCAGTTAAAGTTTGAATCTCAGATATTGTAGGGTGGTTTGGTGATTTTATATATATATATATATATATATATATATATATATATATAATCACCAAACCACCCTACAATATCACCAAACCACCCTACTATATATATATATATATATATATATATATATATATATATATATATGTATTCCTGTTAAATCTTTTCTTTAGCTTTCTAAATATTTGGAATACACTTTAATAACCATTTCAAGGTTGTTTGCTCATTCTAACATCTGTGTTAGTTTGTGTTGGTTTGCATATATTAATACTTCTCTTCAATGCAGGTTTTATTTTCCTGCTTCTTTGCATACCTGTAATATTTGGTTAGATGTCATATGTGGTGAGCTTTGCCTTTTTGAGAGCTGAGCATTTTGTATTTCTGAAAATATCTTGAGTTTTGGTTTTGATATGCGGTTAAGTTACTTGGAAACGTTTTTTCATCCTTGCTTTTAAGATTTATAGGTGGAATCAGAGCAGTGTTTAGTCTGGGGCTAATTATTTCCTACTGCAGATGCATGGGCTATCTGAGGACTCTACACAACGTCCTGTGAATTATTGGTTTTTCCAGTCTGGCTAGTGGAAACAGGCATTATCCCAGCCCTGCTCGAGCTTCCTGTACATGTTCCTTTAACCATTCTATTTGTTATTCTTCTTTTGGTTAGTTTTTCACATACATGTACTAATCAGTGCGCTGCTGAATACTCAAGGGGAACCGTTGCATATTTCAATAGTTCTTTCTCACTTATGTTCTGTCCTAAGTACTATAGCCACTTTGGTGTCACTAAAGCCTATTTCATCTCCTCAACGAAGACGCCAAGTTCAACCTGGCTCTCTCTTCCCCTGCCACAGCTGGGAAACTCTCTTAGGACCATAAGCTGGATGATCAGAGGGTCACCTCTGTCGTTTCCTGCCTCTCCACATTCAATATTCTTTGTTCTGTTTGTTTCCTTCATTGTTTCAGGCAGGAGTATAATCCTCTTCCCGACTACACCTTGTTTCAAAGTGTAAGTGGACATCTTAAAAGTCTAATAGCATGAGCTCTTCGAAGTCTGAAAAGCATATGTGATGCTGGAGAGATGGCTCACCTACAATAACCACAATAAGAACATTGATATCCTAGAAAGTGCCCTAGCTATGAAGATTAGAATTCATGCTAGTTTAACTCAAGGAGAACAACATTTACATGATATTTTATCTGGAAAGAAGGATATCGCCCAGGAATAAGATTGTCCTGAATTTAATACTTACCAGAGATGTAAAAATTGTGAGTTATGAAATTCTGCCCTTCAGATTTTTGCCAGATTACATGAAAATGAAACCTATCCAGACAGAGGAGGACATCTGCAGTTACTATATGGACCCAAGCTCCTAAGCCAAATGATACTCAGCCACGAATGTTCATCACTACAGTGACAAAATCCTATAGATTTGTACAATAGATAAGACAAGAAATCTAAAAAATGAAACCTGTCATTTCGCAAATACTTGAGAATATAACACAATTTGGGTACTCTTTTTATTGTATTGAATGTTTGGACTTTTTCTAGATTTTAGCTATTATAAAATATGGTACAATCACCTGGCCAGTGTGGCTCAGTGGTTGAGCATCGACCTATGAACCAGAAGGTCATGATTTGATTTCAGTCGGGGCCCGGGTTGTGGACTCGATACCCAGAAGGGGTGGATAGGAGGCGGCTGATCAATGATTCTCTCTCATCATGGATGTTTCTCTCTCTCACTCTCTCTCTGGTCCTCTCTGAAATCAATAAAAATATATTTTAAAATAATAAGACATTAAAAATAAAATATGGTACAATAAACATTTCAGTATAAGTCTCTCAGTGCACATTTGTGTCTTCTCGGACACAGCTATCGCCCATTCACCTCCTCTTTGGGTTTAATCGTATTGTTTAAGGAATCCTCGACAAGAAGTAGCTGAGAACACTTATGGCAGTGGTTGGCAAACTGCGGCTCGAGAGCCACGTGCAGCTCTTTGGCCCCGAGTGTGGCTCTTCCACAAAATACCACGGCCTGGGAGAGTCTATTTTGAAGAGGTGGCATTAGAAGAAGTTTAAGTTTAAAAAAATTGGCTCTCAAAAGCAATTTCAATCATTGTACTGTTGATATTTGGCTCTGTTGACTAATGAGTTTGCAAACCACGGACTTAGGGGAATTGCTAAATAACTTCACAGCAGTTCTGCTTAAACATCTTTAGTGTGTGGCTGCATCAGACCACTGCTTTTTCCTTTTGTTTTGTGTCTTTGTTTTGTATGAGACAATGTACATGGCGCTGCTATTGTTCTTCAAAATGGAACGTGGGAGAGAATTGCACGTTTAAAGCTTTCATCTCGCCGGATTAAATTGTAATAAGTTTACCGTCTAAAAGCAGTGTTTCATCTTAACACATGGAATAGGCTTTTCAAAGACACTACACTAGAGGAGGAAATTGCAAAGTAACTACTCATTCTTTTGCTTTGTCTTTCATGACTTAAAATCCTTGGCTGAATTATACCATTTAGAAAGTTTAGGATTTTTTTGTGTGGGTTCAATTAAGAAAGCATCTTTTAAAAAGGTTTTTTGTTTTGTGTATGTGTGTGTGTGTGTTTTTAAAGTTGCTGGCTATTATCTTTTTTGGGGGGGGGGTGGTAATTTGTTTGTTTTTGTTACAATGCAGGGTTATTGCTTCACAAAGGCTGGTGTCTCAAGAGGCATGCAGTAAAATTCTTCGGAGACAGAGATGCTGCCAGGAATTAGGCAGCTGGATGGCCTCGAAATCAACTCCATCACACTGTTGTAACTTTGCCAGTTTTCCCTGCTCTCTTCCGAAGAAGGAGAAGAAAAGCTGTGTTTTTCTGAACATAGTTCTTATAGGCAGAATGAACAAACCTTCTTTTCAATTTCCAGAACATCAGCTTCCACACTGATGATGCACGGTCCTTGCTCTGATTTACAACCAGTTGTCAAAAACATGTTTAATGAATGACCAGGCTATAATACCGAATATGTGAAGGAGGCTCTACTCACAAATCCATGGGATTCCCACATGTACATGTATTGTCCACGTGGGTTAATAGTGTCGCCATTTTTTAAAACCAAAACAGTTCTGAAGTACCATGTTTCCCCGAAAATAAGACATCCTCCGAAAATAAGACCTAGCGCATGGAAAGATAAGACATCCCCTGAAAATAAGACCTAGCGCAACTTTGGGAGAAAAAATTAATACAAGACACTGTCTTATTTTTGGGGAAACAGGGTATGTATCACTCTGATAACCGAGATAATCTGTACCCCGTGCTTATAATAAACCAGAAGCCTGGTGCACAAAAATCCCTCAGCCTGGGAGCCCTCGGGGGATGTCCGACTGAAGGACATCCTTAACGCTGCCACCAGGGGGCAGATCCTGCATTGAGCGTCTGCCCTCTGGTGGTCAGTGCGTGTCATAGTGATCGGTCATTCTGCTGTTCAATCTATTTGCATATTACCCTTTTATTATATAGGACTAGAGGCCCAATGCACAAAATTCACAGCCTCGGCCTGCCCCTGCAGCCCTGGCTTCATCTGGACCGCCGTTCTGCTGTTTGATCTAATCAGCATATTAGCTCTTTATTATATAGGAAGGATGAGTGTCAGCCTGAGGAACAAGAAGCAGCCTTTGCTTCCCTCCTTCTGTCTCTGTCTCTCCTGCCCTGTCCATCTATCTCCTTCTGACAGGCTCTGCTTTCATTCCCACATGTGGTTGCAAGAAGAGAATACTATTGTGTGTGCGTGTGTGTGTGTAGGTTTTGAATTCTTATTTGGGTGTGTGAGGGAATTTGTACAGTATGCATGGTGGTGCTTAGTATGGTTTTATAACTGTTTACTGAACTGTAATGTGGGCGCTTGGATTTTTTTCAAAACTTTTTGAGGCTGGCGTAGTGGTCTCAATGGTGGCCCCCTTAACAGAGATGTTAACATTGCTAATCCCCAGAACACTTGAATATTTCCATATACAGCAGGAGTGAACACTACCTTATAGGGTGAAAGATATCATTGTGTTAAAGAGCTTGAGAGGAGAAGCTTATCCTGGATTATCAGTTAAGCTTTACATGCAGTTGTGTCCCGCTTTGGAGGTTTACGAGCTACGCATGCTTCAGAAAGAAGACAATACCATCAACCTACTACTAGTCAGACATGTTCTTTGCGTGAGTTTTGTTTTACTATTGACAGTGCTTTCTGATAAATGTGAACTCTCTCTCACTCTTCCTGTACAACCAGCAGCACACGTTTATAAATGGCTGCCTTTGGCTACGGAGGCCATTAGGAGCCGAGAGCTAGAACAAAGCGTACTTGCACTCAGGTGAGATCAAATCAATGACCCTAACCTCATTAGCACGTTTCCAACCAATGGAAAAGGCCCCCGTGAACTCCTTCCTCTGGGAGAAGTTGTCAAAGCTGACTCTTATGTGCAAGTCTCAGAATCCCTCCAAAGCACATAATGAGACCAAATAATGAGCCGGTCCTTATATCTGACTTTCAGATCTACACTTCAGTCACTGATAGATCCAGGGACTACATAGCCTCAATTTTATATTTGAATGTATCATGGATAGCAGATTTTTAGGAGCATGAATGGTTCAGCTTTTTAATGTTTTCTTGAGAAGAGGAAAAATATATGTATTTAGGAGAGAGGATGTCATAAAAGGGACCAAAATGATTAATTTGCATATCAGAAGATATATCTGTGGCTACTTGAAATCATTACAGGTTTGATTTCATATTATATAATTGGTTAAAATCATAGTTAGCCCACATAAAGAGTTTTGAAAATAATCTATAAAGAGAACCACACCTTGACATTCAATAAATTCCATGCAAATGTACACCATAGACTTGATTAAATAATATGACAGTAGGACCAACACTGAGAGCTTCAAAACATCTAAAAACATGAGATTCTCAAATGTAACAACAGCCTTTTCCCAAATGTAAGTTCTATCCTTTGGTTTTTGTACCAGAAGCAAATAATTTTTTTAAATGCTAATTGGCAGTTCTGCTAGGATTCCACAGTGCCCCCAACCCTAATTGCATCACCTGCAGAATTCTCAGCCAGCCTTCACTTCCAACCTGTATTGTCAGGAAGTCTGCTAGGAAAATGTATACTGAACGTTCTCAACAAGGGGAAATTACAGTCTTCTATAAATACATGAAGATGGCTGAAAGCGATTTTATTTCATTCATTAGGAATGGTCTAACTTAAATAATCTACCCTATACTTAAATTGTATGGCTGTGTTTCCTAATTTTTGGATAAGTACTATATCTATGACCTAGAGAAAGACAGATGAGATCAGGATATGAATTTGATAAATTTCCTTGCTACTCTATTGAAAAGCCACAGCACCTTCTAAGAAAATTGCCATGAGCCAAACAATATCCTCAAGGCTCCAACTACGCCACAAATCATTTACCCAATATGTTTCAAATCAAATAAAACAATTTGTTCCTCATATATATTACCCCGCTTCATCATGAGGTCACTTAAAGATTTAAGAGATTACTAAGAGAAAGCTTAAATATCTCTTGCCTTACTTTCAGTATAATTGAATCATAACAAGCTATGTTAACAATTCTCAGTAACAGGTATACATAATAAGCTATTTTTCTAACTATATTAGGTGTGTTGAGTATTTTAGTTTTATGTATATATAAATGTACCATCAAATATATACATATGTATATAATCACAATGAAGTCTGTCCATGTGCCTCTTTTACCGAAACCCATCTTATTTCATGCTACTTTATACCAACTAATTGAATTGCTATTATCTAGAAAACAGCCTGAGATAGGCCCAAACGTGACTCTGCTGATTGCTATATCAATGATTAGGGAAGCCATTGAATATTCCAGAACTTGGTTTCTTCCCCAATCAATAAAGGGGGAAAACATCTACATCAGGAGGATATTGTGAGAAATACATGGGAACTACAGCAACTACCACAGTTCTATAGAACAATGGTATGTTCAGTCAACCTTAATCTCTTCTTGTTTTTGGAGCCTCCCATCCTATTGTTACTTTGTACTTAACTAATAACTAATGACAGGCAAGGAGCAAAGAGAAGGCCAGATATTATAGGCATGGCAATTTGAGCAACTTCACCAGGAAGCTACAACTTTACACTTCCCAGGGTCCAACAAAGGGGAGATAGACACATGCCCAGGAAAGCTGGGATGACAGAAGGAAGATACTTGCCTGTCCATCACACCTGAAGACAGAAATGCTGGCCAGAATGGGCATGTCCACTGCAGCACTCAAAGATTTGGGATACAGCCGAAACCGGTTTGGCTCAGTGGTAGAGTGTTGGTCTGCGGACTGAGAGGTCCTGGGTTCGATTCCGGTCAAGGGCATGTACCTTGGTTGCGGGCACATCCTCGGTAGGGGGTGTGCAAGAGGCAGCTGATCGATGACTCTCTCTCATCAATGTTTCTAACTCTCTCTATCCCTCTCCCTCTCTGTAAAAAAATCAATAAAATATATTTTTTTAAAAAAATTTTGGGGATACAGCCGAAACCGGTTTGGCTCAGTGGTAGAGCATTGGTCTGCGGACTGAAAGGTCCCAGGTTCGATTCCGGTCGAGGGCATGTACATTAGTTGCTGGCACATCCCCGGTAGGGGGTGTGCAAGAGGCAGCTGGTCAATGTTTCTCTCTCATCGACGTTTCTAGCTCTCTATCCCTTTCTCCTCCTCTCTGTAAAAAATCAATAAAATATACATTAAAAAAAAAAAGATTTGGGATACAGCAAGACTTTAATATAATGGACTAATCCGAGCGACAGTGTCATTAAATCTGAAGTCCATTAAATCGAAGTTCAAAAACTTGAGGGTTTACTGTACTCAATTGCCTGAACAAATAAATTCCCTCTCCTGGCTCTCTTGGGACTTGTGTGACTCTGGGCTGATGGTGCTCTGTTGCTCCTGCTTCTCTGCATTCGCCCCGTGGCCCACAGCCTGGGGGACCCCACACACAGTGGACTAATGGACTGTCAGTAGCCTGACACCAAACTGGACCCATCTCCATCCAACATGGAAAGGGAACTCTGGACCCTGGCTTTGCTCCCAGCTCCGCTGGAACCCCCTGACTTGTCCTATGACTGGACCCAGGGAAATGGGACTTTGAAAACCCAGATGTGTAACTGCATGGGAATAAAGCTTTCCACCACATCGCGTCCTCCAGAGGGGGGTCTTCGGAAATGCTTATTCCGGCGGCACCTCAAGAACCATCTTCCCCTCGTAACACCAACAATAAGAATCGGTTTGAAGTCAATGTGATTAGAATTCAAATTCCCACAATAACTTTAGTAAGAATAGTAACAAATACTAAGTAGATATAATACTTCTGCACGACTTACATGTTGGGCCTTGAATGGCAAAACATACCTATAAACTGTGAGGTTTAAAAATTAGAGTCCTTTTCTGTTTCCAAGCACCATTACTCATCAGTGCTTGCTGACAGTTAGAAGATACAATCTTTGCAGAAGTCATTTTATTTTATTTTGGTAAGGATCAAGCTTTTCCAAGGGTGCTTTCATCTTCTTAACATGCTACACAGCACCCACTGCTGTCCCTACTGGCTAGGGTGCCCCTCCACACCTCCTGCCTTGTTTGTCGAGCCCACATCAGGGCTTTGAAGAAAGAGAGACTAGGATGGCCATGTCTGGCGATTTTCTCGCGTGTTTGAACGGAAACGTGATCTACATATCACCGTCATGCAGCCCCTCAGGAGGCATCAGGAGGCCGGTCCTTTTATTCCCATAACAAAATTACCAAAATGATTCAACCACGGTCAGGCCACCGCTTACAGAGACTTGTTGCAGGTAAATAACAAAAGCGTTTTTATCTGAGTGGCTGTCATTTTCCCAGGGAAGGATGTATTTGGTACAAACATGTACTTACGTATACGGGAGTCTGCCCTCTGTGGGCTGTTCTAATGCGGTTATCCTGAGAGGTGGCATGGTAGCTTCTTGCTAACAATATTAGGGGAGACCGAGAGGTCAGTTGTTTTCAAACTGCAATTTGCAATCACTCCAGTCAAAGGGATTGTAACAAGATTGCAACCTGGTAAGAAAAGAATTTTAAGGGGGACGGCTGGAAAGCATTCAGACACAACACGGCAACCTGACATTTTTAAAATCATGGGTAAGCAAAACTCAGGAAAAGTAACAAGGTCACTGAGGTGAGATTAAAAAGTTAGTAAGAGCCAAAACCGGTTTGGCTCAGTGGATAGAGAGTCCGCCTGTGGACTGAAGGGTCCCGGGTTCAATTCCGGTCAGGGGCATGTGCCTTGGTTGTGGGCACATCCCCAGTGGGGGGTGTGCAGGAGGCAGCTGATCAATGTTTCTCTCTCATCGATGTTTCTAACTATCTCTCTCCCCCTCTGTAAAAAATTAATAAAATACATATTTTTTTAAAAGTTAGTGAGAAAGAGCAGGCTAGTCTTAAAATCAGAAGCGTAATTGCTTTTTAGGTAGAAAACTCATCTTCTAAGTTGTCTGAGGGCTGAGTCAATGGTAAAGTTACAATAATATTTATGCCTTTTTTGTTGTCTTGAGTACCATTTTTTCATTATTATCTTAAGCAACAGGGACTCAAAGATTCTTAATTATTTCACAGTTTTCTATATTATTCCTACTGAAAAACCAAGAATTTTGCAGATACTTGATTAAATAAAATTTCCGTTTCTTACATTTCAAGTAAATAATATCATCTGAAGAAAAAGTGCTTAGATTGACTTATTAAATCCAAAAAGAGAATCTCATTTGTATATGAAGTCAATTTACTGTAGCCCACAAATCTTTATTGAGTACTAGAGGCCGTGTGCATGAATTTGTGCACAGATGGGGTCCTTTGGCCTGGCTGGTGATTGGGGCCAATTGGGGTCTCACCCAGTCCTTATTGAGGCGACTGGGGCTGGCCGGCTGGAGGTGGGAGGGGCGATCAGGACTAGCCACCCGGGAGTGAGGGGAATGGCAGGAGGTTGGACCACCCCAGAAGGTTGCCTGTGGGAGTGCACTGACCTCCAGGGGGCAGCTACTGCATTGAGTGTTTGCCGCCTGGTGGTCAGTGCACGTCAACAGCCTCTGGTCAACCAATAGTTCAGTCATTTGGTCTTAATGGTAACTTAGGCTTAGATAGATAGATAGATAGATAGATAGATAGATAGATTCATACTCCTTGTCTCAGGCCTTTTGCAAAGAGCATTGTTCTTATGTGCCTTGTTATTTACCTGGAGGGAGAGAGAAATCAAGCAAGCAACTACAATGAAGTAGGTTCTATGTTAAAAACGAGAGTATGATGTTTACTGATATTGGGTGGCTAAGTTCTAGGAACTAGGCAGGCCTTATCGAAGAAGTAAAGTTTAAATTGCTAATTAAAGAGTAAGGAGAAGTTTGCTCCATGAAGAGACCGGGAAAGAGGACACCACCAGAATAAAGAAACAACATCTTCCCAAATTCACTCCCCAAGGAAGATGGAAAGTTCAAGGAACAAAAGGAAGCTTTATGTCATAAAAATGTGGAGTACACAATGAGATGCCGGAATGAGGCTTAGACTGGTGGAGCTGGAGATTTCTCTCGGTAGAAATCAAAAGCCATCCCCCTCGTTGAGTGGCTGTATGTAGCGAAGTAACATGGTAGAGGGGTGAGCATTGGAGAATCATTCTGACTACAGCTTCAAGGATATTTTAGAAGAGAGCATGAGTCAGTCCCGTGGAGAACTGATGGTGCCTAGCTTAGGGAGTCGGTAACAGGCATGGTTTAGGACATGAGACAAAGATTTGGGGAATAAATATAGAGATGATGAAAGAGAAGAATAAATAATCATGTCTGGAAGGACAATTTGATGTTTCATTGTGCTCTTTACTAAAATGGAAAGCACTGAGAGTCAATCAAAATTGACTGAAATCCTCAAGTATTATATGCAAGACAGAAAATAAGGTAATTACTTTGGTATTTCATTCTATGTAAATATTTTATAAAAATATATAAAGATGTTTTATTCTAATTTTTTCTCAGAAAACCAGACTGCCTAATTGGTTAATCATTATTTTAACAAAATAGAGATCTGAAACTATTAGTATACTCTTCCACAAAGGAAGTTATAAAGCCCTAAACAATTAAGTGGCATTCTCACAACAACTTAATAAATGAAAAGGCTAGTCACAGCACAAATGGGACTTTTTTTTAAAATATCAAATTCAAAGTTTTAAACTGAAAATGCCACGTGGAACTAACTTGTGTCTCCAAAATACATGTTTGTTCATAACACTGAATGTTGAACACTTAGGCCAGGGGTCTTCAAACTACGGCCCGCGGGCCACATGCGGCCCGCAGAGGAGTCTGATCCGGCCCGCCAGGTTTTTTGGGCAGTGAACGCAGCCGAGGTGTTACAGTAGGAATTAGTAGTTCATATAGTCCGGCCCTCCAGCTCTCTGAGGGACCGTGATCTGGCCCCCACTTTAAAAAGTTTGAGGACCCCTGACTTAGGCACTCAGTACTGCCTGCAGGCCCCAGGAAGAAAATCAAAAGTATAGACACAATATATCTGACTTATATTTTCTTTCCTTTAAAACATATATATATATATATATATATATATATATATATATATATATATTATTGATTTTTTACAGAGAGGAAGGAAACATCAATGAAAGAGAATCATCAATCAGCTGCCTCTTGCACAGCCGCTACTGGGGATGTACCCACAACCAAGGTACATGCCCTTGACCAGAATTGAACCTGGGACCTTTCAGTCCACAGGCTGACGCTCTATCCACAGAGCCAAACCAGTTAGGGCGACTTATATTTTCTTACCATTGCTTATGAATTCACTCACTCATTAATCAGTGCATTAAATCCAAATTTGAATCACCTTAAAATGTATCTCCTGCACCTGGGTTTATTAGTCTATGAAATATATCTAGTCTTACAGAACAACACTTCACACAAGTTAAAGATGAAGAAGGTTGAAAGGTTTGAAAGATTAAAATGTTATTGTGGGTGTACATACACACATACAGCATCCAAAATTACAGATAAGTATATGAGACTTCTCACAATCCACATATTAAAAATAGTGTCAAAAAATACTGTCAAATTTTGTTCTTCATAAAAGGATTTTAAAAGCACATAGAAGTATTTTTTTTTTATCTTGCACCACATTATACACAAGCATCCATCAGCTGACCACTTCCAATGAAGAAAGCTGAGCTGACAATACTTAATGGAAAACATAAAGGGTACATTTTAATGGAAAGAGAACTATACCTGACCAGGAGTCTTTTATCCATTTCATCCCTGTGGTACAGTTGTTACTTTGACATTGACATGCACATGAGTTATAAACTGAGAAAGAATTTTCATAAAAACAGCTGGCTGGCTTTGTTAAGTAAAACAGGTCATTTTGCCTTCAGAGTCTAATAAAGAAGTGCAACGAAAGAACGGCGAATGGGAACGAAGGAACCTGCTTTCCAACCTAAAGCCTCTCCTCAGTGTTTATTATATTTTATGTAACTGGGAGGCTTATCACATCATTTCATAGAGACACTCAGTGATGCTGTAGCATTTAATTTGCTTTCCATTTGATAATTTCTGTTCATTGGCTTAACATTTTATAAACCACCAGAGACCTGATGCACAAAGATTTCATGCAAGAACGGACCCTCTGTCCCCTGGCTGCCGACACTGCTTTCGCTCCAGCCCAGAGCCACCTTTCTGCCTTTGCTCTGGCCAGAGCAGCCTTCCGCTTCTCGCCTTGTCACGTCAATTTGCATATTCCCTCCTTATTGGCTGTGGGCACCGCCATTTTTGTTACAGAGCTATGGTCAATTTGCATATTCTGTCTTTATGCAAGTGACTCAACTTAGATGCTCTGTCTGCATCTTTCCTACTAGACAAAACTATGCTCACACTCTCTGGCTTTGTCTAAGCAACAGACACATATTGAACACCTAGACTTGGATAGAATATTTTCCTAGGACTAAGAGAGAGTCTGTTAACTACATGGAAGAGGTAACCCTTGCTCTTAGGAAAGCTTACAAGATTTTTCACCGAGAGAAAAATGTCATTGGAATGCACAAATCATTTAAATGCAGCTAGTGAAATTAAAGGAGGCTTTGTTATTTGTGTTTTTCCATTAATCTATTTTACTCCAAGGTAATTGTCAAACAACCTGCACTCATTTGCTCAAGTAGATAATCATATACCTTTAATTATACCCTGAAATATTATATTAATATGCTGAAAAAGAAAACTAGTTTGAGCCAAGTCTTAAAAACACATTTATGATTTATAATACTATTTAGGAACTTAAGAAAATGATTTGTCAGAATAATGACAGTTTGGGCATCCATAAAAAGGATGGAAAATAAATTAATGCAATAGTGGGGAGCATTCTTTATCCCAAAAGGATATCAATTGGTCATGTCAGGTAACAAACAAATGTTGAAAACTGACTAAAATTTGTGAGTCTTCTAAAGTCTGGTGAACTTCTATTCATCCTTCAAAGACCAGCTCAAAGGTGACCTCCTCAGGCAGAGTTCATTACTACCACCTTCATGCCTTTCCCTGTATGTCAGTACCTCTCACACTGCATGCCCATTATTTGTTCACCTGTTTCCCTTTTGATATGTTGAGCTTATACAGAGTTTATATGTTTCTTTTGCCCCTATATTTGGGGTTTTGTAAAAGTGTGTGTGTGTGCTCTCTAAATTGATAAGTTATTGTATATTAATTATCTGGAACAGTCATGTTTTCCGGCCATCAGTAAAACATTCTCAACCAATGTGTTCAAGCTCTTTTTCTCTTTGGTTGATGACTTATTTCATCTTTATATACCTCGGGATTTTCTTGACATTTAGCTGACATTCTATTCAATACATGTATTATTGAAATAATTCCTCCAAAATTCAGGTAATTTTGCTTTTATGCCACTGTGCTTATGGATAACGCTAATAGACTTGTTTTCTTTGCAGTCCTAAAATAGATGGCAAACATAAAAAAAATTCAACACATTACTGTCTGTGCAGATTTTCCCTCCCTTTCCAAAACACGCAGGAGAAAGCCAAGTCTATCTGAGTTCCTTTAATTATCTACCTTTTTATTATGCAAGTGGTTGAAATACAATATATATATATATATATGTTTTAAAAGAGCAACCATATAACCCCAAGCCCACAAGTGTGTGAATAGATATGTCTCAGTCTATGGCACTATTCTTCAAAAAAAAAAAAAACACCCTACTTTCTTTATTTCCGTATGAAACAAAAGAGCTACTCATATGCAAGTTAATAAAGTGAACACAAGGGAGATGTACCTCAAATGAGAGCCAGACGGTGAATAACGGAGCAGGAATGTACCGAGGGCCTGGTACCAGCTTGTGACAAGGCCTGCTCTCTGTCTCCGCGCTCGGTTTTGGAAAGACTTCAGGAGCAATGAAAAAGACTTTCAACCTGACAAGCACTTGAGGGCTGGGAAAGGCTCCTGTTTTAATTCAGACCAGATGTGGTCCTTAATGAAAGCATTATGGTTCTGCAGCTGCAGCTGATGGCACAAGAATCTTTAAAAGAATCAATGATTTTAAAAGATTTTTTTTGTTGTTGTTTTCCCGCCCAGGATCATGCTTGACCTGTGTTGGGTGAAATTGTAAGCTGCGTTATCAAGTAATTTATGGTTCAGTGCCTTCCCTACTCTGAATATTGTGCTGAACTTCATGCGAACGAGAGAGCTGTGAAAACTCAGGATGTATGGACTGTATGTTTATCATCCTGACAAAGAGTGCTAAGCCAATAATTCTCTGAAAGTGTGTAGTATGAAAATATTAAACCAACCAGAGCACAGGTCCTCATACTATCAGCTAAATTATTTACTTGGACATGACTTGCTTATTCATATTTGCATTTTATTACAACCCCTGGCAGATATATCTACACATACAGGACACAAATAGGATGTGTTTTCGTTTATATCTTTTTAAAGTCATGAATAGAAAATGAATGCCATTTTAAAAAGGCAACAATAGAGCCTAAACCGGTTTGGCTCAGTGGATAGAGTGTCGGCCTGTGGACTGAGGGGTCCTGGGTTCGATTCTGGTCAAGGGCATGTACCTTGGTTGCAGGCACATCCCCGGTAGGAGGTGTGCAGGAGGCGACTGATCGATGTTTCTCTCCCATCAATGTTTCTAATTCTCGATCCCTCTCCCTTCCTCTCTAAAAAAAATAAAATAAAATAAAAAAATAAAAACACACACACACACACACACACACACACACACACACACACACACATATATATATATATATATATATATATATATATATATATATATATATATTGTATATATAGGCAACAATAGAAACAAGATATCTTACATGGAGAAAACCCACTTGAATAATCTGACCTACTCCTTCAATCTTTCAGAAACATGGCATGTGTGGCATGCAAACACCAAGCTGACTTTATCTCCAAGTGAACGGGAACACTCCACTCGGTGTGACCTGTTTTCATTGGTAAAATGAACCGGAAGTTGTGGTCATTTTGAAGAATTCTTTGTTTGTCTTGTTTATTGTTTTGGAACTGCTCTAATTGGAAGGAATAAGGGGGGGGGGGGGGGTCTTAGAGAAGAGCTTGCATATTTATGGAAACATTTGCAACAACAGAACATTCTAGCTAAAGGCAAACCTCCATTAAGCCCATAAAATAGTTTTCAAGCTTTTATAAGAAGTTATTTTCTAAGAACAACAAGAAAAGGGGAGAAGAAAAAAAAAAGAAGAAGAACCAAATGATTGAAAGGTATTAAATGATTCTGCTTGAGAGTAGGAAATGCAGGTTATTATTTGCTGACGGATTAATTCAGAATGAATTTCATCGTTCTTGCTGCAAATGTTTTTTGACACTTTAATTATGAAGGAACTATTCTGAAACACAATATGAACAGAAGATACTGTAAGTTTAAGTAAAATGCTATTACATCCTCATTTTACAAAATTCACAATCACATTGAAATTAAACAGCATTTTTTGTGTGTGTGTGGAGAGAAACGTTTATTACAGAAATGGAATACATGTGGCTTCACTGACATTGTAATCATTTTATTTTCTACAGTATTTAGGGATAGTGGGAATTGAATGAGGAAAGCTTTGCAGTTTAATGCCTATATACAGCACGATGCATATAGCACAGTCTCGCATGACATAAAATGGAACCTTTTCTACTGCTATTTAGTGAAGCAAGATTCCTCATTAAAGACTGAGGAGTAGCCAACAGATGTTGCTACCTGACTGCATCCGTACTCAGCTAAGCTCTATACACCTAGCTGGTTTTTACCTCTCCTACCCCCACCCCCACCCCAATTTACTAACAAAATCTCAGTTTATAACCTATTTGGTTCTCAGAACAACTAGCCACCTGCCCAGTGGCCATACTTTAAACAAATAACCTAAAAGTGATTTTTGCAAGCAATGTTTATTAAGCAGTGATGTGTTGACAAACTTAACAGAAAATAGAATGGCCTGTGAGGGGTCCTGGTAAATATGCATTCCAAATAATACAGGATCAATGGATTCAGTGTAAATTCCCTGAGAATTCTCGACCTGAACTAGTAATGTTGCATATAGAATCTCTAGAGTTGAAAAATCACACTTTATCCTATTTTCATCCAGGGAAAGCAGGCAATAATAAAAATGTGACCCTAAAGATGACTGACATTAGATGATCATTTCAAATTCTCACTTCTGTATGGTTATGACAGGCTCATCTCCAATACATGGCAAGATGGCTTGAAATCATCATTTTCACTTGTAGTGTTTGTCTTCAATACATTTCTGTACAGTTCAGGAAACAGGGAAGCTGTGAGAGTAATCCCGCTATTACCACGGGTTGTGCTTGCTGCACATGTAAACATGTCTGCTCCAATGCATGCACTCTCTCAAGACCAGAGGTCTGTGTGTCAAAAGAAATGCCCATTGAGTTCTTTTCATTTCTAGACAAGTTTGAAAAATGTTTGGCCGAGATTTTACTTCATTCAAGGCTATTGAAAAAAAAAAAAAAAAGCTAGTTTTGCTTTCATTCTAAGAAAGGATCCCAGCTGATAAGAAGGAAATGTAAAAAAACAAAAAGATTACATCAAGTGAGTTTGGCAACGTGACCTTCAGTAATGTCCAATCTGATTGGGCCTCCTTCTCTAAGTTTTATAATTCCAAAATGGTAACATATTCTAAAATTCCGTAACTGAGAGGAAGATTGAGATAATTTTCTGCCACTCTCCCAAAAGCAATTTTATGATGAATTATCTAATAATGTATTATTAGATATTGTAAAACACATCCTATCTAATAAAAGACAGACATGCAAATTGACCATACCTCCACTAGCCAACAAGCCACACCCGACAGCCATGCCCACCAGCCAATCAGGACCAGATACGCAAATTAACCCAACAAAGATGTTGGTTAATGTGCATATCCAGGTGCAGAGCAAAGACTGAAGACAGCATAGATGGAAGCCGAGTGCTGCAGAAGGGAGCAAAGCTGCAGAGAGACTAGAGGGAAGCAGGCAGGGCTCAGAATACTGGGGAAGCAGGTGGGGCTCGGAGAAGGGAGGGAAGCAGGCAGGGCAGCGGAGATCACCGCAGGAAGCCCTATTGCAGGAATCATCCTGCAACAGGCCTCTAGTCTATAATAATAAAAGTGTAATATGCTAATTAGACCAGACAGCCTTCCAGAGGACCTTTCGAACAAAGCCGGGCTGTGAGGGAAGCCTGGGTCCCGGGTGCTAGAGGAAAATGGGTGCCTGCAGCCATAGAAGGACGGCCTCCTCTTTCATAAATTTTGTGCCTCAGCCTCTAGTATAGATATAATTATCCATTTTATTCAGCTTCCACCTGTATAGACCTAGTTTAAGCAATATATATTTACACCGGTTTACAATATCAATCCTTAAGTGCTTAAAAACTCAGGCAGTGGGCCAATTTCATTTTATAGATGATCCATTCATTAGGTCTCTGTTTATACCAATTTTTAAAAAGCCAGTTTTCAATATTTAACACATAAATGATCAAATATGTACCCTCATAAAAGTTAATCTTATAAATCAAACAAGTATAAAGAGATGTCAAATAATTTTTTATTTTAAAAAGAAAAGTTATATTTGGAGATTTTAAAAAAAAAAATTCCCTAGTTTTCTTTCTTTTTTTTTTTTTTTTAACTGAAGAAAGTTATCATTTCAAGCTGCTTTGCCTCTTTAATTCTTTTTGTACGATTTGAACTTAGTGACGCATATGGTTCTGAAATTCAAATATAATGCAAAAGACTGTCTACATTTTAATCATTTGAATTCATACTTAATGTATTGGAACATCGACATAGATGGTATTTTTCAAAAATGTCCATATACCACGTGGAAAAAAGCATGCAAATTCAATCTCCTTGGCTTTGTCTTGCGTTACTAATGCTGCTTCCAGAGAGCTTGGACGATGGCAAGACAACTGGATTGTATCCATCTCAGGGGCAGGAGGGCCTCCTGCTTGCCCTACCTTCCCGCTGCCCCTTTAAGAGGCCCTCGGTGAGGAGTGACACCTCCATGAGCAATATTCAGGGAAACAAATGTAGTAGGAGCCACCCCCCATTTTGAAGACACACATTTGATTTAAAGCCACTTACAATTTAAAGCTGCACGGAGATGTAATTAAATTTTATAGAAGCCACAGCTTTTAAGTGAGGACACATGATCTGTATGCATGTGTGAATATGCACACGCATGCAGTAAAAGTGAGACATTTAAAAAGTGATGCTCCGTAATTACTGATATTATAATTCAAAATACAAAGACATTATTGCTCAGAGGAGATGAAGGTTGTTTTTATTCAGATGATAGGTGTGACTATAAGAACATCTAAAGATAATCATTATTGTACTGTTATAATAGTACTTTATTGAGCAAAATTGATAAATACTCTTCAATATACATTTTACTGTTCATGTTACCTATTCTTTATCTGGCTCTATACATTTGTGGCAATGACATCAGGGAAGACAATATTTTGATAAAAAATGTATCTGTTGTGATTGTGTTTTTTTTGTTTTTTTTGTTTTTTGCTGCCTCTACACCAAAAAGATTTACTAAAATAAGGTAATGTTACTTAAATAATCCAAGAATAAACTTTACTTGTTTGAATGCATAGATAATTCATAGCTTATTTGGATGTGGAAAACATTACACATGCTACAGTGTTCATTAAATGCATCTAAAAAATTCCAGTATGTGGGATGAATCAAGATACAAATCTATCACAAACCCTCTCCTACCTTTAAACTTTTAATTTAGTCTTTAGGGCGATCTACGCTGTCCACATGTGATCCATTTTACGCTTTAACTAAAAGGGAAAAGATATAAATTAAAGCCCTGAAAGTCATTAAGTAAATGTCTTATGTGGGGGGAAAAAACAAAAAACAAAACACTCCTTTGTAGATGAAATCTTTGAAGAAGACCCTGAGAAAACCCCTCAGACTGGCTTTGTTCCTTTAAAGTCTACTGAATGCCTTGGAGAAGATGTCTTCGGTTTTGACCCCACCCCACCCCACCCCACCCTTGAACCTTAGAGACCAGCTCAATAAGCCACAGAAAGACCAAAAGTTTCCGAAAGAATAGTCTTTCAAGCAGAAAGACCTTCCTCAGGCTATAACCTCAGTGTGAGAATGAGCCAGGAGAGGAAGAAAAATCTTCTATCTTTGCCACCATTAATTATCCACTGAGCAGTCTACTTCTGCCATAAATGCACTGCTTTCCTGTAGGATCTTCTTTCCCAGGCAGTAAGCATGGTTATCAACCACCCTCCACCCCCACTCCCACCCCCACCCCCACGGCCCTCCTTTGTGGTTCAAGATCAGCTGGGTAAATAGTGTAACCAGTTTTTAAAGAAAATCATTAGATCATTTTTTTTTACCCTGAAGCTCCTTAGGGGCTCATATAATGAATTGTGTGAAGTCTGTTTTGGTCTAAATGCACAGCATATATATTTTTTTTAAAAGATTACTCTTACGTATCAGCTAAAAATAATATCAATTCTTTATATTACAATGGTTGTATTGGTTCCTTTTTCCTTCTGACATTTTTTTTACTCCCTATACTTTTTTTGAATCATTATAAGTTATATTCTATAATACTATTTCAAGGTACAGAGAATATTCAGAAAAAAATTGATTAAAATCAAATCATTTATATTTGACTTCAAATATTTTTTCTTTGTGAAAAGTAGTCACTATAATAATTAGATAGCCAGCTACATTACTAATAATCTCTAGCCAGAAATCACAATTGTGCTTTAAGTATTTAACTACTGAAGATGTTATAAAAATGTGAACAGTTGTTATCTGCAAGTAATGGGATAATGAGTAACACTGATCTTCTTGTAGTTTGAAACTTTCCACAGTAAGTATTTATTACATATAGTAGCATTAAAATTTGCCACTTATTTATGTAAACTTACTACATAAATTTGCCTTTATTTAAGTATATTTAAAGATAAATACAGTTGGTTAATACTTCAAAATGAAAGTAAATTGTGTTATATATAATTTATAAAAAATTATTTTATATAATTTTTTAATACTTACCTGATAAAATATTCATTAATTTGGAAGAGAGAGAAACATTGATCTGATGCCTCCTGTATGCACCCCAATGGGGGATCAGGCTGCAACCCAGGTGGCAGATACTACGCTAAGTGAAGGAAACAGAGAAACAATGAAATAGGTTCCTGTCCTCATTGCTAAATATTCCATGTTGTGACTCTTGATAACCACAGATGCTACTCCAAGAACGTACAAAAGGACTTGAATTTGTTTTTGAAGAAAAGAAATCTAGTTCAATTGATTTTCACATGCTGAGTAAAAATCTTATCAAAAATCCTCTTGTATGCTTAACAATAAGTATATACATAAGTCTGTGTGCAGCAGTTAATAAATATAGCCATAGAAACAGATGCTTTACAATAATAGCTTCTATGTTTATTGTGTGGGGGACACGCTGTGTTAAACTCTTTTTTTTTTTATCATCTGACTTTCTCTTCACACTAACTCCAGGAGTTATATTTTATCTCTCTTTTATGAATGAGAAAATAAAACTGAGTCCCAAGGTCAGACAATGCTTAGCACAAATTAGAAACCCAATCAAAATTTACTGAATGAGAAAAGAAATGGGGACTTAAAGCCAGGACAATGTGAATACAAAACCTTTGTTTTAACCACTACGCTAAACAACTCATTAAGGGAAAACCAATGAAAATAACAAGATAAATAAAAACAAACAAACAAAAATCTGGTTTCTGTTTAAAGATAAGAAGACTGGAATTTGCCAATCATGAATAGATTTTATTATCAAGATCAATTTTCTGAATTTTTTTCCTTTTAAGTAGAACTTTAATTATACATATTAGCACATAAGAGTTGATAAAACTTGACTGGGATATGGAAGTCCCAAGTCCTCTAAGATTTTGATATCCAGTAAACAATAATAGCATTAATAAAGTCTAGATGAGAGTTTTAAATTACAATTAAGTCTGTAAATTTACATTTAAATAGAAGAGGAATTTAAAAATCTTATTGTGGAAGATTATACACTATTTAACTATTTAGGCTGATACACTTTTGGATTTAGCCTTTGATAAATAAATTTGAATTTGATTATGTATAAGCTATGTTTATAACAATAAAATATCAGTTAGTTGCTTCCTTAAAAAATAAAAGTTTAAGTAGCAGAAAACACTAACATTAATTTGAGTTTCTCTTGTTCTGATAAGTGAAATGATATAAAATTTAACTTTTCTTCTAAAACTAAAATGAGGATGATGTAGCTTTAGAAGAAAAATTAACAGCTTTTAAGTATATTATCATGTCTAATTAATTTTTATGGTTAGAAAACATGAGGCAAAGTCATTAATAAAACTCTTGCTATAGAGAATATAAGCTATAATAAAATTCATCAATGAGAAGATCAAAATTCCAGATTACACAAACAAGAGTTTTATGCAAGAGGGAAATCATAAGTGTCATGCTTTTTCTTTATTTTCCTTTACTAAATTTTCTGAAAGTGAAATATTTTACCTCTTGAAACAAAATGCATATAACAATAAATGAATACACTGATCCCATTTATATTGAATTGATCCCATATATATTTTATACTATTTATGAATAAATTGATCCCATATATATTTTGTATTTAATGGTAATATCTTCAATTAAGAGAACCAATATAATGTATTATTTGAATGAATATAATGCAAACTACGCAAAGGATATGTTTCAGATTTATCCTGAAAGCAGAATGCTTCCCAGTTACATCCCAGACTCATCCGACCAACTGGATACTTTCAAAGGGTAATGTTCTCCTCTCCTGTACATTCTGGGTTGTTTTCCATTTTTAGTGGAAACATTTCCCAGGGTCTAGCCCTATCCAGACACAAAACTGATTAGCTCCACCCTTTCATCTCCATTGGAGGGCATCATTATTTCTCTGTACATCCTCTGAGGAATGAACAGCTCAGTTCTGCCCAACTGCTTATCATTATACAGTCTTGAGGATTATTTAGCCTCATCAACAAATGGGACTCATCTTTCCTTTACTCTATTTGTTATGATCCTTCCCTAAACTTGCAAAGTTTTGGTTCATTTCATGTGCTAGTTCTTTGCTGAGGTCAAATACATAGCCCTGATCATTATTCTCAGTGATCTTGGTTGTGGTTCCTATCCTTTGTACATGAGTCCCATGTGGTCATTGTTTAGTATAACATGTCTTTATCCTTCATATTCCTACTGTTTGAATAATCACAGTACACAGTAATAATATCTGCTGTTCTTTTAAAAACAATTAAGAAGCATCGTTATTTTTTTCCTGGTAAAGAACAAAATTTTAATAGAAAATGTTATAAGAATTTATCTTTATGTAGGTTGTTTTGTGAATTAAAAAAAAATGGGTGCATGAGGTCAAATACAGAGAGTTAAAATGAAAAAAAATCAAAGACTGTGATCAAATTCCAGTTTAAAATCGAGTCTGCTTAATAGTTTCTGATCGACTTTCCCTAAAATTCCTTTTAAAATACTAAGCAGACCCCAAATATTGTTTTATAATTAGCACTAGTATGCAGAATTAAGATGCTAACATCCTTCGACCAGAATCAAGAAAGTATTTCATGAAATATAAATCTGAGGCAGTAGGAATCTGGGAAGTCTCTTAGTAGACACCTCGTGCTTTAACCTCAGAAACAACAGGTGGAAACAATGACAGACCCTCTTAGGGTTCTCCTGTGTGTAAGAGTGTAGAAAGGAACCTTTACTTCCTCAGTTCCAAGTTCCAAACATGTAACAGCCCCAAATCTGGCTCTAGTTCTTTTGGTCATTATTGCTATTTTTTTTTTCAAGTTATTCCCATTTTACATGATTTTCAATATCCCTTCAGACAAGACGTCTCCCAGAACATAACAAGACAGTCATGAGACGGTACTTGTGGGACCATCTTGCATTCAGAGAAAACTTGAAGGAAGAGTAGAAAGAATGTTTTCATCAACAAGGTGAGAGACTCTGCGGTGAAATGAGGCATGGCGCTAGTTAGGAGGGCTATTCCGGCTACAGCATGGGGACAATGGAGGAAAGGAGAAGGGGAGTGTAACAGGTTTAGATTTTACCCTAGTACTCAGCGTTGCCATGGGAATGATGGACACTGGTTTGTGCTTCGGAAAGGGCAGTCATATTGTAGCACAGAAGAGAGTTTGGAAAGCAACAAAAGTGAAGGAAGGGAGACCAGACAGTAGGCACAATCACAACAAATACCTTGACTCAACGGTGCTTTATATGTGTGTACATATGATGGTATCCCTAGCGGACAGTTATGGTGAGATGGTTATGAAACAAAGTTAGCTTTTATTTGGGATAAAAATGACTTCTTATTGGTACTTTTGGCTGGCAAGATTTCCAACACTATGTTAGGTGATGATCATATTGTTTTGTGAAAGGATTATGGCCTGCATCATGAACCATTCAGAAATGTATTATAATATTAAAATCATTGGCTATTTCAAATATCATATTCAAATTGAATTAAAAATTCTTATCTGTCTACAAACTAGTATGTCAAGTCTAAATGACATACTCAATCACTCATTTATTCTCACGGTCATTGTGTGCATGTGCCAGACACTATTCCTGTTTCACTGAGTGCTGTTACCATAAGCAAAGAACCTTTTAAAACCCCACAACAAATAGCTGAGCTGTAAATAGTTACTTTCCCCATGACTTTTTTTTTTCAGCATAGAAAATAAATTCCATTAGGCTAAGGATATCAAGAAAAGTGCTTCAAGTCTTGGTTAGTGTAAGACATAGAGTCTTTTCTCATATATTCTTTAATAACTACAAAAGTAGTTATTTCCTGGTTAGCTAGACAGTCAATGGGACTATTAGTGCAATTCTTTTCAGCAGAAAATAGTTTGGGGGGCAGGGGAGAAAGGTTGATGAAGAGGGAAATGTGGTTATTATATAAAGAGTTTGAGGACATATAATAGGTACAAAACTGTACTTAAAATGTTAGTCATTGTGGAGTGCAAACTGGGAGGATTCCGCAAATAGAGAAGGGGACTGAAATGACAAGGGCAGTGAAATAAATTTACTTTGCAATCTCTGTTGGTTGACTGGTGTGTGCTATAGACCCACTTTGGACCCATTTTGTGGTACTTTCTTTTTTTTAAGATTTTTTTTTTAATTGATTTCAGAGAGGAAGGGAGGAGAAAAAGAAACATCAAGCATGAGAGAATCATCGATTGGCTGCCTTCTACATGCACCCTATTGGGGATTGAGCCCACACCCCAGGCATGTACCCTGACCAGGAATCAAACCATGACCATAGGTCAACACTCAACCACAGAGCCACACCAGCTAAGCTGTGGTACTTCCTTGAGAGCAAATAGGTAGCCATTCAGCAATTTATCTCTTCGCCAAACTCATAAAATACTATCCAGTATTCTAACATACCCCAATGAATATTCAATAAATGCAAGACTGGGCTAAGTGGAAGCTATATATACAGAAAACCCCCTATTTATGCTATCACAATTTTGCATTTTCTCATTTCCCGAGCCATGAATTTGTCTGTGTTGCTAATGTACAGATTTCCTCCCATTTGCTATCATTTTCAGAAGCTGTAAAAATATAATTCCATGTTTGCTGTGAAATTACCCTTGAAATGAAAGCTGCTGAAGAGTACATAGCACCTTCTTGAGTAGCACACACCTCCCCGATTCCTCCTGCCTTCCCATTTGGGTAGAAAAATATACTTTTCCTAATCAGCAAACAAGCAAGCGTTAATAACACACTCTAATCTAGGCCCTGTGCTGGAGACAGGTACGAGGATTCCCTAGGCAACAGCTTCTCCGAGAAGGCCATTCGGAGGAGGATTGTTCTGACTCGGGTTGTGAAAGGGTTGCTCTCACTGCTGTGTGACTGTGTCCGTGGTGGGTGAGCCAGAGGAGAGAGCGAGAGGGAGGACAGAGAATCCTGTCCATGGCTCTTGTGGCAATCCAGCGTTAGGACAGTGGCTTTGGTGAGGCCATTATTAGTGAATATTGTGAGAAGTAGTCAGATTTAAGAAATACCTTAGAGGGGGAAATCTATGTGAGAAAAGGATCAACCATGGTAATAGTATGTTTTTTTCCTCTGTCTGAAAATGAATGGTGAGGTCATTTACTGAGATGGGGAACATTAAGAAAGAGGACTGTTGGGGAGGAACATTAAGAGGTTTGTATTGGAGGTGTCTCTTAGATATCCACCTGGAGATAGTAGGTAGGCAGGGGAGAGGTGGGAGCTGGACATCAGCTTTAAATATCATCAGCACATTAAAAGTATTTAAAGCCCGAGACAGGATGAGATCACCAAATGAGTAAGTTATATGGAGAAGAGAAGATAGAATGGCAAATTGTCTCACTCCCCACTAGCTCATACCCAGCCCTGAGTGATGGTGGCCGCCGGTCCCTCCTGGAGCTCACAGAGGACCCCCGTTTTTCCTTACATGGATACCACTGGCATCATGCTAGTCCGAGTGTGAGCTGTGCGCTGTCCCTGCACTGGCCTTTTCTGAGCAAGTGTAGAACCTCCTTCCTTCATTCTCTCAGCTGGAGGAGCTGGTAGCACAGTGTTGGTGTGTTAGGAAGACTGGCGAAAACCACAGTTTATCACAGGAAATTATGTTACAGAGAAGGAAACCTTTCCTCTTCTATTTCTACACCCCAAACTGTGCCTCTCATAACCCAACAAGGCTACCTTTTTCTTTTTTTATATCACGCAATTTAATTTTGCTTTTTCTTAACTTCCCCATTCCATACAGATTCTTGACACTGTCAGGCTGTGCTTAAAGTTCTAGTAAAATGTTTTCCAAACAAACAGAAACACACACACACACAGTTTTCATTCTATAATAAATTCTGCTTATCCCTAGGATTTGAAAAGTAATTTGTTTTTGTTTTTAAAAAGTGGCATCTTTCATTTGTCTTTTTTCTAATTATATTCACTCCAGAGGCCTGGTGCACAAATTTATGCATGGGTGGGGTCCCTTGGCCTGGCCAGTGATTGGGGCCCATCAGGGCCATCTTGCCCAGTCCAGGGGTGGGGAGACTGCTGGAGTTTGGCTGGCCACAGGAGGTGGGTTGTGGGAGCACACTGATCACCAAGGGGCAGCTCCTGCATTGAGTGTCTGCCCCCTGGTGGTCAGTGTGCATCACAGTGGCTGGTCGACTAGTAGTTCAAGTTCAGTCGACCTGTTGTAACTGCCACTTAAGCTATATATATATATATATATATATATATATATATATATATATATATATATATATCCTACAAATGACATATCACACTTCTAAGGGGATTCCTAAATATATTCCTATTCATGCTGTAGTTCAGGTACTTGAAAAAGTTCTGCCAGTTACCTGAGGTAAGTCAAGTTTAGAAAAAGTAAAGTTGTCCTATTTAAGTATGTAATAGCAGAGGTGAGCATATCTTCACCTTTGTAATTGATTGTTTTCCTTTTTTCCTTTATCATTTATTCCTGTTGATATCAGTCCCTCCCCTTCACGACAAAAAGTGAACTAGAAATAATTGACCGAGTTGTAGGTAGAAACAGAAAATTGCTGGGAAACCAGCAACAGAATCTGGAAGCAACCCAGCTTGGGGACGGGGCACCCTGTGTCTGATCTGAGCTCTTCTCACTCTGAGCCGTGCAGCCCTGAGATGCTCCTCCACCTGCCCCTCCGTGCTTCACCTCAGAACAATGACCGTCACCTGGAGAGTCCTTCTGAGGACAGAGCAAACATCGGTAAATACCTGCTACATGACAGGCACTGAGTCCTGGTGACTTCCCGCCTCCACCTTCTTGTTAGGACCGGGGGAGATGACGGCCTAGCCACTGGGTAGCCAGGCAGAGCCACAGCGCTTCCATGGACACTCTGACCCAGGAAGATGCAGCCGGACGCTCCCTGGGTTGCCCATCTCACTTGTCAGCTCCTAGACTTGACTCACGTCTGCCATATCCAAGGCACAGGACACCTGCGCTTGGCAGGGAGCCCTGCCCTGTCAGCAGTTCCTGACAGGGAGACCCCCGGGCCCACGATCAGAAAGCTTGCTTGCTTTGCAGACGGACCCGCCTCACCTGTCAGCTGTCACGGTCACTCTGTTTCCACTGCTCCACTCCAGGAGAGGCGGGACCTCAGCCTGGAGTTCTGAGCACAGATGAAGTGTTTGCTGCTGTTCACGGGACTGTGTGTGGCGTTTCTTAGAACGGGTTTGCTCTCCATGGATACGTGAAAGAATGGCTTCTCCCGTGGCACGTTAGGGTCACACCTGAAGGTTGTGAGGCTGACTGCCTCGCTGCAAAAGTGGGGTTTGTTGCTTAAAAGATCCCCAAATTCATCCGTCTATTCCAGGTGACAGGACAGTCTCAGGGTACGGCTGCTGGGGGGACACGGGGGGGGGGGGGGGGGGGGGCTCCACCTGTCAGCTGTCTATCTCAGTGCAGAGACCTGGTTCTAACCAGGAAATACTGAGCTGCATGCAATCAGTGGTCTGCTCTCAGCCTCCAACTGACAGAGAACATCCTTAGGAAACAGAAAATATTGTTCAAGAGCACAACCTGCCTCCTCAGAACTCAGTAAATACAAGCACCATCCAAATCCTACCAAACTGTAGGCTGTAAGAATGATGGCAATGGTATCTCTTCTGCTATTGACATGCATAAACACACACACAAGGCATGCCCCCCACACACGTGAACATGTGTGCATGCATGTACATGCACATGCACACCCAAAGTTTTTTTTTATGTTGGGTCAAAAAAAAAAAATCTACTCTCTCAGAAAAGGTCTTTCAAATAACAACTACCTAAAATTAAAAATAAAATAATATTCCCAAATATTAGAGTCACGCAGTCAGAAAGACAAAAACAACAAAAGGAGAAACAATAACCATTTTAAAATGCACAATTTTTGTTGCACCAGTAATTCAAAAATTGGAGTGCATAAAATAGAACACTGAAGTACCTTCTTCCCTCAGCTACTTCCAGATATCCCCATGGCAAAACTTTTTTATTTGTGTTTTTTTTTTCAAATATTTTATTGATTTTTTACAGAGAGGAAGGAAGAGGGATAGTTAGAAACATCAATCAGCTGCCTCCTGCACACCCCCTACTGGGGATGTGCTTGCAACCAAGGTACACGCCCTTGACCGGAATCAAACCTGGGACCTTTCAGTCTGTAGGCCGACACTCTATCCACTGAGCAAACCGATCAGGGCCCCATGACATAGCTTTTTAAGCGGCTTTTTAACTCACACACTGACTCATTGCCTCTTCCCTCAGGGAGATTTCACCTCAGCCAGAGTTGACTGTCTAGCTCACCATCATTTCACCAGTGTTGAGCTCAATGTCTGGCATGATGGAGGGACAATGGTGCCTGGGATACATGAGATGTGATCTACTGGCCTCCAGGTTCTCAACCATCATATGACCTATTGGTCCCCCTTGGGAAGAAGGAAATATGGAGCAGAGACTGTAAAGCCAGAAATGGTCCCTTCAAAACTCCCCAAACTGGCCCCTTGTATGGGATATAAAGATAAAGGATCCTCCTTAAAAAACCTACCCAGCAGGACTGGTAAAATGAGTAAATGAAGTATACATGGAAAGCTCCTCAATATAACCAACCACATAATAGATTTTACATAATATTGTATTAGTCTAAACATAAGGATAGTCCTTTAACTACAGTGTCTGACCTCCAATAGGAAGAAGTTGCCAGTAATAACTAATTACTAATAATGACTAATTTTTCAACAAGTGCTTTAATCAATCCTTATATATCATTGCTATCATTAAGTACCTAACAAGGTTGGTTGGCATAGAACAATGAATTCCTTGAATTAAAAAACAGGCAGTACTTCAATAGAGAAATTGATAGGCAGTGTAGAACCCTTTAAATTGAATTAGATTCTTACAATAGTACTTATAGTTTTCTTGGTGTAAGCTTTGTTAAAGCATTAGGGGAGTTAAACAAAGTCTATATTTTTGCATAGCGAGTTTTATGTTCAATGCTGAACATTTATGTTTGGCCCTATTCATTTCATAGGAAAATATAGGTTGTGCATCTTTTATTTGCTACTCTGTGTGTCTTTTATTTGCTTAGTTAGACTCAGTGATAGTTCAGGGGCAATCAGGCAGGCAGGCAGGCTAGTGGTTGGGAGCCAGCAGTCCTGGATTGTAAGAGGGATGTCCGATTGCCCATTTTGGCCCGATCCCAGTGGGGTCCCAGATTGGAAAGCGTGTAGACTGGGCTGAGGGACACCCCCACCCAATGTGCAAGCATTTCATGCACCAGGCCTCTGGTTTTCTTAACAAGTCTTTAGTGTGTCCTATTAGTTGGAATCTTCCCACTAATATCAACCCTTCTTCCTAGCCCTGCCCTTAACCACCCAAAATGTTAAATTTGTTGACTTTTTTCTTATCCCCAAGTTGTCAAGAAACCAAATATTAAAGTAAATCATGTCCAAACTTAAAGTAGCAATTATTATGACAATATCCCTGAAGAAAGGCCATTTCACCTCGCCTGAATAGTTAGTTATGCTAATGCTTTTATTGTGTAATTAATTAAGAAAAAGGAATCCAGGTCAGATGTGAAGTACAGTGTGGTATTCTTCCCTAAAAGCAATTAGCCACTTGGTTTTTAACATTTATATTCCTTTAAAACATTATGTTTATTTACATGTGCTCCCCCTCTCCACCTCCCCAATTCATGTGTAAACAGTGATAGAGTGTTAGCCATTTCTGGTACATCTGTTAGGAGAATATTTGCTTCTAACAGCTGAAGATGACTGGACCTTCACCTCTACTCAATTTCCTGAAAACAACAGTTGTCAGATACATAAATATGTCTATATAAATAAAACCTCGGAAATAAGCATATGCAGAGAATCATATGCTCATAATAAAATATCTTACCACAACTCAATTAATTGAGGTTTTAGCTTTTTCAAGTTCAAGTAATTGTCAAAGATCTATTCTGAGGCAGGTTGGGAGAGTCAAACACATGCAAATACAAGATAACTGGGAGCTCCTGAGTGTTGGGTATGCTAGAATGAAATAAAATCGTTCTTCTAGACTGGGAGTAGTAGTTACAAACTCAAAAGCCTACAGGGGCCCGGCAGATGGTGGAAAGCAGTGGAGTAGTGAAGAACAGTGGTCAGCTAAGGAGCCTGAAGTCCTAACCAAAGGCAGTCTGGTCACTAGGCATGAGCAAAGCTTTTCTATCAAAAGATGCAATCTCAGTTTTCTAGCTTTTGCTATTTTTTTTAAGAGAAGTCAGACAGCTTTTTCTTTCTTTCTTTTTTTAAGGAAATCTCTTATTTTTAAATGTTGGACACTAGCTCAATGAATAAATAACAAAAACTCAAGCAAAATCCTGGCCAAACAAAATATCCAGGCAGGCCCTGGTGTCTCCGTTTAGGTAAACTTGTTTTAGGCAGCTAAGCCAGTTTCAGCTTCTTCCCTAGTCATTTATTTATATACTTACTCGTAAGCAAATTATTTTTTTTCTAATGTTTTCAAAGTGCTGAAATTAAATTAGGTAGGGAATTCCTTCGAGCTAAATCATCTTAGATCAGGGTCCGCTAGTTAAGGTACCGACAATTATGTTAGGTTGTGGAAGAGGGAGGGAAGCCAGAAAAAAATGTTTCCTTGTAGAAATTTTTGTTAAGCAGCACTAAGGTCACCGTCCCTTAGAAATATCTGCAATGTGAGTATGTGAAGCACAGAGCTTATTCTTGGTATTATTCTTTATTAATTATTGTATTATTTTTCATATGAACAACTGTAGACCTACTTTTGCCCCACCCTGTATATCTGCTTGATTCAAACAGTTGAAGGATTTCAGAAGGACAAATTAGTGTTACAAGATAGTCACAAAGATGTAAAGTTCAGCATAGAGAATACAGTCAATAATCTATAATAATAGAAGTGTAATATGCTAATTAGACCAGACACCCTTCCAGACAACCTTCTGGACGCAGCCAGGGCTGCGAGGGAAGCCCAGGTCCCGGGTGCCAGAGGGAAGCCAATCCTGGCCGCCCAGGGGTAAGGGGTGGGGTGGGGGTGGGGGGGGGGGGAAGGCAGGCCTGCTCTTGCACGAATTTCATGCACCAGGCCTCTAGTGTTGTAATGACTATGTATGGTGGCAGGTGGGTCCTTGAAATACCAGGGAAAAGGCTTTGTAAAGTTTATGACTATCGATCTACTATGCCGTAAACCTGAAACTAAAACAAAATATTTTTAATGTAAATTGTAATAAAAACATAAATTAGAAAAAAAAAGGGAATTCCTAGATTGAGGAAGGGCCCAGAGACTTGCTTTTGAATGAAGCAGCCCATGTGACTCTTGTTCTTTTCAAAACACAAGAAGGCATTATGTAGTTGAACCCCGTGAAAAGAGCCTGGCAGCCCCAAAAGCTTGGGCTTTTGTCACTTGCAGGAGTCAGACACACTGCGAGCAGATCTGGGCTGAGACTGGGACTCCTCTGAAAGGCCATAGCTATTCCGAGCCTGAGCTTTTAAGACAGAAAGACTTGAACTCTGATCCAGCCTTTGCCACTTACTTGCTGTTGAATCTTGAGGTTACTAAATCACTGTGAGCCTCAGTTTCCCCCTGTGTAAGATGTGGGTACCATGATAGCTACCTCAGAGGGTTTGGGGGCGCTTAAAGGAGATCCTGATGCAGGTAAAGTGCAAAGTGTGACACCTGGACTAAAAGGATTGCCCAATAAATGGCTGCCATTTGCATCAATCACCGCTGTCCTCTGCTCTCGGGAAAGCACTGGACGTATTCGACTAATGAAGCATTTCTTGAAAACATCCAGCAGTGAAGCTGTGGAAGGGTGAGTTGCTCGGTGGGACAATAACTAGAAAATAGATTTGGACCTAAAATTGGGGTGCCATAAAATGTGCTACCCAACCGGGCCTTGTTTGTCCGAGACAAATGCTAAAACCAGGGCACTGCCTAGACAACAAATCAGGGGTCTTCAAACTACGGCCTGCAGGCCACATGCGGCCCGCAGAGGAGTCTGATCCGGCCCACCAGGTTTTTTGGGCAGTGAGCGCAGCCGAGGTGTTACAGTAGGAATTAGTAGTTCATATAGTCCGGCCCTCCAGCTCTCTGAGGGACCGTGATCTGGCCCCCACTTTAAAAAGTTTGAGGACCCCTGCAACAGATGAACTTTGGAATCTTCCCAGGAAAAGCAGACTATATGACTCACCCTGTTTACAGCCCAACCTCCACCCTGCAAAGAGCCTGCCTTTGACATGGAACATCCCAGCACAGCACAGTCTGTCATCTTCTGCTGGTACCTAAAAACAACAATCCCTGGATTTGCCCCCAGTTGGAGACTAAACCAGGGCCAATAGTATTCTTTTCAATTTCGCATTAAATAAACTATTCCACTGTTGAGCAGATCGTATGTGCCAGGTGAAGTTACGCTATAGATTTGTCAGCTCGGCCTAACAGCTAGGACGAGGGATAAAAATTACAAAAACGATGGCTAGCAGGTCATAACCTAATTCCTCTTGTTG
Source organism: Pipistrellus hanaki (assembly GCF_964339955.1). Lineage (NCBI taxonomy): Eukaryota > Metazoa > Chordata > Mammalia > Chiroptera > Vespertilionidae > Pipistrellus > Pipistrellus hanaki. The sequence goes on along the minus strand of NC_140519.1, from coordinate 43,437,206 downwards.
CAGGGTGACGTACGATGCAACGGAGAACCGTAAATAAGGATGGTTCAGTTGCCCGGATGCTCAGCTGGCTGTGTGATCGCAGGCAAATCACTAAGCTCGGCTGTGTCACCGGCTCCATCGGCTGCAGAATGAGAACATGCCATCTGCCCTCAGCTCCTCGGAGACTGGTAATACGATCAGATGAGACTGCCAGAGCACGTGCTTTGGGAAAAAATAAGACAGAAGAACGCACTTTCGGTAAAAGATGGGGCCTCCCTCCTGGAGCAGGAAGCACCCCCATCTCTTCATCAGCTAACAAATGGCACTGAAAGAGGGCAGGCATAATTGCAACAAAGCTCCAAAGATCTGGTCTCGGGGGCTTCATTTTCCTCGTGGCAGACGATTAATGACCAGGTTTCTGACTTCCCCCTTCTCTGGCCGGCCACCCCGGGGTCCGGGCCACTTTTCAGATCCATGTCTGGGCTTTGCAGCGAGTCAGAGCCGAAAGCCCTCCCTGGCGACAGGTCCTGCCGGAGCGAAACCCAGAACCCGCATTAGCCTAATTGACGGCGTGCCTCTCCCCTGGGGAGGAGGGTAATCATCGAGCTATTTATCTTGTCTGTGGGGCGACCACCACGGTGCTGAGGCGGGACGTTTGCACAGAGAGACGGGGTGAGGGGACATGAAAGCCGGGCTGGGGGTCAGAAGGATGAAAGGGGAGCATCTGGGTTCGTGGTCCTCTCTGTGGCCGTTTCATGTCTCAAGTGGCCTTGGAGCGCGTGGCCGCTCGGGAGGCCACGGAAGAACATGTCTCTGCAATTGGGAGCAGGCCAGGCTGCTGCTTTCCTGCGAGGCAGGCGAGGCCCGTTAGCATGGCGAAGGGGTGGTTTCATTCTGCAACGAGATGGGTACAAATGTCTGCCTCCTGTGCAGACCCATGCAGCGGCTTCCAACGTTAATTAAAAGCTCATTTCCTAATGAGGTGGCAACACTGGCAACATGTCATCGGGGCGACAGTGGCAGCCAGCAGCCGGCGAGGGACCAGGCAACCTCTCCCCCCTCTTGCAGAATGGAACCATCCTACCTGCGCCTATTCATTAGCCTCCAGCAGCATCGCTTTAGCATTAGACACCGGGATAGACTGTCACGGAAATCAGAAATTGCTTTCAACGGTGTTGCCAAAATATTGTTGCTACTTGTTTTGCGGCGAGACTCTTTCCCGCTATAACCTCACAGGCAATCAGATGCGTTCCGGGAAGTGTTACATCCAGGCGGCGGTGCCATGTGACGCGAGGGTTTGCTGACCACTGTTCTGGAGCAAAATACAACACAACTTTACAGAGGTTCAATGTGAAAACTGGAAACGCCAATGGAAGTGGTGTCACCTACCCAAATCATGTCCTGCTGAAAGCAAACCGATTTAGAAGCGAAAAGGTTCAAAGACTGGCTCTGGGGTCAGACATTTTCGTTTTTGGAAACCAGGATCTATCATTTCTACACTATGGCCTTGAAAAATCACTTTACTTTTCTAAGCCTCAGTTTTGATGTAAAAATGGGAAAAACAGTACCGTCTACCTCCGGGGATTCTGAGAGAAAGAAAATGATATACATAAACGGTTCACCAGTGAGCCTAGGCTGGCACAGTGCTCAGAAAATGGTAGCTTTTGTTGCTTTTATTATTCCTAGCTAATTAAATGTAATGGTTTTTGGTAGCTGCAAGCCCAAGGGATGCTCAAGGGAAAGGGGCCAATATAATGGCATAATAAATTTTAAAACTGTTAAAGGAATTATCATATAAGGAATATTAGTAATCAGTTTAATAAGCTCTAATCTCACATGTTAATATTAATGCTCCATTAAAATATAATTAATAATCATTAATGTTAATTTTATTTCAGAGTGAGGTTTGCCAAGATACTCAGAGAACTGTGGAGTCATGCATAATAAATGTCTAAAACATTATAAAAATGTGAAATAACAGAATTGATATACATATAAATGGCTCGGTGGAAGTGACTAAAGATAACTACTGTGATCTGCATGTTTGTAATTGTGTTTCCATACGTTAGCATCCAGTTATCAAGAGCTGTGAGAAGATGTCTACTTATACGTGAAATTGTGCCATACCCGTCACTCACTGAGATGCTTTGTTAAGCCCAGTATTTAAAACAGGCAAGGAACTTGTTTGCTCAGTCCTTAATTTGGGAGTGTGCTAGGCAATTCTGGAAGTTGCTAACTAAATGACCTTTTCATAGTGACTATACTATGTCATTGTAATATCAGTACATTCTTCTTTATTTATTGTCCATTCAGTTCATTTCTTGACTTCCAGCTATATGATGTATGTAGAGCTGTGGTGCTTGTGAAAGGTACAGCTGAAGTCCTCTGGGAGGGAAGGAAAATGCTACACTCCACTTGAGTCTTGAACCCCCCAGTGCTATATAGATCTTGAAGAGGGTTAGAAAGAATCTGGAGAATAGGGGCAGCTTATTAAAGAACAAGAAGAAAGACGCAAGTGAACACTGGGGAATGAATGAGTTTAATTAGATTGGAACAAAGGCTTCATGTAGATTAAAGACCAAGCAGTACTAAGAGAACTATGAACTCCAAGGAACACCCAGGAGGCTGGGAAGAATCGGAAGTGAAGGAGGATAATATGGTGTGACTGAGCCACGAGAATAAAGGGTCTCAAGCAGAAGATAGCTTCCAACAGTGCCAAATGCTACCAACAGGCAAACTCAAAACTGAAAATTGTCCATTGCATTGGTAATGAGGTATTAGCAAGCTCAGCTAGATCAGAGCTTGCAGGAAGCCAAGCGTTGTCTTCACTAGCAGAGAGATGTGGACCAGGAACCCAGAAGGCTGGAGACCTTGAACTCTGGCAAAGGTCAGAGCCATACACCCACGGTGTAGTTGAGACAAAGGGAGCTGAAGCAACTTCCACCTTTTAGTCTATGTAAATCCTTGCTGTTAGGCAATTACTGGAATTGCCTGCCTAAGGGCTATGGGTGTGTCCCAAGCAAAGGGATGGCTAGGCCAGAGCAAAGCAGGGTTCTTCTTTGGGCTTCCTTCTGGCCCCCAATTTCCAAATTAGTATTTCTTGTTTGTCTCTTTCACTTGCAAACCCTGAACCACATGGGATGTGGGACATTCGCAAGAGCTGGTGGTGATGTGAGGGCACAAGTCAAATGCGATAAAGGAGTAAAGAAATGGAAGTGAAAAGGGGAGTGAGTGAATACAGATGAACCTTAAGAGAGATGCACTGGGTTATGAAGAGAAGACAGAAAGGGTAACAGGAAGGGCCTGGAGGGCATCCGCAGAAGGCAAGTGGAAGTGCAGAGGTGAAGAGGCCAGGATGCGAAGCCAACAGCCAGTCCCTTGGCTAGAAGGGAGGGAAGAGGAATAGTGTGGGACAGCCAGGCTTCTACATAAAGATGTGCCATTGACCGGAGCAGAAAACACGGAGAACAAAGATAATGGAGAAAGCGGGTATTGAACTCCTCGTTAGACCGTCTCCACCTGAGGTCCCATTGACTCTTGTAGATCAATGGTCTCCAAAGTGCAGTTGTGCATCTTAAGACTTTAGAGATCATCGTTCATTCACTGGGATACCCTGCAGTTCCTGTCCATGTGTTGCATGTGGCTAATTGTATGGCAATGAGAATATAATACTTGGTAATAAGATTAGAATGACAATAAAAACGTATTTACAACTTAGAAATACAGAGGTTATCTTGCAGTGTAGTAACAAAAGAGGAACAAACAAAAAAACGATTCCATATTTGCTCACATTTCATTGAAACATTTCCTTCGCTTGGATTATAGGAAGCTCTGCTGCTTATTTCCCTCTTCCTACCTGCTTTCCGAAGCCTCTTCCCTAGAGGCTCCTCTTCTTGTAGATTTCCTAACATGGGCATGCCCAAGGGCTTTTCCGAAGACCTCTCCTTTCCTCTATTTTCACTCATTCCTAGATCTCTTCAAATTTTCTAACTGAAAATGTCACTCCATATCACTCCAAAATTTGTATTTTTAGCATGAACTTTTCCTCCTAAACTCAAATCTTAGGTATTCAACGACTTATTCAACATCTCCACTTTAATCATTTATATACATTTTTTATTGATCTCAGAGAAGAAGGGAGAGGGAGAGAGAGGTAGAAACATCAATGATGAGAGGGGGTCATTGATCAGCTGACTCCTGTATGCCCCCCACTGGGGATTAAGCCTGCAACCCGGGCACATGACCTGTCTGGGAATCAAACCCTGACCTCCTGGTTCTTAGATCAACACTCAACCACTGAGCCATGCCAGCTGGGCCCACAAATATATATATATTTTTAACTTATTACCTGCCATGCACTAGGTTTAACATTTGTGATACGTTACAAAGCAAAAAATCTCTGCTCTTTTGAACCCTATATTCTAGTAGAGGCAGGCTGAAAATAGATAATATGCATAACAGCTAAGTAAAATACATTTGCACAATGTTCAAAAGTAAAAAGTGTTAAGTAGTGAATTAAGACTATAGCAAGTGGCTTGTGAGTGCTGGGGTAGGACAATGGCATCGGATTGCAATTTTAAATTGAGGTGACTTCTGAGTAAAGATTAGGAAGAAGTGAAAGTGTGAGTCACAGAGGTAGTCAGGGTACAAGTCAAGCAGGTCTGAAGAAATGGAAAATAGTCTGAATTGTGCTGTGGTTGAGCCACTAGGATGAGTGGGAACTCTTAATTCTCTGCCTCCCTCCCTTCCTTTTCTTCAGTAGCACTCCTCACCACCTGACATACTATGTGTGTATGTCTGCATTATTTTCATGTTTATGTCATGTCTGCTTACTTATTCCTTCAGAATGTGAGCTCTGTGTTGACAGATATTTTTAGTTTTAATTCACTACTATATTTCCAGGTGCTAAAAAGTACCTGGTATATAGTAGGAGTGCAATAAATATTTGTTGAGTGAATGAATAAATAAGAATATGGTAATTTCTATATGTAAGCATTTTTTGGTTAAAACAGCAAAATTTGGGTATTACTGCAGTCACAAGCCATTGTGGCCTAAGGACAAATAAATTGCATGTTTTTTTTAAAAAAATATATTTTATTGATTTTTTACAGAGAGGAGGGGAGAGAGATAGAGAGCCAGAAACGTCAATGAGAGAGAAACATCAACCAGCCGCCTCCTGCAACACCCCCCCCCTGGGGATGTGCCCGCAACCAACGTACATGCCCTTGACCGGAATCGAACCCGGGACCCTTCAGTCTGCAGACTGACGCTCTACCACTGAGCCAAACCGGTTTCAGCTAAATTGCATGTTTTTATAATATGAATGTATCATAAAGTTTAGAAGACTAAAAGCAAAATAACAAATATGTAAACATTATTAGGGAATATTTCTGGATACCATGACTTGGATTGAGTTTTTAATTATTTTTTTTAATCCTCACCTGAGAATATGCTTTTATTGATTTGAGAAAGAAGTAAAAGGGAGAGAGAGAAAGGGCGGGGGGAGGGGAGGGGGGGGAGAGAGAGAGAGAGAGAACGAACACTGATGTGAGAAAAACCAATCCAATAGGTGGCTGCAGTAGGGATTGAATCTGAAAACCTGGGCATGTGCCCTGCCTGGGAATTGAACTTACAACCTTTTGGTGTACGGGACAACACTCCAACCAACTGAGCCACCCAGCCAGAACTTACAGCTTGTATTTTTTCTATAATAAACATACAATTATATGTTAAAACTACATTTGAGCATTTGAACACTTTTTGAAACAGAGAGCGGGTAAGTGCATTGTTAAAGCTTTGCGTTGGAGTCGTTACCATTGTGGTTCAGTAAAATAAAATGTGGTGTACCTCCACGAGCTGCAATTTAATGAACCTGGGGCCTCATTTGGAGGACCAAAGAAGTCTGGGAAACATGGAGCTCAATAATGCCGTTTTGTTTCATTAAATGTCCTCCCGGCCTGCATGGCCATGGACGTGACTTGTCCCCGACAGATGATAAAAGGCCGCAGACATCATTAGTGTCCATCGCAGGACTCCTGACGCCTACTGGAGAGGCCTCTGCTTGCTCATGATCAGAGGTAAAATCTTTCCAGATTGATCTGAAATTACTTCTTTAGTGTTCAGATCTAGCCATGAAGCCAAGCGTGGCTTTCCATTTCAACCTTAAAAACCTGCTTGTGCGGTTTTGAAATCATGTCAGCTCTGCTTTTCACAATGTTTTTAGGGGGTCACCATGTCCCCAGAAGAGGGCTCATGGGACAGTTTATTAGAATTTCAAAAAAAAAAAGTGCCACCTCTTGATCCGCTCATTACTAGGCACAACCTGACGCCAGGCCATTTGTGATTATGAGAACATGAAAAAGCTACAGGTGGTAGCTTTTTGAGTGGCTACTCTATACAGTTAGATGTTAAGGCGTCTGCTGTTAGACGTTTCTAAATATTGAATAGTTTCTTTACTTTCTTGACTTGTGTATGGTAGCACAGCAAACTCATAGGAATTAGTAGCGATGGTACATGCTGGGTTTTCTAGACTTGCATTTTTTAAATTTTTGTAATAAAATTATGTATATTAAAAAACAAGTAGATGGCTGAAATCTAAGAGACTTTTTTGAATGTGTTTAATCATTTAAACACATTTAAGAGATTTTTGAATGTGTTTAATCATGTTAATCACTTTATAAATGTGAAGACGGAAAAAGAGCTCTCTGAATTTCACATGATCCTAGTGTGTGCAGGTTAGCACACCAATGAAGACCCGCCTGGTCCCATACCACAGGACAGCATCACAAGCAATTTGTTACAAGCAGAGGGACAGTGGAACACTAACATGGACGGTAAACTAGAATGAAATTAGATATTGAAATGTATTTCTTTCAGGCTTCCCATGAAATTTCACATTTACACAAACGATCGCATTGAAAGAAGTCAGCGGGGAAATGCGGGTGTCCGTAGAGACAGAACTTGCCACACGCTATAGCCTGCATAGTCACCATTCCCTCGGTTGGTCCAAATATTTACAGTTCATTGTTATGACTGCCAACACTGGCAACTACGGGATTGTTGTCTCAATTAGGACAGTAAACAGACTGTCTCTTTTTTCTTTAATGAAAAAAAACCTAAAATGTAATACTTCACAGTTTAGCATGTTTATTCATTCCAACGAGCTCAAAAATAATGGTGTGACATCTGTTCGAGAGGCACTGGTACCTCAGATTTTGGCTGCCTCCCCACCAAATTGGTTCTTTGTTTTTTTTGTGTTTTTTTTTTTTAAATAAAGAATAGAGGGAGGTGCTGTCATCAAAAAATCTTCTGGCATTTAAAGTATCTTATTTTTCTAGAAATAAGGATTTCAAGTCTGTTGCTGGTGATAAAAAAAAAAAAAATTAACAAGGAGACAAATGCAGAACATAGCAGCAGTTCCATGTTTTTTGCATGAATTGACTGACTCGCTGTATGTGTTTCCACACTGGTATCATTATTTAGGTGACTCCCCTGTCCCCTCTATATTTACCTGGATAAGCTGAACCCTGTATAAAACAGTAAAGATGTTTATGTAGGTGCTGAGTGCATCTGTTACAGCCTCAGATAAGCGTCAACTAATGGTAAAAAGAAAACAAACTTTATATAGGCTCTGGCTTGACAACCTTCTATTATGAAAGAAAGAAAACCACATTAAAATTTAAAATATACGTGGATAGAAGTTTACTTTGGAAGTTTATTTATCTAAAGCATAATTTGCACTACTGAATTATCATTCACTATATATTTTAGAATCTGGAAAATATAGTTCTTTTGCATTCATATAAATATAACCATCACAAGGGAAACGTAGCTTTACTTTCATTAGGAATGAAGATGCGTACTCAGTTATATTGAAAACATTTGAGAATGGTTTTTAATGATACTGAGATTTAAAAAACACAGCGTATTTGGTTTTCTAGAAAAGAACAATGTGACATTTCCACAGTAAATGTATTGCTGGTTTCTTGATAGTAAAGAGAACCAGGATGAAACACATATACGACCCAATTCAACCAATGACCATAAATGCTAAGTGTTAAGAGTTGATGAATATTGTGATTTTTAAGTTTTATTTATTAGGTGCAAATAAATTTGATCATCCAATACATACAAAAACTGTGTCAGGCTCTGAGAGGACTAGAAAATATTAACTGAAATTTTAACATGCATTTACTAAATACATGTAGATCATTATATTGTTGAAATTAATAGAAACGAATAAGAACATATAATCAGTATCTTACAATCATTGGTTGGGATGGGAATACTCTTTCCATCTTTATGAAATATTGAAAAGATAGAAAATCTTCAAGTGTTTTACCACCTTAAAAAACAGTAACAAACCCCATGCTGTTACTACTAGTAAGATAGGCTTTTTTGTTCATTTGTTTTTAAAGAAATTCTAGATGAGGTTATCTTTTTACAATATTTCTTCCCAAATGAATTTTATAGTCTTTCTTTTATATGCAAACTTCATTCACGCGGGCGATCCGTTAAGTCTGCTGCAGTAGTTGCAATTTATTCTGCAGAATATGTGAACAGACTCAAACATTCTGAAAAGCCATTATCATTTTTCTGTTTTTGTCTTCTGAGTTACTCTGTGCAGTCGATTATTGGAGGGGAAAAACCCGTGCTTCAAGTGAGTATCCGGTGCCAGTGGCAGACGTGTGCCAAACACCACTTACTACGTGTGGTCCCTGAGCCGCAGGCTGCCTGCCACCTTTGCAGAGAGTGAAACCAGACTGCGACCCGGGATTTCTCTGCAGAGGACTGGCTGCTTCCCAGTGAGCGTGAGTATGGAATATTTGCCCTTCACAAAAACAGTATTATATAAGCATACTAGCATACTGTCTCACGTCAGCTGCTATTTATTAAAATCAGAGTTTAGCCTTCGGGACGTACGGCTGTCTGGGGCTATCATAAGTCAATCAGTCATACAAATGGACTAGCCACAGGCTCAGGGTATCAGAAAACTGGGTAATGAAACTTTAGGATTACCTAGTGGGGTGGTTTTGGTTTCCCCCACCCCCACCCCCCACGATAATATTCAAACATTTCCAAGAATATAATCATCTATTTTATATACTATGAATTCTGTTGTCACTTGGATTGGTATTTAATAAACAATTACTACATAGCCTCTCATTTAAATTATCACCGAAATCAGCAATAACTTTAGTAAGACTGTGTTGAATGCCATATGGGAGGGGAAATAACGAAATGAAAACTGTTCACGTAAATGGAGCAGGAGTGGGGGAAAGTATTTCTTGACATGTGGCCTGTCACTTGGGAAAGGAAAAGGCCCATCGGATCCAAAATGCCAGCTTGGATATTCCTTTGCCACCCACTCCGCAGACAGACACACCACATGGCATTAAATGCTGTAACCTTTCCTGAAAAATGCCATTTGGCTGGGTCTGCGGTGGCGAGTGTGTAAGAACTCTTGGTCTCTCTGGAGTTTGTGATTTCAAGGGGAGGAATCCAGTAAGTAACACAGTCTGAATTTTGCCCTCCGATGTTTGGCACACATGATTGGTGAGAATAATGGAAATTTTGGCTGTTTTCACGCTGATGAATAATTATGCAACTCGAAAACATTCTGCAGAACATAATGCTATAGTCACATCCACTATTTGCAAAAGTCTCAAAGAATATGTAGGGTATTTATGAAAGCTTTCTTCCCTTGGCAAGTAGGAAAACAATCTTAACATTTTATTTATTCTTCAGAAATAGAATGCATATCCTATAAAACATTTTGTGCGCATGTTTCAAACTATTCCTTTTCTATAAATCTTTATATAACAGTAAACACATATTCTTCCATCTTCTAAACTTTTTGTATTCATGCGTTCTAAAAATATGAAGAAATTGTATTATCGGTAAAAATATTGGATATATTTGTCATTATAGTGTAACAAATGCAAAATACTTGAAAAAAATGTTATAAACAAAAAACTGTATATGCCAGCAACGAGACATATATTTCCTTCTTGTTTTTCATAAAAGAGTTCTAACTGGTTATCTGTCAAGAGAAAAACAATGTAATTTTGAAAAATACTTCATATCGTTCAGCTTTAAAAGATAACCATAACCCACGAAAATCACTCTGAATAGGTAGGACTTCTCCTACTGCCTACCGTTATGTGAAAAAGACTGCACCATCACGTGTGACAGACTGCCGCATGAAGACCTCGCAAGAGAAGCAAACTGATACCGCAAGCAGCCAGAACAACATAATTAAAATAGAATTCCAAGTTTATATTAATAGTCTCATAAGTTAATTAAATTCAAGATCAGCTGAACTTTCTATTTACGCCAGCTTAGGCGGCCTAGGAGGGAAGGAACTCTATTTCAGAGACATATGTGGCTCATTGTGCTTCTGCCATCCAGGTGCCGTTTCTGAGGGAGCACATGTGCACGGAACAGTTGGCAAAGGAGGAGAGAGATTGCTGTAGCTGTCTGCGCAGAGTCTCTCTCTAACGATACAAAATATGTCTGGAAAGAAAGCAAGACTTCTTTGTAAGATGACAAATTTCCCATGACTTTTCGTTCCTTCTTCGGCACTGGATGTGAGCTAAGCATGTTTCTGTAAATAAGGATGTACACTTTGGCTTCTGATGTACGCATGGAACAAAAACAGGTTCCATAATCTGCACGTGATGGAGTTATCCGCGTAGATGGGGTGAGACATCTGAAGGATTTGGGATCTGTTTCCCATTTTATCTAAACGCACCATGAACAGGTTGCCTGTGTAAGTAGAAGGATTTGTGAAAGCATTCGGTGGCATACATTACACTGCATTGCTAGGTTAAGGTTCTTTTCTTGATATACGACCAACTATTTAAAAAAATCTCTCTCCAAAAGGAAAATACTAACAGGAAGAACTCAAGATGTAAAAAAGCATTGCTCCCGAAAGGTCCTTTTATAAAATGTTTTCTTATAACGCATTGATGGCTGCTCGGCTAATTTTCATCAGGCTCCAGGTGAGGGTCCCCGTCTGTGGACAGTCTGAGATAAAAGAAAGCATAGAAAGCCAGGAGGAGGGCCAACAGAGCTGCGAGGACAAGACCAACTTCCTGAGGGAGAAAGAGAAAGACTTGAAATTGATAAAATGAGATTGGTTGATGTTATCAGTTTCATCAGATAAAATAACCACACAGTTCCAGTCTCGAATGAACATTTTGAAACTAATAATCACATTCATTTGAACACTTTTGCCGTTAAGAAGCATATTTTGACAATATCCATTTCAATGGCAAGTACATCAGTGGGTGTGTCATTCTGTATTATTTTTATTTTTTGTTTCACTAATAGTAAAATTAACATTTATACTTTTGAATATATTTTCATAGTTTGGATATCAAAATGTCGGGGACAAGAAGTGTTGTGTGTGCCTACAAAGTTTATCTGTTCTCTATTTGGTTATGTTTAATTTTATTTCTTGTTTCAATAAATGTATTAGTTATAACACTTAATCAGAGATCTTAAAAACAAACAAACTGATCATTTCTTTTCTAATGGGAAGAAACCATTGCAGCAGTATCTAGATTATGCCTCTTTAAGATCTTTATTGAATACTAGAGGCCCGGAGCACGAGTGATGGGGTCTCTCGGCCTGGCCTGTGCCCGCTCACAATCCGGGACCTCTCTGGTTTCAGCCAGATCCCTGCAGGCCTGGCCAAGGGAACCCAAGGGAATCCATGCACCGGGCCTCTAGTGTGCATGTAAGATCTTTGGTTAATCTCTTCCCGCTCTCCCCCTTCACCCTATCCTCTGAGATTGATCAGTCTGTTCCGTGTTTCTATTCCTGTGCATTAAGCATCCACCCCCGGTGGTCAGTGCATGTCCTAGCTACTAGTCAAATGGTCAAATGGTCTCTTAAGTTTATATACTGTATTTTCCAGCATATAAGACGACCGGGCGTATAAGACGACCCCCTAGTTTTACAGTTAAAACATAGGTTTAGGCCTATATTCGCTGTATAAGACTACCCCCCACTTCCGAGGCAACACCAGTTCTTTTTTTAATAGACCACCTCTCTGACTCTGGCCAATCTGAGCAGGCTTTTTTTCATTTCAAACGTCGTCTTATACGCCGGAAAATACGGTGTGTGTGTGTGTGTGTGTGTGTGTGTGTATATATATATATATATATATATATATATATATATATATATATATATATATATAATAGAGGCCCGATGCATAAAATTAGTGCAAAGGGCTCGGCCCTCGCATCTCTGACTACCTCAGCTGTCTCAGTCCTCGAAGCCCCAGCTGCCTTGTGGCCACAGCCCAGCCCACTGGTTGTTCCAGAAGGTCATTTGGAAGGTTGTTCTGTCGTCCAGTCTAATTAGTATATTAGCTCTTTATTATTATATATAGGACTAGAGGCCCAGTGCATGAGATTCATGCACTTATTTGGGGGGGGGGGGTCCCTCGGCCTGGCCGGTGCCCTCACAACCCAGGAGCCCTCGGGGGCAGTCGGACATCCTTAATGCTGCTGCGGAGGTGGGAGTCTCCCGCCACCAGCCCTGTGCTTGCCAGCCTTGAGCCCGGCTCAGGGCTTCTGGCTGAGTGGCACTCCTCCTGTGGAAGCACACTGACCACCAGGGGGCAGCTCCTGCACTGAGCGTCTGCTTCATGGTGGTCAGTGTGTGTCATAGTGACCGGTGGTTCCACCATTCGGTTGATTTGCATGTTAGCCTTTTATTATATAGGATACATGATTTTGTTGAACCTCTAATTTTTATACTCTAAATTCTATAGCTTATATAATGTGGTAGGACAAAACTGAACATTCAGCTCATGAAGCATGATACAGTATAATTTATCACAACTGTGAAGAATGGCCCTGGATTTTTCCGTGGTGATTGAATGTGGGTCATATTAATCAATAATGTTGAAATAGTAGTAAAAAAAAATTATTACATATAAATGGCAATATTCATACTATGTCTCAAAAAGTCTATAAAAATTTAAAATATATACACACCATCAAGGAATTTCCTCAACAGTAACAGATCACGTGGCTAAATACAAAAAAGAGCAAATGGTGCCAGCTCAGTATCCTAAAGGGCCTGCCAGTGCCTTCTAATTTTCACTCATTTCTCACACTCCTTCCTGGCATTATTTTACGAAGCAGTAATTTATTTGCACTCACATGAGTGCACTTTCCATTTCATTAGAATGCAAAAGCAATAATTCAGCATATGCCAACTAATAAATGTTAAAAACACTAAAATGAGTATGTTGCTGGTGAAAAGGGGTCATGAGAAAAGCATTTCGGGAACTACACGTCGGCGGGTGGATAAGGTGCAGTGTCAAGATTTACTGAAGCAAAAACAAACGGTGCCCTCAGCTCTGTTCTGTGCAAGTCCCGCCTCCGGGGTCTCAGACCCGCACCTGTGCTCCCCAAGCCCGGGAGGGCCGGGGCTCAGTAATGCCGAATTCTCTAGGTCTCATTTCTCCATCTGCTCACCCCCACCAGTGCTGCGCTCGGGGCTCAGCGTGGGCCACGTGAGCGCCAGAGAGAGCCAGCACATGAACAAGGGAAGGCACTGTGCTACTCCCAACGGCCTGTTACATTGCTTTTGGGAGAGAACAGGCCTTCTTTCAAACTCACCAATCTCCTTCCTAATCCCTCCCGGGTTTATGCTGGGTCCTCCTCTAACCAATCCTTCTATGGGTCTTCTGGGTTTCCTGCCCCTTATCCAATCAGATCCTCTTCTGAGGTTTCCCAGGATACACTCTGCCCTTTATGTGGCTATTCTGGCTACTATGGTGCATGCCTCAGAGTTTTGCCTCCTCATCTGGTTCCTGCTTCCTCCCCTGTGCCATCTTGGTTTCTACTGCCCATGTGCCCAGCAAAGAACTTCCCAGGAGGGAACTGGTCGTCCCTCAGGGAAACTGGAAAGCCAGTCCCTCCCCACCTACCCATTGGGGTATGGGCGGCTGTGCGGGAAGAGTATAGGGGAGGGAAGGTGTTAATCCTCTTGGCAGAGATTCAGCAATCCCTGGGGTATCTGAAGCTGTAACTTCCAGACTTAATGCTTAAGCATGGCCACTTTTGTGACCTTTTCTTTCATTCATGTCTAACTAGCTGCCTATGCTAACAAACATGGTTTATCATCAGCATGTAATGTTTACCTGATTGTCGAAATTATAAATCGACACCTTATACAGACTGTTAACGTCATAATTACATTTACTTAGATTTCCAAACTATAAGAATAAATACTAATAAAAGCCATGGGGTTGGAAGGTTCAGTGTTAACTATTTTTCTAAGATTTGATTTCTTTGCTCTGATATATAATGTCAAATGAAAGTGAATTTTTCTTTGCTACAGTTTGGAACGTTTTGGCATCTCCAAAGGGCATGGTAGCATCAGACAGGTTTCATTTATTTTCTTACAGCCACAGCTGTGCTCCCAGACCCATCTGGTTACTCAGCGACCAATTCCAAAAGGGTGTATAAACAAGTGGCACACAGCTGCAAAGCCTATCTGTTCCCTAGAGTGGACAACAAAAATACCCAACAGCAGTGCTGACCATTCACACGTATTTAACGCAAGAATAATTTTTGTGCTCTTGATTGGGGGCCATGATTCTCATCTCATTGATAACTGCCTCCAATTGGTGTTTTTTTAAATCTCATCTTGTCTTTCCAAATAACTCTATATCAACTCACTGTACATTTTCAGAATATCCAGAGGCATGGAAAAAGGTCTTAAGGGAAGGAAGCAGAGAACATTCACAGGATACAAGATCAGAGGACCCATTAATTCAATTAAGTCTATTCAATATATGGTGTGGGAGGTGGGGGTTAAAAAGTACTGGATGGGGAGGTATAGCAAATAATTTTTTTCATAATGTCCTATTCTTTTAAGAAGATATGCAATATAGGAACTGCATGTTTAGAGGGTTAAAACACAGTAAAGTTAGAAAATACTTCTTTCAGGAGGCTGGTAACACAACCATAACTTAGAAACCTGTAGGCATTTTTTGGATCCACCCCCCTGGCCATTTTTAGTTTTAAATCAGCAATACAAAAAAGAAAAAATAATAATAAAATGTTTCCAGCTGGCTCATCTGAAGGGGTTGTTAGAAGGATCTGGTTGACACTTGAATATTTTTGTTTATATAAAAGAGAAGTTTTTGATACTAAATTTTTTTTATTCTTTAATTATGATTACTAGTAGCCCGGTGCATGAATTTGTATACATTGAAAGAAATTTAATTAGAAGAAATATTTTAATATCACCTTTTGCCCTTTATAATAGAAGTGTCAACTAAATTCACCATTGACAATGGCAGATGGAAATACACACATGCAATTGGTGCAGTGAGAGCTTTATATGTATTGTGCATGCGTGAGTCAATGTAGCCTATTATAGATATAGATACCTTTCAACTAAGCATTTCAATAAACTAACTATTTATTTGATAAATTCAGCTTATCTTTTTCCTTCTAAATACTAGGAAACATAAGTATTTACATTCTATAAATATTTTTGGTGATTTTGTAATTTTTGAAATATAATCTTTTAATTGGACAGCAGCCATGTATTATAGCACATATATATTATGATGCAGATATATTTTAGATGGTACTCATTGCATTAGTGGGTCATATACTAGGACATTTTGTTTACATTGATAAGACATAAAGATAGCTTCTCAATAGAAATGAATCCTAAATTCTGACTTCCATATCACATCTTATTCTAAATCATGACTGTTTCCTCAAAACGTTTTCTATTTCTAAACATACACTTACAGAAAGCGCTAGACTCGCAGGGGTCTTCAAACTACGGCCCGCGGGCCACATGCAGCCCCCAGGGGAGTCTGATCCTGCCCGCCAGGTTTTTTGGGCAGTGAGCGCAGCCAAGGTGTTACAGTAGGAATTAGTAGTTCATATAGTCCGGCCCTCCAGCTCTCTGAGGGACCGTGATCTGGCCCCCACTTTAAAAAGTTTGAGGACCCCTGTGCTAGAGCCTCTGAAGTTAAGGACCCTATTGTAAAATTCTTTATATTTCCAGTTCATGATTTCTCAATAAATACTGATGACTTTACATGGTACTAAAATCTGGAAATGATTTTTTGTATACGTTCCTGTAAGATAATCACATTCTAATAATCTTTTCACAGGTTCTACATCATGGTACTTATAGTAATTTTTAAGTTAATAACAAAGAATTAAGATTTATACAATTTATATGTAAAGTATATTAACATTATGCAATGCTTTGGAAACTTTACAACAGTAATAATACTATCACATAACTCTATTGCCACAGCAAAACTGAGAACATTTTGTCATCTATAATGTAGTCACACAATGCAGACTTAGTTGAAATAGGAGATCATCAGGCCAATGACAAACATCCAAGGGAAGTCTTATATATACAAACCAGTAATAACACAAACACCTTTTCAATCTGCTAACGATTCATAAATGACTTCGATGGGCTAGGTTCAATGTTAAGTATTTTCCTTTTGACATTAACCTCTCCTAACAACACCGTGAAGCAAATGGCATAATGTGCACTTAGCAGTGTGCCAGCTTGAATTCAGCTGGACCATGGGAAGAGCAAGAGGCAAGAGGGATCTGGTCCTGCGCCTCTTTATTTTGTGTTCACAGTTGTCATTTCTGTGATTTTTCTATTCCATGCAGCTATTCATAGTTTCTGTAGATTTAAATTATCTTAAGACCATAACGATAATTCATCTTAAAGAATAAGTCATGAAGGGGTAAACTATTGAAAGATTATGGCCATCCTGTAACAACCAGATAAGAGTCAAACATGTTTGACGTTCATTAGTCCCTAGTTGCTTCTCTGACATTATCAATATGGATAAAATGACTCACTGGGGAAATTAATAGCATTAAATCGCAATGGCTAAAAGAAACTTTGCTGTTTAAAATCCTATGCTAAAATGACAATGTAATCAAACTTTGACAGGGCAAACTAATTGGTATGCCATATTTGAAATGTAAAACACCTCCACGGTTTTGATTCTAGAAAGTTTCATATTATTTAATGAGCTCTTTACATAAATTTGCAAGCAAAGTAAACAATGTTTAAAGTTAAGGCTTTTCTCCCATACGCTCATAAAGCAATATGACATGCTAGCTTATTTTTAAAAAGTTATGTTCTGATGTCAGAAACTCTTATGCACATACTTCAAATTGTAAATGAAATCCAAGGAAAATTTTTCTCATAAATAGATAAACAAATTCCCCATTGCTTTTTAAAAAGACAAGTAATTGCACTATAAGGTAGACTCATCTCACACTGGGAACATAGTTATTTCCTTAAGCTAAAACAACAACAAAGGTTATAAGAACAGCCCAGCCTGGCGGCCCAGTTGGTTGGAACATCTTCCCATACAATAAAAGATTGGGGTTTCATTCCCAGTCAGGGCACATACCTAGGTTTCAGATTTGATCCCCATTGGGGTGCATACAGGAGGCAACAGATCAATGTTTCTCTCTTTCTCTCTCTCTCTCTCTCTCTCTCTCTCTCTCTCTGTCTGTCTTCCCCTCTCTCTAAAATCAGTAAACATATACTTGGGTGAGGACTAAAAAAAATTATAAGAGCAAATACAAAGAAGGCTGTGTTTGAGAAAGTGGCATATATTTGTAGATAAATGGCTGCAGTATTTCTCAAATTTTACGTTACGGTTGTTCATTGTATTGTGCCACATGTGGAGTGAGCTGCTCCAATATTTTCTAAAAATAAAAATGACTTTTGTAATGTACTCATTACAAAAGACAACCATCAGGTAACTAATTGTAAAAGAAAAACTAAGCACTACTTTTAGAAAGGTTATGTTATGGAAATAATTTTAAAAATTAAAGAAATTTCTAATCAAATTAGAAGAAAACTTCAAAAGATGAATCATCTCTCTTTTACACAAAAAGGCAATCCACTCTTTTATTTTCATTAAAAACGGACACAGCACTAACTGAGGAGACTGTATTATAAAAACATATCGCATCACACGGCAATGCTTGATCAAAATCTGCAATCAGGAGTAAAAAGCAGCAGTGTTTCATCATCATAGCAAATTCTGGAAGACAACCAAATATATCATCTGGCAGTTCAACAGCTGTTCCAGCTTGGTATTAATACCTTGGCATTTGCTATAAGCTATAACTTTGAAAAATTGATTTTTCATCTGCCAGATAAAACCCAAAATCTCCTTTTAACATTTTAACATTTAAATAAAATATATGTACTAGTGATTCTAATTTGACACACTTGACAGTAAAGCCACCAAATTAATTTTTCTATTAATAGTTTAATTTGAGTATAAATACTTGGCAAAGAATTGACATGAGTAATAATGGAAATGTAATTTTGCTGAATTTCATTGTGCTAGCACAATGGATTAATATCTCCTAATATCATCCCCAGTCGCTTTTTTTGAGAGATCAAGTTTGGGAACATGATTAGAATTCCATCATAGAGAGTACTGACAACAATAACAATTCAAAGAGTAAATTTATATATATTAACGATCTAAGAATATAGAATTAAAACTGAAATTTAAACAACTGTCAAATGAAATTTACTGAAAATGAGAATTTTTTATTTAGGCTACAAATCACTGAAATGTGTAGTTAGTAGTTGGAAAAATAAATTGCAACTTTAAGTATAACTGGTTCTTGCAAGTGACACAGTGTTTTATTGGGTCGGCAGCTAAGTAATTGCGGGTTTCACACATATATGGCTTCAGTTGAATTTTTAGGTTGGCAGACGTAGTACAAATGTAAAACACATTTTGTTATTTGATAGTTGGCTATTCAGCTGTTAATCAGTAAAAAAAGTTTTTTGATCTGTTTTGTAGTTTTTGTTTGGCGTTCGTTGAAAAATGGAAAATCAAAAGGAACATTTTCGTCATATTTTGCTTTTTTATTTCCTCAAAGGGAAAAACGCATGGCAAGCTCATAAAAAGTTATGTGCTGTTTATGGTGATGAAGCCTTAAAAGAACGGCAGTGTCAAAATTGGTTTGCCAAATTTTGTTCTGGTGATTTTTCACTCAAAGATGAAAAACGCTCTGGTCGTCCAGTTGAAGTTGATGACGCCCTAATCAAAGCAATAATCAATTCGGACTGTCACAGTACAACACGTGAGATTGCAGAGAAGCTTCATGTATCACATACATGCATTGAAAATCTCTTAAAACAACTTGGCTATGTTCAAAAACTCGATACATGGGTTCCTCACGAACTGAAAGAATCACAGTTAATGCAACGCATTAGCAGCTGCGATTTGCTAAAGAAACGTAATGAAAATGATCCATTTTTAAAACGACTGATAACTGGCGATGAAAAATGGGTTGTTTACAACAATATCAAGCAGAAAAGATCGTGGAGCAGGCCAGGTGAACCAACTCAAACAACATCAAAAGCTGATATTCATCAAAAGAAGGTTTTGTTATCAGTTTGGTGGGATTACAAAGGAATTGTCTACTTTGAACTCTTACCACCCAACCGAATGATCAATTCTGATGTCTACATTGAACAACTACCGAAATTAAACAATGCAGTTGAAGAAAAGTGGCCCGAATTGACAAATCGAAAAGGTGTTGTATTCCATCATGACAATGCAAGGCCACACACATCTTTGGTCACTCGGCAAAAATTAATGGAGCTTGGTTGGGATGTTTTGCCACATCCACCATATAGTCCTGACCTTGCACCATCTGATTACTTTTTGTTTCGATCTTTACAAAACGCCTTGAATGGTAAAAATTTTAATAATGATGATGATGTCAAATCGTACCTGATTCAGTTTTTTGCTAATAAAAACCAGAAGTTTTTTGAACGTGGGATTATGATGCTGCCTGAAAGATGGCAAAAGGTCATTGATCAAAATGGGCAATACATTACAGAATAAAGTTATTTAGTTCCATGAAAAAATTGTCTTTGATTTTCTTCAAAAAATCCGCAATCACTTAGTTGCCGACCCAATATTTTAAGACTGGTAAAATCTCAGGATAAGAAGGATGTTTCCCATTAAGTAAATTCTTTATAAAAACCTTCGATTCTGGCATTCGACTTCGATTTTGAAATGTCATAAAACATTTAGAACTCAACATTTATGCAATCCAGTGTTAGAAAATAAAGTGGCACGAATATAGCACATTTTAAAGTAATCAAATATAGGTACCTTAATGCCTAGTGCTGTTTTCTTTGCTTCTGCTTTTAATTTGGTTGCTCGTAAAATAGGTTTGGTTTTTTTATAATCCTGTTTACCTAAAAGAAATAATTCAGACAATGAGTTATGCTTATATATACTTCAAGTTTAACAGCCATCTGAAATGTCAAAGAATGTTTAAATAGAGTAAAATTGGGACACAGTTGCAAAGTAGTTCATAGTTATGGAAACCATAAACTTGTCTCCCTAAGATCAACTTTTCCTCCTCCTTTACTTTTTCAGGAAGAAGATTTGACAGGCATCTTTGATTTGCTGAGCAGTGATTACAAAAAAAGACAAAAACTTCTTTTAGAGAATAAGATGTTTAAAGCACAGAGAGTAAACCTGGTGGAAACATTTGGAAACAAATGTGTAAATAAATGAGTATACATAAGGTCCCATTAAGAGATAAAGCTAACTTTGACTTCATAACTGAAGAATAACATTCACTATAAATTTACTATTTATATTATATATTTGATATTCTTTATTATCTTATTATGGATGTTTTAAGTATTGAAGTAATTAACTTGAGAAATATTGTCAAGGTTTTCTAAGTAAGAAACTCAAAAAGATAAATAACTTTTAGTCACTGGATCTTTTAGAGAACAGAACATATGAATTTAACTTTTGGTTCTTTTAATAGAAGACAGAATAAATATGGCCAGATAAAATATATGGGATAGCTACATTTAGATATTAGTTTCAATTTTCTCTACCACACATTTCACAGCCAAAAATGAAAACTTAGTGCCACCAAATATCTTTTTTTTTGTACCATCTCATGAGCCCACTGAATAATAAAAGCTATCAGTCTGTAAAGAAAATAGATTTAACAACAGCAACAACAACAAAAGCACTGACTAGAATGATATGGATTTTTGTTAACCACACTCTTAACTGGGTCAAATGAGTCTCAAACATCATAGTATGTTATTCTGAGTGGGACTTAACATTTGACCATATAATCCCTTCAGCTCTTTTATATTGTTATTCGGCCTTGTTGTTTCCATCTTAGTACTCTCTTCCCTTTCTGTGATCAGTTCTTTCCAAAAATCACCTCTTTTTTTCCTTTAATTTCCACATCTTCCACACACTAAAATAAATTTGAAAGCAGTTGATCTAAACTAAAATACATCATGAACATGCAATGCATGATATATTTCTTAAAGTATCTGTGTGGGAGAGTAGAGAGGATGAGCAAAAAAAAAAAAAAAAAAAGAAAGAAAGAAAAAACTCAACGATACTAGTATGGACAACAGCATGGTGACTGCAGGGGAAAGGGGTGAGAGGGGAGGATGGAGGAGGGCGCAGGGGAGAGAGTGGTGATGGATGGAGACTTGACTTGGGGTGATGAACACACAACACAGTGTAGAGATGATGTGGAACTGTGCACCTGAAACCGGCATGACGTTGCTAGTTAGTGTCCTTCCCAATAAATTCAATAAAAAGGAAAAAAATAAACATGTAACTAAATAAAATTTTAAAAAATTAGCGATGGCAGAGAGGAGTCAAACGGATGGGAGCGCTGAAGAAATGCTCTAGTTGTGTCCATTAGACACATTAACGTGTTTGTTTGGCTGGAGGCCTGTTTTTCAAAAAGAATAATATTCACTCTGATTTCACATCTGGATAGTCAAACTGTTCATGCCATCATTCCTGCTGAGATATGAAGCTTTCCAGAACAACGAAAATGGTGACACATCAACTGTCTCTGACACTCACGGTTACAAAGCAAGTTTCTAATGAGAATCTTCAAATAAGTTTAACAGATTATAGATTTGAGGTTAAGCAGGCATTCTGTTCTATCTCATATTGCCCTATAATAATCTCTAGGTGCAAGGGGGGAAATAAGCAAATGAAAAAAGATTATATTAACCGGCACACTTTCATACACATATGCAATATTCTGGATGGTGTGTCTGCCATAAAGCACACTCAAATATACCTCAAAGAGTAAATGTTAAAGTGAGAATTTATCACTCTACTTCACATCCCATATAACCATTGGTAAAATGTGTTCTATTCCGATTCAAATCCTATAATCTCAGAGAATAATATTGCAGATGTATGTTACATTTAACATGAACATTTGAGACTGTATTATAAGTAGATGATTTTTAAAATGATTGTACATCTGGCACTGCTCCACATAGTGAATCTGTCATGAATTCAGTATTCTCCTTGCTGACTACGAAATCCAAAAGTATATACTGCAACACATGGTTTCAGTCTGCTCAGTGAAAACATTTACAGCAGCCATCTATTAAGTTATTTATAACTAAAACCAGATCTTTCCATTATATCCAAAGAGGTTTTCAACATGTTATTTTTGTTATGGCTTCAAGAAGGAAACCACCTGGCCCCTATGGCTCCGTTGGTTGGAGCGTTGTCCTGTGCACAGAAAGGTCATGGGTTCAATGCCTGGTTTGGGCACATGTGGGAGGCAACTGATCAATGTTCCAATGTTTCTCTCTCACACTGATGTCTGTCTGTCTCTGTCTCCCTTCCTCTCTCCTTACCTCCCTCCCTTTCTCTTCTCCTTCTCCTTCCTCCTTCCTCTCTTTCTAAAATCAATAAAAATATATATCCTCATGAGGATTAAAAAAAATAAAGGATGCGATATGTTCACGATTGTAAAATATATATCATACAGAAGGCCCCATCTTCTTCTAAGTACATTTAGAAAATATGCACTTACACAATCTAGATTTTAGCTATAGATGGTTTCTTAATTACATTGTGTCTGGTTTTGGTTATATTAATAATGCAACAACCAAACTAGCTATTGAGCAATTGTTCATTACATTTTATCTGAGGGAAAACCTAGATAATCCAAGCCAATGAAGCCCATTGGGGCAACTCTGCAAATCACATCTCCCTAAATTTTTTTCTTGCTGCTATTAATCTAATTTGTTGGTGTTAGTGTTTGTTTATTTAATTACTTTTTATTAATCTAATTTGTTTGTGTTAGTGTTTGTTTGTTTATTTAATTACTTTTATGGTCTGATTCTGTAACGTTTATATTCTTTGTCATATACAGGCTCGTAGTTTAATTTTCATCTGATGGACCGATAGTTTTCAAAAATGCCTTGAATAGTAAGTCTTCTGGCTTCACTGAGGGGCTGTGTGTGTTATGGGGCGTGGGAGATGGGTATACATTTCCTGGATCTGATGGGAGTTTATAGATCTGCCTTAGCCTTCACTTCCCACTTGCTTCCTCAAGATCATCAAGAGAGGAGATTATAGCCCTTTATCTTTCTTGGACAAGGTATAGCTGTGCATAGCCTTCTGACTTTCTATGCTTCCCAGGAATGTCTGTCAAAGATTTTTAAAGACTCTATGGACATCTTATTACCCAGTTTTTGTTTGTCTGTTTGTTTTAGGTTTTTTTAGGTCAGTCACAGACTAGCCCCAACTAGTAATGCTGACTCAGGTACCCTGTTTCCCCGAAAATAAGACATCCCCTGAAAATAAGACCTAGCACAACTTTGGGAGAAAAAATTAATATAAGACACTGTCTTATTTTCGGGAAAACAGGGTAGTTGTAATGTTAAATACCCACACTCATTGTTTTGCTCAAATGACATGGGAAAAGGGATTTTCACAAAGACTGAGCTCTAAATCAGCTCAAATAAAGACATTCTGAGAATGGGCTTCTCAGGGGCTGCCAGGCAGGCCAGACAGTGACAGTCCTCGGAGGATTTCTGCCTTCTCCAGCGCCTGCAGGATGTGGTTTTTCACAACCACTACAGTTGCAAGAGGAAGGAGAGGAAAATGGAATTACAAGTTAAACGAAACAAAGCACAGTATTCTTATTGAAATTCAGCTGTTTTTCTTGAATAAACATTCTATGGATTGTTATAAGACTTTTGTTAATTTCCAAATATCTGAAAAAGTTGTTTTTAAGAATTAGCTCCCCTGTTCGTTTTGCTTTTATAAAGCACAGCGTTCAGAAATAAAGATTTAGATTACTCACTAAAAGCAAAAGGCTCATCAAACCAAGATCCTTAATAGAGACAAGATCTGGAATGAGTATTGGAGGAGACAGGTATAAATTACAACCACAATGACCAACCAGAGAACTGATGATAACCTGAACCTATATTTATTTTCTTGCTCCTAGAGTGTAATGCCAGTTTCCCCACACAGCCCATTATTTTGTAAAATCAGCATTATCAAATTTTAAAAAATATTTCTTCTTCTTCCTTTAGGCTGGGTCATTGGAAAAAAGAAAAGAAGGAAAGAAGGAAGGGAGGGAAGGAGAAAAGGAAGGAAAGTAAGGAGGGAGGGAGGAAGAGTATCACTAAGTATCATTCCAGATCCTGACCTTACAGAACAGCAGTCCCAGGACTGGTTGGGAAACACTGGGTAATTGTTGAGGTTCTTCTTAGATCCTCTTCGGGTTTATCCTATATATTAAAATGTTAATATGCCAATCGACCAAACAGGGGAACAACCAGTCACTATGACATGCACTGACCACCAGGGGGCAAACACTCAACGCAGGAGCTGCCCCCTGGTGCTCAGCCAGAAGCCAGTCTGACAGCAAGTGAGTGCAGTGGTGGCGGCAGAGCAGCGCTAAGGATGTCCCACTGCAGGCTTAGGCCTGCTCCCCCTAAGCCACATGTGTCAAACACAAGGCCCGCGGGCCAAATCCAGCCCGCCAGGCCTTGCAATGTGGCCCGCACCGCGCTGTCATCACTGCACTCCGCTGTCAGTTTATGACATTGTCAGTTTATGACTGTTCAGTAAACCATTCGGCCCGCGATTTAGGCTGGATTTTAGATTTTGGCCCCTTCTCTGATTGAGTTCGACACCCCTATCCTAAGCCATCAGTTAACATCCCCCAAGGGCTTCTGGACTGCAAAAGGGCACGGGCTGGGCTGAGGGAACACTCCCCCTCCCCCGCCCTGAGTACACAAATGTCGTGCACCAGGCCTCTAGTTTTCATGATAAAAGAAAGACAAAAATCCAAATTGAGATAACATGAAAATGAGGGAGAGGAAGGGAAAAGAGGAGAGAGAGATGTAGATTAACTGGTTACTGACTGATTCCAGGAGTTAAACATAGGAGTTTAGTTGCCATTGACATGAATTCAAGTCTTGACTGACTATGCAGAATTTTCTCTTTCCACCACCAGCTTCTATTTCTTGCTTCACTCTGGAATCATGGCTATATCCAGCTCTGGCTCACACCCCTTTAAAACTAAGACCAAAGTGTAATGGATACTTTTCCTTGGAATCATTTTAATTATTCTTATACCCAAAACGATTATCAAATTTCTTCCAATTACAGAAGACTAAGATAATGTGTCTAGTTCCCACTGCAACCAACTTTAACAAATCAAAGTAGTCTGTCTCTAATTGTTCCTGTTAAACATAGATTGAAAAGATATACTTGAAAACTCATTGTACATAATCAACAGAATTTTCAGCTTCAAGTCCTAAACAGGGAGTATGAGAATCAACTAAAAGCAAAATCATAACTAAAAAGAAAACACTGATGCATAAGAATTTTCAAATTATGCCTGGATTTTTTTATAGCAAAGATGATACTACCCATGTTCATGTTTTTTATTTATATATACTTTGCAGACATTCATGAAGTATCTGCTTTTCAAACAATATTTTAACATGCCATTTTCAGTAATAATTTCTAATAAGTAGGTATTATCTGTGTTAAAAGTCCTTTCTGATTCAGTATAATTAATATATTTAACTTTAGCATAGGCACTGTTTCTATAAAGAACCACAAGTAGCTATAAAAACATACAGTTAATAAAGACATAAATAAGTTTCTACCTTAATATTATCATTTACTATCCGAATGTTACACTTAGAAAAGGACAGAATAATTTATATGGTCCATTTGATGCAAAGTCAAAACCTATGCTTACGTCATTATTTGATATTTAATGCAATACTCACTTACACCTATGCCACTGCTTAATTGCTTTTTGAATTTGCTTCTCGGTTCCTTAGCTTTGCCCACATATAAGACTGCCTCTTTGCCCTTGGTTGGTATTGCTACCTAAGTTCATTATCATGTGAGTATCTGGTTATTGTTCTATAAATGTTCATCTTTCAGAAGGCCAGTCTTTTTTCCTTCTCGTCAGTGGACTTTATGCTAACCACACTCATTATCATCCTGTGGCAGGAGTGCTCTTCCTCTGCCTTAGCTGCTTTAAAAATTAATGCACGGTTATTTTCTGAATACTACATAAGCTGCTTATGA
The DNA here is from genome assembly GCF_964339955.1 of Pipistrellus hanaki. Classification (NCBI taxonomy): domain Eukaryota; kingdom Metazoa; phylum Chordata; class Mammalia; order Chiroptera; family Vespertilionidae; genus Pipistrellus; species Pipistrellus hanaki. The sequence continues at coordinate 43,410,763 of NC_140519.1, read as the reverse complement.
GTACATTATGCTATCAAGCAAGCACATGCAGAAAAGCTTGCTAAACTGTTATTCTTTCAATGAAAATACAGCTGGTTCTGCTTCACAGGCACATCTTTTCACCTGCAAATGGACTGCTCCTATGCTTATTCCTCAATTCATTGTCTTTTATTTGTGTCTGGAAATCTTTAATTGCCTTTAATTAGAAAAAAGTAAACTCAGTGCCTTCATCTTGCAAATACATTCAATCATAATTCTGCTTGGGATGAATACCAAGTTCTATTCACTGCCTGATCCCTATAACAAAAATATATAATTTATTGTCCATTTATATAGACCACACCAATTAAGATACAATAGAAAAGCAGAGATGAGTCAAAATATTTGAAAAAAAATGCAGTCTAAATTCAATTGCTCAAAGAAATTACTGGAAGATGAGTTATTTACTGGATGCCATAAATATTGAGAAAAAAATAAAATTTGGTAATCAACAGTAAAAACTTTTCTATTTCCTTCAACATTTTTAGAATAGTTTCCCATCAACTGCTCCAAATCCCTACCCCCTTCCTGAAAAAGCAAAACACTATTTGGCATCTAATTTTTTCATGTTACCAAAATTACTTACGAAAGGGCAGTACAATTTGGCATATAAAGTAATTTCTCAACTGCCATATGAACACAATTTTAGTTACTACATTAAAAACTACAAATAGCCCAGCCCTTGTGACTCAGTGGTTCATATCAACCTATGAACCAGAATGTTAGGGTTCAATCCGGTCAGGGCACATGGCCGGGCTGTGGGCTCGGTCCTCAGTAGGGGGCGTGCAGGAGGCAGCCTACCAATGATTCTCTCTCATCATTGATGTTTCTATCTCTCTCTACCTTTCCCTTCCTCTCTGAAATCAATAAAATTATGTTAAAATAAATAAGCAATAAAAATAACTGTAGAAAACTCATTACAAAAGCAAGGGTCGATAGTCTTTCTTACGGAGTCCTATAGCAAACTCGGTAGCTATGTCAATAAACAAAGGTAGCTACAAGATGAGTAAAATCATAAATGGCATGGTCACAGGCAAAAAATAATGAAAATGTTAGTCAAGTTGATAAAAATAATAAAACCAGAAACACAATAAAAAATTCATAGTATACTTTTATTGTCAGCAACATACAAAATGATGCCACATAGTCACTTAAAATAAAGGGGGGGATGTTATCTATAGAAGTAAAACCTGCAAAAATTATTTTTCTCAAAATTATTTAGACATACCTGGGCAGATGAGAGGAAGCTGGTAAATTAATGCTTATAAATAAAAATCTCATGCAGACTTTTTAATATTATGTTACAGAGGCAACTCAAGTTAATAATTTTTCAATGCTTGGTCAGAACAGCTTAATATTAGTCATGCATTGCAAAGGATACACCCTCACTTAATACCACATTAAAGTACTAAGAAAAAGTGCCATGCTTTAGTTTGCTACTAAGGTAAAGCAACAAGTTGCTCATGAGATATAAATTACTTTCCAAAATAACCACATTAAAAATGCTAACCAAGCAACAACCTATTATGTACACAGGAAAATGTAACTAAGTGGAAGATGATATAAAATATATCAACGTTTACTTGGCACTTAGCCAAAACATGTTCGCACTGCAACCTCTCGTTTATCCTTCAGTTATTTAGAAGGTTTTTTATTAACTTTTTTTAATTAAAAAAAAAAAAAGAGCGGAATAGAAAGAAATGTGAAAGAGAGAGGAGATTAGGTAAGAAATTACCTTTTTTTGCTTCTGACTACTAGTTTATCACAATTTATTCAGAGTTGTGGTTGTAGTATATTGATTCTTTAAAATTGAGGGTCTTGTTTGTAACTAGTATGTAATTCTTTATAAATACTCCACACATCCTTGAAAAGAATGGGTAGAAAATCCTACATAAAGTATAGTCTAAAACAGATAAGATTCTTATCTTCCTATTCTGGTGAGTGGCAGTCCACCATTTTACTAAGGTAAAGGTTTAATGGAGAATTTGGAGATTATCAAATTATTACCATTAATAAACAAGAGAGTTACAAGTTGTTATATGGATAAAAACCATTTAATAGATGATAATATTAAAAACACTGCCTATATAAAAGCTTCTAAGCCTTAAGAATAAACATATTTTTTGCTTTTATTAAATTAATAAAAACTATAAAAGCTTTGAAAAAATTATAGTTACACAAAATGTATTTCTCCAGTGGTAGGCAGGACTGCACATTTTTGCTCCTTAAAAACTCTCTATGGTCTTTTATTAACCATATTCTGTATGTTATATGTATTAGGGGAAAGTTATTTTCTTAATACAATATATAATTGCTTTTTTTTTCTTTATCTTAATTTGCAGAAATGAATCAAAGGGAAATTTACTGCTTACCAATTTGCTTTCTGTACTGATCAACAGGCATCTTTATAGTGGAGGCATCTTTTCTACCCATCTTTAATCTCCAAAATGCCTTCTGCAAAAAAAAAAAAAAAAAATTATGATAAAATCCTAAAAAATCAAAAGCACTGGAATAATTTATTCCATAAAATTAATTTTTAAAGCATTGGGTAAAAGTGCCTTTGACTTATTCCCATTAGATATTAATAAGGAATACAAAATTATTTCAAATACATTATCAAGGATACAAATGCTGATAATTAAATTTCCCAATCATTTGTTCTTAGAACACTCATTTTATCAAGAACTATCAATGCTCAATTAAACCACACAGAGAGGGCACTGTCTGTAAAGGTGAAAATAAAGTAGTTCTGTATTTATCCACATGCTTTGCAGCTGTAGGCATGCGCTGGACAGTGTGATTCTTTCCAATTACCTACTACACACCAAGACTAACGTTTGAATCCCAGGTTCTTAAATTTTATTTTATAAAACATGACGTAGGTAACAAAAGTACATGAATTTGAATGCTAGTTCTGCCTCTTCTTCAGTAAACAGTTTAAACTACAACCGTTTACTAACATTCTTATCCTTACTACATTATAAGCCCTGTTTGATTCAATCCACCACATATCTTTCAAATCCTATTATTTTTATTGAGTTTAAATATTGTGGCAGAGACAAGCTACTCTCCAAAATCCACATTCTCCTTTTCTTCCTGGCACAGAGCTAACGTATTCCTCGCCTCAGTTCAAACATGTGACTGAGTTGTTGTTAACGGAGTATGGATGGATGTGTCACTTGCAGACCTGAGCATTCAAGATCTCCCTCGTAGAGTCCTGAGTTTTCCTTCCCCGTCTACTTAGCTAGAATGGAAATGATCCCCGGACAAATCCTAAGGGCACATTTACAGGAGCACAGAGCCTGGGTCAGCCTGGGCTGGAGGGCAGTTCTAACCTGCTCACAGTGCTCTACTGGAAACGGAGTGAACTTCTATTCTGGTTGAGCACATGACATACATTGGTGGGGTCTTATTACAGACCTAACAGTTCCTGAGTGGCCTGTAGGCTGTTCTGCTTCTAGTAAGGATGCTGCTAGATAAAGAGGAGATCTGACAACAACTGACCTGTATTTAAGCAAGGGAATCCAGAACCAAGTAAGAGAATAATGAGGCTGGAAAAGCCAACTTCTAACAGCCAAATACTAGGAAATAAAAGTGAAAAAGCTGTTGAAGAACAAAGGCCTATTAAGACTTCTTAGTTAAAAAAGAGACAGAGAGACAAAGAGTGGGTTAAGGATATTCCTGTCTCACCTTATCCTATCCCTTCAGATCACCTGGAAGCAGCCGCTCCTGGGCGGAAGGAGGAAAGAACGGAAGTGCTGAAGTGCAGAAAGGAGGAAGACAAGAGAACCATGTCTAGGACAGAAGTTGCAGTGTGACTACTGGTACATGGAACTAAGCAGAAAGGCCAAGAAGGCTTTTAAAATCTGAGGAAACTGTATTTACAAGGAAACCAGATTCTGTCTAAAATAAGCTGTGAGTGAAAAACCAATCTCGCTCAAACAAGGCAAGCATTGCACACCTGTAGCATCCACTTCACACCTGACCAGGAAGGAGAACCGTTCAGAAGGCAGAGCCATGGAGAACAACAGACAAGAAAATTTTCCTTAAAAAAAAACAACACCAGAATTAGGGTCTAAGTGTAAACACCAGCTCAAAATGGTCCTATCTTACTTAACAAGACACTGAGTAGCTTTTCAGACAACAGACCCAAACCGCAGGTCATGCAGCCGACGCATGCAAAGAGGAGAGAACTTTGACCTCCAGCTGCACGCGGAACCCAAGTCTCCCCCAATCTCCTCCCCACCCCCCAACACCGAGCCCTTTCAGAAGCAAAGGGCCTTTTTCCAGGAAGATGGGTGCTGATGCGCCTTTACCATAAATGGCTCAGCTCCAAGATCCTCCCCATTACAGCCTGTCCCACCAGCCCTGTCCAGCTGACTCGTTGGAGCGTCGTCCCCTATACCAAAAGGTTGTGGGTTCGATTCCCAGTCTGGGCACAAGCCCCTAGATTGCAGATTCAATCCTAGGTCAGGGCACATACAGCAAGCATCTAGAGGATGTTTCTCTCTCACATCGATTCTCTCTCCCCCCCCCCCACTCCTTTCTATAAAATCAATAAAAGCATATCTTTGGGTGAAGATAAAAACAAAACACAAACCTACCCCGCCAGCATTTCCACACACCTGCTCCCCTTAGCCCCTAGAAACTCCCCTGAATGCCTGACTGGGAAGCTCAGGCTTTTGAACCACGGCTTTCCCGTTCTCCTTGCTTAGAGCTCTGCAGATAAAGTGACTAATTTCTCCACTGAAATTCGCCATGTTTAGTGTTTGGCTCTTGCAGTGCTGAGTAGACAAACTCTCGGTTCTGTAACACAAGCAAATAACTTCTACTGTCAGTATAATGGGCCTTCTTAGTGGTCTCCTGTGCAGCAGGTTTCAGCCTCAGGATGGATCAAGGACTCCTGTGCGTTTCCATTCTTCTCTTTCAAAACAGCAGTAATTATTGGAGGGAAGATGCAGTCATCCTCTGCTTTACCGTTATTTATTAGGGGACTAGTGGCCTGGTGCATGGATTCATGCACATTGGCAGGAAATTAATTAGAAGAAATATTTTAATACTGCTACTCGCCCTTTCTTTATAATAGAAGTCTCAACCAAATTCACCACCAACAATGACAGATCAAAACACTGGCACCAGTGAGAGCTTTATATGTGTCACACATGCACGAGTCTATATCTATATATATATATATAATAAACTTGGTTAATTAGACCTGCTTTCTGATGTAGCTAAACTTATTCCAGCCCAGTGAAGCACCCCAACTTCTCTTTCAGGTAATTGTCAGCAACACAGCAGTAAATATTAACACAAAGCATATTATTATTGTAGATCATGCAGGGAGAACAAAGGGTAAAATATGTAACTGCAGCAGTGTTTGACTATATTCTGGGCAGTGAGAAAACCTGAAGTCATTTTCAAGGTCCACCATTTCTTAATTCTTCTCAGTCAGGTCAAGTTTCTAAGCTTTTTAAATCTCCGTTTTCCAGCTAATGAAAAGAAAATGGGATTCCACTGAGTCTCCTATCTACCTACTCCAGGACTTCTGTGAGGATCCAATGAGATGAGGTACAGAAAATGCTTCACGGACATTTGGTTCAAGTGTGAAATGCTTGCACTTGGCTGTGAAGAAACTGCGAGGAGGATAGTTGTTGCGAGGGAGAGGAAGCAGGGCATTGCTATGTGATGTCACTACCCGGATGGAGGGAAGGACACTTAGCGTATGAGCCTTTTATATATATAGATTGGTGAGACTGGAAAAGAGTAGGTAAATTTCATAGTCTGTAAACCTCAATGAGCCGCATTCCATTTTGAGAGGGGAGACTGCACTGGCTTTAGATCCTTGACTTTCTCCTGGATGCGACAGATGGGAACTTTAGGATTTCCCTTCGGGGAAGGCAGGAAGGAGGATGTGCTATTTCATGACAAGAAAGACAGACTACAGGGAAAACTGTTGGCTTCTCAATGAAGTGCAATTTAGTTTTGCTTTTCACCTTTATAGAATAACTTAAATTTTTACTAAGTATTAAGGTTCTCTCTTTTGTTTACTGAGCACACTGGACCACATTTTTCAGACTCTTTTGATGCTAGCTGTGGGCATGTGACTGAGTTTCAGCGAATGAAATATGAGTAAACTGTTGAAACCGGTTTGGCTCAGTGATTAGAGCGTCGGTCTGCGGACTAAAGGGTCCCAGGTTCGATTCCCATCAAGGGCATTGTACATTGGTTGCGGGCACATCCCCAGTGGGGGGTGTGCAGGAGGCAGCTGGTGAATGTTTCTCTCATCGATGTTTCTAGCTCTCTATCCCTCTCCCTTCCTCTCTGTAAAAAAAAAATCAATAAAATATATTTTTTTAAAAAAGAAAGAAATATGAGTAAACTAATGTCTGCAACTTCTAGAACTAACCTATTAGAACTTTCCATACGTTACTCATTCATCTGGCTAAAATGGAGGTAGCCTCTAGAGTGACAAATGTGATGAAGATGGCAGACATTACGTCCTGGCTCCGGAGTGACTGCAAAGAAAAGGGCTATTCAACCAACTTGTTTTCCTCTTTCATGCTGACATGAGAACAAGAAATAAATTGTAGCACATGGGCCTCTGTCCTTTTTTGTATCCATTAATTATAGTAAGTAGTCACCCTAATTAAAACAATTACATTTAAATGTCTCCATATAAACAGATGTAACTATGAAGGTATAGTTCTACTAATAAGTATTAAGGTTCTCAAATGCCAAATGAATTTGAATACGCTCAGACCAAACGGTACTGTTCACATATGTATATGGTCACCCAGAGCAATGTTAGCAATGATCCCACCTAGCACAGTAACAGGCATCCCCAAATTAATAATGTTTACATGTGTGTTTAGAAAATTATAAACTCAGCAAAAATCCATTTTCTTTTCATAAAATCTTCAGATTTGATATTATGGTAATATTTAAGAATACACAAAGGAAGACAAAAGTCAAATAAATTACATTTTCATTCCTCATAAACTATGTAGTTATTAAAATACAAGCTAATACATCCTTAAAGTTCCAGAAATGAAACCAGGACATCACCTAACCCTATAGTCTCACTTAATAATTCAGAACATTAAAAATTAATACTGTTAATATAAAAACCATAAAAATGCCAAAATATATATTTATTCATACAGAAACTATTTGCATAGTGTTTTGTATTTCTTAATTGTAAAGAGGAGTCAAGTTATTTTAATTTTAATTGTATGGGGCTAAAAAATATATCACTTCATTTTAAAAGTTAGGATAAATTAATAAAACACAGAAATATTAATTCCTCTTCAATTTAGTTTTGCTTTTCACCTTTATAGAATAACTTAAATTTTTTTAAAAATTACTCACACTATCTACTAAAACAGTCACTCACTATTCCTCCTCCGATAACATTCAGAGGCCAGTATTTTATTGATTCGTTACTCACAATAAACAATAAAATAAGGGATCCACAGACAATATCTTTTCATCAAAGTAAATTGAGTTTTATTTATTTTAAAATACTTTAAATAAAAAATTATAGCCAAAAAATCTCAAGAACCTAAATTTGTATAAGGACATATTATTTATCAACAAACACATTTTATATTATGTGAATATTAAAACTTTAAAAGAATTTCAAGCTAGGAAATTATTTAGGAGAAACGAATTTTAAATTTTTGTTCCTATTTTTTTAGTGGTTGGTAACCCCTAATCAAAATGTAAAATCTTCATCTTGTCTTTGAAATTATTATAGTCTACCAGGGTGGAAGAAATTCATGCCCGGGAAGGGGGGCAGGGAGTGTCCCTCAGCCCAACCTGCACCCTCTCACAATCTGGGACCGCTGGCTGCCTGCCTGCCTACCTCATTGCCCTTAACAACTCGCCTGCCTGCTTCATTGCCCCTAACCACTCGTCTGCCTGCCTTATTGCCCCTATCCATTTTGCCTGCCTGCCTGGTCACCCCTAACTGCTCCCCTGCCTGCCTGATCACCTAACCACCTCTGCCTCGGCCCCCACCTGCTGTGGCGGTCACCTCTGCCTTAGCCCCTGCTGCTGTGGCTTTATCCAGAAGGACCTCAGAAATGACATCCAGAAGGTGGTTTGGCTGTTCGGTCTAATTAGCATATTATGCTTTTATTATTATGGATTCTTTGAGCATATTATAAAAATGATATTCCACCAAATTTTAAGATGAAAGTGCCTAGAGAACGCAGGCATGCACAAAGGATTCACAATTTATTAGCTACAACAAACACAGGAAGTTAGAAAATACTTTACTTTCCTAATGAAAACACTGAGGCTATTTTAAATGATCTAAAGAGATCCCCATTCGTGTGTACTGTGACAACTGTCAGTGCCTCAGCCATCTACAGCCTCTAAAATATTCTGACTTTCCTTTGTTCTTCAGAGCCTTACAGTAATCACCATTCTTTTCCGTTGCTTTGATGGTGAGATAGCAAACGCCAGAGAAATCCAGGGAGACCTTAGCACACACAGCCCCCGTTTCTAATAAGACATCTATTTGCATACAGCACCGGCGCCATTTAAAATGTGCTCTGATGGATGCGGAGAGGGAATCACAGATTTATATTAGCATGTACAATACCGAGATTGTTCTCCCGACCTGATTCCTGGGAGAGGGCATCTCACCACCTTCTTTTACAAAGAACATTCCCTGAGGAACTGACTTGCTCTGATGCCTAAAATGACTAAAATATGGATAAGAAAGTATTTATTATTTATGGACTTTGCTGTAGGAATAATTTGATTAAATCATCAGAGATTTTAACATTTTTGAAACTTAACACATAATTAAGGAAGGAGATACTAATTTTATTTAATATCTAAAATTGCATGTTAAAATGCAATCATAATTTCTTATTTAATTGAAACTTTCTACTCTTTAGAACTTTTAAGATTAAAAAGTGTTTTTGTTTAGCCCTGGCTGGGTGGTTCAATTTTTTAGGGTATCATTTAGATGTTCAGTTTTTTGGAGTATCATCCCAAACACCAAGAAGTTGATAGGGCAAATATGGGAGACAATTGATATTTCTCTCTTGCATCAATGTTTATCTCTCTTTCCCAAAATAAACCAATAAACATGTGCTCAGTTGAGGAATTAAAAAAAAAAAAAAGTTTTTGTTTTTAATACCCTTTCTTAAACTGGTTTTGCACATTAAAAAGTTGTTAAAACCATTGGTAATCAGCCAAAAACAAATTAAATTTAAAATTTAGGTAACACTACACACCCACTAGAATAAAGATTAACTATACACAAAATAACTGGAAGGATGCAAAACAACTGAAACTCTGATACATTATTTAAAAAATAAAAAATTTAAAAAATTAAATTTCCTTATGACCCAGAGATTCCATTTCTGGGAATATATCCAAAGAAACCAGAAACATTGATCAAAAAAACATACGCACCCCTATGTTCACTGTAGCATTATTTATAATAGCCAAAATTTGGAAGCAGCCCAAGTGCCCATCAGATGAGTTGATAAAAAAAAAAAAAAGCTGTGATATATTTAGAGAACAGAATTCTACTCGGCCATCAAAAAGAAGAAAATCTTACCTTTTGCAATAGCCTCGATGGACCTGTAGGGTATTATGCTAAGTGAGATAAGCCATTCAGAGAAAGACAAATACTTATATGTGGCATCTACTGAGCAAAATAAACAAACAAAATAGAAACAGACTCATAAATACAGAGAATAGTCTGACAGCTTTCAGAAGGGAGTTTGGGGGGTTGGGTAAAAAGGTAAATAGATTAAGAAGAAAAAAAAAATCCTCCTAGACATGGACAACAGTACAGTGATTACCAGAGGGAAAGGTGGTAAGGAGGTAGCAGAGGATAAAGGGGATGTAAATAGTGATGGAAGGAGACTTGACTTTGGGTGGTGAATACACAATACAATCTATATCTATATATATAAAACCCTAATATGCAAATAGATCGAACAGAGGAACAACCAAACAACTGGTTGCTATGATGTGTACTGACCACCAGGGGCACGTGCGGAACATGGTAGGCGTTGACCACAGCAGTAGGGTGGAGCAGGTGGGGGGGGGGGGGGGGGCACCAGACCAAGGCAGGGTGCTGGTCACTATTATCGGGGCAAGCTGCTGTTTGTAACTGAAAATTCTCCCACATGCCGAGGTCCCGCCCAGCGCCAGCACTGCTCCCTGATTGCTCAGGGCCACCTGTGGGTGCAAGTGGCGGCTGCCGGCCCGATCGCCCCTCAGGGCTTCTTCACCTCCCCCTGCTCCTGAGGGGCAATTTGGGCAACAGCCACTGCTTGCACCTGCTGCCAACAACATCCCTGCTGCACTTGCTAATGGAGTCCACCCCAATCACACCTGCTGCCAGCAGACGGGACTGGGGGCCATGGCAGGAAAGGTCATGGGGAGGGGGTGCAGAGAATGGGCCAAGACCCACCCCTGTGCCCACTGCAGCCTTGTGGCCCCCAGTTTCTTTAAAGGTACACAAATTCATGCTCTGCAAGGTACACGAATTCATGCACTGGGCGCCTAATATATACATAATGTATATATTATAGAACTGCACACCTGAAACCTACATAATTTTATTTACCAATGTTACCCCAATAAATCCAATAAAATTTTTAAGAAATTAAGCAATAGTAAGTGTGGGAAAGAGAACATATTTAAAGAAATAAAATAAAATAGGGATATTATCCAAGTGGGACTAATCTACTATCAGCACTTTAAATCTAGAGGTCAGAGAAGTCAGAGAAATTCAAAGTGAAAGGGATACGATGCACAAGAAAGTCTCTACTGCTGATTGGGGCCACTCTGCCAGAAATGTGTGTGGCCCGGAAAAGGTTACTCAGACGAGGAGGAAATGAGGACACCAGTCGTACAACCACAAGGAAACAAATCCAGCCATCAACCTACACGAGCTTAGAAGTGGGTTTTTCCAGAGAGCCTGGAACAGCCTGGTTGGCATTTGATTTCAAGTCTGGAAGACGCTGAGCAGAAGACATTATGTTGGCCTGCTGATCTATAAAACTGTGAGCTTAATAAGTTGCTGTTGCTGTTGTAAGCCACGTGGTTTATGGTAATTGGTTATGCGGCAATAGGAGCTAATACACACCTGAAACCTAATGGTAGGTTTCACAGATTTAAGCAATATTCTGGTCTTCATGATGATTCTGTAAATAATTTAGATGTGAATGCTAAAAAGCAATACAAACTTTTAAATAATAGTTTTTTTGGTTTCAATTATTAAAAAGGAAAAATATTTAAGTCTGACATAATCATATTTCATATTCAGGAAGGTAATGTCTCTGTAAATAGTGAAACTTTATTTAATTTTACAAGCAAGCTATACAAATTATCTCTACATAAATCCATAATCACATTTATTCACAATAAATCAATATATTTATTATAAAAATACTCTGGGAAAATTTTTATGTGTAAGTACATATACAGAATGTATAAGTACAAAGATAGTATGTGTGATATCTATCCTAGTGTCATCTTGTGCCAAAGAAATAACTCCATGCATTAAGTTTAGAGCATAAAGTATAATTAATTTTTAGTTAAATAATAAAATAAAGTTTCTAAAATAAAACCAGAGAAAAATAGCATCATTTGTGATTTAAAAAAAAAGAATAGAGGCAAAGAATAGAAAATAAAAAGAAGAGAATTATATCTTATAGTAAATAATGTAATTATATAAGAGAAAAGAAAAAGTTAATTTCCCAATGAAACAGACACTCAGGGAAGAATGAGAATGACTAAATTATCAAAACGGAAAATTAGAAGGTGGTTAATTTAATAACATAGGCTGACTCTTAATGAAAATTTCCTGCAATACCTAGAATACACTGGTAAAATGAAAATGATGAGTAAATTATTTCTCAAGTGTGATATATCTAGGAAATAGCTCAGTGAGAAAACAGCACACAAACAGAAAAACTCACATACAGAAGCAAAAGGAAAAACTGTTTACACTGGATTCACATTAAAAATCAAACATCACTCTTTCACATTCTGACAATCCCCACCTCCCCAACTACAGAAAGAAAACACACCATGGCTTTAATGCAATATTTCTTTCCAACCTAAAACAGCTGCAAAAAAATAAATCTTGTTGGAGATAAGCCTGTTATAAATATCAACACTCCCTTTAAATAAGGGAGTCCAGTTTTCATGCCATCTGCCTCTTTTTTTAAAGGGAAAACATATGAAAATCATAAACCAGAACATTGTTTGAAAGAAGGCATCTAAAAATGAGTGCAGTAAAAAGGCTACGGATGACTCTGAGGCCCGGTCTTTAAAACTGTCCTGTTTACCTCCAATCAGAAAATGGGTTTCATGAAAGTAAACAGCTCTTACTCCATGAAAAACCTGAAGTAATGAACAAAGACCAAAAAGTCCTGCCATGTGCCATACACACCACTGTTGATGTTTTAGCTACAATTTTCTTATATCTACTTTTTCCAAAACTTGATTACAGCCTCTTCAAATAGGTTCATGTCATAAGTACAAAAAAAGTGTTACTAACAGAACTGGTCTCTCCCGTTAATACAGATTCTATCCTCTGCAAAAATCATGCCTGTGCCTTACTCGACAAAGTGGGTTCTAATACTCGAGTGTGGATTTTATCTTAAAACCTTCTTTCTTCTTTTACCCTTAATTTTTTTCCATTCTTTGTTAACGACCTTGTGATGGAACATTTTAATTTTTTCTCTCCCACATCACTACTTCAATAATTAAGTCCAAAACCATATTCATTATTTAACTCCTAAAAGCATTCACACACACACACACACACACACACACACACACACACACACACAAAGGATTAATGCGAGATGGGTTATCCAAAAGAGGTGTTCCAACTAGTATGCTCGATATGCCTACAATAAAGGAATAGCCAGTATGGAAACCCTTGGACAGCTTAAAGAAAGGAGAAGAAGCATAAGGTAGAGAAAAATAACATCCTCTATCTTTAAAATAGATGAAACTGTTTAGTCCGTGTTCTCAATTCCAGGGCAGGGCTCTGAGAAGCTCCTGAAACAAAGGCCCTTAGGGAGCCCGGGTTCATTTCCTCCTCCTCCTCCTCCTCCCCCTGCCGCCCTCCTCACGCCCACGCAGACACACCTCTATATCACACACTAACCAGCACAACAAAATAATCAAATCACTTAATCACAAGCTCTTGCAGTCATTTTAAAGTGCTAAGACTGCACTTAAGTGTGTCCTTCATAGGAAAAATATGTCCTCAGACATTTTTTAAATTCAATTTCATTCTGTTTTAACTATGGACCACCTAGGCCTGTCATTATGTATATGTTATTTTACAAAAGATAAATGACATTTCATTGCTTTCTTGGAATGCTGAACTTCATGGTATGAGGGAGGAAAGAAAGAGATTTCTTCAACGTAATGGTCAATAAGATTTAATCTCAAATTAATTATTTAAAATAACCATTTTACAACAATAAATATTTCATATTTTTTGTAATTTGATGTAGGAACTGCAAATGACTGAACAGTTAAGATTATTGTTGTTGCAATAGAAAAACTATTTTGCCTTAGACCTATCAACGATTAGTTTAAAAGTAAAAGGCTTTTTTTTGGTATCACATTAAGTCTACTGTTTATTTTCTAACTTCCCTCCACTAGAATGTAGTAACACAAGAGCGGGAATCTTTGTTTTATTCACTGAAGAACCCAAGCAATATGGCATAGAGTAGATACTCAATTTTAAGAAAATATTCTCCATAAGACAGTTATGTTAACTTAAACATCCATGTTACACTTAATTATGATCCTATATAATAAAAGGGTAATGTGCAAATTGATCCTAATGGTAGAATGACCGTTCGCTATGACTTGCACTGACCACCAGGGGGCAGATGCTCAATGCAGGTCAGTGCGCTTCCACAGGGTGAGTGTCGCTCAGTCAGAAGCCAGCTCATGGCAGTGACAGTGGTGTGAGCCTCTCCTGCCTCCAAGGCAGCACTAAGGATGTCCGATTAACAGCTTAGGCCCGCTCCCTCTAACCCGTTAGTCGGACATCCCCCCAGGGCACCAGGCTGCCAGGGGGATGTCTGACTGCCAGCTTAGGCCCGATCCCCCGGGGAGTGGGCCTAAGCCATCAGTTGGACATCCCCCGAGGGGTCCCGGACTGCGAGAGGACACAGGCTGTGCTGAGAGACCCCTCAGAGATCATGAATTTTCGTGCACCAGGCCTCTAGTAAAAACTAAAAAACAATTTGAGTTATAATATATTACCACAAACTTGCTTTTATGAGAATATGTGCGTAATTAGTCTTTTCCTCTCTGGTCCTATCATTTTTTTTTTTAATTAAATGTATTGGGGTAGCACTGGTTAATAAGATTACATAGGTTTCTATAATACATTTCTGATAACAATATGCATACTGCACTGTGTGCACACCACCCAAAGTCCAATCATCTTCTGTTATCATATATTCGACCCTCTTCACCCTTTACTACACCCACTTCCCTTCCCCTTGGCAACCACCATACCCTCCGTGTCCGTGAGCTTCTGTTTGTGTTTCTTGTTTACTCATTTTCAGGTTTCTATCCACAGGAGTGAAATTTGATGGTTCTTACATTTTTGTTCTGATTTATTTTGCTTAGCATGCTATTCTCAAGATCCATCTATGCTGTCACAAATGGCAGTATTTCATCTCTTCTTGTGGCCAAAGACCACAAAATAATACAAGTAAAATCATTTTTACATTGTTATACTGCTTTTCATAAGAAAATAACAACATTCTGAACCCGGGTCCACTGCCAGAGGCAAACAAACCAAAACAAGAAAAACGAAGTCAAATAAAACAAACCCCAAGTCCAAAGGCCTTTTGCCAAACGTAGAGCAAACGAACACACCTTGCGTTGTGCTGCGGACACTGCCAGGTCTGGGCTGCGGGGGAAGGTGTGTCCAGAGGCAGGATCTCTACGGAAGAAGCTGCACTCCCATTCCTCGCAAGTTCACTCCCAGATCCCAATGACACTACTCTTAGCTGCCTTCTCCTACTGGAATCAAAATACAACAGGAGCATTAAACGGATCATCTGCTGTTCCCTAACTGTCCTCAAAATAAAGTCACTGGGTAGCATTTTCCAACAGCTCCTTTAAGATGTGCTAATTCTGATCCATGGTCAATTGAATTAAGTTGCTACGGCCGAATACACTTACAAATGCTGCATAATATGCCCCTTTTTTCACAAGACACGCTTTCATAAAAAGGCTTTGAGAAGTGCAAGAAGAGAAAACCCTAAATGGGGTTGGTTGCTCATGCTAAGCCCCACATCACCAAACCAAGACAAACACCATTTCAGCTCTCCCGGAAATGGAATCTTAAACCACCCTTATCAGGAATCACTTGATCGGCACTAACTAGTTAATCTGCCTCATAGGCCCTGCCATCTCCTAGGCAGTGGTTCTCAACCTTCCCAATGCCTCGACCCTGTGAAAGGGGTCGCAACACACAAGTTGAGAACCGCTGCCAGGGGTCACCTAAGACCATCGGAAAACACAGATATTTACATCACGATTCATAACAGGGACAAAATTACAGTTATAAAGTAGCAACGAAAATAGTTTTATGGTTGGGGGTCACCACAACATGAGGAGCTGTATTCAAGGGTGGCGGCATTAGGAAGGTTGAGAACCACTGTCCTAGAGGAAAGTAACTTGCAATAACCAACCCACGTTTTGGCCTGGATAAATCCCGTGTTCCCAATCCCTTCCAGAAGCTCCTCATTTTGTACAGTCCCTCAGCGCAGCTAGACTGAATGCTGCCCAAGTCAAACCAATTTTTGCTCAAATAAACTCTCAAAATGTTCAATATTTCTCAGTTTATCTTTTAACGAACTAAGCAGTTGGAATAAAAATACGTGTTAAAGAAACAGTATTTAATGACATGATTGCTGATGCCCACTTTTATTGATAAAGCTAAGAAAAGAAAAAAAAACAACAACTATTTTTAGCCTTCTATTTTAAAACAGAAGTCAGGAAGAGCCACACTGGAACTATCCCTAATATGTGTTTAGGCACAGGAAGTTAAATGTTATAGAAGATTGCTCACTGAAATTAAAGGAGTTTTAGGAGTCCGGTAATGATATTCCAGTGGCAAATACTAAATGTAACCAACTTGCCTTTGTCCAGTATGGACTGATTAAAGAGAAAATTTATGTATTTAATGCTTACTTCAAAAATACAATTTAATCTTTTCCCAAAATATTTGATAAATTCTCTCTTCACTTCCTTAAATATAGAAATATGGTTTAAGAGAATGATCAAAAGACATTTGGGATAAAATACAGCTGACATGGTTTTAAAAGACAATAACAATTTATGGAACATTGGTAGTTCCTATTTGATAAATGTTTTTTTGTTTGTTTGTTTTTTGTTTTGTTTGTTTTTCAGTCCTCACCGGAGGATATTTTTCCATTCATTTTTAGAGAGAGTGGGAGAGAGAGGGAGAGACAGAGAGAAATATCGATGTGAGAGAAACACACTGATTGGTAGCCTACTGCACGAGTCCTGACCAGAGCCTGGGCCCGGGGAGGAGCCTAAACTCTATCCACTAAGCCAAACCAGCTAGGGCTGTTAAAAAAGAAAACGAAAACAGACTGGGGATTGGCTGAAGACCTTGAACTAAAATAGAGAAAAAAAATACCCAATTCTGCTCCTGGCTTGTAGCTTTAGATATAAGTTACCCAGTGTCCCTGTGGGGTTAAGGAAAGAGTAATTTCCTTATGTTTTAAGAAGTTGATAGAAAACGCATGTTCTTAATCTAGCTTCCACTTACTGTTCACATTGTGTCTCTTTCTAAGAGCAGAGTCAATAGCTTTCCTTAGCATCTCCGAGTGGTACAGGATACTAAAAAGATCACTCGTCATTGGGTTACAGAGTACTCTGCTCCAGTACTTGCAGGGTATGTATATTCCCTAATAAAAAACCAGCGATGTCAAGCGGGGGAAAGGTATCATGCAGAACATGGCTGGTGCTACCGACCCAGAACTAATCAACCACGGAGGGACGAATGGGTTTCTTCCCCATTTCTAAGGAACTCAAAGATGAAGTTTGAAAAATACTATAAGCAGATGGGTCATAATCACGTGTGTTTGCAAACTCAGATCATATAGATCCGTGGTCAGCAAACTGCAGCTCTCAAGCCACATGTGCATCTTTGGCCCCTTGCGGGTGGCTCTTCCACAAAATACCACGGTCTATGTTGAAGAAGTGGCATTAGAAGAAGGTTAAGTTTAAAAAATGTGGCTCTCCAAAGAAATTTCAATGGTCGTACTGTTGATATTTGGCTCTGCTGACTAAAGAGTTTGCCGACCACGGATATAGACAAAAGATATAGACAAAAGGAGAGGTTAAAAGTGTAATCAGTAGCACTTGACATCTGTGTAGATGATTGCTTTAAAACTACTTTCACACCCAGTTATTCTCCTTACAGGGAACAGAGGGCACATCAGCATCCTCACTGGATAGATAACCATCATGCGGGTTTATGGCCCAAAGACCAACATTTTCCAACCCTGCCCGGTTCCTGACTTCTAGGCCCAGTCCTTCCTGGTGTTAACACGCTGGAAAAGCTTCCTTCTTGGACATGCAGACAGTGAGCCTCGCAGAAGGAAGTAGAAGCAGACTTTCAGCTCCTTTTCTCTGGGGAATGTTTATTCTGCCGAATCACGTGGGACCAGGTGATGTGGCAAAGAAGAGATAGTTACTTGTGGTTACCACCTCAGAGTTCGTTACTTACGATGGGCCAATGAAGCAAAAAATGGGGAGTCCAACGCTACTCTTCCCCCCTGCCCACAGTAGGAACTGAAAGGGGAGATCACACATCTCCTGTC
The DNA here is from genome assembly GCF_964339955.1 of Pipistrellus hanaki. NCBI lineage: Eukaryota > Metazoa > Chordata > Mammalia > Chiroptera > Vespertilionidae > Pipistrellus > Pipistrellus hanaki. The sequence continues at coordinate 43,392,860 of NC_140519.1, read as the reverse complement.
CCAGAATGCACTGCCTCAACTTCCTGGAAAGCTCTTTGAGCCAAAGGGGCAGCAGCAAGAAAAAGAATTCGAGCGAGAAGAAGCCAGGTCTCCTCTGCTCCTATTCCTGGTCACCCACATGGACACCACCAACACCTGGTGGGCGCAGGAGTTCATCCAGCACCAGGAACAAACGCCCCCCCCCCATCACCACCACCCCCTCCCCCAACAAAACCACCCCACACCTCTTCTCTGCACCTGTCCTGTCTGCAGATACTTGTTGATTAAGAAAGGAAGGGGGAAGAATGTGGAGGGGCGTAAAATGGCAAAAAAAAAAAAAAAGAAAAGAAGGCCTGAGCTTGACCTCCAGAACAACGCAGGGAGCTGAAACACCGAAATAAACCAACGCCAATCACCAGACTCAGCAGCACAAAGGAGCCAGCCGGCCTGGATGCCCGGGGAGGTGGGCGGGGCCAGGGCCCAGGGCCGGCAGGCCCCGCCCCTCCACGCAGGCAGGCAGAGCGGAAGCCGCGCGTTCCTTAGCAACCGCGGCGGCCACGCCCACCGCAGCCCCGGTCCGCGCAGCTCATTCCCACCTTAAGCGGCCGGCCCCTGAGTCGCGGCCGGACCCAGGGGGTGTCCCCAGGCCCGGGCCCCTCCTCTCCGGGCCCCCCTCCGCCCAGCCCGCCCCGGGAGCGGGGAGACGGTCTCTCAGAGACGCGGTCTCTCTCAGAGACGCGGTCTCTCTCAGAGACGCGGTCTCTCTCAGAGACGCGGTCTCTCTCAGAGACGCGGTCTCTCTCAGAGACGCGGTCTCTCTCAGAGACGCGGTCTCTCTCAGAGACGCGGTCTCTCTCAGAGACGCGGTCTCTCTCAGAGACGCTGAGGAGGAGGAGGCGCGCCCGCCTGCGGCCCCGGACCCCGGGCTTCCGGGCCGGGCCACCCCGCCGCCCAGCGTCGCCCGCGCCGGACACACACACACACCTCCGCTCGGCCGAGGCGAGGCCCACAGGCTTCGGCACCCGCTGCGCACGGCGCCCCGGGCCCCGTCACTGGGAGACGGTGGCGGGAAGAGCGGGCGGGCGGCCGGCACGCTTCCCCTCCCGGAGCGCGGGGCGGAAGGGGGCGGGGCTCCGGGAAGGGCGGGGCTCCGGGGGAGGGGGCGGGGCCAGCCCTCACCCCGCGTTCCGATTGGCCGGCCTCTCTCCCGCCTCCGGGCCGTCCTGGAGGACGCCAGCGCATCTTCCCTGAGGCCTGAACTTAACCTTGGACTTGAACCCTAGGTTCAGACACCGACCTGGAAATGAGACTGTGTACGTTTAAAATGAGGACACCGCCCACCCCGTGTTGCTCAGTGGTCAGGCATCGGCCTATGAGCCAGGCGGTCCCGTTAGATTCCTGGTCAGGACACGTGCCTGGGTTGCGGGCTCCATCCATTCCCGGTATGTGGCGTGCAGGAGGCAGCCAATCCATGATTCTCTCTCATCATTGATGTTTCTCTCTCTCTCTCTCTCACTCCCCCTTCCTCTCTGAAATCAATAGAAATACAATATAATTTATAAAATGAAATAAGGACGCCTACTTGTTTTATAAATATAAAACACGAAAGTGCATTCCTTCAATTTATTGAATATCACCACATACTGAATCCATCCACTTTGACGACAAATACATACCTACCAATAAGTGAATCTAAAAATTAAGTGAGTGAAAAATCTGGTGAACAGAATCGACTGGTGAACATAATAGAATCAGGGACATAGAAAGGGAGTGGTCTGGCAATTCTCAGGGGCAAGAGGGTGTGAGGGGTGCAGGAAGAGATTGGACAAAAATTTCACACCTATAGATGAGGACAATGGAGTGGGGAAAAGGGCATGGGGTAAGGTGAGGAATCAGGTGGAGGGGAGCTTTGGGGGGGGGGATGAACAATTGTAATAATCTGAACAATAAAGATTTATTTAAAAAAAAAAAAAAAAGAATCCATCCACTGTCTCCAGGGAGCATCTGGATGCAAGTATGCACCCTCTCAGGAAACAATGTTGTTTGCCAGTTCAAGCCATAAGGATGCGTCACCGCCAAAACCTGTTTGGCTCAGTGGATAGAGCATCAGCCTGAGGACTGAAAGGTCCCAGGTTCTATTCTGGTCAAGGGCATGTACCTTGGTTGTGGGCACATCCCCAGTATGGGGTGTGCAGGAGGCAGCTGATCAATGTTTCTAACTCTCTATCCCTCTCCCTTTCTCTCTGTAAAAAAATCAATAAAATATCTTTAAAAGAAAAAAAAGATGCGTCACCATAGGAAAGGTGATTCCTGAAACATGCCCAACAACTGAGGCTTGCAGGAAGGTCCAGGAATCCAGTCTGACATTTACAAAATCAGTTGGGAAACATGTGACAATGGAATGATTTATACGCTGTACTCATGTCATCCTCACAACACCCAACGGGATAGATTATTACCCACGGGCTATAAATGATGAAACTGAGGTTCAGAAAAGTTACTTGTATTCAATAATTTAACTAATGAAAAAGTGCCTGCAGACATTATTTTTATACTTGTGGTACATTGAATTTAAATTTGTTTCAAAAACTTATACAACTTCCAGTTTAATTTTTCTCTTGCTCAAATGTCACTTTCCTTTAGGCCAGTCCAGTATAGCTTTTTTAATATATATATATAATTGCTTTTTTACAGAGAGGAAAGGAGAGGAATAGATTTAGAAACATCAGTGAGAGAGAAACATTGATCAGCTGCCTCCTACACCCCCCTCCCCCCCCACAGGGGATGCGCCTAAAACCAAGGTACATGTCCTTGACTGGAATCGAACCTGGGACCTTTCAGTTCGCAAGCCAACTCTCTATCCACTGAGCCAAACCAGTCAGGGCAGTCCAATATAGCTTTTAAAAAAATGCCTTAAGGAAATACTATACAAAAGAACAGATAGACTAACTAGAAGGTTCTCTGAAATAAAGGCCAGGAATTGAATCCAAGTAAGAGGTTTATCTTCTCTTCTCCTAAATCATTTGCTGGTCTCCAGTTCCTCTCACAGAAACAAAGGTACAGTTAAATGAGATTATCTTCGTGATCACCAGATTGTTGGGTGTGGAGTTAAAATAGTAAAACCCTTTTCCAACTACTGTATATTAAACCAATACCCAGAAGTGCTTACCTTGTTAGATACAGTGGTAGTAAGAAAGAAAGAAAAACAAAAATACCTTTGGAAAATTGCTTTGAGATTTAAATATTAACTATACTATAAAATTATTGGCGTAAAAGAAACACTCTAAATTCTTCTGAAAACTTGCTAACTATGAATACTTCTGAAATTTTTTTATTGGTATGATTTGTAACCCCATTGTTTCTTTAAAAAATATATTTGGCTTTAGGCTAAAAATAAAGAGCTATAATATATATTAAGAAGTACATTATATAAATACTGTAAGATTAAATAAAAGTGGTGAATTATTTATTTGAATTATTTTCAATTGCATATTAAATAAGGACAGCAAATACATTTGTTTGAATATTCTCACATATATGAGATTATACATTTAAATAAATGTATTATAGTCATGTAAATGCATAATCATTGAAATAAACACAGCTGTACATCCCCATATGTATAGCTCCAGATGTTTGAAGCATACATTCAGAATTCTGGAACTCGACACCTTGGTATCTGGCTAATCATCCAGTAGAAAATACTGTGCTGAATATGCACAGGAATACATCCTAAAACTCCATGAAGAGGGGGGGGGGGGGGGAGCTGAAAACAGTGAATAATGGATTTCTGCCACTGAACAGATCCTTATGAAATAGCTTGTCCTAGCAAGTTGTTCTGAAAACAGTTTACTGATCTGTAAAATGGACACCAGCCAGCTAGTCATAGGAATAGGAGAATTGCAAAGTAGTTTTCCTGCATCTTTCTAAATAATTACACTTCAAAAAATAATGTTTAACATAGGTTAAAACCAGAAGAATACTGGTATAACAATATCTGTCAGAATGTGGCAGAATATGGTAAGATTGAAACAATGCTGGAACCACTAAAGAACCCAGATATTATGCTTTTTACATTGCTTATTAAAACAACAAAATGAAATATATTTCATGAAGATTTTCTCAATCCAGGATTCCTGAATTATTCATGTGGTTGAAAGTCTAAAGAGTAGGTACACAGACTGGCTTCCTGTGAACAGGTGATGCGTAACCATCAACTGTGAGAGGGCGCCAGAAAGAGGTTCTCCAATCCATGTTCAGTTCACAGTCTCAGTGCAATCCCAGGCTTGGGCATAAGAATGATCTTAGTTCATCTGTGTGTCTTTCTTCGCAGAACTTCTGGGCCCGGGAAGATCCTGAATTGTTGTAGCCCTACCCCCACCTGTAAGGTTTCACATATTTCCTCCTCCAGAAGTTTTGAACATGCGCTTGAACAAGTACATAGTGTTCCCACTCTGTTGAGCTACTTGTCCTGTTTCCTGGATTTTAGAAAACCTTTAGTTGGTAGGCTATTGGGAATGTGGATGTCCTGAACTTGAGTCCAGAACGTCATTTTCCAAGAATCTCCCTGAAGGAGCTTCTAACAATATAAATCAGATTATATCATTTCCCTGATTAAAATGGTTCAGCGATTCTCCATTGCACTTGAAACTAAATATGAAGTTCTTCCCATAGTCTGCAGAGTTTGCCTGATCCAGGTGCTGTCTAGTTTCCCAGCCTTCGCGTGTACCATGCCTGTACTTTGTCTTTCTGTTCTATTTTTCTACCAGAGGCCCGGTGCATGAAATTCATGCACAGGTGCGGTCCCAAGGCCTGGCCGGTGATTAAAGTGTGAGTGTCTGTTGTGGAAGGGCAGGTCCCAGCTGACCTCTGGACCCTGCGCAGCACATGGGCCCTAGGCCCCTGCATGCCCCCCTTCACCTGAGTCATCGGCCCCCCACCCGGCTCCCTCAGTGCCTGGGAGCTTGGGGGCAGGGCCCCACACCACCACTGGTCACAGAGTGATTAGTGAGGAGACTGGGCCCCACTTGGCCTGGTGTTACCTGCTCATTTGGTCCACCATCCTGCCATGGTCCCACTCTTATAAGGGCCCAACGGGGCCAGCAGCACCTCCAACTGCCACCTGCTGCCAGTGCCACATCACCAACACCTGCCAGGTCCCGCAATGCCCCCTGGTCAGTGCATGTCATAGTGGAGTGGTTGAGCTCCTGGGCGAGGGGACACTTTGCAGATTAGGCTTTTATTATATAGGATTCTTCCAAAATTCGTTAAAATTCCTGGTCCATTAATTATACCCTATATTATTTTCTTACTAGGGGCCCAGTGCATGAATTTGTCCACCTTGAAAGGAACTGTGGGCCACGAGACTGTGGTGGGTATAGGGGTGGGTCTTGGCCCATCCTCCACACCACTGCTTGGCGCTTCCCTCCATGGCCACAGGCCCCAGCTTGCCAGCAGCCCCACTCCCGCTACTGCTGCTCCCATGTGCTGATGGCACTGGCCCCACTCTCACCCCCTGATGGTGTGAAGTGATTGGGGCCAGCACCAGCAGCAGGTGTGAGTGGGACCGTCACTGGCAGTGGGTACAAGAGGCAGTTGCCAGCCCTGATTGCCCCTCAGGAGCAGGAGGAAGTGGAGAAGGTTGTTTGGTTGTTCCACCCTTCAGTCTACTTGCATATTAGCCTTTCATTATATAGGATAGCCAAGATATGGAAGCAACCTATGTGCCCATCAATAGATAGATGGTTAAAGAAGAAGTGGTGCATATATACAATGGAATATGACTCAGCCATCAAAAAGATGAAATCTTGCCATATACAACAACATAGATGGACCTATGAGGGTATTGTACTTAGTGAAATAAGGAGAGAAAGACAAGTACTAAATTCACTTATATATGGAATCTATAAACTAAAATAAATAAATGAAACAGAAATAACCATAGACACAGAGAACATTTTGATGAGAGGTGGAGTTGAGGGGCTGGGTAAAAAAAAGTGGAATGGATTAAGAAGTACAAATTGGCAGTTACAAAATGGCCATGGAGATGTAAATTATAACATACAGAATATATAGCCAATAATATTGTAATAACTGTATGGTATCAGATGGGTAACAGATTTATTAGGGTAATCACTTCATAAGTTATATAAATGTCTAATCACAATGATGTACACCTAAAATAATATAAAATTGAATATTAACTCTAATTTAAAAATAAACATTTATTTTAACAAAGAATATTACTCTTGATTTGAGTCTTTTTGATTTTTGAACATTGTGTTATCATCCCTACCCTCTCTCCTGACCAGTTAACTATCTTGTATATGTCACCACAAGGAAGATATGATGGAAAATAATTTACAATAATAAAAGTGTAACATGCTAATTGGACAAGGTGTCTGAAGCCAGGGCTGCAAGGGAAGCCCGGGTCCTGGGCGCCAGAAGGAAGCCAGTGCTGGCAGCTGCGGGGAGGAAGGCCTGCTCTGGCACGAATTCCGTGCACTGGGCCTCTGGTTATAAATAAGAACAATTGAAAACAAATCTTTGGTGGGTCCATCTATCTTTTGTCATATTTAAAGAATGTATCACAGCAATATACTTCAATATAGAAACCAGAAGACTAGTTTCCTTTTTGCCTCTGGTATGCTTTGAGACTGAATAAAACTCTTCAACACGGTTAAAAATCGGAGTTTGTAAGATAAAGAATGAATGATTAATAATTACATCCTATAATCAAATATTAAATATTTATCCTACTTAATATTGATATAATTCCCCTTCCATATTAATTTTAATCTCTCTATTAATTTTTTAGTGTTATAATAAAAATGTTGTGAGAAAGAGAAATAGTTTTAAGCTTCATTGTGAGTATTTATATGTAGCTTAAGAAAGACAATTGGTGGATAAGGCTGTTGGATAAGAATGCATTCTACTGATAGAGATTGGGAAATTTCTAAGGAGATAGTATTAGCACAGTAAAAAGGTAGAAAATAAAACTAAATCAATACTTTTTAAACTCTGTACTTGATAATTCATCAAAGACTGTCAAGAAAGTTGAAAACTACCATAATAACATTAAAACTTCTTTATTTTGTGAAATGGGTATTTTATGTGTAACATAAGGTGAGTTGTAAGAAAGTATATAAGTACAGTGGAAGGGATGGGGTAGTACAGATTCTAGCAATGTAGGTCTAGTGTGGACACAAGTTGTGGGAGAGAAGAGAAGAAGAAAGAGCAACATAATCAATTAAGCATTTACTATGGTAAATAAGACATTGGGCTGTACTTTACAAACACGGATCATTGAACCATTATCCCAAAACTGTATGGTGGGAAATAACCCTATGTATAGATGAAGCAACTGAAAACTGAGAGGTTAGAAAACTTGACTCAAGTAGCACACCACTAATTAGAAGGGATAGGATTCAAATTCATTCTGAATTGAAAGCCCATTCTCTTCCAACTATCCTTCTACTCAAAACTGCAAATACATCCAAACCAAATACAAGCAAATGCTAAGAGCAGAAGAGAAAAGTGTAGATGGAAAGTTGAGAGGAGAAAGAGGAAGTATTTGTAAGCCTTCAGAAAAGTATCTGGAGAGGGATTGAGTAAATATCGACTGCAGAACTATTATTAAGGCGAGAATTTTATTCTAAGCCAGGGGAATGAGACAGGAATCAGAAATGAGTGGGAGGGCCCCGGTCAGGTAGCTCAGTTGGTTGGAGTATCATCTGGATACGCCAAGTTGGTGGGTTCAATCCCCGGTCAGGGCACATACAAGAATCAGCCAATGGATGCATAAATAAATGGGATAACAAATCGGCCTCTCTCCCTCTCTCTCTAAAATCAATTAAAAAGGAGAAAGAAATGAGTGGGAGGAAATACAGAATGATTTTGGACTCTTGTAATGGGATGTATCGATCATACCCTTACATCATAAGCCAAGAATTTTGGTGAGAGGGCAAAGGTCACTTGAACTTTATGCATTGAAATGATTACCATCTCTCTCTCTCTCTCTCTCTCTCTCTCTCTCTCTCTCTCTCTCTCTCTCTCTCTCTCTCTCTGTGTGTGTGTGTGTGTGTGTGTGCCACAACACATCCTAATTAAAGCTTTATTCAGTAAATTAAAAATAACGGACATTTTGTGTATGTGTCTTCCTCGTTAGATGGTGAGCTTCTTGTGGTTAGGGACCATGTCTTATTGATCTTTGAACTGCCTTTGTCAGCTTACAGAGCCTGGAACATAGTACAGTATGTGGTCAATACATGCTGATGAAAGGAAGAAGGATGGAAGGAAGAGAGATTGGGAAGGGGAGAGAAAAAGAGGAACCAATTGGAATGAGATAAAGGAATTAACAGAGGGTTTTCAGACAAGCAAATTCAATAAACATTTTACTCTGTTACATGAATTTTATTCTCCAATCGTGTGTGGTCCATGAAATTAAACATCCCTCAAATTACTCAACATATAATAAAACTGCAGAATATAAATATGCAGTTAAGCAGATGCTGTCAGTGTGTGTAGGTGCCAGTTTTTACATATCCTTTCGTAACAGCATTCATGCAGTTTTCCTGTGTGTTTTCCCCCCACAAAACAATCCATTTTTCTTTAATAATAATAATTGCCAGCAGCTCTGCTCTAATAAACAGCCCTACAATAATAAGTTAGTATGTGCCCATATAGAGGAAAGAGAAAGGATTACTTCAGAAAACAGATGTCAGCTTCAAGCTTCCAAGGATTTATTATAAACAGAAATGAGCAAAGAACATGAAAAATACTTTGGCAGTGCTGTTTGAACACAGAGCTAATGAAAGGCTATATTCACCACCAAATGCATGCTAACAGCCAAATTGCCAGGTCCTCTACTGTTTCGGAAGGTCTATGCCAAAAAGCAGACTACAATTATCCATAAAAAATGGTTAAACAAAATGTGAAACAGCACTATTAACTTTCTACTGGGAAATCTCCTTCAGCATAATTGCGTTCTGTTGTGACAAATAGGAAATACATACAAATAATAAATTAAAAATCAATTTTGGATAACTGGTGCTATAGAAAAAAAAAGTCTGAGTAACATTTATAAATGAGCAATTCTTCAGAACCACTTCTTTCTTTTTCACGTTCGTTTCAATAAGCATTTTAACCATGGAAGCCCATGTACAGCTAACTCTGAAAATAATTTTATCACTTTTCATCCTAGTCACTGTGCTATATAAACAGACCAGTAAAAAGTCTTCACATTTTTATTGGTAAAATTCAATATTTTTAAAGACACGAGTCTATTATATAAAAGCAATGTTTTACATTTTTCAATGTTGTGGAACTCACTGGCTATTTTTTATTACTTATTTGTTTGTTTATTTATTTGTTTATTTATTTATTGGTGATTCTGTTGCTCTTTTGAGCACCAATCAACTGATGCCATGAAAAGTAGCTTAATAATTTTAATCCCATATATTTCAAATATCAAATAGACTACTCGGACAATGCACTGCTTAGAAGATCCTATTATAACGCACAATAGTGTGGAGTGAGGAGATGCCACGTTTATTTTGAGAGGAAGAAAAATCTGTGTTTCATTTGTTACACTGCTAACTTCACTTTAGGTAATTGCATTCAGCTTTATTATTGCCCAGAGCAATAACTGATGGTTAGTTATTGAAGTCTGAAGTGATTTTCTCATTTCCCAGGGGAGTCTAGAGATTTACATGGTACACAGCAGTAACTAATAGATATAATCTGGTCATAATGTAGCCATATAATGTGTTATTTACTTGTGGAGAACATAGATGTTTAACACTTTAACATGTCCTCAAAGAAGAATGGGATATTTCACTCAAGGTACATAAATATTAACTGAATACTGTTCTACCCAAAACTGACCAGAAATATTTTGTTAGAATTTATGAAAATTATTCATATATGTATATGTAGTAATACATAAAGTTGGTTGTAATATTTTAAATTTTATTTAGAGATTCAAAAAAAGTGCTTAATATTGTTTGAAGATTCTTTTCATATTGATAAAATTTTAGCTAAGTCACATTTAACATATAATGAAAATCATACTGCAAAATAAATTGAGTGTGTGGTTATCCTGTGAGTGTTTATTTACTTTTTCCCCATTATGAATTTTTAGTTTTATAGTTTTACTTCCCCTGCACTCAGAAAATTAAATAAAAATAAGCTTTTTCTCTCCTTTTTTATCATGTTCATTGGAGATTCACAGAACCCACACTAAAAATGGCATACACATAAACCAGGACAATGGAGAAACATGCAAGTTTTTACCAAAACCCTCACTTTCATTGTGCGGAGGCAAATTTTCTTTAACATGAAGTTATTGGTGTGCTCTCACTGTTTGCAAAATGTACATGTGATGTAAATATATTGTGTGATTCTTCAGTAAAATGATCATAGCAGCATAGTGTAATAGGGGCAAATGTTTTATTAAAGGAGGTTTCTCTGTTCTTCTTCTTCTTTCTTTTTTTTTTTTTATCCAAATGATATAAATGTTTTATGAAGGTTTCAGAGTATTCCTCCTGGAAATATTATGGGGCCTGCTCTCCTCACAAAGCAGGAGAGATTTTTGCATCTTAATGCCATTAACCCTAATGAGTGCTATCCACAAAACACCTTGTGCGTCAGAAAACAAAAACATCGTTTCTCACAGAATAAAATAACAAAATAAAACAAAAGTTCCCTGGACTACGCAGAGAAATTCATATTCCTTAGCACTGAATTCGGTATGTATAATGTATGCTAAAAGCATGCTAATTCTTTCACTTATTCTGGAAAGCCTCTCTGATCACGGTGATCACGAATGCTTCTTAGCAAAGAGTTAATAGCAAAGAACATCAGCGAGGCCCCCTTTTATTCAGACTATAAAATCAGGTATAAAGCATCACCATGAATAATTTAAACTAGAGTTTAAGTAAACAGAGTGCACAACAAAAGAACAAAATACACTTTACAAAGCAATGTCCCTTCTTTAAGACAAAATACTGTCCACTTGCTCATTCAAAAGGACAAATGTCTTGCTTTTCACTGTATCCTGCAGTATTGATTTCATCGAGAGGTTTTAAATCAGCACACATAATTCTATCCTAATGAAAACTTCTTCAGTGTGACTTGCTTTATTTTTCTTTAGGTTTAGAATGTATCTGTACAAAAAGGATGAAGCTAGACGTAATCTTAGCGGTGAAGGTAAGCTAGGAACAGATCTCAGACACTGGAATACCTTGTAGGTGGTACAGTGTAGGTGGGACACATGACAAAAATTGATGGAAGACATACTGCTTTTGAACTTGATGAGCCTGAAGTCCATTTCCAGGATGAGAAATCATTTGGGACAGGAGAGAGAAGAAAGAGAAAGAAATCTGATAAAGGAAAAATTACGGCAGAAATGAAGGTGCTATTTTTGTATCCTTCCAGCTTTTTTGGGGGGGTACATTTAGGGAAAACCCCCTCACATTTAGAGAAAACCCCTTCTCTTTTGTATCCTTCCAGCTCTGTTTTTTGGGGTGCATTTCGGGAAAGTCCCTTCTCATGAAAACCATGAGTGGAGAAAGATGTCACCCCTCAGAGCATCGGATTTCAAAAAGATGTTGGGACAAAATACCAGGCTCAAGTAGCCATATTCTTAAAACAGTTGGTTGGTTGGTTGGTTGGTTGGTTGGCTTTCCTTGAGGATTGGCTAAAATTCTAGTTTTTTCTTATTTTTATAGGATTCCATGTAAGAGGAAACCTGAATAAATCTCTGTTCCTTACAAATAAATAAATAAATAAAACCTACATAAGAACGAACATAACACTAAAAGTGGTTAACTTTGGGACTTAAAATATGCACCATACTAGTGAGATTTATTTGTGTACCTATGATCAATTATGGAAAACAATTCACTTACAATATTTTAATACTTTACATATTATATTGAAAATTTTTTGTTTGCTTTTCATGACTACTCTATGGAGGAATTTCTGAGTATATTTCCTAATTAGTCCATATTTTAAACATTTGTATAAGATATAGCAAATTAGCCACTTATATTCATTTCATATAGCAATATTACAATCATTATTATAGTCATACTAGAGGCCCAGTGCACCACATTCATGCACTGGGATGGGGGGAGGGGGGCCAGGAGAGAGGAAGGGTGTCCCTCAGCCTGGCCTGTCTCCTCTTGCAGGGAGTAGGACATCCCCCGAGAGGTACTTAGCGCTGCCGTGAGCCTGGCTTCTGGCTGAGCAGCACTCCCCCTGTTGGAGAGCAATGACCACCAGGGGCAGCTCCTGCGTAGAGCATCTGACCTCTGGTGGTCAGTACATGTCATAGCAACTGGTCATTCCATTGTTCAGCCGATTTGCATATTAGGGTTTTATTATATAGGATTTTAAAATATGACTATTTTATTTACATTGTTCATATTATAGAATTTTAAGGATATAAAATTTCTGGAAAAAAATCTATTGTGATTTAAAACTTATAAAAAATTGATTAGTCTCCTCAGCTATTATAAAATATATACACTGAGTGGCCAGATTATAATGATTTCTGAACACATAATAATTGGGCCACTCAGTGTATTTGTATCTCAAATGGGTACCTAGAGTATTCTAGAGGTCAACCACCTATTTGCCCTGAGCTTTCTATCAGCCATTGCAAAGGGGAAAACTGATCAGGTGCATAATTTATAGTATCTTTGATATCAAATAAATGAGATACTTAAGAGAAGTACACCGAGTGGCCAGATTATTATGTGTGCAGAGATCATAATAATCTGGCCTCTCAGTGTATTTTACACATTACATTAGGCAGTCACAGTTTGAGTTTTTGTTCATTTACTTAAAATTATTTGTTTTCCTATATGGAGAGTATGTAAACATTTTATTTTTAAATATCAAAATAAGCCACTATAATACTGGGTTGTCCTTCCACAAGCATCCCATGAATTTCTACCTATTGAATTCTTGCTTGCTTGCCAGTGTCCCTTGCTAACTGATAAACTTCTAGAAAAGAACTGTACCTTCTGTGTCTTATAGCTCCATCATCAGGCACATAGTCATTCAATAAATATTTGTTCAATTACATAAGTAGAAAAAAAAATCCCACCTTTTAAAGGACTGCAAATGATACATTTCCTTCTAAGAAACCAAATACCGCCATTGAATATCTATCTACATGATTATGAGACTTATAAGACCATTATGCTCCAAAGATGGTGAAAGCAGACGGGATATTTTGCAGTTTAACCCCTAGAAGGAGAAAGAAGTTGATCAAAATTTTTCACCAGAGAACAAGTTAATAAAGCATTAAAACATCATTTGGAACCTAACATGGTATGCACTTCCTGTGGCTATTAGCAATTTAATTATTCATGATAATTTTTGTATTAGAAACCTTTACTACTGAAGATTGAAACCATAGCAACACCTGTCTCTGCATGCACATTTTTGTGTGTATATTTAAATATGGAGCACTTGCCAAAATCGATTTGGCTCAGTGGATGGAGCGTTAGCCTGTGGACCGAAGGGTCTCAGGTTCGATTTGGGTCGAGGGCATGTACCTTGGTTGCGGGCACATCCCCAGTGGAGGGTGTGCAAGAGGCAGCTGATCGATGATTCTATCTCATCGATGTTTCTAACTCTCTGTCCCTCTCTCTTCCTCTCTGTAAAAAATCAATAAAATATATTTAAACAAACAAACAAACAAACAAACAAATAAATAAATATGGAGCACTAGGCTCAAGCTACTTTATGCGGATGGAGGTGGGAGGGGAGACCGAGGTGGAAGCCTGCCACTGAACTTGAATTATGGAGGGAAGGCAGCCGCGTTGTACTCTCTTGTCAATATCTCCATCCAGCTGGTGCTGACATAATTAAGCACATCAAGCACAGAAGACGACATTTGAAATTCCAAGTGCTGTTCCAAGAGCTGTGAGCAGCTATGAAAGGTGCCTACGGTAATCAATAACACATGGTAAGGTGTGCAGCTCTAGCCGTTTCTCTATCCATTTTGGATCTGTTACAAAACACAAAGAACTAGAGAAAAGCCAAGATTAGTAACTCCATAAAGAGTGGCCTTGTTTACGGAGTTTGACCTATCAGAGTGTATTTATTTTTAAAAGTATACTTAGGATGGGATCTTTCAGCACCAGCATAAAGCAAAAAAGTGAAACTCCCTGAGACCACGAAGGTCAACTTCCGTTGTTCTCAACTGTACCACCGACTCTAACGTGGTGTGTATCCACCAGGAAGCTGTCAATAAGTATTTGCCTGATGGAATGAATACTCTGCCCGTACAGTGAAATATCCTGTGCATTACAGAAGATTTATTTGGATTAGAAACAAAATAGATAAAAGCATCTACACATCTGTAGCAACAACAGATGCTCCATAAAGTGGGAGCAATGCATAGTTATAATATACTTGGGGCCCAATGCACAAATTCGTGCACCTTGAAAGGAACCGTGGACCGCGAGGCTGCAGTGGGCACAGCTGTGGGTCTCTGCCAATCCTCTGCACCCCTGTCCCTGCTGCCACTCCCAGGCACTGATGGTGCCAGCTCTACTCACACCTGCTGCCAATGCAGAGCAAATGGGGCCGGCGCCAACAGTGGATGCAAGTGGTGGCTGCTGCCCCTCAGGAGCAGGGCGAGGTGGAGAAGCCCTGAGGAGTGATGGGGGCTGGCAGCCGCCACTCACACCCGCCGATGGCACTGAGTGATCGGGGCTGGCACCATGCACCAGAGGGTGTGAGCAGCAGCTCCAGCGCCAGCAGCGGGCATGAGCGCCAGGTGGACCATCGCACATGGGAACAAAGAATTTTCAGCAACTGCCTGAGGCTCACCCCGATGACAGTGACCAGCGCCCTGACTTGGTCTGGCGCCCCGGCTCACCTGCTCCCCCATCCCGCCACAGCTAACGCCTGCCTCTGGTGGTCAGCGTGTATCATAGCGACTGGTTTTTCAGTTGTTCGATTGTTCCAGTTGTTCTGCCGCTCAGTCTATTTGCATATTAACATTTTATTATATAGGATAATTTGAATTATAATGGGATATATGTCGTAGCTGGTTTGGCTCAATAGATAAAGCTTGCAGACTGAAGGGTCTTGGGTCTGATTCTGGTCAAGGGCACCTATAGTTGCAGGCTCAATCCCTGGTCCTGGTTGGGGCATTTGAAAAGCAACCAGTTGATCTGCCTCCCTCACATCAATGTTTCTCTGTCTTTCCCCCTTCCCTTCACACTTTCTAAAAAATCAATGGAAAAATATCATCAGGTGAGGATTAACAAATAATAAATTATAATGGGATATAGTTATACATTTTGGCTTTTAAAAATTTAACTCAGGAGTCTGTCCCTGACTGTCTTGCCTGACTCTCATTGCTCCTCTCCCGGATCCTCCCATTCTTCCATTTCATTCTTTTCCAGCCCTCTGTTTCCTGCACATTTGTTCAGCGGAGCAGTTTAGTTGTTGTTTTAAAATGTGTCTTCAAAGCTCATGACTGGAAGGTCTCAGGTGCAGCTCTAAAAGGCATACCTAAGCATTGTGCTAAACAAGGACGATTATCTCCCAGGAAGAATGTTGGCGCCAGCTGAGATGGATTTTTCACCTGCTTCCGCTATGTAATTTTCCCTGTCATTCACAGAAAGTTCTGTCGCAGTTGAAAAAAAAAAATTCAAAAAGACACCATATGGAACAAGATCTGTGACTACCTTCCTAAAGCTTGCGGGGCTGTAAATTTAGCCTGTGATCCCAGAGATTGGAATAATCTGCATGACGGTTTTCAAAATTCAAGGTAGAATTCTAGGAGTCTCTGGGGAAGAGAGGTTTAACAGTTGGGTCTCTGGGCCCTCATACACTGAATGGCCAGATGATGATGATCTCTGAACGCATAAGAATCTGGCCACTCAGTGTATATCCCCCTATATCCTATATAATAAAAGGCTAATATGCAAATTGTCCCCTGGACCAGGAGTTCGACCAACAGGCAGGCCAGCCAACCGCCATGTTCCCTTCCCCCTGGCCAAGCTGGCCAGCCCCCATCCATGCAATGCACCAGATTATCCGGCCACTCAGTGTATACTAACATTGTTATTTGCTTAATGGATAAGTATTTGTTGTTATGCTTTTGATCCATACTTAGAAAGGTTTGAAAATCTCTGGACTAAAGCATTAGCAGAATATAAGTCAGAGTTTACTGAGAATAAACATTCATCTGTTTACAGCATTCTGCAAGATGAATTTAAGGAATAATTTAAGGCATACTCTGCACCACAGACTGCGCAAGAGCACATGGTTTGGTTATGGTTATTATCCATCCATAACCTGAAACCAAGTCACAGAGTCGAAGCTCTTGACGTGACGCAAGCTCTTAATTTACAGGTTGCTTATAGTAAAAAATGCCTCGCACCAATAAAAATGGGATACAAAGATCTAAGGTAGGCCTTTTTAAAAGATTCTACATGTTTGAAGAGAGAAGAGCAGTCATTAAGACTGTAACCTTCCAGTAGCAGCTAATACTCTTTCAAATAAAATAAGTGTCCGGTTTCCTGTCATAAATGTTAAAAGAGCTTGCAAGGATTATCAAACACATTTTCTTTGTCTGGGCCCTCTGAGGAGGAGAAGCCAGGGAAGGACTGGATGTACAGAGATTTAATGAGGGGAGGTGGTGTGAAGGATGAGGGCAGGAAGCAGGACTAGGAAGGGAGAGCCTAAACACCACAGAGCTAGAAAGGAGACAGGTAGCCCCAGCTGGTTTTGCCCAGGGAATGGAACATCGTAGTTCTGTGGACTGAAAGGTCCCGGGTTCCATTCCGGTCAAGGGCACATGCCTAGGTTGCAGGCTCCATTCCCAGTAGGTGACTGTAGGAGGCAGCCGATCAATGATTCTCTCACATCATTGATGTTTCTATCTCTCTCTCTCTCCCTCTCCTTTCCTCTCTGAAATCAATAAAATATATATATATATTAAATAACTTAAAAAAAAATAAAAGGAGACAGGTAGAAAGTCCTCAGACTGTGATGCAATCTGAAGAAAACTGTGGCCAGTCCCATGGAGTGCCTAAGCCAAAGATGCCCGCCGGGGGAGTCCTGTTCCCCGCCAATCCCATAACCACCTGGGACGGCCTGGGGGAAGAGGGACCGGGGTGTGCCCGGGGTACAGGTTCCCGGGGGCAGCAGCTGGGGCTGTCAGTCAGCTCTGCTCCCTCAGCCGCAGACAGGAGCAGCGTGTATCCCAGTTGCCCCACTTTCCAAACAGGGAAACCCTTCATTGGGGGAGAGCTCTTAATCCTATGCTGGCAGACAATACATTCCCTTCTGCCTTTGCACCAGCCTGAAAAAAAAAAAATGCATCTTTCTCTTTGCTGTCACAGCATCCTCTCTCCCTGTTAAGGAATCTGTCCTGAGCAGGGAGCCCTCCATTGAGGCACTTCGAACAGCACTTTACAACATTGGTCATTCTCGTATTATGTTTATCTAGCTGATGATCACAAAGTAATGAAGGAAGTGCTTACTGAATGCAAGGCAATGCAGACACGATTTCTTCCCGATCCTGACAGTATTCTCACGCACGGAATATGGGCTCAGCAAATTAATTTCAAAATCCTATCTTCTAGAAAATGCTCCACAAGTATTGGGTGACCGAGTGTGTGCAATGCCATTCAGTCACCTTGAGAAGGCATGTTGTACCAGAACGGTTTTTCAGAGACCTCATGCTCCCTTTTCAATACAATGGCCTATAATTGCATCCTTATTTAAAATCATGTATTATATTTTAAGTTTATAACCAATTGGGAACTGAAATAGTTATGAACAGTGAATCAGTCATGTTCCATTTCCCCTCCCCCACCTCCCAAAAAAAGATCTACTCTGGGAAGAAACATTTGGTTGCATTTTTATGAATTTTCAAGTTTGGTTTTAAGGCTCTGTTTTCTATGGTTTAATCTTTGAGGATCATCTAAAACCCAGAATACAAACCACTCACTTCATAATGAGATTTCCTTGAACCCCAAAATGAAGTATTTTTAAAGCACAGGGGCTTTTGTAGCTTGACTGAAACACATCTGATTTTTCTGTTTCCAGCTATCTGTATGGTTTTATAAACTCTGTTTCCAGTAATATCATATTATATGAAGTTTACTAAGAAAAATTCATAGAACAAAACCATAACGTGAGAACCAGATGGCACTGGTCCTCCTTTCCAGTCATGACATATAATACAAAGGCGTTTTATGGTAGTAACCCAAGCAGGAAACTACAGTGATGCTGTGGCTTAAAAAAATTGTATTTCTTTCAATTCTACAGACTGTTAAGAGACTGAGTGTCTGTAATCACAATGTAAAAAAGCCAGGAGTGCTAAAATCGAGCTCTACTTTTACACATAACTTCCTGAAATCTTATAAATCACGCCAGGGTACCTTTTTTCACACCTCTATGGAAAAGCCACTGAGGAATCAACTCCAGGGTTTTAAACGCTGAAGGCTCTGCGGGATTTGTGCAAACCATCAGATGCTACCCAGGCTTGGCAGATGGACATTTATTATGTATTGAGGCTTGGTGCATGAAAATTCATGCATTGGAGGGGGGATTCCTCAGCCCGACCTGCCCCCTCTCATAGTCTGGGAGCCCTCAGGAGCAGGAGGTGACCCAGAAATCAGGGGAAGGCAACACCCCAATCACACCTCTGCTGCTACCACTGCCGGCAGTGCAAGCCTCGGCTGGCCCTGGTTACCTGAGCCTCAGAAGGCCCTGGGCAGCTTGGCAGCCACTTTTGCCTGCGCCTCAGGCTGGCCCTGGGTTGCTGGGGGTTTGAAGGTGGGTCTGGTCACACCAGGTGCCTGCCACCAACCCCCTTTCCCCCAGCAGGGCTGAAAGGACTGGGGGACTCCAGTAAGGCTGTGGGGACTGGGTGCCACCATCTTGTGGCTCTGGGCACCGACATTTTTTGTGATGGTGTGATGGTCAATTTGCATATTCCCTATTTATTAGGATTTGTTAGGTCTTGCTATATAAGCCCTATACTTTTTCAATAACAGAAAATCTTTGCAGGTAATGATTATAAGAGGCCTTGATTTGATGGACCAATTTGGGAATTAAGCCTAAAGTGTTTTTAATTGTTCTTTTGTAAGCTTTTAGAGTTCCCAGCTACCCCCGGTCAATTCCAAAGAAATAACAAAATGCATTTCATGGTGAAAGTGAGACTATTTCCCTAACAAAAATTGCTTGTTTTTATTATTGCAAGAATTGGCTCACCGAACTTAGCTCAGGCTCCAAGGTCTCAGTGAGAACGCCGTGATTAATGAGGTAGCCATTAATGTCAGTAGACTGAACAACCAAAATCTGATTATATTAAAGTGCTTCCCAAACATTAGGGTCACATTAACAGTTTATTGAAACAAGCTGATAAAATTTAAAATGGTCATCTAATTCCCTTGGGTTCCTAATTGTTGCATGATAAATCACTCTGCAGAGAAATCTTTTACAATGTTCCAAATGAGAAAATGTAATTTACTGTACCATTACTAGGGTGCTTGAAGCACTTCAGGTCTTTAACTGGAGGATTTTGCTAGAATGGGGGGTTGGGGGGGGGGGGAAATTCCATTTTTTTTTTTTTTAAGAGTCTAGCCTTGAATAAAACATCTTAATGATAAATCTTCCACTGGGCGAGAAAAATGATGCGTTTTATGAGCCTGCATTATATAAGAACAAATTACATTTAAGCTCCTTATGAGTCAATTACTGAAAGTTCAGCACGAATGAGCCTTTATGGATGCTCATCCACTCTTTAGGTGGAAATCACTGTAGCAATCAACTGTACCCTATAAACTAGCTGAAATATTTCTTCTCCGTGGAAGTCTGGTCCAGTCCCCTCCACAGACCGTGTCGGCTTTGAAAGATCATGTTCAGGGGTCCGAGTAGAACAAGTCAAGTTTTTGCCTGTTCAGGCTTCTGGTTATGTCCATACCCGAATGCAGTATTTCCAGGAATCGTCCCCCAGTTTCATATATTAAGTATATGAGACCATGTCATCATTTGTTCCTGGAAAACCCCACTGGCCACGAGAAGGGAGAAGAAGGAGGCGAGCATTTCTGGAAATGGTCTGAAGAGGTGGTGACCCCCATTTTTTAATATGACTGGTGACATAGTCAAGGCATGTGAGCATGTGCAAATAATGGGTAATTGTAATTGATGCAGTGACCATGATGAGGAAATATTCTTGGCTTTGACGCTCTAGATTACTATAAATTATTATTTAAATTTAAAGAAAAAATTTTAAGGAAAAACAGCTTTTTGACCTCTCTTTCTCCCTGCTCAGAGTGGGTTTGTGGCCTCTCTCTCTGCATTCTAAGCTGACTGCATAAACCTTTAACAGAACATTCACCAAATCATATTGTAATAACTTATGTGTTTCTGTGGCCTACTAGTTTCAAAGACAAGGATTATATTTTGAAACAACTGTTTTATCCAAGATATAATCATAAAGTCAGTGGACAGTAAATATTCAAGAAATGCTTATGGAACAATTAATGAATGAATAAAAACGGAATAAATCTCCAAATGTCAAATTTGCCATATTATTTCCCCAGGACTCCATGAATATATTATATGTTTAATTTGTGATTGAGATGACTAAAAAATTCCTTCTGACCCTCATTTTAATCTTATTTTTCTAATTACCAGAAATGATTGCTTTGGTAACCTTTCTCTTTTTGGTTTGCCCATATGTCCCACCAAGAAAGACTTATGCTTGGTGTTTGTACATGTTGTATATTTTAGTTAGTTAGTTAGTTAGTTTTTGCTTTTACTATTTTATTTTGCAACACTTTAAATTTTACAGAAAATTTCACAGGGCTATTACAAAGAACCCTTTGATACGCATCACCCAATTTTGCCATTTAAATGTGACTACTTTTCTTACGTATTTTATCATTCTTTTTCTCTCTCTCTACCCCTAAACACTTCAGAGTATATTTTCTAAAGACATCATGAAATTTTACATAATACAATTTTTTTTAATTTAGACATTATTCAAATTTCTCCAATTATCCCAAGAATGCCTTATTATTTATTTATTTATTTATTTATTTATTATTGAATTTATCAGAGTGACATTGGTTAATAAAATTATACAGGTTTCAGGTATACAATTCTATAATACATTATCTGTATCAATACACCCAAGCCCTTGTTTTAGGTTTAGCTTTGGGGAAACCTAAATTAAGACATACCTATGTCCTTATTTCTCTAGTTAATAGGAGCATAGCTGGGCACTGGAGTATTCCATTGCCCTTGAAAAATGCACCCTTCAGTGGAATACAAAGAAATGTAAACATGATCATTATAATACAACATAACTTTTATGTTAGATGAATTCTCTCACATAAAATTGGAAAAGCTGTTGTTTTGATGGAAGAATCAGAGAACAGTTAAGCAGATCGTGAAGAATTGAGGAGTCTTGCAGGGTCAATAGAACAAGATAAGGGGGTAAAGATATTAAGGATCAACAGCACATACTGAATCCCAGAAAGGCACGCTGTATGTTGGAAATAGTGAAACATTCAAAGACTCTGTAACATAGGTTATACCAGGCACTCTGGGATCAGTCACTAAGGAGGGATGTTACAGGCAGTGAAGTGACGTAAACGCCAGGAGAAGGGTTTTCAGGGGAAAAACACCCTGTTTAAACTGGAACAATGTGGAAACGTGAGAGGTTTTGAAACGGGGGAGTTCTAATATCAAATCTGTGTTTTCGAAAGATCATCTCGCCAGCCAAGAAGAGGATGCGTGAGCTGGGAATTGGGGAAAATGGGGGGCAGGGAGAGGTTCTGACCGGGCAGGAGAGAGAGTGGAGGAGAGGATCCAAGAGGCCAATATTACAAAAGCTGAGCTGTGAAGAGCTCAGGCATTCCAAACCCATCTATGGCTGTTTGTTTTTCAATAGGTGCCCCACGCCTCTGGTGTTCTCTTGTTGCTCCTGTGTTCGTAATTGGTTAGGACGAATCAAATCCTATAAATCAAACACGGGGCACTGTTGCCTTGGAGGTTGGCTCTTTGGCACCAAATCTGACATGGAGACTTGCATGTCAGAAGCTGACCAGGGTGAGCTCCTCAGGCCCACGCCTGCGGTGCAGAGAGAGGTCGGGCTGGACAGAGGAAACATGTGAACTGCCGTCCGCTCACAACAAAGGCCCCACCAAGCCCAAGGGGACTGATCTGGAGCTAAGATGGTCCTTCAGGCAAGCCTGGCTCTGCAGCGAGGTGGCAGGGCCTTTGCGCCTCACCCCAAGATCAGTCATCGGTTGTGATCTGTCCTCAAGCGGGAGCAGGAACCCTGGACAGAGAGGTTAGCTTCTGCTCAGGACAATATTCAGAGAGAGAATCAGCTGAGACCTGTCAGCTCAGGCCAACACCCCTGACATCAGGGGGAATGAGTGTCTGAGTCCTAAACGGGCCATCTGGCCCTAACTGGTTTGGCTCAGTGGATAGAGTCGGCCTGTGGACTGAAGGGTCCTAGGTTCAATTCCGGTCAAGGGCATGTACCTTGGTTGCGGGCACATCCCCAGTAGGAGGTGCACAGGAGGCAGCTGATGGGTGTTTCTCTCTCATCGATGTTTCTAACTCTCTGTCCCTCTCCCTTCCTCTCTGTAAGAAAATCAATAAAATATATTAAAGGGGCCATCTGACCGTATCCTACAGTGTCCACTGCAACTCTTTATTAGACCCCATCTCACTTATCATGTTGAGGTCCTAGTAGATTTCAATGAGGTCAATCTTAACGGAAGGCACCCCAACTTTGGTAACACCAGAGTGTAATCAACATTTTAAAGCAGAAAGATAGAAAGAACAAAGTCCTGCTTGATGATAGAAAATTATTGTTTTTCTTTAGGAAATGAAGTAAAAAATCAGTATAATCCTTATTGAATTGCATGATTAACTTATTCTTTTTCTTTGGTTTTTGTCAAAAACAACTTACGGAAACCTCTAAAATTTTCTGAGCAGTCACAGTAAGGAGCCTCCTGGACAGAATTTTTTTTCTTATTTTAAGTTACTGCAGATGCAGACTCCAATACCAACCAACTCTAGGACTGATAAAATAAATTTTAAAAATAAATCACTATGCCAAACTGCCATTTTCGGGAGGTACCCATCAGCAGCAGCTGTCCTCATACAGATAAATTACCAGAATTGGGTATTTTTCTCCCACTCTGGTGACTGGAAAATAGTATTTTAAGTCAATACAGTGTAATAATAACATTCAACACCCCCCCCCAAAAAAAAAAATAATAATGTCACACACAATTGCCTCAAAGAAGCATCTAATCTGCTATGTTTTCAGGGCGTGCTAGTCTGATTTACTCGTTTTCAAAGAATTTCCACTGACATTTTAAAAATATATTTTATTGATTTTTTTACAGAGAGGAAGGGAAAGGGATAGAGAGCTAGAAACATTGATGAGAGAGAAAATCAACCAGCTGCCTCCTGCACACCTCCTACTGGGGATGTGCCCGCAACCAAGGCACATGCCCTTGACCAGAATCAAACCCGGGACCTTTCAGTCCACAGGCCGACACTCCATCCACTGAGCCAAACTGGTTTTGGCTCCACTGACATTTTAAAACATATCCTTCTCCTGAGACACTCCCCAGGGTATCAATCCATTTCTACCTCTGGGTATCAATCCATTTCTACCAAAAATGTACTGTGAACCTTTGTTTTCTCCTCTGAGACTTTGTTTTCCTGGAGGTTCATTTGCAACACCACACTTCCACCGCGGCTTCCCCGCTCCAGTCAGCCTCGAAAATAAATCATCGCGTGTACTTCGCGCGATCCTCTCAGAATGCAATAAAACAGATTGTTTTTAATGGCTATTCCAGCCATGAAAAATATCTGTGTGAGGTGGAAAGCAACAAAGTGATGCTTTTCCAATTCCTCTTAATAGCGCGAGGATCTTTGCAACCTGCTGTGAAAAATATTCTCTTAATGATAAGCCTGTGGCACAACTTAAAGAGTCATCAAGAAATAAATGTGTCGCTGTCTGGCTGGCAGCTTAGTGTCCCTTAATTGAAGCGCGGGAAGAGTCTGCGCGGGAAAGCCTCCGGGGCTTGGCGGCGAGCTGGCACCGGCCCCTCTGATGAGACATGGGGATGAAGATGTGTCAATACCATCGCCACCAATTTTCTGTAATAGCGGAGGCTGATTAATTTTATAACCATGGGTGCTTCTATTAGCGAACCTAAGGGATGATTTAGACTTTATTAAGCAACTTATTTCTCTCTCTCTCTCTCTCTCTCTCTCTCTCTCTCTCTCTCTCTCTCTCTCTCCTCTCTCTTTTCTCTCTCTCTCTCTCTCTCTCTCTCTCTCTCTCTCTCTCTCTCTCTCTCTCTCTCTCTCCTCTCTCTTTCCTCTCTCTCTCTCTCTCCTCTCTCTTTCCTCCCCCCCCCTCTCTCTCCCATAGAGACTGTTGCAGCAGAGTTTAGCTCTGAGTGCCACACCATGCATACTTTCTAAGAAGGTTTCTAAATGTATGATGGAAGAGAATCATGGGCTCACCTTGGGTTGGAGAAAGCTTAGTGGCAACCACTTTTTTGGACTCCTGAAGTTTCCAACATACTTCCACAATTGGGTTTGTGTTTTTTTTTAAATGAAAGTAACTGCATCTTAGAAGCAATAGAGCTGCCAGCGCTTAGATACATTTTTAATGGGTGAAAGAATGGAAGGAACGGAATCCAGAGTACGTGGCTGTATATTTTAATTTTTTGCTTGATGTAAAATTACTTTAATATTTTATCTTAATGGCCCTTGGACATCTAAGATCATTTGGTTACCCATAATCAACTAATGCTTTATATTTTAAGGCTTTGCTCAATAAAAAATTAATTTCCATGCACGGGTGGGCAACGTATTTGGAGATGGAACGACACGATTTTATACATAAAACAGGCTCCAGTTTATATATTGAAACCAAAAATGGCTGTAACATTCCCAGTGCCATAAAAATCAGATACAAAGAGTCATTTAAAAACCCTGAAATGTGAGCTTGGAGACACACCTTTGTATTTTTTTTAACTATAAAAAGAAATGAACCTGCATTTACAATGTTCAATTTCCAGTAAGTTTATTAAAAAAAAAAAAAAAAAAAAAAAAAAAAAAAAAAAAGAATGAAAACCCATTAAAAGCCATTTTATCCCATGAGCAGTCTACACAATGAGACTATTATTAGTACTTAATACTGTTGTAGAGCTTGGAATTATGAAATGCCTATTGTACTGGTAGATGTGATATTCAAAAAATGGCACTCGACATCCTTCTCTCAGGATGAAGGAGGTTTGTAAAGAGCCTTTGGAGGGAAGAAACAGCACATCTCTGTCCCACTCAATGCTCTCTTCTTCCAGCCTGTGGGTTTGCAGAGACCTGGACTCTCAGAGGAGGCATCTCCTCCAGAGTGCATGCAGTCCCTAAATAAATGCTTCAGGTCCTTCCATATCAAAAGTTCATTGCAATATTAAAAATGGTGTTTACTTTTCTTTAACGTTCTTATTGATTTCAGAGAGGAAGGGAGAGAAAGAGAGAGAGAGAGAGAGCGAAACATCAATGATGAGAGAGAATCACTGATCATTGATCGGCTGCCTCCTGCATACCCCCTATTGGGGATTGAGCCTGCAACCCGGGCATGTGCCCTTGACTGGAATCAAACCTGGGGCCCTTCAGTCCGCAAGCCGATGTCCTTACCTATTGAGCCAAACCAGCTAGGGCAAAAATAGTGTTTGCTTGATTTTCTTAAACATAGACATAGTTTTGTTTAACTTATATGAATGTGACTATGGGAAGTTTAAAAGTATATAAAGGATGAGTTCTAGTCATTTTGTCTCAGTGGATAGAGCATCTGCCTGTGGACCAAAGAGAATCGGGTTTGATTCCAGTCAAGGGTACATAACCTTCGTTGCAGGCTCTTCCCTGGCCCAGCCCTGGTCAGGCCGTGTGCAGGAGCTAACCAATTGATGTGTTTCCTTCACATCAATGTTTCTCTCTGTCTTTCCCTCTCTCTTCCACTCTCTCTAAAACATCAATGGAAAAATAGCCTCGGGTGAGGATTAACAACAACAACAACAGCAACAAAAGTATATAAAGGATGAAAGCGAACATGAAGAAGATGATACTTAAAATGGTTTCAGTAAGTAAATGCAGTGAACTTCACGTTGCAGTGTTTTGCTACTGTTTTGATATCATTAGGATGGACGCACAGCTCACTGCGGATGAATGAGGCTTCAGGAAGCCCTGGGAGCTGGCAGGGGCAGAAACGCCATCAGGTGTTAGACGGACAGGAGTCACACCTGGCCTTGGCTCAGCAGCCTCAGTGCTGGAGTTCAGGCTAAGAAAGTGTTCAGAGCCAAGACTCAACCTACAAGAGACAGCTTACTTGGAAAGTCACAGAGCTGGAAGAGGTGCGCTGTAGAGGAATGGGGCCAGGAAACAAGTCTCGGAGGCAAAAGAAGAATCCTGGAAGCTTAGGGGAGAGAAAGGTAAAGGTAATGTGCCTGGGAGTGAGGAGGGGGGTTGGGGCATGATCCTGGGAGGCACAACCGCACTGGGCTCCTCTTGAAGGCTTTTATATGCTCTCCAAAGGCCCGGATGTCAGGGGAGGATCTCAAGAAAATATTCACCGTCTTCCCAGGTATGTCCTTTTCAGGTTGTGTACCCCACCAGTTGGTTGGCACAAGGGCAGGGGGTCATGGTCAATGCCGCTGGCCCTGTTGTCAACCTTGACATTGCTGTCTTTTCTTACTGCTGAGGCCTAGAAGTTATCGCTAGGGATTCATGCTCAAGGGAGCAGTCGCACAAGGCCCTTTGTGGGAGCTGCGTGAGACCACTTTTCAGCTCCTTGTTCCTCTTCATTGGGGGTCTACCACGTGACTAGCAACATGCCAGGGGAGAAAAGAGCGGGGGGGGGGGGGGTCCCACCTGCATGGCCAGCAATAAGGAAAGGTGAGGGGGTCTAAACCACATGACCAGAGTTATGCTTGGGGGTGGGGGGGAGTTTATGGGGATCAGGGATTGTCAAGGTCTTTGCTTTCCTTATTTTACCAATTTCGAGGGAACTAGTGTTGTTCACACTGGTGCCCTTCTGTACCTGGCTCATTGTTCTTGCCCTGTTCATGTCTGTCTAACTGCCTGCCACACTTCAGCAGTGTCGTAAGGAAAAGAATGTTCTCTCTTTGGTCGGAGTATCTCATGATGATAATTTTGCCCTGTAATTAGAGTTTGCTCCATCAAAAACAGTGCACGTGTTTGGGGGAAAGAGTAATAAGGTCTGTATCAAGTCATTTGAAAGATTACCATAGTTCTTAGCTCTCCTTCGGGCCAAATACAAGAACATACAAGTGAACGAAGAATGAATGAGTGAACGAATGAATGCAGAAAAACTGCTCTCTCTGGTGTACTTTGCATGACTGAAAACATGGCTCCCTGATTAATTTTAACTTTTATATTAACTCGGTATGAAACATAAATAGAAAATAAAGTCAACCTCCTATTGGGGGTTGGGGGATAACTACAGTAAAATGTCCACATTAAAATAAATGAACCTTCTTATTTGAGTTCTGAGATTGACAACTGACCCAAACCTATTCCGTACATCACGTGATACAATAAAAATAGCTGCTCTGGCTACAGCCGAAAGCCTCTGCAGCTGCAGGATGCTTCTTGGAAATAAAGTTTGTGTTTACACAGGTGCAGTCATATTTAACAAAAAGAAAAAATGTTGTGTGCACTACGCAAACAACTCCCTGTGTGTTTTCTTTGGCAGAGCTCTTTCCAACGGAAACAAATTCATATTGAGCCCATCCCCCGGTGACACCCATGCAAACTCTACAGGAAAATTCCCGTACGAAGAAGCGGGTTCTCACGGTGCATCTTTTAGATAAGTGATGGAAGCAGGAGCCGCTTGGTTGAAGCCTGCTAAGAAATGATGCCCTTAGTGAAATATTTAGCACCTAATATTCTGTGTGTAAGCTGTTAGAGGAGCATTAATATTGCAGGGAGCAAGTATCAGGGGTGTTCTCTGACTCTAGTAACTTGGAGGGAATAATGACTGGCAGAGGGACTGAAAAAATTGAACATTTTCTTCTTAACAACTTAATGTTCTATTCCCATTGTAGTCACATCATATGGATTATTTTTTCAAAATATCAAACTTGTAAATATGTATTATCTTACGTTACTATTAAGACTAATAATGTTATATTTCAAAAGCCACACATGTTTATAAAATTATACTTTTGCAGACATCTCTCATAGCAATATTTTTGCCAATATTGTCTCCTAGGGCAAAGGAAACAAAGAGAAACATAAACAAGTGGGACTACATGAAACTAAAAAGCTTCTGCAAGGC
Source organism: Pipistrellus hanaki (assembly GCF_964339955.1). Lineage (NCBI taxonomy): Eukaryota > Metazoa > Chordata > Mammalia > Chiroptera > Vespertilionidae > Pipistrellus > Pipistrellus hanaki. The sequence continues at coordinate 43,364,488 of NC_140519.1, read as the reverse complement.
AGAAGAAACCATCAACAAAATGAAAAGGGATTGCACTCTATGGGAGAACATATTCTCCAATGATACATCTGATACGGGGTTAATTTCCAAAACATATAACTCCACAACAGAAAGACAATCCAATTAAGAAATGGGCAGAGGACCTAAACAGACCCTTCTCCGAAAAGGACATACAGATGGCCAATAGACATGAAAAAGGGCTCATGACTAGTCATCAGAGACACACAAATTAAAACCACAGTGAACTATCACCTCACACCTGCCTGAAAGGCTACTCTCAATGAATCAACAAACAAGTGTTGGCAAGGATGCAGAGGAAAGGGAACCCTAGGGCATTGTTGGTGGGAATGCTAACTGGTGCAGCCACTGTGGAAAACAGTATGGACTTTCCTCAAAAAATAAAAAATGGAACTGCCTTTTGATCCAGCATTCCCATTGCTGGGAACATGTCCTAAGAATCCCAAGACAGCAATTTGAAAGAACATATGCACCCCTAATGTTCACAGCGGTGTTATTTTCAATAGCCAAGATCTGGAAACAGTTCAAGTGCCTATCAGTAGATGAGCCAATAAAAAAGCTGTGGTACATTTACACAAGGGAATATTGCACAGCCATAAAACAGAAGGAACTCTTATCTTTGCAACAACATGGACCTGAAGAGTAGTATGCTAAGTGAAACAAACCCGTTGGAGAAAGACAAATACCATATAATCTCACATATATGTGAAATCTAATGACCAAAATAATCTGACAAACACAATAGAAACAGAAGCATGGCTACATGGAACAGACTGACAGACGTCAGAAGGGATGGGAGAGGAGGGACTGGATGAAAGAAAGTAAAGAGATTAGCTAAAGAACATGTCTACATAGCCTATAATCACAGAGAATAGAGTGGAGATGGCCAGAGAGAAGTGGGGTGGGAGCTAAGTAGGACTGAGCAAAGTTGAGGGGCAGGGAGATATGGGACATCTGTAATAGTGTCAACAATAAAAATAAAGAAATCATGCATATTATTTTTTATTTATTTTCTAAAAATAACAACTTATACACTGGGCAATTTTCTTATTAAAGTCAGAGTGCTTTACAGATAGTGTGAAGAATGCATTTATCTTCCATTCCAGTGTCTATGTTCAAATTTAGTCATTCATTCAATACCTACCATTATGCTCCAGACACTCACTCTTCTAGGCACTGAGAATACAGTATTCAATAAAACAGACAAAACTTTTATCTTGAAACATGAATATGCTCTAGAAGAATGTTAGAATGTACTGCTGTCGACCATGTGAAAATTAGTAACGTTGAATCAGAAATGTGAATGACCCAAAGAAGAAGTGATGGGGGATGAAGTGGTAGTGATGAAAAGAAAGTGTGACCCAAACTCTTTGGCATAGTTTGCACATGGTGCATCAGTTTATTCCTCATCACTAATTTTCCCTAAAAAAAAAACTTGAAAAGGATTCAGAAAATGAAGTTTCATGTTTCCCAAAACTATGGCAACTATAAGAATAATCTTAATAGCCCAGCTAGTTATGGGAAGGGTTTCTAAATAAATAGCATCCAAATTAGTATCCTTGACCTTCTTTGAGACTTACAACTAGAGGCCAGGTTGGAATGGAATAGCATCTACAATGACCTAGAAGCATTCTTATTATCGTACCACAAGTATAGCCTCCAATGTCTGTTAATTGCCCTGTGAAACAAACAAACTCTGGGTAGCCCAGCTTGTCTGACTTTTCGCCCCATCCCTAGGTGGCTGGCTTTCTAAACTTATCTCATGCCATTTCTCCACTCAAATGCTGCTTTTTGACCCAGCAATCCCATTTCTGGGAACATGCCCTAAGAATCCCGAGATAGCAATTGAAAGAATATATGCACATGCTAAAATTGCACTGAACTGCTTATTAGTCTCCCAATGATTCATGCTCTTTCTGGATTCTGTTACTTTGAATTAGACTTTTGCCTGGAACCTTTGCTCGTTTACTTCACCCATATACTGGCTAACTCATCGGTCTCTTGGGTCCCTGTTCAGATGCTGCTTGTTTCCAGAGGCCTTCTCTGACCCCTGTGACTTAACCTCCCTTCGTATGCACTTCCACAGCCTCTAATTATTCCCATTGCAGCCCATTTCACCCTGAATTATATTTGCTTGTTTACTTATCTATATCATCTATAAGACTGAGGGAGCAATGATTTTCTCTATCATTGATGCTTCTATCTCTCCTCTCCCTTCCTCTCTGAAATCAATAAAAATATATTTTTAAAAAGAACGAGGTTATCAAAGGAAAAAAAAAATGACAAAAAAAATAAAACAAAACATGTATTTTGAGATTTCAATAAAATGGTAAGTCAATTTCATGTCACCATCTTGAAAATTTACAGCGTTCAGCAATGAAAACATGTACTTGATAAATGCCAGCAGCTTGAAGCCTGCAAAGTTCATCTACTCACTTAGTGAGACAGATGTTTCATTTAATACTCTTCATACTATAGATTGGGATTATATTTTTTTCTTTTCCTATTTTTTTTTGTGTCTTGAAGAGAGAAGGGAAAAGAATTTCCCGACATGCTACTAATATCACCCCACACTGCAGGCCAGATGGCGAAAAATGCGAAGGCTGCAGCTTGGGTTCTGTACTCTATTGTGGGAAGGAAGGAATTTTGTTTCGGAATGAGTTTCAGCTTGATCATTTGTTCCTCTAATCTAAACATGAGTCAACGGTAAAACAGTACCAGCCAAACTTTAAAAAGTTCTTGAGCGTAAGTGCTTTGAAACGAAACGCATCTGGACCAAGTGCCTGATAGCATTCCGACCTCCCACATCTGGAAGAGGCAGAGGACCAGACTTGAATGGCTGCTTTAGTGTCGGACCCTTTACAAGGACATTTAAATCTTGCGTGTTATATACCTGCCACGTTTTTATTAAGATGTTTGGAAGGCTCTTCCTTCTGCCTTGTTTGAATTAAGGATTATGACTGTCATGCCCCTGAAATTCCACAGAATCCATCAGGTTTCGTAAACCCCAATGAAAAGAGAAGAAACAAGAGTCAATGGATCCTGTTGCTGTAAGCATTAGTAATGCACAACCTGTAACTTTCCAAGGGTGTTTTGGATCACCTATAGAATAGAAAACTAGCAGGGACGTGTCCAAGAGACCACTATAATTTTCCTAATTATTGAAGGCCTGGTTTCATGGGGGAGAGGAAGCGTATTTCTGTTCTTTAAATACAATGAGACAAACGATTCTGTTGGAAACAAGCTTATCTGTGGGGCCCCGGCTCTGAAGTTCTTAATGCATGTCTGTGTCAGAGGCACGTCTATTCAGGTGCAGCACGGACACCGTTCTTACCATTAGGGTCTTTTTCAAGAGAGTTTATCCTGGTTCTTGGATTCTGAATAGAGCTAAGTGCAGATACTAGGGCACAAGGAACCTCACGCCTAATGAGGATTCCACCTGTTCTTCTCCTTTTGGCTTTATTATTAGCACTAGAGGCCCGGTGCATGAAATTAGTGCACTTGGGGGCAGGAGGGATCCCCTCAGCTCAACCTCTTGCAGTCCAGGAACCCACAAAGGACATCTGACTGACGGCTTAGGCCTGCTCCCAGCGACTGGCCATCGCCTCCCCCATCACTGTCTCCTCCCCCTGACCCCTGGTACTCGCCCTGGCTGGCCTGGCACCACCCACCCACTGGTTGTGCCACTCTTTGGTCAAATTGCATATTACGCTTTTATTATATAGGATTGTGCATGACAGAGAGACAATGTACAGGTCTTAAAACAAGCAAAGTGTTATCAGTGTCCATGTTAACTTTTGAGTGAATCATATATTTTTAAAACTACATATTCACCTCAAATTAATCTCCCTTCACTGATAAGCATACATGCAAGCATTATAGCAACTTGTATCAGTGATTAAGAAAGGAAGTCCCTTTCAAGCCAGCTATAAGCTTTCAGGGGGGAAAAAATGTATCAATTTCCCAATATTTCACACATTCCATATGGTTACACAAGGTCAATAGCACAGGGATCATTGAGGGTAGCAGTTTTCATGGGCTGGCACATGGTAGAACTTTTACAGGTTCACAGTAACATATAAATAAGAAGGACAATGTAGCAAATTTATCAAAAAGCTAAGTGCATTTAGTTTAAAGGCCCATATTACTATAGTTTTTATATTAAAATGTCATTTCTTCTGGGAAATGACATGTTAGTAGGTGGTAACATTATTGCAGCAAAATATATGCTAGCCATCCTCTTTTAAGTAGCTCATGTTCTTTGAAATTCTTTCTGATATATGAGCTCCAGAAACCAGCGTAGAGACCACTTATTCAGCCTAAATGAACCTTACAGACATGAAGGAGCCTAGCTTTGTATTGGGTGACTTCTAATTCTTAGCAAAGCTCTAGTTCAATAAATTAAATAAGCAAAGATAAAGAAAACATCTTAGTTAGAATATAATAATGCATTTCCTAACTAAGTGAATCTACTACTCTTGAGCATAGAAGAAAGATCACCAATTATAAATAAGAGAAATGCAGTTAAAGAATAAACAAATAAAAATACTTAACCTAGATAACTTACTGGTGGTGGGTGTATGGAAAAAGATGCAAGTTGCACATTTTGCTAATATGGTGCTTTTTAGTATCAAATGTATTTAAAACATAAAGACAAAAGCAAATAGTAATTTTTAAAACTTACAACATGTACTCACAACAAGAATTAGAAATATTAATACTTTACCTATTTCCTTAAAAACCTTTCTCTTAAGGAATAAACATTAAAGTGACATTGAAATTCCTTTATCATCACCAATTATACTGTCTCTTTTTTCCTGAGAACTGGGACTAATCATTATTCAAAAGTTAGGATGTTTTATTATATGTATGCATCATTTCAAGCTATTTTTAAAAAATGTCTCCACAAATAACTTATAGCCTTGATTTAGGTAAAAGAGATTAAGAAGTACTATTTTGCATAGTTTAAAAAGTTAACTAAATAGTATTTCTATTGTAGTTATCCTTCAGCAAAGTGTTTTGTACCTTTTTTAATGTATTAATATTGAAATGCATTAATCTAGTTCATTTATTTTAACCTATATAGAACATTCAATGGTATGTATATATTCAACTATATTATGCCTTGCCAACTTACTCTCCAAATTACTTCTCAACTTTAAATTTCAAACCATATATCTGAGTTTATATTTCCTTACATCCTCATCACCATTATATTGTAGTTAAATTTAAAATTTTTTGCAAATCTGAATATGAATTTTTTTCTCGTTATTTTTTTAAGTTGTTTCAAACGAATAGATTTTGACAGCATAACTCAACGTTGTTCTTGCTCATTTTTCTCAAATATGTAACAAAAAATACCCCCAAAACTATTTGTGGATCAAAACATTTGTCACATCTCTCAATTATTTAGTTTACTAGAACTTTCAGATACACACTAAGTAGTACCTTGAGGGTTGTTTATGTTGTTCTGATTCTGTTCTTTGTTGAAATTGTTAGAAACACAATGGGAAAATTTTATTATGTAGAAAATATATATCACTGATAAAAATTGACTATTTGCTCTACAATTATAGACAAACTTCTAATACCTGTTTATATTACCTAAGAGATATGACCAGATTACTCAAAGAGATAATAGGTTGTTTTTAGATTTTAATAAACAGAGCAATCTTACTAATAATTAATAAATTCCTATATTTTTAGAAGAAAAAAACTCATAACTACATATTGTACTATTATAAACATATATTACAGTTTCCTACCATTGTAAACATGTAGTAAATATCACTAGATCCATTCTCTGAAATTAAGTACTTTAGATAAATAAGAAATAGGAAAGCCATTTATTTCTTTGCATTCTTAAGGCAAATATATCTACCTATAATCCTTTTAAATAACCTGACACAATGACAATGGAATAGAAGGCTGTCACAGTATAATAGTACCTGGCTGAGAAATTAATACTGAGGCAAAGCAAAAGCATTTATCAAAAATAAGTGTCCAAGTGAAAGGAAAATGGTGATGTTTTTCTAAGTTAGAGACATTGATCCTGTGATAATGTTCTATTAAAATGACTTTATTTCTGTTGACTGTATTTGACATAATTACTTTTTAAAATAGAACCTGATGTGCTGTAGTCCAATTTATTTCTAGGGGTTTATTTACAACCTGTTCTTCCCTTTAGCACTGTTGCATGCATTTTCAAAGCCTGAAATAAAAGAAGAGCACAGCAGTTCTATCCACCTGTTACTCTTCCTCCTGTCCCAGCATCTGAACTTCAATGTCCTTTATGCTTGATGGGTGCAGAGACTTTGTGGTAGGGGTGTGGTAGAGCTCCTCTAGGTTTCCATGAAGGACATGACACTGGTCTGTGAATGTTCTTCATCATTATCAGATGCTGAGCTCAGTTTTTATTGAATAGGGTCTTGGAAAACATGAATTCAACAACAACATTCATGGTTGTCTCACTAGCATCTAGAAAAAGCACAATACTCCAGCTTCACCCTTACCCCTATGTCATTGTACAGCTGAAAATATAACAATACAAACAGAAAAATTTAGAACAGTCTCTCATGGCCAACAACTCAAGACTTTGCAATTTTTTCCTACAAATTATTATTTAGTAGTTTCCATGCTTCAAAGATTATAGTTTTCTACAAGTACTTTTATATAAATTGCTACCAGATTAATAGAGTTTATAATTTTAAGCATTGGCAACTTAGGGAAATCTCATTATAGGCAGGCTATAACTATCTGAGTTACCTTTGTATTATCAACCAGTTAGTAAACAGGGACTTGTATATAGTATATTTTTAATAAATAATCATTTGATAACAAAAAAACATGTGAAAAATATGAAAATTCTATTATTTTATGAGATCTGAGCAGACCACTTTATGAAGTCTGACCATCTCAGACTTCTCTTTCAACAGGGACATGATGCTAAGTAAGAAGAAAGAAATGTTTCCTTAGTAGCCTAGGCGAATCTCTGAGTAAGAGACAAACATGTCTGAAAGTCTGATCTGTACTTAAATAATCCTTGTAAATACTTTCATGGAAGCCTGATTTAGGTAAAAGGCATTAAGAAGTACAAATTGCAAGTAAAAAACAAAACAGCCACAGGGGTTTAAAGTACAGCATAGGGAATCTACACTAATGAAAGAGAAAGATGCAAATTGACCATACCTTTGCAACTCCTACCAACCTATCAGGAGTGAGTATGCAAATTAACTCAATAAAGATGGCGGGTTAATTTGCATATGCAGGTGCTGAGTGGCCGGGAGTAGGGTGGGACACAGGCATTCCACACCACCCCAGCAGTTCCGGGCCACTGGGCAGCATGGGAAGGCGGAAAGGTGGCTCTGGCCGGAGCAAAGGCGGTGCAGGCAGCCAGGGAAGGAAGGCCCCTTCTTTCAGGAATCCTCATTCATTGGGTCTCTAGTTTATATATATATATGAAAGCCAGTGACCAAATGGCAGAGCGACCAGAATGACCAGTCGACCAGTTGCTGACACACACTGATCACCAGGGGCAGATGCTCAATACAGGAGCTTCCCCCTGGTGGTCAGTGTGCTCCCACAGTGGGAGTGCCGCTCAGCTGACTGGGATGAGTGGCTGCTCCCGCAGGCCCAGGGTGAGGCAAAGTCTCTGCACCCATCAAATACCTGAGACAATCCAGACTCTGGCTTGACCCCACCAGCTGATGCAGACCCTCTAAGGTGTGTTCTAGAAAGAGTGTGGGGAGGCAGATAGCAAGAGGGGATGTCACTGTGGACCCCCTGGGAAGCTGTTCTGATTGCTGAGGATTCGGGAGCACAGCTGCTCTGAACATTCCTGATGGTGTCACCAACCTGGCATCACACATAAGAACATTCACTGGGTGGCTTTGGGGTGCAAAGCTCTCCACCAGGTTCCTCCAGGACACAGAACACATTACTCTGAGCATAAGACATTACCCCAAAATATTAGCTCAGACTAATTTCCTTATTCAGCAGCCACTCAGGGTCCACAGCCACTCAGTTGACTGGTATGAGCGGTGCTCCCACAGCAAACCAATCCCCACAGGCCACACCCCTACCACAAGTGCACAAATCCATGCACTGGTCCTCTAGTATAGTCAATAATATAGCAATGACTATGTGTGGTGCCAGATGGGTGATCACTTTGTAAGGTATATAAATCTCTAATCCTCATGTTGCATGCCTGAAACTAGTGTAATATTATGTCAACTGTAATTTTAAAATAATTCAATAAAAATATTTTTAAAAGAAATCAATGAATTACCCTGACATTCTCACTTTTGTCATCATAATTACCTTTGTTCTATTTTTAAGATATTGTTCTAGTTCATTAAATGCACTCTACTGACAAAAAAACAAAAAAACAAAAAAAACAAAAAAAAAACAACTAAGTGTCCCTCATAGATAAGAAACTCTAACTCTTCAGAACATTCATTTTTATTTTATAAAATGGATGTTCTGAAGATGACTATCATATTTGGTTCATTTTCCCCTACATTTCTACTTGTTGAAAGAATACTTGTAACCTTATCAATGAGGTAAAAAATTAAATTTTATTTTTAAATGATATAACAGAACTGACATTGTCCCCCAAAATCTTGAACTAAGTTTTGTTTTATGCTTCACAAACACACACACACACACACACACACACACACACACACACACAGTATTTCTAGAATTACAATCTAAGCCTTGATTATGTTCACATGAGTAATCTTTTAGTCTAAACTAGGGGTGTCGAACTCAATCAGAGAAGGGGCCAAAATCTAAAATCCAGCCTAAATCGCGGGCCGAATGGTTTACTGAACAGTCATAAACTGACAATGTCATAAACTGACAGCGGAGTGCAGTGATGACAGCGCGGTGCGGGCCACACTGCAAGGCCTGGCGGGCTGGATTTGGCCCGCGGGCCTTGTGTTTGACACATGTGGTCTAAACCACACAAAAGGGCAAAATAGTTACTTGATCAATAAACATTAATTGATGAAAATGATCATTTGAAACAGCCATTGAAGAAATGAAACTGTAATCAATATCTAAGATATGAATTGTGCTTCACCTGAGGGAGAAGCTGGTAAATAGAGGTAATGTTCACAGCTTACTGGTTTAGCAGTTTTCTGTGGCTCATAAGGTGTTTTTCTTCCTTTGTACCATGGTGTTTTATATCTTGAGCCTCAAACACTGCCCACCTCCTGCGTAAAATTTACACAAGCCTTGAAAGATTGTGGAATATCCAAGGAAATAATTTTTCAGTCGATTGAGTTCTTAATGGGGAAAGCTCTCTGAATGCTATCTTACAAATTAGGAGATCCCCTGCTTTCTAAATAGTTCAATTGAAACCAGCTTTGTATTTATCCTTCAGGTCATTCAGGCTGAAATGTTAACTCTTACATCCAAAAGTCAGACTTTTAAAGGTAAAATGTCAAGTCCTTTTAGGGTTCAACTGACCTTTTAAACCAGATTAGGGATTTGAAGCATTACACATGGATTTCTACATTTTATATCCTCATATTTAACAAATGATCAAATATAATTCCCAAGAATACTATTTTTACAAGCTTGACATTTTGGGTCTGAGAGGTGGCTGTCTTACTCTTTTTACATAAATTACTTTTTACATAAATTTACTTTGGTTTTTTTCCACCTCCATTTCTTTGAAGAAACTTTGTGTTTTGCAGTATGAGGGACAATAAACTATGCCTTAAAATAGTCACTTAAAGATGCAAAATGACTGAATCTTTGCATCTCTTTAATTCAAGACCTAGTACGGTGATAATAACAATGCATTCTTTGCCGAAACCGGTTTGGTTCATTGGATAGAGCATCGGCTTGGGGACTGAAAAGTCCCGGGTTCGATTCCAGTCAAGGGCATATACCTTGGTTGCGGGCACATCCCCGGGAGGGGGTGTGCAAGAGGCAGCTGATCGATGACTGTCTCTCATCGATGTTTCTAACTCTCTATCTCTCTCCCTTCCTCTCTGTACAAAATGAATAAAATATATTTTAAAAACAACAACAACAAAAAAATGCATTCTTTGTATTGATGATGGTGGTGATAATATTCATACACGTCCCAAATGATAAATTTCTTGAGGCTTTGCTTTATCTTTATGTTCTCCACAAGGTTTTCGCCCATAAGTAATTTATAGTATTAAATTCTGTTTGTCAATTTGCCATTGTTGCTCTTCCATACTTGTTCCAAACTTTGGCTTAACATTATACTCATATGGAAAGATGTTTTAAAAACACACACACAAAAAAATTTAGGCTCGGGCTGAAATAAACCAGAATCTCTAGTCAACTATCAGAAACTCTAGGGGTGGGATCCAGACATCAGTGGTTTTTAAAAGGTAATTCTCATGTGCGGCCAAGGTTGAGCACCATCCTCTGAGACTCTAAGAACTATGTAGTCATAGATATTTATACATATCAGAAATAGTTTAATTGTGATAAAAAGGAGTAGGAGGATTGGAATACCTTCACCTTGATTTAACTGCTAATATTTGACAGGGAGAAGACCCTAATATTTATTTATTGAATAATTACTTACTGAGATATTTTTCTATGCAGGACAGCATAGAGAACTCAATGGTCCTTGCTTTGCACCATAAAATCCAGTAGGAGACATAGGACATGGACATATCCATAATAATAAAAGCGTAATATGCTAATTAGACCAGACAGCTGAACAACCTTCAAGACATCATTCCAGAGGTCTTTCCAGACAACACCATGATGGTAGGGGCCAAGGCAGAGGTGGTTAGGGGCAATCAGGCAGGCAGGCGAGTAGTTAGGGGAGATCATGCAGGCCAGCAGACAAGCAGTTAGGAGCCAGTGGTCCCTGATTGTGAAAGGATGTCCAACTGGCAGTTGGACATCCCCCGAGGGGTCCCAGATTGGGAGAGGGTGCAGGTTAGATTGAGGGCCCCCCTTGCATGAATTTTGTGCACTGAGCCTCTAATATATCTATAGTACAAGCATCCTTTGCACTTTTCAGACTCTCAAATGTCTGTATGGACCACAAAAGGTGAGATTCATGTTTTCAAATAAGGAGGAAAAAAATCTAGCACTTCCCACCCTGACTCCTACATGGCTACATGCAACTCTATCACTTCTTTGTCATTTCATGAGTCAAGACAATAAGCACAGTGATAGGTTGATCGTCTTTTTCAAGACTCTGGTTTCTTTTTATAGACCTCTTTTACCCAATAACACATTTTAGCAACAGCTCCACAATGCAGTTGTGTTTCTGAATCTCCATTAAAGTCTCACTCCCAGAAAATGATGATGATATATATCATCATTTGGGGAGAGGTCCAAGGTTTTTCCTGAGTCTATTGCTTCTCCAAAATTATCATCTTAAAATAATCAATATCCCAAAAAGGCATCGTTTGGGATGTGAGACTTTGCCTCCCTCCCATTGGTAATTAATCCTTTCATTGTTTGTCTCTTACTGCTGTTGTAATTTCCCCAATGCTCCCATATGTTCTGTATCCAATGCCACAAAAGGAAGAAGTTGATTGTATTCAATGTAGAAGTTCATATGGAATGTTCTGTGGGGCAGAGTTCATGCCGAGCCCCCTGCTGGCCTACCCTGGATGTCTTGTGTTAGCCTGCAGCTGGCTCAGGCAGAGGTTTTGGCCTGATCAGTTGTAGACCAGGGTTGCCAAATCCCAAGGCATTAAAAAGTGATAAATTGTAGACAAAAAAAAAAAAAAAAAAAATTACTTTTGAGCAATTTTTCTAGAAAAGCACTTTTGGCACAACAAACATGTTGACTCTCTGGGAATTTCCACTATCATTTAGTATTTAATTAATTGATGCTTTTTAATGACTTGGTATGCATTTTTCTTATCTCACTAAGCAAGGTTATATTGGGAATCATCTCCTATCAACACTACTGTCCATATTCTATACGCACATTTTGATGGGCTGATCAAATAGTGAGGAGGAAGATCAGGGAGTGTAATGAGCTCAAAACAAGTTAAAATAGTTTAGATAGTGTATTCAGACAAAAGAGCACAGAAAAATTGGGGCTGCATCACTTAGGTAAAAAGGCTACAGAATTATAAAAAGATGAAATGAAAAAAAAAGAAAGAAAACACTCATTGTAAAGGAAGAATAAGGTCTTATGATAAAAAAATTATGCTAAGAAGAAAATCCCAGTTAATTACCTGAAGGGGATTATAGGAAATAATCACATAAAAATATACTGCAGAAAAAAGAAAACTTGCTAGAAGGAGAAGGAGGAGCACTTATGATTTACACCTCTAAAACTGTAGCAAGTCTAAATGCAAAATATATTAAAGAGAAAAAATAATCGGATATAAAATAATTTTCACAAATGTTTTCCCTGGAAGAAATAAATATCTTAGATAAGTGAAGTAGAGGACCTCTCAACTTCAATTTTCTATACAACAGGAAAAAAAAATGCCTAAAACCAACCTGAATAAATCGTCTGATTGTGGCTTGGAAAGTACCGGGATGATAGTTTGTGATGGACTTTTAATCATAAACACTATATCCCAAAGTTTAAAATATCCCCCATTTGAGCAAGAAAAACACTTAAGTTTTCAAATATGAGAGCACGAGCTCCTCCATTTTAGTAACATCAATAACAACGTTTAGTTTACTTGCACTTTTTAATTATGCACTTGTTTTTCCAGATGGTTGTAGAATATTTATATCACAAAAGTTCTCTTCTTAATAATAATAATATGGTCTTATTATTTTGTTATAATTTTCTCTGAAAAGGTGAGAAATTTAACTGAAATGAATTTTTTTTAAAAAAAAAATCTATGTAGAATTTAACCAGTTTGGGGAAATAAATGTTTTCTTGAGAAGAACGTTGTCAGTGAAACTTCAAGTATAATTTAATGTCACCTGCATTGTAAGATTCGGCTTGCTTCTGGCCTTCATTATAGCACTGCAGGATTGGAAACTTTCCCAGACTCACGAGGCTGAAGAGAATTCTCACCTCCCTCTGACTTCTGTGGTTAGGGAGTCCCTTCCCCAAATATAGCAGAATTCTGACAATAACTCGCCATTGTCTTGAGTGATGAGCAGAGAACGTCAAGAGCTTCGGGCTAGAAGAGCTAAGTGAGTGTAATCTCCAATTACACAGGCAGCCAAGGAGGGTCCCTCTTGGTTCATTCTAAAATTCCCTGTATCAGGGGCCAAATCGATGTGTGTAAATTTCACAGAGGCAGTATGGGGACACTGTGAATATCTTATAGGGATATAGTAACTATGAGGAGATGGCAAATTTAGTACCCCAGTTATTTTGTTGTTATATCAAAATAGCAACAAATAATCTTACAGTAAAAGTAATCTATTTTATTCATCGAGTGGTAATAAAAGCAAGTTAATGACTATAAAGAAAGGTTTTGCTTACATTTTGACGACCATTATTTAATAAGGATATTTCTAGGCTATTTAATTTTTATAAATATGTTTCTTCTTGAAAAAGCTGAGAGCTTTTGAGTAAAGTGTTAGCTTTTGCACTTTAGAAAATGTTGTTATTTACAAGTGAGAAATTAGGAAAAGCCAAATGATTGTACATATTCAAACTGAAAAATACAAAAAATGTTACAACAAAATGTACACTCAATTCTACTTGATCCTAAGTCATTTACAAATTAAAAAGCTGTGACTTTTCCCTCACACACAATACACACACAGGCATAGCACACACACAGAGATTATCACAAATGAACAACAATCTAATGATATAATCTATGAACTCAATGAACCATTAATAGATTTTCAAATATAATTGCATTTGTTTGTTATCTAACATGTAAATCTGACCTTCATAATTATTACCATATCAAATTCTTTAGGGTTAGTTATCAGTTTTTTAAATTACTCAAATATTTAAAGACCCCAGTCTGAGAAGTCTAACGGGCTTGTTGCCCACAGTGCCAACAGTTTCAATGCCATCTCAGCCTTAAGTAACAGTTTTCTGAAAGTTCAATGGTGAATGTTTGTTTCTGTATTCCTACCATCTTGTACATTTTCCATATTTATAGCCTAAGTTAGATAAACCAATCCCCTGTAGCATGGGGACATAAAAATAATAAAGATCAGAGTGGAAATAAATGAAAAGAGTATGAAAAACAATATAAAAGGTGAATGAAACCAAGAGCTGATTCTTTGAAATGATTAAAAAAAAAATACATATATAAACTATTAACCAGGCTCATCAAGAAACCTAGAGAACCCAAATAAATAAAATCGGTAATGAAAGATAAGAAGTGACCATGGGCACCAAAGAAATATAAAGGGTTGTAAGAAGATACTATGAAAAAACACACACACACACACACACACACACACAAAAAAAAAAAAAAAAAAAACACCCCAACTCAATTCAAAGAGTTCTAATAAGGGATCAGCACAGTGCATAGCATTTTGAAGTACCCCAAAAGTAGGTTTTTTAGCTTTAAAAAAAAATTTAAATAGATTGTTATTAGCAGAAATAGCCCATCCGCAAAGAACACCAAATTGTATGTGGGAAACTGATTGTCTCCAGATTTTTTATTCCCTCTATCCTCGTGGGGAGTTAAGGTTACTTGAGTTCAAATTAAAGGTCAGCAATCCTGGCCTCCATCCCATAAGCAACATCCCATTTGATTTCTGTGAAAATTACTCAGGGGCCTCTGATTTCTTGCATCTAAGATGGAGAGTAGATGCGACCTAAATATTTCAAAAAGGGTAAATGAAGAAATGTGACTTCAGTCACAGGAGAGTCTGGTGAGACGGTGGGGTGGCCTTCAAAAGCAGAGAAAAATTGCTTTTGGCTATTGTTACATCAACTTCAAGTCTCATTCTAGCCTTGCCTTTTAATGTTTATTATTTTATTCACTTACTGATCATGCCTTTTATTCCCCTTCCTCTAATGTCTGATATTCTCTAGACTCTAGAGTCTAGAGCACATGTGTCAAACACACGGCCCGCAGGCCAAATCCAGCCCGCCAGGCCTTGCAATGTGGCCCGCACCGCGCTGTCATCACTGCACTCCGCTGTCAGTTTATGACATTGTCAGTTTATGACTGTTCAGTAAACCATTCAGCCCACGATTTAGGCTGGATTTTAGATTTTGGCCCCTTCTCTGATTGAGTTCGACACCCCTAGTCTAGAGTAACCAAGGGCAAAGGCAGATGTTAATGAGAGACAAACGTGAAACAGACATCAATCACATTCTATATAATAAAAGGCTAATATGCAAATCGAATGAATGGCAGAACAACCAGTCACTATGATGTGCACTGACCACCAGGGGCAGATGCTCTACGCAGGAGATGCCCCCAGGTGGTGAGTGCATGGCTGGGAAGCACAGCAGCGATGGTGGGAACCTGTCCCGCCTCCATAGCAGACTAAAAATGTCCAACTACCAGTTTAGGCCCGCTCCCCGTGGGCCTAAATTGTCAGTTAGACATCCCCTGAGTGCTCTCGGACTAAGAGAGAGTGCAGGCCAGGCTGGGAACCCCTTCCCCCCAGTGCATGAATTTTGTGCACCAGGCCTCTAGTAATAGATATTCTATTAACGCACAAACAAAGGCACTGGAGATCACAGGCAGTAGTGAAAAGTCATGAGTGATCCCCATTTCACAGCATCAGGACCTATATAGGAAAGTGTATTTAGTATGAAAACATTCATGGCTTTATTGAACCTAAACTTCAGCAGTGCTAGATGCTACTCTAGTCACACTGATTTATTCAAACTCTGGGAAAATGTAAGCATGTCACTCAGATTTGGTCACGAAATTCTAGTTCTACATATTCCAGTGAGCACAACTACAGTTTTCTGGTTTCCATCCAAGGATTAAGCTAATCAGGACTTCTATCTGCCCAGCCATTAATAGGATGAGCTCTATGACCTTGGATGAGTCATTCCACTTTCCTGAGTTTTAAAGGGATGGTATTAGATGCTGCAAAAACAATGTCTATTTCTGTTAGGATTAAAAAATGGTGACCCGACACTTTAGATATGAGAATGTAGGAAGTTAAAGCTAAATGTTTCTTTAAGATTAATGAAATAAAAAAAATTAAAAAACAACAGCAGTGCTACATCTGGAAACCTGAGTGCCAAGGGATAAGTGGTATGTAATAATTAATAAAAAGTGGTGGTGAAGCATTTCGCAAACGTAAAATGTAAGATAATTTATAAATATTTAAATAGTTATTAAATGTAATATGAATATTACATGGCTACCATTTTTATTTCCTATGCCACTTTATTGCCTCAGACTGCTTCACTAATATTAATTACGTTACTGTGGATAGTATTGCTGTTAATTGTATGGTTTCTGAAGGGGGACATACCCAGTAAAGAGGAGGAGAAATAGGGGCAAATAATCAGCTGTATGACTTCACTACTAGAAGGCGATATTTCTTTTCTGTTACCATGGATTGGAAGCTTAAGTCAATTACAAGCCCGTTTCTATAATTGACCTTCTCTCTTAGATCTGGTTTTGACTTTGCTTCTTCTGATCTTAATTCATTCCATTAAAAAGTCCTCCAGCCCCAGCTGGTTTGTATCAGTGGATAGAACCTTGGCCTGTGGACTGAGGGTCTCTGGTTTGATTCCGGTTAAGGTCATGTACCTCGGTTTGGTTACAGGCTCCTGTGCCCAGGTCAGGGACTCATGCAGGAAGCAACCAATTAATGTGTTTCTCTCACATCGATATTTTCTTCTTTCCTTCTCTCTCCATCTCTCTAAAAATAAATGGGAAGATATCCTCATTGAGGTTATATATACACTAGAGGCCTGGTGCATGAAATTTGTGCAAGGGGCTCAGCCCTCACAGCCACGGGTGTTTGCCTCAGCCCTCGCAACCCCGGCTTTTGTCTGGAAGGTCATCCAGAAGGACATCTGGAAGGTCGGTCAGCATATTACGTCTAATGAGCATATTACGCTTTTATTATTACAGATAAACTCTTCAACTCACGTATCATTTTTTTCACTTTTCATTCCTCCAAACTTTCTTAGTCCACAGTCTACTTGACTGTTAAACACACAAACAAAATCACTTGCTAAACCTTGAAGGGTTAGCCAACAGTAAGTACCAGTCTCAGCGGCCTCACCTCGAGCTCAGCTAACCCTCCTCCTCAGAAGCAGACATGACCAGCTCACTGGAGAGACCAAGACACTGAGACCAAGGCAGGCTCCCAGGAGCAAATCTATCCGCCTAGAAAGCGGCGGGACCAACTCTGTGCAATGCCAAATTCCTGTTTTGTCTCATTCCTTAGCACTGTCTCCAGAGAAAACATACCGATTCATAAAAAAAAGTACAGTGGTTTGGGACAGGTATTTGTAAGCAATGATTGTATTTTTTAATTATTATTGAGGATTAGAAAAGGCTTTGGAGACTTGATTAAAGAGTAGGCGGGGGTGGGAGTCAGAGGAGGCATAAGGAAGAAGAAGTTAAGCCACAGACAGACCCAGAAAAACAAGAACACGTTGGAATAATAGTAACGCTGTGACCCCTTTGTAGACAGGGGTACACAAGCACTCACCGATCCCTGCAGAGTAGCCACCGAAGGAGGGAAGAGGACGGCTCCGGACTAGAATTTACCTAAATCTCCCGCGGGCTGAGCTGTGGGGTGTGAAGGCGCCGGGAAGGAGCACGTGGCTCTGCTGATAAGAGGCGGGAGGAGAGCCGGCTGCAGGTGGGCCCAGTGATAAGCAGAACGTAGGATGCTGGGAAGGCTTGATTGGGAGAGTTTAATAAAAGCACGCAATGGTTGCCAATTAGAAACGAAAAAGTAAAATAGGAGGCAGCTGCTAATTTTGCATCCGAGTAGGATTACGCTGTGATGGGGCCGATGGAATGAGATTGGAAATACAGAGGCTCTGCACGGGAGACGCACTATCCGGCGAGCAGCTGAAGGGAAGCAGCAAAGCAGCACTATCTCCGCCGTGCTGGCCCATCAGAGGTTCCTGCAGGCCCAGCTCACGTGGAGGCAGCTGGCGGGGGGCAGGAGGGTCCCTAGGGACTCAGAAGACAGTGCTCCTCCAAGACAGAGGCCATAAGGCTTCTTCGTCTGCGAGAAATGTGCAACTGTGAAGGGGGCATACCCAGAGACTTTTATTATTATTATTATTATTATTATTATTATTATTATTTTAATATATATTTTATTGATTTTCCACAGAAAGAAAGGGAGAGGGATAGAGCGCTAGAAACATCAATGAGAGAGAAACATCGACCAGCTGCCTCCTGCACACCCCCCACTGCGGATGTGCCTGCAACCAAGGTACATGCCCTTGACCAGAATTGAACCTGGGACCTTTCAGTCCCCAGACCGATGCTCTATCCACTGAGCCAAACCTGTTTTGGCAAGAGACTTTTTATTTTATTTTATTTTTTAATTTTATTGATTTTTTACAGAGAGAAAGAGAGAGGGACAGAGAGTTAGAAACATCGATGAGAGAGAATCATCGATCAGCTGCCTCTTGCACACACCCTACTGGGGATGTGCCCGCAACCAAGGTACATGCCCTTGACTGGAATCGAACACGGGACCTTTCAGTCCGCAGGCCAATGCTCTATCCACTGAGCCAAACCGGTTTTGGCAAGAGACTTTTTATTTTTTTAAATATGTTTTTATTTATTTCAGAGAGGAAGGGAAAGGGAGAGAGAGATAGGAACATCAATGATTAGAGAGAATCATTGATCGGCTGCCTCCTGTACACCCCACACTGGGGATCCAGCCTGCAACCCAGGCATGTGTCCTGACCGGGAATTGAACCGTGACCTCCTGGTTCACCCATGAAGGCTCAACCATTGAGCCACGCTGGCTGGACTAGAGACTTTTAGGAAAATCCACAAACAATCCTTCTACAACCCACCAAGTGTCTTGCCCTACAGCAGTGGTCAGCAAACTCATTCGTCAACAGAGCCAAACATCAACAGTACGATTGAAATTTGAGAGCCACATTTTTTAAACTTAAATTATATAGGTAGGTGCATTGTTATTAACTTAATTAGGGTACCCCAAAGCTGGCCTTTGCTAAAAACTCAAGGGACCAAAGAGCCGCATGTGGCTCTCGAGCCGCAGTTTGCCGACCACTGCCCTACAGGAATCCTGCACTTGGTAGGCAAGCCTTCCCAGAGGAACAACCTGGAAACAGGTGCCCCAGTGTTTTAAAGCCAGAAGGGCCTGACTGAGGTCAGCCTCCACTCCAACTCCAGTAACTAAGAAAGAAGGGGAGTATTGGGCGATGCAGAGGTAACCTGGCGTCTGGGAACCAATAACCATGGTCCAACCTGACCCAAGAAACAGAATATTCTCGTCTCTCCTTTGGCACCGTGGTAATCTCTGTGCCCCCTGACTCCTGCCACCTCTGTCTTCGGCGCTGTTCACACTGGGACCCGGATTAAAGCCTGCTCCGCATCTGCTGTGTGTCCTAATTTCCCAAGAGTGAGTGAATTAATTTACAACAAAGGGACTCGCCTTTAATTTCCATCTAATGCGATGTGCGGTGTCACTCAGCAGCCAGTGACATGTGGGCTGACAATAATAAGGTCTTGCCTTTGGAAATAATCTGTGAGCAATCCATATTCAACTGTTCTTCCTATTCAAATGAATTCAGATATTGAAATCATATCGCGGAGCGTCTGAATTCTTAAAGCACCAAGCAACCAACGGGTAACCGGGTAGTAGAAACCGCTATGTATATATATTTTTTAAAACAAAAAACTATTTAGCTAGTACTTCGAGTAAGGTGAAAATAGACAAGCCACGCCCAACCTGTGTTGAGGACCTCAACCTCCTGGAGCCTGGGTAACCATAACTTGTGTCTCACCCTCATTGTCCCGATCCCGCCACGCTAGCATTCACATCCAAGCACACAAGTTCACCGGGCCATGCTGTTCTCTCTGCGGGGTGATACTTGTTTGATTTGGAAATACCATAGTGAAACCTATTAGACAGATAAGATGGAATGTCTTGTACTTTAAAGTCAGAGGGTCTGATGTTTGGTCCAGATTTCTTTAGTTCAAATTCATTTCCTAGCAACGGAGATGCACAACGTAAAAGAACCACACGCCAGCTCGTGAATTGTTTTGACAGGGAACTAGATCTTGAGTCATTACAATGGTCTGATGCTGATTTGTTTTACTTTATTGATTCTGCAGTTTCATTGAGAAGGAAGCTGATTTGGTTAATGAACGAGGTCAAGTTGCTAGGGCAAATGCTTGTTGAACAAATGAGTGAATGAACAAATGATAGTAATGTATGCACATAAAAAATGCTAAAAAATACAGATTCATGTGAGTACTATTCTACCTAATTGTCTTCTTTCTATCCTAGAGAAGTTATAGTTGTAACAGGTATCATTTTTTGTGTGTGTGTGTATGTGTGTATAGACATTCTTCCAGAGTTTCTCTCTCTATAAGCCTTCATGGGATTATGTATAAATTCAATTTTCAGTCCCCAGAACCTACTACAGCTCATTGAACTTAGTAGAATTTGATTGATTATATCATTCAGAAAAGAGAACACATGAACATTGTTTAATTGTTCAGGAGCTTCTTTTGAAGGCTCTGGGATTTTTTTCCCTCCATTAGTCTTAAAAAATATAGCTCTTAACTCTCTCAACCGAGACATTAAAGGTTGGTACACTTATTTCTGTCTTTCTTAGCAACAAGAGGATGTGGACATGCCTGCGGAGCTTAATGTTCCATCAGAATCTTCGGGAGCATAGCGGATTGTTCGGTTGGCTTATATATCCCATGTAGATGCAACCACTGTCCCAGGATCCAGAAAAACCAGGCAGCCCCAGAACACTGGATCAAAAATCCAAGAGCATCGACCCTATAAGCTCTTTCTTATGAACATTTATAAGTCAACACACATTAATTACAGAAAACTGAGAAATCTCCAGCATAATACTTCTTTTAGTGAAACAGCTACCAAATTCAAACCCTCAACATGTATAAAAGTGCTAGAGAATGAGCAGGCAGCCATATTAGATCTGTTCTTCATTGAATCTAATGTTAACTGTGGCCATTTTAGCTGGGGCAATTGTGTGTGTGTGTGTGTGTGTGTATGTGTGTGTGTGTGTGTGTGTGTGTGTGTTTTGTTGGATTTTTTTTGTGTGTGTGTGTGTGAATGTCTTAACTATTCCTGATTTAAGATAACAATGTGACCCACTAAAATGGAAAAAGTTTCACAGGTAAAACACAGCGTTTAGGTCAAACTTCTGAAATGTCTTCCTTCTGTCCACACTTAGCTTGAAGGAGGGGCTGGATACAGGTTCTGACTGAGCAAGCCAGTCGGCACGAGAGACTCAGAAGATGAAGAGTTTACTTTCTCAAAGGGGGTCCATCCATCGCACAGAGGATGGCACATGGGATTCAGGAAATGGATTGAGGGAGCATGGGACTGGTTGTAAAGGTGCACTAAATTCTTCCTGCCCCATGAGAGGTTCCTTGTCCTCTCAGATTTTTTTTCACAAATTGAGTCCTATTATCCTTCTTCTTTTGTTCTATTTATCCATGCCACAACCCTTCTTTTCACTTTTCCCCCCATCTCTTCTTTATTTCCATGTTTACTTTTATCCCTATGGCTTCTTTCTTCCTGTTTCACTGGTTACAACAAGCAGCTGAGGTCTATTTTTATTACTGTATGGACATGGGATAGTTTTAATTTTTTTTGTTTTTCATTTTATTCATGGGTAAGTTGGATATTTTAAGGATATTTTTCCCCTCTCAAGTTAGTTCAGTTCAAGTTCCTCAAAATTAATATTTTCCTATAAGATCTTGAAAGATAGGATTGCCATCTTTTAGTCAATAAGCCCCATAATGCATCTGCTTTTTTCCTGCCTCCTTCACCAACAGATGCCATCCACGGACCAGTAGCTCAGGGGGAGAAGTGAGATGTGGCAGAGCGCTGCTTTGCACAAAGCAGCAGCCACTCTGCTAAAAGGCACGACAAGAAATGGTGAAATTTTGTGTGAGGACCCAGATGTAATGTTTTGCTGCTGCGTTGATTGAGTATAAAAGCGAGAGGTATTTTACTCGTGTATTTTTCCTTTTAAATCGCTTTCAGTGTCTAATGGCAGTGTGGAAACAAGTGACACATCTTCAACTCCATTTAGATTTTTGTTACCGATAAAAAAAATAGGAAACTCCAAATATATCCTTGTGATTCAGTTAATAACACTGAGGATAAAGCAGTCTGAATTTCAGACTCTTACCAGCATTAAAGTCAGCGGCCCCTCAATTCCAAGGGGACTGGAAAAAAAAAAATATGAGTACATTGAAATTTTCTGATGTGAAGGTATTACTTGAGGTCAAGTGGCCTTCAAGCGAAGCGACAATTTCTTATCTGGGTATTTTAATAGAATGTCATTTCTCTTAAGAAGGATGAACTATTTTGCATCTTGTATTATTTTCAGATGAGGAATACTCCTCTGAATTAATATCAAGATGCATTCCACGCAGAATTTTAAAGCATCATCAATCTGCCATCCCAGTCGCATGCTTTCGTACCTCCAGGCTCTCGCTGCAGTTTTTATGAACAGGATTCAAATAAATTGGTTCTTTTTCCTTGGTGGCTTCTTTAATTACTTTGTTATTATCGGAGGAACTGGCTTAATTTAAATGAACACTGTGTTCCTGCTACTACTATCCAGAGAAAACACAGACTCGGAACATGCTGTTTTGTAGTTAAAGTGTATTTCTCTGCATGGGGGTGCCAGAACCGGGAAGTTCAATGCCATCTTCCCATTAGACATCAAGGGCAAATCCAACCCATCTTGAGAAATCACTGACTTTCCTAAACTCCTATGCATTTCGCTAGATACAAAGAATAGACGGTACCTAGAGAAAGTAATGATTTGCTTTAAGTAAATTTGATAAGCGTTTCTTTCAAGCCAAGCACCCCAGCAAGTCTGAATAGTTCTTTTTCCCCTATTATCTTTATCGGAGGTACATTTTTAAAACCAATTATGGGGTGAAGTTACTACGAGTAATTCAAACCCCCCCCCACACACACACACACACATAAAACCTTCCAGATATTGACATTACAGAAAGTCTTATTAAACATAAATTAAACTTATTTGAAACATAAGATGTTTGCAAAGGTGCAGGTTTCCTTCTCTTCTCTTTAGCTTCCACCCAATGAAAGTATAGAATAAATTTTAAAGTATTTTATAAAATACTTTATGGCATATATAAGTATTTTATAAACACCATATAAATATAAAATTGTATTTTTTTGTTCTTAAAATAGTAACAGTTTTCACCCCCAGCTTCATCTCTTTAAAAGCCATGTGTGAGAAAAGCAAGCTTAATCTTTGGAAACACTGCAGTGTTTACTGTCTACTGAGCCCCAACAGAAATCACGCCACTTCTCCTGCTGCAAGTGGAAGAGACGACAGGCTTGCACATCCGCGGGGGCGGAGGAGGGAGCAGAGCAGCTGGCA
This sequence comes from Pipistrellus hanaki, assembly GCF_964339955.1. NCBI lineage: Eukaryota > Metazoa > Chordata > Mammalia > Chiroptera > Vespertilionidae > Pipistrellus > Pipistrellus hanaki. Next base: position 43,341,003 of record NC_140519.1, on the reverse strand, counting down.
GAGGGCTGGGCCTGGGAACTTTCATTCATCTCACACCTGTCACCTGGGGATTTAGGTTTCTGTCAGATCGTGGAATCTTCTTTTTCTAACGTGCGAACCAGCCACCGAAAACACGGCCCTTTGCCAGAGGAGACAACAAAACCTGTGGCACCAACAGCTACTACGTGGCCATGGAAGACGAGAAACACTGTCCCTGACTGGAGTGTCTTTCAGCCGTGGCTGCCTCGTGGGTGAAATGGGGATGCAAACAGTGCCTACCTCTTTGGGTACCATGGTGGGAATAATTCAGTGTGAAAGAGCACTGAGCCGCTTAGCGCGGCTCCCGGCATACACCTGCGAAGATCATCCTCGTTACTAAAAGAGGCCCAGGCAATTCCTACGCGCTCCTAAAGCAAGCTCATCCCATGGACATGCGTTCTCCTGGGTCATATTTCTCAAAACGTCATTCTTGAACTACCTGCATCCAGGGTGTTTGTAAAAAAAAAAGTGTAAATTCCTAAGCTTCTCTCCCCTCTTCCCCCCAGACACCCTGCATTGATGCTTGGCTTACCTGCCTCTGCCAGAAAGAAAATCTCGTCCTTTTCTCCTTTGAACCAGCTTGCTGAGTTTAAAAACCACTGTTCTCCATGAAGTCACCTCTCAGCCCATCCTCCAAGGCCTGGGGCCCCCGACACCAAGTGCACTGTACTATGACAGAGCCAGTCATTACGGATCCCTGCGGGGCTCCTTCACACACAGGTACTTCTCTGGATTCAGAGTTAATGAGAAAACGGTATTAACAGGACAAACTTTCCCCAGAACCCACTGTGTTTTCTCTCCTGTTTGTCTTCAGCAAAGTCATGTTAGGTAGCCTGTCTCTTTTCTTTTCTCTGCTGGCAAGTCATGCAAACCCATTCACTCTAGCTCAGAGGCACTTCTTCCAGGGAAATGGGGATACAAAAATGGGAGGAAGACCTGTGTGTGGCTATGAGAAAGGAGAAACATTGTCATCGTGTGTTCGAAGGTAAAACGAATTGCAGTGAAGAGACCACCTTCTGAAATTAAATACACCTGGATTTAAACTGTCATGTCCCCTGTTACTCTGTGATTTCCCTCAACCATTTTTGTATTCTGACACCATTTCTTTCTCCCATCTGTGTAATTCTACACCAAACAGCATCTGTAAAGGTCTTCTATTAAATGCCCAGCCAGTGATGCTCAGTGGTTGAGCATCGACCCATGAGGTCATGGGTTGCTGGCTCAATTCCCAGTTGCAGACATGCAGGAGGCACCTGGTCAATGATTCTCTCTCATCATCATCATTTATGTTTCTCTCTCTCCTTCTCCCTTCCTCTCTCTGAAATCAATAAATACACACACACACACACACACACACACACACACACTGCCTTGCTTGTACTGGTTTCTAAGGCTTACAATGTTACTTGCTCAGTCTCATGCATATCTTTGTCTCCCTGCATCTTTTATAGAGGGTATAAATCTCTTAAAGGCAAATGCTCAATGTTGGACTTCCTAGGTTTCTCAATTGTCCTTGAGTGCTGAGCACCAGGCTCTGAAGTTTGTGTTCTGGAAAGATCTGTTGAGTGGGGAGGTACAGTTCATTATGTACACACTTAAAGCTTCCTTTGAAAAGTATGAGAAATTGAGGTCTTGACAATTCCTCTGATTAATTTTAGCAACACTGAGTAGAACAAATAGATCGTATATGCCTCCTACTATGAGGAAATAGTAAATCTATAGCATCACCCACAAAATATTTTCACCTAGAAAATTAAGTCATCAGTCAAATGCAGAGAGTGGGAAGAGCTGCTGGATAAATGATGAAACAATGGCAGAGGAAAGAGAGTGGTGGGACATTGCTAACAAGTAAAGGGGGCTTTAAAGACTTACTATTTGCAGTCTGTGGGGCTTTAAGATAATCTGGGAAATGTGAACTGGGCATTTCAACGAAATGAATAATTGCTATCAAACATTTAGGTGTGAAAATAACATAGTAGCTATATCTTTAAATGCTGTGTTCCATTAGCTACATATACTAAAATATTTATAGGTTAAATGGCTTATTGTGTTTCAGAATATTCCAAAAAAAACTATGGGGAATAGATAAAGCATGATTGGCGAAGTGTTGGTAATTGTAGGAGCTAGATGATGGGTACGTGAAAGTTTATTATACTGTGTTGGTTTTTTGTTTTTTTTTTCCTGCTAATATATATGTTTGAATAATACAAACTTTAGATAAAAGCATTTAGGCAGAAAAATAATTTGTACTCATCTTTCAATATAATGGGAACAGAAATGCTTGTTTTCAATATAAAAGATCTTTCAAAGCAGTGAACTTTGATCTTGGTTTTCCAGTCATGTCTACATAGTTTAAAAACTACCATTTGGAATGTTTTAAATGTGTCGTTGATGTATATGTTTAGAAGTTGACTTGTTTCACAAAGGATTTGAGGAAGAAGTTATGAGAACATATAGAATTGCTACAGAAAGCATCGTTTGTGAATTTGTCTATTTAGGTTGCTCGGAGGAGGAGGAGGAGGGAGAGGAAGAAGAGGAGGAGGAGGAGGAGGAGGAGGAGGAGGAGGAGGAGGAGGAGGAGGAGGGAGCTCCAGGGGTCTCTGGTTACACATATAAAGAGGAGATGATCTAAGGGGCCCCTCACCTGAGTGATTCTCCATGCCAATCAGGCAAAAGCTGGGTTGAACAAATGGGCCCGAAGCTGTGCCCTGAAGGCCAGCTGACCGCCAGCGCAGAGGGCAGGAGCCGCAGGTCCTCCCTAGCAGCTCTTCCTTCTGGCAGAAGCTAGTAAACAAAGTGCAGGTATTAAAGCTCTGACTGGCTGATTAAAAATGTATTCCATTGCTACTTTCAAAACGTGTTTGAAGCCATATCATGAAAATATATTCTCGGGGCCTCCTGCCAGGAAACTAGGGGTAGAATTGGGGGAGGGGGAATAGGTAGGATATGGCCACAGGAATGCCTGAGCTATGTAGACATGGCTGGAAACCCAAGATCTTTATATGCCCTTGAGAGAACCAGAAAATGCTTCCAATACGGAGAGTCGAGACAAGGTTGAACAGTTTCGTAAAGGACTGGGATCCAAACTTCGTTAATTCCCCATAAATCTAAGTAGACATCTCTGAGCGGCTACTGTGTTAGAATGAACCATTGGAAATTGCCATTCTCGATCATGTTGACCAAAAAACAAAACAAAAAAAGTGGCAGCTTCGTATGGTTCAATGGAAAAGCTCGGTTGTCAGATGAATTGTGGGGTGGCAGTTAGAGAAGGGGAAGAAGCTGGAGAGAGGACACAAAGAAGACTGAGGAAGTATGATTGACAATAAGAGATAAAGAGGACTAAGTCAAAATGTTCCTTCCTTTTGAGGCTGAGAACCTGGGAACATCATGAATTTATTAAGAGAAACCAGAGAAGAAACCAGGACTAGGATGTGGGGGAGGTGAGGTTGATAAATTAATCATAAACTTGTTGGTTTTAAGATAATAGCAAAATACTTAGAAATGTCCATTAGGCAGTAAGAGAGATAAAAGGTAATAATTGGAAAAGAAGATCAGAGCCAGATATAAAGCTAGCTACCAACGCAATAGCTGGTTTTGTGAGTAGATATGTTCACCAAAGGAAAGATCTAGGAAAAGAACAGAAGCCAAGCACTAAAACATGAGAGGCTAGGTGAGGAATTAAGAGCATGAGAACAGGAAAGATGATTCCAGAAGCAAGAGAGAGCGATGTGCCATGATGGCCATTAAAACGATAGTTAGCCCTGGCCACGGTTGCTCAGTGGTTAGAGTGTCACCCCATGCACCTAAGGGTCACATGTTCAATTCCTAGTCAAGGGCACATACCTGGTTGCATGTTTGATCCCCAAGCCCCTGTTGGGGTACGTGCAGGAGGCAACCAATCAGTGTGTCTCTCTCACATCTATGTTTCTCTCCCTCTCTTTCTCTCTATCTCCCCCTTCCTCCCTTCCACGCTCTCTAAAAAAATCAGTTGTTCCTGTGATAAAAATAATATATTCAGAACATTTCAGCCATGCCATTGGGGTTTTCTGGAATCATTCTTAAAGTAAAAAGTATTCTTGCTCTTTCTCTAATTTTTGCATTCTGTCTGGATGTTAAATGTTGTCCTTTCTTTTTTTCTTATGCATTTATGCACCTATGGCAGTTAGCACGGTGGAAAGCTGAGGAGCCAGGCCAGGTAATCACAGCCCCTGCCTGCCTGGGACTGTTTACATTACATGATTGGCCTGGAGCCTATCTCAGCTGTACGCTGAGCACAGCCAATTAGGCAACCACAATATCCTGAGCAGAGCTCATGCTTTCCTTTAAAAGAAATACTTTTAAATGTGTGTTATCATCACAGTGACATACTATGTTCTAATAGCTTCAGGTGTGCAAGCTATTGATTAAACATTTACATGCCTTATGAAGTGATCTCCCCAATAAGTCTAAATGCCGATCTGATCGTTATTATATGTAACAGTTGTTATAGTATTCCACACACTATTCCCTAGGGCAGTCAGTGGTCGGCAAACTCATAAGGCCACAGAGCCAAATAGCAACAGGACAACAATTGAAATTTCTTTGGAGTGCCACATTGTTTAAACTTAAACTTGCTTCTAACGCCACTTCTTCAAAATAGACTCGCCCAGGCCATGGTATTTTGTGGAAAAGCCACACTCAAGGGGCCAAAGAGCCGCATGTGGCTGGTGAGCTACAGTTTGCCAACCACAGCCCTAGGCTATGCTGTACATCACTTTGATTTTTTTATTTATTATTACTTAATCCCTTCACCTTTTTCACCCATCCCTTAACCCCCTTCTCATCTGGCAACCATTAATTTGTTCTGTATGTATGAGGGGGGGGGGGTCTTCTGTTTGCTTATTTCTTTGGTGTTTTTAAGTCCCACCTATAAGTGAAATAGACCTGAGACATTGCCTTCCTGACAGGGAAGGGAGCCATCTGTCCTGGACCCTCCGCAGCTGAGACCTTTCCCTGTGAATGGACTTTGTAGTCTGTGGCCTTCTGTGGTACCTCATGCAATGCAGAATAGCATCTTGTCCTCAACCACCCAACCTCCTCCTAGGATCTAAGCCATCTGAGAAGTGCCGAGTCTACTACTCTCTCAAAATTCTGGTAGACGGAGAACTTTTTTAAGCCTCAGATGCTACACATCATAAGGACTCGAATGCAAATGAAGTCTCAGTGGCGCTCTCCAGCAGGTGTCTGATGAAGCCTACTTGCGGAGAAAGCCTAGGACCCTTTGGGGGGCAATGAGAGGCCCGAGGTCCCATGGTGCCAGATGTTTATTACCGTTAGAGTGGCTCTGGGTTTACCCAGAACTGGTGTGACCTGAGGAATCATGGGCTGCCAGTGAAAGAAGATGGCATGGACTTTTCACCTTTCCTGACCGAGGGATTGTAAAAGGTACTTCCTAGTGAATAAGAAAACAAAGGAGAGCCGTGCCCGCCTCTCCCTGTGGAACGCTGAAGCAGCAGTGCCCTCCCGGGGTGACCCAGGTCCTGCAGGGTGGGATGGGGGCCATCCTGTGACTAGGGAATTGCATAATGGCTTCCCCCACTCAGCAGTCTCCTTCCCTGTTACTATCTCTACTCCATGAAAAGTAAAGGCAAGACCTCTGACGAAAATGCACCCAATAGCCAAAACCGGTTTGGCTCAGTGGTAGAGCATCGGTCTGCGGGCTGAAGGGTCCCAGGTTCGATTCCGGTAGGGGGGCATGTACGTTGGTTGCGGGCACATCCCCAGGAGGGGGTGTGCAGGAGGCAGCTGGTCGATGTTTCTCTCTCATCGACTTTTCTAGCTCTCTCTTTCTCCCTTCCTCTCTGTAAAAAAATCAATAAAATATATGTTTTTTTAAAAATGCACCCAATAGAAAGCCAACCTCTGAGGGCTGTTTTGTCTTTAAAGTTTCAGAAAAATGCAATTAACCATTTGTTGTTGTCTTGAGCATTTAATTTTCAACAGAAGCACAGAATCTAAGCAAAGCTTTTGATTTTTCCTAAGCACTGATTAGAGCGACTGCTGACGTCCCTAAGGCTTACCTGGTATCAACACAGACTGTCCTCCTACCCCACACCCGTCTCCCGAGCCCACGGGGAGTGAGTTTGGCGGATGAGACCATCTAGGGGCCTAAGAGAAGTCTAGAGTAAGAGGTTGGAAATCATGGGATCAGCTTTATTGAAGAGAATCTGAGGCAGACGTGTTTTCCTATATAAACCTACATTTCTACCTTGTCCTGAGCCTCTGTTGGCATCCAGGGTTTGTCTGAGATCATGACTGTCCGTAGCTCCCTCTAATCTTTGAATTGCTCTGCAACCTCACTCAAAACCCTTGAGAAAAGACCCTTGTTATACTAGCATTTCCTGCTTCCAATCCCTGCTCCTCTTTTCCTCTTGGTCAAGTAGAGACATGAAAACAAATAACATTAATATTGTATGAAAAAAAATTCCTAAACCTTTTTCTAAATAGTAGGGTTTTTTTGGTTTGTTGTTTGTTTGTTTTGAAAGGACTCCAGTTGTGGTCACAGACAGGTAGGCGGACATTCTGCCTTTATTTCTGATTAGTTGGTTCAGGAGCCTGCTTTTGGGTAGGCCTTGCTTAGCAGAAAAGGGAGTTCACATTTGGATTAACCTGGTCCAGCATGAAAGAAATGGGAATAATAAAAGTTTTATTTAAGTTTAATGCAAAGCTGTTTAGTCTGCTTAGGGGCAAAGTTGTGGAGTGTGATGTGCGGGGCTGAGTGGGGAGGGGGAGGGCGGTAAGTCGTGCAAAATGAAATGGAAAAGATGGCAAGCTCAGGAGATGGGCGTTTCAGACCCAGGCTGTGCTGGGGTAGCGGCGTGCACCCCAGTGGAACCCAGAGGGCCACAGTGGCCTCAGGAAGATCGGGACCCCTCGGGAAGGACGGGAAGACCACCCTGTGAAACCGCACAACCTTCTGCGATGTCCCCGCCTCCCTGTCATGTCATTTCCTGACAGCGAAGGGCTGATAAAGGGCATGCTTTGAAAAATCATACCGCTGTTGTAGAGAGAAAACGGAGGGCGAGAAATATTAGCGCTGTGGGGAGGTGGGGACAGAGGAAAGAGCATCTGGGGGCCGTGCGTGACGTCGGCGCAGATTTATTCCTCACTGAGCCTGCTGCTGTATCATCTCACCCTTCCAGAAAATGGAGATGAAGTGCTCACTTATTATGCTTTACCGAGGGAAGCTCCAGACGTGGGTGTGAAATACTCGGGAAATGTCACATAAAATCTATTAAAGACACACACGATGCTGCGGGGGATTTTTCTTCGGCAGGATGGCTCAGAGGGGGGGGGACCTGATCAGGCAGGAACGGGGCGCAGCTTCTAGCCGCCCTCGCTGGACCAGCGATGGGAATCATCCCGTCCTCAGCTCTCCAGCTGCGCGGCAGATGTTGGCGGAGAGACATCGGGGCCAGAGCCACTGGGCGGGCTGTGGGCTAGAACTCCCATCCATGACCTCATTTCAAGGTATTTCACCGGGACCCCCTTTCAGCTGGGAGTATTTACATAGAAAAACCGCCCTGCCTACCTCCCACACAGAGAAACAAGAAGGAATTAAGCTCATTGGAAAAACATTACGTTCTAATTTTTTTTTTTTTTAAGATGTACCAAGGTTTGGGGTGTTGCTTTATTTTTGCTTGTGGGTTTCTTTTTTTTTTTTTTTTTTTTTTTTTTTTTTTTTTTTTTGCCATGACAGTTTTCCAACTTGTCTGTGAGTTTTAGAACATTTAGAAACACAGACTCTACTGGGGTGAGAGGCTTAGCACAGCGGAGGGAGAAGGATGGAAGACGGTCGCATGTAGCCAAAGCACCGGGGAGCACTGCCGTCGGCGGGAAGTGATTTCTGGGATGGAAAGGTATGGGGAGGGAATTCGGCTTCGCTAGCCTATATGATCTTAGGAGACGAAGCATCTTATCTTTAACAACGATAGACACACTCAGACCAAGGTGGGGTGCTTTTAGCTCTCCTCTCTGCCACCTTCGTGCACGTCTAAGAGAGGTGAGCGCGCTGAAGGACATTTGGAAGACAGCAGACGCAGCTTGACCGTTGGGTGGTTGTTTTTTAATGGACTTGTCAGCAGCCGTTCTCATTTGCAATAGACGCCCTTTCCTCCTCCTTACCCTCTCTCTGGCCCGCGCTGCTCCGGCGCTGAATAATTTACAAGGGCAGAAAAAGCAAACTGTCACCATCGCAGTCCCAGGGCTCTCGGCTCACGCATCTGTCACATGGTCAAATGTCACGGGTGCCATTGCTTGTGAGGGCTGAGATTAACGCCGCCGAGCTACCTGCCTCCTTCTTTATCTATTGTCCGTGGCTCTGAACTCCAGTGTGTGTTTCTCTTTAGAAGAGCTGGTAGCCCTTCCTGCCACAAATGTCCCATCTAAGGAGATCCAAGCAACCGAACCCTTTCCTCATTCCACCGAACCTTTTCATCTGTCTTCTTCTGCTTCTTATCTGGCATTTCCACCCACAGGATAAAAATGCAAATCTAGTGCTAGAATGATATTCAGAAGAAATGTCGGGTTCAAAGGGATCCTAGGCATGTTAGTTCTGTTTCTTATTACAAGAGAGAGAGAAGGAGAGAGGGGGGGAGAGAGAGAGAGAAAGAGATATGCAGTGAGTCTCAGTGAATCTCAGGAGTCAACAGAGATCCCCTGCACACAGATGGCACTTTGCAGAAGGGAAATCAGAGCCGTGGCCCTCAGAGGAATTACGCGAGTGCAGAAAGGCAAGGATCAACATTTTAAAATACCACCATCAATCATACCACAGAGAGAGAGAAAGAAATGTAAAACTACACAAATATTTTAATGGAATAGAGAAATGCCTTCTAGTTAGAGATTGTTACCACCATGAGGAATTATTACTGTCTGCTCAGCATGGAGCTCAGCACCGTTAACAGTAGACAGGCATGGACAGAGCACCTGTCCCTGACTGAAACCAGGCACTGCAAAGAATGACGTAAGACTTTTTAAAGTTTCTATTTTCCAGGGTCTCAAATATGAATATACAGAAATAATAATAACAGCTAATATCAACTTAGTATTTACTAAGGGCATTAAATGTATAATTACGTTTTTTCTCCTTCCTTCCTTTCTTCCTTCCTTCCTTCCTTCCTTCCTCGGTCTCTTTCTCTCTCTCTCTCTCTCTCTCTCTCTCTCTCTCTCTCTCTCTCTCTCTCTCTCTCTTTCTCTCTCTCTTTCTCCTCCCCCCCTTGTTAATCCTCATCTGAGTATTTTTATGCCAGTTTGTTTGTTTTTTAGAGAGAGTGAAAGGAATGGGGAGAGACAGAGAGAAACATCGATGTGAGAGAGACACATCGGTTGCTTGCCTCCCAGACACACCCCTACAAGGTCCCTAACCACTCTGCCAGCCTGATCACCCCTAACCACTCTGCTTGCCTGCCTCATTGCCCCTAACCACTCGCCTGCCTTCCTCATCACCCCTAACTGCCTCTGCCTCTGCCCCCACCATTGTGGCTTCGTCTGGAAGGTTGTTTGGCTGTCCAGTCTAATTATCGTATTATGCTTTTATTATTACAGACTCTTGGACATGACACATGGTGACTTCTACCACATTCTATTTTTTAGAAGTGAGTCACTATATAGAGCCTACACTCAAGGGGAAGGCAATATAGGCTTCACATAAAAAGGAAATGAGTATCAAAGAGCTATAGAAATCCTTTCAAATTACCATTCATAAATGTAATAAAGTAATGCTCTGACAGGAAAAATTAGCATCTTTAAACCAGGCTCGGAGAATCCTAAAAGTCTTCCCACAGGAAAGATGAAACTAGGAGTGGTAGTGAAGAGAAGTTCAAAAAGCACTCCAGGCAGAAGGAAGAATCAGGGAAATATTTCACCAAATAATAAAGCATGACACAACAGGGTAACTGAAGAGCAAGATCTAGCAAATCTATGAAGTTATCCATTGTCAGATACCCTTCATTTTATATATGACGAAAAAGTAAAATTGCTGCCACTTAAATATGATGAACTATTGATTGTAAAACACATATTATACAGCTATGAAATGAAACTAAAGTGCATTTAGAACCAATGAAGTCATTAGTTTGATATTGATAAGGCCTAGAAGGAGGTAAGAGAGTGTGGAGTTGGAAGCTGGAAAGGTAAGAGGGCCCAAAAGATGAGGGAATCTTAGAAACCTGTTACGTTCAGCCTTTAACTTACTGTCAGTGGGAAATTACAAAGGTTTTACACTGAATAGTGAGTAATCAAATAATCAGGTCTACTTGAGAAAGGCCACAAAATGGGTTGTAGGAAGATAAGAATACCAATTGAGCCTTGGTTGCAGTAAAAATCCAGAGCAGATAATATGGTGACTTGATACCATTCACAACAGCAATGAATGGACCTGGAGAGCAGTATGCTAAGCGAAATAAGCCAGTCAGAGAAAGAGGGGGGTGGGGAGAAGAAGACATATGTAATACTTGAAACAATAAAGAATTTAAATTAAAAATAAAAATAAAAGATGATGCCTTGAGCAAAACTTAGTGGTAGTAGATTGACTGTGGAGATATTAGAGAAAATGTCAACCAGAGTTAGTGATTAAGTAGATGTGGAGGTGGGAGGAAGGAGAGTGAGTGCCATACTATTAAAACATTGCATCACTATAAATTTTATGCAATGACCATATATAGGGTTATAATACTTTTCTAGTTGTTATTAATTACCACTATTGGCATGGTTGTCCTTACCACGTCATATTTTATTATCTCACTGGGACTGACTGAATTCATGTTAGTTAGAGAGACAGTGAAATGTGCAGGGGCTTGGGAGACAAAAGAGAGAGAGAGTTATAGATGCAAAGGAATGTGGGCAAGAGATGTGATCTCTCCCAGACGGTGCCCTCACATCCTCAGTGTGGATGCAACGTCCCTTCTGCTAGCTGCTGTGTGGAACAGGGAGCGTTTCCGTGAAGCGTCTGACTTAGTGTTCCATTGACTGACATGCGGTGGGTGCTCAATGAATGGTCCACTTAATGGGACAAGCCAAATGGCCATTGAATTGGTCATTTTTTTCACAACAATTTTATGCACCAATGAAGAAGAAGGTCTCGAAAGGGGATAAAGTCATTAAGGCAGGTGGGGTGGGGGATGGGGGGTAAAGGGATTCACATTGCTGCTTCTCTCCTAGTCTACAAAGAGTATGACACAATAGCGACGGTACATGTTAAACATCATGAGTCTATGTGGAGGATATCGTGCCTATAGGTAAGGAATAAAATCATAAATGATATGAAACTCAAATTTTCCACAATTATGCAGATGTTAATGGGCATTTCATGAATTTTTAAAGATAGTTATTCTGGGCTTTTGTTAAACCAGTTTCTTTCCCCTTTGTTATTTTTTTTTTTCTTTCAAAATTTACTAAAGCTTTAAATATTCCCAAGCATGCTGTAAATCTCTAAGAAGAACGATAAGATGCAGCATCTTCCAAACTTATTTGGTGACAGAACTCCTTGAAGACCAGTCTCCTACGGAATACCAGTTTGGGAAATTCTGTAGCAGGCTGTATTTTGTTGGATATCTGCATCTCACACATATCCTGTCTTTACCTTTGGAAATAGCTCTCATGTTTAGAGACACAGCAGTAAAAATGTATGACTCGGGAAAAGAAAACCTTAAAAGTACTAAATACGAGGAACTCCTTATTCCTTGACATTGTCAGAGAAAAAGAAGCAATAAAATGTATAGTGAGGAGTGAGGAATTATTCATTCCCATTTTACTTTTCTGTGCATATAGAATAAGGTAAATTATTTCTATGGGTAACAAAATTACACATACATGTGAGATATAAAAAAGCTTGTCCTTGTATATACTTAAACCTTGTGGAAACTATGAAGATAGCCAAGACAATAAATAATTACCTTTAAAATATGCATCTAGCCCTGACACGTTTGGCTCAGTGGATAGAGCGTCAGCCCACAGACTGAAGGGTCCTGGGTTCAATTCCAATCAAGGGCATGTTCCTTGGTTGTGGGCTTGTTCCCGAGTAGGGGGCGTGCAGGAGGCAGCTGATTGTTGTTTCTTTCTCATCGATGTTTCTGGCTTCTTCTCTGTAAAAAAAAAAAAAAAATCAATAAAAATATTGTTTAAAAATATGCATCATGTTTCTTGTCTATTTATTTAGAAGATATCAGAAAAAGATATATAGGGATATATAAAGCATTACTACTAATTATAGCAGTGTACATAGAACACTGGGATATCGCACAAATCAGGGTAAGCTAAACAATAGTTTCCAGGGGGAAAATAAATCAAAATAGATCAGTGGTTGGCTATTAAATTTCATTTTTCAGGTAACATTGGCATTCACATCAAACCTAGTATCTGATAGTTGAGGAAAAGATTAAAGAGTCTGGTTTGGTTAGTGTTCTAACTCACCCCTCATCCCATCATATCTTTGATAATGTCCCCACTTTTCTCTTAGGTCAATCTTCCTGACAAGACTAAATGGCCTTATTCTGGCATTTTACTGTATGGTTTCCTAATTGGTCTGTACCTTTAGCAGACTATGAAGCATCATAATTTAACTTGGATACCTCAAAGTATAACCAGGATATGTTCCATTGACTCCTAAGCAAGCTTTATGAAACTGACCTTTCTTTAGAGATCACATGCCTTCTGCAAAACAGAGTTCTATACAGTGAAATCCTCATTTCTCCAGATCACATGGCTAGTGTTACAAGTCATCTACATATTTCTAGAATGATAATGCCTCCGTGTCTCTCCCTCGTCTTTGTTTCCTTTGACTCACGGAGCAAGACTTTGTGATGATTTTCCAAAGTCTGTGTTCTGTGCATTGGATTCTGCCCACCCAGCTCTCCCTGTGCAGTGATCCCGCGTATCATTGCTACAAATTGTCAGCGCCCCAGTGAAATGAAGATATTGATTTCACCATAACTCCTTTCACCACCTCCATAGGAGGCTCTTTCTTCCCATCCAGAAAACGCATTAAAACCCCATGCTGTCACAAGATAGATTAACGCCCCTGGGTCACAGCTCTCCTTGGAAACTGCCTCAAACGCCAAGCATTAGAACTTGGATTAGGGGTCACTGCGACCTTTGAGCATTCCAAGGTGATTTCCATTCTCTTCTGTCCTGTGGAAAGAATGGCTCCATTGGCAAACAAAGTCATGAAAACGGAAATGCCTGGGCACAGGCCTGCAGGTCCTCTCATGCCAGGTCATCACACACAAAGCAGAGTGGACAAGAAGGTGGACAGTGACTCAGGCGGCATAATCAAGCTGAGTCAGACAAGGCAGAACACTGGCGAGTGTCAGACACCTAAACATGCTTTTGAACTATAACACAATAGGAATATGCCGGGGAAAAGAAATGGTTTAGCTGAGCAACTTCTTGACCCATAAGAGAGGCTCCATTCTCCTGAAACTCCATCCAAGAATTGCTTTCTTTCTTTTTTTTAATATATTTTATTGATTTTTTTACAGAGAGGAAGAGAGAGGGATAGAGAATCAGAAACATCGATGAGAGAGAAACATCGACCAGCTGCCTCTTGCACATCCCCTACCGGGGATGTGCCTGCACCAATGTACATGCCCTTGACCGGAATTGAACCTGGGACCTTTCAGTCCACAGACCGACGCTCTACTGCTGAGCCAAACCGGCTTCGGCCAAGAATTACTTTCTAATTTCAGCTTTCTCAGACAATAGCTGTTTTTTAATGAGTTCCTATGGGGAATATATATAATATACATATGTATACGTAGCATGTATATAAATACATACACATATGTGCATATAAACAGACAGAAATGCCCACGTGCATATGTGCATATACTTTGAGTCTGACATTTTTCACTCAGACTATGCTTCTCCATGTTTAGGCGTAGCTAAACTTTGTATATTTTTCTTGCTGTATACTATATGGTGGTATGTGTAGTATATTAATATACCACAATCTATGTATCCATTTCATTACTGACGTTTTTGTCTATTTCTAATAATTCTGCTGCGGACATACTTGTATTTTTCTTGTGGTGCACCTGTGCACACATTTCTTTTGAGTAGTTAGAACACTGGGTCATTAATTGTACACATCTTGAATTTTCCTAGAAAATGCCAAACCATCAGTATGGTTGGTAAAGTGCTCGTTCCAGCTGTTTGACCTTTTTCCTATTTGATTGTCTTTTTTTTTTAACTTATTTATTTAAATTATTTATTGTTTAAAGTATCACATAGGTCTCTTTTTTTCCCCATCGTGGTTGTCTTTTTCTTATTGACTTATGTTTTTAAAAATATATTCTGGTTATCAGCTCTTTCTTAATTATGTGTGAGAAATATCCTATTCCATGATCATCATCTTATTCTACTGGTGGTGATAAAGAGAAATTCTTAGTCTCCTTAATCATTTTCTTTATGCTATGTGCTCTATGTGCTATGTAATACTTCTCTACCTTGAGACCATTACATTTTCTAAATTATCTCCTATAAGTTTTACTATTTAATCTTTCACATTTAGATCTAAATTTCATCTGGAACTTTTATATTGTTGCCTATCATGTGAGGTATGGGTTGCAATATATACCCAGTTGTCTCAATATATATTTATAGGATTCTGCTGTGCTGTCTTTTACAAAAACTCAAGTGACTACATACGTGTGGGTATTTTTCTAAACTTTCTATTATGGTTTATTTTTTTCTCCTTGCATTGATGCTTTACTGTTTTAATTATTATGGCTGCATACCAAGTCTTGATTTCTGATTGTGCAGTTCTTAACTCTGATCCAAGAGGTTTCAATAAAAATTAAAGAAAAACTTCTCAAATTCCCATTTAACTTGGAAAAAAAAAGTCACTTGAAGTTCAAGAAATATCAGTTAAGTACAAATAAGTGTTATAAACCAAAGCAGCTCCCTCGGGCAGAAGTTAGAGGAGAATTTCATCATGATCTCTTGAATCCAGAGTTGATCCCTGATCTACAAAACATAAAATTACATTTTGACCATTTGCGTAATCTAATCTACACAATTACAGCCCAGGCCCCCATGATGCTTGGGAAGATAGAGGTTTATAAGTTCTGCAATGACAGTACACTTACACAAGTGTTCCACAACCAAGGCATTTTCCAGATGGACAACATATACCAGGTAATATAAACTAAAAGATAAACACGTGCCCACATGTGCGCAGATGTAAAAATTCACATAGAAAAATATGGATCTTCCTAATTTCCTACAGGAAGGTAAGTGAAGTAATTTTTACAAATGATAAACCTTGGATTTAGCGGATTAAAATAAATAAATAAAATCATTGTCATCAGGCTTCAGACCCTTCCCCTGAGCCATTCCCTGGATACCCCCGACAGCTGCCTCTAGCTACTTAAGCTTCGGTGTGTCCCGCTCTGCCATCCACAGGACTAGCCAAGAGGAGTGGGGAAAGATGCCCACATCACTCCAGGGCACCTGTTCTCCATCCCAGAAAGAGTATGGTGTTACTGGGCGTGGCCCATCTCCCGTGGATCCTTCTCTCCCTCTTCTCCTCTCTCTCTTCCTTTTCACATCTGTGTTTGTGAAACAACCGTTAAGATCTTTTCACGAAATCAGAGCACGGCAGGTGGGGGGTGTCTGTGTCACAGACCTTCTGGCAAGTGCCACTCCACCCATGTCCAATGTGCACTTCTGTCCAGCTGGTCCGCGGGGAACTTGCTATCTGTTGCCTTACATGTGCACATTTCTTTGTGGTGTGTGGTTGCATGTAAAGGGGAGGGCACACGTTGAGGGGAGCAACATGCTCCACGGTTTCTTGGTTTAACTACCACCATTGGTGACAGGGAAGCCATGTTCGGTGGTTCTGTGGAACCACACCCACCTTCCCAACAGGAGAACAGGTTGGCTGCGAGTTGGAAACAGTTGTGTGCTACGTGGAAACAGCCAACATCTTATTTGTGTCGGTGCGTATCAACAATGCAATTAGGGGGAACTTCTTAGAGAATTAGATGGAGATGGTAATTAAAGAATTGTGTCGTGCATTTTAATGTGATTTTTAGAGAAGTAAATTACTTGGTATTGCTCTAGTCTCCCGTGGTAGAATAAAATGCCCGGGGACTTCTCAATGAAAATTCCCAAAATTTCACTGGTACTAGGGAACGGATAAAAACAGAAACTACTCACTTAAGATTCCTGCAGCTCCAAGGCTCACGATATTAGATTAAATTAAGTGAGAGGCTGAAATTAAATCCCGCCACAATGGAGATTCTTCTGGCAGTGCCGGGATGCAGGATGCCCGAAGAGACTGTTCCTGATGTGTTGGAACTATAGTGTAGGCCCGGAGCTTCAGAAATCAGGCAAAAGTACTTCCATGTTCTAAACAGATGTAGTAGCAACCCCACCTTATATTTACGAAAACGTTATCAGAGCTCACAGTGAAGAACAGTTCCCATCATTCCATTCACCTACCTACATTATAAAAAAAAGCCTTGTATTTGAGCAATAGGGACCTACCAGTGAGTAGCTGCAAATGAAAATCCTGTGCTCTGGGTTTTAAAAAACAAAACAAACAAACAAAACTGTGGCTTTGTCTTCAACCAGATCAGGTAACCCCTAGGACCAGAGGCCCTGACACCTTTTTTTTTTTTTTTTTTAATATATATATTTTATTGATTTTTTACAGAGAGGAAGGGAGAGAGATAGAGGGTTAGAAACGTCAATGAGAGAGAAACATAGATCAGCTGCTTCCTGCACACCCTTTACTGGGGATGTGCCCACAACCAAGGTACATGCCCTTGACCAGAATCGAACCTGGGACCTTTCAGTCGGCAGACCGATGCTCTAGCCACTGAGCCAAACCGGTCAGGGTGGCCCTGACTCCTTTAATGGGTGGATGTTACATGTGCTGCTGTTCTCAGCTCTCAGGCTCCGAACTAGGAGCCCCTGGGGTCCAGGCCTCAATCCTCTCAGCAGCCACCCCCAACCCTCCCACTCAGCTGAGAGCTCCCTCCTCGCACCGGAGGCTGCTTGTGGAGGCTGGGCCAGCCCCTCTCACCACTTTGCCCCTCCTACAGGCTCCGGTGGTCTCTGCCCTTCCTTGTTACCAGTCTCCTCCTCAGCTGGACCTCAGTTAGTAGTTCTGGGTGAATGTTCCCCAGTTTAGTTTTATTTCCAGCATGTGCACGTGCGAAGTGTGTGAACTCTCCTCAGCACGTGTCTCAGAAATACTTTATTAAATACCAGAGGATGCTGTGCACTGTAGAAGTTTGAAGGCTTCAGCTCTAATAGAAGAGGACACAAGTCTTTCTCGTTTTGGATAAGCTATTGCCTCTTTTCAATTCACATGGTAGACTTTGAGAGCACTCTTGGAGATCATAAAAGTACTGGGCACTCTGCCACCATGTACTTCAGTCTGTGGTGGAAAGGAGAGTCAGACCAAGGCAAGTGGATAAATAAGAATCTACAGTAAATAGATAATACTCCAGTCTAAATAGATTAAAGTGAAAGAGAATGTAAAAATAAATGAAGGGAAGTGGAAGGTTGATAATAATAATAATAATAATAATAATAATAATAAACAATAATATCTCATTTTTATCAGAGCTTACTGTATACCAGGCACAGTGCTACAGGCTCTGTGTACATTATGTAACTAAATCCTCACAATAATCCTTTCGTTTAGAGACTGTTATCAGCCTCAAATTACTGATGAGAAAGTTGAGAGTTAATGAAGAGTTAGTTTCTAGCTCAACTAGCTAGTTGGTGGCAAAGTCTGAATTTAAACCCAAGATATCTACCCCAGTGCTTGCATACTAAGCCATCACGTGTCAGGAAGCAGGAGAAAAAGAGAAGCTGCAATTATTTCCTGAAAAGAGCGAATGTGAATGTATGTTTCAAACGCTGTTGGCATGACATGGAGGCAGGAGACAGCATGCAGGCTGAGCCTGGCTCCCTCGGAAGGTGGCCATCCAAGCAGCTCTCCTCTCTGTTGTTATTTGCAGCCGTAGTGGCTGACTCTCCTTCTGCTCCCTCTCCCTTCCGTTGGCAACACATATGAGCAGGGAAATGATGGGCTATGCAATACATAGCTTTGGAGCAAGAATATATTTTAGTAAACCTGTTATTGAAATAACATACATACAGGCGAATCCAGCAATACATTTAAAACATCATCCACCATGATCGAGTGGGATTTATTCCAGAGATGCAAGGTTGGTGCAATATTCACAAATCAATAAACATGAGACACCACATTAAAAAGGAAAGGATAAAAAGCACATGATCCTATCAGTAGAGGCAGAAAGAGCATTGGATGAAATCTAGCACCCATTTATGATAAAAAAAAACTCTCAGCGAAGTGGGAACACACCTCGACATAATGAAAGCCATCTATGACAGACCCACAGTCAACGTCATCCGCAGTGAGCAAAAGCAACAAGTGCAACCGTATGATCAGGAACCAGACAGGGATGTTCACTTTCACCATTCTTCTTCAACTGGAAGTCCTAATCACAACCATCAGAAAAGAAAAAAATAAAAGGCACCCAAACTGGAATGGAGAAAGTACAACTGTCATTATTTATAATTGACATGATATGGTATATATAGAACCCTAAAGATTCCACCAAAAACCGACTGGTACTGATAAATGAATTCAGTAAAGTAGTAGGATACAAAACAAATAACTCAGAAATCAGTTGCATTTTTTAAAAGTAAGTTTTTATTGATTCTAGAGAGACGAAGGGAAAGGATAGAGAGATAGAAACATCGATGAGAGAGAAACACCATTGGATGACTGCTTCCTGCACACTCCCTCCTGGAACCTGGGCATGCGCCCTGACAGGGAATGGAACCATGACCTCCTGGTTCACAGGCCGACACTTAAAACACTGAGAGCCACACTGACCAGGCAAAATTAAGAAAACAACCCCCTTGCCGAAACCGGTTTGGCTCAATAGATAGAGCATCGGCTTGGGGACTGATAGGTCCCGGGTTCGATTCCGGTCAAGGGCATGTACCTTGGTTGCGGACATATCCCCAGTAGGGGGTGTGCAAGAGGCAGCTGATCGATGACTCTCTCTCATCGATGTTTCTAACTCTCTATCTCCCTTCCTCTCTGTACAAAATCAATAAAATATATTTAAAAAAAAAAAAAAGAAAAGAAAACAACCCCCTTTACAATTGAATTATAAAATACATGGAAATAAAATAAATTTAACCAAAGAGGTGAAATGTGTGTACTCGGAAAAAACTTAAGACACTGAAAAAAGACATAAATATCTGGAAGTTCCTACTGCACACATGAATAGTGACTGTGCAGGTGAATAGATACAGTAAACAAGTTGATGGTTGCAGATGGGAGGGCGTTTGGAGGGATGAGAGAAAAGGGGAAGGGATTAAGATGTACAAATTGTCAATTACTAAAATAGTAACAAGAATGTAAAGTACAGCATAGGAAATATAGTAAATATTCGTGTAATAACTATTGATGCTAAACTTCACATTAAAGTTATCCATTTTTTATCAGGCATAAAACGTTTTTGATGTTATTTTAAATGAAGAGATTCTTGAAATCTTAAGAAGGAATGGAAGCAGTATTCAAACGTAAGTGTGAAATTACTAATGTAGAGTAACTTTTCCTAAAGGGGGAGACTAATTCTTTTTCATGGACCTCAATAGGTTTTATTTTGAAGGGACATAGAATGGCCTCTAAGTGCAATGTCAAATCCCCTAATATTTCTTTAGCCTATTAAGAACCAACACTTAAAATACTGACCTCTATAAATGAAGCTAGAATTCTCTATAAGATACATATATAACTGATATTTTTGTGAAAGTAGGCTTGGCAGGATGGGGAAGCATCTAGAGACCTTGGCGCACTTGAATTTGAGGAATCATCTGAAGGTACAGGACTGCCTGTGGACTATTGTGACAAGTTACAGTTGTTTTATAAATTGGTCTAAGCCTAGTCTTGCTTCCCTGAAAATGCTTCTCCCAATGGCATCTCTGCCTACAAAGGACATACCCAATCAATGAATTTCAGCTGTCATCATGATTGACGAGCAAGTGACAAGGATCACTGAACAAGTGACAAGACTGTGATAATGATCAGTATTGATTGTGAATGTGTCTGAAATGAAGATACTGAATATACTATGGACTATTAATTTCATGAATGTGGAATAGTCATTTAACTATAAATCTTTAAGCCCACACTAGTCACTTCATCTTGTGCAGACCAAAACATTTTTCTTCTAAAAGAAGGAAAAACTTTAATGATTACATAAGAGATGTTAGTAAGTATCTAAGATTTCTTGGATTCGTCGAAACTGGTTTGGCTCAATGGATAGAGAATCGGCTTGGGGACTGAAGGGTCCCGGGTTTGATTCTGATCAAGGGCATGTACCTTGGTTTCGGGCATATCCCCAGTAGGGGGTGTACAAGAGGCAGCTGATCGATGACTCTCTCTCATCGATGTTTCTAACTCTCTATCTCTCTCCCTTCCTCTCTGTACAAAATCAATAAAATATATTTTTAAAAAAAAGATTTCTTGGATTCAATATTGTTTAAGAAAGAGATGAAAATGCTCTAAAAATGACATACATATAATAATCCTTCTTATCAAGTGTGCTTACTGCCCTCAGTCTCCTATGTAAACTCTATGAGTGTAAGGGCAGTATAAATTAATTAACTCAACGCTATTGATTGAGCAGGCATTATAATGTGTCAGGCACTTTTTACTTACAGAGACTCAGCTATTTGTCCAGGTGCGGTGATCAGATAGTGGCATGCCTTCTGTTGCTCCCTTGGTCTAGTGGGGAAGACAAGCAAGATGAAATAATCACATCAATGAATGTCAATGCCAGAGGAACGCGGTGCATGGTGAGTGAGGTGCTGGGGACAGTGAGTGTGGAACAGGAGAACTGCCTACGTGAGGCAGAAGGGTCAGCTGGCTGAGGAAATGATTATTAACTAATGCATGACATTCAAGTAGGATTTCACTTAAGAAAAGTAAGTACCTAAGCACAGAGAAGGGCGGGGCCTAGGTGGATGCAAGAACAATCCAGAGAGGAAAAAGTGCTTCTGCAACTAAAACGGGGCAGCACATGTGAGAATTTGAGAGAAGGTTAATGTGGCCAAAGGCAGAAAGCAAGTGCATGGAAGGTGCAACATGAGGCTGGAAGGAGAGGCAGGATAAGCAAATGCAGGCTCAGAGTAGAACAACAGATGCCCACTAAGTCTAAGTCAGTTTCATTTTATGCCTGCTGTCCAGTGTAATCCTATATAATAAAAGTCTAATATGCAAATAAACCAAACGGTGGAATGACCAGTCACTATGAGGTGCACTGACCACCAGGGGCCAGACACTCAATGCAAGAGCTGCCCCCTGGTAGTCAGTGTGCTCCTACAGGGGAAGCACTGCTCAGCCAGAAGCTCGACTCACGGCTGGCAAGCACAGTGGCAGTGGCAGGAACCTCTCCTGTCTCTGCCACAGCACACAACTGACGGCTTAGGCCTAAGCCATCAATCGGACATCCCCCTAGGGCTCCTGGACTGCGAGAAGGTGCAGGCCGGGCTGAGGGGCCCTCCCGAGTGCAGGAATCTCATGCACTGGGCCTCTAGTTAATAACAACACAGACTTCCACTCTTAACACATTGCGGATGAATCAAGAGAATTCTCACTTCACATTACACAGTGTTTTACAAAGTATCATACTTTAAAAATACATTAGATTGTAAGAACATGTAATAAATAACTTCAAAATGCAATGAGTGTTTAATTTTAAAGCATGCCTCTAACATTTATGTAAAACATTTTTTATACTCGTTCAATAGAAACTAATCTGGCCACTGGGTAACGCTAGCAATGAAACTACTGGTCTGCAGTGTGTTAAGTTCATGGCAGTGTGCTGAGGAAATGATATGATCACCCTACTTAAAGGCCATGTTAAGGATGTTGGTCTTTTCATAACTCCTAACAATAGGAAATATTTACAATGTGTAAGCAAGTAAGAGACATGCTCACATTTTAGGCTTAAAACGATCATTGTCTTTGGCACTGGGGGGTCTGCCTCTTGCTTTGATATCTTTCCTAACAATGCAGAAGCAAGGTGAGCCACTTCTCCTCCTCCCAGGCTGCTCACTTACCATCTGTCAATGTTGAAAAAATACAAAAACACTGTACCACCATTTTCCTTATGAAAAACATGAATGCAAACTTTCTTAGACCTAACGCTTTCTTAGAGCAGCATAATCAGCTGCAAACTCTGCTTCTAAAATAGCTGTGTAACACTTTCTGGGTATCTTAATACTTATTTATCCTAGTAGCACCTTATCAAGGGCAAAATAACATACATCCATATCATGAAATACTATGCTTTTCTTCAATGAGAGAAACAAATAATAGGAAAAATGTTATGCCATTCAGTAAATATTTACAATGATAATTATAACCTATAGGAGTAGTTAAGAAGGCAACAGAAGGGATAGAATAGATATGAGATGTATTTTATTATATTTTTGTTGTTGTTGTTAATCCTAATCCAAGGATGAGAGAGAGAGAGGGAGAGAGAGAGAGGGAGAGAGAGAGAGAATGAATGAATAAGTTTGTGTATGGGGTGGGAAATATGGGATTCTTCAGTCAGCTAAGTCATAGGTTGGCAAACTATGGTTCAGGCTAACTATGGTCCCCATCTAAGTCATTAATGCTATATTTGAACTTTTTTAAATTAAATATATTTTAGTATTTTAGTGAGAAAAATAAATAGAACGAATCAATATGTTTAAGACTTAGTTTTTCTAAACATTGTTTCATCAAATAAAGGCTATATCAGTTGGCTTTCTAGAAAGAGGAAAGACATACATCAAATAACCACATAAATTAAGAAAAACTAGAGTATTGCTTTAAAATAGTACATAGGGGTAGGTGGGAAAAGTGATAAGACATTTTTAAAATATTACCCAAGACTTATTTTAAAAATATGAGCTTACTTTTCCAGGAATCCTAAAATACATTTGCTGAATTATCCGCTAATTCCTCTGGCGCCTCTAGAGAAATGTGTCAAGGATTTCTGAGCGTTCTGAATGTGGGTTCAGAAAGGTGAAGTAGCTTGCCTCAGCAGCACAGCTCAGCAAGTCACCAGAGAGAGAGAGAGAGAGAGAGAGAGAGAGAGAGAGAGAGAGAGAGAGGAAGCTCTGGGCTTGAATCTTGGTTAAACCTACACCGAAGAGAGTCCAGAATGTTCTCTGGGGCATTTCCATGAATCAGATCCTTTCGCATTTTAGAAGGAAAGGGATGCCGCCAGCTACCGCCTGGAAAGTATGCATTACCACCTGGCTCTACGGGATTGGCACGCCCTACTGAGCCTGCTGGGATCCTTGGATTTAAAAAGGTTGTAGGCTCACGTCGAGGAAACCAAAGAGTTTCTGTTCTTGTAATGCAGTGCATTATAGCTTTGATTAAAAGGAGCCAGCGGCTTCTCTATTGTCACTATTAGCAATTTATGTCTTAAAGGGGAAAAAAATAAAAGCTAAAGTGAGCAGACGTGAGGCGGCTTCCCTCCTTATCTTGGGAGCTGAGATGGAAGAGTTGGCAGTGCCCACCGCCTCACTGCCTTCCCCGACGCAGCTCCCCTCCCGGGCAGGCCCGGGAAAGAAAGAGCCAAGAGCTTTGCCTTCTTTCTTTTTTTCTCTCTTTCTTTTCTTCATTGATCTGATAGGGACTTCTGGAATATGAACTGTACCCTACAGCTTGCAGCTGACCTGTTGTACCCCCACATCAGCTGGTCATTCGCTCTGCTCTGGGCTACCTCTGGTGGGGTGGCATATCCTTCTACAAGTTCCGGTCAAGGTCGCCTCTGCCAGGTGAGCGGGCCCCCGTCCGTCAAAGGCGGTGCTCTAAGAGGTCAATGTAAGCGGTCATCAGCGACGGAAGCTCAGCTGCCCTCTCTTGGTGAAGGATGTGTGTTCAGGGCACCAATAACATCTGCACCAAACAGCCGATAAACATAGAAAAGGTGCTGGTGCCCATTGGTTTCCAAATGGAAACTAAAGCCCAGTGGGATACCACGTGTTTCAGAAGAATTTGGGGGGAAAAAAGAAGTACATTCTGCAGTTGTTAGGGGTGGGTTTCTATAAATATCAGTGAGGTCACATCTCTATCTTTTCTGCTGCCCTGTCTACTTGTCCTATCAATTACTGAGGAAAACTTGTTAATGTCTTTGTTTAGGATAAATTTGACTTTTTTTTTTTTTTTTAACCCATTTGGCTTTTTTATTTCTGTCATTTTGGCCTCATGTACTCGAAGTTCTGTTGAGACACATATCCATTTAGACTATAATATTTTCTAAGAGGATTTGATGCCATTATAACTAATTAACCCAGTAATTAATTCATTAACAGCAAAGGAGCGAAAGGAAGGCCTGATAATACAGGCATGCCGCTTGTGCCAAAAACACTCTCCAGGTCTGTCCTCCCAGATCCTGGGGAAAGGGACTAGACCAGGTGTCGGCAACCTACGGCTCCAGAGCCGCATGCGGCTCCTTTGAAGCTTTACCGCGGCTCTGACAACTTGCAAGCCTGTGTGAAAATGAAGGTAACGTCTTACAGCCCTGATGTGCTGACACTGTGCACTGAGGTTCAGGAGCAAAAATCCCATTAACCAGGTAAATTAAATATTTTAATTAGCTATTAATTTGCAAAAATATATTTTACATTGTTAAGTGAAAAAGTCCTTTTTTTCTTCAGATTGACAGCTAACTGCACGATCCGGTATATAGCATTAAGGTAAGAAACAATATATGCAGTGTTATATTTGTTTTAAATGTCGCAATGGTTTTGCGGCTCCCAGGTTTTTTTTTCCTTTGGAAACGGGTCCAAGTGGCTCTTTATGTCTTAAAGGTTGCAGACCCCTGGAACCTTTTGGTTGCAGACCAAAAAAGAATGGGCGCATGCCTAGGAAAGTCTGAATGATGCAGAGAGGGTGCTTGTCTGTCAGTCACACCTGGGACAGGGACATTGGCCAGAGGAGGCGTGGCCACTGCAAGCAGGAGGAGATGTGATACTGACACTCCTAAGCAAAGGGGGTTCTCTCGCTTGGCGCTCTTGCACGCCCGCCTCTTGTGGCCAGGGGCATGCTCTCTGCATTAGCCCACATGGCCCACAGCCTCAGGGAGCCCACACGCAAAGGATGATGGGCTAAAATTAGCGGATCCTGTGCCCGACTCACCTTCACCCTGGAAGGGAACCTCAGCATCGGCTGTGCTTCTGGTTCTGCTGAATCCCCAGCTGCACCATCTACAGGGCTGGCTTAAGGGAAATGGGACTTTACCAACCAAGGGGCATAACTTCACGCAAATTTAAATCACTCATTGTCCCATGTGAGTCTTAGAAAATTCTTTTTCTCAAGGTATTGTGAGAACCCCACTCCCACTAGCAGCAGAGAGATTCCATTCATGTAATTTTCCAAAAAAGGTTGACCCTTTCCACCTTAGCTGGTTTGGCTCAGTGGCTAGCGCATCAGCCTATGGACTGAAGGGTCCCAGGTTTGATTCCAGTCAAGGGCAGGATTCCAGTTGTGAGCTCAATCCCCAGCAGAGGGCGTGCAGGATGCAGCCAATCAATGATTCTCATCATTGATTTCTCTCTCTCTCTCCCTCTTCTTACTCTCTGAAATCAATAAAAATATGTTTTTTTAAAAAAAGAAAAAAAGATTGCCCTAGCTGGCGTGGCTCAGTGGCTAGAGCACTAGCCTGAGGACTGAAGGGTCCCAGGTTCGATTGTGACCAAGGGCACATGCAGCCAATCAATGATCCTCTCTCATCATTGATGTTTCCACCTCTCTTTCTCCCTTCCTCTCTGAAATCAATAAATATATATATATTTTTTTAAAAAAGATTGGCCCTTTTATCATTGCGACATTTTTTAAATCTCTAACAATACTGCTTGTTTGGAAGTTTACTTTTTGTGTTATTAATTGATGAACTGGTTGATCACGTTTCCATGCTTTTTGTTAAAGGAGAATGAAATTCCTTGGCTTCTTCTCCATGTGTGTTTGACACCGTGCTGACCCGTGCAGAGCACTGCTCTCAATGTTTTCCTTGAAGGAAGTCAGAGCCACAAGTTTCACTTTCCAGAAACCATGGTCCGTGTGCTCACTTAGAACTTGGGCCCGTTTTAAGTTCTCTCTATGTATACAGTATCCCAGACTTCACTTGTTCTTCTTGCCTTCCCCTGGATCAGAATACATCTTCATGTGAATACACAGCCTCAAAATTCATGATTCAAATAAAGATAGTAGTAGGATTAGCATTTCTTTCTTTTAGGAAACTGGGATTTTAGCAGAAGGAGGGGATGGGGGCGGTGCTGTGCCTCAGCCATGTCCCACACAATGAAGACAAATGTATGTCTTGAGTGAGTTCCAATTCATTTTATAAAAAGCTTGATAATATCTAAGTGTGTTGTGCTGGTCAGGCACATATCCAAGTCTTCTAATAATGATAGTGTCCTTTTTAGTATGTGTAGTTGTTATAAACTATATAAGTAGTAGAGACATTTTAAAAGCAAATTTATGTGGCATCATTATTCTAGGTTGTATCGTTTAAAAAAAAATGATGTTGCTTTGATAACATTCTAATGCTGTCTTTGCTCCGACAAATTAATTTACAATAGATTCAACTTTGCACCCTTTGATATCTGTCAAAATCAAACTCGGAATCAGAACCCGGGTTTATCCAGGTTCCTCCAAAAGCGCCCTAGACACATTCCTCATTAGGCATCTGTTTATTCCAAAACATACAAATACACCAGGGATGGAATTAGATAACACATTTTTGGCTTACTAAACGGGTTAGACTTAGTAAATATGGTGCTCGCTTTTCAACGGATCCTGCCATCTGTCAGCAAACTTACTGCTTCTAGCAGGGGTTTTTCTCGTGGTAATTTACAAGTTGTTTTTCATCCTTTGTTCTTTTCATGAAGATACATGTCCTTAAAATGTAAGGGGGAATAGCACAGAATAAATTCACCCGCTAACCAGGAACAACAGAGAGCAAATGGCTGCTGGCGAGTCAAAAGGAAGCCTGAAATGCAGCCACGGTTGGGTTTTTTCTTTCCTTGCGGGGATGGAAGGAGAACGAGTCTCAATTCTGCAGGTGACTTCTCAGTCTCAGTCCCAGCTGAGAAGCATCCGCCAAGAGGAACAGCACAAAGCGGAAGAAACGTATTTCTCGGAGAAAGATGCAGCAGAGAAAGATGCAAAACAGGGAAATCCAGGCCAGGGAAGCGCCCCCTAAAGTCATCTACAACAGCCCCCTCCCCATCCACCAGCACAGCATTCCCATGAAAACTTTCCTAAGCCAAAATGGCATGAATCAAAGAAGCAATTACCACGCACTGACATGGACTTTTTTGTGTTCCCACCGCCAAAATAACCGCCCAAACACGCTTAATTACGTTCAGTTTTACACGAGCTGTCCTGAGCTTCTGATACCGTAGGGCAGATCTTGCTAATGGAGGTACAAAACAAATCAAGATAAAACACAGACGCTCACACACTGAGAAGTTCCGGCGGCCTGACGCCGAGATGCTGAGCGCGGTTCCAGAGAAGGAGCCTGGCGGGACGCGGACCTTGCTGGGGGCGCTGCTGCCTCTGGAAGGCTCTCTGAGGCTCTCTGCAAAACAGACCACGGACGCAGCTTTCACTTGTGGCCTTTTTAAATAAAAGTGAAACTCCTCTTTGGATTTCTTTCAGTTCGCGAAAACAGGTACTGAGTTAGGTCTTTCATAAAAGCGAAGTGATGCAGAGAGAATTTTCCAAAAGCAGGGATTGGCTGCTGCCATGATCACTTCTGCCTAAGGCTTGCTCTGTAGCTCACACTGGTAGAGTTTATTGTATTTTCTGATTGCCTAAAAGTGATCAGAGGGAAGGAAAGAAACAGCCATACATTTTTATCAGAGCCACGGAAGGAAGTGAGAGAGGAAGGAGAGAGATACTGGAGAAATAACAAACGGGCGCCCAGGTGTCATGGAAGGAAATCAGCGGGGATAAAGAAAGAAGACTCAGGAATCACGTTTCAGCAAAGACCATGAACCAAAGAGCTAATAAAGCAACAGCAGAGGTGACAGACATATAAGCAGACCAATACGTTGCAATTAACAATTGGTTTTAAAAAAAACTCTAGCTGGGGACTTCCTTTTTTTAATTTGCATTACATGCTGATCTCTCTCTCTCTCTCTCTCTCTCTCTCTCTCTCTCTCTCTCTCTCTCTCTCTCTCCCCCCCCCCCTCTCGTATTTTGACCTAGCTTAGTATTCCTTGATGCTTTGAACTGTTAAACCTGGCTGACTTCCATGTCATTGAAAGATTCAGTTCTGAGCACCTCACCAACAAGGGCTGAGTCTTGCAGGGAAGAGGTCCAGGGTTGAATGTTTGTGTCAGCCCTAGCTTCTGCATCCAGGCAGACATTGCTGGGTAGGAATCATGGCTAACATTTATTTTGTGGTTACCATGAGCCGCTCTTTGTTCTAAGCCCTTTATATGCACTAATTCACTAGTCTTGTAAAAATCTAATATAAGAAGTGCTCGAATTATTGTTCATATCTTACACACAAGACAAAAGAGTCAGAGAGATAAAGGAAACTATCAAGATAAAACCAGAATTTGAAAATAAACTGTCCTGCCTCAGTCTTCACACTCTTCACACTCCCGTCAGAATGTATGAGTGACTAGAAGTTGGTGGAAATTTAGAAGTCTGAGCTAACATCTCTGCTCCTTAAATACGTGCCTCAAATAATTTGATGCAGATGGTATGAGGACCACACACTGAAAAATACAGTTTATGGTAGTAGTCCTAGAAATGGTGTTTGTTCATTGTTATAGTTCACCAAACATTTTTATATACATTATCTCATTTCATCTTTGTAACAGCCCTGCAAGACTATTGCTCTTTCCCACGATTCTGAATTAGAGAAGCAGGTCTCAGAGAGGGTACCTAGGACCACACCAGCTGTCAAACACTGATTTTCCAATTCCAAACCATGTCTCTTCCTATGATGCTGACCCCTCCCCCCCCCCCCCCCCCCCGCAACTCATAGTCCACACAACAAACAAAGGATCTTTATTTAAAATACATTTTTATTTATTTCAGAGAGGATTGGAGAGGGAGAGACAGAAACATCTATGATGACAGAAAATCATTGATTGGCTGCCTCCTCCACACTCCCTATTCCCCATGTGCCCTGACTGGGAATCAAACCGTGACCTCCTGGTTTATAGATTAATGCTCAACCACTGAGCAACACCAGCTAACTCCCCTTTTTTTATATAAGGATCTTTTAAAAGCATAAATCTCATAATGTCATTTCCAATAGATTCTCATTACATTTGGTAAAATCCAGCTCCCTTATGATGGGATATGGCTCCTCCCTGCCCCCCTTGCCTAACCTCTTACCCCCCCCCCCATGTATTTCAGCTATACTTTTTGCTTTCTCACCATCTCACACCAAGTTTTATTCTTCAAGTGAACCTCTGTCCCTTTCCTATTCCTTTTTTATTTCCTATCATATCAGTATCTGAAATTAACCAATTGATTGGTCATGGAGATGTTGAGGAAGAGAGCTCTTGTCTGGTTTGCTTAATAAGAAACATTCACTGAGTGCCGGGTACACATCCGGATACTTCAGACACGTGGATCTATGTAATCTTCACAGAGAGCCTAGCACCTTGCCTGAGGTAACCAGCTTATAACTGACAGCTGGACTTCACCCAGACTCTGTGCCTTTCACCACCTACCTGGGACTCCCCCTTGAAGAGAATAAGTGATCCTGCTACTCTAGTGTTTTCAACCAGCCTCTGTCTCTGCCATCACTCTGACACACAGCCCCGGAGGCAGCAGTGACCATGGTTAAACTCACACTGACCACAGACAGTGTGACAGATGAAGATGTATGCTTTGCCCGCCTTTTCTGGCCTCATCTCCAAAGAAAAAAAATAAAATCCAGGCAACAGAATTAATTAGAAACTACAGAACAGAAATCCAGCATGCCCTTAAAAAAATGCCAGAGGATGTAGAATGCAGAATTACTCTTTACTGAGTGGTAATGATGATGGGGTGGGGAGGTGGAGAGGGACTGTCAGAGACTCCACATGATCACAACGGAAATACTTCATAATCAGCATCTCAAATCAACCCAAGTAGAAGCCTATTAATCAAGCTAAAGCAGCAAGTGGCCAAACAACCATTCCCCCCCACCCCCCCTTCCAGACATCTCACGGGTTTGAAGGTCAAATATCTATTCTTCATCTAGTATAAAAAGCTGCCACTTGGGGGAGGTTGGGTATTGTATTATTGTTTTGCTTTAAGACATCTGTCATTTCTGAGAATAAATATTTCTGTTCTGTGGTTGTTAATAAGCTTCACAAAGTGGTTTTCCTGGCATATGAAAGCATCATTTGAATAATAAAAGCTCATATTTATAATTACATTGAGTTAAATAGATTTGCTTAGCTTAGGGTTTGAGGTTATTCATAAACAGATGTGAGGGTCCATAAAACCTCTATCATTTCAATAATCTCACTGCTTGGGGGTTCTCAAAGAATTTAGAAGCTTCCATGTAAATGAAGGAAGTTTTCCTCAATTCCCTGAATAATCACAAAAGTACCTCCAACCTGAGTCTACTTCCCACAAGCCTTCTCAGAAAGAAGGCAATGAATAAGACTTGTTCTAAGCTGGTGACATCCACTCCCTAAGCATTCAGGGAGACTTTTATAAAATGCTTTGCTCTGTTCTCAGAATATGTTGATGACCCACAGCCGCAGTCTTATTTGAAGCAAATGGTTTCACAACAGTGATGAAAAGAGGTTAGCCATCCAGGCAGCACCTTGGGATCTGGACCTGCCCTTGCAGCCACCTCTCCTCTTGAAACTCAAGAGTCCTTTGAGCCGTTCCCTTAGGTCCGTGGTCGGCAAACTCACAAGCCACATGTGGCTCTTTGGCCCCTTGGGTGTGGCTCTTCCACAAAATACCACAGTCTGGGCGAGTCTATTTTGAGGAAGAGGCGTTAGAAGAAGTTTACGTTTAAAAAATTTGGCTCTCCAAAGAAATTCCAATTGTTGGACTGTTGATATTTGGCTCAGTTGACTAATGAGTTTGCCAACCACTGCCTTAGGTCCTTAGGAGGAGATGAAAGCGTTAATGTTTTTTAAATTATTGCATCACATTGGTTGTAAATGGCTGCAATAGACATATGTGAGACATTGTGCAAGCCCTAAACGTGTGATCTCTAAAACTCTATTTCTCAAACCAAATCCAATTTAATCTGTGTATTGGGTTTAATAGTGTTTGCTAAAAATTCATGTCCACCCAAAACCTAATTTGACCTAATTTGAAAGAAGGATCCTGGAAGATATCACTAAGATAAGGTTTGAGACGAGAATCTACTGGATCAGAGTGAGCCCTAATTCCTACGACAGTACCCTGATCCAGCGTAGACATGGAGATGAGCCACAGAGCTAGAGAAGGAAGCACTGTGAAGACGGAGGCAGATGGGAGTGATGCATCTCTAAGCCAAGGACTGTCACCAGCCATGAGAAGCTAGGAGAAACGCAGCTTCCTGAAAGAACCAACCTGCCAACAGCTTGATTTGGGACTTCCGGCCTCCAGAACTTTCTTTCATCCACCAAGTTTGTGGTCGTTGGTTTCAGCAACACTAGGAAAGCTCAATGTTCTGTCAGTCGGTAGGCAAATATTTGTGGAAGTGGCTACAATAAATCAGTTCAATTTGACACAGGGACTGATTAAGGAAAATATTTAGCAGTAAGTATTTGAGGAGGAGAGAGAATGCTTATGGCTGGAGCTAGAAGAAACCCATTCATTTCTTCAACTCTATCCTAAGCAGAGCCACCAAGGGATGGAGTGTTGGATGGTTCGTGGAGAAGATGAAGTTATTAACTACCTGATGAATAACACAGCTGACTAAGGCTTTCTCCAAGACGTCCTGGCACAATGAGCGACCACTCATTTTGTCTTGGGCACTTCAAAAAAATACAAAAAAAAACTTACGGTAACTGGTATTTTATATACTGTAATGTAGGTAGAGGTTATTTTAAGAACATAAGTTTTCAATAATATTTGTTGTTATAAAATAATATATTCATATTGCCCCCTTGGTTTTTATTTTTAAATCCCAGATCATCAAGCTTTTGGCCATGTTTTGCGGGTATACTTGTCATTTGTTGTGACCATGGTTTTATTCTAGGGCAGTATCGCTAATGACCAAATTTCCACTTATTTAATATCCCTGAAGAGTTCTCAAAATGTAATGAAGTAACTACT
This sequence comes from Pipistrellus hanaki, assembly GCF_964339955.1. Taxonomy (NCBI): domain Eukaryota; kingdom Metazoa; phylum Chordata; class Mammalia; order Chiroptera; family Vespertilionidae; genus Pipistrellus; species Pipistrellus hanaki. Next base: position 43,308,641 of record NC_140519.1, on the reverse strand, counting down.
TGCCCTGTAATTTTTGCATACATTTAGGTACTAAACTGTAGTTTGATCAGGCGCCTTAGCCTTGTGTGGTATAATAGCAATACCTAATGAAAATATGAAGTATGCATTTCCTAATTACTACAGACAGCTAATTTCAGTTTGCTTCCTACTTAATCCCAAAATTCCTCTCTCCCAGCGCCTTAAACACCTTCCTCCCCTGGTCATCAATCTCAGTTATGTAAATGAAGCAGGGGTGGTGGAGCCCTGGTTTTTTTCTGGATGTTTCCAAAGGCCCTATTAGAGAAACAGCTGACAAGGGTGCCCACTCAAAATGACTCTTTTGTTTGCCAGGAAGACTGCAGCAGACCTAAGGAGAGAGAATCTGCACACTCTGCACAAGTAGAACTGCCAGGGCCAGCGGATGCCGATGTGTATGCACAGAGAAAATCACCCTCATGCTGGCAGGCCTGGGGATGGCCAGGACCCTAGCTCCATGTCCTACTCTCTACAGAGAACACTGGCAGAAAAGCCACCTCAGCCAAAACAGGTTTGGTTCAATGGATAGAGCATCGGCGTGGGGACTGAAGGATCCCGGGTTCGATTCTGGTCAAGGGCATGTACCTTGGTTGCAGGCATATCCCCAGTAGGAGGTGTGCAAGAGGCAGCTGATTGATGACTCTCTCTCATCGATGTTTCTAGCTCTCTATCTCTCTCCCTTCCTCTCTGTACAAAAATCAATAAAATATATTTTTAAAAAGGAAGGAAGGAAGGAAGGAAGGAAGGAAGGAAGGAAGGAAGGAAGGAAGGAAGGAAGGAAGGAAGGAAGGAAGGAAGGAAGGAAGGAAGGGAAAGAAAGAAAGAAAGAAAGAAAGAAAGAAAGAAAGAAAGAAAGAAAGAAAGAAAGAAAGAAAGAAAGAAAGAAAGAAAGAAGGGAAGAAAGAAAGAAAGAAGGGAAGAAAGAAAGAAAGAAGGGAAGGGAAGGGAAGGGAAGGGAAGGGAAGGGAAGGGAAGGGAAGGGAAGGAAAGAAAAGCCACCTCAGTGAAAGTACCTCTATGAGATAAAATAAATCTCTGACTGACCATCCAGACCATCTACATAGTGAATGGACCCTTCACCTTTGCAGAAAGGAACACACTGTCAATCAGAGGACCTTGAACTTTCTGAAACACACAAGTTTATCCTCTGTGGAGATCAAATTCAATCTGATTTCCAGTTCCTGGATAAGGGAGGGGCTAGAGCAGCAGGGCTCCAGAAAAAGTGTGACACTCTGATGTGCAGTTGAGCTGAAAGCCGGGAAGCCTAGCAGGTCATCTCGGCACTCAGAGCGTGGATTTTCTAATTCCCTCTTCAGGTAGGGGAAGAGCCAGGGAAGACAATGAGAGAATGAGAAAGGGGGAAAATATATAATACAAGTAGCTAAGCCAAAAAAAAAATAAAAATAAGTATGCACACACTCACACAAAGGGGCAGAGAAAACCATTCTTCACACTGTATTCTTTTGTCCTTTCACAGTCTCCGTCCTGTATAAACTAATGAGGAACAATGACAATTAGCTTCATTGGACAGACCGCTGTAGTTGGATTCAGGCTCAAGTTGATCAAGTGAGGCAGCTGAACTGAGAATGGATCTTCCCTAACATTAGCTCCCACTCACGAAGTGGCCAGGCACCTGTGAGGACAGGGGGTGATAGAGAAGATAATAATTGGGCTCTCATCTTTTATAATTATGTGTGTTTCAAGCAATATGAAGGGTGGGTGAGAAAGCTACAAAAAGGGGAATATTCTGATGTGAATACTCACTCATTTACTCTAAGGAAAGGGAGATACTTTTCAACAATAAAAGACTTAAGAAACAGAGACTTAAAAAATAAATGTTTACTGGGAATTAGGACAATGATTTCATATCGTAAAGCATCTTCGTGATACTAAATAATTACCATTGTTATTCACTGGATGCTCTGGGCACTGTTTTTCCTCCTTTATATGCAAAAGTCTCTGAGGTCTCAGAACAAGTTGGCAGTTTCTTTTTCTACTTAAACTTTCAAGGGAAATAAAAAGTAAGTGAGAATATTTTCCTGTGTTTTGTGTGTGTGTGTGGAGCATGGGAGAACTTTTAACAAAATATCAGAGAGTATAGAAATCTTTGCTTTTTTTAATGTAGGACTTTGTCTAAAAAATCTGTTCCTGTGTATTTAATCTATCTCTTATATCTGAGTTTCTAAGCAGAATATAAATGAATTTATTAATTATCTCTTTGATATTTTGTTTGCAATTAGAATACACTTCTACAAATATATAGTGAGAGTTAGAGTTTAATTAGGGCTTTGGGGTCCAGACAGCTTTTCTACCCTTTATTAAAAGGGAAAAATTATGTTCTCTCAACATAACCAGTAACCAGAAGTAATTTAATTTCAAAGATACATTAATAAAGCAAAGTAAAAAAAAAAAGCAACTATGTAGAAATAGTTCTACCAGACTTTAATCTCCATATTGATGGATTCCCATCACCTAAGTCAGAGTCTTGCCTATGTCATTAATTCTTATGCCATCAAGTACTGTTGAATAAATGGATAAATGTTTGTGTGTATTTTTTACAATGTAGTATTCTCACTAAATTTTAACTAGGGAGAGTTACTCTTTAATTTTTTCTACCCATGGTTTCTCACCAGGCTTGTGTAGGATGGTTATGTCATTTCACCATGAATACGTGTCTAGATAAGAACCTTTGGAGGTGTGAATTCTGCTAAAATTAGAGATACACTGACAAAAAAAAAAAAAAAAAAACCACAACATTTTATCTTCTCTTACGATTGATCGCTGCTTCATAGACAAAGAGCTCTCACCCCCCTTACAGTTACCTGGCGGGAGGAAAAGCCCTAATTATCCTTCCAAGTTTTGGCACTCAGACTTTACTTCCTCTTTCAGCTTAAGACCAAATAAAATGTGGGGAAAATTAAGGGAACAATAGTACTCTTCTGTGTAGAATATAATAAAAACATTAATTCCTTTCTACCAAATACTGATATAAATTGTCTTCCATTTGATCAAAATTTTGATATTTTATACAATGCACAGATTTACAAATAATAGCCTTTCAACATACATGTTTTCTTATTATAGAAGAGTCTTTTGAAGGACACATATCATCTTCAACTGCCAAGTGATGTCTATTACCACCAATCAAGGCACATGCCTCTGTTGCAGGCTCTATCCCTGGCCCTGGTCAGAGCATATGCAGGAGGCAACAAATCTATGTGTCTTCTCCCACGGATGTTTCTCTCTCTCTTCCCTTCCACTCTTTCTAAAAATCAATGGAATAATATCCTCACATAAGGAATAACAAAAAAAAATAAATGCTGAACATTTCAACAAATTCTATGAATATCATCAGGGCAAACATGGACATTTATGAGCTTATCAAACTTAAGAGAGCACACATGTTATAGTGGAAGTGGAGTTCTTGGGGTGCCTCAAGGAGAGGAATTTCCTGCGCCGCCCCCTCAGAAAGATGGGGCTTCATGAAAAGCTTTATTAAGGGGCTTCCCCTCCAATGTCCCGTCTTGGTCCCTATCACCATGGAAGAAGTCTAATCGTGTCTTCAGCAGGGTCAGCATTAATGCCACTGCTCAGTTTCGATTGCATATTAAAATGTTGTCCAGTCCAGGATGTGGCCAGCTTAGCTTGTGTTCCCAGTTGCACTCCATTGCATGTGGGGTTCCAGGGTCTATGGGCCATGCAGCTGAGTAAGCCACCTGGCTATGGAGAGCGAACAGGCAAGCACACAGGCAAGTGTAGTCACAGAGCAAGAGGGAAAAGGAAACAAGGGTCAAGAGCAAGCAAGAGAGGGAACTCCAGTCTGGGGATCGTAACCTTCCAAGAGTTCATGCACTTACAGAACGCCACACTCCTGGCCAATGATCTTTCTCCCAGGCTAGACTGACTGACTGGCAAGCACCATGCCTACGTCACCCTGACTGCACTCCCTTTCTCCCCCAACAATCCCTCCCCTAGGGAAGAAGGGAGGGGGGTTGATCCCCTGGCAGGAACAACGTTGGGTGAAGCTGTAGCTTCCTGGTGAAGCTGCCCAGATGGCCATGCTTGTAATGTCTGGCCTCCCCTCGGCTTGCTTCTGATCATTAATATTTACTAGCTAATGATGAAGATAATGCAAGGGCTGACCATCACTAAAGTATCTGTTTGCTCAAGTGTCCTTCCACTCAGTGACAGGGATACACTTTTCTGTGTCTTTCTTTTTGTTCCCATTAAATTAATTAAGCAAGGAGACCATTAGACTGAGGTAGCTTTAATAACCTAAGTTAGTAATGCTTCAAGGTTAAGAAGTTAAACCCTAAGGACAACTAATATCACACAGCCAACTAGGCTTTCCCAAAAAGGCATTCTCTTAAGCCAGTCAACAGAGCCAAATAACAGTACAACAGTTGAAATTTCTTTGGAGAGCCAAATTTTTTAAACTTAAACTTCTTCTAACTCCACTTCTTCAAAATAGACTCGCCCAGGCCGTGGTATTTTGTGGAAGAGTCACACTCCGGGGGCCAAAGAGCCGCATGTGGCTTGAGAGCTGAAGTTTGCCGACCACGGGCTTAAGCTACAGCCAATCTGATGATTCCCTTGCTTTACTTCTGCCTCTTCTCTGTAAGTCCTTCCCCTCTCTCCTGTTGGTGGAACTCTCCTAACCGCATTTAGCTTGTCTTTAGCTTGTCACTGCCCAATTAGATTACATTTTTGCTTGAATAAATATACTCTTAATTTTTAATAGGTCTCAGTTTATCTTTGAACACTCCCATTTAATCAGCTGCATTGAACAGTGAAAGTTTCTTTTGTTCATTAAATTAAAACACTTTTCACTGCAGTTCTTTTAACGTTATTGACTCCTAATTGGATCTCTACTTCCTATCTGGCGGCCAGTGTTTTCACTGTCACACACCTTTCTGTCACAGCTCTCCTCTCACTGCTCTTGCGGTGATGAGCAGGACAATGCAGTACAATAAGAGGACAAGAGACTATTGCTAAATGACTTGTGTAGGTTTTCATGGAATCAGTTTATTCTCAAGTATTTTTCAATGAAAAATATACTATTTCCAAGCTTGCTTTCCTTTCCTTTCCTTTTTTTCTTTTTATTTTTTTTTAAATATATTTTATTGATTTTGTACAGAGAGGAAGGGAGAGAGATAGAGAGTTAGAAACATCGATGAGAGAGAGTCATCGATCAGTTGCCTCTTGCACACCCGCTACTGGGGATATGCCCACAACCAAGGTACATGCCCTTGACCGGAATCGAACCCGGGACCCTTCAGTCCCCAAGCCGACGCTCTATCCATTGAGCTAAACCAGTCCCGGCCTTTTTTTCTTTTTAAATTCTCTCCTTCACTATCACCTACCTAGATGGCCAGCACCAGATACGTCCATGTGGAAGGAAGATGAAAAGGAAGAATGTTCACTCCCTGCTCCTTTTGTGCCTCGGATCACAATGGGGAGAATCCCGCTGCAGAAAGAAAGGGTGGAAAACATATTTCTAATTCTCAGGAAGAGGTAATTAAAAAATTTCCTTTTATGATACTGTCTTTGTTCTCTTCTCCAAAGGAAAGAGCATCCCCTTTATCACTTTAAACAGGGCAAACTAGTATTCTAACTCTCCTCCCCAAGTTAATTAACATGTAAATACTTGTCAGTAAAAGGTAACACTTACGTAATTAGCATATAAATAGGCCGGGGACAATATTCTGCCATAAAGGAAGACAGCTTGGAAGAGTTTACCAAATGTATTTGGGAAGAAAAAGATAAAATAAAGCCTTCATCATTTCCATGCAAGTAGTTATGAAAGAGAATGACTGCGGAAGCCAGGGGTAGAGGGAGAAGAATTATCCTGCCTGGAGAGGCTGGGGGGAAGTTTACATACACAACTTGGTTTTACATACATGTTTACTGGAGAAGTGATGACAGAAATTAATTGGTTATGTCCGGAAAACACATCATCTTTGTTCTATTTCAATGGGAACCATCCCCAAAGGAAACGGAAAGCTATAGATGGGAGAAGAATTGAAGGGCCAATTTTTCCATATTGGGTGTAAGGATGAGTACATGCACAAAATAATGTATGCAGGGATCTCTTCTACTTGGCCCTAATTTTGTCTTTCTTTTTTCTTTTTCTTTTTTATATTTTATTGATTTTGTACATAGAGGAAGGGAGAGAGAGAGTTAGAAACATCGATGAGAGTCATCGATCAGCTGCCTCTTGCACACCCCCCTGCCTCTTGCACACCCCCTACTGGGGATATGCCCGCAACCAAGGTACATGCCCCTGACCGGAATCGAACCTGGGACCCTTCAGTCCCCAAGCCAATGCTCTATCCATTGAGCCAAACCGGTCCGGCTTGATTTTGTCTTTCAAATGAGGTAATTGTGCACCTAATGATTCGTTGTCACAAACCATTACCTGATTGGCATTTGCCAGGTGAGCTTTTGAGAGACAGGAAGACAAAGCCACTTTTGGTTGGCATCCAGGGCACTCTATTTTGAAAAAAAAAAATAATATTTATAATATTATATTTGTAACATTCTTATTAAGTCATATTTCCATGTGTAAATGGGATGTTCACTAGCCCAAGAGGGGGGCGGAATATCACTGCACTGGCAATGCTACTAGTTATTTTATAATTATTACTGACGCTACAACATATTCTAGTTACGGGAAAAAACACAGGATTTGTCATCAGAAAACCTGGATTAATTTTTCATGTAGCTTTTGATGTAAGAAATGTCCAAACCTGTAGATAATGTTTTTGTTTATTTAAGCCAAACCAATGACAACTGCTGGAAAACAAAATCTCAAAAGAATGAGGAAATGCTCCAAAAAATGGCAGTCTTACTGTGGTAGGCAGTTGGACAGAAATAATTAGAACAAGGACACTGGACAAAGTATAGAAGGTCACCATAGCAGAAACCCTTGGGGGCAGGGAGGGGAGGGGTTTCAGCAATGTGCAACACTGGGAAAGCAAAAAATCTCACCCCCAAGGTAACCTTTCCGCCCCCAGCATATGGCTAGTTATGTGGTTTAGATGCCCTGACCTTTCATATTGCGGGTCCTGTGGTTCAGACCCTCCCCTGACCTTCCCTTTCCTGGCACGTCTGTAGTCCTGTGGCAGAGGAGGTCCTTTCCTTCCCCGCCAGGCCTGTTCCCTTTACCCTTTCTTTCCTAACTCCAAGGACCCCTTCTGTTGCCTCTTTATTTCCTGAGCCCATTCCTTCTACAGCTCACTTCAACCTCTAAGACTTTCTAAGCATACTTTCTCTTATAGTTTGAGCCTTGGCTCTGAATTCTTTCTTAGCCAGAACTCAAGTATTGAGGTTGATGAACCAAGGTCTGGTCTGAACCCACCGGTCTAAAACCTGGCGCCCTTTCAAGGCTGCTAACGTTGCTTCTTATTTCCTACATCAGATTCAAAGAGACGGATGTATGAGGATTGCGTGAAACCTATCAGGTGAATTCCAGCGCCTACTTCCCTAATCACTGAGTGATATGGTTTTGTATCACTTCAAGGTAAGAACATTCTAGAAAAATAATGTCATTGCTTAGGTCTCACAGAAAAGCAAAAGTTTCAGTGTTAGAAAACCACTCTGACAATGGATCATATCAGTGCATCTGCAACTCTGCAAATGGTTTCCTGGACAATTTAAGATGATGTTGGGACAAAGGAGTACCTGGGCTGACCTTTCTCAAAGGCAGACAATGACCTCGCTTCTTCCTAAAGAGCCGGAATGGGATAAACCACTTGAGTCTAGTTTTGTGGGAAGTTAATTCCCTGAAAGGAATAGACAGAGATGAGCTCTTTGATGGAAAACACATTCGTGCGTCAGTCAGTTCCAGGTGACGACCCACAGCCCACATGCTCCCTGACAACCGCCCTGAGTTTGTTTCTTGTAGGAAGGTTTCAGTACCTTATATCAGGCTCTGCTTTTGCAAGTGATGTATAGCACCATTTGAGACCGTCATTCTTACTGACGTGTAAGTAAAGTGAAGAGGTTGTCACAGAATTTTAAAAAATAGTAATCTAATCCAAAATAAAAAAAATATTCATAGCCTGGCCAGCGTGGCTCAGTGGTTGAGCATTGACCTATGAACCTGGGGGGGGGGGGGGGGGGTCACACTTTGATTCCTGTGGAGCGTGCAGGAGGCAGTAGATCAATGATTCTCTCTCATCATCATTGATGTTTCTATCTCTCTCTCCCTTTCCCTTCCTCTCTGAATTCAATTTAAAAAAATTTTTTTTTTTAAATATTCATAATTCTGGCTTCCAGAAACCAGAGATTTTGAAATAGAGGTGGTGGGTGTGAGGAGGGGGGGTAGGGCCTTCCTTTGATGATATAAAAAACTTCAGTGTGCATGTATGTGCACTGTACACTCCACTTACATGCACACTGAAGACCCGCCAATGCTTGCTTACACTATTCTCTACCTACCTGTCTGCCTATAAAACTTGTGATCAAATGACCTTTGGATATATTTTCCCCTGAATTTGGTCATAGCTATTAAATATTTGAAAATTTTTAGGGCCATTTTAAAATCACATTAATGAAACCTGTAGATCTGGGGGAGGGGACTTAAATGTGAAATATAACAGAAATAGGAAAATTTAGTGACAACTGAAAGTAGTAACTTTTCTGGATAGTAATTTTACATACCAGGACATCACTGTATCCAATTAAGTTGAGCTATATTCAATAATCTCTGTGCAACTGGATAGATTCACAAAATAATGGGATTTGTTTAAGGCAAAAATAGAGGAGCTTATTAATACATATTAGATATCCTAAATGCATTAACAGGAAAAAAGACAGATTAATACAGCCCATTTGAGGACAACAAAGAAAATGACAACCAGGACAGGTTTGGCTCAGTGGATAGAGTGTCAGCCTGCGGACTGAAAGGTCCCGGGTTCGATTCCGATCAAGGGCATGTACCTTCGTTGCGGGCACATCCCCAGTGGGGGGTGTGCAAGAGGCAGCTTGTCGATGTTTCTCTCTCATCGACGTTTCTAACTCTCTGTCCCTCTCAATTCCTCTCTGTGTAAAATCAATAAAATATATTTTAAAAAAGAAAATGACATATTTTGAAGGGGTAAATATATAGTCTCTCTGAAGAAACTTAGTTTGACATTTACAAATGTTGTTGCCCACTCATTTTCATCACTAACTTATCTGAAAATAGTTAGAATTAAGAGAGAGAGAAAAAGAGAGAGAGAGAGAGAGAGAGAGAGAGAGAGAGAGAGAGAGAGAGAGAGAGTGTTCAATGTGAAAACACTCATTCGAAAACTTATTTTTATATGATCAGTGGTCCCAGCTAGTCCAAGTTTGGTCTGGGGAAGCTAGGACAATACCTCAGAAGGTCACCATGGCCCTGAACACATTGTTCGGCTTCTCAGATGGGGAACTTTCAAGGAAACTCGGAATGCGTTGTCATGCTTGAAGTAGATATGAAGTGGCTAAGCTGAGAATCCAATATGGGAAATTAGTTGCCATTAACAGATTGCTTCAGGCAGTTCATTTCTCATCAGACAAGCTGTGCGGGCCTCCTGCTGTGGACAGTGAACATTAGCTTACTAAATACTTCAGCTCATCACAAGCTACATTACTCATGGATAGGCCTGAATTGTGGTGAGGGGGAAGGGGGAAGAAGAAACAGATTAAAAACATAACCACCGGCATCAATCTGGGAAGAGATTGATGCTCTGGTCTGTTAGATAAAGACAATAAAAATTATTGTTCATTCACATGGACACATATTCACAATGAATTGTTAAGAGAAAAATAACCTAGTTTACAGAACTCTTTTTATAGGATAGTATTTTGGGTTAAAAAAAAACATGTGTGTTTAATCTGGAAGAACAAACAGCAAAATCTTTACAAGGATTACTTTCTGTAATTGTTTTATCTTTCTGTATTTTCAGTAATATTACAATTCAATTATTATATTTTATAAGAAATATTTGTTATATATAAAATAAAAAATAATAGACATGAAACAAAAGGTTATGCCTAGTTTTTCTCCTTTTTGAAATGTTTTATTGCCTTTTGAGGAATATTCATCTTGAGAGCCTTCCAAATACATGAAGGGAAAAATCTCAGATTGATTATGAATAAATTGTGAATGGAAATTAGCACTTATCTTGGGGCCTGTGCTGTTCTAGAAGCTCCAGAATTGTACTGACTAGGGCAGGGCAGCCTGTCACTGGCCTTTCTCCATCCCCCAAGTCTGCACAGACTGTCCTCTGTTCTTATGAAACAATTGCATCCTCCAAAATAGTGCAATCTATGTACCTAGAAGTTTGCATTGTGTTTGAGAAAAACAATGGGTTTTGGAATAGAAAGCTCTAGTTTTGAATCATAGTTCTGATTAATAAACAGTAGCTAAGTGACCTTAAATAAACAACCTAATCATCTCTGTGTTTTGGATCCTTTTAAAAATTAAAATATAGTAATATACAATATCATACTGGTTTCATTTATTCATTATTAATATACCTAATGAAGTGATTACCATACAAAGTTATCATTTTATTGACTATATGCCACATGCTGGGCATTACGTCTCCATGACATTGACTTACAACTGGAAATTTGTACATCTTATTCCCCGTCACCTGTTCTGCTCCCATCCCCCCGCCCCTTCCCCTCTGGCAACCATAAATTAGTTCTCTATGTCTACGAGACTATTTTAATTCTGTATGGTATGTTTGTTTTGCTTTTTAAACTCTAAATAAAAGTGAAATCACGTGATATTTGTCTTTGTCTGAATTATTTCATTTAGCATAATAACCTGTAGGTCCATCCATATTGTCACAAATGGTAAGACTTCGTTCTTTTTTATGGCAGAGTAATATTCCATTGTAGGTTATATACATCTTTCTTCATTCATCTATCAGGGGACACTTAGGTTGCTTTGCTGTCTTGGTTTTTGTAACTAAAATGGGGCAATAAACATAGAAGTGCTTGTATCTTTTTAAATTACTGTTTTCATTTTATTTGGATATTGAGAAATGGTGTTGTTACTGGGTCATATGAGTCAGATTTAATTTTTTTAGGAACCTCCACACTCTTTTCCATAGTGGCTGTGCCAATTTACAAGAGTTCCTTTTGTCCGTATCCCTGATCTAAGAGGAAAATCTTTCAGCTTTTCACCATTGAATATGATATTAGCTGTGCTGGTCATACCATATTGAGTAGTTTCCTCTATACCCACTTTGTTGAGTTTTTATCATAAATGAATGTCAAATGGTGTCCAATGTTTTTATTGCATCTAATAGGTGATTTATGGTTTTTATCCATCATTTTGTGGTGTATCATGTGATTGGTTTTTGGATACGGAACCATATTGGAGTTTCAGGTTATTTGTAAAAAGAAACCTACCTCAAACAATGCTTTGAGGATTAAATTAGATAATTAATATAATGCCCCAAAGGGAGATAATCTCTCGGTTTCAGTTATCCTTATTTTCCCACTTTTTCATGTAAAGCTGAAAAGGGGCAACAATAGTAGAGCTTAAAATAGTATAGGCTATAGACAGTTTGCAACTCCCATACCTAGCAACATAGAGGTAGGGGTAGGTGTTTCTTTAAAAGTGCAGGTGGACTTCCTTGGATTGCAAAATCCATTTCTGCAAGATGCCAAACCCTGCACACTGAGAAGTCTTCCTAGAGGTACAGACTCCTTTGATAGGAAACAGAGAGCCCAGCTTTGCTACCTGACCCATCAGCCACATAATCTGAATAAATGTTGCGAGGATTTCAATTCATTCTCTCCTCTCTACAATGGAGGTGTTGTCTGCTTTGTCTTAACGAGTTGTTATAAAACAGAAATTATTTATAAATAAAAAATAAAACCTAATTATTTTTTAATAGGACCCATTTCCAAGTGGCAGAAATCCCAATTAGAAAAAAGCAAGATGCCGAAACCGGTTTGGCTCAGTGGATAGAGCGTCGGCCTGCGGACTAAAAGGTCCCAGGTTCGATTCCGGTCAAGGGCATGTACCTTGGTTGCAGGCACATTCCCAGTGGGGAGTGTACAGGAGGCGGCTGATCAATGATTCTCTCTCACTGATGTTTCTAACTCTCTATCCCTCTCTCTTCCTCTCTATTAAAAAAAAAAAATCAATAAAATATATATATTTAAAAAAAAAAAAAAAAAAAAAGGAAGAAGAAGAAGAGGAATCTCTCATAAAATCAAGTTAAGAAACAAAGCTGGGTTCCGAGAAATCCTAGTAAGGTGACCAATTCATCCCGGGTTGCCTGGAATTTTCCTCGTTTCACCCTGAAGTCCAGCGTCTTGGGACACGCTTCTGTGCTGGCACACCAGGACAGCTGGCCACCATCCCTCACTGCGGGGCCTTTCTGAGTGTCTGCTTCACTCTCTCTCTGCTGAGAAGCTTCTCCATTTTCTCTGCCTACGTGTTTAGAAGCACAGTCCGTGGAGGTTCCAATCTCTAATTTTGTTACTCCCATGACCTAAACAAAGTTTACAATAATCCACTTTTAAAAGCCTTGTCTTTAGTTTTCACACACCCCTATGTTCCCTGAAGCATTATTTATAGTAGCCAAGATTTGGAAGCAGCCCGAGTGCTCCTCAGTAGATGAGTGGATAGAGAAGCTGGGGTACATCTACACAATGAAATCCTCCGCAGCCCAGCTCTCATAGGAGAGAAGGAAATCTCACCTTTTGCAACAGTTTGGCTGGACCTGGGGAGCATTATGCTACGAGAAAGACAAAGTACCATATGTGGTACCGATCTTATATGTGGAATCTAATAAACAAAACAAACAAAAACAAAATAGAAACAGGCTCACAGACAGAGAAGAGACTAACAGCTGTCAGAGGGAAGAGAGGCTGAGGGGCTGGGTGAAAAACGTGAAGGGATTAAGCAAAAAATAAAAAAGTAAAAAGGAAGGAAGAAAGAAAAATCTTTGCAGCGCTTGATGCTCCCTTTCAGGAGGTGGTATCGGTATTGAACTAACAACTGCTATAGGACACTTTGTCCCCATCAACTAGAAAAAAACTGGTCCAGCAATGAAATAAGGAAGTAGGAGAGGCCCTGTTACCAATACCCACCTGAACCACGTGGACCTGTGCCTCCTCTCCACACACAGACTCTGCTAAGCAGAGTCTTCACCGTCCACCCTGATGGACCAGTTCAAGGCACCGTGGTTCGGCATGGCCTGTCCAGAGACTCTCGCCTGTATGTACCTGTGAGGCTGCAGCCAGCTTGGTAACAGACCCCCTTATCTCCACTTTGCCTCCTTCCCTTCCTTCCGTCCTTTCTCCCCGCACTAACTGCCGTGGGATTGGGCCCTCAGGAAAGTGTGTAAGGAAAGAAAAGAACCAAAATGATCTATCTGGCCCCTGTGTTTTCAGAAGGAGAGCCTGCCTTGGGAGCCGGTCAGCTGGCTGACTTCAGTGAGCGCCTGAGATCACTGACTTTCAGATGAAACTGTTCCCGTGGCCCGGGCTCCTTTGGCCTCCCGGGATGGGAATGAAAGGAGATCACCCGAGGAAAGCTCTGGAAGGCGCTGCACATTGTGCACAGGGGAGCAGCCCCCAGGGAACGTGCAATGGGCCGCTCTCCAAACAAAGGCTGGGGGGGGTGTCAAGGAGAGTTAGGCGGGAAAAGTGACTTGTACGTATGTGGAGGCGGGTGCTTTTTGGCTCTTGCACAGTGGTGCTACCTGTGTCTTCATGGGTCACATGTCTCATTAGCATGTTAAGTTTCCACCCAGGGAGGTATTTTTAGCATTTAAATGAGGGAGGGTCACCCAGAGGACAGTCTTTCTTACTGGCACATGTGTGAGCAAAGGAAATAAAAATTATGTTCCCCGCAGTGATTCTTGGGGCCAGCAGGGTCCTCCAGCCGCTGACTGGCTGTGAGGAGACATTAAGGCACTTTGAGCAATGAATGGGTTCCTGGCTTTCAGCCAGCAAGGCCAAGAGAGTCACCTCCCTGTTTCAGAATCACTTACACACTCTCGGATGCTTGCAAATTCATGGAATGCAAGGAGCACCCTTGCTTTTAAAGAAGCTTGATGAGGCCAAAACCGGTTTGGCTCAGTGGTAGAGCATCGGTCTGTAGACTGAAAGGTCCCAGGTTCGATTCCAGTCAAGGGCATGTACCTGGGTTGCGGGTACATCCCCAGTAGGGGGTGTGCAAGAGGCAGCTGATCGATGTTTCTCTCCCATCGACGTTTCTAGCTCTCTATCTCTCTCCCTTCCTCTCTGTAAAAAATCAATAAAATATATTTTAAAAAATAAATAAATAAAAATAAAGAAGCTTGATGAAAACCTGCTCCCCTGCCTGACTGTGGTAAGTTCTAGGCAAATAGTAACCACTACTCTCTTGCTTGCCCTGTTCCCCCTCGTGCTAAGATCCTGTCAAACAACGTGCATGAACAAATAAAAACATGAGAAAGTCGATTGTTGAGATGTGTGGTATACATTCTCTGGGTGTATAAAACTCAGAGAAAGAAGGAAGCCTTGAAGTGTACTGGGTTCGTTGAAGACTTAGAATGGTTGAGAATAAACATCGAATGGAAAAGGGACGCTGACTCCTCTATTGTCTTCTTTCCGCTCCTGACTCCTAGTAGACTATGAAAGTTTAGCACTAGATGACAAAGCACAAAGCACAGCTTATAAGGGAAGGACCTTCCTCTATTGGTAGATTCCATACTACAGGATAAAGCAAAAATAGGTTTACAGTTGTTCAAATAGAAAATACAATCCTATATAATAAAAGGCTAATATACAAATCGACCAAACTACAGAACAACCGGTAGCTATGACATGCACTAACCACCAAGGGGCAGACACTCAAAGCAGGGAGCAGGCCTAAGCCAGCAGTTGGGCATCCCCCAAGGGCTCCCAGACTGCAAGGGCTCAGACCAGACTGAAGCAACCATCTAACCATTCAACCGGTAGCTATGACACGCACTGACCACCAGGGAGCAGATCTCAATGCACAGGCATGGAAACATGGAGCAGACTAATGAATCTCAGAGGTAAGGGGAGAGGAGGGGAGAGCAGGAAGAGATTAACCAAATATTTTATATGCATACTAGAGGCCTGTTGCACAGATCCGTGCACTGGTGGGGTCCCTCGGCCTGGCCTGGCAGTCCAATATCCCCTGAGGGGTCCCAGATTGTGAGAGGGCACAGGCCAGCCTGAGGGACCCCACTGGTGCACAAATCCGTGCACCAGGTCTCTAGTAATTAATAAATATCTCTGTGTTTTTCTTTTGCTTCAGGTTCCAATATGGCTCAGCATGGCATTGCTACTGATCCTACACCATTTACATATTTGATATTTTCTTTCTCAGATTTTTTAAAAAATTTATTTTGACAGTGTTGTGTTGATGGAAAGGTACACATACAGATCAGTAGAAGAGAATAGAGAACCTAGAAATAGGCAAAACAAATGTGCTCATTTGATTTTTGACAAGGATGAAATAGCAATTCAAGGGAGGAAAGATAGTATTTTCAATAAATAATGCTAGAGAAGTCAAGCATCGTGGGCAAAAATAATGAACTGCAACCTAAGTCTTAAATCTTATGCAAAAGTAACTCAAAATGACATTAAATATCAGACATAACATTTTCAGAAAAAAATAGGAGAAATCTTTGGACTCCAGGGTTAGACAAAGAGTTTTCAGACTTGACAACAAAAATAGAATCCAAAGTGAAAAGTTTGCAGGAATGCTATGTGCTGATAAATTAGCAAAATTCCACCCTTTTCTTCTCTGAGCTCCTGCCAGCCATCTCTAACATCCCACCTCCTTCTCCTGTTCTGCTGTTATGATCCATGGTGAGTGCTTAGTTCACAAAATGAAAAGTTGAGGTGAACGGGTGTCACTGTAAAAAACAACAACAGAAAAATAGAAAGCTTACCATTCCCCAATTTTTATTGAAATGACAAACCTAATATATACTTTTGGGGATAGGGCAAGCTGGAGAGCCGGGTGAGTCAGCTCAGGAAACTTGCCAAATGATTCAACTAAGTTGGAAATAATAATTTATTTTAGTGGACATCTGTCAACCTTACTTATTTCAATAAAACGCTATTTTTATATTGACTCCAATTTTGTGAATTAATTCTTGGTATATGTCTACAGTCTTGCCAACCAACATTCTCAAAAATGTACCACATTTGCCAGTATATTTCAATATCATTTAATTCTGATGAGTATAGATAATAGAGACTTCACTGTTTTAGGGACTTATGGAAAATGATTGTTTTATTTTTTAAATATATATATATATATATATATATATATATATATATATATATATATATATTTTTACAGAGAGGAAAAGATAGAAGCATCAGTGATGAAAGAGAATCATTGGTAGGCTGCTGTCTGCATGCCCTCTAATGAGGATCTATCCCACCATCTGGGCATGTGCCCTTGACCAGAATTGAACCCAGGACCTGGCTAGGGCAGCCATTCTATCCTCATATGCTTCGAGGGATGAGATCAATGGCCTTTCCTTTTCTGAGCTCCTGTAGTTCCTCAGTCTGTGACCCCCTTTGGGCACTTAGGACCTGCCGACTTATATTGTTCTTTCTTTCTTTAGGAGTTGGTTTATTTCCAAAACAACCCATGAGCTCTTTAACAAATGCTCTATACTGTCTGCCACAATGCCCTGCACAAAGCGTTAGTGATAGTAATAGCTGTAGTGGTGCTAATGGCAAACAGTATTCGAAATAGCTGTTACAATGACAGTGCTAGTATCTTTCCTATCTCTCCTTTATCACATTTAATCTTCCTCCCAGGATGGCCATTATTATTGCCCGCTATTATCTCCAGTCTGAAAGTGAGGATGCTGTGGGAGACTCAGGGTCAATAGCTTGCTTCTCCTCCCACTGCCTGTAGGTAGCAGAGTTAACATTCACACCCAGGGGTTTCCGGTGTCAGTGGCCAAGTTTCGGTGAGGAAGGTTTGGCACGCATTGCCTGGTGTGTTTTCCAACATTCTGAAGGCTGAGATTTTTATCAATATATTCAGGGAGGCAAGTTGTTTTATGTTTATCACTGGAATCTTCAATTCTCCTGGCTTTTCTGATTTGACGCCCGCAGTAAAATTGTTTATGCCTGGGAGAAGCTTAGAACACGGTACCTCTGGTGAGGACATGAGTCTGAAAAGCACTAGACCTCTGACCGGCTAGGTAGATGAGGAGAACAGAGAACAGAGTCCCATTAGCCACGGGCAGAAACGGAGCACAGGCAGGGGCCAGAGGGAGCTGCCAGAAAGAGTAGAGAACACACAGCTAACTTTGAATTTCACATAAACAACAACAACAAAAAAAATTTCTAATTATAAGTATGTCTCAAATATTGTCTGGGACATATTATACAAGAGAAGGAATTCTTTCTAGAATACAAAATCCACATGTAACCGGGCATTCTGTATTGCTGTTGGCTAAATCTGGTCACCCTCAGGTGACCGCACATTCCGCCATCTGCGGTGGTGCTCAGGGCGTACAGATCTGAACCAGAAGCCGGGAGGAAAGGAGAAAAGGGACATTTCTGTCACTCTTTTCACAACCAGGACTGCTGCTCAAGTAAACTTGACCAACCAAAAGAGCTAGAGGTTCTGCTTTAAGTCTACTTTGTATTTATTCACAAAATCAAAAACAATTTAAAGAGAATATGCTCTTAATTTGTATTTCTCTCTCTTTCCCCTCTCTCTCATACACATAACCAAACAAAGGAATAAATTTACAAAAGAACGTTTTAAATTCCCTTCCACGGGCAATAACTTACCAACTTCATGGATTCGGCAAGGCAAACACAATACATTGGATTCTGGTTATGATGCAGAGAATGTGTTCACTCAAAGTCCCGGTGAGCATCTGTCCTGGTGTTCCATGGATCTCTGAACAGAAAAAGAAGTCTAGAGATCATCAAACCAATTTCTCCTTCCTCTGGCAATGGCTGTTCTTAGTCATACTTGTGTACCCATTTGTGGTTCAGTCAAAACTCCGCCTACACCTAAATCACGCAGCTAATCATATTTCTGATTTGGTCAATATGACCAAATGCGTTCTAAACATGAAACTTAGGAGCCAATTACTAGTTTGCTGCCCTCCTCTCAGCTGAACCTCCCAGCACTCTGAGAAGATGTAGGGAGCTCAGACCCATCTCTCAAGACTCGGCTGCTTCCTTTCCAAGAGCTTCAGTTCCTGCAGTTTGAGAATTAGGACTCAGTTATTTTCTTTCCTCTTCCTCACTTCCTATTCTCTCCCACCATTCCTCCACTCTTGGAATTCAATGCATTGATGGGACACAGCGTGACGCCATTCAAAAAATCATAGTGATACGTTCTTCTTGGAATGAAAAAAGAATTTTAGACCCAATGTTCATATAGCAAAACATTTCAGAGGGACAAGGGAGCAGACTGGGCAACCCGCAGTTTTATAATGCACCAGAAAGTGTCTTCTTTAATTCCTACTTCTTTTAAATGTAAGCGTAAATTATTTACTTAATTCCTAAAGGTGATCAATTATTTGGTGCCAGTGTTACAAATGGCATGATTTCAATTCAAAGTTCTCCATTTTGTCAACCTAAGTAGCTCATGATGGCTTATTTCTCAATCACAGTGTCAATCCTCTGAGCTTCTTCGGCTGTTATCCCTCCAAGTTAATCCCATTGAAAATAAAGTGATTTTCACGTAATGAAACCAGGTTCTAAAGGAAACAGTCTAAGACATGGAACAAATCTCTTTAGGATTGGGGGACTCTAGCAGATCTGTGGTATGTGAAACCCAATGCCATTCCTGTCAGTTGATTATCTTACTAAAAAAAAAAAAAAAAAGGTAAAAACCAACTGTTTTACAAAATAGGCAAAAATAAATTGAAATTCTGAAAATAAATACCCATTTAAGTAGGAAAATAATGTTGGAATGAATTTTTGAAAAGTCTTTTCAATTGTTTATGATGAATGACAATGATTCTAAAAGTGCATGTAATGTAAATAGAAACATTTGCTTCTAAGATTTGCTTTGTCAGCATACAATTTTAGTGTTTCAAAATGAAAATATGCTGCTATCTAGATTATAAGGTTGACAAGCTATATATTTTGAAACAATCCAAGTTTTTACTTCAGAAAAATAGTAGTGTACCAACAGATTACTTTGCTAGTATTTTATTTGCTGATTGCCAATAATCTACTTAAATATTAACTTGGAGTTCTTTGCAGCACTGAAAATTTAAAGACTAATCTAAGAGGTGGAGTAATTAGTTCCAAGGCCCATGTGTCTGCCAGTAGCTTCTGCCATAAAGTAGTTAAAATAGTCAAGATTCCAGAAATTTCACAGGAATATCTGAGCGTAATATCAGGAATGCCATGGATTCTGAGCATGAAATTCGTTTTCAACATAAATGTGGTTTTCATCATACACTGAGTAAATCTGGTATTATTTTCTCCTACAAATTGGTTATAGCTCACATTTTACTTCACACTCCTTTTGGAGGAGACAAAGCCAAGTGGGACATTTCGGGAATCGAATATTCAACTGAGAGAGTACTTCCTCTCAAGTCCAGCAGCTCATGACTCTGCTTGTGGAAGATTTTGTGTTCTTGTAAAGCACCTGCTCTGAAGTTATAAATTTCTCATTAAGGTCTCCACTAGATGGAATAAAGAAAGGTGCCAAACCAAATGAAACAGTTAAATATTCTATTGGACACAGTAGAATTTCCCATAAAATTGTATTATTAAATTGTGGATTTTTATTGATTCCTCATGAAGAAAGCACAACTAAACAACTACTATGAATGAACTCTGATGGGTGCCATGGAGAATACCATGGTGACACAAATACAAAGATGAAACTGAAACAGAAGACTGTTTTATAGTATGGGTTTACTAGTCTAGTATATTCACAGGTAATCAAGAGTTGATTCTTTTAGCCTTGTGTAATGATCTCTTTTATGCTCTGTGTCTGTGTCTATGAATGTGTGTGTATGTTATGCATTCACTTGGGTGTGTTTGCATATGTTTGTATGTTGTGTCTGTGTTTAAGGTAGGCCTGAAATCAGTTGCATTGGCTGCATGCCTCCAGGTTAGATTACATGAAGGAACAAATTCATAGCAGATACTCTTTCTACCACTACCCCTGGTACTATTTGCAGTAGGTACCTAAGAATTGATTAACTATAGCATTTTCCATAGTCCCCTATCCAATGTTTATACCTAGTGCTGTCACAAGAAATTATGTGGATAAGAATTCAGGTTGCTGTATTACTTATATATAATTTCTTTTAACTTAGCGAAATATATTTGTAAATAAGAAATAGTTTCCAAAAGCCTAATATCATTTAGGCTAATTGGTACAAACTAATTGCATAATTGATTTTTTTAAATGAATTGGTCCCTAAGTGAGTTTTGAGTATTCTATAATAGTTGGTTTCTAATAAGTGGTGTAAATAAGTGGGTAGTTAATGCATCTATATAGGAAGCAATTGATAGTTCTTTAGTCCCACTGAAAGACCCAATATGTAGGTGCACAAAGTCACCTTAGAATGCTAAGGATTATTTAAGTCAGAATGTTACCATTATAGATTGGAAATTTTAGACTCTCATGAAAAATGCCCATCTTTCATTCTTTGATCATGAATGCAGGTGATCACGTAAATAAAGAAAACATTTCATTTACTTTAGCTACAAGACTAATTTAATGGTGGGCTGTGAGAATTGAGATGCTTCAAATATTTAGGTTCCTAGTGATTATCTCAGCGATGAATGAAGAGGGAGCACTTTTCCTTACAACAGAACATTCTGTCAGCAGAACCTTCTACAACCAAAGAACAAACGCCCAATCAGTAGAGGGTGTGTCTAGGTTGTTTTTCAGCTGATTGGGAAAGACAGTCTCTCTTTTCAAGGAGATATCTGACTACCTGTAGGAGACCGCATGGTCACTGGCCAGATTGCTAATGTCCAGCCCTTTGTATCGCAGGCACAGATCCAGTCTTAGAATCTCAGGATCTGTTGTTTCTCCTGAAAGGCAATTGGTACTTGAGAGCAAGTCTGACATCCTTTGTGCCAATGGGACCTGCAAGCCAGAAAACACAGGAATACGGAGATCTGTTGCCTAGCGCTGTATCAGATGTCCCTCTGCTATTTATTCACTAACAATTTAGACTTAAATTGTTATTGACTTGGTAAAGAGGGAACCCAGGTCATGGCAGCCACCCTGAGCGGAGTTCTCTCAAACAAAACAGGGCCAAGAGGAGCTCAGTCACCATGAGGAGAAAAGAAACCAGGCTCTGGGGCTCAGAGACCGAGGAAGCAGAAGCTATGGCTAGAAGGAATTCCGTGGAGCGTATTAGGGACACAGAAGGTGCTCCCACTGCTGAGCCTTCCTCTCCGTGGTCTGTAGTGTGTATTTATTCTTTTTCTTTTTAACATTTTTTTTTTAATGTTAAGCATTTTGTTTTTACAAGTTACCTTATATCTAAACACCATTACCTCGGAAGACATTGTGTTGCTTGTCTACTAAAACAGCTCTTGCTTTTGAAATTAAAAGGGGGCGGGGCATTTAAGTGTAGTTTGGGTTTTGAGTTATTTTCCCACTTAGAAAATTGTCTCCTCCGCTAAGTGAATAAGGGTGCCGCTAGAATTGTGCTCTTATTCACGTAATGTAAAAAACACTGACGGTCACTGTTAAATAAAGTGACTCAGAAATAAAGACGCATGTAAATCCTCAGAGCTTGGTAGAGTCAAGGAAGCAATGCAGGTTAGACAGAGGCCATACCAGGGTTGGTGACACCTATGTCAGAGACTAGCACATCCACAGCTATATAAAAAAAAAAAAAGCAAATTCATAAATTACGTACAGTAAATGGTACACAGATGGTCTCTACTTCTACACTGAAGATTTAAACTTTCTGTGCTTATAAGGTGAAACGTGTAATAATGCAGTTATAGAAAAAATTTCTAACATGCATTCTCAAGAGAGATAATTTAATTTTTTCCGAAAGCTACCTTTTATTTTTCTAACCATATTTAAGCTCTTCTCAATTCACGCTCACCTATTACTTTCTTAGTAGTCAGGTCTACCCAGTGTTTTCTACAGGTAAGAGCTCAATTTACATGTATTCAATTAATTCTTAAACAGTTGCCAGAAATTCAAATCAAAATCCATTCCTGCATATCGGCCTTTTTGTTTGTTGGTTTGTTTAATTGCTTTGCTGGCAGAACTTCTCTTTGTTTGATTTCTTTGCTGAGCTGATTAATCCCCTTCCCACCCTGTTCAACTTCTCTTTCCAGACTTAGGTAGAGCTTGCCTGACCTCTGTGCAGAAACGGCCAATGAATGGACAGGGATGAAAAGAAGCTCAAGAAACACCCACAATTAGGCAAGTCATCTATGAGGTGCCCTGGGGCAAAGCACTCTAACCAATAGGGGCAACGGTTTTCATGTGGCCAATCAGATGAACTCCCTCCTACTGGTCCTGCAGAAGAGGGAGAACTGACCAGTCAGCAATGGGTGCAGAATGGGCGGGACAAGCAGAAAGGCTGATGATTGACGCATTGGTAGAGTGAGATGCTATGCTTGCCACAGGGAGCAGGTTCTGAGATTTTCCTAAGCTCTAGACGGTCTTCCAGTTCTCATCACACTTATCCTTAAAACAAGTCTCCTGTTCCTTAGAGTGGCTGACGTGAGTCTCAGATCTTACCAACCAAGAGAATAAACCCTAATTAAGCTCTTACGCACAACTTTCACCCTACGCACGTCCCAATTCTTGGCTGCTTGCCGACGCTGTAACAGGAAGACAACTGTAAAGAATGTGCTACCAAGCCGGCATTACTGTGACGGAGATATACCTGCCTTTTGTCCAGTTTCACTACTCTGCATGTATGTGTCCCCATAAAACACTTCGTGTCATCTCCCAGTTCCCCAGCATGAACAACCTTAGGTCATTAAGAGCACCACCCAACCTTTATGTTATTTTAAAAATCACAGAGAAGAAACAAGTACAGCCAGGCAGAACCCTTGCATGGCACACATCCTGTGCAAACTGAGTAATTTGTACATAATGTCCTCATCTCCCACCAGGAAATGTCTATGCTCCATGAAACTTCTTAGCCCACGGAAGTTTGGGAAGTTCACTCTACGGGGTTTACACTCCTTTCAGCTCCCAGGATGTCCTTGTATCACTTGACTAATTCTTTGAGCTGTACTGAATCCCCTTGGGGAGGGAGACAGCAGCACTTTGTGTCTGACAAGGAAAGAAAGAACACACACACACTTAATCCTATTGACTAAATGCTACCTTAACTATGAAAGAAGGACAGCAAGTGTTGAAATTTATTACTTATATGCCAGGCAGTGGTCAACTACATTTTGATTTATGGCATTGATTAGCGTCTTATCTGACTACCTATGGAGAAATTACCATTTGTGTTTATTTACAGAGAGAGAAGGTGAGAGGGATTATAGTTTATCAGCACTCCAAGCCAAACGTTGGCAGTGGGAAACACCGAGGTGACCATGTATCCTAAAATAATCTCTTGCACAGCAGGTGTGGCTCAGTGGTTGAACATCAACCTATGAACCAGAAAGTCACAGGTTCCATTCCAGGTTTTGGGCTTGATCCCCAGTAAGAGGCGTGCAGGAGGCAGCTGATCAATGATTCTCTTTCATCACTGTTGTGTCTCTCCCACTTCCTTCCTTTCTCTCAAAATCAATAAAAACATATTTAAAAAAATAAAAACAATCTGTAGCCACCGGAATAGGCACAAGCCTTCTTGATCACCCAGAGTAAATGGTGAGTGAGGTGGGAAGCATGGAGCTCAAAGGCCTTTAGCTCCTGGGAATATGTTGATGACATTTCCAGGGAAAAGCCTACTCATCAAGGGAGCTCCTGTGTTGGCAGAGAGCTACTGCAGTCCTCTTGCCCTCCTATCGTGGAAGAGCATTAGGCCCTAGGAGAAGGGCTCACCAGCTCCTGTTCTCCCAGGTTTCCAAATACTGAGTTACTACCCCTGTCTCCACGCTTTCTACTGTGCGCCATTCTGTTATCTGTCTATGCGAGTCTGATGGTTTCTCCACGCTTTCTACTGTGCGCCATTCTGTTATCTGTCTATGCGAGTCTGATGGTTTAAGTCCCCCCCCCCCCCCCAAACAGCAACGCTAACCACGTCTGAGTTGGCTGTTTCCAGTTCTCCCTTGCCTTGGGAACTTGAGGGGAACCACCCTTCAGGGGACAGTAGAGTGAGCAATGTGACTGTGACTGTGGTCACGTGGTACGAATGGTGGACTTGCAAGCAGACCCAGTATCTCCAGTCCCCAGGGTACGAATAAGTAACGGAACTTAGTCATGGAATTCAATATCATTTTAAAATCCCAGGTTGCATAACTTTACCATATGATCCAAAATTCCATTCCTAGTAAATCTACCCAAACTGAAGTCCAAATGTTCATCGACTGGTGAACAGAAAAACATCATGTGGTATATCTACACGATAAAATATTATTCATCCACAAAGAGGCATGCAATGGTGATATATGCTAGAACGTGGGTAAGCATAAAAAATATTATGCTCAGTGAAAGAAGCCAGACATACAAGATAGCATATTGCATGATTCCATTATATGAAAGGTCCTATCGTGACATAAAATAGATCAGTGGTTGCCTAAAGCTGGCGGTGAGGACAGGGACTGACTGCAAATGGACATGTGGAACCTTTGGAAGGAGGTAGAAATATACTCTAAAATTAATTGTGGCAATGGTTGCACAGTTCTGTAAATTTATTAAAGATCACTGAATGGTGTAGTTAAAATGAGTGCATTTTACAGTATGTAATTTAAACTTCGATTTTTTTTTCTGTTAAATAAAAAAAAATCCAAGGTTGACTATTCAGCTTAAATGAGGTGGGGGATTTGGAAAAATACTGTGCTTAACATAGTTTCCTCAAGTTCATAGAAATCAAGATCCCTTATATTCTCTATATTCACTGGGGTCTCTTTCTTTGCCTACAAAATGTTCAACAATCTCAGGTAGAAAGAATTGGAGAGGAGAAATAATCACCTTAACATTCCCATCACATCGACCTATGAACTAGGAGGTCAAGGTTCAATTCCCGGTCAGGGCACACACTCGGGTTGCAGGCCCCATCCCCTGTAGGCAGCCAATCAATGGTTCTCTCTCATCATTGATGTCTCTATCTCTCCCTCTCCCTTACTCTCTGAAATCAATAAAAATATATATATTTTTTTCAAAGTTGTCAAGAAAGTAGAAAGAACATGAACATGGTATCACAAAATTGCTCTTTTATTTTAATCATTTTATATTTTCTGTATGAAAGGGGCTTGTGCAGCCATGTCTGCAATCCTGGCTGGTATGCCCCAAAAGCATGACACATGGGTAGAAGACGGCTAAGATGGGAACCTCGTCATGCAGACTCACTGGGGAGGAGTCCCTTCCTCTTGCCTCAGGGGCCTCTGACCCACAGCAACCATGGTGTGTAGCTTGACTGCACATGTTTACAGATTGGTGAACATCAGAAACATTGGTTGTATTAGGTAGTTGCATAATAGCCTTTTATTTTTGATTATTTATGCATTAGCGGCAAGCAATGGAGATGTGCTATGGCGGAAAGTTATTATTTGCTAATTTGCTGCCTTTAAAATGCATGGCACACTATCCATTATGTATCATGCATTACAATTACAACAACAGTTTAATTAATCACCAGCACCCTGTTTTGTGCCCGTCTACAACAGCATTCTGGGTAATGGTGTTGTTTACCATTTAGCAAGTAGCAACATTTCACTCTGTTTCACTACATTAAACTGCTCAAATAAAGCAAATGGATATTGAAAAGAGTTGGCCATCTGCCTTTATTTTCTTTTACTTTTGTTAAAAAAAAAAAAAAAAAAAAATCCCTCCAAAGAGAAAGAACACATCCATGAAACTGATAGTGACAAAAAGCACTCTTTTCTTTTCTTCCCCTCTTTCCCTTCATCGGGTCCGAATCGCATCTAAATGCGCTTCTGATGAATAGCTTAAGCCGTACAGAAAGGGGCCTGCTATGTGGGTTTGGAGTGGTCTCGAGACCAGCCGTGAAGCCTCGTGATTATTTAACGGTGCCCCCACTCCAGGTCGGCTTCTGGGGGCCACCCCGCCCTCCTCCCTCCTCCGCCTTAAAGGTTTGATGAATAGGTCTGGTGACAGCCACTTAGGAATAAACAAGAATTCATCAGTCTGCCTAAGCAGCAGCCAGTCTATAGATGAAGTTTCCCGAGGTAATTCATGAGGTCAGTCCCATTTAGATGGAGACTATTAAGGCTTTGGGCTCTCGAGAGCGGCCATACAAGGCAGTCCCTCCACCCAGACCCCCGGCTCCCACAAAGCCCCCTTTCAGCTGGCGGCCTGCCAGGTTCCTGAGCCTGCCGCCGGGACCCACCCCGGCCTGTCACTGTGCGGCTCGGCTGGGCCAGGACCTCATCCCTCTGTTAAAGAGCTCTGTGACCTATTGATTTGAAGTATTTAAAGCAGGGGCGAAGTTCAAAGCAATTTCTTTTCTCCGCTATTACTCAGGCGCTCCGTGCCTGGGCTCCCAAACATCTGCTGTCAGTTCCTTTCTGTGGTCCGCCTCTGGAATCTGTCACCGGAGAGCAGAGTGGTTTTATTTAAAATAAATTGGATTCCTTTGCAGGTGGCAGCGTTTCGCCTTGTGATCGTCTGCGGGGGGAACTTCCCTGCGAGTGGACCCTGTAATGTCTCTTCGGGGCGAGGCTGAGGCAGCATTGGCCGCTGAGGTTTGAGAACAGAGCCAAGGCGTAGAAGTTAAGGAGCAGCCACTAGCTCCTCTAATTGGCCAATCAACAAAAAATAACCACTTTTGATTAAAAAAAATAAATAAATAAATAAATAAATAAAATAAAATGAAATGAAATAAAATAAAATAAAAAAGTACAGCAAGAAGGAACGAGGGGGTAAGAAAATCTCCAACTGTGACTCTGGGACACAAATGCTGCAGCATCTGTTTTTACTTCTATTTGCTCCAGGAAAGGAAAGCAGAGTAAACAAGTCGGTTATTTTTAAATGTCAGCAGGTGAGGCAAGACAGGGAGCCGGGACTAAAACAACGCAGGCCGCCACGCCTGTTCCAGAGACGTTGGCAAAGTTCATGCTCAGCACAGGGCATCCACCACCTCGGGGACCGTGGGAGACTGGTACCCTTTTTAAAAATGTGTATTTTATTGATTTCTTATAGAGAGGAAGGGAGAGGGATGGAGAGCTAGAAACATCGATCAGCTGCCTCCTGCATACCTCCTACCGGGGATGTGCCCGCAACCAAGGTACATGCCCTTGACCGGAATGGAACCCGGGACCCTTCAGTCCAAAGGCCGATGCTCTATCCACTGAGCCACTCCGGTGAGGGGGAAACTGGTCCCCTTTAACTAGGCTGGGAGGCTGCTCCAGCTTTTTGTACGAATCTGCTTCGGCCACAGGGGAATCAGAGAATTTGTTTGACATACAAACCTGACTTAACACTTTATATGAAAACCCACATACACACACCAAGAAAATGATTTTTCAAAATAATTCTTCTAACATCGTGGGCAAAGAAAGCAATGCGAATTTCAGGGTTGGTGCTCAGTTTCGCGTTGTTACTATAATAATAAATCCAAAGAAGTAATTTATCCTCCTGATTCTTCACGTTCAGCCCAGGTACCAATGGCAGGTGAGGCACAGGCCCGGCCCTGCCTCCGGCTTCCACAGTGTTTGGGGGCACAGCCCAAGGACCCTCTGCCTTCCTGCCTCCACCCTCCTGGTCTCCAACATCTCCCCCTTCACCTCCCCCTGCGGCCCGGCCCGCACACCGGGTTCCCCTTCACCCTCATTGCCGAACCCCAGGAGCTCCAGAGTGACCCCCGTCCGCCAGAGGGACCCCCGAGGGGGAGGCGCCCGCACCCACCTCTCTCGGAGCATCTTCCCCGCGATGTGCGGCTCCGAGGGCCGGGCCCCCCATGAGCTGGCTCAGGAGCAGCTGGGCCCCAGTGGGGCCTCTCCCAGGACGGCCGAGGCCTCCCCGGGGGAGGGGCCCTCAGGCCATGGAGCCCGGCCTGGGGGAGCAGCCTGACCAGGCCCTGGGGAGCTGTAGGCCCTCAGCCCCAGGACTTCCGGCAGAACCACTTCCGGGGCAGGAGGGCAGCTCATCAGGAAGAGGGGGCACCTGGCTCCCTCCGCAGGGCGGCCCCAGGCTGGGCTGGGCCAGTGTCTCTGGGAAAGGCTCAGCCTCCAGCCCCACCAGCGCCTGTAGAGCCCAGAGGCCTCTGAGGGCCCCTCTGCCTCCCCTGGGCCTGGCTTTTACCGGAGCCTCTGCCCCAAACTACCAGCCGTTCCTCTACCCGCCCTGGAGCCCGCTCCCATGCACTGGGCCAAAGGAAACAAGAACGCTTTTTGCAGTAGGAAGGAGGGAAGGGAGGGACGAAGGGAGGGAAGGAGGGAAGGGAAAGAGAGAAGGGAAGGAAAGAAAAGCATTCACTTTCCCTAAGAATCAATTACTTTTCAATGTATCTTCTTATTACTCCTTAGACCCCAGAGTGGACGGTATCTCTCTAACAGGAAACATTCTCACCAAGTCAGCTGTCACCCCTCTTGAGATGACTCCCAGCCCTTCACATCCATCTTTGATAGCGTTCCTTGGCTGTGATCAGAGCTGAGGTCTGTGTGTTTGGGGAAAGGGAGGAAGGTCTCAGCTCTTGTCCAATACAACCTGTTTAAAATTGAATCCTTAGGATTCCTCATACGGTCTTCTTTTCAAAATCCACCTTCTCTCCTATCCATAGTGCTAAAGTGTCTTCCCAGTCACATACTCTTTCCCCCATAGCCTATCCGTTGTCTAGCCCTACAGAGCTACCACTGGAATGCCTTCAAGCCCCACACCTTCTCCAAAGCCTGGAGGTCTGGGTCATCTTCCATCAACAGTTTCTTCCAAATTGGGTCCCCTGTTCTTAGCTCATTTCACTCACCCCAGAGAAATCCTCTGAAACGAAGCGCCAACCAAGCCACTGCACTTCAGAAACTTCCACTTGTTCCATGGAACCTAAAAATCGAAATCCAATTCTGCCTGATATTCAGAGGCCTCCTGACTCCAGCTCCTTCTGCTCTCCTTTGCCTGGGCTATGTTCCAGTCTAACGAAACCACTGGCCATGCTGGTCTTCATGCCTCCTCCCTCTACACACTCTCCTTAAGGGAGCCCATTCTCTAAAGGTCTCTGAGATAATCTCTACCCTAAGGACTTCTAGTTTCAGCGCTATCTGTCTCCTAAGCTCTAGTGTGGTGAATCCAACTGTCGGAATCACCTCTCAGATGTGTCCCAGGCAATTAAAACTCAACAAAGCTCAAAGTTACTTCATCATCAACTATCGCAGATGGCTGCCTCATAGTAAACCAACACCATTCACCAACTTGCTCATGCCATATCCCTAACACCAAATCCATTATTGACCCCTCGTTTCTTTTAGTGTCCTCATACCTCCTCTTTCTACCTCCTCTTTCTACCGCCTCCACTACTGTCAGGCACCCTCTCCAGCTCAGCTTTAAAACATCCTGACCCAGAACTCAGTTTAAGATTCATCATCTTGCTTCCCCAGAGAGAATGGATAATTACCCACTTTGAGACCCAATGGTACATTGCATATATTTCTGTGGGGTGTGTGTTGTTGTTGTTTGTTTGTTTGTTTTTAGGTGTTTTTTTTGGTTTGTTTGTTGTTGTTGTTTTTTACATAGCAGGGTTGTGTATTTATTTGTAGGAACCACCTCATACAGAGGAACTGAAAAAAATGAGCAATCAATATTAACAGGAGGGAGCAAAACTAACTTTTTTGTAGTTAGGGTGATGCAGAATCAATGCCTTTGATAACTAATACAATCTTAAAAACGATCATTGATAGTGTTTATAACAAAATTTAACCCATTTTCAGTTTTAGTACAATTTACTATGAATCCTAATATATTTAAGCTTATAGAAAACAGCTTACTTTTATACTAACTTTCCTTGTTAGTAAACATTCTTATGTTGTACCTGTGAATTACAGTGGCATCAATATGAAAATTGCATAATTTATTTAATGTTTTGTTTTAAAAAAAAAAAAAAAAGAAAGAAAACTAGTTGTACCTCAACTGATACAATATGTTGAGTTCTTGTCGATCAGAATGTATTGAATGCTTTAAAAAAAAAAAAACCTGAAAGTTTATCCTTTTTAGCTGTTTTATGTTTTATATTTTTCTAGCACATAAATTATACTACCATTGCTCTGAGGTTAAGAGTAAATAAGTCCGTTCAGGTTCACTGAAATTTTTCAAAAAAGATAGCACAAAAGATTTGAAGGAGATAATAGTTTCTCTTCATGTCCTCTCAGGAAGTAATAAGTGATACTTGACACCACTTCTTATACTTCTAATTTGGGAGAGAAAAGAGGGAAAATAATCATGTGGATGTCAATAGACTCAGAACATTATTACAAGTTGATATCATCTTGAATGTGCAATAGTGAATATGTTGGACTTTATGGCATGTGTTCACAGAGTCAATTTTCAAAATGAACT
Organism: Pipistrellus hanaki; assembly: GCF_964339955.1. Lineage (NCBI taxonomy): Eukaryota > Metazoa > Chordata > Mammalia > Chiroptera > Vespertilionidae > Pipistrellus > Pipistrellus hanaki. The sequence continues at coordinate 43,278,046 of NC_140519.1, read as the reverse complement.
AGAATTTGATGAACTGTGCTCTATTCAAAGAAAAGTTGGATGATAAAAAATAATAATAAATCTATCTGCAAAGAACTGATGATTTTATATTCAAACACCTTTGCTATAAAAATCTAATGCCAAACTTCCAACCCATTCTTTTTTCCAATCTAATATCTAACAATTTCTAAACTAGGGAGAAAAATTTGTACTTATTTTCTCAAAAAAATGATTTGGATCTCAGAGTAGACACAGAAGAAAGTTTAAGCAAAACTATGGATATGTCCTATAAACTCTTTTTTGCATATCCTATATAATAAAGAGGTAATATGCAAATTGACCCTCATGCCCTCACATCACAAGATAGCCACCCACACATTTTCATAAGATGGCCACCCCACATCATCACAAGATGGTCACCCCCACATTGTCACAAGATTGCCAGCAAGGGAGGGCAGTTGGGGCCGACCAGACTGGCAGTTGGACATCCCTCAAGGGGTCCCAGATTGGAGAGGGTGCTAGCTGGGCTGAGGAACACCCTCCCCGCCCCCCCCCCCCCCCCCCCCCGTGCACAAATTTTGTGTACCGGGCCTCTATATAATAAAACATTGAAGCAAAATAAAAGAATAGAGACTTTCTCTTCTCAAAAAGATAAAGGACACATGAATTAGGTGGAAGAAAGTTATATTTCTTCATAAATCTCCTGTATATCAGATTCTAAATTCTGCCATTGTGTATGCTGATCTTTCATTAAAATTCTATATATTTTCCTATAGAAAATCATGTTAAGGATGCTCATTTTATGCAAATGCATGTGACTTGTAATTCTATATATTGAGTGCCTCTGTTAATGCCAAAAGACAATAGTTAAGATATTTAACAAAATCATAAATAAAAATATTTTTGCATTTCTGAGAATAAGTAATTTAAGTTTTTATAGATTTAACTGAATTTTTTTTAAATCATTAGTGAATCTTCAACAAGAAAATGTACTCATGCACTGCCTTTTTACTAGTAAAATTCAAACATTTCATAATATTGGGTCGGCAACTAAGTAATTGCGGGTTTCACACATATATGGCTTCAGTTGAATTTTTAGGTTTGCAGACGTAGTACAAATGTAAAACACATTTTGTATTTGATAGTTGGCTATTCAGCTGTTAATCAGTAAAAAAAGTTTTTTGATCTGTTTTGTAGTTTTTGTTTGGCGTTCGTTGAAAAATGGAAAATCAAAAGGAACATTTTCCTCATATTTTGCTTTTTTATTTCCGCAAGGGAAAAACGCATCACAAGCTCATAAAAAGTTATGTGCTGTTTATGGTGACGAAGCCTTAAAAGAACGGCAGTGTCAAAATTGGTTTGCCAAATTTCGTTCTGGTGATTTTTCACTCAAAGATGAAAGACGCTCTGGTTGTCCAGTTGAAGTTGATGACGCTCTAATCAAAGCAATAATCAATTCGGACTGTCACAGTACAACACGTGAGATTGCAGAGAAGCTTCATGTATCACATACATGCATTGAAAATCACTTAAAACAACTTGGCTATGTTCAAAAACTCGATACATGGGTTCCTCACGAACTGAAAGAATCACAGTTAACGCAACGCATTAGCAGCTACAATTTGCTAAAGAAACGTAATGAAAATGATCCATTTTTAAAACGACTGATAACTGGCGATGAAAAATGGGTTGTTTACAACAATATCAAGCGGAAAAGATCGTGGAGCAGGCCAGGTGAACCAACTCAAACAACATCAAAAGCTGATATTCATCAAAAGAAGGTTTTGTTATCAGTTTGGTGGGATTACAAAGGAATTGTCTACTTTGAACTCTTACCACCCAACCGAACGATCAATTCTGATGTCTACATTGAACAACTAACGAAATTAAACAATGCAGTTGAAGAAAAGCGGCCCGAATTGACAAATCGAAAAGGTGTTGTATTCCATCATGACAATGCAAGGCCACACACATCTTTGGTCACTCGGCAAAAATTAATGGAGCTTGGTTGGGATGTTTTGCCACATCCACCATATAGTCCTGACCTTGCACCATCTGATTACTTTTTGTTTCGATCTTTACAAAACTCCTTGAATGGTAAAAATTTCAATAATGATGATGATGTCAAATCGTACCTGATTCAGTTTTTTGCTAATAAAAAACAGAAGTTTTTTGAACGTGGGATTATGATGCTGCCTGAAAGATGGCAAAAGGTCATTGATCAAAATGGGCAATACATTAAAGAATAAAGTTATTTAGTTCCATGAAAAAATTGTCTTTGATTTTCTTTAAAAAATCCGCAATTACTTAGCTGCCGACCCAATAAATCTTAGAGTTTGTTTTTTTGAAAAAGAATATTGGAGAACAAATATAGAAGAACAATTCAGAAATTATAAAGCATCCTTCTGGTCCCATTTTAATTAAAGATGCTATTGCTTTGCTATCTACCTCGATTATAAACCATTTACAACACAATGGAAATAACTTGTTATTTAGAAATTAATATTTTATGCAAGCCCTTAACACATCTTTATCTTTGTGTTATTGATGTAATTATGTTTTAGCTCATGTGGAAACACTGGGGAAAACAATACACAAAATCCAGTCCTTACATTCAAGGAGTTTAAAGTCTAGTTGATGGACTCATAAATTTAATTCATAAGCTTGACTATTTCCTCAGTATTAATATAAGCAAACAAGCAACACAAAAACTCACACATCTGTTGAAGGGTAGAGATTATATAAATTGATTGATTACATTTTATTAGGAGTTGCTTTTGTATGCACTTATTAGACATGCCTATAATGGATTAGCCAAATGCAAGTTTATTTTAGCATAAGAAAGCTCTTGAATGTCATCAGTGTTCTAGGATTCCCTTATGTCTCTGCTACTGTGTCATCTCTCCTCTGTGACTTTTCTCTCCGAGTTCATTTCAGGGCTATAAAGATGTCATTCCACCTCCAAGATCACATATGTGTTTCAGACAAGAAGAAAAAAACACACCAGAAAGACAGAGCGGAAACTATATCAAGAGAACAAAGCTTTCACAGAAATCCCCAGCACAATTTTGATTTGCTTTCATTGGCCAGAACCATACTATATGCTCATTCCTAAAGGCAGGGGCTCCTAAGCTAGAAATATTGTCACACTAAGCAAAATCAGAATTCTATTGATAAGAAAGCAGGGAATGTAGATATTGGTCAGACTGCTGGAAGTGTCTGCCATTAAAATTCGCTACGTGAATAGCTTAACTTCCCAACTTCTACATTCTCCCATATATTCAGAATCCCTTAGAATCTCAGTAAATTAGGTCCTGCTCTGGGACCCTGCTCTGGGCTTGAACTTGAAAGAGCCTACCCTGGTCCTCCTGTGCCAGGCCTTTTTCTAAGGGAGAAAAGTTTATCAGACCAGGCGGAAATGTCTACACAGAAGCCATATCCTCTCCCCTGCCAAGCATGCCATTGACACTGAGACCAAGGAATGACCTTCCCAAGTGACTGGGGAGTCTCTTCAATGGCCTGGGTAGACCGTGTCCTTGGGTCTATCCTTCTGAAGTCTGAATTCGCTGCTGGCATAAATGCCCTTATGCCCAAGGGATGGCCAAGGGACAGTGTTTACAAAGGAGATGGACAAAGCGTGGACATGTAAACAGGGTTTTGACAAGTGTGCATACAAAGATTGTCATAGGGCAGCAAAGAGCCAAAGACGAAGAATAAAGGGGCAATAAATTTATCTTGGGATGTAAACAGTGAGAAGTCAAAGAACTCTAAATTCAAACTGGTTTTCCAGTCACTACAAAAAATGTATTTGTCGAAGCAGCAAGATAGGGCATGTTTTATTGAATGCTGTAGCAGCCTATTTATAACTTACATTTATAACTATGATATGCAGGCCTCCATCTTTACCTCTGCCCCCAGCCACACAACTATTAGGGGTGGGACAGGGCCAAAAGTCTATGGGCTCTGAGACAATGAGTACTTATCTACTAAAGAGTATTAGTTTAGCATACTTCCACCCTCTGAGAAGATAGACATTGGTAGCACTGACTAGTATAGACGTACTCCTAAATATTTAAATAATAGAACCAATAACCTTATCTACTCTAATATGTTATTAAGTCCTGCTAAATGTCCTTATTGACTGGTTATCTTTTCTCAGTTCTTAAATCTTGTGGAGAAAGAATACCGTATTTTCCGGTGTATAAGACGACCCCCTAATTTTACAGTTAAAACATAGGTTTATGCCTATATTCGCTGTATAAGACTACCCCACACTTCCGAGGCAACACCAGTTCTTTTTTTAATAGACCTCCTCTCTGACTCTGGCCAATCTGAGCAGGCTTTTTACTAGAACACAGTGTACATGTTCTATACCCGAAGCTACCCTGTGCTCTAGTAAAAAGCCTGCTCAGATTGGCCAGAGTCAGAGAGGCGGTCTATTAAAAAAAGAACTGGTGTTGCCTCGGAAGTGGGGGGTAGTCTTATACAGCGAATATAGGCCTAAACCTATGTTTTAACTGTAAAATTAGGGGGTCGTCTTATACGCCAGAAAATATGGTATGTTCCCTTAAATTAAAAATTTAACCTAGCACATTGAATAGTTTAATGTGGTTTATTTAATTAAATTGCAACTAATATCCAAAAGAGATGATGATGATGATAATAATAAAAGATTCCATCTTGAACATCTAGCATTCATTTAATCAACAAATATGATTATCCATAATTGTCAATAAAATAATGAAATTTTTAATTTTTATTTATTTTTTATTTCTTATATTGTGTATTTTTCCTCTTATTGAATTTATTGGGGTGATACTGGTTAACAAAATGCTACTTACACTCTAATTGTGATCATATGACAGCTACAGATATAAAAAAAATTTCATGGAAAAATATCAAATTGCTACAAATGGTTATGTCAAAGGATAACTTCATGCATGTTTTGCCAATTCTCCAAATTGGTTTAATGTAATCATAATGCCTTCATAAAAGAAAAATAAATTATTATCCTATCAATACTACATTGAATCTTTGAAAACAAAACTTTATATAACTATGCAAATTGGTTGGCCACTCTTTGAATGGAAGTATTTATAATACAATTAAATTAAAAGGGGTTTTACTTTTAGAAAGAATTTGCATGCATAGGAAAGAGAAGTGAAACTGTGAGATAATCACCAGGTAAAGTCAATTAATGTAGTCACCTAATCCAAATTATTCAGGCTCATTGTAGCTGCAAGAAAGCAAGGTCACGATGCCCAGGACCAACCATGTGAAAACATGTTTACTAAGCCCTGTCAATGCAAATAAACAAAACTGAAAATTTTCTTTCTATTTTAACTGCTTTCTTTTCATGTGTGGGCGTATGAAGCATTGGATAATTCCTCAAAATGGTTGTTTTCAAGGAAAACAGACTGAGAAAACCATTCCTACATCTATTGATTCTTATTCATGTAACCCAGCTACAACTGAATAGTCCCAAAATTATGTCATGGTGACTGAAATTATAGGGCAATGAAATTGGAGGAAAAAAATATTCTTTTCCTCCAGTTTGGGGTTTAAACTATTGAGGTGAGAAAATGCATCAGCCGGTACTTCTATGCTATGTGCTTGCAGAGCAGTTGCCTTACATCAACCTGAGATTCATTCAAGACGATCCTCTTGGAATAATCTGGGATTGACAAGAGGAGACACTGCCTAGAGCTTTTGCTCGAATGTCTTGGCTGCTAGTCTTCACTCCCTCCTTCCTGGCTAGAGAACAATATCAAGGTGCTATTTGGAGAAACAAGAACCCTATATCCCTTTGTGATTGCTTTGGGACCCCTAGATAATCCAGATGATTCCTCCATCTCAAGAATCTTAATTTAATCAAATCTTCAAAGTAGCTGAAACCTGTTTGGCTCAGTGGATAGAGTGTCAGTCTGCAGACTGAAAGGTCCCAGGTTCCATTCCAGTCAAGGGCATGTACATTGGTTGCAGGCACAGCCCCAGTAGGGGGTGTGCAGGAGGCAGCTGGTTGATGTTTTTCTCTCAACGATGTTTCTAGCTCTCTATCCCTTTCCCTTCTTCTCTGTAAAAAGTCAATTTTATATATATATATATATATATATATATATATACACAACACATATATATATATATATATATATATATATATATATATATATAATTATTATTATTTTTAATCTTCAAAGTACCTTTTGCCATATAAGGTGACATTTCAGGTTCCAGGGAGGAAAGCCTGGCTATCTCTGGGGACCATTAGGAACTCACCATATTAATGTTAATGGTTCTGGTGGCAGCATGATGAAGGGAGGACAAAGTCCACTGTGCTGGTACAGATGACGAGAGTGGGGGAGGCCTGGAGGCCACATTAACGTTGGTAAAGGCAAAATCCTGATGTCACTGTGAGCAGAACAGCAGTACTGGGAAATTCATGGAAATGGTTTCGTCTCAATGGTGGTTTGGGCATCTCGGTGCAGGCAGTACCCTTGACTGTCTCTCCAAAGGACTGACCCGAGTGCCCTCCGTGGACTGCCAAGAGCTTGGCCTTCCCCAAGCCATGCCAGCCAGCCGGGCAGCCTAGAGCAGCCGCTGAGGTAGAGATCAAGTCCCAGGCTTGCAGGAGAATAGAACTTATATACTGAAACCATAGTAGTTACACAGTAACCCCCTTCCAAGTATATAAAAAGGCAGATGGATGTGACTTGTGAAATAATAAATGGTCACACAGTGAACTGGTTTGAACTGAGAAAAAGCCATTGGCTCCTGGGACTGGGGTAGTATGCATGTTAAGCTAAGAGAAAGGTATGTAACCTCCCCGGGATTTTCTGTACAATTAATTTTCCCACTATGCATGAGGGAAGACTGTCACCTCCGAGGTGTATGTGTTATTCAGGCAGCTCCTGTGTGTATCTGTCTTTAGAGAAATGAATGATGTACTGCATGTACAGTCACACTGCTTCTTAACTTAGTGATTTCTGTTGACTTCAGGCAGTGTCTTTCAGGACACGGCATCCTCTCAAGGGCTTGATCACTCAAAAGGCATCAAAATTCCCTCAAAAAAAGAGAATTTGTGGTGAAACTAGTTTGGCTCAGTGGATAGAGCGTCGGCCTGTGGACTGAAAGGTCCCAGGTTCTATTCCGGTCAAGGGCACGTACCTTGGTTGCGGGCCCATCCCCAGTGGGGGGAGTGCAGGAGACAGCTGATCGATGTTTCTCTCATCAATGTTTCTAACTATCTCTCTCCCTTCCTCTCTGTAAAAAATCAATAATATATATATATATATATATATATATATATATATATATATATATATACACACACACACACACACACACACACACACACATATTTTTTTTTTAAGAGAGAATTTGCCTGGACAATCACTTTTGCTCCAGTATCTGGAGGCACTTGTTCATTCTCATTAATGGAAATGCTCCCCTCTGCATGTAAGGGAGCAGGCATCCAGGAGCCAGGCCATGGATGTTGACAGTTAGCTTCCACAGTCCCCTCCGAAGATGACCATTAGGGTACCAGGCCAGCAATAGGAAAGAAATGGATCATCATCTGAAGCTCACTCCAGCTTGGTGTGTGGATTTATTTTAGACACGCCTGGCTCTACTGCCCTCCAGACTGGTATTTCGGAGAGAAGTTTTCATCCATCATCTCCCAGCATCGCACAGGTGGAGCCCCTGGTCTCTCCCTTGTTTCCGCATGCTCAGCACCCTGTCCTGAGAAGTCGGGGTTGATTAGACATCTATTATAACTGACATCTTGTTGCAGTGGGGGTGAATAGATGCATTAGACAGATGATCTTAATTGGCTTTCTTCCAAAAGAATTTTTTTTTAAGAGGAGACAGCTGAAATTCATTCACATGTACCATTAGGAAAACTTCCTTTCATTATTGAAATGCTTGCTGAAACAGTAGCCGCGGCGGGGTGACAAATCCCGTTATCACGCTTCCTGCAATTGTCTCCCCAAAAGACGCCTATTGAGAGCATTGTCTGGGTTTGTGTGTGAATCGGACAAACTAGCTGTAGGCAGAAGGTGGGAGGGGGCTATGCCGCCTCTGTGTGTGTGTGTGTGTGTGTGTGTGTGTGGTTGTTCAGTAAGGAGATCTAAGATTCTGGAAAAATCTGAGGGCGCCCTATGCATGCTAAGAAGATCAGTCATTGGGCATTAGCGGGATTCTCATGCCTTTTTGCCTTTCGTTTTCCATTTTCTTGCATTTTTCTCTGTGAGCAGTGGCAGGTGCTATTTGTCAGGCTGTTACAGGGCAAAACGGGGGTCGGGGGGAGGGATCATTTCTTTTAAGTGAGCAGTTAACAGCTGAACTCACATGGCTGACAATGGAATCATGATGAAGGGCCAACAGAAAGGAGTGGAAAGATTATCCCTAAGTCTCATGGGACAATGCACCTCTTCCTGGAGGGACTGGGAAGGAGTCACCTGCTTTGGGACCAGCATCCCTTCTTGGCCAGGTGAAGGGACTGGACAGTCCAAGCCCAGCTGGCACTAAAGACCAGGGAGCTTATCAAACTTTAAAATGTTTTTCTCTGGGAATGAAGGAGAGATAGATAAGACCTCAAAATATGAAGGGGGAGGGGAGAAAGGAACATGGAGAGGAAGAGGCATCAGTGACGCCAAGCTCACAATTCCTGTTGCTGTTTTTATGAGACGTCTCATTTTCTTTCAACAAATAAACCCCTGAGGACCCTGTCAGCTTTTCCCAGCAAAGAGGCTAGTTGCTGCCCATCAGAGATGGAAGTTAGCTCGGTACTGGGGTCTAAGCTTACACAGGGTAAGGGTTTTCTAATGCACCTGATCTACTGGGGTTTTCCTTATAGGGTCTGTCTTTAAAATCCTATCTCAAATTCACCCATTTCACCTATTTAGCGCTCTGAGATGTCAAAGTTTAATTTTCAAACAAGTAAAAAAACCATGACTCTTACACAAATAAAAAGTTAGCCCATGTCAAAAATCATTTAACTCATTAAAGAGAGAACTTTATGGCAGCACAATTCATCATAGCTAAGATTTGGAAACAGCCCAAATGCCCATCAGCAGATGAGTGGTTTAAAAACTGTGGTACATATACACAATGGAATACTACTCTGTGGTAAAAAAAAAGAAGGAATTCTTATAATTTGTAACAGCATGGATGGAACTGGAGAGCATTATGCTAAGCGAAATAAGCCAGTCAGAGAAAGATAAAAATCACATGATCTCACTCATTTGTGGAATATAATGAATAACATAAACTGATGAACAAAAACAGATCCAGAGACAGAGAAGCATTGATCAGACCATCAAATCTCATAGGGAAGGCAGGGGAGGGTGGGGGTAAGAGGAAGATATCAATCAAAGGACTTGTATGCATGCATATAAGCCTAACCAATGGACACAGACAACAGGGGAGTGAGGGCATGAGGAGGAGGAGGGACAATGGGAGGAGGGTAAAGACACATACGTAACACCTTAATCAATAAAAAAATTCCAAAACAATAAAACAGTAAAAAAAAAAAAAATTATCACACAGATTAATATTAAGGCTGGCGAGTTTAGATGTGTAAGTGCATTTTCACAGCTGCTGGTAGATTTTCTCTGAAGCTGCAATCCCTGGGACATCCGTGTCAACACACATTGCCCGTGAGTAAGGAAGGCCTCCCTCAGAGTGGGGGTGAGGGAATTGATGCTTCACTCCAGTGCTGTGAGAGGCCAAGATCAAAAGCACTTTTCAGGGTCTCATATAATTATCATTAAGAAGCGTAAAGCAAGGAGTTCTCAACTTCCCCATTTCCAGAGCAACAAAAGCAGCACAGCTGTAACGGGCCTTTGAAGTCAGATAAGTCTCCAGGTATTCTCATTAGAGAAGCTCGCCATGAATTAAGGGAAACCCAATCTGGGCCAGTGTTTCATGATGTTGGCTTGTCCACCTGTGTCATGTACTGTGTTCTAAAAGGAAAGGGGTGTCCAGTGGATTGCACTAAAAGACTGTGCTGGGACCAGCCAACAGCATTCATTTGGAACAAAGCATGGCATGAGAGGGTTTTGATCTCTTGTATCTAAATCAATAAGTTCTTAACAAGCATTGATGACCTTCCTAATTGCCCAAAGGTAATTCAGAACTTTCTTTGCAAAAATCACAGATATTTTATATTGCAAGGAGTTATGTGGAATCATCTATGTAGAAAGATGCTGGGAAATCCTGCCTGGTAATAAAATAAAAACAAATGGCACTGAATGGATCTCGAAGAGAGGCTGTTTATGCAGAAGGTAGACCAGAATTGTTTACTGGCTGCTGTTTGGGGTGACGAAAAGTTCTAAAAGTAAATGATGGTAATTAATAATGGTTTCACAACATTGAGAAGACACGGAATGCCACTGAATTGTACTTCTTGTCCTGGAAGTGCTGAAGGCGTGGGGAACAAGGAGTTGACACAGCAGAGATAGGGATGGCAGCTTGCCCCCATTGCTGGTGGGAATCAGAAATGGCTCTTAACTGCTCCAGCACCTCTATTCACCCTGCTGCTGAGATGGTGGCAAAAATGTCAACAGTCTACTTTGTGTGGCCAGATCCCAAGGTCAACCTTTAGCAGCATGCCCATCAGTACTCAGGGTGAGCGGTCCCGTAGTCAAATCCACTGCATCACACAGATCTCCCTCCCAATAAAAAATAAATAAATAAATAAATAAATAAATAATAAAAACACCACACATGGGTGTTGGACCAGACTGTCTGAGCCTCCGCCCCTCTTACTTATCTCCATGTACTTTCATCTTTACTTCTCTAGTTGTAGGACTTCCATTCAGATTTCAGGCAGCTCTGAGTGGTGGTGGTTCTGTATTTTAGTTGTAATTTTGATGTGGTTGTGGGAGGCAGCGAGAACGGGTGTTTACCTACGCCACCAGCTTGGTTCTCTCGATTCTGGCGATTTTAAAAGCTGTCTTTTAGAGCCTGTAAAAGGTGTGCCCTTGTGATATGCCCCCTTGTACTTTTATTTTTAGCAACAACCTATTTACCAATCAACTTATTATAAGAAGTTTAGGTCATAATGTGATGCCACAAAAGAATCATGCAGAGAACTAGTCCATGATGCATCACCAAACAGATATAACACTTTGATGACTAAGGTAAAAATAAAAATAAACTTTAGATCCCCAAACCTATCCAGACAGTGTTATTTGGGGGCCATGTTCAACAGGGTACTTCGTATGGGTTTTAATAAAATAGGTGAATAAACAATGTGGAGAATGTTTCAGGAGAGAGAGAGAACATCATACATTTCAGGTTTTTCAAGGGATGTTGGGCCTACGTGTTATTGTAAGGAAACATCTGTCAGGGTTTGCAAACCTACCCAAGTGTTCCAGATTCACTGTTTAACGTGAGGAGACTGCAGACTCAAAAGCCCCAGGCAAAATGAGTGGGTTGGTTGCCCTGGGAAAAGGAGAAATTTAGCTGAATGCCTCATGCCATTTTGGTGCCAACTAACACTCCTTGATACTAATGAGTCCCTATCGTTTCGGAGTAGTTACATTCATTGGCATTAATAAGAAGAATCTACTGGAAAGTTCACTCATTCTTTCAGGGACAGTGGTGTTTAGGGGCCCCTCCACCAATTAGCAAACACACTGTTTCCAGAGTCCTGAGCCCCGTTGGAAGCTTAATAATTTCCCGTTCACCTTTGTGCATCTCAGCCACCAAGCTAACCTTTCAATGAAACATCTGGTGTTTCTATTTCCTGTATTGGAAGAATGGAACCCCAAATGCTGGGGGGGGGGGGGGGGGCGGTGTGATGACTGCTTTGGAAATTTTCATAGCTGAGATGTCTAGATGTTGACAGCTCTTAGCCTCCAACTGACCTTCCTGATGGGCTCAGGCAAAGGGAACAGCTCTCAACCATAGACAGTGTCTCCTTGCAGGCTGCTTCCTATGGTGGTCAGGAACCAAGTGGTGCGATGGGACAACTACACAGTTTGTTATCTAAGCAGTAGTGGAACCTCCAGAATTTCGTTTGGGGAGGCAAGCTTGCAAACCTTGCATCTGTATCTAAATTTGATGAAGTTACTGGCATTGAGAGTTGTTGAGCTTTGGTCAGAATTGACCAAAAGGAAATAAGAACTAGCCTTTGCTATATGTAACATTAAACATGGTGGCAATTATTATAGCTTGACCATTTGTTTAGAAGTTTCATGAGGCCTGTTTGAAGGCAGGAGAATGATTTTTCCAGGGTTCCTGCCAACTCCATGGTTTTCTGAGTTCACAATCAGACAGAAATATGTATATAAACTAGTGGCCCAGTGCACAAATTCGTGCACATTGAAAGGAAATTAATTATAAGGAATATTTTAATATCACTATTTGCCCTTTATAATAGAAGTGTCAACCAAATTCACCATCAACAATGACAGATCGAAACACACATATGCAATTGGTGCCAGGAAGAGCTTTATATAAATTGCACATGTATGAGTCAACTTAGCCTTTTATGTATGTAGAACAAACTTGCTTATTTACACCTGCTTTCTGATTTAGCTAAAAAATTTCCAGCCCAGTGAAGCACTCCCACTTCTCTTTCAGGTAATTGTCAACAACACAGCAGTAAATATCAACACAAAGCAGGTTATTATTGCAGATCACACAGGGAGAACAAAGGGTGGAATATTTAATTGCAGCAGGGCTTACTATATTCTGCACAGTGAGAAAACCTGAAATTATTTTCAAGGGCCACCATTTCTTACTCTTTTTCAGTCAGGTCAAGTTTCTAAACTTTCTAAATCTCTGTTTTCTGGCTAATGAAAAGGAAATAGGATTCCACCAAGTCTCCTATGTACCTCCAGGACTTCTGTGAGGATCAAATGAGATGAGGCACGGGAAAATGCTTCACAGACATTTAGGTACAGGGTAAAGTGTTTCCATCTATCTAAAGTGTTCCTGGGCGAAAGAAATTGCAAAGAGGCTAGTAGTAGTTAGGGAGAGGAAGCCGGGTGTTGCTATGTGACGTCATTACCCATATGGAAGGAAGAACGCTTAGCATATTAACCTTTTATATAGATAGATGGCCCCTCCCCCAAAATTGTCTGATCCCTCTAATTAGGCACAGTGGTCGGCAAACTCATTAGTCAACAGAGCCAAATATCAACAGGACAACGATTGAGATTTCTTTTGAGAGCCAAATTTTTTAAACTCAAACTTCTTCTAACGCCACTTCTTCAACATAGACTCGCCCAGGCCGTGGTATTTTGTGGAAGAGCCACACTCAAGGGGCCAAGGAACCGCATGTGGCTCGTGAGCTGCAGTTTGCCGACCACAGGGCCAGGACAATGTAAAGAGCGACTTTTAATGGCAGTTTTCTGCGTACAGTTTGGACTAAAGCCCGGACAGGCGGAGCAGCGGTGCAAAGGAAGCTGGCTGCAGGCTAAGAAGTCGCCTCGTTGTAGCTGAACCTCCTAGAAAGGTGCTAGTCAGTGCAAATGCTGGCCAGAGTGAGGGTTCCTGTTTCACCAGACCCTGTGGGCTCACATTCCGCCATGACCAGGGAAGTTCATGCTTTCGGCCAAGTCCAAAACCTGCTCGGCCCCTGGGGACTTGAGTTTAGCTCTTTTAAAACAACATTTTGATGAGTTGCGGGTAAACGAATCACAAGCACATGGATTCAATTTTCCTCCAAGTGCACGTGGGTTTAAAAATTAAGGGGGATGCATGTGTGGAGCCTGAGCATGTTCTAAAGGCAAATGTTTACAAAAGAACGCAAAACGCTTTGGAGAGCAGAGAGTGCCCCTTCCTTCTCGAAGCCAGGAGAATGGCGGCAGATGTTGAAATGCACCGGGGGCCTGCCCTTCCGAGGTCTGCTGTTATTCTGCCGGCAGCACCCTGTGACGTCCTGGGACCTGGCAAACAACACCCGGCAAATGCAAAGCAGACACCGCCCCACCGGGAGGCCGAAATCATATCTGAGCTGCAAATTAAATCACCAGGCAAACCAAGCAGATTTTCAAACAAAGTACTTGCGCTCTCTTTTTAAGTTAATTTAATTCCAAATGGAGGCGAGTCTGCAGACAAAAGACATAAACTGAAGCTGAGATACATAAACCAAAAATGCCGTCTTCTGAAGCAGGAAGCCCCTCCAGGCCAGAGGACATGCACATCGATGTCTCCCCTCTCTCTCTATCCTTCTCCCTTCCTCTCTGAAATCAATAAAAATAGATTTTAAAGAATAAAATAAAAAGTAGGAACATTTTACTACCAAAATCAAGCATGCAATGGTTTTCAAAATTCTCTCCTTTGTCAAACATTTACTGAGTGCCCACTGTTGACCAGGCATCTATCCCCAGAACCCGAAATATAAAAACACATGAGAAATTGTTGCTAATTGTTATAAAATCACCTTTCAGCTTCTAACAGAGGGGCCTCGATCGACAGTACATATCAGCAAACTACTGCAATCGAGAGGTCTGCTTACCAAGGTAGAAAGACACAGAGCACACGGTGAGTGTGACACGGAGCGCACGGTGAGTGTGACACGGAGCGCGCGGTGAGTGTGACACGGAGCGCAGGGTGAGTGTGACACGGAGCGCACGGTGAGTGTGACACGGAGCGCCCGGTGAGTGTGACACGGAGCGCGCGGTGAGTGTGACACAGGAGGGGGTGGCCAATCCTACTTAGGAGATGGGAACGGGGAAGCTGATACAAGAAAACCATTGTTTTAATCACTTCTTATTTGCCCTTTAGGTGAGGGAGGGATTCCGTCCTAGGATGACGGGGGTCACTCAGCACTGGGCAGGGGAAATTAAAGGCCCATTAGTCACTACGCTCACAGCTGGGAGAGAAGGGCATCCTATGCCATGCAGGGCCACATGGGACTTGCAATCTGAACTAGAGCGAACAGCCAGGCACGAGGGAGGCAGTGCCCCTGGCCTCACAGCAGAGTGTGATTGCCTGGTTCTAATCACTCTGTAGCTCCCATGAAGCTGACTCCTCCCACTCAAGGATAAGCAGGCATGGCACTTGGTTCCCTTGATAAGGAGCTTGATTAGTCTGGGGCAGTGGTTGGCAAACCACGGCTCTCGAGCCACATTCAGCTCTTTGGCCTTTGAGTGTGGCTCTTCCATACAATAGGCCTGGGCGAGTCTATTTTGGAGAAGTGGCATTAGAAGAAGTTTAAGTTTAAAACATGTGGCTCTCAAAAGAAATTTCAATCATTGTCCTGTTGCTATTTGGCTCTGTTGGCTAAGGAATTTGCCGACCACTGGTCTGGGGAACCTCATCTGCAGGAGCAGAGTGGGGAGTGGGAGTTGGGGTTTGGCCATTGGAGGCCCTCCCAATCTCACCAGGCAACAAGGCAACACATAATAGCAGGCCTCAGTTCTATCTGTTTTATTTTCTTTTAATATTTTTTAAAATATTTTTTTTATTGATTTCAGAGAGGAAAGAAGAAAGAGAGAGAGATAAAAACATCAATGATGAGAGAGAATCATTGATTGGCTGCCTCCTGCAAGCCCCCACTGGGGATCAAACCCACAACCAGGCATGTGCCCTTGACCGGAATCGAACCTGGGATCTTTCAGTTCACAGGCCGATGCTCTATCCACTGAGTCAAACCGGCTAGGGCTTTAAAAAATATATTTTTATTGAATTCAGAGAGGAAGGGAGAGAGAGAGAAATAAAAACGTCAATGATGAAAGAGAATCATTGATCGGCTGTCTCGCCCACCACTGGGGATCCAGCCCGCAACCTGGGCATGTGTCCTGACCGAGAATCAAAACGTGACCTCCTAGGCATAGGTTGATGCTCAACCACTGAGCCATGCCAGCTGGGCCAGGCCTTTGTTTTAGATCTTATACCACAGTGGTACTTGAGACAAGTCTTGAAAAATGCGTGGGGTTTCCCCGACTTTGGCTGGCAGCAGTGGCATTCCAAACAGAAGAACAAGTGAGAGCAAAGGCCCAAAGGCATAACACAACCTGAAAAATAAGTTAAATATTTTGAAGAAAAAACAAATGAAGAATTTCTTTCCACAGATTTGTGGAAAAAAACCACCAGTCTTTCTTTAAAGTTCAAAATATTTAAACATTAGAGCTAATGAAAGAAGAGAAGACATGTTAATTGAGAGCAACGCGATCCAACAGAAATAGAAACGGGAGCCAGAAATGTGAGTCACCTGTGTGAGTTTCAGTTTTCTAGTAGCCACATTTTCAAAAAGTGAAAAGAAATGGGTGAAATTAATGTTAATGATATAGTTTATTCGACCCACTATATCTAAAATATTATCATTTCAACATGTAACAATATAAGAAATATTCACAAGATGTTTATATTCTTTCTTCATAATAAGCCTTTGAAATCGAATATGTATTTTCAGAGTTATAGTATACCTCAATTTGGACTAGCCACACAATTCAAGCACTCAGTGCCCACACTTAGCTGACGACTACCATATTGGACAGCACAGATTTAAAGCGTCTTGAATGCGCTTAAATTTGGAACAAAATGCTATATATTTTCAAACCTGTAAATCAACTGCTCAAATAACAAGCTCACACAATTGAGTGTAAATTTTTTTTAAAAAAAGGCCTGGCAAGGGTATTATTACTGCACAAACTCCTTCCTGTACCCGTTACAGATATTACTTCTAGAAGCCCACACACTTTCCACTAAGTCTGCAGGCCTCACACCTACACGGAGTTGGCATATAAGAGGAGCCCGGGTCCCGGATAAAAAGGCACAGCTTTCAGGCTATAACAAATATGCAAATCTTCAGTCTCCATGACAGACTCAGCTCCAAACACTAGATTTTAGAACACTAGAAATATAATGCAATAGAAGCCGATTTATCGAAAGATCTAATAAATGATATTAATTGAAGAGTTTTGTATAAACATCTAAAAATTTTTAGAGGAGGGATAAAAAATAAATGCCATGAAGACCACACATTTCCCCAGCACATGTATTTTTTGATGAGGATAAAATTTTTAGATGAGGATAAAAAAAAAATGGGGAAGCTGATACAAGAAAACAATTGTTTTAATCACTTCTTATTTGCCCTTTAGGTGAGGGAGAGATTCCGTCTTAGGATGATGGGGAGCCATCATAAAAAAAATGGATGATTGATGGAGAAAAATTCAATTTAGTTATTTGTGTTTAAAAAGTAGGAAAATTTTGTCCCAGCTGGTTTGGTTCAGTGGATAGACCATCGGACTAAAGGGTCGCAATGCATTAGAGCCAATGCCTACCCTTTAATACCTGAAGTCAAACTGCACCTCTAAAAGACCTCCCTTATTTTTGGAATCCTGCAGAGAACACTGTGAGAGTTTCCCAGGTTTCCTTCCACCAATTTCTTCAGAAAGCAAACATAACTGTAGCAGAAGCCTTAAAAGCAGAAATGCAATGATTGCACACACATAATGCTGCTCCACTTACAAAATACATATTTGAGAAGCAGAAAATAACATCCTACCAAATTCAAGATGGTGTCTGTGTCCCCCCCGCCCCCCGCCTTCCCCCTGACCCATGTCTGAATTCTTTAAGAGATCCACTTTCTTTTCATCTATTTTTACATATCTGTACTTTTATTTTCTCTCAGTAGAAATTCTCCTGGCTGAACCTAGATTTTCCTGTCATCTTTAAGAAAATCCATTGCTTAAGAACTCACATTTCATGCCATGTATTGGCTAGACGACACGGGAAATAATACCCTTTGTGATAGAGAGTGATAGGAAGGAACCTAGGGAAGGCGAGTCAGAGGCCTTGTTTTCATTGTTTTAGTGTTTCAAAATGAAACACACACACACATACACACACACACACACACACACACACACACGCGCGCGCGCGCGCGCGCGCGCACGCGCGCAGGTGCATGCATAAGACAAGTTCTTACACATGTGGACTGTGACCTAACTGAGGAAATGTGATGCCCAACATGTACAGAATTCAAAGCATGGGACGGTAGTAGAAAGAGATGGCAGTGTATTCCAATGACCACAGTGCCTTGATTTACTGGGATGAGCACTGATAAGGCGCCATTTATAGGACTGTTCGAATATCTGGAGGCGATTGTAGAAAGCTTTCCTAATACTCCATAGAACACCTTATGAACCGGACCTACTCCATTTTCGGCTAGTAGGTATTTGAACTGCTTTCTTTCTGATCATAGAAAAGGTCTCTCTTGCTTGACTAACTTTTTTTCCATGAAATGTATACATTTCAGTCTGAAGATGCCCCGAACCCATCATTTTAAATTTTATCTTTGACATACCTTAGACCAGTGGTGGGCAAACTCATTAGTCAACAGAGCCAAATATCAACAGTTACAACAATTGTAATTTCTTTGGAGAGCCCAATTTTTTAAACTTAAGCTTCTTCTAACGCCACTTCTTCAAAATAGACTTGCCCAGGCCGTGGTATTTTGTGGAAGAGCCACAATCGAGGGGCCAAAGAGCCACATGTGGCTCACGAGCTGCAGTTTGCCAACCACGGCCCTAGACAAATAGGAAAGGGAAAAAAAAAAAAAAAGTAATGAGAGGGCAAGATGCTTGAGACGTTTCTGCGTAGGTCTCATTAGTGAGCCCGCCTAAGAGCATCCCCAGCAGACCGGGGTCAATAGCGCAGTGACCCTGTGGCCTGGCCAACACACTCCACTTTCCCCCCCCAACATTCTGGTTCCGACTAAGCAGCTCTCTCAGGGTTGGTACCCCCTTCACCCCCTACATTCAGGCCTGTTTTTACACAAAATGAAGCGGGATTTCTTCCATGTGCTGGGGAAACGTGTGGTCTTCATGGAAACACTGGTCCAGTTACATGAGCACATGGAGATGATTAGCTGTGAAATGAGGCTTTGGTCCACAGCCTCCCACCCCACACGAAACGCTCTCCGATTACAGGGATGGCGACCTCTGGAAGCCCCTTTTGTGAAATGACAAGCCTGCTGGTTTCGTCTTTGGACACAATGCCCAGCTGTGTGTTTTAAGTACAATTGAGTTTCATCGGCCAGACCAAAAATACTGCTGGTTGAAATGCATTCTGTAAAGTCCCTAGGGGAAAAGAAAAATAACACTAGTAGTTCCATAAATGAGGGGTAAATAGCACTATTATGGTAATTTCTGGTTTTAATGCTTTCAGCTAACACGGAAAGACTATGATTTGGATGTTGCGGCGGAGATATTAGGAGAAACACCTAGATACTTCCCTGGATGTGCTGCAGAAATGACAACGTAAATTGTGTGCAATTTCACACTCCACACCCACTCCACTGCCAAAAAAGGACACACACACACACACACACACACACACACACGCAGTTCATGGCCTTGTGAGCATGTGATGTGTGGCATGTATTTTATTAGAGGCATTTCTAAAATTCCCTCATTTAAGCCATTAAGATTGCCTACTACCAAGTCCAAGCTGCTCCTCCCCCAGCCAGGCCCCTCCCCACACTGAAATGAGATCCAGATTGTTCAGAGCAAAGGGGAACCCTGAGCTCCCCACTGGGACCCCTTCCCCCCCCCCCCCCCCCCCGATGTCCACATGCCCAGGAGAACCCCAGCTTTGTACCTCACAAGGCCAGACTGGGCTTCCACTCAGCGCCTGCGACCCACTTACCGGACTAATGATGCTGCTTCCTCCAACTTCTTGGGCATGAAAACCACGTCTGCCCTATGGGAGGGGGACACACAGGGTCTGGAAACCGCTGGAAGCCTGCCTGCTAACGAAGGCCCCGGGTCTCTTCCGTCTCTAAAATCGAGGCTTCCTGCAGAAAGGACAAGCGGCCTCCCCGGCACGGAGTCAGACGAGCAGGGAGTGCATGTAGAAAGGTGGAGTTCCACCTGGCCGCCTGGAAGAGGCCACAGCTGTCAAGAATCAGAAAATGGCTTTCAAAACCCTTTCTTGAGAACCAAGCGGGTCACGTGAAGAGCAAAGTAGGAAGCCATTTCCACTAACATGGCAGGAGTGTTTAACACGAATTGTGTTTGAAAGACCCAACCTGCCCATATTCATGAAAAACATCTATGGGGTCAAATCTTTTAAATGTATTATTATATAATTTAACATACTAGATCTTCCATTCCTGCCTCAGAATTTGGATACTCCTGAAATATCAGTAGCTGTCCCCAACCCACAGGCCTTGATCGCCTGATGGGGGCTGAGCCCCTAGGCTGGGATGGGAAACTGGGGTGAGTGGCAGTAAACATGGCCCCTTTCCCAGGGGGTCTGAGGGCCAGCTCCCTCCCTCCATCCCTCCCCCAGAAGGCAGGCTCCGATCACCTAGGCTGGGACGGGAACCAGGGGTGGGTGGCAGCGGATGTGGGAGCAAAGAAAGGAGGAGGCTGGGAGGTAGGGTGAGGAACCTGATTGCCCTGATCACCAGCCAGGCCTAGGGACATGTTCAGGGTGCGGACTTGATCCCCAAGTAGGGAGTGTGCAGGAGGCAGCCAATCGATGATTCTCTCTACTCATTGATATTTCTCTCCCCCCCCCCACTCCCTTCCTCTATGAAATCAATAGAAATATATTTAAAATAAAATAAACAAGTCCAGAAGATAGAAAAGGAGAGGGACGAGGAATGAATACAACTTACTTGTAGAAAGGGTAGTCTGCTTCTCCCAGAGCGGTGACATGAAAGAGCCGTGGGTTGCCATATACATTCTTTTCATGCAGCACAAAATAATTGTTAGCATGTTTGCCAAGATGCTGTACCACTTGCCTATAGAAGAATGAATTAGTGTGAATGTTCTAGAGGAAATTTTCCGATCTCAGAATTCTTAAAATCCGAATTTTAAGCACTAAAAGTCGTGAATTCTGATCACCATATCGTTGATATCCTTTGGGCTATATGTAGTCCAAACCTCAATCAAACTGCTTTAGAAATGAGGACATATACTGGGATACTCTCGGCCCTGCCCCTGGGGAAGCCCCCGTCTTCAGAGAGCTGCACTCCCAGGTACACTCAGAATCACGACAGCTAAAGGCATTTATAAAGTTATTCCTACTCCCTTCTCCCCCCCCCCCCCCCAGTAGTATTTGAAACACCATTTTGCTGTTCTGGTGTTTAACAATCTATTTATTCATCCTTATAAGCCAATTTTAAAATTTAAAAAGTGTATCTCTTAAAAACCAACTGTACCCAGGACTTCTCATAGAACAAAGCTAATTCATAAATATGCAAAAGGACTGAAAGTGGTTGAAATGAGACTTCACCTATGGTCTTTTCCTCCCCGTCGGTTGATACCCAAAGGAGAAGCTCCCCAATTCTCATGTTTACAGAACGACATCCGTCACACAGGTAATTACACATCCATCTTAATGCTTCCTTTTAAGTTTGCCCTTAAGGAGCCTGTGATCTTCCAAGTCAAGGGCCTCGGTAAAATCAATAAAATCTCGTCCTATCAGGCCACTAGCCAGATCATTTTCCACCTTTTAACAAGGCAGTGGTTATTAAATGCCTTGTTTGAAAACCCAACGGGGATCGCCAGACTTTCATGATGAGGATAATCCATCAATTGTACATGTGCTATCTTTTCCGTGTCTTTGATATGAGTGATAAAGTAGGTAATGGCTTACGGTTTTCCAATATCTAAACCTGTTCTCCTTTTTACATTGGGTTTGCAGCAGCGCAAAGGGGATTTCATGGCTGGAGGAGGCTTGTTAAGAGAGAAAGAAATTTGACTGTGGTGTTTCAGTGTGTAGGACACTACATTCGCTGCAACTTTGAGAACTAAGCTCTAGCTGCCTTCTTTAGTCTTTAACCCAGCGGTTCAATGACCAGAGATTCTGAGTCTGTAAATTTATAATAAAGGATGTCTTATCATAATAATTCAAGCCATACTTTTTTATTAGTTGTATTATTGCCCTGGATTTCTAGGAGAGATTAAAAATCTAGGATCATAGAAATTAAGAAGTGTCCATTGATATTGGACTCTTCTTAAATGCCAAAAAAAATCTCCAACAGCAGCAACAACAACAAAACAAATATACTTTTTGGGTGCCTATGAATATAAATCTGTCTTGAATACCTTTCTGGAATCCTAACCGCTAAAGACTTGTGTCCTGAAATCATCAGGCAGCTACCCGAATGACAAAAACAATCCATCACTTGACAAATGAACTCTTCTTCTCTCTTATTCCAGAGCTGCTTGATTTGGTTGGGGAAGTATTTTATGGTCATGTAGTTCCCGCTCAAGATATAATTCTTTTTATTGTTTCACATTAATGATGAAATTTAAAGGAGACTATTTCAAAACCCTCACTGCATTATCCTAAACTTACAGAATTAATTGAAAAATTGAACTTGATGTATGATAATTTCCAGTAAAGAGCAATTATCTGACATTCTACCAATTAAACATGACTATGAAGCAGTGGTAACAGGAGTAAGTAGGAGATGCAAGGTCTTCATTGATTCATATTCTGTTTGGCCTGGGTGTTAGAGCTTACTTCTGAGGTAAGGTTAAGAGAAGAACAGCTTACTGCCTGTTATGCTTCTATATTCTGGAATCCAAGCCTTGGGGCAATTAAATAACCTGGTAACTTGAGACAACCAAATATACCATTTGTGGTTTACCTAGTTTTAAAGACTTAAGAGTACAAAAACATACTTAACAATAGAATGTGGTGGGAGTAATAGTATGTTACTTCTGTGGCTAGATCATGAATGGCACTACTGCTTCAGCCTTGATCTTCTGAATCGCACATTCTGGGGGAAGCCAGCCACCATGTTGTAAGGACACTCAAAAGCCCCATGGGGATATCTACATGGAGAACAGAAGCTGGCCCCGGGCCAGCACACAGCATCCATCTGCCAGGCATGAGAAAAGAGCCACCTTGGAAATGAATCTTCCAGCCCAACCAAGCCTTCTTATAGCTGCAGCCTCAGTCAACATCTGACTGCCACTTCATGGAAGACCCTTAATGAGAATTGTCTGCTCAGCACACTCCAAAATTCCTGACCCACAGAAACCATGGAAGAAAACAAGGCATTATTGCTCATATTTGGGGATGATTTGTTATACAGCAATAGATAACTAATTCTTTCAAATAGATGGCATGAGCTTAAATGTGACCTAAAAGGCAAATCTAGCATAGTGGTTAAGGAGAGTTATTAGAATTAGGTCTGGGGTGGAATCCTAGCTAAGTGATTTTGCAAATTATTTCACTCTTCTAGTCTTGCTTCCTCATCTAAAGAATATGGATAATAATAGTACCTACCAACCTGGCTGGTGTGGCTCAGTTAGTTGGAGCATTGTCCCATCTACTGAAAGGTTGCAGGTTCAATTCCCAGTCATCACACATATCTAGGTTGTGGGTTTGATCTCCAGACCGGGCATGTTCAGAAGGCTAATGATGGATGTTCTCTCTCACACTGATGTTTCAAAAAGGCCTGATAACTCTCTGTCTCTCTCTGCCTTTCTCCTTTCTCTCTTTCTAGAATCAATGAGCAGATCCTCACGTGAGGATTAGGAAAAAAATTAATAGTCCTTACCTGTTATTGTGCCCAAGATTATACATCAACAGGCTATAGGCTATATGACCTCTAAGATCCATTGAAAGTCCAAAATTCTGGATAGTGTGTGTGTGTGTGTGTGTGTGTGTGTGTGTGTGTGAGAGAGAGAGAGAGAGAGAGAGAGAGAGAGAGAGAGAGAGAGAGAGAGGAAGAAAGACACAATTTATTTAGTCTCTTATGATTACTGGACCTGATAGGAACTTTAAGGCTTCCTTTGGGTGCAATATTACTTGTTATCAATTGGGATCAAATCATGTAAAAGCTCTGCCTCTCCTCCATTTTGGAGGGGAGAATTGGTCCAAGAAGAACGTTGTCGTGATAAAAATTACTGATCATAATCAATTTCTATTACAGCAAATTAATATTTGTGCAAAAGCTGAAAAGTATTTCATCAACCAGAAGGGAAAAAAAAAAAAAAAAAAAAAAAGCTTTATTATAGCCTAGCAGTGAGCTAACCCTTTTTTGCCCAAGGGACCAGGCAAGGTAATCAATCCGTGCAAATTTACTGCCCAAAAATGGCGGCTTAGAGGGCAGAAGCTTAGCCCCAGGGAGGCACACTGCAAGGCTTCATTCCTGATAGAACTCCTGGCCCACGTCGGCACTCCCCTGGCCTTTTAGCTACTGAGGCTGTGTTTTAACTTATAAAAACAAAGCAAACCAAAAAAACAACAACTATTAAACCAAACTTCTCTTACTGAGACCTAAAAATTCGTTTGGTCAGAAGTATTTTTTTACGTGTTCTGATTTGAAACTGTATTTCATGTTGTGTTTCTCTTGTTCTCTTTCTCGTTTCGGCTCTTCCTACAGTTTCTGGTAATCCTGGGAACCTGGGACATTATCATTCCACAGCCTCTCTCTCGCTCTCTCTCTCTTTTTGCCAATTCCAATTTGTTCTGAGTCCTGAAGTAAATTAAATAAATAATAAATGAAAAGGCCAGAGGCAATGGCACCATCACTCCACACACCCAGGGGAGAAGCCAGAGGTTGGGGGGAGCTCTCTGCAGAGAAAAATGGAAAACGGTGTCTCCGGAGCCCAATTATTTACTGTAGCTGCTGAAATGAGATGATTTATGTCGATGACAAGGATGTCCTGGAAATCGTAACCAACTGGTATAAAGTTAGATCAATTATTTAAAAAAAATGATCCTTGGACCAAAAAGAGCCCAACATAAATAGAAATTAAATGACTCCGGATTGTACATATACACACTGCACTTTATATGTATAGACAGGTATTGGCTGCTGAATGATTTCTGGATATTCTGATATTTAATTGGTAGAGGGTCAAGGAACTAAGAATATACACATTCTGTGTCTCAAAATTCAGAAGGACGTACAGAATGACTTGAGTTAGGCCACAGATGGAAGAGGGTATCAGGTTGCTGCAAGGTCAAGATGATAATAAAAAATTCTGGAGGTGTAGACAATCAGTTAAAGAAAAGGGAGCAATGTATCACATGAATGTATGTATGATCATTTATAAATATATATGTTATACTATCTATCATATACACAATAAAGCACATGCAAAAATAAAAACTTAGAAAGCAACAATGAATATATATATTCATTGGATGAATATATATATATGTGTGTGTGTGTGTGTGTGTGTGTGTGCATGTGTGTGTGTGTGTGTGTGTGTTTCTTTATATTTTTCCAACATTTCACCACTGATTACAAAGATTGCAAGATGAAGGTTACAGAAATAGGACTGGGGTAGGGCTGGCAGACAAGAAGTAGGGGGCATCAGGAACTGTAGACAATTTATGCTTGCCTGCAAACAATGTATGCTTGCTAGTACCTAATGCTCAAGCAAATAGTGAGTGGATATTAAGTACACCAGTGTAATTTCCACTCCTTCAAATAATACTTTATTGCTTTTGCTGTGATTGTCAAAGACTGTACCCATGGGGAGTACCATCCTGATTTCCCCCAGTCTACCACTCCTTAGGCTCCACTTTCCTGTTACCCACTTGGCAGCTGGGAGGCCCATCACTAAAGTGAATAAACAAAGAAAGCCAATAAATCCTACCCTTGATGGTGGCACCAACAGGACTGCTGCCAGGATTGTCTGTGCCCATCTGGGGAGCCTCGCTCTCAGACTCAAATCACCTACTCAGAGTAATTGTTTAAAGTGCAGGTATCTGAACTCTGTCCTTCCTCCTGAAAATTCTGCCTTGGCTGGTCTGCTGTAGGCCTGGGATTCTGCGTTTTAGACTTTGGACACAGTGCTGAGGCAAGGGACTGGCAGTAAAAATAAGGAAGAGGCTAGATTTCTGGATCCTAAATCCTTGGGCATCCATTCTTACAGCCGTAAGAAGTAACCCTTCCAGTCTTCAGTGGTGGGATGGAGGGCCCATGGATTCTATAGCTCCGCCCTTCAGCTTTAGAAATAGTTAACACATGGTCCCTAGATTATCCAAACAAACATCATGTGCCATATTAGTGGAAAAACAAAGACTATCCAATATGCTATCAAATCAGCATAGAAATCAAAGGCCCGGCTTGCATTATACAACACCAACAAAAACTGACAACTATCAAAGTACTTCATATAGTCAAAAATGGTTCAGGTGCCGAAACCGGTTTGGCTCAGTGGATAGAGCATCTCAATAAAATATATATAATATATATTTTTTAAAATGGTTCAGGTGCTGTACTATGTACTTTTTAGGGCCTTCATTTAGTGCCCAGAAGAGCCCTGTGAGTCAGATATGATCGTTCACACTTTATAGACAATAAAATCGAGATGTAAAAGAGCTCAGTAACTTGCCTAACATTATACAGATAGAAAGTGGCAGAGCCAGAGTTGGATCCAGGTGGCCTGACTTCAGAGCTCATGTTTTTAACTTCCTAATGATCCTTCCAGAAGCCAGGAATGACGTTTTAAACATATCAGATATTAGAACAGAAACCCCAACCCCAACTTGGCTAAGAATTTTTTTTTTTACCTTTAACAGACTTGGAGAAAAATACTTGAAACCTTTAATAAAAGTGAATGAGTCTACTGGAATTTTGCAGACCTATAATACTGAAAAACTACCCAGAAAATACTACTCATCAGGATATCTATTTCATCGATCCCAACTGGACATGTTTCAGGAAAGGAATTTCATAGTGCCTTAAATACTATAGGCTTCTAACTCACTCTTAGTAGTAAATGAATGCGTGAAAGAAGAATGAATGAATGATTAGTCATGTCAAAATTGATAAGGGAGAAAATAAAAAGAAGGATAGGGGGAAGAGATGTGAAACATATTGTATCCTAATCAAATTGCTTTATATTTTCATACAAACAATCCAAAGCTTAGGATATACATTTCATCACTCTACACCCGTGGTTGGCAAACTGCAGCTCGCAAGCCACATGCAGCTCTTTGGCCCCTTGAGTGTGGCTCTTCCACACAATACCACAGTCTGGTAAAGTCTATTTTGAAGAAGTGGCGTTAGAAGAAGTTTAAGTTTAAAAAATTGGGCTCTCAAAAGAAATTTCAATCATTGTCCTGTTGATATTTGGCTCTGTTGACTAATGAGTTTGCCAACCACTGCTCTAGACTTTCTCCAAGAAGGCAAGGATTTGGCTCTTATGACTATTATGTTTTCTTTTAGCTTTTTTAAAAGATGGGTTCTATGTCCACCTAAACCTTGCATCAAAGCAATTTCCAGGAAAGTTTGTCATTTTCTTTCCCTATTTTACTTACATCATCAAAACAAGTTGAAAGGGCAGTTGCAGTATGATAAATTCTTAGAACATTTTTGTTATACACACACATTCTCTAAGAATTGCTTTCACATAAGGCCAGAACATTGAAGTTTCTAACGAGAAATAATGATATTAGGGAACTATACTATTGGGTTTATTTATACTGGGACTCCTGGGCTTTGGACACACAGAAGTGTTTCACTCAGAGAGCATCTGAACTGCATGCAGTTTGTTCAGCTGATGCATTTAACTCTTAGGAATTTTCATCTGGACAGGTGCACTTCCATATGCTGGAGTTCTAACACCAGAGAATGTTTCTAGCATCTGGGATTCTCTAGGATCACACATTCCATGAGACTCTGAATGCGTATGGATGAAAGAGGAACATGGAAAAGTTTGCACCAGGTGAAAGTACCAGGGAATCCTGCACCCTCACGTCTTTCTCTGGGCACATTCACACCCATTCACACACATGCATAAACGTACACAAACACACTTCTGGCAAGAGTATGGAAGTGTCGCCGACACCGGTTTGGCTCAGTGGATAGAGCGTCAGCCTGCAACTGAAAGGTCCCGGGTTCGATTCTGGGCAAGGGCATGTACCTGGGTTGCGGGCATGGGTGTGCAAGAGGCAGCTGATTGATGATTCTCCCTCACCGATGTTTCTAACTCTCTATCCTTCTCTCTTCCTCTCTATTAAAAAAAAATCAATAAAATATATATTTTTTAAAAAGAGTATGGGAGTGTCCCCAGAGTTAGGTGGAGACCTTGGGTCTGGTGGAAGAAGGCAACTAATCAATATTTCTCTCTCATTGATGTTTCTAACTCTCTATCCTTCTCCCATTCTCTTATAAAAAATCACTAAGATAGCCGAAACCAATTTGGCTCAGTGGTAGAGTGTCGGTCTGCGGACTGAAAGGTCCCGGGTTTGATTCCAGTCAAGGGCATGTACCTGGGTTGCGGGCACATCCCCGGTAGGGGGTGGTGTGCAAGAGGCAGCTGATCGATGTCTCTCTCTCATCGACATTTCTAGCTCTCTGTATCTCTCCCTTCCTCTCTGTAAAAAATCAATAAAATATATTAAAATAAAATAAAAAATCACTAAGATATTATATATTTAGAAAGAAGATAAAAGTGTGAGGCCGAGAAGTAACAGATTTCATCTCGTGAGCCACATGTGGCTCTTTGGCCCCTTGAGTGTGGCTCTTCCACAAAATACCACAGCCTGTGAGAGTTATTCTGGGATGAGTCTGAAGGCATGAGGTTAGAGTCAAGGTTTGTTCAGAAATTGAACCTGCAGATATCTGTCACTGGTAAATTGGCTCTGCCGAGAGAGTTAGTGTAGCCCCGCCCTCAGTGATCCCAGTGTCCAAGTTACAGAGCCCCAAATCACAATGGACAGAGAGATGCTCTTTCTTGAGATAAATGTGTTGTGTTTGCCAGCACTTTGACACACACAAAAAAGTGCTGGCTTCATAGAAATCATTAGTCCTCTTTTTCTGCCATTGGGATAGAAGAAGGAGAAGGAGGAGGAGGAGGAAGAGGAGAAGGAGGAGGAGGAGGAGGAAAAAAAGAAATAGATGTTATAAAAAATAAATCCAAGGCAGATCAAAGCGGATGTGGCAGAGGACTCAGCAACTGCCACCCTCAAGTTGCAGAATAATCAAATTAAGAAACCCTCAAATAAATTGACTTCATTAGTCAGTGCTGTGCTCCAGAATATGAACAAGGTACATAAATTATGTCCCTTTATCTTTTTTCTTCTGTCCTCACAGGAGGATTTGTTTATTGATAGAGAGAGAGAGAGAGAGAGAGAGAGAGAGAGAGAGAGAGAGAGAGACATGGATCATCTGCCTCACATACGTTCCCAACTGGAATCAAACCCCAAGCCTTTCAGCATATGGGAGATGCTTCAATCAACTGAGCCACCCAGCTAGGACCGTTAGTTTAATTTTTTTATAAAAAGTAAACAATCTTTTTGGCTTTGATACTGGTTAAATCTGCCATCTGAGTTCTGAAATCGCAGCCTCCGTCTTCCTTACTTCAGCCTCTCCACCCCAGTTAACTGATCCCACCGAAGAGAAAGACGCTCCCTGAACACCGAGGTGAACGGGGCATCTGCCAGGAAAGCTGCCTTCACCATCAGTGGGCAAGGGGGCGGCCCCCGCAGCCAGGGTCCCCAGGATCTTGTCTTGTGGCCACAGGGAGGGTTTTCTCTGCCTTCTGGCGGAGCGGGGCCCTGACCCTCCTGACCCAGAGCTTGCTGCTGGGAACTAATTATGAATGTGCGGGGGGGGGGGGGGGGGGGGGGGGGGGGGGGCGGGGGGGGGGAGAGACTGGGCTCAGGCCAATGTTTCCTCAAACACTGTATTTGACTTTAACAATAGCAGAATTGACATTTGCAGCTGGCTGCCACATTCATTTACAAGGTCTTAGCTTATTGTATTCTCAGGTTAGAAATGTTTGAGGAGGCATTTATCATTAAAGCCGTGGCCTTTGCTCCTGCAGCTTTGCCTCTCGAGGACAATAACAAAAACTGCTCATTAAGAGAGGGAGACAACCCCGAGCCATCACAACAGGGCATCACTTCCTGTGGGCACAGAACAGGGGACCGGCTCCCTGCAGCTCCATGAGGCTTAGCGCTGGGAGCCCCTTCTATCCACCCAGAGCATCCGCCTAGTTCCACTGTTTTAAGAACAGGAGGGGAAGGAAAGGCATTATTCTCTTATAGAATAATAATCCAGGGCAGGTTAAGTGTTGCACAAAAGCAAACAACTCCTAAGTCTCTGTAATTGAAAATCCTGCGAAAGTTCATTTCTCAGTCACAGCATCCGCTGTAGGTCCAGGCAGCACTCCGGGCAGCCTGACAAGGTGCCACTCTCTTGTCAACGTCTCATCAAGACTATTGTCCCCTTGTTCTATCCAGCGGGGAAGAAAGCATTAGTCTCACCAGTCATTCCATGCTTCATCCAGTAAGACAGACATGACACAGCTCAACAGCCAAACTAGTCACATGATCCCAACTAACTGGAAGAGGGCAAGAAAAGAACACCCTCCCAGAAATTAGAGGAAGGAGAGCACAAGAGTCTATACACACACCTTCCTACACCTATGGTCCTTCTCAGCTTATGTAACACTCACATACAGTGTGGGATATTGTGTTAAAGAGGGATCCCTTTTCCTTTGTTTTTTGTTTTTTTAATCAAATTTGCTGGGGTGGCATTGATTAATAAAACCACACAGGTTTCAAGTGTGCAACTCAATAAAACATGATTTCAGCCCTGGCCAGTGTTGCCCAGTGATTAGAATGTCTGCCCACACATGGAAAGGTCTCAAGTTCGATTCCTGGTCAAGGGCATGCATCTGGTTGCAGGTAGAGGAGGCAACCAATAACTGGTTCTCTCTCACATATCTCTCTCTCTCTCCCTCTTCCTCTTCCTCTCTTTCTTCCTCTCCCTCTTTCTACCCCTCTCCCTCTCCCTTTCCCTCTTTTCCACTGTCTCTAAAAAAAAAAAATCAATGAAAATAATATCCTTAGGTTTCAGAAAAACAAAGATGGTCACTGGAGAGAGAGAAACTGCCGGACTTCAGAGGCAAAATGAGGAAATCTGCAGGAGCGGTGAGTGGCCAGGAGTCACGGAATATGATTAAAAACTGTGTGAAGGAACTGGAAGTGGGCCCAGAGGAGAGTGGCCAAGGACGGAATGCATAATGGCTTGGCATGAGCGTGAAAGGTCTCAGAACCAAGGAAGTCCCACCTAATAGGACAAGTCTATGTCAGAAATGCAAACTGAGAGAGAGAGAGGCCAGAGTCGCCTCCACCCGGCATGGCCCTACCCGTGATGAAATGCCAACTCACCTAGGCTACCACGATTCAGACACATGATTTAACGGCACGTTTCTTCTTTAGAAATGTTTCCTCCATTCCATAGAACAAATCAAAGAGACAGTGAAATTTGTCAGAGTTCTCTTTTTTCCCCTGGGCCTAAGAATTTTTAAACAATATGTAGTCCCCTCTAGCTTTCTCTTCTTCAGATGAAATAGAAGCTCTTTGTTTTGACCTTTACAGCTTGTCAGACTATTCTTTTTATTCTAAACTCTCGTATGATAACAAAGAATTGGAAACTCTGCAAACTCTGGCATCTAGCTGAAAGGGCATAAGTCTGCTGCTCCGCCAATGCGGTGCTGTTTGAAAGGGCAGATGGCATACTGGCTGTAAAAATACTTGCCGGGTGTGCTGTACATATGAGTGTTTGGAGGTTTCCGGGTCTGGTCTCTATAATTTTTGGCTTACTGAGTATTTTACTATTTCTAGCTAATATTAGAGTTGTGTTTCTGGTTGCACTTAGAGGTAGTGTGAGTTTGATTTTTTTTTTTTTAAAACACACACACACACACACACACAGTTTACTTCCCCCTAGAAACTGGTGATCAGGTCTCAGCTAGCAGTTCTACTGAGCCTCCTATAAAAGATTTTAACAAGGGCTTTTTCCCTCCTTTTGCAAGAGGTGAGGCCTATTGTATTCCTTCTCCTCACTCCATCATAATAGCTTTTTAAGTTATTAAGAAATCGTCACCATGTGCATTATTCAAGAGCTGTGACAGATCACTCTCCCACCATTCTAGTGGTAGAATGAGTGTTAGAAACCACGGAGGATGGGAGAGAGAGAAAGGAGAGTTTTCTTGGAACTGCCGGTGTCTGCAGCTGAGAAGTGACAGATGAGAGCCACCATACAGGCCATCTCCCCTCCCTCCCTCCCGCCAGGGTCCCTGGGAGTGATAGCGTTGTAATTACCCTGGGTGACAAAGGGAAGGTACTTGTCTGTCCGTCACACCTGGGAACGGGCATTGGCCCCGGTGGAAGTAGCCACTGCACGAGCAGGAAGATTTGGAAGACTGAAGTTCCTACACAAACGAGCTAGGGCTCTTGCCTCTTGGCACACTGCCCTTCACTCCTGGCTTGTGGGGCCCTCGTGCTCCTGCATTTGCCCACATGGCTCATGGCCATGTTACACCCCACACACAATGGACTAATGGACCGCAACTAGCCTGATGCGCTACCGGAAGCAGCCTGCAGGTACTACTTAAAGCATTGTCTGAAACCCAGAAGAGACATCTAGGCACCCTTCCCAGCTCTCTGCAGAGGCACTGCACACACTGATGAGCAAATTGGGAAAGCTGGATCCATTCAATGTTGAAATAAATCCAAGAGAATCTTCAAAGATTGCCTCGCAGAGTGGTTCGTGAAGAGCCAAGGGTAGGCCCTGGGAAACTCTGGTTTTGTGTCTAGCTCTGCTGAATCCCCAGCTGCGCACCTTCCAGGACTGGATGGAGGGAAATGAGCCTTTGGAAACGGACGGATAGAATTCTATCAAAATAAAGCTTTCTACCACAGCTCATCCTTCTGGGAGGGCCTCCAGAAATTCTTATTCCAGCGGTACTCCAACAACCCCACTCCCACCGGCAACAGAGAAAGACCATCCTCATATCTCTCTGCTAACAGTAGGACATCCAGGGGTCTACCTCAGTCATGAATCCTGGAGAGGGGTTCCACTGGCTGGTGCTCCATCTCAACCACTGGATGGTCTCTGCCTGCTCCTTGCATGAGCAACAGTCACAGAAGATGGCGGAAGAGATAGCTGGTCACCAGGGAGTAAGTTCCCACCTGCTGAAATGTGGGGAAGCATGGAGATTAGTTTTCTAGGGTTGCTGTCACAAGGTCTCACAAAGTGGGTGGCCTAGAATAGCAGAGACGTATTGTCTTACAGTTCTGGAGGCCAAGAGTCTAAAATCGAGAAGAAGGCAGGGCCACGCACCTTCTGAAGGCACCAGGGAGAGTCTGTTCCAGACCTCTCTCCTTGTGGATGACTTGTAGCTTTGGCTTATCGATGTAACTGGACAATCAATGGGTCCAGGCTGCCTGTGACTACTTGAGCCAATGAAGCAGAGACATGGTTGCCTCCTATATAAGCATTTTCCCCCCAATACTGCTGGCGCTATGGGAGAGCAGCTGGTCAGCCACAAAAATCTGCTCTGCTCCCCACCACAAGCCAGCTGTTTATATTGGGACGAAGATTACATGGGGAAGCAGGCAGAAGGGTATGCCAAATGGGCAGTTTACAGGTAATGCGGGCTGGGGATTTGCAAAGACCTGTGGGTATGCAAAGGGTTGGGTATCTTCTTCAAAGGGCTGACAGCTCTGGTTTCTACGAGGTTGTTAATATTTCCATGATAATAGGCAGCTCCCTGATGTGGAAGATGGACCCCATTTCCAGGTGAGCCCCCAAGTCCAACCCCCAGCCAGGTTAGAATGTACCTTCTTCAATCAGAACAAAACAATCAGAGTTAACAGAGTGTGATTAATATTTCTTACAATTATAGCTGGTCCCCAATATTCTATTGCTGTCCCATCATAGATAGTCATCTTCTATCTTTCTGTGTCCAAATCTTCCCTCTTAATGAAAGGAATGTTTAGGGGTAAAATAGGCAGGTTTAGGAAGTTTTAGGAATTAGGGGATCCACGGGGGAGAACTACAGGGCTGCCAAGCTGGGAGCTGCCCAAAGATATACAATACATTCACAGAATAAGGGAGCTGCCAGAAGGTAGCATTTACAGAATAAAGGAAAGGAAGCCACTCATTCAGAGAGGGAAGGGTGAGGCCAAAGGGAATAGAAAAACAAAAGGGAGAAGAAGGGACCATCATTTGAGGTTTGAGCTCTGAAGTTGCTATAGTGACCAACCAGAGAGGTATCAGGACACAGAGACCTGCAGCCTTTATCAACCTCAGAAAAGGGGGACTTAGTGGGACTCTCTCCCCTCCCCACGTGGGATTCTATGCTTGTTTCTCAACAATTTTCCACCTTTTCCTATACCACCTTTCATCTGTGCTTTCATTCTTCAACTCCACCTGAACGAGAACCTGAAAAGCCATCATTGCATCCTGCCCAGGGAACACCATGTGTTCCAGTTCCATTTTCGAGGTTCAGTAATAAGGACACAGTCATATTAGCATAGGACCCATACTAATGACCTCATTTAGCTTGATTACCCCTTATAAAACTTTATTTCCATATGAGGCCACATACTGAGGTATTGGGGGGTTAAGACTTCCACATATTGTGTGAGGGGGAACATAATTCATCCCATGGCAGTACACAACAGTTCTGGTTCTCATAATTGGGTAGTTGGTTTTCCATGGAGAAAATCCATTCACTATTGAGATAAATCCAAGAGAATTTTCAAAGATTGCCTAGCAGAGTGGTTAGTTAAGAGCCAACTGTAGGTCCTGGGAAGCAAACAAAAACTGTCTGCAAATCACGGGTCTGTCAGTTCCTGGTAAGCTCATCTCTCCCAGCCTCAGTTTACCCAAAGGTATACATTCACAGAGTACCCAATACACTGCACACTGAGGTGGATTATGGCTTACATTTTTCATAGAACTGTTGTCGTAGTAAAGTTGAAGTGAGAAAATATAAGTACAGCTTTGGTATAAAGGCCTGGGCCCATGCTCTAGGGCAGGAGTCCTCAAACTTTTTAAAGTGGGGGCCAGATCACGGTCCCTCAGAGAGCTGGAGGGCCGGACTATATGAACTACTAATTCCTACTGTAACACCTCGGCTGCGCTCACTGCCCAAAAAACCTGGCGGGCCAGATCAGACTCCTCTGCGGGCCGCCTGTGGCCCGTGGGCCGTAGTTTGAAGACCCCTGTTCTAGGGCATATTAGCTCTTTTTCAAAAAAAGGTGTTTCCCTCCCTGTTGAAAGAAAGACTTTCTAGGAAAATATATGAATACCTACAGGTATTACTTAAAACATTGTCTAAAACCCACAAGAATTATCTAGGCATCCTTCTCAGCTCCCCGCAGAGGCCCTGCAAACTATGGCGAAAAACTGGGTAGAGTTGGATCTTACCTCCCAGCCAATCCAGAGATTTATTGGATCCAGTCCGTCCACATTTCTATTTTCCAAAGGTATACATTCCTTTAATTAAAAAAAAAAAAAAAGTCACTGTATGAGTCAATAGATGAGGGGGTTATGGAAACAAATTACAGAGCTAATACAATGGATCAGAGAAATTGCTAATGTAATGAGATTTGAACAAGCTTTGGAAATGTTTCCTTATTTCATAACACCTAAGGTATTTTTCTAAACCATTGGTTGTTTTCAATAACCCCATTGTAAAATGAACTAAACGTGAGAAAAAGCAAGTTCAGCAGCAACTTATCATGTCAGGACAAATACACCTTCCTCGCCAGCAAGCTGTTTTCAGAGAAATATTCTATCCGGAATAATCCTATTTGGATTTTGCCATTTCTACAAGTCTTAGGAAGAGGGGCTTGTGAAAGAAATTGAGCCAGGAGGGGTTATGGATAGCAAAAGGGAGACAAGCAGATAGCCTTCACTGCTACCTACCGAGATACACAGAAAATATTTCTGGAGTTTTCATTTAATGAAAAGTATGGGAGACCCCACACCTCTGACTTCTAGTAAAATATTTGACCCTCTTTTTTTTTTTTTAATATATATTTTTTATTGATTTTTTTACAGAGAGGAAGAGAGAGGGATAGAGAGTTAGAAACATCAGTGAGAGAGAATCATCGATCAGCTGCCTCTTGCACACCCTCTACTGGGGATGTGCCCACAACCAAGGTATATGCCCTTGACCGGAATCGAACCCGGGACCCTTCAGTCCACAGGCTGACGCTCTATATACTGAGCCAAACCGGTTTCGGCTACCCTCTTATAATAAAATGTCACTGAAGACTTTACCTCCCCAACTAGTAAAGAGATACTATGGTATGGAAATACCTAAGGTCTTGCTTAGCACATAATAAATACTCAGTTAATGTAAACATGTTATCATTTCCTATGCAAGGTGATTCCTATGTCCTAGTTGTCCTGGAAAGTCCAAGTTTACACTTGTTGCCTCAAGAAAAATATTTATAACTAGAGGCCAGATGCACAAAGATTCATGCAAAAATAAGCCTTCCTTCCCCTGGCTGCCAGAGCCGCCTTTCTGCCTTCCCACGCTGCCCAGAGGCCCAGAGTGGCTGGGGTGGTGGGAAATGCCTGGGTCGTCACCATGGCGATGATGCAAGCATCGCACCCCACCCCCAGCCACCAGGCGCCTGTGTATGCAAAATAACCCGCCATATTTGTTGTGTTAATTTGCATACTCACTCCTGATTGGCTGTTGGGCATCGCATAGGTATGGTCAATTAGCATGTTACTCTTTTATTAGGTAGATGTTTGCTTCCACTTTCAAAAATGACCCAGTTTGGATAATAAATCATATGGCCTAACCCTAGTGATAAGCAACCTCAGAAATGTCTGTGAATATCTCACACACACCGAGGAGAGGTCCCCAAAATGGAAAAAATCCAGTGAGTCTCTTTGTCTAAGGGTTTGTAAATGCTGGCAGCTTCTTTGTCCATACATGCTGCTTTCTAATTGAATCCTTCCTCATTTTACGCCCCCCCCCCCCCCCCCCGTTTTGTTTTGTTTTTTAATTGGCCGGTTTTCTCCTTTCCTGGCTGGTATCAGCTTCAAAGCTCCCTGGGTGCTGCCCACTCCTCTTGTAAGATTCTGCTTTTTTCTTTGCCTGAAAAATTAACATTTTAGTGGTTTGGAGCTGTCTCTGCCTATCACATACGCATTCTTTTCCGATGGAACCTTTCTTAACTACCTCTTCTTTTCTCTAAATCCTCTCAATACTTTAATGAAATTTTAAAATAAATGAAATAAAGTGGACGGCAGAATTAAAAATCCATGTCCTTCACAGGAAGCAGGTAGGGGAGCAGAAGAAGGAGCAATAATAATCCCCCTTCAGTGGAAGGACCACGTGCAGATATTCTCAAAGACATTCATTACAAGT
Organism: Pipistrellus hanaki; assembly: GCF_964339955.1. Taxonomy (NCBI): domain Eukaryota; kingdom Metazoa; phylum Chordata; class Mammalia; order Chiroptera; family Vespertilionidae; genus Pipistrellus; species Pipistrellus hanaki. The sequence goes on along the minus strand of NC_140519.1, from coordinate 43,240,985 downwards.
GGCCCCTCATTTTCACTCGTAATCTCAAGTTGAGCTCTCATTGGATTCAAAAAAATATATTCTTCCTCTGCTAAGTTAACTTTATAAGCCTTTTTAAATTTGGAAATATATAAAGACTTTAGAGGAGTATGAAGATGAAGCAGCCATCCAGACTAGAAAGGATACCAGCTTGGCCCTCTGGAGACCCGGTTCTCTGCCCAGCTGCTCATTAGCAATGGGATTCTAGGAAGGCATCTTCACCTCGCTGGGTCCCAGTTTCCTCATCCATAAAACGGGAGAGTTGGATAAGATGATCTCTGAGACTCGTTTCAGCCCTAAAATTCTGTGATCTGATGAGCCATCTCTTTTCAATTGATTAAAATGAGTGGTGAGAGATTTCCTAAAGTAAACAAGCCAGGCATGACTCCAATTTGTTTTCCCATTCTTACTTTTCATTCCGTTTTCCACCTCTGAGTATTTGCAGGGATGCAAAGGACAAATTTCTGAACTGTCATTAAGAAATGCCATCTGAAATCCTCATTTACAACGCCTAACATGTTGCCATTTTTAAAGTCATTTAGACAGAAAACGTAAAAGGAAACAGAGTCTGTGCAAAAGTTGACTTTGGTTTTGAATGTAGAGATTCAACGACCTTTAATTAGTTATCAGAAAACTTGTAAGTTGGAAGAATATCAAAGCAAAGAGGGGTTGATGGAAAAATAAACCCTATTATTTCTGCCATCAACTAAGGAATGGGTCAGTCCAAACCAGTGTAATGTAACTGGCGAGCGGGCGCCTTTGTGGATGGTCAGAATCACTCGGCATCAAATGACCTCATTTGTTGACTCAGTGGTTTAAAAGAAGCATTCTATTTCCCTCGGTTGTGCTTCAGTGTGCTCTCCTCCACGGGGATTGCTGTGGCATAAGATTTCAACCCAGTGTAGCTTCCTGGCACAATTTTCATCAGAGTCAATTATGGCCCACCAAATAACAAATTATTAAAGTTGTATCTTGTATGATGACTGGCAAAGTGAAATGATTTCAGTGACTTCACTTTCTTTTTAAAAATAATATACATTTTCTTAAAATATTACAACAGCATAAAAAATGAAAACTCAAATTTTGATGGAATAAAAAACAAATTTGTGCTTAGCCAGCATGGCTCCGTGGTTGGGCATTGACCTATGAGTACTGACCATTGAACTAGGAGGTCACAGTTAGATTCCCTATCAAATATGCACGGGTTGCAGGCTCGATCCCTAGTGTGGGGCATGCAGGAGGCAGTCAATCAATGATTCTCTCTCATCATTAATGTTTCTCTCTCTCTCTCTCCCTTCTGCTCTGAAATCAATATAAATACATATTTTTTTTAAATTTGCAGGGTTTTTGTTTTGTTTTGTTTTTATAGCATGGTATGGAAAGGGAGCAGAAAGTAGGGAATTAAAAAAAGATAGAAGAATAATCTGTGTATGAAATTTTTAAAAATAAATGCGATAAAGTGGATGGCAGAATTAAAAATCTATGTACCCCACAGGAAGCAGGTATTGGAGCAGAAGAAGGAGCAATAACAGTCCCCTTCAGTGGAAGGACCATGTGCAGATATTCTCAAAGACATTCATGACAAGCAGCCCCTCATTTTCACTTGTAATCTCAAGTTGAGAATTTAGGGTTCTTTTAAGAGCACTAATATGTGCCTATTATTTGTCAGACACAACTGGCTGCATATTTTAAGGGGTCCATTGCAAGGTGCCTGGTTCAATAATTACGAAGAGTTTCAAGATGACAACAGCAGAGCATTAAACCAAGGACAGGACCCTGTGCAACTGCACAGGTCACAGGCTCATGAAGTTGGCTCTGAAGCCAGGCATATTCACAGTCACATTGGCTCCCATTCTCTGACGGAACTGTACACTAACCCAGGAGCTGTGTACCACTCTCTAGGCTTTATAGATGGCCATTGAAGTTGAGAGTTTTACTGAGGTCAGTAACTTGTTAGAGCTCAAAGCTCCTCCCAAAAGGCCTAGCGCTTCTCACCACCCCAGACACACACAGCCTCCCCACAATATGCGGAGGCCAGCAAAACAATTAATATTATACTTGAATTTTTAGTCCTCCTTCAATCCGGCAAGACTCTTAATCATGCCCTACCTCCTCTATTTGTGTTTGGCTCATGGGTTTTTGCACATATAAATAAGTAGATAAACATGGCATTCATTAAACTAATTATATACTTTGGTCATTCATTTTCATGTTTTTGAAAACATTATTTTTCAGTGGTTGTTACTGTTTGGTGTTTTAGATTATTCTTTTGATTTATAAATCCCTGGCAATCTGAGCCTGATAGAGGACAAAAGAAATGTCTCACCACATTCATTTAAACTCTTTGCTAAGCACTGTGCTAGCCACTGGAAATAAGTACACACACATATACACACCTTTTCCCTCAAAGGTCTTACCGTCTACTAGAACTGACATGAAAACTAGAGAAAAACACAGCAGTGTAATAAGCACAATAACAGGGTGTGGGCAGGCTGGGCACAGACACAGAAATAAACCCGACTGAAGACTTTGAAAGGGTTTTCAAAGAACAAGACTCTTTTCAAAGGTGAGTAAAAGGTATTCAGATGCAAAACTGTGGGAGAAAATTTCAGAAGTAGGAACAAAAATTGCAAAGGTCTATTACATGCCAACCCTGGGGAAAGCATGCATATGTGGAATGAAGGCAGATTGGGCACAGACCATCAAGGGACCTTGAGTACGAAGCCTGGGATGCTGGCTTCACTCCTAAAAGCTTTAAGGAATCATTCTAGGAGCCAAATGGCAAAAGACATGGCTCTCAACAAGAAGACACTTAGAGATGGAAACCCGAGGCTTCCTAGTTAAAACCTGGCCCCGATCTTCCCAGCTGTATTCATCTCGGTTTTCCATAATCTTTATCTCACAAATGGCCTAAGGGTCCTGAGAATGAGAAGAACCGTGCTTCATGGAAGTCTAATAAGAATTTATTGCATGCCCGAATACCCCTCATAACCCCAGCTTTAGTAATGCCAGCCCCACAAGTTTCACCATGCAACTATAGGCACACGATCAGACCTGCGTGGTGGAGGGTCTTCGGGTTTGGAGGATCCAGTATCTCCAAAGCCAGAATATCCTTTGTGAGAATTCTGTAGGCTTAAGGAACCTCTTCTAAGTCACCTTTTACGCATTTAATCTAAGTCCTTCCCATTCAACCTATTAGTTATTTCTCAACCTTACCCCCTCGTATCTTGTTATCGCTGCCTGTCAGGGATTTGTCCTGAATAAGCATATGACCTCCCATCTGACCTCCAGCTTTAGTTCTCCTGTGCTGGAATTCACCCTGTGCCCGGCTGCAGGAGTCACACACACAAAGCACAAATCTGACCACTTCTATTTCCTGCTAAGATCTTCTTCATCCTCTACTTGATGACGTCCAAGTTCATTGACATGGCATGTAAGTCCACTCATAACTAGCTCCTGCCTACCTTAATTATCCCCCTACCTCTCTGTGTGCATTCCTCGGTGACATAAAACTGCTTGTGACTCATGCCTACACAGCATGTCTCACCTTCCCATGCTTTTCTCATTGATTCCCTCTACCTACAAGTCACTGGACATTATTTTCCTGGCTGATTCCGACTGACTCTCAAAGGATTGATTTAGTCAACATCTCCTCCAGAAAACTACCTTTCACTCTCCCTGCCCCAGCGACAGATGCCTCTCCTCTCGGATCCTATGCTCTTTATTTATATATAAAGAATTGCACCATCACTCATCATCACTATCACTTACAGATCCGTCTCCTTTTCGGGCTGTAAATTCTATAGGACTCTAACCATATCTAACCTATGCCCTCTGATGTGTATGTGTGGGCATATCATGGCTTTCTCAATCCGGGTCCCAGAATGAAAAGGAAGAAGCTAGGGAAAACAGGTAGAAATTCGTGTTACATGACCATAAAGGACCGTAGAGGAAATAACTTCCTGTTGTTCTTCCCTGCTGCTCAGCTCTAGAACGCTTAACGGATAAAGAAATTCCACAGAAAGCCTCGTGAAAGGAGGTGATTCTCGCTGTACCTTGGGCTCCCCACAGAAGAGGGTTTTAAAACAACCACCACCCCTCTTGAAAATCGAAAAGCAAATCGTTTTCCATTTCCCTGGACAAGGTAGGCCATGGGAGGCAATTCTATTAAGACAAAATTAACAAAGCACCCACAGCCCTAATGTGTTTAACTTTCTTTACCTAATGAGATTGTTCAAAGGCAACCATCCATTCGGAGATGGTAAGCAAGTCTCACTTGAGGTGGTAAGACAGCCAGGAAGATAAAGACTTTTTTTATTTTTTTATTTTTTCTATCGTTTGAAAGTATAGCTCAGGACTAATTGGAGGACGAGAAACAATCCCAGGGCCTTGTAAATTGCAACCCACACGGCAACTCCTAGCACAGTTAGAAGTCAATTAAGGGAGGCCCAGGATTAAGACGTCATAGAGGCTAAATTATCTCCCGCCAGCAGGAAAGACTCATTTCTTCAGCTCAGGTTCCTGGTTTTTGGAGCAGAAGTGGTTTCCACAGGGAAAGAAAACACAGACAATTGCGGGTTGTTAATTTCTGCAAGCTAAGGAAATAGAAAAGATTCCGATCTAAATATGTAGCCAGCTCTACAATATTCCTTAATTAATGAATTTATGTTTTAGACACTCAACTACAAATTTCAGATCTTCGGGTTCATTGGAAAGGTTAAAAATAATACCAAAACATGGAATAAAACACAACATCCTGTAGTTTCCTCCATGTTCCCCCCCCCCCCATTTTATGGGGTAAAATAGGTGAAATAAAACTTTAATCATAAGAAATAAAGTGTCAGCAGTGACGTTCACAGCCAATTTCTGTACTTGGAACCATGTAGCATGTTTCTGTGATATAATTGTAGGGTTTTGATTATGCAATAAAATAATTCCAACAGGAAAAAACCATTAGTGTGCAGGTGTGCTACAACGTTCTTAGAGAGTTTTGCAGGAGCTGGCATGCATCTGATCAATGCACTACCAAATCCCAAGCTTCTCTGCAGAGACATGGGGGTTCACATGGAAGAGGCTTTTCACACACCTGCAGTAATCCAGCAAACACAGAATGGGAGGCAAGGGGACTGGGAAGCACACGTCCCTCCCTCTCTGGATGAATGTCGAAGTGTTAATAAGACCTCACTCACAAAAAGGCAGCATTGTCCTTTGCTGACTTTGCCCAGCATAAAAGAACAAGCCACATTCTGACCTCACTGCAAAACTAAAAGGTATACCATGACATTTAAAATAACTGTGTTGTCTTGTAGAGAGGGGACATTCAGTCACTTGGTCAATAAACATTCACTAAGCAAGTTTCTTACGATGACTTTTTGTACTGGGCTTCAAAAATAAAGATGATACCTTGACTGGGCGGCCCAGTTGGTTGAAGTGTTGTCATGTACACCAAAAGGTTACAGGTTCGATTCCTGGGCAAGATATATACCTAGGTTTCAAGTTCCATCCCCAGTCAGGGTGCATATGGGAGGCAACTGATCAATGTCTCTCTCTCTCTCTCTCTCTCTCTCTCTCTCTCTCTCTCTCTCTCTCTCTCCCGCTCTCCAATAAAAACATATCCTCGAGTGAGGATTAAAATTAAGATCAAGATGATGTGAACTCAGACCTGTGCCTTACCTTATACTGGATACCCCAAGCCAGGAAATCCTTTCACTGGGTCTTTTCATGCATCACCCACATTTAAAGCAGACTGGACCAAAGCTGCCTGGTTGTGATGGGGGCAGGGACCCTCAGAACAGCTCTGTGAACCCCTGCTGCTCAGCCTGTGTGCAGAGCCTGGGCTCACCTCTCTGAACCCCAGCAAGAGAAAAACCCTGATACAGGTTACCCAATGATTTCATGAGGGAAATGTGACATTTCTAGCTTTTGAATGTTAGCAGCATGTCTTATTTCTTTGCCTTTGTCTTGTTAGCCAACGTTGACTTGAGCCAACTACCTCCAGGATGCAATAACCTGGAGAACACCGCAGTTGGCATGAAGTCAATTCCCTTGGGTGATCGCCCTCCCATCAGCGCATTCATACATTATGTCCTGAGGGTCTTCTCACAGAAAGAACAACACAGACCTGGAAGGGACATCCCTTCCCCCAGAGTCTGAATAGCCCTTGGGAAGGAGAATTAGAATGTGGATTGAAAACAAAGAAAGCTCTTCTGGTTACATCCAGTTCCAGCTCCAAGAATTTCCCCTGGAGGTGGTCTCCCTGGAGTCCTTGATACATAAACAGTACCCTGTCAGGTTCTTCCTCATCCCTCCCTCTTCTGTCTCATTTCCTCTTCAGCCCACCACACTGCCCATCATTTTTGTGGGCAAAAAACTACTGATATTCTGAATGCCTCTCACTGGGGGTAATCCTGACCTCGTGGTAAGTCCAAGAGGAGCTAAAATTAGGTCAGGGCATCCTAGCTAAGAAAACTCTGAGGAAAAATATCCGAAGGGTGAGTCTAAGCCAACGTATGTCCCAATTGCTAAGGGTCCAAATTGCTAATGCCAAGTTCAAAGGGAAAAGTAGGCTTCAGAGGGGAAATGAAATCAGAGGTCAAGATCCAGGACATGGGAGCAGAGCGGAATCCGATCAGGAAGTAAGCAAGGTGATTCTGGGCCATGGTCCTGCTCTCACTGGCTCATCCACTTGGGTTATTAGGCCCATTGATGGACGAGGGCACCGGCTGAAAGGGTACAGAATTGGGGCCAATGTTGACTGCTTTCGAAAACTCTTATTTATTTTTTTAATTATTATCTCTTTAAGTTATAGGTACTTCTTTACTACCCATTGAGAGTCTAACAGTGAAACAGATGAAAAAAATTCATTCTCTCTGATCCTGAAGGCCAGTGGTTAAAGACCAAAAAATCTTTCTGCTGTTGGGGAATAAAAACATAAGAGGGGAGCAGTGGACACTGTGCTATGACTAAGCCACCAGAAAGCTTTTCTCCTGTTATTCTTTTACTAGATTAGTAAGGGTCTCGTCCAGCAACCTTACTTTACTTGACTTTACTTAGAATATGTAAAGCTGCCTTATGATATTAAAAATACTTATCAGGAGTAGAAACCCTTTTCTATATGACAAAGAATTAGTTGAGGATGCTTTAATAAGGAGGAACAAAGGAGAGAGGCAGACGGTGTGATAGAAACATTTTACCTGGCTCGGTGTTGGTCAGGAATTTAACCAAGGAGTTGTATCTCAATGTCTGAGTTCATCTGTAAGTTCTGCATCACCCTGTTGGAAAATGGACCACTATTCCTCTTTGGTCCCCTTTCTATCCTGCCCCTCCCACTCCTGCATTTAAAATTCATTTTTCTCTCTGTTCCAAGCCTAATGAGACTATGATCAATGTCTCTCGAACTGACCCTGTCTTCAAGTCTTCAATCATACCTTCTCTGTCTAATCCACTACTCTCTCCTCTTTATCAACTGATGGATTCATTTAGTTAAGAGAACTAAAAATGCAGTCACACCTCAACTCCACACACAGGCCCTCTGGTTTGATTGTCTTCGTTTTGTGAAATCCAGCCCACGGTGGGAACTAAACCGTGGCTCTACAGAATCTGTCTCCGGGCTGGTGATTTTTTTCCTTCCTTTGTGGAAACATTTTGGTGTACTGTGCCGGATTGCTATCCAGAGACTAAGGCTCTGAGGTTAGATCTCAGAAGCTCTGTCCCCAAGCAGTTTTGTGTGTGTTTGTTTTCTCATGAATTAGGCATCCACAGTCTCTTTCTCCTAAATGGCCTCCTCAGGGTCAGCACCCACCAAGAGAATGCTGGGGTGGGCCGCCTGGACCGCAGAGGAGCCTAAGGCCTAAGGATGGGGAGGGTGGCCATGACTGCAAACCTAAGACCCTGTCAGCCTGCCTTTCCTACGTCTGTAGTTGTACCAGCTTCACACTCAGCCTTAAAAGGACGTCACATTTGCACATCGTTGGATGATTTGGACAGAATGCTTTTACATATACTTTTACGTAACTTGTTATTTCAGGCTTTCCTGGAGGTCACACTCCTTTTCTTCACACTCTCCTTTGGTAGATGGCTAGCCTGAACTTTTGACAGGCTCAGTTACGTGCCTTAGTCAGCATGACAAACATGCTAAGTGAGGGGCGGGTTGAGACCAGCTTCATGATTCTTCCTGCTGTGCCAATTCCTCAACCTCCTGATTCTGCTCTGACCCCTGCCACCACCACCGTGCAGACCTCCATTGCAAGCCCCCGCAATGCCATCTCCACAACCATGGCCTTTCTCTCTCGCTACTCCTCCCATTGTGCTTCCTGTTCTCTGGGCTACGGCACATCCTGTGACACGGTGGTATACTCCGAACACACTGTGGTCTCTTCCACTGTCTATCTCTTTGCCTAATGCATCTCTTTTATCTTTTCAATACATGCACCCATGCCCCTCACCTACAATATCCATCAACCGAGACCGTCTCAGATGCCTTGAGCCACCGACCTTCCCAAGTGACCTTGCTTCAAGTCTATTTCCCACGGATGGCCTTCACCTCCTGGGAAGAACATGCAAGTTTCATCTTACTAATCCAATTGAAGTGAAATATTCTCCAAAAGTAATCAATCTCAATTAAATCGATCTCTCTTTTGTCGTTTGTAGCTCATTGCTTTGATAAAACAATCACTCACATTTGGAAAGGGGAAGAATCAAACAAAGCCTAATTGAATTCTGAAACCACCTGGGAAATATAGTCATAGCTGTGAGAGGGTTGCGATGGTGCAAGGAACACTAAGAAAATCATTTGTGTAGCAAGCGCACTGTGTATTTTATCTGGACAAGGTTCACGAGAGAAACCACTCGGGTCAGAAGCCATGCACATTTTCCATTAAGAGTAAAACACATCCTCCGTCTGAGGGTGCTTTACAGCAGCAAAACCGGGGAAAAATAGCTGTCTCATGGCTGCCTCGATACTCAGCCAAGAAGACAACACAATTTTAATTTTTTTAAAAAGCTGGGTAGGGGATAATTAGGAGGATAGGGTTCTTGACGCTTTAAATAATCTGCATTGCATTGTTTCACGGAACCCCAATCCCAATTAGCCAAAGAAGAACGTTTGGGAATATGTCATCCCACTTTCAAAAATCACCAATAGCACAGAATACATACAAACAACGTTTTATATTATTCTACATAATTTTATACATTCTTAGTATTATTCTCCCCACAACCCTGGGACCAGGCAGTTGGATAGCACATTATTTTTGCGAGTGAGTAAGCTGAGAGAGAGAACTCCTTTGCCAAGTTTGACATAGCTGGTTAGTGACAGCATTGGATGGAAACCCGAGTTTGCTGAGCATTCATCCAGAACACCCAGATGCTCATCAGCCTTTTATGCTACTTCCATACTCATCATCTTCCAGGCTTTCCTTAGAACCAATAAAAATTATATATTTTTTTAAAAATATATTTTATTGATTTTTTTTTTTTTTACAGAGAGGAAAAGAGAGAGAGAGAGAGAGAGAGAGAGAGAGAGAGAGAGAGAGAGAGAGAGAGAAACATCGATTAAAGACAAACATCCATCAGCTGCCCCCTGAAAATCCCCCACTGGGGATGTGCCCGCATCCAAGATACATGCCCTTGACCGGAATCGGACCTGGGACCCTTGAGTCCACAGGCCGACGCTCTATCCACTGAGCCAAACCGGTTATACTAAAAATTATATTTTTTAATTGAGATCCTGAGGATTAATTGTGCTCTTCGTATGAGCAAAACTATCATTTCAATAAAACGGGCGTTTAAATGTAAATGGATGCCATGTCTTGCATGAAAGTCTCCTGCCTAGAATTTCTTGCGGCACCTCTCTTCCAGAGAGCTAGCAAAGTCCGCAGCCACTTGCTAATCCTCCCGACAGGCCTGGGGAAGGCCCGGTGGGCAGTCCGCATTACGCCTGGCACACACAGAGAAAAACCGAAACACAGATGCTGAAAAGTGAAGCCGAGGGAGAGATTTCCCAGAACCACTCGACAACGCAGCCCCGGGCCACTGTTTTCCAGGCCTCTCCATTTGACCACGTTTTTTTAAGTTCAGATACTCCCAATGGCAGATCATCATGAAAAGCTCTGTTTTAATTTGTGATGCACACATTCTTTAAGGAGTAGTAAAATAAAGGGTTCTGAGGGTAGAGATGTTGTGAGGGGTAAACAGTGTATAGGCAAAGTGCTTGGCTAGAGTAGCTAGCGGGTAGCATGGACATAAGAAATGGTAACAGGAATTAGTCTCTGCCTAAAAAAAATGAGGCTGCTAATGTAGATACTTAAATATTTATGGGGAAAAAGAAAAGTGAGTAAGAAAGGCAACTTTTTAAATGGAAAATCCAGCTCACTGTCCTTTTCCTGTGGCTTGTTGGTCTTGTAAAATGGTTTTTCATCTTCGGTAATATGGGGGTTTGGTGGTCTAAATATCATTTTAAAATGTATGCTTTGGCTGTAACATTTTCTAACGGTGCCTTTACTGTAAGTCAACTCCACCTCAATGTACAGACTTCTGTGTCTAAATTGCCAATAGTTACCTCAACCTAAGCAATAAATGTTATGCAGACATACTCTATCTGTCATGGTTTGTTTCAACTTTAGTGTAAAAGAATGACAAGCATTTTAAAAGTTAACTAAATAGCCGAAACCGGTTTGGCTCAGTGGATAGAGCGTCGGCCTTCAGACTGAAGGGTCCTGGGTTTGATTCCGGTCAAGGGCATGTACCTTGGTTGCGACCCTGTCCCCAGTAGTGGGTGTGCAGGAGGCAGCTGATAGATGTTTCTAGCTCTCTATCCCTCTCTCTTCCTCTCTGTAAAAAAATCCATAAAATATTTTTTAAAATTAACTAAATACGTTGAACTATATTGCAATAGTCCCAGAGGTATTTTTTCTATTTTTTTTTAATTATTTTCTTGACTATCTCCCAAAATCAAAGATTTTTTTTTTTTACTGCCAACTCCTGGCAGATTCACTCTAATGATGGATTGGGGGGGGGGGGGGGTCTATGGTTAGGATGACGAAAACTTTGCTTAGCAAACTGGAGAGAAGGTGTTAAGAGAAATGCATGCGCCTCACTGGCCATGTGACTTCCTTTATGGCTAACGTCCATCTTTTACCCCTTCCTTCTAATGCAGGGCCCCCTGACCACCGAGGAAGCCTTGAAATGGCTGTCTGTCCTCTGGTTTGTCAGACTCAGTTACTCTGCTCCATATGACACTACAGCTACCCAGACGTGAAAAAGCAATGCACACGCAGGCTTTGTTGCTTAAAGGGGCGGATTGCTAAATAAGGGGAAATTGAATTGCTTTTAACCTTGCCTAGGCAGTGAGTGCAACAAGGGCCCTCTCAATGTTTAATCCATTATTTAGCGTGCGAAAATAAATAAATAAACTGAGCTAACAAAGGGGGCAATATAATATCCTTTCATCCGCCGTTCCCGGCGCACTTAAAAATAATGATTTCGAAAGGAACGGCTGAAAACATTGGGGTCTTAAGAAACGCATTATTTTGCTTATTCCTGTGTTTGTTGATGTGAGCGCTTTGCGGTCAGCCCAGTAAATATTCCGTTTGCTTGGCACAAACTGTGCAGGAATCTAATAGAAAGCAATATTGTTGAAAATGGATATCAATTGAAAACAGAGAGCAGTGTCAACTATTCCCCACTGGGAACAGACAACAATAAAACCAGTCGAGCATTACACAGCAGAGCCTGCCAAATGTCATTAGAATGGAGAAAAGAGGAGAGGAACATGGTCGGGAAAGGAGCACTGGCTGTATTTCCCCCTCCAATTTAAAGAGAAAAGGAAAGGAATATGGTAAGGGGGGGAAACATGCTTTGCTTTATTATTTTTCCCCTCCAATTTAGAAAGAAAGAAAGAGAACTGCTGAGGGGCAGGAGGAGAACATCTAAAGAATAAGGACAATAAAATGATTCCAAAATTGAGCAAGCCAGTTTCATCATTATCTTAGGGCTGACATAGTGATGATGATGATTATAAAGATTTTCAAACAAGTTTTTCTTTCTCTTCAGCGGATCCTTTAGCCCCCGGTGACTCTTTTAAGCAGGTTCATTTGTAGTCACCGAGTTCCCAATTTTTAAACCAGCATTTTAATGTCCTTCATGGTAATCCTGTTTCTACCATCATTTCAGTAACTGACCTGAGTTCAGATTGGGGGCAGAGGGCTTTGGTAAATGTACACATTTGTATGGTTCCCATCAACCTTCAGTGGAGAGTTTTTCAGAAGGAACAGGCCACAAAGAAGTCTATTTCTGGGTGAAAAGGAATGTTTACAGTAGCTCTGAAATCTGCTAATTGATAGGAACATACGAGAATAATTGCTGGGCCATGGACAGGGAGGGCAGACCCGGGACCCGCCACTACCCCCACCTGAAGGCAAGCTAGAAGCCAGTGGCTTAGCCTCAAAGCTGCTGTCATCTCTGTGGCGTTTTCATTGATGATTTGTAAATTTTCAAACAAAGAAAAATTGTCTTTTGCAGACAATGGCCAAGCCTCTGAACCGCCAGCCAAGAGCTCCCCCTAGTGAGGTTACATGCATATTAGTGTGAACTTCCACCTATTCTCTCTCTCTCTCTCTCTCTCTCTCTCTCTCTCTCTCTCTCTCTCTCTCTCTCTCTCTCTCTCTCTCACACACACACACACACACACACTTAGACTTGACTCTTTAGTCCAACATGATGCGCAGTCCCACATTCTTCTAAAAAGACATGGGGGGGCGGGGGGCGAATCCCCAAACTCTCCTGGATTTTTCCACCGGTTTCTTGTTAAACCCCACACCCCGCCTTAGTGGGGTCTCCCCTTAAAAGGCAAAACTGTCATCCTGATCCTATCATTTTGGAATGGTAATCATCACTCATTGGCTCCAAATCTGCTTCCTGAAGTAGATGCTATCATCATAGACAGTCCTCGGGGGCAGCATATGATCATGCAATTAGCATAATAACTTCGCTGTGTAAACAAAATAAGACGGGCGTACGTACGAGAAATAACGTCTACTTCCCGGACTGGTGTCTACAGCTTCCACAGGGAAAACACCTCCTGTCCCTGGCCAGTCTCTTATTGTTGTTGCGGTGCGGCTGTGGTTACACACCTACTAAGACATGCATGCGGCCTTCTCCGGAAGTGCCCTGCAGTGGCACGCATGCACACGCACACCCATGTATCGTGTTGAAGAACAATAAACGGAACACTCGTCCTACTCATAGTTAACGGAACTAATTTGCTATAACAACAGCACTGCATCTCCCAGATCAACCTTAATTCCTTCAGATACATTTTGGCTTCCTCTGAAAAGATCGTTCATTGGTTTTATGAGCCTTGATGGGGCTCCGAAGGAAGAACGAGGCATTCCTTCGGGGAAAGAAGGGAGCAAATGTAGAAATCAGATGCGGAGATGAAAGGCGTTTAATGTTTTCCTAGAAATTCTTTGAAAGCCATATCGAGATTTTTAGCAAAATGCAAATGATGGCCGTTTTATAAGTAACTGCTGTGGGTAGTAAGCATCTAGTTCTCCCTAGTCCATGCTAATATATATATTTTTTATTAAACTACGAATGCACGGGACCAGGGATAATAGCTCTAAGATGACAAAGGTGACCTGTATCCCTGGGAGTTTCTCACCCTGAATTCAGTTTGTGAGATGCTAAACGTTCATATGCAAACCCTGAAACCCTCAGACATCAAACCAACACAGGATAGGTTATTTATTTTACGGAGTGTCACTTTTTGTCATCAAGCTCCTCTGCGTAAAAACCATGTGCATATGGAAAACTAAATTTGAATAAATCCATTGGCTCATAAATACTGCTCCTTACCTCTGAGGAGGATGGCGGTGGTTAACACTAAAGCCTTTGAAAAGCTTCAGTGAACCCTAGCTGGTTTGGTTCAGTGGAGAGAGCATCGGCCTGTGGACTAAAGGGTCCTGGGTTCAATTCCAGGTCAAGGGCACATGGCCAGGTTGCATGCAGGAGGTAGCTGATAATTCTCTCTTATCACTGATGTTTCTATCTTCCTCTCTCTTCCTCTCTGAAATCAATAAAAATATATGTGTGTGTGTGTGTGTTTTTTAAAGAAAAGCTTTAGTGAGATACATACACATTCATATAAATATAAAGAATACTTTTTTGTTTTATTACAATATTTTCTAGTTGGCATTTTAGCAAGTCATTTAATAGACTCAGCTCTTTGAACTTTCCATGATTCGTACACCTCTGCCGGACAAAGGGAACATTGATGGGGTGATTGGGGCATGGGGATGGGAAAGGCAGCACTAAGCCATTCAATGGGATAAATGCAGATTTTACCAGTTTTACCATTGGCCAAATTATTAGTCCAGAAATTTCACTTGCATAAAATCCTCACCCTCTAGAATTCATTGTGAAACTGTGGGTGTATAACTCAGCCTCTGAAGACTGATTTTCTTCCCTTACAAAGGGGGAATTATAATCTTAACACCTCCCTGAATTAACAGGAAGCCGCTAAATAAAGAACTGAAATTAGACCTATTAAGTTAATTAAAATTCTGCGGGCATCTCTGAGAGTGTAATTTGGCCCAATGTGTTTTTAAAAAAAAAAAAAATTCATGAAAATTAGCTAATGAATATCGTGCAGTCGTTTTCCTAACATAAAATAACTCAACCATTTAAATTGCACAAATTCCAAAATGGTCTAATTTATAATACATTGTAGTTTGTTTGTTGTTGTTGCTTTAGAAGTGCTTAACCTAATAATGTGGTGAGATTGTACTTTTTAAAGAAAATTCCAATCTTTCAAGAATTAACAAGATATTTACAGCTGAGTTTTTGTTAAGAGTTTAACTACAACCTTCCTAAATACTGACCTCTGACGATATTTACTCCTACTTAAATTCGTCGCCCGGACTTTGGTCCTGCTGTTTCCACTGGGTGGGAATTCAAAAATCTCAGGCTTTCACGCCATTGTTGCCAACTACCCACTATTGACCTTGAGCAGCCGCTGTGTCCTTGGACTTGGCTTTTTCGTCTGCAAATAATGGTTAACATCTCCCTGCAGGCTCCATGCGTCACTATGGGAATCAAAGGAGATAGTATGTGTGGTAAGTGCTTTAAATATTAGAAAGTGCTAGAAAAACATTAGAAAGTGCACTGCTATTTTGAAAAATAATACCTTAATGTATGACCTGTGTAATCATCTTTTAAGACTTTCTCCCAATGATTTCTCTAAGGTTCTTATTTCTTCTCTTTCTTCCTTCCTTCCTTTCTTTCTTTCTTTCTTTTCTTCAGGAAACCATAAATGTTGAGGGTTTTTGTTTTTTTTTAATCTACACAGATTTGTTTTAAAAACACACAACACTAAAAGCAAACAAAATACAATCCCTGGTACCAGTGGACATTTCGTTTGGAATCAGTCCCAGCCACGCCTCTCTCATCACAATTGTCCCCCAGTGGTCTGAGAGCACGTGCATACGTGTATATATAAAAACATCACGTTCCTTCTGTTTCTTTGGTTTGGGTTTTCCTAGGCTTAAAGGCGTAGTCCAAGGTTTTTTCACTGGATAATCTTCAGAGAGGGTCCCATTGCTACCAGTTAGAGGCTCTGTCTGCCTTTGACTCCACCATAAGCAAAATGGAAGGAACAGCCATCAATGTTTTTTTTTTCCTCTTTTATAAGTGCAACCGTATGGAATACTATCAATAATAATAAAAGTGTAATATGCTGATTAGACTGGACTTCTTTCCAGACGACCTTCCAGACCAAGCTGTGGGGGCAGGGGTCGGCCAAGGCAAAGGCACCAGGACAGAGCCCCTTGCACAAATTTTGTGCATCAGGCCTCTAGTTTAGCAATAAAAATAAATAAATGACTGATACACACCACAACATAGATAAATCTCAAATATATATACGAAATAAAAGAAGATAAACTCACAAGGCTTGGGTCATTTCATTGATAAGACACACCAGAAAAGGCAAAACTATAGAGCCATAGGACAGAAAGCAGAAACACAGAAAAGCAGTTGCGGGGGGCTGCGGTGAGAGAGAGGGTGAGTCCAGAGGGGCCGGAGGGAACTGGGCTATAGCGGGGCTGTGGCAGTTACACTACTCCATGGGTTGGTCAAAACTCACACTCAAAGGGGAGAATTTTACTTTATGCAAATTATAGCTCCATGAACCTGCCATTAAAAGAAGACAGACCATGAAAAAAATAAAAACGAACTGGTTCTCTTGCTTCCATGGTGCTTCTTTCTTTAAAGTCAAATTGCATTCCCAGCGGAATCGAGCCTTTCTGACACGATGAAGTCCGATGAAGCCCGATGAAGCTGAGCTGACTTTTCACATTGACCTCATGCATGATTAATTATCTGAGAGCCCGGATATTTTTGTATTTGTCTTGCAAGGATCACCGTTTCATTTTTATTGTTTTCTAACTGGTAGCAAAAGATTTCACGTGTGAAGCATGGTCACATAAATTTCAGGTCTCCTCCATCCTCATCTAGCCCCTAGAGGGTGTGTATAACTTTGTTTTATAGTTGCTGCCCAGTAGGTATGGGAATATGTCCCATTATATGGAGCTGTCAGTAAAAAATTTCATTTTGGCTACAAGAGGTCACGTCAATTGAATTCTGAGCACAATATATACCCAGAAATATCAGATCAAGGTCCCAAAGAAGAGAATATAAAAATAAATGCATCAAAAATAGCCCCTAGGTTTCGGCCAAAAATTGCAACCCATATATTGCACAAGTGGGCTGTAAAGTGTCCTTCCTTTTTAAAGATTGGGGTTCAGCCTCCAGCCTCAATTCTTTTCTTATCAATAGAATTCTATCACTGACAAAACAGGCAGAGGACCTTAAGTGGTGGGGATTGTGGAGGAAGAGCCCAGTACCCTCTCTTTCTAAATATACCCCTGTCCCATTCCTTCTGCCGTAAATGGCCCTCTAAAACAATGCCTCAACACTACTTGGCTGGAAATACAATTATGTGCAGGTGTCTCAAAGCCATTTTAGGCTCATTCACTCTTCTTCTCGCTGACACTGGTTTAATCTGTGAAAATCAGATCACAATCACGCCAGGCTTTTTACCTCATTAGTTTCCTATTGTCTGTTCAGAGGGACGCATACATTTCTAGCTCCAGGCAAGACTGGCTCTCTTCTGCCCTCTGCTTCCACCCCTTCCCTGTTGTCATTCTTCTAAGTAAGAAACGCTTTTAATTCGGTAATTTAATTACCTCTGGAGATTATTCAGAAAAAAATTAACAGCATTCTTTTTCTTTTTTTAACTGGCAAGCTTGGGAAATAAATATATTTGTGGGTTTTATTCAAATCTTACAGGACATATGCATGAAATCCAGACTCCCAGGGTTTGCTCTCTAGATAAACAGTAATTCCCTGGAGATTGTAAATTATATAAAACACATAAAATGCCATTCTTTTTCTGCGTGTTAAATCACAGCAACATGATTCATTGGCAAATTCCAGTCTCCTGTACGTCTTTATCAATAGGAGTGGTAAGAATTACCTAGCATTATTTAAACTAGATGTGGATTGGGGTTAGCCAGACCTATGGCTTCGTACCAGGACGTTAATGAGAGCATGGCAAACTCTTGATGTTAAGCATTTATTAAAGCAATTTTTATTTCTCCAGATGCCACTCTGTACCCAGAGCAGATAAAGTGCTGGAATGTCTTGTCAACGGATTATCTAATAAGAAAATGTGTCTCATCTTTTGGCTTCCACGCTGTTCCTGAATGATTGTGATACACGGTGGCGGCTCTAGAATCTCATTTTCTAATTTGGGGCCCAGGGTCAGTGGCTATTGAAACTGGGGTCAATAAAGAAAATTGCTGAGACTCGTTTGAGTGACTGCGTGTTTCAGAGTTCATTATGCTATTTCATTATTAAAGAAATCTGTTTCGTTTAGACAATGGCAATGAGCGGTTACATTCATTGTTTATTTCCTTATTGGTATCAGCAGATTATCTGCCATGCCACGAGCTTCAGACCTCCTGAATAAACACGTTTTACTTCCTCACAGGGAAAAACACAGTGATAAGAACCTCTGACTGTATAAGAACATCATAATCCACATTGTCATGCCTGATTCGGCCTATGCCAAGAACATGGGACGATTTACATATGTGCTAATCAAATATTTGGGGGCCGGGGACTCGCACTGCATAGCTCCAGATCAGGATTAGGTGACACGTCTTGGATTGCAGCCAGGCTGGCGGCTCTTCATCTCTAAAACAATAAAACCACCTGCCTAGAGAAGCAAGCATCTCCCTCTTGCCGTCCGTTAGCTTTAGGATCAGCAGAATCTTCCTGCTGCTCCGATTGAAATGCAAGAGCTGCGAGGTTGAAAACTGAAATCTCGCACTAAGCACTTCATTGCTGCTGGCTTTTAATTTTTTTTTTTTCTCTTCGAAAATTACATGCACAAAGCAGCTTTAGACTCTGTAATCAGATCTTTTCCCTCAAACTACTGTGTGAATTGGAATGCTTTTCTTTTTCTCTTTTCTGTTAGAGAACTAAACGTGCACAACCAATACCTCCGGGGTGCACGCTACAGATATGCTTACCCAGGGAACTGGCCGTCCGTTGCTGCCATCTGACATTTGCAGATTTTGACCAAGCTAGCTGAGTAAGATGAACTCAGACTAGTTAACTTTCCTGGAACCAAAGACCTTCAGCTCAGATTAAGTCAAAACTCAAGTTCCTTTGCTTGCTGACCAGCACTTCCACAATCAATGGACACAAGTGCGGCAAGGAGAGGTCCTGGCAGGGAGCAGCAAGGAGCATAGAGAGGCCAAAACAGGCATGTCAAATTCCAAGGCTAGCACGGGCCAAATAAACAGGGTTTAAGTGTTTGTGGCCACAAAAAAAAGCAAAAGCTTCAATTTTAATAGAAATGTAGGTTTTATCGCTTCTTGGCCTTTTGGCTATGATCAAGTGTAGAAATGTAGGTTTATTTCAATAGAGACACATTGAATACAAAGGACTGAAATAAATGAGTCATTGTTAACATGAGATAATAGGACATTTTAATAAAAATTAATATTTTATCTTGAACATTAACTTACCAGACACTGAATAACTGCACAAACGAATAAGCATAATGCAAATAAACCTATTTTTCTTGTCCTCCGAAAGTGAAATATTTTCTGTTGCTCAAGCAAATCAGTCAGTGCAAGACTAATGACGTGGCCATTGGCTGCTAAGATATTCACCACTGGTATTAGTGGGGAGAACTGGTACGCCTGCAGGTAAGGCACGTAAGGGACATGAATGCAACATGGTTATAGTCATCAGTCATTAGTGAACACTGCAGTTTGTTATTAATAATTATGTATAACAGGATATTGTAAAAATTAAGTTACAAAATTTTTATTAAAACATTTTTTTACATACCGTTATGTTGGCTGGGCCAAAACAGTATTTGTTGTGGGCCACATGTGGCCCGTTGGTCAGGAGTTTGAAATGCTTGGGCCAAAGGAACCAAGGACGTGATCTCAGCTTCAAAGAGCTGCCTTATAGGAAGCTGATTTTGCAGGGTCATGGAATGTTCCCAGGTCAGCTGAGCGATGGGGATTTGCCCACGTGTCCTCTGTCTTTTCTCCAGGCTGAGCTGACAAGGGACCCAAGCACCTATAGTGAGAAAGCACTTTGTAAATATCAGGTAAATAAACTTCATAAACAAGCAACAACAAAAATTTTGGGGGGGAAATTAGATTTTTTTTTTCATTGCAAAATGTCCAATTAAAATGGCATTGTGTTTACAATGTTTTAAGCACCACTCCCTTGACAATGATACTTTCTCCTCAAAATATATATTTATAAATGTGCTCAGTAGTTAATATCAGTATTTCTAAAAGGTGAATATAGTACATTGCTTCAGTATATGGTGGTAATACACTTCTAGGTATAGAAGTTTGAATTTACAGATTTTTCGAGTTCTTCAAAATGGAACTCTTTCTTTGAGTATCTACCTTGTGTGTGTGTGTGTGTGTGTGTGTGTGTGTGTGTGTATTAATCAGTTTTTTTTTAAAATGCCTTCTGACCTTAGACTTCTCAACTTTCCACGTTGCACCTCATCTATTTGCCCAGGATTAAACCTTTGAATCATCTCTGAGTCCTCCTCTCCCTCCACTTATATAGCATCGGAGAATGGAGGAAGTAGGCAACAGAATTATTTCAAGAGATATTTAAATATGTTTCAACTACTTATCTTAGCATGCAGATAAAGCAACTACATAGTAAAGAAAACTGAAGCTAAGGGGCAGAGAGATAAGACACCAAAAAAAAAAATTTGGATTGAGCTAATGGACAGAGGCATGGAAGCTGCAGCACTGTGGGTGTGACACAGACCTTCCGGCTGGATCGTGTGGACAGGCTTGCCAAGAGTGCTGGCTGACCTGGCATGGACAAGTGTTGGGGATTATCAAACATCCAAAGCACAGACTTCAAAGTCAAGTACTATTGGTATGAGTCTGGACTCTGCCACTCTGAGCACGTGGCTGAACCTTTGGGGATGATAATGGCACCTGTTTGACAGGGCTGCTATGCGAAGTAAACAGTGGCGCAGAATGAATGCTCCAGGAAGTGGTAGCTGGAGCCATCACCACCCTCATCTTCTTTCTCATCAGATACTGAGCAGTCTCTTCTCCTCCTGCTGAAAGGGAAGCATCTGGTGCACTAATTCCCTCTGCTGAAAGATTTATGTCCTAAAAGACACTATTGGCTGCCTTTGATAGAACTCCTCTGTCATAACAGGCCCTCTGCTGAAAGCGTTTCTCGTGTAATTGCCACAGAACCCCCACAAGATAGACACTGTCTGCGTTTTACAAATCAGAAACACCACTGAGGCTGAGGGAGGTCACACAGCTCATCAGAGGCAGAGCCGTGCCGTGGCCACCATATCACACGGCCTCCCTCTGAGGGGGAGCCCCATCCTGGAGCTCCTGTCCGTCATGTGGAGTGCGGAATGTGGAAAGAAAATGGCTGTGTTGACAACGTGTTTGAATTATAATAAAAAAACAAAAAAATAAATAAATAAAAGAACACATATAATAAAACACTTAGAATAAAAAAGAACATAATCATAAATGTACCCTTGATTTTTAGGTGAGCGGATTTCAACATATCTTTGATTCCAAGTGAGAAAATGTCAATGTTTGGGCAGGGGTTGGGAGAAGGGAAGGATAGATCTGTTACCATGGACCTTAGAGTCTATGGGGGGTGGGGGGTGGGGAGAGATGATAATCAAATTTCTGACAGTAAAATTAAATGTGGTCAAAAGGGGAAGCAGGAGAGGGAGGCAATAAAGAAGTAGGTGTGGCTACAGAGGGATTTCTCGGATGAAGTTGGAACTGTCCTCAGCTATGTATGAAAGTGCCCAGTGAGTTCCAGAAAGGGGAGAAGTTCGTTTGGCCTTGACTTTAGATCCAGAGGGGTGCAGTGTTAGATGAGATGAGATGGAGGGACAAGGCAGGAGCACCATTTAAAGGGTCCCCAAGCCCTGCTTTGGCTCAGTGAAGAGACCGAGGGGTCCCATGTTTGATTCTGGTCAAGGGCATGTACCTCAGTTGCAGGCTCGATCTCTGGCCTACATCAGTGTGCGTAGGAGAAAATCAGTCGATGTGTCTCACTCACTCACATTATGTTTTTCTCTCTCTGTCTCTCCCTCTACCTTTAAAAATCAGTGGAGAAATATCCTCGGGTGAGGATTAACAAATATAGATAGATAGATAGATAGATAGATAGATAGATAGATAGATAGATTTTAGGTATATATATATATATATATATATATATATATATATATATATATATATATATATATATACCTAAATGACCAAACAACAGAACAGCCAGTTGCTATGATGGGTTGCAGGAGCTGTCCCCTACAGGAGTTGTACCCTGGTGGTCAGTGTGCTCTCACAGCCAAACACCCCACAGTCCCTCCCCCCGGCTGGATGGCCCCATCGACCCCAATCAGGGAGGCCAGCTAATCTCTTGCAGCCCCTCTCCCTGGTCAACCTCCAGGGTTCCCAATCGCCCTGGTTGCCGGCCAGACCGAGGGACCCCACCTGTGCACAAATTTGCGCACCAGGCCTCTAGTAACTAAAATAAAATGCTGAACATTTCAACAAATTCTATGAAAACTGTTAGGTCAAACATGGACATTTTATGAGTAAATAAATTGTGCTCTATGCGACACCAGGAGTCTATTAGGGAACAGCGGAGTTTTGCGATTGGCGAGATGTGTGCTGGCTTGTTCAGAAGGTTCCCTCCAGCCACAGTAAGGAAGATAAAGCAGGACGGAGACTGGTGAGAAGTGATGTGGCCAGCGCAGCAGGGAAAAGACCTCGCCAACAAAACTGGCCAGGCTTCCCTGGGCAAGCTTCCCCACCTTGAATGCGTTCCCTTTCATCTTTGCATCTCAGATTCAGTCTAGAAAGTCTCCCGTGGAGCTTGTTAATAAATACATTTTCCTAGAGCCCGCCTTTTGGATTCCAGCTCAGTCGGGAGTGAGGAGAGAGGTTCAGGAATCTGAATTTTAAGCAAGTCCCCCCAGGGAATGGCTTTCCTGAAAGTGACAATTGAAGACCGACTGGTCCACGTGACCCAGATTCTACCCTCCTTCTGAGCACCTCTGTTGTCCTCTGCGAAACCTTTCCCTCAACTCCAGTCAATGCCAGCCAGTTAGAGTAGTTTTCCCTGGTGCTCACTGTGTATATGTGAATTTCTTAAACTTCAATGCGCAGCTCTTATTAAAATGCAGATTGCATTTCTGGCAAATTCCCCAGGGATTCGGTTACTGCCGGTGCACGTTTTTTGCTTGGAAGACTAAAGTCACTATAGTATGTGTTGGTACCACAGTGTAGTGACGATCTCTTGATTGTTTATTGTTAAGTGTCTTGCCTCCCAACTTTACTGTCAATTCCCAGAGACCTGGTCGGGATGCCTTGGTGAACTCACATCACTATGGACTGGATATTCAGCTGGTGCTTTACAAATGCAAATGTACTTGAATAATTCAAAGTAAAACAGCCAAGACTTCTAGATTTCGGGTTGGAAATAAAGAATAAGTAGAGAACCCCAGCGTTAATTCTTTATTATGGTTCCCATCGGGCACTTTTATAAAGCCACTCCCCAGAAACATAGAATAGCCAGGAAAAAGAAAAATCATGCTCAATGGGAAATTCAAGACCAAAAATCTTAAATGCCTACATTGGAACTGCAAAATGGAGAATGTGTAGCTTTAATAATGAGAAGGGAGCTGTACTTTTCTCAAATTTTTGGGAGAGCCTTCTCAAAAGTTTTACCAATTCTGTAATTGGAGCCCACAATTTTGGGGCCCTCCACAATGTAGACAAATTACTGGGTCAGCGACATACAAACCAGGTCCTAGTCTCAGATCATGGCGGATTTTTTTGTTGTTGTTCTGTTTTGTTTTTACCGTTTAGAGTCTGGAATTACCTAGACCAGTGGTCGGCAAACTCATTAGTCCACAGAGCCAAATAACAACAGCACAACGATTGAAATTTCTTTTGAGAGCCAAATTTTTTAAACTTAAACTTCTTCTAACGCCACTTCTTCAAAATAGACTCGCCCAGGCCGTGGTATTTTGTGGAAGAGCCACACTCAAGGGGCTGAAGAGCCGCATGTGTCTCACCAGCCGCGGTTTGCCAACCACTGACCTAGACTCAAATAGGAATCCCAGATGCTCATGTGTGGCTATGTGTTGCCTAAGTGAATTTTTAATATTTTTATTCAGACACAAGTATAGAATTCACCTAACGCTGAAGTAGCATCAGTGTTAGGTAAGTTGGGTAAAGCCTGCTAGAACCAGAGGACTTTATAAGCAAGAGAGTATGGGAGGCAGTTTCCTGAACAGAAGGAAAAGGTATAGACAAGGAAGACAGAAGAGACACATTTTCACCTCCCAGGACTGCTCTGCCATCCTGTCCAAACACCAGGGCACAATTTATTATCTTAAACTATATGAGCATAGAGCATTACCTAGGGCCACTTGGAGTACTTTACATCATACTAAACTACCCTCTTCCTTGGGTCTTCGGTTAAGAAAATATGTTAGACATCAGAGGGGGGAAATCGAATATAATAACATGACCCACCTCTGAGCACCACATATGTCAAAGTCCTAAATCCAATGAGAAGAGCTATACTTTGCTGTTAAAACAATGTATTGCTACCTGTACATAAAAGAAAATTATTCAAGTCCCTGGGAAAATATGCCAGACATCACAGACTCTTAATATAACAAAATATTTTAGGCATGATATTTTAAACCACTGTTGCTAGTGAAAGGATGATTTAATTCTAGCAACTGTTTATAGGATGTTGTAAGGAAATTAATCTATTATTATGTTATAAAATACCTTGTTTCACAATATCCATTTTGCTATTAGGATTTGAAACAAGATTCTTTTTCCTAGGCATATACATTTTTACATGACATTAAGGTCATTTAGTATTATAATACAACCATAACTGTGATAATTATTCTTTTGTGCAAAAACTTTAAGTAATGCTCCCAGCAGAACATTAAAAGATTGTAATGTGTGAGCGAGAGAGACTAATTCACCAACGATGCTAAGCCTCTTAGGTTACCTCAAGAATCTTGGAGGGTAGGTGATTCGACAAGAACGGGCCTCATTGAGCTAGCACAGGGAGTGAAGGAGGGAATATAGGAAGCAAAGCAAAGCTTGAAGGACACAGAAACTTTTTTCTGCTTCTCACGTTAGACGTTTGAATGGATGGCATCAAAATCCATGTGCCTCCGACAAAGCGGCTTAGTTTGGAAAAACCCAATTATGCCTTTTGTTTGTAGTTGTCTAAAGATATCTTGCTGCGTTTCCATCAGCACTGCGTGCAGGAAGCATGATAGAGATGGGAGGGACGGCCAGCTTCTAAGTCTATCACAACACCATGCTTAGATCCTGCTGATGGGATGGGAAGCTCAGGGCAAACAATGTCTTTTCATCAAGATCGTTACCGAGTTCTAACCAAGTCATAGCACCAAGATTCAGGGCCTGCCTAGACAAAGATATCTAAATTTAACATTGTGTTCCCTCTGATCCAGAAAGCTTGCCATTTTAATATAACCCGCATTATCTTTTAATGGTAGCTCTAGGGAGACTTTTGAGAGGATTCTCTTAGGGCTTCTATTTTGAGGCCTCTACACAGCTGGGTAAATTTAGTCATGGGCACTGAAAAACAGAAGCCACTTTTGTGGCTGGCACTC
Source organism: Pipistrellus hanaki (assembly GCF_964339955.1). Taxonomy (NCBI): domain Eukaryota; kingdom Metazoa; phylum Chordata; class Mammalia; order Chiroptera; family Vespertilionidae; genus Pipistrellus; species Pipistrellus hanaki. The sequence goes on along the minus strand of NC_140519.1, from coordinate 43,215,685 downwards.
TTGCCCTGGGTGGGACGTTTTTAGGGCACGAGAAGGCGCCCATCCATCCTAATCAGCGTCGTGTGGACCCGATGCAGCATCCAGTGTTGCCTCACATCAGCACCCGTGTCAGTCACGAAGCAGCTTCTTGCCCACAGCCCTGTTGGCAGAACGCACGCCGTTTCCTCGAGACAGTCCCCCTTTGCCTGCATTCCAGTTGTGCCCACCCCTGCCAGGCTCGCCCTGCTGCGGCACCAACCATATGGCTCAACTCCACCCTCTCGCTGGATAATTCCATCTCCCTTGCTGTCCAGTTCATCCTATTTTCCTGGAGGGCACTGATTTATAGGCCACACACACACACACACACACACAATACCCATCCTTACAAAGGTATCCGGGGTTCCAGTTCCACGAGCGATCTCTTTGCACTCGGACACTCGCTGAGCTGTATCTTGCTGACCATGACTTGTGTAGTGTATTTCTGAAGGGAATTCATTTAAAAACTGCAGTTCCCTTTAATGCCCCAGCTTCAATTTCATCCCATTTAATGTCTTACATTGTGAAATATAATTGCTTTGCACTCCAAATTGTCTAAGGCTGTTGTTTTTGATTCTGGCATACGTTAAATAAATTGGGTCTTTTCTCGATATCTTTTTTTTTTTAACGTAAATGTCATTTTTAAACGCTTTCTTTTACTTGCTATCTGCCCTAACAGATATATAAACACACATGAGAATAGTCGAGGAAATTCAAGTCTATGAAAGGCTCCAGGAAGCCCTGAAATAAAAGTAATTGTTAACATTATTTATCCCCCTCATCCCCTAAGATTTCCCAAACTTATTTTTTTAATAGACCTTTTTATCTAGTACCTATTATCTTCATCTATTTGGATTGCTATAACAAAATGCCACCAACTGGGCAGCTTATAAACAGCATAAATTTATTTCTCAGTGTTTTTGAGGCCAAGAAACCCAGGCTCAATGCACCAGCACGGTCAAGTTTCCGCGAGCACCCTCTTCCTGATTCCTACCTGGCGCCTTCTGCCTGGGTCCTCACCTGGTGGGAGTGGCTAACAAGTTCTCTGGGGCCTCTTTTTTAAGGGCACTAATCCCATCTATGAGGACTCCACCCTCATTATCCAAGTACCTCCCAAAGGCCCCACCTCCAATACATTGTGCATCGTATTTCATATATGAATTTTGGGGGATGGGACACAAACATTCAGACCTATTAAGAAATGCACCCATTCCTCAATGAAAACCTAAAGAAACTATTTTTAAACACCCTGCTAATGGGGGGAAATTTCTCAAATTCTGCTTGGCTCTTTATTTTATTTTATTTTTACTAATTTCGAAGAAAAAGGGAGAGGAAGAGAGAGAGAGAGAAACATCAATGAGAGAGAATCATCAATTGGCTCCTCCTGCACACCCCCTACTGGGGATCTCAAGCCTGCAATGCGGGCATGTGTCCTTGACCAGAATCGAACCTGTGACCCTTCAGTCTGCAAGCTGAGGCTCTATCCACTGAGCCAAACTGGCTAGGGCTCTGCTGGGCTCTTAGCTCACTAATCCCAGGATGATCTGGCACACCATGAGCAGCAGGGAGAGACCAAACCCCACCAGCCTTTGCATCACTCTTTGGACCCCCACTTCTGGAGAGGCAAAGTCTGCTTGAGTCGTAGCCTAGCTGACACAGGCAAGACGTGTTAACATGCAGTGTGCATAATAGCGACTGGTTGATTTGCACATTTTCGGCTTTTATTATACAGGACAGTTGGACAAATGAATTAATTATGCTATTGCTCCCTCCCACTAGCAGTGAGTTTTGATCTTCCAAGGCCTGGCTTGCTTTCCAGTTCACTGCCAGCATTCACTCGCTTTAAGGGCCTGTTTGTTGGCATCTGGGAGAACCACTATCAACAGGGATGTGCCTAATTACACCTGTGTTGACTTCTCAGCTCTCTCTATTTCTTTGCATGGGGAAACCTTTGGAAGCTCAAACACTTCATCAGCTCTTGGCCAAAATGGTCATCAAATGAGAGGGAAAATCTTATTCAACATTTTAAGAGAACCTGGAGGCAGGTTCTGGATTCAGACTTCTCAAGTTACTTAATCTCTATCGTGCAAAGGAGATAAGAATGGTACTCAACTAGTCGGGACAGTGAAGAGGTTAAATAATCTAATATTAAAAAAAACAAAAACAAAAAAACATCAGTAGTAGCAGAATAGTAGTAAATCACACGTGTATGTATCAATTATTGTGGGCTTCCTTCCTATATGGTTAACCAGCATGTAAACATTTCACACGTGTTCTATCATTTAATCCTCACAACTCTGTGAGTTAGAAATTACTGATTCCCTACTTAAGGAAAAGACTGGAAGCTGGGAGACATTTACAGTTTAACTGTAGGAACCCGAGGCTTAGCAAGCTCAAGTGATTTGCCTGAAGTCACACAGCTGATACATAGGAAAGTCAGCATCTCAATGCGGGCAGCCCAACTCCAGAGCCCATGTGTCTCCATGTGGCTGGGGCATTCAATGACACACATGATAGACAGGAAGATGTCACCTTAGTTGGGGGAGACGCAGAAGGGGCGGATTTAAATGGCGAACCCTGCAGAATGCAGGGCCAGCACCCAGGAGGAGGTCAGGTAGGAAGACGCACAGGGGGATGATCAGTGTGAAGCAAAGAGGATCTGAGGTAGGGATCAGGCCACAAAGCTGGAGCATGTTGAACCCAGGAACGCTTACCAAAATGGGAAAAATCTGTGGCTGAGTTGAGAAGCTGGAGGACAGTGAGCTGTTCAACATGATGGAAGGGACAGTGCACCAACCATGGCTGATTATCCTATATAATAAAAGCCTAATATGCAAATCGACTGAACGGTGGAACAACGAGTCTCTGTGACCCACACTGATCACCAGTGGGCAGACACTCAATGCAGGAGCTGCCCCCAGCCTGCAGGCCCCGAACAGCAGCAGTAGTGGGGGATGGGGCCAGCAAGCAGGCGGCACCAAACCAGCCAAGGCGGGTGACAGTGGGCCCTCCCACCCCTGCCCCGATTGCCCTGCTGGTTGCCCCACAGATCGGCCCTAAATGCTAGCCAAGCCTAGGAAACCCTACCTGTGCATGGATTTCATGCACCAGGCCTCTAGTGAGGAAATAAAGGCTGACCAAGGACATGCCCACTGCCATCTCTGTGATGTCTATTTCCTGACATGAGGTGGTCAAAGATTGAGGCATCCCTGGGGATATTCAGACAATTTTGGAGGGAGTCCCTGGGGACACTGCATCTCTCTTGCTGCCCCAGCACATGTCTCAGGCTAGTTTCCCTGGATAGGGCAGGAGCTCGGCACTGTCTTCCACACCCAAACTGAAAACCCAGGCCTGCCATGGGGCATGTGAAGTCCCTTAAATACTTACGAACACTCTAAACATGGGCATGCTTCTTCCATGGGGAGAGATTCTCTAGTTGAAGCATATATAAAAAATAATAATTAATGGAGCATCGGCCTGAGGACCAAAGCGTCCTCAGTTCTATTCCAGCCAAGGGCATGTGCCTTGTTTGCAGGCTCCTCCCCAACCCAGGCCTGGTCGGGGCGTGTGCAGGAGGCAATCAATCCATGTGTTTCTCTCACATTGATGTTTCTCTCTCTCTCTCTCTCTCTCTCTCTCTCTCTCTCTCTCTCCCTCTCCCTCTCCCTCTCCCTCTCCCTCTCCCTCTCCCTCTCCCTCTCCCTCTCCCTCTCCCTCTCTCCCACTCTCCCTAAAAATCAATGGGGGGAAAAAAAATCCTCGAGTGAGCATTAAAAGAAATGATAATAGTAATTGTTAATGTCTTCCCTTTCACAGGAAGGAAAATCTGCCAGACCCTGCTGACACAGGAAACGGTCCCAGGTCCCGTTCTTTTAAGAGGAAAAAGAAGACTAAGTCTGAAACTGTGCTTCAAAATCCCTGATTTGCCTCTTTTAACTTAACACCTGAGTTAAGCAGGAGGCTGCAGGAGGCCATGTTAGTACTAAATTATGCTTTTCTTTGCCTTTGATATGCCTGATGGGGCTTGCTTGCATCCATCCGGGTAGTTGGTAAATGAACGGTGGGCCCGGTTATTTCTTTATTTGCCAATTTCCCTGGCATTATCAAAAGCGGGGAGCAGCTGTGACCTCCCTCGTTCAGGCACACAGCGGAGCGTCTAAGAGCTGCCTTAGCCCAGGCCCCTGCGCAGTACAGACACGCATCCACGCACGCATGGACACTGAAGAACGGATGCCAAAACTTGGCTGTTGGCTTCCAGAGGGGATGGTGACGGACACCTCTGGGCTGGCCACGGACTGCTGACTGGCCAGTAAGCGGAAAGGCGGCCACCTGTGGGCCAGGGAGCCTTAGGCTCCTGGCAGGCTCTTCTGTAAGTCAAAGGGAAGAACAAGGAGAGATTTCTTTTCTTTTTTTTTATTGATTTTTATTTTTCTATATTTTTATTGATTTTTTTACAGAGAGGAAGATAGAGAAAGGCTTAGAGCAGGGGTCCTCAAACTTTTTAAAGTGGGGGCCAGATCACGGTCCCTCAGAGAGCTGGAGGGCCAGACTATATGAACTACTAATTCCCACTGTAACACCTCGGCTGCGCTCACTGCCCAAAAAACCTGGCGGGCCGGATCAGACTCCTCTGCGGGCCGCATGTGGCCCGCGGGCCGTAGTTTGAAGACCCCTGGCTTAGAGAGTTAGAAACATCGATGAGGGAGAATCATTGATCAGCTGCCTCTTGAACACCCCCCACTGGGGATGTGCCCATAACCAAGGTACATGCCCTTGACCGGAATTGACCTTGGGACCTTCAGGCCACAGGCCGATGCTCTATCCACTGAGCCAAACCGGTTTCGGCAGAACAAAGAGAGATTTCTACCTCCCTACCCCCACACCAGGGTCTGCACCTTGTCATTCAGCTGCTACTTCCCGGAAACAGCTCCTGGGGCTGGCGTGGAGGCGGGAGGCACGGATGGGCCTGCTGACTGTGCAAAGATGGGCGTACACAGCTGAGGAGTCCCTCTTACCTGAGCTCCCTGGCATCGGGATGTGGCCCCATCTTTTCTCCCAGAACAGCCTGAGCCCTCCGCAATTCAGAGCTCGGGCCTCCGTGGCCCTGGCCCCGCCGCATGCCTCTGGCACCTGCTCAGCGATGAGGCTCCTTCCGGGCGGTGGGTGTCTGTGCCATCCGGATTCCTGAGGTATTTTTTATCATTCCCTCTTCGCTGGCCTCATTTAGTACTCCTTACAGGATCACAACACAAATGGGCCATTTCCCCAAATTCCTCTCTCTAGCAGCAAGCAGGATTATAAGACAACTCCTGTGTGTTTCAGTTTTCCAGGCTATATCCATAGTCTATGCCCCAAGACAGTGGTTGGCAAGCCACATGTGCATGGGCCACGAAGTTTCAATCCAAGGGTAAGAGGGGAGAGAGAGACAGGGAGAGGAAGAGAGAAAGGAGGAGGGGGAGGGAGAGATGGAGAGGAGTCATTTAGCTCAAACCTACCCCCTCACCCACTCCACTATGAAACACCCAACTTATTGTTCATAACAGAGACATCGCATGGTATCTTCTACAGATGATATCCAGCTTGTGAGTGAATCAGATCCGAGGTACGATCACACACACACACACACACACACACACACACACACCCTGAAAATTGTCACTTTCCCGCCAGGCCAGGGACATAGCGCATCGGGCCTTTCTCGCTGAGAGCAGACAAGAAGCTGCCATCACAGCCGGTCGTGGAAAAGCAACGGGCTAGTTTCAGGAACAGCTTTGTTTCTGCTGCGAAAACAACAACAAAAGAGCTTACCATGGAACTTCCTTTCCCCTTCTTCTTCCTCCTCCCTCCCCGCTTCTCTCTCCATCGCTGGTGGAACCCGCGCTGGGCCCTGCCTCCCCCGGGGGCCCCACATTGGAGATGAAATGAATTACATGAAGGTGGGGTTCCAGCAGCTGGCACACACGAGGCAGCAGGCGGCAGGTGAGTGCCGTTTGGGACTTCCTTCGGATGTTTCTGAAAACACAGAACCAATCAAGAAACCCAATGGACTGTCCAGTGTCAGCGTCCATTCCGGCCTTGAACGGCCAGCCGGGCTTCACCCTGTCCGTCCAAAACCCAAAGGCGATCGCAACTATGTTTCTACTTCTTTATTAATCAGCTAACATCGGATGGGGTGACGCAAGAAGATACAAAGAAGCAAAGCAGGCGTGTCTGACTCCTTGGCTGTGGGGAATGGGCGGGAGGCCAGGAGATACAGTGAGCGCAGCTCACCTGCCTCTGCTCCAGAGCAGGTAATTGCAATAAATCATCCCCTGCCCTGCGATGCCAGCCCAGTGAAGATTAATGGCGAGAGACACTAAAGCTGCCAACTTGGAAGATTTTGGTGGTGGAGGAGCGGAGGCTGAGCAGGAGGCGAGTGTGATAAAATGCTTCGCTGGGACCGTAATAAATGGGCTGGAAGGGAGCCGCGGTCCTCTTCTGTAATGCAGAGGCATTAGGACCTGTCTGATAGCGATGACAGACAGGTATTTGATGGAGCACATGGGCAGCTATAAAAAAAAAAAAAAAATAGCTGAAAGCTAATGTCAAGATGTAATGTAGACCTGCCACCTGCCATCAGGAGTAATTATGGCTCCGGCCACTGGCTCATCGGGAGGGCAGAGAAAACAATATTGTATCTGACTGCAAGGAGTCGGCGACATTTGATGTGTGGCCTGATGACACGACTGGTCCAGCTGTCGCCCTTGGTGATAAAGCGGCTGAGCCAGACCCGGGAACTGTCCCCGCCAGAGGAGGCACGTGTGGCTGACTTGCTTTCACTCCCTCCCGTGAGGAGGAAGCGGGTGGAGAGAGGGAAAGATGGTCTGGAGACAGTAAGCGAATACTCTAGGCCAGTGATCGGCAAACTCGTCCGTCAACAGAGCCAAGTATCCACAGGACAACGATGGACATTTCTTTGGAGAGCCACATTTTTTAAACTGAAACTTCTTCTAACGCCACTTCTTCAACACAGACTCGCCCAGGCCGTGGTATTCTGTGGAAGAGCCACACTCAAGGGGCCCAAGAGCCGCATGAGGCTCGCGAGCCGCAGTTTGCCGACCACTGCTCTATACTCAGTCGGACAAATAGCTGGAGATGTGGACATCAATCCCAGAGCCCCTTTCCGAGATGTGGGTTTCAAGAAAGCAGAGACGTGCGCGAGGCGCAGGCCAAGCATTCCAGAACGCTGCCCGCTGTGGACATGGACGTCAGCCTGCCGGTGTGGGAGGCAGCGTGCTCTGGGGCACAGAGAGAGGGACTGTCACCACACGGGCTGTGGGCCCTGGAGTCCTGATGAAGCACCAAGAAGAGGAGCTGAGAGTAGTCCTGGAAGAGGCCCGTTCCATTGGCTGGGACCGCCCTTACAAAGCACAAGAAATGCATTGTCTCACAGCCTGGAGGCTAAAGGTCTGAAATCAAGGAGTTCATGGGTTTGGTCCTTCTAAACGCTCTCTCTTCAGCTTGCAGATGGTCATCGTCATGGACACCTGGCGTTCTCCTTGGATACGAGTCTATCGCCAAATGTCCCCTCTCTTAAGGACATTGGTCATATTGGATGAGAGTCCACCCTGATGCCCTAACTGGTTTGGCTCAGTGGGTAAAGCGTCGGACTGAGGGGTCCCGGGTTCAATTCCGGTCAAGGGCATGTACCTTGGTTGCAGGCACATCCCCAGTGGGAGGTGTGCAGGAGGCAGCTGATTGATGTTTCTCTCTCATCGATGTTTCTAACTCTCTATTCCTCTCTTCCTCTCTGTAAAAAATCAATAAAATATAGTTAAAAAATAAGAGTCCACCCTGATGATCTCACTATAACTTGATGGTCCCTACGATGACCCCATCTCCAAATAAGGTCACATTCCAAGGCACTTGGGCATATGAATTTGGGGTGGGACACGATGCAACTCATAACAGGCCCTCTGAGGAGCCCGCCTGGCCAGTTCTCACCGGTCTGAGGGGAAATGGCCAGGTGCTGTTCCAGCGAAGGGAGCTCAGGTCAGTAGGACCTGGGTGAGGCAAAGATGGCCAGGTATGTGGCACAGGTGTGGGTATAACGGCCACAGGCAAGGCCAGGCCTGGGGGGGCAAGAACCACTGGCAGAGCTCAGGTGGAAGCAGGCAACAGAAGGAGCGGTTACCAGCTGGAAAGACAGACTTGGGGTCCCAGGCAGTATCAGTGGACATCCTAGAGCTGAGCTCTGATGAAGTACAGGAAGACCCAGGAGTCTTTTTAATAAAGATCGTGAGTTTTAATAGACTTCCATTTTCCCTGGCTTAGATGTGTTTTAGTCAATTCTTATAGGGTAGGGTTGGTTACACAGGCCAGATAAGCTCATGGTTATTACCCAGAGTCCATAGGGTTTGTGTCTCTGGGGGTTGGGCATTTTCACTAGGAGGATCTGATCCTCCGTGAAGGAGGTAGGAGGTTCCTTTAAAATCCTCACAATTCATTTCATGGAGGTATTTGTCTTCTGGGCCTTCCTGGGCAGAAGGCAGAAAACTGATATGTGAATTCTTGACCAATTTTTGGAATTCCCATTATGAATTAGAGGTGACATTACCATAGGAACATTTGACACTCACTCTGGAGATCATTGGAAACCCTAAATTATGAGGGCAGTGGTAGGGGAGCAAAGGGGGATGGAGAGAATAACTTTGCCATGAAAGGAAAGAAAATACAATCCCTTCATAGGATGTATTCCCTTCCACTGCTAATCATTACATTTGAATGATATGGTAGAATTTCAGTGATTTGGTGAAACATTGTCTTGATAGCGCACTAGGAAAATGGAACTATGACAGATATCTCGCCTTTAAACTATGATTTCTCAACAACTGTTTTTCAGAGAAGGAAAACATGTTAAAGGAATTGTCTTTAGAATATAAATGGTGCTGTTTTAATTAACTCATAACTTTTTGAAATGTCCTTTAGAATAAAAAGTTTTTATTTCTTGCCAAGGTGTTTTGGGGGTTTAAAGATGAGATTTGGGCTTAAATCATTTCAGCTATTAAATATTAAAGAGAAATATTCAATTTCTGCTTTTAGTATAAAATATTCTTTTTAATAATGCAAGCAACTGAAGTATATAAATTTGAATCGTGGAAGCTTGCTTGTCCAGAGTACTCAGTATACTCAGTGTAAAAGAAATTCTACTCAAGTTTGAAAGTATCTGAGTGAACATTTTTATCACTACAAGTACTATACAATCAATGACTGAGTATGTAAGTGAAGCATTTCTCTGAATTTCATATCTTTTTATCCAGACAGCTATTTATGGCACACACTGACCTGCAACTAAGCTCTTATTGCTTTGAACAAGAGACTAATATCAATTTTTAAAAATCAAAAGCAAAAAATTACTTAGCAAATTAATTCCCCCCAACAACAAAAATATTGATGTAAGTCCCCTAAGTAAATTCACATTTATGTATTAATTCAACTTACTAGACACTGTCTTATTTTCGGGGAAACAGGGTATTACCTTTTAATACTGTTATTTATTAAGTACCTAATGTGACCTTAATAAGCTTGGTAAGCATATTGATAGGATTAATAAGCACTGTCACATATCATAGTCTCTAGTTATTTTCTTTAATATATTTTATTGATTTTACACAGAGAGGAATTAACAGAGATAAGAGAGTTAGAAATGTCAAGAGAGAGTCAACGACCAGCTGCCTCTTGCACTGGGGATGTGCCCGCAACCAAGGTACGTGCCCTTGACTGCAATTGAATCCGCGACCTTTCAGTCCGCAGGCCGACGCTCTAACCACGGAGCCAAACTGGTTTCGGCTCCAGTTATTTTTTAATAAACACACTATATGGCAGATATTATTATTTTCAATTTGAGGCTCAGAGGGGTTGGGCCCGTGACCAGGGGTACCTTATAGATGCAACCTTGATTCTCACTCCAGGAATTAGATTGTGAGTAGAAACCAAGACAACATGGAAGACAAGGCTAGGAAGCGGTGCTTTGGAAAGCAGCGGAAAGGAGAGAAACAGCGGGGAGTGGTAGGGAAATCTTCGGGCAAGGGGAGAGGAGGTCTGGATTTCCCTCGCCTTGCACTCAGGCCGACCTTCCCAAGGGCTTGCCTTTGGCCAATAGGAAGCAGCTAAAGCGGCATCCTGAGCCTAAAGAGGAAAGACCAGGAGGGACTTGCAGCTGTTGTGTCTTGAAATGCTGGCTTTTGGGAGCTCAGCTCCCATGGCTGTGAGCAACTCAAGACACATGGAGAGGCTGCCACAACAACTGGAGGTGCTTCAGTCAGTCAACAATCCAAGCTGCACACCCCGTCCAGGGCCACCGTCAACATTGGTGAGTCATCCTGGTCAAGTCTCCAGATGGGAGAAACTCAAGAGCTGATCTTCCAGCTGACCCCGGTCAACCCACAGAACTTGAAAAAATAATAATAGACTATCCTAAACCACTACATTTAGGGATGGTTAGCACATGACAGTAGGTAACCAGAACAAGCATTAAGACACTCCTGACTTGTTATCCTTGTTTTTATTTACTAGATTTTTTCCCCACTAACTCAAGAGTAGCCAGTCTATATGTAATATGTCCGTTGATGGAACAACAGAAGGAGTGATTTTAACTTCTTCATGCCATTAAATTTTCATGTATGTGTCATTATCTTAGTCTGCATAAACGTGCTCACTACTAACCAATGGATAAGATTTGTTTAAGACTAAGATAAACCTCTTACTAAAAAGTAATAACTCTGGGAGTTGGCTTCCCACCATGACCTGCCCAGTTAGGAATTTCTGATCAGATCACCCTGAGAGATTACCTTCAATAGAACCCCTTATTTTATTTTATTTTATTTTTTTGTCCACACCTTCAATGCATGTTTTGTAAAATTCTAGTCTATTGCTGTCCATGAGAGTTTGTGTCTGAAATTAAGACCATTCGCCACGAACTCACAAACAGCTTACAAGTTCTCCAAGTCAGCAACTATCAGGTCTGCCGCAGAAATCCCAGCAGACGTGATTTCTGGAGGACAGCCAAGAGGGCTGAGAATCTGTTGCGAGTTAGCCAGACTGTTTCCACGGAGCACATCTGACTGCTAACATTTGGGAGCAGGCACTCCCTGCCCGAGAACCTTTGGCTCGCCAGCAGGAACCAATAGGCCGGCGCAGTCCTCGAGTCTGGCCCTGAGGGTGATGGTTTATGTACAGAATCACATCATGGACTCGGACTTTTCTTCCTCCCGAGGGATAAGGATGACTCAGGATGAAGCCGCTGAGAAACGTGGAAATCATTAGCAAGCTCAGCCGTACCCAACAACCAAAGTATTAAGAACTCTCGTAAACAAAATGACCAGCATTTCTCTCTCTCTCTCTCTCTCTCTCTCTCTCTCTCTCTCTCTCTCTCTCCCTCCCTCCCTCTCTCTCTCTCTCTCTCTCTCTCTCTCTCTCTCTCTCTCTCTCTCTCTCTCTCTCTCTTTCTCCACCTCCAAGCTAAGAAATGTGGCTAAGAAAGCAGCCATCCCCGATCCAGTCCTTTCGTTCTGCAGGTCAGGAGACAGTGCTAAGATTACACAGTTACCTGTGGCCCAGATAAGACCAGATCCAGACCTCCTCTCCCCTTGCCCATGATTTCTCTACCACTAAACACTGCTTATTTCCCTTTCTGCTGCTTCCAAAGCACTATTTTCTAGCCTTGTTTTCCATGGTGTCTGGGTTTCTACTCACAGCCTAATTCCAGAATGTCTTTGTAAGCTGGGCCTTCCATGGGATTTGTGTGTTCCATGGCGGGGTGGGAGTGTTGCTATTTTCCTACTGCCTTCTCTTCTTCCCTGACCAATTTGCTTCAGAATGCCATCTTAGCATTAGAAGGGGCTGCTCTATTCACACCAGCCTTCAAACTAATTGATTAGGGAAAAAAAAAAAAAAAAAGAGGATTCATCAGTTCACTGACATCGCTTGCTCATCTCCATGGACGCCCCTCCCTAATGGTGACCTTCTGGTATGCATGGGGGTATTTCATTGTTTGCAACAATGACCAGAGCACATACGAACAGCATTTCATGAGGAGGACCAGGGATGCGAGATACTCAGCGATACCCAGGACAGTTCCCTGCAGCAAATCTTCTCACCCAAAATGTCAGCAGCCCTCCACTCAGAAGCCCTTCCTTCTCTCTAAGCAGATTTCCTCACAGGTCCTTCAGTGGCAACTGGACTTGGACAAATGACAGTGTTTCCCAGGCTTTTTTTTTCCATCATAAAATGATAACAAATCATCTAATTCATAGAGTGATGGCTAAGGATTCAATGACAATGTCTATAAAATTGTTGAGTACCTCTGAGTGTAGAAATGGAGAGGATTTTGTTCACCACATTTCCAAAGAAAGAGAGACAGAGAAAGAGAATGGACACTGCTTCCTGGGGAAGCTGCAAGAAGAGGAAATCCCATCAGGACTCAAACTTGGCCTTGTAGAAGACGCAGAAAGTGTGTGTGCAATTGTGGTGCCTGAGGCTAGGGAGCCGTGGAAGGAGACAGTGAGCTTGAGGGCCGCCTGCCAGCAGGATACTAGCAAAACATTGCTAACTGCCAATGTGGCCCCCTTCAGGGAAAGTACTGAAAAACATGATCTTGTGAGATCACATGTCTTATGGACACCTGCAGGTCAACAATTTTTTTAAAAAAAGAAAATAATATTAACTATTTAAAAAAAAAAAAGAAAGAAAAGTAAGAAAGCAAGAAAGAAAGAAAGAAAGAAACTTGCAAGGAGTAAATTCAAGTCACCTCAGAAACAGAACCTGTGTGAAGGCAGGAAGAAAAAGCTTGGAATCAGAAGAGATGTTAACTAGAACACAAAGCTGGTGACTCCAACCCAGTTTATCTGAATTTCAAAGGTATAGAGAAATGGCAGGTCACAGTGGGATCAAGTAGGTACCAAATATTCAGGCACAGGTAGGGTCCCTAGGCCTAGCTGGTGATCAGGGCTGATCAGGGACTTCTAGCTGCTCACCAGGGCCTTCCTTCATTTCACACTGCCTCCTGGTGATCAGTGCACATCATAGTGAGCAATCAAACTCCCAAGAGGATGCTTTGCATATATGTCTCCTATCTAATAAAAGAGTAATATGCAAATTAACCACTCTGCTACATCCACAAGCCACGCCCATCAGCCAATCAGGAGCAAGTATGTAAATTAACCCAACCAAGATGGCTGCGGCCACGGAGTGAGCAGGAGGCTTGGGTTTCCCGTTATGGAGGAAGCCAAGTTTTCCGCACACCCTGGCCGGCCCAGGCCTCCACTCAGGGCTATAAAGTTTCAACTGTAGAAGATAAATAAATCCCAGATACCAGGGCCTCTGCTTGGGTTGCTGGGGACATGGCCATGCTGCAAACCACCAGAGGCCCCTCGCCCAGGCTGTCCCATGCCCCAATTCAGCTCTATCATCTTCTTGCAGCCTCCTCTGGGGCTGGTCATTTTAACTTTTTGACTCCTAAAACCTCACCTGCAAAATGGCAATAAATAGAGTACCTACCCCTAGGGAGCAACGGTTTGAGAAGGACATAAAATAATTCGTGTAAATGTACACTATCGCTCATGGTATTGCATGGGACATGGGACTCAGTAAATGTCTATGGAAGTGAAAGGAACTAAGGTGAATGGAGAATTCTGTGTGTTTGTTCCCATAGACTTACTGCTGTTGCATATTGCCGTCACCTATGATGGAAAAAGTCAGAACAGATCCGGAGACATGGAAGCCTGGATTTGTAAGCCCTTCGATTCCTTGATGTCTTACCACAACCTCGATGCAGCATTTTTTGGAAATGAGGAACAGAATCCCATTAAAAGATTTTTTTGTTTGTTTGTGTATTCATTTATTTATTTATTTATTTTTGCAATCATGTAAATTAAACAGCACTGCTCTCAAGCAGCTGAGTCTCTTCCTGGAGAAATGAGCAGACTCTATGCTTCCAAAATCCTTCCAGTGCCTGGCACTGCAACCGTATTTGTGCAATGGGCAGTTTAAATGGGTACTCTAGCTGTTCAGATCATCGATGATGATGCCGATGAAGGAGATTTCCAACCTTTAGAGGCTGCAATGCGCTCTAATTTGAAGCAAGTTCAATAGAAAAGTCTGGGTAACATGAGGCTCCTCCTCCCCCTAATGGGTGAAATTATGCCATGACACATGAACCCCGCCATTATGTTATTTTAAGTGAACACAGAAACGTTCCTTTTGCACGAGAATAAAATAAAGAAAGAGAAGCTTCAGCAACTAATCAAAGAAAGTTCTCTCAACTCAACCCGTTTTTCCCACGCCCGTGGGCTTCCTCAGGCGCTGCCCTGAAGAGAAAGGGGTTTCTGGGAGGTGGCCAACGTCCTGAACCCTGGGCACATGACATCCCCAGGCTCAGTCATCAGGCCGCATGTGTAGACTTCAAAGCTCCTTCAAGGTAGCTGTGGACTCTTTTTCCCACCTCTGAGTCTCAGTGGCCAGCACAGTGTCTGCAAAGTAGGAGGCGTGCAATCACCACTTTGGCATTAACATAAAGAGCACCACAAACCCAATCAGAAAAGCCAGGCTGGTCTCCAGCGCCATCCCTGCACCGAGCCACAGCTGCTGGTGACCCAGGGTAGCGAGGTCTCCCCGGGGGGACACGGAGCAGACTGTCTGGGAGGCCCGGTTACCTTCCAAATGCCTGTCTGTCCAGAGGGGGGCAGAGGGGTGTTCTGAACAGCTGCTGTGCTGCTTTGTAAACAAGTGGGGGACACACTCCCTTAACCTGGAATCCTGCAGCTCAAAAATATGTTTCCCTCTCCGAGGATTTGGTTGGAAATGCTTCAAAGATTTCTGCTTGCCCCAGCAAGCTGCGGCTCGGTAGGAAGGGATGTGTTTCATCTCTCAGAGCAAGCAGCGTTCTCCTTGGGCGAGGAGCGCGGTGACAGTCAATAGCTTTCTGACTTGGGCAAAAGCCCGGGCCCAGATGACCCGGGGGTCGGGGCGGGGGGGAGAGGAGCCGCCGCTGAGCTCACGGGCCGAGCGCCTGGGAAGAAAATGATCCGCCCGCGCACTGGGCCCGCGTGGCGCTGGTGAACCGCGCAGGGAGGCACTGCCAGGGCCTGCTGTGAGGGCTGGATCCTTTCCAGAGACCAGTGCCAAGGCGGGCCTCTGGGCAGCTGTGGGTTTATTACTGCCCACTCCCTCCTGCCCAGCCCTGCAGCCTCGTGTACGTGTGTGTGTGTGTGTGTGTGTGTGTGTGTGTGTGTGTGTGTGTCCATGCATGCACCAGCCAAAAACAGTAATTAGCATGCTTTTAGGTATTAGAGCTTAAAAGCCAACAGGGCAGCTGTTGTCTAGAAGCCAGTAAACTAAACTCGAGGCGCAGCGCTGTCATTTGGCCGCAGGGCCTCTGCCAAGTCATCGTGTCCCTCCGAGCTTCGATTTCGTCATTTGTAAACGGAGACGATACTATCTAAACCAATTAGCTCGGGCTTCTGATGAAGAGCCAAGTTGCAACGAGAGGACTAGAGGGACGTGTTCCTCAAACCCCAATGCCCTTCTTCTTTTCGAGGCGCGGACCACAGAGCAGCAGCACTCGCCAGAGGTGCCCCTCCCGGCCCCACCTGGAACCCGCTGGATCAGAACCTGCTGGATCAGAGCCTGCCTGTTCACACCGTCCCCCAGGTCAGTAAGAGGCGCATTCGAGTTGGAGAAGCACAGCTCCGAAGCTCTATAGGAATAGACTTGCAGACTAGCTGCAGGTAGAATAAAAACCATCCAACTCCAGGTTACCAAACTTCCAGTCACACCACTGACTTTCCACCCAGCCCTGCTTCCTCAGGGAAGCTGACTTTCCCAGGGATCAGAGACACTGTGTCAGTTCTTGGGGATTGACCATGTCCTATCCATCCTACTGATTTGACTCTAAACTATATTTTAGATCTGTTCACCTCTATGTTGATCATGGTGACATGAGCTCACTTGGACCAACTCAAGAACTTCTCATTGGAACTTACTCACCTCTCCAGCCTATGCTCCCCTTTAATCCTCTGCTCAAAGCCTTTCAATCATTTCTCTTTGAACCTAAAATAGCATCTCAAATCCTTCACGTGGACAAGAACACGATGCACCACCCGGTAGGGCCCTCCCTGCCTCCTTCCCTCCATCATTTTGTAACACTCTCCCAGCTCACTGCCATCAGGCCACACCCTCTCCTTTTCGGGTTCTCAGCTGCATTCTGGTCATTCCCAGGTGCTCCCTCATCTGTATGCCCCCCAGACTGCAACACTTCGCTTCCAATCCCACCACAGTGTCTCCTCAAAGAGGCTCCTTGGATTCCTCACTGTAGCACGTCATAATCTGAAAATATGCGTCCCTTTATGTGTCTCCTTGTTTATGTCTATATCTTGTTTTAGTCACTACATTCCTCAGAATAGGACAGTTTGAGTTGTTCATCACGATATACTGTACCCAGCATCCAGCAGAGTTCCCAGCATACAGTAGGCAATCAACCAATATTTGTGGAATAAATGAATAGGTGGGTGAAAAGTATGATCAACTCCATCTATGAAGGGGAAGACAGGAATGCCAGAACTCTTTTCCTTACCAACTTAGGAAGTCACTTAAACACAAAACAATACGCATTCATGAAGAAATATTTTTTTTTTAATCCAGGGCATTCTTTTCTTGCCATTATAGTCTCAAGGAAATTGTCCGTAGATTAACTCATCTGTAGAGTTTTTACTGGGGAAAATATTCTAGAGTTCTGCTTACATAAACTTGCTATCAAAACCTGTGAATTCGTGTTCCGATAACTCAAACACTATGATTACAGCATTATGGAAACCTGTAACTTAAACAAGCCACTTAGTAAATAACAACTATGTGTTTAGTAGTCATAACCTTGTATGATCTGATAAAGAGTGATGGGGGATATATTAAAAACATGCCCATTTCCTGTTTTATTGGAGTTCACAACCAATAGAAAGAATAGGCTAGTCTACGAATATACCAAAATGCAATGAATATACCAAAAAGGAAACCTGCAATTGCAGTAACTTTAAATATTTCGTATGGGAGAGGAGTTAGGCAGCATTGCAATTCTTACCAGAAAACTGGCCTCAAGTTAATTTTGCATACTTTTTTTTAAATCCTTTTCTAATCCCTTTTGGTCAGGTTCTCTAAATTTCTGGGGCAATCAGTTAGAAAATAAGTTAATTTTTCTTTTTCTTTTTTAACTTATAAGAGGTTGGCAGTGTGCTATGGCAGTAGAAGGGGGCAGAGGTGAGGTGAAAGTAGAAATCCACTAGGAGGAAAGCCTGGGTCAACGTGAGATGCAGCCACGGGGTGTGGGGCAGAGAGGATGATTGGGCAGGCACACGTCCAGGCCTGGGCAGCTGAAAATAGAGATAACGATCCCTGGTCCTAGCAACCAATGAGGAACATGGTGAGAATAAATTACACACCGTTTTCCTTTGGAGAAAAAGCACTATATAATTTATGATATTGTTATTATAATCATTAGTTATCTTTGCCTAGATTTATGGAGTGGCTCATCCTAAATTAAGCCTCAGGAACAATGAGGAGAGGGAAATTTATGAGACCTTACAATGATTTGCTGGTCTCATAAAAGATCATAGTGCTTGATTCTTGAGATGTTGAAATATCTCTGCCTCTTAACAGGGGGCTACAGGGACCAGCCTTTGATTCATTATTTGATAAGTTTTTCAGGTCTCTATCCTCTGGCTCTTCTGGGGCCAATAATTCAGCAAGCATTTTAACGGTCACCCTGGCTGTCGATAAATTATTTTAATTTACCTTTAGGGTATTTTCTATTTCTCTCCTCATCCTAAGAGAATAATGGTTATTATTTTTTTATTCCTCATAGTTTCTTCACGTATTCACTTAGTATTTCTGAGCATGTATAACACGCAAAGCAATGAGCGAGGCATAGGAATAAGATCCTGTCCATCCTCGAAGAGTTGGTCATCAAGGTGGGGATAGCCCTGAGCACCAGTTTAAGGAAGAATTTTTAAGTCGTAGGGACCGATTGGATTCAGAGAGTGAAAGAGAGGGGAGAGTGCGAGGTTTTCTCTCCCGGCAGATTAGACGGAGGATGATACCACTAACGGGGTAGGAAGCAGATTTGGAGAGAAGTCCGCTGTTTCAGGCACACTGAGCTGAGGCTGAATAAGATATCCAACAAGAAGCTTGGTCCACGGGTTCAGAGCATGGGAAGGAAGCCAAGAATGGAGATTCAGATTTGAATTCCATCCAAAGGGAAATCGGGGCGGGGGGGGTGGGGGTGGGGGAGTGAAATACTCAGTGAGAAAACATGAAACAAGAAGGGAAGACAAGGGAGTCTGCTGGTTAAAAGGGAAAGAAGAAAAGAGACGCCCTAACAATTCTGGGGAGAAATAAACAGGATCAGAAGAGGAAATTAAGGAGAGAAAAAGATAAAAAAAACATGAGGAGGAAGAGGAGGAGGAGGAAGAAGAAGAAGAGGAGGAGGAGGAGGAGGAGGAGGAGGAGGAGGAGGAGGAGGAGGGGGAAGAGCATGGATTAGAAGAGTCACTCTTAGAAACATGCCTCCTTCTCTCTCCTGTAAGCAGGAGGCAATCAAGAGTAGACAAGCACAGACAGATCTGAGATAAGATACAGTAGATCTAAAAGAGAGAAAAGCTATTGGTCACAGGTATGAAAAGCTGAATAGGAAAGGCTGTGATGCTCTGAGAAAACCACTTGTGGGGAAGAACGCATGGACTTTAGAACTGACTAGACCTGGGTTCAAATCCCAGCTCTTACACTTCTTATCCCCGAGACCTTGGCCAAGCACCGTTAGCGGGTTGAGCCTTGGTGTGTCTTTTGTGGAAATGGCAAGGAACAAAGGAATACTCTAGAAGGTTGTTTTGAGGATTAAGAAAGAGCATGTGGGTGACAGGCCTCGCACTGACCTGGGCCACCGTGGGGGGGGGGGGGGGGGTGTGTGATCAGGATAACCTGGACCAAAGACAGAACATACATCTAGTCCTCCAAACACAGATGTCTGGCCTCACTCAGAATCCGTCTCCTGTTTAGCAGGTCTGGAATGGGGCTTGAAAAATGTGCGTTTCTAATAAGTTCCCAGGTAATGCTGCTGCTGCTACTGCTGCTGGGAAGTACAGGACCTCTGAGGTAGAGGAAGCCTCTGAGAGAAAAGATGCAAAGGAGTCAGGGAGATTTTTGACACCAGAACGTATGTTCCAGACAAGAGGGTCACATCTCAGACAAAAGGATCACATCTCTTTCTAGAGTTCATTTTCCACGAATCCACTTCATGGCTTCCTCTCTAGAACCCTGGCCTCCCTCTCTTAGGAGCAGGCACTCTCTGTGACCCCAGAACGCCCCGAAGCAGAGCAGCACCTGAACTGTCACAGGAACGTGTCCAGCAGCGTGGCTGGCATGGCGGGTGGAGAGAGGAGGGTAAGTTGCATCGCCTAAATTCTTTGAGCAACAACCACAGGAAGTGTGAGAGCCGGGCTGTGGCAACATGGCTTTTTAGAAAGTAGAAACTGTCAAAATGTATATATTATTTTAATTTTGCTCTGTGTTTTCAATATTGCACAGGCCAAGTGTTTAATATTTCACACTTCCCCCTTTTTTGTATTAAGTTGCTTTTTCTTTTTTAATTCTTTTTCCTTGCCCAAAAGTACCTTTATTGCTAAACATGGTAGTATATGTTTAGCCATGGATCGGATTGTGTTTGAGCACACCGTTCCCTTTTTTGGTTCCTACTTCCTTCGCATTCTAGTGTTCAGTTAGTCCCTTCTATTGCACCCATTATTCACTATTTTTTTCCCAAAAAAAAAAAAGTTGATGAAGCAGGAATTGAACACCCTCATTTTTCATCTCTTGGTTGGAGTGACTTTGCAGAAACTCAACTAGATTCTGGCTCCTGATGCACCGACGCTCTGCTGAGTGCACGCTGCCTAGCATTTTTGAGTTCTTAATAGAAAGTCAAGTCAAACCCTGTCTCTATTCGGGATTCTCCTTTCATATGCCGTTTAAGAAAATTGCTCAACCAAACTAGCTTGCTTATTAGTCCCTGACTCACATCCTGTCTGCTAAATGCCCTACCATCCTTACATTTTTAGTGAAGGGAAAAGTGAATTCAACAAGACATATAGATCCAGAAACTGGGTTCTGCAGCCGGGGCCTGGGAAGAGCAGGGACATAGGACAACCCTGGTGAAGACATTATTCGGGTAGCAACCCTCTCTCCTCTCTGCACCCAGCTCCAGCTCCACCTCACCTGTGACCTCTTTCATCAACAAACGTATAAAATTATTTTAGCTTCCTTACACACACAGTGTGCAGCCTCTCATTTTGTGCGTGAAAAACACTCAAAACCATGAACAGGTGAATGACTGCCTGACAAATGAATGAAACACAGACCCCTCACCGCCTGATCTTGTCTACTTGCTCTCTACTGCCTGGCCATGACCCCCCCCCCCCACCTCTCCTGGGGATATGTTATTCTCCTTCCACTTCCCTAAATGTGTCATGCCCAGGCAGGCCTACACGCCATTTCATCCCTGTCTGCTGCAAGTGTCTGCACTTCTGTGCTCTAAAGTACCACTTACATTGTCAGCTTGTCCTGCTCCGCAACCACACTGGGGGAAACCTGGAAGCGGGGCGTGTCTCCTGCAGAGCTGTCATCCCAGCTCCTGCGTCTATGCTCAAATGATGGTGTTTGGAACGAATATGCAACGTCCCGGTGAAGGGCAGGGGGACTTCAGGATCCATCACGGCAAAGGGCGTGGAGAGAAGCAGAAAGGTGTGAGAGGCAGCAGAAAGGGTACGTGCCAGGTGCAGGACAGTTGAGGGAAAAGCAAACCATGGCCATGAGGGCGCTGGGAGAATGCTTTCCCCTCGGCCACAGGTGATTTCATGTACCTGCTCCTCCCTTCACAGAGACAGGAAATGTAAGCTTCCTTAGCGGAACAATAGTGGCTTCAGAGTCCAAAGTTTAGACCGTGCAGCCTGCTCGCTAGCTTTTTAACTAGGGAAAGGTATTCTTGACTACAACAAAACAACACCGTGCTCAATTAACTTTTAAAAATGCCAACCCACAGCAATATCCAAGCCGTTTTTAGAAAGCCACATAACCGAAGGGGAGGCCTTTCACAGTAAAGCAATTTCCTCATTTTTCTCTTTTCTTTCCTTCTTTCCAGGACAGGCACTCCTTTTCCAGGAACCTTTCCAGCTCAAGCAGGTGAAATTACACCTGTTCAACCGCGGTGTAACATTTACTCAAGCCTTCTAAAAACAACACAAAATCACAAGAATGGTCTTCTCCTATCCACCGTAATTAGCCCCCTCTCCTTATCCTCTTCCCCCCCTCTCATCTAGCTCATTATCTCCCCTCTTCCTTTCTCATTTCATATTTGTCCCAACCATGTGAGTTGACTTCACACGAGAGAAAATGTATTATACAGCAACGCTTCCCTAAGCCTCTGCTGTGTTCCCGGCTCCGGCCCCTGACCTTCTATTTTGGGGAAAGACACTCAGGACTCAGCATTGGTTTCTAACAGGAACAACATCTAACAGGGGCTGGGCGATGGTTAAATCTGTGCCTGTTCCATGATCCTTCCTTCTCTGAACCTGTGTACCTTCCGATTTTCCTTCCAGGTCTGGCATCCAATCCCTGTCTTTCAGCTAGCAAAGCTGCCTCTTCATTCTTAGAGGACATATTTTCTGTAACAGTAGAAAATAAGTACTACTTGTCGCTTATTTTGGACGAGTAGCCGTGTGCACGAATCTGTGCGTCAATAGCTCGCCAGTAGCTCGCTTCCGCCCTCCAGTAGCTCTCTGCCCACTGCCCTGCTCTCCTGTAGCTCCCCCACTCTCCTCCCCACCTCCCTGCGCACTCCTATAGCTCCCCACTTGTAGCCAGTAGCTTGCTGCCACCCTTCTGTAGCTCTCCACCTGCTGCTCTGACCTCCTGTAGCTCCCTCTGCCCCCCTGCCCCTCCACAATAGCTTGCTGCCCTGCCTCTCCTATAGCTCTCTGCCACCTACATGTAGCTCACTGCCCCACCCTCCTGCTAATTCATGATCCGGTCGTTACGCAGTGGTAATGACCATTTGTATATTACATCTTCATTATATGGGATATTTGTATATTACATCTTCATTATATGGGATTAGAAGATTCATGCAATAGGCCTTCCTTCCTTCCTCTGGCTGCCAGCACCAGTTTTCCTCTGGCACCAGGGACCCAGGCCTTCACTCTGCTAGGCTTCTCCGCTCCAGCTGCACCGAGACTTGGCTTCTCCGCTCCAGCTGCAGTAGAGAAGCCAAGCCTCTTCTTCAGTCTTCAGTCTTCAGTCTTCAGCCTTCGCTCTGGCCAGAGCCTTCAGTTTTTGCTCCCGTGCCTGTGTATGCAAATTAATCTGGCATCTTTGTTGGGTTAATTTGAATGCTCACTCCTGATTGGCTGGTGGGCATCATGGAGATATGGTCAATTTGCATATTTCACTTTTATTAGTGTAGCTAGTTCCTTGAAGCGGGAGCTAGTCTTTACCTTGGCATATACGACTCAGACGAGACAGCACCCAACAGACTCAATAACCACTCACTACACTTAATGGCCTGCCTCTGTGCCGAGCAGCAGCCTTATTCCCTGTTGGGAATGACATCTGGAGGACATCCCACGGGAAGTAGAAGTTAGTGCTGCACACACAGAGGTGTGCCCTCCCATGTCTCTTTGACTTGTTTCTGTTCCCGCCTCGCTAGAGAGTGAAGTGGCTGTTCTCCTCCTGCTCAGTAAGAGAGCCCCATTACTCTTCATCTAAGAAGCTTTCGTGGACTGCCAGGAGATTAGGCGACAACATCACGGCGGCAAGGAGACCCCGTCTCCAGACCCTCTTCCAAGCCCCTCGCTCGCACACTCGCATGCAGGGAGCGAACAGCCGGCCGCTGCCGGGCGGTGTGAGTGCAGAGCCGGTGCGGCTTGTCCCGTGGCTGCCTTGGCGTGAGTGCGGGTGCAGGAGGCCCCATGTCCGGGAGGATGATCACCCTCATCATGGACACTCCCAGACAACTTCAGCACGTTGCATGGCATGTAAACAGCTGAGAAAGAACAATGTCAGCAGTGTCGTTTCTAACGAGGGGGAACAATATACGAAGCAGAAGAAAAAGACACTAAAAAAACCACCCAGTGGGCTATCCCTTTAACATCCTGGCAGCCATCTGCACCCTTCCTCCCTCCTGACTCCCTCCAGCAGCAGGAGTCCCAGAGAGGCCCTGATATCAGCACTGCTGGACCCTGGAGGCCAAGGATGAGAAAAAATAGAAACCATGTGATCGTCTGACCTAGAAAATCTTAGATAGATGCTATGCAGCTCCGTCTACTTTCTGACTGCCTTCTTAAAATTTGGTTCAGAATTATCACACACATATAAAAACTTATAGACATAAATCTACACTAATAAAAAAAAGTAAGATGCAAATTGGCCATACCTTCATGACGCCCACCAGCCAATCAGGACAGGATATGCAAATTAACCCAACACAGATGGAAGATTAATTTGCATATGCAGGCACCGAGCGGCCAGGGGGCAGAGAGAGATGACACAGGTGTTCCACCCTGTCCTAGTTGCTCTAGGCTTCTGGGCAGTGTGGGAAGGCAGAAAGTTGGCTCCTGGCGAGAGTGAAAAGGTAGCTCCAGCCAGAACGAAGGAAGATGGTGCTGGCAACCAGGGGAAGAAGGCCCATTCCTGCATGAATCTTTATGCATCAGACCTTTAGTTATAGCATAAATATAATTTATACATAATTATATGTGTGTGTGTGTGTGTGTGTGTGTGTATACATAATTTATCCAGAGAGTATCTTGTACCATATTTGGTTATATTTTTTCTTTTTCAGTGTGTTCACTTTAACTTAACTATTTTATTATCACAAATGTATCTTGGTAAAAGAGATTTTCTGGCCTTTGCAAATGTTTTGAGGTTGTGGAAACTATGTATTAATAAACTGACAAGTAGTAAGAATCTGGTGTGTGTGTGCGTGTGTGTGTGTGTGTGTGTGTGTGTGTGTGTATGTGTGTGTGTGTGTGCATTTTTACATACCCAGATTGGCAACATACACAGTCACACATACATTGCAATATATATTGGCATATGGCATGTGGCAAATAATGAAGGAAAATGCGTTCCATGGTGTAGCTGTCTGCTCTGGGAGCCCTATCCACATTAGCAAACACCCTTCTATCCCGGGCCTCCTCACCAAGCACCCCTCTTCACTGAAATCTGGCTCTCACCGGAGACCATCCCATCCCGTTGCCTTGTCAGATGAGTGTGCTCATGCTCCTCTATTCCACACGCCTGTCTTTCTCTCTCAGTCACCAAAGCCATCCCGTGTAAATAACACTTCCGGAATAAGACCTACTTTCTGCTTATTTTTACTCTAACAATTCTGTTATTCCCATCCCCTTGAATTTCTAAACTTTGTTCTTCTTCCCTGAACATATTATTCTATTCTTGACCTTATAATGCTGTTGTGTTTATTCTAATAACCAAAGCATGCTTCCCTTTAAAGAAGTGACACATTTATTGTCTATACAAAGGCAACTGAATGTGTCTTACATACAGTATTCTGCTTATCTGGATATAGTAAAAAAAAAAAAAAAAATTGGATCTTCTGTACATGCTTGATTCCTTTGCACGCATGCTTCTGTCCAATTCTGACACAGTAAATATGGACCGCCTCCATGTGGACGACAATGGATTAATTACAGGGAGGGTCACCGCAAAATCGCCAGCTGCTAGAGCGGAGGCTGGGGAGTCAGGCGCTGAGAAAGCCAGCATTTCTAGAGGCTATGTCAGAATTTTGTGGAAAGTGAGTCCTACTTCCCAGTTTGAGCCCTTTTTTCATTCTATAAATTATTTAGAATATTTTTCCCCATTTTAAAACAAATAACTTACCTCTCCCCTATTTCTCCTCCAGATCCAATGCATGTCAAAAGAAGAAGGAGAAGGAGAAGGAGAAGGAGAAGGAGAAGGAGAAGGAGGAGGAGAAGGAGAAGGAGAAGGAGAAGGAGAAGGAGAAGGAGAAGGAGAAGGAGAAGGAGAAGGAGAAGGAGAAGGAGAAGGAGAAGGAGAAGGAGAAGGAGAAGGAGAAGGAGAAGGAGAAGGAGAAGGAGAAGGAGAAGGAGAAGGAGAAGGAGAAAGAAAACAGAAATGCATGCAAGACAAATACCAGCACCCTTCCTCAGCATTCCAAGGCATACCCAGAAGTGCAATCCACTTAACTAGCACAAGGCCATGGTCACGGCCCCCGAGGGAGAGAACGCTTAGACAACTTCCACTGGCAAGCTCTCCGAGTCATGCGCTTTCACACTTCTGCCATCCATGGGGAAATTTGCTCACCATGTGGGATCTCCTCTCCATCCAGAAAGGTAGATAAAAGAAGCTTCTGACAAGGATCGAGAGCCAAGGATGTCAGGAAGCAGGGTTCAATCCAGGAGCATGATCAGAGGTTGTGGCAAGGCAGCTGGGAAGCAGTCAGCAGCAGAGGGAGCTTTTCCCAGGAGAAAGGATTCAAAAGCATAAACTTTCTAACAGGTGGTGGCATGGACAATTCCTAAAAGTACCCCCTGATGCTCTCGGCAAAGCTCAGATTCCCCATGAGCCCTCCACTCGCCAGAGGCTCATAAACCCGGGCTCTGGCCCAACCATGATGGAGCACTCGGTAGGAGAACAGGTTATCCCCAGCCGCTGTGCCTGTCACCTGAGTCGCAGCCTGTGGGCAGCTGGGGAGCACGTGGTGGAGTTCATCTCCCACCACCACCGCAGGTTTGACTCTGTGTTATGTCTGTTTTCATGTTTCTCTCTCTCTCTCTCTCTCTCTCTCTCTCTCTCTCTCTCTCTCTCTCTCTCTCTCCCTCTCTCTCTCTCTCTCTCTTTTTCTCTCTCTCTCCCTCTCTCTCTCCCTCTCTCTTTCCCTCTCCCTCTCCCTCTTCCTCTCCCTCTCCTCTCTCTCATCAGCACAGCATCTTTGGAACATCAGGATGTTGCATAATAACCGGGTGGAATCCAAGAACCCAGCCACACATGGAGAACTATGGGGAACCACATGCGGAAAGGAGAAAATAACCCTAACTTGAATATAACTTTTCTTCACAAAGCAGTGAATGTGTTGGAGGCGACGCTGACTGTTTGGTAGAGACTGAGGAAGAGTGGAAATGTGCTGAGCTTATAAACATCTGCACTAAAGGGACGTGGGGAGTGTTTCCAGACTGATCTCAGTACTACTGCTCACTGACTGCCTACTAAGTGTTGGACACCTGATACACATTATCTCTGACCCCACAATGTGGCCACAAAGTGGTTATTCTTAGGTTCATTTTTCTTTTCTTTTTTAATATATTTTATTGATTTTTTTTTTACAGAAAGTATGGGAGAGGGATAGAGAGTTAGAAACATCAATGAGAGAGAAACATCGATCAGCTGCCTCCTGCACACCTCCTACTGGGGATGTGCCCAAAACTTAGGTACGTGCCTTTGACCGAAATCAAACCCGGAAGCCTCCAGTCCACAGGCCGATGCTCTTTCCACTGAGCCAAACCAGTTTCAGCAGGTTCATTTTCCTAATCATCATGCTAACTATTGAGAGAAAATAATGGCCGTAAGTGCCACATTAGACTAGTTTGACTTCATAGATATTTTGGAACATTCCATCCAAAAAACAGGAGAGACCCGTTTTCCTCAAATGCATATGGAACATTTTCCCGGATAGATCACACCCTGGGCCACAAGACAAGCCTCGATCCATTTAAAAAGGCTGACATTATGTCAAGCCTATGTTCTGACCATGATCACATGAAACTAGAAATCCAATGCAGGACGAACACGGGACGAAACGTGCAGAGGTTAAACCACGTGCTACTAAACAACCTAGGGATCAAAGAGGAAATGACAGAGAAAATAAAAAACGACCTTGAGGCAAATGAAAACGAAAACACACGTCTACGATGTTGACGTGATCCGGCCAGAGCCTGTGGTGAGGGCTGAGGAACCAGTGTTCCGTGAGGCATCCAGGGATGCCGACTCCCAAGGAGGAAGAAGAGAAAGGTTCAGAGAACCAATCATGTGCAGAAAATCTCCCATCCACACCGGGCCAGCCGCTGGGAGGATGGGACCGAGAAGAAGCCACACAGGTGAGCTCAGAGACACTAGGCAAAAGCGACATAAAATGCCAAGACCCTGCAGAAGGGAGGCAGCCCAGGAGGGGACAGGCTGACAACAGTCACTGCTTGCTCTCACAAGCTGGGCCTTGCTACCGAGGGGAGCAAAACCAAGGACAAGATGACATCATGCGTGTGCCCATTTGTCTGTGTGGATCCAAAAGATGATCAGCCCCAGGAACAAAGTCTTTGTCTCCTCCATATTACCTGTGCACGTTTCCTCCAAAAACCATTACCTGGCCCTGACCGGTTTGGCTCAGTGGATAGAGCATCCTGACTGAAAGGTTCCGGGTTCGATTCCGGTCAGGTGCATGTACCTCGGTTGCGGGCACATCCCCAATAGGGGGTGTGCAGGTGGCAGCTGATCGATGTCTTTCTCTGATCGATGTTTCTAACTCTCTATCCCTCTCCCTTCCTCTCTGTAAAAAATAAATAAAACATACTTTAAAAAAAATTTTTTTTAAACCCATTACCTAGTTTTTATTTTTATTTATTTTTTTATTATTATTATTTTTAATCCTCACTGGAGGATATTTTTCCATTGTTTTTAGGGACATTGGAAGAGAGAGGGAGAGACAGAGAGAAACACATGGATGGGCTGCCTCCTGCAGGACCCCAGAACCCTTTGGTCCGCATGCCGAGGCTCTATCCACTGAGCCAAACCAACTAGTGCCATACAGCTGTTTTTAAAGAGCTGCCAATTCACCCTGTTTCCTAAAGCATAAAAACCTCATCTTTCCTCCAAGTGACTCAGAGGTTTTTATACTACCATCAGCTTGGCAGGGAGCCTGAGCCACTGGCGGATGGGCAAATGAGGACATAAGATCTAGCCCAGTGGTCGGCAAACTCATTAGTCAACAGAGCCAAATACCAACAGTACAACGATTAAAATTTCTTTTGAGAGCCAAATTTTTTTTTAAACTTAAACTATGTAGGTAGGTACATTGTTATTAACTTAATTAGGGTCCTCCCAAGCTGGCCTTTGCTAAACACTCAAGGGGCCAAAGAGCCACTTGTGGCTCTAGAGCCACCGTTTGCCAACCACTGATCTAGCCTTTGGCTGTCTTGGCGCTGTGGCCCTGATTTGATCATTCCACCGAGGTTTCAGTCCCACGTCCCACACTGTTTCTATAAAACAGACTCATCATGTTAACAACCAGGATGTCAACATTTTACCTTTAAAAAGTTGTGGAAGGGCTGTGGCTCTTGAGGACTCTCTTCCAGGTATCAGAGGCCAGCGCTGCGCAATCTGCTGCATTGCCCTCCGGGCCCCCACAGACTCCCACGAGGACAGAAAAGCACGTAAGGGACACGAACAGAACAGAGGGACAGCGCCAGGGCCGAGGCACAAAGGAGATTCCTCTTCCAAGTTATCTTTCAGCCAACAGGGTCCTCTTGCCATTTAACAGATCTATAGCTTCTGTGTAGCGATGCCAAGTTTATTCTCGGCGCAGTTCTTTTCGTAAATCACATCCAAAATATGATCTGGAAAAAAAAAAAAAAAACGGCACCTTCTTACGAGCCCACTGTGTACTTGAAAGACCCAGTGCACAAATCATGTGCACCTGTAGCCATTTCCATCTCGTTCCAAGCTCATTTTTAAAAGGGCTCTGAAAGCCTGCCAACTGCACATGTGCGCGGAAGATAAAATGTAATAGCAATTAATCCAATCATCTCTGATTTAACGTTAATTTAACCCAATGGATTATGCCTTGTTTTGTGTGCAACTGTGTTGATCCTGCTCCATTTCAGAGAGCCTCCAAATCAATCAAGTCACAACCCCTAATTGCAGTCAAAATGGGGAATTCCACTCAGCAGGGCCCTTCTCTGGAGTGTCTGTTCCTCCCCACAGAAGAAAGAGAAGACAGAGAAAGAGGCGCCTCTAATAGCAGGTTGCTAACATCACAGCTGATGGCGTCAGGACTAGCTAGAGAGCGGGCTCCCTGTGTATGCTGGCACATGCAATCGCCTTGAGGCTGCTTGCCACAATGAACGGGCAAGGGCCATCGGAGAAGAGTCAATGCCAGCAGACTTGTTCTTTGAACTAGAAACGAGCAACAACAACAAAAATGCAATACTGGGGCGACAATGCTTTTCTTTTCCTTTATTTGCAGTATGGACTGAACGACTCTAGAGATGAAAGATCTGAATTAGGACATCTGTAATGAACCCTGCTACCCTCCCCTCTCCCTCCTTCCCCCGCCACTGAAACTGATTTAACCGGGTTACAGTATGGATCTGCATCCTTGCAACCAGGTCTGATGGTGAGAACATTTGTATTATGTGCGAGGAATAAAGAAAGTTTCTGCTTCCGTTTTATTGAGAATTAGAATACATAACAAGTGTTACCTGGGCTCAGGGACAGCCCCGGAAGTTCAATTGTAGTTCAGCCTTAGTTAAGAATTAGTTAATAGACACTTCACATAAAGCGCTACCATGTTCTTTTTCATAATTTTTCTCTTCCCCTCCTCCCTTCCTTTGCAGCTGAGAATAATTAACTGTTCTTTTGTGAGTGTCATTTGTTCTCAAGGAATTAAATGCCACCTTATTTCCCAGAACAAGAATTCGACTGTCATAATTATAGCTTCATTTCAGAAGCAGGAAAAAAAAAATCATAATTTATTACAGATTGTTCAGCATGTGAGATAGGTTTAAATGTCACTGGAAGTAAATTGTGGCATGTCATGAAGGAGCTTTAGCCACCACTGTAATTGATTTATAATTTTACATTTAAAATGAGCAACATTCACCCATTGTTCTTGTATTATGTAACTCTGACAGCAATCCTTTGAAAATGAGGCATTCAACTCGGTCAATACACAATAATAATAATAACAATAATAACAGCAACAATGATATGCCAATTTTAAAGATAAAGAGAGAAATCAGCGTAAGCGCTAAGAACATATGTGCTTAAAAAAACTCCTGTCCTCTCAGGAGTTTTCCAGTCTCTAGAATACAGGGTACAAAACTATTTGAGAGGGAATGCATTTGGATATTAGCATCGAACTTCACAAAATAAAATGACCCTCAGGGGGTTTAATGAAGGTTATGAAATTAAGGCCCATCAGAATTTTAACTCTTCTCTACCCGGAGTTATAGGGAAAGATACAATAATTGGAGAAGGTTGGGATGAATTTCTCTGTTTCTAATTTTGAACAGATTAAGGATAAATTCCATTCTGAACAGTAACTTACTGAGTTTGTAGTGTAAACCTAGGATTACACAGTGATGAAGGTAGTACAGTGTTGAAGAGGGTCATATAAATACTTGATTAGACCATTAAATACTTACAGATCTATTTTGGTGAAAGATGAACTGAGTCCTGTGATGGTTCTCATGCCTCAAAAATCATAGTACCACCCGGATTTGCATATAGAAATAAGCACCCACACACACTGGTAGGGACACACTGTATACGGTAACCAAACCACAGGAGCCACACTTCAGCGGCCAGATCAGAACTTTTCCAAACTACCCCTCAATCTCCGATAAGAGACTAATATGCAAATTGTCCCCTCAGGAGTTTGACCTGGAGACCAGGAGTTCAATCGATTGCCATGATGTGCACTGGCCACCAGGCGGCAGTGTGGAACATAGCAGGCAATCAGCAGTGGCTGCAGGGTGTTGAAGGAGCAAGGGAAGGAGGCGGGGATGCAGGGAGGTGAGGAGGCGGGGAACATGATGGGCCCTGATCAACGGCCAGGCCTAGGGACCCTAGCCATGCACGAATTTCATGCACCGGGTCTCTAGTAAATAAATAAAATACAAGGTCATAATCTCCAAATAGCAAGCAAGACTTATAATTACAAGAGCAGGGACTGAAGAGTGGGAATGGGGAACTCTGGCCCACAGGAAAATGTGCTTTCCATCCCTGGGCTTACTGAGGCCACAAAGCTCAGGGCATCTCAGAAGAGGCTTTTTGGAGACTTCAGTGTAGATTCAGCACCTCACGTAGGTCTGGAGGCCACGGTGACACTGGATCCAGTGGAGTTGATGCACTTAGGGCTGAGT
Source organism: Pipistrellus hanaki (assembly GCF_964339955.1). NCBI lineage: Eukaryota > Metazoa > Chordata > Mammalia > Chiroptera > Vespertilionidae > Pipistrellus > Pipistrellus hanaki. Next base: position 43,184,423 of record NC_140519.1, on the reverse strand, counting down.
TCTAAAGTTAGTCGATGTGGCCGAAGCTGGTTTGGCTCAGTGGATAGAGTGTCCGTCTGCGGACTGAAAGGTCCCAGGTTCGATTCCGGTCAAGGGCATGTACATTGGTTGCAGGCACATCCCCGGTAGGGGGTGTGCAAGAGGCAGCTGGTCGATGTTTCTCTCTCATCGACGTTTCTAGCTCTCTATCTCTCTCCCTTCCTCTCTGCAAAAAATCAATAAAATATATATATTTTTTAATAATAATAATTAAAAAAATAAATAAATAAAGCTAGTCGATGTGCACAATCACAGCTTACTTTCAAGAATCAGAACCCAAATCCTTATTAAGGCTTTCTTTTAAAAAGGTCACCAGTTAAAGAGAAATTGGGTTCCGCATTAGTTAAAAGTTCTCCTTATTGATAGCTCAAAGACTGATATCCCTAGATAATGCATGGCTCTTCCGTGCCACCTTTTCATCTGTCATAATTTCCCTAGGCCCAATAATTTAATAAAAAGAGATTTGATTAAGTATAAGATTTATGAGTTTCCACTTTGAGAAAAAATTGTAATATAAGCCCATTCTAGATAAAGGGCTATAATATGAGCCACATTCTTTATTCCTTTATATACAGTTCTACACACACACACACACACACACACACACACACACCTACACATAATGTAATGTTTGGCAACTTGTCATTCAGAAAGACTAATGACAATTATTCAGTTTGAGCATTTGGTAGATATAATGGGATACTACTTTGGCAGTGATCAAAAATCATCTTCTTTTATGGTTCTTAATCAAAAATTTATTTCCCACTGACTAACCCCAGGAAAATGTTATCACCTACTTCAGTCTGTACTTATTTCACGACTAACAAGGGATTCTTTTCTCTGCCACCCTTAGCAGTGCGGAATCACTGTTATTCCCAAGACCTCTTTGGGTTTTTTGACCAGAAGAGGCATTTAGCTATGTCATCCATGATATATTGCACATTTAATTGCACTATGCAGCTATTCAAAAAGCATTCAGAAGTAATCATTTAGCATTAATATCCCAGGGCAATCCAAGGTCACAGTACATTAAAAACTAATTCACAGTGGTTCAAGAATGCATTTTTCATATATGGAGTAACATAATTCTTTTATGATGAAAATGATAGCGGTGTTACAGAATGATGAGATACAAGATAATCCGAATATCCATCACTGGGCCTACTGTACAAATGGCAAAGTCAGATCTTTGTTCTTCTCATTATTTAACACATCGCTAATCTGTATGAAACGCTGCTGACCATGTTAACCTCTTATAAGACTGACTGTGTTTTAAGGAGCAACAACTCCTTATTTATTATCACAAACAAAGAAGAATTTAATACTTATTGAGATAAGTACACTCAAAAATTTGATAATCTCTTCTTTTGTATGGTCATGCTACTATCTAAAATCATAACATTTGCATGAGGCTTTTGAAAAAGCGTGTGTGTGTGTGTGTGTGTGTGTGTGTATCCTATATGTGTGTGTGTATGTATATGCATATGTATATGTATATGTATATGTATGTGTATGTGTATGTGTATGTGTATATGGATGTGTATACATATATATCTGTCATGAGCATACGTGTGCGTGTGTGTGTGTGTGTGTGTGTGTGTGTGTGTGTGTGTATCCTCTCAACTGTCTTCCAGGAATGCTATGGAGGATTAATTTATTATAACTTGCATCAAGCATCTATCACACCAAAACAGTAGTGACCTGAGACAATAGGCCCTCTATACAACGTAGAATAGGCAGGTTCGCAAGCCACATGCAGCTCTTTGGCCTCTTGAGTGTGGCTCTTCCACAAAATACCATGGCCTGGGCGAGTCTATTTTGAAGAAATGGAGTTAGAAGTTTAAGTTTAAAAAATTTGGCTCTCCAGAGAAGTTTCAATCGTTGTCCTGTTGATATTTGGCTCTGTGGACTAATGAGTTTGCCGACCACTGCCCTATCCCATCAGCAATGCTTATCACAATTTGCTGCCATTCAGCAGGCAACATATCGAGAATGATTTCAGCACTTCACTGCCAATATTATTCTTTGTTACTATGCCAAGCTCTCCTTTCAAAGGTACCAAATGGCATTACCAACCCAGAGGGGGTCTTTTTGGTTTCTGTTTCTTTATAGCTCACATATAGATTGCGCAGGAGTCAGAAGGTTGGTCCTACCACCAGGATCATTTCAGAGGATTATAAGTATTATCATTACTGTGTGTTAGGGCACTGCTCTAGGTGACAGGTGTGAGTTGAGGTTGGGCATACTCATGATGGATACAAGATATTGAATCATCAAACATAAATAAAATATAATATTTGGCCAGTGATAACAGGAAACTGAAACAGATGTTACATGACTAATGGCCAATGAACAATGCAGATGTTCAAGTGCTGAGTTTGGACTCAGTAACAGCACTGGTCTCCAGCTGTGCCTTCCCTCCGCCCTCAGGACCACCATGCTATCGCTCCTGGAACATGTGCTCGCGGTTCACCACATACGCCGCCTTTCTCCTGACCCCTGAGAAGTTTTTAGCCCAGCCCTGCAAGGGCAAGGGAGAGTCCTGAGAATCTGATGAAATAAGAAATGTATGTGATCTGGGGAATAATTTTCAAACCACGTTTAACACAAAAAAAAGCTACCTTTGGCTGAATTAGGGAAACCAGTCATTCTGATCCCTCCTACTCTGTTCTTCTTTCTCAAGATTGCTGCAGCTGTTAGGGGTACTTGTTGGTTCCATCACTTGGTTCTAAATACATTTTTGCAGTATTTGCTCTAGATCTGTGAAATATGGGGCTGGTACTTTGATAGGGATTGTGTTGAATCTATAGATTGCTTTAACGATGTTAATTCTTCTGATCCATGAACATGGTATATGCTTCCACTTGTTGATAACTTCCTCTATTTCTTTTTTCAATGTCCTGTTCTGAGCACAGGTCTTTTACCTTCTTGGTTAAGTTTATTCCTAAGTATTTTAATTTTTGTTACAACGGTAAATGGGATTTTTTTATTTATTTTTAGTTTTAGTTTTTATTTCTGAGAGTTTATTATTGGTGTATAAAAATGCCATTAATTCCTGGTGTTAATTTTGTATCCTGCTACTTTGCTGAATTCATTTATTATATCTGGGTCGGCAGCTAAGTAATTGCGGGTTTCACACATATATGGCTTCAGTTGAATTTTTAGGTTTGCAGACGTAGTACAAATGTAAAACACATTTTGTTATTTGATAGTTGGCTATTCAGCTGTTAATCAGTAAAAAAAGTTTTTTGATCTGTTTTGTAGTTTTCGTTTGGCGTTCGTTGAAAAATGGAAAATCAAAAGGAACATTTTCGTCATATTTTGCTTTTTTATTTCTGCAAAGGGAAAAATGCATCGCAAGCTCATAAAAAGTTATGTGCTGTTTATGGTGACGAAGCCTTAAAAGAACGGCAGTGTCAAAATTGGTTTGCCAAATTTCGTTCTGGTGATTTTTCACTCAAAGATGAAAAACGCTCTGGTCGTCCAGTTGAAGTTGATGACGCCCTAATCAAAGCAATAATCAATTCGGACTGTCACAGTACAACACGTGAGATTGCAGAGAAGCTTCATGTATCACATACATGCATTGAAAATCACTTAAAACAACTTGGCTATGTTCAAAAACTCGATACATGGGTTTCTCACGAACTGAAAGAATCACAGTTAATGCAACGCATTAGCAGCTGCGATTTGCTAAAGAAACGTAATGAAAATGATCCATTTTTAAAACGACTGATAACTGGCGATGAAAAATGGGTTGTTTACAACATCAAGCGGAAAAGATCGTGGAGCAGGCCAGGTGAACCAACTCAAACAACATCAAAAGCTGATATTCATCAAAAGAAGGTTTTGTTATCAGTTTGGTGGGATTACAAAGGAATTGTCTACTTTGAACTCTTACCACCCCAACCGAACGATCAATTCTGATGTCTACATTGAACAACTAACGAAATTAAACAATACAGTTGAAGAAAAGCGGCCCGAATTGACAAATCGAAAAGGTGTTGTATTCCATCATGACAATGCAAGGCCACACACATCTTTGGTCACTCGGCAAAAATTAATGGAGCTTGGTTGGGATGTTTTGCCACAACCACCATATAGTCCTGACCTTGCACCATCTGATTACTTTTTGTTTCGATCTTTACAAAACTCCTTGAATGGTAAAAATTTCAATATTGATGATGATGTCAAATCGTACCTGATTCAGTTTTTTGCTAATAAAAACCAGAAGTTTTTTGAACGTGGGATTATGATGCTGCCTGAAAGATGGCAAAATGTCATTGATCAAAATGGGCAATACATTACAGAATAAAGTTATTTAGTTCCATGAAAAAATTGTCTTTGATTTTCTTTTTAAAATCCGCAATTACTTAGTTGCCGATCCAATAGTAGTTTTTTTTATGGAGTCTTTAATGTTTTCCATGTACAATATCATGCCATCTGTGAAGAATTGTAATTTCACTTCCTCCTTTCTAATTTGGATGCCTTTTGTTTTTTCAGATTATCTGATCACTGTGACATTGTCAGTACTATGTTGAATAAGAGGGGTGACAGCGGACATCCTGTCTTATTCTTGTTCTCATTGGAAATGCTTTTAGTTTTTGCCCATTGAGTATGATGTTGGCTGTAGGTTTGTCATATATGGGCTTTATTATGTGGAGGTATGATCCCTCTATACCCACTTTCATTCCGATTACAAATACCTTTAAATAGAAAGCTTGCTGCATCCAGATAATTGATTATCAGCTCTACTAGCTATCATCCCATCACAGGCCAACAGAACCGAGGGGAATTCTTCAAACACATAGACAAGGTCCTATGTCCTCTCAGTCTTTTGCTCTTACCCAATTTTCTAAAATATTTTTTTAATTGATTTCAGAGAGGAAGGGGAAAGGAGAGAGAGACAGAAACATCAATGATGACAAAGAATCCTCATCGGCTGCCTCCTGCACGCCTATCACTGAGGATTGAGCCCATAACCCAGACATGTGCCCTGACCAGGAATCAAACTGTGACCTCCTGGTTCACAGGTCACCACTCAACCATGAGACACACCGGCTGGGCTTACCCAATTTTCTATACTGTAAGATTTTAAGGACTTAGAAAGATTTCACCGAATTCAGGAGAGACAAAAATAAAATGTGGTTTGTTACCTAAAAGTCTCTCAAATGAAGCAATCTACATTAAATTAATCTGCCTTGCTTCCAAGTAGCCAGCCTGTCATTATAGATCCAGTAAAGCCAGCAAGATTGATGGATAGAGAATCATATATACCTAAGAATAGCATTGACTGGAATCTGAATTTTAGCATTTCTCATTGGAAGTGTCTTCAATGTGCATACCCTGGCCTTTCCCCACCCTCCTGTCAACTGGCAGTCTTAGACAAATCATCTAGCCTCAGAATACCTAATAAGCCAAGTTCCTTCTAAAACAAAGTAATTCTCCTGTAATATTCTCCGGCACACTCATTTGTTTTCTTTGCCCCCATCAACAGAATTGTCATCATCAACATCTCCATATGTTTGTATCCCTAGCAATAAATGATGCAGAAAGCTGAGAGAAGAAAACTGGATTAAAAACTGCCAATCCTGCCAAAACCGGTTTGGCTCAGTGGGTAGAGCATCAGCCTGTGAACTCAAAGGTCCCAGGTTTGATTCCAGTCAAGAGCATGTACTTTGGTTGCAGGCACATCCCCATTAGGGGGGGTGCAAGAGGCAGCTGATCGATGTTTCCAATTCTCTATCCCTCTCTCTACCTCTGTAAAAAATCAATAGAATATTTTTTTTAAACTGCCAATCCTGAGTTTTAGTTCACTATTCAGCTTCCTGTTACTATACAAGTCATTTAAACACTCCAAGCTTTGTTTTCATCATTTCTTGTTTCCCTTCTAGATAATTTTCTAAAATATTTACTCTAATTTGAAACATTATCCTTGGACAAAGCTGATCATGGAAAAATGTACCCAGACACTAACTCTAAAAGAATAAAAGAATGTTGTTACTCTTTCATTAAAGGTAAAGAAACTACAGGATTTTTTTTTTTGAAGGGGGGAGAGGGTTGATAAAATAGTTAAATTACCTCCCCAAGGTCAGTAAGTTTCTGAGTGGGGGTGGAGTCAGTAACAAAATTCTGATTTGATTAGACAGAGCTTATGGGGCCATATTTGGATTTTAATTTTTGTTCCACAACTTGCTGTGTGACCTCAGACAAGTTGCATAAGCTCTCTGAGCATTGATTTTTCTCATTAAAACAAATGGGAACGCTTCTCACCTATATCCTATGATTATTATGACTTAACACGTGAAAAATACCTAGTTAGTGCTTGACACAGAGCAGAGGTGCCAAAAGTGTTAGTTTCTTTTCTGAGCTACACCACGTGGCCCCTGGTATGCCAGAAGGAAGGCTAAGTGCTTGGTCTAACCCTGGGTACTTGTCAGCAGCCATTGTTGTAGTGTCTGGTTGACAGGAATTTAATCTCTGTGTCCTACTGCCCTCTTCTGGATATCAAACATCAGATCTGCTTGTGAATTCAGCTTATTGGTCCTAACAGAGCAAGCTCTGGACACGACTCAATCATGCCTACTCCGAAGATGCAATGGAAGCAATTACTAGATACAGCAAGTGTGCATGGACACAGAACCAGGAGCTGGAAATGATAATCACTAATTACTCGACATGGTGGGTCAAAGCTATGATGAAGTAACTCAAAGCACAGTTCCTTTTACTGTAACATGTGTGCCAGGCAGCCTAACTCTGTTAGGCAGTTCTAAGTGAGCCACAAACACTGACCAAGCTGTGGGTAAACAGATAGGAGTAACCTAAAAAATACTTTGAGCTGGACTTGGAAGAGAATACTAACCTATCTCACCATTTGTTCAGCCATCCTCCAAGCTTTGAAACCTTTTGTTGTATTTATTTACATACCTATAAGCCACCTGTTTCCAAGTTACTCATATCATTGGTAACAATCTGCTGTTTTGTACCACGCTGATGTCCAAAAAAGCCAAAGACATCCTTATAAGTGTTCAGATGTTTAGAAGTTTTTCTTAGATAAACATGGCGAAATGTATCAAATAAGTTACAAAATATCTGAGGTCCAAACCATATCAAAGTATAATTTATAGAGACTGGAAATATTAGAGGAAGGCAATTACTTCAGGCAAATAGTGAAATTCAAATTTCTACCTAAAATTAACTGAAAAGACATGACCTGCTATGTTACCTGATGACTGACTAAAGGTATACGTGATCCCTAGTTTATTTTTAAGAAAAATATAGAAACAACTAGATACCATCTTGGACTTTTCAACCCTCAAGATGAATTTTTAATTTGATTTTACTCAATATCATTACAATTTTAGCGGTAAAAAGAACTCTTGACTTGGAATAAATGGATGGGTTTTGGGGTGAATGGACAAGTGAATGAATGGTTCAAGAGAAGGAATACCCTTAGGATTTTAAATCTGTAATGTATTTTCCAATTGCTTCCATGATCCATACATTCCAAACACAACTCATTTTTCCTATTATTTCAAATATTTGTTTTATGATCAATACCATCTAAATGAAGATATACATTGCTTTAAAAAGCATATAATAACAAAGAATTTGAGAGAAATTACATTTTAAATGTGCTAATGAGAAAGTATCAACATTCTGGAAATAAACCCTCCTGTAAAGTGAAGAACAATTTTATGTTCCTAATAACAACCTCTTTTAAGTTTCATTAATCTCTAATATTACACACTGAATGTGTTAAAGCAGAACTTGCGAAGCAGTATTATATATTAAAAATACCAAGATCCGTCCTGGTTTAGACTTGAGTTTCATAGATAAGAAATAATATTTTCAACATCACTTAGCAAAGGACTGCAAGATATTAGCCATCTGCTATGTTCCCTTCAGGAACACGTGCACACTTTTAAAGACACACACACACACACAAACACAAACACACAATTCAGATGCCCATGTACTCAGTTAGCAAACACTAATGGCCTATCATCAAGACCCAATTCAAAATGTATCTTCTCAACAAATCCCCCATATTCTCCAACAGAATAAATCCCCTTTACTCTGTTATCCTGCTTACTGGTTCATTTTTCTTCCTGCCTTTACTACGTTATGTTATAATTACTGTTTATGTGTCTGTCCCTTATCTAGACCATGAACTCTGCAAAAGTAGGGTCTCTATGTCTTACTCAGATTTTTAGCCCCAGCACCTAACTGGATGCCTAGAACATAGCACATGCGCTAACAATTCGGTGGCAAACATGGATAACTTTGAAAATCTTTTGGTGGTTTTGTCTGTGCATTGAACACTAAACATCTGAGTCAGCTGACTTCTAAAAACAGTTCTCTGCCCAAAGACAAAAGCCGCCTCTCCATTCATTCAGCATGAGTGGTCGTTTTCCATCACACGTGGCATTCGGTCACAGACTGGCCAACACTGTGGTGGGAACTGAGGCACGCAGGGGATTATTTCAGCTAGATCACCTTTCAGGTTCCTTCCCAGCATGACCTGTGACCCTCCTGTGGGCTGCTTTCCCTCTCCTCTGCTCATGTACCTTCTTCTTACTTGGAGAGAATCTCCTGGGGCAGTGATTCCTGAACACCGGGGATGCCTTCAAACCCTGAGGAAGCTAAAAGGTACTGGTCAGGTGATGCTGGCCCTAAAAATCACCCAGAAAGTCTGGGTAAGCTGTCCCATCTCTCTCTCTTGGCATCTCCTCAATTCTAAGGTCGTGCATCGGTTTTACTGGCTTTGACTCAGACTCCCTCTCACATTTTCCAGCGGGAGCTTCTCTCCCTCATGTTGGTGACCACTAGTTCTAACCACAGCAGCACAAGTACTTCTGTGTATGTGGCCCTGTGCTGGGCACTTTGCCTCCACTGTCATTATGCTCCTATGAGGTAAGCACACTGTGGTTTCTGCATTAAAATAGCAAGAAACTGCCCCAACCGGTTTGGCTCAGTGGATAGAGCATCGGCCTGCCCTGCGGATTGAAGGGTCCCAGGTTCGATTCCGGTCAAGGGCATGTACCTTGATTGCGGGCACATCTCCAGTAGGGGGTGTGCACAAGGCAGCTGAGGTAGCTGATCAATGTTTCTAACTCTCTCTCCCTCCCTCTCCCTTTCTCTCTGTAAAAAATCAATAAAATATATATATTTTTTAAAATAAAAATAAAATAGCAAGAAACTAAAACTGAAAAACTTGTCCAATCCCCACCACTAAAATAATAATAATAATAATAATAATAATAATAATAATAATAATGCATTGAACCACTGAACAACATATTATCCAAAATAGGTACTTTTTAAAAAATAGATTTTATTGACTTCAGATAGTAAGAGAGAGATAAATATCAAAGATTAGAGAAAATCATTGACTGACTGCTTCTTGCACCAAGCCAGCAACCCAGGCATGTGCCCTGATTGGGAATCAAACCATAACCAACCTAGTTCATAGCTTGGCACTCTGAGCCACACTGGCCGAGACAAAATAGGTACTTTTTAAAGCACTTGTTACTAAAATGAAACTTTTTTAAAGCTAAAGAATACCAACACTGAAGGAAGATCAGGCTGAGCAAATTTAATAATTTAATGTTACAAGATATAAAATCATTCGACTTGAGTAACTTTTAATTCATTATAGTGCATATATGCCAATTATGCCTGATTTATTCAAGAAGTTCAGCAGCCCTGGATCCTGGTATAAACTGGTTGCCATGACATCCAGACTTTACAAGGACATCGTAAAGATCATGATGATAGCGGCAAGGTATTAAGTTTGACCTTCCATGGATTTAATGATAAATGATAACACTGTTGTATTATCCTGTCAAAGAATACTAGTCAGACACAAGGTATAAGCATAAAGATTTTATATATATCCAGCTTCTTCTTTTATTGGAAGTAGTTTAAAAGCAGCTAAAAGAAAATTGTGTCACTTAAAAGCAAGATTGCCCGTGTACATGTCTATACACGCTTTCATATTCCTATGCCACATGTTCACATGTACATCTCAATGACAATTTCACTTGCCATTACATTCAATTAAAGAATAAATGTGGGGGCAGGAGGAACAGGTGAAGCACAGGGATTTCTCAGGCAGTGAAACTATTCTGCATGATACTGTAATGATAGATATTGATATCATGCATTTGCCAAAATCCACAGAACTATACGAAACCAAGAGTGAAGCTTAATATAAACTATGGACTTCAGCTATTAATAACGCATCAATATCAGTGTGCTAATTATGATAAATTCATCACTAATACAAGATGTTAATTCTTATGGGGAGCAAGCTGTGTGTGTGGGTGAGTGTGTGTGTGTGTGTGTGTGTGTGTGTGTGTGAGAGAGAGAGAGAGAGACAGAGAGAGAGGGAGAGAGAGAGAGAGACAGAGAATCTCTGTACTGCCTGATTGATTTTCCTGTGAATTTAAAACTGTTCTAAAAAATAAAGATTATGAGTTTTAAAAATACATGCACACACTCAAATCCTGGAGGAACCATTAGAAAGAAAGATCATAAATGAAGGTGGCATGGTCAAGAAGTAAGTGATACCGCCAGGTCAGAAAATTAAAAACGGTGAAGTAGAAACCATCTGTTTCACAAACTCTCCCCTTTTCACCTGCTACTCCCCTCCCCATCCTTTCCTGGATTTCCAACACGCACAGGCACGCACACAGTGTGTCTTCACGCAGGCCTGGGCTTGACTGGAGTCTTCCACCGCCCTCACCAGGTCCTGACCACAGTTCATTCATAGCCTAGACCAGTGGTTGGCAAACTCATTAGCCAACAGAGCCAAATATCAACAGTACAACGATTGAAATTTCTTTTGATAGACAAATTTTTAAACTTAAACTTTTTCTAACGCCACTTCTTCAAAATAAGACTCTCCCACACTCCAGGGGCCAAAGAGCCGCATGTGGCTCGAGAGCTGCAGTTTGCCGACCATGGTCCTAGACCTCAGCTTCCTCATCAAAACCTCTGCTCCAGTTCCCCAGGGCTTCCTTCGGAGACGATGCCCAAGAGGAGGAAGTGGCATTCTGACAGTATTGTACGTACATAGCACATGCATTACTGCCACCAGACAAAGCCATGGCCCCACGGCTCAGCTTAGTCAGAGATGCACGTCTTTAGCAGGCTGCCGAGCGGTTGGTTTTCCTGGGGCTGAGAGAGCACGGGAAGAGGCCTACAGCCTTATCATTCCATTACGAGTTTCTAAGGGAACTCACCAAGCAGACCCATGGATCCCCCTTCCCTGCACGGCGGGTGCCAGGAGCTTACAAAGGATTGGGCGGGACGGAGAGGGGGACTGGGGCATGAGCCGCCCCAGGTCAGGGGAAAACGCCTATGGTGATGGTCAGCCAGGAGCACGGCCTGTGTCAGGAACCGGCACAGCCAGCATGGTGTGGGGGACAGGAGAGGGGTCAAGGAGCGGGTTTGGGGGAGCAATTCCTGTTCTGCCCCAGATCTAACGCTGTCCAGCACCAGGGGCTGGCCCCGCTCATGTCATGGAGCAGTCGTTCCTCTGCTCCGGAGAGATGTTATTGGCACAGGAAGTACCTGTCACTCAGATCCCAGGAACCAGCTGGGAAAAGGACTATTTGGCAGCATGTGAGCCACCTGAGAGCTTCAAATCACCTTTGAAAGCTGCTCTCTCTGCCTTTCATTTAAAAAAAAAAAAAAAAAAAAGAGTCTGCCTTAGCTGGTTTGGCTCAGTGGATAGAGCATCAGTGTGAGGACTGAAGGGCCCCAGGTTCCATTCTGATCAGGGTCACATGCCTGGGTCTCGGGCTCCATCCCTAGCAGGGAGCATGTGGGAGACAGCCAATCAATGATTCTCTCTCATCATTGATGTTTCTCTCGTTCCCCTCCTCTCTGAAATCAATATATATACGCCCTGTTTTCCGGCGTATAAGATGACCCCCTAATTTTAGTTAAAACATAGGTTTAGGCCTATATTCGCTGTATAAGACTACCCCCCACTTAAAAAAAAAAAGACTTACTTTGCCATCAAGATCTGCAGGTAATTTTTGTGCAATTTTGGTCTTTTGCCCCTGATTTTCGGTTGACTTTTTCGTTTCAAAGTCGTCTTATACGCCGGAAAATACGGTGTGTGTGTGTGTGTGTGTGTGTGTGTGTGTGTGTGTGTGTGTATAATTTTTTTTTAAGGGAGAAATCTACATTCTGCGCCAAGCCTAGCACATGCCAATGCAGACTGCCACCTGAAGGACAGACAGCCACTCTACTGATGTGTCTATTTCATGACGGGTGTCCCGCCTTCGTCCTTGTTCGTCCTCTGGCAGCTTTGCCGGACTGCTGAGTGCTCCGAGAGGCGGCTCTGGTGGCGATCTCTGCCCAGGGTCGCCATGGGGTCGCTGGGGTGGGGAGACGGAAATGGGGGAGGGTTTGGTGCTGAAGAAAGAAAGGAAAAGTAAGGAGGGGAACGGCAGCTCTCCTAAGTTGATGAATTTCTTGATCTGCTTGCTGGAAGGCTTCCCGCCCTTTAACAAATCCTCTCTTGGATCGCATCCATCTGCCCACGTTTCCTTTCCCCCGAGTCCCCCCTGACGGCCTCTGTGTGTCACAGGCAGCCCCGGCCCCCGCGACACAGCTCTGCTCTGTCAGAGGGGAGCCTGGGAGCCGCGATCCCAAGAGAATGACCCTCTGCTCGCAGTCACCGTTACAAACGCTCCCCTGGAGCTCACAGGCGGCAGGCTGGTCACTGGTTCGCTTGAGAGCAGGCTTGGCTTGTTTTCTATCTAACGGCGAGGCAGGCAGAGAGCACACAGTGAATGAAAAGACACTTCCAGCGGGTTCTCAGCAAATAAAATGCCCCTGGGAACCACCTGCTCGTCCTCGGAGATGCAGCACTGCAGTTCCTATCGGATCTGTCACTTCGAGCTAAGACACTATTTGCTGAGTATCCCATTTCCCTGGAAATGAACGCTCCTGTGACCTGCTGCCGCCGCTTTGTCCAGTTCCTCCCAGATCAAACACAGACTCCGGGCCTCCTCTGCAGGGACACCCGCCTCTCCCATGGCTCCGGCAGCATCTCTCTCGCCGTCTTGGCGAGCTGTGCTGTGGCCACCTCGTCAGCTGCCCCTGGCTTCCCTGGCTGTGCCCACGACAGCCTCAGACTCCGCAGGTGCCCACTGCCTCATCCATTCACTGATCCCGTCCTCCAGGGTGAGTTTGAACCAATTAAACCAAAATGCTTATCCTCCCTGGGACACCCAGGAGCTCCTTCTTGTGTGCCTTCATAGCGAGCAGACTACTGTCCATTTTCTGTTCTTGGAGTAGTCTTTACCAAAAATGGACTAACTGGCACGGCTGGTATTGCTCAGTGGTTGAGTGTCATCGACTCAGGAACCAAGAGGTCATTGGTTCAATTCCCGGTCAGGGCACATGCCTGAGTTGCAGCCTCGATCCCCGGTGTGGGATGTGCAGGAGGCAGCTGATCAATGATGCTCTCTCAACGTTGATGTTTCTCTCTCTCTCCCTCTCTGAAATCTTAATTTTAAAAAAAAAAAGGGGGGGGGGGCGCCCAATGGCAAACTTGAGTATATGCCCTGCCTAAAAATACTCAAATCTATTTTTTACCAATACTCCTTTTGATATTTCAAGCTACCAGTGGCCAAATTCAACTCTGGAGCCTCAGTGTGTAATCTTGGTAACTAACCCCTCTCAAAACTCTACTATCTCAGTTGCTGGGAATGGACTACGAAAACATCTTACATTTGGTCTCACACACAGCAAAGCCTTATGGAGACACATCATCACTATCCCAATTCTAACCTCCAGCATTTTCTTCCATTGTGCCACCAAGGGTTCATCTCAGGAATGCTGACCATTCTCCAGTCCCAGGTGGAGCTGGCTTTTAACGCCACTGAACATTAACTACCTTGTTATCGGACTTCAAGATCCTGGAAGGAGATCAGGGGCCCTGCAACCATTGTCCTGCCCTCCCCCCATTCCCCCTCTGCCCTCCTTCCCCCCCCCCACCCCCCCCGCCCCAGCATGTAGCCTTTCTTCCTTATCCACATATAATCAGCTGGGCAGTCGAAGAAGTAGAGCAGAATTTACAGGATGACCTGCTGCTCTCCCCCAATGCCGCCATTATTGGAATAAATGCTCAGATAGGATTCAGTCCTGTCTCTGTTTAATTTGGCTCAAGTGGTGATAGGTGGCCTGGACCTGTTTTGTGTCCAGTTACAAGAGGGACATAAACCCTCCCTCCTCTCTACACTGGACACATCCACTGAACCATGTGGACCCAACAGATACCCTCTCTGCACTGAGCTCATTCACGATCTTCCTCCTCACATAAGAAGGCCAAAGTATAACCTACGGTTTACCTAGTTTTATTATAAAGTCAGGCAAACGTTATTGAGGAATAATTAGTATTCTAGAGGGGAAAAAATACTCACGGTGTGTTAAGCAAAAGGGTCAGAAACCCAGAATACAGTATGATTTCAATCCTGGGAGCAGAGTTCCCGTTTGTTGGTTAATTTTAAGGTGGTCTGGATTTTATCTACTAGTAGATTGTTCTCAGTCTTTTCAAAGGCTCGATTGATTATTTAAGAATAAAACACATTATGTTCTTTGTTCCCTTTCTAAATATCATCCAAATCCTTGAAGCTGATCTTCCTCCATTGTGTAGCTTCCACCCATCCTGATTTGTATCTCCTGACCTTAAATCCTAGCCTTCATTCTCCTCCTCCGCCTGAAGACAGAACCTCTAACCAGAGCCATTGCAAGTAACACATTGTGGCTCCAACGACTGCTAGACTCTTCTCAGGACGAGTGGCTTCCTTAAAGAGAGACTTTAAAATCACTTCGTCCTTGTCTGTGAAAGGCTTTCTAGTTTAGCCAAGTTACCTAACAATCTGTAGCCAAGTTACCTACAGATCTACCAATTAGGCCAACATTCGTGTCACCGGATGCTTGCTCTGAATTCTGGCTTTTCTGTTTAGGGCAAATGAAAGCCTACTAATTAAATAAACTCGAATGCCAACAGATAAAGTGCAAGAACTGAATCAAAAAAAATAAAAATAAACCACATTCCTTTCTAAATTGATATGAATTCAAAAGGAAGAGAAGGGCTTCAAATTTAGCTGCCTATCTGAGAAAAAAGAGTATGTCGGAATTCACAGAGCTGAAATAAAACGAAACAACACACTCTGCTAGTACCGTTTCGCCGAAAATAAGACAGTGTCTTATATTAATTTTTTTCTCCCAAAGTTGCGCTAGGTCTTATTTTCAGGGGATGTCTTCTCTTTCCATGCGCTAGGTCTTATTTTCGGAGGATGTCTTATTTTCGGGGAAACACGGTAAGTGAAAGGGCCCTAGCCTCAAGGTTACTTCTGGTGCAACGTAAATAGATTATGAACAGGACAGAGTCCGGTGCACTAGCTCGGTGCTTTGCAATGCATTCGTTTTACATGCCCGTGATTCCTGAAATCACGCGTCAGACCAGGGGAGGGTCGCAGCATAAACTGACACTAGCATGATGGGCCTGTGTTAAACTTGTGTCTAAAACTCATTTGATGTGCTTTAGGTTAAGGGTGTGGACAAAAAGGGGTCACGCGATAACCTGACAGGCTCATGGGATGGCCTGCATGGAGGCCCTTGCACACTCAGAGGCCTAGTGTAACCACAACGGATGGTCTCCCATTTAGAGGAAACGGACCTGTTCCTCCTCAGCAGGGAGATGCCAGGCGGTGGGGCAGCTCAGCACCTGCAGGCGGGGGAGCCCGGGAATGACAGCGCAGGCCCCATCTGCGCGGCTGAAATGACGGTGCCATTTGGAGGCAGAAAGGTCGGTCTGGAGCAGCTGGTTCCTCGCCGAGTGACCTTTTAGCATTTCTGCTTTTGCCGCCTGACAGATGTGTCACCTCAATCATTTCCAAAGCCCCCGAGTAAACACCCAACCGGAGCGAGGGCGGCCCAGAGGGATGGCACCGGGCTGGGCACTGCGCGCTGCGGAGCACAGTGCCAGGGCGCCCCGGAGCATCAGCAGAAGGAAAAGCCCGTGTTAGCCTTCCCTTTGGCTAAATGGCTCTCCTACCTTCCCGTCGGTGGCTCTGAAGGGGCGAGGAGAAGGGAGGAGCGCTTCCTGGCGGCCCTGTCCTGGGAAGCTTGCCTTCGTGGGTGCGGGGCTCAGGTGGCACCGGGCTCTCACTCCCGCAGCTAGGAGGACCAGGGCAGCGCAATGGGCAGCGAGGGGGGTGAAAAAGAGGGGGTAATGAGATTGAGGGGCCGGGGAGAGGCAGCTGCAATCAGATCAGGTCTGATGGCACTTTAAGTCTTGGGAAGCGTCTGTAGAGGCAGCGCAGGTGCTGCTGGGCTGTTTTCTGCGGGGAACTCGGGGAAGGGGGGTCAGAAGCCAAGGTCAAAGGGTCCGATGCAGCCCTGGCTGAGCTTGGGGGCAATAGGATTACCCAGGATTCCTCCAGGGGGAACACGAAACACTCTTGCATGGAAAGCTGAGTTACTCAACGTATTCATCCTCCACCCCCACCTACCCCCAACCCACCCCCATCCCCACTTTCTAACCCTTCCCTGCCCTGTTGAGAGCACTGTGAGACTAGGCCCTAGGCTAGTGGTCAGCAAACTCATCAGTCCACAGAGCCAAATATCAACAGTACAACGATGGACATTTCTTTGGAGAGCCACATTCTTCAAACTTAAACTTCTTCTAACGCCACTTCTTCAAAACAGACTCACCCAGGCCGTGGTATTTTGTGGAAGAGCCACACTCAAGGGGCCAGAAAGCCGCATGTGGCTCGGGAGCCGCAGTTTGCCGACCACGGTCTAAGGTGAGCTTGCTCAGCTACTGGGCACGGGGGCTCCTCTGTCTGTGGAAGAGACTTCAGGAATTGCACTTCCTAAGACACGGAGGTTCTAATGTTCTTTCCGGTTTTTTTTTCTTCTTTGAAAGTGTTAGGGCTTTTCTCCAACCCCACCCCTCATTTCTTAATTGCGTTACCTACAGTGAGATTAAACGGAATATTACCTCTCAGAGGCAAAGCTCCCAGGCCTTCCCGCCAATCTTTCCGGAGACAAACCATCATTATGGGAGAACTAATGTACAGCAGGTCCCTGAATGATGTCATTTAGTTCAACATCGTTTTATTATACCGTTGACAAGATACCATCGGAACTCAAGTCTTGTTTACGTAGCACTTAGCCTACCGTCAGCCTGGCTTCATCATCAGCGGCTTCCCTTACAGTTGCAGAACCTATCAACGACGACGTTGAGTGGGAACTCCTTCTAGTAGCAAGGCAGCTGTGTGCTGACGCCGGTTCACACCAGCTCCCAGGAGTCAGCGTCAAACTTTCAGGAATTTTGCAAACTGAGTTTTAAGAGGCCCGTAGCATGATGATATTGGTTGTAGTGGTAGCCTTCGCCCAAGAGAAATCAAACACATCAAGACTCTTTCATGTGAGAGAGCTGGTTGTTTGCACATGTGCCTGGCGGCCACTGACACAGCTGAGTCTGAGCATAAGAGAATACTGCCATTTGATCATGATGAGATCAGCTTCCTCTCTGTTTCTCCAAGCTGACATTCAGATCCTATATTCAATCAATAGCAAAGCTGAGGCTGGTCAATAACATGAAGTATTGCTCATTGGAAAAAGGTTTGAGACATTTTTAAGGAATCTAACTATAGTCTTTTTAAAGCAGTGTTGCCTGCACTTTACAGTGAAAAATGCCTCAAAATAGTTTCGAGTTCTCCGTTTTGGGGCCTTACTTCCATAGCCTTAGTCTGCCTGCTCCTCCAAATAAAACTTCTGTTCAATTTTTTGGCTGGTCTGGTTCATAAAACACCCACAATACTCCGAACTCATTCCTGACAGCTAGCCTTTGCTTGTTTATGTACGCCCTGTCTAGCCACGTGTACCTGATCCAATACCTACCTAATCCTGTGCATTCTTCCCGGTCCAATTGACACCCACCTGCCACAACTCTCCTCTCATAACCCTACCCCACATTGTGCCTCCTTTTGCTTATAACACTCATGGGTGTGTTTGTTTTATTTTGTTTTTGTTTGCTTTTTTGCTTCTGCTCTTAGTCATGCATTTTTATTTTGCTCTTCTCCGTGAGAATGCCTCATCTACTCAAATAAAGTGTTATCTCTTGCAGAGCAACAACTTTGTTACATTAGGTAGTATTTCTCTTCCTCAGCCCCTGGCACAGCACTATCTGAATGTGTAGTAAGTCCTTAAGGCAGCGATTTTCAACTCTGAATATGGACTCTCCAACTGAGCTTTTACTAGATCCTGTCCCCTGGGCCTGAGCACTGGCAGATCCTGATGGAGTTTGGTTTGTTGTTTTAAAGCTCCCAAATAGTTACATAGCAACCTGCTTAATTGCTACCCAATCCAGAATCCCCCAGTGTTCTTCCATACAGCTATGATTGAGAATCAGGACTTATAAGATGGATGGATAGATGGATGGATATGAAACTAAATTATGCAAAATAATTATCAGCACCTTTTATTTTTACCAAGGTTGAGACACAGCTAACTGAAATATACAGTATGTTCTTTAGAACTCTGCACTTGACCATGAACTTAAAAACAGAGATCTTGTAGCAAGCTCTCCATCTATTGCAATGTCTGCTACCAAGCAGGATTTGTATCCATACATAAAGACAGCCTTCTCCCTGTCTATCTCAACCCCACCAACCTGGCTACTGGTAAAACATTCCAGATACCAACTTCAGTGGGACCAAAATTAAGAGTGTTGTTGTTTAAACTACGTTTTTAATAATAAGACAAAAATGTGGAGAGTGGCTACAGTGTTTGGACAGGGTGAAGCCTCAGACTAATGAGAGGGCACAGTCCTCTCATGGCCACGTGCATGTCCCAGCTTTGAGGGCAGAGCCCTCCCCGCACAATGATAGCCAACAGCTATAGTTGTAAGCTTGAACCTATGGTCTGAACACATGGCCCCATGTGCCTGAGTGATATAGGCTGCAGGTAACCCAGGTTTGACCAGGTGCATGTAATGGAGTAGGATGGGAACCCATGAGAATGTAAACATGTTGACCACGCCCTTACTTTGCCTCGTGGAATCTGGCTATAAAATAAAGACACGGCTTGTAGTCCATGGCACTGTCTCTCCCCATCAGAGAGGGCAGCGTCCCACCCAGCCCCAGCTTTCTTCTCTTGTCTGTCTTTTCTAACTCCTTCACGGCCCCAACTCAGGGTCACCCTTGGCCGTGCTGGCGAGGCATGGATAAGTTCACTGCTTTGTGAAGATGATGAAAGAAAGAGAGCAGAGCAATTCTGGTTTGTTTCCATTTTTCCTCTGTGAAGGAGAGTCATAATCAGGCTGCAATGAATGAGACACAAATCTTCGTAGAAGAGGTAGTCAGGGAAGGTCTAGGTAGGAGCTTTAAAACGTGTTCGAGTCCAGATGCGTTACATCTAAGACAATTAAAACAATTTGCAGCTGTTAGCACAGCTGCTCGTGTCCTAGGGGGGGGAAGTCAGAGGCAATGGGAAAATTGCCAGAAGATCAGAGCTAAGCAAATGCTTCAGATTTCAAACGAGTTGTTGTGGGGTTTTTTTAATCTAAAGTGAGATGAGTTTGACTTTCATACTCAGCAACATTTCAAAGTGTGTTCTTCCCTAGATACATTGTATGCACTTAGTAAGGAAAGAGGTGCTTCAACAGAGACCAACATGGAGTCACCAAAAATAATTCAGTGAAAACTATCTCATACGGTGACTACATTAGAAGGGGAGCAGATGGTGATGATATCACACAAGGCCCATGTTACTGGGTTATAAACCTTTGAGACACAAATCTAACACTGGCTCTCCGGCCACCTCTGACCTTTCACGTGAATGGCAAGCCCAAGCCCTGCCTGCCACTGGTCCTCCAAACATCTGTCAGGGCCACCTGTTTCTCACAACCCCACCCCCACCATTCTACCTTTGCCACCTCTGTAGCCTGTCGCCTCTAGAGTCCTCTTTCTTTGAAAAATGTTCAGTGCTCAAGCCTCCTGACAAATTTCGCTGTGGGCTCTGAGGATGACTGTCCCACACCTACAACCTTGGAATTCCACTGTGATGGAGACTGCGGAATTGAACCGCTGTTTTTAAAAACGTCACTCCCTAACCTCAGTCCAAAACTCATCCCCTTACCTTCCTCCTTTTGTTTCCTTTTTGCCCTCCCTGTTCTTCCAAGAAAGTTGACTGAATAATTCTGCATCTAATCGAGCCAGTGCCACGTTCTGTCCGATGGTATTTCTCTTCAAGCTAGTGCCAACTGGGTTTCTGCCCCAACTGTTCCACTAAACTGGCTCTCACAGAGGTCAGTCATCGCCTCTAACTCAATGGGCAGAGCCTCATTTAATTATTGCTCTGTTCTCCCTGCAGCGTTAGTCATGGTTAACCGCTCTCTCCTTTTGTCAATTCTTGACTGCTTTAATCTTCAAGATTTTCCTCACGACGGATTGACTCCCTTTGAGCTTCCCTGTCTCTCTCCATCAGCCACCTAAACATTGATCTTTACCACGATTTCACTGTCAGCACTTTTCTTATCTCATTCTTCACCCTCTCCCTTAGGAGATCCTGTCCTTACACAAACTGCCACCAACGCTTACAGGTGACCTCTGACCTCTAGGTCTCTGCTTGCAGAGGCTATAAGCTTATGACTTCAACCTGACCAAAACGAATTCTATTGTTTGCCTCGTCCCCAACCTATCCAAAAAAAAAAGAGGCAAAAAGTCCTTTTAAAAACCTAAATTGCTGGGTTTTCTTACTTGGTTTCACCTTTCTGCCACCACTTAGGTTCTGACAGTGGATGAGTGGATGAGTAAGATGTGAAATAACAGACTATTAGGAACACTCAGCAGATAGAGACTATAAATTGTGCTCTCAAAAAGTGACCAAAAGCCAAGTTAGTGTTTCTTCCGATCCCCGCCCTGAGTAGAGAAATGGAATCAGAAGGGTAACTATTATCACACGCGGTTGCCAGTGGGTAATTGCATTTTTTTTCAACAAGCAAAAACTCAGACTCCAAATTAGCATAGATACACCAAACTCTGGGAATTCAAATATTTAGTTTAGAAAAAGGGTTCTTTGTGAGCAAGGGTGCACAGTGAAGCTCACTAAATTCCTCCTCCTGTCTTGACAGTTTACATGACAAAACAACATACACCGCTGTGCTTCAAGAAAAGACATTGTTAAAGCTCTTCTAATGGCGCCTGGCTGGTGTGGCTCAGTTGGTTGAGTGTCATCCCATGCACCAAGAGGTCACCATTCCATCCCACTCAGGGCACATGCCTAGATTGCTGGCTTGATCCCCCGTAGGAGGCACGCAGGAGGCAGCTGATGGATGTTTCAATCTCTCCCCCTCCCTTCCTTTCTCTCTAAAATCAATAAAAACATATTTTTTTTTTTAAAAAAAAAAAACTCTTCTAATGCTTTTTATGTAGACGCAGGTGTGAATTTGTTGTCGGAAGCAGTCTCCCTTTCATGAGTGAAGCTAAAATCTTCACCGATAAGGTCAGCATCTTTTTTTCTGCTGTGAATCCTCTGTCAGAGGCTGCCGTCACAAAAATGAAGTCATACAAAGAAAATCCCAGACCGAGACTGCATATGCCAAAGGAGCATGCCTCTCAGCGTATGTGCAAGCCTATTATCCCACACCTGGTGCTATGCCAGGGCAGATTTCAGAAAAGAAAAAAAAAAAAGAAGAAAAAGTTATTCTGACAAATCAGTATTATTGGTTGACAGGCAGTAAAATCTGCTGAAATCCTAACAACTTCCCTGTAAAATCCACCCACCTGACACTCTTTCTTTAGCTAAAATCTTATAATAGCAACTCTGTAATTACATTTTCTATTTCGTTTTTCCCCAGGAACACTGTTGGCCTCTACTGTATCAGAACTACAGTGCATCTATCTCCGTGAGTGTTGTCACACTGGTTTTATAAAATCATATTACAAAATGTGGGTCAGTGATCACCGAGTCATGTAATTTATCGTGACAATACCCAGATGCACTGTTTGACATTAATTTTGCAGGGATGCAATCTACTGATATAAACAACTCTGCAATGCCTACGGTTCTTCACAAGCAAAGGCCATTTACAACGCAGGGGGTTGGGGGGGAAAGCAATATCTAGAGTTTCACTCTCAAATATGTAATGTCCCTATGTCTTATAATATATCAGTAAAAGCTGACAGGATACCTCCACTGGATAATACATCACCTTTTCAGCTTGACCTGCTACTTATACCTCCAAATTCAGAGTTTAAGAACCAAAAAGGATATTATCTTGCCCTGATTTGACTGAGTGGATAGAGCATCAGCCTGCGGAATCAAGGGTCCCAGGTTCAATTCCAGTCGAGAGCATGTACCTTGGTTGCGGGCACATACCCAGTAGGGAGTGTGCAGGAGGCAGCTGATCGATGTTACTCTCTCATTGTGTTTCTAAGTCTCTCTATCCCTCTCCCTTCCTCTCTGTAAAAAAAAAAATCAATAAAATATATATATATATTTTAAAAGGACATTGTCTCTTAGCCCAGTCCCCTGATTTTGCTAAGGAGGACACTGAAGTACTTAATACATTATTGAAGGGCAATCAGCTGTTGGTGATAATGTCTAGATCTAAAGTTTTGCTGAACGCAAATTCAGTCAATACCAAGTTCAATTATTGTTGAATTTACATTGTCTCTATTTCCTTCATCACACTGTTCAGAGAGAATTAAATTCCTAATCCTGTATTTCATGTAACTAAGTCAACATTTTTGTAGTACCTGCTATATACCAGCCATCAAAAAAGATTTTGGGAATAACAGAGGTACCCTCCCCTATGTATCAGCAAAGCGGAACTTTCAAGAACGGTGTGAGCTAAGACGCAAATGTTCCCCTCTTATCTCTGACCGTTTCTTCTCAGTCTTATTTGCTGGTGTCTTTTTCTCTGTGGCCCCTTAAGATTCGCTCCTCTTTTTGCCCATTTCCTCTTAGGACACCACTCATTCTCCCTCATGAGCTCATCACTCACACGATCTTGGCTATGACCTTAACCCTGCTTACTCCTAAGGGTGTTCTTCCTGAGTCCTGTTCCCACATAACGAGGGGTTTGCTGACTCTCCACCAGATGTCTTACAAGTTTCTTAAACTAAGCCTGTCCATAGGTGGAGATGTCATCTACAACCCTTTGTTGGGATTCTTACTGGCAGGGAGGTGGGGAAATTGGAATGTAAATGGTACAGTTCCTATGGGAAATGGTATGCCGGTTCCTGAAAAAATTAAGCATAGAATTACCAGGTAATCCAGCAATCCACTTCTGAGTATGTACCCAAAGTAATTGAAAGTGGGGTCTCAAAGAGATATTTGTACACCGATGTTTCTACCACCGTTGTTCACATTAGCTAAAACACAGAAGCAATCCAAGTGTCCATCAATGGGTGCATGAATAAGCAAAATGCAGTATACACACACCATAGAATATTACTCAGCCTTTAAGAGAGAGAGAGAGAGAGAGAGAGAGAGAGAGAGAGAGAGAGAGAGAGAGAGAGAGAGGTGGGGGGAGGGTTCTGATATATGCTACCACCTGGATGAACCTTGGGGACATTAGGCTAAGTAGTGTAAGCCAGTCACAAAAAGACAAATATTATTTAATTCTACTTATATGAGGTGCTCGAAGTAGTCAAAGTCACAGAGACGGGTTTTTCTGTCAAGTTGGGCAGCAGTTTCCCCACCACAAATCCTATTCTACATCGTAGGTGCAAATTCACGCGATAATACTGATTTAATCGTTCACGGTATAATTTTTACAAAACAGACCGAAAGAAAAGTCTGCCCTTTTTTGGAGGGAGGAGGGAGGGAAGAGCCGGGAAGGGGAACAGCCCTTTATCTTTCCTTACTACCCAACAATCTCTAGAATATCCTTTCAAAAATCAATACCGCCTTGCTGTTCCACACTGCACGTCTGATGCTTCAGTGTGATATCCTACAGGAGCAGCACAAATGCTTTAGCGATAGCTTTTCTCTCCTGGACTATTACTACACTCCATTGCTTCTGTTAGAATGGTTTTAAAAAATGTGAGTCTCGTGCCATTTATTACTCTTTTGTCAGCCTTTGATTTTTATAAACAGAAACCATTTATGAGGCAAGTTACGTGATCTCGATATTGATCCCTGCCTTTTAATGGTCCTTCTGCACCTTTACCGTAATGTCAAAAAGGGAGCAAAATGGATGGGAATGGGCTCTTAACAGAGCAGGCTGCGGCCCCAAACGGCACAAATGTCCTATCCCACCTACTCTATAATTGTAACCCCAAACCATCTGATACATTTTTGATAACCTGAATACATAAACCCCCGTCTTAGCGCCCTTTCTGATGCCGATGACATAATCCTATTATCATTGCGAAAGTGGCCTCAAGGAGCCACTAAGCTTATTGGGCAATTACTACCGGGAGGAACAGCTCAATATCAATTAGACCAAAACTAGGATTACTGCTTTTGGCAAACACTTTTCAGCATTTTGACAGCAAACACAGAACAACCCTATAAAGAGATTAACTCGTTTCATTATTTAATGGCACATTCTGCTGCTCATCCAAGCAGGCTCTTTGGAATGCGGTCCAACACCAAATTAAACATTCTACAAGTTCTATGCTGGAGACAAGCTACGAAGAAGGCCAGTTTCCAAGTCTCCTGACAGGACCTACTTTCAAAATTGGAGGCTGGCACCAAGGCCAGAGGACAAGATGCTGGTGGTAGAACCATTGGTTGCCCCACCCAGACTCCTTTATGGCCTTCCTGCCATGACTGAGCACCTCCTCACGCACCTGTGTGCTTTCCCTCCCAATAGTTTGCACTGATGTGTGTTCTTCAAAGGACAATCCTCATAGCATCGGAGTTCTTTGCCCTGCATGGGCAGGGAACCAGAAGTGCCTAGAAGGTTATATCCCAGCTCCCACCACAGAGAGTCGCTGTCAATCAATGTGAATACTTGATGCAAGGGTGTAAAAGCCCAACTCTTCTGCCTCAGGTAGGAAAATTCTTAGGTATAAGTTACACTGAAGTATAAGCTCTTTTGTGGATCAGGCAAAGCTACTCGTATTAGTCAGGGTTCTCCAGAGAAACAAAATCAATAATAGAAGATGGATAGATGATAAAAGATAGAAAATAGATAGATAGATGATAATGGATAAATGATGATAGAGAGATAGTAAATTAAATAAATGATAGGTAGATAATAGATAAATGATAGATAATAGATTAGATAGTTGATTGATGATAATAGATTAAATAGTAGATAGATAGATAGATAGATAGATATTGATTATGAGGTATTGCCTCATACAATCTATAGAAGCTGATCAGTCCTATAATCTGCCATCTGTACGCTAGAGACCTGGGAAAGCCAGTAGTATAATTCAGTCTTAGTCTGAAGGCCTGAGAACCAGGGGAAGTGACAGTTGTAAATCCCAGTCTGAGAGCAAAGAAGATGCAATGAGCTGTCACAGTGAGGCGGGGAAAAGGGAGTGAGTTTCTCCTCCTTTGCTCCATTCAGGCCCTCGGTGCATGGAGTGATGCCAACGTTGCATCTTGGGAAGGGCAATCTGCTTCACAGAGTCCGACGATGCCAATGTGTGTCTTTCCCAGAAATCCTCACAGACCCACCCAGAAATAACCTTTAATCTGGGTCCGCTGGCCAGTCACGTAGCCACATAACATTAACTATTACACACTTACACAGGCCTCTGTGAGATCTTAACCTTGCCCAGCTTCTCTCCCTGCCCTGGCCTGCTTCTCCTTTCTCCCCTTCTCCCAGGGACACTTCCTTAATAAACCCTCCTCTAAGGCTCTGCTTCCGCAAAACCTGATTTCAGACATAGGATTAAAAAAAAAGCTGTGGTACATTTACACAATGGAATATTACTCAGCCATTTTTCTCTATGATTGCAGGCACTTTAAAAGTCAGTTAAATGGGTTGCAATTTGAAGAAAGGTTAGATTTTGTGACTAGCCTACAACAATTTTCAAAGAAAAAAGATGCCTTTCAATACCAATCACACCTGTGAGTACATATTTATTTGTCAAATCTGTACATTGTGAATATACATTCCTATTAATACGTCTGCATTCAGTGTTTCACGTTAACCCAGAAACTGTCATGAAATCATTACATTCTATTTATTTATGCCGAGATATATACAGACAGACAATTTTAGGTGTCAAGGGGAGGCAAAGGGACAGATCTTTATTAAATAAAAGGTGACTAAATGTTTTTATTTGAAAAAAAAATAGCCATTATCCTTATTGTAAAGTCTTCGACATCTGACCTAAATTATGATTAAATTCAATATCTTTATTGTAAGAACTTGATAAACAAAGGTTTTAAAGCCATTGTTCTCTTAAAGTTTTACAATCCTATGAACTGATTTTAAATAACTACACTTCCAATAATGACTGCTTTACTTTTTTTTTTTTTTTTACTTTATACTGAAAAGAAAGGGAAAGAAGGCTAACATTGAAAGCTACACAGTAGAAACTTTACTACCATTATTTATTCCATTTGGAAGGGGAATCTATTGAAATCAAAATTACAATCATTTTGCCATATCGCTGTCACTGTTCAAATCATGACAAACACTGGAATCAGAAAACAATTTCAGCGTCTCTAGATTTTGCCAAATAAGGATATATTTTGTTGTTTGTGTTACTGAAAAACACCAGAATATTGAAAGATTTTTATCTGAACTGTATCATAGCAGGTATATTCCATTGCAGCAATAAATTACTCCAAAAACAGGATGGAATTTTCTTGCTTGTGAGAGGAGAGGAAACTGACTTCTTTTTTCCTCTTTCTATTAAGGCTTTTTATAAATGTTTAAAAAAAAAAAAACTATTAATATATAGTGACACATTTCAGTGCAAAAAATGCAGGCTGTGCAAAGCTTAGGGTTCTCACTGTACCAGCAACAGACCCACATTACCCAGATGGAGTTCCCGTCCTTATCCGCCTCATAAATGTTAAGAGTAGCACACACAGCTTTTTCCCTGTAGATGAACACTTGGTAAACACTGTAATTGAGACCTTGAACTTGAGTGTTTCCCTAGGCTTGGTGTGACTAAGTTCATAGCCTCAGTGTAACAAGAGGAAAGATTTTTTTCACTGAATTCATTGTGGCACATTCTCAGTGGTTGCTCTCAGCACACGGGTAGTTGTTAGTTTTCCTTTCTTCTTCTTCCTTTTTCTTTTTTTGTTTTAATTTTGAGAAAAACTAATGAGTTTCCAGAAGCCCTGTGAGTGCTCTAGGGCTGAATGTGATTTAAAAGCAGCAGTAAAAGAGACAGGGAAGGTAGCTGGTTAATTGACCTTTATTGTGCCTTCTGGTTCATTTAGAGATGGAAATTAAATTAACATGATAATTCAGTCCTACTGTGTTAAGGCTGTGATAAACCCATTAAATTTTATGGCCATTGATTTAGCATTTTTTTCTATTAACTGGGTTTAATTTTCAAAATTGTCATGCAGGTTTCTGAGAAGTGGTTCATCCATTCTGGTTCTTCCAAGTTACTAATGTGTAGCCTTTTAGTGCTCAATTATTCAAGCGCAGAGGGCCCAACTGCCCTCAAATGCCTGGATTAATTTAGAAACGAAGCCATTTGAAAGTCTTTAGAAGAAGCAAGGAGAGTTCAGGGAGGGGAAAAGTCAGTGAAATTCCCTAGGGCATATGTCAACTTTCTTAAAGATTCTATCCTACACCAAGCCTGACAAAAGCGAATATTTTGAATTTTTGTCTTTTTCTCCCATGGAAAATGTTGACTATCTAAGGGAATGAAGAACATGGTACCACTGATTTATGAAATTCAAGAATTGTGGCATCGACCTGGCAGGTGTGGCTCATGGTTGAACTTTGACCTACGAAAGAGAAGGTCTGGGTTCAATTTCCAGTCAGGGCACATGCCCAGGTTGCAGGCTCAATCCCTGGTAGGGGGCATGCAGGAGGCAGCCAATCAAAGATTCTCTCTCATCTTTGATGTTTTTATTCCTCTCCCTTCCCTTCTGAAATCAGTAAAAATATATGTTAAAAAAAGAATTGTGGCATCTACAGACCAATTTTTTTTTTTTAATGTAGATCTGTTTCAACCCAATAAATATCCATTAAGTTCCTACCCTTTGAAAGCCACTGTTCTGGAGGCTGTGGGGGTACTGAGCTGAATTTCCCATCCAAAAGCAAATTTTCTCAATCGTGCTATGAAGGGTTCTTTTTATATCAAAGTTGGCAGGAAATAGAGGACTAAAATTGTTTCAAACTGTTGTTGGCAGTAAGCTTCTGTCTGTGTTAATTACACTCTTTATTTGATGCTCATCACTCAGTCAACAGTCAATGCATTGTAGCCTTTCTGTGACTAAATACCAAATTACTGTGTGTAGCTTTTTTGGGTTTTTGAGTATATCTAATTTATATCATTCCCAAATTTGACGCTCTAATAGTTTGGAGGTTTTCCCAACTCTAACTCCTTTGATAAACAGCTAATCAATGAAAATTTTGAGTGCAAATACAGACACATTCAAGAGGAAGGGCTTAAATGTTTAGACTCCTTTAGAAATACAGATTTTATGGGAGCTTTCTGAACTGTAAATTTGAAAGCATAGATGGCTAGTGGGAAAAACATTTGCACCATATTTTAATATTGTCTAGCTATATATGCTTACATAATGCATAGAGGCATCAACAAAAAAAAAGGTTAACATAATTTGGGTATATGTGCATATAAACTTTTATGTATGCATACATTTAGAATGAGGGTAAGAGAGTGAGCTACTAAAAATAATTCAAGGCAAAGACCATAATAAATAGAAAACACATGTTTTGTATTGCTTAGTTTTAGGTTGTTTTCAATTCTCCAAATACATTATATAATAGGTATCTATATATATAAAAGCCTAATATGCAAAGTGTCCCCTCGGGGTTCGATAGCTCACTGTGATGTGCGTGCTGACCACCAGGAAGCAGGACAGAACGAAGAAAGGCCCCAGCTGCCAGCTAGCAGCCACTAGGGACCCTACCTATGCACGAATTTCGTGCACTGGGCCTCTAGTTTTAACATAAAAGAGAGCATTTACCCTATAGACTGCTTATATTCAGAGGTATGCTGGAGCTAGCCTGTACCAGCTTGAACAAGCCAATTTTATGCATCTTTTTCTCAGCTTCACGTTCAGCCACTTACCATCGACAACTTGAAATTGACTATGGTGGAAGCAGTTGCACCCAAGAAATTGGAAAATTCTACACATCAGAGCTTTTTTCTTTTTCTAGTATGGTTTATTTGGTAAACACTTACCAGAACACAACAGTGTATATGTGTGTGTGTATGTGAACACAAGTGCGCGCGCATGCGCGCGCACACACACACACACACACACACACACACATATCTTAGGGAATAGAAGGCTAGACCAAAATGTAATGTAGGGACTGTTTTTATTTTTGTGCCCTCACATTGGACATTGAATAGCTTGTCTTGTTATTACTAATGGACTTCTAGATAGGTGGCAAATAGATGATAGACAATGAGGGGTGAATGACTAAATAATAAAATTATTAATATAAAGGAAAATAAGAAAGTAAATGACTTACTGGTTACTAGATGTAGAAAAATTACAATGGTTTTACTGAAAAGAAAGAAAAATTTTAAAGCACTTCACAAACTTGTTAGAGCTAGGAAGATAATTTCATTTGCATCTAACCAATTCACCCATTTTGCCTATAAGGAGACTAAAGCACAGAACATTTAAGAGTCTGAGCCATAGTTATAAAACTAGGCAAGTAACAAAGCCAGAATGAGACCCGAGTTTTCTCACTCAGATTTCTACGGGTCCTTTAGACCTACTGTATTTCCTTTTGTGCTATCATAACACACTGAACTTTCGAAAACAAACATCAACTCTTCCAGTAAATCTTTTTTATTACTAAAACAAATACTAGTTTTAAGAGAGCAAGTAGAATATATTACAGATGTTTCTTTAAACAGACGTCTCCCGGATCCTTCCACGTCTTGACTAGAGTCACCAGTATCCTCTAGGTCAGCGGTTGCCAACCTTTTGGACCTCACGGACCACCAGTGGTCCAGTTGGTGACCGCTGTTCTAGATGGAAAAATTAGATCACAACATTTTACATGTTAAGATGATTTAAGTATGTTCTTTCATAATATTTCTCTCGATCACATTTGCACTTGCTCTACCATTTAATGCAAAACCAAACAGATATAGTTTTCATCTCTAAATATTAAATAAGTAAAGATTTTAAACCTTTAGGAGATGAGAAGCTGCCCGGTACTGCTGTAAGATATGAATTTGTTAAGCTACTGATACAAATATCTGCCAGGTTTATGATTAACATATGAATTGCCTGATGTTATCTAAAAT
The DNA here is from genome assembly GCF_964339955.1 of Pipistrellus hanaki. Classification (NCBI taxonomy): domain Eukaryota; kingdom Metazoa; phylum Chordata; class Mammalia; order Chiroptera; family Vespertilionidae; genus Pipistrellus; species Pipistrellus hanaki. The sequence goes on along the minus strand of NC_140519.1, from coordinate 43,153,947 downwards.
ACCCAGTTCCAAGGGAACACTGACACACAGATAGCTTACACTTTGTAAGCTGCAAGATTGCTAGAAATTCCACTCCTAGGAAAAGGAGAAAGCTGGTTTCCATCTCCCTCCCAGTTGTAGATTGCTTTGATCAAGCATCTCTGCTGGCACACCCTCTATCTTCTATGTTAACTAAAACATCCATTTATTCACTAAAAATAAGTTGAGAAAATAATACCAAAAAAAGAGGTTTTAGATCCAGACACTCAGGTTCAAATCCTAAGTCAGCTACTTGCTAACTGTGTAACCTGGAAAAAGTTACTTAACCACTCTGAGCCTCAACATCCTTATGGGTAAATGCCTAAAGTGGTCGTGTTTAGAATGCATTTGATTTGTTAAGATTAAAGCAATAACATTCCTAAAGTAATATGATACAATATCTGACACATATTCAACAAAAATTAGTTCCTTCTTCTTTCCCTTCAGACTTCCTCCACTGGAGTTACAAAATGTAATAAACCATAATCCTGTACTCTAAGTAATACAACAGGAGAAAGGATTTCTCAGTGATTAATTCTCACACAGTATAGTTTGGTAAATCAATTTGGATCTCATCGGGAAACAGATGGTACCTCAAACTGGGTAATTTAAGGAGGGTCTCATAAAGGAACTCTTTTCAAAGGTGGGGGCATGGGGAGACAACCCACAGGAGACAGTGAGGCATCCCAAGGCTAAGAGCAAATGTGGCGCAGCCCTCCCACTGAAGGCCTAGGGGGAAAGCAGATACAATCACCTGGAAAGAACGAATGGAACAGTAGGGGCTGGAGCAGGTTTATGCAGCTTGGGAGGACAGACAGTATACATCTCTTTCCCAGTCCACACTGAGTGACATCACCTAGCTTGATTGGACATAGTAGGAATATTTTTATTATAGAAATGGGCAAACACTACCAACCAGGGCTTCCCAAAACCCCATTTACCAGCACATCACTAGGTATCACATTTGCTATGGGACACAACTAGCCCAGACTAACCTCACAGAAAGGAAACGAGGGAATAAATATCCCAAATTTATTCTTGCGCCCTTCTTGTAATCTCCAACTCATCCTGCCCTGTCCTACTGCGCTCCTTCCTACTCCTTCACCCACCCAACCCTCAATCTCCGGAAGCAGTTAGTGGGTTTTTTTATTCCTGACCCGGAGCATTCTTGCTTTCACCTTCCCTTCTCTTCACCTGGCCAACTCCATCTTTTCTTTTTTAAATTTTTGGCCAACTTTCACCTTAATCTTTCGATCCTGCCCTGATGTCACTTTCTCCTTGGATGTCCCTGACTTCCCCTGACTCCTTCCAAAGTTATCTCCTTACCTCCAGGAGTAATTGTAAGCACTAAATGTAGGTAAGTTAATATAAGTAAGGTGTTTGGCATAATGCTTGTTGCATAATAAGCACGTTCACATACATACATACACACACACATCTACTTGCTATTATTACATTCTTAATATCCACATAAGAGATGATCATGGCTTATACTAAGGAAATGGATAGGTTTTAAATATTTATTGTGTAAAAGGTGAGAAAAAATAGGGGGATCAAGAATGACTGCTATGTTTTGACTCTGAGCTGACAGCTGACTGATAATGGGTAAGAGGCATGCAGGGAGACAGCTCTCCCACCCTCAGATGTGAGCCTGAACATTCCCCAAGGCTTGCTTTCAAAACGCTCTTCTTGATTATGGAAGCTTTGAGAAGCTGGGTAGTTTCTCAACTGCTCTAAGCTTTATTTCTTTATCTGTGAAAAGGAGATAACAGTAAAATATACATGTGCACTTAATTTATGGGCATTTAACTCCGTGATCTCAGCAAAAGAGGAGAAATAGGAGTAAGCAAGAGCAGAAGAGAAAAAATAATTTGAATTATATATCCATTATTTAAACTATTCGACTCAATGAGCATAGCTCTAAAAGAAATTTAGTAAGAAATATAAGAATCTGCTGCTGACTCAGTTGACTGGGTTCCCACACTCTTCTACACTGTACTTTTTTTTTTTCATGTGATATGGCCCTAAATGAAATCCAGTACACTGGGACCAGTCATTGGAAAGTTGATCAAAACGCCATTTAAAAAAAAAAAAAAAGTTATTTTTAAGTGAAGCCTATATATATATTCTTATTTGTTTTTAACGTAAAACATATAAATACAAATTTATTATCCTGTGTTTCGATATAGAGCCAAAACAAAAAATTAATTTAATTTCTTTATGTTCTCTTATATACAGATCCACTGACTGGAGTTCCACATCATATTCCTAGAATAAACGTTAATATTTTCCAGCTTACAGTAACAATACAATTTTGTGAGTCAAAACTAACAAGGTTTTGACCAAAGAAATAAGTGAGGTGGTATCATAACTCAGGTATGTAACTTTAAAACACAATGTCCTATGGTCTGTCTCTTCAGGATGACACTTCACAACTCTTAAAGTATGTTTTGTGCCTCTACACCCCACTCTCCCCCCAACCCGCCTCTGCTAGTTCCAGTCCTGGCTGGTAGAGCCTATTCCTAAGTCAAACACTCTAGATTAGATGAACTGCTGGATTGATATTGTTCTGCCATGCATGCCTCCTTCTGTTTTGTTCCCTCTGGACTTCAATCATAACAACGTCAAAATGAGCAACTAAACTCCCTAAATTGCTTCTCAAAGAAAGCACAAGATTATATGACTTCATTTCAAGGTATCAGCTAAATAGAATATTCAGGAGGCATCATTGAAGACTTTTTCAATGCCTTCTTCCTGCCTTCAACATCATGAGAGTAACTCCCCCAGCCCTCAGAGTAATTTAGATGTCAGATTAGGAAAAAGAGGAGAGACAGAAACTTCACAAGGGAAAGCAGTATTGATGTGGTCGAACATTGAACTCGTTCAACTGTAAACTCCACAATGTCCATTTTCTAGCTCTTGACTGAGCACTTAGCGCGTTAGACGGGGTTAATTTGAAACAAGCTGAAGACTGAGAGGCAGAAATTAAAGCCAGTCTAGAAATAGAACGACTCTTTGGAACACAAAATGCATGACCATACAATTCATACCAATTACATGTAGACATCACACACTACAGAATAACACAGTAGTCTCCTAGACACACAATTTTTGGCCTGACGTGTTTGGAGATGAGTGGATGAGACGTGAGCATGAAAAGGCAGTTCCAAGGGACTGTTTGCTGAAGAACACAAGCTCAGCTAATGACAGCATTTGGTTTGCCAAGAAAGACCAAAAGGCATGAGACTGAGCCTTGTAATTCGAGAGTCTGAAGTGTCAGTATGTGGAAATAGGAACTCCTCCTTAGGCATCAGCAGCCCAATTAAAGGGAACTAAACGTTGTTTTTTACTCTACATCTGAGGATAAATGTAGTTGATTTGTGGGTATAGGATATCCTCCTCCTCAACTGAATCCTGACTCCTGCATGTGATCCACTTTCAGTGTTGGCAAAAATGCCACTTGAGAAAATGACGGTAATCTAATCTGGCTGCAGACAACTTTGCACCAAACAGGATTTCTTTCTCTGTATACTTTGAAGATGATAATATGTAAGTTAATTATATTTAAGCTACTCTTTTCAAAGCTAACCAGAGAAAGCTGCAACTCTCCCACTCCAGAAAGGCGGGGAAAGAAACCAAAATCAAAAACGCTTTTACCGAGATCTGCCGAAGTCGGGCTTTGGTTAGTTGTTTTCACTGCCAACAATTAAGTAACTTCCCTTCCCACCTCTTTGCCTCTGCCTATGTTGGCTTTTGTCCGCTGGAAAGCCTGCGGGACTCAGCGTTCACAGGGGGGGAAGGAAAGGGCTTTGCAGAGGGGAGGGAAGAGAGGAAGGATCAACTTCCCTGCGGTTGAATCAAAACATCCATAAAAGTGAGCACCACCTGCAGAGCAAAGTGCTAGCCCTCAGGAACGGCTCCTCGGCTCCTCGGGGCGGTACAGAGACACAAACAACAAAGGAGTGGACACCAGCCAGGCAGCAGGTGGAACAGGTGAGAGAGACGACTATCTCCAATGCCAAGGTGAAACCGGCCCCTCCCCAGTTCTCCTTTGTTCTTCATGTGTAGCCTGGTGACGGCTCTCCTGTGCTCACCTTTCTTCAGGAGAAAACACAAACCAAGGCTTACGAGTCACAATTTACATCGCTGACGTCATGGGCTGTCATGGCTCATGATTAATTAGCTCCCAACAATTTCAAAAATGTTTCTCCCCTGCAACGTGGAGACTCTGGAAGAGGGGGGTCCGCAGGGTAAATAGTAACTTTATGATGTGGCAAAGCCTCATATCCCACCGCCTGGCCTTTGCCTACGATGGGTGTCCTGCCTTGTTCTAGCCACGCTTCCTTCCGGGGCCTAAGCCACTTCCATGTGTGGCCACACTTGCCTGCTCTATTGGGATCCCTCTTGGCCTCTGTCCAGCTTGAATAGGGACCCGCAATCTCTGCTCTCCTTTAGGCATGGTGCCGCTGCAAACTGAGCCTGCAGAGGTTCCATTCTGCCAGGACTACGTGCCAGCCGGGACCTGCCATCGGTAGACTGCTCCGCCGATTCCCAAGCTACCCCACCTCAGCTAGTCACTGCCCCAGATGCTCTGCCTCTCTCAATGGACACGTGTCTGACTGAAGGAGGGAGCATATCCCAGCAGGACATCCACTCTCCTCTTAACTCCTGGATCACACATGGCCTCCAGCGTCCTCCTACTGCCTACTGGCCTCCGCAAGGAGGAGAACACTGTTTCAACAGAAGACAAATGTCAACTCCATTTTCCCACAGAATGCCACATGTTGATTCCCATGCGATTAAGAGGCACTGGGGTTGCTTAAGGAGTACTGGTATAATGTTCTCCGACTGGTGTTTGCTATTCTTCCCAGTGACTGTGCCACTCCCGCCACTCGGAAGGCCCTACATCACAACAGATTCATGCGTTCTACGTGCCCTCTTCCTCTCTTCTGATTGGGTGGCTTTTCACGTGGCCTTTTCTGCAGATCAGCCCCTCGGAATATGCCGGCTGGAAAAATGGAAACACTGCTTTAAATTAAAAAGTAAGAAAAGAGAAAGAGACTTTTCATCACCCTGAATGAGACCCAATTTTCTCACTCTGTCGCCACCCTCACAGAAGCTGGCACACTCTTCAGGAGCTGTCCTTATTTTTACTATGCCAGAGAGAAGAGCAGAGTGAGGAGGGGGGCAGGGAGAGAGAGCTTGATTCAACGCATTAGATAGAGTTGGCTAGGTTGACGTCATTGCTCATTAAGAAAACAGGCAATCTACTTCTTGTTCCCATTGGAGAAAATAAATCTGCACAGAGCCAGGCCAAATAACGTGTAGCAAATGATCAATGTGAGCTGAGGGAGATGATTGATCCTTTATTTCTTACTCCCTCTCATGCATAATGCATGGGATCCCGGATGTTCTCAGCATGCCTCAGGACCCGGCAGTGATGCACCGCATCACTATACAGAGCACGCATCCTGAATTGCTAGTGGCAGTCTCTGTATCCCTGAGTAAGTGGGAGCCAGGAATCCTTCAGAATCCGAGAGTCTCTGAGAGTGCCATGATGGCTTTTTGAATCCTACCCAGGCCTCTTACAAACACATGCATGACTCAGGGAAAGTCTCAAAGAGACTTAGGGCCTCAATGTTCCCTAATGCAAAACAGAACAGACAATATTGGCCTTTTTTCAGAATGTCAAATATAATATTACAAAAATGGGAATCTGCCCTAGCGGGCTTGGCTCAGTGGACAGAGCGTTGGCCTGTGGACTGAAGGGTACATGGGTTTGATTCCGGTCAAGGGCATATGCCTGGGTTGTGTGTGGGCTCCGTTCTCAGTGGGGGGCATGCAAGAGGCAGCCAATTAATGATTCTCTCTCATCATTGATGTTTCTATCTCTCTCTTCCTCTCCCTTCCTCTCTGAAATCAATAAAAATATATATTTTAAAAATGGGAATCTTTTGAAGAACCAAAGGTGAGTATGGAAAGTGAACTGTTCACTTTTCACAATAATGATTAAGTTTCAGAGAACCCAGTTCTTTGTGATTTTAGAAGAAGCTGGCTTCTCAAATGTTGTATCTTAAGTTGAGATTCTTTCGCTGCTATTTCTCTAGACTCAAATGGCAGTGATGATGATGAAGATGATGATTCTCTCATCGTTGATGTTTCTATCTCCCATTCCCTCTCCCTTCCTCTCTGAAATCAATAGAAATATATTTTTTAAAAAGAAAGTTCTTATGACACTTGAGATACACACACACACACACACACACACACATGCACACGCACGCACATTCTCTCCTTTCTCAGAAAACCTTGCTCTTTTCCAAATCACTGATGCATGGTATAAGTATGTCTTGCTTCTTTCTGTGTATTAAAGTGTAAATTCAATGGAAGAGACTATTTTTTTCTTATTATATTTGCAAATTCACCCAAAGGCCACATGAAACACATGACAAACAACACACACGTATTTAGGAAATCCTAAGAGTGTCCTTGGGACACAATGAGTAATTTGACCAACCTGGTGGCCCAGCTCACAGCGAAAGGAAGAGCGGCAGACTGCAGAGGAAAAATTGTCACCCTCCTCCCTTGTAATGTTTCATTCCACGGAAGCGCCCTTAGCAGCACCCAGCACCATATCACACATCCAGCAGGGGCCTCATAAATACCGGCTGCCTCTGATAGCACTGACACGCACCAAGGCATTATAATGAATAGTGGGTGATAAAAATATATGTAGGTAATAGTTTAGCCGTGGTTGTGTCTTTCAACGGCAGTTTAGAACAATAAAGCCCACTATTACCTTGTGGACAGATAACGCTAAATGCGCAAACTCTTAACTCCCCCGTCTTGTGTCACAGAAGGAAAATGAAACCAGATGAAAGCCAAGTCTCCTTTCAGTCGCCTAACAGAAGTCACTGCTCATTTGGGGGCCGGACTCAAGAATACACACCCTCTGGATTTGGAAATGAGGTCAGGAAACAACCACCCGTTCAAACCAAGAGTGGTGAGAGCCGGCATACCTGGGGTTACCATCTTCGGTGGTCCTACGTGTCGGTGTATAAATGCGTTGTTGCATGGACTCAGGAATGCATCAAGTCCAGCAGCCAGGGGCTCAGATGTAAGGAAAGTTATAACCCTGTCAACTGTACGTAAGAATTAAGTATAAAGAAGAGAGGTCCATGTGCAATCAAGAAAAAGAAAAGCCGAACAATGTGGATTTGTCCATGTTTATCCAACAAGAAATAGACGTTGTGTTAAGAAACAACTATTCCGCTGAAACCAGTTTGGCTCAGTGGATAGAGTGTCGGCCTGCAGACTGAAAGGTCCTGGGTTTGATTCCGGTCAAGAGCATGTACCTTGGTTGCTGATCGATGTTACTCTCTCATAGATGTTTCTAACTCTCTATCCCTCTCTCTCTTCCTCTCTGTAAAAAATCAATAAAATATATTTTTTTAAAAACACACGCAACTATTCCTATTACTGAAAGAGTGACTATTTTGGGGTGCAGAGATATTTAACCCAGTTATAAGAGACAGAATTATGTCAGAAACTATTCCCAGCATATGCCTACATAAAGAATGGCTGGGTTAAGAATTAAAAAGGAGTCTAAAAATCAGTAAACACATGTTTTTTAAAAAGAGTTGATGCTGATATATTTTGCAGGTAATGGATATTGAATAGAGGTTGTAGATGATCCCAGATAAGGAAAAGCTAAGGAATTCATCATCACCAAACCAGTACTACAAGAAATGTTAAAGAGATTTCTTTAAAAGAAGAAAAATAAAAAATATGAATAAGAAAATATCCCAAAGAAAGAAAGTCTCACTGACAAAGGCAATGGATTAACTAACACTAAAGCTAGTACAACGATTAAAAGGCAAAAGTATGAAGATCATGATTAAATATAACAGTAAAATAATGGATATACAAATGATTAAGTTTAGAATTAGGGCTACGGTTAGGGCTAAGAGTAGGATTAGGGCTAGGGCTAGGGCTAGGGTTAGGGCAAAGGTTAGGGTTAGGGTAAGGGCTAGAGTTAGGGCTAAAATTAGGATTATGGTTAGGATTGGGACTAGGGATAGGATTAGGTTGGGGTTCTATCTAGGGTTGGGGTGCACGGTTAGGTTTAGGGTTAGGGCTAGGGTTAGGGTTAGGGTTAGGGCTGGAGCTAGGGTTAGGGTTAGCCTTAGCGTTAGTTAAGGTAAAGATTGACTTTTGTCAAAGAAGGTTCTAGCCTAAGATATTACTACCTATCATAAACTACTTTTAGTTAAAACGTTTTCATTTCAGACCATCCTTTGTGGTTACTTTAGGTCTCTGTGTTTGCAGCATGTGGTCCCTTTTCATCCACATGGGAAACTCTATACATTTTACCCTTCTTGTGAACCTGTAATTATTTCAAAACAACGCTTTAGAGTGATGGAGGCCTGGTTTAGGTTGGGAGCCTGCCCCCTACTGAAGATCAAGCCTGCAACCTGGGCATGTGCCCTCACTGGGAATCAAACCAGGAAACAGTGACCTCTTGGTTCCTGGGTCTACTCTCAACCACTGAGCCATACTGGCCCGGCAGTTTATTGATTTTTAGAGAGAAAAGGAGAGAGAGAAAGAGAAAAAATAAAATAAATAGAATAAATATCAGTGTCAGAGAGAAATCAATCAGCTGCCTCCTGCATGCTCCCTACCAGGGATTAAGCCCATAACCCAAGTATGTGCCCTGACCTGGATTCCAACCAGCAACTTTTTGGTGCAGAGGATGATGCTTAACCAACTGAGCTGCAGCAGCCAGGGCAAAATAACTTATTTTCTTAATTTGTGAATACTCTCCCCCCCCCCAAAAAAAAATAAATATATATACTATATGTATGCAATTTTAGCAATCTCATGGATCCAAACGCCAGCCATAGATCTCTTTGAGAGTGTGCGACCCCTGACTGGGTGCCCTGCTTTTAAAAATGCATGCCTGCACGAGAGGAGAAAAGCGGGGTGGAAGGACCTATTTAAACACATTCTGTAATCGCTCTGGGCTCTGTTCGCCATGAACCCCGGGCATCCTCAAGTGAGAAATAAAGATTCATTTCTTTGTTTCTTTGGAAGTGACTGGATGTGGGACTCTGCATTGCAACTTTAGGAACCACACTGAGGATGAGCATAGCAAACATGAAGGAATACATTAGCATATAAATCACTTATTACTACGAGTACTTAAAACAACATGAGGAGATAGAATGGTTCTTTTAGCATTTGTTTACTAGCCATATTCCAGGCAATATGCTAGCCGCTGGAAATTAGGCGGCATGAAACACAGGCTTGCTTCCCACCTAGAAACTACCACGTGCCTACAGGCATGAGGTGGTTTGGGCCTGCTTAATGCAAATCATCTCATCTTGTTGAAAATCTCCAGTATGTGAGCATGTAGAAAGGATATGGAAGAATTAGGGGGTCAAAGTGAAAATATTTTATATCAGTCCCTAAAAGAAATATAATAAGCAAATGCATGAAGAAATATCCAATATATGCATACAGATTGAGAGAGAGAAAAAAAAGAGGGGGGGGGAGCATTGGGTATTACATAGCTATGCTAATCAACCGGTGTGGCTCAGTGGATAGAGCATCAGCCTGCGGACTGAGGGGTCTCAGGTTCGATTCCAGTCAAGGGCATGTACCTTGGTTGTGGGCACATCCCCGGTAGGAGGTGTGCAGGAGGCAACTAATCGATGTTTCTCTCTCATCGATATTCCTAACTCTCTATCCCTCTCCTCTCCCTTCCTCTATGTAAAAAAAAAAAAAAAACAATAAAATATATTTTTCTAAAAACAACTGTGGAGACTGGTAAAAATGATTCCTTTATTTGCTCATAAGAGCCTGAGGCCCAGAAAAGTTAAATGATTTGCCTCAGGCACAGGGCCAGTGAGAGGCAGAATCCGGATTTGAACCCAGAGGTCCCTGGCCACAGTTCCTGCTCACCCCACTCTTCCAGGCTAGTGTCGGGGGAAGGTGTCAGCTCCATTTCTGGGACACGTTGCTTGAGCTCAGTGAATACTTTCAAACAGGTGCCTGGGGAAGTCTGCGGGTGGGGGAAGGGCTGGGGCAGGGAATTCAGAGGCTCTATGCAAGCTTTGTGATGACCAGTGAAGTCACTGACGTGGATAATCGGTAACAGATTATTTATCATTATCAACCTGCACGTGCCTGTGTCGGGGTGTCATCACGTTTGCCCGAAGAGCCCACGCAGCAGTTTTAAAGGGACGCGCGCACGCACAGAAGAAAGCTGCTGCTCTCTCCAGTAAGCAGTATTTTCGGGGCAAAGCCCCCTGGGAGCGGTTTGTGGGTGCCAAGCAGCAAGCATGTGAATCGCTTTTACCATGTCACGTTCTCCCCTTCCACGCGGGGAGGGTGCACTGTGCTGCCATAAGCAGATACGCACAGCACAGATGCTGGTGTTGATCTGAGCATAAATGCTGTCCCGCTCACGCACACACACACACACACACACACACACACACACAAAGGGAGAAGAAAAATCCTGAAGTGCCATGCCTGCATAAATCTTACATTTTTATGAATCACTGCCATGATGGCAAGCACGCAGTGAAGGTGTGTGCCTGCGGATGTGAATGGATCCTTCTAGATGGTCTCACGTATCGCAGACGCCCCATCATTTAGATGTGTCTGTGTGTCCTATCCAAACAGGACTCAGCTTCCCAGACCGTTCAGGTAGCAGCCGGGACCCCGTGTGACCAACACCAGAAAACGCAGTTGAGTTGTAACCCAGAGGAGCCGGGTCTTTCTGATGCCCCTGTGGCTGTGCTGTCAACCTCCGGCCACAGACTCAACATTAAGTTTCCCAGTTCCCGTTTCCCTGTCAGCAGCCATGTTCCAGAGCCAACAAACACATCCTACCGTCGGATCTTATGCTTAGTAAAAGGTGACCTGTACTTTTCTTTTCGCATGCAGTTTCTTCAATGAAAATATTGTAATGTCAGTCCATGCAAAGCAAATGCATATTAATATGCGTTTACATCTGTCTCGTATTAATATTCATGCCTGAATCCACATCCCTACACAAAGCCAATTTTCTGACCATCTGTGTGATGGCTGGTGGATGCAATGAATAAATTTTATTTGTGAGGGGAGTGATAAATCATGTATCTTCGGTGGGTTTTTTTTTTTTCCACCGACAATCTTTCCCTTTTAGGTGCAAACATGTTTTCGCCGTGGTTTGGAATATTTAAGGCAATGGAGAGGGTTAACCCTTTAATATCCCTACATGCGCTCAATCTCGTAGAGGCCGTGAAAATGCAATCCCAACCCCTCTCATCACACACAAGAAGGAGCCACAGGTTTGCTTCGTTAGATGTGGCGTCTCTGCTTCCTCTGAGTTCCAGTCTTGAATAATACTCTTTGGTGTTGTTTAAAAATGTAAGCTTGCCGGAACCGGTTTAGCTCAGTGAATAGAGCTTCGGCCTGTGGACTGGAAGGCCCCGATTCAATTCCAGTCAAGGGCATGTACCTTGGTTGCGGGCATATCCCCCGTAGGGGGTGTGCAGGAGGCAGCTGGTCGATGTTTCTCATCGATGTTTGTAGCGCTCTATCCCTCTCCCTTCCTCTCTGTAAAAAATCAATAAAATATATTTTTTTTAAAAAGCCTCTAGCTTACATTTTTATTTTTTATTTATTTATTATTTTAATATATTTTATTGATTTTTTACAGAGAGGAAGGGAGAGGGATAGAGCGCTACAAACATCGATGAGAGAGAAACATCGACCAGCTGCCTCCTGCACACCCCCTACGGGGGATATGCCCGCAACCAAGGTACATGCCCCTGACCAGAATCGAACCCGGGATCCTTCAGTCCCCAAGCCGACGCCCTATCCATTGAGCCAAACCGGTCTCAGCAGCTAGAGGCTTTTGAAAAACTTCACAGGGGAAGACAGGGCCTTGCGCAAAAAGTGTATTTCTGAAGTCCTTCCAGCCATCAGAAGTATCTTTAAAGTCACGTGAAGTGTAAGCACACGCAATGGAAATATCTCAGAGAAAGTGTAACAGTATTTTCATCATGATCTCTGTCCTTTCGCTTTTACCCCATTAAAATATCAAGATTTCAGCGATAACAGCGCGTTTGCAGATCTGGGGATCTGTTGGGGACTATTGCATCCACATCATAGGAACAGGGACCTTTTGGGATAGGAGACAATTGCAGTTAATTAACCGGGCAAACAGAACCCAATCAGAAGGGTTAGATTGGAAAGCAATCACATCGTGGTAGAGAGAGCCTGAGATCATACGCCACGGAAAGAAGTGTCATCAGCCCTCGCTGGTTTGGCTCAGTGGACAGAGTGTCAGCCTGTGGACTGAAGCCGGGTTCGATTCCGGCCAAGGACACATGCCTGGCTTGCGGGCTCGGTCCCCAGATGGGGGCGTGCAGGAGGCAGCCAGTCTGTGAGTGACTCTTTCTCATCCCTGGTGTTTCTATTTCTCTCTCCCTCTCCCTTCCTCTCTGAAATCAAAAATATTTTTTTTTAAGTGTCATCCGATGGCCTGAGGAACCAAAGCCACGTGGTTTGCTCACTTCTTTCCAGGGATGCTTCCTGTGAATTCTAATCAGACTACTAGATGGAATCCAAATCCAAAGTTTCTATTGGGTGTCATTTGCCTTCTCTGAGTTAGACAATCTTCTCTAAGATTCCTAAGAATGCCACATACAGCACAGGTCATAGCTTCCAGATCACAACGGCAATAAATTGAACCTCCGTGTTCTCACAGGCTGTCAAACATTTCTATTTCTGCTGTAATGACCCTGAACCGAGTGGCAAGGTCAAATGGGAACCCACGGAGCTATAAATCTGCTGTAGATACAGCCCCAGGTAGCAAATGGATATGCAAATGGTAAATGGAGCAATCAGAGAAATCTTGCCTGAAGTAGGCATGTTACTGAGTAAGCACCTGCTGCTTTGCAAGATACATCGTGCTAAAGCAGATGAAGATGCCGCGCTGCCCTCATAAAGCTTTCCACCTATGTAACAAAGAAGGCACCTTCTCCCACAAAGGATTCTCAGCAGTGAAGTTAGAGGGTGATCAATGCAACTGAGCTCTATAGAAGGATGAAAAAGACAGTGGGATTCCCACAAGCCCGGGGAATCAAGGAACCTCTCCAAGGAGATTTTAAGATCAATCTTGAAGGCTGAGAAGATTCGAATGTTCAGAGAAAAGACGTCATATAAGATGGGAGGAGCTTTACAAAGGCTCAGAGCAGGAAGTATTTAGTGGGAGGAAGGTGGAGGAGTTGGAGAAACTATGGGTAGACCTCTATACTTACATCTGAGAATTAATACTCAAAATTATCAAAGTTAAGGGGAATGATTTTGAGTAGCATACATGTAGGCATTAAATAACACCTTCACTAATAAAAGAAAAAGATGCAAATTGACCATACCTCCGTGGTGCCCAACAGCCAATCAGGAGTGAGTATGCAAATTAACCCATCAAAGGAGGCAGGTTAATTTGCATACATCGGCACAGAGCGAAGACTGAAGACTTCTCTGCTGTGGCTGGAACTGAGAAGCCAAGCCTTGCTGCAGCCAGAGCAAAGGCCTGCTGCCAGGTGCCGAAGGAAAACCGGTGACGGCAGCCAGGGGAAGGCAGGCCGATTACATGAATCTTCATGCAATGGGCCTATAGTTGAATTATAAAGTCAGAAAAAGAAATCCTTATAACTCTATTCTCCTGTTGCCTCAAGAAGACAATCTCTCTCAGTTGGGTGCTAATAGATCTTTCACACAACTCCAGACCTTACAAAAAACCCCTTTTTAACAAAGAGAAAGCCAGCCCCAGGCTCAGTCTACAAACTAGAACTTCTTAACATCGTTTGCTTTCATGGTTTTTTATTGTTAGTGTTACTTTCCTTTATTCCAAGTAGTACTCAACGGTCTTCCGTTTGTGGTAGTAATATAAAATCTCCCTCTAAGAAACACTTAAGTTTTTTCAAATTACTTGTTTTTCGAGATAAGTAACAGAATGAATGAATGAATGTGATGAAAAAAATGAAGAAAAAAAAAACTAATGTGACATAGTAACGGGCAAGATGGAAAGATGGGTTGGACTCAGTCTAGAAATGCCTCCGTATAAAAGCTAACTGGGTTAAATTACGGCCTTGGATGTCAATTCCATTTTCTTATCCCCACTCAAGGGTATGTTTATTGACTTTAGAGAGGAAGGGAGGAAGAGAGAGAGTGAGAGACAGAGAGAAACATCACTGTGAAAGAGAAATGTTGATCGGTAGCCTCCCAGACATGCGCCTACAGATCAAACTCACAGCCTTTTGGTGTACAGGACGATGCCACCCAGCAAGGGCCGGTTTCAATTCCATTTGGTAATTCTGAGTTTCCTGGTTTCCCTCCTCTGTGGCATTGCTGAGATTGTGTTTACAAAATCTCCTTCAGGCCTACAATTTTCTTAAATAGACTAAACTTTTTTCATATAAATACCAAAAAAATAAAAAAAATAAAAAAATAAAAAAAAATAAAAAAAAAAAAAATATATATATATATATATATATTATCTAAATGAGAGATGGAAAAAACATAATAGTTCACTAAGCTCTATCCCTCAGAGATTTAATATGAGGTATAAACATAAACCGCTCCACCAGAAGCAAAAGGATATAGCTTTCGTAGATCGCTCGGGATTTCACACCATATACTTAAGTATAATTTAGCGTCATATTGATACATGTTTGTATTTGCCACCCACCTTTGTCAGAGTGATATTGTAGGGATTACTGGTACAATATTTTGTAAGTCTTTTCAGCCCTTGAAGAAATTATACACTGTAACATTAAGATAATAATAATAATAATAATAATAATAATAATAGTCATTGTCCTAACAGCAATAACTGCTCATGCATTTTCAAACACGGGCCTATGTTGATGGAAAGAAAAATTAGGCTGAAGCTAAAAATGAAGCCTTATCAGCTGGTTTGAACACAAAGACTTAGGACGGAATCATCATAATGCTATCTATAACTTATTGAGGTCTGGAGTAGGGTCCGAGATTCTGCATTTGTAGGAACCCCCCCAGGTTGCCGAAGCCAGATCTCATTCAAGAAGCTGGAATTATAATCAGGCAATGGAGCAATCAGAGAAATGGAGCAATCAGAGAAATCTTGCCTGAAGTACGCATGTTACTGAGTAAGCACCTGCTGCTTGCAAGATACATCATGCTAAAGCAGATGAAGATGCTGCGCTGCCCTCATAAAGCTTTCCACCTATGTAACAAAGAAGGCACATTCTCCCACAAAGGATTCTCAACAGTGAAGTTAGAGGGTGATCAATGCAACTGAGCTCTATAGAAGGATGAAAAAGACAGTGGGATTCCCACAAGCCCGGGGAATCAAGGAACCTCTCCAAGGAGATTTTAAGATCAATCTTGAAGGCTGAGAAGATTCGAATGTTCAGAGAAAAGACGTCATATAAGATGGGAGGAGCTTTACAAAGGCTCCGGGGGGGGGGGGGGGGGAGAGTGCACATGAGGGCTATTGCTCTCAGTGGAAACTACCAGGGTATCAAAGACAGTGTTCTTCTCCACAGCCAATCCCACTGGTGCAAGGTCTGCTCCTCTTCCTGCTCTTCTCCGCCACCTTCCTGAGTGTTTTTTCTCCCCATCACGATGGGCTGTGGAGATGGTACCCTCTCTACAGGACTTGCCCCTTTCGGCTGCCACAAAGCAGTGGTTCTCAACCTTCCTAATGCCTCGGCCCTTCCCTACAGTTCCTCGTGTTGTGGTGACCCCCAACCATAACATTATTTTCGTTGCTACTTCATAACTGTAATTTTGCTACTGCTATGAATTGTAATGTAAATGTCTGTGTTTTCCGATGGTCTTAGACGACCCTGCTAGCGGTTCTTTCCCCCTCCTTTCCTACCGCCACAGTGTGGACCTGGAGTGCTCGGTCCTTATATCTAGTGCTCCCCAATGTTTTACATGCCATGGCACAAGAGGAAATAGGATTTGTTTTTTTATTTTTTGAGATACATATATAATAAAAGGCTAATATGCAAATTGTCCCCTTGACCAGGAGTTCAACCAGGGGACATCCAACTGCCCATGTCCCCTCCCCCTGGCCAGGCTGGCCTGGCCACACCCATGCACGAATTCATGCACTGGGCCTCTAATATATATATATATTAGAGGCCCAGTGCATGAATTCACTTAATGTATATATGTGTACACACAGACACACTCTGTACACTGAGTGGCCGGATTATTATGCATTCAGAGACCATAATAATCTGGCCACTCATTGTATATGTCTTCTTGCCTAGCTAACCTCAGCAAAAAGGTTTGCCTAAATGAGCTGAAAGTAAGACCAACTGTGTTCTTAAAAGATCCTTGGCAATCTTTGGGTTTTGCCTTATTTGCAACCAATTACGTCAACATTGAGATCCTATAACCCCTGATTTTATTTAAATATTTACAATAGCTAACATAACTGCACTGGCAATATTTCCTACAGGTGCCACCTCTCTCTCCTGTTCTCCCAATCTTAAATAAATTCTCCTAGTCTCTGAACAGCCCTGGGTACGTGTTAGCAACTGGCTTTAATGGCACAATCTACATCTACCTCGCTTGCAAGGCACAGACAGTACACACACCCTTGGGGTTACGAGCTTGTCTCGTTAGGAAGAAATGCGGCCCTCGTTATGTTTTCAGAGATCTCACATAAATAACGCTCGGCTGCGGAAGCAGCAGCTGAATCATCCCTTAGGTTTATCCCCCCTTGGAATTTCTGGGTTGGAGTTTCCATCTTTGCCTACCTTGTTCAGGCTGTATTTCATAAGCCTGGAGCAGTGCTTTGCCCATAAAAAGTGTTCAATAAATATTTATTGACAAAATGAATGACCATGTGAATAAGCGATAAACTAAACTACATTAAGAGCTAGAAGATCAAAATACCCTTGGATTCAAATCCAAAGTCTTAAATGCTGCTGTTTTGTTTGTCGGTGGAATTGTTGAGCTTTTAGTCAATTGTTCCTTTGTCACATCAAAGGGGTTCAGAGAAAACTCTTTCCTTCCCTTCCCAATAAAAATAAGATGGCTCTATGCCGCACTGGTTTGGCTCAGTGGATAGAGCGTCCGCCTGTGGACTGAAGGGTCCCAGGTTCAATTCCGGTCAAGGGCATGTACCTTGGTTGCAGGCACATCCCCAGTAGCAAGAGGCAGCTGATTGATGATTCTCTCTAATCGATGTTTCTAACTCTCTATCCCTCTCTCTTCCTCTCTGTAAAAAATCAATAAAATATATTTAATAAATAAATAAGTAAAATAAAGTGGCTCACCCCTGAGTCCTGTGAAGAGTTAGGTGCTTTCTTCCAAGCGCCAAGTTCCTGTTATTATGCAGTGTTTCTCCATGGAGACGCTACTGGCATCCTCTATGATATTGTTCCATGCATTGCAGAACCCTCAGTATCACTACTGTCCCCCACTAACTGCCAGAGGCACTGCCCAGTCACTGGGACTTCCCCAAACATCCTCACATACCACTCAGTCTTCTCCACAAGAACCTATTCTACATTGTTATTGGAGACGAGTCATATCCAAGAACTCCTCGTTTCCTTAAGGACAAAATTCAAACTTGAACTTAAACCTGGTCAAGTCTTTACTATCAGTTTTCTTTCTTGTGACAGCCCCACACATCCTTCAGCATCGCCCAGCCACCTGCCATGGCACCAGCGTGCCTTGTTCCTGCCCGTCCCTGTGTCCCGTCATGCCGTTCCCTCTGACTGGGATGTCCTTCTAGGCCCTGCCTCCCGCGTCCACCGCGAGGACAGCTCACGTGTGTCCCTGTAGTGGCTGCACGTCCTGACAACGGCTCCACCTCAGCCACCACTCAGAGATGTTATGCTTGTTTATTTCTTTGTCAGTCTCCTCCCGTTAACCGCTGGGCTCTCTGAAAATAAAATTTGGCTTCATTTTTTTTTAAATATATCTTATTGATTTTTTACAGAGAGGAAGGGAGCAGTCTCAGGGAGCTGCCATCTGCAGGCGCAATGCGTCTGTCCACCGGAGCCCCCACACGTAGCCCCCCCGGCATGGCAGGCTGGGGGCAGTGGGAGTTTGTGACGCGGTGCTGGCACCTCCAGACCGAGCGTCGCAAGAAAACAGGGTGAACGCTGCGTCTTTCCCCAGCGAGCAGGAAGATCGCAGAGCATCGCTCGCAGCTTTGTGTGGTTCTAAGCAGACGCAGGCCACTGAGATCCAGAGGGAAGGACCTGAGCCTGCCTCTTAGCGGAAGGGTGTCGTAGAGGTTGAGTGTATTTTCCAACTGGCGCGTGTGTTGTTTCGATCCTCATGGTGCGACACAAACTTTCGCTTTTTCTAGACACTCTTTGCGTGTGTGAGGTTTTGATAAACACCAGCACAAAGTGATGGGTCAGCGGTTCCTGAAACCCATCCATCGTCCTCAGAGATGCCTGTCCCTGTTGAGAGAAAATTCTGCTTTTGTCAAGTTGGTTGCTAAAGTCTTCAGTTCAGAAGATAACTTGTTACTCCTGTCCTTAAATTCTTCAAATAGGCTTAAAAAAAAAACACTAATAATGGTTTCTCATCTTTTTGGTTCACATAAAAATAAGGATAGAAAACCTTCATACTACGCAGATTATAATTATGCCTTTTTTCACCAGATATTTTCTGTATTCAGTCTGAAATAAAATATTGGGACACAGAGTCAGAAGAGATGAAGGAAGAATTTTCATCCCCATTCATGAGTCACAAATACAGACCTTTTGGCTGTTATTGCCTTCGTTGAGGCATTAGTTCGTGTTTTACCAACGTTCCTGTCCACACCTATGTCACACCATCCATTCGAATGCCTAACCAGACATGCACATACAATTTTATACTACTTTGGATTACATACAAATTTGATGTCAGATTTTTGTGTATTCTGATGATATGACACTGAGAAAGCTGAGTCCATAATTTCACATTTTAAGCATAGTAATCACTTTGTTACAGTAAAATGCACAGATGCGGGAAAATCACAGCAGCCTGTGTGATTGCTCTAGCAATGTGTGTATTTTCCCCCCACGGCCATCTTCATTTCTGTCCTTCCTCCCATGAAAATTTGATTCGGGGGGGGGGGGGGGGGGGGGGGGGGGGGGTTGTGAGACTCAATTCATATTGACACATTTAAGAACTCTCACTAATATGAGATATCTTATCACATTAGTAATCATATTAAGAGACAAATTTTTTTTTTGGAGGGGGGTGGCTGTGAGATGTCCCCCCCGCTCAATGGCTATAGGACTCCATCGGTGCACGGTGGCAAGCATACCCGCCTAGGCCCATCGCACAATCATAACCTTCCCAGCCTGCTCCTCTGATTGGATATCGCTACCTGGTTTAAATCACCGCTGAGCTTCCAAGAGGACTGCCCATTTGTTTTGAATGCACGGTGTATTTTCTTCTTCTAATCGCATTCTGATCACATCGTACAGAGGAAGATACATCTGGTCCATCGGTGGCATCAAACGGGGCTTTCCTCGGGGGGGGGGGGGGGGGGGGGGGGGGGTGTAAAGTGTATATAAATCCCAGCTCCTGCGCGCAGGTCACTGGTGTGCTGGTTGTTCTCTGTGACTGGGGAACAACGCTCGCAAGCTCCGTGCGACGTGATGAGACCGTGGGCAGTCTGGCGCACACACGTAAAGATTCAACTCTTCCGCAAGCAGTCCCTCTGCTGCGGGCCATTCGGCTCCTCCGCCGCTTTCATACACCGGCCTCCCATCGACGTTTACGTGGGGGAGGAAATAAAAGCAGGGTTTCCTTTCATTTATTCAGACTAAAAGGGAAGGGGGAAAAAAAGTTCAGATGTAGGCATACAGTTGTATGCCACATGGATGACATTAAATAAAATGGATGGATGGATGGATGATATTAAATAAATGCATGATAGCAGCTTTCATTTTTAATGGCTTGATTCCCCCCCCCACCCCCTTGGATTGCCTTCACCAATAAAAGTGTAGTCAGTAGAAAAGCACCCTTCTGGATAATCCATTGTCTCGTTTTAACTCGTTTCCACCAAGCAATTCCCCCTGCAGCCATCGCCACCGCCGGTGCACATCTGCCCGCCGTAATGACCGCTCCCGTGTACGTACCTGCCTGCCATCCGGTTCAGACCTCACCCGCAGGACACTAATGCACCGTCTCCAGAGCCAGCTAAATTTTATGCTGTGGACGCATTACAGTTACTTCATCTGGTCTTCAGAAGTGAATTAAGAGGGCCTGAGCCCGGCCGGTGTGGCTCAGTGGCTAAGCGGCCACCTATGAACCAGGAGGTCACAGTTCAATCTCAGTCAGGGCACATGCCTGAGTTGTGGGGGCCATACCGGAGGCGGGCAATCCATGATGCTCATCATTGATGTTTCTCTCTCTCTCCCTCTCTCTTTCTCTCTGAAATCAATAAAACTATTTAAAAAAAAAAAAAAAAAAGAGTGCCTGAGGTGGAATATAAGTCAAATGCTTATGCCTGAGGCCTCATCTGACCCAGGTCCAGTCTCATGTATGCTCTGACACAATGTATGTCACATCATCGCCCTGAGAACTTAATTCAGTTGTGGCCAAAATGAGAGACTTTTGATCCAGCCCCTTTCTCTATACAAGCATGAATGTCAGCGTGATCATAAAGAAACATGTATTTGTCTCAATAAATAAACCCTATATTAAAATATTTTCTATCTGAATTTTATTTCTCTTTGCTCTGTTTTCTTCTGTAAGCATGTCCCAATTTAAAGAGATAATTTTGAAAAGAAGAGAAGTTAAATAATTTCAAAGTTCTTGCATGAATTCATGCATCGGGCCTCTAATACACACACACACACACACACACACACACACAGACACACACTGAGTGGCCAGATTATTATGGGTTCAGAGATCATAATAATCTGGCCATTCAGTGTTTATCTTGAGTTTTCTTAAAGCAAAATAAATAGCAGCCTTTCTTTGGACTCCAGCATCATAATCAAGCTAAGCAAAAGAAAATTCCATTGCCCCCTAAGAACTGGGTAGAGGAAAGTTGTTTGAACAGAAAGTATTTTTT
Organism: Pipistrellus hanaki; assembly: GCF_964339955.1. Taxonomy (NCBI): domain Eukaryota; kingdom Metazoa; phylum Chordata; class Mammalia; order Chiroptera; family Vespertilionidae; genus Pipistrellus; species Pipistrellus hanaki. Next base: position 43,132,832 of record NC_140519.1, on the reverse strand, counting down.
TATCACACTTTCGCAACGTGCATTCCCAAAATGAGTATAAATTGTCCCAACTTATATACTTAGGTTCTCTTTTCCTTCCATCTGCTTTCACCCTGTACGACGTGATCCCGTCCACAGAGCTGGTGACCACCTTCTGGGCGACCCCAACGTGGGGAAGCAGAGAAGGTTCGGGAAGCAGACACCCACTTGGCTGATGCCTCAGACGCGCCCCAGCTACAGGACAGAGATGGCGGCCGACAGCGACCCCCTCCACACCAGCCATCTCCACTCCATTGGCAGCCACAAACGGCGAAATCCATGTCCAGAGCTGAAAATGGAACCTACAGAGGCTTAGAACTGCCTCAGATCCCTGCTCTAACCTGGGAGGCCTGCGCAGAGAGTCCTCAGAGATTTTCTCAGGCAAAGCAGGGAGCTCCTCCATAAGGCCTCCTCCCCAGGGAGCCAGGAAGCTCCTGGCTCCTCACAAACCATCGGGGAGCAAACAGGCCCCTCCCAGCGTGGCCCCCACCGCAGGGGGAGAGAGAGGCACAGCCGCCCCGCTCGGTGATGGAAATGGGGTGCTCTTCCCTTGGCCTCCATCCAGCGGGAATGGGGGGGAGGGAGGCAGGGGCAGGCAGCAGGTGTGTATACAGAGGGAAGGGAGGGCTCCCTCAGCTCAGGCTCACATTGTCCCCTCGGAAGGTGAGGGTCCTTTGTCATCCGGGGAGGGACTCACCCTCACAGACTGTCTTCCGGACCCGGCGATGCTCTCAGCAGACGTCTGTTTGGAAACAGCCAAGTCTCTCTTCTCCCGCATTCACTTTGTAATCATTCAATGGTGCATTCCAGTGTGTGGCTTCTTATCTTCTTCATATGTTCTTAAATTAATTTTTAGAGAGAGAGAGGAATGGAGAGGAAGAGAGAGAGAGGAGAGAGAGAGAGAAAGAACATATATGATAGCTCAAAACTCAATTTTAACTTTTAGCCCATTGCACCTTCCAAAAAATATATATGAAAAAGATTGGTTCAAAGGGGCCCAGAATCTAACTGGAACTTTTCCTTGTTTCACTTTACAGAAGCAAAAGCTTAGAGGACGGGCTGGAAAGTGCACAACGCATGCACAACCTCTAGACGGACTCTGACAGTGGGGGGACCGTGCAGGAGTGGGTAATTCCACTCCAGACTCCAGGGGCTCCTGCTCTGGCTAGGAGCCTCTCCCTTTTTTTTTCTTTTCTTTTTTTTTCTTTTTTTTCCAGGATGAAGCACATATTTCCCAACACACAGACATCCACAGAGCCTGGCCGAGGATCATCTCTAGGCCACTCATTAAACTCCATGTACAGGCATGCAGACAACACCGTCACACGTAGCATACGGAGCCATAAACACTACATGGAACCGGCCACGATAAATTAGAAGCCTAGAATTCCCTCGAGGCCCATAAACCATCCAAATGAAAGCTCAAGTGGTTTGCGTAGCCGTTGGAATCCCAGAGGACACACAGCACCAGGAATTCAAAAGTTGCTTATTGTTTATTTTTATGTAATGGATGGATCCTGCTTCTCCGTTCACACATGCCCTCCTCCCCCGGGGGCCGTCCATCCTCACGTGGACTCTCCCTGTCAGCCGTCCCCTACCAGCCTGGCTCCCTTCCCTCCTCACAGAAAAGCTCCCCTCCCCCCAGGGCTGCGGCCTGATGGGAGGGTAGGGTTGTATCTCATCTCATTAACAAATGTTAATAATTCACAACAATAGCGTAACTCTTGTGACTAACCAATGGCTTCCCCACACACACACACACACACTCCATGGGATGCAGCATATGTAGCACTCAGTCCTCCTATTATGACATAGTTACAGATGATGGACACACACAAGAGTTATTGAGCGCTGGTTTCTTTATGAAAGTACGGCTCTCAATGATTTCTTCCCGTGCCCTGTCCTCCGACTTCCCAAGTGTCCACTCAAAACTATTGTGTGCCTTCCTTGAGTTCCATCCATTCATCTGCGTATTGACCTGACAAGTTGAAATCAAATATTTATTGATCCCAGACGCTGCATGCTTGGAAATAGCCAGTAATTAGAAGGATGCTTTCTTGTCTCAAGAATGTGCAATCTGGTTGTGGAGTGTGTGTTTATCTGCGTCCTTTTAGCTTTCAGGGTCCCTCTTTATTCAGAGGCTCCTGTGTTTAAGCTTTCTATCTCCAACATGCTAGGTGCTGAGTACTTAGTCCGTTATAATACCCAAGAGTGTGGCGGCACAGTATGGAGGAGTATCTAGACTTGAATTCCAATTCTTCCAGTAAATCCCTAGGTTTTTATTCTAGAAGTTACTGAGTCTTGTTAATCCTCTGTTTCCTTACAGATGCACAAAAAGACCTTAGAAGAAGCATTTTTAAGTGTTTAAATCATCAGGGCCTGAATTCAGACAGCCCTGGGCATCCACACAGACGCCACCATTCCGTGGTGATGTGACAATGAGTCAACTAATGGAACTCTGTCGTCATCCATGTCCTCCCGCTACAAATGGGGATGGTGAATGTAACTACTACATCACTTTATACGGTTATTAAAATAATTAAATAAAATGCCACGTGAAAGCCCTAGCTGGTTTGGCTCAGTGGATAGAGCATTGGCCTGTGGACTGCAAGGTCCCGGGTTCGATTCTGGTCAAGGTTTCACACTTGATCCCCAATGTGGAGAGTGCAGGAGGCAGCTGATGAATGATTCTCTTTCATCCCTCACCCTTCCTCTCTGAATTAAAAAAAAAAAAAAAAAAAATATATATATATATATATATATATATATATATACACACACACACACACACACACACACAAATATATAAGAATATATATAAAATGCCACATGAAAGACTTAGAAATGATCTCACAAAGATGCATGTTCAATAAATATTCTCTATTATAAAAATTTTTTAAATGTGCAATCTGCGCCAAAACCTGTTTGGCTCAATGGATAGAGCGTTGGCCTGAGGACTGAAAGGTTCCAGTCAAGGGCATGTGCCTTGGTTGCGGTACATCCCCAGTGCGGGGTATGTAGGGAGCAGCTGATCAATGTTTCTAACTCTCTATCCTTCTCCCTTCCTCTCTGTAAAAAATCAATAAGATATATTTTTTTAAATGTGCAATCTGGTTAAAAAATAAAGATGAAACACAATACAATACACCGCGGCGGGAAGAGCATGGAAGTCAGAGTCAGGAAAGCTAGGGTTGCATTTGAACTCTGCTGCTTCGAAACTGTGCAGTGTCCGGTGTGTCACTTAATTTATAAGAACACTTAGAAGACGCGCATTTGCCAAGAGAAACAAGGTGCTCTCTGGCGTCCTCTGAAGGGGTGTTGGTGATTCTACCACCATCCACACTGCAGTTTTGCAGCAAGAAGCCACAACTTCAGCCTGAAGGAAGCTCACACTCTACATGCACACCGGTGGTGAGCCCCGTTCCAGGAAGGCATCGCGGTAGGATAGGGGGATGCCCTTATCTCTGCCTCCAGACGAGGACTCTCTGGTTCTTATCACCCTCGCAAACACAGAGAGGAAATTGAATCCCCTGAAAGCAGCCGTTCCCACTCGAGTGTGGATGCCACGGACAGACAGCACTGCTAGGGAGAGCCCCACAGCCCGGAGCCGCCTGGGCCCAGAGGCTGGGGGAGAACAAACAGACCTGTTGAAGGATTAAGGCAGCGCTCAGTCAATGCTGGACTTCTTGGGGGAAATTACTTCTCGGGTGATCAACAAATAATTGGATATTGGTGGGCTACCCACCACTGGTCATGGAGATTTTCACAAAATGCAAGACATAAAGCTCCAGGAAATGAAATGAAATAAAATAAAAAAAAGTAAATCACTGTCAGTTTATTTATGTTATTCATACCATTTTAATTGTGGAACTTGATCTAAAGATGATCATCCCAGCCCTAACTGGTTTGGCTCAGTGGATAGAGCATTGGCCTTTGGACTGAAGGGCCCCAGGTTCGATTCTGGTCAAGGACATGTACCTTGGATGCGGGCACATTCCCAGTAGGGGGTGTGCAGAGACAACTGATTAATGTTTCTCTCTCATCGATGTTTAAAAAAAAAAACTCAATAAAATATATATATATTAAAAAATGCAGCTGTGTCCCAGTCTCCAGAACATCAGCTCTGAAAGATATTTGGTTTCCTCAAGTATATTTCGTTATGAAACAGCTAACGTATGAATTAACAAGAATTCCAGTGTCTTGGAAATATAATTCAACAGCCCTATACCGTTGCCAGTTAAAGCAATTTTCCAAGGCACGTGCTGTACGGGTTTTATAAGAACATCTGCTGCGTGTGTTTTCCTTCTAGAAAATTAATAATTTTGGCAACGTGTCTGTGACGTGCTTCCTCGCGCCCATCGCAGAGGATATTGTTGCAACTGGCGCTCTGTGGACTCTGGCTCCCGAACACGCTTTCTCACCTACGAAGCTGAGATTTTAAACTCTGGGCTTGGCCGTGGCGGCTGCCAGACAGCAATATCGCAGAGTTAGGAGAAAGTTAAGAAATGTTTCTTGAATTTCTAGCTTAATTCAGAAAAGACACATCTACACCTACATCATCTCCGAACTGCAGGCACGGGAGGTGTAGACTAATATCTTCGTTCAGGTGAAGAGCCTTCGCTAGTTCTGAGAGATATGTGAGGCACATGCTCCTGAAACGACTCATTCCCAAACCAAGCAATCCTATATAATAAAAGGCTAATATGCAAATTGACTGAACAGCGGGATGACTAGTCTCTAGGACACATGTGTCAAACACAAGGCCCACGGGCCAAATCCAGCCCGCCAGGCCTTGCAATGTGGCCCGCACCGCGCTGTCATCACTGCACTCCGCTGTCAGTTTATGACATTGTCAGTTTATGACTGTTCAGTAAACCATTCGGCCCGCGATTTAGGCTGGATTTTAGATTTTGGCCCCTTCTCTGATTGAGTTCGACACCCCTACCTAGGACGAGCACTGACCACCAGGGGGCAGACGTTCAAGGCAGGAGCTGCCCCCTGGTGGTCAGTGCACTCCCACAGGGGGAGCGCCGCTCAGCCAGAAGCCAGGCTCATGGCTGGTGAGCACAATGGCGGTAGTGGGAGCTTCTCCCTGAGGCAGCACTAAGGAGCAGGGAGCCCGGCTTCTGGCTGAGCGGTGCTCCCACAGGGAGCTCCCATGGGGAACAGGCCGAAGCTGGCAGGTGGACATCCCCCGAGGGGTCCCGGACTTCAAGAGGGCGCAGGTCGGGCTGAAGGATCCCCTCCCCTCAGTGCACGAACGTGTGCGGGGCCTGTAGTAAATCTAGAATTGACAGCTACACAAATCCATCAAGGCACAGGGGTGGGGTGCTCAGTGTGTAGGCATTCAGGTAACTGACAGTGAAATGACAGGACCCGATGTTGGGAGAGAAATCAGATGTTTTTTACATTGTGATCTATTCAAAACCAGCAGATTTGAGAGTATATGGGAGATCTTTATGTGTTTTTTTTTGTTTTGTTTTTTGTTTGTTTTTTTTAAATATATTTTTATTGATTTTGTACAGAGAGGAAGGGAGAGAGATAGAGAGTTAGAAACATCGATGAGAGAGAGTCATCGATCAGCTGCCTCTTGCACACCCCCTACTGGGGATATGCCCGCAACCAAGGTACATGTCCTTGACCGGAATAGAACCCGGGACTCTTCAGTCCCCAAGCCGACGCTCTATCCATTGAGCCAAACCAGTCCCGACTCTTTATGTTTTTTTAATGATAAGCACACAGCTTATCAAAAATTTAACTTATCTCCTAAAATATGTTTAGATTATCCTCTCAAACCATAGCGCCAGGAATTTTTTTTTTTTCTTCAATTAAAAAGACATTTTCCAGAAAAGCTAATATACTCAGGGTTTTGTGAAAAACTACAAGGTTTAAAAACTTTTTCAGGAAAGTTAAAACCCTCTTATTTTAATTTATACATTGGGGGTTTTTGTTTTATGTAGCATTGAGTTAAATAGGAAGAGGGTGGAAAAGAAGAGAGAACTTTTAAAACATATTCAATGAAATGATAAAACTGTATTGGGGGAACATGGGTCATGGGAGATACAAAAATTATAAGTTTATTAAAGATAAGAAACATTTCTTCAGATTCCACACAATTTTGTTTTTCATGAACATTCTTAAGACACTTCCCATGAGCATCTTTGAAATCCTTACAAGGAGGGGAGGAGAGGGGGAAGATGGGAGATACCTGTAATACTATCAATAATAAAAAAAATTTTTTTTTTAAATATATTTTGTTGATTTTTTTACAGAGAGGAAGGGAGAGAGGTAGGTAGAGAGTTAGAAACATCCATCAGCTGTCTCCTGCACACCCCCTACTGGGGATGTGCCCGTAACCAAGGGGCATGCCCTTGACCAGAATCAAACCTGGGACCCTTCAGTCTGCAAGCCAACACTCTGTCCACTGAGCCAAACCAGTTAGGAGGGGGGGAGGGAATTTTTTTTTTTAAAGAAATTCTTACAGCCGAGACCGGTTTGACTCAATGGATAGAGCGTCGGCTTGGGGACTGAAGGGTCCCAGGTTCGATTCCGGTCAAGGGCATGTACCTTGGTTGCGGGCACATCCCCAGTAGGGGGTGTGCAAGAGGCAGCTGATCGATGACTCTTTCATCGATGTTTCTAACTCTCTATCTCTCTCCCTTCCTCTCTGTACAAAATCAATAAAAAAGAAAAAAAAAAAAGAAGAAAAAATAAATTCTTACAAAAGGTAGGCAGACCTTCCCAGTGGCACTGTACTTTGTCTATCATGGAGATGTGTATCTCTTCCTGGATCAGCATCAGGGAGAAAATGGCACGCTGTTTCCAGAACACGATTCCCAATGGCATTCATTACCACTACAGAATGTCTTATATACACAGGCATCAAAATCAAATGGGTGGCACGATTCGAAATTCAGACATTTAGCTGGGCAATGTTGTCAATTATACAAGTTTTTTGTGGGTTTTTTTTTTTTTTAATCTGTTACTAGCAGAAACCAGTTTCGGCCTGCAAACTGAAGGATCCCAGGCTCGATTCCAATCAGGAGCATGTACCTTGGTTGCAGGCACATCCCCTTTGGGGGGTGTGCAGGAGGCAGCTAATCGATGATTCTCTCTCATCGATGTTTCTGACCCTCTATCTCCCTTCCTCTCTGTAAACAATCAATAAAATATATATTTTTAAATATCTGTTACCAAAGGCACCATCTCCATACCCGTGGGCGTGACATGCTGTGGTGGAGTTCTCTAAGCCAGTGTTCCTCACCCACTGGCATCAGTGAGAAAATAACTCCTACAGAAACGTCTGCAGCGGGGAAGCCCTGTTTTCGGTTTTTACAAAACTGTGTGAAAGGACTGCCTAGAAGATACGATGGCAAACAAATGAAGACCGGACATGCCCAGCTGTAAGGTGCTGGACACAGAGCTTGCTGTGGGAGGCCTGGGGACGCAGATGACAGCCACAAAGACCTTTTTTCATAGTCGACCAGCGCCATCTACCGTCTGGGAATTGCAACTGAAGCAGTTTCATTCCCGTCTTGTGGGGAGGGCGCTGGGTTTGGGGAAGGCAAGGCTGTCACAGGGGCAGCTAATTCTGGAAACCAGGGTGAGCCCTGGCTGGTGAGGGACTGGGTATTCTGCAGAGGAGGAGGGGGAGGGAGAGGGGGGACAGAGGAAAATAGGAAGAGGCAGTTGCTTTGGCAAATGTGGGGATCCTGTAAGCAACATCTGGCCAGCACGAATTAGTTTCCCCGAGCACTCGGCTCTTTTCTGAGAAGATCTCTCCTGTGCCACTTACTTTCTATTCCTTTCTTTCTTTCTACAGAGAGGTAGAGAGAGGGATAGAGAGTTAGAAACATCAATGAAAGAGAAACATCGACCAGCTACCTCCTGCACACCCCCTAACTGGGGATGTGCCCGCAACCAAGGTACATGCCCTTGACCGGAATCGAACCTGGGACCCTGCAGTCCACAAGTGGAAGCTCTATCCACTGAGCCAAACCAGTCAGGGCTATACCTTTCTTTCTTTCTTTCTCCTTCTTTCTCTCCCTACCCCCTAATGGCACCTTCTACAGATCTTTTAGACGCTCCAAGGGTTTTAAAGTGCCTCCTAGATTAAGGAATTTCTGGCTTTAAGACAGTACAATAACCTTTTAAAACTAGACAGATCCTGACAGACCATCTAGTCTGCACTGACTACATTGGGAGGCTGAAGCTAGGAAAATCAGGCGATACTCAAGCAGGACGCATGGCTTCCGGCTTCCTCGCGGACTGGGCCCAGTAGGAATAAGTGGCCCTGCAGTGTGGCCACGCCTCCAAAATGTCCCTCAACCGTTTCACCACCTCCAGCCTGGTTTTACTGGTTTTGCATATCTTTGGAATTTCAGAGGCTTAATAAAAATTATACGTTTCTCTCATGTATTTTCTGTGAGCTATTTTCAGGAAAACTGGGATTTAATATAAATACATAGCTACAAGAGACAATAAAACTGGCAGTTACCTTGAAGTTGATGTATCCAATACATCTCTGAAGAGACTAAACTGATTTAACTCTGAATGTTGTGATTTTATGATCTTTTCTAACACAAGACAACAACTGAAACACCTAGCTTTTTATCTTTAATTCCTTCTATCTTTATGCAACTTTCTGCCATAACAATGCCATGTATTATGAAATGAAACTTCCTAGAGGGACAGAATGTAATCTTTATATTTTTTATATATATATTTTATTGATTTTTTTTACAAAGAGGAAGAGAGAGGGATAGAGTTAGAAACATCGATGAGAGAGAAACATCCATCAGCTGCCTCTTGCACACCCCCTAATGGGGATGTGCCTGCAACCAAGGTACATGCCCTTGACCAGAATCGAACCTGGGACCCTTCAGTCCGCAGGCCAATGCTCTATCCACTGAGCCAAACCGATTTTGGCTGTAATCTTTATTTTTATTGTAAACCAGGTAGCTTTGGGTGACCTGGGTATTGGCCTTGATGGTGACGTTTCTAAATACTAAATCTGACCAATCTTTTTAAGAAGATTTATTTCATCCTATAATTACATATGCAATGCCTCTGCTAGTCAGTAACCACAAAGGTCACATCTTTTAATATGCACTTTATCTGCCAGAATAAAGCACTAAAGATACCTTTTCCCTTCGTGAGTTGTTTTATTTATTCATCTTTTCTTTCTTCTTCCTTTTTTTTTTTTTTTTTTTTTTTTTTAGGGACTCCCTAGAGAGAAAATTTCCAATGTTAAAAAAAATATATAGCAACTATCAAGATTTTTTTCATTGTAATCCTTCTACACAGAAGGGTATTTTCCAAATTCATTCTAAGTAGAGAAGCTGACAATGTTGAATTTTACCGGAGAAAACAGTGAAGGTGAATGGAATTTTTCTCACCCTTTTGTGTCTGGAAGATGGGCTTACTACAAAGAATCATCCTTCTCCTGTGAGTTAGATAAAACTAATCAATGCTTACTTGCTTACCTATGACAAAGCCAGGCTTTGCCTCATATATGATTAGCTGAACCCCTGTCCCACTGATCAGAACAAAATGCTTGTTAACCAAACTTTGGTTAATTTTATCTGTCTCTGTTAGGTCCCTGAACTTGAGTCTCTTCTCAGCTGAGACAGGTCCTATTTGTGGATCCCTCCCAGAAAACAGCCTGATGTCAGGGTAAAACATCCTCTGGTCTACTGTTCTATGAGCCATCCTTTCTCTTTTTGTTGTTGTTGTGTGTGGGTTTTTTGTTTGTTTGTTTGTTTTGTTAATCTTCACCTGAGGATATTTTTCTCATTGATTTTTTTAGAGCAAATGGAAGAGAGAGGGAAAGACAGAGAGAAACATCGATGTGAGAGAAACACATTGACTGGTGGCCTCCTGCACAGGCCTCAACCAGCGCCCGGGCCAGCGAGGAACCTGCAACCAAGGTGTGTGCCCTTGGCTGGAATCGAACTCGGGACCCTTTGGTTCCCAGGCCGCCGCTCTATCCACTGAGCCACACCTGATAGGGCTAGGCCATCCTCTCTTTCCTCCCCCTTTCCCACACCCAGGTTTTGCTAGCCTTATTCATTTCTCTTGTAAAAGAAAGGCCCTGTTTGCCTAGCTCTTCACATATGTGTGCATCTCCTTGTCATGGTGTTCTCCCTGATGCAGCAGCCCCTTCCAGCATCGCAATAGTCCCTCTCCCGCCTCGTAATAATCCTTTCAAATAAAGCCTCTCCATACCAAGTCTGGATTTGCTTTTTGTTTGACAAAACCAACATTCTGATTAAAGCAG